>NC_141877.1:664488023-666909894 GCF_056163025.1 Triticum urartu | reverse complement strand
TAAGACTCCGTTCTCTGGAACAATGGAATGAGCAACAGACTTGTTGGAAATAATACATACTGACATATGCGGTCGTATGAGTGTTGATGCTCGCGGCGGGTATCATTATTTTCATACCTTCACAGATGATTTGAGCAGATATGGGTATATCTACTTGATGAAACATAAGTCTGAAACATTTGAAAAGTTTAAAGAATTTTAGAGTGAAGTGGAAAATCATCGTAACAAGAAAATTAAGTTTCTACGAACTGATCGTGGCGGTGAATATTTGAGTTATGAGTTTGGTCTTCATTTGAAACAATGCGGAATAGTTTCGCAACTCATGCTACCTGGAACACCATAGCGTAATGGTCTGTCTGAATGTCATAACCGCACTTTATTAGATATGGTACGATCTATGATGTCTCTTACTGATTTACCGCTATTGTTTTGGGGTTATTCTTTAGAGACAACTGCATTCACATTAAATAGGGCACCATCGAAATCCGTCGAGACGATACCTTATGAACAGTGGTTTGGCAAGAAACCCAAGTTGTCGTTTCTCAAAGTTTCGGGTTGCGGTGCTTATGTGAAAAAGCTTCAACCCGATAAGCTCGAACCCAAATCGGAGAAATGTGTCTTCATAGAATACCCAAAGGAGACTGTTGGGTACACCTTCTATCACAGATCCGAAGGCAAGATATTTGTTGCTAAGAATGGATCCTTTCTAGAGAAGGAGTTTCTCTCGAAAGAAGTGAGTGGGAGGAAAGTAGAACTTGATGAGGTAATTGTACCTGCTCCCTTATTGGAAAGTAGTTCATCACAGAAAACAGTTCCAGTGATTCCTACACCAGTAAGTGAGGAAGCTAATGATGATGGTCATGAAACTTCTGATCAAGTTACTACCGAACCTCGTAGGTCAACCAGAGTAAGATCGCACCAGAGTGGTATGGTAATCCTGTTCAGGAGGTCATGTTACTTGACCAAGACGAACCTACGAACTATGAGGAAGCGATGATAAGCCCAAATTCCGCAAAATGGCTTGGGGCCATGAAATCTGAGATGGGATCCATGTATGAGAACAAAGTGTGGACTTTGGTTGACTTTCTCATTGATCGGCAAGCCATAGGGAATAAATGGATCTTCAAGAAGAAGAGTAACGCTGACGGTAATGTTACTGTCTACAAAGCTCGACTTGTTGCAAAAGGTTTTCGACAAGTTCAAGGAGTTGACTACGATGAGACCTTCTCACCCGTAGCGATGCTTAAGTCCGTCCGAATCATGTTAGCAATTGCCGCATTTTATGATTATGACATTGGGAAAATGGATGTCAAAACTGCATTCCTTAATGGATATCTTAAAGAAGAGTTGTATATGATGCAACCAGAAGGTTTTGTCGATCCAAAAGGTGCTAACAAAGTGTGCAAGCTCCAACGATCCATTTATGGACTGGTGCAAGCCTCTCGGAGTTGGAATATACGCTTTGATAGTGTGATCAAAGCATGTGGTTTTATATAGACTTTTGGAGAAGCCAGTATTTACAAGAAAGTGAGTGGGAGCTCTGTAGCATTTCTGATATTATATGTAGATGACATATTGTTGATCAGAAATGATACTGAATTTCTGAATAGCATAAAAGGATACTTGAATAAGAATTTTTCAATGAAAGACCTCGGTGAAGCTGCTTATATATTGGGCATCAAGATCTATAGAGATACATCAAGACGCTTTATTGGACTTTCACAAAGCACATACCTTGATAAAGTTTTGAAGAAGTTCAAAATGGATCAAGCAAAGAAAGGGTTCTTGCATGTGTTACAAGGTGTGAATTTGAGTAAGACTCAATGCCCGACCACTGTAGAAGATAGAGAGAAAATGAAAGATGTTCCCTATGCTTCAGCCATAGGCTCTATCATGTATGCAATGCTCTGTACCAGACCTGATGTGTGCCTTGCTATAAGTCTAGCAGGGAGGTACCAAAGTAAGCCAGGAGTGGATCACTGGACTACGGTCAAGAACATCCTGAAATACCTGAAAAGGACTAAGGATATGTTTCTCGTTTATGGAGGTGACAAAGAGCTCGTCGTAAACGGTTACGTCGATACAAGCTTTGACACTAATCCGGATGACTCTAAGTCACAAACAGGATACGAATTTTTATTGAATGGTGGAGCTGTCAGTTGGTGCAGTTCCAAGAAGAGCATCTTGGCGGGATCTATGTGTCAAGCGGAGTACATAGTTGCTTCGGAAGTAGCAAATGAAGGAGTCTGGATGAAGGAGTTCATATCTGATCTAGGTGTCATACCTAGTGCATCGGTGAAGGAAATATGCCCTAGAGGCAATAATAAAGTTATTATTTATTTCCTTATATCATGATAAATGTTTATTATTCATGCTAGAATTGTATTAACTGGAAACATAATACATATGTGTGAATACATAGACAAACAGAGTGTCACTAGTATGCCTCTACTTGACTAGCTCGTTAATCAAAGATGGTTATGTTTCCTAACCATAGACATGGGTTGTCATTTGATTAGCGGGATCACATCATTAGGAGAATGATGTGATTGACATGACCCATTCCGTTAGTTTAGTACACGATCGTTTAGTATGTTGCTATTGCTTTCTTCATGACTTATACATGTTACTATGACTATGAGATTATGCAACTCCCGTTTACCGAAGGAACACTTTGTGTGCTACCAAACGTCACAACGTAACTGGGTGATTATAAAGGTGCTCTATAGGTGTCTCCGAAGGTACTTGTTGGGTTGGCGTATTTCGAGATTAGGATTTGTCACTCCGATTGTCGGAGAGGTATCTCTGGGCCCTCTCGGTAATGCACATCACTTAAGCCTTGCAAGCATTGCAACTAATGAGTTAGTTGCGGAATGATGTATTACGGAACGAGTAAAGAGACTTGCCGGTAACGAGATTGAACTAGGTATTGGAATACTGACGATTGAATCGCGGGCAAGTAACATACCGATGACAAAGGGAACAAACGTATGTTGTTATGCGGTTTGACCGATAAAGATCTTCGTAGAATATGTAGGAACCAACATGAGCATCCAGGTTTCGCTATTGGTTATTGACCGGAGACGTGTCTCGGTCATGTCTACATAGTTCTCGAACCCGTAGGGTCCGCACGCTTAAAGTTCGGTGACGATTGTAATTAGGGTTTTTGTGTTTTGATATACAGAAGGTTGTTCGGAGTCCCGGATGTGACCACGGACATGACGAGGAGTCTCGAAATGGTAGAGACATAAAGATTGATATATTGGAAGCCTATATTTGGATATCGGAATCGTTCCGGGTGAAATCGGGATTTTACCAGAGTACTGGGGGGTTACCGGAACCCCCCGGGGGTTAATGGGCCTACATGGGCCCTAAGGGAGAAGAGTAGGGCCGGCCAGGGCAGGCCGCGCGCCCCCTCCCCCTAGTCCGAATAGGACAAGGAAGGGGGGGCGGCGCCCCCCTTTCCTTCTCCAACAAGGCAAGAGGGGGGAGTCCTACTCCCGATGGGAGTAGGACTCCTCCAGGCGTACCCCTAGGGGCCGGCCGCACCTCCCCCTCCCTCCTTTATAAACGGGGGTAGGGGGCACCCCATGACACACAAGTTGATCTTCGTGATCGTTCCTTAGCCGTGTGCGGTGCCCCCTTCCACCATATTCCACCTCGGTCATATCGTAGCAGTGCTTAAGCGAAGCCCTTCGTCGGTACAACATCATCACCGTCATCACGCCGTCGTGCTGATGAAACTCTCCCTCAACACTCGGCTGGATCAGAGCTCGAGGGACGTCACCGAGTTGAACGTGTGCTGAACTCGGAGGTGCTGTAAGTTTGGTACTTGGATCGGTCGGATCGGGAAGACGTACGACTACTTCCTCTACGTTGTGTCAACGCTTCCTTTGCCGGTCTACGGGGGTACGTAGACAACACTCTCCCTTCTCGTTGCTATGCATCACCATGATCTTGCATGTGCGTAGGAATTTTTTGAAATTACTACGTTCCCCAACAGTGGCATCCGAGCCAGGTTTTATGCGTTGATGTTATATGCACGAGTAGAACACAAGTGAGTTGTGGGCGATATAAGTCATACTGCTTACCAGCATGTCATACTTTGGTTCGGCGGTATTATTGGGTGAAGCGGCCCGGACCGACATTACGCGTACGTTTACGCGAGACTGGTTCTACCGACGTGCTTTGCACACAGGTGGCTGGCGGGTGTCAGTTTCTCCAACTTTAGTTGAATCGAGTGTGGCTACACCCATTCCTTGCGAAGGTTAAAACAACAACAACTTGACAAACTATCGTTGTGGTTTTGATGCGTAGGTAAGAACAGTTCTTGCTAAGCCCGTAGCAGCCACGTAAAACTTGCAACAACAAAGTAGAGGACGTCTAACTTGTTTTTGCAGGGCATGTTGTGATGTGATATGGTTAAGACATGATGCTAAATTTTATTGTATGAGATGATCATGTTTTGTAACCAAGTTATCGGCAACTGACAGGAGCCATATGGTTGTCGCTTTATTGTATGCAATGCAATCGCACTGTAATGCTTTACTTTATCACTAAGCGGTAGCGATAGTCGTGGAAGCATAAGATTGGCGAGACGACAACGATGCTACGATGGAGATCAAGGTGTCGCACCGGTGACGATGGTGATCATGACGGTACTTCGGAGATGGAGACCACAAGTACAAGATGATGATGGCCATATCATATCACTTATATTGATTGCATGTGATGTTTATCTTTTATGCATCTTATCTTGCTTTGATTGACGGTAGCATTATAAGATGATCTCTCACTAAATTTCAAGATAAAAGTGTTCTCCCTGACTATGCACCATTACCAAAGTTCGTCGTGCCCAGACACCACGTGATGATCAGGTGTGATAAGCTCTACGTCCATCTACAACGGGTGCAAGCCTGTTTTGCACACGCAGAATACTCAGGTTAAACTTGACGAGCCTAGCATATGCAGATATGGCCTCGAAACACTGAGACCGAAAGGTCGAGCGTGAATCATATAGTAGATATGATCAACATATTGATGTTCACCATTGAAAGCTATTCCATTTCACGTGATGATCGGTTATGGTTTAGTTGATTTGGATCATGTGATCACTTAGAAGATTAGAGGGATGTCTTTCTAAGTGGGAGTTCTTAAGTAATATGATTAATTGAACTTTAATTTATCATGAACTTAGTCCTGGTAGTATTAGCATATCTATGTTGTCGATCAATAGCTCGCGATGTTGCTCCCCGTTTAATTTTTATATGTTCCTAGAGTAAACTAAGTTGAAAAATGTTAGTAGCAATGATGCGGATTGGATCCGTGATCTGAGGATTATCCTCATTGCTGCACAGAAGAATTATGTCCTTGATGCACCGCTAGGTGACAGACCTATTGCAGGAGCAGATACAGACGTTATGAATGTTTGGCTAGCTCAATATGATGACTACTTGATAGTTTAGTGCACCATGCTTAACAGCTTAGAATCGGGACTTCAAAGACGTTTTGAATGTCATGGACCATATGAGATGTTCCAGGAGTTGAAGTTAATATTTCAAGTAAATACCCGAGTTGAGAGATATGAAGTCTCCAACAAGTTCTATAGCTAAAAGATGGAGGAGAATAGCTCAAGCAGTGAGCATGTGCTCAGATTGTCTGGGTACTACAATCACTTAAATCAAGTGGGAGTTAATCTTCCAGATAAAATAGTGATTGACAGAATTCTCTAGTCACCATCACCAAGTTAGTAGAACTTCATGATGAACTATAATATGCAAGGGATAACGGAAACGATTCCCAAGCTCTTCATGATGGAAAAATCGGCGAAGGTAGAAATCAAGAAAAACATCAAGTGTTGATGGTTGACAAGACCACTAGTTTCAAGAGAAAGGGCAAAGGGAAGAAGGGGAACTTCAAGAAGAACGACAAACAAGTTGCTGCTCAAGTGAAGAAACCCAAGTCTGGACCTAAGCCTGAGACTAAGTGCTTCTACTACAAAGGGACTGGTCACTAGAAGCGGAACCACCACAAGTATTTGGTGGATAAGAAGAATGGCAGAGTGAACAAAGCTATATTTGATATACATGTTATTGATGTGTAGTTTACTAGTGTTTATAGCATCCCCTCGGGATTTGATACTGGTTCAGTTGCTAAGAGTAGTAACTCGAAATGGGATTGCAAAATAAACAGAGACTAGTTAAGGGTGAAGTGATGATGTGTGTTGGAAGTGGTTCCAAGATTGATATGATCATCATCGCACACTCCTTATACTTTCGGGATTAGTGTTGAACCTAAATAAATGTTATTTGGTGTTTGCGTTGAGCATAAATATGATTGGATCATATTTATTGCAATACGGTTATTCATGTAAGTTAGAGAATAATTGTTGTTCTATTTACATGAATAAAACCTTCTATGGTCATACACCCAATGAAAATGGTTTGTTGGATCTCGATCGTCGTGATACACATTTTCATAATATTGAAGCCAAAAGATGAAAAATTAATAATGATAGTGCAACTTATTTGTGGCACTGCCGTTTATGTCATATTGGTGTAAAGCACATGAAGAAAATCCATGCTGATGAGCTTTTGGAATCACTTGATTATGAATCAGTTGATGCTTGCGAACCATGCCTCATGGGCAAGATGACTAAGACTCCGTTCTCCGGAACAATGGAGCGAGCAACAGATTTGTTGGAAATCATACATACTGATGTATGTGGTCCGATGAATATTGAGGCTCGCGGCAGGTATCATTCTTTTCTGATCTTCACAGATGATTTGAGCAGATATGAGTATATCTACTTGATGAAACACAAGTCTGAAATATTTGAAACGTTCAAAGAATTTCAGAGTGAAGTGGAGAATAATCGTAACAAAAATAAAAGTTTCTACGATATGATCGCAGAAGTGAAATATCTGAGTTACGAGTTTGGCCTTGATACGTCTCCGTCGTATCTACTTTTCCAAACACTTTTGCCCTTGTTTTGGACTCTAACTTGTATGATTTGAATGGAACTAACCCGGACTGACGCTGTTTTCAGCAGAATTACCATGGTGGTATTTTATGTGCAGAAAACAAATATTCTCGGAATGACATAAAACTCCACGGGAGGTCTTAGAAAAAATAATAAAAAATCCTTGCCAAATATGAAGACCAGGGGGCCCACACCCTTCTCACGAGGGTGGGGGGCGCCCCCCCTACCTCGTGGGCCCCCTGTTGCGTCTCTGACTCCAACTCCACCTCCATATATTGAGTTTCGATGAGAAAAAAATCATAGAGAAGAAATCATCGCATTTTACGATACAGAGCCGCCGCCAAGCCCTAAAACCTCTCGGGAGGGCTGATCTGGAGTCTGTTCGGGGCTCCGGAGAGGGGGATTCGTCGCCGTCGTCATCGTCAACCATCCTCCATCACCAATTTCATGATGCTCACTGCCGTGCGTGAGTAATTCCATCGTAGGCTTGCTGGACGGTGATGGGTTGGATGAGATTTATCATGTAATCGAGTTAGTTTTGTTAGGGTTTGATCCCTAGTATCCATTATGTTCTAAGATTGATGTTGCTATGACTTCGCTATGCTTAATGCTTGTCACTAGGGCCCGAGTGCCATGATTTCAGATCTGAACCTATTATGTTTTCATCAATATATGAGAGTTCTAGATCCTATCTTGCAAGTCTATAGTCACCTACTATGTGTTATGATTCGGCAACCCCGAAGTGACAATAATCGGGATCACTCCCGGTGATGACCATGGTTTGAGGAGTTCATGTATTCACTATGTGCTAATGCTTTGTTCTGGTTCTCTATTAAAAGGAGGCCTTAATATCCCTAAGTTTCCAATAGGACCCCGCTGCCACGGGAGGGTAGGACAAAAGATGTCATGCAAGTTCTTTTCCATAAGCACGTATGACTATATACGGAATACATGCCTACATTACATTGACGAATTGGAGCTAGTTCTGTGTCACCCAATGTTATGACTGTTACATGATGAACCGCATCCGGCATAATTATCCATCACTGATCCGGTGCCTACGAGTTTTCCATATACTGGTTTACGCTTATTTACTTTTCCGCTGCTACTGTTACAATCACTACAAAATACCAAAAATATTACTTTTGCTGTCTTTACTTTTGTTGTCGTTACCACTACTATCATATTACTTTACTACTAAACACTTTGCTGCAGATACTAAGTTTCCAGGTGTGGTTGAATTGACAACTCAGTTGCTAATACTTGAGAATATTCTTTGGCTCCCCTTGTGTCGAATCAATAAATTAGGGTTGAATACTCTACCCTTGAAAGCTGTTGCGATCCCCTATACTTGTGGGTTATCAAGACTAATTTCTGGCGCCGTTACCGGGGAGCATAGCTCTATTCTTTGAGTCACTTGGGATTTATATCTGCTTATCATTATGAAGAACTTGAGAGATCCAAAAACCAAGATATATCCCTCAACTACGAGGGGAGGTAAGGAACTGACATCTAGCTCTGCACTTGATTCACCTTCTGTTATGAGTAAGCTAGCGACACCTACACCTGCTTCTGCTATTCGTTCTGATATGTCGCATGTTATTGATGATGCCACTTCTGCTATGCATGATACTTATGATGAAACTGCTTCTATGTCTGATACTACTGTGCCCCTTGGTGAATTTCTTGATGAACAAATTGTTAGGGCTAGAGAAAAAGAAATTATTGAATCTGAATACGATGATGATAGTGATGATGAAAATATGCCTGTTATCCCTGAGGGCTATCTTTTTGATATGGAATCTTCTGCCGCTATTTTCGCTTGCAAGGATAGATATGAGCTTAAGAGGTTATTAATTAAATGGAACAAAGAATCACTTAGAGATAGAATGAAACCCGACCCCGCTTTTGCTACTTCACCTATATGTGTTCCTGATAAAGATTATGAATTCTCTGTTGATCCTGATATAATTACTTTGGTTGAATCTGATCCGTTTTATGGCTATGAATCTGAAACTGTTGTAGCACATCTTACTAAGTTAGATAATATAGCTGCCCTGTTTACTAATGATGAGAGATCGCGTTACTTTTATATACTCAAAATATTTCCGTTCTCATTAAAGGGTGATGCTAAGATATGGTTTAATTCTCTTGATCCTCGTTGTGTGTGTAGTCCCCAGGATATGATTTATTACTTCTCTGCTAAATATTTCCCTGCTCATAAGAAACAAGCTGCTTTGATGGAAATATACAACTTTGTGCAAATTAAAGAAGAGAGTCTCCCACAAGCTTGGGGGAGGCTTCTCAAGTTACTTAATGCTTTGCCTGATCATCCTCTTAAGAAACCTGAAATACTTGATATCTTTTATAATGGACTAACCGATGCTTCTAGAGATTACCTGGATAGTTGTGCTGGTTCTCTTTTCAGGGAAAGAACACCGGATGAAGCTGCAATTCTATTGAATAATATGTTGACAAATGAAAATAATTGGGCACCTCCTGAGCCAGCTCCTGCTCCAATTACTGAGCTTATTCCTAAACCAACTCCGAAGAAGAGAGGTGTTTTATTTCTCAATCCCGAAGATATGCAAGAGGCAAAGAAATCTATGAAAGAAAAAGGTATTAAAGCTGAAGATGTTAAGAATTTACCTCCTATTGAAGAGATACATGGTCTTAATTCACCGCATGTTGAAGAAATTTATGATCTCAATTATTTATTTGTTGAAGAACCTCCTGATCCCGATATTCCAACACAGGTAGTAAAGGTAAATTCTCTCTATAGATATGATAAAGCTGAAGTTCCTCCTACTAAAATTGCTAGTCAGTGCTTGGATGAGTTTGATAACTTTATGTATAAGCAAGACGACTTCAATGCTTATTTTGGTAGACAATTTAAATAAAATGTTGATATGATTAGACGCTTGGGTGATTACATGGCTGATATTAAAGGTGAACTTAAACTTGTTAGCAAACATGCTTCTATGGTTACCACGCAAGTAGAACAAGTACTTAGAGCTCAAAAAGAGGTGCTTGATGAAATTAATAGTAAGAAAAATGATTATGCTGTTAGAGTGGCTACTAGAACTGGTAGAATGACTCAGGAACCTTTGTATCCTGAAGGCCACCCTAAGAGAATGGAGCAAGATTCTCAGAGAAATAATATTGATGTTCCTAGTTCTTCTAAAAAGAAGAAAAAGAAAAATGATAGAACTATGCAAACTTCTAGTGAACGTATTGCTGAACCACCTGATAATCCAAATGATATATCTATGTCTGATGCTGAAACACAATCTGGTAATGAACATGAACCTAATGAAAATGTTAATGCTGATGTTCATGATGATGCTCAACCTAGTAATGACAATGATGTAGAAATTGAACCTGCCGTTGATCTTGATAACCCACAATCAAAGAATCAACGTTATGATAAAAGAGACTTTGTTGCTAGGAAACATGGTAAAGAAAGGGAACCTTGGGTTCAGAAACCCATGCCTTTTCCTCCAAAACCATCCAAGAAAAAGGATGATGAGGATTTTGAGCGCTTTGCTGAAATGATTAGGCCTATATTTTTGCGTATGCGATTAACTGATGTGCTCAAAACAAATCCTTATGCTAAATATATGAAGGATATCATTACTAATAAAAGAAAGATACCGGAAGCTGAGATTTCCACCATGCTTGCTAATTATACTTTTAAGGGTGGAATACCAAAGAAACTTGGAGATCCCGGAGTACCTACTATACCTTGCTCCATTAAAAGAAAATATATTAAAACTGCTTTATGTGATCTTGGAGCCGGTGTGAGTGTTATGCCTCTCTCTTTATATCGTAGACTTGACTTGAATAAGCTGACACCTACCGAAATATCTTTGCAAATGGCTGATAAATCAACTGCTATACCTGTCGGTATTTGTGAGGATGTGCCTGTTGTGGTTGCAAACGTTACTATTTTAACGGACTTTGTTATTCTCGATATTCCCAAGGATGATAGTATGTCTATTATTCTTGGAAGACCTTTTCTTAATACTGCAGGGGCTGTTATTGATTGCAACAAATTCAATGTCACTTTTCATGTTAATGGTAATGAGCATACGGTACACTTTCCGAGGAAACCACCTCAAGTTCATAGTATCAACTCCACTGGAAAAATTCCATCGATTATAATTGGAGGTTTTGAATTTCCTTTCCTACTGTCAAGAAGAAATATGACATACTTATTATAGGGGATGTGCATATCCCCGTTGAGGTAACTTAGTGTTATTCGAAATTTCTCCGGTTCCATGATTATCGGAATGATTTTGTTAACAAGACTTGATCAACCTTGTTAGTGGATTCTTTTTGATGACCATGAGATGGATGAAACTAGAAACACAAACTTCTGTACCCACTCTATATTTTCTGTTATTTATATTAAATAAAGTAATAATACTATTTTTCTGTCTGTTATCTGATTATCCGTGCAATATAAAAATAACCCGAAAATAAAAGTCCTCAAAATGACATGCCAATTTAATATGATTTTTTCGGGAATATTTGAGGATTTACTGTGCAAAAATCACCGCGGGAGGAGCTGCCACCTGGCCATGAGGGTGGTGGGCACCCCCCCCTATAAGGCGCGCCCCCTGCCTCGTGGGCCCACGGTGGCCCTCCTCCACTTATCCCAGCACCCATCTTCTTCCTCTATCTCACACAAACCTGAAAAACCAACTCAAGCACGAGTTCCATCCACTTTTGCTGTTATTTTCGATCTCCTTGCTCAAAGCACCTCTTGCAAAACTGCTTGGGGAGATTGTTCCTTGGTATGTGACTCCTCCATTGGTCCAATTAATTTTTGTTCTAGTGCTTTATTCATTGCAAATTTATGCTGCATAGGTGACCATGTTCTTGAGCTTGCATGTCAAATTTATATGGTTCCAAGTAGTTCTAATGCTTGATATAGGCTCTAGGAACTTGTAGGAGTAGTTGCTATCAGTTTTATTGAAGTTGGTTTACTTTTGTTTGAAGTTACTAAAAAATTTAGATTATTTCAGAAAATGATGAGGAGATTATTGAGGGGCTCATCGAGCCAAAGCTCGAAGGAAAAGGCACCGAAGCCTAAGTATAATTTGCCACGCACCGTGGAGATTCGGGCGTGTGAATGGCCTTCTGATGATTTCTTGAGAGCAGCCGGTATTTATGAAGATTTTCATGAATTGGCTCACAATGCAGGCCTCACCACTTTCCTCCACGACCAATGCGATCAGTATGTCTTACTCACAAATACCTTTGTGCAAAACTTTTATTTTCATCCTAGGAACTCACCACCTACGGTGGAATTTCATTTATATGATGAGCCTAAGGAGATGTCACTTTTTGATTTCTGTCGTATTTGTTTAGTCCCTTTTGAGGGCAAGACAGAAGAACCACACCATGATGATGTGGAGGGATTTATTAGTAATATCACTGTAGGAGAAACCAGGAAGGTTTCCGATGCACGAATCACTAGCATACATTTTCCTGTTTTACGTTACTTTGCATTATTTGCTAGTCGTTGTTTAATTGGACGCGGAAACAGTGGAAACCTTAGTATCCCTGATTTAATTATTCTACTCCAAGGTTTATACAGTGATAACACTTTTAGTTTGGGCGGTATTATTACCAGACAGTTAAATATGAACCGTACTAAGGGCCCCATCTTTGGAGGCATTTATGCTACACGCCTAGCCGCACATTTTAACATACCTATTAGGCATGCTAAGAAGGAAGAAAAGGTGCTGCCCCGTGTTTATCTAGATCATAAAAGTATGGTGGCACATGATTTTATTGTTAAGAATAGGGCAGGGGAGCTTAAATATCAATTGTTCTTTAATAAACATCATCCTGAGACTATTACCTTGCCTGCTCCTTCTTTGTTTGATTTGACTGTAGGAACGTACCTTGTTCCATTGACGGCTATTCACGCCTACCGGAACCCTGCACCAGCCGAGAAGCCAGAACCGGAACCACAATTTGATCCTTCACGACAGTCTAACTATCAGTGGGATCCGGAGATGATTGCCAGCCAGTGGCAATCGGAGCCTTCTTCTTCCTCATAACAGTACGACCCCAACAACTATTATTATCGATATCCGCCAGGCCAGCCGTGGCCATAGATCACCTTACACTACTAGGGAAAATCCTATACATAGAATCTTACCAGTAGCGCTGTACAAAATCAAACGCTACTGCTACTTAGTAGCAGCGCGCGTAAATAAACCACGCTACTGCTATGACTTTTGCAGTAGCGCGTACTAGCGAAAAGCGCTGCTGCTATGTTTGAAATGGGTGCGCATGGCTAGCCCAACCTAGCAGTAGCGCATGTACTAGCCCAGCGCTACTACTACTCTCCTTAGCTGTAGCGCGCTTACGTGTAAGGCGCTGCTGCTACAGGAAATAAAATAAAGTGAAAAACAAGTAGAAAAGTAAATGAAAAAGAAAGAAATAGAAAAAGGAGAAAGGAAAAAAATAAAATGTAAAGAAAAATAAAAGAAAAAAGGGAAAAAGGAGAAAGGAATAGCAGTAGCGGGTTTCAGGAAACGCGCTATAGCTAACTTAGCTATGCGTTTTCGGAAATGCGCTACCGTTACGTTTCACTTAAACAGCTGCCCCCCCCCCCCCCGCCACCACTTCTTCCCCAAATCCCTCGCCCTCGCCGCCGTCTCCCCAATTCGCCATCGCCCCACTTCGCCGCCTTCTCCTGCTGGCGTGGACGCCCGCAACCTCACCGTCTCCCCCCGAGGCCGCCGTCATCCTCACCGCCGCCGCCCGAGGCCGCCCTTAGCCTCACCGTCGCCGCCCGAGACCGCCCTCGACGTCACCGTCGGCGCCCTCCACCTCACCGCCGCCCAAGCCCGCCCAAGACCGCCATTGCCCGTGCCCGAGCCCGCCTTCTCCGCCCCTGCCTCCATCACCGAGAACCTCCCCGCCACCGTCTCTCCCCTCTCTGTAAGTCCCCCACCCCTCCCCCCACTCATCTCTCTCTACATTTTAGAGAAAAAATTAATAGAGCAAAAGTTTGTTTATAGCAAAAAAATTAGTTTAGAGCAAAGGATGTTAAGTAGTAGATGTTAGAGAAAAAATTAGTTTAGAGCAAAAAATTTGGTTTACAACAAAAGTTAGTTAGGGCAGTAGGGTTTAATTAGGGTAGATGCTGCTTGTATAGTATATAGTGATACTAGTAGATGTTAATTAGGTTAGGGCAATAGTGGTACTAGTAGATGTTAATTAGATGTTTTTCAGTTAGGGCACTAGAGTTTTGCTAGGTTAATTAGGTTAGTAGTGATGCTAGTAGTAGTGGTACAATAGGTTAATTAGGTGATGTTAAATGAATAACCTAAATGAATGAAATTAGTAGTTAACTGAATTTTTTTCCTTTCATCATTATAGAGCACTAAAGTTAACTGAATTTTGTTCTATTAGTAGTTAAATGAATTTTCTTCTACACTTTGTTTTTGAATTAGCTTGTGAAATTTGGACATGTGGTTGCTCGTGTATATTTGGACATGTGTTGCGGTGTCGAAGAGGGATATT
Source organism: Triticum urartu (assembly GCF_056163025.1). Taxonomy (NCBI): domain Eukaryota; kingdom Viridiplantae; phylum Streptophyta; class Magnoliopsida; order Poales; family Poaceae; genus Triticum; species Triticum urartu. The sequence continues at coordinate 666,895,364 of NC_141877.1, read as the reverse complement.
TGAACACTGTTTCCAGGGAATGATGCTGAGTGGCCTATGTTTTGCCGGAATGTTGATTCATTTTTGTTCCGGCAAATTTCAGATTCTCGATTTGTCCACTTTTTAGCAAAGGTCATGCCGAAATTTTCTGTGAATTTCGGCATGACTTGTGCTACAAACTAGGACATATCGAGTGCCCGTGATTTGCCGCACCAGGAAGGAGTCAACATTCCTGCAAAACAATAGGCCTTTGTATGTCATTATTCATTTTATTAGGTCTAGAATTAATTGACTAGATTTAATCATAGGAAACATGGCTAGCAACGATGAAGGACAGGGTTCTGGTGATTGCGACGACGCCTACCGGGCGGCAATCGAATTTTTTAGCCTTACCGACGATCAACCGATGTTATTGCTGGGCCCACCGGTGGCATCGGGGACTGAGACCGACACGCAGACCGGTGCTGAGACTGAGACCGGCGCTCAGACTCAGATCGGCATCGAGACCGGCGCTGAGACTGAGACCGGCGCTGCCTCGGGGAGCGGAGCCGGTGTAGAACCAAAAGCAAAGAGGCAACGGGTTCCTAACAAACTCAGGACTACTAGAGTGATGGTCACGGAGGTGGACGATGGCAATTTTGAGCCAACGGCGCCCAAGGAAGCGCGTCGATGCTACGGCAATCAAATAGGCTGCATCGTACGGACAACCGCCACCATCAACGATGAGAAACTACAGAAGATAGAAAATATAAGGAGCTCCCTCCTAAAGAAGTTTCACCAGATATTCTTGTTCCTGGGCCGGAATGAGAAGGATTATAAAGATCCAGATGAGGACCCGGCAATGAAGAAGATAAACAAACACGCCATGACCAAGTTTAGCGACGCGTTGGCCGCCTGGAAAAATCGAGTGAAAGCAAGGATCATCGACAAGAAGGAACCCTACTCCGAGATTGTAAAGGAGTTTCAAATATTCAAGGAGGCTTGCGAGGCCGAAGATGCCAAAAAAAGTCTAAGTACATGAAGGGGCTTCAAGAGAGGAACTTTGGGAGCCACCACCTCGAAAGCCGTGGTTACAGCGGAAAGAGGTCCAAATGGGCCAAGGAGGATGCGGAAGCCGCGAGTCTGGGCATCCCAGACCCCTTGGCGGAGTTCACCGTAGTTTAATGAGATTTAGTTATACGAAATGTGAATAGTTGAATTAATAGTATAAGAACTAAAACTTGACAATCAACTAACTGGGAGGTCCACATTAAGGAAAGAAAAGGAAATGTTGGCTATTTGGTGGTGGTACAATATCTGCTGACGTGTATGAAAGGATTAACCTGAATGCCATGTAGTAAAATATCTACTCTAATGAAATTGCTTCATTTGATAGAGTCAAGAACTATATGATCGTGTGTGTAGCGTTGAGATTATCTTTGAGAACATTCCATGTTTATATGTAAATGGACTTCATGAATGGATAATGTTATAAAGAAATGTGGTACCAACGGGGTGCAAAGGTTTTGATATTTGAAATCATTGACAGAGAAACTGCTATACTCGATCTCGACTGAAATCTTGTGAAACATATATACCTGAAGAAATAATCAACAACCCTCCATATTTGCAATAAATGTGAAAGCATGAGCACTAAAATATAACGGAGTTGCATTAATCAAGAAAGGTCCAAACCGGAACAATGAATGTCTATTAGAACGGCCATGCATGTAAATAAGGGGGTGTTTGGTTCCAGAGACTTTTTTGTGTTGGGACTAGAAAAAGTCCCTAGCAAACCAAATAAGGTGGGACTTTTTTAGGACTTTTTGCTAAGTGGTTGTTTGGATACGTGGTTTTTACCAAACCCATTTTTCTAAAGCGTGTTTTGAGGAATAACCACCAAAAACTACATTTGGTTAGCGTAACAAATTCTTGGATAAGTAAAATTTGGTTCCCGTAAAACCAGAAAAGCGAGCTTTTGGAAAAATGACTATTAGTCGTTTTTGTATAAATGAGTTTAGCTTATACGCCGGCCGAACTCATCGTCACATGCCCGCCGAAAGATACAACCGTCGTTTCCAACGAACTCATGCCCGTCACGTCAGGGAACGTACAATCACCGGAGGAGCTCACGACGGACGTCTCGCAACCAGCGGATTCACACCGAATCCACCGTCGACATGCCGCTAGTAACTCCGTCGTTGCTTCCGACGAAGACACCATCGTTGTGCCCACCGAGCACTGAAACACCGTCACGGACGGCACAACACCGGAGGGCACGCCACGAACGGCAAGCGGCCAGCTAGTCCGCCCCGACGACATCATCGTTGTGCCCGCTGAGCGCCAAAACACCATTGTCGTTCCGGCCTACCTACACCCGCTGCGCAAATCGAACGCCCAGCCGTCGGAGGAGTTCCACATGCATGGGCGGCACAAAACTAGCCAGCTTGCCATCAATGGCAGCGAGTCCATGTGCCCTCAGCCAGCAGGTACCGGACGGGATGGTACGAGCAGCACGGCGTCCCCGCCCTCGCATGCGCCGCTGGCGTCCGCGCGTAAGGTCGTCGAGGCCCATGGGAAGACGAGCAGCGGCATCTAGGAGACGGCCAGAGGACCAATCGGAGATGCAGCTTTGAACGCGGAAGTATGGGGAAAAGGACGACTTCGTTCGTGAGGGGAGAATGGAATCCTCCAAACAAGGAACTGCTTAGAGCTGTTTTACACTTTCCAAAGCCAAACAACTTTTTCTACAAACTGATTCTTTGTAAAAAAGTAAGTAAAACAGATTTTGCAAAAAACCGGCTAAAAACTTGTTTTCTATAAATCCATTACTAATACTTGCTATCCAAACAACGCCTAAGAGTCCTTAGAAGCACCTCCTTAAGAGTCTTTTTCAAAAAGTCCTAGGACTAAAGAACCAAACACCATCTAAAACGAAACTAAAACGACACTAACATCTAACAAGAATAGTAGTGCAAAAGAATTATCAAACGGATAATCATAGCCGAACCACATAGAACTGGACCAATTGTCTAATGTGGTAATTCTACAAGCAAACATATTCCAATAAAAATAATGAAATCCATTTTAGTTAATCTAATCCATAAAGAAATGATTACATGTGAAGAATTACTACCATCCAACTGTCAACTGGGCGAGGGCTTGAGGCGCGGATATGTAGCTCAAAAACCCAATCTCTGTTTGATTTGATAGTCAGAAAAAGTATGTGTACATGATATACCCACTGTTACTGAAAATAAAATGGCATCACAGTTCAATGGGCATGCCTTCAGCGTACCTAAAGCTCGTATATAGTACAACAACAGTGGTCAATGATCCAGTAATAATATACTCAAGAGATATGTAAGGTCAAGAAGAGAATTTACTTAAACAAAGTTGTTCCGGTGAGACACTGAGGCAAAACACAATGAGATAAAATAGCAGCTCATCATACAAGCGAAATTGACTTTTATTATACCATGGAACTTAATCCATTAAACAACCAAGGAAACCTGACGATGATGCTAGGCTAGCGGACATGCATCTACCACATGGAACACGCAGAATATACATGCAACTTGACTTCAATATGTTAATGCAATATAAGGATAGAGAAGGAACACACACTGAAGAGGAACACATAATTACCGGAAGCACACACTAGGACTCATCGGGCCTGGGACTTGCTTAGGATGTGGGGTGGCGAGACTGATGTCACATCTACCACTAAAGAGAAAATCTACGATGCTAGATGTACTGTTCCACCAACTGAGACAATAGTGATAGAAACGTCAACCCCTAGCAGCGACCGGCAGGCTGAGCTTTGCCGCTCCTGCAGAGAGGAGAGGGGATACGGATGTCACATCACTACATCAAATCAAGGCACTCATAAAGCAAATCGAGAGGGAGGGAGAAGGAGAGGAGATGCTCATGCTCTTGTTCGGGTTAGGCTTATGACCTGTGTTGGAACTGAGGATGGACGGACGATCAGACAAGAACACGAGGAGACCATTTGCCCGGCGACAAACGCCCGCGGCGACGAATGCCCCGCCGGCGACGAACGCTTTTTCTCTCTTGTATTCCACTCGACTCAGTCATACAAGCAGTACACGGTATGGTTATATAGACAGAGCAGGCACGCAGGCCGCGCTCCACTCCTGCCCACGCACGCCCACTACCCCCGCATGCATGATCTGCATGGCCGCGCGCATAGTGCGCACCACTACACGCACTAACAGCCAGCTCCAAAAGATTGACTGGATCCCTGCTGCTCCCGCTCAACTGGGCGCGACCACAGACCGGCCTTCGGCTTGAGCCTAGACACCCATACGTGGCACACACGCGCCCACCTACACGCCACGTACACACAAATGGCTTATTGCCAACACTCTCCTCCTAAGCCATGACTTCGCCATCGTCGAAGTTGTTGCAGCTCCCGTCGTTGTCGTCGTCACGAGCGTGACCCAGCCCGCGGACCTGACCTGGCGCAACGACGCCGGTCGCACCGTGCTCCATCACGACTCCGGCGACACACACCGAGCTCCTCCTCCGCCGGCCACACACGCCTGACGTCCCTTGGCGCCTTGCACGTCCCGCGCGCACCCGACGCGCCCGACCGTCCCAGTGTGTCCCGCACGTCCCGCGCGCACCTAACGCGCCCGACGAGCCCGACCACGCCAGTGCGTCCTGCACGTCCCGCGCGCATCCGACGCGCCCGACGAGCCCGACCGCACCAGCCGCTCACCGCGTCCGCCATGGCAGCCGCCAGCGACAAACGCCGGAAGGATGTAGCCGAACTCGAGCACAACGCCGACATACGCCTCCTCCCAACGTCAACCGCACGCTCGTACGCGCGTCCGTGGTCCCGACGTGCCCGACGCGTCCAGTGCGCACCCATAACACGCACCGGTCGCGTCCGGCTCACCGCCGCGGCTTATTGCCCTGCACCGCCGCGGCCTTCATGCCGCCATGCAGGACCTCCACGCCGCCACACCGTGCTGCGCCGCCGCGTCACCATGCAGCGCCTCGGCGGCCTCCGCGGTCGCCGCACGTACGACGTCACCGCCCGCCGCCTCCGCCACGCGCCATGACAGCCACAGCGCCGCTCACCTGCATGGGCCGACACACGGCCCGGAGCATCGCGCAGCCGCCGGCGAACTCCGCCACCGCCGGCACACCTCTGTCAAGAAGAACGACATCCGAGATGTATCAGCTCATGATACCAAATGTTGGAATCGAGGATCGACGGACGATCAGACAAGAATACGAGGAGACATTTGCCCGGCGACAAACGCCTCCGGCGACGGATGCCCCGCCGGTGACGAACGTCTTTTTCTCTCTTGTATTCCACTCGGCTCAGTCATACAAGCAGTACACGGTATGGTTATATAGACAGAGCAGGCACGCACGCCGCGCTTCACTCCTGCCCACGCACTCCCACTACGCCCGCATGCATGATCTGCATGGCCGCGCACATAGTGCGCACCACTACACGCACTAACAGCCAGCTCCAAAAGATTGACCGGCCTCTGGCTTGAGCCTAGACACCCATACGTGGGCACACACGCGCCCGCCTACGCGCCACGTACACATAAATGGCTTATTGCCAACAACCTGCAGCAAGGAGGCCGGGGGGGGGGGGGGGGGGGGGGGGGGGTGGGGACAGGCGGCGCTCGTGGATGTCTACCGTCCCACACACAATCTGATTCGGTTGCGCAACTCAATGTTCTCGGTGGGCGGCGATGGAACCGCAGCTCCGCGCGCGTCACGTCGCGTAGGGAGGCGTCGAAGGGGAGTAACACCGGCGGAATTGATGCGAGCGGGCCAGTGGTCAGCGCTGGAGGAGCACCCTCACGAGGAGATTGTCGTCCAGCCGCCACACCACAAGGATTGGGGAAAGATATATGGTGGGGGTGGGGGGGTGAAACCACTCTGACCACGAGATCGGGGCGGCCGGCCGTGCGGGATGGAGAAAAGATTGGGTTGGAATGAGCGACTGGTGTGGTAGAGGAAAAGACTGATTTTTTTTCAACGCCATGACCGTAGGGTGAATAAGGCTGATTGACTGATTTTGTAAACTGATTGATGATGTGGCATAAGGCTGATGTGGACAGTGCATGATGAAAGAATAGGTAAAAATGAGGAGCAACTTCTTAAGAATGTTATATATATATATATATCAATTTTGCTAAAGCACATCTAAATGTGCCATAAGTATTGCACATTTAAGTCATATGTTATTGATCTTACGTTAAGATTTGTGTGGATATTTTTCTTTTTCTTTTTTTCCTCTTTATACTTGATTCACTCACTTAGATGTGTAATAACTAGAGCACATCTAAATGTGCCCTAGACACATCCTATATATATATATCCCTCTTCTTAAAAATAGGACAACTATAAATCAAACATTCTTTGCTAATTAGAGAAAGAGCGCTAGCAAGTTTCCTGACACAAGAATAAAGCTTATTCTTCCATAGATCATTCACACGCCACTTTCAGACATATTGCACCCTGTTACCTCAAAGTACTCCTCATGTAAACAAATATAAGACCGTGATTCAAACGGTCTTATCCAGTGATCTAAACGGTTTTATATTAGTTTACAGAGAGAGTACCATGCATAAAAAGGGGTATCAAAGTTAAAGGTGAATTGACAAAAATTATTCAAATATTTCAAAATCTTGAGCATATTCGGTTACACAAAAGAAAAGTGCTGCGTCGATCGACAGTGGATGCATGCATGGGCGAGCAACGGGAACACATCCGTCCTTGCTTTTCCTACCATATGCATGTATGTGCATAATATATTTAAATTATTCACTATCCACTCATGCAGGCGCATATTTCCAACGCGACTCATACATGGGAATTAATTAATTACGACGATCTTGACCAACTGAAACTTGGACGGTATCGATCAATATTCTGGTTGGTAGGTTTTGCCGATCTTGAAATCGGTGGAGAAGACCTCGTCGAAGACGTTCTTCATGCCATTCTTGGACAAGAAGCGGAAGTTGAAGGGGCCAACCAGTGGCTTGGAGCACGAGACCTCCCACACGTCGCCCTTCTTGGTCAACGGCTGCCACTCCTCTGAGCCGTGCTGCCGGAGCTCCACCTCTGACAGGCTGTCGCCTGGCCTTGTGTAGTCGATCTTGAGCGCCAGCTTCTTTTTGTCCGACCCCTTCTCCACCGTCAACTTCACCCTCACGGCGCACATCGCACCGGCGACCAGCGCCGCCAGCACCGCCACCGTGAGCATCCTGGAGGAGGAGGCCATCTTCTCGGTTGATCCAAGAGATTTTATTGGTGTTATGTGTATGTGCCTTGTGGTGCGAGCTGTGTGGATTCTAATGGATGAAGTGCCTGGTATTTATGGGCGGAAGATAGTGCGCGACCAGCGGCGCTCCGGCGATCTCGCTGGCTGGCTGTGGCCGGGCTTGTCCGCTGATGCGTATGCGGCCCGGCGCCACCATCGGAGGGACAATCTCTGCATGCATGTCATCTCGTCTCTGACGGTCTAACCTGCCCTTTTCTTTCGGCTGGAATGGAGTTCAGTGCCCGTGCATGCTTAGCTGGACCAAGACGGTCCTGTAACCTTGCGTGATCTTCAGTTTGTTGTTCCGATTATGAGGCAAAATGGCAAATATGAAATCAACGAAATATCCATGTAATAATCAACGAAATATCTTCGCATCATATCGTCAAACAAAATTTGAAAAACGGCTAGAAAGGGAACTTATGCGAACTTACACGTGTCTGCTATCTCGAATTCGTCACACCACAACCAGTACGTACATACGAACACAGATCAACAGAGCAATTACGTACGTGTTCAGCCTTCGTATATAAGACATCTATATTAATGCGCTAACGTTCACACAGCCTTCGTATTATTCACGCCGAGGCTTAGATTCATACACGCTCTGCTAGATGGTTTTCATGCACTCGCCTGAATGGACGGCGTCGCATGATATTGCCGTTCAAATATTGGTTACTACTAGTAAATATGTTCATGCGTTGCAACGGAAAAAAAAAACACATGCCCATAACCTAATAAGCATGGCTCACATCCCGCGCAGGTCCATGATCTCTATTTCGACACGGTTTGTCACATCGGCATCGCCAGGAGGTGATGCGGTGGACGCGTGATGGTGGGCCCCCTGCGGCCAGTTGGCACAGGCCCACCAGTCAGGCCAGGCGGACAAGTGGAGCACGGCTATATAGCCAACTGTAGGCCAGTAGACAGGGCAGGTGATATGTAATCTCTAAACCGAACCTCTCCCCACCTAATCTGTACCTCCTCCCATGGCGAGAACCTTCTCCCCCAAGTCTCGATCTCATCCCCTTTCCCCTCCCGATCCAATCCTGCGAGGATGAGTTCGTGACAGTTGGTAATCAGAGCTCAAGTTTTGCCCCAGAAATTTCGTTGCCCTCATAGCCTCTCGATCCCGCCGTAACATCCGCCGCTGCGGGTGCGGTCTTGCTCCGGTGAGATCTGCTCGAAATCCCCAGCGGGGTTGGCCTGATTTGGAGCGAGGGCGACGGCGCCGCCCAGCAAACCTTCCGCCCAGACCCGTCACATCATCACCGCCATGTCGGAATCCACGGGAGAGCTCAAAACCATGCTGCAGGCGCTCGTGAAGCGCTTCGATGAGAACACGCTCGCGAGCGACAAGCAGCGCGAGGCCCAGATCGTGTTCAACACTCAAGTCTCCGCGGATCTGGCGCACATCCGCAAGCAGCTGGACCTCACCCAAGCCGACGTCGATGAAGTTCGGCAGCAGCAGCGCGAACTACCACCTTCGCCGCCCGCAGCTGAGCGCCACCGCCCGAACACTGCCGACCACCATGACGGCGACACCCAAGCCTCTGCGGTGACTTCGCTGGAGCACGACCGCGGCGCTCGTCCTCAAGGCCCAGCCGTCCGCCTAGCCAACAACGGACCACCGCTGCTACCCACGCGACACGCCCTGTCCTACGCGGGCGTGGGGCAGACGAACGCGTTCGTGTTGGGCTGCGACACGCACACCGGGCAGCGCGAGGAGTACACGGTCAAGCCACCGAAGCACGACTTCCTGCACTTCGACGGCGACGCGCCCAGCCTCTGGATCGACCGCTGCATAACCTACTTCGACCTCTATCGCGTTCCTCCACACAGCTGGGTGACAACGGCGTCGCTCTACATCGACGGCCACGCCGCACACTGGTACCAAGCGTATCGACAGACTCATCACTCGCCGTCGTGGCAGGAGTTCACTGCGGCAATCATCACTGAATTCGCGCCTGACGAATTCGAGATGGAGATGCATAAGTTGCTGCAACTTCGCCAAACCGGCACCGTCGCCGAGTACCGGACGGCATTCAAGACCCACATGTACCATTTGCTCGCCCTCGATGCATCGCTCAACCCAAAGCTATTCATCACCCAATTCCTGCTGGGCTTGCGCGACGAGTTACGGGCTGCAGTTCGCCTTCAGGAGTCATCAAGCATCACGCGTGCGGCGGTGTTGGCCCGGATCATTGAAGAAGAAGCCAGCACGCAACGTGCTCGACCACGGATCATTCCGGCTGGGCGACCACCTCCTCCACCACCGCCGCCACTGCCACTTCCTCCTCGAGCCATGGGGGCGCCACGACCAGGCGGCGCTGCCGCCCCCAATGACGACCTGGCGCGCGAGCGGCAGCTGCGGGAGCACCGCCGCGCCAACGGACTCTGTTTCAAATGTTGTGATCGCTACTCCCGCGACCATCGATGCAAGCCGGCCACACAACTCCTCACGATTCAGGTTGGCGACTACGGAGAAGTACTGAGCGACGACGCAGTGCACGCAATGGACCTGCTCGACGCACCGGCTGATCAAGACCCTGAACCAGAGTGTTGCGTGCTCTCCACCCACGCGGTAGCCGGCACCGAGTCGCCGCGCACCATTCGTCTGCGCGCGCTCGTCGGCAATCAAGTCATGTTGCTGCTGGTGGACTCAAGGAGCACGCACAGCTTCATCTCCCAGGCGTTTGCCGAGCGCGTGCATGCCCAAACCGTTCCCGTACCCGGGGTGGAGGTCCGTGTGGCCAACGACGAACGCATGACCTGCAACAGCATGGTGCAAGGGCTGAAGTGGTGGATTCAGGGTCACACCTTCACCACCGATATGCGTCAACTGGAGTTGGGCGCCTACGACGGCGTGCTCAGCATGGATTGGTTGGAGCAGTTCAGTCCCATGAGCTGCCACTGGCTCGACAAGACGCTGACATTCGAGTACCACAGCGCAATGATCACCCTGCAAGGTGTTCGACCGAAGCAGCCCGAGGAAGTGGAGGAGATCGAGCCCGAGCAGCTGCACAAATGGCACGCCGGCAATGACATTTGGTACATGGCCGTCCTGGATTTGCCCAGCGCACCAGAGCCATCTGCAACCAAAATTCCACCAAGTGTTCAGAGCGTTCTGACGGACTTCGCCAACGTGTTCGCCGAACCAAAGGGCCTACCTCCTCACCGCCGCTACGATCACGCAATCACCCTGGTGGACAACGCGTGCCCTGCCAACTCGCGCCCGTACCGCTACTCGCCCCTCTAGAAAGACGAGATCGAGCGCCAAGTCCGCGAGATGCTCGAGTCAGGTGTCATCGAGCACAGTATGAGCCCGTTCGCCGCGCCGGTGCTGCTCGTCAAGAAGAAGGACGGCACCTAGCGCTTTTGCCTCGACTACCGCCGACTCAACGACGCCACGGTCAAGAACAAATTCCCACTGCCCATCGTCGACGAGTTGCTCGACGAACTGGCTGGAGCAGCCTTCTTCTCCAAGCTGGACCTCTGCGCTGGTTACCACCAGATACGCATGCGCGCAGGCGACGAAGAGAAGACGGCGTTCAAGACACACCATGGCCATTTCCACTTCAAGGTCATGCCGTTCGGGCTAACGAACACACCGGCCACGTTCCAATGCCTCATGAATGCAATCTTCGCCCAGTACGTGCGTAAATTCATGATCATATTTTTGGATGACATCTTGATCTTCAGTGCAACTCTGGAGGAGCACCTGGAGCATCTTCGCCTCGTCCTCGCTCTGCTCCGCGAGCACCAGCTTTACGCCAAGGTGTCCAAGTGCTCGTTTGCTCAAGACAGCATCTCCTACCTCGGCCACATCATCTCCAAGGACGGCGTCGCCACGGACCCGGAGAAGACTCAAGCTATGGTGGCCTGGCCGACCCCTTCATCTGCCACCGAGCTCCGCGGCTTCCTCGGCCTCACCGGCTACTATCGCAAGTTCATCGAGCACTACGGCATCATTGCCAAGCCGCTCACGAGCTTGCTAACCAAGGGCTTCGAGTGGACTGAGAGAGCGCAGGTGGCATTTGACCTCCTCAAGAGCGCCATGGTGACCGCGCCAGTGCTCGCGCTCCCAGATTTCGCACGACCGTTCGTGATCGAGACGGACGCTTGCGACACTGGCATGGGCGTGGTGCTGGCACAGGAAGGGCACCTGGTGGCGTTTCTCAGCAAGGCCCTGGGCGTGCGCAATCAGAGGCTGTCGGCATACGAGAAGGAGTTCATCGCCGTCATGATGGCCGTGGAGAAGTGGCGCGCATACTTGCAATGGGGCCCGTTCACCATCATCACGGACCACAAAAGTCTCTGCAACCTGCAAGATCAGCAGCTCGCCACCGATCTGCAGCGCAAGGCCATGGCCAAGCTGGTGGGACTCCAATTCAAGTTCCGCTATCGTCGCGGCAACGACAACGGCGCTGCGGATGCTCTATCTCGCGTGGGTGCGTCTCTGAACCTAGATGCGCTCTCCATCTGCCAGCCCGCATGGGTTCAAGAGGTGGCGAACTCCTACGCCACGGACGCCGAGGCGCAGGATCGCCTGGCATGGCTCGCGATCCACAGCCCCGACGATGACGGGTACGAGCTATACAAGGGACTCATCCGCAAGCAGGAGCGCTTGTGGATCGGCAAGAACACGGCCTTGCGCACCAAGATCATCAGCGCTCTGCACGACAGCGCGGTCGGAGGCCACTCTGGCGCGACGGCCACCTACCAGCGCATCAAGAAGCTTTTTGTGTGGGACGGCCTGAAGACCGACGTCACCGACTATGTGCGGCAGTGCCCAGTCTGTCAGCACGCCAAGCACGAGCAGTCCAAGCCGGCGGGCACGCTCGCACCCTTGCCCGTGCCGACCGCTCCCTGGCGCGACCTCACCATGGATTTCGTGGAAGGATTGCCGCCATCAGAAGGATTCGATTCTATCATGGTGGTCGTGGATCGCCTCACCAAATCAGCGCACTTCATTCCGCTTCGTCATCCCTTCAAAGCTCCTCAGGTGGCCAAGGTTTTTTGGGATCACGTCGTCAAGCTGCACAGCATTCCAAGCTCCATCGTCTCCGACCGCGATCGCGTCTTCACCAGCGCTCTCTGGCGCAAGCTCTTTGCCAGTGCGGGCACCAAGCTGCTCTTCTCCACAGCATACCACCCCCAGACGGATGGCCAGAGCGAACGCGTCAACCAGTGCATGGAAATGTACTTGCGTTGCGCGGTGCACGACGCGCCCAGGCAATGGCGTCACTGGCTGCCGACCGCTGAATTCTGGTACAACTCGTCGTTCCACTGCTCGATCAAATGCTCCCCCTTCAAAGCTCTGTACGGCATCGAGCCCAACCTGGGCGCCATGGCGCTCTGGGACGACAAGACGATGCCCATGATCAACGGTGAGCCGTGGGACTGGGGCGTGCACACGGCAAGGCTGCGAGATCACATTTTGCGTGCCCAACACGGATTCGAAGCAGGCCTATCAGCATCGCACGGAGCGCTCCTTCGAGGTGGGCGACAGTGTTCTCCTCAAGATCCAACCTTACGCACAATCATCGGTGGCGAACCGGCCCTGTGCGAAATTGGCGTACAAGTACTTCGGCCATTCGTGGTGCTCGACAAGATTGGCAAGATGGCGTACAAGCTGGAGTTGCCGGCGGACAGCAGAATCCATCCAGTCTTCCACGTGTCCCAGCTCAAGCCGTTCACACCGAACTACACTCCGGTCTTCTCCGAGCTGCCGCGTCCTCCAGACCTCGCCGGCCACGACGACGAACCGGTGGAGATCCTGGAGCGCCGCATGGTCAAGCGTGGCAGCAGTGCTCTGGTGCAGATCAAGGTGCGCTGGCGCAACGACGACACAGCGACGACGTGGGAGGACTACGACACCCTACGCTGCCGTTTTCCGCTAGCACCGGCATGGGATGAACCATTTTCCGGCGACGCCGAGCAGCACGCTGAACCTGAAGACGGCGCCCGTTCTGAAGGAGTGGGGAATGTCACACCGGCATCGCCAGGAGGTGATGCGGTGGACGTGTGATGGTGGGCCCCCTGCGGCCAGTTGGCACGGGCCCACCAGTCAGGCCAGGCGGACAAGTGGAGCACGGCTATATAGCCAGCTGTAGGCCAGTAGACAGGGCAGGTGATATGTAATCTCTAAACCGAACCTCTCCCCACCTAATATGTACCTCCTCCCTTGGCGAGAACCTTCTCCCCCAAGTCTCGATCTCATCCCCTTTCCCCTCCCGATCCAATCCTGCGAGGATGAGTTCGTGACACGGTGACACCTGGTCCATACCCGCCTCTCGTAAGGATTGAGTACAATAAAGAGCGGCCTAGCTTTCTTTTGCTCTCGCTGCATATTCGCATATTTCTGCCTTTCTCTTGCACACCTTTTTGTCTTTTGTGCTAGCTCCATATATGCATATTTCTTCCTCCCTTGCATGCATTTTTTTGCAAATGAATTCAATCCTTAATTGTTTTTTTGCTGATAGACTTGGCGTGGTTTTTCCAATTTTTCCTGCTTTTCTTCATTGGTCATCTGTGCATACCTTTCTCTATATCTTTTATTTCTTTGTTCCTTGGCATAAAATCTAGGAATCCTTCTCACCAATCATGTTTGGTCCTAACCCTGCATGCATGAGCCGCTCATTAAGACTAGCCACAATGGGTAGTAACATCGAGTAGTAACATGCCCAAGTTACTACACTATGTTACTACCTCTACAGTGGGGAGTAACATATGTGTGGTAACATGCAACACTTCATTTATTAGGCTATAGACTCATATTGTCTTGATATGTGTGATGTTACTCATACTACTAGTAACTAGCTATGTTACCACATGCCTCTCTTTCTTCATTTATTGCTTGCCATATCATCTATTTTATCTAGATATGTGTGATGTTACTATCTTGTTACTCCCACTGTGGATAGTCTTAGCAGGGACCTGCCAGCGTGCATGAGCCGATCGGCTCTTTTCTCTCTCATTAATTTCCTCCTTAATTAACCCGCTTAATTAGTGGGTTAACCTTCCTCATATACCCTGCTTAAAATTATGAACGCGTCTAGCGGGTGGCCGTTGGCCCGCTAGCGCTCCGTAGTGGCCAGCTGAAAAAGGAAGGACGTCGATAAGTCCCAACTGTTTGGTCTGGGAGAACCCAAGACCGAACGAGTCGTTCGGCACGAGCGTTCAGCCCTCACGAACGCTTTCGTTCAGGAGGAGAGGATCGAAATCACGAACGCCCTCCCCAGGCCCCTACAGGGCCTTGCCTTTTTTATGTAAAATGAAAAGAAAAAAGCCCAATAGCAAAAAAGAAGCCAAGATTGTTTTCCCTTTTTCTGTGACAAATAAAAAAGACTTGTTTTGATGTAGTACGAAAAAATGTCATCAACTTTAGAAGCAGGAAAATGCCATGGAAAATTCCAAAAAAATGCCAAGTTTGGCCAAACTATTTTATGATTTAACATGATATAATTTTACAAATGGCAAGGTTTACAACGTATTTGGTTCCTAAGAAAAAGCATGGCAAAAAATTCAAAAATACCATTGCAAAAAGTAATTCCCGTGATGCATACAATAATAATCGCCATGATCCCATACAACTAGATTATACAAAAAGTTAAAAAAAAAATTTCCATGTGAATATCAGTATTTACCATGGCAAAACTAAAGTAAATTTGCCATGAGAATAAATTAAAAATTGCCATCGCTACACGAGTTAAAATACCATGCTACATAGTATAATTTGCCATATTTCTGGAAATGTAAATTGACCATCATATTTGAATTAAGATTGTCATGGAAAAAATGTAAAATTTCCATGGCAAATAAAAAGTAAAATTGCCATGGCAATAAAAGTTAAAAATATTTGCCATGGCAAAAATAAAGTAAAAAATTTGCCATGATATTTTACTATAAACACGAAGACACAAGAAATGTGGATTAAAAATTGGCATGGCAAATAAGAAGTACAATTTCCCATGGATGTAATAAGTTAATTTGCCATGGCAATAAAACAAGAAAAGTTGCCACGAGCAAAAGTAAAAGTAAAAAAGTTGTCATGTATGTAAAAAAGAAAGAAAAAAATACCATGTATGTAAAGGTAAAGGAATTTGCCGTGGCAAAAACAAGGTAATGTTGCCATGGCTGTAAAGTAAATTTGTCATGGCTATAAAACTAAATTTAGCAGGGCTATACATTTAAAATTGCCATGGTTATAAAACTAAACTTGCCATGTTGAGAAAAGAAATAATTCTGTCATGCCTTTGTTACAAAAAAAATTACATGGTCCATGCACTGAAAATGCCATGATGCATAAAATAAATTTGCCGTGGACAATTGTAAAAATTTGACATGAAACATTGTTGTCTTGGCAAATTGTTATTAGAAGTAAAATGCCATGTGTTATTAGAAGTAAACATGTTTTTTTCACTACGTTTACCATGAGCCCATAGACCAAAGAATTAAGAAATTGTCAAAAAAAGAAACTTTTGCCATGGGATAAAAACATAGCTACAAAACAGAGAACACAAACATAAAAAAAAAGTCAAGGCAAAACACACACACACACACACACACACACACACACACACACACACACACACACACACACACACACATCTATGCCAAAACATATCATGGCAAAATTGTGTATATTAAAACATATCATGATGCAAAAGACACTACTTGTCGTTATGTTGAAAAACACTTCATGATGACACGCTAGTTTGTTTAGAGTTGCCATCAAAGTTGGATAAAAAAAGGTTCCGGTTTGTAATAAAAGTTGTCATGAGTGTACTATAACAAATGTCACCCCCGAGACAAATGCGTCATGACCATGAGACCAAGTTTCAATTTGTAAGAAATTGCCAACATTTCAATTTAACGATTCCCACCCGAATACTAAAAATGATGTTGCCATGCTACATGGCAAAATGGCCATGATGAAGATCTGTTTTCGCCTCAAAATTACCATGGACCTAAAAAAAACATTTCAACAAATTTCATGTCCTGTGACAACATACATGCACTAAGCACTAAATGTTCATGGTAATTCCATTACCAAAATTTCCATGACTGCAACAAAATGATGCTGCCGTGCTACATGGCAAAATGTCCATGATATACATCTATTTTCACCTCAAAATTGCCATGGACCTAAAATATACAAAACATTTCAACAAATACCATGTGCTGTGACAGCCTACGTGCACTAGCCACTAAAATGTTCATGGCAAGTCCACTACAAAAAGCTGCCATGGCTGCAAACAAAATACACATTATCCACTGCAATTTCATGGCAAAAACCACTACACAGATTGCCATGGCTGCAAAAATACACAGTCCACCGCAACTTCAGCCGTAACGACGACCGTTATGGGAGAGGAATCGAGCAGAAAATCTCACCAATGTCTATGACGAGGTACAGTCGGTCGACCGGCGCGTGATACGGAGCTGGATCCCCGCGAGGTACAGTGAGAAGGAGCAGAGCACTCATCGATGAAGGGAGCGCGTCGTTGATGTGGGGCTTTGGTCCATCGCTTCCTTCGGCGAAACCGGCGCTAGTGTGTGGGGCAGAGCCGGAGAGCACGCCGGGGCTCCTCCAAGCGCGGCTGCCACATGCCGGCCATGCTTCTCGACACAAGGGCGTCGTGCGAACTGTGTGGCTCCTCGTCGCGCGGTTGTCGTCGATGCGCGCGGCGGAGGTGATGATTGTCCGGCAAGGAGATGGTGGAGGGAGGCGGCGGCGCTGAGTTGCGTTGCGGCGGCCGGACGTGTCGGGGGAGGGGGGGCTGGCCCCGCTGATCTGCGATGCAGCGGCCGGACGTGCCGCGATGGGGCAGCAGCGCTGAGCTGCGCTGCGGCAGTAAGGCGGCGGCTATGGCTGGCGAGCGGCGGCGAGAGAGTGGAGCGGTGGGAGGGGAAGGGATAAGAGCAACTCTAGCAGACCCTGCAAAACGCTCCGGCCCGTAAAATAACTGCTAAATTGCGGGTCGGGGCCAGAAAATCTGCACGAGCAGACCCCGCATCCCGCCAAGGCCCGCAAATTTTTTTGTGGGGCGCGGCAAATCTTCTCCCCCAACCTCTATCTTCACGGGCTGGGAGGCCGACCCGAGCTCAACCCCTATCCCGCGCGAGATTTGTCGGGGGGGACATTTCCGCGCGGCCCTTCCCTCTCCCCGCACCCTTCGCCACCATTGCCCCCACTCCGCAAGCTCCGGCTGCTCCTCCCCGGCCGCCCCTCGCCGCCATGGACGACCCCATGTTGTCCCCCGTCACCGTCAAGGTCGCGCACGCCCCTTCCCCTCGGGCGGATCTCGTCGTCGGCCATGTTGGCCCCGCCGCCGTCGCCCAAGCCCACGTCGCGCCTGCCCGCAAGCGGCGGGGCAACGTGGTCGTGCAGGGCGGGAATCTGGCCGCCCCCGCCGCGATGGCCCGTGCTCCGGGCGCCAACTTGGCGGCGCGATCCCGGCCGGCGGCGGAGAAGGTCGGCAAGGTCGCGGGCGTAAAGCGGAGGAAGGTTCTGTCTTCAAAGAATCCACCTTTTTCAACCTCTCGCTCCATCCCGTCACAAGGAGGTGCTCCGGCGATGCCGTTCAACGGTGCCGCTCCCCCCGCGAGCGAGGTGTTCGACGAAATGGCCGGAAGGTATGCGTCTTCGGTCTTGGCGATTCCCTTTCATTTTTCGCCATTATTCTCAATAGCGCGTGACTTGTTATCGTTCGCTATAGAGGTGGTTCGAACAATGCAACAACCGAGTTCGTGAACTTGTTGGACACGAATGCGGTTGACATTGATCAAGCCCCTTTCGAACCATTCGACTATAATGAAACGAAGGGCGACGTGGATAATCATGGTTGTGCGGACGAATTGGAGGAGATTGAAGCGGAAGCGTTTGAGCAATCGCAAGAAAAATTTGGGAAAAGCATAAGATCGAAGAACTACACGATCTTGAAAAATCAAGCTTTGGTTCAAGCATAGAGTGCGGTGTCTCTTGATGCATGCACGGGTACTTCTCAAACTTCCAAGAGATATTGGCAAAGGATCAAAGATCAATACTTCCATATTATGGCAAAGCATCCCAATAGGACTCCATGCACATTTCGGTCGCTTCAAGGGCGTTGGGAGAATATCAAGCCTATGTGCAGCCGTTGGGCAGCTTGCTTGGAGCAAGTACGCAATGCACCTCCAAGTGGCACCGTGGAGTCCGACTATGTGAGTTTGTTTTGCCTTTGTTCAGATTGTGCATCATCATATTGCATCATGGAAAATGATTGGATGACTTTGTTCACATTGTGTAGGACAAGATTGCTCAACATAGATACAAGGACATGGAAGCTTCGGAAGGCAAATTTTTCAAACTAGAGCATTGTTGGGAGTTGCTCAAAAAGTGTGAGAAGTGGAAGTTGATCGATAAAGAATCCCCACCAAAGAGAGGTTCACTTACAAACATGGATGAAGATGAGGATGATGATGGCCCAAGAAATTTGCACAAGCCCGATGGCGACAAGAAGACCAAGGAGAAGATGAAGAGAGAGCAAGAAGCATCAAGCTTGAGGGAGAAGATTGATGCCATGGTGCAATCCAACGAGTCGATGTTGTTGAAATCGTTGAAGATCAAGAAAGAGTTGGTCGAGAAGAAGGCGAAGGAGAAGCAAGAAAAGTGGCAGTTGCTCAAGGAAGAGGGGCTGCGCAAAGCTGCCATCGAGGAGAGAAGAGCACGCGTTGCCGAAAACAAATCAATGTCCATGTTGCTCGCCGAAGAGAACAAGATCATGTCAATGAACCGCAATGACATGGACGACCTCACCAAAACATGGCATCGGCCGGTCCGTGCTACAGTTCTGGTGATGTTTTCTCCGCTTCATATGATGGCAATGTGGATGATTTCGATGCGGGAGTTGGAACAAGCGCCGGAGGTGGATTTGGTGGCGCCGATGAACTCCAAGGTGGACAAGATGGCGCGGAGTGGAGATCGATCAAGATGATGCCGGACATGGGCGCAAACCTTTTGCAGGGCCCTCTTTTGCGTTAGCCGTAATGAACTTGGCTTCTATTTGCGCGCAAAACTGTTTATGTCGTTTGAATTTGAACTTGTTTGTGAAATCCTATGTCAAATGCGAGATTTGCAGTTTATCTGTTTACGGGTCGTCACGGTGGTGTCCAAGCAGAACCCGCATAGCTGACCCGTAAAAAGCATATTTCGTGGATATACTTTTTTACGGATCCGTTTGAGGGATCTGCATCTGTGCCAGCCCGCAAAAGCGGTTTTGCGTGAACTGCAAACGCGTTTTGCGAGCCGGCGGGATGCGGGGTTTGCTAGAGTTGCTCTAAGGCTGATAATAGAGAAAGTGAGGCGTTCGCTACGGATGGATCAGATCCCGAACGTTTTTTCCTTGACGTGGCGTTCCAGCCTGCTTTAAGATTCATAAAGAAAATCTAACGACAGTAGACGCGTTCGGACTGAAAACGTCAAAAATCAAACGTTCGATAGTTATTGATTCCGAAAAGGAAATATTTTGCCCCCCTAACAGATATTAGGGAATGTAAATAGGTGTGAACATGTTTAAACATGATATAAATAAAAATTAATTGCAAAGCATCCACATGAAATGTGAACGCACTTAATTCAGGTTTTCAAATTTTTTAAAAACTATAACTTTCAAATATAAATCTTTTTTTCTGACCGGAGGAAGAGAAATAAAAACGTCACTTCGCTCGCCTTGGGGGACCTAATTAGGAGCTGATTGATTTCTTTAATAGATATGAAGATGCCTTGAATGAACCCAAGCAAGCCGAAATAGAATACTATAAGTATGAAGTGGACATCTATGGTTTAATTGGAAACATCTCTTTTCTATTTAGATTTTGCCAGTGCCTCTCTTTGTGGCAGAGCGAGCGCCTTGACTAAGATAGATTGAGTGTATGGAAATTAAGACCACTTTTCACTTTTGGAACCCTCATGGCGTGCTCTTCGAAACTAGATCCCGCATGGCTATGTTTTGATGAAATTTTTTTGTGCAATTTTTTTTCCGTTTTGTGCAACTGTCTACCCGTTGGTGTGCAACTACCCTCCATCACAGTTTAAAGGGCGTATCTTCAAAACCAATTTTTTTCACAATTAGAGGGAAATAGGGCGCAGGTCATTAATTAGCCCGCTGAAATTACTCCTTCCGCTTGCCTTCTTGGTGTGCATGCATGGTGTGAACTGAAACTTTAAGTAGAGGTGTGAATCGGTTTTGTTTGCAGCATGGCTGTGCGAGGCCTTTTATTGGACGGGGAGGTTACTATGCGTTTGTTTGGCGATTAATTAGGCACATATCCTTAACTACCGCAACTCCAGCGCATCATTTATTCCTGCCAATCGCTAGCGACCTTGGGCCCAGAGAGATGTGAGGTACGCCTTTTAAACTGTGATGGAGGGAGTACCACAAACGCCTCTCTCCTCATTAATTAGCTGCCACATAAGCAATCTTGTATTAAAATATGTGATATTACTAGTTAAGTTACTTTCATTGTGACTAATCTAAAAGGGTGTGGATATGTGCAAGCACGAGTCTATTCCTTTTAATGTAATCGTGAGCGTGGTCTGTTGGACGGGTCCTTAAAAATTTATTGGTAGGACATGAGTTCGACTCACAATGGAAACTTAATTTTTCTGGGCTGAGGCCCATGGGGCATATACGGTTCTTGTATGGGGGAAATTGACTGACGAAACGTCTTTTAACTTGTGAATGTACGGATGAAATTATGGTGGTAAGAAGCAATAGCCTCTTTATTAATAAAAAAATAAAGTATAGATTATTATTATTACTATTATTATTATATAAGTATAATATAATATTATTATATTTTGTTATTATTAGGGAAAGATTTTGGTCCTTGTCTTAGGGGGCCTCAAATTCCAGTTTTGCCCCGGGCTGTGTTGTACTATATAGAGGTGTTTGGTAAACTGTACATGTGCTGCCACGGGAAAGTATCAGGTGATACCACCTTTTATATGCTTTCATGATATTGATTTTAAAAACTCAAATTTAAATGTTTCAAAAAAATTCAATTTTTTTTGTGGATGTTCACAACGCGTATGTCTATAAGCCCTAAAAAACTCAGATCAAAATCTAAAGTACACAAAGAGAAATAAAAAAGACAAAATCAGCATAATAGTGTCAATAAAGACAAAAGCATGAATAGTGTCAAAACCTACATTATTCACATCCAGACTTACCTTTTTTATTCTCTCTGTAAAATTCAAATTTTAACCTGAATTTTTTAGGGTTTGTAGACATACATGTTGTGAACATCCACAACTTTTTTTGAAATATTTAAATTTGAGTTTTTAAATCGGTATCATGGAAGCATACAAGAGGCGGTATCACCTGATATTTTCCCGTGCTGCCACTACAGGATGGACCAATAAGTATTTGGTAAACTGTTTGCAGACCCAAAGAGTTCGGTGGTTAGGGTGTTTCAAACATAATAAATCGAATGAATGCTAGTCTGCGTGGGAAATGGATTTGGAGTAAACATCCCTCTTTCTCGTATGATACTCCGTCTAGCGGAAGACGTTCGCTACATCGGCTGGCCCAGTATAGCCGGTTTTACAAAGCTTCTCTTACCGGCAGGGACGGAGCCAGGATTTCAACATAGGGGGGGCGAGGTTTCACACTGAGTCTCATACGCGAAGGCTACGTTGTAAAAAAAATTCTTAGGTTCTAGTCTAATGGAGATGCCAAGGTGCAAACTTATCTTTTTCTAATCTATTCATGGCATTCTCATGAACAAAACTTGAAAGAAAATTGACAACTGACAAAAAAAATCACAACACTAGAAACACAAGATAATCTTATGAACTAATAATTTGTAGTAATGCAATGTAGGTGAATAATACATTACCTAATCTCATTATTTGTTGGAATTGGCGAGATGGACCTCACTGATTCAACTCAATCCCAAAATCAAAATCAGCAAAAGCATGCGATTTTGTTGAAGCTATCAAAGAAGAGTGGTACAAAGAGAACAATGATTAGTTTGGAAATGATAAACCAGGACTAATCTAGGTCTCAAAATAAACTACCTTTTTCCTCGTTTCGTTGCCGTTCATCGGCAATATCCCCGTGTATCAGGCGCTCGCTGGCGATTGTCTCCTACCCTTCTCTGCTGCTCTTGATTGCGATGCAATGGATTGCACAAGTAAAAGATTTATAATTGATTCTAAATCCATATGATCATACTTCTATGATTTTAAAAGAAACAAACTAATCTGATGTGAAAATCAACTACCTTTTCCTTTGTGTTGTTGATGTTTATCCGTGCTTCCGGTCTGCTGGGAACCGGTAACATGTGCGTACATGTGCGTGGATCGATACCCGCCTACCTGGAGCCGCCTTCCCTTCTCCGCTTCTCGATGGCGGCCCAACGGAGAGATCCGATCGCAGCAACCAGCGGGCGTTAGTCTCGATCGCAGCGGCGGCTTGGAGAGAGTAGCAATATGTGCTTTCGTAATCAGGTCGTGGCTGCGTGTTAACAGGCCTATTTGCCTTCCAAGATGGCCTGCTAGGCAATTCTCCTTTATGATTTTATTGCTTTTAGCCTGCAATGGGCTGTACATGGGCCGATCCGTTCACGTTAATGAGAAAAGGCGTGAAAAAATAATAGGGGGGGGGGGGGGGGGCGAAGCAAGCACGAAACAAGCGGGCAAGGGAAAAAAATAGCGATTAGTTGGTCGCTATCGAGGGACGAGACGATCGTTAGGGGGGGTCTCGCCCCCCTCGTCCCCCCTTAGATCCGTCCCTGCTTACCGGTCTGGACCGGCTTTAGAAGCTTCTACATGGTTCTACATGGATTTTTTTTCCTCTCTTTTTTCGGGTATACGGTGTTCCTTAACCGTGTTTTTTTCTTTTTCTATTTTTCAACACATGTCCTCATTTTTTTTACACATTGTATATTTTTCGTATACAGGTCAAACATTTTCTAAATAGACGTTGAATATTTTTCAAATACATGATGTACATTTTTTGAAATGCATGTTTCGAGCATGTTTTACTACATGTTAAACAATTTTTGAATGGCGTGTAATAGTTTTTTAATCTACAGCCATGTGTGTTTTGCGCTACGCTCGGCTTACATGGTACTAACCTGAGGGCCCTACAGTTGTCGTATTTTTTAGGGGGTGCACAGCTTATAGTGGGCTAAGCTGAGCAGCAGAGAAATAACGCTTGACTTATGGTAAAATAGTAGGTATCATGTGTTTTTCCCTTAGCGAACAAGATATATACATCATCGATTCGCAAAAAAAAGATATATACATCATTGTCATCATCTTCTACCTTGTACTGACCTAAGAAGAATATGACATATTGGTTTTGTGAACTGATCTAAGGGCATGGCTAACGGTATGCTTCAAGAGTGATGCCTCGCAGCCAACTAGGCTCGGATGCCACTGTGGAGTAAGTTTAGTAGCCTTGCAGTGTGTCAGAGCAGCTTGCAGAAGAGATCGCTGCCCCATCAGAAAGAGAAGAAAGAGAAGAAAAGCAGATGTAGAGAGGGCGCTGCGTGCATAGTTGAAAGCAGGAAGAAGATGATGTTGGGGCACATAGTACTGTTGGAGTCAGCCATAGGCATAGTGTGAAAATAATTTAATGGGTGCCTCATTTTTCCTCTGTCTAGCTGGATGGGCAGCATATTGACAGGTCGGTTATGTGATCTACTCCCTCTGTTCCTAAATATAAAACATTTTAGAGATTTCAATATGGACTATATAAGAAGCAAAATGAGTGAATCTACATTTATAAAATAGGTCTGATATACATCCGTATGTAGTCCGTATTAATTCTTTTTTTAAATGCTTATATTTAGAAACCGAGGGAGTATTAAATAACGGTATTAAAGACTTGGTATCTAGATATTTACAAAAAATTCTGTGAATAATGACGCGCATAAATAATACATGTTGATGACGAAGTGTCATGAAAAACGCGCTCACTGCTGTGTCATGGCGCAGTCGGGTGGTCCGTCGCTACTTTGGCTTAGCCGGCCGGCGTCGCCATCGTACGTCGGCACAGATTTCTGTCTGTCGGCACACCGCTCGAATTGGCAAACTAGGCGCTCAGCCGGGCCAAGCTGCAGCTCTCGCGTATGTACGTTCATGTGCTACTGCACCCTCGATCGCGACGACTCCTGCTGTCCTGCATATTCTCCACGTGGTTCACTGATTTATTGCATTCTTGGCATTGTGCGTGCGACGGCGACGGCACCGGCCACGACGGCGATATAATGCCCAGCACCTCACGCACGCACCAGAAGGCAGCTGTGACACCAACACCGGCTAAGCTAGATAGTAGACATATGGCGGCGGGAGGCGTGTGGGTGTTCCGGAAGGACGGCGTGATGGAGCAGGACGCATCGACGACGGCGAAGAGCAAGGCGCTGGTGTACATGCCGGCCAACGAGCCGATGAGGTCGCTGCCGGCGCTGGAGCGGCGGCTGGGGTCGCTCGGGTGGGAGCGCTACTACGAGAACATCGCCGTGGTGCAGCTTCACAGGCCGGACGGCGGCCTCGACCTCATCACTCTCCCGCGCGACTTCGCCAGGCTGCGCTCCACCCACATGTACGACGTCGTCATCAAGAACCGAGGCCACTTCAGGGTCGTCGACCACGTCTACTAATGTGCACTTTGCACTAAAGCCGCCCAATTAGTAAGCTATACTAAGCATATGTAGCATGAGTAAGCCTATAGCTAGCATATGAAGGCGTCTCTGACGACTTCGCCAACTTCAAGATGTTACCCGTATCAGCTCAGTATCTCTTTTTTTTCGGTGTATCGGCTCAGTATCTCGAAGATGCTCATAAAGGTAAGGTGTGTGCGTATGTTATTGGATTGAGTGTATGTGAGCATATGAGCTTGTGATGTGTTCAAAAAAAATAAATATGTGTAACATGAAAGATTCTGTAGGAAACGTTAAACCCTTTGTCTTAGACCGCATGTGTATATATAGAAGATTTGCCGTGGCTTACAAGCTTGAAATATCGCTAGGATTCTTTCAGATTACATCGAGAGACATTACAACTCATGGGAGGAAGAAAAGAGCAGAAGAAGAGATAGGTCTACAATAGGTCGACAATGTCTGCGCACATCCACTCCTCCTAAGCTCCACCACATGCATGGTCGTGGCACCGAAAAGTTGAGTTGTGAATAACTTTAGTCTAATGTTGGACTTAATCTATATTGTGTTATATTTTTCCTTATTTTTGTTCCTAGGACGCGGACTAGGAGCACTCGGCGCTGACGCTCACTGGAATCTCAGCTTCTGGACTGATGTCTAGGATCAATGCGTAATTGGACGAAATGAAGTGTTGTTGTTGAATAACCGCTCCAGCGTAGAGTGGCATAGTGTGTATCTGTTTGGCGACAATAAATTAGGACTAAAAGCCGTAGTGTGTACACCACAGTACAGTTGGGCATTTATTAGACTGCGAGGACTATTGAGCCGCCGATACTTGTAGTGAAACACGCTCACCATGGTTCAAGTAGTCCTACACTTGGCACTAGTCTTGCATTTTTCTGCATTTATTTCAGCCTTTCTAACGATGTTTTCAATGAGAGAAGACGTTTTCGTCGACTACGAGGTGTCTATGGTGATTTCGTCAATCTCAAGATGTGATGCCAGTTCAGTATCTCGAAGGTGCTCATATGGGTAGGGTATACACGCGCGTGTTCATAGGGTGGGTAAATGTACAAAAAAATCAGGTAGTATATAAATTGCATTAATACTTTCTAGATTAACATGAATATTTGAGTCATGAAAAAAATTAATATTACAAGAACATTTTTTTCACAAGTGAACACCTTTTGTGACCACACTAACGTTTTCGGAGTACATGTTGGACATTCTTCGAGTAAGCTGGCCATTTTTACAAATACACATATTTTTTTGGGAAATGTACGATTAAAAGATTCAAATAATGTTGAACATTTTTAAATTCATGATAGAATATGTTTTTAAAGGCGCAGACACTTTTAACTACATGGGTATTTTTAAAAAGTGCAAATAAATTACGAGTATTCTTTACTTATTTCTATTATTAAATTTCTTATACATAAATTAGTAGGATACATTTTTTTCATGAAAGAATTCATATTTGCAAGATGCATTTTTTAAAATGCCTTTTTGTAGGTCACACTAGTTTCAGCCCATTTAGCTTGGGCTGCAAGCGAGCAGTCCACACACATAGGGGCAGCCAATCGGGGCCAGCCAAGCAGGAGAGCCCAGTTTTCCTTATTTTTCTTTTCTTGCATATTGTTCACTTTGCCTGAGTTTGCTCCGATATTATCTTTATTTCCAGATTTCTAAAATTATAAGAATATTAATGAATAAATAAATCAACATATTCAAAATATTAACTTTCATGGATTTTTTAAAGTGCAAAAAATATGAATATTTTAATTACTATTTTTAATAAATTGATTATACATCAATTAGTAGGATTCTTATTTTTCTTCTTAGGAAAGGATTCATATTTGCCAGATGTAAAAAAGATTTGTACCTCTATGAGCCGCATAAGTTCCAGCCCATTTAGCTCCGGCTGCAGGCCAGCCGTCCCCACTATTCCTCGCAGTAGGCAAGTCATATGAGCAGCCCAGTCGCATGGGCTAGCTCAGTATGGGAGGCACCGTGCAGCCCCTTAATGTTCCCAAGAACAATTATTGGTCCACCGGTGTTTATGGAGCTACTGGCGCACTGAACACACGTTGCACATTTTAAAATGTTCAAGAAATTCCGGAAAACAATTAGCACATTCACACAACATTAATGTAGGTTGTCAAGAAATTCCAACTCAAAATTAAAAACATAGCTCAGAAAAAAATAAGTTCAACATTAAATAGTAAATAGTATAGGTTGGTCTTTAGATTTGACCCATTATCACATCGATGTCAAATATTTCATTTCTTGTATCTCAAGAAATATTTCAGATTTTGACACAAAATTTTGTTACAACATACACTGATGTTGTGTCAATGTGCTAGATTTTTTTCCTGACTTTTTAAAATATCCTATGG
Organism: Triticum urartu; assembly: GCF_056163025.1. Taxonomy (NCBI): domain Eukaryota; kingdom Viridiplantae; phylum Streptophyta; class Magnoliopsida; order Poales; family Poaceae; genus Triticum; species Triticum urartu. Next base: position 666,868,037 of record NC_141877.1, on the reverse strand, counting down.
CATCCCGTGCACCGGTAGGACCACAAGTGTGGGTGCACCGGATACATTCCCCCCCCCCCCCCCCCTTTTTTTTTGTTCCATACCGTTAGCTTTGCCCAGTTTTGTTCATATATTTTCTTTGTTTTCCTGTTTACTATTTTAATTTATCTTATTTCGTCTCTTATCTTTTTTTAATAGTTTCCCTTGTATTGTGTTTTGTCATTCCCTTTTACAATTATTTATACTAAAATAAAATAATATTTTTTCTAAAAATTACACTTGCATCCTTTTTATAGCGGGTGAAGAATTTTCCTATGTACATGAAAATTTATAAAATGCATGAATTTTAAAAAAACTTATAAGCATTCCAAAAATACATATTAATGAATGTTTTTAGAAAATGTACTCACAATTGTTATAATGAGTGAACAATTTGGAATTTGCTTGAACATATTTTGAAGAGGTGTGAAAACATATAAAAAATGCATCAATAATATCGAATAATTTTGTCAATGCGTTTGAGACACAAAAATTATTTCAAATATTTGAACACTTTTTGTTACATGGCCATTTGAAAAAAAATGTGTGAATATTTTATTAATTAGCATGTTCTTCATAAATAATTGAACACTTTACTTTAGATGAATTTTGAATGTATGTAAACAAAAAAATCACTTATGGATTTTCCTTTATTTTCTGCAGTTGGCGGGTAGAACAAAAATATATCGGTGCACATGGTTTCACTTGCACCTCTATAAGCAGTAAAATAAAAAATTATTCAGAATAATTTTAAAATATATGGTCAAGTGTTCTACCCATGTGCGAATTTTCATAAAGAAATCACATGTGTAGTGCTCTGGGAGAAGAAAACAAAATCGAACAACGATTATTCTTCAAAAAAAAGGCCATTTTAAAGCACCAGATTACTCTGATAACCGAAATTTGAGGTCTGCATTGCCCTAATTAAATTGATTATACATAAATCAGTAGGATTCATATTTTTATTAGGAAAGGATTCATATTTTTATTAGGAAAGGATTCATATTTCCAAGATGTAAAAAGATTTGCACCTCCATAGGCCGCACAAGTTCCAGCCCATTTACCTCCGGATGAAGCCAGCCGTTCCAACTATTCCTCGCATAGAGCGAGGCATAGGAGAAGCCAGTGGCATGGGCCGTACTTATTTAGGTTCTTGTGCACCGTTATTTGTGGTGCTGCCAGTGCACCGAACTCACGTTGGCATTTTAAAATGTTCAAAAAAGTCTGAAAATCAATTAGCATATTCACATAACATTAATGTAACTTGCCATAGAATTTTCAAGTCAAAACTCAAAACATAGTTGTTTTTTTGAGAAAAAACTCAAAACATAGCTCAGAAAACGAAAATGACATTGAATAGTACATAACATAAGTTGGGCTTTAGATTTGGCCCGTTATCAAATTGATGTCGAATTTGTCATTTTTCTATGTCAAGAAATATTTCAGATTTTGATACAATTTTTTTTGACATGTTGGATGCTAATACATTGATGCTGTGTCAATGTTCCAGATTATTTTCAGATATTTTAAATGTTCTATGGCGTCCCTTGCACCGGTAGCACCACAAGTGTGCGTGCACCGAATATATCCATCCTTTCTTTTTGTTGCATATCGTTAGCTTTACCGGTTTTGTTCTGATATTTTCTTTGTTTTCCTGTTTAGTATTTTTATTAAATTTATTTCGGCTTTCATCTTTTTATTTTTATTAGTTTTCTTGTATTGTGTTTTGTCATTCGATTTTATTATAATTTTTCCTAAAATGACATGATACTTTTTCAAAAAATTACGCTTGCATCCTTTTTATAACGGGTGAACAATTTTCCTATGTACATGAATATTTAAAAATGCATGATTTTTCTCAAAAACACTTACAAGCACTCCGAAAACATGTAAAAAATCCATTTAGTGAACTTTTTAACAATGTACTCACAATTATTATAATGTGTGAACAATTCGAAATTTTATTGAACGTATCTTGAAGAGGTTTGAATTCTTTTTAGAAAAACATGTATATTATCGAATAAAATTTTCAAATCATTTCAAATACTTGAACATTATTTCAAGTATTTGAACATTTTTTGTTACATGAGCATTCGATAAAAATATGTCAACACTTTATTAATTACCATGTTCTTTTTAAATAATCAAACACCTTTTTTTGTTACTAGAATTTTGAAAGTATGTAAACAAAAAAAGAATCACTTCTGGATTATTCTTTATTCTCTATGGTTGGTGGGTAGGACAAAAATATATTTGTGTGCATGGTTTCACATACACCTCTATAAGCAGTAAAATAAAAAATATTCAGAATATTTTAAATATGTATGGTCAAGTGTTCTACCCATGTGCAAATTTTCGTAAAGAAATGACATTCGTGGTGCTCTGGGAGAAGAAAAACAATCGATTAACCATTGTTCTTCAAAAAGTCCATTTTAGAGCACCAGATTACTCTGATAACCGAAATTGTGAGGTCTAAATAATGTATTACTCAGGAATAAAGGACCTCATTAATATTTATAACATCCAATGAAATCTGTACACTGTCATGAAAAGATTTATAGATACATAAAAAATGGGGGTCGAGAGAGTGGGCGCGCGGGAGAGCAAACCAAATCTTGGGTGGTTGCCTCCTACGTTGCACCTCACAAGTTCTCCACCTCAAAATATTAGTTGTCCATGCATGCAGCTCTCTCGCTATAGAGCAATGAATGAATGAGTATAGTCATGCGTGCAGCAGCTTGCATTGCATGTCTCATCGCATCATATACTAGTACATGATATGTGCGGCTAGCTGGTTTATTCTTCTTCTTGAGCCAAAAGGAACTATTTAAGGTGGGTGGCCGGTAGAAGTGCATATCTGGAGATTTGACTGACCGAATCAAGGGCGGATGGCTCCAACGGCTCTGGTACGGACAGGCGACTCGGGCGGCGATGGGGCTGGCGAGGCGGCCGGAGCCGCTAGCCCCGGCAAGGCGGAGGCCTAGTCGGAGGTGAGGGTGTCGGGGCGGCCGGCGCGCCCCTGACGCCGGCCTTGGACGCGTCAGCGTCTCTGAGCTGGGGCAAGAGTCGTTTATGGGCTTTGGCCGAGGTAAGCGAAGGTGAGGATTCAGAGGTGGAGGACGGCGAGGGCGGCGCTAGGCGTTGTGACGGAGCACTACCGTCGGTCGACGAGTTTGTGGCTCGTGCTGAGGAGCTTGGGGGCTCGCTCAAAGCTGGGCGGAGGCGTGCGTTCGCGCCCGACGGCCGTGGTGCTCGCCGACCAGGGGTGTCGGGGCGGGCATCACAGAAGTCCGCGGCGGCGGCGTCGTGGCCACGATCGGTGCGGGAAGTCGCGGGCGATGCGGAGGCAGCGACGGCGGTGGCTTCTCTCCGGCAGGTCCCGGGGCCCGCGCCGGTGTCGGTGGCGATGCCTGTGGTGGCGGCGCCGGTCAGGTCACAGGTGGCGGCGCGAGCGGGATCTGCGTGACCAGGCCAAGGTCCGTGCAGCGGAGCGGGCTGGAGACGATGGTGGCTGGGGGCCTTCCCCTCCCTGGTGGCTCAAGGAGCAGGAGTGATGACCCACAAATATAGGGGATCTATCGTAGTCCTTTCGATAAATAAGAGTGTCGAACCCAACGAGGAGCAGAAGGAAATGATAAGCGGTTTTCAGCAAGGTATTCTCTGCAAGTACTGAAATAAGTGGTAACAGATAGTTTTGTGATAGGATAAATTGTAACAAGCAACAAGTAACAAAAGTAATTAAAGTGCAGCAAGGTGGCCCAATCCTTTCGTAGCAAAGGACAAGTCGGAACAAACTCGTATAATAGGAAAAACGCTCCCGAGGACACTTCGGAATATCGTCAAGCTAGTTTTCATCACATTCATATGATTCGCGTTCGATACTTTGATAATTTGATATGTGGGTGGACCGGTGCTTGGGTGCTGTTCTTACTTGAACAAGCATCCCACTTATGATTAACCTCTATTGCAAGCATCCGCAACTACAATAAAAGTATTAAGGTAAACCTAACCATAGCATGAAACATATGGATCCAAATCAGCCCCTTACGAAGCAACGCATAAACTAGGGTTTAAGCTTCTGTCACTCTAGCAACCCATCATCTACTTATTACTTCCCAATGCCTTCCTCTAGGCCCAAATAATGGTGAAGTGTTATGTAGTCGACGTTCACATAACACCACTAGAGGCTAGACAACATACATCTTATCAAAATATCAAACGAATACCAAATTCACATGACTACTCATAGCAAGACTTCTCCCTTGTCCTCAGGAACGAACGTAATTACTCACAAAGCATATTTATGTTCATAATCATAGGGGTAATAATATGCATATATGATCTGAACATATGATCTTCCACCAATTAAACCAACTAGCATGAACTACAAGGAGTAATCAACACTACTAGCAACCTACTAGCACCAATCCCGGACTTTGAGACAAGAATTGGATACAAGAGATGAACTAGGGTTTGGAGATGAGATGGTGCTGGTGAAGATGTTGATGGAGATTGCCCTCTCCCGACGAGAGGAGCGTTGGTGATGACGATGGTGATGATTTCCCCTCCGGGAGAGAAGTTTCCCCGGCAGAACAACTCTGCCGGAGCTCTAGATTGGATCCGCCAAGGTTCCGCCTCGTGGCGGCGGAGTCTCGTCCCGAAAAGTTCCTTCCTATTTTTTCTCATCGAAAGACCTCATATAGGAGAAGATGGACGTCGGAGAGCCACCAGGGGGCCCACGAGGTAGGGGGCGCGCCCTAGGGGAGGGGGCGCGCCCCCCACCCTCGTGAGAAGGGTGTGGGCCCCCTGGCCTTCATCTTTTGCGAGGATTTTTCTTTATTTATTTTAAGACGTTCCGTGGAGTTTCAGGACTTTTGGAGTTGCGCAGAATAGGTCTCTAATATTTGCTCCTTTTCCAGCCCAGAATTCCAGCTGCCGGCATTCTCCCTCTTTATGTAAATCTTGTAAAATAAGAGAGAATAACCATAAGTATTGTGACATAAATTGAAATAATAGTCCATAATGCAACAAATATCGATATAAAAGCATGATGCAAAATGGACGTATCAACTCCCCCAAGCTTAGACCTCGGTTGTCCTCAAGGGAAAAGCCGATAAAAATAAATATGTCCTCATGTTTAGAGGTAGAGGCGTCGATAAAAATAAAATACGGACATGAAGGCATCATGATTATTCTCATAACAGCAAATTATATAGATTTTGTCATATGATCACTCATGTTCAAGTGATGATCTATTCACAATGCAAACGTATAAATCATAAACCTTATTGGGCTCTAACAAACTATAATCTCAGTCATTGAAGCAATTGCAATTTATCATAACATCGGAAAGAGTCTATGTCAGAGCTAAAAAGCAAGTCCACATACTCAACTATCATTTAGTCCTCCATAATTGCTAACACTCACGCAATACTTGTGGTTACAGAGTTTTAATCAGACATAGAGAAATATAGGGGCTTATAGTTTTGCCCCACAACCTTTTACCTCAAGGGTAATGTCAACAATAATGGTTCATGCTCCCCTACATCCAATTATATATATATATCACGTTCTTTCCAACATGCTGAGCTTGCCAAAGGATAAAATGAAAAAGGAAAGGTGAAGATCACCGTGACTCTTGCATAAGGTAGAAGATAATAATAAAGGATAGGCCCTTCGTAGAGGGAAGCAGAGGATGCCATGCACTTTTATGGTTGGATGTATAAAATCTCAATGCGAAAGAACGTCACTTTATATTGCCCCTTGTGATATGAACCTTTATTATGCAGTCCGTCGCTTTTATTACTTCCACATCACAAGATCATATAAAGCTTATTTCTCCCACACCAATCAATCATACATATTTAGAGCAATTTTTATTGCTTTGCACCGATGACAACTTACTTGAAGGATCTTACTCAATCCATAGGTAGATATGGTGGACTCTCATGGCAAAACTGGTTTAGGGATTTTGGAAGCACAAGTAGTATTTCTACTTGGTGCTGAGAATTTGGCTAGCATGAGGGGGAAAGGCAAGCTCAACAAGTTAGAGGAACCATGACAACATACTTTATCTCAGATATAAGAAAGACATAACTCATTACATTGTCTTCCTTGTCCAACATCAATTCTTTAGCATGTCATATTTTAATGAGTGCTCCCAATCATAAAAGATGTCAATGATAATATATCTATATGTGAAACCTCTCTTTACTTATTACTTCCTATTAATTGCAACAATGACCAAAGCTATGTCTGCCAACACCCAACAACTTTTAATCATCATACTCTTTCTATGTGAAGTCATTACTCTCAATAAGATCAATATGAACTTTTTGTTTCTTTTTGTTCTTTTCTTCTTTTCTTTAATTCACCCAAGATCATGGGAAAATAATCAAGCCCTTGACTCAATACTAATCTTTATTATATATAACTCACGACTCGATTACATAGAGAGATCATAAAGCAAAACTCAAAACTAGATCATGCCATAAGCTTTATTCTACTAGATCAAGATACTACTAATAGGATCGAACTAAGAAAAACGGTAAAGATAGGAGTTGTGATTGTGATATGATACCGGGGCACCTCCCCCAACCTTGGTAGTTGCCAAGGGGAGTGCCCATACCCATGTGATTATGTCTCCTTCTTTGTTGTCGGTGTAATATTCTTGGCGATGATTCCCCTAAGGATGCGGTTCTCCTCCTCGAGCTTATTGACTTGCTGTTTAAGGTCCATTATTTCCTTACGATGCTTTCCTGTGACAGCTAAAGCTCCTTGCACCCAAGGGTGTTGCATAGCTGCGGGAGAACAAGTGACACTCCTCTTCATATTTTCATAAGAAAGAAATCTAACATTAGAAGGGATAACCGAGTTTGGAATAGCTGAGCTCTGTAATTCCCCCATCGTGAACCCAGCTCGGAGGCGAGAGGTGACTTCTTGATCCTTCATGGCATCTACTCTCATCAAGTCAGCCTCCATCTCTTCCTCCGTTGCTGGCCCAAAGTGGTCAGTGTCGCTGTTTGCCCTTGGTTCCGGTGCTGGATTAGATACCCGGCTCTCCCCAATTGACTCTTGAGAAGACATCTTGCCCTAATCTGCAGCAGCAACAGCTCGAAAACAAAAACAGAGGAATTTTGTGTGATACGGGAGTCAAAACCTTCGAGAAAATATATAATGAATTTTTACCGACCGAAATACGTAACGTGCAAGAAAACGGAGTCCGGAAGGCACACGAGATGCTCACGAGGTAGGGGGCGCGCCCACCACCCTCGTGGGGCCCTTGTGTCCTTCCCGGACTGCTACTTATTTTTCTATTTTTCTAAATATTCCAAAACGGAGAAATATTGCCTTCAAAATTGTTTTGGAGTTGGTTTACTTACCGTACCACATACCTATTCCTTTTCGGAGTCTGAAACATTCCGGAAAGTGTCTCTTATGTATTCCTCCGGGGTTACGGTTTCAATAATGTTGGTTTCAACATTTATGGGATTACCTGAGATATAATGTTTAATTCTTTGACCGTTTACCACCTTCGGATTTGTGCCTTCGAAGTTGTTGATTTTTATGGCACCGGAACGATAGACCTCCTCGATAATGTAGGGGCCTTCCCATTTAGAGAGAAGTTTTCCTGCAAAAAATCTTAAACGAGAGTTGTATAGCAATACATAGTCACCTATATTAAACTCACGCTTTTGTATCCTTTTGTCATGCCATCTGTTAACTTTTTCTTTAAACAACTTGGCATTTTCATAAGCTTGGGTTCTCCATTCATCAAGTGAGCTAATATCAAATAACCTCTTCTCACCGGCAAGTTTAAAATCATAGTTGAGTTCTTTAATAGCCCAATATGCCTTATGTTCTAGTTCGAGAGGTAAGTGACATGCTTTTCCATAAACCATTTTATACGGAGACATACCCATAGGATTTTTATATGCAGTTCTATATGCCCATAATGCATCATCAAGTTTCTTAGACCAATTCTTTCTAGACGTATTAACATTCTTTTGCAAAATTAATTTGAGCTCTCTATTGCTCAACTCTACTTGACATCTAGACTGTGGGTGATAAGGAGATGCAATTCTATGATTAACATCATATTTAGCAAGCATTTTACGGAAGGCACCATGAATAAAATGTGAACCATCATCAGTCATTAAATATCTAGGGACTCCAAACCTCGGAAAAATAACTTCCTTAAGCATTTTAATAGAAGTGTTATGATCAGCACTACTAGTTGGAATAGCTTCCACCCACTTAGTAACGTAATCAACAGCAACTAGAATATGTGTGTACCATTAGAGGCAGGAAAAGGTCCCATATAATCAAAGCCCCAAACATCAAACGGTTCAATAACAAGTGAATAATTCATAGGCATTTCTTGACGTCTACTAATATTACCAATTCTTTGACACTCATCACAAGACAAGACAAACTTACGGGCATCCTTGAAGAGAGTGGGCCAATAAAAACCAGATTGCAATACCTTATGTGCAGTTCTATCTCCAGCGTGGTGTCCTCCATACGACTCGGAATGACACTTGCGTAGGATCTGTTCCCGTTCATGCTCAGGTACACAACGTCTAATAACACCATCTACTCCTTCTTTATAAAGATGTGGGTCATCCCAAAAGTAATGTCTCAAGTCATAGAAGAACCTTTTCTTTTGCTGGTATGTGAAGCTAGGTGGTATAAACTTAGTAACAATATAATTAGCATAATCAGCATACCATGGAGTGCTACAAGAAGTACTTATAACATTTAATTGTTCATCAGGAAAGTCATCATTAATAGGTAGTGGGTCATCAAGAATATTTTCTAACCTAGACAAGTTGTCTGCAACGGGGTTCTCAGCTCCCTTTCTATCAACAATATGCAAATCAAATTCTTGTAGCAAGAGAACCCATCTAATAAGTCTAGGTTTAGCATCTTTCTTTTCCATAAGGTATTTAATAGCAGCATGATCAGTGTGAATAGTTACTTTAGAATCAACAATATAAGGTCTGAACTTATCACAAGCAAATACAACTGCTAAAAGCTCTTTTTCAGTAGTAGCATAATTTCTTTGAGCATTGTCTAGAGTCTTACTAGCATAATGAATAACATTTAATTTCTTATCAACTCTTTACCCTAGAACAGCACCTACAACATAATCACTAGCATCACACATAATTTCAAAGGGTAAATTCCAATCAGGTGGCTGAACAATAGGTGCAGAGACTAATGCTTTCTTAAGTATTTCAAATGCTTCTACACAATTATCATCAAAGACAAATGGTATATCTTTTTGCAATAAATTAGTCAGAGGCCGAGAGATTTTTGAGAAGTCCTTAATGAACCTCCTGTAAAATTCGGCGTGACCAAGGAAACTTCTTATACCTTTGATGTCCTTGGGACATGGCATCTTTTCAATAGCATCAACCTTGGCTTTATCAACTTCAATACCTCTTTCAGAGACTTTGTGCCCCAAGACAATACCTTCATTAACCATAAAGTGGCACTTTTCCCAATTCAAGACAAGATTAGTTTCTTCACATCTCTGCAAAACTCGATCAAGATTGCTCAAGCAATCATCAAAAGAGGAACCATAGATAAAAAGTTGTCCATGAAAACCTCACAAATCTTCTCACAAAAGTCAGAGAATATAGCCATCATGCATCTTTGAAAGGTAGCAGGTGCATTACATAAACCAAAAGGCATACGTCTATAAGCAAAAGTACCAAAAGGGCATGTAAAAGTAGTCTTTGATTGATCTCTAGCCGACACAGGTATTTGAGAGAAACCAGAATAACCATCTAGAAAGCAATAGTGTGTGTGTTTGCATAATCTTTCTAGCATTTGATCAATAAAAGGTAAGGGGTAATGATCTTTCTTAGTAGCTTTATTTAATTTACGGAAATCAATTACCATCCTATAACCTGTGATAATTGTTTGTGGAATCAATTCATCTTTATCATTAGGAACAACAGTAATACCTCCCTTCTTAGGGACACAATGGACAGGACTTACCCACTCACTATCAGCAACGGGATAGATTATACCTGCCTCCAGAAGCTTTAGTATTTCTTTTCTTACCACTTCTTTCATTTTAGGATTCAGACGTCGTTGAGGATCATGAACTGGTTTGGCATTTGCTTCCAAATTTATTTTATGTTGACACAGAGTGGGACTAATGCCCTTAAGATCATCAAGTATATCCAATAGCAGCACGATGCTTCTTCAGAGTTTTCAATAATCTTTCTTTTCATGCTCTGAAAGGTTAGCACTAATAATAACAGGATATATCTTCTTTTCATCAAGATAAGCATATTTAAGATTATCAGGCAGAGGTTTAAGCTCAAACATGGGATCACCCTTGGGTGGAGGAGGATCCCCTAAAATTTCAACAGGCAAATTGTGATGCAGAATAGGTTCATGTTTAAAGAATACTTCATCTATTTCCCTTCTTTCATTCATGAACATATCATTTTCATGGTCTAGCAAATAGTGTTCTAAAGGATCACTAGGAGGTACGACAATACAAGCAAGACCAATAATTTCATCCTTACTAGGTAATTCTTCCTCACGATGTTGTTTACTAAATTTAGAGAAATTAAACTCATGAACCATATCATCCAAGCCAATAGTAACAACATTCTTTTTGCAGTGTATCTTAGCATTAACAGTGTTCAAGAAGGGTCTACCAAATATAATGGGACAAAAGCTATCTTGTGGGGAAGTAAGAACAAGAAAATCAGCAGGATATTTAGTTTTCCCACACAAGACTTCAACATCTCTAACAATTCCAATTGGTGAAATAGTATCTCTATTAGCAAGTTTAATTGTGACATCAATATCTTCTAACTCAACAGGTGCGATGTCATGCATAATTTCTTTGTATAAGGTATGCGGTATAACACTAGCACTAGCACCCATATCACATAAGCCATGATAACAATGATCTCCTATTTTAACAGAAATAACAGGCACGCCTACCACAGGTCTATGTTTATCTTTAGCACAAGGTTTAGCAATTCTAGCAGTTTCACCTTTGAACTGAATAACATGCCCATCAATATTATCAGACAAGAGATCTTTAACAATAGCAATATTAGGTTCTACTTTAACTTGCTCAGGAGGTATATAAGTTCTAATATTGCTTTTACGAACAACAGTTGAAGCTTTAGCATGATCCTTTACTCTAACAGGGAAAGGTGGTTTCTCAATAAAGAAGTAGGAACAATAGGATCATTATAAGTGACAGTCTTTTCTTCAACTTTAATAGGTGCAGATACTTTTACTTCTATGGGAGGATGATATTTAAACCACTTCTCCTTAGGGAGATCAACATAAGTAGCAAAAGATTCACAGAAAGAAGCTACTATCTCAGAGCCAAGTCCATATTTAGTGCTAAATTTACGGAAAATATCAGTGTCCATAAAAGATTTATCACAATCAAACTTAGGTGTCATACCTGACTCCTTACCTTCGTCGAGGTCCCAATCTTCAGAGTTGTGTTTAATTCTATCCAATAAATTCCATCTGAATTCAATAGTCTTCATCATAAAAGAGCCAGCACAAGAAGTATCGAGCATGTTGCGATTGTTTTCAGAAAGCCGAGCATAAAAACTTTGCATAATTATTTCTCTCTAGAGCTCATGATTGGGGCATGAATATAACATTGATTTAAGCCTCCCCCAAGCTTGAGCGATGCTTTCTCCTTCGCGAGGCCAGAAATTATATATATAATTGCGATCACGATGAACAAGATGCATAGGGTAATACTTTTGATGAAATTCCAACTTCAATCTTTTATAGTCCCATGATCTCATATCATCACATTGCCTATACCATACCAATGCGTCTCCCTTCAAAGATAAAGGGAAGACCTTCTTCTTAGCAACATCATCGGGTATACCTGCAAGCTTAAATAATCCACAAACTTCATCCACATATATTAAGTGCTCATCAGGATGCTTTGTTCCATCTCCTGTAAAAGGGTCAGCTAGCAGTCTTTCCATCATACCCGAAGGAAATTCAAAAGGAGTTTCATTTTCAATAGGTTCAGTAGGTTGAGGAGCAACTCTTTGCTCTACTGGACGGGGTGAAGATACCCCGAACAAGCCCCTTAGAGTATTACTTTCCATAGTAACAAGTGACAGTAAATTTCAGCACACTATATAAATTTTTCCTTACCAAATTCCACATACCAAAGGCGCTACACTCCCCGGCAACGGCGTCAGAAAAGAGTCTTTATGACCCACAAGTATAGGGGATCTATCATAGTCCTTTCGATAAGTAAGAGTGTCGAACCCAACGAGGAGCAGAAGGAAATGATAAGCGGTTTTCAGCAAGGTATTCTCTGCAAGTACTGAAATAAGTGGTAACAGATAGTTTTGTGATAGGATAAATTGTAACAAGCAACAAGTAACAAAAGTAATTAAAGTGCAGCAAGGTGGCCCAATCCTTTTGTAGCAAAGGACAAGCCGGAACAAACTCGTATAATAGGAAAAACGCTCCCGAGGACACTTCGGAATATCGTCAAGCTAGTTTTCATCACGTTCATATGATTCGCGTTCGATACTTTGATAATTTGATATGTGGGTGGACCGGTGCTTGGGTGATGTTCTTAATTGAACAAGCATCCCACTTATGATTAACCTCTATTTCAAGCATCCGCAACTACAACAAAAGTATTAAGGTAAACCTAACCATAGCATGAAACATATGGATCCAAATCAGCCCCTTACGAAGCAACACATAAACTAGGGTTTAAGCTTCTGTCACTCTAGCAACCCATCATCTACTTATTACTTCCCAATGCCTTCCTCTAGGCCCAAATAATGGTGAAGTGTTATGTAGTCGACGTTCACATAACACCACTAGAGGCTAGACAACATACATCTTATCAAAATATCAAACGAATACCAAATTCACATGACTACTCATAGCAAGACTTCTCCCTTGTCCTCAGGAACAACGTAATTACTCACAAAGCATATTCATGTTCATAATCAGAGGGGTAATAATATGCATATAGGATCTGAACATATGATCTTCCACCAATTAAACCAACTAGCATCAACTACAAGGAGTAATCAACACTACTAGCAACCTACTAGCACCAATCCCGGACTTTGAGACAAGAATTGGATACAAGAGATGAACTAGGGTTTGGAGATGAGATGGTGTTGGTGAAGATGTTGATGGAGATTGCCCTCTCCCGACGAGAGGAGCGTTGGTGATGACGATGGTGATGATTTCCCCCTCCGGGAGAGAAGTTTCCCCGGCAGAACAACTCTGCCGGAGCTCTAGATTGGATCCGCCAAGGTTCCGCCTCGTGGCGGCGGAGTCTCGTCCTGAAAAGTTCCTCCCTATTTTTTCGCATTGAAATACCTCATATAGGAGAAGATGGACGTCGGAGAGCCACCAGGGGGCCCACGAGGTAGGGGGCGCGCCCTAGGGGAGGGGGCGCGCCCCCCACCCTCATGAGAAGGGTGTGGCCCCCCTGGCCTTCATCTTTTGCGAGGATTTTTCTTTATTTATTTTAAGACGTTCCATGGAGTTTCAGGACTTTTGGAGTTGCGCAGAATAGGTCTCTAATATTTGCTCCTTTTCCAGCCCAGAATTCCAGCTGCCGGCATTCTCCCTCTTTATGTAAACCTTGTAAAATAAGAGAGAATAGCCATAAGTATTGTGACATAAAGTGAAATAACAGTCCATAATGCAATAAATATCGATATAAAAGCATGATGCAAAATGGACGTATCAAGGAGCGTAAGAAGAAGAAGGAGGAGTACAAGAAGTGGTGGTTGGAGCTCAAGCACAAGGAGTCGCTCCACCCCCACTGCGGTGACCGCGCCGGCGACCCCTTCACCAAGCAGAAGCAGAAGAAGCACAAGCCGGCGATGAAGGCGGCCTCTAAGCCTTCCACCTCCAAGGGCACGACGGTGGAGCCCATTCATGTCGAAGAGGCGGACGGGCCGGAGTGCTTCCGGTGCGGTCGCACGGGCCACTATCAGAATGACTGCTCTTTCAAGCAGCTCTGTGTGCTCTGCATCCAGGAGGGCCACGCTTCGGCCTACTACCCCACGCGCGGAAATCCCTTGGTGATCCAGTCCATGGGCCATGCGTTCGCGGGCATGGGCTTCTTCTGCCTACAGTACCCCGAGGAGACGGACGCGGCGACGGCGGGCATGTTGGGGGCCAACGCAGCCCTGGTCTAGGCGGCGCCTGGCATACTGTTCAAGGAGATTCTGGAGAAGGAGCTCCCACATCTCTTCGAGGGCGAGTGGGACTGGATGGTGACCCCCTTCAACACGGACTGCTTCTCGGTGGCCTTCCCTGATCCAGTCATGCTGATAATGGCGACGCGCAGCGGCAAGTTATTCCTCTCCATCAACAACATTACGGTTGACATCCGGGACACGGCCCTCGCCGAGCCCAAGGCGCTGACCATGCCGGAGGTGTGGGTGAAGATGTGGGGCATCCCGCCGAAGCAGCGGCGCATGGAGAGGCTTGATACGTCTCCGTCGTATCTATAAATTTTGATTGTTCCATGCCAATATTATTCAACTTTCATATACTTTTGGCAACTTTTTATGCTATTTTTGGGACTAACATATTGATCCAGTGCCCAGTGCGAGTTCCTGTTTGTTGCATGTTTTTTGTTTCGCAGAATATCCATATCAAACGGAGTCCAAACGGGATAAAAACTGACGGAGATTTTTTTAATATATTTGATTTTTGGGAAGAAAAATCCACGTGAGACGGTGCCCGAGGTGGCCACGAGGCAGGGGGGCGCGCCCCTGACCCTCGTGGGCCACCCATAAGGTGGTTGATACCCTTCTTTCGCCGCAACAAAACTAATATCTGGATAGAGATCGTGTCAAAATTTCAGCCCAATCGGAGTTACGGATCTCTAGAATATAAGAAACAGTGAAAGGAAAGAATCTGAGAACGCAGAAACAGAGAGAGACAGAGAGACAGATCCAATCTCGGAGGGGCTCTCGCCCCTCCCGTGCCATGGAGGCCATGGACCAGAGGGGAAACCCTTCTCCCATCTAGGGAGGAGGTCAAGGAAGAAGAAGGAGGAGGGGGGCTCTCTCCCCCTCGCTTCCGGTGGCACCGGAGTGCCACCGGGGGCCATCATCGTCACCTTCCCCCCTCTATCTACAGCGGTCCACTCTCCCGCAACCCGTTGTACCCTCTACTTGAACATGGTGCTTTATGCTTCATATTATTATCCAATGATGTGTTGCCATCCTATGATGTCTGAGTAGATTTTCGTTGTCCTATCGGTGGTTGATGAATTGCTATGATTGATTTAATATGCTTGTGGTTATGTTGCTGTCCTTTGGTGCCCATCATATGATTGCGCGCGTGGATCACACGCTAGGGTTAGTTGTATGTTGATAGGACTATGTATTGGAGGGCAAGAGTGACAGAAGCTTCAACCTAGCATAGAAATTGATGCATACGTGATTGAAGGGGGACCAATATACCTTAATGCTATGGTTGGGTTTTACCTTAATGAACATTAGTAGTTGCGGATGCTTGCTAATAGTTCCAATCATAAGTGCATAGAATTCCAAGTCAGGGATGACATGATAGCAGTGGCCTCTCCCATATAATACTTGCTATCGGTCTAGTAAAGTAGTCAATTGCTTAGGGGCAATTTCACAACTCCTACCACCACTTTTCCACACTCGCTATATTTACTTTATTGTTTATTTATCTAAACAGCCCCTATTTTTATTTATGTGCTCTTTATTATCTTGCAAGCCTATCCAACAACACCTACAAAGTACTTCTAGTTTCATACTTGTTCTAGGTAAAGCGAATGTCAAGCGTGCGTA
Organism: Triticum urartu; assembly: GCF_056163025.1. NCBI lineage: Eukaryota > Viridiplantae > Streptophyta > Magnoliopsida > Poales > Poaceae > Triticum > Triticum urartu. The sequence goes on along the minus strand of NC_141877.1, from coordinate 666,852,183 downwards.
CAGTTGTATCGGTGGTCGATAGAACTTGAGGGAATATTTGTTCTACCTTTAGCTCCTCGTTGGGTTTGACACTCTTACTTATCGAAAACTGTTGCGATCCCTATACTTGTGGGTTATCAAGACCTTTTTCTAGCGCCGTTGCCGGGGAGCAATAGCGTGGGGTGAATATTCTCGTGTGTGCTTGTTTGCTTTATCACTAAGTAATTTTTATTTGCTGTTCTTAGTTGTTTTCTATCTTTAGTCATGGGCAGGAAACGCAAAATACCAAAAAAATAGTTGTACCTACTAAACCAATGGTTGAAGAACCACTCAAAATCTATCACACTGCTGAAGCTTATTACTTGGATCATCTTCGATCCCTTTGTGCTTGTGCTGAAACCCCAACTAGCTTAGTTGAGGGCAAATCTTTAGATGAGCATGCTTATTATTTGCGACACCGAATATCTGGAAAAGGGAAAACTTTACTGGATCAAATTCATCGTTTGCAATGCTATGCTTGGAATTTATGTGAAATATATTATTATACTTGTTGTTCTGGAGACCCTAAGAAACACCTTCCCTACCAATGTTTGTTTAGTGATAATGGAATCGTATCCTCTTATGCTAAGGGTGTTTATAGTTACTATGATGTTCAACAAATTGAAGAATTTGTTGCTTTTAAGGGTGTTTATGAGATTGCTTCTTTGATTGAAAAGTATGATGCTACTCTTTACAAATCTGAAAATTTTGCCATACTTAAATATTGCTATGATAATTATGCTTCTAATGCCTATGTTGAACCATATATTGAGTACTACTCCGCTGTCCAAGAAGAGACTAATATTTTGCAGGAGTCTAAGGAAGAAGGAATTGATGAAACTGTGAGCTCATTGGATGAAAAAGATGATGAGGAGAGCGAAGAACAAAAGGAGGAAGAGCGGATTAGCTATCAGTGCCCACCTTCTAATGAGAGTAACTCTTCAACTCATACATTGTTTAATTTCCCTTCGTGCTTACCGAAGGATGATTGCTATGATGATTGTTATGATCCCGTTGATTCTCTTGAAATATCCCTTTTTGATGATGCTTGTGGCCAAGATGCCAATATGAATTATGCTTATGGAGATGAACTTGCTATAGTTCCTTATGTTAAACATGAAATTGTTGCTATTGCACCCACGCATGATAGTCCTATTATCTTTTTGAATTCTCCCGACTACACTATATCGGAGAAGTTTGCACTTATTAAGGATTATATTGATGGGTTGCCTTTTACCATTGCACATGATGATTTTGATGAATATAATATGCATGTGCTTGCTGCTCCTACTTGCAATTATTATGAGAGAGGAACTATATCTCCACCTCTCTATGTTTCCAATATGATAAAATTGCAAGAAACTGTTTATACTATGCATTGGCCTTTACTTTGTGTGCATGGATTGTTCTTTTATGACATGCCGATGCATAGGAAGAGAGTTAGACTTCGGTGTTGCATGATATATGTTACTTTGTGCTCACTACTAAATTACAAATCATTGTTAATTAAAATTGGCTTTGATATACCTTGGGATCCGGGTGAATCCATTACTTGAGCACTATATGCCTAGCTTAATGGCTTTAAAGAAAGCGCTGCTAGGGAGACAACCCGGAAGTTTTAGAGAGTCATTTAATTCTGTTGTGTTCTTTTATAAAGTTTAGAAATAAAAATAATGTGTCAAGGTTTTCCTTTAGGATGTTTACATTTGCTTGATGGTTTGTACGGTGGAGGACAAAAACTTTGGCTGTAGTGCGCGATTTTACATTTTTTGCTGGAACGTCAAATGGTTCTGATTCTTTTTGAACTGTCTTACTATACAAATTTTTTATTTTTCCTAATTTTGGTAGAATTTTTCAAGTAACATAAGTATGGTGAATGTTCAGATTATTACAGACTGTTCTGTTTTAGACAGATTCTGTTTTTGATGCATAGTTTGCTTGTTTTGATGAAACTATAGATTCATATCAGTGGATTAAGCCTTGAAAAAGTTATATTACAGTAGGCACAATGCAAAAACAAAATATGAATTGGTTTTCCACAGTACTTAGAGTAGTGATTTTCTTTATTATACTAACGGATCTTACCGAGTTTTCTGTTGAAGTTTTGTGTGGATGAAGTGTCCGATGATCGAGAAGGTCTCGATGTGAGAAGAAGGAAGTGAAGGAAATATGCCCTAGAGGCAATAATAAATTTATTATTTATTTCCTTATATCATGATAAAAGTTTATTATTCATGCTAGAATTGTATTATCCGAAAACATAATACTTGTGTGAATACATAGACAAACTAAACGTCACTAGTGTGCCTCTACTTGACTAGCTCGTTAATCGAAGATGGTTATGTTTCCTAACCATAGACATGTGTTGTCATTTGATTAACGGGATCACATCATTAGGAGAATGATGTGATTGACATGACCGATTCCATTAGCTTAGCACCCGATCGTTTAGTATGTTGCTATTGCTTTCTTCATGACTTATACATGTTCCTATGACTATGAGATTATGCAACTCCCGTTTGCCGGAGGAACACTTTGTGTGCTACCAAACATCACAACTTAACTGGGTGATTATAAAGGAGCTCTACAGGTGTCTCCAAAGGTACATGTTGGGTTGGCGTATTTCGAGATTAGGATTTGTCACTCCGATTGTCGGAGAGGTATCTCTGGGCCCTCTCGGTAATGCACATCACATAAGCCTTGCAAGCATTGCAACTAATGAGTTAGTTGCGAGATGATGTATTACAAAATGATTAAAGAGACTTGCCGGTAACGAGATTGAACTAGGTATTGAGATACCGACGATCGAATCTCGGGCAAGTAACATACCGGTGACAAAGGGAACAAAGTATGTTGTTATGCGGTCTGATCGATAAAGATCTTCGTAGAATATGTGGGAGCCAATATGAGCATCCATGTTCCGCTATTGGTTATTGATCGGAGACATGTCTCGGTCATGTCTACATTGTTCTCGAACCTGTAGGGTCCGCACGCATAACGTTACGATGACAGTTTCATTATGAGTTTATATATTCTGATGTACCGAAGTTTGTTCAGAGTCCCGGATGTGATCACAAACATGACGAGGAGTCTCGAAATGGTCGATACATAAAGATTGATATATTGGAAGCCTATGTTTGGACATCGAAAGTGTTCCGGGTGAAATCGACATTTTACTGGAGTACCGGGAGGTTACCGGAACCCCCCCGGTAACCTAATGGGCCTAGTGGAGGAAGAGGAGAGGAGGCCTAGGGGCTGCCGTGCGCCCCTCCCCCCCCAGTCCGAATTGGACAAGGAGGGGGGGGGCGCCCCCCTTCCTTTCTTCCTCTCGTCCTTCCCCCCAAGTCCTAATCCAACTAGGGAAAGGGGGGGAGTCCTACTCCCGGTAGGAGTAGGACTCCTCCAGCGCGCCTCCTCCTAGGGCCGGCCGCACCCCCCTTGCTCCTTTATATACGGGGGCAGGGGGCACCTCTAGACACACAAGTTGATCCTCGTGATCGTTTTCTTAGCCGTGTGCGGTGCCCCCTTCCACCATACTCCTCGATAATATTGTAGCGGTGCTTAGCCGAAGCCCTGCGATGGTAGAACATCAAGATCGTCACCACGCCGTCATGGTGACGGAACTCTTCCCTGACACTTTGCTGGATCGGAGTCCGGGGATCATCATCGAGCTGAATGTGTGCTAAAACTCGGAGGTGCCGTAGTTTCGGTGCTTGATCGGTCGGACCGTGAAGACGTACGACTACATCAACCGCGTTGTCATAACACTTCCGTTGTCGGTCTACGAGGGTACGTAGACAACACTCTCCCCTCTCGTTGCTATGCATCATCATGATCTTGCGTGTGCGTAGGAATTTTTTTGAAATTACTACATTCCCCAACAGTGGCATCCGAGCCTAGGTTTTATGTGTTGATGTTATATGCACGAGTAGAACACGAGTGAGTTGTGGGCGATATAAGTCATACTGCTTACCAGCATGTCATACTTTGGTTCGGCGGTATTGTTGGATGAAGCGGCCCAGACCAACATTACGCGTACGCTTACGCGAGACTGGTTCTACCGACGTGCTTTGCACACAGGTGGCTGGCGGGTGTCAGTTTCTCCAACTTTAGTTGAACCAAGTGTGGCTACGCCCGGTCCTTGCGAAGGTTAAAACAACACCAACTTGACAAACTATCGTTGTGGTTTTGATGCGTAGGTAAGATTGGTTCTTGCTTAAGCCCGTAGCAGCCACGTAAAACTTGCAACAACAAAGTAGAGGGCGTCTAACTTGTTTTTGCAGGGCATGTTGTGATGTGATATGGTCAAGACATGATGCTAAATTTATTGTATGAGATGATCATGTTTTGTAACCGAGTTATCGGCAACTGGCAGGAGCCATATGGTTGTCGCTTTATTGTATGCAATGCAATTGCGCTGTAATGCTTTACTTTATCACTAAGCGGTAGCGATAGTCGTGGAAGCATAAGATTGGCGAGACAACAACGATACTACGTTGGAGATCAAGGTGTCACGCTGGTGATGATGGTGATCATGACGGTGCTTCGAAGATGGAGATCACAAGCACAAGATGATGATGGCCATATCATATCACTTATATTGATTGCATGTGATGTTTATCTTTTATGCATCTTATCTTGCTTTGATTGACGGTAGAATTTGAAGATGATCTCTCACTAATTATCAAGAAGTGTTCTCCCTGAGTATGCACCATTGCGAAAGTTCTTCGTGTTGAGACACCACGTGATGATCGGGTGTGATAGGCTCTACGTTCAAATACAACGGGTGCAAAACAGTTGCACGCGCGGAATACTCAGGTTATACTTGACGAGCCAACCATATACAGATATGGCCTCGGAACATGGAGACCGAAAGGTCGAGCGTGAATCATATAGTAGATATGATCAACATAGTGATGTTCACCAATGAAACTACTCCATCTCACGTGATGATCGAACATGGTTTAGTTGATTTGGATCACGTGATCACTTAGAGGATTAGAGAGATGTCTATCTAAGTGGGAGTTCTTTAGTAATATGATTAATTGAACTTAAATTTATCAAGAACTTAGTACCTGATAGTATCTTGCTTGTTTATGTTTGATTGTAGATAGATGGCCCGTGCTGTTGTTCCGTTGAATTTTAATGTGTTCCTTGAGAAAGCAAAGTTGAAAGATGATGGTAGCAATTACACGGACTTGGTCCGTAACTTGAGGATTATCCTCATTGCTGCACAGAAGAATTACGTCCTGGAAGCACCGCTGGGTGCCAGGCCTGCTGCTGGAGCAACACCAGATGTTATGAACGTCTGGCAGAGCAAAGCTGATGACTACTCGATAGTTCAGTGTGCCATGCTTTACGGCTTAGAATCGGGACTTCAACGACATTTTGAACGTCATGGAGCATATGAGATGTTCCAGGAGTTGAAGTTAATATTTCAAGCAAATACCCGGATTGAGAGATATGAAGTCTCCAATGAGTTCTATAGCTGCGAGATGGAGGAGAACAGTTCTGTCAGTGAGCATATACTCAAAATGTCTGGGTATAATAATCACTTGATTCAATTGGGAGTTAATCTTCCAGATGATTGCGTCATTGACAGAATTCTCCAATCACTTCCACCTAGCTACAAGAGCTTCGTGATGAACTATAATATGCAAGGGATGGTTAAGACAATTCCCGAGCTCTTCGCAATGCTGAAAGCTGCGGAGGTAGAAATCAAGAAGGAGCATCAAGTGTTGATGGTCAACAAGACCACTAGTTTCAAGAAAAAGGGCAAAGGGAAGAAGAAGGGGAACTTCAAAAAGAACAGCAAGCAAGTTGCTGCTCAGGAGAAGAAACGCAAATCTGGACCTAAGCCTGAAACTGAGTGCTTCTACTACAAGCAGACTGGTCACTGGAAGCGGAACTGCCCCAAGTATTTAGCGGATAAGAAGGATGGCAAGGTGAACAAAGGTATATATGATATACATGTTATTGATGTGTACCTTACTAATGCTCGCAGTAGCACCTGGGTATTTGATATTGGTTCTGTTGCTAATATTTGCAACTTGAAACAGGGACTACGGATTAAGCGAAGATTGGCTAAGGACGAGGTGACGATGCGCGTGGGAAATGGTTCCAAAGTCGATGTGGTCGCGGTCGGCACGCTACCTCTACATCTACCTTCGGGATTAGTATTAGACCTAAATAATTGTTATTTGGTGCCAACGTTGAGCATGAACATTATATCTGGATCTTGTTTGATGCGAGACGGTTATTCATTTAAATCAGAGAATAATGGTTGTTCTATTTATATGAGTAATATCTTTTATGGTCATGCACCCTTGAAGAGTGGTCTATTCTTATTAAATCTCGATAGTAGTGACACACATATTCATAATGTTGAAGCCAAAAGATGCAGAGTTGATAATGATAGTGCAACTTATTTGTGGCACTGCCGTTTAGGTCATATCGGTGTAAAGCGCATGAAGAAACTCCATACTGATGGACTTTTGGAACCACTTGATTATGAATCACTTGGTACTTGCGAACCGTGTCTTATGGGCAAGATGACCAAAACACCGTTCTCTGGTACTATGGAGAGAGCAACAGATTTGTTGGAAATCATACATACAGATGTATGTGGTCCGATGAATATTGAGGCTTGTGGCGGATATCGTTATTTTCTCACCTTCACAGATGACTTAAGCAGATATGGGTATATCTACTTAATGAAACATAAGTCTGAAACATTTGAAAAGTTCAAAGAATTTCAGAGTGAAGTTGAAAATCATCATAACAAGAAAATAAAATTCCTACGATCTGATCGTGGAGGAGAATATTTGAGTTACGAGTTTGGTGTACATTTGAAACAATGCGGAATAGTTTCGCAACTAACGCCACCCGGAACACCACAGCGTAATGGTGTGTCCGAACGTCGTAATCGTACTTTACTAGATATGGTGCGATCTATGATGTCTCTTACTGATTTACCGCTATCATTTTGGGGTTATGCTTTAGAGACGGCCGCATTCATGTTAAATAGGGCACCATCAAAATCCGTTGAGACAACGCCTTATGAACTGTGGTTTGGCAAGAAACCGAAGTTGTCATTTCTGAAAGTTTGGGGCTGTGATGCTTATGTGAAAAAGCTTCAACCTGATAAGCTCGAACCCAAATCGGAGAAATGTGTCTTCATAGGATATCCAAAGGAAACTATTGGATACACCTTCTATCACAGATCCGAAGGCAAGACTTTTGTTGCTAAATTCGTAAACTTTCTAGAGAAGGAGTTTCTCTCGAAAGAAGTGAGTGGGAGGAAAGTAGAACTTGATGAGGTAACTATACCTGCTCCCTTATTGGAAAGTAGTACATCACAAAAACCGGTTTCTATGACACCTACACCAATTAGTGAGGAAGCTAATGATGATGATCATGAAACTTCAGAACAAGATACTACTGAACCTCGTAGATCAACCAGAGTAAGATCCGCACCAGAGTGGTATGGTAATCCTGTTCTGGAAGTCATGCTACTAGATCATGATGAACCTACGAACTATGGAGAAGCGATGGTGAGCCCAGATTCCGCAAAATGGCTTGAAGCCATGAAATCTGAGATGGGATCCATGTATGAGAACAAAGTGTGGACTTTGGTTGACTTTCCCAAAGATCGGCAAGCAATTGAGAATAAATGGATTCTCAAGAAGAAGACTGACGCTGACGGTAATGTTACTGTCTACAAAGCTCAACTTGTCGCAAAAGGTTTTCGACAAGTTCAAGGGATTGACTACGATGAGACCTTCTCACCCGTAGTGATGCTTAAGTCTGTCCAAATCATGTTAGCAATTGCCGCATTTTATGATTATGAAATTTGGTAGATGGATGTCAAAACTACATTCCTGAATGGATTTCTGGAAGAAGAGTTGTATATGATGCAGCCAGAAGGTTTTGTCGATCCAAAGGGAGCTAACAAAGTGTGCAAGCTCCAGCGATCCATTTATGGACTGGTGCAAGCCTCTCGGAGTTGGAATAAATGCTTTGATAATGTGATCAAAGCATTTGGTTTTGTACAAACTTTTGGAGAAGCCTGTAGTTACAAGAAAGTGAGTGGGAGCTCTATAGCATTTCTGATATTATATGTAGATGACATATTACTAATCGAAAATGATATAGAATTTCTGGATAGCATAAAGGGATACTTGAATAAGAGTTTTTCAATGAAAGACCTCGGTGAAGCTGCTTACATGTTGGGCATTAAGATCTATAGAGATAGATCAAGACGCTTAATTGGACTTTCACAAAGCACATACCTTGACAAAGTTTTGAAGAAGTTCAAAATGGATCAAGCAAAGAAAGGATTCTTGCCTGTGTTACAAGGTGTGAAATTGAGTAAGACTCAATGCCCGACCACTACAGAAGATAGAGAGAAAATGAAAGATGTTCCCTATGCTTCAGCCATAGGCTCTATCATGTATGCAATGCTGTGTACCAGACCTGATGTATGTCTTGCTATAAGTCTAGCAGGGAGGTACCAAAGTAATCCAGGAGTGGATCACTGGACAACGGTCAAGAACATCCTGAAATACCTGAAAAGGACTAAGGATATGTTTCTCATATATGGAGGTGACAAAGAGCTCATCGTAAATGGTTACGTTGATGCAAGCTTTGACACTGATCCGGACGATTCTAAATTGCAAACCGGATACGTGTTTACATTAAATGGTGGAGCTGTCAGTTGGTGCAGTTCTAAACAAAGCGTTGTGGCAGGATCTACATGTGAAGCGGAGTACATAGCTGCTTCGGAAGCAACAAACGAAGGAGTCTGGATGAAGGAGTTCATATCCGATCTAGGTGTCATACCTAGTGCATCGGGTCCAATGAAAATCTTTTGTGACAATACTGGTGCAATTGCCTTGGCAAAGGAATCCAGATTTCACAAGAGAACCAAGCACATCAAGAGACGCTTCAATTCCATCCGGGATCTAGTCCAGGTGGGAGACACAGAGGTTTGCAAGATACATACGGATCTGAATGTAGCAGACCCGTTGACTAAGCCTCTTCCCCGAGCAAAACATGATCAACACCAAAGCTCCATGGGTGTTAGAATCATTACTGTGTAGTCTAGATTATTGACTCTAGTGCAAGTGGGAGACTGAAGGAAATATGCCCTAGAGGCAATAATAAAGTTATTATTTATTTCCTTATATCATGATAAAAGTTTATTATTCATGCTAGAATTGTATTATCCGGAAACATAATACTTGTGTGAATACATAGACAAAGTAAACGTCACTAGTGTGCCTCTACTTGACTGGCTCGTTAATGGAAGATGGTTATGTTTCCTAACCATAGACATGTGTTGTCATTTGATTAACGGGATCACATCATTAGGAGAATGATGTGATTGACATGACCCATTCCATTAGCTTAGCACCCGATCGTTTAGTATGTTGCTATTGCTTTCTTCATGACTTATACATGTTCCTATGACTATGAGATTAGGTAACTTCCGTTTGCCGGAGGAACACTTTGTGTGCTACCAAACGTCACAACATAACTGGGTGATTATAAAGGAGCTCTACAGGTGTCTCCAAAGGTACATGTTGGGTTGGCGTATTTCGAGATTAGGATTTGTCACTCCGATTGTCGGAGAGGTATCTCTGGGTCCTCTCGGTAATGCACATCACATAAGCCTTGCAAGCATTGCAACTAATGAGTTAGTTGCGAGATGATGTATTACGAAACGAGTAAAGAGACTTGCCAGTAACGAGATTGAACTAGGTATTGAGATACCGACGATCGAATCTCGGGCAAGTAACATACCAATGACAAAGGGAACAAAGTATGTTGTTATGCGGTCTGACTGATAAAGATCTTCGTAGAATATGTGGGAGCCAATATGAGCATCCAGGTTCCGCTATAGGTTATTGACCAGAGACATGTCTCGGTCATGTCTACATTGTTCTCGAACCCGTAGGGTCCGCACGCTTAACGTTACGATGACAGTTTCATTATGAGTTTATATATTTTGATGTACCGAAGTTTGTTCGGAGTCCCGGATGTGATCACGGACATGATGAGGAGTCTCGAAATGGTCGAGACATAAAGATTGATATATTGGAAGCCTATGTTTGGACATCGGAAGTGTTCCAGGTGAAATCGGCATTTTACTGGAGTACCGAGAGGTTACCGGAACCCCCCCGGTAACCTAATGGGCCTTAATAGGCCTAGTGGAGGAAGAGGAGAGGAGGCCTAGGGGCTGCCGCACGCCCCTCCCCCCAAGTCCGAATTGGACAAGGAGGGGGGGCGGTGCCCCCCTTTCCTTTCTTCCCTCTCCTCCTTCCCCCCAAGTCCTAATCCAACTAGGGAAAGGGGGGAGTCCTACTCCCGGTAGGACTCCTCCGGCGCGCCTCCTCCTAGGGCCGGCCGCACCCCCCTTTCTCCTTTATATACGAGGGAAGGGGGACACCTCTAGACACACAAGTTGATCCTCGTGATCGTTTTCTTAGCCGTGTGCGGTGCCCCCTTCCACCATACTCCTCGATAATATTGTAGCGGTGCTTAGGCGAAGCCCTGCGACGGTAGAACATCAAGATCGTCACCACGCCGTCGTGCTGACGGAACTCTTCCCCGACACTTTGCTAGATCGGAGTCCGGGGATCGTCATCGAGCTGAACGTGTGCTAAAACTCGGAGGTGCCGTAGTTTTGGTGCTTGATCGTTCGGACCGTGAAGACATACGACTAGATCAACCGTGTTGTCATAACACTTCCGCTGTCGGTCTATGAGGGTACGTAGACAACACTCTCCCCTCTCGTTGCTATGCATCATCATGATCTTGCGTGTGCGTAGGAATTTTTTTGAAATTACTACGTGTCCCAACAAGAAGAGAGGCAAGAGCTAAAGCTTGGGGATGCCCGAGGCACCCCAAGTAAATATTCAAGGAGACTCAAGTGTCTAAGCTTGGGGATGCCCCAGAAGGCATCCCCTCTTTCTTCAACAAGTACCGGTATGTTTTCGGATTCGTTTCGTTCATGCGATATGTGCAATCTTGGAGCGTCTTTTGCATTTAGTTTTCATTTTTGTTTTATGCACCATGCTGGTATGAGATAGTCCTTGGTTGATTTATAGAATGCTCATTGCACTTCACTTATATCTTTTGAGTATGGCTTTATAGAATGCTTCATGCGCTTCACTTATATCTATTGAAGTTTGGATTGCCTGTTTCTCTTTACATAGAAAACCGCCATTTGTAGAATGCTCTTTTTCTTCACTTATATTTGTTAGAGCGTGGGCATATCTTTTGTAGAAAGAATTAAACTCTCTTGCTTCACTTATATCTATTTAGAGAGATGACAGGAATTGGTCATTCACATGGTTAGTCATAAAATCCTACATAAAACTTGTAGATCACTGAATATGATATGTTTGATTCCTTGCAATAGTTTTGCGATATAAAGATGGTGATATTAGAGTCATGCTAGTGGGTGGTTGTGAATTGTAGAAATACTTGTGTTGAGGTTTGTGATTCCCGTAGCATGCACGTATGGTGAACCGTTATGTAACGAAGTTGGAGCATGAGGTATTTATTGATTGTCTTCCTTATGAGTGGCGGTCGGGGACGAGCGATGGTCTTTTCCTACCAATCTATCCCCCTAGGGGCATGCGTAGTAGTACTTTGCTTCGAGGGCTAATAAACTTTTGCAATAAGTATGTGAGTTCTTTATGACTAATGTTGAGTCCATGGATTATACACACTCTCACCCTTCCACCATTGCTAGCCTCTCTAGTATCGCGCAACTTTCGCCGGTACCATAAACCCACCATATACCTTCCTCAAAACAGCCACCATACCTACCTATTATGGCATTTCCATAGCCATTCCGAGTATATTGCCATGCAACTTTCATCATCATCATATACATGACTTGAGCATTCATTTTCATATTGCTTTGCATGATCGTAAGATAGCTAGCATGATGTTTTCATGGCTTGTCCGTTTTCTGATGTCATTGCTACGCTAGATCATTGAACATCCCGGTACACCGCCGGAGGCATTCATATAGAGTCATATCTTTGTTCTAGATATCAAGTTGTAATATTGAGTTGTAAGTAAATAAAAGTGTGATGATCATCATTATTAGAACATTGTCCCATGTGAGGTTATCAAAATAAAAGTGGCCAAAGAAGCCCCCCCAAAAAAGAGAGAGAGGCCAAAGAAGCCTACAAAAAAAAGAAAAAAAAAGAAAAAAAGAGAGAGAAAAAAATGAGAGAAAAAGAGAGAAGGGGCAATGTTACTATCCTTTTACCACACTTGTGCTTCAAAGTAGCACCATGTTCTTCATATAGAGAGTCTCTTGAGTTATCACTTTCATATACTAGTGGGCATTTTCATTATAGAACTTGGCTTGTATATTCCAACGATGGGCTTCCTCAAATGCCCTAGGTCTTCATGAGCAAGCAAGTTGGATGCACACCCACTTAGTTTGAGTTTGAGCTTTCATATACTTATAGCTCTAGTGCATCCGTTGCATGGCAATCCCTACTCACTCACATTGATATCTATTGATGGGCATCTTGATGTCTACTACACAACCTTCTTCTTGTAGACATTGTTGGGCCTCCAAGTGCAGAGGTTTGTAGGACAGTAGCAAATTTCCCTCAAGTGGATGACCTAAGGTTTATCAATCCGTAGGAGGCATAGGATGAAGATGGTCTCTCTCAAGCAACCCTGCAACCAAATAACAAAGAGTCTCTTGTGTCCCCAACACACCCAATACAATGGTAAATTGTATAGGTGCACTAGTTCGGCGAAGAGATGGTGATACAAGTGCAATATGGATAGTAGATAATAGTTTTTGTAATCTGAAAATATAAAAACAGCAAGGTAGCTAATGGTAAAAGTGAGCGTAAACGGTATTGCAACGTGTTGAAACAAGGCCTAGGGTTCATACTTTCGCTAGTGCAAGTTCCCTCAACAATAATAGCATAATTGGATCACATAACTATCCCTCAACATGCAACAAAGAGTCACTCCAAAGTCACTAATAGCGGAGAACAAACGAAGATATTATGGTAGGGTATGAAACCACCTCAAAGTTATTCTTTCCAATCAATCTGTTGGGCTATTCCTATAAGTGTCACAAACAGCCCTAGAGTTCGTACTAGAATAACACCTTAAGACACAACTCAACCAAAACCCTAATGTCACCTAGATACTCCAATGTCACCTCAAGTATCCGTGGGTATGATTATACGATATGCATCACACAATCTCAGATTCATCTATTCAACCAACACATAGAACCTCAAAGAGTGCCCCAAAGTTTCTACCGGAGAATCACGACGAAAACGTGTGCCAACCCCTATGCATAGGTTCATGGGCGGAACCCGCAAGTTGATCACCAAAACATACATCAAGTGAATCACGTGGTATCCCATTGTCACCACAGACACGCACGGCAAGACATACATCAAGTGTTCTCAAATCTTTAAAGACTCAATCTGATAAGATAACTTCAAAGGGGAAAATCAATCCATTACAAGAGAGTAGAGGGGGGAGAAAACATCACAAGATCCAACTATAATAGCAAAGCTCGCGATACATCAAGATCGTACCACCTCAAGAACACGAGAGAGAGAGATCAAACACATAGCTACTGGTACATACCCTCAGCCCCGAGGGAGAACAACTCCCTCCTCGTCATGGAGAGCACCGGGATGATGAAGATAGACACCGGAGAGGGATTCCCCCCTCCGGCAGGGTGCCGGAACAGGTCTAGATTGGCTTTCGGTGGCTATGGAGGCTTCTGGCGGCGGAACTCCCTATCTATTGTGCTCCCTGCTGTTTTTAGGGTATATGGAGATATATAGGCGGAAGAAGTACGTCAGGGGAGCCACGAGGGGCCCACGAGGGTGGAGGGCGCTCCTAGGGGGGTGGGCGCGCCCCCCTACCTCGTGGCCTCCTCGAAGCTTCCCTTACGTGGACTCCAAGTCTTCTGGGCTTGTTCTGATCCAAAAATAAGTTCCGTGAAGTTTCAGGTCAATTGGACTCCATTTGATTTTCCTTTTCTACGATATTCTAAAACAAGGAAAAAAACAGAAACTGGCACTAGGCTCTGGTTAATAGGTTAGTCCCAAAAATCATATAAAATAGCATATAAATGCATATAAAACATCCAAGGTTGATAATATAATAGCATGGAAAGATACGTTGGAGACGTATCAGCATCCCCAAGCTTAATTCCTGCTCGTCCTCGAGTAGGTAAATGATAAAAACAGAATTTTTGATGTGGAATGCTACCTAACATATTTCTCTAAGTAATTCTTCTTTATTGTGGCAAGAATATTTCAGATCCATAAGATTCAAGATAAAAGTTTAATATTGACATAAAAATAATAATACTTCAAGCATACTAACAAAGTAATCATGTCTTCTCAAAATAACATGGCCAAAGAAAGCTATCCCTACAAAATCATATAGTTTGGCTATGCTCCATCTTCACCACACAACGTATTTAAATCATGCACAACCCCGATGATAAGCCAAGCAATTGTTTCATACTTTTGATGTTCTCAAACTTTTTCAATCTTCACGCAATATATGAGCGTGAGCCATGGATATAGCACTATAGGTGGAATAGAATGGTGGTTGTGGAGAAGACAAAAAGGAGAAGATAGTCTCACATCAACAAGGTGTATCAACAGGCTATGGAGATGCCCATCAATAGATATCAATGTGAGTGAGTAGGGATTGCCATGCGACGGATGCACTAGAGCTATAAATGTATGAAAGCTCAACAAAAGAAACTAGTGGGTGTGCATCCAACTCGCTTGCTCACGAAGACCTAGGGCATTTTGAGGAAGCCCACCATTGGAATATACAAGCCAAGTTCTATAATGAAAGATTCCCACTAGTATATGAAAGTGACAACATAGGAGACTCTCTATCATGAAGATATGGTGCTACTTTGAAGCACAAGTGTGGTAAAAGTATAGTAGCATTGCCCCTTCTCTCTTTTTCTCCCATTTTTTTATTTGGGCCTTCTCTTTTTTTTGGCCTCTTTTTTTATTTTTTTATTTGGGCTTCTTTGGCCTCTTTTATTTATTTATTTTCGTCCGGAGTCTCATCCCGGCTTATGGGGGAATCATAGTCTCCATCATCCTTTCCTCACTGGGACAATGCTCTAATAATGATGATCATCACACTTTTATTTACTTACAACTCAAGAATTACAACTCGATACTTAGAACAAGATATGACTCTATATGAATGCCTCTGGCGGTGTACCGAGATGTGCAATGATGCATGAGTGACATGTATGAAAGAATTATGAACGGTGGCTTTGCCACAAATACAATGTCAACTACATGATCATGCATAGCAATATGACAATGATGAAGCGTGTCATAATAAACAGAACGGTGGAAAGTTGCATGGCAATATATCTTGGAATGGCTATGGAAATGCCATAATAGGTAGGTATGGTGGCTGTTTTGAGGAAGGTATATGGTGGGTGTATGATACCGGCAAAAGGTGCGCGATATTAGCTAGAGAGGCTAGCAATGGTGGAAGGGTGAGAGTGCATATAATCCATGGACTCAACATTAGTCATAAAGAACTCACATACTTATTGCAAAAATCTATTAGTTATCGAAACAAAGTACTACGTGCATGCTCCTAGGGGGATAGATTGGTAGGAAAAGACCATCGCTCGTCCCTGGCCGCCACTCATAAGGAAGACAATCAATAAATAAATCATGCTCCGACTTCATCACATAACAGTTCACCATACGTGCATGCTACGGGAATCACAAACGTTAACACAAGTATCTCTCAAATTCACAACTACTCACTAGCATGACTCTAATATTACCATCTCCATATCTCAAAACAATCATCAAGTATCAAACTTCTCATAGTATTCAATGCACTTTATATGAAAGTTTTTATTATATCCCTCTTGGATGCCTATCATATTAGGACTAAATTCATAACCAAAGCAAATTACCATGCTGTTCTAAAATACTCTCAAAATAATATAAGTGAAGCCTGAGAGTTCATCTATTTCTTCAAAATAAAACCACCACTGTGCTCTAAAAAGATATAAGTGAAGCACTAGAGCAAATGACAAACTACTCTAAAAGATATAAGTGAAGATCAATGAGTAGTTGAATAGTTATGCAACTATGTGAAGACTCTCCCATTTAAGAATTTCAGATCTTGGTATTTTATTCAAACAGCAAGCAAAACTAAATAAAATAAAATGACGCTCCAAGCAAAACACATATCATGTGGCAAATAAAAATATAGCTCCAAGTAAAGTTACCGATGAACGAAGACGAAAGAGGGGATGCCTTCCGGGGCATCCCCAAGCTTAGGCTCTTGGTTGTCCTTGAATATTACCTTGGGGTCCCTTGGGCATCCCCAAGATTAGGCTCTTGCCACTCCTTATTCCATAATCCATCGAATCTTTACCCAAAACTTGAAAACTTCACAACACAAAACTTAACAGAAAACTCGTAAGCTCTGTTAGTATAAGAAAGAAAATCACCATCATAAGGTACTGTAATGAACTCATTCTAAATTCATATTGGTGTAATATCTACTGTATTCCAACTTCTCTATGGTTCATACCTTCCGATACTACTCATAGATTCATCAAAATAAGCAAACAACACGATGAAAACAGAATCTGTCAAAAACAGAACAGTCTGTAGTAATCTGAATCAAACATATACTTATAGAACTCATAAAATTCTCAAATAAATTGATGGACGTGAGGAATTTATCTATTAATCTTCTGAAAAAAGAATTAACTCAATAGCACTCTCCAATAAAAACTGACAGCAATTCTCGTGAGCGCTAAAGTTTCTGTTTTTTACAGCATGATCGCAAAGACTTTCCCCGAGTCTTCCCAACGGTTCTGCTTGGCACAAACACTAAATAAACACATAAAACCACATCTAAACAGAGGCTAGATGAATTATTTATTACTAAACAGGAACAAAAAGCAAGGAACAAAGATAAAGTTGGGTTGCCTCCCAACAAGCACTATCATTTTAACGCCCCTAGCTAGGCATGATGATTTCAATGATGCTCACATAAAAGATAGGAATTGTAACATAAAGAGAGCATCATGAAGAATATAACTAGAACATTTAAGTATAACCCACTTCCTATGCATAGGGATTTTGTGAACAAACAACTTATGGGAACAAGAATCAACTTGCATAGGAAGGTAAAGCAAGCAAAATTTCAAAATTTTAAGCACATAGAGAGGAAACTTGATATTATTGCAATTCCTACAAGCATATATTCCTCTCTCATAATAATTTTCAGTAGCCTCATGAATGAATTCAACAATATAACCAGCACCTAAAGCATTCTTTTCATGATCTACAAGCATAGAAATTTTACTACTCTCCACATAAGCAAAATTCTTCTCATGAATAATAGTGGGAGCATCATAAGAGACTCGAATACTATAAATTGTTTCCACATTAAAAGAGCAATGTTCAGAGAAGGGGTAACCATAATCATGACAAGTTTTATAAATATAATCACTACTTTTTATAGCATAAGTATCATCACAATAATCATCATAAGTAGGAGGCATGCTATCATCATTATAAATTTGCATATCAAAACTTGGGAGACTAAAGATATCATCTTCATTAAACGTAGCATCCCCAAGCTTGGGATAAACATTAATTGCAGCAAATATATTCTCAAAAACATCATCTTCATCAAACATAGCATCCCCAAGCTTGGGCCTTTTCATATCATAAGCATAATCACTCTCATCATTAATAGTATGGATAGCACCAATAGTATAGCAATTATCATATTCTTCCAAGCAAGTGACAAAAAGATTTTCAATATCATAAGAAGTATCATTATCTTCCACAATTATATTTTCATGAGGCACAATAGTAATAGGAGCAACATTATTTCGGAGAGATATCTTTTTACCTCTCTCCCTTTTTCTTTTCTTCCTCTTCACCACATCATGTGTGGGTTCAATCCTCTTTTTGGAGCTCCTTATTAATGAGATTGGTTGAATAGGAGGCTCCTCCTCGTTACCTGATTCATCATAAGAAATAATAGGAGGGTATTGGGAAGTCTCTTCCCTTTCATTAGTATTCTCTTCATCTTCTATTTGTTTTGTTTTCTTTATTAGTTGGCAATATAAGGATTTTCAATACAATTCACCGCACAATACATATAAATTTCCTCTAGATCAAAGCCAAGAAGTTTATCACGGGCAAATACTAGAAGATAGTTAGTTATACGTTTCATTTCTTCATAACCCATAAGAAAACTAAGTTCATTATGATGTGCAAGAGAAATCAAGTCATCACAATTTTTGGAAACGATTAGATCATGAAACAACTTGCATCGGATGGTTAAATGACCACGTTCATTGCAAAGCTCACAAGTATGGCCAAGAAAATTTAAATCTTCAGCACAAGCATCTAGCCTTTCTTGCAACAATTTAGTTTCTAAGTACTTATGCCTCTTGCAATATCTATCTTCCCTATTTGGTGTGTACTTGCAAACCCAATGCACTCCACAAAAATTGACATGTTTATAGGAGACATTGTAACGCCCACGATGCGGCTATATCTCCCACGTGTCGAAGCACGACTTAGAGGCATAACCGCATTGTAAGCAATGTCGGAAGTGAGGTAATCTTCACACAACCCGTGTAATGATTAAGGGAAAAAGATACATAGTTGGCTTACACTCGCCATGTCACACAATAGCATAAATATCATTACATTCATCTAGATACAATCAAGGTCCGACTACGGAACCAAAATAAAGAACAACCCCAAATGCGACAAAGTCCCCGATCGCCCCAACTGGGCACCACTACTGATCGTCTGGAAAGGAAACGTAGTAACGTCCTGAGTCCTCATCGAACTCCCACTTGAGCTCAGTCGAAACTCCTGGAGCGGTATCATCGGTCCCTGCATCTGGTTTTGAAGGAATCTGTGAGTCACGGGGACTCAGCAATCTCACACCCTCGCGATCAAGACTATTTAAGCTTATAGGAAGGGTTAAAGGTATGAGGTGGAGCTGCAGCAAGCAACTAGCATATATGGTGGCTAACATACACAAAAGAGAGCGAGAAGAGAAGGCAAAGGCACGGTCGAGAAACTATGATCAAGAAGTGATCGTAGAACAACCTACGTTCAAGCATAACACAAGACCGTGTTCTCTTCCCGGACTCCGTCGAAAAGAGACCATCACGGCCACACACTCTGTTGATTCATTTTAATTAAGTTTAGGTTAAGGTTTTCTACAATTGTACATTAACAAATTCCCATTTGCCCATAACTGCGGGCACGGCTTTCGAAAGATCAAAACCCTGCAGGGGTGTCCCAACTTAGCCCATCACAAGCTCTCACGGTCAACGAAGGATATTCCTTCTCCCAAAACAACCCGATCAGACTCAGAATCCCGGTTACAAGACATCTCGACAATGGTAAAACAAGTCTAGCAAGACCACCCGATGTGCCGACAAATCCCGATAGGAGCTGCACATATCTCGTTCTCAGGGCACACCGGATAAGCTAAGCGTACGGAAGCCAACGTAACCCAAGTTGCCAAGGGACGGCCCCGCACGGTGCTCTGGGTTTGACCAACACTTAGAGAAGCACTGGCCCGGGGGTTTAAAATAAAGATGACCCTTGAGTCCGCGAAACCCAAGGGAAAAAGGCTAGGTGGCGAATGGTAAAACCAAGGTTGGGCCTTGCTGGAGGAGTTTTATTCAAGGCGAACTGTCAAGGGGTTCCCATTATAACCCAACCGTGTAAATAACGCAAAATCAAGGAACATAACACCGGTATGACGGAAACTAGGGCGGCAAGATTGGAACAAAACACCAGGCATAAGGCCGAGCCTTCCACCCTTTACCAAGTGTATAGGTGCATTAAAATAGACAAGATATAATAATGATATCCCAACAATAAACATGTTCCAACAAGGAACAAACTCCAATCTTCACCTGTAACTAGCAACGCTATAAGAGGGGCTGAGCAAAGCGGTAACATAGCCAAACAACGGTTTGCTAGGACAAGGTGGGTTAGAGGTTTGGCATGGCAATATGGGAGGCATGAAAAGCAAGTGGTAGGTATCGTAGCATAGGAATAGCAAAAGAGCGAGCATCTAGCAAGCAAAGATAGAAGTGATTTCGAGGGTATGGTCATCTTGCCTGCAAAGTTCTCCGAGTTAACGTTAGCTTGATCCTCATAAACGTACTCAACGGGCTCCTCGATCACGTACTCGTCTCCCGGCTCTACCCAAAGCAAGAACACAAGCAAAGGGAGACACAATCAACCACATGCAATGCACAAACAACATGATGCAAAACATGTCATGATATGCGGGATGCGATATGCGATGCATATGCATGTCTTGGAAAGGAAAGATTGAACCTGGCCTCAACTTGGAAAACCAAGAGTTCCACTGGAAAGATGAGTTGATTTCGGTCGAAATCGATATAAAGATCACCGGAATCGGATGCACGGTTTGGAAATGACAAGCAAAACAAATATGGCACTGGTCTGCGATTATCAGCACGAAGCCATCTAAATGCATCAAGAACAACATGCTACAGCACTCTAACATAGCAACAAAATACACGGCAGGGATCCACTCAAGATGCTTGACAAAAGATGAACACTGAGCTACGTCTAATTCACTCAATAGCAGGTTCAAACAAGCATGACAAAAGTGCAAAAGATAACAGGTTACAGACTTAGTGAAAATAACATAAAGTCAGGAGTTTAACATCAGGAAGCAATGTTTAGAGCAAGAAAACAACATGCTACAAGAACATATCATGGCAAAGCAAAGCATGGCATGAAGCTACTCAAAGCATACAACAAAAGTCCCTTACTGACCATAAGCCAAAAGGGATCAGAAAATACAATGGCAACCATGTGAACATAGCAATTATCGTTAACACATCCAGACTTAGCAAAAAACTGGAACATGGCAAAACAGATATTAAGTAGGCATGTTTACGAACTCGATGCACTCACCACAAAGCATTGCATGACAAACTAAGCATACACCCAGCAAGTAGACATGGCATAGAAGCTAAACATGGCAAGAGCAACAACATAGCATGCATGGATCAACTACAACAAGCTCGGCAAAATTGCTTAACATGTAAACAATCTGCCAGGAACATTTTATAGCAAAAGTAGAGCTCGATTGACTCCAGCTAGGATTCTCCATAAATGCAAACAAAGACATGGATGGATCGAGCACCACAATATCTACAAAACATCCTTACTGATCATGCTCAAAAGAGGCATGTATCACTCTGTAGCAACATGAACACATGGCATAAAAATATTGACAGGACAAAGAATTAGAATATTTCTAAGTCCCTGAAAACAACAACATTACGAGAGCTACTTTGCATGCTTGTGCTAGTCACCACAGAGATCATAAAAATACATGGCATACACCCCTGTAAAGATGGCATGACATACTTCAAAACTCATGTAGAGCTCAAGATCATAGGAGGCACACATTAATCATGGCAAAAATGACAAAAGTCCATTTACTGATAAGAATCTGAAACTAACAGAAACTAGCACTCTTGCAACATTATTTAGGGCATCAAGATGAGCTCAAATGCACATGATTCAATGAGATAAATGAAGTACTCGTCGAGACGAACAATTTGATATGCTACACGCCCAAAACGGAGCTATGGATGCAGAGATATGATGCGATGAAAAATGCAAAAAATTACTGGAAATTAGGGCAAAAGTCAACCGAGGTCTCCAGATCCAGGTCTGCACGCTTCCCGAGGCGCTCGCCGGAGCACTGTTCACCGGGGTTGGAGTCGCCGGCCGGAGTCGTCGAGCTCGCCAGAGATAGGGGCGGCTTGCCGGAGTCGGGGACGGAGCGGAGGGCGGAGGCCGGAGTCGGAGGAGGCGCGGGGCGGCGAGACGCGGCGTCGGCGAGCCGGTGCGGCAAGGCGGTGGCTGGCTGGCGACGAGGCGGAGTGGCGAGGGCGGCGAGCCAGCGCGCGGGCGGCGGGGTAGCGCGGGAGGCGCGGGCGGCGATGGATCTGGGTGGTGGCGAGGCGCGATGGGCTCCAAGGGCTGCACGTGGGCTCGGCGGGCCTCGGGCGGAGGGAGGCGGCCGGTGACATGTGGCGGCACGGGATTGGCAGCGGCGGTTGTGTCCGGCCGGACCGGACGTGTCCGGCCGCGCGGAGAGGAAGGGGGCTAGGTTAGGGGTGGATTTGATCCGGAATTTTCGGGGAGTGGCCCTTTTTATAGGTAGGAGGAGCTAGGAGGCTCCAAATTGAGCACGGTTTTCGGCCACGCGATCATGATCGAACGATCTAGATGATGGAGGAGGTTTAGGTGGGTTTTGGGCCACTTTGGAGGGGTGTTGGGCTGCAACACACATGAGGCCTTTTCGGTCCCTCGGTTAACCGTTGGAGTATCAAACGAAGTCCAAATGGCACGAAACTTGGCAGGCGGTCTACCGGTAGTAAACCAAGGCCGCTTGGCAAGTCTCGGTCCAATCCGAGAACTTTTAACACCCGCACAAGAAAAGAGGTAGAAAGGGACACCGGAGGACATAGGAGCGCTGGATTGCAAAACGGACAACGGGGAAAATGCTCGGATGCATGAGACGAGCATGTATTCAAATGCGATGCACATGATGACATGATATGAGATGCATGACAAAGACAAAAGCACACGAAGACAAAAACCCGACAACGAGGAAATATCATAACTTAGTGCCAGAAATGGCAAGAGTTGGAATACAAATATGGCAAGTTACATACGGGGTGTTACAGACATTTTCATCATAACTAGTGCAATCATCATTAGTATCATGGATATTCAAAGAATTCGTACTAAAAACATTGCAATCATGCTCACCATTCACATATTTTATGCCAAGCACTAGAGCATCGACAAACTACTCCGAAAGATATAAGTGAAGATCAATGAGTAGTTGAATAATTATGCAACTATGTGAAGACTCTCTAACATTTAATAATTTCAGATCTTGGTATATTATTCAAACAGCAAGCAAAGCAAAATAAAATGGCATCTAAGAATAGCAAACATCATGTGAAGAAGCAAAAACTTAGGATCAACCGATACTAACCGATAGTTGTTGAAGAAGAAAGGTGGGATGCCAACCGGGGCATCCCCAAGCTTAGACGCTTGAGACTTCTTGAGATATTATCTTGGGGTGCCTTGGGAATCCCCAAGATTGAGCTTTTGTGTCTCCTTAATTCCTCTCATATCACGGTCTCCCTAAATCTCAAAAGCTTCATCCACACAAAACTCAACAAGGACTCGTGAGATAAGTTAGTATAAACCATTGCCAAAACCTTATCATACTCTACTGTAGAAAATCACTAAAATTATTATTCAACATTGCATAGTAAATGC
Organism: Triticum urartu; assembly: GCF_056163025.1. Classification (NCBI taxonomy): domain Eukaryota; kingdom Viridiplantae; phylum Streptophyta; class Magnoliopsida; order Poales; family Poaceae; genus Triticum; species Triticum urartu. Next base: position 666,828,733 of record NC_141877.1, on the reverse strand, counting down.
CTCTGTATATTTAATAGTTCTATCCTCAAATAGAATCATTAAAGAAGCAAACATATGCAAACAATGCAAACATAACAGCAATCTGCCTAAACAGGATAGTCTATAAAGAATGCAGCAACATCCATACTTCCCTAGCTCCAAAAATTATGAAAGAAAATTCCCACTGTAGTAAATTTATCAGAGCTTAATATGAAAAAGGTTTCAACATTTTATCACATTCTGAATTTTCTAGGGAATTATTGCAACAGCGGTAAACTTTCTGTTTTCAAACAGCAACATGTGGACTTCTAAAATAGGCATAGTAAAGGCTATCAATGCCACTTTTATTGAAATAAAAGATGCAAAACATTGTTCTAAATAACAGCAAGAAAATCCTAACAAAATAAGTTGACGCTCCAAGCAAAACACATATCATGTGGTGAATAAAAATATAGCTCCAAGTAAGGTTACCGATGAATGAAGACGAAAGAGGGATGCCTTCCGGGGCATCCCCAAGCTTTGGCTCTTGGCTATCCTTGAATATTACCTTGGGGTGCTGAGGGAGTCCTGGATTAGGGGGTGTCCGGATGGCCGGACTATACCTTCGGCCGGACTCCTGGACTATGAAGATACAAGATTGAAGACTTTGTCCCGTGTCCGAAAGGGACTTTCCTTGGCGTGGAAGGCAAGCTTGGTGATATGGATACATAGATCTCCTACCATTGTAACCGACTCTGTGTAACCCTAGCCCTCTCTGGTGTCTATATAAACCGGAGAGTTTTAGTCCGTAGGACGAACAACAATCATACCATAGGCTAGCTTCTAGGGTTTAGCCTCTCTGATCTCGTGGTAGATCTACTCTTGTACTACCCATATCATCAATATTAATCAAGCAGGACGTAGGGTTTTACCTCCATCAAGAGGGCCCGAACCTGGGTAAAACATCGTGTCCCCTGCCTCCTGTTACCATCTGACCTAGACGCACAGTTCGGGACCCCCTACCCGAGATCCACCGGTTTTGACACCGACATTGGTGCTTTCATTGAGAGTTCCTCTGTGTCTTCACTTTTAGGCCCGATGGCTTCTCCGATCATCAACAGCGATGCGATCCAGGGTGAGACTTTTCTCCCTGGAAAGATCTTCGTATTCGGCGTCTTTGCACTGCGGGCCAATTCACTTGGTCATCTGGAGCAGAGCAAAGCTATGCCCCTGGCCATCAGGTCAGATTTGGAAGTTTGAACTACACGGCCAACATCCGCGGAGACTTGATCTTCGACGGATTCGAGCCACAGCCGAGTGCGCCGCACTGTCACGATGGGCATGATTTAGCTCTGCCACCGAACAGTGCCCTGGAGGCCGCACCTGTGTTCGCTCCGTCCCCTAGCTCGGAGCCGATCACACCAACCGAGGATGGGTGGTTAGACACCGCCTCGGGGGATGCAATCTCTACGGCGATCGAGCCGAACACCAGCCCTATTCTCTGCGAAGCCCGTGACTCCAAGGAGCCGGACTCCTCTCCAGACTCCGAGCCCTCCGCGCCCCAACCGATCGAACCCGATTGGGCACCGATCATGGATTTCACCGCCGTGGACATCTTTCAGCACTCGCCCTTCGGCGATATTCTGAATTCACTAAAGTCTCTCTCTTTGTTAGGAGAGCCCTGGCCGGACTATGGTCAGCAAGGTTGGGATGCGGATGATGAAGAAATTCAAAGCCCACCCACCACCCACTTCGTAGCCACTGTCGATGATTTAAGCGACATGCTCGACTTCGACTCCGAAGACATTGACGGTATGGACGCGGATGCAGGAGACGATCAAGAACCAGCGCCTATAGGGCACTGGAAAGCCACCTCGTCGTATGATATATACATGGTGGACACCCCGAAAGAAGGCAATGGCGATGGAACAGCGGAGGATGACCCCTCCAAGAAGCAGCCTAAGTGCCGGCGTCAGCGGCGCCACTCTAAATCCCGCCAAAACAAAAACGGTGATTCCGGCACGGGGGATAATAACACCCCGGACAGTGCCGAAGACAACCACCTCTAGAAAGATTCAACACAGGAGGATAGAGAAGCCAGCCCTCATGAGAGAGCGGCAGACAGAGAGGTCGAGGACGATAATTATATGCCTCCCTCCGAAGACGAGGCAAGCCTCGACGACGACGAATTTGTCGTGCCGGAGGATCCCGTCAAACAAGAGCGTTTCAAACGCAGGCTTATGGCCACGGCGAGCAGCCTCAAGAAAAAACAGCAACAGCTTAGAGCTGATCACGATTTGCTAGCCGACAGATGGACTGAAGTCCTTGTGGCCGAAGAGTATGAACTCGAACGCCCCTCCAAGAGCTACCCAAATCGCAGGTTTCTACCCCAATTAGAGGAGGAAGCACTTAAACCTACATCACCAGCGCATGATGCGGCCGACCGGCCACCCCGTGGCCGCGACAGAGAGGCCTCTCGGCCCTCCACTCAAGTCGCACCCCGGCGCCGCTCAAAAATTACCAAGGCAGGGGAAAATGCGCCAGACCTGCGAGATATATTGGAGGACAAGGCAAGGCAAACAAGATCGATCTACGGATCACGTGGGCGCCCCACGGCACGAGATGGTACTTGTCACGCTGGATACAGTAAATCCGGCCGGGCCGAACACGGTAGACAAAGCTCGTTTGAGCTGCGTCGTGATGTAGCCCAACACAGAGGCGCCGTACACCCACTATGCTTCATAGATGAAGTAATGGATCATCAAATCCCCGAGGGTTTCAAACCTGTAAACATCGAATCATAGGATGGCACAACAGATCCTGCGGTATGGATCGAGGACTATCTCCTCCATATCCACATGGCCCGCGGTGATGACCTACATGCCATCAAATACCTCCCACTCAAGCTTAAAGGACCAGCCCGACATTGGCTTAACAGCTTGCCAGCAGAATCAATTGGTTGTTGGGAGGACCTGGAAGCCGCATTCCTCGACAATTTCCAGGGCACTTATGTGCGACCACCAGACGCCGATGACCTAAGACACATAATTCAGCAGCCAGAGGAATCGGCCAAACAATTCTGGACACGGTTCCTAACCAAGAAAAATCAAATCATCGACTGTCCGGACGCAGAGGCCCTAGCAGCCTTCAAGCATAACATCCACGACGAGTGGCTTGCACGGCACCTAGGACAGGAAAAGCCAAAATCTATGGCAGCCCTCACGACACTTATGACCCGCTTTTGCGCAGGAGAAGACAGCTGGCTAGCTCGCAGCAATAACATGACCAAGAGCCCTGGTAATTCGGATACCAAGGACAGCAGTGGCAGGTCGCGTCGCAACAAGCAAAAGCGCCGCATTAACGGCGACAATGCTGAGGATACGGCAGTTAATGCCGGATTCAGAGGCTCTAAACCCGGTCAGCGGAAAAAGCCATTCAAAAGAAATACTCCGGGCCCGTCCAGTTTGGACCGAATACTCGACCGCTCATGCCAGATACATGGCACCCCCGGAAAACCTGCCAATCACACCAACAGAGATTGTTGGGTGTTCAAGCAGGCAGGCAAGTTAAATGCCGAAAGCAGAGACAAGGGGCTACATAGCGATGACGAGGAGGAGCCCCGGCCGCCGAACAACAGTGGACAGAAAGGTTTTCCCCCACAAGTGCGGACGGTGAACATGATATACGCAACCCACGTCCCCAAGAGGGAGCGGAAGCGTGCGCTAAGGGACGTATACGCGATGGAGCCAGTCGCCCCAAAGTTCAACCCATGGTCTTCCTGCCCGATCACTTTTGATCGAAGGGACCACCCCACTAGCATCCGTCATGGCGGATTCGCCGCATTGGTTCTAGACCCAATTATTGACGGATTTCACCTCACTAGAGTCCTTATGGACGGTGACAGCAGCCTGAACCTGCTTTATCAGGATACAGTGCGGAAAATGGGCATCGATCCCTCGAGGATTAAACCCACCAGAACGACCTTTAAAGGCGTCATACCAGGTGTAGAAGCCAACTGTACAGGCTCAGTTACACTTGAAGTGGTCTTCGGATCTCCGGATAATTTCCGAAGCGAGGAGTTAATCTTCGACATAGTCCCATTCCGCAGTGGCTATCACGCACTGCTCGGGCGAACCGCATTTGCCAAGTTCAATGCGGTGCCGCACTACGCATACCTCAAGCTCAAGATGCCAGGCCCTCGAGGCGTCATCGCGGTCAATGGAAACGCCGAACGCTCTCTCCGAACGGAGGAGCATACGGCGGCTATCGCAGCGGAAGTACAAAGCAGCCTCTCAAGGCAATTCTCCAGTCCGTCCATTAAACATCCGGACACCGTCAAGCGCGCCCGGAGTAACCTACAACAAGACCGCCTGGCACGTTCCGAGAAAGCGTAGCAATGCGGCCCCAACCCCAGCCCTCGCGAACTTGCGAAACCAGTGTTGCGCATACATAACTACGCTCTAGAAATACCATGGGCACAGGGGGAGGGGAACCATCACGGCACGCTCGAAACGCGGCTTAAACCGCACTAGGGGCTGCCGATTTCTTAATTTTCTCTTATTTTCAGGACTCCATTCTTCGAAAGGCTTGTCCGGCAGTACAATTGCCGCACAAACGATACAACCAGGGAAGCAGAAAGCTACGCCGCACTACGGAACTCTAAGGTGGTCTCTATAACGAGCAGATACCTATTTCGCATAACATTCCGCGGCTCGCCCCTGGAAAGGACATATTTGATAGTCCCATCTTTTGCTTATCGCACTATTTGTATCATTCTGCTTTGATCGCAGCTTTTTTAAATAAACAATGCATAGCTTCCGTCTATTATTGCATTACCTCTTTTTTATGAATATATGTTCATTAATGACATGTTGCACCCGTACACTTTGGTACGGCCAATACGCCAGGGGCTTAAGTACCCCACAACATGGTGTGAGAAGTCCGAACACTTTCACAAGTGCGGCACCCCGAACTTATAGCATTATATGCATCGGCTCCGAATCATGTCTTGGGTCAATAGTTGGGTTTGCCCGGCTCCTATGTTTTGGTACCTTACGTTCCGTCATATCGGCTAAGGTAGCACTAGGAGAACTACTGTGATTGTGCCCCAGTTGAGCTAGGCTAAGCACCTCAGTAAAGAAAGATAAAACTGACCATCATGATGAGGCGAGAGCTGGTCGCTGTTCGAGAGGTTTTCGAGTCCCTAAAGACTTATGCCGCTTAGAGCGAGGAGTCAGCTTTGTCCGGCCTAGGCGTGGATAGCGCCCCGAACTCGGTCTTCCGAACACTAGGGGCTTCGCCGAAATTTAAAATTATAGAATTCTATGGCTAAGTGAGAGTGTTCAAGCATTATAGTCTGATTGCCTTGTTCGTTGTGTTGAGCACCTCCCTCGAAGGACCCAAGAATGGGAAAAAGAGCGCTCATGTTTATCCCGAACACCCCAGCACTCGTGCCATGGGGGCAGAAGCCGACGACTCGCCATCTCTCAACTTTGATAAACGGCCGCATAGAAGGTAATATTTTAAATTCAAAAAGCATTGCTTAGTGCACATGAATAAGTTTTCAGCGCACAGGACAAAACGAGCGAGTTCACTAAAAAATTACATTCATGGAACATTCATCCGCCACAAGGTGGGCACCCTTCAGAATGCCCTCATAATACATCTTGGGCTTGCGATGCTCCTTGCCCGGCGGTGGCCCGTCCTTCACAAGCTTCTCAGCATCCAGCTTGCCCCAGTGCACCTTCGCACGGGCAAGCGCCCTATGGGCACCCTCGATGCATACGGAGCGCTTGATGACTTCGAGCCTTGGACAGGCCTCCACCAGCTGCCTCACCAGCCCGAAGTAGCTCCCAGGCATGGCCTCTCCAGCCCATAGCCGGACTATGAGGTGGCATGGGGGACTGTTGATTTTCCTAATAAAGGTGGTTGTTCTAGGGCTCTCCTCGCATCAAGATGGTGTTCTGCTTGTTGCTCGCCCTCATTGATTTGGCTGCTGACAAGTTCCCGATGGCTCCACCGGTGATCTCTATTGGGCGCCTGATACATGTAAATTGCTAGATCGGGCAGGATACGGTCGTGCGAACCCATATTTCTGGCTATGCGGCTTCAGGAGGGAGTGACGCGAAGCTTCGTTGTCTGTTGCCATCATGGGACATGTCGGTGTTTCGATTTCCATGATGAAGATAGTGGCCGAGAATGTCATGGCAACTAAGTTGTGAGGTCTCATAATGACAGATTGTGTCTTCGAGGGGTGAGGACTTTTCTTGGTGTTTCTTGACTTGTAGCAGCGGCATCGGTAAGCGGAGGCGGCAACACAGGAGGAGTACATAGTCTAATCTTTCAGGGTGAAAATCCAAGGTATGACCTTAAGTGGTTGTGCCTGGCAACGGCCTTGTTGAAAGCATTGTTTTAAGAGCGCGGACTTTTGCTCAGGGTGTGTGACGCCCTCGATTCAATCGTACACAAATCATACACGCAAATGTGTACGATCAAGATCAAGGACTCACGGGGAGATATCACAACACAACTCTAGACACAAATCAAAATAATACAAGCTTTATATTACAAGCCAGGGGCCTCGAGGGCTCGAATACATAAGCTTGAATACACAAGAGTCAGCGGAAGCAACAATATCTGAGTACAGACATAAGTTAGACAAGATTGCCTTAAGAAGGCTAGCACAAAAGCAACAACGATCGAAAAGGCAAGGCCTCCTGCCTAGGAGCCTCCTAACTACTCCTAGTCGTCTGCGGTCTTCATGTAGTAGTAGGCATCCTCCGGGTAGTAGTAGTAGTCATCAGTGGCGTTGTCTGGCTCCTGGGATCTGTCATCTGGTCGCAACAATCAGGTATGGGGGAAACAGAAGTAGCAAAGCAACCGTGAGTACTCATCCAAAGTACTCGCAAGACTTACATCAGATCTAAACTAAGTATGCATTTGTATCAAAGGAAATGGGCTGTATCTGTGGACTAAACTGCAGAATGCCAGAAGAGAAGGGGAAAGCCTAGCCTATCGAAGACTAGCATCTTCTGGAAACCACCATCTTGCAGCAACAGGAGGGAGTAGAGTAGCATAAAGTAAAGTAGTAGAAGTATTATCAACCTCGGCCAGAGATCCTTTCTTGACTCCCTGCGAGAAAGCAATCCCAGAGCCATACTATCCAAGTGTCATCACAATCCAAATTCTCATCACCATCCAGTTCTCATCACAAGTATCCAGTTCTAGTTGTATCAATCGGGATACAACTCCAAGTGTCCGTTATCGTAGGATAGGCTATCGATAGATGTTTTCTTCCCTGCAGGGGTGCACCAACTTACCCACCATGCTCGATTAACTCCGGCCGGACACACTTTCCTGGGTCATGCCTGGCCTCGGCCAAACAATACGCCGCAACCCGACCTAGGCTTAATAGAGAGGCCAGCATGCCGGACTAAACCTATGCCCCCAGGGGTCATGGGCCATCTCCCCGGGAACTCCTCCACATTGCGTGGGCGGCCGGTGAGCAGACCTAGCTACCTCCTTCAACAAGGCAGGTGCTTACGCAGTCCAACCCGGCGCGCGCCGCTCAGTCGCTGACGTCTATTAAGCTTCGGCTGATGCATACGACGCAGAACGCCCATACTATGCCCACGTGATGGTTAGTGCTATCAGGCCAGAGGCCCCTCGGATCAAATATCCAAATCGTAGTGGATTAGGAACGCGCGGTAATAAGCAGAGACTCACGAAAGATGTGACCCCGTTGCCCCGTCGAGTACTTGCGGCAAGGGCTAAGAATGCCCGGCCACGCCTCGTAAGTATCTCGCGGGCACCTTCCAGGTCAACCCGACTCCACATCACTCGCAATTAAGCTCGCGCGGGTACCGCTCAGGGCCGACCCGTCTTTAATAACATGGCTCAGTGCAAAGTCATAGTAACCATAGTAACTGTGTGTCTAACACCAAGGGGAAAACCCGAGGAATCACCCCCGATGAATTCCACTAGATGTAATCATCAAGGTGAACGTAAGAGGAATCACCCCCGAGGTTCACACTTGAGGGGTTGCACGACAGAGTCGTATTGGAAGTGGTTAAGGAGGAAATCACCCTCGATGACCATGACCGAATGACTACACTACAGGGTTAACATCAGAAGTGCTATAGAGGTCTCACCCTCGGTACTCGATAGTAACCCAGTAGTGTCGAGCAACTAAGGGGAAAGTGATGTGCGGTGCCAGGGCCTGGTCTTCGATCCCATTGATCGGGTCTTCAATGATGAAGCAGGGGCAACAAGGACAAGGTGGGGGTCACTGATGGATCACTAACCAACCTATACTAAGCAGTTTAGGATAAACAGGTAAGGTATAAAAGCAGGTAACAACAACAGGCTATGCATCGGAGTAGGATCATACAGAAAGCAGTAGTAGTTCTAATGCAAGCATGAGAGGGAAAGAAATGGGCGATATCGGAATGCTCAAAGGGGGATTTGCTTGCCTGGTTGCTCTGGCAAGGAGGGGTCGTCGTCGACGTAGGCGATCACAGGGGCGGCATCGGTCTCGGGGTCTACCGGAGAGAAGAGGGGGAATAAACAGTAAATACAGAGCAAACAATGCATCACAAGGCATACCATGACGATAGGCAGAGCTAGGGTTGCCCTAACATAGTACTACACGTTGCAGACGGAGGGGATAAACATCCGAGGATGAATTCCCAATGTTAGTTGGATTCCGGACAGAGGAAAAGAGGGGGAATGTTCCATGTTCAGAATGCTAGGGGCATGTGACAGATGAACTGACCACGTATTCGGATTCATTGGATTTTTCTGAGCAACTTTCATGTAGAAAACATTTTCATCGGAGTTACGGATTATTTTCTATGATTTTTCAAAGATTAAAGCAATATTATGGAATTATTAAATTAACAGAAAAGAGAAAAAGATGTCATCATGACATCACTGTGACGTCAGTAGTCAACAGGACGGCTGACCAGGTCAAACTGACCAGTGGGTCCCACATGTCAGCGACTGTGGCACTAACAGTGGATTAAAATGACTAACAGTACTAGTTAGAGGTGTGGGCCCCATTAGTCAGTGCTTATTTAGTTTAAGTAATTATTTTTATTTATAAAAACGTTTAATTAGCCTAATTAACAGAGGGGCCCACATGTCAATGACTCTGCGTGCCCAGTCAGCACAGTTGACCACGGTCAACGTGGTCAACTGGGGCCAGGGGGCCCACGGGCAGTGACCCAGGGGTGGGGCCCACCTAGCCACATCGGCGGCGGCCGGTGGCTCAACGCCGGTGACCTTCAGACAAGGCAGAGGCACGAGACGGCGTCGGGTTTCATCTACAGGCGGTCGTTTCACGCGCGAGAGGGCACATTCGAACGAGCGGAGCTAGCCGCGTCAAACCGTGGTGGTTATGTGGCCAGAGGTGGCCGGAAATGAGGCCGGCGATGAGCTACGGCGGCGGCGCGTATGGGACCTCGATGCAAACAGCACTACGGAGCTCGGCGGAGCGCGTGCGCGTGTTCGTTGTGCTCCTGGGGGCACCAGGAGCACGGTGTTGTGCTCAGGCGAGCGTGACAGCGGCTATGGCGACGGCCACGAACTCATCGGCGGCGAGGTGTTCGGGCGCGGCAAAAGCGGCGGCTGCGGCTATGTGGAGAAGCCAGAGAGAGGGGTAGGCGACACGGCTGCTCACTGTGAGCCTGTAGGTGTGCGTTAGCGGGCTCGGGGAGGACCAACGGCGGCGAATCGGCGCCGGAGACGAAGACGGCCGCAGGAGGAAGAAGGGGTCGTCGGGCTCGCGGTGGTGGCTCCCATCTCGCTCCGGTTGGTGCAGAGGGTGTAGCCGAGGACGGCGCGTCTCGTGGACGTGCTGGCGAGGCGCGGGGTGGCCGGTGGCCGCGGCAACGACGGAGGACGGCGGCGACCGCCTCGGTCTCCTCTCCAAAACGAAGCAGAGGGAGAGGTGGATCTGGGGGAGGAGAGGTGCAAGTGGGGGGAAGAGGGGTACGAGGCGACAGGGAGGGAGGGGATCCTTATCCCCTCTTCGGCGAGGCGCGTGGCGACGAGCGGGTTCGATAGCGACCGCTCGCGCAGGTTGGTCGAACAGGAGGAAGGGGAAGACGACAGGGGAGGGTGAGTGGGCTGGCTGGCGTGGGCCGACGGCCAGCTGGGCCGTTTGGCCCAGTGGGGCAGGGGCTTTCTCTCTCTCCCCTGCCTTTTCCCTTTTCTTTTTTTCTTTTTGTTTCTTTTATTTGCTTTGTTTTGCATTTTTCTTTCAGTACCAAATTGAGTTTTTTTTCAACAAAACTTGGCACATAAAACTAACACAATACCTTTAGATGGAACAAAAAGTTTGGGGGCAAAAGGAGTTGCCTAAAAAAATTTAGAAATTGAAAAGGCCAATTTAAATGCTGTTGGAGAACTGAATTAATTCCCATGGGCATTTTGGGAATTCAGAAGAGGTTGGTTCCAACAAGACAGTTACTCAGTGATTATTTTGCCACACTTTGGACATTTCAGTTTTCATGTTTGGCAAATTTGAATTTTTGACTTTGAATTAGAGTTTGAACATGAACGGTGATTTGGATCAAGTGAGGATTAGCAACAGTAGTGTGATGACATGGCACCATCAACAGGGGATTACTGTAGCATGACACTGGGGGTGTTACAGGGTGAAAACCTGAGATATATGATAGGGCAGCGACAACACTTGGGCACTGTTTCCTTCTTGGAAGCATCGCTTCTGGAGAATTTGGACTCCCGGTGCTGCCTTCCCGATGGTTTGTTTTGCAGCTACATGGTTTTGATCACCATAGCGGGATCTTTTGTTTTCTTCTTCTTCTTCTTTGTAGGGCTTTGTGCATCCGTAATGTCTATAGAATATTTCATTATTGCAGAGTCTGGGTGTAATCGGTATCTTTGCAATATTAATATATTCCCTTTGGCGAAAATGGAGATCATCCAACGACCTAACTAAGAGGTCTCCAAGTGAGCTATAGTGCTACCCTATGTGTTTAGGTGGGGCAATTCAGTTTTTGAGAAGAAGAGAAGAAGAAAAATAACGGGCTAGCTCGAGCCCGTCGTGACCATCTTTCATGGGATTTTTTAAAGAAAAGAAAACAAAATTAATGTGTGCCTGCCAATTTCTATTAATAAGACATGTTTACAAACATGAGCAAGTTTAGATACATCAAAACAAGAAATTATCAGTTGTCCACGCTCTTTCCCTATAGTAAATGAACGAATAAGTATACTCATTGTCGGGGTACTGATCCACGGGCACCTATGGGACCGGCGGACCGGGTCCCTTTCGGTTCGGCGGGGGCGGAGATCGTGCAAAGAGCGGATCGAGGCGATGCACGCGAGCGATTTACCCAGGTTCGGGCCGCACGGATGCGTAAAACCCTACTCCTGCTTTGTGGTTTGTATTGATTTCTTGCTCGGGAGCGCGGAGTGCTACAGTACACACCCGCAGCTAACAAGACCGAGCGTGAGTGTTCGAACTCACTCACCCCCTCTACGTTGCACACGGGCCTCCTTTTATACGCTCAAGGGGTTCCCGACAGGTGGCAACAGAGGTAAAGGGCAAAAATGGAAAGGTGCTGTGGTAGGCACAACTACCTGCTACAGTGTATCATACCTAACCCTGACAGCAGGGGACAAGGGCCTTAAATGCCCGTCTGTGTCGCCTAAACAGTGCGAAAAGGGACTGCCAGGGACGCCACCGTTCGCCACGATGGCGATCTTGTCAGCGCCGCTTGCCACCGCACGCCGCTGGCTGCACAGCCTCCCGCCACGTACGCCTGGAAGGGCCCCAGAGCGACACGTTGGTGGATGCGCTGGAGCGCGGGCCCAGGGAGGTGGCTTGCCGCGGCAAGCGCCTTGCCGCTGTCGTTGTCTTGTCGCGTCCGGGAGCTTGTCGCTCACCGGGCCTTGCCGGGGCGCGTGGTACGCCGCGGCAAGTTCCTTGCAATGCCTTGGGTGGCCTTCCCGGCAAGCTCCTCTTGCCGGGGTCTTGGGATGCTTTTGTTAGCCTTCCCGGCAAGCTCCTCTTGCCGGGGTCTTGTCTTCTTGGCTTGGACACTTTGTTCTTGAATGGCTCCAAAGGAACCACAGAGGACCTTGGCGGTCACCCGGCAAGCCTTGCCGTGGGATGCTGCGACTGCCCGTGCACAAGTTCGGGATACTAGGGTACCCCTACTCTAGTACACCGACAGGAGCCCCCGGGCCTAGGCCATACACGGTGCCGAGCGCTGTTGGGCCAGGCCCAAAACAGGGCACGGGCACGCGCGACCTAGGTTACGCCGTATCTTACTCCGTATCCACCGCGCCCTCCCCGAACGGCACGCGTCGAATGCGGCGTCGTGGGAGAGATCGTGGGGGTTTCTTTATTCGGAAATGCGGAATGTCCGCCCCCTCCCCCTTTATAAGCAGGGGAAACGGGGGCAGTTCGCACATTCGCCCGTTGCTGTTTCCAATCTCAGAAATCTCCGCCGCTCCCTCGCCTCCCCAGAGCAGAGAGAGAGCAACGCCCCGTCCCCCATCGCCGCCAGCATCACCAACGCCGTCGACCTCCTCCACTGCTTCCGCCATGGCTCCAAAAGCCGACAAGGGGAAGGCCGTGAAGTCGACCGAGGCACAGCGGCTCGCGGCGCTGCGGAAGGAGCGCGCAGTTCCCCCCCCCCCCCAAGCTTGCCGCGAAGGAGCTGAGGGAGAACTACTACCTCTTCTGGTCGGCGGAGACACGAGCGCACCCGCGCACAAAGGTACTCCCCGCCGTCGCTTGGAAGAAGGCCCCGAATGGATACCCCTTCTTCGCTCTGTTCTTCTACTGCGGGCTCTGCCCGCCTTTCTCTGATTTCTTCTGTGACATTATGAATACCTATGGATTCCATCTCCTTGACTTCACCCCCAATGCCGTCCTGACCATGGCAGTTTTTGCACATCTCTGCGAAAACTTTGTCGGAGTCCTTCCCAACGTAGCCCTCTTCCGCCACTTCTTCATACCTCGAGTAGAGAGAGGAGAGCCTCTATCCGGCGGGATTGCCTGGATCTCAAGGGCCGGCAAGAAGGAAACCCATCTGGAGGGAGAGTTCCGCGGCAAGTGGGAGGAGTGGAGAGCAGATTGGTGCTAGATTGACGAGGAGAATCCACAGCCATTCACCACCCGGCGCCAAACCCCAGTAGCACGCGGCAGCGATTGGAGCGACGTGGCCCCGGAAGACGACAGGCTGAGGATTGCCGTCACCAGGATCTTGCGCCTCAGGCTTGCCGGGCTTACTGTTGGCGCTGTTGGCGCCGATTTCCTTCGCCGCCGCATCGCCCCCCTGCAGGAACGGGGGAGGCCCACTTGGGAATTCAAGAACGCGGCAGACATTATGAGGCTGCGGCCGGGCCTCAACTACAACTTCACAGTCCTGGAGCTCAACGCCATGCTGCAGGAGCTGTTCAAATATGACCCCCAACATCCCGAGGTGTTCAGGTTGCCGGGGGGCGTCGTCCCGTTGTGCAACAATTCCGCGCTCGACCGCATCCGTGCAATGATGCCGGAGTGCGACTCGCACGGGATTGTGCCAACTTGGCAGGAGCCTGCCGACGAGGTCGTGCAGCAGTTCTTCGACGACTTGGTGGAAGTGCCAGTCCGCCCCGACGAGAAGGACGGCCTCACCCGCGACACCACGGATGCGGAGTTGGCGCTCATCGCCACTAGGCTGGAGGAGGCAGCGGCAGCTGCAGCCGCGGGCGAGTTCGGATTCACTGTGGAGGAGGTTGATGCAGCGGAAGCGGCAAGCCGTGCCAAGCGAGGGGAGCCCACCGGCAAGAAGGAGCTTGCCGGGCATGACGCCGAGCCGAGCGAGCCCGCCAAGGACACGAGCGGCTCGTTGGAAATCAACTCTTCTTCCTCCTCATCTTCGAGCAGCTTGCCGCAAGCAGAGCCTCCATCCCCACCAAGAAGGCGTCTCCGCAAGGTCGGTGATGTGGCGGAGCGACAAGCGGGTCAACAGTCGCCACGCCGCGTGACACGCTCTACCGCGGCAAACACCGTTGCCGCGGGAGTGCCTCATGCTGTGACGGCAACTGGAGCGGAGTCTAGCCGGACCACGCTTCAGTCCCTGCCGCTACTCACGCCGCGCTGACAGCCGGAGCGAGGTCCTCTCAGCCCACCGCCACCGCTCCCGCCAAGCAGCCAAGGGAAGCTACCCCTCCACCTCCTCACGCCGGGCGTGCGCCGGACTTCGACTTCTCCGCGTTCAGCTTCGACGAGGAAGAAGAAGAAGAGTAAGCTTCTCTTGCTGTGCTTATAGTTCTTCGATTCTTGCTGTTTTGTCTTGTTTCTCACTTGCTTTTCCCTGAACCTGTTCCTCTTCAGGACTCTGGCCCAGAGAGCGGCTAAGAGAGCTAAGGCCCCGGTGATCGTCATCGAGGACGAGCCCACTGCGACAGCAGGTGGCGCGCCCGAGACAACCTTGCCAGACCCGGCGACTCTCCTCCAGGGCAGCCCCCAGCGTAAGTGTATGATTTACTTTCTGCTGCGAGGCGCGCTTAGGTACTTGTCTTTGCTGATATCTGCTTGTTGACTTGTGTAGGAGCCGAGCAGCCTCACCAGGAGCCAAGGGAGAATCCCCCGACAAGGGAGAATTCTCCGGCAAGGGAGGGCTTCCCGGTAAGGGAGAAGTCTCCGGCAAGAGAGGGTTCTCCGGCAAGGGAGAAGTCTCTGGCAAGGGAGGGTTCTCCGGCAAGGGAGAAGTCTCCGGCAAGGGAGGGTTCTCCGGTAAAGGACAGCACCAGCGGCCCTCCGACGGCGGAGACCACAACTGCAGAACCTGGTGCAGGTACTCCTCTTGCTTCAAAATTTCCCTTGGGTTCTTCTTCTTTTGATCTTCCTGAGTTTTTGCTGGATTTTGCTTGACTCTTCCCCCTTTTCCAGCCGTCAGATCCATCCGCTGCGGAGCAGATGGAAACCGAGGTCGCCGCCGATGAGGCAACTGGTGCTGGAGATGCCGCCGGCGCAGAGGCCGCCAAGGCTGACGCCGCGGCAACTGGCGAGGGGTCCGGCGATCGCACTGACGGCCCTGAGGCCGCAGGAGCGCCAGGCGCTACACCGACCGCCCACCCGTCCGCCGCTGCCGCAGCGCCAGGCTCCGGAGAGCCCCAGCCAGGCGTCTACCTGAAGGCCGGCGATGACGTCTTCATCAATCTTCCCTGGGCATCAAGCTCCAGAGCGCCGGTCGAGGGGGAGATCTTCGACGGAGAAGTGCTTGCCTCCGCGGGGTTGACGCTGGTCGACGTGCCAAGCAGCAGCAGCAACGAGCCCGAAGAAGAGCGGCTGCTGCGGAGGTTGATGTCGCTCTACCGCGCGCGACAAGCCAAGCTGGAGTCCCGCGAGGCACTTGTCGCGAAGGCGGGAGAAGACATTGAAAAGCGCGCGGAAGAGCTCGGGGGCTTCCACCGGGAAGCCCTCCGATCCCTGGCGGAGGAGCGGGAGCAGCTCGTTGAAGCGCGGAAGGCCTTTCTCCTCGAGAAGGCCGAAGCCGAAGAGCGCCAGCGACTTGCCGCTGTGAAGCTAGCCGCGGAGGAGGGCGAGCTGGCGTAGCGGAAGGTCAATCTTGACGCCCACGAGGAGGAGCTTGCCTCGCGCGAGGAGAAACTTGGTGGAGCCCTCAAGCAAGCGGAGGACGCTGCCGCCGCCGCCGAGGCCGCCAAGGAGGAGTTGAAGACGAAGGTGGCGCGGCTGGAGGCCGATCTCTCCGAGAAGGGCAAGGAGCTCAGCGCCGCCAAGGTCTCCAACGTGGATCTTGAGTTGAAGCTAACAACTTTGACCAAGACTCTGGACAGCGCCAAGAAGCGGGAGGCGGCCTTGAAGGAGGAAATCAAGGCCGACAAGGCGCTGCTGGAGAGTGCTGCCACCGCCCAGAACGCCTTCAGGGAGACCGTGACGCACTGGACGGAGAGTCTTGTGAACGCCACCACGGACATCGACAAGGAGCTGGCGCAACTGGGGATGGAGGATCTCGGGTATCCCTCCGACGACAACCTCCAACCCAATGCCAAGCTCATTCTGTTCTTCAAGGGCGTGGCGACAGCTCTTCAGCGACTCCGGGAGAGGATCCCCAAGCAACTGGCTGACGAGTCGCGCAGGGTCTGCGCGGGGGCCCTCCAGAAAGTATTGATGAAGGTGGCCTTCCGCAATCCGGGCCTCCGCCTCACCAACATCCTCAGGACCTTGCCGCCAGAGGCTGATCTGGAGGAGCTCAAAGCCCTTGTCGCACCCATTGTGGACAAGGTGAGCGGGATCAAGAGGGTTGAAGGCGATCGCGTAGATTAGGCCGCCCATTTCTTCTTCCCTTGTCGCTGTTTATCTTGTCATGAAAACAGTCTATTAGAGCTGCGACAAGCTATTTTGTAATATAACTTTATTTTGGGTAGCCATTGCAATGTTATTCCCTTTACTTGACTCTTTGCTTTGTATGCTTTTACCCTACGCTTTTAGGGAACTTGCCGGTGCAGGTACCTTGGCCGCGAGCGCTGAGTGCGGAACGTCAGCAGCCTGCTGGCGGTGCCGCTACCGGCAAGAGACCTTGTCGCGACTAGTTGCAGCTCACTTAAGTTGTCGAGCGGACTCGAAACAAAGTAAGGGCGCTAGCAGCTCACTTAATTTGTTGAGCGGACTCGAAACAAAGTAAGGGCGCTAGCAGCTCACTTAATTTGTTGAGCGGACTCAAAACAAAGTAAGGGCGCAACTAGCTACGAGTTGGTTCCTCTGCGCACAGGTTTTCCATACAAAGTGCGGTCGTTCAAGGGAAATAACTTAAATTTAAAAAATATGATTACTCAAACTTTGGCGACTTAGCTTTTCTGTTGTTTGCTCCCCGGCAAGGCGAAACTCTCTTGAACGATGCCTGGTCCATACCATCATCTTCTCCTCTCCCCCCCGGCAAACTTGTGATCGAGGGGAACCTTCCTTTCAAAAGAAAGAAGAGACAATACAGATATGGAGCTTTACGGCTCGTTAGTGCTTACCGTGGAGTAGGTGCTGCACAAAGTGTCAGATCATATATGCCAAAAAATAGAAAGCATAAAATTGACAAAATGCGCAGGGCACATGAGCTTTATTTATGCACGGGTTCTGCGCCCGGCTTTGTACAAAGGATTACATGCAACAGCGGCAAGACTTGTACAAAAGGTGGTTGCCGGAACTGGTTCCGGCAACCGCGCCTTATGGGTAAAACTTACGAAGATGCTCAATGTTCCAGGAGTTGCTCACCGGAATTCCATCTTCGGTCTCAAGGCGGACAGCGCTAGGCCTAGTGACTCGTTTCACTCGGTAAGGGCCTTCCCACTTCGGCGTCAACTTGTTGGAATTCTTGGCGGGCTGAACGCGCCGAAGAACAAGGTCGCCTTCCTCGAGACTTCTGGCATTAACTTTGCGGCTATGGTAGCGGCGCAAAGCTTGCTGGTAGCGAGCAGCTCGCACAGCAGCTTGAAGATGGTCTTCCTCAAGGAGCAGCGCGTCATCTTGTCGCAACTGCTCTTGCTCAAGCTCATCATAAGAGAGCACTCGAGGTGACCCGTATACGAGTTCCGTGGGGATAACTGCCTCTGCTCCATAGATTAGAGCGAAAGGTGTCTGGCCAGTGGCTCGATTTGGTGTCGTCCTGATCGACCAAAGAACCACCGGCAGCTCCTCGATCCAGTTTCTTCCGCACTTGTGCAGCCTGTCGAAAGTTCTGGTCTTGAGCCCGCGCAGCACTTCAGCATTTGCCCTCTCCGCTTGACCGTTGCTTCTCGGGTGAGCAACAGAAGCGAAGCAGACCTTGGCGCCAAGATTTTGGACGTACTGCATGAAGGTGCGGCTCGTGAATTGTGTACCGTTGTCGGTGATTATCCTGTTAGGGATCCCGAAGCGGCAAACAATCGACCTGAAGAACTTGACGGCTGACTGTGCGGTCACCTTCCTCACTGGTTCCACTTCCGGCCACTTTGTGAACTTGTCGATTGCAACGTACAAGTACTCAAAGCCCCCGACAGCTCGGGGAAAGGGGCCGAGGATGTCGAGCCCCCAGACCGAAAATGGCCAGGATAAAGGGATCGTCTGGAGAGCTTGAGCTGGTTGGTGTATCTGCTTGGAATGGAACTGGCACGCTTCACACTTGGTTACTTGTGCAGTTGCATCCTGGAGGGCTGTTGGCCAGAAGAAACCTTGTCGGAATGCTTTGCCGACAAGTGCTCTTGCGCCAATGTGGTGACCACATATGCCTCCATGTATCTCTGCCAACAGCTTTTGTCCGTCTTCCCAGTGAATACACTTCAATTTCACACCGTTGAGTCTTCTTCTGTACAGTGTCTTGTCGACAAACTGGTACATACTTGACTGCTGGGCTACTCTTTCCGCTTCTTCTTGCTCTTCGGGAAGTTCTCCTGTCTGAAGGAAATGGACAATTTGCTGTGCCCATGCTGGAGCTTGCGGCTCGACAACAAGGACTAAAGGCAAATCTGCTACTGCGGGAACATCCGCTTCTATGGCAAGAACCTGCGGCTCTGCCGGAGCTTGACGTTCCCCGACAAGCTTGCCGGAGCAAAACTTGTCGGGAGCTTCTGCTTCAACGGAACAAACCCTAAGGCTTGTCGGAGCATCTTGCTCCTCAGCGCTCTCAGCGTTGATCTTAGGGACCTTCTTGGCGGCGGCTTCGGGAAGCTCTGCCGGCAAATAGTCACCAGAAATCAACTTCCTCTTCTTGATCTGTCCAGTTGATGGTGTTACGGACGGTTGAGTCAGCTTGAGCACAAAGATCCTTGGTTCTACAGGTAATTTAAGTGCGGCACACTTTGACAGGCCATCAGCAATGGCGTTCTGAGCTCTTGGAACATGCTCCATTTGTAAGCCATCAAAGCGCTCTTCTAGCTTTCTCACTTCGTCGACGTAAGCTTCCATCAACGGACTCTGATAACTCTTGTTTACTTGGCGGACGACAAGTTGTGAGTCACCCCTGACAATGAGCTTCTTGATTCCAAGGTCTGCCGCGATCCTGAGACCGGCAAGCAATCCCTCATACTCTGCAGTATTGTTTGTTGCCTGCTCCTTGGGAAAGTGCATCTGGACTACGTACTTGAGGTGCTCTCCGGTGGGTGCGACAAGCAGCACGCCAGCGCCGGCGCCTTGCAGCGAAAAGGCACCATCAAAGTACATCAGCCATTCTTTGCTCGCTTCCTTGACGGGGATGCTCGTTTCTAGAATTTCTTCATCTGGTGTTGGCGTCCATTCTGCTATAAATTATGCCAATGCTCTGCTTTGGATAGTTGAAGTACTCTCAAACTTGAGGCCAAAGCTTGACAGTTCCAGTGCCCACTCAACAATCCTGCCTGTCGCTTCTGGATTCTGTAATATCCTCTTCAGCGGAAAGCGAGTGACAACTGTGATCTCGTGTGCTTGGAAGTAATGGCGCAGCTTTCTCGAGGCCATGAGAAGACCGAAAAGCAATTTCTGCACACCAGAATACCTTGACCTAGCCCCCTGCAGAAGGGAACTGACAAAGTAAACTGGGTGCTGCACCACTTTCTTCTGTGTCTCCTCGTGCATCTGCACAGATCCATCTTTGTCGGGACCAGAGCTTGCCGGGGAAGCCCCCTGCTTGCCGCTGGATGTGCTTGCCTTGGTTGCGGGCTCGTCATCTGCCTCCCTTTCTGCTACTAACGCAGCACTAACCACTTGATTGGTTGCCGCTATATACAGCAGCAACTTCTCTTGTGGCTTAGGTGCGACAAGTATTGGAGGGGAGGACAGGTATCTCTTCAAGTCTTGCAGCGCAGCCTCCGCTTCCGGAGTCCATTTCATTGGGCCTGCCTTTTTCAATAACTTGAAAAACGTCAGGGCGCGCTCGGCAGACCGAGAGATAAACCTGCTGAGAGCAGCCACACAACCGGCAAGTCTTTGTACATCCTTGACGCGCTTGGGTGCTTCAATCTGCTCAATGGCCTTGATCTTGTCGGGATTGGCTTCAATCCCCCACTGAGACACGAAGAACCCGAGAAGCTTGCCGGAAGGAACTCCAAACACACACTTCTCTGGGTTGAGCTTGAGGCTGATCTTGCGCAGATTTGCAAAGGTTTCGTCCAAATCTTGAATCAGAGTTGCCCTGTCCTTGCTCTTGACCACTATATCATCCATGTAGGCTTCCACATTTCTGTGTATTTGCGGCTCAAGGGCGACATGGACTACTCTTGCAAATGTTGAACCAGCATTTTTTAGTCCGAAAGGCATTCGTACGAAACAGTACGTGCCACATGGAGTAATAAATGCGGTCTTCTCCTCATCCTCTTCTGCCATGAAGATCTGATGATATCCTGAATATGCGTCAAGAAATGAAAGCAAATCACATCCGGCTGTGGAGTCAACAATCTGGTCAATGCGCGGCAAAGGAAATGGGTCTTTGGGACAAGCTTTGTTAACATCGGTAAAATCGATACAAAGTCTCCATTTCCCGTTTGCCTTGCGCACGACTACAGGATTGGCCAACCACGTGGGATGGAGCACTCCTCTGACAAGGCATGCTGCTTCCAACTTCTTGATCTCTTCTGCTATGAACTCTTGGCGCTCCACTGCCTGCTTCCTGACCTTCTGCTTGACGGGCCGTGCATGAGGACAAACGGCAAGGTGGTGCTCAATCACATTCCTGGGAACACCGGGGATGTCAGACGGTTGCTACGCAAACACGTCGACATTCGCCCGCAGGAAAGCAACGAGCGCGCTTTCCTATTTAGGGTCGAGAGTGGCACTGATGGTGAAGGTACCACCAGTGCCGTCCTCCTTGGCGGACACCTTTTTCGTCTCTGGCGGAGCTGCCATCGTCTTCTTACACTTGCCAGTGGAGCTCGATGGTGCGTCCTCGACGGCAGCGCAGCACTCCGAAGAGGTGCGCTTGCCGGAGTGGGCATCAGAACTCTTGCCGGACTTGGTCTTCTTCCCCCCGGGAGCTTCAGCGGCAAGTGACTCGCGCTCTGCTGCGGCTGCTGCTTCCCGGTAGATCTTGTCGGCACAGATAAGAGCATCTTTCTTGTCGCCAGGGACAGAGATGACGCTTATCGGGCCTGGCATCTTCAGCATGTTATATGCGTAGTGAGAGGCTGCCATGAACTTGGTGAGTGCTGGACGGCCAAGTATTCCATTGTAAGGCAATGGGATATCGGCAACGTCAAATGTGACCCTCTCAGTCCTGAAGTTCAACTCGCTGCCAAATGTTACTGGCAACGTGACTTTCCCCTTCGGCTTGCTCCTTCCCGGGTTGATTCCTTGGAATGTGCCGGTCTCTTCGAGCTCGCTGTCAGGGATCTGGAGTTTCTGGAGTACAGCGGAGGAGATCAGGTTCAAGCCGGCCCCGCCGTCAACTAACATCTTAGTGACCTTGAGGTTGCGGATAGTTGGTGAAACCAACATCGGCAAGCACCCGACCGCAGTTGTGTGATCAGGGTGGTCCTCAATGTCAAAGATGATAGGCGTGCTGGACCATTTCAGAAGTTTGTGCGATTCGACAGGTGGTTCCACTGCATTGACTTCCCGCACCCACTGCTTGAGTTGGCGGTGTGAAGTGTGCAGAGAAGCACCGCCGTCAACGCACAAGACCTCCGTGGCTTTCTGAAACTCCTGCTCACTGGTCTCAACATCATCCATGTCTTCGTCGTCGTCGTCGTCTTCATCGTTGTCGCGGCCGCGGGGAGGTCTGTCTTCTTGCCGCGGCGTCCTCCCCGGCCGACGCGCTTCTTGCCGGATTCTCTAGCACCTCCTTGGGCCCTCTCCTTGTCTCGCCGCTCGTACTCAGCCTTTTGCTGCTGGACAAGCTGCTCGACCTTCTTGCAGCTCTGGAGGTCATGGCCCTTGGTGCGGTGAATCTTGCAGTACTGCTTGTCGGTGCCGTCCTTCTTGTCGGCGATTGCTACAGCCTGGCAGTTGGTGCACGCGGCAACCTCCTTGCCGGAGCTACCAACTTTGGCCTTCTTGGCGCCACCTTCGTTGCCGGACTGCTCAACGACTAGCACTTCTTTGCCTTTCTTCTTCCTGTTCCGTCGCCGGTTTCTCTTTGCCGGGGCGGTATCCTCACTGTCAGATCCTTCTGCTCCGGTCTTCTCTCCGGGGAGTTTCCTCCCTTCCTCAGCACGCGCACACTTGTCGGCCAGGGCATACAGCTCACTGACGTCTCTGATCCTGCACATCACCATCTCCTCCCGCATCCTGCGGTTACACACGTTCTGATGGAACGCGCTGATGACCGCGGCGGGGTGGACGTCTGGGATGTTGTACTGTACACGGCTGAACCTCTGAATGTACTTGCGCATGAGCTCTCCTTCCTTCTGGGCGAGCAGATGAAGGTCACTCTCTTGGCCATGAGGTTTGTGGCCGCCTGTAAAGGCGCCGACAAACTGATGGCATAGGTCGGCCCAAGAGGATATGGAGTTGTCCGGCAAGTGCATGAGCCAGGACCTGACGTTAGGCTTGAGCACCAGTGGGAAGTAGTTGGCAAGGATCTTGTCGTCCCGCCCCCCGGTAGCCTACACCGCAATGGTGTAGATGCTGAGGAACTCCGACGGATGCGTCTTGCCATCGTACTTCTCTAGTACATCTGGTTTGAAATTCTTCGTGCTGAGCCATTGGACTTGCCGCAGCTCACGAGTGAACGCAGGGCAACCTACCGCGTACGGCAAGTCGCCTGGTTCCCCTGGCGCATGCATGTCGACAGAGGGCCCAGCGCGCTGGTCTGATTGACATCGCGCTTCCCTTCGGCGCTCGATGCAAGTACGAGCGTCTTCTTGTTGTCGTTCTTGAAGAACTTGGCGCTGATCGCGACGAGCTCGCGGATCTGACGACGCAGTGGAGTCGCTGTCGAGGTGGATCCGGCGAGTCGGCGATCTCGGCCTTCGGGGCGGAGAGTGCACAGTAGTTGCACCCCCACCAGTCTTGTCGTCTCCGGCTCGTGCCTGGCTGGCTTGCCGCGGCTGCGACGTGCTCGGTTGCCGTGGAGTGTCGCCGTTGGCGAAGCCGATGAGACTCTAGATGGTTGCCCTCCAATCGTCGATCTTGTCCGCCGTTGGAGGGTAGTCTAGGAGCAGCTGAGCTCGCGCCAAAGCTTCTGCTGCAGTGGCGGGCGGTGGTGGCGAACGGTGCGAGGAGTGGGATATGCTCGGACTTCTAACCACGTTAGAAGGAGAAATATCCTGTCCAGGCGACCGTGCGTCGCTCGTGCCAGCATGTTGGCGTGCATGGTGGTCCTGAGCGCTCCGAGATCCACCAGCCCGATCTTGGTCTAGCAAACGCATGGTACCGTGAGTACCATGACGCTGCCGGTCCCGCGCCTCCTGAGACAGGCGCGGTGCATGTACGGACGCCGAGGTCTTGGAGTGCGCCCGGTCGTTGTGGGAGCCGGCTACGCCGCCGATGGGCAGTGCAGCCTCGCCCTTGGACCTGGCAGCACCGTGCGCTCCCTCGTCTACGCCCGTTCTTCCACCGGCGCCCGCCCCATCAGCCGTTTGCTCCGGCAGTGGAGGGTAAGGCGCGGACGGAGCAGCCGCCTCCGAAACCTTCTTCTTCGGCGGCATGTTGATGAAGATGATGAAGATCTAGCTCGCAAGAGCACCGGATCTGGTTCACACAACTTCGACGCCCCCTACCTGGCGCGCCAAAGATGCCGGGGTACTGATCCACGGGCACCTATGGGACCGGCGGACCGGGTCCCTTTCGGTTCGGCGGGGGCGGAGATCGTGCAAAGAGCGGATCGAGGCGATGCACGCGAGCGATTTACCCAGGTTCGGGCCGCACGGATGCGTAAAACCCTACTCCTGCTTTGTGGTTTGTATTGATTTCTTTCTCGGGAGCGCGGAGTGCTACAGTACACACCCGCAGCTAACAAGACCGAGCGTGAGTGTTCGAACTCACTCACCCCCCTCTACGTTGCACACGGGCCTCCTTTTATATGCTCAAGGGGTTCCCGACAGGTGGCAACGGAGGTAAAGGGCAAAAATGGAAAGGTGCTGTGGTAGGCACAACTACCTGCTACAGTGTATCATACTTAACCCTGACAGCAGGGGACAAGGGCCTTAAATGCCCGTCTGTGTCGCCTAAACAGTGCGAAAAGGGACCGCCAGGGACGCCACCGTTCACCACGATGGCGATCTTGCCAGCGCCGCTTGCCACCGCACGCCGCTGGCTACACAGCCTCCCGCCACGTACGCCTGGAAGGGCCCCAGAGCGACACGTTGGTGGATGCGCTGGAGCGCGGGCCCAGGGAGGTGGCTTGCCGCGGCAAGCGCCTTGCCGCTGTCGTTGTCTTGTCGCGTCCGGGAGCTTGTCGCTCACCGGGCCTTGCCGGGGCGCGTGGTGCGCCGCGGCAAGTTCCTTGCAATGCCTTGGGTGGCCTTCCCGGCAAGCTCCTCTTGCCGGGGTCTTGGGATGCTTTTGTTAGCCTTCCCGGCAAGCTCCTCTTGCCGGGGTCTTGTCTTCTTGGCTTGGACACTTTGTTCTTGAATGGCTCCAAAGGAACCACGAAGGACCTTGGCGGTCACCCGGCAAGCCTTGCCGCGGGATGCTGCGACTGCCCGTGCACAAGTTCGGGATACTAGGGTACCCCTACTCTAGTACACCGACACTCATGCTCTCATCGCATCATATGTATGATATGTGCGGCTAGCTGGTTTATTCTTCTTCTTGAGCCAAAAGGAACTATTTAAGGTGGCCGGTAGAAGATCATATCTTCATCTCCTTCATATTCTTCACTTGGTCTCGTAGGAGGTGTCGAGCTTCCAGCCCTTGGGGATGACGTCCTCGGCGACGGTCTTGGTGCCGCCCTCGGTGGTGTAGCGGGCGGTGAAGGGTCCGATGATCTTGTCAGGGATGTCGATCCTCCCCACGGCTCCCCACGACTCCTTGAACTCGATCCACTTATCCTTGCCCTTCTGCTTGATGTCCACGGCCACCACGTCGTCGTCGCCTTGGAGGAGCTTGATCACCAACGCCAGGTAGTTAGGGCTGGAGCCCTTCTCCACGTGGAAGTTCACCTTGGTGCTCGCCGGGTACATTTATTTTCAAATAGGCGATGAACATTTTCAAAATACATTTCTAAAAAATTATTCAAATACAGGTTACCATTTTCTAATACAAGTTGAATATTTTTTTCAATAAACCAAAATATTTTCTAAGAACATTGGATAAACAATTTTCAATTAAATGTTTCAAACATTTTTTAATAAATATTAAAAAAATACATGTTTAACATTTTTTAATGGCACCAAACGAATAACATGATTTTGTTTACATTGCATAATTTCAAATAAATCTTTCAAACATTTTTAGTAAGTGTTATATAAACTAAAATACATGTTGAACGTTTTTCCAATGGCACCAAGTACTTTTTGAAATTACATGAATATTGTTTTTACATTGTATTAACATTTTTATGAATGGCATCAAACATATATTTTCATACACCTGAACACTCTGTTTGAATTTCAGAAACACGTATTTTGAATGGCACAAATTTCTTTTAAAAATAATATGAGATCATTTTTATATTGCTTAAACATGAAAATATCACGCATATATTTTGTCAAAGGCGTGAATTGTTATTGAATCTCACGGACATTTCTTTGAAGGGTTCGAACATACTTTAAAAGTTGTTTTTATCATTTTTTAGATTGCACGAGCATTTCTGAAATTTGGGAAGAGCACTTTTCAAAAGTGAAGTAATTATTTGAATGTTTTTGCAAACTTGGGAATTTTTTTGGATTTGATTTCAAACTTGCGGGCATTTTTTGAATTGAAACACATTTTCTAGATTCTTGAAGATTTTATAAATTTCCTTTTTTAATCCTAAATTGTTTTAATTAAGAAAAAAATAAAAGAGAAAGAAAAAGGAAAAGGAAAAGAGAAAATATGGGCGCCCGCGGGATACGTGGGGGATGCACGATAGAGATCATCGAACTCCCAGGAGGGAAACCCTAGAGCCGCCGCCTCCCTCTCCTCCGCCCCTGACCCACCCCCGCTGCCGCCGAAGGATGCCGCTAGTCAAAGGCCGCACGGCTGACAATGGTGGTAGGCTCTCATCCCTGAGCACGACTGGTAGCGGCGGGGGCCTCCTCCTTCTCGCATGGCTGGATCTCCGGCTGGAGTTTCGTGGCGGCCTTGGACGGTGCAGCTCGTCTGGCGAAGTTCGACACTGGGGCGGCGTCCTCGGGCTTCTTCAACGACCTGGGCGACCGTTGTGGCCTTATGTCGCTTGAAGCTATGTCGGTATTTCCCCAAAGAGGAAGGGATGATGTAGCACAGCGGCGGTAGGTATTTCCCTCGAATATGAAACCAATGTTATTGAACCAGTAGGAGAACCAAGCAACACAACGTAAACAGCCCCTACACACAAATAACAACCACTCGCAACACAACGTGCTAAAGGGGTTGTCAATCCCTTTCGGGTAATGGCGCCAGAAATGGCATGTGGACGGGAAAAAGTTGTAAATATTGATAGATCAAATGCCAAATAAAATAAATTGCAGCAAGATATTTTTGGATTTTTGGTTTAATAGATCTGAAAATGAAAACAAATAAAAAGTAGAACGCAAAGGCAAATATATGAGAAACAAGACCCGGGGGCCGTAGGTTTCACCAGTGGCTTCTCTCGAGAAAAATAGCAAACGGTGGGTAAAAAATTTACTGTTGGGCAATTGATAGAACCTCAAATAATTATGACGATATCCAGGCAATGATCATTACATAGGCATCACGTCCAAGATTAGTAGACCAACTCCTGCCTGCATCTACTACTATTACTCCACACATTGACTGCTATCCAGCATGCATCTAGTGTATTAAGTTCATGGAAAAACAGAGTAATGCAATAAGAACGATGACATGATGTAGACGAGATACGTTTATCTATGGCGGTAGACATAGATCCCATCTTTTTATCCTTAGTAGCAATGATACATACGTGTCGGTTCCCTTTCTTTCACTGGGATCAAGCACCGTAAGATCGAACCCGCTACCGGGAACCTCTTCCCATTGTAAGATAAATAGATCAAGTTGGCCAGACAAAACCCAAATATCGGAGAAGAAATACGAGGCTATAAGAGATCATGCATAAAAGAGATCAAAGAAACTCAAATACTTTCATGGATATAGAAAGATAGATTTGATCATAAACTCAAAGTTCATCGGTCCCAACAAACACACCGCAAAAGAGTTACATCATATGGATCTCCAAGAGACCATTGTATTGAGAATCAAGAGAGAGAGAGAGAGAGATGAAGTCATCTACCTAGTAACTATGGACCCTAAGGTCTACAAGGAACTACTCACGCATCATCGGAGAGGCACCAATGGAGTGGTGAACCCCCTCCGTGATGGTGTCTAGATTGGATCTGGTGGTTCTGGACTCTACGGTGGATGGATGAATATTTCGTTGACTCCCCTAGGGTTCTGGGATTTTGGGGGTATTTATAGAGCAAAGAGGCGGTCTGGGGGCACCCGAGGTGGGAACAACCCACCAGGGCACGCCTGGGCCTCCTGGCGCGCCCTGGTGGGTTTTCCCCTCCTCAGGACTCCCCCCAGGTGCAACCAGGGCCCAATATCTTCCATCTGGTCGATAAAAAATCTCCGTAAAGTTTCGTGGCATTTGGACTCCGTTTGATATTGATTTTCTGCGATGTAAAAAACATGGAAAAAAACAGCAACTGGCACTTGGCACTATGTCGATAGGTGAGTACCAAAAATTGATATAAAATGATTATAAAACATCCAGGATTGATAATAAAACAGCATGGAACAATAAAAAATTATAGATACATTGGAGACGTATCAGCATCCCCAAGCTTAACTCCTACTCGTCCTCGAGTTGGTAAGTGATAAAAATAGAATTTTTGATGTGGAGTGTTGTTCATCATGTCATATCATATTGTTTTCTTTATAGCATGGACAATTGGACTTTTATGTGATTTAAAGCAATAGTCTAGTTTTGACATAATAATTTAGATACTCAAGCATATCAACAAGCAACCATGTCTTTCAAGATATCAATGCTAAAATAAGTTATCCCTAGCCCATCATTCTCAAACATTGATCTATTCATGAAACACACTCGAATATTAACTACACCCAATACTTAAGCATGATCATATTGCCTCCTAGTTGGTGCTTTTATAAGAGAAGATGGAGACTCAAAATAAAAATTGCATAAAGTAAAAGAAAGGCCATTCGCAGAGGGAAGTAGGGATTTGTAGAGGTGCCAGAGCTCAAAGTGAAATTTTTTGAGATAAAAACATTCTTGGAGGTGTATCCATCCCACCAACGAAAACGACTTAGAGTTCTCAATACTTTCCATGCATAGATATATCATAGGCGGTTCCCAGACATAAAATAAAGTTTATTCCTTTTTCCACCATAACTTTCACTTTCCATGGCTAACCATATCCACGGGTGCCCTCCATACCAACACTTTCCAAGGAATTTATTATTTGACAACATAAATTAAATTCATTTATTTTTGCATTTCGGGACTGGGCATCCCTATTACCTTTGCCTTACTCTCGTGCAATGACAAGTGAATAAACACTCATCTTGAGAATAACACATCTAGCATGGAAAATATTAGCCACCCCTCACCGCTCCGCGAGCAAAACAACCACACAAAAGAGAAGTTTATCTTGAGAATTAGAGATGGCACATGCAAATTTGCTTAGAATGGCAAAAGAATACCGCATATAGGTATATATAGTGGACTCATGTGGCAGAACTAGTGCAAAATGAAGGCTAGCAAAAGATTGGCAAGCGACCAACCAAGAAACGAATCATCTCATAAGCAAGCATTAAGCATAATTAACACTGAATAATGCACCACAAGTAGGATATAATTTTCATTGCATGATTATTGACTTTCGTGCATGCATAGGGAATCACAAACCTTAACACCAATATTCCTACTAAAGCATAATTACTCATCAATATGACTCACATATCACATCATCATATCTCAAATCTATTACTAAGAATCAAGTTTATTTTGTCCAAAGATCTTCATGACATTTTTTTTCTTTATCCTTCTTGGATATCTATCACTTTGGGACTAATTCTCATGTGTTGCTTTTCGTAAGCTCAAACAAATATAAGTGAAGATCATGAGCATAACAAATTTTCTTTCTCTAAAAATAATTTAAGTGTAGCAAGAGAGAATTTCTTCAAAATTTTACTAACTCTCAAATAAATCTAGGTGAAGCAAGAGAGCATTTATTCAAAAAATAACAAAGCACACCGTGCTCAAAAAGATATAAGTGAAGCACTAGAGCAAGTCCTAGCTCATAAAAGATTTAAGTGAAGCATAGAGAGCAATTCTAACAAGTCATGAAATAATTTTGACTCTCTCAAATAGGTGTGTCCAAAAAGGATTGATGACTTAAAAAACAAAATAAAACAAGAAAATACACATATCATACAAGACGCTCCAAGCAAAACACATATCATGTGACGAATAAAAATATAGTCTCAAGTAAAATACCGATAGTTGTTGGAAGAAAGCGGGGATGCCACTCAGGGCCATACCCAAGCTTAGTTGGTTGCTCATTCTTGGATAATAGCTTGGGATGTCGGGGCATCCCCAAGCTTAGACTCTTACATCCTTCCTTCATCCATCGTAAGATAACCCAAAACTTGAAAACTTCAATCACACAAAACTCAACAAAGCCTTCGTGAGATCCGTTAGTATAAGAATAATAAATCACTACTATAAGTGTTGTATCAAACCAATTCATATTTTTTTATTGTATAATATCTACTGTATTACAACTTTTATATGGCAAAAACTCATCAAATAAAACCATAGAGCCATCAAAATAAGCACACAACACAAAGAAAACAGAATCTGTCAAAACAGAACAGTCTGTAGCAATATGACTATTTTGAATACTTTTATAACTCAAAAAACTCTGAAAAATTAGGATGACCTGAGAAATTTTTATACTGATCTAATGCAAGTGGAATGGGTATTTTATCTCTCTCTGGTAAAAGATGAAAATTAATTTTGTGAGCGCAAAAGTTTCTGGTTTTTCAGCAAGATCAAACAACTATTGCCCAAGAAGATCCTAAAGGCTTTACTTGGCACAAACACTAATTAAACATAAAAACACAATTATAACAGTAGCATAATTGTGCTAACACTCAAAAACAGGAAGCAAAAAGCAAAAATAAATTTTATTCATTGGGTTGCCTCCCAACAAGCGCTATAGTTTTACGCCCTTAGCTAGGCATAAAGCAAGGATCTAAGTTTTGCATCTTTGCTTCGAGATCCATAAGATGCCCTCATGATTGATTCATAAGGTGGCTTAATTCTAGTTCTAGTAAAGTGTTCCATGCCCTTCCTCAAAGGAAATTGGAACTTAATATTTCCTTCTTTCATATCAATCACGGCACCGATAGTGCGTAAAAATGGTCTACCAAGAATAATTGGACAAGACGGATTGCAATCAATATAAAGAGCAATAAAATCTATGGGCACATAATTCCTATTTGCAAGAATAAGAACGTCATTAATCCTTCCCATGGGCTTTTTAATAGTAGAATCCGCCAAGTGCAAATTCAAGGAACATTCTTCAAGATTGGTAATACCAAGCACATCACATAAAGATTTTGGAATTGTAGAAACACTAGCACCCAAGTCACACAAAGCAAAACACTCATAATTTTTAACCTTGACTTTGATAGTAGGTTCCCACTCATCATGCGATTTTCTAGGAATTGAAACTTCTAATTGCAATTTTTCTTCAAAAGCTTTTATCATAGCATCAACAATATGTTTAGTAAAAGCTTTGTGTTGTTCAGAAGCATGGGGTGAATTTATCATGGATTGCAACAAATAAATACAATCAATCAATGAGCAACTATCATAATTAAAGTCTTTGTAATCCAAAAGAGTGGGCACATCACTAGCTAAAGTTTTGACCTCTCCAAACCCACTTTCATCATTTTTCTCAACAAGATTTTCACCCTCTGAAATATTGGGACGCCTTCTACCTAAAGTTGACTCTTCTTCAGTCCCTTTTTCATCATTCTTAAATTTACTAAACAAAGAATCAATAGAAGAAACACCAAACATTTTAAGATCTTCATCATTTTTGCAAGAATAATCACTAGAAAAAGCTTTTTCTAAAAATTCTCTTCTAGATCTAAGCATAGCAGTTCTTTTCTTATATTTATCCATAGAAACATAAAGAGCTTTAATTGATTCATCTACTTTAGGCACAAAACTTTTCATCTCAAGATTTTCCACATCATGAGCAATTCTATCAACACTTCTAGACAAATCATCAATCTTATTCAGCTTTTCTTCTATGGAAGTATTGAAAACTTTTTGTGTGTTGATAAATTATTTAATATTATTCTCAATATCAGAGGTGTTCCTATTATTATTATAAGATTGATTTCCATAGGAATTACCATAATTGTTAGAGGAATTACTAGGGAAAGGCCTAGGATTAAAATTACCTCTATAAGCATTGTTGTTGAAATTATTGCGAGAAATAAAATTCACATCAATGGCATCACTATTTTTCTCAATCAAAGTAGACAAAGGCATATCATTAAGATCAATAGGAGCACTTCTACTAGCAACCAATTTCACAAGAGCATCAAATTTCTCACTCAAAGAAGAAATTTCTTCAACCGAATTAACTTTCTTACTAGTAGGAGCCCTTTCGGTGTGCCGTTGCGAATAATTTGCCACGATATTGTCAAGCAATTTGGTGGCTTCACACAAAGTAATTTCCATAAAAGTACCACCCGCGGCGGAATCTAAAAGATTACGAGAAGCAAAATTCAACCCGCATAAAAAAATTGTATGATCATCCAAAGATTTATCCCATGAGTTGGGCAATTCCTTAGCATCATTTTCATCCTTTCACAAGATTGTGCAACATGCTCATGTTCAAGTTGCTTGAAATTCATGATCTGGGTTCTAAGGGAAATATTTTTTGCGGGAGGAAAATACTTAGTGATAAAAGCATCTTTGCACTTATTCCAAGAATCGATACTATTGCGAGGCAAAGAAGAGAACCAATTTTTTACAGAATCATGGAAAGAAAACGGAAATAATTTCATCTTGACCACATCATTGTCCACATATTTTTTATTTTACATATCGCATAATACCACGAAGGTATTAAGATGGGACGCGGCATCCTCATTAGGAGTACCGGAAAATTGGTCTTTCATAACAAGATTCAGCAAAGCAGTATTAATATCACAAGTCTCTGCACTAGCGGTGGGAGGAGCAAGTGGAGTGCCAATAAAATCATTGTTGTTGGTATTTAAGAAATCACATAACTTGGTGTTCTCTTGAGTCATGATGACCACACAACAAGATTGCACTCAAAAATAGATCCGGCAAAAAAACGACGAACGAAAAAGAGAGGCGAATAAAACAACAATTTTTTGTGAAGTGGGGGAGAGGAAAACGAGAGGCAAATGGCAAATAATGTAAATTGTGAGGAGATGATAATTGTGATTAGGAACCTGGTTATGATGAAGATCCTCCCCGGCAACGGCGCCAGAAATTCCTTTTGGTGTCGCTTGAAGTTACGTCAGTATTTCCCCAAAGAGGAAGGGATGATGCAGCACAGCGGCGGTAGGTATTTCCCTCATATATGAAACCAAGGTTATCGAACCAGTAGGAGAACCAAGCAACACAACATAAATAGCCCCTGCAGACAAATAACAACCACTCGCAACCCGGCGTGTTAAAGGTGTTGTCAATTCCTTTCGGGTAACGGCGCCAAAAATGGCACGTGGACGGGAAGAAGTTGTAAATATTGACAGACCGAACGCCAAATAACATAAATTGCAGCAAGGTATTTTTGGGTTTTTGGTTTAATAGATCTGAAAATAAAAGCAAATAAAAAGTAGATCACAAAGGCAAATATATGAGAAAGAAGACCCGGGGGCCGTAGGTTTCACTAGTGGCTTCTCTCAAGAAAAATAGCAAACGGTGGGTAAACAAATTACTATTGGGTAATCGATAGAACCTCAAATAATTATGATGATATCCAGGCAATGATCATTACATAGGCATCACGTCCAAGATTAGTAGACCGACTCCTGCCTCCATCTACTACTATTACTCCACACATTGACCGCTATCCAGCATGCATCTAGTGTATTAAGTTCATGGAAAAACGGAGTAATGCAATAAGAACGATGACATGATGTAGACGAGATCTGTTTATCTATATGGCGGTAGATATAGATCCCATCTTTTTATCCTTAGTAGCAACAATACATACGTGCCAGTTCCCTTTCTGTCACTGGGATCAAGCACCGTAAGACCGAACCCACTACCGGGCACCTCTTCTCATTGCAAGATAAATAGATCAAGTTGGCCAGACAAAACCCAAATATCAGAGAAGAAATATGAGGCTATAAGAGATCATGCATAAAAGAGATCAAAGAAACTCAAATACTTCCATGGATATAAATAGATAGATCTGATCATAAACTCAAACTTCATCAATCCCAACAAACACACCGCAAAAGAGTTACATCATATGGATCTCCAAGAGACCATTGTATTGAGAATCAAGAGAGAGAGATGAAACCATCTAGCTACTAGCTATGGACCCAAAGGTCTACAAGGAACTACTCACGCATCATCAGAGAGGCACCAATGGAAGTGGTGAACCCCTCTGTGATGGTGTCTAGATTGGATCTGGTGGGTCTGGACTCTGCGGCGGCTGGATGAATATTTCATCGACTCCCCTAGGGTTCTGTGATTTTGGGGGTATTTATAGAGCAAAGAGGTGGTCCGGGGAGCATCCGAGGTGGCGCACCCTGCTGGGTTGTCCCCTCCTCGGGACTCCCACCCAGGTACAACCAGGGCCCAATATCTTCCATCTAGTCCATAAAAAATCTCCGTAAATTTTCATGGCATTTGGACTCCGTTTGATATTGATTTTTCTGCGATGTAAAAAACATGGAAAAAACAACAACTGGCACTTGGCGCTATGTCAATAGGTTAGTACCAAAAAATGATATAAAATGATTATAAAACATCCAAGATTCATAATAAAACAGCATGGAACAAGCAAAAATTATAGATACGTTGGAGACGTATCATGGCCACATGGGCGGCATGGCGCCTAAGGGATCTCGGTGCTACTCAGCCCCTCATCTACGCGTGGTGCGGGTGGCGGCAACGATGCCCGTTGAGTTCTTCGGCCTGCTGATCAGGAGCCAGTGGGTGATGGCGTGGGGGGCTGTCGATTTTCCTAATAAATGTGGTGGTTCTAGGGTTCTCCTCGCAACAAGACGGTGTTCCGCTTGTTGCCCGCCCTCATTCATCTGGCGGGTGATAGTGTGACGCCCCCGATTTGACCGTACACTAATCATACACGCAAACGTGTACGATCAAGATCAAGGACTCACGGGAAGATATCACAACACAACTCTACAAATAAAATAAGTCATACAAGCATCATATTACAAGCCAGGGGCCTCGAGGGCTCGAATACAAGAGCTCGATCATAGACGAGTCAGCGGAAGCAACAATATCTGAGTACAGACATAAGTTAAACAAGTTTGGCTTAAGAAGGCTAGCATAAACTGGGATACAGATCGAAAGAGGCGCAGGTCTCCTGCCTGGGATCCTCCTAAACTACTCCTGGTCGTTGTCAGCGGGCTGCACATAGTAGTAGGCACCTCCCGAGTAGTAGTAGTCGTCGTCGACGATGGCGTCTGGCTCCTGGGCTCCAAACGTCTGGTTGCAACAATCGGGTATAGAGAGGGGGAAAAGACGGAGCAAAGCAACCGTGAGTACTCATCCAAAGTACTCGCAAGTAAGGAGCTACACTACATATGTATGCATTGGTATCAAATGGAATAAGGGTATCATATGTGGACTGAAC
Organism: Triticum urartu; assembly: GCF_056163025.1. Taxonomy (NCBI): domain Eukaryota; kingdom Viridiplantae; phylum Streptophyta; class Magnoliopsida; order Poales; family Poaceae; genus Triticum; species Triticum urartu. The sequence goes on along the minus strand of NC_141877.1, from coordinate 666,793,873 downwards.
TGCAGAATGCCGGAATAAGAGGGGGATAGCTAGTCCTATCGAAGACTACGCTTCTGGTAACCTCCATCTTGCAGCAGGGGAAGAGAGTAGATGGTAAGTTCACCAAGTAGCATCGCATAGCATAATCCTAACCGATGATCCTCCCTTCATCGCCCTGTGAGAGAGCGATCACCGGTTGCATCTGGCACTTGGAAGGGTGTGTTTTATTAAGTATCCGGTTCTAGATGTCATAAGGTCAAGATACAACTCCAAGTCATCATGTTACCGAAGATCACGGCTATTCGAATAGATTAACTTCCTTGCAGGGGTGCACCACATAACCCAACATGCTCGATCCCATTTGGTCGGAGAAACTTTCCTGGGTCATGCCCGGCCTTGGAAGATCAACACGTCGCAGCCCTACCTAGGCACCACAGAGAGGTCAGCACGCCGGTCTAAATCCTATGGCGCAGGGGTCTGGGCCCATCTCCCATTGCACACCTGCATGTTGCGAGGGCGGCCGGAGAGCAGACCTAGCAACCTCCATTACAAAGGAAGTTGCGTTACGCGGTCCAACCTGGCGCGCGCCGCTCAGTCGCTGACGTCATGAAGGCTTCGGCTGATACCATGACGTCGAGTGCCCATAACTGTCCCCGCGTAGATGGTTAGTGCGTATAGTCCAGTGGCCAGACTCAGATCAAATACCAAGATCTCGTTAAACGTGTTATCTTGAAATAACCACGAACGCCGACCAGGGCCAGGCCCACCTCTCTCCTAGGTGGTCTCAACCTGCCATGTTGCTTCGCCACAAAGATCCACACAGAGGGCCATTGGGACAAAGGTCCTTTCAGCCCCCAATCCATGAATCACTCGTGGGTGCTCCATGAGCCGACCCGACTTTAGTCACCACATGTATCATGTATAAAGTATATAGTATATACCCGTGATCACCTCCCGAGTGATCACGGCCCGATAGTATAGCATGGCAGACGGACAAGTAGGTAGGGCCACTGATGATAAACTAGCATCCTATACTAAGCATTAGGATTGTAGGTAAAGGTAACAACAATAGTAGCAAGGACAGGCTATGCATTAGGATAGGATTAACGGAAAGCAGTAACATGCTACACTACTCTAATGCAAGCAGTATAGAGAAGAGTAGGCGATATCTAGTGATGCAGGGGGGCTTGCCTGGTTGCTCTGGCAAGAGAGAGGGGTCGTCAACACCTAGTCGAACTGGGGGTCGCCGGCGGGTCTACTGGAAATAAGTAATGGAGGGGGAACACAATAAATAACAAAGCAATCAAAGCAACACAAGGCATAACATAGCAATACGCGGTGCTAGGTGTGCCCTAACGCAGTACTAGGTGATACCGGGAAAGGGGGAAACATCCGGGAAAGGATTCCTGGTGTTTCGTGTTTTCGGACAGATGAACCGGAGGGGGAAAGTTGCGAGTTCGATAGGTTAGAGATGTGTGGCAGACGAACAGGCTGCGTATCCGGATTCGTCTCGTCGTTCTGAGCAACTTTCATGTAGAAAGTATTTTCATCTGAGTTACGGTTTATTTTATATGATTTTCTAAAGTTTTAAATCATTTTTAGAATTTATTTAATTAATTTAATTCAACATTATCCAGATTAGTGCATGTTGACGTCATCATGACATCAGCATGACGTCAGCAGTCAACAGAGGTGTTGACTGGTCAAACTGACGTGTGGGTCCAGTGGAACCCACCTGTCATACATTGTTTTAGGTTAATCAGGGTTTAGGTTAATTAGTTACACTTAATTAGTTAACTAAAATGATTGGGTTAAACTAATACAGAAATAAATGGTTAAATCGCTACGGGTACACAGAATTGTACCCAGCTATTTCAACCAGGGGCTAACAGGTGGGGTCCGGTTGACTGCCTAGTCAGCAGTCAACTAGGACCGTTGACTAGTCAAAGGCTTAGGGGGGCTGCATGTCATTGACTGGGTTATCCCAGTCAGCAGTTTGACTGGTCAAAGGGACCAGTGGGACCCATGTGTCATAGGTACAAGTTTTGACATAAAATTTATTAGTTTAATTAACTAGATGGGGTCCACCAGTCAGTGTCTATTAGCAGTGTCATTAGTGGTAATTAGTCATTAGCATTTAACCTAATGGCCTCGGGCCCACTAGTCAGCGGCGCAAAGGCTGGTTAGGAGCACCGTGCGCGCACAGGAGAGCGCCGGCGGCAACGGCGCTCGGCCGGCGGAGCCAAGGCCGACGCGGGCGGCGTGTGGGCGGAGCAGGGGAAAGGCCGGGCGCGGCCAAGGGGGGTCCAGCGCGAGTGGGGCGAACTGGGCTGCAGAGGACGATGTGGGACGATAGCGGAGTAGAAACAGCAGCAGCACGGGGTCGGCGCGGTCAGGGAGGTAGAGCAGCAGCAGGCATGCAGCAGCAGTAGTAGAGCACTGTGCCGGCGGGCGCGAGTGCGGAGGGTCGAAGCGGGGCATGGGCACGGTGACTAGGGGGGTGCGCGCGGAGCGTGTGCAAGGGACCTGGGGTGCGATGAGGGGCGTGGTGATCGTGGTAGATGGCTGTGGGGAAGTGGTCGGGTGGGAGCCACGGCGAGGCGGGCCATAGTGCAGTAGCAGAGGCAGCGCGCGGGCGGCACAGTTGCAGCTCGAGGAGCTAGCGGGGCGCAGGTCTCGGTGCGCTCCGACGGAGCGCGGGCGCGGACAGAGGTGAGGGGTGCGGGCACACGCGCCGTCATGCGAGCGGCCAGGGCGCGGCCTGGAGCAAGGGAAGAGAAGGAGAGGCCGGGGCCTCACCGCGCGGAGGAGGGTTCAGGGCAACGGGGCGTGAGGAGGGCGGCGGGCACGACGACGCCGGAGGAGAAGCAGGCCGGCGATGAGGAGGAGGCAGGCTGGCGGGGAGGTTCCGGCGACAGGGTCCGGCATGGTGACGGCGAACGGCGGCGAGCGCGGGCACCGGGGATCGGCTCAGGTGCCGATCCAGATCCAGCGGGGGGGAGCTCCGGCTAGGTGGTCCTCCGGGCGGCGGTGGCGTTGATGGGTTCGGGGGCACGGTTGCTCCCGATCGCGATCCAGACGGGGTGGGGAGAGGAGGAGCGAGGCGTGGGGGGAAGTGGGTGAAGTGGGGGACCGCTCTAGGTCAAGGGGAGTGGGGGGTTAAGGGGGACCGGGGTGGGCCGGTCTTGCGGCCCATCGGCCTGCTGAGCCGAGGCCAGGATGGGGGGTTTCCTTTCCTCTTTTTTTTGTTTTGTTTTACTTTTTCTTATTTTTTTAGCTAATTGTTTGGGCAACAAATGAGTTTTGTAAAACATTATAGTTGGCCCACAAATCATAGCACAATATATCCTACCACCAAAAACTAGTTTGGGGTAATTATCATTTCATATTTATTTTGTATAAATAAAAAAGTTATTAAATAATGTTTTCAGTCATCGTTTGAGGTTGTTTAAGTCACTTATTAACTTTCAATAATGTTGTTTACAATTTTATCATAGCCTATAATTTATCTACTATTTATTGAACATTTTAGTTTTAATATTTGAAAACTTTTGTTGTTTGCTTGATTTTAAATTTCGAATTTGAAATGTTTTCGAACTAATGCGAGATTAGCAACAATAACCGAGGTGACGTGGCATCGTTAACGTGGGATTACTGTAGCTTAATTATCTGGGCGTCACAATTCTCCTCCATTACAAGAAATCTCGTCCCGAGATTTCAGAGATGGAGAAGGGGAAATGTCTGGTTACAAAATTCTAACGAATCTTCTCAGTCTTGGTTGCTCTTCTCAAAGAAGTTAATCCCTTTCGTTGATGTCTTTATTTCTCTGCTTCAGGTCATCATGATGGAGTCGGCATCCTTACTTCGGGAACTCCGTCGTACTTACGAAAGAATAAGGGGGTGTACCGGAAGAATGGACCTCTGCAAGGTAGACTATCTGGTAGATATCATCGGGGAAGGTGGCAGAAAGTAACTCTCGAATTGAAACTTAAGAAATATTGAGAGCAAAGTAAGGAGGTATCATGGGAAGTTTCGAGCGGGCATGCAATCGCTCGATGCCTGACGCAAGGCGAGAAAGGGGTTCAGAGCAACGAGAATAAATATTGCGTCTGATAACAGAATATATTACTGGGAAAATGACCCCGTGAATTACATACGAAGTCAAGCACGAGGGATAACTTCGGAGATAGAGGTGTACAGGAGAGTCGGGTTTCGACCCTGGGACATGTGGGTTATGGGCCCACCATGTGAGTTGACGGTAGGAAGGGCGGTGACGTCTTGCATGACCACGTAGGCAAGACATGTCAGCGGATAGCATGTCAGTCATGTCGGCAACAACGTCGGTACTGATACGTCTCCATCGTATCTACTTTTCCAAACACTTTTGCCCTTGTTTTGGACCCTAACTTGTATGATTTGAATGGAACTAACCCGGACTGACGCTGTTTTCAGCAGAATTGCCATGATGTTGTCTTATGTGCAGAAAACAAATATTCTCGGAATGACCTGAAACTCCATGGGAGGTCTTAGAAAAAATAATAAAAAATCCTCGCCAAATATGAAGACCAGTGGGCCCACACCCTTCTCACGAGGGTGGGGGGCGCCCCCCCCCCCTAGGGCGCGCCCCCCTACCTCGTGGGCCCCCTGGAAACCCTCCGACGCCAACTCCAACTCTATATATTTGCTTTCAGAGAGAAAAAAATCAGAGAGAAAAAATCATCGCATTTTACGATACGGAGCCGCCGCCAAGCCCTAAAACCTCTCGGGAGGGCTGATCTGGAGTCCGTTCGAGGCTCTGGAGAGTGGGATTCGTCGCCGTCGTCATCATCAACCATCCTCCATCACCAATTTCATGATGCTCACCGCCGTGCGTGAGTAATTCCATTGTAGGCTTGCTGGACGGTGATGGGTTGGATGAGATTTATCATGTAATCGAGTTAGTTTTGTTAGGGTTTGATCCCTAGTATCCATTATGTTCTGAGATTGATGTTGCTATGACTTTGCTATGCTTAATGCTTGTCACTAGGGCCCGAGTGCCATGATTTCAGATCTGAACCTATTATGTTTTCATGAATATATGTGAGTTCTTGATCCTATCTTGCAAGTCTATGGTCACCTACTATGTGTTATGATCTGGCAACCCCGAAATGACAATAATCGGGACCACTCCCGGTGATGACCATAGTTTGAGGAGTTCATGTATTCACTATGTGCTAATGCTTTGTTCCGGTTCTCTATTAAAAGGAGGCCTTAATATCCCTTAGTTTCCAATAGGACCCCGCTACCACGGGAGGGTAGGACAAAAGATGTCATGCAAGTTCTTTTCCATATGCACATATGACTATATTCGGAATACATGCCTACATTACATTGATGAATTGGAGCTAGTTCTGTGTCACCCTATGTTATGACTATTACATGATGAACCGCATCCGGCATAATTATCCATCACTGATATGGTGCCTACGAGTTTTCCATATACTGGTTTACGCTTATTTACTTTCCCGCTGCTACTGTTACAATTACTACAAAATACCAGAAACATTACTTTTGCTGTCTTTACTTTTGTTGCCGCTACCACCACTATCATATTACTTTGCTACTAAACACTTTGCTGCAGATACTAAGTTTCCAGGTGTGGTTGAATTGACAACTCAGCTGCTAATACTTGAGAATATTCTTTGGCTCCCCTTGTGTCGAATCAATAAATTTGGGTTGAATACTCTACCCTCGAAAGCTGTTACGATCCCCTATACTTGTGGGTCATCAAGACTAATTTCTGGCACCATTGCCGGGGAGCATAGCTCTATTCTTTGAGTCACTTGGGATTTATATCTGCTTATCATTATGAAGAACTTGAGAGATCCAAAAACCAAGATCTATCCCTCAACTACGAGGGGAGGTAAGGAACTGCCATCCAGCTCTGCACTTATTCACCTTCTGTTATGAGTAAGTTTGTGACACCTACACCTGCTTCTGCTATTCGTTCTGATATGTCGCATGTTATTGATGATGCCACTTCTGCTATGCATGATACTTATGATGAAACTGCTTCCATGCTTGATACTACTGTGCCCCTTGGTAAATTTCTTGATGAACAAATTGCTAGGGCTAGAGAAAATAAATTATTGAATCTGAATACGATGATGATAGTGATGATGAAAATATGCCTGTTATTCCTGAGGGCTATCTTTTTGATATGGAACCTTCTGCCGCTATTTTCGCTTGCAAGGATAGATATGAGCTTAAGAGGTTATTAATTAAATGGAACAAAGAATCACTTAGAGATAAAATGAAACCCGACCCTGCTTTTGCTACTTCACCTATATGTGTTCCTGATAAAGATTATGAATTCTCTGTTGATCCTGATATAATTACTTTGGTTGAATCTAATCCGTTTTATGGCTATGAATCTGAAACTGTTGTGGCACATCTTACTAAGTTAAATGATATAGCTGCCCTATTCACTAATAATGAGAGATCACGTTACCTCTATTTACTCAAAATATTTCCGTTCTCATTAAAGGGTGATGCTAAGATATGGTTTAATTCTCTTGATCCTGGTTGTGTGCGTAGTCCCCAGGATATGATTTATTACTTCTCTGCTAAATATTTCCCTGCTCATAAGAAACAAGCTGCTTTGAGGGAAATATACAACTTTGTGCAAATTAAATAAGAGAGTCTCCCACAAGCTTGGGGGAGGCTTCTCAAGTTACTTAATGTTTTGCCTGATCATCCTCTTAAGAAACCCGAAATACTTGATATCTTTTATAATGGACTAACCGATACTTCCAGAGATTACCTAGATAGTTGTGCTGGTTCTCTTTTCAGGGAAAGAATACCGGATGAAGCTGAAATTCTATTGAATAATATGTTGACAAATGAAAATAATTGGGCACCTCCTGAGCCAGCTCCTAAGCCAGCTCCTGCTCCAATTACTGAGCCTATTCCTAAACCAACTCCGAAGAAGAGAGGTGTTCTATTTCTCAGTCCCGAAGATATGCAAGAGGCAAAGAAATCTATGAAAGAGAAAGGTATTAAAGCTGAAGACGTTAAGAATTTACCTCCTATTAAAGAAATACATGGTCTTAATTCACAGCCTGTTGAAGAAACTTATGATCTCAATTATTTATTTGTTGAAGAACCTCCTGATCCCGATATCCCGACACAGGTAGTAAGGTAAATTCTCTCTATAGATATGATAAAGCTGAAGTTCCTCCTACTAAAATTACTAGTCAGTTCTTGGATGAGTTTGATAACTTTAAGTTTAAGCAAGACGACTTCAATGCTTATTTTGGTAGACAATTAAAAGAAAATGCTTATATGATTAGACGCTTGGGTGACTATATGGCTAATATTAGAGGTGAACTTAAACTTGTTAGCAAACATGCTTCTATGGTTACCACGCAAGTAGAACAAGTACTTAAAGCTCAAAAAGAAGTGCTTGATGAAATGAATAGTAAAAAAATGATTATGCTGTTAGAGTGGCTACTAGAACCGGTAGAATGACTCAGGAACCTTTGTATCCTGAAGGCCACCCTAAGAGAATCGAGCAAGATTATCAGAGAAATAATATTGATGTTCCTAGTTCTTCTAAAAAGAAGAAAAAGAAAAATGATAGAACTGTGCAAACTTCTAGTGAACCTATTGCTGAACCACCTGATAATCCAAATGATATATCTATGTCTGATGTTGAAACACAATCTGGTAATGAACATGAACCTAGTGAAAATATTAATGCTGATGTTCATGATGATGCTCAACCTAGTAATGACAATGATGTAGAAATTGAACCTGTTGTTGATCTTGATAACCCACAATCGAAGAATCAACGTTATGGTAAGAAAGACTTTGTTGCTAGGAAACATGATAAAGAAAGGGAACCTTGAGTTCAGATACCCATGCCTTTTCCTCCAAAACCATCCAAGAAAAAGGATGATGAGGATTTTGAGCGCTTTGCTGAAATGATTAGGCCTATCTTTTTGCGTATGCAATTAACTGATGTGCTCAAAACAAATCCTTATGCTAAATATATGAAGGATATCATTACTAATAAAAGAAAGATACCGGAAGCTGAGATTTCCACCATGCTGGCTAATTATACTTTTAAGGGTGGAATACCAAAGAAACTTGGAGATCCCGGAGTACCTACTATACCTTGCTCCATTAAAAGAAATTATATTAAAACTGCTTTATGTGATCTTGGAGCCGGTGTTAGTGTTATGCCCCTCTCTTTATATCGTAGACTTGACTCGAATAAGCTGACACCTACTGAAATATCTTTGCAAATGGCTAATAAATCAACTGCTATACCTGTCGGTATTTGTGAGGATGTGCCTGTTGTGGTTGCAAACGTTACTATTTTAACGGACTTTGTTATTCTTGATATTCCCGAGGATGATAGTATGTCTATTATTCTTGGAAGACCTTTTCTTAATACTGCAAGGGCTGTTATTGATTGCAACAAAGGCAATGTCACTTTTCATGTTAATGGTAATGAGCATACGGTACACTTTCCGAGGAAACAACCTCAAGTTCATAGTATCAACTCCATTGGAAAATTCCATCGATTATATTTGGAGGTTTTGAATTTCCTCTTCCTACTGTCAAGAAGAAATATGATATACTTATTATAGGGGATGTGCATATCCCCGTTGAGGTAACTTAGTGTTATTCGAAATTTCTCCGGTTTCATGATTATCGGAATGAGTTTGTTAACAAGACTTGATCAACCTTGTTAGTGGATTCTTTTTGATGAGCATGAGATGGATGAAACTAGAAACACAAACTTCTGTACCCACTCTATATTTTCTGTTATTTATATTAAATAAAGTAAAAATAGTATTTTTTCTGTCTGTTATCTGATTATCCGTGCAATATAAAAATAACCCGAAAATATAAGTCCTTAGAATGACATGCCAATTTAATATGATTATGTCGGGAATATTTGAGGATTTACTGTGCAAAAATTACCGCGGGAGGAGTTGCCACCTGGCCATGAGGGTGGTGGGCGCCCCCCCCCCCTATAGGGCACGCCCCCCCTGCCTCGTGAGCCCATGGTGGCCCTCCTCCAATTATCCCAGCACCCATCTTTTTCCTCTGTCTCACACAAACCCGAAAAACCAACTCAAGCACGAGTTCCAGCCACTTTTGCTGTGATTTTCGATCTCCTTGCTCAAAGCACCTCTCGCAAAACTGCTTGGGGAGATTGTTCCTTGGTATGTGACTCCTCCATTGGTCCAATTAGTTTTTTTCTAGTGCTTTATTCATTGCAAATTTATGCTGCATAGGTGACCATGTTCTTGAGCTTGCATGTCAAATTTATATGGTTCCAAGTAGTTTTGATGCATGATATAGGCTCTAGGCACTTGTAGGAATAGTTGCTATCAGTTTTATTGAAGTTGGTTTACTTTTGTTTGAAGTTACTAAAAATTTCAGAATTTTTCAGAGAAAAACAATATGCTTAGGAAGATGTTCCAAGGTGGTTCTTCTAAGAAGCAAGGTCCCAGGATTGCTATGTGCGATGCTGACGAGGATCGACCAAGAGACGCTCCAGTATGGCCTTGCGAATGGCCGTCGGAAAATTTTATGGACCGTGCGGGAATTAAAGAAGAATTCAAAACATATTTGTGCAATGCCGGTCTTGAGGATTTTGAGGTTAACAAATGCCAGTATCATGATCTCACAAGTTCATTTGTGATGAGGTTTGAGTATTCATCTTCGCGTAATTCTCCTTCAGTCATGTTTGATCTCTATGACAAATCTTATACCATGGACTTAGAGGATTTCACTTCTGCTTGCAAACTTCCATCATGGGGTAGTGTTAGGGATCCCCCTAAATCTGAATTTAGAAACTTTCTTGCTAGTATAACTGTGGGGGAATCTAGAGATATAACGCGGGCTACCATAGGGAGCATTCACTTTCCTGCTATACATTATTTTGCTCTCTTCATCAGTAGATGCATAAATGCTAAGGATGAAGCATGTCACATGTGTGTCCTTGATCTTAGCATTCTTAGGAGTGCTGTGTTAGGAGACCAATCTTATCATATGGGAGCCATTGTAGCTCATAGGTTGCATCATAATAGACATAATGGAGATTTCTTTGGAGGAATTTTTGCAACCCACTTAGCTCATTTTCTTGAGATAGACATTCATGAGAGTGATACGGAGTTGCCTCCTGCATATTTAGATTATAACTCTATGGCTTCGCACCAGTTTGTCGAGAGGCCTGAATCCCCTCTCTTATATCATTTAATTTTTGATAAACGACGTGTTTTCCGTATTACTCTCCCTACTCCTGCCTTCTTTGATTCACAGGCAAAAGGAAGATATGTTATTGCCAGAGAGGAGGCAGAAGAGTACGAGAGGAGAGCAGAGGCAGCTCGACTCCACGCTGCAGCTCAGCAGGCGATAACCTCTGCACATCAGTATGATCCCAACTATCCTTCCTCATCGCAGTACGACCCCAACAACTATTATTATGGATATCCGCCAGGCCAGCCGTGGCCATAGACCAACTTAGGCCAAAAGCCTAAGCTTGGGGGAGTACGTATTTCTCACCAACATTACATTTATGTTCACACACACTCATTGCTAGATGTCGGTGCTCATACTTTTTCATTGTAATATCCATGCTAGTTTACTTTCTTTTTCCTGCTTTCTTCTTGTGTGATTGTTAAACCTTAAGAAAAACCAAAAAAATTAGTAGTAGTTTATTTTTCTGCTGTAGTAGTAATAATTAAAAAGAAAACCCAAAAATATTTCCTGTTCTTCTTTTACTTGTTGGGAGCTTTCCCGTGTTAATAGTTTTATTCCTTTTCTTTTCTTTGGGGTCAGTAGGAGAAGACCATAATTAAATTGTTGAAGTGGCTCTTATATGCATTATTGTTGAATTAACCAAAGAGCCCGTATTGCCTTGTCTTCTCCTGTTTATTGAATGCTCGCAGATTCTAGCTTAGTCCAATGCACGTGCACTCTTATTATTATTCACACCGTTCGGTCGTGCAAGTGAAAGGCAATTATGATGATATATGATGGGCTGACTGAGATGAGAAAAGCTAGTATGAACTCGACCTCTTTTGTTTTTGTAAATATGATGAGTCCCTCGTTCTTGATTTAGCTTATTATGAATAAACATGTTTGCAATGACAATTAGAGATCGTAGTTGCTTGTGCCATGCTTGATTAGCTATGAGTTATAATGATTTACCTTGTGTGCCAACATGCTATTGAGATGATTATGGTGTGGTATGATGGGGTGGTATCCTCCTTTGAATGATTTAAGTGACTTGACTTGCCACATGTTCACGCATGTAGTTGAAACAAATCAACATAGCCTTCACGATATTTATGTTCATGGTGGATTATATCCTACTCATGCTTGCATCCAATGTTTATTAATTTTAATGCATGTACATGGCTGTTGTCGCTCTCTAGTTGGTCGCTTCCCAGTCTTTTGCTAGCCTTCACTTGTACTAAGCGGGAATACTGCTTGTGCATCCAATCCCTTAAACCCCAAAGTTATTCCAGATGAGTCCACTATACCTTCCTATATGCGGTATCTACCTGCCGTTCCAAGTAAATTTGTATGTGCCAAACTCTAAACCTTCAAATAAACATTCTGTTTTGTATGCTCGAATAGCTCATGTATCAACCAAGGTTGTCCTTATCTTCTGCGTTAGGCGGGTTATTCTCAAGAGGAGTGGACTCCGCTCCTCACTCACGAGAAAATGGCTGGTCACTGGGATGCCCAGTCCCATGCTTTATGCAAACTAAATCAAAATTAATTGCAAACAAAACTCCCCCTGGGACCTGATGCATGTTGGAGGCACTCGTTGTTTCGAGCAAGCCATGGATTGATGTTTGTTGGTGGAGGGGGAGTATAAACTTTACCATTTTGTTTGGGAACCGCCTATAATGTGTATAGCATGGAAGATATCGCCATCTCTTAGTTGTTACGTTGACAATGAAAATATACCGCTCAAAATACAATTTATCTCTATTGCAAAACCGAGCTCTGGGACCTCTACAAATCCCTGCTTCCCTCTGCGAAGGGCCTATCCATTTACTTTTATGTTGAGTCATCACCCTCTTATTAAAAAGCACTAGCTGGAGAGCACAGCTGTCATTTGCATCCGTTACTATTAATCTATGTTGGGTGTGACTATGATTGGATCTCTTTTACCATGAATTACAATGTCTAGTCAGTCCTTGATCTTTAAAGGTGCTCTGCATTTATGTTTTGCGGTCTCAGAAAGGGCTAGCGAGATACCATTTTGTTATATCATATTATGATTGTTTTGAGAAAGTGTTGTCATCCGAGATTTATTATTATGACTTGCTAGTTGATTATGCTATTGATATGAGTAATTATGAGACCTGAGAATTATTGCAAATGTGGTTAGTTATGATATATGCTGAAAACTTGAATGCTGGATTGACATAGTTACAACAACAAGAGCAAACAGAGTTTGTAAAAGTTTTTCTTTCTTTCTTTCAGTTTGTCAACTGAATTGCTTGAGGACAAGCAAGGGTTTAAGCTTGGGGGAGTTGATACGTCTCCGTCGTATCTACTTTTCCAAACACTTTTGCCCTTGTTTTGGACCCTAACTTGTATGATTTGAATGGAACTAACCCGGACTGACGCTGTTTTCAGCAGAATTGCCATGATGTTGTTTTATGTGCAGAAAACAAATATTCTCGGAATGACCTGAAACTCCACGGGAGGTCGTAGAAAAAATAAAAAAAAATCCTCGCCAAATATGAAGACCAGGGGGCCCACACCCTTCTCATGAGGGTGGGGGGCACCCCCCCTAGGGCGTGCCCCCTACATCGTGGGCCCCCTGGAAACCCTTCGACGCCAACTCCAACTCTATATATTTGCTTTCAGAGAGAAAAAAATCAGAGAGAAGAAATCATCGCGTTTTACGATACGGAGCCGCCGCCAAGCCCTAAAACCTCTCGAGAGGGCTGATCTGGAGTCCGTTCGGGGCTCCGGAGAGGGGGATTCGTCGCCGTCGTCATCATCAACCATCCTCCATCACCAATTTCATGATGCTCACCGTCGTGCGTGAGTAATTCCATCGTAGGCTTGCTGGACGGTGATGGGTTGGATGAGATTTATCATGTAATCGAGTTAGTTTTGTTAGGGTTTGATCCCTAGTATCCATTATGTTCTGAGATTGATGTTGCTATGACTTTGCTATGCTTAATGCTTGTCACTAGGGCCCGAGTGCCATGATTTCAGATCTGAACCTATTATGTTTTCATGAATATATGTGAGTTCTTGATCCTATATTGCAAGTCTATGGTCACCTACTATGTGTTATGATCTGGCAACCCCGAAATGACAATAATCGGGACCACTCCCGGTGATGACCATAGTTTGAGGAGTTCATGTATTCACTATGTGCTAATGCTTTGTTCCGGTTCTCTATTAAAAGGAGGCCTTAATATCCCTTAGTTTCCAATAGGACCCCGCTGCCACGGGAGGGTAGGACAAAAGATGTCATGCAAGTTCTTTTCCATATGCACATATGACTATATTCGGAATACATGCCTACATTACATTGATGAATTGGAGCTAGTTCTGTGTCACCCTATGTTATGACTATTACATGATGAACCGCATCCGGCATAATTATCCATCACTGATCCGGTGCCTACGAGTTTTCCATATACTGGTTTACGCTTATTTACTTTCCCGATGCTACTGTTACAATTACTACAAAATACCAAAAACATTACTTTTGCTGTCTTTACTTTTGTTGCCGCTACCACCACTATCATATTACTTTGCTACTAAACACTTGCTGCAGATACTAAGTTTCCAGGTGTGGTTGAATTGACAACTCATCTGCTAATACTTGAGAATATTCTTTGGCTCCCCTTGTGTCGAATCAATAAATTTGGGTTGAATACTCTACCCTCGAAAGCTGTTACGATCCCCTATACTTGTGGGTCATCAGGTACCAAGGGCGAGGGACGAAGAGAACCATCTTCCTGCTCGTTGAACGAGGCGGACCAATAGGCAAAGTTCTTGTCCTTCGGTGGTTACCGGAATGTCATCAACAATAGTAACAGGGTCTTACTGACAAAGTTGTACACCGAGGTTCTTACAAAAGCAGTGACTTATTACTGCTTAGATCATATGAACCTCAAGAAGGTTAAACAAAACAAGGGAAATAAAAATTTGATTATCAGATTAACAGAACAATGGAAAGGAAAATGTGTTTAAACACACATTTCAGGGGTATACCCTTCCAAAGACAAGCAGAGAAGAAATATCCATGACGAGATATAAAAAAGAAAACCCTTTAGGTAAGGGGAGAGAAATTTCATGAAATTATCCATACAACGGTGTTTGGATAATTGATAAGGAAAATTTAGCCTTTGTGCTTTCAATGTCTTTATTGAAAATCGGAGTACCACTGACATGCTTCGAGATAGCATTGACATGGCCACTGGGTAAAGATCAGACTTTGGATACTCTAAGGATTCATCAGGAACAACTTATAAAATAAGTCTTACAATTTCCTCGTGAAAGAATGGCTAAACTTGCTAAAAAGGATACTATAACAATAGGTCCTCCGGTCAGGTGTGCTAGGCACGACATCACATTACCGGGTCACATAAAGTCCAAGGTGATAACTCTTGGGAATATGTTCCAACCATCATATCTGACCGAGATTCAGATCTGATTGGTATCAGGATAACTTAGACACAGGATGCCTGAGAAGAAAAGGTGCAACACAAAATGTCGAGATGACATTGTAAGACTCTCTGGAATTGAACTATGGAAGCGAGTTCCGAAACAAGAGTTCCTCATTAAATCAAGGAGAGGCGAGGAGGTGGCCGATTAACTCAGCGACAATTCATTGAGATTTTCAAAAGATGGATTTCCACACTTATGAGAACAAGGAGATAACATTTGTCATATCAAATGATATAATGATGTATGCTAGAGGAAAAACATACACAATTAAACATTGGCTGAAAGGTGCACCCGATATATGGGCTTATGTAATACGATCAATGTTAGAATGGTGTTTCGATAACCAATGGCCTAAGAATGTAATGTCGACCATTAACTTCAAAGCAATAGGGTTGCTAGAACTTTTGAATTCGCACCTCATAGTTCAATTGTCGGTTTTCTGGTTAGAAATAACATGGGGACCAAGGAATGAACGAAAATGGCAAGAAGTATCACTTGTACCAAGAATTCATAAGAGGTTAGGTAGTACTTGATATTATTGAGGTACCATGGTGTAATACTCGACGGAAGATCAAAGTAAAGGTTGGACTGGTGTAATGATCCACAGAAGACAAGTGCTTAAACTTGCCCATGAAATGGGGTCAAAGAAGAACATATGGTCGAAACCACGATTGCAAAAGGCCGGATCCCAGATATAAGAACTTATACCAAGGGAAAATTTTAATTTAAGAGAAGCTTTAATGATAAGATCTACATCGTGTCCATGGGCATGAACACAAAGTTCAAGGTCGACTCCCACTTCTTCAATGCATAAACTTTCATTCACTTCTCTAGATAAGAATGATTTTAGTGTCAAAACCTACCTGGTGAATTACCAGAGGAGTATGACCCGTGAAAACTTTTGGGTTCACATAGATTAAGAAAGGCATAGGTTCAACCCGTCAGGGTATCGTGGAAACATATACCACAAGCTTCGACCGTAAATACCACCAGCTCGAAAATAGAGCATGGTTGAGAAAACAGAGGATGCAATTTACCAAAAGCATTATGTATCCGAGGAAAGGCTCACAAGGTTATTGAATAAGGAGGACACTGTAACGCCCCGAGACCGTTGTGCCACGTGTCTTCCAGTTATTCGCTGTTGTTGCCTTGTCATGTGCTTGTGTGTCATGCATCTCATATCATGTCATCATGTGCATTGCATTTGCATACGTGTTCGTCTCATGCATCCTAGCATTTTCCCCGTTGTCCGTTTTGCTATCCGGCGCTCCTATGTCCTCCGGTGTCCCTTTCTACCTCTTTTCGTGTGCGGGTGTTAAACGTTTTCGGATTGGACCGAGACTTGCCATGCGGCCTTGGTTTACTACCAGTAGACCGCCTGTCAAGTTTCGTGCCATTTGAACTTCGTTTGATACTCCAACGGTTAACCGAGGGACCGAAAAGGCCTCGTGTGTGTTGCAGCCCAACACCCTTCCAAACTGGCCCAAAACCCACCTAAACCCAATCTATCATCTAGAGCGTTCGATCACGATCACGTGGCCGAAAACCGCACCTCATTTGGACTCTCCTAGCTCCTCTACCTATAAATATGTGGCCTCCCCCGAAATTTTCGCGGATGAAACCCTAACCTTCTTCTCCATCGCGCCACCGGACATGTCCGTCTCGCCGGCGGACGCGTCCACTCCATAGCCACCTCATTCCGGCCAATGGAGAGCTGCCACATCAGCCGCACCGCCGCCTCCAACCACTCAGACGCCGCCACGCGTCCCCGCGCCCACGCCCACTTCGCCGCGGCACCCGGGGCCCAGATCCGACCCGCCCCGGGCCGAACTGGGTCACGCCGGGCCCGCCTCCGCCGCCGCTCACCCGCGCCGCCCGGCTCCCGTGTGCAGCGCGCCTCGCCGCCGCCGCCTTCACCGACCCCAACGCCGGTGACCCTGCTCGCCGCCATGCCGTCGCCTCCACCCCGCCGCCTGTTCGCCGGTGCCGCCACCGCTGTTCTCCCGCCGCCGCGCTGCGCCGCCTCTCACGCCATGACCGCCGCCCTGCGCCGCCTTCCTCCTGTGAGCATGCCGCGCCGCCCGAGCGCCCGGCCCTGCGTCGCCCTTCGCCGGTGCCACGCCCCGGCGACCGTGCTCCTCCTCCTCGACCTCCTCGGCATCCGCGCCCTCGCCGGAGGAGCTCGCCGGCGGCGTTGACCTGCCCCTAGACGAGATCCACCAAGTCCTCTAGCCAAACAGCGCCCCGATCCCGGATCCCTCCGTCCAGCTCCTCTCCGTCCCGCGTTGACTTCTCTAAGTCCCCCAGATTTCAGTATTTTTTGAGCATATTCATCGCATCATAACTCTGTCATCGTAGCTCCGATTCATGCGTGTAGCATATCAAAATGTTCGTCTCGACGAGTACATCATTTCATCTCATTGCATCATTTTCATTTGAGCTCATCTTGATGCCCGAAATTCTGTTGGAAGAGGGCTATGTGAGGAAAGTTGCAGATCTGTTTCAGCAAATGGCCTTTTGTCATTTTTGCCATGTTTAATGTGTGCATGCTATGATCCTGAGCTCTACATGTGTTTTGTTATATGCCATGCCATCTTTACAGGGGCGTATGCCATGTATTTTTGTGATCTATGTGGTGACTAGCACAAGCATGCAAAGTAGCTTACTCAATGATGCTGATTTCAGGGACTTGGAATTTCTCTAAGTCCTTGTCCTGATATTGTTATTATGCAATATGTTCATGTTGTTTCCTAGTGATCCGTGCCTCTTTTGAGGATGATCAGTAAGGATGTTTTGTTAATATTGTGGTGCTCTATCCATCCATATCTTTGTTTACAATTATGGAGCACCCTAGCTTGAGCCAATCAAGCTCTACTTTTACTATAAAATGTTCCTGGCAGATTGTTGACATGTTTAGCGATTTTGCCGAGGATGTTGCTATTGATCCGTGCATGATATGTTATTGTTCTTTCCATGTCTAGCTCCTATGCCATGTCTTCTTGATGGATGTATGCTTATCTTGTCATGCAATGCTCTGTAGTGAGTGCATCGAGCTCGTAAACATGCCTACTTGTTAATCTGTTTTGCATGCTCCAGTTTTTCACTAAGTCTGAATCTGTTTGCGTTTTTGTTATGTTCACATGCTTGCAATTGTATTTTCTGATCCCTTTTGGCTCATGGTCACTAAGGGACTTTTTTTATATGCTTTGAGTAGCTTCATTCCATGCCTTGCTTTGCCATGATATGTTCCTGTAGCATGTAGTTTTCATGCTCTAAAGTATGCTTCCTGATGATAAATTCCAGACTTGTGTTAATTTCACTAAGTCTGAAACATGTTATCATTTGCCCTTTTGCCATGCTTGTTTGAACCTGTTAATGGATGAATTAGCCGTAGATAAGTGTTCATCTTTTGTCAAGAATCATGAGTGGATCCCTGCCATGTATTTTGTTGCTATGTTTGAGTGCTGTAGCATATTTAACTTGATGCATTTAGATGACCACTTGCTGATTATCGCAGACCGGTGCCATATTTGTTTTGCTTGCCATTTCCAAACCGTGCATCTGATTCCGGCGATCTTTTTATCGATTTCAACCAAAATCAACTCACCTTTCCAGTGGCACTCTTGGATTTACAAGTTGAGGCCAGGTTCAATCATTCCTTTCCAAATCATGCATATACATCACATACCGCATCCCGCATATCATGCCTTGTTCATGTGTTGGTTGGTTACTATGTTGTGTCCTTCTTTCCGGTGTTGCTTCTTCGGGTTGGTTCCGGTAATGTCGCGTTTGTGAGGATCCGTTCGGCTACGTCCATTTGTCTTCTTCATGGACTCATTCTTCTTCCTTGCGGGATTTCAGGCAAGATGACCATACCCTCGAAATCACTTCTATGTTTGCTTGCTAGATGCTCGCTCTTTTGCTATGCCTATGCTACGATACCTACCACTTGCTCATCATGCCTCCCATATTGCCATGTTCAGCCTCTAACCCACCTTGTCCTAGCAAACCGTTGTTTGTCTATGTTACCGCTTTGCTCAGCCCCTCTTATAGCGTTGTTAATTGCAGGTGAAGAGGAAGTTTGTTCCTTGTTGGAACATGGAGATGTCGTTCCTTGTTGGAACATGATTTTTGTTGGGATATCACAATATCTCTTATTTAATTAATGCATCTATATACTTTGTAAAGGGTGGAAGGCTCGGCCTTATGCCTGGTGTTTTGTTCCACTCTTGCCGCCCTAGTTTCCGTCATACCGGTGTTATGTTCCTTGATTTTGCGTTCCTTACGCGGTTGGGTGATAATGGGAACCCCTTGACAGTTCGTCTTGAATAAAACTCCTCCAGCAAGGCCCAACATTGGTTTTACCATTTGCCACCTAGCCTTTTTCTTTCCCTTGGGTTCTGTAGACTCAAGGGTCATCTTTATTAAACCCCGGGCCAGTGCTCCTCTGAGTGTTGGTCCAAAACAGAGCCACTTGCAGCGCCACCTCGGGGAAACTTGAGGGTTGGTTTTAGTTGTACGTAGTGTTCATCCGGTGTGCCCTGAGAACGAGATATGTGCAGCTCCTATCAGGATTTGTCGGCACATCGGGCGGCTTTGCTGGTCTTGTTTTACCTTGTCGAAATGTCTTGTAACCGGGATTCCGAGTCTGATCGGGTATTCCCGCTAGAAGGAATATCCTTCGTTGACCGTGAGAGCTTGTGATGGGCTAAGTTGGGACACCCCTGCAGGGATTTGAACTTTTGAAAGCCGTGCCCGCGGTTATGGGCAGATGGGAATTTGTTAATGTCCGGTTGTAGAAAACCTGAAGTTGATCTTAATTAAAATACATCAACCGCGTGTGTAACCGTGATGGTCTCTTTTCAGTGGTGTCCGGGAAGTGAACACGGTGTTGGAGTTATGCTTCACGTAGGTAGATTTGGATCACTTCTTGATCATATTTTCTCGAACGTGCTTTGCCTTCTCTTCTCGCTCTCATTTGCGAATGTTAGCCACCAATTATGCTAGTCGCTTGCTGCAGCTCCACCTCATACCTTTTCCCTACCTATAAGCTTAAATAGTCTTGATCGCGAGGGTGTGAGATTGTTGAGTTCCCGTGGCTCACAGATACTTCCAAAACCAGTTTCAGGTCCCGACGATTACCGTGCAGGTGACGCAACCCAGCTCAAGGAGGATCTCGATGAAGATCGTGTTCGTAGTCTTGTTTCGTTTCCAGTTGATCAGTAGTGGAGCCCAGTTGGGGTCGATCGGGGACCTTGTTGCTTTTGGGGTAGTCTTCTTTTATTTTGGTTCCATAGTCGGGCCTTGATTGTATTTGGATGTTGTAATGCTTATTTATGTATTTGTGTGACGTGGCGAGTGTAAGCCAACTATGTACCTTTCCCCTTTATTTATTTACATGGGTTGTTGTGAAGATTACCTCACTTGCGACATTGCTTTCAATGCGGTTATGCCTCTAAGTCGTGCTTCGACACGTAGGAGATATAGCCGCACCGAGGGCGTTACAGACATTGTCGAATAATAATCCAATAAAGGATCTGACGGTCCATAGCGGAGCTTATGTGAGCATCGGCACACAATCAGTTGAAGAAAGGATGCAAGGGCATCAGATTATAGAACACCTGAATGATTCGATGCTTAGATATCAAAGGAATTATGATTTCCAAATAGAAGGATCAGAAGCAGACGCTCTGATCAAGGGTGGATAAGTTCAATAGACCTAAGAGTACAATTGACGGCAAACAGATTGGTCGAGAACAAGCTCATGTTCAAAAATGACGTCTGAGCCAGAAAGATAATTTAAAAGGATCAACTGATAATTGCGTGCATTCGCACTCATGTTGAATCAATAGGATCAAAATTACGGTGTCTAAGGATACTAATGAATATTGCCAGACATATGGAAAGCATCCATAATGCAAGCAGACAAGTATTGCAGAGCAATAATCTACTAAGGATTCTTGGAGGATCGAATAGTATTTCGAAGACCATTGTGAAACACATGAACAACTGGGGGGTGAGCGGATACTCGATAAGTGCGAGAATTATCCATAGGGGTATTCAGGTGACAAAGAACAGCAAGGCAGTAAGCTCAAAGGATTATTGAAACAACGATGAGTATTTCCGGGTATCTTGTAATAGCAAGACCAACTGGGGATGAATGCAAGAATAACAACTGCAAGTAGTTATCCATAAGGATTGACGGTGGAAGGGGAATTGCAAACGCGATGAACACAAGTTCTCGGGTTAACAGCGGAGAGTATCTTCAGGGTCTTCACGTGCAGTAGATGATCATCAGTAATAAGGGGCTCTCCGAGTGAAAGTGATAACGAGATCCTAATGTTAGATTTAGCAAAATTCATTTAACCCGAATATAAGAGAGATCAGAGTCCCAGAGTATAAACAAGGAGTAAAAGATCCTAATACCACCCAATGGCGACGTGGGCCCATAAGCCACATAGCCATGTTAGTAAAAGTTTTTCAATGACTAGACTCGACTTCGGCCAAGGAGTTGGAAAGGGGGATTCCTACAGGTAGTCGGCTCTGATACCAACTTGTGACGCCCCCGATTTGACCGTACACTAATCATACACGCAAACGTGTACGATCAAGATCAGGGACTCACGGGAAGATATCACAACACAACTCTACAAATAAAATAAGTCATACAAGCATCATATTACAAGTCAGGGGCCTCGAGGGCTCGAATACAAGAGCTCGATCATAGACGAGTCAGCAAAAGCAACAATATCTGAGTACAGACATAAGTTAAACAAGTTTGCCTTAAGAAGGCTAGCATAAACTGGGATACAGATCGAAAGAGGCGCAGGCCTCCTGCCTGGGATCCTCCTAAACTACTCCTGGTCGTCGTCAGCAGGCTGCACATAGTAGTAGGCACCTCCCGAGTAGTAGTAGTCGTCATCGACGGTGGCGTCTGGCTCCTGGGCTCCAAACGCCTGGTCGCAGCAATCGGGTATAGAGAGGGGGGAAAGAGGGAGCAAAGCAACCGTGAGTACTCATCCAAAGTACTCGCAAGCAAGGAGCTACACTACATATGAATGCATTGGTATCAAATGGAATAAGGGTATCATATGTGGACTGAACTGCAGAATGCCGGAATAAGAGGGGGATAGCTAGTCCTATCGAAGACTACGCTTCTGGTAACCTCCATCTTGCAGCAGGAGAACAGAGTAGATGGTAAGTTCACCAAGTAGCATCGCATAGCATAATCCTAACCGATGATCCTCCCTTCGTCGCCCTGTGAGAGAGCGATCACCGGTTGTATCTGGCACTTGGAAGGGTGTGTTTTATTAAGTATCCGGTTCTAGTTGTCATAAGGTCTGTTGGAAATATGCCCTAGAGGCAATAATAAAAGCATTATTATTATATTTCCTTGTTCATGATAATCGTCTTTATTCATGCTATAATTGTGTTATCCGGAAATCGTAATACATGTGTGAATAATAGACACCAACATGTCCCTAGTAAGCCTCTAGTTGACTAGCTCGTTGATCAACAGATAGTCATGGTTTCCTGACTATGGACATTGGATGTCATTGATAACGAGATCACATCATTAGGAGAATGATATGATGGACAAGACCCAATCCTAAACATAGCACAAGATCGTATAGTTCGTTTGCTAGAGTTTTTCCAATGTCAAGTATCTTTTCCTTAGACCATGAGATCGTGTAACTCCCGGATACCGTAGGAGTGCTTTGGGTATACCAAACTTCACAACGTAACTGGGTGACTATAAAGGTATACTACGGGTATCTCCGAAAGTGTCTGTTGGGTTGACATGGATCAAGACTGGGATTTGTCACTCCGTATGACGGAGAGGTATCACTGGGCCCACTCGGTAATGCATCATCATAATGAGCTCAAAGTGACCAAGTGTCTGGTCACGGGATCATGCATTACGGTACGAGTAAAGTGACTTGCCGGTAACGAGATTGAACGAGGTATTGGGATACCGACGATCGAATCTCAGGCAAGTAACATACCGATTGACAAAGGGAATTGTATACGGGGTTGCTTGAATCCTCGACATCGTGGTTCATCCGATGAGATCATCGAGGAACATGTGGGAGCCAACATGGGTATCCATATCCCGCCATTGGTTATTGACCGGAGATTCGTCTCGGTCATGTCTACATGTCTCCCGAACCCGTAGGGTCTACACACTTAAGGTTTGGTGACGCTAGGGTTGTAGGGATATGTATATGCAGTAACCCGAATGTTGTTCGGAGTCCCGGATGAGATCCCGGACGTCACAAGGAGTTCCGAAATGGTCCAGACGTAAAGAATTATATATAGGAAGTGCTATTTCGGGCATCGGGACAAGTTTCGGGGTCACCGGTATTGTACCGGGACCACCGGAAGGGTCCCGGGGGTCCACCGGGTGGGGCCACCTGTCCCGGGGGCCACATGGGCTGTAGGGGGTGCGCCTTGGCCTACATGGGCCAAGGGCACCAGCCCCAAGAGGCCCATGCACCTAGGGTTTCAAGGGAGGAAGAGTCCTAGGAGGGGAAGGCACCTCCTAGGTGCCTTGGGGAGGAGGGATTCCTCCCCCTTGGCCGCACCCCCCAAGGAGATTAGATCTCCTAGGGCCGGCGCCCCCACTTGGCCCTCCTATATATAGTGGGGAGATGGAGGACTTCTTACCCTGCCTTTGGTGCCTCCCTCTCCCTCTCCAACACCTCCTCCTCCTCCTCCATAGTGCTTGGTGAAGCCCTGCCGGAGTACTGCAGCTCCATCACCACCACGCCATCGTGCTGCTGCTGGAGCCATCTTCCTCAACCTCTCCTTCCCTCTTGCTGGATCAAGAATAAGGAGACGTCACGCTGGCCGTACGTGTGTTGAACGCGGAGGTGTCATCCGTTCGGTGCTAGGATCTTCGGTGATTCGAATCACGTCGAGTACGACTCCCTCATCCCCGTTCTTTGAACGCTTCCGCTCGCGATCTACAAGGTACGTAGATGCATCCAATCACTCATTGCTAGATGAACTCATAGATGGATCTTGGTGAAACCATAGGAAAATCTTTGTTTTCTGCAACGTTCCCCAACAGTGGCATCATGAGCTAGGTCTATGCGTAGTTCTTCTTGCGCGAGTAGAACACAATTTGTTGTGGGCGTAGATGTTGTCAACTTTCTTGCCGCTACTAGTCTTATCTTGCTTCAACGGTATTGTGGGATGAAGCGGCCCGGACCAACCTTACACGTACGCTTACGTGAGACCGGTTCCACTGACTAACATGCACAAGTTGCATAAGGTGGCTGGCGGGTGTCTGTCTCTCCCACTTTAGTTGGAGCGGATTCGATGAAAAGGGTCCTTATGAAGGGTAAATAGAAGTTGACAAATCACGTTGTGGCTTTCACATAGGTAAGAAAACGTTCTTGCTAGAACCCTACTTCAGCCACGTAAAACTTGCAACAACAATTAGAGGACGTCTAACTTGTTTTTGCAGCAAGTGCTTTGTGATATGATATGGCCAAAGTTGTGATGAATGATGAATGATCTATATGTGATGTATGAGATGTTCATGCTATTGTAATAGGAATCACGACTTGCATGTCGATGAGTATGACAACCGGCAGGAGCCATAGGAGTTGTCTTTATTTTTTGTATGACCTGCGTGTCATTGAGAAACGCCATGTAAATTACTTTACTTTATTGCTAAACGCGTTAGCCATAGTAGTAGAAGTAATAGTTGGCGAGCAACTTCATGGAGACACAATGATGGAGATCATGATGATGGAGATCATGGTGTCATGCCGGTGACAAGATGATCATGGAGCCCCAAGATGGAGATCAAAGGAGCTATGTGATATTGGCCATATCATGTCACTATTATTATTTTGATTGCATGTGATGTTATCATGTTTTTCATCTTGTTTACTTAGAACGACGGTAGTAAATAAGATGATCCCTCATAATAATTTCAAGAAAGTGTTCCCCCTAACTGTGCACCGTTGCGACAGTTCGTTGTTTCGAAGCACCACATGATGATCGGGTGTGATAGATTCTAACGTTCACATACAACGGGTGTAAGACAGATTTACACATGCAAACACTTAGGTTGACTTGACGAGCCTAGCATGTGTACAGACATGGCCTCGGAACACAGAAGACCGAAAGGTCGAGAATGAGTCGTATAGAAGATACGATCAACATGAAGATGTTCACCGACGTTGACTAGTCCGTCTCACGTGATGATCGGACACGGCCTAGTTAACTCGGATCATGTTATACTTAGATGACTAGAAGAGGGATGTCTATCTAAGTGGGAGTTCATTATAATTTGATTAGATGAACTTAATTATCATGAACTTAGTCTAAAATCTTTACAATATGTCTTGTAGATCAAATGGCCAACGTAGTCCTCAACTTCAACGCGTTCCTAGAGAAAACCAA
Organism: Triticum urartu; assembly: GCF_056163025.1. Classification (NCBI taxonomy): domain Eukaryota; kingdom Viridiplantae; phylum Streptophyta; class Magnoliopsida; order Poales; family Poaceae; genus Triticum; species Triticum urartu. The sequence goes on along the minus strand of NC_141877.1, from coordinate 666,768,760 downwards.
GCTGAAAGACGATGGCAGCAACTATACGGACTGGGTCCGGAACCTGAGGATCATCCTCATGGCTGCCAAGAAAGATTATGTCCTACAAGCACCGCTAGGTGATGCACCTGTTCTCCCTGCAAAACAAGACGTTATGAACGCTTGGCAGGCACGTACCGATGACTACTCCCTCGTTCAGTGCGGCATGCTTTACAGCTTAGAGCCGGGGCTCCAAAAGCGTTTTGAGAGACACGGAGCATATTGAAGGAAATATGCCCTAGAGGCAATAATAAAGTTATTATTCATTTCCTTATAATCATGATAAATGTTTATTATTCATGCTAGAATTGTATTAACCGGAAACATAATACATGTGTGAATACATAGACAAACAAAGTGTCACTAGTATGCCTCTACTTGACTAGCTCGTTAATCAAAGATGGTTATGTTTCCTAACCATGAACAATGAGTTGTTATTTGATTAACGAGGTCACATCATTAGTCGAATGATCTGATTGACATCACCCATTCCATTAGCTTAGCACCCGATCGTTTAGTATGTTGCTATTGCTTTCTTCATGACTTATACATGTTCCTATGACTATGAGATTATGCAACTCCCGTTTACCAGAGGAACACTTTGGGTGCTACCAAACGTCACAACGTAACTGGGTGATTATAAAGGAGCATTACAGGTGTCTCCAAAGGTAGATGTTGGGTTGGTGTATTTCGAGATTAGGATTTGTCACTCCGATTGTCGGAGAGGTATCTCTGGGCCCTCTCGGTAATACACATCACATAAGCCTTGCAAGCATTACAACTAATATGTTAGTTGTGAGATGATGTATTACGGAACGAGTAAAGAGACTTGCCGGTAACGAGATTGAACTAGGTATTGGATACCGACGATCGAATCTCGGGCAAGTAACATACCGATGACAAAGGGAACAACGTATGTTGTTATGCAGTCTGACCGATAAAGATCTTCGTAGAATATGTAGGAGCCAATATGGGCATCCAGGTCCCGCTATTGGTTATTGACCGGAGACATGTCTCGGTCATGTCTACATTGTTCTCGAACCCGTAGGGTCTGCACGCTTAAGGTTATGATGACAGTTATATTACGAGTTTATGCATTTTGATGTACTGAAGGTTGTTCGGAGTCCCGGATGTGATCACGGACATGATGAGGAGTCTCGAAATGGTCGAGACGTAAAGATTGATATATTGTAAGCCTATGTTTGGACATCGGAAGTGTTCTGGGTGAAATCAGGATTTTACCGGAGTACCGGGAGGGTCACCGGAACCCCCCGGGAGCCATATGGGCCTTCATGGGCCTTAGTGGAAAGGAGAAAGGGGCAGCCCAAGGTGGCTGCGCCACTTCCCCCTCCCCTAGTCCTATTAGGACTAGGAGAAGGTGGCCGGCCCCCCCTCTCTCCCTTCCCCTCCGAGGAATCCTAGTTGGACTAGGATTGGGGGGAGGAATCCTACTCCTGGAGGGAGTAGGACTCTCCTGCGCCTCCCCTCCTTGGCCGGCCAGCCCTCCCCCTTGGCTCCTTTATATACGGAGGCAGGGGGCACCTCTAGACACACAAGTTGATCCACGTGATCTATTCCTTAGCCGTGTGCGGTGCCCCCTGCCACCATATACCTCGATAATACTGTAGCAGAGTTTAGGCGAAGCCCTGCTGCTGTAGTTCATCAAGATCGTCACCACGCCGTCGTGCTGACGAAACTCTTCCCCGACACTTTGCTGGATCGGAGTCCGGGGATCGTCATCGAGCTGAACGTGTGCTCGAACTCGGAGGTGCCGTAGTTTCGGTGCTTGATCGGTTGGATCGTGAAGACGTACGACTACTTCCTCTACGTCGTGTCATCGCTTCCGCAGTCGGTCTGCGTTGGGTATGTAGACAACACTCTCCCCCTCGTTGCTATGCATCACATGATCTTGCGTGTGCGTAGGAAAATTTTTGAAATTACTATGAAACCCAACAGTGGCATCCGAGCCTAGGTTATTTATGTTGATGTTATTTGCACGAGTAGAACACAAGTGAGTTGTGGACGATACAAGTCATACTGCCTACCAGCATGTCATACTTTGGTTCGGAGGTATTGTTGGACGAGACGACCCGGACCAACATTACGTGTACGCTTACGCGAGACCGGTTCTCCCGACGTGCTTTGCACACAGGTGGCTTGCGGGCGACTGTCTCTCCAACTTTAGTTGAACCAAGTATGGCTACGCCCGGTCCTTGCGAAGGTTAAAACGGAGTCTATTTGACAAACTATCGTTGTGGTTTTGATGCGTAGGTGAGATTGGTTCTTACTTAAGCCCGTAGCAGCCACGTAAAACATGCAACAACAAAGTAGAGGACGTCTAACTTGTTTTTGCAGGGCATGTTGTGATGTGATATGGTCAAGGCATGATGCTGAATTTTATTGTATGAGATGATCATGTTTTGTAACCAAGTTATCGGCAACTGGCAGGAGCCATATGGTTGTCGCTTTATTGTATGCAATGCAATCGCGATGTAATGCTTTACTTTATTACTAAACGGTAGTGATAGTCGTGGAAGCATAAGATTGGCGAGACGACAACAATGCTACGATGGAGATCAAGGTGTCGCGCCGGTGACGATGGTGATCATGACGGTGCTTCGGAGAAGGAGATCACAAGCACAAGATGATGATGGCCATATCATATCACTTATATTGATTGCATGTGATGTTTATCTTTTTATGCGTCTTATCTTGCTTTGATTGACGGTAGCATTATAAGATGATCTCTCACTAAATTATCAAGAAGTGTTCTCCCTGAGTATGCACCGTTGCGAAAGTTCTTCATGCTGAGACACCACGTGATGATCGGGTGTGATAGGCTCTACGTTCAAATACAACGGGTGCAAAACAGTTGCACACGCGGAATACTCAGGTTATACTTGACGAGCCAAGCATATACAGATATGGCCTCGGAACACGGAGACCGAAAGGTCGAGCGTGAATCATATAGTAGATATGATCAACATAATGATGTTCACCGATGAAACTACTCCATCTCACGTGATGATCGGACATGGTTTAGTTGATTTGGATCACGTGATCACTTAGAGGATTAGAGGGATGTCTATCTAAGTGGGAGTTCTTTAGTAATATGATTAATTGAACTTAAATTTATCATGAACTTAGTACATGATAGTATCTTGCTTGTTTATGTTGATTGTAGATAGATGGCTCGTGCTGTTGTTCCATTGAATTTTAATGCGTTCCTTGAGAAAGCAAAGTTGAAAGATGATGGTAGCAATTACATGGACTGGGTCCGTAACTTGAGGATTATCCTCATTGCTGCACAGAAGAATTATGTCCTGGAAGCACCGCTGGGTGCCAGGCCTGCTGCTGGAGCAACACCAGATGTTATGAACGTCTGGCAGAGCAAAGCTGATGACTACTCGATAGTTCAGTGTGCCATGCTTTACGGCTTAGAATCGGGACTTCAACGACGTTTTGAACGTCATGGAGCATATGAGATGTTCCAGGAGTTGAAGTTAATATTTCAAGCAAATGCCCGAATTGAGAGATATGAAGTCTCCAATAAGTTCTATAGCTGCAAGATGGAGGAGAACGGTTCTGTCAGTGAGCATATACTCAAAATGTCTGGGTATAATAATCACTTGATTCAATTGGGAGTTAATCTTCCAGATGATTGCGTCATTGACAGAATTCTCCAATCACTGCCACCAAGCTACAAGAGCTTCGTGATGAACTATAATATGCAAGGGATGAACAAGACTATTCCCGAGCTCTTCGCAATGCTGAAAGCTGCGGAGGTAGAAATCAAAAAGGAGCACCAAGTGTTGATGGTTAACAAAACCACTAGTTTCAAGAAAAAGGGCAAAGGGAAGAAGAAGGGGAACTTCAAGAAGAACGGCAAACAAGTTGCTGCTCAGGAGAAGAAACCCAAGTCTGGACCTAAGCCTGAAACTGAGTGCTTCTACTGCAAGCAGACTGGTCACTGGAAGCGGAACTGCCCCAAGTATTTGGCGGATAAGAAGGATGGCAAGGTGAACAAAGGTATATGTGATATACATGTTATTGATGTGTACCTTACTAATGCTCGCAGTAGCACCTGGGTATTTGATACTGGTTCTGTTGCTAATATTTGCAACTCGAAATAGGGGCTACGGATTAAGCGAAGATTGGCTAAGGACGAGGTGATGATGCGCGTGGGAAACGGTTCCAAAGTCGATGTGATCGCGGTCGGCACGCTACCTCTACATCTACCTTCGGGATTAATATTAGACCTAAATAATTGTTATTTGGTGCCAGCGTTGAGCATGAACATTATATCTGGATCTTGTTTAATGCGAGACGGTTATTCATTTAAATCAGAGAATAATGGTTGTTCTATTTATATGAGTAATATCTTTTATGGTCATGCACCCTTGAAGAGTGGTCTATTTTTATTGAATCTCGATAGTAGTAATACACATATTCATAATGTTGAAGCCAAAAGATGCAAAGTTGATAATGAAAGTGCAACTTATTTGTGGCACTGTCGTTTAGGTCATATCGGTGTAAAGCGCATGAAGAAACTCCATATTGATGGACTTTTGGAACCACTTGATTATGAATCACTTGGTACTTGCGAACCGTGCCTCATGGGCAAGATGACTAAAACACCGTTCTCCGGTACTATGGAGAGAGCAACTGATTTGTTGGAAATCATACATACCGATGTATGTGGTCCGATGAATATTGAGGCTCGTGGCGGATGTCGTTATTTTCTCACCTTCACAGATGATTTGAGCAGATATGGATATATTTACTTAATGAAACATAAGTCTGAAACATTTGAAAAGTTCAAAGAATTTCAGAGTGAAGTTGAAAATCATCGTAACAAGAAAATAAAGTTTCTACGATCTGATCGTGGAGGAGAATATTTGAGTTACGAGTTTGGTGTACATTTGAAAAACTGTGGAATAGTTTCACAACTCACGCCACCCGGAACACCACAGCGTAATGGTGTGTCCGAACGTCGTAATCATACTTTACTAGATATGGTGCGATCTATGATGTCTCTTACTGATTTACCGCTATCATTTTGGGGATACGCTCTAGAGACGGCCGCATTCACGTTAAATAGGGCACCATCAAAATCCGTTGAGACGACGCCTTATGAACTGTGGTTTGGCAAGAAACCAAAGTTGTCGTTTCTTAAAGTTTGGGGCTGCGATGCTTATGTGAAAAAGCTTCAACCTGATAAGCTCGAACCCAAATCGGAGAAATGTGTCTTCATAGGATATCCAAAGGAAACTATTGGATACACCTTCTATCACAGATCCGAAGGCAAGACTTTTGTTGCTAAATTCGGAAACTTTCTTGAGAAGGAGTTTCTCTCGAAAGAAGTGAGTGGGAGAAAAGTAGAACTTGACGAGGTAACTGTACCTGCTCCCTTATTGGAAAGTAGTACATCACAGAAAACTGTTTCTGCGACACTTACACCAATAAGTGAGGAAGTTAATGATAATGATCATGAAACTTCAGAACAAGATACTACTGAACCTCGTAGATCAACCAGAGTAAGATCCGCACCAGAGTGGTACGGTAATCCTGTTCTGGAAGTCATGCTACTAGATCATGATGAACCTACGAACTATGAAGAAGCGATGGTGAGCCCAGATTCCGCAAAGTGGCTTGAAGCCATGAAATCTGAGATGGGATCCATGTATGAGAACAAAGTATGGACTTTGGTTGACTTGCCCGATGATCGGCAAGCAATTGAGAATAAATGGATCTTTAAGAAGAAGACTGACGCTGATGGTAATGTTACTGTCTACAAAGCTCGACTTGTCGCAAAAGGTTTTCGACAAGTTCAAGGGATTGACTACGATGAGACCTTCTCACCCGTAGCGATGCTTAAGTCCGTCTGAATCATGTTAGCGATTGCCGCATTTTATGATTATGAAATTTGGCAGATGGATGTCAAAACTGCATTCCTGAATGGATTTCTGGAAGAAGAGTTGTATATGATGCAACCGGAAGGTTTTGTCGATCCAAAGGGAGCTAACAAAGTGTGCAAGCTCCAGCGATCCATTTATGGACTGGTGCAAGCCTCTCGGAGTTGGAATAAACGCTTTGATAGTGTGATCAAAGCATTTGGTTTTATACAGACTTTCGGAGAAGCCTGTATTTACAAGAAAGTGAGTGGGAGCTCTGTAGCATTTCTAATATTATATGTAGATGACATATTGCTGATTGGAAATGACATAGAATTTCTGGATAGCATAAAGGGATACTTGAATAAAAGTTTTTCAATGAAAGACCTCGGTGAAGCTGCTTACATATTAGGCATTAAGATCTATAGAGATAGATCAAGACGCTTGATTGGACTTTCACAAAGCACATACCTTGACAAGATTTTGAAGAAATTCAAAATGGATCAAGCAAAGAAAGGATTCTTGCCTGTATTACAAGGTGTGAAGTTGAGTAAGACTCAATGCCCGACCACTGCAGAAGATAGAGAGAATATGAAAGATGTTCCCTATGCATCAGCCATAGGCTCTATCATGTATGCAATGCTGTGTACCAGACCTGATGTGTGCCTTGCTATAAGTTTAGTAGGGAGGTACCAAAGTAATCCAAGAGTGGATCACTGGACAGCGGTCAAGAACATCCTGAAATACCTGAAAAGGACTAAGGATATGTTTCTCGTATATGCAGGTGACAAAGAGCTCAACGTAAAAGGTTACGTTGATGCAAGCTTTGACACTGATCCGGACAATTCTAAATCGCAAACCGGATACGTGTTTACATTAAACGGTGGAGCTGTCAGTTGGTGCAATTCTAAACAAAGCGTCGTAGCGGGATCTACATGTGAAGCGGAGTACATAGCTGCTTCGGAAGCAGCGAACGAAGGAGTCTGGATGAAGGAGTTCATATCCGATCTAGGTGTCATACCTAGTGCATCGGGTCCAATGAAAATCTTTTGTGACAATACTGGTGCAATTGCCTTGGCAAAGGAATCCAGATTTCACAAAAGGACCAAACACATCAAGAGACGCTTCAATTCCATCCGGGATCTAGTCCAGGTGGGAGACATAGAGATTTGCAAGATACATACAGATCTGAATATTGCAGACCCGTTGACTAAGCCTCTTCCACGAGCAAAACATGATCAGCACCAAGGCTCCATGGGTGTTAGAATCATTACAGTGTAATCTAGATTATTGACTCTAGTGCAAGTGGGAGACTGAAGGAAATATGCCCTAGAGGCAATAATAAAGTTATTATTTATTTCCTTATAATCATGATAAATGTTTATTATTCATGCTAGAATTGTATTAACCGGAAACATATACATGTGTGAATACATAGACAAACAAAGTGTCACTAGTATGCCTCTACTTGACTACCTCGTTAATCAAAGATGGTTATGTTTCCTAACCATGAACAATGAGTTGTTATTTGATTAACGAGGTCACATCATTAGTCGAATGATCTGTTTGACATGACCCATTCCATTAGCTTAGCACCCGATCGTTTAGTATGTTGCTATTGCTTTCTTCATGACTTATACATGTTCCTATGACTATGAGATTATGCAACTCCCGTTTACCGGAGGAACACTTTGGGTGCTACCAAACGTCACAACGTAACTGGGTGATTATAAAGGAGCATTACAGGTGTCTCCAAAGGTAGATGTTGGGTTGGCGTATTTCGAGATTAGGATTTGTCACTCCGATTGTCGGAGAGGTATCTCTGGGCCCTCTCGGTCATACACATCACATAAGCCTTGCAAGCATTACAACTAATATGTTAGTTGTGAGATGATGTATTACGGAACGAGTAAAGAGACTTGCCGGTAACGAGATTGAACTAGGTATTGGATACCGACGATCGAATCTCGGGCAAGTAACATACCGATGACAAAGGGAACAACGTATGTTGTTATGCGGTCTGACCGATAAAGATCTTCGTAGAATATGTAGGAGCCAATATGGGCATCCAGGTCCTGCTATTGGTTATTGACCGGAGACATGTCTCGGTCATGTCTACATTGTTCTCGAACCCGTAGGGTCCGCGCGCTTAAGGTTATGATGACAGTTATATTATGAGTTTATGCATTTTGATGTACCGAAGGTTGTTCGGAGTCCCGGATGTGATCACGGACATGACGAGGAGTCTCGAAATGGTCGAGACATAAAGATTGATATATTGTAAGCCTATGTTTGGACATCGGAAGTGTTCCGGGTGAAATCGGGATTTTACCGGAGTACCGGGAGGGTCACCGGAACCCCCCGGGAGCCATATGGGCCTTCATGGGCCTTAGTGGAAAGGAGAAAGGGGCAGCCCAAGGTGGCTGCGCCACTTCCCCCTCCCCTAGTCCTATTAGGACTAGGAGAAGGTGGCCGGCCCCCCCTCTCTCCCTTCCCCTCCGAGGAATCCTAGTTGGACTAGGATTGGGGGGAGGAATCCTACTCCCGGAGGGAGTAGGACTCTCCTGCTCCTCCCCTCCTTGGCCGGCCAGCCCTCCCCCTTGGCTCCTTTATATACGGAGGCAGGGGGCACCTCTAGACACACAAGTTGATCCACGTGATCTATTCCTTAGCCGTGTGCGGTGCCCCCTGCCACCATATACCTCGATAATACTGTAGCGGAGTTTATGCGAAGCCCTGCTGCTGTAGTTCATCAAGATCGTCACCACGCCGTCGTGCTGACGAAACTCTTCCCCGACACTTTGCTGGATCGGAGTCCGGGGATTGTCATCGAGCTGAACGTGTGCTCGAACTCGGAGGTGCCGTAGTTTCGGTGCTTGATCGGTTGGATCGTGAAGACGTACGACTACTTCCTCTACGTCGTGTCATCGCTTCCGCAGTCGGTCTGCGTTGGGTACGTAGACAACACTCTCCCCCTCGTTGCTATGCATCACATGATCTTGCGTGTGCGTAGGAAAATTTTTGAAATTACTACGAAACCCAACACATATGAGATGTTCGAAGAGCTGAAAATGGTTTTCCAAGCTCATGCCCGGGTCGAGAGATATGAAGTCTCCGACAAATTCTTCAGCTGTAAGATGGAGGAAAATAGTTCTGTCAGTGAGCACATACTCACTATGTCTGGGTTACATAACCGCTTGACTCAGCTGGGAGTTAATCTCCCGGATGACGCGGTCATTGACAGAATCCTCCAGTCGCTTCCACCGAGCTACAAGAGCTTTGTGATGAACTTCAATATGCAGGGGATGGAAAAGACCATTCCTGAAGTATTTGCTATGCTGAAATCAGAAGAGGTAGAAGTCAAGAAGGAACATCAAGTGTTGATGGTCAATAAAACCACTAAGTTCAAGAAGGGCAAGGGTAAAAAGAACTTCAAGAAGGACGGCAAGGGAGTTGCCGCGCCCGGCAAGCAAGCTGCCGGGAAGAAGCCAAAGAATGGACCCAAGCCCGAGACTGAGTGCTTTTATTGCAAGGAGAGTGGTCACTGGAAGCAGAACTGCCCCAAATACTTAGCGGACAAGAAGGCCGGCAAAGCAAAAGGTATATGTGATATACATGTAATTGATGTGTACCTTACCAGTACTCGTAGTAGCTCCTGGGTATTTGATACCGGTGCGGTTGCTCACATTTGTAACTCAAAACAGGAGCTGCGGAATAAACGGAGACTGGCGAAGGACGAGGTGACGATGCGCGTCGGGAATGGTTCCAAGGTCGATGTGATCGCCGTCGGCACGCTGTCTCTTCATTTACCTACGGGATTAGTTTTAAACCTCAATAATTGTTAGTTAGTGCCAAGTTTGAGCATGAACATTGTATCAGGATCTCGTTTAATACGAGATGGCTACTCATTTAAATCCGAGAATAATGGTTGTTCTATTTATATGAGAGATATGTTTTATGGTCATGCTCCGATGGTGAATGGTTTATTCTTAATGAATCTCGAGCGTAATGCTACACATGTTCATAGTGTGAGTACCAAAAGATGCGAGGTTGATAATGATAGTCCCACATACTTGTGGCACTGCCGCCTTGGTCACATAGGTGTCAAACGCATGAAGAAGCTCCATGCTGATGGACTTTTAGAGTCTCTTGATTACGAATCATTTGACACGTGCGAACCATGCCTCATGGGTAAAATGACCAAGACTCCGTTCTCAGGAACAATGGAGCGAGCAACCAACTTATTGGAAATCATACATACTGATGTTTGCGGTCCAATGAGTGTTGAGGCTCGCGGTGGCTATCGTTATGTTCTCACCCTCACTGATGACTTAAGTAGATATGGGTATGTCTACTTAATGAAACACAAGTCTGAAACCTTTGAAAAGTTCAAGGAATTTCAGAGTGAGGTTGAGAATCAACGTGACAGGAAAATCAAGTTCCTACGATCAGATCGTGGAGGAGAATACTTGAGTCACGAGTTTGGCACACACTTAAGAAAATGTGGAATAGTTTCACAACTCATGCCGCCTGGAACACCTCAGCGTAATGGTGTGTCCGAACGTCGTAATCGCACTCTATTAGATATGGTGCGATCTATGATGTCTCTTGCCGATTTACCGCTATCCTTTTGGGGGTATGCTTTAGAGACTGCCGCATTCACTTTAAATAGGGCTCCATCGAAATCTGTTGAGATGACACCATTTGAATTATGGTTTGGGAAGAAACCTAAGCTGTCGTTTCTAAAAGTTTGGGGATGCGATGCTTATGTCAGGAAACTTCAACCTGAAAAGCTCGAACCCAAGTCGGAAAATGCGTCTTCATAGGATACCCTAAAGAAACTATTGGGTATACCTTCTACCTCAGATCCGAAGGCAAGATCTTTGTTGCCAAGAATGGGTCCTTTCTAGAGAAAGAGTTTCTCTCGAAAGAAGTAAGTGGGAGGAAAGTAGAACTTGATGAAGTATTACCTCTTGAACCGGAAAAAGGCGCAACTCAAGAAAATGTTCCTGAGGTGCCTGCACCGACTAGAGAGGAAGATAATGATGATGATCAAGATACTTCTGATCAAGCTCCTACTGAAATTCGAAGGTCCACAAGGACACGTTCCGCACCAGAGTGGTACGGCAACCCTGTCTTAGAAATCATGTTGTTAGACAACGGTGAACCTTCGAACTATGAAGAAGCGATGGCGGGCCCGGATTCCGACAAATGGCTGGAAGCCATGAAATCCGAGATAGGATCCATGTATGAAAACGAAGTATGGACTTTGACTGACTTGCCCGTAGAGCGGCGAGCCATAGAGAATAAATGGATCTTTAAGAAGAAGACAGACGCGGATGGTAATGTGACCATCTATAAAGCTCGGCTTGTCTCTAAGGGTTATCGACAAGTTCAAGGGGTTGGATACGATGAGACTTTCTCACCGGTAGCGAAGCTGAAGTCCGTCCGAATCATGTTAGCGATTGCCGCATTCTATGATTATGAAATATGGCAAATGGACGTCAAAACGGCATTCCTTAATGGTTTCCTTAAGGAAGAATTGTATATGATGCAGCCGGAAGGTTTTGTCGATCCTAAGAATGCTGACAAGGTGTGCAAGCTCCAACGCTCGATTTATGGGCTGGTGCAAGCATCTCGGAGTTGGAACATTCGCTTTGATGAGATGATCAAAGCGTTTGGGTTTACACAGACTTATGGAGAAGCCTGTGTTTACAAGAAAGTGAGTGGGAGCTCTGTAGCATTTCTCATATTATATGTAGATGACATACTTTTGATGGGAAATGATATAGAACTCTTGGACAGCATAAAGGCCTACTTGAATAAGAGTTTTTCAATGAAGGACCTTGGAGAAGCTGCTTATATATTAGGCATCAAGATCTACAGAGATAGATCAAGACGCCTCATAGGTCTTTCACAAAACACATACCTTGATAAGATATTGAAGAAGTTCAATATGGATCAGTCTAAGAAGGGGTTCTTGCCTGTATTACAAGGTGTGAAATTGAGCTCAGCTCAATGTCCGACCACGGCAGAAGATATAGAAGAGATGAGTGTCATCCCCTATGCCTCGGCCATAGGGTCTATTATGTATGCCATGCTGTGTACCAGACCTGATGTAAACCTTGCTGTAAGTTTGGTAGGAAGGTACCAAAGTAATCCTGGCAAGGAACACTGGACAGCGGTCAAGAATATCCTGAAGTACCTGAAAAGGACTAAGGAAATGTTTCTCGTTTATGGAGGTGACGAAGAGCTCGTCGTAAAAGGTTACGTCGACGCTAGCTTCGACACAGATCTGGATGACTCTAAGTCACAAACCGGATACGTGTATATTTTGAATGGTGGGGCAGTAAGCTGGTGCAGTTGCAAGTAGAGCGTCGTGGCGGGATCTACATGTGAAGCGGAGTACATGGCAGCCTCGGAGGCAGCGCATGAAGCAATTTGGGTGAAGGAGTTCATCACCGACCTAGGAGTCATACCCAATGTGTCGGGGTCGATCAAGCTCTTCTGTGACAACACTGGAGCTATTGCACTTGCCAAGGAGCCCAGGTTTCACAAGATGACCAGGCACATCAAGCGTCGCTTCCACTCCATTCGTGAAAATGTTCAAGATGGAGACATAGATATTTGTAAAGTACATACGGACCTGAATGTAGCAGATCCGTTGACTAAACCTCTCCCTAGAGCAAAACATGATCAACACCAGAATTCCATGGGTGTTTGATTCATCACAATGTAACTAGATTATTGACTCTAGTGCAAGTGGGAGACTGTTGGAAATATGCCCTAGAGGCAATAATAAAAGCATTATTATTATATTTCCTTGTTCATGATAATTGTCTTTATTCATGCTATAATTGTGTTATCCGGAAATCGTAATACATGTGTGAATAATAGACACCAACATGTCCCTAGTAAGCCTCTAGTTGACTAGCTCGTTGATCAACAGATAGTCATGGTTTCCTGACTATGGACATTGGATGTCATTGATAACGAGATCACATCATTAGGAGAATGATGTGATGGACAAGACCCAATCCTAAACATAGCACAAGATCGTATAGTTCGTTTGCTAGAGTTTTTCCAATGTCAAGTATCTTTTCCTTAGACCATGAGATCGTGTAACTCCCGGATACCGTAGGAGTGCTTTGGGTATACCAAACGTCACAACATAACTGGGTGACTATAAAGGTATAATACGGGTATCTCCGAAAGTGTCTGTTGGGTTGACATGGATCAAGACTGGGATTTGTCACTCCGTATGACGGAGAGGTATCACTGGACCCACTCGGTAATGCATCATCATAATGAGCTCAAAGTGGCCAAGTGTCTGGTCACGGGATCATGCATTACGGTACGAGTAAAGTGACTTGCCGGTAACGAGATTGAACGAGGTATTGGGATACCGACGATCGAATCTCGGGCAAGTAACATACTGATTGACAAAGGGAATTGTATATGGGGTTGCTTGAATCCTCGACATCGTGGTTCATCCGATGAGATCATCGAGGAACATGTGGGAGCCAACATGGGTATCCAGATCCGCTATTGGTTATTGACCGGAGATTCGTCTCGGTCATGTCTACATGTCTCCCGAACCCGTAGGGTCTACACACTTAAGGTTCGGTGACGCTAGGGTTGTAGGGATATGTATATGCAGTAACCCGAATGTTGTTCGGAGTCCCGGATGAGATCCCGGAAATCACGAGGAGTTACGGAATGGTCTGGAGGTAAAGAATTATATATATGAAGTGCTATTTCGGGCATCGGGACAAGTTTCGGGGTCACCGGTATTGTACCGGGACCACCGGAAGGGTCCCGAGGGTCCACCGGGTGGGGCCACCTGTCCCGGGGGTCACATGGGCTGTAGGGGGTGCGCCTTGGCCTACATGGGCCAAGGGCACCAGCCCCAAGAGGCCCATGCGCCTAGGGTTTCAAGGGAGGAAGAGTCCTAGGAGGGGAAGGCACCTCCTAGGTGCCTTGGGGAGGAGGGATTCCTCCCCCTTGGCCGCACCCCCCTAGGAGATTAGATCTCCTAGGGCCGGCGCCCCCCCTTGGCCCTCCTATATATAGTGGGGAGATGGAGGACTTCTTACCCTGCCTTTGGTGCCTCCCTCTCCCTCTCCAACACCTCCTCCTCCTCCATAGTGCTTGGCGAAGCCCTGCCGGAGTACTGCAGCTCCATCACCACCACGCCGTCGTGCTGCTGCTGGAGCCATCTTCCTCAACCTCTCCTTCCCTCTTGCTGGATCAAGAAGAAGGAGACGTCATGCTGACCGTACGTGTGTTGAACGCGGAGGTGCCATCCGTTCGGTGCTAGGATCTTCGGTGATTCGAATCACGTCGAGTACGACTCCCTCATCCCCGTTATTTGAACGCTTCTGCTCGCGATCTACAAGGTACGTAGATGCATCCAATCACTCGTTGCTAGATGAACTCATAGATGGATCTTGGTGAAACCGTAGGAAAATCTTTGTTTTCTGCAACGTTCCCCAACAAGGTCAAGGTACAACTCCAAGTCGTCCTGTTACCGAAGATCACGGCTATTCGAATAGATTAACTTCCCTGCAGGGGTGCACCACATAACCCAACATGCTCGATCCATTTGGCCAGACACACTTTCCTAGGTCATGCCCGGCCTCGAAAGATCAACACGTCGCAGCCCTACCTAGGCACAACAGAGAGGTCAGCACGCCAGTCTAAATCCTATGGCGCAGGGGTCTGGGCCCATCGCCCATTGCACACCTGCATGTTGCGAGGGCGGCCGGAGAGCAGACCTAGCAACCTCCATTACAATGGAAGTTGCGTTACGCGGTCCAACCCGGCACGCGCCGCTCAGTCGCTGACGTCATGAAGGCTTCGGCTGATACCACGACGTCGAGTGCCCATAACTGTCCCCGCGTAGATGGTTAGTGCGTATAGGCCAGTGGCCAGACTCAGATCAAATACCAAGATCTCGTTAAACGTGTTATCTTGAAATAACAGCAAACGCCGACCAGGGCCAGGCCCACCTCTCTCCTAGGTGGTCTCAACCTGCCCTGTTGCTTCGCCACAAAGATCCACACAGAGGGCCGTTGGGACAAAGGTCCTTTCAGCCCCTAATCCGTGAATCACTCGCGGGTTCTCCATGAGCCGACCCGACTTTAGTCACCACATGTATCATGTATAAAGTATGTAGTATATACCCGTGATCACCTCCCGAGTGATCACGGCCCGATAGTATAGCATGGCAGACGGACAAGTAGGTAGGGCCACTGATGATAAACTAGCATCCTATACTAAGCATTAGGATTGCAAGTAAAGGTAACAACAGTAGTAGCAAGGACAGGTTATGCATCGGGATAGGATTAACGGAAAGCAGTAACATGCTACACTACTCTAATGCAAGCAGTATAGAGAAGAGTAGGCGATATCTGGTGAACAAGGGAGGGGGGCTTGCCTGGTTGCTCTGGCAAGAGAGAGGGGTCGTCAACACCGTAGTCGAACGGGGGGTCCCCGGCAGTCTCGGGGTCTACCGGAAAGAAGTAACGGAGAGGGAACACAATAAATAACAAAGCAATCAAAGCAACACAAGGCATAACATAGCAATACGCGGTGCTAGGTGTGCCCTAATGCAGTACTAGGTGATACCAGGAAAGGGGGGAAACATCTGAGAAAGGATTCCCGATGTTTCGTGTTTTCGGACAGATGAACCGGAGGGGGAAAGTTGCGAGTTTGATAGGTTAGGGATGTGTGGCGGACGAACGGGTTGCGTATCCGAATTCGTCTCGTCGTTCTGAGCAACTTTCATGTAGAAAGTATTTTCATCTGAGTTACGGTTTATTTTATATGATTTTCTAAAGTTTTAAATCATTTTTAGAATTTATTTAATTAATTTAATTCAACATTATCCAGATTAGTGCATGCTGACGTCATCATGACGTCAGCAGTCAACAGAGGTGTTGACTGGTCAAACTGACGTGTGGGTCCAGTGGGACCCACCTGTCATACACTGTTTTAGGTTAATCAGGGTTTAGGTTAATTAGTTATGCTTAATTAGTTAACTAAAATGATTGGGTTAAACTAATACAGAATTAATTAATTAAGTTAATTAAGTTAATTATTATTTTATTTAGTATTATTATTATTTTCCCAAAGTTTTATTCATATTCTGGAATTCATTTAAATCAGAAATAAATGGTTAAATCGCTACGGGTACACAGAATTGTACCCAGCTATTTCAACCAGGGGCTAACAGGTGGGGTCCGGTTGACTGCCTAGTCAGCAGTCAACTAGGACCGTTGACTAGTCAAAGGCTCAGGGGGGCCGCATGTCATTGACTGGGTTATCCCAGTCAGCAGTTTGACTGGTCAAAGGGACCAGTGGGACCCATGTGTCATATGTACAAGTTTTGACATAAAATTTATTAGTTTAATTAACTAGATGGGGTCCGCCAGTCAGTGTCTATTAGCAGTGTCATTAGTGGTAATTAGTCATTAGCATTTAACCTAATGGCCTCGGGCCCACTAGTCAGCGGCACAAAGGCTGGTTAGGAGCGTCGTGCGCGCACAGGAGAGCGTCGGCGGCAACGGCGCTCGGCCGGCGGAGCCAAGGCCGACGCGGGCGGCGTGTGGGCGGAGCAGGGGAAAGGCCGGGCGTGGCCAAGGCGGGTCCAGCGCGAGTGGGGCGAACTAGGCTGCAGAGGACGATGCGGGACGATAGCGGAGTAGAAACAGCAGCAGCACGGGGCCGGCACGGTCAGGGAGGTAGAGCAGCAGCAGCAATAGTAGAGCACTGCACCGGCGGGCACGAGTGCGGAGGGTCGAAGCGGGGCATGGGCACGACGACTAGGGGGTGCGGGCGGAGCGTGTGCAAGGGACCTGGGGCGCGACGAGGGGCGCGGTGACCGCGGCAGATGGCTGCGGGGAAGTGGCCGGGCGGGAGCCACGGCGAGGCGGGCCGTAGTGCAGTAGTAGAGGCAGCACGCGGGCGGCACAGCTGCAGCTCGAGGAGCTAGCGGGCGCGGGTCTCGGTGCGCTCCAACGGAGCGCGGGTGCGGACAGAGGTGAGGGGTGTGGGTGCACGCGCCGTCATGCGAGCGGCCAGGGCGCGGCCTGGAGCAGGGGAAGAGAAGGAGAGGCCGGGGCCTCACCGCGCGGAGGAGGGGTCGGGGCAGCGGGGCGCGAGGAGGGCGGCGGGGACGACGGCGCCGGAGGGGAAGCAGGTCGGCGATGAGGAGGAGACAGGCCGGCGGGGAGGTTCCGGCGACGGGGTCCGGCATGGTGACGGCGAACGGCGGCGAGCACGGGCACCGGGGATCGGCTCGGGTGCCAATCCAGATCCAACGGGGGGAGCTCCGGCGAGGTGGTCCTCCGGGCAGCGGCGGCGGCGTCGACGGGTTCGGGGGCACGGTTGCTCCCGATCTCGATCCAGACAGGGTGGGGAGAGGAGGAGCAAGGCGTGGGGGGGAAGTGAGTGAAGTGGGGGGACCGCTCTAGGTCAAGGGGAGTGGGGGGTTAAGGGGGACCGGGGTGGGCCGGTCTGGCGGCCCATCGGCCTGCTGGGCCGAGGCCAGGATGGGGGGTTTCCTTTCCTCTCTTTTTTTTGTTTTGTTCTACTTTTTCTTTTTTTTAGCTAATTGTTTGGGCAACAAATGAGTTTTGTAAAACATGATAGTTGGCCCACAAATCATAGCACAATATATCCTACCACCAAAAACTAGTTTGGAGTAATTATCATTTCATATTTATTTTGTATAAATAAAAAAAGTTATTAAATAATGTTTTCAATCATCGTTTGAGGTTGTTTAAGTCACTTATTAACTTTCAATAATGTTGTTTACAATTTTATCATAGCCTCTGATTTATCTACTATTTATTGAACATTTTAGTTTTAATATTTGAAAACTTTTATTGTTTGCTTGATTTTAAATTTCGAATTTGAAACGTTTTTGAACTAATGCGAGATTAGCAACAATAACCGAGGTGACGTGGCATCGTTAACGTGGGATTACTGTAGCTTAATTATCTGGGCGTCACGGACAGGTTCCTGAAGGCTCCACCGGCGATCTCTATTGGGCGCTTGATGCCTGTAGATTGCTGGATCGGGCGGGATTCGGTCATGTTAACCCATATTTCTGGCTATGCGGCTTCAGGAGGGAGTGACGCGAAGCTTCGCAGTATGTTGCCATCATGGGACATGTCGGTGTTTCGATTTCCATGATGAAGATAGTGTCCGAGAATGTCATGGCAATTTGAGTTATGAGGTCTCGCAACGACAGGCTCTGTCCTCGAGGGGATGAGGACTTTTCTTGGTGTTTCTTGACTTGTAGCAGCGGCATCAGCAAGTGGACACGGCAACACAGGAGGAGTACATAGTCTTATCTTTCAAGGTGAAAATCCAAGGTATGACCTTAAGTGGTTGTGCCTGGCAACGGCCTTGTTGAAAGCATTGTTTTAAGAGCGCGGACTTTTGTTCAGGGTGAAAACCTGAGATCTATGATCGGAAGGCGACAACACTTGTGCACTGTTTCCTTCTTGAAAGCGTCGCTTTTGGAGAATTTGGACTCCGGGTGCTGCGTTCCCGGTGGTTTGCTTTGCAGCTACATGGTTTTGATCACCGTAGCGGGATCTTTTGTTTTCTTCTTCTTCTTCTTTTTTGTTGTAGGTTAGTGTGCATCCGTAATGTCTGAAAACATTTCAGTGTTGTAGAGTCTGGGTATAATCGATATCTTTGCAATATTAATACATTCCCCTTGGCGAAAATGGAGACCATCCAGCGACCTAACTAAGTGGTCTCCAAGTGAGCTATAGTGCTGCCCTGTTGTTTAGGTGTGGCAATTCAGTTTTTGAGAAGAAGAAAAATAACGGGCTAGCTTGAGCCCGTTGTGACCATCTTTCATGGTATTTTTGAAAGAAAAGAAAACATAATTAATGCGTCTATACCAATTTCTATTAATAAAACATGTTTACAATCATGAGCAAGTTTAGATACATCAAAACAAGAAATTATTAGTTGTCCACGCTCTTTCCCTATAGTAAATGAATGAATAAGTATATATACTCATGGTCTCATCGCATCATATGTATAATATATGTGCGGCTGGTTTATTCTTCTTTTCGAGCGAAAAGAAGTTAATTAATTAAGCTGGCCTGGCCGCCGGAAGGAGTCGCATCATCATCATCATCATCTTCAGTACGCGCCCTTGGCCTCGTAGGAGGTGTCGGGCTTCCAGCCCTTGGGGATGACGTCGTCGACGACGGTCTTCTTGCCGCCCTCGGTGGTGTAGCGGACGGAGAAGGGGCCGATGAGCTTGTGGGGGGTGTCGATCCTCCACACGGCTCCCCACGACTCGTTGAGCTCGGTCCACTTGTCCTCGCCCTTCTGCTTGATGTCCACGCCCACCACGTCGCCGTCGCCTTGGAGGAACTTGATCACCAGTGCCAGGTAGTTTTCGTTGGAGGACTTCTCCACGTGGAAGTTCACCTTGGTGCCCGCCGGGTACTTGCACTTGACGCGCCGGAACTTGATCTCCACCTCGCCGGCGTCGCGCAGCTTCTGCTCCTCGCCCTTCTTTGCCATGGAGCCGAAGGCGTGGCCGGAGAGGTCGAAGTGGTAGGGGGCGATGGGCTCCTCGTTCTTGTCGGTGATGGTCACCATGGTGGGCTCGCCGGAGCAGGCCTCGGGCTTGGTGCACTTGAGCTCGAAGCAAGACCCGCAGCCGCGGCCGTCCTTGAAGATGGGGATGTTGCCGCAGGAGGTCATGCCGTGGAAGGGGGCCTTGTCCACCTCCTTGTACCCGCAGGCGCCGCCGTTGTCCTTGGGCCCGGCGCCCGTCGGCTTGCCGTACCACGTGGTCTTGGCGTCCAGCCACTTGTTGCCGTAGCTCGCAGGCGACGCCGTGATGTTGGGGCCCGGGGGAACCTTGGCGATGCCGTGCGCGCCGCACACGACCGCGGCAAACACCGCCGCAACCAGCAGCACCGACGAGGAAGAAGAAGCCATCTTCTCTTGAACTGTTCCTTGTTGCCGCTGTCGCTGCTGTACCTCTTCTTGCTGCCCTGCTTTTATAGGGCACACCAGAAGAGGGGGGAGGATGCTGTGGCTGGCTGCCGTGAGCGGGAGGCGAGCTTGTCCGTGCATGCATATGCGGCTCGCCATCATCGTCGGAGGTGCATCCTCTTGCTGACCAAAGCCGCCTATGTTTAGAATGTCTGAACCATTTGTGCATGGTGAAGGTGCAAGTTGTCAGAAGGACATGAAAATGCTAGCAAAATCACAAGCGACATTTTTTTTGAACATTAGTACAGACACAAGCGCTGATATACACGCGTATACAATCACCCTATGAACGCACACACACACACACTACCCCTATGAGCACCTCCGAAAAACTGAACCGGCATATTATCTTGAGATTTACTAAGTCATCGACGGGTACGTCTCCTCGCACTGAATGTGCATCGCCGGAATCATCGGGATTTGAACCCTAATAGGCTGGGATACCATAGTTCCTTATTTATGAGAGCTTAGATATGACATCCTTAAAAACATCAGATGTGAATTAGACATATTGATAATAATAATACTATGGCGGCCGTCACGTTGCCCATTCCGTTGTTGCAACAGAAGTTTGTTGAAGTTAGACAGGTGTTGCAGCGACGCATGATTTTCCTGTATTTCAACGTCAGCAACACACACGCACACACATTTTTGGTACCATCAGGAGGAAGCAACCAAGCAGACTTTGCATAAGTACCAACCAACGGAATTTCTTTCACAGCAGTGACGACTTCATCATTTCTTACAGTTGCACACTCTGCTCTGTCCAGGAAAATTGCGACGAGGGAAAAAACAGAGTCGACCCAGAATGAACAAACGCTATCCAAGAAATAACACGACCGGACCGGAAAATTTTCCCCCTTGATCTATCTAAAACCTTGCTATGCTTCATCCCAACTTTGACGAGCCGGACCCTGCGCCAAAAATGGCAAAGGGAAACAGATGCACATTGTCTGCAAGCTCGGTTCCGAGTTTCAAGGCCTTTTCGGCAGCAGCTGCTCACTTCGGTCTCTACCTCTCTTCGAAGCTGTATGTGCACAAATTTCCTAGGCTTCAGCTTGCTCATCCTGTCGCACGGCATTCACCTGTGATTGAACCCTGCGGGCACATACAAATACAGTAGGATCAATAAAACTCAAATCACTTGACCCGGTTATGGAATGAGCTGGTGCAAGAATGAGGTAATTCCTACTTTACGTTGGACTAACCAAACACTGTCCTTTAGTATGTAAAAACCTTCTGTTCTTCCAAAACTACATTCAGTAGATTGGGCTAAATTCTTTACTCACTACCGTTTCAACTATTCTATATGGAAAAAATTACCAGAAAATCTCTGCAGAGAACCATTACCACCAATCAGCTGTGACTCAATTCTTCTTTCTTGACCCAAATGCATTCTTTCAGGCCAAACAGAGTTCAGCCTCCTAGCGAAATCTTCAACTTCCCTGTTTGTTCAGAAATGAAGCATGTCATTAATTCGCATGAGGGCTTTGGTACAGGAATATGAGCAGTAAATTCGTTATAGCATTTTCAGTACACATAATAATAGAATAATCAAATATAAACAGCAGTGAGCCCAAGTACTAGCAAACATTTAGCTTGCTCCATATTACAGCTGAACCATTTGATATATCCTCAGTTCTGAATTCCAAACACAGCAACTTCTATTGAAGAGCTAGTGAGCACAAACAGTGGTTCATTATTTCAGGAAAATGGCATCTATTTGTAACTGAGCAACACAATAGTAGATGCACAAAATAAGCGCCCCATAACACTTCTCACCCATCGGGAAAAAAATGTGTCAACATAGTAAAAAAATCAGAAACTAAGCTAAGGGCCTGAATAGATGTACAAATGAGAGAGATAGTTTCCTTACCTATCAAGCTCTTCCTGCATTGCAGGATCAAGTCCATCATCAAGATCACCATCTTCAAAGGGGTACTCATTATCATCTTGCACATCTGAACTTGGGCAAGGAGCTCTAGAAATATTATTAACAGCACCCGCATTGCATGGAACCGCACAGGCGCCTTCCTCCTGAACTCAACAGATAGAAAGATGTAAGAAATAAAATATTATTCACATAGCATACACTGAAAAATTAGGGTTACAAAATATAACCTTGTTTACATGTTCAGGGTCAGCCTTTGGGGGGTTCTTAGGATCCTTCCTTCTCTTGTTCCTTTTCTTATTCTTACCAGCTTTCCCACCTCCAGAACCTGTCAGTCAAGTGGATAGCTGGTTACATGCAGTTATGAGGAACGACTGATGGAGAATGTTTCCATGCTGCATGTTTGCATTGTAGGTATTGGTTTAACTTGAAATGGTAACGAAGCTCAGCCAATAGGTCGATCTTATAACAGAAGAAAATCACAAGGGAGCAACAAAATACTCCCCTGTCCGGAAATACTTGTCGGAGAAATGGATAAAAGTTTACGTATTTTGAACTAAAATACGTCTAGATACATGCATTTCTCCGACAAGTATTTTCAGACGGAGGGAGTACTTAACATTAGTTGACAAATCAGAAGTGCCTAATAGATGTGCCATCGTAAATTAGATTGGTCCTGCAGCTGACTATTCTTAGAATCATCACAATACTCCCGCATTGTCCCATTAACAAGAATATATTCATTACTGTTCCTACTGGGCAGCTAATCACACAGATAATCTAAAGCTTTACAGTACCAAGGTATCCACACCACATTTTGGAACAATTCACTCTACACTAACCATTTTCAAAAGCCAATTCCAATCATTATTCCAGTCAGACATAAAATCCGTAAGGTGCACCCAGTGGAGAAACGAGTTACTGAAATATGGGAGCTCATGAAAAGCTGACCGATCAAATGATCAATTACTACTAACTTGCAGGGAATTATGGGCATATGCATTCACTACAGTAATAACTTGATCCTTGAAATATTGCCAAGGCATATGCATTGGTTCAGGACAACAACTTTTGTTTGCAATTTACGATTACTATATAGAACAACATATAGCCAATATAACTCGGTCCAGTTACATACCTCCATCCCCATTTATAAAACAAAGTAACTCGTCCAAAGATCGCTCATCCTTTTGCTCTTGCTGTACCTGAATATCCTGAAACAAACCCAACATAACATGTAAAATTCAAACATGAGCAAGACAACTAGATGAAAGAGATAAACATCATTGCACAGGACATAACATATCAAAGCATGCAAAACAGGTGAAATCTATCAAAATTACCTTTAGTTTCTGGCGCTCCTGTAGTTCTTTCCGTTTCTTTGCATACAATCGATTCAATAAGCGAATCCTGGGATCATCGTTTATATTTTTCAGTGGCTCCAATTTTTCTTCCTGCATGCATGTAAGCTCACAGTAAGTGCTGTCTCAAATTAATAAAGAAAACTCCTGCTGATCCTCAAAAAGAAAAGTTTACATGCCTCCGTTAAGTCATCTGGTAAATGAAAAATATCACGGATTTCCTCAGGTGTCTTCCCTTCAATGATTCGAGCAAGTGCTCGACTAGTAAGATCAACCAATGGCTTTAATTGAAGACTGTCAGCTGCAGATGTCAGCTCACAAAGTTTTTCGGTGTCTATCCTAACAAACTTCTCATCAAATGACTTCCGCTCCTGCGCAATAAACGAAAAGCCTAATAAGATAACTGGAACAGAGGTAAGCTTGTCAACTATGATAAAATGTACAAGCTTAACAGAATACAACATCCAAGTTGGTGAACCTTTTTCCCAAGAAAAATAGTTGAAACATTCAGAAAATCATCCTTATGGTCAGAGAGTAATTCCATAAGATCATATGAATAATAAGGAAACAAAAACAGTATATAGCAATCTAAACTTACACGATGTCCATGGGTCAAAGATGCAAAAAAAAAAGGGAAAGCGGTAAAATAAATAAAATGGAGACCAGGAAGTTGCAACATATGGTACCTTGTTGGAGCGCCCTGGGACTTGATGAAACCGACAATAGTCAAGAATCAAACTCAAACTTGATGGATTAACTCTTTCTGGGAGAGCAATAGCATGATTTTTGGATGATCCTGTGCCATTTTTGACAATTTCTCGACATATCATAGGGCAGAACATGGCAACCTCTTCCTCCACTTGCTGTATGGATCCATCAAAGCACTGAAGCCAAATATAAGTCTTCAATGACTGCAAGTTGATAATAAAATTAGTAGTGAGTACTTTTCCTGCAAGGCAAACGAATTCCAAACTTATAAATGCATGGGTCATACCTCTGGTTTTATTACTGATAACTCACTTTCTGACATTCTTGCCGATGCCAGAAAAAATATATGGGAGGAATTGGATGCAGCAGAAAATTTACAAGTAACTCCTTTTTAGGTATTCCTCCACCGAGTACTCCAATGGCCAGCAAATAACTGTGCAAATACAAAATTCAGGTATCCCTTATTTACTCTTCTGAACAGGCAATGAAGTTAATTTATTTTCTTTGGATTATGCAAAAGCAAGTGATAACCATATCTGAAGAGAGATTTCACAAGGTGGTGCATAATAAAAATTGCCACAAGGAAAGAAACAAGCTGCTGTCCCTGAAATTGTACTGCTGGGCTCACGGCATCGGTTCTGCGCAACATAACTATAGAAGCATACAATTCCAACGAAATGGATTACACACACACATTCAACAGCTGAGTGGCATGTCAAACATGACAAACTCATCTGTAGCCACAGCCTCAGTTTAACTACTGTTGTAAGAGTATTACATGGACCCAAAGAGCACTGGCGGACATATTTGGGAAATCTAGTATGCGTGCCTTACTCTGATATGATGACTTCAAAGACTCAATGGCAATAAGCAACAGATATATGATTTGGTGAAGTACACAGCAGAGATAGCAATTAGTTTAATGGTTTCAGTGAAGTATTGTCTGGACTCTGTGGTGATGGACAGATTGGGAAAACCAATCTATGCACCTTATTCGATTTTACAGACGTCAATGGGAAGGAATTGACTCCAATTGAATCCGGCATCCAGCAATGGGAAACAGTCGTATGGGGAAAAAACACTCCTAATCAAACCAACAGAAATTCGTCCCTGAGGCGGCCGTTAGGCCTTGCGAGCCCAGGCGCGCGGACCCTGGAACCCTAAACGGATGGGAAACGAGGGCCGAACCCTAGACGGCGCGCGAAACGCAACCGCGCCCGGAAATGGGGGTTAAACCCTAGCTGCAGAGAAAGCGCCGCGGAGGGCGCGGCGGGCCCTAGGGGGATTGCGAGGGCCGCCAGTCCCAGAAACCCCGCGGGGCCGCCGCCCAAAACCCTAGCCAGTAGGCCCCGGCGGCGCAGGCGCGGGGGCGGGGACGCGAACGCGGGGAGGATTAGACTGGTTGCCGGCGGCGGGCGCGGGGCGGGCGTACCTTTGGGGGGCGGAGCGAGCGGGGAGGCGGGGGGGCGGCGAGGAGGGAGGGAGCGAGGGCCGCTGCGGCGGCGGTGGCGAGTGGCGGCGGCGAGGGGGGCGGGGTGGGGTGGGAAGGAGGCGTGTGGTGTTATTTGGTTGGTGGGCGTGCGCCTGCCTGCCTGCGGTTTGGTTTGGTTTGGTTTGGTTCGGCTCGGTCCGGGGGAAGGGAATGGGACGCAAAATGGCGAGCCGAGGAAGCCGAAGCGACACGGGAGTGCTCTCACTCCCTTATCCATCTGCCTCGCCCATCCGGCCCGCCACGCTCCCTCGCTCGCCTGGGCCTGCCTCTTGCTCCGCTGACCCACTGGGCCGGCGGGGATGGCGACGGCGGAGGTGCTGCGGCGGCCGGTCACGGGGGAGAGGGCCGGGCTCACCGCCCACGAGGCGGCGCGCCGGCTCCGCCTCCACGGGCCCAACGTCGTCGTCTGCTCCCACCACGTCAAGGTGAGGCCCCGCGCTCTCTCCTCGCCTCTAACCAGTAACTACGTACTCTGCCTTTCTTCCTCCCTTCATCGCCAATTAACTAAGGCAACATATCGTATGCATCCAGGGGGTTTCTGTATCCGTGTGTCCATTTGTTGTGAGCCTTCTGATTCAAATCCCATGGGTAACGTCTAAAGCGTGACTAATTTGCAGATAGACGCCCGCCTATCCACCTAAGAAACTGCACCTTTGTGATAAACCCCTTTCGATTAATAAACAGCGACGGTGTTCATCTCTGGTTCCAAGAGGCACGCAACAAATTAGATCTGACTAATTGAAACCCCTTCACAACAGTCGGATCGCAAGCACATGTAATGAGCCTGATTAGCTGTAGGTAGAACGTGAGTTTGCATGCATGTGACGAGTCCTTATGGAGTTGCTAGCCGCCGCCGCCGCCGTGTTGTGTGGCCGTCCACGCGCCGGCCTGCTGGGTTGTATGGTCGTCTAGTGGCCGCCGCGTTTCATCTTACGCAGTCGTCGCGGCCTTGCTGGTGCCTAGCCAGCTGCCATTGGTGGTCGTCGCATATTACCTTGACATGTTTTCCGATCTGTTCGATCTATACGGTGACGAAACGCTTGGACTGGGCGTTATTGCAAATATGCAACGATTACGTGCCTGGGCGGGCGTGTAAGTGCAAAATAGTCACACTTTTAATGTTGCCCGTGGGATTGAATCAGAGGGTTGAGGATGGATGGATACATGGGATACACGAGTCCCCCCAGATGCATAGGATATGTTGCCATTAACTAATAACTGATAAAGGATGATTCAGTTCAGTACGCCACCAATTCAGCAGTGATTTGCCAATCCTTTGGTCCATGGACTAGACGAACGCTAATAAGTATGTTGGCTCAGAATTGCGATTAGATTTGTTGGCCTGACCTCTACTTTCAGTCTTCGGAGTTGCATTATCACCCTTTGTTCCTCTCAACTGTGATGATTGCTTCTAGTTGTAGCCCCCTCATCTTCAGTTCAGGTGCCGTGTCGCTCCCAGCATAGCTAGGGTGATCAACACGTCATCTATGATTGTTAGATTGCACGCCTTGATGTTCCGAGTTTGAGGGCCAATCTCACCACTTGTGCTATCTGTGTTTATGTACAATTGCCTTTCTGCTGTGCTGCTTTACAAGTCAGTGTCACGTTGTTAAATATTGATCGAAGAACGCACTGAATGTTCGTTCGTCAACCTATCGCTCTATTGTACTACGTCCTCTGATGGCTCGCAAGAATATTGGTCCAACTCAATATGCTAACTTGTAGGTATCGTCTTTCTCTTCCGAAGATCCCAGGGAGTTGCTCTTCGTCAGCAGTACCAAGCTCACCTCTCGCCACCCATTCTGATCAAAGCAATGGTTCCCTAGTAGTTGTTCTGGATGAGAGATACAAAAAAGCATTACAATCGGTAGCTAGTTTAGCATACCCAATTTGTATCTAATTTGGAAATAATTGAATTTGTTAGCTAGCTCATGTAGAGTGTCATACCCTCTACAGGTTTATGAACAAATGCAGCTTCATAAGGTCAAATCTATTGCTCCTGCAGGACGGAAGCATGTTTCGAGAATTCCTGATGACAATCTTCTCACTCTGGGGATGGCATCATGTCCTCCCTGAGTACAAGGCCATGCTCTGCGTCATACTTAATTCCATGCCATGGGTTACTGTACTAACTACAGTCGTGTCTCTCACCATCACATCAGCTGCTCAGAGATCTTACGTGCTGACCGCCGTCATCTTCTTACTAGCTACAACCTTGGTAGCATGCTTTGCTGCAAAGCTTGTTGTAGAGTATGCTAAGGCGCCTCTGGAGGCCAAAGCATACGCACCAAGGGCCAAGGTGCTGAGAGACGGGAGTCGGATAGATGTGCACGCAGATAATTTCGTCCCTGGGGATATCATATTTCTCAAGGTTGGGGATATTGTCCCTGCCAATGCTCGTGTCCTCTGGTTTCACAAAATTGACATGCTGACTTGCTGGGCTAAAAGATCTGTTGACTGTGTGCATGGCTTCCTCATATATTATGCTTGGACGGTGTCATGTGGCCAAGGGACTGCTGTTGTTATTGCGACTGGCAGTGGTATCCCTAGATGCACACTGCGACTCTACCCACAGCGTTATGCTCGGCCAGGGCAACTTAAAGAGGGAATCATGGTTACTGGGTGCTTCTGTTTTTTCTCTTATACTTGCTGGCACCGTTGCTGAGCTAGTCTTAATATTGCTCTTCCGTAAACACAACCTTGAGTACATGCTGCACAATTGCCACTTTATGCCATTGATTGGTGGGATTCCAATGGCAATGCCCATTGTCCTCTACCTGGCATTAGCATTGGGATCTCTAAGGCTTTGTTTTCTGGGAATTGCTAGCCGAGGAACAGTTGCACTTGAAGATCTGGCCAGTACGGATGTGATGCTCTTCAACCTGATTGGTACTTTAATGTTTAATAAGCCATATTTGTTCCGGGACAAGATTGAGTTGTTTGCTGACGGTGTTGACAAAGATCAAGCTATTATATTAGCTGCACGAGCATCAAGATCTCAACATGAATTCTATATATATAGAGCCAATTGATGCAGCTATTCTGAGCCGCTTGGATGATCCAGAACAGGTTCCTTTTCTCTCACTATGTTGTCTTTTAACGCCTATATGTATTAATGTTTGGTAAACTTAACAAACATGATCACATAATGTAGGCAAGAACTGGTATTGAGGTCTTAGAACACCATTCCCGCTTCTTTGTTGCACTGAAGTTGATGTTCCTAACTACATACATTGATAGCAATGGACCCAAGTGCTGCGTATTCAAAGGTGATCCATCGAAGGCAAGTCATAATGTCAAAACCACATAGAGAGGAGCAAACAAGCCCCAGTGCCATCACCATGCACGCATTTGCAAATTTGCACATGTTGTGTTAGTACAGGCTCATCCTTGGTCATCTTTTGTTTTCATGCTATAGGTGGATCATCAATGTGGCTGGCAAAGCAGTCAAACAGACAAGAAGCATGGTGATGGATAATTTTGCTCTTGATGGGTATCAAGCCATAGCTGTAGGACACCAGGTGTGCAACTTAATTTTACATTAGCATTCTACAATGCCCAAATTTATTGCATGTGTCATTTAATTTCTATTATTTTCATCCAGGTAGGCTCATGCTGGGAGTACATTGGTCTTCTATCTTTCAGAGATGACCTTAGAAGTGATAGTGCAGATTCCATTGATAGCCTTATCGATTTGGGTTTGGATATAAGAATCCCCACAGGTTATTCAGCCATTCAGCTGTCTTGTTTCAGCTATTGTCATTTCCTGTAATACATAGCAATTCAGCAAACAGTTCATTTTCTCTCCTCAGAAAGGCCATTGTTTTGACTACAAAGCAAGTATGTGGAAAGCTTGGAAAAGTAGGCATCAATGTGTTACCTGCCCACTCGGTGTTTGATTTAGCTCGTAATAACAGATAAGTTCACTTAAACATCAATGGGATTTCCGATCTCTTTCCAGGTATGTTCTTATTTGGAGCGGTGTCCAGTTTTCACACTTCTCCCCACCCCCTCCAAAGGAAATCTTTGGAAGAATTTTCTGTTTATGTTGACAGTTTGAGTAGTACTTCTATGCTCTCAAGACAGTTACAGCATACATTTTTAATAACATTAAGGCTTTGATTTACAGAAGGCACAAAGGCTCCAGTCTTACCATTTTGCTATCTTGATTTATTAGTGCAGACGATAACAGTGATATAGTGAGAAGGCTAAGAGGTTTCGGATGGCATTGCGCAATGGTTGGGTATGAATTTCTTGATCATGATGCCATAGGTGAAAGCAATATTGGAATTTCAGTAGCTGAGCCCAGTGATTACACCAAAAGTGAATCTGATCTTGTTTTGACTCAGCCTGTCCTGTTACCTATTTCATCAGCTGTGCAAATCAGTAGGGAGATGTGTCAAATTATGAGGGGTTACACGGTAAATCACTCAAATGCATTTAAGGGTTTGGTTGCTGACATGGTATTTAGTGTCTAAATCATGATAGATGGCTGATCACTTGCAATATGTTGCTTTTGTTGCAGATCTACACTGTGTCATCAACTGTGCATCTTGTGAGTACAATTATGACAGTATGTTTGTGTTAATAGTTTTTTATAATTGACTGTATTGTGCAATGCTAACTATGTTCATTAATTTTATTGAAGGTTGGTATCCATGTCATTTTACTCTTGTGGAACTTTAACTTGCCAAGTTTCCTGGCTTTGGTGATTGCCACTTTTAGCTATTGTAAGTTTCAACTGCAATACGTCCACAACCTTTACTCTACGTCATACTCCTGATCCAGAATATAGGTCCTTTTAGACTTGGGCAAAATAACTAAGGGTGTATGTACAATGCCAATACTACCCTTCAGTTATTTCTACAACTTTCTTTCTTTCCTCCCAAATATCATAATTTCCTGAATTACAGGCTCAATTCTTAATGAAATGAATGAGTAAAATAGGAACAACATGAGAAAAAGTTCATTGTGATCTTAGTTGGATCTACATTTCGGTTAAAGTTGAAAATGCTAAAAATTCTTGCATTATGGATTGGTGGGAGTGTATTATTTGTATCTTCATTTCAGTGTTCAATTGCCGTTGTCCTTTTTACTTGCAGGTACATCCTTTGCAATATTATTTGAAAGGGTGGAACTGAGTAATTCACCAGATAGATAGAGAGTTAAGAAAATCATTGCAAGCGGTGTTGCTTCTGGTAGCTACATAATTCTGAGTACAGCCATTTTTTTCAGGGCTGCAACACTTCCAGACTTCTTTTCAGTGAGCTCTCTTTCTTCCAGTTTATGTACGTTATTTTGGTGTTGAATTTGTTAACTGATGTTTTAGTACATGGGCAGTATAAATTCTGAGGTAGATCGCTGATGGGCTCCGATGAAGAAATTAGAGCTGCTTTGTTCCTTCAGATGAGCATAGTGAACCAGGCTGTACTGTTTGTTCATTCTGACAACTACTACCTTATCAGATGTCCTGGACCTGTTGTAGCATGTACTTTTATTTTTACTCAGATGGTGAGCTCATTTCCTCTTATGTATGTGTTTTTGTTGAGACCCTTCAATGACTGCCTGATAATTTCATCGAACTTCTGCCTTCTTGTCAGCATGATAATTGGCACAGGATCAATGTGTCTGGCTAGGAATGATTGGCTAACAGTTGACAATGTTAAGAGTTAAGCCATTGTATGAAATAAAGCTTGTGCTATTAACACATTGTTCAAGTAGGATGCTCATGCCATTCTTTCCTCCAATCAGTCCCCTGCCCCCTGAAAGAAAACAAAACAGATTTGTATTCATCCTATGAAGATCGTGTTGTGTAGAGATAGTAAAGTTTCTTAGTGCTAGGTATGTTTCTTCTCGATACTCATCATATCAACTGTTTTCTGTCAGGTGGCAACCCATAAAACTGTATATGGTGACTTGGATTTGGCACTACCAAAGGGTGTTTGTTGCCTCAGAGCAGGATTGATATGGTTGTACAACTTTGTGGTGCTCATGACCCCTGTTTTAATTTGTAAGTTTGCTAGACATGGGATTACTTGATGTTCTTTCCTTCAACCCTCTGTTGCAACAGTAACTAATCTTCTGCTCTTCGGCAGGTCACACATGGAGGCGTGCAAACATGACTAGTGAAAAGTTGCTGACAATATGCATACATTCAGCCATCTTGCGTATAGCTTTGCTCTGGTCACTGTATGCAATACTTGATGTCAGGCTGCAGCAGCCGGGCTCTACTTAGATGCCTCAAGTGTAGGAAATATTCTTGTAGCCAGTCATTTTTAAGTGTATAACCTGTAAATCCTTCAAGTAAATATATCTGGATCGCAAAGTTATACATCGATCCCTCTTTAGTCTTTATTCAGAAAACACAATTCCAGTGTCACAATGTTGTACAAAAGTGCATTTCACTTTTTATCTTATGATTTACCTTAGATCTTTTCTGATATTTTTTAAATTCTTTTGTTTTTCTCCTTAAAATCAATTTATGGATTCTAACCCTTCTGATGTCTTATTATTTGCCCTGTACCATGATGTCAGCTAGCTGAAAAGAGTTCAACACCAAGATGGCGCCTTACTGAAAGTACTAGGTTGAAAAGGTCAACCTCAAGTGTGAAGATTAGTAGATATATCAAAATCGAACTAATAATCATACTCTCTCTTTTAATTGTTTGTCATCTAGACAGTATAGAAACAATAAATACAGGATGTGTCCTGTAAAATCCCTTGAATACAGTGAAAATATATATTTCCATCCTGTAAAATGATATTCGTCTGAACTGTCATTCAGGTAACTGCGTAATGTATCGACTATTAGGACTGCGACGCAACAACTTCAGGAGTCCTTCGTTGATACTTTCTACATTTCCAAGTGATGCGTAAAGATATCGTATCTTACCACATTATGAGTTAATTTGGTTATCGCGGTGACACTTGTGCAGGTCATGCGTGGCCATGGTCGCTGGGGAATGGGGAGACTCTCCAAGCCTGCATTTGCATATGCCCAATTGGCGCCTGCCTCAGCAATAGTTATATGGTGGTGCAGTTGGCATGTGCGGTGGTGGTTGTTGGCAGGTGAGTTCCCAGCGTCATTCTTAGAAAATATTGTTATATTGCAGATATTTATACAGTAGCAAAAAATGTGTTGTCGGATGCGCAACGCTGGTATCGTAGTGGCATGCCTGCGTGCATCACTCTTGAAATGTCATTTCAATTTTAAACTATGATGTAGATATTTATATTTATGAAGTGGAGAATGTGTTGTCAGATGCACAGGAAGTCCATTGCACTATAGGAAGGTTGCATCATCCTTAAAAGTATTCCACCAATTTTAAAAATGTGTTGTCAGATGGGCATTGGAGCAGGCGAGGCTCGCATCACCCTGTGAATTATAGAAGAGGGGTGGTTAGCAAGATATGAAGTTATATAGCAGAAACTATCTTGGGATTGGTTGGCCATTTCCTGCGGAGAGAGGCCGTTAATTAAGTGTAGCTTTTGTTGACCCTTTTTCCTTGCCAATGAGGAGAATATACCTATCAGGTATTTTCCTCGTGTATTCCGCACCTTCTCTTTTGAAATGCATAATGGGGGCAAAGATAAGACTTCTGAATATCAAGTGTCGACACTGAAAGCA
Source organism: Triticum urartu (assembly GCF_056163025.1). NCBI lineage: Eukaryota > Viridiplantae > Streptophyta > Magnoliopsida > Poales > Poaceae > Triticum > Triticum urartu. Next base: position 666,735,729 of record NC_141877.1, on the reverse strand, counting down.
TATATATACTTAAGACTCGATCTTACAAGATTTGTTTGTCACCTACTGTATAGGCTTGCGCTAAATATTCTACATTACTAGACATCAAGTTCCAGCTCATAAATTTGAGGGTCTGAACAAACTATACTTCTATTTGAAGATTCTTCTGTGTTGTTCTTAACCTGAAGGTGTGGGGGTTCAAGGTTTAAAATCTCGCGACCGTTCTTTCTCTTACAAAGGGGAAATGCTCTCTTAAAAGGTATCTATCTATTGGAGGGTAGATAATCGTTAACTCCAACTGGCCATCGTCAACACTTTTGCGTAAACATGTCATTCCGCTCATATATAATTGCTCTGGTTAGCTTGAATATAATCGACTTCTAATGCCGTGCACATAATCGATAGGATATTTGAACCATAAATGAGACTTGTCTAGACTCACCGCCCCTCTGTTCTGAACTTAGTTTTCTAGGTGGCTTCAACAGTTAATCACTTGAAGCAAAATCCTTGATGCTATTTGCTTTTGTTTACAAGTAGGACATGAGTGTCTATTCTGTTGGGTGGGCTGCTGTCTTGGTAGTAGTAAGACAAAGGGTGTGAGGTTAATTTATTGTTAGTATACTATTCCAGTAGAACAGGTGTTAGATACTATGGTTGCCTTTTATGCTACAAAACTAAAGCCAGTGAGATTTGCCATTTGGAAAGAGACGCTTGCTTGCTTGTCACCATTCTTATAACAAGAGACAGAGGACCTGATTCCCTGTCTCTGGGAGTCCCCAACAGCTGCCTAACAACACTTTACTACATTTTAGTACTAGTAACAAACAAGCTTATGATATATTTATGGTTGTATTTCCTCCATCCCAAAATAAGTGCCTCACCTTTATACTAAAGTTGAGACATTTATTTTATAAAGTTGTACTAAAGTTGAGACACTTATTTTGGGACGAAGGGAGTATTATATAGTGATTAATTAGGAGAGAAACCAACAGGAGATTTCGTTTCTTTTTTCCTCAAGCACCACCTGCCACATACATACACAAGATGACAAGATAACATTACTTAAATTCCCTTACATCTTGGCATATATATGCATAATGCATGCAACCACATGTGTTGCACTTGCATATATACATATGTGTTCTCTGATCTGATGAAGCAAATTCATTAATCCATGCAGATCACCGATACAGTCCACAGTGCACTGCTTAATTAATTAGCGCACCGCGCGTGATAATCATCTCCCTCCCTCTCTTCTCACCATACATACATATATTAATTAATCAACAACGCACACAGCAATTAACACACATACGAAAGCGGAGGCTATGACCTATACGTACGTACGTACAAAGTGCCTGTATATACGCTTGTGTATGCACGTACGTATGTACAGGCTGCTGGTATGTATAAGGAAAGTGTATATTGCATATAGTTGGATCGTCGGCGGTGGCGAGGGCGATGTTGGTAGATGGGTAGGGTGGCTACATCTTTCCGATGAGGGGGATGCCGACGGCGGTGACGATGAGGGTGGAGGGCACGCCAAAGATGAGGTGGTTCCAGAAGGTGAGCTCGTAGGCGTTACGCGGCGCCCGACGCGCCTGCTCACACACGATCAGGTTCGCCGCCGACCCCAGCAGCGAGAGATTCCCTGCCACCGTGCTCACCCACGCCAGCAGCAGCCACGACCGCGTCACCGCTGCCGGCGAGATCAGGGCCGCTGCGGTCGCCACCTCGTTCCCCATCAGCAGCACTGCACATACCAAAAACACATGACCGTCACTTACACCGCCGGAGCTTTTTGGGAGGGGGGCAGTGCCCCCCTACATTAATTTGCAACTCTATAAGATTAGTACTAGTGATAGTTAGAGTATTTAAGTAAATGAAGATAAAAATATTCTTCCTAGAATTACTAAATTTGTGGGTCTTTTGATGCTGGCCACTGGTCACTTATCACAAGTAACACCAAATTAACTATTTAAGCTAGCTAGAGTCTACTGACTGAGTGTGTGATGACTAGATAGCAATTTGGTCCGTTTCATACTTTAAAATTTGCTTGTTGTATTCAAAAGAAAATCCATGCATCATGCATGCCTGCGTGTGCTAACTGCAGCCGCACCAACATAATTTAATTACTACTTTCATTAGTTTGGGTTATTATTATATGCAGAAATTGATATTTTCCATAACTCTTTTTAGATCAATATATTTTCTATTACTTTGAGTGCTTTGTCCTGTCACAGTGTCACCCTTCTAAGTGTGACAAATTAGCTAGCCAGGTGTGTGGGTCCATGTATGTGTGTTTTAAACTCCTAGAATATATTATTTTTTCTGTACATATTTGTTGTACAAAATCCATGCATGCATATGTATACCTGTTGGTACGTTGGAGGCGAGGTTGGAGAGGAGGAGGATGATGACGGAGAGCACGGAGATGCCGCCGGCGCTGTCCACCTTGGAGTAGGGCGCCATGAAGTTCCAGATGGCGCCCGGCAGCCCCGTCTTGTTGAACCCGCTCACCGTGATGAACATGCCGGAGAAGAAGACGAGCAGCGAGTAGGAGACCTTGACGAGGCACGGCTCGGCGTCCCGGAAGTCGACGACGACCAGCGCGATGGCAGTGGTGATGGCCGTCCACGACATGTTGAGCCCAGCCATGTAGGCCACCACCATGCCCAGCGTCACGATGTAGGCGAAGCTCTTGAGGAACAGCTTGCGTCGGTGCTCCGTGCACTGCATGAACCACGGGTGCTTGGTCGAGATGTTCTCCTCCATCATCGACTCGTTGCCGTCGTCGGCCGTGGTGCCGTTGAACGGGTGCGGGCTCTTGAGCGACGCCACGGACGGCGAGCGGCCGCCCTCCTCGACGACCGACATCTGCTTGCCGGCCGCGTCGGGGGCCACGCCCTCGAGGTCCTTCCAGTACATGCAGAGCAGCATGACCATGTTGACGGCCATGCCGGCGAGCATGGCCGGCAGGATGCCGATGAGGAACCTGGGGAAGGAGATCTTGCTGTTGAAGGCGATGACCAGGTTCTGCGGGTTGCCGATGGGGGTGGCGCTGGAGCCGATGTTGGCGCTGGAGGCGAGGGCCAGGAGGAAGGGCTTGGCCGGGAGGTTCCGCTCGGCGGCGAGCTCGAGCACGAACTCGGTGAGCACGACGCAGCAGGTGTCGTTGGTGAAGAGCGCCGAGGCCAGCGCGGTGACGACGCAGACGCGGCAGAGCAGGTCGCGGCCGCCCTGGCTCTTCCAGGCGAGGAGCGTGCCGAGGTGCTTGAACATGCCGGCGTTCTTGAGGTAGCCACCGACGACCATGGTGGAGAAGAGCAGGCCGAGGATGGGGAGGTCGATGGAGGCGTAGGCGTCGTCGGGGCTGATCACGTGGAAGACGATCATGAGCACGGCGGAGAGCAGCGAGCCCGCCGTGCGGCCGATGGGCAGGAAGGGCACCGACGGGAACACCGCCATCATCCAGAAGACGGCGAAGGCGATGGAGCCGAGCACCACCTTGGGGAGAGACGCGAGCGCCATGGCTGGCCGCCGGTGTTGGGAGATGGAGCTATCTAGTTAAGGTGGCTGGTTAGTGCTCTGCTTGGTTAGTGGCGCTGCACCTCGAAGGCAGTGTGCATGCACCGGTGTGGTGGCTGGGCTGGGTTGTACTGAGGAGGACGCTCGTGGATCGGGGGTATATGTAGGGCTTGGCGGGGTGGTGATGGCATGGAAGGCTGGAGCGGCACTCCACTGTCGCTAGCAGGGTAGGGTGCAAGGGCCGAAGGGGCTAAGAGTCAAATGGCGTGAGATCAAAAGGGTAATGTAAACTAAAGGCGCCGCTCACGCCGTCACCGCCCAATGTACGTATGCACTGAGATATTATTGGCCCAAAACTATCTACTACTCCTGGCTAGGTGTAAGAAAATACATACATATGAACTTGGACAACGTACGTATCACCAACCAATGTGTATGTATGCACTTGGACAGCACTATGTACGTACGGCGCATCATAGGCTTAATTAGGGTATCCCCCACACACACAAAAAAAAACATTCTCCAAACCTATTTGTTGTCGATGTGGTCTCATCGGCGCCCCTCCCTCTCTTTTCTCCTCGCGGGCACCCCCTTCACCCGGTCCTCTTGATCATGCCATTTCCCTCTGGCTTGCTTGTCGCCGCCCGCCACCGAGGTAGTAGGGGCGCCGCGGCGACCCAATAAAGCATCACGATGCTCATTACTCATCGAACATCCAAATGCATCCTCATTGTGTGCAGTTGTTCATAGCTAGGTCACTTATTTAGAAACGCGGTAAAGATGCAGGCACTCAGATGCATCCTAGTGATAAACTAAGCAATCCTCGAAATGATTTGGCTAAAAGTCTATCAAATATCGCGGATCAATTCTGTCAAAAAGGGTGTTGTCAGATAGATCAACCCTTGACATTGGGCAAAGTTAGGCCGCCTGAGCCTTCACTCCCCACGGAGCTGCCGACGCTCGATCATCTCCAAACAGTATATGTATATGGAGTGTGTGCTTCCGTTCCAAAAGGTGTCAAGGTAGTGCACTTTGCTCGCATCGTCAAAAAGGCTGATCGACAAAACCCTAATCCATCTCCTCTCCACAAAACCACATATATACCACTAGTATATTAGTTACTGCATGATGATTTTCCGGCTGGTCTGGCACGATTAGGACGGGGGGATTAACGACTCACGGTCAGGCACCAGTTGTTAGCGCGTGCTCGTCGGTGCTAATCGTGCGCTGGCGCTGATTAGCTGCCTAGTTAGGCCATCGTTGGAGCCTCAAGCTAAACCAGCTGACAGATGGAGCAGTTCAGCCCCGTGTATATTACTCCCTTTGTTGTAAATCGATTATACTTGGAACTGCTTCTAGCTTTGTCTTAGGGCCTTGATAAGTGCCACATGTATAGCATGAACACATGGTAACTCAGAACGTTTTTTATACCCAGAGTGCTTCGTGTCACACGTGTGACACTTATCATTTGGGTTGTCTTAAGTTCTACTGTTCAAGGCCTCTTTGAGTTGAAGGGTTTTTCCAACAAATTTTGAACATTTGGAATCCCTAAGAATTTTTATTATTCAAAAGGGCGCGACATCGTGTTATCCTATGACTTTTGAACATTTTCCTAGAAACAAGCCAAAATCATCTAAGATTCAAAAGGGCATGACATCGTGTGATCCTATGACTTCTTTCACTTTTTAAAATCCTGTGAATCAAAGATGCCCTTAATTTTGACCAGGTATGTATAAAAATATGCTAATATCGACAACATTGAATATGTATAGTATGAAAATATATTGAGATTGCGAAAAACCTAATGAAACTAATTTAATATTGCCGATATTAGCATATTTTTCTGCAAACTTGATCAAACATAATAAAAGCTTAACTTAGAGAAAAACTAGAACTTTGAGTAATTTAAAACGAAGGAAGTACGACTAATCAACTCACACTGCCACTTTCAGAGCTAGCTGCTAGCTAAAGTACAGATGTTAATCAGGCTCCAGACGACTGCTCTCTTTCATTATATGCACTTTAGGCAAGTGTCAGCTTCAACCTTTCATCAACATGTTGATAATCTTTTAACTAGTATAATTAAGTTAACCGCGCGATTGATTAGAAGGGGGTGCAGCCGGTACTCCCACGCGATTGGCGCTGGCCAGCAATAGACGCACGAGAGAGCTAACGCGATATGATTAAATAGGATGATGTGTCGGTCTGGCATCCATCGTGGAACATTTCGTGATGGGGCGTGGCATATATGTGTACGGCACGATCCAAGTGTGTGCTGCCATGATGCAAGCAACCATGGATGGCACAAAAGAATATATACTACTCCACCAAATGTCACATCTCTTCCACATGTCAAACTCTAGGGTTTTTATCGCCTTTTTGAACGAAAGGGGCAGGCTTAACTGACCAGAGTGTTTTTTTAGCTCATCCTTCTATCTAGGCCATTCAGCTTTGCATCAAGATCCGTCCTCCCTTGCTATAGAAGTTTTTTTTTTACTTTGGTGTGACATAAACATCTAGAAGGAGGGAGTTTAGACCAAGATTTATTATTACTTTCATATTTATGGTGTACCAAGAAATTGGAAAGATCTCTGGAAAGTGTGAGCATGCACGGTTACACTTCCACGGGGCGGCCAAGACAACAAAAGAAACCTAAATCTCATGCTGGATCTTTTAATTTGTTTGTGGCATGCTTTTGTTTGGTACTAATTTCTTAAATAAGCTCCCCTTTTCGACGAGTTCCTTAACTAAGTACGTGGTGCTTTTGCAAAGCTCGATCACTAGTCATATCCGTTAATAAAAAGTGGTTGAACATATGTATGAAGATCCACTATACTCTAGCTAAGTGCAATATGAGGTTAAAAAGTGCAAGCACTGTTTAATTATTTAATCGATTGATTAACTCCACTGCTTCCCAAGTGGTCTAGGTAGTGAGCATATAAATTAGGGAAACTAATCACCAAATTGCCAATTAAGAGCAAAAGCTGGCTCAACTTGCTGGAACCGGAAATATCACACACCACACGGCATACGTGCATGCATGTTGCCCTGCAAGCAGCACGCCAAGTGGAATGGATCTCCCAGCCCACTATCTAGCTAACGATCGACATGCATGAAATATCTACATTTAGTAGTAGTTCTTAAGGCGGCTACTAATTACCGCAAGTGGATAGTTAATTACTCAAACGCATGATCTGATTTGTCCTCCTCGATTGTGTATTCAAAGTAGTACTCCATCCGTTCAGCGACACTTATTTTGGGACAGATAAACTAGTTGTTAGGATATTAAACACCTTTTATTAAGCTTAATTCCAATATAGTAACATGATGAGTACAATAGCATATCACAGTTACATCTAGGCATCGAACATTTTTGCATATGAACCATGCGTGTTGGGTTGGGAAGTCCTTTCGCTCCTCCTTCCTCTACGTAAGCTCTCCTTATGTATCCTTTCATGAGAAAAGTTTCATCAACAAGTTAAAGCATATATTGACACATATACCTAGAGATTTACACTAGCAAACAAATGACTCTTCTGACAGGTAGCGTATGTACCACTAGCTCGAGCTTGATTTACGCGAGGCATGTCTGGTTGGGTGAGTCAGATGGGTGGGTGGGTGTGCGCTCTTGCTCTCTTTCCTCGTGTTATAAGGATTGGAGCACATATATATTTATAAATGGTGTTTTCCTCGTCCACTTGTAATGTGGGGTCAAACTTTATACACATAATATTGTTAAATAAATCCAAGGCTATACTGTCAATCTTCTAAGAACCAAGCAATCACACGAGCACGACACCAAGATTTGTTAACGAGGTTCACCATCATGGCTACATGCCTGGGGCTTGACTACGGGCGTTTCTCCCCGTGACACCGTCACAATATCGCACACCGGCCACCCGGGCGTCGGCACACGCCGCCGGCTCCCCCTTGCGTGCCTGTGCTATTATGTTGGCATAGGTTACATCGTGTGTCTACCCCCGCTATATATGAGAGGCCTAGGATACAAGTGTCTTACTAGGACACGACTCCATATCCTATCTAAACACAATACAACTACAAGTCCAACTGTAACCTAACTTGTACACAATATTCGACACAACTCCGACAAACTTCACCTTGGCGAATATTCTCCACCACCTTGAATTCGTCCATGCGTCAAACTTCCATGTACATTGGACTTGAGTTTATCCCGTGAGCATCGCTGCTACTCCAAAGACTTCATATGACTCCACCTGCAACTTGTAGTCCCTTCTTTTCATGACCACAGCCAATGCTCGAGCAAAATTGAGTTCCTCTTTACTCTAGTCTGTGCTCTCAACTTCCAGAGTATCAGCCCAACGCTATCACACACCGATCACTGACCTGCGTGAAAGTGAACAACTCACATATTGGGTGTCACACATAAGAGTTACCTGAACTCAACGTCACTGCTCCTTTCTTGACCGCCTGTCTGAAACTTGAAGGAATTTCACCATTGCTTGTAGTCGCCCCGAGTCAAATTCGCAGTTGTCTCACCACATGTATGACCACCAGAGCCCTGGCCCGTCTCCATGCCTCGTGCGCACCGCACGCCTCGCCGCTATTACCGCGTCGAGCCTCCGCTGTCCGGGTTGAGTCTCAAGGGTCGCGAACCCACACCACTCAACCCCCACTGCAGAGTACCACCGATCATCACCGACCGATGACGAGTTTCATGCTTCCATCGGACCACTGGGCTCCAGTCCAAACTGCATGTCACTCGCTTTTCCCACCTGCTGAATAGGCTTCGACCCCGTCGACTTACGCCGTAGCCCCTCAATCCAGCTCCACCTTCAACATGACTCCATGGTAGATGATCAGTCCACCCTCGCGCCTCATCGACTTCAAGCTCAGTGTAAACACCACCTTGAATCAATCCCGCGCCATAGTCTTGTCGAAGTCACACAAGTCCTCGGGCCTGCGTCACGAGTTTCCACGCCCAGAAGTCGGTCACCATCAGCATCACGCTCCTATGTCGTCGTCGCCGATCCCACCACCGTCTTCTGTATCAATCGACTCACGTCGATCCGTCAGATTGTCTAATCCGACCCAGCCGATCTCGTTCGACTGTACAACACACTCGAGGCTCTCATACCGTCTTCCACGAATTTCCATCCATTACATGATAATTCCATCTTAGCTGACATGACACCCCGCAACGCCTTCAAGCATCTCCTGTGCCAACAAATCTTTCATCCTTGTCTGTCATAACCCGAGGTTTTCAGTTCCGTTGAACTTCTCCACCTCAAACCTGGTACCCGATGGCGCCACAGTTCTTTGTACGGCTGACCTTGCGAAAAATTATCCAAGCTTTCCTCATGTGATGCCCAAGTACACAAGCAAAACCTGACGTGATACACCCTCGTGCACTAATAGCAAATCCCAACCAAAGAACAAAAAATCTTCTAGTCTTCACGTGAAGCAGCTCCTGGCTCAATTCCCGATGCTAGCAATTGCTTTCCTGCCAATTCTCAACTTTCCTGATGTACGTGTATCACTATACGGAACTTTCCGCTAGATTTGGCCTGCCTCCTTGTCTCGTCACGAGGCTGCCTGCTGCTGTTTTTATACTGCACCACAGGTACACTCCTCGCAGAGACACGTGTTCTCCCTGGACTCGGTCCGGTTTTGTTTTCCAAACAAATCTCGTATGAACTCCTAGCTCGCACCGTATGCATCGAACTTGCACGGCTCCTCAGCAATCAAGGGCCTTGGGACACCTCTGGCACGTGCACCTGGGTCGCGTCGCTGCTGCCGCAACTCGCGTACGCCGCCTGACGCTCGCCCGATCGATCCACCCGATCAACCGCCGCACGTCTCGACTGCTTGCATGCCCATCCGATTTCCGCTACTCCCCGTGATTGCTCATCGCTTTGACGTCTTCCCATCGATCTCAACCGTGCTCACCACGATACCGATCAAAACACCAAACCCGCCTCTAAATCGACAATCCATCACCTTCGAACAACCTAGCTCATGATACCACTTGTTAAATAAATCCAAGGCCATACTGTCAATCTTCTAAGGACCAAGCAATCACACGAGCACGACACCGAGATTTGTTAACGAGGTTCACCATCATGGCTACATCCCCGGGGCTTGACTACGGGCGTTCCTCCCCGTGACACCGTCACAATACCGCACACCGGCCACCCGGGCGTCGGCACACGCCGCCAGCTCCCCCTTGCGTGCCTGTGCTATTATGTTGGCATAGGTTACATCGTGTGTCTACCCCCGCTATATATGAGAGGCCTAGGATACAAGTGTCTTACTAGGACACAACTCCATATCCTATCTAAACACAATACAACTACAAGTCCAACTGTAACCTAACTTGTACACAATATTCGACACAACTCCGACAAATATCATTCAAGTCAAACTGAGCCTATGAGATTTCATGATTTTATCGGGCTGATCTACTCCCTCCGCCCCATAATATAAGACCAGTGTCAAAAAAGGTCTTATATTATGGGGCGGAGGGAGTAGATTTTAGTGGGCCGGGGCCCCTAATATGGAAAATAGCATGTATTCAGTTGGTAATTAGCACAAGGAAGGAGTTAGGAAATGTACATGCTCGATCGATCAGCTAAGAATGGTGGTATGCAGAGAGAGTTTCAGACAGACAGTTGGGCACTCTGCCTCTCGGCATGCATACGTCAGGCATGACCAATCTAGCACGCTAGCTAGCTACCGCGATGAAGGAGAAGAAATGCTTCTACTAATTAACCTCCAGAGAAAAAGTCCAACTTGTAGTAGTTATCTGCACTCCTACTAGCTAGGCATATGCAAGCTCGACCAGCCGGCCGGCGACTGAACATGTCGGATGATCACAGCCTCCGATCGATCCCATGGGGGTTAGCAGCTAGCTAGCTAGCTAGCAAGCACATATAGCTCCGTGAGGCTCTGATCGATCCAACGTACTGTCTACACGTTGCACAGACAAGAGCGACTGACCAAATCCACACTAATCGCCTTTGGGCAGACAGCAAGCAGAAAGAGAGATCTATTCACAAAACTTATTCTCAGTGCCCATCTTTCTTAATTACAGTAATTTCTCATTAAAGCCTAGCTAGCTAGTATACATTCTGTATTTCTGTCTGACCCACGCTTTTAACCTGACGGGCTACATCGATCGATATATAGATAACCTATATATGCTAGGTTCTGAAAATTTGTGTGTACTAGTCTAGTCCCATCGATGACTTAACATGTATTGCCGTAAGTGCACGCAGCGTCAGATTTCACGGTGCCTTTAGTTTTGCACCTCCCGATCGATTTGGCTGCATGCATGCAGATGATGGATGCGGTGGTGATATGATGCAGGGTGATTGTGTTGTTGGCAGCTTCGCTCCCTGTCAGTCTTTACCACTTGCTTGCATTGTCTGTCTCGAAACAAAACAAAAAAGTAGCTAGAGACGATACAGAAAGGATCGTACGTAGGAGGATGATCGCCTTTCGTCGTTTCTATACATGGATAAGTTCATCGAGTCCGGATAATTTCAGGTAGCGGGGAAAGTATATTAAGCAATAATAGGGTCTCACCGTCTTCCAGTATCAAGACCTGAAACTAATACAATTAGTACCAAAACAAGAAAAATGACTTGGGTATTTGAATGCAGTTTTGTTTCCCAAGTAACGGGCATCGGTGTGTATGAACTCTTTATGTTTGTTTCGCCTCGCGATCTGACGTTAAGAGAGTCAATAACATCTCCCATTTATCAAAAATCTGATCGTTTTCGTCGATTGCGACTGAAATCAGTTTTGTTGTACTCGATCGTTTACTCGCACCCACGTGATACAACCCACCCCTGAGTGAGTGCATCAGTTTCAGTTGCAGAATGATTACAAACGATCGACATGATCCATCAGTGATGTCTTGAGCCTGCGTCAGCACCAACATCTACATCCTCCTTAAGTCCTACAAGAAGTCAGTCACTACTTCCTCACCTAATCTGGCTCTTTCTTTCTTTTGCTGGGTATACAGTCTACTGTTAAGGTTCTCACTCATGCTACAGTCTACTGTTAAGGTTCTCACTCATGCTCATCCATGAGATGCATAGTCATTATCTCACTCATTTCCCTAGCTTAGCTCCATTGATTTCAGGTGTACCGGGCTGTCTCCTTTTGTTTTGTGTTGGCAAAACTACTTGTTCCATGAACGTTATCTCCTACTCCATTGGGAGTTTGGACCCACACGTTCTGTGGTTTGAAATGACGTGATCACTTCTTATCTTACCGTAGTATAAAAATGGTAGGCTAATAACGTGGCAAACTTAACCAAAAGAAAAGGGAACAATTAAAAAAAGTAGAATGGAAGGGCCCAACCGGGTTCGAACCGGTGACCTATTGATCTGCAGTCAATTGCTCTACCACTGAGCTATGGACCCTTTGTTAGGAATTAATTGAAATTGGTAGGCTTTCTTTGTGATGATTAATTAACAATCCTTAATTCAGAGGTTGATAGTGGGGAAATGTGGCATGTTTGCTTCTTCTTCTTTTGTGAAAAGACAGGAGTGTTGTTCTATGGTACTTGTGTTTTTATTTTACTCTCGGAAAGGATTTTGATATTGAAAAAACATATATTCAAAATATATACTCCCTCCTTTCCTAAATACAAGTCTTTTTAAAGATTCCACTATGGATTTCTTGTGAATTCTTGGGTTAAATATATACTAGGAGACCGGCTTTTATTGGCTTTGTGTGTTTTTCATTTTTCTTGTACATACTACATACATGCCTGAAGATACTAGGAAAGGGAAGGGGGAAATAGGTTGCAACTTACCATGAAAACAGGCGACCGCGTTTTATATGTTCACAGGTCAAAAGTTCATTCGAACCAGATACATAAAATACAATGCATGTATTTTGTTAGTATCCTTTTGAATACTCACATTTCAGACATAGATACCATTGTATAATACAATAATTCGATCCATAGAATCGACATTGCATATGACATAATCGCGTCAATTTTTTCCATATTTCTTCATAGTAATACAGTTATTATTGGTGACGAAGATCTTTCTTTTCTATCAATAGATAGGAATGAGTGTTCGTTATAGGGAAAGAATCATATATAATTTGATACATTTGTTTCTCAAAGTACATTAGCTACGTAGAAAAAAAATGTTTCGTGCATGCATATTTATCACAAATGTAATTCAACCAAAGGAATAAAAGCTGTGCATTAGAGTGGACCAAATGCAATCATTAACTACGTACATTTGAAGCTAAATTTTCAAGAGTCTAGTTTAATTCCTCACCATTTGTTATGGATTTCAATGCAGATTAAAGGCGAAGATTAGAAGGTGCCCCTTCAATCAAAAAGGATAATATAGACCTGTGTATCCAAATGAATCTATTAAATATGTTTGATCTGCAGGCTAATATGGCAACAACCTTTTCAAGGGTGTACCGAAGCAAATTCTAATGAAGTTTGCATTGGTTGGATTCCAGGAGCTTATACTTTCCTATGTTGGTATACAAAGAAAATGACCTAGATATTTGACTGTTGTCATATTGTGTTCATACATACATACCTGTTGTTCCTACGAACACATGCCCGACAACTGGCATGAACTCTTTATGTTTGTTTCAGATCGATTCAACGTTAGCAGAGTCAATACAATCGCCCCCTTTTATCAAAAATATGATTGTTTTCGTCGATCACGACTGAAAGCGGTTTTGTTTTTCTCGGCGGTTTACTCTCACCCACGTGATACCACCCACCAATGAGTGAGAGCATTAGTTTCAGTTGTAGAATGATTACACGCGATCGACATGAGCCATCGTTCATGTCTTATCTTAAACTATGTCTTGTGTGAAATCCTGCAGCGTCAGCACCAACATCCTCCTCCCTTGATGCAAGGAGTCAATCGATCACTAGTTCCTCACCTAATCTGCATTGCTCTTTCATTGCTGGTACAGTGTACTACTGTTAAGGTTATCATTCATGCTAGCTGCTGAATCAGATGTATGAACGAACGAACGAATAAGTGAAGTCATTAGTCTCATCATCTGTCTATCTTAGTAGCTCCATTGATTTCAGGTACTGTCTCCTTTTGTTTTGTGTTGACAAAGTTTGTTCCATGTTTTCTCCTGTATTTCCATTTGGGAATTGAGACCCACATGTTTTCCCCTGTATATCCATTGGGAATTGGGGCATACATGCTAGAGTAACTAAGGTGCAAGAACGAGTGAAGTCATTTGGGAAGTTTCAGGTGTAAGAATTTTCTTTTTCCCCTAAAAAAAACTAAGGTGTAAGAACGTTGCAAAAAAGATAAAAAAAAATAAAAGAAGAGAAGGGCCCAACCGGGTTCGAACCGGTGACCTATTGATCTGCAGTCAATTGCTCTACCACTGAGCTATGGACCCTTGGATGCTTGAATGAGTATATTCAGCAGCTATATAAGGTGAATGGTGCATTGATTTTCTGCCTCATTATTTCGGCCACGTTTTTATGGCGTCATTTTCTTTTCCTTTTTTGAAAAAAGACACCTAAACGGCATCTTTTGATTCATATAGAAAAAAGTAAAACACGGAATTACTCCTGTATCCTGTAAGAGAAATTTGTGGCAAACGAACTCCACGGTTTGAGTGGATGAAAATGCTTCTCCAAATATAGTGCAAATGACTCCTGAGTGAGGATTAAAATTGAAAATATTCCCGAGGATAAAAATCCCATGAAATTCTATTGCAACAAAGGAGCCCTCGCTATTTGACATCAGCACTGCTATACAGACGACAGTACGTAGACGATTTATGAACGACAACCCATTCAAGCCGTCCATGCAAAGCAAAAGTTGTTTGCAAACCGCTGGATGGACCATCGTGCAAGGGTCGTTCACCCTATATGTCGTGTGCACAGCAGTTTCGATTTGACATCCAAAAGGTACCATGCAAATGGATTGCACAACAATATGATATGAACAATCAATATATCATATTGCAATACGACGGGATGGGCAACTACCGATTCACAAACTCAGTGGAACGCAAACAAAACATTCTGAAACTGAAAACTCTCTCCAGCAGACCAGACATATTGATGATCCAAACAGAGGCTACCAGTGCACGTTGTTAGATTAGATACTACAAAGACGTGAATTCATAACATCCAGACTACAGCACCAAACCATTAATCAGTACAGGCAATGCTTGCTTGATAACTGTCTCTTACACACTCCCTGATCCAGAGCATTCGGCATACAAACTAACAGCAGCATAGAGAAAACAGACTCTTCTGGTTTACGCCGAGTCGTCAAACTCATTTCGGGTTCCTGAGGACGATGATGACCGAATCCCCACGGAGGAACATCTTGCTTATGAACCTGTCCTTGTTCACCGGGAGAGCCTTCTTCTTGCCTTTACCAGTCTTTGGAACCTGTAGCGAGCGGAATGGATGTTAGTGGACGCAGCAACACAAGACAAGACAAGGAAACGGTGCATTTAGCGGCTGGGATGTTGTTGCCACCACACACCTCAGTCCACATCTCCCTGACGTTCTCAAGAACCATGTTGCAATGACGATCAAATGCCCTCACGCGACCAAGCAACTTCTTGTTGTTCCTGCAGTTGATAAGCACCTAAGGCAGAAGAGAGGATACATCATTAGAACAACTTGTAACATGGAAAACATCACCTACAGGCTACAGTCAGTGCAAGTGCAGTCACCTAGAGATCTAGGTTTCCCCATATTTGTTACCAAGTAGAAGAAAGAAACCAGTTTATTGCAATTTACATCATAAGCAAACAAAGCAAGCTAAAATCTGTGACAACAAGATGGTTGGTTACTGATACCTTACACCTTGATGCATTTAACGTTGCAGTACCAAAGAGGGCGGCACTGTTACAGAGGACAATTGACTGACGAAAAGGTGCAGAGAAACTATCGTATTTACTTATTATTACACGATTCTGAATTCAACTTCGCAGTATTAAGTTGGTAGCACTATAATAAGGGAAACTGATGAGAGGCTGCACAGGAACTACAGTTCAAACTTAATAACTATTTATATACACGATGGTGCATTTAACCTTGCAGTACTACACTATTTACCAAAGGCATATCACGAAAGGCTGCACCAAAACTATGGCTAATTACTCATCTATGGTCAGTGCAAGTGCAGCACCTAGAGGTCTACTTTTCTCGTATTTGTTGCAGTTTACATCATAATCACATCAAGCAAGCTAAAATCTAAATACTTATATATGTGTTGGTGCATTTAACTTTGCAGCATGAAGAAGGGAACACAATTACCAAAGGTAGTTGGTTGAGGAAAGGCTGCAGAGAAACTATAGTATTTACTAGTATATTATACACGATGATGCATTGAACTTTGCAGTATTAAGAGTAGCAGCACTATTACCAAAGGCAATTGATAGAAGTCTGCAAAGAGACTACTGTCAGTGCAAGTGAAGTCGCCTAGAGATCTAGCTTTTCTACAATTGTTACTGAGTAGAAAAAAATTACCAGTTTGCTTGCAATCATAAACACATCAAGCAGGGTAAAATCTGTGATAACATGTTACGTGTTGACGCATTTAACTTTGCAGTACTAAGAGGGCGACATTGTGACAAAGGGCAATTGGTTGACGAAAGGGTGCAGAGAAACCATCATATTTGCTCATCATCACACGATTGTGCATTTATCACACATTTGCGCGATGGTTCATTACTCACACATTTGCGCGATGGTGCGCTTAGCATTGTAGCACTAGGAGGGAAACTACCGTTCGCTTGCACGACAGGATCAGAGGCAACTGGGTCGATTGGTTTTTAAGCAAGTGCACGCACAACCGAGAACACCAGCACTCCAGAAGGGCAGGTGTTCAGTTCAAACAGATATGCAGAAAAAACAGTTAGTACTACTCCTACTACAGAAAATATATGTCCGCGCTAAGCTGAGATCTGAATCAACAGAGGCAAGAAGTCGACCAAACCAACCTGAGTGTTGTTCTTGACGCTGAGCATGAGAATGGAGAGGGGCCCCGTGCTGAACTCCTCCTCCTCCTTCTTCCCCTGCTGCAAGCAACACAAAGACAGAACCAACGACCGTGTCAGTAAGCTGCTGCGATGCATGGGAGGGCCTGCGGCTCTAATAAGTTGCGAGAGCTGGTGGATTCTTACATCGACGGGCGCTACCTCCGCCATGGACGCGACGGCTGGCTGACGGGGCGAAGGTCGGCGACCTGCACGCGGAGCAAACCGAATCAGCGGCGACAGTGAGAGATCCGCGCGGCGAGAAAACCCTAGGTTTCGGCGGCTGCTGCTCGTCAGGGGCGGCGCGTCGTCCCGCGAGACTGTGCAGGCGGGACTACGATAGGAGATGGACGGAGAGGACCTCGTACCTGAAAACCCGGGGGGAACAGCGGAGGCGCGGCGAGGACGGACGGACGGGAGCGGCGAGGAGGCGGGTCGAAGTTTTGGGGAGGGAAAGCGCGGTGGCGAGGGTGCGGCCGGATAGAGAGAGAGGAGGAGGGGGCTTCTTCGCTAGGGTTCTCACGGGCCTGTGGGCTCCGTTCCATTGTCGGCGGCTCGGCGCCAGCGCGAACCGACCGGCCCGGCAGGCGTTAAGACACGCGTAGAAAATAGTGGGCCTCGTTTGTTTATTTGGGCTTTCTGGCCGGTTTTTCCACAGGAAAAAAGACATGCCTAAAAAAATGTGCAAAGCGACGGTCAAAGCCGCTTTGTAGTTACTCCCTCCGTTCCAAATTACTCGTCGCAGAAATGGATGTATCTAGAACTAAAATACATCTAGATACATCCATACATGCGACAAGTAATTCGGAACGGAGGGAGTATTTGTGGACTGTCCCTTATAAAAAATGTTATTTGTGGACCAGCGCAATTGTCAAAACAGAGAGTAGAGGGCTTAACGGTGACGTTTGGTTTTGATGATGGTTTTGCTCTGGGTAGTCGGGGTAGAAGTGGCGGGATTGAGTTAATTTACGGGTCAAGAGTTTTTCAAAATACAATACTGATGCGGTTGTGTCCAAAGAAGGGAAGGAAGAATGGAGGTGAACATGCTTCTGTGGCGAGGCTAACAGAAGCCTTTGACAGCAGATCTGTGACACGATGGCTTGACTACCGGGTGAATCTACACTTTCGTGGCTTTGTATTGGAGATTTTAATGAGGTGCCGGAGAGACCAACAAATGGGACCTAATTTGAGAGATGTGGCTCAAATGGTAGGATTTTGGCAGGCGGTGGATCTATGTGGACTTGATGATCTTGAATACATTGGTGTTGATTGGACCTTTAGAAAATGAGTGAGTGGGCGACAATTGTGTCGAGTTGGGCTTGACAGGGCTTCAGTGACGGTCAACTTGAATTCTATGCTTCCCTTTGCGTCACTACGTCACTTGGTGGCTGCAAAATAGGACCACTGCCCTATTGTGTTATGTGATGAAGTTGAAGCTTCACACATGAGGATAGTTGTGGACAAGCCATTTTGTTTTGAAGAGATGTGGGGAACCCATCATAACTTTGTACAATGGTCGGTAGTACATGTAACGGGTGGCCCGCTCGGTTGCTTTGATGAAAGCAAAGGTAGACCGGCTAGTGAGCTACGTCTGACAAGAACTACGGTCACTCGAGAGAAGGTTCATTGAGATGCGCGCGGAACCGAACACGCAACGGCCATCTTACGAGGAAACAAAAATTGAAGCACGAATTATTGAGTTGAACTTCACTGCTGGATTCAATAGCCAGCAGTCGGGCAGCGGCGCCACAACCAGTCACGCACGGGAGCGAAAGGGCTGCGGTTGGGCGTGACGTGAGTTTGCGACAGCCGCCCAAGTGACTAATATTTGGAGCACTTGGTGCCTCATTTTATGGTTGCCCAAATAAAAATGCAAAAAAAATTATGGTTAGACTGCTGTTGAAGAGGGTTTTTGCCTCCGGGTGCCCTAAAATAGGGCAGCTATTGGAGGACGGTAAAGTTTGGTTTGTGTATATACACTTTACATGAAAAAAATAATTAGATAAAAAGTCAAAAAAAATGAAAATAAACTTGACCTTTCATTGTACTCGTAAAAAATCCCACGAAAGAAAAAAACCGTTGACTTAAGAAAAATAGTAGGTAAAATAGTGATTTGTATATAGCAATAAATTACTATTTTTCCATGACGAACGGTGTTTTTTATTTGCAAAAAATATACTATTGCAAAAGAAATTCAACCTTATTTTAAGAACTTATGAACTTTTTTGAATTTTATAATTATTTTTTTCTCTATATCGGGTTTATATACACCCAGGATCTATATCGGATGTATATACACCTAGGTACCAAACGGCATTTCCCAGCTATCGGAGATGCTCTTATGTCCTGTTCAATACTAATTGCACTATAATGATCCATAAGTATAGGGGATCTATCGTAGTCCTTTCGATAAGTAAGAGTGTCAAACCCAACGAGAAGCAGAAGGAAATAATAAGTGGTTTCCAACAAGGTATTCTCTGCAAGTACTGAAACAAGTGGTAACAGATAGTTTTGTGATAGGATAATTTGTAACGAGCAATAAGTAACAAAAGTAAAAAAAGTGCAGCAAGGTGGCCCAATCCTTTTTGTAGCAAAGGACAAGCCTGGACAAACTCTTATATAGAGAAAAGCGCTCCCGAGAACACATGGGAATATCATCAAGCTAGTTTTCATCACGCTTATATGATTCGCGTTTGGTACTTTGATAATTTGGTATGTGGGTGGACCGGTGCTTGGGTACTGTTCTTACTTGGACAAGCATCTCACTTATGATTAATCTTTATTGCAAGCATCCGCAACTACAACAAAAGTATTAAGATAAACCTAACCATAGCATGAAACATATCGATCCAAATCAGCCCCTTACGAAGTAACGCATAAACTAGGGTTTAAGCTTCTGTCACTCTAGCAAACCATCATCTACTTATTACTTCTCAATGCCTTCCTCTAGGCCCAAATAATGGTGAAGTGCCATGTAGTCGACGTTCACATAATACCACTAGAGGAGAGACAACATACATCTCATCAAAATATCGAACGAATACCAAATTCACATGACTACTAATAGCAAGACTTCTCCTATGTCCTCAGGAACAAACGTAACTACTCACAAAGCATAAACATGTTCATAATCAGAGGAATATTAATATGCATATAAGATCTGAACATATGATCTTCCACCAAATAAACTAACTAGCATCAACTACAAGGAGTAATTAACACTACTAGCAACCTACTAGCACCAATCCCGGACTTGAAGACAAGAATTTGATACAAGAGATGAACTAGGGTTTTGAGAGGAGATGGTGCTGATGAAGATGTAGATGAAGATTGCCCTCTCCCAATGAGAGAAGCGTTGGTGATGACGATGGCGATGATTTCCCCCTCCGGGAGGGAAGTTTCCCCGGCAGAACAGCTCCGCCAGAGCCCTAGATTGGTTCCGCCAAGGTTCCGCCTCGTGGCGGCGGAGTTTCGTCCGAGAAGATGGCTTATTATTTTTTTTTCCATCGAAAGACTTCATATAGCAGAAGATGGCCACCAGAGAGCCACCAGGGGGCCCACGAGGTAGGGGGCGCGCCCCCCACCCTCGTGGGCAGGGTGTGCCCCCCTGGTGAATCTCTTCCGCTGAGTATTTTTTATATATTCTGAAAACGTCTTCTGTGAAGTTTCAGGACTTTTGGAGCTGTGCAGAATATGTCTCTAATATTTGCTCCTTTCCCAGCCCAGACTCCCAGCTGTCGGCATTCTCCCTCTTTATGTAAACCTTGTAAAATAAGTGAGAATAGGCATAAGTATTGTGACGTAATGTGTAATAACAACCCATAATGCAATAAATATCAATATAAAAGCATGATGCAAAATGGACGTATCACACTACACTAAAATACTATGTGTATCTTTTGAATATAGCGCACATCTTTAAGTACTTGCATATATTTGACTCCCTCTATTTTTTTTATTTGAACAGGAGAAGGGTCCAGAAGGACCCTGAAGCTGCATTAATATTGAAACAGTGGTAGTACACAACACATTAAATAAGGACCCATAAGCAGACCTAAACTGCAAACAGTCCCTTACTTTTACAAAGAGAACCCCAAAACATAGATGGAAAACACGATCGGGTCCTCGATACCCTCACCACGGACACAGCTCCATCGTCGTCGGGGACGACACCACTTGGGATGGCGGAGCTTCCATGACATCTCGTCCCAGATTCCACAATGATGATGTACTGCCTCTGATTTGGCAACTTGGCCTGGAGGAAAAAGAAAAGCCGCCCTACCAAGCAGTCATGGCCTGGAGGATATGGTGATGTGATGAAGCCAACCGGCGACCAAACGAAAACAGATAGAGCTGGTACTCCGAACTTGACTCTCAACAAAAAAATTACATGAAGAGAGAAGAGCTTTCGAGAGGGAGCGAGGTTTGCCAATGAGGGTGGAGTTCCGTGAGTGGATATTTGACTCCCTCATGGTTGAGCTCTTCAAAACGGTTTCAAAGACGGATATATTTTTATCAAATTATGGACCAGAGCTAATATGGACCGATGGCGCATATGAACATGATTAGTACAAAGTTGTTCGATATAAGATTTTATATTAACAAAGGTTGGAATCTTGAAAAGTGTAGTACTAGTAGTGCTTGGAATCCATGGTTTTGTACAAGTGGCCTGAGAGAGAACTGGTTATATATGGCTTTATGGGACAGTACTGCCCAAAGCCCAAAGGTAAACAAGTTGTTAGGAAAGCTGGACACCAAGCAGTCAACTTGGGAAGCTACCTACAAAAATTTGCAATAAAAGTTAGGAAAGTAGGAGTACTCGCGACATTGGGTTTCAGATGTTGGCATCTGGTGTGCATGCTTCCTCCAACCAACCTATATCTCTCTCTCTCCCTCTTTATGTGCTTTGCATCGTTGCGTGTGTATGAGAGCATTCCATTCGGAGAAAGGTCATCAAGCGACGCTTTGGCCGAGTGGTTAAGGCGTGTGCCTGCTAAGTACATGGGGTTTCCCCGCGAGAGTTCGAATCTCTCAGGCGTCGTTTCCTTTTTGTTTCGCCATCTTTTTCTCTGGATGGGCCACAATTACTAACGTGGCTCTGGTTGCCCTTGGGCCCACCGAATGACAGTATTGGTTTTATAGAAGGACTTGTTGTTTTTATTGGATTTTTCTCTCTTTGCTCTTCTGATTAATAAAAAACAATACGTTGTTGCTTTTGGCGTACTGTTCGGTCTATAGTATTGCGTACTTGTATGAGAATAATCGAGTGGTAGCTAGTACTATCATTGTACGCAACGCCAACGCATCCTGCATGGTTCAGCTGCACGCCTTCACTAGTGCATGCGCAATCTATGTAATGTATCTATCAGTCTGTGACTTGACGAAGCCACATGGCAACCCAACCAAGCAAAGCCTCGCCACTAGTATATACAGACACCCAAAACTTGCCACAATTTGTAGACATGGATGGCGATGCCTGAGCTAATCACATGCATCTACACTAACTGACTGAACTAATTTATTGCACTCTCGACCGATCTTTCCTGCATAGTTGATGGACGATGTCAAGCGGTGCGGTCGATCGAGCTGGGCACGTGGATCATACATACCGAAACCGCAGCAACTCCGGATATAGTATCATGGATGGGTTAACGGACGTACGCTTGTGTTGGCTGACGGGGACACTCCAACAGCAGCTGGGCAGCTCAAGAGGAAATTGAGCGGCAAACGCATGTGGACGGATGTCTGCGCGCGCCATCTCACATCTCAGCCATGCATTATAGACCTCGCCCGCCCGCTAACGACGACTTGCTTATCAGCTGATCGTCCTGATCATCATCAGACCATCATCATCTCACAAACTATCAATCATCTTCAAAAGACCACGCAGTAAGTAATTAGCCTGTCGCCAAAAGGAAGGGACGCGCCTAGCTAACTGATCAATCAAATTAAATTTAAATCGATGGAAGCAGCTAGCTTAATCATATGCATGCATGTACACCGTGATGAAAAGCGATGGAGGCGGGCAGGCCCAGAATTTCATTCGTCGTACAGGAGAGAAATAAAGAAGCTAGCCTTTTGCAAAAGCATAAAGGCTCCAACCGAACCGGTCGACCATAAAGAAAAGTAGTAGATACTGGTATTTCTGCAGCATGCGTACGTACTCTATGTGTGTATATAAGTACGTATATAATATTATGTTGATAAAGTAAACAGTGGTCCGCCCGTGCTAGTACACATTGTCTTTTCCCCTAACAACAAAAACAAGCACGTACACGTGCACTTGGCTGCATGCTTGCTTCGTACACGTGCATGCCCTGCGATTTTGATTTGATCCGCCACCACAGCCGTTCTTTGTTGTGAAAACTGAATTAGGAGCCTGAAAAAATTATGTGTAAAAAAAGCCTGAAAAAAATTGTTGATCGGGACAAAAGAAGGAAGGGGAGGAAAAGGAAGAGATTTCCTATTTTTACTAAGTAAGAGCAACTCCAATGTTCGTTCGCCCGCGTCCGTTTAGGTCGGCGTGGACAAAAGTGGCGGCCCAACGCGCCGACCCAAACGGACGTGCGTTCGTTTTTCATCCGCGGGCGACCCATTTCAGGCCCATTTTTGAGCCGGATTTGCGTCGGCGCGGACACGAGACGGACGCGCGCGCCTACTCCTCTCCCCGGGCCCGCCTGTCGGTACCAGCCACAACCATTTCCCCCATTTTCCCAAAAACGCTCCCGCCAGCGCGCGCTCCTCGCCCCCAAACCAGCGATGGAGGACGCCATCGACCTCGACCTCGACGCCGCCGCCGGCCTCGCCTTCCTCGCCTCGTCCGGCGTCGTCGCCCCCTCCGAGAAAGGCAAGCCTCGTGCCCCGCGCAAGACCGCCGCGGCGACCAAGCCAAAGAAGGCGCTGACGCCCGAACAGCGGGCAAGGGAGTCGGCCAAGAGGAAGGGCCGGAGGTACGCCGCGGACGCGAGGGATGAGGCCGCTGCGCAGGCCGCCGCCGCGCGGCAGGAGTTCACCAACGCCCGCGTCGCCGCTGTAACGAGGGAGCGCCGGCGTTTCAAAGAAGAGCAAATGAGCGCTTTCATGAAGATCCAAAGGAGGAGGCTTGACCTTGACACCGAGAAGCAAGCCAAGATGTTCGAGTTCGAGGCCGAGAAGCAAGCGAAGATGCTAGAGATCGAGACCGCCAACGCCAAGACAAAGGCGAAAGAAGTGGCTCTTGCAAGCATGATGACCGGGGTGGAGATCATGAAGGTGGATCTCAACGCCTTGTCGCCAAGGAAAAGGCCGTGGTTCGAGAAGATGCAGGCCGACATGCTCAAGTTCCAGGACGACTGATCTATGGCGTCGAGGGCCATCTTTTTGTATGCCGGCAGGTGTGCCGGCATGACCACGGGAGCCGCGGTGGCGTGGTCGAACTCCAAGTCCCACCATTTTTTGCGTGCTGGCATGTGTGCCGGCCGGCTGGCGAGCGAGTGCGCCAGCAGGAACTGTGGTATTTTCTGAAGCCGGCATTGTATGCCGGTGCTGGCATGGTGCCGACATGAGACATGGCCGCTGGCATGACCAGCCGCGGGCCTTTTTTAATTCAAAAGTTGAATGCGGACATGAAATGGGTCGGCGCGTTGGGCGCATTACCGACCCAAATGCAAAACTGGGCGGACATCGGGCGGCCGGCCGACCAAACGGACAAAAACCGAACAAATGCGCCGTCCGTTTGGGTTGCCCCATTGGAGTTGCTCTAATCCCTCCGTTAAAGTTGAGTCATCTATTTTAAAACGGAAGGAATAATACTACGGGGCAGCTGCAACGCACACACCAAGGAGAGATCGAGGATAATCACGCGACAGCGAAAAAAGGTTTGCCACACTTGGCAGTTGGCAGTATGAGCTGAGGTTATTACTCGCGCATGCTAATTAATTTGTATTCTCTCTATAAAGAAATATAAAAATATTTAAATTATTAAAATAGTGATCTAAACATTTTTATATTTATTTACAAAGAGAATATTTAATCAACCACTTAGTTAGGGGATTGATTAACAAGCGCCGGCAGGCGGTGGTGGTGTGCGGTGTGGACGGTAGAGAGCCAGACAGACAGCACAAACGACAACCTCCTAAACCGCACGTCGAGACATGCAGTACAGACGCACGGGACAAAACAAAAAAACATCACGGAGCCGGCCAGGTGATTCCTTGGGAGCGCAGAGTTCCATCTGTTCCTCCAGCGTCCAGGACTGCTATTTGCCTGCCGTTCATCATATCCACTGCATTAGCGAACGATCCACTTAACGTTACGCCATTTCTATCTGTACTTGAAAGAAAAAACAAGTTTTCCCATCAAAATAATACTTCCTCCGTTCCGAATTACTTGTCGCAGGTATGAATGTATCTAATTGTATTTTAGTTCTAAATATATCCATTTCTGCGACAAGTACTCCCTCCGTTTCTAAATATTTGTAGATTTCAAATGATCACCACATACAGATGTATATAGACATATTTTAAAGTGTAGATTCACTTATTTTATTCTGTATGTAATCACTATTTGAAACCTCAAAAAAACAAATATTTAGGAACGGAGGGAGTAATTTGGAACGGAGGGAGTACTATGATGATGAAAAAACAAGTTAACGTCACGCCACGCATGCAGGCCCGCTCACCAACCCCCCGTCCTCATCCTCGCACCATGCGGGCGTGGGTAGTGCGTACGTACACACGTATTTATTTTCTGAAGGGTACGTACACACGGCAGCAGTCACAGATTTTACTACTACGTGTTGTGCATAGACAGAGTCACACCACACAACCAATGGCTCAAACACATCAAGTTCCTAAGCCTAAATATCAGGTGCGTTGCAATTCGTTTTTAGTTGAGGTGCATCGCAATTGCTGCAAGTAAAACATTTTAATAATATCTATATCTATATCTATATCTTGGAGGCAGATCTAACTGATTGCGGCCATCAAACTAAGTCAATCCAACGACCTAGACTGCTCTAATGGCGAGCGTTCAACGTGTTTAACATACAATTAATATCATGCCAAATATTGCACTAATCACAGAATTAATCTATATCTATATCTATACAATATAAAAAGAACCAAAGGGGCAGATCCAACTGATCTCAGCCATCAAACTAAGTCAATCCAACGACCTAGATTGCTCTAATGGCGAGCGTTCAACGTATTTAACATGCAATTAATATCATGCCAAATATTGCACTAATCATAGAATTAATACATAAATAATAGCATACCTAATATCCACATGTAATTTATATATTACCTAAATATTAACGTGCATTGCACCTACGCATTTACTAGTACCCGCAAAAAGAACTTCTTAATATAATTGTCAATTGATATCTTTAATTGACTAAGTAGCAGTAGTCGCATTTTTACAAGGCCCACTTTAAGGGCCCCTTTGATTCAAAGGTTTTTCATTGGGAATTTGGAATGATTGTTGATCCAACCCATCAGGACCGCAAACCCACTTTAACTTCGTTTGTCGGCCCCGTCACAGGAGAGGGCGGGAACCCATGGCTTCACTCTGATGGTGGTAGGGCTAGAAATAAAGTTAGGTATTGTCTTCAAACAACCGTGATGAGACGATGATACCCCGCCGCCGACGTGGAATAACGTATTCCCCGCCCGTCCACGGTCCGACGATTCTTTTTCGCATCGTCGAGAGGTGTGTGAGGATGATGTGTCCTTCGATCTGATTCTTTGGTCTGGCTTTTTTTGTTTTCAGGGTTGTCTTGGTAGCGCCGTCCTATGCGGCGGACAACGTGGTTGTGCATCTAAGTCCTCCGGCTCCAAGTTCAATCGATTAAGGGTGGTTTAGCATTCGCCTCATCGAGGAACGTGTGAGATTTGTGTTCCTCAACTTCATTTGGTCGAAACTAAAGGGTTCCGCGGGTCCTTATCAACATTATCTTCTATATATGCGGCTTGCTATGTGGACCACAGCTATCGACGCCTTCTAGTCTAAATCGACGATTTATTGGCCATTGTTTCTACAAGTTCTTGGGTTTAAAAATTTGCTTTGTTGAGACGGAGAGACAACGAGGATTGCTCACGACGCGCCATCGATGAATGTAGGAGAAATAAGACTTTGGTGGCATTTTCATGGCAATTTATATTGACGTGATGATGACAAATTTATTTTGGAAGAACGACAACTTCCTATCAAATTAAACAGACCGAGGCAAATTTACCATACTACTGGCTAACTAAATTTGACATCCTCAGCAAACATAATTTGCCATAAAAGCGTTGGATTTGCCATGCTTGAAAGTCTGACGTTTGCTGGATATTCGGGTCTAAAGAAACCCTCATCCAAATCCATGTTACTTCTGTTAGCACTAGCAGCGGTAATTAGCAGAGTGAGAGAGAGTGTGTAAAAACGCAAAGCCAGCCGCAGTGTGCTGGAGGGGAGAAGAGGAGAGAATAGCCGGCCGGGGCCGGGGCCGGGGCCGGGTAGGCGGGCAGCACTATGCCGGGAGAGAAAGTGAAGAGGCCCCACCGGTCAACCACCCTACCTCTCCTCCTCCATTATTCTATTGCTGTCTTTTAATCGCTTCTCACCGTCGTCCGGTGGAGCAAATGGAAATGGACAAGCAGAGTCGCCTTAGAAATCTCGCAACATCTGATTAACGCGCTCGGCTCGGATCTTTTTCTTTTTGTGCAGTTCCGCCGGCTCCCTAATTAAGATTCCCCTTTTCCTCCTCCTTCCCCCCTCTCTCTCCCCCCTCCTCCTCCGCGGCGCGGCGCAATGATTTCCGTCCCCCTGCTGCTCCGGTACCGCCCGGGAGCACACTAGCCAGCAGGTAGCAGTACCAGGAGTTGGAGGAGGAGGAGGAGGAGCTCCCGCCGAATCTGCTCCGGGTGGTCCTACGCACAGCGCCACCTGCCGTATCGACGACCGGTTTCGGCCTCGGCCGGGGGTCGTCAGCGCGGCGGGCGGGATGTTCAAGCTCCACCGCCACCGCTCCTCGGACCGGAGCGTCGGCGAGCGCTTCGAGTTCAGGTTCTCCAGCTTCCGCGCCGTCATGGTGAGCCCGCCCGTCCGTCACCCGCCCAGATTCCCCCCCTCGCCCCCTTAGCTTACTACCACTAGCACCTCCGCCCGCTGTCGATTCGAGCGGCGGTGGCGGCATTGGGGAGATCGCGCGCGCGTTCCGGAACTGCCAATCGCCGCGTTGCTCCTCTGCTTGATCTACGACTACTATTTAGCTAGATCAAACCATACTCACCATACTACGCCCGCCTATGTAGAGATTTCATTTCTAGCTAGCTAGCTGTGTCACACACCTGACCTAACCTAGCCACTACTAGTAACCTGTGTTTAATGGTTGCTGCGTGATCTGGCCATTATGATGATCCCCCAATCCAAGCCTACCTGTGTGTGTGTGTGTGTGTGTGTGCGCGCGCGTGTGACATTTGGAATTGGACCACCATGTCACAGATCAAACCAGCGCTGCACGGGCAACTTTCCACTGGCAATTGCCTCTTTCTAGTCTTTCTAGAAGAATAAAAAGCACGGTATTCTCCTTTCTGGTTGGTGTTTCACAGTTATTCTGAGAATCTCCTATTAATAGATAGGAGTAGATTACTGCAGCATGGTGTTCCATTTCTCTAAGGGCAGGTTTCTGGAAGAAATGCCAGTGAACCTGTCTTACGATTTTTATTTTTTGTCGGAAACAGCATTCAACTTCAGTTTCAGTATGCTCAGGGTGCCAGGCTTATTTCCTGTGGTACACGCGCTAGGTGTATTTACTGTTTTTTCGACGACTCTGATTGATCTGACTTGTATTCTACAGGTCCCTGCAGTATCGGACAGGATGTTCCTTTCGATAGTCTCCGTGGATACCGGGAAAACCATCGCCAAATCCAGTAAAGCGGCTGCCCGCAGTGGAATCTGCCAATGGCCCGATTCCATATCAGAACCGATATGGTTTTCTCGAGACGCAGTGTCAAAAGAGTTTGATGAGTGCCAATACAAGATTGTTGTTTCTGTGGTACGTATGAGTATTCATAGCGTACTACCGTGTTCTATCTAGCCACCTTTGTTTTTCAATCTCACTGGTATGGATGTATGGATATTTGTGGACTAGTATTTGTTTTGCTGAACAATTCAATCCCTTGTTGCAGGGATCAATAAGAACTGGTATTCTTGGCGAAATTTTCCTAAACCTGTCCAACTTTCTGAATTTGGCGGACCCAACTGCTATCTCTATGCCGTTGAAGAGATGCAACTCGGGAACAGTTTTGCAGGTAAGCGAGTACCGTGCAACCGTTTCCTTTTTAAAGATTTTTTGGGTGCTCGTGTATATGGTCCTGTAACCTGAAAATGGTGTCAACTCACTCAACTCTTAGTTTTTATGCTTTTTCATTTATTCTGCTTATGGTGACATTGGTTGCTTCTCGTTTGCAGCTTAAGGTTCAATCTCTTGGCACAAAGCCTAAGTTGGGGTAACTAATTCAACTTGAGTTTTACTCTTTCCTTATTTCCCATTTATAGCTCCAATGTGCACACTTCACACTGAAGACCCTGCAATCTCTTTATATTGCTCTCCCATTATTTTTGCTGTCTGCAAGTGTTGATACTCTATTATAACCTTGGCATATCTATACAGTGGTGTGAGATCTTCAAGGGACATGCCTCCTCGTATCAGTGACCATTGTCTAATAAATGACGACATGGATAACAAATCAGATGGCTCTGATAATACGGCCAACAGGAGTGTCCGTTCTTCGTCAGGAACTCCTTTAGGGGGCACTTATCAAGATGAACCTGGAAACAGGGTATGCTGATATTCAGAACAATGCTCTCCATCCTAAGTTCATTTTTTCAGAACAGTGTTTCCTTTAACGAGCGTGCAATGCATGCTTTGAGTTATGTTTCTATTAATTTATTTGCACCTTTTGAATTTTATTTTAGTAATAATAACTTGATTCTTGATCATTTAGACACATCTTCCCACACTGATGATACCACTCTTCAGGAAAGTCAAGCTAGCTTGTCATTTGACTGTTTCTGGTGCCTACAGATATCGAGAAATATGTCTCTTATTGTCAGTATAACTGGTTAAATATCACAAGAATATTCGATTACAGATCCAAGTTCTTCTCTTTTCCATGCTGTTGTTCCATCTGTTTGCAGTCTAACTACTCTAGGATAGTTGGAAGTAAACACCCCATGTTCCAACAGCAGTTACATACTTCCAATCCATGAATCTTCTCTTTTCTGCAGCTAATAGCAGACTTCAAATGTTCATTTGCCTATTTGCCCTTGATCATCGCATTATGTCTTAAGTTTATTTTTGATCTTTCTAGCATTGTTTCTTTTAAGTACTCATTAGTCTTGCATCAAGCTGTGGCTCCACATGTATATAAATTGTATTTTATTTGTTTAAATTCACAATCATGATTTTTTTTATGTAATGCCCTGTCAGAGTATTATGTGTAAATAATGGGTGTCTCCTTTTTTCCCTTCAGGAAATGAGTTTCTCAGCTTCAGGGTCTCACCGGAGCTCCAATTCTGGAGATAGTACCCAAGATAGAACAAATTTGTCTCCGATAGACAACACTAATGGTGGATTGTATGTCGGAAGGCAGGATTCAGGTAGTTCCTATGTTAGCGCTGGCCGTGGTGATGAAGGATTGAGATCAAACAATTCATCTTTCAGTTCCCGGGCTTCAGGTCCAAACACGCTGCAAGGAAATACTCCAAAATCCTTTTCAAATGGGATTGCTCAGTCATCTTTGGGGACAACTGATTCATCTAAAGATCTTCTTGAAGCTGCTGAAGAAACAATTGAAGAACTCCGTGATGAGGCAAAAATGTGGGAACGACATTCTCGCAAATTGAAGGCTGATCTAGAGGCGCTGAAGAGGGAATGCTCTGAGAAATCAAAGCAACAGACTGAGCTAGCACTTGAACTGTCTGCTGCACATGCTGAGCGGGATTCGTACAGACATGAAATTGAAGAATTGAAGTCATCACGGCAAGAGTCATCTCGGCAAGAGTCATTTCGGCCAGAGTTAAGCAGACGACAAATAAAATCTGTAACCCCCAAACGTGGGGACTGGATCAACATGGAGAAGGAAGTAGAAGACGAGATGAAGTTTCTGAAAGAATCAAATGCAACCTTACAGGTACAGCTGAAGAGCACTCAAGAGGCAAATATAGAGCTTGTTTCTATTCTTCAGGAACTGGAAGAGACCATAGAAGAACAGAGAGCGGAGATATCTAAAATTTCTGAGGCCAAGGATGTCACTAATACAGATGTATTGAAGAATGGGTTGTTAGTCAAAGAAGACACAGAATGGGCTAGGAAACTGTCAATGAAAGAAGATGAAATTAATACTTTGAGGCAGAAACTAGATCGCCTTCTCAGTATTGAAAATGCAGGTGCCGCAGGTTCTGATACCGTTTATCTTGAATTGGAGAAAGAAAATGAAACTCTAAGGGTAAAAATACAAGAACTTGAGAAAGATTGTTCTGAACTAACAGATGAAAATCTGGAGCTTATATATAAGCTGAAAGAAAGCAGTGTGGGGAAAGGGCAGGATTCTCGTGTTTCAAACAACAGTGAATTGCAAATTGAAAAGCTTACATCACAAATATATGAACTGGAAGAGGAACTTAGAAATAAGGAAATGATGCATGACGGCAGTTTTACCGAGTCATCAGTGTCTAATGCCAAAGAGTTAAAGAGGAAGTGTGCTGACCTTGAGCTGAAGCTGCTACGTTTTAGGTCTCAAGGCTTTGAGCTAGAAGAGAAGTTCCGAAAAAGCCAAGAAGAACTAGAACAAAAAAATCTTGAGTTATCTAAGCTGAGAGAGGAGCTTGAAGGCTTGGAAGGTGGTGAAACTGGTGGTGCGAGAGGATACCAATTTAGAGAAGATCTAGAGGACAATGAATCTGAGACAGATATACTGAAGACTAGAGTCCAGCTACAACAGCAAGAAAATGATGACTTGCGGCGCTACAAAGTCGAAACGGAAAATTTGATGTCTGAAATTCAGGCAGAGAAGAGTCTGTTAGAGGAACGCTTGGCAGCATCAGTTAAAGAAAGTAGCATCACTTCCAAATGCTTGGATGAATTGCAACAAGACATTTTGGTGCTTTCTAGCAGCATAGATTCCCATGTGTCTGCTAATAAGGTTCTTGAAAGAAAGATAAATGAACTCGAGAGCTGCAAAGCAGAACTAGAGTTACATATATCAGAGCTTGAACAGGAAAATATAGAGTTATCAGAACGCATATCTGGACTGGAAGCCCAATTATCTTACATTACAAATGAAAAGGAGTCAAGTGAGCTGCAGATGCACGACTCAAAATCCCTTGTCATCAGTCTCAAAGATAAAGTAGAGCGACAACAAGTAGAGATGGATACTCAAAGGGTTGAGTTTAAACAAAAACAGCAAGAAACGCAAAGAAAACTGTCGGAAGCACAGGACGATTCAGAAGTTCTGAGAAGATCTAATTCTAATCTGCAATCTACAGTTGAGAACCTTATTGAAGAGTGCAGTTCCCTTCAAAATCTGACTGCAGATCTCAAGAAGCAGAAGTTGGAATTGCATGGCCGTTTTATGCAACAAGAGCAGGAATTGGATAACTCTAAAAAAAGGATCCTTGATTTTTGTAAAACAGTTGAGTTCCTAGAAGCAAAGCTTTCTTCTCTTCAGAAGGACATATCTTCCAAAGAGCAATCATTGCTGTCAGAACTGGAGAGTATATTCCAGGAGCACACAGAGCAAGAAGAAAAGATAAACCGTGCTCATTTCATGTTAAATAAGATCGAGAAAGAAAAGACTCTTGAGGTAGAGAATCTTGAGAGGGAGGTCGTGAGCCTCACTGCACAGGTCTCCTCCACACACAAGGAGAGAGAAAATGCCACAGTAGATGCCATCCGGGAGGTCTCTGTCCTGCGAGCTGAAAAGGCCAAACTTGAGGCTAATTTCGAAAATGTCAGTGCGCAGTTGAGACATTATGAGTCTCAACTGGAGGACCTTCGCAAGGAGTCCAAAAGCAAGATTAAAGGTTTGGTTGATTCTCTTAATGCATCCAAACAGAGTGAGGAAATGTTGACAGCAGATGCAGAACATATGAAGAAGTTGATGGAAACTGCTAAATCCAATGAAGACGAGTTACGGAAGTCTTCTGGTGAACTAGAGTTAAAGCTTAAAGCCAGTGACTATGAGAGACAGCAAATGATGGAAGAAATATCTGGCCTGAAACTTCAGGTCCAGAAAATAACAAGTCTTCAAGATGAAGTTTCCAAACTTAGAAGCTCCCTTGACGAGGCTAAGTTTGAAAAGGGAAAATTAAAGGCGCTGCTAGAGTCTGTGACTGAGGAATGTGAAGAACTGAAGGCACAGAAAGCGATGCTAACAGATAAAGTTTCTGAGATGCAAGAGACTTTGGACAATGGTGAAGAAGAAAAACGAAGCAGAATATCTATGCAAGCAAAGCTTGTGAGATTGGAGAGTGATCGATCAGCATCGGAAGCATCACATGTACATGAAGCAGAGTTAAAGAACGAACTTAGTAGGATCAGAAGATCAAATAGCGAATACCAGAGGAAGATACAATCCCTTGAGCAGGAAATTGAGGATCTCACTAGAAAGCAGGTTAGCTATATACAGTACTTATTGTGATGATTAAAGAAAATCACCGCATTGATGTTCCTAATGTCTTGGCATCCCCTTGCATTTCCTTGTATTTTCAGGAGATTGGAGATTCTACAGATATTCAGTCAAAGATTCAAATACTGGAAACTAAGCTTGCAGAGGCTTTGGAGGAAAATAGGACGTACAGGGCTCAACAAAAGAGGTATCCCTTGCACTCTGAAGCCTGAACCTAAATGTTAGCATTATGCATAGAATGGTTATACGTGCTATTACACTTTTCTTTTGTTATGGGTAGTCAGTCTAAGCAAGCATTGACAAGTGACAGCCCTCCCAAAAGTTCTTTTTTTCCTTGTAATGTAATATAAATATCCATGTAATTTTAAATAAAAAATTGACTATTTGCACTGCAGAATGCAATTGCTTATTAGTCGGGCGAGGAAATAGCTTCTACAATCTGTTATGCATTGCAGTATATTCTTAGCTCTTTCTCTATCTTAACTGCTCCTTCATATGAACTGGGACCATGTGAATTGACTAGGTATGACTTTATACACATCACTAGCTGGAGAACCGGTGTTTAAGCTTAATATCATGTCTTGAAGCTAGATTGTACACTGGTATTAACAGAACCTTGAAATCTGTTGGTTACCACTGTTTGTGGAAAATCATTTCATTTTATTGGCTTGAGGGATTGTCCATACTGTAGGTATATGATGGCAGAGGACACATCTCCTAGCAAATCTTTTTATAGGGAAAATTATAGAGGACTCCCGTACATCATAGCAAATCATCTTTTATTGCTGATTTGTTAATTTTCAGCTGTCTATATTCAGAAGATCAGAATTTTCACATATTTTATAATTTTCTTGTACAGTCCCATTGCCGAGGAGCAATCTGCTGGCGGGGACAGGATTTTGCAGCTGGAAGGAGATCTAAGAGATATGAAGGAGCGGTTACTCAATATGAGCCTAGAGTATGCAGAAGTAGAGGCCCAGCGGGAACGATTAGTGATGGAGCTGAAATCTGTCAAGAAAGGGGGGCGATGGTTCTAACATGATGGAGACCTTTTGCCTGCCATAAACATAAGACTGACAACACAGGTACATGGATGCTATTTTCTTGCCAATAAATGATATGATAATTTGGATGGGTAGAGCAACATCTCTCGGTAAACTGTTTTAGGTTTGTTATCAGTGGGATCCCATCATGTACTTTTTGGGTAGAAGATACTTTTTGTCCAGTCCTTATGGATAGTCTAAAGCCTTCTGCTTTTGTAGATGACCCGTCATCAATCAGCGTCATGTCTGCGCCATGACAATACAAGCCATGACAATAGGACTGATGTCAGATTCTCATGATGTGAGAACAAGCAAATGCAGAACCACAGGTCATGTGCCACACTCACTAGTTGGTACCGGTGGATTGCGAGTCTGACTATTTCCCGGAAGAAAAGAAAAGGTCACTTTCAAGAGATGGTCTCCCTGAAGAGGCAAATATTGCGAGGGACCATTTCCTGGAAGAAAAAGCCACCTCACCTGTAAGCCTCACTATGATAATTCCGATTTAACCAATCAATTATGCGATGCCATGTGTTTCTTCATCCAGTATACCAGTTTCTCAGTTGATCGGGAGGGTGAACGTTATTTGTTCATATGGTTACTCAGATCACCCACCATTTACATGGGTATTTACATGATTACATGCAAAGTTCACTTTAACTGTTGATAAATGTTGTTCTTCGTCTTGTTTGTGGAACCAACATGGAAGAGTTTAAGCTAGTAGTACAATAGCTATACTCTTACATTATTGTAATTCAATTTGTAAAATATGAAGGTGTCAACTGCTTAATTATTTTCATTTTCATCGCAAATCGGAAAATTACTTATTGCTTTTGTGGGATATCATCGAGTCCGGTATGAATATATTTTATCATGACATGATCTGGAGGATTACTACTGCTATTTACTTAATTAAAGAGCTGAAGGATCTAAGACAAGCATCAGGTGTCAGCTTCATGATTGAGCTGGTGTATTCATTAGCTCAAGCTAGTAGCATGACCACCGAAGCGAAACTTCACCAGCGCAGCCACTAAGGTGTAGTCGAGATGAGAGAGTTTGAGTGGAAGAAGATGAAGATATGGCAGTGATTGTTTGGGATGAGATTGGATGGAGACCATCAAGTGAAAGGTTGCGCTGGACAAAGTTTTAGAAATCAAGGCCCCGCCTTGCCTAGGCAAAGCTGGAAGATGATGAAAAGCTTGGCATGGAATAGGAGGTCTGGGGGTGGTGGGTGTTGTGCTGTTGGAGATGGTGCCGGAAGAGGGCGAGGAAGAAGAGCCATGGGCTTCCATGGCGGCGCTGGAGGGTGCCACCACGGAGGCTAGAGCTAGGCTTTCCACCCGGCAGTCTTCTAAGTGTTGGCATAGACATTAAAAGAAATCATAAGTATTATACTTGTATAGCAAATACAGCTACAACTCCAAACATAAACGAATGCACATTAGTGTATTATTAGCATGAGCCATACTTGATTGTCACCAGTAGTACTTCTTACATTGACCAACACTGCAGTGATAAATAGAAGAATGGTACCACAATCACCATGATCCCCGTGTCCTTTGCTTCTACCAGTCTCAGGCCGCTTTTGTCCTTTCTACAAGGTCCATGAGAACAGAGGCGCAGCTCCTCTGTAAATGTTTGAAACCGCCATTTTCCAAGACGACTTTCATATTGTTCGGAGAGATGAGGAAGTCGATGCATGCCGCCTTGAGCCGCTGGGAGTGGTGCTGCTCCGCTAACACCAGCGTGGTTATCGCTGTGCTTGTGGAAACACTTTCGCACAGAATGTCCTCGCAGACCATCTTCAGCCTCTCCATCTTGTACCTATCCGCTGCTTCAAGCAATCCATGCGCCATTGCTGTCGCTGCACCATCACCCTTGTCCATCTCATCATGCAATGCATTGGTGTATATGTAGTGGAGCAAAGCCTTGAACACTTTTGCCTCCATGTCGTCGATCCTTATGGTGGCCATGGGCGTCTTCTTCTTCTTCTCCCTTTCCGACATGCCAAGGAGCTCTGCTTCTGCTGCTGCCTTCAAGATTGGAGACCGGGCAGCCAGCACCCATCGATGGGTGACGATTGTCTCGCCGCCCACATGGAAGGCCACATCTGCCCCCTCCTTCTTCCACAGGAGATCGGTGAAATCACGATCCTCTGTTTCCCTGGCGCGCAGCTCTGTGACAGTGATGTCGTACCTGAGAGTGAAAGCAGTCGTCCTTGAGGCAACCTGAGTTCTCTAATTCCGACCTTGTGATGAATTTGTACCAGCCCCACTCTCCTTGAGGGGTTGTGAAACTTCTATCGAAGGTGAAGGTATATGATGGCACAGGCTTCCCAGCCCGGTCCAGTAAACCGAGCACACATTGAGCTGAGATGCCCTTGTCAGGCTTGAACGGCAAGTCCATGCTAACACTGGCAAGCTGAATGAAGACAGATATGCAATTGGCATTATCTGAACCTTGGCCGTTGGGGTAGTACTTGATGCGCCAGGCGTGGCCTCCAACATGGAAAGTGCAGGATTTGATGTCGCTACTATTGGTGACCACCTTGGTTTGCGAGTGCCCGTCGATCTTGAGCAAGTGGTGCCCGCTCACCGCCCTGGCGATGATGGCGGAGGTAGAGCGTGACGACATCTTAGATGCACTAAGTCTGCACGGTTGCCGACGGTTTGACGGCTAGTAATAGTAGATTATTATGGCTAGCTCAGAGAGGGGGAGCATATGGGAATAACAATGGGATGGAAATTGCAGCTGTGGCTGCAGCAATGACAATCCATGGTGCGAATATATACAAGCAAAATTAGGTAATGAATGAATATATTTTATGGATCCTCCAGTTGAAGGAAGGTAATATGTTCTGATAAGACTTGCAAGCTTCTATGATGGATCCTTTGCTTTGCTTTGATTAAGCACGTAATATGTTTGGATAAGACTTGCAAATTTCTTCTTCTTTTTCTTTCTGAAAAGGAGGGTAGACCCAGACTTGCAAATTTTTATGACAGATCCTTCGCTTTGCTTTGATTAAGCACATCCAGTCCCATAGCTGATATGAGGTTGTGTGCCGTAGTGCGTGGGTGGCCTGTGCTGAAGGTTTTGCGGGTTTAGGGTGTGCTTTGTTTGAACTGAAGTTCACCGCACTAAAAAATTGGCTAGCTTTTATTGAAGGTTTTACTTGCTCATGATTTGGCCAATGACAAGAAAAATGAGCTAGATAGCCAAAAGGGGGCATGGGCATGCAATTTTTTTTGGCAACCATCCAAACAAGGATAATTTTTTTGGTCATGACCAAAAATTGGTAAGATAATCTTTAGCCATAATTAATCCAAACACAATTGGCAAGCTAAGAATAGAACTGCGCAAACTAATGCTAGTTGCTTCCGGTCTTAATTGGCAAGCTACCAATATCAAAGTTTTCGGGCTTTAGCTTGTTCCTTCGATGGTACCTGCTTCCAGTTTTAATTGGCAAGCTACCAATATGAAAGTTTTTGGCCTTTAGCTTGTTCCCTTGATGGTAGCTGCTTCCAGACTTAATTAGCAAGCTAAGAATATCAAAGTTTTTGGGGCTTTCCCTTGATGGTAGTTGCTTCCAGCATCAATGCTATCAATATCATCACACAAACTAATTCAATCACTACTTCTATTTCACGCCCCCCTCCCCCCCCCCCCCCCCCCCCCCAAAAAAAAAAACTAGCTCTATTTTGGAATATAGGGTCATTTAGACAGAGAACGGATTTTGTGCCCTTTTTTAAAAAGAAATAGAAAAGCATGCACGTTGATATTTTGAATTGTTTTACATGTACATTGTCCGATAGTGTGAATCTTCAAGACTTCAACTTCTGGCCCATAAATATGTCCTTTTGTGGGTTATACAGAAAAGAAAAAGAAACATGGGAGAGGACGGTCTAAACTAGAGCCCATAACTGTGCACAACCCTCAAAATGGACATATTTTTTGACCAAAATTTATAGGTTCATATTTCAATTTTTTGTCTGAAAAGACCAGCTATGCTTTCGTATTGACAAAAAGGACCACGTCCGCACCGTATTGACAAAACTACCATGGCGTTAGGTCGGGCAGCCGACACGTGGCACCTGCTGCCACAGCCGGCGGTGGCAGAGCCTGCCGCCACAGCGCACGGTGGCAGCTTGACGATAACACGTTTGCGTCAGTGCAACGGAACGGGCAGGGGTGCTGGTGGGCCCTACCGCCATCGGCAGCCCCTTTTTCGTGGCAGACGTAAACCTGGTTTGGAAAATTTTGTCAATTTCTTTTATAGGTATACATTGTGAGCATGAAACACGATACATGCATATCATAGTCCATGACAGAATGAGGAACACATTCAGAGGTAGGAACACACAAGCATGCAACACACACTGATCAGTAGGGTTCATAGAGAAGCACAAACATTGCAAACAATCACTACACAATCATCACTCCAGAGCTAGAGGCTCTGGAGGGCGCCACCATGGAGGCTAGAGCTAGGCTTTTCATCTGGCAGTCTTCTAAGTGTTGATATAACACATTAAAAGAAATCATAAGCATTATAATTGTATAGCAAATACAACTACAATTCCCAAACATAAACGAATGTACATCAGCATATTATTAGTATGGAGCATAGTTGATTGTCACCAGTAGTACTTCTTACATTGACCAACACTGCATTGACAAATAGAAATGGCCACCATGACCGTGATCATGGTATCCTTGCTTCTCCCAGTCTCAGCCTCTCAGGCCACTTTTGCCCTTTCTATGAGGTCCATCAGAACAGAGGGGCAGCTCCTCTGTAAATGCTTGAAACCGCCATTTTCCAAGACGACTTCCATATTCTTGGGAGAGAGTAGGAAGTTGATGCACGCCGCCTTGAGCCTCTGGCAGTGGTGCTGCTCCGCTGACACCAGCGTGGTTATCGCCGTGCTCGTGGAGACGCGTTTGCACAGCGTGTCCTCGCAGATCAGCTTCAGCCTCTCCATCTTGTACCTATCCGCCGCTTCAAGTAATCGATGCGCCATTGCTGTCGCTGCCTCATCTCCCTTGTCTATCTCATCAGGCAATGCATCAATGTATATGTAGTGGATCAAAGCCTTGAACACTTTTGCCTCCATGTCGTCAATCCTTACGGTGGCCGTGGGCGTCTTCTTCTCCCTTTCTGGCACGCCAAGGAGCTCTGCTTCGGCTGCTGCCTTCAAGATCGGAGACCGGGCAGCCAGCACCCATTGATGAGCGGCGATTGTCTCACCTCCCACATGGAAGGCCACATCTGCCCCCTCCTTCCACAGGAGATAGGCGAAATCGCAATCCTCTGTTTTCTCGGCACGCAGCTCCGTGACGGTGATGTCGCACCTGAGAGTGAAGCAATCGTCCTTGAGATAACCTGAGTTCTCTAGGGTCGTCCTTGAGGTGTACCAGACCAAGATCCCAGTGGTTGTGAAACTTCTATTGAAGGTGCTGGTATATGATGGCACTGGCTTCCCAGCCCTGTCCAGTAAACTGAGCGAGCCTTGAGCTGAGATGCCCTTGTCAGGCTTGACCGGCATGTCCCTGCTTACACTGACAAGCTGAATGAAGACATCTATGTAAGTGTCAGGACCCGAGGGCTCGCCATTGGGGTAATACTGGAGAAGCCAACTGTGGCCTCCGACCTTAAAAGTGTAGGATTTGATGCCTCCACCATGGGTGACCACCTTGGTTTGCGAGTACCCATCGATCTTGAGCAAATGGTGCCCGCTCACTGCTCTGGCGACGATGACGGAGGTAGAGCGTGACGACATCTTAGATATACTAACCTATGCGTCTGCACGGTTTGATGGCTAGTGATAGTAGGTTATTACGGCTAGCTCAGAGAAGGGGGGCCTATGAGAATACAATGTGTATGGAAACTGCGGCAGCGGTATATACAATCAAATTAGTCAATGGGTATGGATCTTGCGGTGGAAGGAGGGCAATATGTTTGGACAAGACTTGCAAGTTTCCATGACAGATCCTTTGCTTTGCTTCACTTCAATTAAGCACATCCTGGTATAACTTGCTGGCTGCTAATCCCAGAGCTGATACCGAGTTGCGTGCCGTGGGTTTAGGATGTCTTTCGTTCGGTTTGAGCTCAAGTTTACTGTAGCAGAAAAGTGTCTAGTTAAAATTTCTGTCAAGGTTTCACTTGCCCATTATTTGGCCAATGTTGGCAATAAGAATGAATAGCCAAAGGAGCATGTGCATGCCAAAAGAATTGGCAACCATCAAGACAAGAATCTAAGTTTCTGATCATCATGACAAAAGAAAGTTGTAGGGTACCCTTTGGCCATAATTAGTACAAGCATAATTGGCAAGCTAAGAATATCATTGCGCAAACTAATGCTAGCTGCTTCCAGTCTTAATTGACAGTCTAAGAATATCAAAGCTTTTGGGCTTTAGCTTCTTCCTTTGGTGCTAATCGCTTCCAGTCCTAATTGTCAAGTTAACAACATCAGAGTTTTTGGCTTTAACTTGTACCTTTGATGCTAGCTGCTTCTAGCCTTAATTGGCAAGCTATCGATATCTAAGTTTTTGGCTTATTCCTTCGATGCTAGCTGCTTCCAGTCTCAATTGGCAAGCTAAGAAAATCATTGCACAAACTAATGTAGTTACTAATACTACATCGCAATATAGGGTCATTTAGACGGAGAACAACTTTTGTGTGCCCATCCCATTTATTTAAATTTTGAAAAATAGAAAAATGTTCATATTTTGAAAAATTTCGATTTTTACATGTACATCGCTTGATAAAGTGTGGATCTTCAAATTTTGGGCCACAAATATGTCCTTCAGTGGGATATACAGAAAAAAAACACGGGAGATAATTGTCTAAGAAACCATAAGTGTGAACAGCCTGGACATATTTTTTTGACCAAAATTTATAGATTCATACTTCATTTCAGCCCCACAATGTATCTACATTCTTTTTACAATCTTTCAAAGCCTCAATGTGCTTATCTTTTCACCTAGGTGCACATGACATCTTTTCCATTTAGACATGGCTGAGGTGTAGCATTGCAGACACTCAAACAGAGAACTCAAAGTGGAACCGGTTCCAGCAAAACGAAAGAAAGATTGTTGCACACAGTAGAAATACAAGTCTTTATTGCATAGCCAACACACAATGGTATAACAATCCCACACCGTATACAAATCACAGTCCATGATAGAATGAGGAAAACAATCAGAAGTAGGAACACACAAGCATGCAACACTCACAACACAATCATCACTCACTCCAGAGCAAGCAGGCTCGTACTGGTCGGTGCCTGCAGTGGCTAACTTCAGGCATTGTGCTTGAAGACGGGATGATTCAGGTGTGGTGCGACGGCCTGCTTCACGGGGTCTGGGTTGCAGCTGCCGCTGAGCTCGAGCTCTTTCAGCCTTGGGAGATTGCCGATTCCGGAGATGAACTGCATGCTCTTGAAAGCCCAAGCTAGCTTCTCCAGCCTAGGTGCCGTTCCACTCTCGAAGATTATGTTGGTGATGTCGGAACACTCAATGGCGAGAAACTTGAGGCTTGGGAATTCTTCTTTCCCAAAAGTGATCTTCATTGCGCCGTAGGACATCTGTCGGAGCCTAAGGCAGCGCAAGCCACCGAGTTTGCCAAG
Source organism: Triticum urartu (assembly GCF_056163025.1). Classification (NCBI taxonomy): domain Eukaryota; kingdom Viridiplantae; phylum Streptophyta; class Magnoliopsida; order Poales; family Poaceae; genus Triticum; species Triticum urartu. The sequence goes on along the minus strand of NC_141877.1, from coordinate 666,693,897 downwards.
GAGTCGTATGGCATGATCCTTGAGGGAGGTGTCGCGCAAGGTAATCTTGGCAAGTTGGTGGAGCTCTGTGATCCATGGAGGCAGCCCAACGCCTGTGAGGCCGCCGATGTACAGGCTCTGGAGAAACTCGGGAGGTGAAAATGGATTCTCTTGATCCATGCTGAATGTAAGAGGATCGGTCTCATCGACAGGATGTCCAATTCGGATTGACAAAGAACGAAGGCATCTGTGCAGCTTGCTGATTGCTTGGAGGAGATGCTTGAAGGAGCTGGCAACCTTCTTGCCATGGAGAACAACTCCTAGCTTCCGTACCTTGACTAGCTGCCCAACATCCATGAGCATCGACTCACTGCCACTCCCGGAGACCTGTACGTGTGACAGTATCTCCAGGTTCCCCCTCATGGCCCCGATTCCATGGGGCATCCGCGGCGTGGAAAATGATTCCTTGGAGTTGATGGTGTCCTTGACCGGGGAGAAGTCTGCATGGCCTGCGAGCAGATGCTTGAGCATCAGGAGCTTGGCAAAATCTGTGGGGAAGGCTTGTATCTTGGTTTGCCGAATGTCCAGCGTCTCTAGCTGCTGCAGCCTATGGATTTGCCTGGGCAGCACAGAAACATCAGTGTTCCTGAGGCTCAAGTACTTGAGCATGAACAACTTGCAGATGTTGTTCAGATGGCGCTTCTCCAAGCCTTTGCAGCCTTCTAGATCAAGCACCTTCACCAGCAGCAGTTGAGAGGACGCGGGCAGTGATCCCAGGCACCTCTTGCTGTCACCAAGATGTGCATTGCAGATCATGGAGCCGACACTGATGACATTCTCTTCTTCTGCAACCTCAGTGATGAGGCGATGCACTGGAGGAGGCACTACACAAGTCTTGATCTTGCCTGCATCACTAATGTCAGCAGGGCAAATGAGACCTCGGCTGACAAATGCACCGAAGCAGCGCTCGGCTGCCACTTCAGCTGAGCCATGATCACCTTCCACAGATATCAGGCCTTGGGCTGCCCATCTTCTCACTAGGGATGTCCTCCTGATGCTGTGATCTTGTGGAAGGAGAATACATAGGTGCAGGAAGCACATGTGGCACTCTTTAGGCATGTCACTGTAGGAAAACATGAGCATCCGCTTGAAGTTATAGCTGCTATCGTCGTCGCAAGGACGGCGGCATGCCTCTAAACACAGGCTTTCCTGCAGCTTCTCCAGCTCCTGTCTTGTCCTGTGGGGATTGGCATACAAGGCATGGAGGAACATCTTCATGGAAGCAACATCCGGGTCGCATCTCTTGAGAATGCTATGTATGACGCCCCGCACATCGCTATCATGAAAATTGCTAGCTACAAGGGCCACTGCTCTCTTGAAGAAGAAATCCACAAGGGAATAGGTTACCACTTTATCTGGAGAAGATGACTTGACAAGCCCATCATCCTTTGTGGTCACTATGATGGCGCTACCAGCAGGGAGGCTTATGAAGTTGAGAGCAATTCTGATCTGGTCCCACATGCCCGGGTAATCATCGAGGTCGTCGAGAACAATCAGGACCCTTCTGCCTTCCAAGCGGCCTCGGATGTTCCACAGGAGTTTCATGTTATCTGATGATGTGTCGTCCAGCACGTCCTGGTTTTGGTCAGGAAGGAGCTGGCAGAGCAGGTCATGGAATATCTGCCAGAGGATTGGAGGCCTCTGGATGGTGATCCATACCTTTACGTTGAAGCCGCCGGACACCGAAGGATCTTGGTACACTTGCTGAGCTAGACCGGTACCTTCTGCATCATCTGGTGCTAGAATGACAATGAGTTTGAACGGCCGCCCTCTGGCCTCGTCACCGTCTCCTTTCTTGCCCAGCCAGGCGGTCAGCTCTGCTGCACTTTCCTTCAGGATATTGGGCTCAGCATCGACCAGAGCTCGTCTGAAAGCACCTCTCTCGTCGTCGTCATCATCATGGTCTTCTGATTCTTGGACACTGCGGAGAGGCGGCCTTCTGCTGTCCATCGCCATGGTAGTAGAAGCTTGCATGATGGCAGGCGGTGGCGGCACGGCGATGCCGTACCTCAGCCGTCTCTCGCCGGCCTCTTGCACCCGGACCTTGAGCTCCCGGATACGCTTGGCGATGGTGCTGCGGCTGCGAGGGATGGTGGCGCACCCTCCAAGGAACCATGGCATTTGCATGTAGCGCAGCAGCCCCGTTGCACGGCGGGGCGATGTGTGCCGGTAGAGGTTGATGCAGTCTCGGGAGTCGCTGGCGAGGTCCCTGACCTGCCTAACCCACACCTGGACCTCCTCGTCGCCGCCGCGCTGCCCACCACTTGGAGTCAGCTGCTGGGTCCTGGCAAGGTGGCGGAGGAAGCCGTTCATGACCTCCATCTCGTCCTGGATGAAGTTCGCGTCATCGTTGGACGCCAGCAGCCAATGGTTGCTGTGTGTCGGTGCAGATGGCCGGCGAGATGTCGCCTGAGGATGAGCCGCCGGCTCGCCGGGAAGCTTCAGCCATCTCTCTCTCTACTGTATATGTGAGTCGAGATGTTTCTTTCTCAGTTTTGGCAGGAAACGAAATGGTGATGGACGGAAACAACAGATGAGGAGGAGAGCGTACCTGATGTGTGTTTCTCTTCTTGTTTAATTTCCTTGTTCGTTTCGTGTTGTAGAGGGGGTGCATATAGTCCTTGCAAAGCTAGTTTAGAGTGCATGTAGGAAAAGAGCCTGCACTGTGATTGTGCCAAGGGTCCTAGCTACCTCTTTTCGTTAGATTTTTGTTTAATTTCCTTGTTCGTTTCGTGTACAAGGATGCATATGTCTCTAGTTTCAGTGGCCTTTGCAAGCCAGGGTAGGGTGATAATAGTAATTACAAAGGGTCTATATTTAAATTTGGTTTTCCTTAAGAGCATCTCCAACATGCGCTCAACACGCGGCGTGCTAAAATAACATTTACAGCGCCGAAATAGCAACTTTTTGCGCGCGGCGAACAAAACCAAAAAGATCAAACACATAAAAAATAAATTAACAATACATAGTTCAGTTTTATTACAATTTAAACAAATAGTTACAACATCAAACATACAAATCACTAGTTTTGATTCCATGCCCACCACTTCTCGATTAGATCCTTCTGAAGATCATCATGTGTTTCGACACGTCGAATGGCATGATAGGAGGCAAGCCACCCTCTCAGCCCTCTGTCGCACCCGCACTGGACGTCCCAAGAGCTCATATTAGGAGTAGTCTAAATCTTGCCCACGCTCATTCTCGATGATCATGTTATGCATGATCACACAAGCGTTTATGATATATTAAAGGATCTTTTGATCCCAAAATCTAGCCGGTCCTTTCACAATAGCAAATTGGGCTTGCAAAATCCCAAAAGCTCTCTCCACATCTTCCCTAGCCACCGCATGAGCATTGTGGAAATCAAGTTTTTTCTTACCTTTCGATTTTTTCAACGGCTTCACAAATGTTTACCATTTTGGGTAGATGCCATCCGCAATGTAGTAGCCATAGTTGTATGTATGACCATTTGCTACAAATTGCACCGGTGACAGTTCATCATTTGAAATCCTATTCATGAGTGGTGACCGATTAGGAACATTGATGTTATTCAAAGATCCAGGTATTCAAAAAAAAACATGTCAAATCCAAATCTCTTGACCGGCCACTACTTCAAGGATTATAGTGAAACCTTTTTTTTGGCCGTGAAATTGTCCATGCCATGCCTTGGGACAGTTCCTCCAACTCCAATGCATGTAATCTATTGAGCCAAGCATACTTGGGAACCTGCGAGCTTTGTTCATCTCCAAAAGCCTTGCGGCGTATTCAGCATTGGGAGCTCTCAAATACTCCAGACCAAACACTTGCACAACTCCGACTACGAAGCACTTGTCACACATGATGGCTTGACTCTCACCCATGGCTAAGTGGTCATCAACTAGATTAGCAGGAATACCGTATGCCAACATATGCAAAGCAGCTGTCACCTTTTGAAAGGTGCTACGCGCGAATTCTCCGGCGACATTCCTCCTTTGTTGAAAAAACTGATCATGGCTTGCCAGTTTCTTTGCAATGCTTTGAACAACTTGATCAGTGCTCATCCTAAAACGACGCTGAAAGTACGACTCGGGGTATACGGGATTATCCACAAAATAGTGCCTCATCAATCTGTTGTCGGCATCGATATTATCCCTCCAAATTTTCTGACGACCCATAACCGAACCATCGTTCTTTAGCTTTTTATTGGCGTGCATAGCTAGGATCATTGCAAGGTCTTCCTCCTCTTGAATATCAAATTCTTCGTCGGAAGAATCATATGACGAACTCATCTACAATATTGAATTTAAACTAGTCTATAAAACTACAAACAACATGCACCAAATTCATCTACAAAATAAGTTGAAGCAATACATACCTTGCAAACGTTTTGTCAAACACCTTGTGGGCGCCGAGCGGCAATGGGAAGCCCGGCACTGTTTGTCGGAGGAATGGTACGCTCGAGGGGCGGCGGCGACGAGAGGAGGTGGAGGAAGCCGCGGCGGCGTGCGGGGATAGGCTGGGGAAGCGTCATCGGGTCGTCGGAGTAAATGGGGAGGTGCGGGCGGCGGCGCCAGCGGCTGGATCCGGCGGTTGGTGGAAGTCACGCGCGAGTCGTCGCTGTCCAGCGCGCAGGAGCGGGCACACGAAATAAGTGACACGTGATACCGTTTTGCTCTGCGTGCTGAACCAACTATAGCGCGCGCGTCTTTTGCGCGTCCGCTGGAGTGCCCGGAACAGCTGCGCGCGCGTTTGTTAGAGCATCTATATGTATAGATGGACAACAGGTGTGTTAGAATAAATCCGAGGCATATCGTTGATCATCCGAGAACCAAGCAATCACACGAGCACGACACCGAGATTTGTTAACGAGGTTCACCGATATGGCTACATCCCCGAGGCCTGACTATGGGCGCTCCTCCCCATGACACCGCTACAATAGCGCATCCGGTCGCCCTGGACACCGGCACATGCTGCCGGCTTCCCCTGCGTTCCGGTGCTATTATGTTGGCATAGGTTACATTGTGTGTCTACCCCCGCTATATAAGAGAGGCCTAGGATACAAGTGTCCTACTAGGACACGACTTCATATCCTATCTAAATACAATACAAATACAATTCCAACTGTAACCTACCTTGTACACAATATTCGACACAACTCTAACAAACTTCACCTTGACGAATATTCTCCACCTCCTTGAATTCGTCAATGCGTCAAACTTCCATGTACATTGGATTTGAACTTATCCCATGAGTACCGCTGCTACTCCAAAGACTTCATATGACTCCACCTGCAACTTGTAGTCCCTTCTTTTCTTGACCAGAGTCAACACTTGAACGGAATTAAGTTCCACATTACTCTAGATTGCGCTCCCAACTTTCAGAGTATCCGTCCAACGCCATCACACATTGATCACTGACCTGCGTGAAAGTGAACAACTCACATATTGGGTGTCACACATAAGAGTTACCTGAACTCAACATCACCGCTCCTTTCTTGACTGCCTGTCTGAAACTTGAAGGAATTTTACCATTGCTTTTAGTCATCCCGAGTCAAATTTGCAGTTGACTCACCACATGTATGACCACCAGAGCCCTGGCCCGTCTCCATGCCCCGTGCGTACCGCACGCCTCACCGCTATTACCGCGTCGAGCCTCCGCTGTCCCGGTCGAGTTTCAAGGGTCGCGAACCCACACCACTCAACCTCCACTGCGGAGTATACCATCAACCATCGTCGACCGATGACGAGTTTCACGCTTCCACCAGACCACTGGGCTCCAGTCCGAACTGCATGTCACTCACTTTTCCCTCTTTGTTGAATAGGCTTTGATTCACTAGATCCTTTCATCGTAGCCCTTCAATCCAGCTCCACCTTCAACATGACTCCATGGTAGATAATCAGTCCACCCCTTGCGCCCGGATGACTTCAAGCTCTCATGCGTACGCCGTCTTGAATCAACCCCGCTCCATAGTCTTGTCGAAGTCACACAAGCACTCAGGCCTGCGCCACGTGTTTCCACGCCCCAGAAGTCGGTCACCATCAGCATCACACTCCTATGTCGCTGTCGCCGATCCCACCATCGTCTTCTATACCAACCGACTTGCGTCGATCCATTAGACTGTCCAGTCCGACCCAGCCGAAGTAGTCCGGCTGTATGACACGCTCGAGGCTCCCAAATCGTCTTCCGCGAATTTCCATCCATCACCTGATAATTCCATCTTAGCTGACATGACTTCCTGCAACTCCTTCAAGCATCCTTGTCGTGCCAACAATCTTTCACCCATATTCGCCATAACCCAAAGCTTCCAGTCCCGTTGAACTTCTCCACCTCAAACCTGGTACCCATTGGCGCCATGGTTTTTTGTACGGCTGACCCAGCGAAAAATTATTCGAGCTTTCCTCACGTGATGCCCAAGTACACAAGCAAAACCTTACGTGGTACACCCTCGTGCACTAATAGCAAAATCCAACCAATCTTGGTCTTCACGTGTAACTGCTCCAGGCACAAAACTCCAATGCTAGCTTTGCTTTGCCATGACCTTTTTCTTTCCAATGGATACTTATCGTTGATGGATTTTCTCACGCTAGATGTGATCTGCCTCCGTCCGCGTCATACATGGCCTTTTTATTTCCAAACAAATCCCGTGCTCAGCTTTTGAGTCCAGCGCCCTGCGCGTACAAGAGTACGCCCGACGGCCCGAGCCTCCGCTCGGCCAGCCCCGCCTGGGCTTGCCTGCAATGGGCCGCCCCAAACCCCGCTCAACGATCTCAACATGCGCCTCCTATACGCTTGCCCGATCGATCCATTGATCGACCGCCGCATGACTTGCCTGCGCTGTTTTCGATCGCATCTCGCCGAGTAAGCCAAAAACTGCTGCCATGTATCTGCTTCACGATCTGATTACTGCTCGAAGATAACACAACATGACCGGTCTGCCTGGATCGTAACTCGCCGATGATATTCATCCCATATTACAATCGCTTCCTGCAGATTTATGTCGACGCTTCTTCTTCCTCTCGATCAACGATCCACAGCCTCCGAATGACCTAGCTTATGATACCACTTGTTAAAATAAATCCGAGGCATACCGTTGATCATTTAAGGACCAAGCAATCATACGAGCACGACACCGAGATTTGTTAACGAGGTTCACCGATATGGCTACATCCCCGAGGCCTGACTATGGACGCTCCTCCCCATGACACCGCTACAATACCGCACCCGGTCGCCCTGGACACCGGCACATGCCGCCGGCTTGTTGGCATAAGTTACATTGTGTGTCTACTCCCACTATATAAGAGAGGCCTAGGATACAAGTGTCCTACTAGGACACGACTTCATATCCTATCTAAACACAATACAAATACAAGTCCAACTGTAACCTATCTTGTACACAATATTCGACACAACTCTAACAAGGTGAAATGCAAGGTTAAACCAAAAGAAAATTGCAAAAACCTATGAATTATAAAAGGAAAATGATTCAAACAATTGACTGGTCGAGGGACCTGCACGCCGCACGCGCCCGGCTCCCCCGCACGTATCTTTCTCCAATGGCCTCAAGTACATGTGTCGCCTCTCTCTCCGCAGCTGAGTCCTCATCCGATCCTGCCCTCCTTCTCCCCTAGTACCACTCCATTCTTGATTCTTCCTCCTTGTGGCGTCCATCTCCTGCCATGTATGTTACCAACAACATTTTGCGCCATGGATCATGGGTGACTCCATTCTGGAGCTCTCATGGTCACGTCATTGAGCTTTGGGAATGCAGAGGAATGGAACCAAGGTTGCTTGCTTCGGCGCTGACAGGGCTCTGGTGAGCCTGAATTAGCGAACTCGTTGCCTCCATTGTGGGTGGTCAGAGGTTAGTCATCTTAGGGATCTTTCGGGTGTAGGCTTCAACGGGATTTTCTCATGAATCATGATGCAAATGTGTTTTCTTTGTTGCTACACGCATTGTCTAACATGTTGCTCGGGATTTTCTTTTTTTGTGAGGGGAACTTAAGTAGAGAGCCGAAGGAACCAAGGCAGCTTCCATGGCAACTTTTGTCATGTCATGTACTCCTAAATGCTTGAAACCGCCAAGTTCAGTGATGACTTTCATACTCTTGGGAGTGATGAGGAACTTGATGGACGCTGGCAGTGCTATCGCCAGAGCCAGAAGTTATCGCGCTGCCGTGCTGAAGGAGACACGTTTGCACAGCATGCATCTGCTTGCACATCAGCTTGAGCCTCTCCATGCTTCAAGAGTTCAAGTAATCCGGGTGCGCCATTGTGGTCGTCGCTTCGTCACCCTTGTTCATCTCACCAGACACGGTTTCTATTTTTTTTTCTTTTCAAAATGGAGGTGTAAGAGAAGAAGTTTCTACTTTTGTAGATCAAAAGGGCCAATTCCGTTTATTTTGTTTGCCAATTCCCACAAAAAATAATAATTATACTTGTAGCAAGCGGAAGGTTTGGCAAAATGAAAACGCGCTCAACCCTTTAAATAACAAAAAGGCTGCTGAATTTACAAGGCCTGCCGTTTGTACATTTTATTAAGGTCATGCAGCAAGAGATTTACATATAAATATACTTGTATAGGGCAAATCCAAACCTCTAAACACGACTCCTCATCTCCAGTAGGAAGAAGAGAAAGATTGGACAAGACAAGAGCACTACTGTACAACAAACAGGTAAGTGAATGAATGTCACAAACAGATACTCCAGCTGAACCACATGCCGCTGCATGCTGTCGGCCATCGCTGTTTGCTGCTCTTTTTTTCTTCCCTTTTTTATTTTAAGAAGAAATCACCTACGGTAAAGAGGCAGATCCCACCTGGATATAGCTGTTGCTCCTTTGCATTTAAGGAAACACTCCCGAATGATGCAGCACAACTTTCTGAAGTACCGGCGCCCAAGACGCAAGCGCTTTGACGGTGGCGTGAAGAACTCCGACATGCCCTTCTTAAACCAGGGCTCGTCACAGTACTGGAGATTGAACATGGCAGTGGACACAAGCCAGACGACGGTGATGAACTCTCCGCCACTGTTGAGCTGCCTGGCGTGGGAATCCCTAGTGCAGTGGTGTGCAGCATAGCACAACATCTCCACCCACACCCCAAGTACCACCCGCCGCACCTCCACCTCTAGCAGCCTAAGAGCAAGGTCCGCTCCACGGGCCAAGGCAGGTGAAGGAATAGGCCCCATACGCAGCTCCTCGCTTCTTTTGTCTAGGTGCACCACGTCTGTCATTATTCTCTTGAGCTCCTTCATGTTCTCCCTTGCCTCACAACTTCTTTTCAACATCTCCATCCTTTTTCCATCCAACTCCCTCCATATATCGGGCCGATACTTACCACTCATCTCCTCCCTTGTTATGTCCAGATCCTCCTTTATTATGTCCAACTTCCTCTGTGCCCCTCTGTACAGCTCGGCCCCATCCCTTCTTCTATCCAGCTCCCACCTTCTGCTGATGCATTTCACGCGACGAAGATCAAGCCGCCCAATATATGCTGCTTCAGTATTGGCATACAATCCGGGCCGAACAGGGCTAGGCAGCATGTATGGACGTTCAACAAGGAGGAATATCATGTAGTTAGAGACTGCCCTGATTGCCTCCCCAACATAACCACACTCCTCCCCTGCTTGAGGCGATAATGAGAAGAACATTTTGGTGGCAAAGTACCATGAAAGGATTTTGTCATCAAAATCAATTCCAGCATGCGAGGTGGGATCCTCAAAGAATTCGCTCCATGGGTTCAGCGCACACTGACCGCTGTAACTCCTCCTCATCTCCTCATTGCCTTGACATGCCCCCACCATTCTGCTTACCTCTCCCAACACTGACTTCTTAGTACCATCTGAAATGACAGCCAAGGAGTGGTGCAGCTTCTTCCACAAATCTTTGCATCCCATTCCCAGGCACTGCACGGACACGCAACCTCCACTGCCATGGGGCGAGTCCATTTCTAAAAAAAATGGGGCGAGTTCACCAACTCGGGCTGTCCAATGGAACCTGACCATCTTCTATTTCTTTCTGCAGCCCTGACACACCGCCGGACAGATACAACTATGTTGTGAAGCCGATGCCATCTTCTAGCACGCAACAATGCACATGTCCATGTTGATCCGATTAGCTTCAATAATGCCATTGTTTCTAGGAAGACAGCCCCAACTAGTAAGATGTATGTGACAATGACATCAACTCTGTTCAAGTCATTTTTGCCAATGCTTGATTGAAATAGGAAGAAGGCGGTGATGGTGGCAACTGCTGAAATGGCACGGATGAAGCATCCATACCATGTGAAGACCACCACTGCCTTTGTATACAGGAAATCATACATCAAGGAGAGCTGCATCTCAACCAAACTCGAACATTTGGCCCTTGTTAGCAAATAGCTCTACGGTTTGACTCTGCAATGTAGATGGCCAGAACTTATAGTCCACCAACTGAGCCATGCAAATGGGGAGCAGGTCATGAGCTCCCTGTAGAACCTCTTCAAGATCAAACTTCTCCCCTTGGTCAAGAGCTTCCTGCAGAGTCTCTTCAAGATACAATCTCCCCCCTTGGGTCCATGGTGGACGCCGTTTTCGTTTAGCCTCACTCAACTTCCTACTGTCGAGGAATTTACTCATGTTGTCCAGGCTGGAGGACTTGAGCGCCCATACTCTCTCCCCATACTTGAGAAAACCACTGACAAATATCATCGCCAAGACTTTGACCAAGATCCAGCTGCCAGCGACATACTTGTATAGGACATAGGCCACTCCCACTGTCTGCATAACAAATGAGAGCAGGTGGCGCGGCCAGAGCTTGTTGTCTTCTATGTAGTAGGCCGTGATGTTGTCCTGGCCACCAAGATGCACCAGCAAGAACGGCGCCCAGAACGCCATGAGCTGTTGGTGTCCATGGGACTTGCCAAAGAAGGTCATGTGGGATGTGGCCAAGGATGTATACCACTATGTAGTCTGCCAGCAGGTATGCTAGCCAGAGGAGATCCATTGGGACAATGGAGATGTTCCGCCGTTGCATCCCGGCGAACATGAGCAGGAACACTTGCAGCATGAAGCTAACAAGCACTAGGATCTGGACCCCCCAACCATTCCATAGGCGCATCACTCCAGCCATCAGTGACCACTGAATGCACATGAGAATCATCATATTACAAACAAATTAGTTGAAGTACATACATATATTTCCTTCAGAAGAAGTACACACGAAACCACAGAGACAATATTACAGCCACCATGACAGTCGAATTAAACTATTAAATTTTGCATATACTAATGCAATGTACATGTAGTGCAAGCATGAGAACATAACCAGAACATACTAAGAACTATTGGCTCACATGTAACTTCTTTATGTAAATTCGCAAAAAAAAAAACTTCTTTATGTAGCTCACAGCGGAACATCTTTTAATTAGTAGAGACTAGAGAGGGTACTCAAAAGTCATAAGGGAGTTTATGAAATTCATTTCCAAATATATATTGTATTTCTTATATACTTGTAATAATTCTATGATAACATAGAGATCTAGACCAACCTAGTAGCACTATTTCAATCTTGACCTGCCAAACAAATGATCTAGACAATTTCTTTTTGATATTTCAAATTTCTATTAAAGGTAGGTGGAAATGACGACACTTGGGCGAGTGCCATATCACTAGAACCTACTACGTATTTCTTAGGAACAAAGAACTAACTAATCTTGCAAGTCACTTGTGCTCGACTGAAGTGCTGAGCTAGTAATAATTCTCCTACAACGCTTGAACCAAATATTTCGTACAGATAAGGGCGCAACTTATAATACATTTCCCCAAGACGAAATTTCAGGAAGATATGAGCCACACCCTACATTTTTTGCATTATTTGCAGAGATGCAGAGAAAACGGTACTAGTAGTAAATTTCAGCACATTGTTTATCCAAGACAAGGGAACATGTACAGTTTGCTGTTTTGTAGAGCACCTAATTTGCAGTTAATCTAGATCTTAAGACATGTAAAAGAGATTCACCTCGATGGCAGAAGAAGGCACGAGGGAGGGAGGTTTGTCGCAGAACAGCAGCAGGACTCCTAATCCTAATTAGCTCGCTAAGTATCCATGAGACAAAGATGCAGCACTAGTTGATTTGGGTATTATGGTTGATCAGCAAACTAGTCACTTGTCCCCCAGGACCATTATATCTATATATCGAAGGCTGCTGAAGAACCGTCTTTCCTGCCCAGCCCATTAGTCTCTTGTAAGCTTTTCCTCTTGGATGGAGAAGGCACCGTCCGGCCTTGCTTTACCCTCTGCCAAGCAAAGTAGTAGTAAAGCTCGATGAGAAGATAAACTACTCGCTAGCAAAAACTGCACAGTACTGAACATTGCGCTTTGGATGATTTCATTAAAAAAAATCTCTTCTTTTGCTGGTGCAGAAGCTTGGAAAGACAAGAATCCAAGAATCCGTCCTGCTCGAAGCAAGGCATGATTTTTAGTTTGGAACAGGAAAGGTATTGCCCCCTTCCCAAAAAACAAAGGTACAATATTACTATTCCCCTGAAAAAGAAGAAGCAGGGTAGATTGCAGCATCACAACACAATCGAGTTGGCAGGGCCCAGCTTATACCTTCCTTGCGGACTCATCTCCTCCGGTCGCCGGTAGAAACGTGGACGCGGTGAGCCCCATCGGCTGATGCTGCCTGCTCTTTTTTTCAAAAAGGAGGACTCCTCGGTCTCTGCATCAAAAGGATGCATACGGCTACACTTATAGATAAATAAAGAGGTTCAACAAGGTCTTATAGTCTGAAAACAGAAAAACGGCAACCTCACAAAGAGCCACAACGTCAAAAACAAAATGCCCCAAAGCCACCACCGGCTGGCAAAACAAAGATATGTAAACTAATCGCCTATCCTATTACATGACCGTCATCCAAACCGGTTGAAGATATCCCGCGCTACCATCTCCCACCGGACAGATCCAGTAAACAAACGCTCCCTGGCCAAGGGCTTCGGCACCTCCGACTCGCCGGCCAAGGATCCGGCCGTGCCCCTGCCGCAGTAAAGGGGTAGGGCGGGCGACGGGTAGAGAAGGGAGTGGGGGAGCGAGTAGGGGCGGCACACATGGCATGGGTGACGGCGGGCGAGGTGACGGCGCACGGCATTGGTAGAGGCGGAACTGCGGTGGGAGGAGAAAGGTGGAGGCTGCAGGTGCTCCTTTTTTTTCCAAAGATTTGTCATTTTCACTGATCATGGACTAAATAAAGAAGTGAAGAGTTGCGTGGCTAGTTAAACGATAAAAAATCGAAGGATAACCTAGATAACTTCTTTTCTAGTTTTTCTTGGTCATTGGTGGATCGATTTTTACGTGATGTCCAATTTTATATCTTTGTGTGGAGTTTTTTTTTTACAAAGACGTGATTTTTGATGTCTTAGAAATATGCTATTTATTGGTTAGTAGTTTTGCATTGGCAGTCTGTGAAGTATGCTATTTATTTTCTATTCCCGTCATTCCATAATGTAAGATTTTTTTCACACTACATTAGTGTCAGAAAACGTCCTACATTATAAGACGGAGGGAGCAGTAGTTTTGCATTGACAATATGTGAAGTATGCTATTTATTTTCTATTCCTGCCGTTCCATAATATAAGACTTTTTTCACACTACACTAGTGTCAGAAAATGTTCTATATTATAAGACGGAGGGAGCAGTAGTTTTGCTTACTAAGAGCATCACCAATGTGTAGAGGCAGACTTGCCTCTAAGGTGGGCCCTACACCCCAACCCCGAGCATGTACAAAGACCTCAGGGTGTGTAGCATCCGTCCTTGCCTCTAAAGATGGGTCCCATATGAAATAAACAATTTCAAATATCCCAGCTGATTTCAATCTTTCCATGCACTTGTCATAGAACATTTTTTACAGCAATACACTGGTATATACTCCCTCCGTTCGGAATTATTTGTCGCATAAATGGATGCATCTAGTTGTATTTTAGTTCTATATACATCCATATTCGAAACAAGTAATTCCGAACGAAAGGAGTAGATCCGTTTATATTTTTTGATCGCTGGAGGCTGCCTCCAAGCATAGCGACGACGCTAGTGAATTTTAGCTTAGAGGCAGAACACGTAGTGTATAGCGCCAGCGCCAAAGAGCATAGAAGCAGCGATAGAGGCGGCTAAATCGTACACTGTGGATGCCCTAGCTACCCCTTACAAAATCTATTTATAGTTTGGTTGAGATTCACAGCTTGTGATGAGTTGTTGGGCTGTCATCGGAGGGCATGACCTTACAAATGTCTCCTGCTTCCTCGAGTTTACCATTAGCAGGTTTATCCGTGTGTCTTTATTAGCAGGTTGTCAACAGTTTTACTATTAGCAAGTTTACTTATTTTGAAACGGAGGGAGTACATTTTTCAACAAAAAAGGAGTGCAAACAATGTCCACACTTATTTGACTCGTCACTCGTGTATGTTTTTTAAAACAAATGCGTGGAAAACAGGTTTTGATTATTCCAAGAGGAATTGTTCACCCATACGAAAATCAATACTTGTGCCCCTTTGTAAAGATATATAAGAATGTTCACTTGTTAAAAAAAATCTTTCTTTACAGAGGGAGCACTTTTAAGAAAGTGTGTTATGAAAAAATATTGTGTATATTAAAAAAATATTTGTATATCTCAAAAAGATGCTCATTTTGAATAAGAATGTTCACTTGTTAACCAAATAATCCATATGCCCCATTAAAAATATTTGTGTATTTTGCCAAGACGAAAAGAAGTAAAAGGAAAAGATCGTACAAGGCCTGGCCCATTTGGGGAAGCACTGTGGACAGCCCTACTTCCAGGTAAGATGTGCTGCGAGTCACTCAAACGTGTACACCGCCCCACCCCTTGCACGCACTCTTTAGGCCCCTGGTTATTTTCTCCTTTTTATTTCCTTTTATTAATTTTATTTCTGGGATTTAAAAAAATCACAAATCTAAAAAAACATTAATTTTAGAAAATATTGCAAACTTTAAAAATATTTTTGGATTTAAAGAAATGTTCATGAATTTGATTTTTTTACCAGATCTCAAAAAATTACAAAATTTAGAAATGTTGTGAATTTGTTTAAAAAATTATAAACCTAATTTTTTGTTAACAAAAAAATATTCAGAAATTTTACAAAATGTGCAAATATAGAAACTATTCTCAAATTAAAAAATGGTTCCCAAATTTCACTGATCATGGACTAAATAAAGAAGTGAAGAGTTGTGTGGCTAGTTAAACGAAGAAAATCGAAGGATAACCTAGATGGTAGAACCTTGGCGCGCCAAAACAAATAGTTGTCCAGCGTGAGACGAGTCGTGATTAGGTTGTCGAAGTGGAACAGTCCGGAGATCATGGCGGCGTCGGTGTAGCAACAGCGGAGACCGCAGGGGCTTCGGGTGCCACACCCGCGGGCTGATCAGTGGAGGCCCCCGAGGACGCCGGCATGATGGCGAGTGTCGGGGACGAGCCAGCAGTGGCCGCAGGTGGCACCATCATCGCGGCGGTGGAGGACGCCACCGTCGACGGCGCGGGAGACGGCGGGATCGGAGCCGAGGACAACGAACCAATGGCGGTGGTGCCGAAGACTTGGGGTCGTGGCGACGCACCAGCGTGGGCAGGAAGATTGAGAAGGGTGGCCAGCGTCGCGGGGATGACCCCGGAGCTGGCGGAACCGGAGGCGGAAGTGGTCATGGCAGCGGCGGCGACGGTGGCCCTAGG
Source organism: Triticum urartu (assembly GCF_056163025.1). Classification (NCBI taxonomy): domain Eukaryota; kingdom Viridiplantae; phylum Streptophyta; class Magnoliopsida; order Poales; family Poaceae; genus Triticum; species Triticum urartu. The sequence goes on along the minus strand of NC_141877.1, from coordinate 666,678,169 downwards.
GTTGGGGGCACGACGGCGGCGGCGGCTGAGGTGGAGGTGGAGTAGGTTCTAGGTGTAGGCTGATATCATGTTAAACATAGGATTTGTAGAAACTGGCTCAACCCTGTAGAGGTGGCCTATCACATATATTTATAAGGTTACACAATATATAAATTACACAGTTAGGCTACGTTACAAAGTCTAACACCCAGAACGCCATGAGCTGTTGGTGTACGTGCGACTTGCCGAAGAAGGTCATGTGGCCAAGGATGTATACCGCTATGTAGTCTGCCAGCAGGTATGCTAGCCAGAGGAGGTTCCTTGGGACAATGGAGATGTTCCGCCGTCGCATCCCGGCGAGCATGAGCAGGAACACTTGCAGCACGAAGCTAACAAGCACTAGGATCTGGACGCCCCCAACCATTCCATAGGCGCATCACTCCAGCCATCAGTGACCACTGAATGCGCAGGAGAATCATCATATTACAAACAAATTAGTTGACCCTCTCTTGTTGCCAGCTGGCGTCAAAAAAGGAAAGAAACGATCTGATCGTGCACATGGCCAGATTCCCTTTTCTCCCAATCGTAACCGACGCAACCCAGTGTGTGTGAACACACGACACAAAACCTCTGGAGACTTTTCTCCCTTCCCCGCTCCTCCTCCACCCTTTCTTCCCCATCAACCCCTCCCTCCTCCATTTTCTGCAGGATCCATCCACCCAACCCATCAGCACTTGAACCTTCCGTGCGCCACCTCTCTATCTGGACAACTTGGGGGTGTGCCACTATGCCCTGATCCCTGCAACAAGGAAACACAAAAGGCATCAGTGTTATGCATGCAACTTGGATGTTATGCATGCAACCCCTCCTTGAGTCCTTGTATTAGGTTGGTTCTTCAATTTGATTTATCGAGAGCAAAAACCGTCAACAACTTATGGCAGTTATTTTGGGCAAGTTCAGTAAACCCCAATAGGCAAATCTCTGTAATGCACTCTGACTTGCGAGGGTAGAAAAAACCTTGTGTTCCTTTATAGGAAGCATGCAAAAAATGTTTTTTGAATACTGTGGACATTGAAACACACAAGTTACAGGTTTGTTGTTTGGAAAACATAGTAAGGGAGGGGGAAAAGGTTTGTGTGTCAGATAAATCACAAAATGCAAAATAGGCAAATCACAGATGCAGAGCAGGCAAGTCACATGCTTAGCACTAGCAAGTCACAGCCAAATTTCAAGCAAGTCGTACTCATCACTAGCTGCAATGCACTGTGTAATGCACTCTGACTTGGTAGTGCCAGACAAAAAAACATAATGTTCCTTTGAAAAAAATGTGGACATTGAAAAACACAAGTTATAGGTTCGTTGTTTGGAAAAACTTAAAAATAATTTGACCCATCCCCCCCCCCCAACTTAGCAGTAAAAGGGGCAGCAAAAATTCTGAGGAAAAAGGTTCTAATTGTTCAAGAAAAACAGGAATTTAGCAAAGAAATAGTTTGCCTACATCAGCGAAAATCCTAGTAAAATGGTTGTGAGACACTTTTTCTATATTTGTATGATACTCTTGTGTGGCTTTTTGGTTAGACAAGTTGTGCTGAGTTGTAGGCAATTTCCCTAATGCTTGCAGGCAACTTTTGTTTTTGAAAAAATAAAATCATCAGTAGGATAGTGCTTTGCACTTTTTTCTGCTTGGCAAGTTGTGTTTGCGGTGTAGGCAAATTTTGTGAGTTAAAACCTATTTATGTAGCCAGCTTGTTACTTTGGTGCCAAAAAAGAGAAGGGGAAATCAAAAGCAAGTCTTCCTGTAACGTACGTAATTTGTATTTAAGTTTCAGGCAACTCTCATTTTTGCCGAACAAAAAAGGCACCTACTAGGAATTCATAAAGAACATGTTGGAAAAAGCTTTGGGGGTTTTGCGAACTTTACGTGGAAGTTGCTGGTAAAACTTTTTGCTGGCAATAAAAGGGCGGCGTAGGAAGTAAGTATTCCTGTGATGTAGCAATTTGCACATAAGTTTCAGGCAACTCCCTTAATTTTTTGGGACAAAAAAAACTAACAACGAGCTACTTGGGAGGCAGAAAAAACTAGTTGAAAAGCTATTGGGGATGTGTGAAATTCACCTTGAAGTGGTTGGCAAAGCTTCTTACTTGCAAAGATGGAAAATAAAAAAAAGCAAGTCCTGCTGGGATGTAGGCAAAATGCATATAAGTTTGAGACAACTCCTATTTTTTGCCGAAACAAAAAAACAAAATAAAAAAATGGATAGCTTTGTGCAAAGCTTACCTGGAAGTGTATGTTGAAGCCTCTTGCTTGGGCGTGTGCACAAAACCTCGAAAATGTTGCTTTGACATCATTTGAGAATTTAGTGAGGCCCTTCAAGCAAAACAAACAATTTTTTTAGGCAAGAATATTTACGACACTTAGGTGATTAGGGGTAGCGTTTTGAGCAATGGTTTTCGTTTGCTCTAGCAAGAGCAGGTACTACTAGTCAAATATTCAAATATGATAGGATAGGATAGTCATTGCAGTACAAGTAGTAGCAACCATACAAATGACTCAGAATCATGAATGCCACTGCATCTTCTCTCTCTCTCATGTTCATCTTGTTCCCTCCCCCTCCCTCTCTCATGTTCATCTTCTTCTCTCCCTCCCTCCCTCCCTCTCTCTCTCCCCCTCTCCCTCTCCCTCTCTCTCATGTTCATCTTCCTCTCCCTGCCAGGGGATGGCATAGATTAGCATAGCAATAATTTTTTATGCTTCTAGTCTGCATGAGGGATCTTTGTAGCCGTTGTAGGCCTCTAGCCCTCTGTGGTAGTGCTGCAGGATCGAAGCAAATACAAAGGTGGGGCACGGCCAAGCTTTCAGGTTAAAGTGAGGAAGGGGGTATGCGTCTCTTGTGCAGATTGGTTTGTGTTGTACAACTACAAGTATCCGTTCATGTGTAGTACTGTACGTGATACAATAATCAGCCTCTATATTTGCCCTCTGCTCCAAGTGAAAAACGCTAAGTCAGGAGCAACTACCATAAGTAGCCACTATAAACTTGCACTGGGTTTGAATACCGAAGAAAAAATAAATAATGGAAGTCGGGAGAATCTACTACTTGGTTCATAGGCAATTTGACATGTTGCGAGAAAAAAAATCTGGACTTATATTGTGTAGAACATCAAGTTTTGTTGTGTCAATGCATCAATGGTTGAAGGAAAGTTGTGCTCTGATATAAGAAAATTGCATAGCATATCCAGGCAACTCTAAGCTTTGTTTAGAAAAAGAGGATTGAAAGGTAGCAATTCGTACTGGGTTTGTAGGCAATTTCCATAGTTTCTGCAGCCAACTCATTGGTTTGCTAGCCGCAGAAAAAAAGTAATGGAAGTCAGGAGCACCTACTACTTGGTTTGTAGGCAATTTGCCTACAAGTTTTAGGCAAAAAAAGTGGACCTATATTGTGTGGAACATCAAGTTGTGTTGTGTCCCCTGGGCAAATGTTTCAGTTGTTGTAGGCAAGTTGTGCTCTAATCTAAGCAAATTGCATACTATATCCAGGCAATCCAGGTTTTGTTTAGAAAAAAAGATTAAAAGGTAGGAACTCATACTAGGTTTGTAGACAATTCCCATAGATTCTGCAGCCAACTTGCCGAAGAAATAAAATAGGGGATACAAATTGCCTGTCGAGTGTCGACCCATTGAGCAAGTCCAATAGCAGAAATGAGGCATCTACTTATCAAAACATCATGCAAGTTTGAGCAAGTCTAATAGAAGAAATGAGTCCAATAGCTCAATATAAATCTTGAATTTTTCCTGCTTTATTATATGATCATAGTACATTTACCACTATACTATCAACTAACCATTCAAGAGAGTTTGTACTTGCTACTATCATCTCTCCAGCTGTCACAGGCTCACACAGATCAATGTCAAGCAGTAAAACAACCCAAACCACAATGCACCAAGCAATAGAATCATCACGCATAGGGGAAGCACAATTGCAGAATATGAAAGGAGAGAAAAAACCGACGTCTTCAAATTGCAGCCATCACCAGCAACAATTCAAGAGAAAAGGCACAAACACCATCATCCACCTGCTACCTTGATGCAATTTTCCTGCTCCAGTCCAAGCTATAGCCAGCACCTGTACACGGTCAGGTGTAGAAGTTCAGACATCGGAGCTAGGGTAGTTGTACGGTGCAGAAGGAGATAGCAGTAGGGATACGGAGGTGCACCAGCAGCTAGCAGCAGGAGGTCGAGGCCGTCCCGGATGCGGTCGGCAGCGAGCTGCTGGAGAGGAAGAGGCCCGCTGTGACGGTGTCAGGGCCAACGGCCCTGAATGAGGAGCATGGAGGCAGTGCGCGCTCGCCTTCGTCGTGGATATGGGTCGGCCCGGCGTTGGAGCGGGAGACCCGGCGGCGATGGGATCCAGGAGGCCGCGGGGATCCGAGCGCAGCGGCTGCATCCGACAGGCTGCTGAGATCCTGGCGATGCGGCGATCCGGAGGGGTCGGTGGCGTGCGGTGGCTGTGGAGATGCGGTGGCGGGGGGAGGGGCTGTTGGCGTCCGGCGGCTGCGGAGGCGCAACGGCGCTCTCCGACGAGTGGGAGGGGGCATTTCGCCGATTGGAGGAGGCCGGGTGCGTCGTTGGGAGGTACTTCTTACGTCTAGTTCTATAAAACAGTCTTGTTTAACGTTTGCTTTAATAAGAACCAATATAAATTCCCTCAAAAAAGGAAAAGGTAAATTTGAAAAGAAGATCATCGATTTTTAGAAAGTTCATGATTTTTTAAGAACAGTTCATCGATTTTTCTACGAAGTTCACTGATTTTGGAAAAAAAACCATCAATTTTGAAAAAAAATCATCGTTTTTGAAAAAAAGTTCATTGATTTTGGAAAGAGTTCAATGATTTTGAAAAGATTTCATCAATTTTGAAAAAAAGTTCATCGATTTGGAAAAGACTTCATCAATTTTCAAAAAGAGTTCATCGATTTCGAAAAAGAGTTCAACGATTTTAAAAAAATGAGTTCATCGATTTTGAAAAGAGTTCATCAATTTTAAAAAGAGTTCATCATTTTGAAAAAAAGTTCATTGATTTGGAAAAACAGTTCACGAATTTGAAAAAAAATCAAGAAATTGAAAAAGTTCATGCATTTAACAAAGAAAAAGAAATTCAAAGAGAAAAGGAAAAAAAGAAAAAGAAATAAAAAGAACAAAAGAGGGAAGAGGATGTAAAAGAAAAAAAATCAAGAAATTGAAAAACGTTCACGCATTTTTGGTTACTGTGACTTACATATATAACGAAGAAGTTGTGGGTTCGATTCCCACCCACGCTTGTGCTTTTTTTTTGTGGGATGAAAGCAAAAGAAAAAGAACGTAGACGGGCCGAGCCCAACCCGCTGCGGGGGTATGCGCCCGTTAGTGAAAAGAACTAAAATGGGCGCAGCGGGCGCCGTTTAGGAATTGCCACTTCATTAGCCCATGCTTGATCAATTGGATCAGTGCGCCAAACTGAGAAAGGCTAACCTGGTAACCCAGGTGTCGCATTCGGTGGTTTATTTATTTATTTTTTGTCTCAAAAAAATTATTTACTTTTTGAATGTCTGCCTATTCAGTTTTAAGAGAAACTTTTGTTAAGTAATTAATATTTATGAAATACCTGAAAAGTTACAGAAATACGTAAATAAGTTTAAATGTATGAGTATTTTAAATTACATGTCTATTTTTTAAATGCATGGAGAGTTTTGAAAAATATACATTTTTAAAAGATGTGAACACTTTTAAAAAAATTAACTTACTATTTAGAAAAAGTATGTAGCTTTATAATTGCATGGATATTTTAACAATGTGTGAACACTTTCTAATCACTTAATAAACACTTTTAACTGCAGAAAAATTTATGTATATAGAGATACTTTATTAGTTATTGAAAATAAGTGAATACATTTTTTAAACATAATTTTTGTAGATGTATACTAATTGTTTATTTTTTTATACATGGCAGTTTTACATAATTCATAATATGTTTACCTTATTATTATGAATTTGATTATAATATTAGATTTTCAAATGAATTTGCAAAAAAGGCGGCAGCTATTGTGGGGCAGGCCTAAGTGAGTAGTGTGCTACTAATGCTCTCTGTAAGCGTTAGATAGCAGCACCATTGGATACTAGCACATGACGAGATGCAGGAGACCAGACCAGCAACAGCCGACCCAGCATACAAAGAGGTGCTACAATACCAGGATACAAGCATCTTATTGCGGACTATGAAGAGCAGCTGACTCATGGCAACATTTATTACTTGATTGTACCATGGCCCGGTGCATTTGGGGACTTGCAGATCAGGACCTGGTAGCAGCAGTAACTCAAACTAGAGAACCTAGTGCAAGGTGTTGGATCTTCACTATGATGGATACATTACCGCATGTGAATTTTGTATTTTGGGGTTGATAGTGAAAAAGTCGACTACCCTTACTGTCCCTTTACAGAACCGTACATGAGATTTTCGCCTCATACGGCTCCTCGGTCAATTCTTTCGAAGGGATCCTTTTCCTCGTTCGAGAGTCTCCGCCCTTCTTCCACTCCGCCCCGAAGACTAACTAAGACCAATTGAGTCACGTTTTCATGTTTTAATTGAACACTCTCCATTTATGATATGATTAAAGGAGAAGATTGTTCTTTTACCAAACATATGCAGATCAAATCACGTCTTATAATAAGAAGAAATCTTTCTCGGTATCAATCCCCTTGCCCCTCATTCTTTGAGAATCAGAAGGAGGCTAACTCATTCACTGTTGTATGCAGACACTCAACATGCCTTTATCTTGACGCCTCTACATGTGTGATCCCGGGGGTGACTGACTCAATAACATTACAAGCTCTTGCATATCGAGAAGTTGTAGCTTTGGCTAATGATCTCTCTCTGCAACATCTGTAAGTTGTGTCTGATTGCAAGGGCATAGTCAGTGACAACAAGAATGGAACCGGAGGGCTACGCGGGATTATTATACGGGAGATAACAACCTCGATGGATGAGTACGATTGTGTATAGAAGCTCTTGCTCGTTCACTTCCGAGGGGAGAGAATCAATTTTTGAGGTACATAACCTTGCTAAACATGCTCTAGGTCTTACTGTTAGTAGACATCTCTGGCTCCTACAGCCTCCTGATATCAATTGTATTCCGGTTAATATTTTCATTGATTAATAAAGAGGGTGTGTTTAGACTAAAAAAACTTAGATGGTGGGATATCATGAAACAATGTTTTAATGAATTATGATCTTAGTCTAGTTAATCAGTGCGACTGTGTATAAAACAATAGATTAGTCTATCAATTATGTGCATGTTATGCCCAAAGTTAAAGGTGAAGCGAAGGACACCAACAACTAGAGGGGTAAATTCTTTTTCAAGCACATTGCTTCAACTTCAGGTTACAACATTTCTAATGTTGAGAATGTAAATCCATCTGAGGAGTAACATGTGAAGATATATGACAGCTCCAATCCAATTCATATTGATATGCAATCTGATGATCAAAAAATGTGGCGACACTAGTAGAAGTTGCAGATCAATGTAGAATTGGAAGCATCGGATATGAAAGGACCTAGCACGGTAAGAGCCAACAGATTTGGGAGCTCTCTCGTAATAAGCAAGATGAAGCACGGCGATTCTAGTTTTTTGGACAGCCCGTGTTAGCCAAACATGAGAGAGTATCCATATAGCGGGTTAGGGAAAGAACCATCTTTGATTATAGTACAGTTATTTCACTAATATTCCTTGGGTAGCTAGTTCGTTCTTCATGCATTTTAAACTAATCAAGACATGCCTTCGAAATAAAATGGAGACGGCATTCTTTGGCCATACATGTTCTTCTGTATGAAGAAGGAAATAGGTACAAAGATGAGATTTGCATTCTGGTGCTCGCAGAGCTCAATTTAAATGCAAATTTCTTTTTTCATAGTTCCAATTATACATTTTCATGCCTTGTTGTCAAGGTTATCTTGAGACTTGTATCGTAATATTTTGCCTGGTCTGTGAACAATGGCTTTTTCGCCTCTCTCCATTCCTTTCATGTCTAAATCCTGGCTATGCCCTTGGACTTACTGGGTAGCACCATGCATGGTGGGCTAGGCAGTTTGAGTTTCATCCTCAACTCGCCGATATCTCTATTTTTTCCTAGTCATTCATTTTTTTCTTAAATAAGGTGCAGCGGCTGATTACTTACGTCGTTTTGTGAGCCTGCACTCCACTATTATATTTCCCTCCAGATATATGTGGTGATCCTCATAGGAAGGAGCAATTGGTGTGGTTGTAGCGCTGCACTATATATATTTGTGCTTGGTTGACATGTGGGCAGCTTCTTGCCACATGATCACACGGCTGGAATACTATCCAGCTGGTGGCATAACACTGGTAGTAGGAGTACTTATGATTACACACACAGTTATGCTAGTAGTTTAGGTGCATGTAGCTGATGTTCATTCTTCCCAACAACTCCCACCATATCGGTGGCCCGGAAGAGCAACTCCTCACATCTCTTGGATCACTAAAAACGGATCACTTTACACGGGCCAAGCAAACAAATGTACCACTATACATTTGCAGTGAACAATCCGATGTTGTGTGGGAATGTGGAAGGATGGATTGATCTGTATGGTGGTGGTGGTGAAGTGGTGATGATGGTATCCATGGTGATCTTCTCGGGACTTGGGGTCTTGGATGGACGGATGGATAGTCCCTAAAAACATAGAGCATGTAAGGTGGCCAGGGGGACAGCGTTCCTTCCTCTCTCCCTCCCACGGATCTGTTCCCTCCTGCTTGTCCCCAGTACTCTCACTGCTTTGTCCTATCCTAGTCCTGGGATCTGCCTGGAGGTAAGAGCATCCTCTTAATTCCAATTTTTACCCTATGCTTTGACATTTTCTTGACACTAACAACACCATTTAATAGTTTTGGTCCAAATTAGCAAAACATTACCAGATTTTACCCCATTTATTTAAACTTTTCTGAGCGATTCACCAGCTGGGTCCCGGCCATTAGAAACACGTAGCGAGGTTGTCAAATGGGCTAATCGGCGCAAGAAATATCAAAATAGAGAGTAAAATCTGGAATTCATTACGAATTTGACAAGCATAGAAGTGCAACGTAGTATTACAAATTTGACAAGCGTAGAGACCAACAGTGGCATCCCACTGATCAATAACGATCGATCTGAGCTTCCACTTTTTTTTTTGGTACATTTGACCAGCATCAACATTGGATACCAGCAGTAGGACGGAGGCCGGTACACCGAGAAAAGGACAAGTGCATCTATGCTGAAGAAAGCTCCAAGGAATGGAGAGGGATACCATCCATCCATCGATCGAGATCAGGGTGCATGCATGCATGATTGGTTGTATTGTACTGTACCTAGGAAGATGATGCAGAAGGTAGGTATCGTGCAATGAGTAGCAGGAGGAACAGCATGCATGTATGCATGACCAGATCAGATCACGTACGTCCAACACAGGCGCACGTTGATTCCAACCTTTGTTTCAACAACAACAACAAATCAAATCTACGGAACTTCTTTGTGCACCAAATCCAATTTTGCAAAAAAAAATTGCCGCCGAAAAACTTTTGATCTATTCATCTTCAATCATGGCAGTACAACGAACATCACAAATAATAAAAATTACATCTAAAACTTTTGATCTATTCATCTTCAATCATGACAGTACAATGAACATCACAAATAATAAAAATTACATCTAGAACTTTTGATCTATTCATCTTCAATCATGACAGTACAACGAAAATCACAAATAATAAAAATTACATCTAGTTCCGTAGCCACCGAACGACGACTGCCAGCACTGAAGCGAGTCGAAGGTGCACCACCGCCGTCGCCTTTGCCTCGCTAGAGCTGGGAAAAACTTGTTGTAGTTGACAGTCAGGAAGTCGTTATGCTAAGACCCCATAGGACCAGCGCACCAGAATAGCAACCGCCGCCGACAAAGAGATGCGTAGATCGGAAGGATAGAACCTAAAGACACACGTAGACGAACAAAGACAGGAGCCGAGTAGATCTACCATAGACAATCACTAACGGAATGCTGCGAGATCCGTCGAAAACACACCTCCACACGCCTTCTAACGATGCTAGATGCACCATCGGGACGGGGGTTAGGCGGGAAGAAACGTTATTCCATCTTTCGCCGCCATCACACCTTCCTAAGCATAACACAAATCCTAACAAAAACTCAAAGAAACATCTAAAAATGAAGCCCTTCCACCGGCAAGGAGCGGGATCCACCGCACCTCCATGGCCCTAGAGCCACCAGGGACAAGGTGGATCGGCAGTGGCGCCGACGGAAGGCAGAGGAACCCTAAGCATATTTGGAGAGGTGGAGGCGACTGCGTGTGGAGACGGCAAATCCAATTTTGCATTGAACATGCGTTGCCCAAAATTTGCTAAAAGGTATGTGAATTTATTTTTCTTTGCATCATTCACTTTCCGCTTCACCCCGAGCACGAGAGGGGGAGGCCATAGACTTCACGGTGAGTGCGAGCCGTGAACGAGCAGGAGCCGGCGCTGCCGCGGAGACGGTGAGGGTGAGTCTGAAACTTGACTACTGCGTGGTGGTCGCCGACATTGAGGGGAGTGCTTTGGGAGGTAGTGGGCTGCGGTTGAGGGGAGGGCATTGCGGCGAGGCGTGCGCGGGAGCACCATCGACCACAGGTGGCGGGAGGAAGAAGATAAATACTGTGCGATTTGTTTCTGGCCGCTGGATGAAAAATCTAGTGGTCCAAGCAAAGCGAGTGACGCAATTTTTTTTCACGTGCCCTTTGTAATAGGCGCTCCCTTTCCCTTTCTCTCCCCTTTAATCCGATCATCTGAGATGCCGTAAGAAATTAATTAGGTTGTGTAGATCCTCGGATGTGGAGACTGAAGAATGCATTCATCTTAAAAGAATCCATCATGTTGATCATGCGAATGTTTAGAATTCTCTGAAGTCAAACTTTATAAAGTTTGACCGTATTTATATGAGAAAATATCAACATCTGCCATGCTAAAATTATACAATATGAAAATTTAAGTCATGACACATCTATTGATATTGATTTCAGATTATGAATATTGTTACTTTTTTTATATAAAATTGATTAAATTTTACGAGGTTTGACTTTAGTTAAATCTTATATGCGAACTAAAAATGATCGGAGGGAGTATCTCGGTCTCGGCTGCCCGCCCGTGCGTCAATGTCAATCACGCACACCATGCTTGCATGCATAGATGCCAGGGAATCGGGCAATTGGCGGTAAGCAACAAGGAGGCCACGACTCCCGAGAGTACTCGTGGATTTGGCGGCTAGAGCTCACAGCCTAGCTAGCCAACTACATACGCATCACGACACGCCATGGATGGATGGATGGATCCCGAAACAACGCCGGGGTTGTTGCGGGGTACTACGTAGCCACCGGGAGACATGGCCGATAGAGATCCATCCATCCATGCTGCCTCCCATGCAACCAATAATGCAGACAAGCCGCAAACTGACCGACTTGGTTAGGTTTCTTATACGGTCAAATCTGCACACTGCCGGGTTCTAAGTCCTAATCTTGATATCGGTGCTCGGTCTCTCTCGGAGCTGCTCGTAGAGGTAGGATATGCATGCATACGTTTAGACCGATGAGTGTATATGCATAGTATTCGGTCTCGCACGGAAGGAAGAAAAGAAAAATTGCGGATCCACAAGCTAGCTAGCACATGCATGGTGTCGATGGCACTGGCGCCGGAGGCCAAGGGGAAGCTGCAAAAACATGCACTGTTCTCTCGATCGTCTCCATGGATCAAAGTTGACAATTTGACATATGAAGTATCATGCATGTCGGCTCCCAGCCATGCATGCGTGCAAGCCTAATCATATCCATGCGTTACATGAGTATATTGTGAGTTTAAATAAATTTACCTTTCCATCTCGTAAATGATGGACGAAATCACGCATTACCCTAGTTCACCCTTTGTACTCCAGGCTAGCTGCCATATAATGTGTAGTTTGTTTAACTACGCCAACATTCCATCCGCTCATGCGCGGGGTACTAGTATATGTACAACCTGAGCGCGCCGTAGTATAGAAATCCACGAGAACAAAATATACAGTACAATTGCTTGGTTCATGTGCACGGAACAGAACAAATAAGAGCCCACCACGTGTCGCCATTACATGTACTCACTAAGAGCATCTCCGATAGGTTCCCGAAAAAATCTTCACTAACAAATGGTTATTCGGCCTCTCCAGTAATTTTATGGTAATATTAGAAATTTGACGTCAGATTTTTAACCATGTCGAATTGAATGTTTTTTTATGGCAGATTTTATTGTGCCGAGGATGACAATTTTCTTTAGTAAGCATGGCAAAACCTAGCAAAAAAATTGAACATGTCAAGGATATGTCATGCTTGCTAAAGAAAATTGCCATCCTCGCAACAACACAATTTGCCATCAAATATGTTTGCTTTGCCATCCTAATAAATCTGGCGTTCTATTTGTAGCGAAATTATATTTTTATTGGGTTTGCAGGTGTGATACTTTCTCATATGGTCGGAAATCTCCTCCGCAATACCCAACCTGGCCTACATGCCTCACTTTATCAATGTGATCTCCCTATGTCTCTCCGACAGTGATGACGGGCTGGCAGCAACAGGAGGATGTCAGGCAGCCCATGATGGTGGCGCGGATGCGCAGTGGGCTTGGTGGCGACACACTGATGTGGCACTTATTGGAAGAGGCATAGGAAGAGCCAAATTTCTCTAGATATTGGGGGAGTTGGGGTGAATTAGTGGAATACCCTAATATTTTATTGGGCAAAGTGGGTATGTTGAAGCATGTTTTTGGCCCAACACCCCCAATAGCTGGATTATATTAGGAAACGGGACTTTGCCGTGGCCTCTGCGTCATTGTGATGCACGCAACAAAATTGGAGATGCTCTAACCAACATCTACCCTATAATAATAATAATCTTCCCCTAATAATAAAGTAGCCATCGCTTCTGGTCGTACGTCATCGGCATTTTTATAGAAAAGCCCCTCTGTTTCTGAGAATTCAACCCGCAAACCATGTTTAAGTGAATCTAGAAAAACGATTCATTTTTACGAAACAGACCCTAGGTTTGTAACAATTCAGCCCGCGATCCTTTGTTCTATCATATCCATACGCTTTCTTCCGAGAGCGGTGGGCCGGCGCCCTTCACGGCGGCGACAGCTCCGGGTGGGCTCGTGGGCGAGCATGCTGCAGGAGGCTTCGCGGCGGCCGGCGGACGTGTCGCAACTTGCCTCCATCCCCGGCCTCTTTCGTCGTCAGCCCGCAAGATCCCCTGGTCGTAGTCGCGTCGGGAAGAGGTGGAGCGAGGCAGGGGCGGAGATGGCAGCGCCAGAGGCAGTCTGGCGCGGACGGCGGCGGCCATGGTGCTGGTCTTCGCGGAGAGGAAACGGAGGTCCGGCGCATGGGGCTCCTGCTCCTCTCTGTGTGCGTGTGTGAATGGCTAATTTGAGGCAGTGTTTCGTTTTTTGCAGGGGCGGCCATGGCAGGGAGGTGGGACTGTGCTGGGCAACGGCTGGGCGCCCATTACACAGACGAGACCGGCGGCGGCCTTGCGGTGGTGCGGTCGGCGAGGACCTGCCGGGTCTCCTCGGATCCGGTGAAAAATGGTGCGCAGGCGGCGGATCTAGAAGGAAAGCGGCATGAGCTTGGAGCACGACAGCTGGCGGGCGCGGCATGGCGTCGGGTACAGAGCAAGATGGGCGGGAGAGAAGGGAGGACGGGGGAAGGAGATGGGATGCCGGAGGGCGAGAGAAGGGAGCGGTGAGGTGCAGCGTCCTCCTCCTCCTGCTGCTCGCCGGTGACTCACTGACCATCGGCGCGAGGTGGGGCTCGGGTGTGCGGAGGAGTGGGGGATCGAGGGAGCTCTCCATCCTCGCGGCTGGAGGCGCGCCAGCCAGTGGAATATCTGGTGGCTGTGCCCGGCGCAACCGGTGCCTCGCTCGGCTTTGTCGCCTCGGTGTCGTGCATCGGCACCGGCCTGACCGTGCTCGCCGATCCCAGGCACCCTCCTGGTGCGGCACCGATAGGGGGGGGGTATTTTATTGGGCCACCGCGGACGCGCACTCCAGGAGTGGAGTGCATCGTCGGCTTGGAGAGGTCGCCAATAGAAGATCAGGGGCAGGGGAGGGCGGCTGTTGTGGCTCTGCGGTGGAGCACGGCCAGGAGGAGTGAACTTGGGGTGGGGCGACGCCAAGCCGCCCTCGTGGGCTGGATAGAAGAGAAGAGCAGCGAGTGGTTAGGTGGATGGAGCAGAGGAGGAGAGGAGCGGGTGGTGACTGATGAGGTAGCAGGAGGAGGAAGATGGAGCCATGGATGGAGGCAGAGCGACCGCGCTAGGTGAGGCGATGCGTGTGGATAAGGAGCGGTGAGATAGCTCCTCGATGGGGACTTGTGCTTTTTTTTAATGATGAAATTGTTGCTGCTACCCTATGAAGCACCGACACGGCGACACCGATACGGCGATACAAGTACGGCGATACGGGATATGATAATTTCTACAAACAGCAATACGACGATACGGTGAGTATATATAAATAATAAATAAAATGACATGTAAATAAATGACGGAGAGACGAAGAAAAATCTTCTACACAGCAGAGCTACCGTATCCTAATATCCAAAGATACCGAGGAATAATCACCCGACATATCCTAGCCTCGTGTATGACCCCAGCGGCAACATCTCCAAACCTACAGAGAGCAAAGACAGCCATGACCTTGTTGTTGCTAGCAACGGGCCACAATGGCGGAGAAAAACCCAATCACTTCAGGCGGTGGTGAGGCGAGTCAGCGAGCTGGACGACGATTTCATGCGGTGGTGAGCCACTCATGTCGGGGCAGCGGCATGCCATTCCAGGCGGCGGCGGCGGCGTGCTCCTGCAGTCGCCCGAGGTGGTCGAACAGAGAGGAAGAGCGAATGTTGAGGGTTAGGCTCGTGCGTGGGCTTTTATTGGGCTCTTGTCGTATCCCAGCCGTGTCCACAGCGTGTCCCAGCGTATCGGATTTACTTTCTCTTTATTTTAAATGAAAAACTAGGATACTTCCCAGATACGCATATCGAAGCCGTATCATGCGTATTGGAGTATCGGACGCGTGCGGTACGCCGATACAGCGATTTTTGAAGTATCGGTGCTTCATAGCTGCTACCGACTAGAAGCTGCTGGAGTTTTATTTATATTTAATAGAGATTTGAGGGGAAGCTGCTGGATGTTGCTAAGCGTGCTAACCATGCTAGGCTGCTAGCATCGGCTACAAATTTTTTTTTCCGGATGAGCACCAAATCAACTAGGAAGGATCCTGGGAGTTCCTAGCTGATTGTCGCGTGCATTTACACCAGTTAAAGGTTTGTCCAAAGGTTTAATGTTTTTAATAGACAAAAGCCCCTGGTTCCATGAAGAATGCGTATTTGATCTTTTAAGAATTATTTCTATAGTGTTACTCAGGTTAAATGTGTGTGTGTGTGTGTGTATATGCTCCCTCCATTATTGTTGGTGGTTTTGCCTTACTTATGACAAAAGTAGCATGTTTTTGCAGAATAAAGTATTACTTCATCAGCAAAAATTACATGCTCCCTCCGTTAATGTTGTTTATTTAATGGTTGACAAAATGATGGTTTAACGAAGCCTTGAGGGAGAAGGTAGTATTATTACTCCCTCCGTTTCAAAATAGATGACTCAACTTTAGACTAACTTTAGTACAACGTTGGGTCATCTATTTTGAGACGGAGGGAGTAGCTTTTAAGTTACACGTTTTGTGTTTA
Source organism: Triticum urartu (assembly GCF_056163025.1). Taxonomy (NCBI): domain Eukaryota; kingdom Viridiplantae; phylum Streptophyta; class Magnoliopsida; order Poales; family Poaceae; genus Triticum; species Triticum urartu. The sequence goes on along the minus strand of NC_141877.1, from coordinate 666,662,366 downwards.
TATCAAATTGTGGATCTTCTCTTGGTTACCAACACAAACTCCCTACCTTTGCGAACAAAAAATTGAGTCCAATGTGTCCGATAGAATATCACATCACTCTTTTCTTGGGAGTGCCAGGTACAAGACACCAGCGTGCCAAAATTGCAGTGTAGCAACATGGAGGGCAGAGTAACTCAAATGTTTACCAGATGCATTACTTTATTTTCCGCAAACTCTAATTTTGGCCATTGCATGTAAATGATACACCATCTTCAGTAGTCTTTGCAAATCTAAATAAAAAGCAAAGGGAATTAATCCAGCCCACATGGATAGCAAGCAGATGCATATCGTCGTATCTCAATATTTAGATCGACTGCCACTACAATAAAAGATGATGAGCTTTCTACACATTTTCTTATGCCTTATTGTGGATCTCACGTTCTATGGTTTAAGCACATGTAATATTTTTGTAGCACATATTTGTCTCCTATAATGCTATAGTTTAAAATTCAAGCCCAGCCAGCACACGAAGAGTAGCGGTGAAGGAGAAGGAGGAGGAGAAGAAGAAAAGTAGTTTAATGGTAAAAAGAATTTGACAATGCCACCTGAGATAGATGAGGATCTATATGATGTTTTTTTTGCAGAGGGTCCATATGGTGTTATATCATTCAAATATGTATGCCCCGTTGCAACGCACGGGCACCTTTACTAGTAATAATAAAAGGGCTATTGCTTCTGCCCGTACGTTATATAATTCACCCCCAAAGTTGCTACAAATTACCGAGTATGCCACCTATAAGTCAGAAAAAACGTTTCGTTTTTTCCATCACAGGTCGCTGCGCTAAATTTGGTTTATCAGCTAGCGAACCTCCCTTAACATTAGTATATATGGGCTTAGACATCTTATTCAACTTAGAAACATATACACTGACTCTAGAAAAATGATCACCCTGTGATGGTGATGGTCATGATTCGTGACCAGAGGATTAAATATTTTAATTTTTGTGGCAAAAGGCACAAGGACAAATGGTTTATATAAAATCAGCCCTTACAAAGATGTTGGGAACGTAGTAATTTCAAAAAATTTCCTATGCACACACATGATCATGGCGATGCATAGCAACGAGAGGGGAGAGTGTCGTCCACGTACCCTCGTAGACCGTTAAGCGGAAGCGTTATGCCAACGCGGTTGATATAGTCGTACGTCTTCATGATCGACCAATCCTCAGTACCGAACGTACGGCACCTCCGCGTTCAGCACACGTTCAGCTCGGTGACGTCCCGCGAACTCACGATCCAGTAGAGCTCGGGGAAGAGTTTCGTCAGCACGACGGCGTGGTGACGATGTTGATGAAGCTACCGTGGCAGAGCTTCGCCTAAGCACCGCTACAGTATGACCGAGGTGGATTATGGTGGAGGGGGGCACCGCACACGGCTGGGAGAGATCTTTGTGATCAACTTGTGTGTCTAGAGGTGCCCCCCGCCCCTGTATATAAAGGAGCAAGGGGGAGGCCGGCCGGCCCTTGTTGGTGCGCCAGGAGGAGGAATCCTCCTCCTAGCAGGAGTAGGATTCCCCTCTTTCCTACTCCTACTAGGAGGGGGAAAGGAAGGGAGAGAAAGAGAAGGAAAGGGGGGTGCCGCCCCCCCTCTCCTAGTCCAATTCGGACCAGAGGGGAGGGGGCGCGCTGCCTGCCCTAGGCCGGCCCCTCTCTCTTTCCCTTATGGCCCAACAAGGCCCATTAGCCCCCCGGGGGTTCCGGTAACCCCTCCGGTATACTCCGGTAAAATCCTGATTTTACCCGGAACTCTTTCGATGACCAAATGTAGGCTTCCAATATATCAATCTTCATGTCTCGACCATTTCGAGACTCCTCGTCATGTCTGTGATCATATCCAGGACTCCGTACTACCTTCGGTACATCAAAACATATAAACTCATAAAACCGATCGTCACAGAATTTTGAGCGTGCGGACCCTACGGGTTCGAGAACTATGTAGACATGACCGAGACATGTCTCCGGTCAATAACCAATAGCGGAACCTGGATGCTCATATTGGTTCCTACATATTCTATGAAGATCTTTATCGGTCAAACCGCATAACACTATACGTTGTTCTGTTTGTTATCGGTATGTTACTTGCCCGAGATTCGATCGTCGGTATCCCAATACCTAGTTCAATCTTGTTATCGGAAAGTCTCTTTACCCGTTTCGTAATGCACTATACCGCAACTAACTCATTAGTTGCATTGCTTGCAAGGCTTATATTGATGTGCATTACCGAGAGGGCCCAGAGATACCTCTCCGACAATCGGAGTGACAAATCCTAATCTTGATCTATGCCAACTCAACAAGTGCCATCGGAGACACCTGTAGAGCACATTTATAATCACCCAGTTACGTTGTGACATTTAGTATCACACAAAGTGTTCCTCCGGTATTCGAGAGTTGCATAATCTCATAATCATAAGAACATGTATAAGTCATGAAGAAAGCAATAGCAGTAAACAAAAACGATCAAGTGCTAAGCTAACGGAATGGGTCAAGTCAATCACATCATTCTCCTAATGATGTGATCCCATTGATCAAATAACAACTCATGTCTATGGTTTGGAAACTTAACCATCTTTGATCAATGAGCTAGTCAAGTAGAGGCATACTAGTGACACTATATTTGTCTATGTATTCACACATGTATTATGTTTCCGGTTAATACAATTCTAGCATGAATAATAAACATTTATCATGAAATAAGGAAATAAATAATAACTTTATTATTGCCTCTAGGGCATATTTCCTTCAGTCTCCCACTTGCACTAGAGTCAATAATCTAGATTACACAGTAATGATTTTAACACCCATGGAGCCTTGGTGCTGATCATGTTTTGCTCGTGGAAGAGGCTTAGTCAACGGGTCTGCAACATTCAGATCCGTATGTATCTTGTCAATCTCTATGTCTCCCACCTGGACTTGATCCCGGATGGAGTTGAAGCGTCTATTGATGTGCTTGGTTCTCTTGTGAAATCTGGATTCCTTTGCCAAGGCAATTGCACCAGTATTGTCATAAAAGATTATTATTGGACCCAATGCACTAGGTATGACACCTAGATCGGATATGAACTCCTTCATCCAGACTCCTTCATTCGCTGCTTCCAAAGCAGCAATGTACTCTGCTTCACATGTAGATCTCGCCACGACACTCTGTTTAGAACTGCTCCAACTGACAGCTCCACCGTTCAATATAAACACGTATCTGGTTTGTGATTTAGAATCGTCCGGATCAGTGTCAAAGCTTGCATCAACATAACCATTTATGATGAGCTCTTTGTCACCTCCATAAACGAGAAACATATCCTTGGTCCTTTTCAGGTACTTCAGGATGTTCTTGATCGTTGTCAAGTGATCCACTCCTGGATTAATTTGTTACCTCCCTGCTAGACTAATGGGCCATTTGCATTTCTGTCCCTAACTCGAACCACCTACTCAGATTTGTCCCTAATTTCGAAGTCTGCTCAAATTTGCCCCTCCGCCGTCATGTGGTCTTATAGAAATGCCCCTCCGAGCCGTTACCGTCCAGTCAAGGTTGTTTGACCGCTAACCAGCCGTTTCTTTGACATTTTTGCCCTTGTGTCCATGTGCCACTTACTGGTGGGTCTCACTCTCAAAAAATAAAATGAAAAAACACTTTCTCTCACCCCCTCTCTCTCACTGATAACTTACATGTGGGGCCAATCTAGAAAAGGACTATTCAAACTTGATATTAGGACCACTGTTATTGGATTATTAATATTTTCTGCATATTTTGTTTCAATTAATTGTTGATTAGGCCAACAGTGACCGACGGCGACCACTTGCCACGGCAGTGGCACGTCGGGAGGCCGCGAGGAGGCTGGACGAGGGAAGCAGGCGCTAGCCCTGGATCTGCCGCATCCAGGGATGTTTTCTCCGGACCATATGGTCGCCGGAGCGAACGGTGGCGACCATTCCCGCGGCGGCTTTGGATCAAGCAAGTGGGGGGGGCTACCATGCGAGGGGGAGAGGGGAAGCTCCGTGACATTAACGAGCTCACTAGGAGCACGATGACGGCGCCGCTGTGGCTCGAAGAAGACCAAAGCGAGGACTTCAACCATGGCGGCCATGGTAGAGCACAGAACTCGCAGGGAAGACGACCCGAGGTTATAGGTCTTGCTATGGAGGATGCCCACGGCCTCTGATGTACACCATGACGCCCGCGGAGCGGCTAGGATCCATCGGCGTGCTTCAATGGCATCAAATCGACGGTGCCAATCCGAGGCCGGAGGCGATGCAGATGCATCCTGGCTCTTGGTACTGGACTTCTCTGGTCAAATTCGTCGGCTGGGGCAGCGATGTCATGCCGTACGAGCATCCTGGCGAGCTAGCGATGCCTGGGGTTTCCGTTGCCCATGTGCTGGACTGAGTACGGCGACAGGGCGGCCTCCGGTGGGCTTGTGGGAGAGGGCTAGAGGAGGGGAGAGAGAAAAAGGGTGAGCGACAGAGAGAGAATGAGGGCGAGTGGGTTGTGGCGTCAAGGAAGACCAGCAACGGCGGCGGCGGCCATTCAACACCCTCGCCGGAGTTGAGAGAGAGAGAGAGTGGTTGTCGGCCTGTCATTGGGCAGGGAGAGAGACGTGAGAGAGAGAAGTAGCTTGTCCTTTTCCCTTTTTTTCTAGTTGGGTCCACCTATAAGTGTGTGTGTGAGAGAGAGGGGTGAGAGAAAGGGTTTTTGTTTTATTTTTTGAGAATGGGCCCCACCCATAAGTGACACAAGGAGACAGGGGCAAAAATGTCAAAGAAACGGTCAGATAGCGGTCAAATGGCTTTGACTGGACGGTAACGGCACGGAAGGGCATTTCTATAAGGACACTTAACGGCAGAGGGGCAAATTTGAGCACACTTCGAAATTAAGGGCAAATCTGAGTAGTGGGTTCGAGTTAGGGACACAAATATAAAAGACCCTAGACTAATAGCAAGGCACGCATCAGGTCTGGTACACATCATTGCATACATGATAGAGCCTATGGCTGAAGCATAGGGAACACTTTTCATTTTCTCTCTATCTTTTGCAGTGGTCGGGCATTGAGTCTTACTCAACTTCACACCTTGTAACACAGGCAATTTTGGGGAACGTAGTAATTTCAAAAAATTTCCTACGCACACGCAAGATCATGGTGATGCATAGCAACGAGAGGGGAGAGTGTTGTCTACGTACCCTCATAGACCGGCAACGGAAGCGTTGACACAATGTAGAGGAAGTAGTCGTACGTCTTCCCGATCCGACCGATCCAAGTACCGAACGTACGGCACCTCCGAGTTTTGCACACGTTCAACTTGGTGACGTCCCTCGAGCTCCGATCCAGCAAAACGTTGAGGGAGAGTTTCGTCAACACGATGGCGTGATGTCGGTGATGATGTTCTACTGACGCAGGGCTTCGCCCAAGCACCACTACGATATGACCGAGGTGGAATATGGTGGAAGGGGGCACCGCACACGGCTAAGGAACGATCACGAAGATCAACTTGTGTCATGGGGTGCCCCCTTGTCCCCGTATATAAAGGAGGGAGAGGGGGAGGTGCGGCCGGCCCTAGGGGTGCGCCTGGAGGAGTCCTACTCCCACCGGGAGTAGGACCCCCCCCTCTTGCCTTGTTGGAAAAGGAAGGGGGAAGGGAGAAAGAGGAAAGGGGGGTGCCGCCTCCCCCCTTCCTTGTCCTATTTGGACTAGGAGGGAGGGGGGCGCGGCCTGCCCTGGCCGGCCCTCCTCTTCTCCCTTATGGCCCATGTAGGCCCAATAACCCCCGGGGGGGTTCCGGTAACCCCCCGGTACTCCGGTAAAATCCCGATTTCACCCGGAACGTTTCCGATATCCAAATATAGGCTTCCAATATATAAATCTTTATGTCTCGACCATTTCGAGACTCCTCGTCATGTCCGTGATCATATCCGGGACTCCGAACAACCTTCAGTACATCAAAATACAAAAACCCTAATTACGATCGTCACCTAACTTTAAGCGTGCGGACCCTACGGGTTCGAGAACTATGTAGACATGACCGAGACACGTCTCCGGTCAATAACCAATAGCGGAACCTGGATGCTCATATTGGCTCCTACATATTCTACGAAGATCTTTATCGGTCAGACCGCATAACAACATACGTTGTTCCCTTTGTCATTGGTATGTTACTTGCCCGAGATTCGATCGTCGGTATCTTAATACCTAGTTCAATCTCGTTACTGGCAAGTTTCTTTACTCGTTCCGTAATACATCATCCCGCAATTAACTTATTAGTTGCAATGCTTGCAAGGCTTGACTGATGTGCATTACCGAGAGGGCCCAGAGATACCTCTCCGACCATCGGAGTGACAAATCCTAATCTCGAAAATTGCCAACCCAACAAGTACCTTCAGAGACACCTGTAGAGCACCTTTATAATCACCCAGTTACGTTGTGACATTTGGTAGCACACAAAGTGTTCCTCCGGTAAACGGGAGTTGCATAATCTCATAGTCATAGGAACATGTATAAGTTATGAAGAAAGCAATAGCAACAAACTAAACAATCAAGTGCTAAGCTAACGGAATGGGTCAAGTCAATCACATCATTCTCCTAATGATGTGAACCCGTTAATCAAATGACAACTCATGTCTATGGTTAGGAAACATAACCATCTTTGATCAACGAGCTAGTCAAGTAGAGGCATACTAGTGACACTCTGTTTGTCTATGTATTCACACATGTATTATGTTTCCGGTTAATACAATTCTAGCATGAATAATAAACATTTATCATGATATAAGGAAATAAATAATAAATTTATTATTGCCTCTAGGGCATATTTCCTTCAGGCAAGAACCCTTTCTTAGCTTGATCCATTTTGAATTTCTTCAAAACTTTATCAAGGTATGTGCTTTGTGAAAGTCCAATTAAGCGTCTTGATCTATCTCTATAGATTTTGATGCCCAATATATAAGCAGCTTCACCGAGGTCTTTCATTAAAAAACTCTTATTCAAGTATCCTTTTATGTTATCTAGAATATCTATATCATTTCCAATCAACAATATGTCATCCACATATAATATTAGAAATGCTACAGAGCTCTCACTCACTTTCTTGTAAATACAGGCTTCTCCAAAAGTCTGTATAAAACCATATTCTTTGATCACACTATCAAAACGTTTATTCCAATTCTGAGAGGCTTGCACCAGTCCATAAATGGATCGCTGGAGCTTGCACACTTTGTTAGTACCCTTCGGATCGATAAAACCTTCAGGTTGCATCATATACAACTCTCCTTCCAGAAATCCATTCAGGAATACCGTCTTTATATCCATTTGCCAAATTTCATAATCATAAAATGCGGCAATTGCTAACATGATTCAGACGGACTTAAGCATCGCTACAGGTGAGAAGGTCTCATCGTAGTCAACTCCTTGAACTTGTCAAAAACCTTTCGCAACAAGTCGAACTTTATAGACAGTAACATTACCGTCAGCGTCAGTCTTCTTCTTGAAGATCCATTTATTCTCAATGGCTTGCCGATCATCGGGCAAGTCAATCAAAGTCCACACTTTGTTCTCATACATGGATCCCATCTCAGATTTCATGGCCTCAAGCCATTTTGTGGAATCTGGGCTCATCATCGCATCCTCATAGTTCGTAGGTTCATCATGGTCAAGTAACATGACCTCTAGAACAGGATTACCGTACCACTCTGGTGCGGATCTTGCTCTGGTTGATCTACGAGGTTCGGTAGTAACTTGATCTGAAGTTTCATGATCATCATCATTAGCTTCCTCACTAATTGGTGTAGGTGTCACAGGAACCGGTTTCTTTGACGAACTACTCTCTAATAAGGGAGCGGGTACAGTTACCTCATCAAGTTCTACTTTCCTCCCACTCACTTCTTTCGAGAGAAACTCATTCTCTAGAAAGGATCCATTCTTAGCAATGAATGTCTTGCCTTTGGATCTGTGATAGAAGGTGTACCCAACAGTTTCCTTTGGGTATCCTATGAAGACACATTTCTCCGATTTGGGTTCAAGCTTATCAGGTTGAAGCCTTTTCACATAAGTATCACAGCCCCAAACTTTAAGAAATGACAATTTTGGTTTCTTGCCAAACCATAGTTCATAAGGCGTCGTCTCAACAGATTTTGATGGTGCCCTATTTAACGTGAATGCATCCGTCTCTAAAGCATAACCCCAAAACGATAGCGGTAAATCAGTAAGAGACATCATAGATCGCACCATATCTAGTAAAGTACGAATACGACGTTCGGACACACCATTACGCTGTGGTGTTCCAGGTGGCGTGAGTTGCGAAACTATTCCGCATTGTTTCAAATATAGACCAAACTCATAACTCAAATACTCTCCTCCACGATCAGATCATAGAAATTTTATTTTCTTGTTACGATGATTTTCCACTTCACTCTGAAATTCTTTCAACTTTTCAAATGTTTCAGACTTATGTTTCATTAAGTAGATATACCCATATCTTCTCAAATCATCTGTGAAGGTGAGAAAATAATGATACCCGCTGCGAGTTTCAATATTCATCGGACCACATATATCAGTATGTATGATTTCCAACAAGCCTGTTGCTCGCTCCATTGTTCTGGAGAACGGCGTTTTAGTCATCTTGCCCATAAGGCAGGGTTCGCAAGTACCAAGTGATTCATAATCAAGTGATTCCAAAAGTCCATCAGTATGGAGTTTCTTCATGCGCTTTACACCAATATGACCCAAACGGCAGTGCCACAAATAAGTTGCACTATCATTATCAACTCTGCATCTTTTGGCTTCAACATTATGAATATGTGTATCGCTACTATCGAGATTCAATAAAAATAGACCACTCTTCAAGGGTGCATGAACATAAAAGATTTTTCTCATATAAATAGAACAACCATTATTCTCAGATTTAAATGAATAACCGTCTCGCATCAAACAAGATCCAGATATAATGTTCATGCTTAACGCTAGCATCAAATAATAATTATTTAGGTCTAAAACTAATCCCGAAGGTAGATGTAGAGGTAGCGTGCCGACGACCATCACATCGACTTTGGAATCATGTCCCACGCGCATCGTCACCTCGTCCTTAGCCAGTCTTTGCTTAATCCGTAGTCCCTGTTTCGAGTTGCAAATATTAGCAACAGAACCAGTATAAAATACCCAGGTGCTACTGCAAGCTCTGGTAAGGTACACATCAATAACATGTATATCACATATACCTTTGTTCACCTTGCCATCCTTCTTATCCGCCAAATACTTGGGGCAGTTCCGCTTCCAGTGAGTAGTTTGTTTGCAGTAGAAGCACTCAGTCTCAGGCTTAGGTCCAGATTGGGGTTTCTTCTCTTGAGCAACAACTTGTTTGCCGTTCTTCTTGAAGTTCCCCTTCTTCTTTCCTTTACCCTTTTTCTTGAAACTGGTGGTTTTGTTAACCATCGACACTTGATGCTCCTTTTTGATTTCTACCTCCGCAGCCTTTAGCATCGCGAAGAGCTCGGGAATTGTCTTATTCATCCCTTGCATATTATAGTTCATCACGAAGCTTTTGTAGCTTGGTGGCAGTGATTGAAGAACTCTGTCAATGACACTATCAACAGGAAGATTAACTCCCAGTTGAGTCAAGTGATTATGATACCCACACATTTTGAGTATATGCTCACTGACAGAACTATTCTCCTCTATCTTGCAGCTATAGAACATATTGGAGACTTCATATCTCTCAATCCGGGCATTTGCTTGAAATATTAACTTCAACTCCTGGAACATCTCATATGCTCCATGACGTTCAAAACATCGTTGAAGTCCTGGTTCTAAGCCGTAAAGCATGGCACACTGAACTATCGAGTAATCATCAACACGCCACTGCTAGGCATTCACAATGTCTGCAGTTGCCGGTGCAGGTGGCACACCTAGCGGTGCTTCCAGGACGTAATCCTTCAGCAATGAGGATAATCCTCAAGTTACGGACCCAGTCCGTGTAATTGCTACCATCATCTTTCAACTTTGCTTTCTCAAGGAATGCATTAAAATTCAACGATACAATAGCACGGGCCATCTATCTACAACAACATAGATATGCAAAATACTATCAGGTACTAAGCTCATGATAAATTTAAGTTCAATTAATCATATTACTTAAGAACTCCCACTTAGATAGACATCCCTCTAATCATCTAAGTGATCACGTGATCCATATCAACTAAACCATAACCGATCATCACGTGAAATGGAGTAGTCTTCAATGGTGAACATCATTATGTTGATCATATCTACTATATGATTCACGCTCGACCTTTCGGTCTCAGTGTTCCGAGGCCATATCTGCATATGCTAGGCTCATCAAGTTTAACCCGGGTATTCTGCGTGTGCAAAACTGGCTTGCACCCATTGTAGATGGACGTAGAGCTTAACACACCCGATCATCACCTGGTGTCTCGGCACGACGAACTTTGGCAACGGTGCATACTCATGATGAACACTTTTATCTTGAAATTTAGGGAGAGATCATCTTATAATGCTACCCTCAATCAAAGCAAAATAAGATGCATAAAGGATAAACATCACATGTAATCAATATAAGTGATATGATATGGCCATCATCATCTTGTGCTTGTGATCTCCATCTCCGAAGCACCGTTATGATCACCATCGTCACCGGCGCGACACCTTGATCTCCATCGTAGCATCGTTGTCGTCTCGCCAACTATTGATTCTACGACTATCGCTACCGCTTAGTGATAAAGTAAAGCAATTACAAGGCGATTGCATTTCATACAATAAAGCGACAACCATATGGCTCCTGTCAGTTGTCGATAACTCCGTTACAAAACATGATCATCTCATACAATAAATATAGCATCATGTCTTGACCATATCACATCACAACATGCCCTGCAAAAACAAGTTAGACGTCCTCCACTTTCTTGTTGCAAGTTTTACGTGGCTGCTACGGGCTGAGCAAGAACCGTTCTTACCTACGCATCAAAACCACAATGATAGTTCATCAAGTTAGTGTTGTTTTAACCTTCTCAAGGACCGGGCGTAGCCACACTCGGTTCAACTAAAGTTGGAGAAACTGACACCCGCCAGCCACCTATGTGCAAAGCACGTCGGTAGAACCAGTCTCGCGTAAGCGTACGCGTAATGTTGGTCCGGGCCGCTTCATCCAACAATACCGCCGAACCAAAGTACGACATGCTCGTAAGCAGTATGACTTGTATCGTCCACAACTCACTTGTGTTCTACTCGTGCATATAACATCTACGCATAAAACCAGGCTCGGATGGCACTGTTGGGGAACATAGTAATTTCAAAAAAAATCCTACGCACACACAGGATCATGGTGATGCATAGCAACGAGAGGGGAGAGTGTTGTCCACGTACCCTCGTAGACCGTTAAGAGAAAGCGTTATGACAACGCGGTTGATGTAGTCGTACGTCTTCACGATCGACCGATCCTCAGTATCGAACGTACGGCACCTCCGCGTTCAGCACACGTTCAACTCGGTGACGTCCCGCGAACTCACGATCCAGTAGAGCTCGGGGAAGAGTTTCGTTAGCACGACGGCGTGGTGACGATGTTGATGAAGCTACCGTGGCAGGGCTTCACCTAAGCACCGCTACAGTATGACCGAGGTGGATTATGGTGGAGGGGGCACCGCACACGGCTGGGAGAGATCTTTGTGATCAACTTGTGTGTCTAGAGGTGCCCCCTGCCCCTGTATATAAAGGAGGAAGGGGGAGGCCGGCCGACCCTTGTAGGTGCGCCAGGAGGAGGAATCCTCCTCCTAGTAGGATTAGGATTCCCCTCTTTCCTACTCCTACTAGGAGGGGGAAAGGAAGGGAGAGAAAGAGAAGGAAAGGGGAGCGCCGCCCCCACCCCCTCTCCTAGTCCAATTCGGACTAGAGGGGAGGGGCGCGCTGCCTGCCCTAGGCCGGCCCCTCTATCTTTCCCTTATGGCCCAACAAGGCCCATTAGCCCCCGGGGGGTTCCGGCAACCCCTCCGGTACTCCGGTAAAATCCCGATTTTACCCGGAACTCTTCGGATGTCCAAATGTAGGCTTTCAATATATCAATCTTCATGTCTCGACCATTTCGAGACTCCTCGTCATGTCTGTGGTCATATCCGAGACTCCGAACTAACTTCGGTACATCAAAACATATAAACTCATAAAACCGATTGTCACAGAACTTTAAGCATGCGGACCCTACGGGTTCGAGAACTATGTAGACATGACCGAGACATGTCTCCGGTCAATAACCAATAGCGGAACCTGGATGCTCATATTGGTTCCTACATATTCTACGAAGATCTTTATCGGTCAAACCGCATAACACTATACGTTGTTCTCTTTGTCATCGGTATGTTACTTGCCCAAGATTCGATCGTCGGTATCCCAATACCTAGTTCAATCTCGTTACCGGCAAGTCTCTTTACTCGTTTCGTAATGCACTATCCCGCAACTAACTCATTAGTTGCATTGCTTGCAAGGCTTATATTGATGTGCATTACCGAGAGGGCCCAGAGATACCTCTCCGACAATCGGAGTGACAAATCCTAATCTTGATCTATACCAACTCAACAAGTACCATCGGAGACACCTGTACAACACCTTTATAATCACCCAGTTACGTTGTGACGTTTGGTAGCACACAAAGTGTTCCTCTGGTATTCGGGAGTTGCATAATCTCATAGTCATAAGAACATTTATGAGTCATGAAGAAAGCAATAGCAGTAAACAAAAACGATCAAGTGCTAAGCTAACGGAATGGGTTAAGTCAATCACATCATTCTCCTAATGATGTGATCCCATTGATCAAATAACAAATCATGTATATGGTTTGGAAACTTAACCATCTTTGATCAATGAGCTAGTCAAGTAGAGGCATACCAGTGACACTATGTTTGTCTATGTATTCACACATGTATTATGTTTCCGGTTAATACAATTCTAGCATGAATTATAAACATTTATCATGAAATAAGGAAATAAATAATAATTTTATTATTGCCTCTAGGGCATATTTCCTTCAAAGATTACCTTACAAAATAAATAAATTGCATTCCAGTTCTTAAGAAAAATTGCATCATCTTCCTTCTGCACCCCTAGCAGTTGTTTCTCAGGACGATGAACCTCTGTGTTACTGGAGCAATCTTGTTGAAATCCATGAGCTTGCAGAAGCAACGTCCTGGAAGTCGTTGATGAAAAGCAGAAGACCCTGATGTCCACGATCGACCTGGACATGTCATCATTTCGTAGAACTTGGTGACAAGAAGAGACAGAGGATAATCCCAACTCCTGGCATAGAACGAAGGGGGACACAAACCTGATAAGTTCTATGATGGACGTGTATCTGGTTGAGTATCATAGGGTGGAGATGGAACTAAAAAACAAAAACACACTGCAATGCCATCCCTTATCTAGGACATCTCTGCCATGGACAAACGCTAGTTGTGCCAAATGGATGTCCTAGGGTAGGCACCATCCTCCAACTAATCGACGCCCCTGTGAGGAAGGCTATATCAACATGGAGAAAGCCGAGTAACCATTATTCCCATCACCGTTGCTGGCCCAACTTTACTGACATCAAAAATATTGAGAACCCTACGGGACAACCAGACACAGGGATGCAGGGTTTCCTTGCCCTCCTGTCATCTTAGAAACCAGCGCAGGATAGAGGAACTCACGGCAACACTGATGATTCGAGGAGAAATGTTGGTCGCCTCGTGGTCATCTCATGTCTTGCAACAACTCAAAAAGCGATTCATTTTTTCTATTTTATTAGACGAACCATTACTGGTTAGACGATATCTCAATTTTGATTGAATTCTCAAGTGAGGGTTCGAAAGCCAAGGGCACCGAAGTTGGGCCCGGGCCAATCCAAATCTGGTTGCATGTTGCAGAATTTTTTGGTAGCTTAAGGTATACAATGACAACTGTATCGTATTAACTGCACCGACGAACCATGAATGAGAATAAAAAGCATTTATCATAGGTGATGAGACGCATGCCACCTTGCGTAACGGAAATACCGAAAGGTAGGAATTATTCTCACGTGTACAAATTTGAATCAATGAGTAAGTAACAAATACAATTAAAACACGTGTAAATATAGAAGAGATTATGTGAGATATAATTAGGTGAATAGTTATAAAATTGGAGTAAAGATAACCCGACCAGGAATATACAAGTTATTTTAGGGACAACTCATATTCCAAGCTCATTAATCACCAACTAGCGACAATCACGACCCCCCCCCCCCCACCCCTTTAACGCGCACAAACCCACTCATGTGTCTATTGCTACATGCAAATAGCTTCACATGCATACAATGTATTAACTACGCTCGTGGACCGTTAGTGAGACTTGAAACATTTATCAAGGCCGTGAGATGCACAGCGCCTTGCATAATGGAAATACCGGAAGGATGGAGTGATTCTCACGTGTACAAATTTAAATCAGCGAGCAAATCATAATTGAAAGTAAAGCACCATGTATAAATATTGAAGATAATAAGTGAGGTATAATATTTATCTACCATTGGATGTATAGTAAAAAGAAATTGGACTAAAGATGACTATGACAGGAAGGGTATACAAGGAATTTTACGGACAACTCATATACAAAGCTCATTAATCACCAACTAGCGACAATCATGATCCCACTTAACACGCTCAGATCCCCGCGTGTGTCTTCTACTGACGCATATAGCTTCCCACACATATATTGTATTAACTGCGCTCATCAACTGTTAGTGAGACTTGAAACATTTATTAGAGGCGATGATGTTCATGACGTCTTTCATAACGGAAATGCTGGAAGGAGGGAGTGATTTTCACGTGTACAAATTTAAATCAATGAGCAAATCATTACAATTAAAGCTCTATGTATAAATATAGAACATAATAAGTAAGGTATAATATTTATCTGCCATTGGATGCATAGTTGTAAAATTGGATTAAACATGACTCTGACGAGAAGGGTATACAAGGAGTTTTATGCACAACTCATATACCAAGCTCATTAATCACCAAGTAGCGAACATCATGTTCTCCCTTAACGCGCTCAAACTCACTCATGTGTCTCCTACTGCATGAATATATGTTCCCACACATATATTGTATTAACTACTTCCTCCTTCCATCTATATAGGGCCTAATGCGTTTTTCAAGACCGCGTTTGACTATTGACAAGATTAATAGTACATGACATGCATAATGTGAAAATTATATCATCGAAAGCCCCTTTCACATACGAATTTGACGATGTGCTTTGTGTAACTTGCATGTCATATATTATTGCTCTAACATTTGGTCAAACTTAGCCTTGAAAAATATATTAGGCCCTATATAGATGGAAGGAGGGAGTATGCTCGTGAACTGCTAGTAAGACTTGACACATTTATCAAGGACGATGAAATGCGCACCGCCTTGCATACGAAAATACCGGAAGGATAGACTGATTCTCATGTGTAAATGTCAAATCAGCGAGCAAATAACAATTAAATTAAAACAATGTATAAATATAGAAGATAATAAGTGAGGAATAATATTTATCAACAATTGGATGTATACTTATAAAATTGGACTAAAGATGACTCCGACAAGAAGGGTATACAAAGCGTTTCACGAACAACTCGTGTACCAAGCTCATTAATCACCAACTAGCGACAATCACGATGCCCCTTAACGCGCTCAAACCCACTCGTGTGTTTCTTAATGCAGCAAATAGGTTCCCACACATATACCGTATTAATATGCTCGTGAACCGTTAGTGAGACTTGAAGCATTTATCATAGGCATTGAGATACATAGTGCTCGCGTGGAGTAGCGACAATCATGATCTCACTTAGCACGCTCAAACCCCCTCGTGTGTATCTCCCTACACACATATAGTTTCACACACCTATATTGTATTAACTGCGCTTGCGAACCGTGTGTAAAACCAAAAATATTTATCAAAAGAGATGGGGTGCACTCCGCCTTGCATAACAGAAATTCATAGCGAAGACACCGGTAGGAGAGAGAACAACTCTTACATGTACAAATTTAAATCCGGTAGTAAATAATGTTTTTTCCAAATCATGCAAGGCGAGTAAATAATACATACAATTCAAAAGATATACAACTATATAAAAATATAGAACTTAATAAGTGAGGCCCAATATTTTGGGTCGTAAAATGCGGGTTACAATATTTATCTACTATTAGATGCACAGTCATAAAAACGCGCCGATGAATAAGCATAAAATCCGACTAAAGATTTTGTGATGACTCATATTATAATTACCTCATTAATTCCTGCGATTTTTACATTTACCCTGAGCAATATATATATATGTGCCGATTTGGTCGCCGATAAACAAAACAAATCCAGAGGAGTAAATATCAGCAGCAAAACAATGGTAAACCCGCTAGGGCCACACCACTCTTCTTCTTCTTCTTCTTCCTCCACCTCTCGATCGGGCCAGCGTCCCGCCTCGGGATTTGCTAGGCTGCTCTGGACGAACTCCTCCTCCTCCTCCTCCTCTGCTCGCGCGCCCGTGGAAAAATGCCGCCTCCGCCTCCCCGCCTGCTGCTCTACTTATACCCACCACTCGCCCTCCCGCCTAGCTAGGAGCATGTCGGCCAGCGCCATGGAGGACCTCCGCCCCAAGAGCATGGCGTGCGCCGGGGTCGGGGGCGATACGTCGTCGTCGTCGTCGTCATCGGCCAGCGCCGCGGCGTCCAGGATCATCGCGCAGTGGGCGGCGCGGCGCCGGCAGGCCTGCGAGCAGATGGTGCTCGGCGGGCTCGACCGCCGGGACCGCGACTCGGAGCTCATGGCACTCGCGCGCCTCCACGCCGTCTCCACCATGCTCGACGCCTCCTCCTTCCTCCGCGCCCGCGCCGACGCCGCGGACGACGACGACGACGGGAGGCGTGCGCGGTCGCCGGAGCGCGCGCTCGTGCGGCGGATCGCGCGGGAGTGGACCGCCTCCGCGCCCGCGCAGCAGCCGCGGGGCGCCCCGCGCGGAGGCGACGGCGTCGGCGTCGGCGGAGGCGAGGAGTGGCTGGGCGAGACGGAGCGCGAGCGCGTGCGGACGGTGCGGGAGCGCGTCCGCCGGGCCAGCCAGGGCGGCGACGGCGTGGACGGCCGCGCGCCGGGGCTCCGCGGGCGGCAGGCGCGCGCGCCGAGCGCGGCCAGGCGCATGTCTATGGAGCGGCTGCGCGAGCTCCAGGGCCTCTCGGAGCACCGCGCCGTGTCCTCCTTCGCCCACCGCGGCCGCATCCAGGTCCGTCCGTCAACTCAAACCCCGGCATCCTCTGCTCCTCTTCACTCTGCCCCAAAATACAAATTTTTCCTCTTAAAAAAAACTTCGTTTGGTCGACGATCAGAGTGTCAGAAACAGGAGTAGTAGTCGTATTTTCTAATCTTCTTCAACATTTGTAGGGAGTATTTTATGTTTTCCTTTACATTTGGCATGTCAACATGATCGTCATCCATCACAATGGGGTCCTCAGCACATTGCTGTTTGCAGCACCTGATGATAGCAGCTGAAAAGTTTGCATCTTTCTGCCCCAAAACCCCACCTGTACTTGATTCATGCCTATTGTGCCTGCACTTCTCACTCTGGAAACACATGAGTTGAAGCTGAACATTCCCATTGTTCTCCCTTTTTATGTTGGATCATGTGTTGCACTACAAGAAGCTACGTTAACGGGCATAATTTACGGCTATCAAGTAGTACCGATTTACTAGATCATATCTTATCTGCTGATCTGGAAAAGTGAGCACTGTTTCCATTTTTATCTTTCATATGATTGAATGTTATTGTTTCCAGTCCATTCTGCGAGGCAGAATCTCTCGCGGCGGAAGGCCTGCGCAGGACGGCGGGCCGATTTCTACGGCGGCGGCCGGAGAAGCAGGACAGATTACACAGAGTCATCCTGCCTCTGGAGCAGAAAACATTGCCAGTGATCAAGTCGTTCGTGACCATGTCCATGACATGGAGAATGCCTCTGCCAGCCATGAGATCCAGACGCTTCAGTCGTCAACACAAGATCAATCCGCCAACGTACCGAACACTAGGGATGCTCTGGAGAATGGCCAGCTTGATCAGGAACAAGGCATGCACGGGTACCAGGAGTACTCGTCGGACTCGGGGACCTCGGAGCAGAGCGGCGAGCAGTCCGGCTCTTCCTCCTCCGACGGCAACGGCAGCGCGCGGCAGGAAGCCATAGCTTACGTGCAGCCTCCACCCAGTGTGCAGTGGCCAGGGGAGACATCGGGATCGGGTGCCAGTGGCCAGGAAGTAGAGGAGGAGGAGGAGGAGGAGGAGGAGGAGGAGGAATGGCATGTCATTGATAACCCAGAAGCAGCCGAAGCACAGCAATGGCGGCCGGAAGATATAGGCGGCTTCGCTCGGCATAACCGTCTCCAGGAAGACGCGCTCTATGGAATGTACAGGGCGGAGCTCAGAGAACTCCTAAGCAGGTAGACTAAGGATCACATAATTTTTTGCAGTGTATAAATTGTTTCATCATCGTGCTTGATAAAGATCACATAATCATCTCTGTTGGTTTGTAGGCGCAGCGTCTCCAATCTTCTCAGCAGCGGCTTCCGCGAGAGCCTGGACCAGCTCGTGCACTCATACGCTCAGAGGCAGGAGCATGATCCTCCGGCTCCACTCAACAATGGACCAGATCGGGCCGGGGACGCCGCCGCAGCCGCGCAGCCTCCCGCCGGCCAAAGGCAGCAGCGGCGCTGGCGGATGGTGCCGCCTCGTCGTGACTGGAGCCGGCAACCCGTGCACCGCCCAGATGAACTTGTGAGTCTCCCCTCCCCCTCTTTCTTCAGGATGCCATCTTGGGGTATTATTGCTGAGGAGCAGGAATGTGTCTGGCAGGAAGTTGATGAGGCCATCCACGACCTGCGGGACGACATGGCCGTGCTCCAGCGCGGGATGGCCAGCACGCAGCAGATGCTGCAGGCGTGCATGGAGATGCAGGTCGAGCTGCAGAGGTCCATCCGGCAGGAGGTCGCCTCTGCCATGCACCGCTCTCTGTCTGTCCATGGTCTGTCATATCATATCACTCTCCCCTCTTCTTGCTCCTCATCATTCATCTCCTGGCATCTATGTATCCATGGTGATTGACCAAAAGGACTAATCTGGATTCTGAACTTATTCCAGGGACAGTTAGATGGTATGATGATGGATCACAGTGGGAGCTGGTGAGGAAAGGGACCTGCTGCATCTGCTGCGACAGCCAGATCGACTCGCTTCTCTACAGGTCTGTTATGCTTCCATGTGCCATCTCTCACCTTAATTATCTCCACACATTTTGTGACATTAGTTGCACAAGGACTTACTCGGTAACACAAAAATGTGACATTGGTTCATCTTCTGCAAACTTTTTCAGGTGTGGGCACATGTGCACCTGCTCAAAGTGCGCCCGCGAGCTGCTCCGCGGGGCCGGCAAGTGCCCGCTGTGCCGCGCGCCCATCGTCGAGGTCGTCCGGGCTTACAGCATAATCTGACAGATCTTTACAACAGAAGAAAAACAAACATAAGCTGTCTACTAGAGGAGAGGAGTGGTTCTTAGGCTGACTGGACGGAGGGTTTATGTTCTGACGGCAGGAGTTGTCTGTGTACTCGCTAGGGGTTTTGCTAGTTTCTGAAACTAGTGTTGAATTTATCTATTTGTTTTCTGTGGCCTCCATTACCATGCCGATGTGCCATCATACAAACTTTTAATCCAATAGCCTTGTAATGCAATAAGTTATCAAAGAGATTATTTGCTGGAAATAAAAAATTAGGTCTGCCATGTGTTAAATGTCTCTTGGATTGTTAATTCAGTCCCCTGATCTGTACTGAACCAAGTGTAAACTTTCGGTTGAACGATGGGGTTGAAGCGTATGCCTCTTAGCAGGGACACGTGCGTGTGTTTTTTTTTTGAAAGGGAGGATATACGCGGGACTTTTGCATCTGGACGATGCATGCAGTCATTTTTATTAATTATTCATAAAGACCTTACAAAGTAATACGGCACTATGTCTGAAGCCATCATCTTGGCAACACACTTGTCGCTACTCCTATCTCCTTGATGTAGGGGTGCCAAATGTCCGAGCCTAATATCAAACAGACATCGCACCAAAGCCTAACATCTAAAACCGTATGCCCCAACCAAGCCACAATGCCGGGATTGGGTCACACACCGGTCTGGCGCACCCTAAGAGGCCTCCACAATGCGTGCGTGTTATTTATATATGCAACAAATTACATCCAGAGATTACAAGGCTTGAGATACAATAAAAGAATCAAATCGAATTCCAAACCCTTATCTTTACGGGTTGGTTTACATTGTAACAAACTCTATATAACACCAATAACAAAAGAATTTTGTCACTGAACAAATGACAAGACATACATGAAATATATCCAAGCAATTTGCTGACCAAATCTACTATGTCTAAGCAAGCTCACTCCAAAAGCAAAAAAACAACCGTACAATACAATTGGTTTCTGGCAATCTGTCACACTCATTGTCATTACCAACATTGTTGCATGTTGTCTTAGTCACTGAGAGTAGTTCAGCGCAAGTGGTCATGGATCATTGCATGTCACCGTCGTCGGCTAGCTCCGGTCCCCCTACTCTCCCGTTTGTTCCGCAATCACCATGACCACGGTCTCTTGGGGGTTGCGAGCACCATCACTGGTTGCGAGCACCATCACCACGCCACCGCTCGATGCAGCGGGAGTGGAACACGTGGCCGCACGCGTGAGCTGCCCTCATGTCGCCACCACCAATGCATAGGGGCTCGAGGCACACCGGACATTCGCCGACGGGGCCGGAGTTGGAGGTGGAGTTTGGGGTCGGGATGGAGGTGGGGTTCGTGTCTGGGGTCGGGTTGGAGGTGGAGATGGAGGCGGGGTTGTAGGTGGAGTTGGGGTTGAAGCTGACAGTGCACCGGCACACAGGGCATGAGCCCTGTTGGTTGAGCCACGGCTCGATGCAATGCGAGTGGAACACATGGCCGCAAGCGTGTGCCGCCCTGACGTCGCCACAATCAAGGCGCAAGGCCTCGAGGCACACCGGACATTCGCCGATGGAGGTGGAGGTGGAGGCGGGGTCAGGGATGAGGATGGAGGTGGGGTTGTCAGTGCACTGGCACACGGGGCAGGAGCCCCGGCTGTGGAGCCATGGCTCGATGCAATACGCATGGAACACGTGGGCGCATGCCTGCGCCGCCATGATGTTGGTACGCCCGTGTAATGGCTCCAGGCACACCGGGCAGTTCCCGAGGCCAGAGTTGGAGGCGTCTCCCCGTGCAGGGCGGGCCGGCGCTGCTCGAGGAGGCGGTGGCACGTCATCGCATGTGGTCGTTGTCGCTACTGGAGGCGGCGGTGGCACGTCAAAGCCGGGGGGCGTGGTCGCGACTGGAGGAGGCGGTGGCTCGTCAACGCGGTCGGCCGTTGTCACTGATGCTGGCGGAGGCGGCGTCGCTGGCCCGTCGGCTGACCATTCGGAGAGGCGGTTGAAGCTGTCGCGCACGCGGCCGAGGAACCTGCGGCGGGCGTCGAAGATGGCGCGGCGACGAGCGAGGAAGGAGTAGACGCAGTAGGCGACGATGCAGAGCGCAAAGGAGACGAACACGCCGGCACATACCGGCCCCGAGAAGAGGTTGATGCCCGGCCGCCGCCCGGCCCCGGCGCCAGAGGACGTGCGGCCTACACCATCAATCGCCGGCGTCGGCCTGTCGGCGCCACCGCCGTCCATGTGGACGGTCGACCTGCCGATGCGCCGGGGCGGCGCCGCCGCGGCCATGTGCGATCGATCCCGATCCGTGTGGAATCTTTCGCACAGGCTGAGATGCAAATGGAAGGGTATATGTAGCCAGGCAGCCGGAGATGGAAGAGCCAAGCTAAGCTAAAGGCAGTGCACTGAAGAACTCGTCTCACATGTCACCGCCGCGTCGCCACCGTGGGATTCTAGCTGGCTCCCATTGCACTGACGTCGAAGCCACTTTTTTTTAGCAACTATACTTCTGTTTAAGAGTGCACGAGACATTTTTACTTTGCGCGTCTTGCTCCAAATATTTGTAGGTCAAATGATATGCCAAATATATTTTTCGTGAAAAACCCAATGGCGCGACTTAGTGGCACCTAAATGAATTTAAATAATCTTTTGTTAGCTTGTCGTAGACAGAGATGTATAGGGACGTCATGTGTTATAAAATGGAGATTGCATATGAGTCTTGTACCTTTTGACTTGAAGAAGAAAAGGCAAGGAGAAAGAGCTTTTGCGTGTGCTGGTTGCTTTGTGGCGTAGGATTCCATCATCATTCCCGGGGATAAATCAGTTTAGTGCTTAGCTTTCGGAAATGTACATACGGGCATTGTCATTCTACAGACTTTTTTTTAGGCTTCTTGGCGCCCAAGTTTTGCAATGTATATACGGCCCCATTAGACTCGATGCAATCAAATACATCAATATCAACCGCGTCAGTCTCAAATACATCAAGGGCATGTTTGGTTTAAGATCGCCACGCCTAAGCTTAGTAATGCCACAACAGCTCAGGCCTGTGTTTGGTACAGTGCCACATTTGTTTCCACCTACATGGTCCATATGGCATAAGCACAATTTTTATTGGCAAATCTTGCCGCACTTGTAGTGGCCATTTTGTTTGTCACATTTTTGTTTGCGGCTATAATTTGCCTGAGGTTAGTTGTGGCAAAGTTAGTCATAAATCATAAATCAAACATTCCCCAATACATTTTTCTTACAAAAAAATAGCAATATCATTTTCGTGTAACTGGTTAGGAATCGCCTTATTTAGTAGGGGCAATAACAAAATTGTCTCTTTGAGGCATGTCTAGCAGAGAAAAACGGTCTTTTCTTTTTTAAACGAAGAGAAAAACGGCCTTCTCTTGGGCTTTTTAATCCAGGAAGAAGCAACAGACACCAAGTGGTTGTTAGTATTGATAGTACTCCCTCTGTTTTTAAATATAAATCTTCTAAAAGACTTCAACGTGGATTAGATACGGATATATATAGACGAACTTTAGAGTGAGATTCATCCATTTAGCTTCGTATGTGGTTCATATTAAAATCCTCTAAAAAGTCTTATATTTAGAAATGGAGGAAATAGATTATTAGTACTATTATTCAGTGATCACCTTATCAATGATAAATATAAAGAATACTCGCTCCTAGACACGATAATTGAAACAAAACTAGAAAGCGCCCGCCTGAACTTGCATGGTCGTGTATGACTTGGCATTCTGGACGATGGAGGTGACTAGTAGCACAAGACTTTACGTACACAGTCGCCGGCAGACGGCACGGTCGTGCGTGTAAAGGAGGACATGCCCGGTCGGATCGGAGATGCTCCTACTAGAAAGCAAGAAAGCAAGCAAGCAAAAGCTTTTATTTGCGTGTGCACCAGTGCTATGTGAAGTTGACTTCCAACAGCAGCGCCCATTCCTCCCATTTTCTTTTTGAACACAGCAGCGTCCATTCAACAATAGTATATATCACTGATACCACTTTGCATTGTATCCATAATTCGATCAATCACACCCAAGAAAAGAAGACCCGCCGTACTTACACATCCAAAAACATCTGAAAAAAGTACTCTCGCGCGTGCTCACACACACACACACACACACACAACACACACACACACACACACACACACACACTTGCTGATTAATACAATATTTATGATAATATATGTTCATACTACATTACTTATACACAAAAACACATATATTAAAATTGGCTTATTGTTTTTCGCTTCGGGGCCGGAAATTTGTTCTCTTGTGCAGCTTACAAGTTACCACATCATTTGATATGCATTTACACATATGTAGAAGACACTATAAGTTTTCACATAAAAAAATATTGAACTTTAAAAAAATACAAATCTTTTTTAAAAAAATACATGGCTCTGAGGTGTTTGGGAACCAAAATTTCGCACTCACATGTCCTGCCCTTTTAATAAGGGTGAGCTAACAAAAAATGAAGAAAATTTGAATCAGCGAGGTATAATATTAAAAAAAACTATGTGTAAATAGATAAGAAATTATGTGGTATAATATTTATCTATGATCAGGTATATAGTTATTAATTTGGACTAAAGATAACCCCAATATGAACATACAGGACGTTTTAGGGACAACTCGAATACCAAGCTCATTAATTGTCAACTAGCAATAATCACGATCTCCCTTAACGCGCTCAAACCCACTCGTGTGTCTCTTATTGCATGCATAGAGGTTCCCGCGCATATATCGTATTAACTGCACTCGTGAACTGTTAGTGAGACTTGAAACATTTCTCTGAGGCGATGAGATGCACGCCGCCTTGCATAATGGAAATACCGGAAGGAGGGAGTGATTCTTGTTGTACAAATTTAAATTAGCTAGCACATAATAATTAAAATTAAAACATTATGTATAAATATAGAAGATTATAAGCGAGGTATAATATTTATCTACCATTTGATGTATAATTATAAAATTGGACTAAAGATGACTCCGGCAAGAAGGGTATACAAAAGCATTTTATGAACAACTCGTGTACCAAGCTCATTAATCACCAACTAGCGACAATGATGATCTCCCTTAATTCGCTGAAAGCTTGAAACTCACTCATGTGTATCTTATTGCACTCACATAAGTTCCCACACATATATCATATTAATTGCGTTCATGAACCATTAGTGAGACTTGAAACGTTTATCTGAGAAGATGAGATGCACGTCGCCTTGTATAACGGAAAAACCGAGATGAAGGAGAGTTATTCTCACGTGTACAAATTTAATCAGCAAGCCAATAATAATTAGAATCAAAGCATTATATAAATATAGAAGATAATAAGTGAGGTATAATATTTATCTACTATTAGATGTATAGTTATAAAATTGGACTAAAAATAACTTCGACAGGAACAGGCTATATAATGTGTTTTATGGACAACTAGTATACCAAGCTCACTAATCATCAACTAGTGGCGATGTCCCTTAATCCCTAGTGGCGATGTCCCTTTATGGAACACAATCTAGTTCAGCTATCTTTAAGAAATACAGAAGTCAGATAAGTTGTAATAGGTGTAGAATTTTATCTAACATGTCACTTGACTAAATAAGTACTACTCGTCTCAGCGTAGTTTTATAAGAACTGCTTCTCTAATCTCTTCTACTGTATTTAGGGGTTACACAGTAAACATTTTCTGTTCATAAATCATAAGTAAATCGCAAGATCTGCTTGCTTCAAAAAAATTGATATGACATGAAGCTCACATAAACATCTTTTAAAATGGCAAGCATAGTTTATGGTAGATGTACTCAATAATATTTTCAGAGTTTTCTGACAAGCAACAGTGATTGATCACCAGATTACCTTCCTTACGCTCTTGAACTCCAACTGTAGTGGGCAGAAAGCCTTATGAAGCTCTGAGTGCTAATAATGTCACCAGATGCTGATGGATGATGATGCGGAGAACTGTGGATCAGAAGCCCTAAGATCCAACAAGTACTCGGCCTTGCCATGCTCTGCACCGATGTCCTTCTCCCCCAGCGTCGCAGTGGCTTAGTCGACCGAGCTGCGTAAAGTTGTCAAGCTGCTCCTCGGTTTGTAGTAGCAGAGAACATAGAGATCGAAATGGTCTTTTAAGCGAATGAAAATATGTAACAAAAAGTTACAGAACTGTGTCTCAAATAAAAGACAGGGAGAAAGTTTTGGGGTCATGTCCATTGCAACATATTCAGTGCTTGAGTGCGATTGCATTTCTCTGCACCGAGTGTAGGTAATTATTACTTAGTAGAGAAATTTGATATTGTAACCTGCTCCGAAGTCTCGGAAAGAAATATGGGCATATGACGGCGTGACTGATCAGGCCTACAACATAAGCAAGTGGCACCGTAAGCAGAAAGTTGAACTTTGAAGCATCAACATCAACCACAAGACTAAGACAACAAGCCTTATTATACAATCAGTCAATCACATAATCAAAGAGAACAACCAACGGCTGCACAATCAAGTTTCACTTCCATAGGCTGGTGACAAGCTCCTGAGCCATAACTAGAAACAATTCAATCACAGCAAGAGGCTTCAGCTAGAAGCTCCCCTCCACACCAACCATCTATAATTCAACCTCTCGGTCATTATCAGGGACGAGCAAGTCGTAAGTAGCAATTCCCAACTAGACTCAAGTCAAGTAGAGCAAGATGGGGAAAATAAAATTGGAGAAGAAAAGCGGTCCGGCTCACCACGGCAGCGCGATCGCGAGGGTTGTTGTAGCGGTAACTCTGCCCGTAGCCGCACGCCCTCGTGCAGAGGTAGTAGACGCAGTTGGTCGTAGGGAAGCGGTGACGAGGGGCGGCGCGCCAAGAAGCAAGGTCGCATAGGAGAGTTGACTAGGGACGGCGCGCCAGGATGGAGAATCGCAGGGGGGTGGTGAGGGGCGGCCTTCCGAGACGGAGGATCGCAGGGGAGCGGTGAGCGGCGGCGCTCCGGTATGCAGGTAGGCTGAGGGGCGGTGGGCGGCGTGGGAGAGATCGAGAGGAACAGGGAGGCTGGGAAAAGGTAATGACCTAGATTAATTGTGAAGCCAACTTGGGCCGGGCCACAAGAGTCTGGAGTTGTGGAGCACACATCTAAAACGCATATGCTACAATGCTTATTATCTGTATCTATTGTGAATTTTGCAACATACAGTCAAAACGTTGAAGAATATATGTTGCATTATAGGGGGTTTTCTTGTAGTGACGGGACGAAGTCTTCAATCTTGTATCTTCATAGTCCAGGAGTCCGGCTGAAGGTATAGTCCGGCCATCCGGACACCCCCCAATCCAGGACTCCCTCAGTAGCCCCTGAACCAGGCTTCAATGACGACGAGTCCGGCGTGCAGATTGTCTTCGGCATTGCAAGGCAGGTTCCTCCTCCAAATACTTCATAGAAGATTTTCAACACAAAGATAGTGTCCGGCTCTGCAAAATAAGTTTCCACATATTTCCATAGAGAGAATAATATTTACACAAATCTAATCTGCTGACGTATTCCGTAGTGTGACATCGCACCATGGCCAAGCCTTCATTCGAATCGTTTTATTGTCCCACCTCGGCGTGTCATGCGAGGCGGTTCCTTGGCACATCTTGTTAAAGCAGAGATCGTGTCCCCTTATTCTGGAATTCTCATCAATACGGGCGTGGGCAACCCAACCGCTTCTAAGACTCCTAGACTGTAGGCAAGTCCAAACGGCCACGGAGAGGACGCTTGATATTTACCCTCTTTATAAAGGGACAAGGCTATTATTTTTTTCCTCCCGTGCTCAATCGAATCCTTCCCCCACCTCAAGCTCAAACACCCAAAGTTCAGGTCAGGTGCTCCGAACCTTCAATCATGTCCGGATCTAGCCTTCAAGGCCGATGGATGCCTTCCTCCGTCACGGAAGAAGACATCAAAAAGTTGAGGGAGGCCAGATATCTGACTGCCGAGGTTTCGCATCGGCTGCCTGCCCGAGGGCAGGCCGTCCCCTCCCCCGAACCCAACGAAAACGTCGTGTTCGTCTCCCACTTCCTCCGAGGTCTAGGCCTTGCTCTGGATCCTTTCGTCAGGGGTTTGATGTTTTATTACGGGCTAGATTTCCATGATCTAGCTCCGGACTCCTTTCTTCATATCATGACATTTATTGTCATGTGTGAGGCCTTCCTCCGGGTTACCCCTCACTTTGGCCTGTGGCTCAAGACCTTTGAAGTAAAGCCGAAGATGATCGAGGGGCAACATGCAGCGTGTGGAGGTGCCTCAATATGCAAGATGACGGGAGCTCCATGGCCCAAAGGTTCCATTCCAGAGGTGTCTGAATTGTGGCAACAGGAGTGGTTCTACATCACGGCTCCTAGAAGTGCCAAGTGGGCGGCCGCCCCTGTTTTCCGCTTGGGCCCTCCACCACAACTGATGTCATGGATCAGCAGAGGTCTGAGCTAGGGTCCAGCCAAGGACGTGCCTATACTGCAAAGCCGCACTCGAGATCTCTTCAATGGAGATTTTAGTTTGGTTGCGGTAATACAAGTTATGCTGGTTCGTCAAGTCCAGCCTTGCAAACGCCGGCCCCTTCGCTTGTGGGAGTTCAATCCCGAGGAACCGCGTGTCATTCAAAATTTCCTCGGCCTGACGCGCGAGGAGATGTACAAGTCATTATTCAGACCTCAGGTAGAGTGTCCGGAAATCACCAAGGACGTGGGCCTGAGCAGTAACCGCGCCGCCGAACAGGTAAGGAATCTTCCGGCCGAACATACTATCTCTCATTTGTTACGAAGTTATTTCTAAGAGTTCGCTTTCTGACCAGGACTGGCTAACAAAGGCGAAGTTGATTCGGTGTTCGGCCCCCCTCCCTGAGGGTTTGGACAATCCGGTATTGGAAAAGATGCTCCAGGTCGCACCTTGCCCGGAGCCCTTGAAGGAAGATACTGGGGAGGATAATAGGGGCGGACGCGGGCCCCCAACGCTGCCCATTCTAACCGAGGGAGTGAGCGTCTCCATGAAGGAAGACGACCAGAGGAGGAAAAGGACTGCGTCCGGGGATTCGGAAGCTGAAGCTTCCAAATGGGAGAAGAAGTCTCCCACAGAGGGTCCTACCTTGGGGGTGCTTTTGCCACATCCGCGGGGGGATCAATTCTCCAGCGAGTCGTAAGTGACCCGAAATACTCTAATAGTACAGGTATGCCATCTTTTTCTTCTAAGGAAATAACCACCGCATATATCTTTGCAGTTTGGGCCTTAGCCCCTCTCAAATGAGCTCGTCTTCGGGGGATCTTCTTCCAGAGATGATGGAGAGCGAAACGCCTCCTCTGGACTCCTCCGCTTCGGAAGCGGGCGACCCCGAAGTGTCGTCGCGGAGGGCCTCTCCGAGTCCGGTGAGGCCAGAAGATAATCCCATTGACCCCCGAAGCTCCCAGTGTCCGGCTCCCGAAGAGAGCAGACAAAAGAGTCCGGCACCGTCTGGTGCGCGATCGGATGTTCTGAGGGAGTTGGTGGGGCGAGCGGCCATCTCAGATGAACACCGGATGCTGATGAATACGGTGATGGAGAGAATCTCGTCCGCTGAAAGCGGATTGCATGAAGCTTTTATGAGTCTACTGATAGACTTTGAGGTAGGTAAAATAATGTATGATAGTCCTACACATGCTAGGTGTGCCCTGTGTAGATAGTAGCCCCTGAGACTCTGGTTGTTGTCGGAAACGACGACGAACAGAGGATCATATTCCCAGGTAATAACCATACTGCCTCTATGTGCAGGTGATGGACGCTCCGGTGGCTAGCCGGACTAGCGATTTGCCCATTTAAAACGGCAGTTGGATGCGGCATACGCCGACATCGAGCTTGTTAACAAAAGGCTTGACGAGGCACAGGGTAAGTGTCATTATCTGGTAAACGCCACATAGTAAGAGCAGCATGATGCCAGTATCTTTAATATGTTGTGACTGCAGATGAAGCTGCCACTGTTGAAGCCTTGTGGGCAGAACTTGCCCGAGCCAAGGAACAAGCGAGGTTTGGTAATGCGGCTGCTTTGAAGGCGGCCGAAGAGTTGAAAGCTGAGAAGGCCGCGCATGGCGAGAGCCGAGATAAGATGGCCAAGATGGCCATAGAATCAAAAGCCGCCGCCGACCGTTGTCGGGTTCTTGAAAAGGAAAATCTAGCGAAGGCATTGGACCTTGAGAAGGCTGCTGCGACGAGAAAAGACATCCGCTCTACTATGAGGGCGAAGAAGGAGGAGCTGCGGGAAGCCGGGGATATTGTAGCTGAGAAATCCTTTATGTTGCGGAGGAAGTTCGGAGATCCACGGTATGCCTCTCTGGATCAGCTATGGAGTTCGGAGGATGTGTATATGGATTTGGCGGCGAGCGCTGCCGATGCGGCCAAGTACTTCCAGGGTCAAACGGGCCGTGAAGTGGACCAGCTGTTTTGGACACAATTCCATTCTCCCGAACGTCCGCTTTCATTGACTGACCAATTAGCCGAATGGGCCGAACTGAATAGGTTGTCTGGACTCGCCATGAGGTCTATTGTGGATCAGCTATGGCCGAAAAGGCCAAAACCGAACAGCTATTTTAGCTTGGTGCAGCAGTTTCTTGACGTGGTGCCACGCATTAATGCGATGAAGAGGTCGGCGTGCATAGAGGGCTCACGGATGGCCTTTTCCCGTATTAAAGCATACTGGGCGGAGATGGATGCTACCACTGTTGCAACGCGGGATTCGGCCATAGGTCGAATGGCTGCTGAGCACTACTTTGAAGAAGTTCTTGAGGGTGCTCGTTTGATAGAGACCTAGTGCTCAAAAAATATTATGTTTGAGTGATATGTAATCTCATTGTAAGCGAAATGCTTTTATAAATTTTTATAAGGCTATTTTTATACTTTTGCCTGAAAGTAACATGATGCCTCCTGGGCGGCCGTTTATGTATACATGTGTATAACCTGAAAGATTGCAGTCGTCGGCTTCAACCCCCACGCATATAATGCGGAGGTGCTCGTAAAAAACACGCGTTCACACTTAACCCAACGTCTTGGTCCTATTAAGGAGGTGATAGCGGAGCAAGCGAGGCAATCGGACTATAATGCTTTAGCACTTTCACTTAGCCATAGGAGTTTGACAGTGGGGCTACTAGATAGCCCCTGGTGGCTCCGCACTCTCCCGATCCTGGGGTGCGTACATGCCTGGCCGGAAAACGGCCCTTCGTTAAGGCGGAGGAATTCTAACATTCCAACAGGTCATTGAGTGGTTGACCAGTCTCACGCTATATCATGACAGTCAGTTTTCGGCTTTCTCTACTGAGGTGCTCGTCCGAATGAATCAGGGCACAATCGCGGTAGTTCTCCTGGTGCTACCTTAGCCGGTAAAGCGGAACGTAAGGCACCAAAACACAGGAGCCGGGCAAACCCAACATTTGACCAAAGACAATGATTCGGAGCTGATGCATATAGGGCCAAACTCGCGACGCCGAACACTCCCTAAGATATTCGGTCTTTGTGGTATAAACCGGGCCTAATAATGGCCTTTGTGAGAAGCCCCTTGTGTCCAGATACGTGCATTGTTCTGGCGTGGCCACATGCCAAGACGTCAGCATCCTTCTCAACGGTGGATATGTATCAACAAGCGACAGTAAAAAAGGTTTATGCAGGGTCTTAATCTAAAAAGAATCCTTGGAGCGGGTCCCTGCTGCACGTCTGCGCCTGTGTCTCTGTTGTGCCATATCCTGGACGGGTGTAGCACGATGATCGTCTGTAGAAGAGAGGAATTTAGGTGAAAAAGTTGTCGTGCAAAAAGATAGTTTTTAAAGAAACTATGTATAATTCAAGATGAGAAGAAATTGCCACTTGTCTGCGCGTGTTGAGCCCCTTGTATTGACAAATAGGGGTGTGACCATTTATTCGGTATAAATAGCGGCGCCGGACTTTATTAGTTGTGTCTGAGGTCTTGACGACCTATTGGATGCTTTCGCTGATTCGGGCGCCTTTAGTGTGCGGCTGCCAAGGCAGCCACACTCTCTTCGGCGCGTAGAGATCGCTTGATATTTCCGTTCACTGAAATGATGCCACGTGGACCGTGCATCTTGAGTGTGAGGGAGGCATAGTGTGGTATTGCATTAAAGCGAGTGAAAGCTTCGCGTCCGAGCAGTGCTTGATAGCCACTTTGGAATGGAGCGATGTGGAAGGTTAAATGCTCGCGACGGAAGTTATCGGGGGAGCCGAATATAACTTGTAGTAGGAGGGAGCCCGTACAACGAGCCCCTGGGCCTGACGTTACTCCTTTAAAGATAGTATTGCTATGGCGAATTTTTGTTGGGTCTAATCCCATCCCGCGGATTGTATCCTGATATATTAGGTTTAGATTGCTGCCACCGTCCATCAAGACTCGTGTGAAGTGATATCCGCCAATTACTGGGTCTAATACCAGGGCAGCCTATCCTGCGCATCGGATACTTGCTGAGTAATCGCAATGGTCGAAAGTGATCGGTTGAGACGACCAGTGGCAGGACTTCGCGGTGACAAGCACTTGGGTATATTTTCCTGGGAGTGCCGCGTTGTTTTTTCCCTTGATCACGTGTAACACGTTTACTGTTTTGACTTCTGGTGGAAATTTCTTTTGTTCCCCAGTGTCTTGCTTGGGAGGCTCGTCCTCGTCTTCACTTGGTGTATCCTCCCCCTTGTGTACGGCGTTGAGCTTGCCGGACTGCTTGAAGACCCAACATTCTCTGTGGGTATGATTAGCA
Organism: Triticum urartu; assembly: GCF_056163025.1. Classification (NCBI taxonomy): domain Eukaryota; kingdom Viridiplantae; phylum Streptophyta; class Magnoliopsida; order Poales; family Poaceae; genus Triticum; species Triticum urartu. Next base: position 666,630,094 of record NC_141877.1, on the reverse strand, counting down.
GGTTTACCAGGGGTACTATGGATCTGACATACTTGGTCCAGAATTTTGTTGAGGCTGGACAGTTCATCCCTGGTGCCTTTAGAGGGCGGCTTTTGACCTGGCCGAGAGCTTTTGAATCCGGCGTTTACTGCCGTGCCCTTCGTGCTGTCTTCTTTATTCCGGTGTTTGTTATTGCTGTTGCGCCGTGATTTCCTGTTTCCATCTCTAACTCCAGATGTACTGGGGTCGCTGCTGCTGCATCTGGCTAGCCAGCTGTCCTCACCCGCGCAAAAGCGGGTCATGAGGCTTGTTAATGCGGCCATCGTTCTCGGCTTATTTTGGCCGAGGTGTCTGGCGAGCCATTCGTCACGGACGCTATGCTTAAAAGCTGCCAAGGCTTCGGCGTCCGGACAGTCGACAATCTGGTTCTTTTTAGTAAGAAACCTGTTCCAAAGCTTTCGGGCTGACTCTCTGGGCTGTTGAGTTATATGACTCAAATCGTTCGCATCCGGAGGTCGGACATAAGTCCCTTAAAAATTTGCCCGAAAGGCGTCTTCGAGCTCTTCCCAACTTCCAATGGAGCTTTCGGGGAGGCCTTTAAGCCAGTGACGAGCTGGCCCTTTGAGCTTGAGGGGTAAGTACTTGATGGCGTGGAGATCATCTCCTCGAGCCATATGGATATGAAGGATGTAGTCCTCAATCCAGACCCCAGGGTCTGTTATTCCGTCGTATGTCTCTATGTTTACGGGCTTGAATCCCTCTGGAGATTCATGGTCTAGCACCTCATCGGAGAAACATAGGGGGTGTGCGGCACCCCTGTAGCTGGGTGTACCACGTTGTTCGGATGTTTGTTGTGTTGCATTGTATGCTGGGGCGCGCTTGCGTGGTCCATAGATGGATCTTGTTGCGCCGTCCTTTGGGTGCGAGCCCTCGCATGGGTCGCGTGTTGTATTGTGAGTGGCGTTGTATGCCGCTCTATGTTGGTGGAGGGGTCGTCTATCCGGCCAGGTGGCTGCTTTGATATTTGGTTTTGGGGGGTCTGAGGCCTCCTCATCGAATTCAGGTTGCAGCTTCCGCTTTGGGTAGCTCTTGGAGGGGCGATTGTCGCCGTACCTCGCTGCTGTGTTGAGTATTTTACTCCATCTGATTCGGAGTGTGTCTTGCGCAGCCTTGAGCCTTTGCTTCTGCTTTTTAAGACTCCTCGCGGTGGCAACAAGCCTTTTACGGGCATTCTGCTGCTCCGGGTGCCTGTCCGGCGTTATGTCGTACGGACCATTATACTTGATAGAATTTGTTTGTTCGGTTTGATTATCCGGATTGCCGTTGTCTGGCAGCGGTTCGCCCTGCTCCAGCGCTGGGTCTGTGTGATCGTTATTTCTGTCGAGGCGGGATTTGGGGCGGCGCTTGCGTCGCCGCTTTGACTGCTTCTCAAGGGAACAAGCCTTCGGTGCGTCCTTCCGCTCCTCGTCGTTATCTTTTGGTGCACCCACCATGTATACGTCATATGACGAGGTGGCTTTCCAGGGCCCAATAGAGGCTGGTTCTTCATCGTCTCCTTCATCGGCGTCCATACCGTCGATGTCTTCGGAGTCGAAGTCAAGCATGTCGGTTAAATCGTCGACAGTGGCTACAAAGTGGGTGGTGGGTGGGCTTTGAATTTCTTCATCATCCGTATCCCAACCTTGCTGACCGTAGTCCGGCCAGGACTCTCCTGATAAAGAGAGAGACTTTAGTGTCTTCAGAATATAGCCGAAAGACGAGTGCTGAAAGATGTCCGCGGTAGTAAACTCCATGATCGGTGCCCAATCGGATTCGATCGGCAGGGGCGCGGAGGGTTCGGAGTCCGGAGAGGAGTCCGGCTCCGTGGAGTCACGAGTCTCGCGGAGTGCGGGGCTGGTGTTCGGCTCGATCGCCGTTGGGATCGCAGCCCCCGAGGCGGCGTCCAACCACCCATCCTCGATCGATGCAGTTGGCTCCGAATTAAGGGTCGAAGCCGATGCGGGTGCGGCCTCCAGGGCACTGTTCGGTGGCAGTGCTAGATCATGCTCGTCGTGACAGTGCGGCGCGCTCGGCAGTGGCTCGAATCCGTCGAAGATCAAGTCCCCGCGGATGTCAGCCATGTAGTTTAAACTTCGAAATCTGACCTGACGGCCAGGGGCATAGCTTTCGATCTGCTCCAGATGGCCAAGTGAATTAGCCCGCAGTGCGAAGCCGCCGAAGACGAAAATCTGTCCGGGGAGGAAGGTCTCACCCTGGACTGCATCGCTATTGATGATCGTAGGAGCCATCAAGCCTAACAGCGACGACACAGAGGAACTCTCAATGAAAGCACCAATGTCGTTGTCAAAACCGGTGGATCTCGGGTAGGGGGTCCCGAACTGTGCGTCTAGGCCGGATGGTAACAGGAGGCAAGAGACACGAAGTTTTACCCAGGTTCGGGCCCTCTTGATGGAGGTAAAACCCTACGTCCTGCTTGATTAATATTGGTGATATGGGTAGTACAAGAGTAGATTTACCACGAGATCGGAGAGGCTAAACCCTAGAAGTTAGCCTATGGTCTGATTGTTGTTCTGTATGTTGTCCTGCGGACTAAAACCCTCCGGTTTATATAGACACCGGAGAGGATTAGGGTTACACAAAGTCGGTTACAATGGTCGGAGATCTACATATCCGTATTGCCAAGCTTGCCTTCCACGCCAAGGAAAGTCCCTTCCGGACACGGGGCGAAGTCTTCAATCTTGTATCTTCATAGTCCAGGAGTCCGGCTGAAGGTATAGTCCGGCCATCCGGACACCCCCTAATCCAGGACTCCCTCACACGCTCAGCATTTTTAAATACAAGTCACCCATTAAAAAAATTCAAATACATGTTGAACATCTTTCTAATACACAGTGAACATGCTCTTCAAATATATTGAACATTTTCAAATTCATAGTCAACACTTCTAAAACATATTTGATTTTTTTTACAGAGTCACATTTTTTAAAATATACTCCCTCCGTTCCTAAATATAAGACCTTTTAGAGATTCCAATATGAAGTACATACGAAGAAAAATGTGTGAATCTATATTCTAAAATATGTCTATATACATTCACATGTAGTTAATATTGAGATTTTTAAAAGATCTTATATTTAAAAATGGAGGGAGTACTTAACATTTTTACATAGATGGTGATTATTTTTAAGTACATGGTGAATGTTTTTAATACACAATAATCATTTTGTAAACACATGACAAAATTAAAAAAACATATTAAGCATCTTTTAAAAAGATGGTGATCGTTTTTTAAGTATAAGATACATGACCAACATTTTTTTAATACATGATGAACATTTTTAATATACAATGAAGAATTTTCAAATACATGATGAAAATGTTTGTATAAAGACATGAACAGTTATCTAAAATACACAATAAAAAATCACCCGATGATCCTTTGTCAAACACACAATCACATGATGAACATTTTATCAAACATTTTTAGAAATTATAGGAGCACTCTTCTAAAATGTTCAAAACTATTAATTAAAACATTTTTCAAAAAGAAAAGAAAAAACAGAAGAGGAGGAAGATGAAAAATTATACATAATGACATATCCTCGCTCTTAGTCCAATGTTGATAAAACCGGTACCAAGGTGTAGTGGGCCGGCCCATGAGGATAGTTGTAGGGAACTGGCTACTCCAACGAGTGGCGCACATGCAGTGTGACACTTGTCACAACCTGGGTGGTGGGAGTAATGTTGCAAAGAGTACTTTTTAATTAGTGATTTCGGGGTCCTCCTATTTGACGTGATTAGCGTCAAATGACCGTTGTTTCACACGAGCCCGCTCCGATTGGGCCAGCCCATTAGCGACTCAACAGGTACTACAACGACTTGACCGGGGTACTAGAGCGACTTTACCGAAAATTGCGACTAAAATATTTTAGCGACTTGGCTGGATACTATAGCGAGCACTTTTTTATTTGGTTTTAAGAAAAGCGAAATGTTTCCAAAAAAATTGAGAACATTTAAGGTAAACTGTTAAACCATTTTTGAAAAATAGTTAACATTTTTTCAAAAACACAAACATTTTAAAGTGACTTTGAACTTTTTTCAAAAGTACAAACATAATTTAAAATTATGAAACATTTAAAAAAAGGCCAACATTCATTGAAAACGTGAACATTTATGCAGGATTCCTCCTAGACGTGCCAGGGTAAGATGCGTGGGTGGTCGTCAAAGAGGAAGAGGTCGAAGAAGCCTGATGTGTGCCCTCTTCACATCAGACAGACAACCTGTCGTGTGCAAACTTCTCCTCCCTTCGTCTCTCCTTGCAAGGAAAGGCGGCTAGGTTTTCTGTCTTCCGTCGACGACGCGCCTTCGGCTAGCCTCAGTGCTTGTAGTCGTGATTAGAAGATCTATGAATCTGGATGTATTTTTTATTATTTCTGATAGATAGAAAGTTTTCCAAAAAAAAAAAGACCAACAACCTGCCACCCTCACCAAAAAAAAAAGGCCTGCGCCACATCCCTCCCGCCCGGGTGGGCCGGCCGGGATGTCACGTACCACGCAGCACTCCAAGAAAACCGCGGCGGCACGTCGCACAGAAACTCCACCGAAAGCGAAAGCTCCCTCCCGCCGATTGTTTGCCCGCTAAAATCCATTTCTTGTTTCTTTTTCCGGAACCCACTCTATCCATCTCCCGTTGTTTTGGCACCGCCGCCCAACCCACCCTCCCGAAACCATGGGCCGACGCACCTATAAAACCCTCCTGCCCCCCATCTCCGCCGTCCCACACCACCACCAGTTCACCGGAGCAAGAAGATAGACCCACCTCCACCGACCGACCGACCATGCGGGCGAGCTGCAACGGCTGCCGGGTGCTGCGCAAGGGCTGCGCCGACGACTGCACCATCCGCCCCTGCCTGGCCTGGATCCGGAGCCCCGACGCGCAGGCCAACGCCACCGTCTTCCTCGCCAAGTTCTACGGCCGCGCGGGGCTCATCAACCTGCTCGCCGCCGCCTCCGACGACGCCCAGCGCCCGGCGCTCTTCCGCTCGCTGCTCTACGAGGCGTGCGGCCGCGCGGCCAACCCCGTCTTCGGCGCCTCCGGGCTCTTCTCCACGGGGAACTGGGAGGCCTGCCAGGCCGCCGTCCAGGCCGTGCTCGAGGGCCGCCCCATCCCCCAGGTCGCCGCCGACCAGGCCGCCCCGCATCCCGGCCTCCTCGCGGCCTACGGCGTCCGCCATATCCCCAAGGACGGCATCGACCGTGCGTCCGCCGCACTCCGCGCCTCGCGCGCAAGCTTCAAGCGCGCGTCCTCCTCCTCTTCCACGGCCAGACCCGAGCGCAACGGTGGCCTCGGCGAGGAGACGGCCGGCAGCAGCCACGACCACGCTGTTGAAGACGACGGCGAGGCGCTGGCAGACAAGCAGAAGAGGGTACAATCGTTCTCGTCGGAGGCCGAGGCGGGCTCGCACGTGAGCCAGGCAGAGCAGAGCGCGAGCGCCCCTGTGCCGCAGGTGGCACAGGACGACGGCGAAATTGACCTGGAGCTCACCCTCGGGTTCGGGCCAGCCGCGCGCGTGCTGAGGTCGCCGCCGGCACGCTTCGAGGCTAGCAGATTGAGCACCAAGTCGGGCCACGCCGGTCTGCTGCTTGGGCTGCCGGCGTGAAACTAGAGACGCGGCGACAGTGCCGTCCTTCCTACTGCTGGCTGGGAGAGAGAGAGAGACAAAAATGTCAGTTTTTTTGGGATCATCGTTCGTGCCATATCGACACCTTTGGGATAGAGATATCTCTTACTAGAAGAGAAGAAAATTGTGTAGTACCTAGAACCTGTAAAAATTAAATTAAATCAAGAAACCTTTTGGTCTCTGCTGAGGGATTTGTTCAATGGGATACATCTATTAATTAATTTCCAAAAATAAATGACTATATCTGTCTTGTTTTGGTATTTTGAAGACTATGCGTGAGAGGGGAGTGAATACAATAGCGTGTACACCTTAGAGATACATGTACTCTCTTCGTTTCTTTTTAGTCTGCATATAAGATTTGGTCAAAGTCAAACTTTGTAAAGTTTGACCAACTTTATTGCAAAAAATATCAAGGTCTACAATACTAAGCTACTCCCTCTGTTCCAAAATAGATGACTCAACTTTGTACTAACAAACTAAACAGAAATGGAGGGAGTACTTTTGGAGGTGAATCGAAATTTCACGGACCTCGACACAGCGACACCGACTGCACCTGCACAAGCCGCATGATTCAACCAAATCCGGCGGAACATAACCTTCGCGCATCCTCCGCCAGCACTCGACGCACCACCCAATCCGAGGTAAAGCAGGAAAGGGCCTTATTCCAACTCTAGGATGTGACCGCCTCGTCGCCCCAAACACACACAAAACGTAAAAAAAATGTACTCCTGCCAAAAAACCTGGAAAAAAGAAGGCATGGGAGCCCTCCTGCTGGCGGGGCATCGTGATCTGCCGCACCTCTAAGATATGAGAGGGATATTTTCGTATAGGGGGTAAGACATCCACTAAGTTGCAGCAAAAGTTGGAGCTTTATTAATAAGAAGAGGTGGTCATAGAGATATATAAAGGATCATGAGAAACACCAGGCTATATATAGATCAGGACCCTGCAATGGGGAGAGAACTTGGCAAGGTTATGGGCTTCATAATTCAACTCACACCATTTGAAACTAAAATCACAACTGATAAAGTTATGCGGCAAAAGTTGGTTGTATTTGAAAAGTTGGGAATGAGCGAAATGTGTTGGGTAGGTCCAACTGAAATGAACCTGGGCCAAAAGTTGGGCCTACGCCGACTCACATGGCCGACCTCAGATCGAGGTATCCCCGCCCCGTGTAGTGCATGTTGCTACATCTTTCTGACACTGAGAGGATGTAAAACCTTGCCAAGGTTCCTTCTATTGCCGACCACTAGTTGCAACCGCCGCAACACTCGCCACCCGGTCACTGTCACCCGCCACTAAGAGAGAGAGACAAAAATGTTAGTTTTTTGGGATCATCGTTCGTGCCATATCAACACCTTTGGGATAGAGATATCTCTTACTAGAAGAGAAGAAAATTGTGTAGTACCTAGAACCTGTAAAAATTAAATTAAATCAAGAAACCTGCTGAGGGATTTGTTCAAAGGGATACATCTATTAATTAATTTCCAAAAATAAATGACTATCTCTGTCTTGTTTTGGTATTTTGAAGACTATACGTGAGAAGGGAGTGAATACAATAGCGTGTACACCTTAGAGATACATGTAATCCCTCCGTTTCTTTTTAGTCTGCATATAAAATTTGGTCAAAGTCAAACTTTGTAAAGTTTGACCAACTTTGTTGCAAAAAATATCAAGGTCTACAATACTAAGCTACCCTCTTTGTTCCAAAATAGATGACTCAACTTTGTACTAACAGACTAAACAGAAATGGAGGGAGTACTTTTGGAGGTGAATCGAAATTTCACTGACCTCGACACAGCGGCACCGACTGCACCTGCACATGCCGCATGATTCAACCAAATCCGGCAGAACATAACCTTCGCGCATCCTCCGCCAACACTCGACGCACCACCCAATCCGAGGCAAAGCAGGAAAGGGCCTTATTCCAACTCTAGGATGTGACCGCCTCGTCGCCCCAAACAGACACAAAACATAAAAAAATGTACTCCTGCCAAAAAACCTGGAAAAAAGAAGGCATGGGAGCCCTCCTGCTGGCGGGGCATCGTGATCCGCCGCACCTCTAAGATATGAGAGGGATATTTTCGTATAGGGGGTAAGTCATCCACTAAGTTGCAGTAAAAGTTGGAGCTTTATTAATGAGAAGAGGTGGTCATAGAGATACATAAAGGGTCATGAGGAACACCAGGCTAGAGATCGGGACCCTGCAATGGAGAGAGAACTTGGCAAGGTTATGGGCTTCATAATTCAACTCACACCATTTGGAACTAAGATCACAACTGATAAAGTTATGCGGCAAAAGTTGGTTGTATTCGGGAAGTTGGGAATGAGCGAAATGTGTTGGGAATGGGCCGGAAGTTGGGCCTACGCCGACTCACATGGCCGACCTTAGATCGAGGTATCCCCGTCCCCATGTAGTGCATGCTGCTACATCTTTCTGACACTAAGAGGATGTGGAACATTGCCAAGGTTCCTTCTATTGCCGACCACTGGTTGCAATCGCCGCAACACTTGCCGCCCGGTCACTATCGCCCGCCATATTTGTCTTCTGTTCCTTGAATTTGATGGTATGTATGTCCTCCCCAACCCCCCTCCACTCATCTGTCCACTGCCCCCAATCTCCATATCATTTGATGCGAGAAATTTCCAATATATTAAGGTCCATCAAAGGAACAACGACTCAAGTAAGCATGAAATTTTCAACGACACAATGGTGCTGACTACATGAGCGCATGACGCATGATGGAACATAACCTTCACACGCCTTTCACTGCCATTGATCGCACCACCGGAATGGGGACATAGCAGAAATTACCCTATTCCAACTCTAGGATGTGGATGCCTCACTACCACACAAAACCTAAACGAGACCCTCTTACTGGTGGTGGACCTGGATCCGCTGCACCTCCAAGGCTCATAGGACCATCGAAGGTGAGGCGGGCCGTGAGCGACAACTACGAGAAGCGAGGGCTGCTGGATGTGAGGAGACATGATTTTTCTTTAAAGATGGGTGAGATTCGTATAGGGAAAAATCACCCACTCAAGTTGCAGCAAAAGTATTTTTTAGGGGTAGCAAAAGTTGTCTTTTTTTAGAAAGAAAAAGTTGGCTATGATTGGAAAATTGGGATGAGATCAATTTGTTGGGTCCACCCAACTGAAATGAGTCGGAAAGACATGGGAGGAGGACACAAACCTCATAAGTCCTACGATGGAGTTGTATCTCATCGAGTTTCATCGGACAAAGATGGAACAAACACTAATGCAATGACATCCCCTTTCTAGGACGTCGCTGCCTTGGACAAGCACTAATTGCACCAGAACGTATGCCCAACGGTTGACACCAACCTAAAACTCGTTGGAACACCTACCCCTCCGAGGAAGGCCATCAACATGGAGAAAGCGAGGAACTATTATTTTGGAATTTGACATACAAACAAACCCAACCCCCAGCCCCAGGCTTTTGCCAGCCCATTAGCCCAACTGTAATCCCTCCACGGCTGTGCAGATAACACTTCGACCATCTCTCGTCCGATCGTTCCTAAAAAAAATGAGTAATGCTACACTTACGAAGAAATTTAATGTAATCTTACGTGATTAGCCACATGTCAAAATTTGTGATTGGGATTAGGGTGAGGAGGGGCCCACCCCGATTAAAATCTTGCGGGAGGGGGGGGGGGGGTATTATCCAGGGAAGGTTACGTAAAATCTTACTGCGTAACTATTCGTAAGTGTAGGATTATTAAAAAAGAATCTCTCACCCGATTGAAAGCGGAGGAAACCTCACCTCGATCAGGCACTATGCCGCCGCCCTAGTCAACCCACGCTACGCCCCGTTTGCCTCTCATTCTTCCCATTATTCTGCAAGTCTCCAACTCCTGCTAAACTGCAGTGCGCACACACCCGGTTAAAACAAGTAATTTGTAACTTGTACCATCTAAATTCGTTTTTGCTACTCCTTCCATATCAGTCAAACTCAGTGAGTTGCTGATTTTAAATATATTACTTAGTCAATTTTATTTCATTGTGAACAATGATTTAGAAATCCAAGGTGGTGTGCTATATGGAGCTTGATGTATTTGCAAGCGTTAATGATATTAAGATCAAACAGTGCTATCATAAATGCAGAAACGCAAGAGGCTACTACCTCGTGCACTTTGTGAGAATGATGTATTATGTGTTATCTTTCTATGTGCAAAATTTCATATGAACGATCGACTTGGTCCATGTCTATTGTCTTGTTTCTAAATACTTCATTTTATGTTTGCAGCTGAAGGTCCTTCTCATTTCTGGTGAAGGAATGATGACCTAAAGTTGAGCAAGTCTTCGTTAATTTGGTACCAACGCTTGCAATGATGCACTTTGTTAAAACTATGTTTTTTGATTTTTTTTTCTCGTGGTAATAATGAATTCATGCTTCATTTTAATGTGATTTTTTAACATACTTTGGTATGTGTGGTATTTGACATTATTTTTAGTAACTTAACTTAGCCCTAGGCTTTGAGAAATCCTGCCTCTGGCTGTGGAGATGAGGGAGTTATTTTGACGTGTAGAAATCTAAATCAGCAAGCGAATAATAATTACAATCACAGCACTATGTATAAATATAAATGATAATATGTGAGGTATAATATTTATGTACTATTAGATGTATAGTTATAAAACTGGACTAAAGATGACTCCAAGATGAACTGGTTATACAATGCTTTTTATGGACAACTCGTATACCAAGCTCATTAATCACAAACTAGCGAAAATCATGATCTCCCTTAACGCACTCAATCCTACTCGTGTGTCTTCCTGCATGCATACATGTTCCCACATATGTATCAAATTTACTGTGGTTGCGAACTGTGGGTGAGACTAGAAACATTTATTACAGGTGATGAGCGCCGCTTTGCATAACAGAAATACTGGAAGGAGGGGATGATTCTCATGTGTACAAATATGAATCAACAAGTAAATAATAAATAAAAATATGGCAAACATAGAAATTGACTAAGTGAGCTATAATATTTCGGTCATAAAAAGCGTTATAATATTTATCTATGATTATATGTATTGTCTTAAATTTGGACTGAAGATGTATGGTCTTTAATATTTACCTATTTTTTATTTTTGTTTGTCTCTATCTTTTAAAATTTGAAATATATCAACAGAAAAAGAAAGAATTCAACTATCTCTTGTAAATTTCATGAACCAAAATTCATGAACATTTTTTAGACCCTTGAACATATTTTTAAAACCCATGAACTTTTTTTTAAAATTCACATACAATTTTTAGTCCATATGTATTTTAAAATTGTAACACTTGCAAAAAAACATTAATATTTTTAAGTATATGAAAAACTAAATTTCATGTGCATTTTTCTTAAATCTGTGAACATTTTGAAACACCGCAATTATTTTTTAATTCATAAATCCTTTTTGTAACCCGCAAAAAATATAGTATGATTACGAGAACACCTAGAAAAGTGATGAAAGCTAAATTTAGAGAGAAAAATAAGTTGCACCATGATGAAAGCTAAAAATTATTGTATGATTATTTTTATCTTTTTATTTTCATGGTGTTTTTGTTCTTTCGAGTTTTTAGGGTTCTTAATTTTTTTGGTTTTCTTAGGTTTTTTCCATTTCTCGATTTTTTTTCCAGGTTCTTCTCTGTCACGAGTGGGCAGTACATGTTTACTTTCGTGTGAAGCATAGTGGTGATTTTATTTTTCCTTTTTTCTTCTTATTTTTTCCTTTCTTTTTCAATTTGCGAACATGTTGCTAATTCGTGAACATCTTTTGAAATTATCAACATATTTTAAAATCATGATCATTTTTTGAAATTGTGAACATTTTAAAAATTCGTCAACATTTTTTGAATTCGTGATTTATTTTTTGAAATCGTGAACATTGTGAAATATTGTGGTTTGAATATTGTCGAACATTTAGTTTTCAACCCAGGGTACTGCAGTGACTTGACCGAATATTGTGTAGCCTTGACTTGGATAGTAGCAAGCATATTGTTTAGTCGGTTCTTTATTTAGTTTTAGAAAAGGTGAATTTAAAAAAAATTGAGAACATGTTTGCTAAAAGGTGAAACTGTTTTTGAATTTTTTTCAAAAACACTAACTTTTAAAGTAGTATTTGTGAACATTATTTAAGACACAATAATTTTATGAAGGACTATATTTTTTAGAACACAATTGTAATTATTAAATATTAAAAAAAAGGATACCTCCTTGACATGCTCTGGTAAGTGGCGTAGATTGTTGCCGAAAAGGTAGAGGTTGAAGCCTGATGCCCGCGGTCTTCTTGTCAGACAGGCAACCTGCCTGTCTTCACCATATCCCTCCCTCTCGGGTTGGCCAGGATGTCCCCTACCATACAACGCGCACACAGCACTCCAAGAAAACCGCGGCGGCACCCCCCGGAAAGATACTCCACCGAAAGCTCCCTTCCGCCTATTGTTTCTCGGCTAAAATCCATTTCTTTCTGAAAAATCAATTCGGTTGAAAAGTGAATGCAGTAACTATGTTTTCCAAACACCCCATTCCTACCATAGAAGACCGGCACCTTTGGATGAGCCCGAACTCATTAGACCCGGTGAACAATAAGATAAAATAAAATAGCATGAAAAAATTGAAAATTCCGATTATTTTGTGGTGCAATATGCTCACACACATGAGCATTTTGAACCACAAAAAGAAATAGATTAAAAAATTTACTATTTAAGACGATTTTACTGTTGCTCATATGAGAGAATAGCCGCATCCGTTTCTTTGTTTCTTCCATTTGTGGAACCCCCGGGTGAGCACAGCACCGGCCGGCATGATCGATCTCCCATTGTTTTGGCAGCGGCGCCGAACCCACCCTCCCAAAACCGTGGGCCAACACACCTATAAAACCCTCCGGCCCTCTCCGCCGTCCCACATCACCATCACCACCACCACTTCACCGGAGCAGGAACACAGAACCACCTCCACCGACCGACCGACCGACGATGCGGGCGAGCTGCAACGGCTGCCGGGCCCTGCGCAAGGGCTGCGCCGACGACTGCACCATCCGCCCCTGCCTGACCTGGATCCGGGGCGCCGACGCGCAGGCCAACGCCACCGTCTTCCTCGCTAAGTTCTACGGCCGCGCCGGGCTGCTCAACCTCCTCGCCGCCGGCACCGACCCCGCCCTCCGCCCGGCGCTCTTCCGCTCGCTGCTCTACGAGGCGTGCGGCCGGGTGGCCAACCCCGTCTACGGCGCCACCGGGCTCTTCACGACGGGCCAGTGGGAGGCGTGCCAGGACGCCGTCCAGGCCGTCTTCGAGGGCCGCCGCATCCCCGTCCCGTCCGGGGCCTTCAGGCATCCCGGCTTCGTGGCGGCCTTCGACGTCCGCCGCCATGTCCCCAGGCCCAATGTCGTCCCTGCGCCTGCAAACGCCGCCGGCCCGCTCGGCGTCTCGCACGCTGGGCGCACCATGTTCAAGCGCGCGTCCTCCTCTTCGACGGCCAAATCCAAGAGCCCCTCCGGCGCCAAGCGCGACGGTGACCTCGACCGCGTGCCGAGCCACGGCGAGTCGGCCGGCAGCCACGACCACGTCGAAGACGACGGCGTGGCGGTGGCAGTGGCAGCCAAGCAGGTGAGGGGAGAGTCCGGGGACACCGAGGCTGAGGCGGCCTCGCACGTCAGCCAGGCAGAGCGGAACCCCCCAGTGCTGCCGCAGGTGGCCCGCGACGACGACGAAATTGGGCTGGAGCTGACGCTCGGGTTCGGGCCGTCAACGCGCGTGATGAGGTCGCCGCCGGCGCGCTCCGACGCGGCCAGCAGCTCGGGCGCCGAGTGCGGCCACATCGGCCTGCTGCTTGACCTGCCGGTGTGAGACAAGAGACGCGGCGACAGTGCCGTCCTTCGTACTGCTGGCCGAGAGAGACAAAGAGACAAAAATGGCAGTTTTTTTGGGATCATCGTTCGTGTCATACTGACACCAGTGAGTATAAGAGAGAAGAATAATGCCGTACCTGAAACCTGGAGATTTTTCAAATTAAATTCAAGAAGTATCTGTGTATGCTGAGTGCTTTGTTCCTGGGTATACATCAATAAAATCAATTAATTTTCAGAACATAAATGACTGCGTAAGGGGGAGTGAGCGACTGATTGTGCTATTAAATACAACAATAGCGTGTACACCTTATGATACATGTACTTTTGTAGGTAGATCAAAACTTCACGGACCTCGACACACCGGCATCGACTCCGCCTGCACACCCGCGGGACCAAACAAGATTCAACGTAACATAACCTTCACCTGCCCTTCGCCGGAAGCAGAGGCACCACCCAAGCGGGGACAAAGCAGGAAATGACCTTATTCCAACTCTAGGACGCGATCGTCTCTCGCCACCCTGGAACAGACACAAAACGTAAAAAAAGAAGGAAGAAACGGAAGCCCTACTGATGGCGTGAGAGGGAAGTGAGTGATTGATTGCACTATTAAAATCAGAACATGGCGTGTACACCTTAGAGATGCATGTACTTTTAGAGGTAGATCGAAACTTTACGAGCCTCGACACCGCGGCACCGGCTGCACCAGCACACGCCACATGATCCAAACAAAACCCAGTTGAACATAATCTTCACGCATCTCCCGTCGGCACCGGAAGCACCACCTAAGAGGGGACAAAGCGGAAAAGAACCTTATGGCATCTTCAAGGCGGACCCACAAAACCGCCCGCATCTGTCCGGACCGTCGAAGCCATCCAACGCGGGCATGTATCGGTCTGCGGGACGGTCCGGACGCTTTTTCTCCTGCAAACCAGAGACTAAGTGGGGGAAGTTTGCGGGAGCCCGGATACCAGATACGTAGGACTCCAACACCCTCGGCCCACCCAAAACCATTCCCGGACCCCGCGCCTCCACCCTCCCCATTTTCTCTTCTTCCTTCTTTCTCTCTTGCCTTCGTCGCCGCTCCACCACCCCGGCCCTGGACGAAGGACCATGGATGTTTGGGAAGTCGTTGTTGGTGGTTGACGATTTTGATCCGAACAAAAGCACCAAGGAGTATGAGTTCAAACGGGTGCCGATTTGGGTGAGAGTCTTCGATCTACCGCTGGGAATGATGTGTCGCGATGCAGGACTGGCTATTGGGGAGATTATTGGTGAAGCACTAGAAGTAGATGCGGGAGCAGATGGTATGGCAGCAGGGAAGTACTTGCGAATTAAGGTGCGCATGGACATATCGAGGCCAATTATGAGAGGCTTTGTGCTTGATGTTGAAGATGATAAGGAGAAGGAGAAGAAGATATTAACCGTTGAGGAAAAGAAGAAGGAGGAGGAAGAGAACTGGAGGCGTTTCGAGTACGAATTCCTACCAGACTTTTGTTATATATGTGGCAGGCTCGACCATGTGGAGAATGAGTGCTCAGTAAGGTTGAAAAAAGGGGAAGTCAAGCAGTTCGGACCCTGGCTTAAAGCAAGCATACCCAAGGCTACAAATGAAATGAGCCGGGGGAGCTGGAGTGATGGCAGAGGAAGATATGATGGGCATAACAGCGGGAGCGGAAAGAGCTTTGGCTGGGGTTACAACAGGAGCAAACCAGGGAGTGACAGTGATAGTTGGAGGAAAGAAAAGACTGGTGCTCGGCATCGTATATCTGAGCATGTATCCCAGGAGGTTACGAGCCCGCAAAAAAATCGAATGAAAATATGTAGATTGAGGAGAAGGATAAAGATCTTCACAATGTGGGGCAGGACAAGACCAGCAAAAAACAACTAATTTTTGGTGTTGGAGGAGAACAGAATGAACCCATGGAAGATGGGTTGGGGAGGAGTGGCCTGGGAAGGGATCTAAGTGCATCCAGAATGCCAGCGGGTACTTTTGAAGAGATGAAGAAAGGGGGTCCTGGCGAGTTTGTTGGTGTAGCTAGAAGGGAGGAGAAAGGGGAAAGGGAGGCGCGTGTGGGGGGGAGCCAACAAAGGACACAAGAAAGGGCAAGGACGGTGGCAAAGGGGGAGGGCGCAGTTTCAGAAGGAAAGAACGCAAAAGTGGGAAGGATGATAGCACCGTGCTGGACGTAACTGTGGGTGCAAAGAGGGGGGAGTGGACATGGAGTGGGAGGGAGAGGAGGATGGGAGTGCTAAGAGGTACAAGGCGGAGGGGA
This sequence comes from Triticum urartu, assembly GCF_056163025.1. NCBI lineage: Eukaryota > Viridiplantae > Streptophyta > Magnoliopsida > Poales > Poaceae > Triticum > Triticum urartu. The sequence goes on along the minus strand of NC_141877.1, from coordinate 666,614,304 downwards.
ACATGACCAACACCATTAAAGCGGGGCTGTCGGAACAACACTGCAGCCACCAATGAAGGTTATCGCATGGAACTGCCGGGGGCTTGGGAACCCAGCGGCAGTTCGGGGCCTTCTGGAGCTCCAGAGGGTTGAAGATCCTGACATACTCTTCCTGTCCGAAACAAAGATGAGGGAGAGGGAGATTGACTTTCTACGGTGGCGTTTGAATCTGGCAAACATGGTGGTGGTGGATAGTGTGGGGCGTAGTGGCGGGTTGGCGATGTTCTGGAGGAGGGGTGTGGAGGTACGGTTGAGATGGAAGGGGAGGTACCATATTGATGCGGATGTAGTAAATGAGGATGGCAGCAAGTGGAGATTGGCAGGAGTCTATGGCGAATCGAGTGTAGGAGAGAAGGAAAACACGTGGAGGCTTCTTAGAGCTCTCCATGGGCAGTCAAACCTACCATGGCTCTGCCTAGGAGACTTCAACGAGATCCTGTTTGGGGGTGAGAAGGAAGGAGGACGGCTCGGGCCCATGGCTGTATGGAAGCTTTCTGAAGATGCCTTGAACACCGTCGGCTGGAGGACCTGGGGTTTCTTGGAGATCCTTTCACCTGGAGAAATAATTGGACGGATGCGGAGGGGTACACGCGGGAGAGACTAGACCGGGCAGTGGCGAACGTGGATTGGAGGTGTATGTTCCCTCTGCATAAAATTATTAACGGCGACCCAAGACATTCGGACCATCGCCCAATCATTGTTGAGCTTAACGGACAAAGTCTGCAGGCGGCTGCGGGTCGGGGTCCAAAGTGCTTTAGATTTTAGGCGCTGTGGCTCCAAGAAGAGGGATGTGGCCAGGTGGTGGAGGAGGCTTGGAATGAAGTGTTTTAGGAGGGGGTTAGTTCGGTGGGAGAGGCGGTGAGAAGGGTGGGTGCAAGATTACTAAAGTGAGATAGGGAGGTGCTGGGGGAGTTGAAACAATTAAGAATGTCAAAAAGGAACTTGAGCGGTGTAGACGAGGAGGAAGACAAGCACAACATTTCCCGAGAGCATTTACTGAGGTATAAGATGAACTGCCTTGAGAGCCAACACAACTTGTATTGGCAGCAGAGAGCACATGCAAATTGGCTGCAGTACGGCGACCGAAACACATGTTTCTTTCACGCACACGCGTCGGAGAGACGGAGGAAGAATTTAATTAGAAGATTGAGGAAGGAAGAAGGGAGTGTAGTGGAGAGGGAGGAAGATATAGGACCCTTTACATATAACTACTACAAAAGTTTGTTCGTATCTTCTGCAGGAACACCAAAAGACGATATCTTAAAGCATGTTCCCCTGTCAGTGACCCCGCCAATGAATGATATCCTCACCAAACTTTTTCAGGGGAGGAAGTGGAAAGTTCTCTCGATGCAATTGGTGATTTAAAAGCTCCAGGACCTGATGGCATGCCGGCGGTTTTCTATAAGAAGTTTTGGCAGAAGGTTGGGCCGAAGGTGAAAGAGGAAGTACTCGGTGTTCTTAATGGTAACCCTATGCCGGAGGGGTGGAATGAGACTACAATAGTGCTGATCCCCAAAGTTAAGGACCCAGAATTCTATCACAATATCGCCCAATCAGTCTTTGCAATGTCCTGTACAAGCTCATTTCAAAAGTTTTGGCAAATCGGTTGAAGTTGATCCCGCCAGACATAATTTCCCCAACCCAATCTGCCTTTGTTCCTGGGTGCATGATTACCGATAATGTGTTGCTCGCCTACGAGATCACCCATCTAATGCATCACAAGAAGGGCGGCAAACAAGGGATTGTGGATGTGAAACTAGACATGAGCAAGGCATATGACAGGGTGGAGTGGAGTTTCCTCGAAGGAATGATGGACAAGATGGGTTTTGCTCCTGCCTGGGTGAATTTGGTTATGAAGTGTGTGAGGTCTGTCTCCTATCGGGTTAAGTTCAATAATAAGGTTACCAAGGCTTTCCTCCCTCAGAGGGGTTTGCGACAAGGCGACCCTTTGTCACCGTACCTGTTTATCCTCTGTGCGGAAGCTTTCTCAGTGTTGTTGCAGCAAGCGGAGGTGGATCAGACCATTGCGGGAGTTAAAGTCTGTCCTGGCGCCCCGAGCATCAACCATTTGTTCTTCGCTGATGACTCCTTAATAGTGATGAAAGCTACAGCAGCAAGTGTTGCCCGTCTTCAGGAGATACTTGCATTATATGAGGCCCAGTTTGGACAGAAAATAAACAGAGAGAAGTCTTCGGCCTTTTTCAGTAAGAAGACTGATTCTACCAACAAACAGCAAGTACTGAATGTCCTAGGTATCCCATCTGAATCACAGAATGAACGATACCTTGGTTTGCCGGTTCACCTGGGATCAGCAAAGAGCAAAGAATTTGAGTACATAAAGGAGAGCATATGGAGAAGAATTCAGGGGTGGATTGAGAGGCTCTTGTCCAAGGCGGGAAAGGAGATTCTAATTAAGGCAGTTGCACAGGCCATTCCCACTTATGGTCCTGTTTTGACTGGACTAAAAGTTTGTCTGATGAAATCAATGCAATGATTAGCAAGTATTGGTGGAACCAACAAGAAGGAGTGCACAAATGCCATTGGATTAGCTGGGATAAGATTATGAGAGGGAAAAAGAAGGGCGGCCTTGGTTTATGGGATTTGCATATTTTCAACATGGCCATGCTTGCTCGGCAGGTGTAGAGGCTCATAAAAAATCCAAAGTCACTGTGTTCTGTGGTGCTGAAAGCCAAGTACCACCCGGACTGCTCCATTCTGGAAGCACCAGAACCACAAGGTATGTCCTACACCTGGCGAAGCATATTAAGGGGATGTGATCTGCTCAAGGAAGGGGTCATTTGGCATATTGGCGATGGTCGGCAGGTCAATGTCTGGACTGATCCATGAATTCCAAGGGGGGCTACTCAAAAGCCGGTGGCACACCAGGGGCGGGCAATCATAACCAAGGTACACAAACTGATTGATCCAATGACGGAGAACTGGGATGTTGAGCTTGTGACGGAATTGTTCACACTAGAGGATGCAAGAACCATTCTGGCTATTCCCTTGAGATCCGGTATGGAGGATTTTCTATCATGTCACTATGATAAGAAAGGGGTATTTTCGGTCAAGTTGGCGTATCAGGTTGGGGTGAGTCTCAAAGAGGCAAGAAAGTACCAGGATGCTGGAACCTCCAGCGCCCACACTTTGACATCAGAGAAGTGGCAGCATATATGGAGCTTGAATCTCCCAGGGAAAGTCTGCATGTTCTTGTGGCGGTTGGCACATAATAGTATTCCCACAAAACTAAACATCAAACGCAGGAAGATCGAACTTGACACTCGATGCCCCATGTGTGCTAGACTGGACGAGGATGGAGGACACCTTTTCTTGAGATGTAAGACGGTTAAAGAAGTTTGGAGGGAGCAACGGTTAGAAGATGTTAGGCTTCAGTTATGTCAGTGCCGAGACTCCATTGATGTGATTCATGAGGTTTATGCGCTTCCAGTCGAGAAGAAGCTCCGTGTAGCGGTGTTATTGTGGGAGTGGTGGACTACCAGGAACAAAACAAATGCAGGCGAGAAACAACAATCAGCAGCAGAAGTGAGTGCCCTCGTCTCTAAACATCTACTGGACTTTGCAAGTGGGCAACCCCAGTCCCCTACACAAGCTCCATAGTCAAATTCACAGCCTTGTTGGAAGCCACCTACCTCTAATACTGTTAAGATAAACCTGGACGTTGCTTACCGAGTGGAGACAGGGTCCGGTGCCTGGGGTTTTGTGGCTCGCGACGAAATAGGAAGCTTCTTTGCAGCTGCTGCAGGCAAGCTGGAACATGTGCAAAGCCCTTTGCAGGCTGAGGCAATGGCATGTCTGAATGCAATCGAGGGTGCTGCTGATCTGGGTGCACAGCGAGTCATTTTTGAATCATATTGCCTCACACTGATCAACGTCATCAAGTCCAGGGACTATGACGCGGCCGTACTCGGAGTTCTCTTCAGGGAAGTAAGGAGTCTGAGCCATGCATCCTTTGAGTTCTTTGACTTCTTTTTTTGTCCTCATGGTTGTAATAGCGTAGCACATGCCCTGGCACAATTTGGCCTAGCGGCTGAGGTTCCTCTTTCCGTTTGGGCGATGGATGCCCCTGACTTTGTTTCTGTATTAGTGAATGCCGATCTGGTGCACTAAGTTTAATGGAATAGATATTCCACCCTCAAAAAAATCAGAACATGGCGTGTACACCTTAGAGATACATGTACTTTTAGAGGTAGATCGAAACTTCATGAGCCTCGACACTGCAGCACCGGCTACACCAGCACACACCGCAGGATCCAAACAAACCTGGTGGAACATAACCTTCACGCACCCTTTGCCAACACTAGAGGCACCACCCGAACGGGGACAAAGCGGGAAAGGAACTTATTCCAACTCTAGGACGTGACAGTCTCTCGCCGCCCCGAAACAGATACAAAACGTAAAAAGGAAGAAACAGAAGCCCTACTAATGGCGTGAGAGGGAGTGGGGGTGAGTGATTGATTGCACTATTAAAATCGGAACATGGCGTGTACACCTTAGAGATACATGTACTTTTAGAGGTAGTTCGGAACTTCACGAGCCTCGACACAGCGGCACCGGCTGCACCAGCACACGCCACAGGATCCAAACAAAACCCGGTTGAACATAATCTTCACGCGTCTCCCGTTGGCACCGGAAGCACCACCTAAGAGGGGACAAAGCGGAAAAGAACCTTAGGGCATCTTCAAGGCGGACCCACAAAACCGCCCGCATCTGTCCGGACCGTCGAAGCCATCCAACACGGGCATGTATCGGTTCCCGGGGCGATCCGGACGCTTTTTCTCCTGCAAACCAGAGACTATGTGGGGGAAGTGTGCTGGAGCCCGGATACCAGATACGTAGGACTCCAACACCCTCGGCCCACCCAAAACCATTCCCGGACCCTGCGCCTCCACCCTCCCCATTTTCTCTTCGTCCTTATTTCTCTCTTGCCTTCGTCGCCGCTCCACCACCCCAGCCGCGACGCCACACCCCTGCCAGAACTCTACGTCTCCATTGTTGGGAAACGTAGCATGCAATTTCAAAAAAAAATTCCTACGCTCACGCAAGATCTATCTAGGAAATGCAGAGCAACGAGAAGGGGAGAGTTCTGCACACGTTCAGCTCGATGACGTCCCTCGAACTCTTGATCCAGCAAAGTGTCGAGGAAGTAGATGAGTTTCATCAGCACGAGCCGTGTTGACGGTGATAGTGATGTGATCCGCGCAGGGCTTCGCCTAAGCACTGCGAGAATATGACCGAGGGTGTAATCTGTGGAGGGAGGCGCCGCACACGGCTAACAACAGTTGATATCTCTTCTAGGCGCCTCCCCCCCTCATATATATAGGTGGGAGGGGGAGCAGCCAAGGGGGCGCCCCAAGTAGGAGGAATCCTACTTGGGGGCCTTGTCCAATTCGCCCCCTACCATAATTTCCGGAGGGGGGAGGAAGGAGGAGGGAGAAGGGAAGGAAGGGGGAGGCCGAATCCCTCCCCTTCCTTCTCTCTTCTCCTCTTTCCTTTCCCTTCTGATTTGGCCTATATGGGGGGCGCAGCAACCCATGCTGGCTGTTGTGTTTCCCCTCTTGGCCCATTAGGCCCATATCTTTATTGGGGGTGCCCGGAACTCCTTTCCGGTGACCCGATAAGTACCCGGTACCCCCGAAACACTTCTGGTATCCGAATAGTATGTCCTATATATCAATCTTTACCTCTCGACCATTTCGAGACTCCTCGTCATGTCTGTGATCTCATCTGGGACTCTGAACAACATTCGGTCACCAAAACACATAAGTCATATAATACAAAATCATCATCGAACCTTAAGCGTGCGGACCCTACGGGTTCGAGAACTATGTAGACATGACCAAGACACCTCTCCGGTCAATAACCAATAGCGGAACCTGGATTCTCATATTGGCTCCTACATATTCTACGAAGATCTTTATCGGTCGAACCGTAATGACAACATACATTATTCCCTTTGTCATCGGTATGTTACTTGCCCGAGATTCGGTCGTCGGTATCTTCATACCTAGTTCAATCTCATTACCGGCAAGTCTCTTTACTCATTCCGTAATACATCATTCCTTAACTAACTCATTAGTCACATTGCTTGCAAGGCTTCTTATGATGTGCATTACCGAGAGGGCCCACAGATACCTCTCCGATACTCGTAGTGACAAATCCTAATCTCGATCTATGCCAACCCAACAAACACCTTCGGAGATACCTGTAGAGAATCTTTATAATCACCCAGTTACATTGTGATGTTTGATAGCACACAAGGCATTCCTCCGGTATCTGGGAGTTGCATAATCTTATAGTCAAAGGAATATGTATTTGACATGAAGAAAGCAATAGCAATGAAACTGAATGATCAATATGCTAAGCTAACAGATGGATCTTGTCCATCACATCATTCTTCTAATGATGTGATCCCGTTCATCAAATGACAACACATGTTTATGGTTAGGGAACTTAACCATCTTTGATTAACGAGCTAGTCTAGTAGAGGCTTACTAGGGACACGGTATTTTGTCTATGCATCCATACATGTATCAAGTTTCCGGTTAATACAATTCCAGCATGAATAATAAACTTCTATCATGATATAAGGAAATCTAAAACAACAACTTTATTATTGCCTCTAGGGCATATTTCCTTCATCCATCACCTCCAGCGCTGCAGCAGGGCTCCACCCCGCTTCTCCTTCATCATCGTTCATGTAACACCTGGATAATCGTGCTACAGTAATCCAACGCTAATCATGCCACGTCACCGCGGTTACTGTTGCTAACCTATCGCTAGTTCAAAACCGATTCAAATTCAAATTTAAAATAAGGTTAAATAATAAAAGTTTTCAAAAATTAAAACAAAATTGTTCGATGTGTGCAAATAAATGCCTAGGAATTTATGGTGTAGTAAACACATTTTTATAAAAGGCCTAAATAATTTAAAATGATTTAAAATATAAAAGTAAATAAATTAAAGAAAAGAAAATAAAAAAGAAAAAAAACTAAACTAAGGAAAAGTGCCCCTGGCCCAACTGGGCCAACCGGCCCAGCTGGCCACTTCCGCCGGCCCGGTCGAAGCGACCCATCCGGCCGCCCGTTATCCCCCCCGATCCCGAAACCCTAATCCAACAGCACCCACTCCCCCCCACTCGCGCCCCCACTCTCACTCTCCCCTGATCCAATTAGGATCGGGCTCGACGCCTCCACCTCGCCCTTGTCTGTCACCGCCCGGATTGGACGCGCCTGCCGCCTGAGGACCTCGCCGGAGGCCACTATCGCCGGAGCTGCCCTGCCGTCCTCTCCGTCGCTCGTCTCCGTCCTCCTCCCCAAGCCCGTTGCCGCGAACCCTACGGCCCCCTGTGAGCCGCTACCCCCCTCTCCTCTCCTCTGCATCGTTCCCGGCCGACGCGCGCCCTCCCCTGCTCACCGAGCGACGCGCCGTCATGCGCGCACGCGCCCGCCCTCACCTAGCGCCACCACGCCGCTCGCCCGCCCCCTGCACGCTGCTCGGGGCTCGCCCTGCACGCGCCCACCTGCGCCCGCCGTGGCCTCGCCCCGCGCCGTCGCCTCTCACTCCTCGCACCCGCTCGCTCCAGCATGCTCCTGCTTTTCCCCGCCGCTGCCCGCCTGCCGCTGCGACCTCGTCGTGCCCGCCATCCCCGTCCGCGCACGAGCGACGCCGCCGCCCAGCTCAACACCATCGCCGCCCGGTCCTTGTCCCGGCTGCCTGCGCCCGCCGCCGTCTCCGCCCCGCGGCGCCTGGCCGCGTCCGCCAGGGCCTCACCCCACTCCCGCTGCGTCCGTCGCGGTGACCCTCTCCGGTAAACCGAGTCGCCTTGCTCCGGCCGCGGCCATGGCCGCCGGAGCCAGGCCGCGCGCCCGCCCCTTCGCCCGCTGCCCCGCGGCGCCCTGTCGGGCTGGCGCTCGTCGCCCAGAACGAAAACAAAAATAAAAAATATAATTAATTAATAAAAAAATTAATTAATTAATTAACTAGATTAATTAACTTAATTAATTATGTTTAATTAACCTAGTTAACTATTGTTAGTTAACTAAACAGTCTATGACAGCCGGGACCCACCTTTACTATTCACCCTTTGACCAGTCAGATGTTGACCGGGTCAACTCAGTCAACATGCCCCATCTTTCAGCCTCTGCTGACTGGGTGCTGACTAGGCAGTTGACTTAGTCAACTATCCCCACCTGTCAGCGTCAGGTGCACACTTCTGGGTACACTTCCTGTGTATCCATAGCATTTAAATACCAACTTAATTTCAAATTAAACTAAATCCAAAAATTTAGAAAATCATTTAAAACTTTGAAAAATTAATATAAAATAAACTGTAGTTCGGATGGAAAAACTTTGTACATGAAAGTTGCTCAGAACAACGAGACGAATCCGGATACGCAGCCCGTTCGTCCGCCACGCATCCCTAACATAGCAAACACGCAACTTTCCCCCTCCGGTTCATCTGTCCGAAAACGCGAAACACCGGGAATACTTTCCCGGATGTTTTCCCCCTTCACCGGTACCACCTCGTACCGCGTTAGGGCACCCCTAGCGCCGATACTTGTCATGTCTTGCATCGCTATGCATCTGTTTGCTTAATATTTATTGTTTCTTCCCCCTCTTCTCTCGCTAGACACCGAGATCGATGCCGCTGCTACCCAGTACGACTACGGTGTTGACGACCCCTCTCTCTTGCCAGAGCAACCAGGCAAGCCCCCCCTTGATCACCAGATATCGCCTACTCTACTCTATACTGCTTGCATTAGAGTAGTGTAGCATGTTACTACTTTCCGTTAATCCTATCCTGATGCATAGCCTGTCCTTGCAACTACTGTTGTTACCTTTACCTGCAATCCTAATGCTTTGTATAGGATGCTAGTTTATCATCAGTGGCCCTACATTCTTGTCCGTCTGCCATGCTATACTATCGGGCCGTGATCACTCGGGAGGTGATCACGGGTATATACTATATACTTTATACATGATACATGTGGTGACTAAAGTCGGGTCGGCTCGTGGAGCACCCGCGAGTGATTCACGGATTGGGGGCTGAAAGGACCTTTGTCCCAACGGCCCTCTATGTGGATCTTTGTGGCAAAGCGACAGGGCAGGTTGAGACCACCTAGGAGAGAGGTGGGCCTAGCCCTGGTCGGCGTTCGCGGTTATTTCAAGATAACACGTTTAACGAGATCTTGGTATTTGATCTGAGTCTGGCCACTAGCCTATACGCACTAACCATCTACGCGGGGACAGTTATGGGCACTCGCGTCGTGGTATCAGCCGAAGCCTTCATGACGTCAGCGACTGAGCGGCGTGCTCCGGGTTGGACCGCGTAACGCAACTTTCTTTGTAATGGAGGTTGCTAGGTCTGCTCTCCGGCCGCCCACGCAACGTGTATGTGTGCAATGGGCGATGGGCCCAGACCCTTGCGCCATAGGATTTAGACCGGCGTGCTGACCTCTCTGTTGTGCCTAGGTATGGCTGCGACGTGTTGATCTTCCGAGGCCGGGCATGACCCAGGAAAGTGTGTCCGGCCAAATGGGATCGAGCGTGTTGGGAAATGTGGTGCACCCCTGCAGGGAAGTTGATCTATTCGAATAGCCGTGTCCCTCGGTAAAAGGATGACCCGGAGTTGTACCTTGACCTTATGACAACTAGAACCGGATACTTAATAAAACACACCCTTCCAAGTGCCAGATACAACCGGTGGTCGCTCTCTCATAGGGCGACGAGGGGAGGATCATCGGTTAGGATTATGCTATGCGATGTTACTTGGTGAACTTACGATCTACTCTCTTCTTCTGCTGCAAGATGGAGGTTACCAGAAGTGTAGTCTTCGAAAGGACTAGCTATCCCCCTCTTATTCCGGCTTTCTGCAGTTCAGTCCACATATGATACCCTTATTCCATTTGATACCAATGCATACATATGTAGTGTAGCTCCTTGCTTGCGAGTACTTTGGATGAGTACTCACGGTTGCTTTACTCCCTCTTTTCCCCCTTTCTATACTCGATTGCTGCAACCAGACGTTGGAGCCCAGGAGCCAAACGCCACCGTCGACGACGACTACTACTACTCGGGAGGTGCCTACTACTACGTGCAGCTCGCTGACGATGACCGGGAGTAGTTTAGGAGGATCCCAGGCAGGCGGCTTGCGCCTCTTTCAATCTGTATCCCAATTTGTGCTAGCCTTCTTAAGGCAAACTTGTTTAACTTATGTCTGTACTCAGATATTGTTGCTTCCGCTGACTCGTCTATGATCGAGTTCTTGTATTCGAGCCCTCGAGGCCCCTGGCTTGTAATATGATGCTTGTATGACTTATTTTTATTTGTAGAGTTGTGTTGTGATATCTTCCCGTGAGTCCTTGGTCTTGATCGTACACGTTTGCGTGTATGATTAGTGTACGATTGAATCGGGGGCGTCACAAGTTGGTATCAGAGCCGACTGCCTGTAGGAATCCTCCTTCCACAGTCCTTAGCCGAAGTTGAGTCTAGACATTACAAAAACTTTTTATAACATGGTTGTGTGCCTTACGGGCCCACGTCGCCATCTGGGTGGTATTAGTATCTTTTACTCCTCGATCCTTACTCTGGGACTCTGAAATCTCTCCTACTCGGGTTAAACGATTTTACTAACTTTAACATTAGGATCCCGTGACCACGTTCACCCCAAAGTTGGATAAGCCCTAGCTATTCTTTAGAGTAGTATATTGAAAATTATCCACACTGTCAGTTGACTCCTTTGAAACATCTTTGTTTTTAGATGGAACCCACGAGACAGCTCGTGCGCCACACGACGGCCATTGGTGCCTCAGGATCACTTGCTATGTTGGTTGGGATGATGACCTATCTGGGTTATCGCGGCACCCTGAGTACACCGTCTATGAGGAGTACCAGGACTTCAACCAGGGGAAGTACCGTGCCATCGTCCACCTCTACTCTCGGGAGTATGACTCCACTACCGTGTTGCACAATGCTCATGGTGTTGGAGTGACTATCGACATGGCGGTCCACGATGTTGCTTATGCTGCTCTGACATGTCTTCGTGGAGAGTATCAGGAGTTGGACACCTCCTCCTTCAGGCACATTGCTATCGCATCCGATGTTGGTGCGGAGGGATACTACACTGCTGCCTACTCCACTGTCACCCGAGAGCCCTTCTACCATCAGAACCTGGTTCTGCATGCCGATGGGCTGGATAGAGCTAACCGAGCTCTTCGCCACGAGTTGTACACCACCCATCGGCACCTGTACCGTGCTCTGACGCTGTTGCACCCCTCTGTCCGATCTGGTGATCTGCCGCGTTCTGCAATCTACCCTTCCAGGACCGTGATGCCCCAGGGCGTTGGCTGGCCAGATGTGGGAGGCTACTCTCCCGCACTTGGTCCTCTCCTGCCACCTGCGCGTCGGGTTCCGCATCAGAGTATCCGCAGACCCCAGGCTAGTGGAGGACTTCCCTTCGCGTCACTACCAGCTGTCAGGCTACACCTACCTCCACAGTTCCTCCTGGGACTGATGTAGGCTTGCTTGTTAGTGTTAGATGCATTCGCCGCGAGCCTGCGTGCCGCCTATGATGTTCTTAGCCTATGTACTGAACTCTGTGTACCGAACTTTATGCATGATCACTTTTGTAAGATGTGCCAACTACTATGTAGTATCTATCGTGTTCCTTTCATTATGCATGTTTCATCATGAATGATTCTTGTCCTCGCAATTTCTCAATGCTGAACTACTCCTGTTATATATTAGCAGGATGGTTAGACCAGGTGGTCGCCGCCTGAGTACATGGCTGGTATGATCCAATAGCTTGAGAAGAATCGCCAGTTCATGGAGAATATGATGGCTCAGTTTCCTCGCCCCAATATGAACCAGCAGCCAACCCCAGTAACTCTGCAGGATTTCATGCGCCTGAACCCAACTGTGTACCGCAGCTCAACTTAGCCCCTGGATGCTGATGACTGGCTCTGTGACATCACCTATGAGATGGAGTCTGCTGATGTAGCCCCTGCCAGCTATGTCACCTTTGCTTCCTTCCTGAAGGGACCCGCAGCTCAATGGTGGGACAGCCACAGGCGTACTCTACCAGTTGGAACAATCATCACTTGGCCAGACTTCCAAGCTGCCTTCCGTGCTCGCTTCATTCCTCAGGGAGTCATGGACCGGAAGAAGCGCGAGTTTCGCAACCTCACTCAGGGCAACAAAACTGTGGAAGCTTATCAGCGGGAATTTCTGGATCTGTCCCGCTATGCTGAAGAAGACATTACAACTGATGCACACAGACAGGAGAAGTTCCATGATGGCCTTTAAGCTGATATCAAGCTCGCACTTCTTGTGCATGACTTTGCTGATTTCGCCACCTTGGTGAACAAGGCCATCAATGCCGAAACTGGTCTACAGGAACACCAGAGCTCTCACAGGCGCAACCGTGACCCGGGCTCATCTTCGGGTCCATCCTCGCAGAAGCGTAGGATATGGATTCCCAACAGCATGTACCAGCCAACTGCACATGCTCCAGGCAGTCCTATGCTGCACCGCGTCTGCCTCCCCCACCAACTAGGCAGCCAAGGCTTATAACTCCACCACCCCAAGCTCCTGTTCCCACTCCCAATAATGGTCTGTGCTACAAGTGTGGCCAACCAGGTCACCTCGCTAGGAGCTGCCTTTAGAACCAGAATCAACTGGCCCTTCCTGCAGCTGGTCGTGGAAGCAACCAGCCTCGCAACAACAATGCCAGGTCTTATGGTCGTGTTCATGCCAACCACGTTGATCTCAATGAAGTTCTAGACCAGCCTGCTACCATGATGGGTACACTTCTCATAAATTCAGTACCATCATCTGTTTTATTTGATACAGGTGCATCGCATTCATTCATGTCAGAAGATTTTGCATGCTTGCACGACATTAAATGTGAGTACATGAACACTTCTGTAATGCCCTCAATGCGGCTATATCTCCCACGTGTCAAAGCACGACTTAGAGGCATAACCGCTGAAAGCAATGTCGCAAGTGAGGCAATCTTCACACAACCCATGTAATACATAAGGGTCAGAGATACATAGTTGGCTTACAATCGCCACTTCACACAATTACATGAATAAAGCATTACATCAACCAGTTACAATCAAGGCCCGACTACGGAGCCAAAAGAAAAGAAGAACCCCAAATGCGACAAGGTCCCCCGATCGACCCCAACTGGGCTCCACTACTGATCAACTAGAGCGAAACAACACAAAGGACAAGATCTTCATCGAGCTCCTCCTGAGCTTGGTTGCATCAGCTGCATGGTTCAACGGCACCTGCAAGCTGGTTTTGGAAGTATTTGTGAGTCACAGGGACTCAACAATCTCGCACCCTTGCGATCAAGACTATTTAAGCTTTTGGGTAAGGTAAAAGTATGAGGTGGAGCTGCAGCAAGCGACTAGCATATATGGTGGCTAAACATACGCAAATGAGAGCGAGAAGAGAAGGCAAAGCACGGTCGAGAAACTATGATCAAGAAGTGATCCTAGAACAACCTACGTCAAGCATAACTCCAACACCGTGTTCACTTCTCGGACTCTGCCGGAAAGAGACCATCACGGTTACACACGCGGTTGATGTATCTTAATTAAGTTAAGGTTCAAGTTATCTACAACAGGACATTAACAAATTCCCATCTGTCCATAACCGCGGGCACGGCTTTCGAAAGTTCAAATCCCTGCAGGGGTGTCCCAACTTAGCCCATGACAAGCTCTCACGGTCAACAAAGGATATACCTTCTCCTGAGACATTCCGATCAGACTCGGTATCCCGGTTCTACAAGACATTTCGACAAGTTAAAACAAATCCAGCAACACCGCCCGAATGTGCCGACAAATCTCGATAGGAGCTGCACATATCTCTTTCTCAGGGCACACTCAGATTGTCCAAACTTCTGGTAGGCCAGCCCAGAGTTGCCCCTGGTGGCCACCGGCGGCTGACAGTTTGGACCAACACTCAGAGGAGCACTGGCCGGTGGGGTTAAAATAATGATGATCCTCGAGAGAGCACCTCCCAAGAGAAAAGTAGGTGGTGGTGAGGCAAATGGTAAAACCATGGTTGGGCATTGCTGTAGGAGTTTTATTCAAGGCGAACTGTCAAGGGGTTCCCATTATTACCCAACCGCGTAAGGAACGCAAAATCCGGGAACATAACACCGATATGACGGAAACTAGGGCGGCAAGAGTGGAACAAAACACCAGGCATAAGGCCGAGCCTTCCACCCTTTACCAAGTATATAGATGCATTAATTAAATAAGAGATATTGTGATATCCCAACAAGTAATACATGTTCCAACAAGGAACAACATCTCCATGTTCCAACAAGGAACAAACTTCAATCTTCACCTGCAACTAACAACGCTACAAGAGGGGCTGAGCAAAGCGGTAACATAGCCAAACAACGGTTTGCTAGGACAAGGTGGGTTAGAGGCTTGGTTCAGCAATATAGGAGGCATGATAAGCAAGTGGTAGGTATCACGGCATAGGCATAGAAACAGAGCGAGCAACTAGCAAGCAAAGATAGAAGTGATTTCGAGGGTATGATCATCTTGCCTGAAATCCCGCAAGGAAGAAGAACAAGTCCATGAAGAAGACAAACGGACGTAGTCAAACGGATCCTCACAACACGACGTTACCAGAACCAACCCGAAGAAGCAAACACCGGAAAGAAGCACACAACATAGTAAACAAACCACAAATGAACATGGTATGATATGCGAGATGCGGTATGCGATGCATATGCATGATTTGACAAGAGATGAATGAACCTGGCCTCAACTTGGAAATCCAAGTGTGCCACTGGAAAGTTGAGGTGATTTCGGTTGAAATCGATATAAAGATCGCCGGAATCGGATGCACGGTTTGGAAATGGCAAGCAAAACAAATATGGCACCGGTCTGCGATAAACAGCGAGTGACCCACTAAATGCAACAAGATAAATATGCTACAACACCCAAACATGGAAAAAAATACATGGCAGGGATCCACTCATAATGCTTAACAAAATATGAACACTGAGCTACGGCCAATTCATCCACTAACAGGTTCAAACAAGCATGGCAAAAGTGCAATTGGTAAACAGGTTTCAGACTTAGTGAAATTAACACAAGCCTGAAATTTCAGATCAGGTAGCACACTTTGGAGCAATAAAAGTATATGCTACAGGAACTTAACATGGCAAAGAAAAGCATGGCATGACGCTACTCAAAGAGCTTAACAAAAGTCCCTTAGTGACCTTGAGCCAAAAGGGATCGGAAAATACAATTACAAGCATGTGAACATGGCAAAAACATTAATAGATCTCAGACTTAGTGAAAAACTGGAGCATACAAATCAGTTAACGAGTAGGCATGTTTACGAGCTCGATGTACTCACTACAGAGCAAGGCATGACAAACAAAGCATACACCCATCAAGGATACATATTATATAAGCTAGAACATGGCAAGAACAACAACATAGCATGCACGGATCAACAACAACATCCTCGGCAAAATCGCTAACAAGTAGACAATCTGCCCAGATTCACGAAATAGCAAAAGTAGAGCTCGATTGACTCAAGCTAGGGTGCTCCATAAATGCAAACAAAGACATGGATGAATAGAGCACTATAAGATTAACAAAACATCCTTACTGATCATCCTCAAAAGAGGCACGGATCACTAAAAAACAACATGAACATATGGCATATTGAGATAAACAGATCAAGGACTTAGTGGAATTACTAAGTCCCTGAAATCAGCATTAACAAATGCACCACTTTGCAAGCTTGTGCTAGTCACCACACACATCACAAAAATACATGGATAGCACCTCTGGAAAGATGGCATGGCATATAACAAAACACATGTAGAGCTCAGGAGCATATCATGCACACATTAATCATGGCAAAAATGACAAATAGCTATTTGGTACAACAGATCTGACAATTTAACTCAAATAGCACTCTTCCAACAGCATTTCGGGCATCAAGATGAACTCAAATGAAAATGATGCAATGAGATGAAATGAGGTGCTCCCTGAGACGAACATTTTGATATGCTACACGCATGAATCAGAGCTATGGATGCAAAGTTACTACATGAAGAACAAGGGCATTTGAATCTGGAAATCGGGGACTTAGTGGAATTTATACCTCCGCGAAAAGTCAACGCGGGACGGAGAGAAGCGGGACGGCACGGATCCGGATCTGGACGGGGCGTGTTTGGTTCGGGCACCCGGTGGATCTGATCCACTCGGGCCGGATCTAGCCGGTGTGCACGCCGGCGACGCGGGCGGTGAACTCCGGCGATTGCCGGCGTCGAGGACACGGTGGCGCGGAGCTCCAGCGGACGGAGAACGCCGGAGAAGCGACGGAGGGCGGCGCCGGCGTCGGAGTTGCACGAGGGCGGCGGAGGAGCGACGCCTCGGGCCGGGTGACAACGGCGAGCGGGAGGTGGTGGCGCAGCGGTAGAGGCGGCGCGCGGTGGAGGCGGCGACCGGCGGCGAGCGCAGCGGCGGCGGCGGGGAGCAGGCGCTCGGGCGGCGGCGGTTGGGCCCCGCGGGCCCGATCCGGGCCGCGCAGGCCGCCGACGGGGCTGGAGGAGAGAGAAGGTGGCGAGGGTGATGTGGCCGGCGCAGATTGGACGGGAACGGCGGCGCGAACATTGTCCGGCGCGGTGGAGAAGTGTCCGGCGGCGCGGAGAGGACGGAGTTAGGGTTTCATCCGCGAATTTCGGGAGGGGAGCACATATTTATAGGTAGAGGGAGCTAGGAGAGTCCAAATAAGGTGCGGTTTTCAGCCACGCAATCGTGATCGAACGCTCTAGATGATGGAGAGGGTTTTGGTGGGTTTTGGGCCAAATTGGAAGGGTGTTGGGCTGCAACACACACGAGGCCTTTTCGGTCCCTCGGTTAACCGTTGGAGCATCAAACGAAGTCCAAATGGTACGAAACTTGACAGGCGGTCTACGGTAGTAAACCAAGGCCGCTTGGCAAGTCTCGGTCCAATCCGAAAACGTTTAACACCCGCACATAAAAAAGAGGTAGAAAGGACCACCGGAGGAGATAGGAGCGCCGGAATGCAAAACGGACAACGGGGAAAATGCTCGGATGCATGAGACAAACATGTATGCAAATGAAATGTGCATGATGACATGATATGCAAAGCATGACACGCAAGCAATGACAAAGCCACAACAGCAAATAACTGGAGGACACCTGGCACATCGGTCACGGGGCGTTACAACACTCCACCACTACGAAAGGATCTCGTCCCGAGATCTAGAATGGCACCGGAGGAACAACGGAAAAGAAAGAGAATAGGTAAAACTAAGTTGCTTCTTTGACAAACGAGTGAAACCAAAGAACCTTGCAAAGGTTAAGCCATTCGAGAAAAGAATACAACGGAGATGACGAAGTTGAAAACACTCCGTTAGAAAAGAGGGACAAGGAAGAACAGCTTTGGGCAGCACTCCGATTGAAAAGAGATGCAAGAAAAGATAAGTAGAAAAACTTTAAAAGGGGCACGACACTCCGGTTAAACGGATAAGCAAGGAGAAGAACATAATCTTTGACAAAACAAGATGATGGGTTTAAAAGAGCAACATCACGATGCCTCCGGAATAAATGAGAGGATGGAATGAATGAACGGAGGAGAAAACAATATCTTCTACCTCGAATGAGCTTGAAAGCATCTTTATGAGAAGGGTCGAATGGAGTTGTTGGAACACCAACAACGATAGGATAAGCTTGAAATGGGCTTATGGAAAGCATCTCAAAATTATGAGGTGACAACCTGCCACTCACGGAAAAAGATTTGATTGATAAGAACAAGGAGACGAGAAGCTTATCTCCCCGGGAGGATAATGAAGAACTTGGGTCACTTATAATCACCATAATTAGCAACACTCCTTAGGGAAGGCTTTAAGATGAAATATAGCCCAAGATAACTCCAATGATGAGATTAATGGATTTAAAATATCTCATTCTTAACAACATGTGAATCATGAAACATGAGCTCAAATTATCAAGAATGACATAATACCCCCTCCAATGATACGGAAGGAATAATTGCACTCCGGATTACAAGAAGAAGAATGCTTGAACTCCTCTGAAAATAATCTTGATGAATGTTTCGAGAACGGATTAAGTCCTTTATGGACCAACATGCAGAAACTTCATGAAGAACTCCGGTAAACAAAAGAATGATCAAACGAAAAGAAAGATGAGAAGAGTAAGGTTGAAGCCTTGCAATGATTTGATCAAGCTTTGCGACGAGATAAAGAGAAAACTTGGAACTCCGGAAAAGAAAGATGAACAAATGGAAACAAGAATTTGATGAGCCCCCGGAATAGGGAATTGAATCAACTCGATGAAACAAGAATACGAATTACATTATGCTTATCCTTCACCAATTTAAATTGATGACAACCATTGGAATTTGCATACAACTTATTCTTGTAGAAAAGGATTAAAATAGATATGGCGCAAACTAGAGATGGTCTTCAACGAACCACCGGTAGAATTGAAACCACGAATGCATAGATATGATACACGAAGGAAGAAAACTCTTGAACGAACCACCGTAAGAATTGAAAAGAACGATATAAAACATGAAGACACACCGGGAAGGATTAGCAAATAAACGAAAATGCTTGAGAGAATTTAGATATAAGAGAACGAAGGGATCACGAGCCGATTAAAGATCACTTGAACGAAGCACCGGTAGAATTTGGAGAATGATAGCTGAAAGCTGAGAATGAATAAATCTTAGATGATGGGCTCCGGATGAACAAACTAAAAAGGCTCCTGAATTGCTCCGGATGGATAAAAAGAATTCTCACAATCAAACAATTATGAGAGGATGACCTCGAATTAGAACCACGATTCTCTGAGAGAACGGATAATATATGGAGGTAAAACTCTTCTTCGGTCTTCAAAATCCGAGAATGATGACGAGAACACCACCATGTATTGTTGAGATACTCCAGAAGAATCAAAAGCGAAGAGGTTGAGCCAACGATGAAAAGAATTTGACAGATCTTGAAGAAGACATATGACTGATGATAAATCATTCTTACGTCAAACTTCGAAAGGAATTTGAGAATACCTCTGGGAAAATAAGAAGAGTCAGGTAAGATCCTGGGAAAAGACCTGTGGGTTAGGGCCCACTCAAAAGAAACACCGTTGAGGGATTTAAAAGAGAGAATGCACCGGTTGAATTAAATGGCTTGAATGAGATAAACAACCTCGAAATAGGTTGAACGGATCTTGAATGACAAGACGAGCCTTTTGAGAAAGCTTTGAGCACGCTGGAACAAATGAATAGTGAGAAGTGAATTGTTATGAGGTACACCGGTATGAGAAGGCGTTGAAATGAGGAAAAGATATGATCAACAAAGCTTGACTTGAAACCACCGGAGAAGATAAAAGAAAGAAGAATGATGAACTAGAAGCTCCGTTAGTATCTTCATGAGAATCACCGGATAAGAACATTGAAGGAAAAGAATGGAGAGGCTTCACATCAATAAGATGGATACTCGATTAAGAAATCTGAGTCCTTGAAGAAAACAAGGGAGGGAGGGCGGGAAAACAAAGGCAACTTGGAGACGGATGAAACAACCACCGTTGAGAAGAAATGATAATTGATCTTGCTGATGTTGAAATGATCGGATCCACTTGAAGAGAAAACACGCCGGTGAAAAGGATTGACAAAAAAATCTTGATGATCAAGAGGATTAGTGTTCACATCGGGGTATGAGAACACCATTTGGGGAAGGTATGGAATCAACACTTGACATTGAAGCAACTCGAATACCACAACTCAAAACAAAACAAAGGATTGGCTTGCAGAATAAGCCGGAACAAACATATGATAGAGATTTCGTCCGAAGTTTTCGTGGTGGGGCCTACACGGGCTCGATCGTACATCACCATCATGTACAAGGCAGTGCACATGACATACGAAGCGTCCCCGAGTCGGCATAGCCAAGGACTCTTTAAGACACAACGAGACCACTGTAAAACCAACCGTGAATAGGCGGACCACTAGACGTCGAACCCCAATTTCATATCATACACCTGTCGGAAAGATATCCTAAGAGCTACTTGAATTCCCACTTATAAACTCCCAAAACTTTCCGGTTATGCAATCAGGTGTTGGGGATACAGGGGAAGCATAATATCTCACCCAAAACTAACAAATCCTACATCCAGCTGTATCCATCCTTCAACACATAACCAAGAAATCTTCGGAAATAATCTACCTCAACCTTCGAAAAGCATCCGTTATACAAGTTATGGCAATACTCCTGAACTCCCGCCCCAGTACTGGGTGGCGTCGAGGTTATCTCACCAACAACTGCATAAAAGAGATTTTCGATGTCGGCGAAACTAAAATCAGGTATTCCAGAACTGCAATGATAAAATTGTGACGACAACACCTCGGAGCTCAACTCCCCGGGACACTGCCACAACCCCTAAATGACAGGTGGCACCAAGAACAATGTTCTCGTCACAAATCCATCGGAACAATTCCAAGATACCCGCGTGATCCTAATTTTTTTTTGTGAAATTTGAGAAGAGAAAAGACAAAACTCTACGCCAGGATGCCTTACCAGAGCGATGAAGGGACTGGGGAGTAAAAAGAATTCCTAAACTCTCCGATATATAATTCCTAAATGACTCAAAACATTTTTCTAGACTCAACAACGGCTGCTAAAAACGATCAAGCAACGGGGGCTCCTAAGGTCGGGGAAGGCTCTGATACCAACTTGTAACGCTCTCGATGCGGATATATCTCCCACGTGTCGAAGCACGACTTAGAGGCATAACCGCATTGAAAGCAATGTCGCAAGTGAGGTAATCTTCACACAACCCATGTAATACATAAGGGACAGAGATACATAGTTGGCTTACAATCGCCACTTCACACAATTACATGAATAAAGCATTACATCAACCAGTTACAATCAAGGCCCGACTACGGAGCCAAAAGAAAAGAAGAACCCCAAATGCGACAAGGTCCCCCGATCGACCCCAACCAGGCTCCACTACTGATCAACTAGAACAAAACAACACAAAGGACAAGATCTTCATCGAGCTCCTCCTGAGCTTGGTTGCATCAGCTGCACGGTTCAACGGCACCTGCAAACTGGTTTTGGAAGTATCTGTGAGTCACGGGGACTCAGCAATCTCGCACCCTCGCGATCAAGACTATTTAAGCTTTTGGGTAAGGTAAAAGTATGAGGTGGAGCTGCAGCAAGCGACTAGCATATATGGTGGCTAAACATACGCAAATGAGAGCGAGAAGAGAAGGCAAAGCACGGTCGAGAAACTATGATCAAGAAGTGATCCTAGAACAACCTACGTCAAGCATAACTCCAACACCGTGTTCACTTCCCGGACTCTGCCGGAAAGAGACCATCACGGTTACACACGCGGTTGATGTATTTTAATTAAGTTAAGGTTCAAGTTATCTACAACCGGACATTAACAAATTCCCATCTGTCCATAACCGCGGGCACGGCTTTCGAAAGTTCAAATCCCTGCAGGGGTGTCCCAACTTAGCCCATGACAAGATCTCACGGTCAATGAAGGATATACCTTCTCCCGAGACATTCCGATCATACTCGGTATCCCGGTTCTACAAGACATTTCAACAAGTTAAAACAAATCCAGCAACACAGCCCGAATGTGCCGACAAATCTTGATAGGAGCTGCACATATCTCTTTCTCAGGACACACTCAGATTGTCCAAACTTCTGGTAGGCCAGCCCAGAGTTGCCCCTGGTGGCCACCGGCGGCTGACAGTTTGGACCAACACTCAGAGGAGCACTGGCCGGTGGGGTTAAAATAATGATGACCCTCGAGAGAGCGACTCCCAAGGGAAAAGTAGGTGGTGGTGAGGCAAATGGTAAAACCAAGGTTGGGCATTGCTGGAGGAGTTTTATTCAAGGCGAACTGTCAAGGGGTTCCCATTATTACCCAACCACATAAGGAACGCAAAATCCGGGAACATAACACCGATATGACGGAAACTAGGGCGGCAAGAGTGGAACAAAACATCAGGCATAAGGCCGAGCCTTCCACCCTTTACCAAGTATATAGATGCATTAATTGAATAAGAGATATTGTGATATCCCAACAAGTAATACATGTTCCAACAAGGAACAACATCTCCATGTTCCAACAAGGAACAAACTTCAATCTTCACCTGCAACTAACAACGCTATAAGAGGGGCTGAGCAAAGCGGTAACATAGCCAAACAACGGTTTGCTAGGACAAGGTGGGTTAGAGGCTTGGTTCAGCAATATAGGAGGCATGATAAGCAAGTGGTAGGTATCACGGCATAGGCATAGCAAAAGAGCGAGCAACTAGCAAGCAAAGATAGAAGTGATTTCGAGGGTATGATCATCTTGCCTGAAATCCCGCAAGGAAGAAGAACAAGTCCATGAAGAAGACAAACGGACGTAGTCGAATGGATCCGCACAACGCGACGTTACCAGAACCAACCCGAAGAAGCAAACACCGGAAAGAAGCACACAACATAGTAAACAAACCACACATGAACATGGTATGATATGCGAGATGCGGTATGCGATGCATATGCATGATTTGACAAGAGATGAATGAACCTGGCCTCAACTTGGAAATCCAAGTGTGCCAATGGAAAGGTGAGGTGATTTCGGTTGAAATCGATATAAAGATCGCCGGAATCGGATGCACGGTTTGGAAATGGCAAGCAAAACAAATATGGCACCAGTCTGCGACAAACAGCAAGTGACCCACTAAATGCAACAAGATAATATGCTACAACACCCAAACATGGCAACAAAATACATGGCAAGGATCCACTCATAATGCTTAACAAAAGATGAACACTGAGCTACGGCCAATTCATCCACTAACAGGTTCAAACAAGCATGGCAAAAGTGCAATTGGTAAACAGGTTTTAGACTTAGTGAAATTAACACAAGCCTGAAATTTCAGATCAGGTAGCACACTTTGGAAAATTAACACAAGCCTGAAATTCCAGATCAGGTAGCACACTTTGGAGCAATAAAAGTATATGCTACAGGAACTTAACATGGCAACGAAAGGCATGGCATGAAGCTACTCAAAGAGCTTAACAAAAGTCCCTTAGTGACCTTGAGCCAAAAGGGATCGGAAAATACAATTGCAAGCATGTGAACATGGAAAAAACATAAACAGATCTCAGACTTAGTGAAAAACTGGAGCATGCAAATCAGTTAACGAGTAGGCATGTTTACGAGCTCGATGCACTCACTACAGAGCAAGGCATGACAAACTAAGCATACACCCATCAAGGATACATATTATATAAGCTAGAACATGGCAAGAAGAACAACATAGCATGCACGGATCAACAACAACATCCTCGGCAAAATCGCTAACAAGTAGACAATCTGCCCAGATTCACGAAATAGCAAAAGTAGAGCTCGATTGACTCAAGCTAGGGTGCTCCATAAATGCAAACAAAGACATGGATGAATAGAGCACTACAAGATTAACAAAACATCCTTACTGATCATCCTCAAAAGAGGCACGGATCACTAAAAAACAACATGAATATATGGCATATTGAGATAAACAGATCAAGGACTTAGTGGAATTACTAAGTCCCTGAAATCAGCATTAACAAATGCACCACTTTGCAAGCTTGTGCTAGTCACCACACACATCACAAAAATACATGGATAGCACCTCTGAAAAGATGGCATGGCATATAACAAAACACATGTAGAGCTCAGAATCATGCACACATTAATCATGGCAAAAATGACAAATAGCTATTTGGTACAACAGATCTGACAATTTAACTCAAATAGCACTCTTCCAACAGCATTTCGGGCATCAAGATGAACTCAAATGAAAATGATGCAATGAGATGAAATGAGGTGCTCCCTGAGACGAACATTTTGATATGCTACACGCATGAATCGGAGCTATGGATGCAAAGTTACTACATGAAGAACAAGGGCATTTGAATCTGGAAATCGGGGACTTAGTGGAATTTATACCTCCGCGAAAAGTCAACGCGGGACGGAGAGAAGCGGGACGGCACGGATCCGGATCTGGACGGGGCGTGTTTGGTTCGGGCACCCGGTGGATCTGATCCACCCGGGCCGGATCTAGCCGGTGTGCACGCCGGCGACGCGAGCGGTGAACTCCGGCGATTGCCGGCGTCGAGGACACGGTGGCGCGGAGCTCCAGCGGACGGAGAACACCGGAGAAGCGACGGAGGGCGGCGCCGGCGTCAGAGTTGCACGAGGGCGGCGGAGGAGCGACGCCTCGGGCCGGGTGACAACGGCGAGCGGGAGGTGGTGGCGCAGCGGTAGAGGCGGCGCGCGGTGGAGGCGGCGGCCGGCGGCGAGCGCAGCGGCGGCGGCGGGGAGCAGGCGCTCGGGCGGCGGCGGTTGGGCCCCGCGGCCCGATCCGGGCCGCGCAGGCCGCCGACGGGGCTGGAGGAGAGAGAAGGTGGCGAGGGTGATGTGGCCGGCGCCGATTGGACGGGAACGGCGGCGCGGACATTGTTCGGCGCGGTGGAGAAGTGTCCGGCGGCGCGGAGAGGACGAAGTTAGGGTTTCATCCGCGAATTTCGGGAGGGGAGCACATATTTATAGGTAGAGGGAGCTAGGAGAGTCCAAATAAGGTGCGGTTTTCAGCCACGCGATCGTGATCGAACGCTCTAGATGATGGAGAGGGTTTTGGTGGGTTTTGGGCCAAATTGGAAGGGTGTTGGGCTGCAACACACACGAGGCCTTTTCGGTCCCTCGGTTAACCGTTGGAGCATCAAACGAAGTCCAAATGGTACGGAACTTGACAGGCGGTCTACGGTAGTAAACCAAGGCCGCTTGGCAAGTCTCGGTCCAATCCAAAAACGTTTAACACCCGCACATGAAAAAGAGGTAGAAAGGACCACCGGAGGAGATAGGAGCGCCGGAATGCAAAACGGACAACGGGGAAAATGCTCGGATGCATGAGACAAACATGTATGCAAATGAAATGTGCATGATGACATGATATACAAAGCATGACACGCAAGCAATGACAAAGCCACAACAGCAAATAACTGGAGGACACCTAGCACATCGGTCACGGGGCGTTACAATTTCGCTATTAGTGCACACTCCCGCGGGCCAATGTCGGACCTCCATGATTTGCAATGACGTCCCCGTTGAAATCGAAGGACTGGAATTCCTTGCCTCTCCCATCGTACTAAAGTCCTGTAGCATCGACCTCATTCTGGGAATGGATTGGTTGGAAGCGCATACTGCTTCTATAGTTTGTGCCACTAAGGTCGTCCATCTACTACACCCTTCTGATGAAATATTTGCTTACCAAGCTCATCTAGTTCAGAACGTCGAGGCACGACTTTATGCCTTGAATGCGTTGAACGCTGCACCACTCGAGGGCATTGAAAACATTCCCGTTGTTCATGAATTCCAAGATGTCTTCCCAGAAGAACTTCTAGGGATTCCCCCTGCTAGAGCTGTCGAATTCATCATCGACTTGAAACCCGGCACCACCCCTATAGCCAAACGACCCTACAAGATGCCGCCGCATGAACTCATTGAGCTTAAGGAGGAAATCGACAAATCTCTTGTCAAAGGTTTCATTCTCCCTAGTTGCTCTCCTTGGGGAGCACCTTCTCTCTTTGTTAAGAAGAAGGATGGGACAAACCGATTAGTCCAAGACTACCGTCCTATAAACCAAGCTACCATTCAAAATAAATATCCTCTTCCTCGGATCAATGATCTTTATGATCAACTGGCTGGCTCATCAGTGTTCTCCAAACTCGACTTGAGATTGGGTTACCACCAGATCCGTGTTCGTGAAGAGGATATCCCAAAGACCGCCTTCGTGACTCGGTATGGGTCTTACGAGTACACCGTCATGTCATTCGGCTTAACGAATGCTCCCGCCACCTTCTCTCGTCTAATGAACTATATATTCATGGATTACCTTGACAAGTTCGTCGTGGTTTATCTGGATGATATCCTTGTATTTTCCAAGAACAAAGAAGAACATGCTGGACATCTTCGTCTTGTGCTGGAAAAGCTTCGAGAGCATCAACTGTATGCTAAGTATTCCAAGTGTGAATTCTGGCTCCCCGAAGTAACCTATCTTGGGCATGTCATCTCCAAGGATGGTATTGCCGTCAACCCTGAATGATTTCAGGCTATTCTTGATTGGACTCCTCCAAAGAATGTCAAGCAAGTCCGAAGTTTTCCCGGTCTCGCCAGCTATTGTCATCGATTCGTCGAGAACTTCTCCAAGATTGCCAGGCCTCTGACTACTCTGTTTCATAAGGGTGTCAAGTTCGAATGGACAGACAAGTGTCAGGAAAGTTTCCAGGCGCTCAAAGACAAGTTGACTTCTTCCCCGGTGCTTTCTCCACCTGATACTAAGAAGGACTTCGTCATTTACTGCGACGCTTCCCGTCAAGGGTTAGGCTGTGTCCTAATGCAAGAGCGCAGAGTGATTGCTTATGCCTCTCGTCAACTGCGCCCTCATGAAGAAAACTACCCACTTCACGACCTCGAGCTTGCTGCTGTCATTCATGCACTGAAGCAGTGGCGACATTACCTTCTCGGTAATCGTTGCGAAATCTTCACCGACCACCAAAGTCTGAAGTATCTGTTTACTCAGCCAGATCTGAACCTCCGTCAGCAGAGATGGATGGAGACTGTTGCAGACTTTGACGTGGGTATATCCTATACTCCTGGCAAGGCTAATGTAATGGCTGATGCCTTGACCCGCAAGTCTTACTGCAATCACCTCCAGGTTCACAAAGTTCAGCCCTCGCTTGTCGAAGAGTTTAGGAAGCCGAACCTTCATATTGTTCCTCCTAGTGCACTCGCTCCCCCTCCCCCGGAGTTCCGCAAGATGAATCTTCATGTTGTTACTAAGGGTTCTCTAAATACCCTGGCTGTCATACCAGATCTCGTAGCTGGTATAAAGACTATTCAAGGTTATGACTCTGAAGTCCATAAGATTAAACGCCATCTAGCAGAAGGAAATCCCTCATTCTTCACTATCGCCGATGATGGCGCCTTGTACTTCAAAGGCCGCCCAGTGGTACCATGTTCGAAGAAAAACCTGGATAAGACTAAAAGGGTTATGAAAGAAGCTCATGATACGCCTCTGTCCATCCATCCTGGTAGTACAAAGATGTACCAGGATATTCGTCAAAGATTCTGATGGTCTAATATGAAGCAGGACATTGCTCGTTATGTTGCGGAGTGTGACGTTTGCCGCCGTATCAATGCAGAGCATCAAAGGCCTGCTGGAACTCTGCAACCTATCTCTATTCTTGAATGGAAATGGGACCATGTTGAAATGGACTTCGTCACTAGATTTCCCAAATCGCAGAAAGGTAATGATGCTATTCTTGTCATCATTGACCGACTTTCTAAAGTTGCACATTTTCTGGCGGTCAAAGAGACAATCACTACTAGTCAGCTTGCTACTCTCTACATGTCCAGAATTGTTTCACTTCACGGTATTCCACTGGTTATCAGTTCAGACCGTGGCAGCTTATTCACTTCAAGATTTTGGGTGAGTTTCCAAGAAGCTATGGGAACTCACCTGTCGTTTAGTACGACGTTTCATCCTCAGTCGCAAGGACATGTTGAACGTGTCAACCAAGTTCTCGAAGACATGCTTCGAGCTTGTGTAATTTCCTTCGGCAAGAAATGGGAGGAATCTCTTCCATATGCCGAGTTCTCTTATAATAATAGCTATCAAGCTAGTCTGAAGATGTCCCCCTTCGAAGTGCTATATGGACAAAAGTGTCGAACCCCTCTGAACTGGTCAGAAACTGGGGAACGTCCACTCTTCGGTCCGGATATTATCCAACAGGCCAAAGAACAAGTTCGCATTATACGCGAGAATCTCAAGACTGCTCAGTCACGTCAGAAAAGTCAGTATGACCGTCATCACCAAGACATGGTCTATCAACCTGGCGAAAAGGCTTATCTTCGAGTTACACCAATGAAGGGTGCTCACCGCTTCGGGATCAAGGGCAAGCTAGCTCCTCGCTATATCGGTCCCTTCACTATTCTCGAAAGGCGTGGAAAAGTGGCATATCAACTGGAGCTTCCGCCGAACCTTTCCCACGTTCACGATGTGTTCCACGTGTCACAACTCCGCCGTTGCTTCAAGGATCCAATCCGAGCAGTGGATCATGAAGTGCTCGAATTGCAACAGGACCTCTCCTATAAAGAGCATCCGGTCAGCATTCTTGACCAAGCTGAACGCCGCACACGTCAGAAGGCGATCAAGCTCCTCAAAGTCCAGTGGTCGAATCACTCTGAAGACGAAGCCACTTGGGAACGCGAGGACCGCCTGCGTGATGAATCCCCCGCACTGTTTCCTTCTACCTCCTAAATCTCGGGACAAGATTTCTTGTAGTGGAGGAGATTTGTACCACCCGGATAATTGTGCTACAGTAATCCAACGCTAATCATGCCACGTCACCACGGTTACTGTTGCTAACCTATCGCTAGTTTAAAACCGATTCAAATTCAAATTTAAAATAAGGTTAAATAATAAAAGTTTTCAAAAATTAAAACAAAATTGTTCGGTGTGTGCAAATAAATGCATAGGAATTTATGGTGTAGTAAACACATTTTTATAAAAGACCTAAATAATTTAAAATATAAAAGTAAATAAATTAAAGAAAAGAAAATACAAAAAGAAAAAAAACTAAACTAAGGAAAAGTGCCCCTGGCCCAACTGGGCCAACCGGCCCAGCTGGCCACTTCCGCCGGCCCGGTCGAACCGGCCCAGCCGGCCGCCCCTTATCCCCCCCCCATCCCGAAACCCTAATCCAACAGCACCCACTCCCCCCCACTCGCGCCCCCACTCTCACTCTACCCCGATCCAATCGGGATCGGGCTCGACGCCTCCACCTCGCCCTTGTGTGTCACCGCCCGGATCGGACGCGCCTGCCGCCTGAGGACCTCGCCGAAGGCCACTATCGCTGGAGCTGCCCTGCCGTCCTCTCCATCGCTCGTCTCTGTCCTCCTCCCCAAGCCCGTTGCCGCGAACCCTACGGCCCCCCGTGAGCCGCTACCCCCTCTCCTCTCCTCTGCATCGTCCCCGGCCGACGTGCGCCCTCCCCTGCTCACCGAGTGACGCGCCGTCATGCCCGCACGCGCCCGCCCTCACCTAGCGCCACCACGCCGCTCGCCCCCCCCCTGCACGCTGCTCGGGGCGCGCCCTGCATGCGCCCACCCGCGCCCGTTGTGGCCTCGCCCCGCGTCGTCGCCTCTCACTCCTCGCACCCGCTCGCTCCAGCTTGCTCCTGCTTACCCCCGCCACTGCCCGCTTCCGCTGCAGCCTCGCCGTGCCTACCATCCCCGTCCGCGCGCGAGCGACGCCGCCGCCCAGCTCAACACCGTCGCCGCCCGGTCCTTGTCCCGGCTGCCTGCGCCCGCCGCCGTCTCCGCACCGTGGCGCCTGGCCGCGTCCGCCAGGGCCGCTGCCGTCCTGGGCCTTACCCCACTCCCGCTGCGTCCGCCGCGGCGACCCTCTCCGCTAAACCGAGTCGCCTTGCTCCGGCCGCGGCCGTGGCCGCTGGAGCCAGGCCGCGCGCCCGCCCCTTCACCCGCTGCCCCGCGGCGCCCTGTCGGGCTGGCGCTCGTCGCCCGTTCCGCCCGGCGCCCAGCGCCCGTTAGGTCATTCAGGTCACTGCCATTCGGGCCCCATGCCCCCAGAACAAAAACAAAAATAAAAAAATATAATTGATAAATAAAAATATTAATTCACTTAATTAATTATGTTTAATTAACCTAGTTAACTACTATTAGTTAACTAAACAGTCTATGACAGCCGGGACCCACCTTTGCTATTCACCCTTTGACTAGTCAGATGTTGACCGGGTCAACTCAGTCAACATGCCCCATCTGTCAGCCTCTGCTGACTGGGTGCTGACTGGGCAGTTGACTTAGTACGCAGCCCGTTCGTCCGCCACGCATCCCTAACATAGCAAACACGCAACTTTCCCCCTCCGGTTCATCTGTCCGAAAACGCGAAACACCGGGAATACTTTCCCGGATGTTTTCCCCCTTCACCGGTACCACCTCGTACCGCGTTAGGGCACCCCTAGCGCCGATACTTGTCATGTCTTGCATCGCTATGCATCTGTTTGCTTAATATTTATTGTTTCTTCCCCCTCTTCTCTCGCTAGACACCGAGATCGATGCCGCTGCTACCCAGTACGACTACGGTGTTGACGACCCCTCTCTCTTGCCAGAGCAACCAGGCAAGCCCCCCCTTGATCACCAGATATCGCCTACTCTACTCTATACTGCTTGCATTAGAGTAGTGTAGCATGTTACTACTTTCCGTTAATCCTATCCTGATGCATAGCCTGTCCTTGCAACTACTGTTGTTACCTTTACCTGCAATCCTAATGCTTTGTATAGGATGCTAGTTTATCATCAGTGGCCCTACATTCTTGTCCGTCTGCCATGCTATACTATTGGGCCGTGATCACTCGGGAGGTGATCACGGGTATATACTATATACTTTATACATGATACATGTGGTGACTAAAGTCGGGTCGGCTCGTGGAGCACCCGCGAGTGATTCACGGATTGGGGGCTGAAAGGACCTTTGTCCCAACGGCCCTCTGTGTGGATCTTTGTGGCAAAGCGACAGGGCAGGTTGAGACCACCTAGGAGAGAGGTGGGCCTGGCCCTGGTCGGCGTTCGCGGTTATTTCAAGATAACACGTTTAACGAGATCTTGGTATTTCATCTGAGTCTGGCCACTGGCCCATACGCACTAACCATCTACGCGGGGATAGTTATGGGCACTCAACGTCGTGGTATCAGCCGAAGCCTTCGTGACGTCAGCGACTGAGCGGCGCGCGCCGGGTTGGACCGCGTAACGCAACTTCCTTTGTAATGGAGGTTCCTAGGTCTACTCTCCGGTCGCCCACGCAATGTGCAGGTGTGCAATGGGCGATGGGCCCAGACCCCTGCGCCGTAGGATTTAGACCGGCGTGCTGACCTCTCTGTTGTGCCTAGGTAGGGCTGCGACGTGTTGATCTTCCGAGGCCGGGCATGACCCAGGAAAGTGTGTCAGGCCAAATGGGATCGAGCGTGTTGGGAAATGTGGTGCACCCCTGCAGGGAAGTTGATCTATTCGAATAGCCGTGTCCCTCGGTAAAAGGACGACCCGGAGTTGTACCTTGACCTTATGACAACTAGAACCGGATACTTAATAAAACACACCCTTCCAAGTGCCAGATACAACCGGTGGTCGCTCTCTCACAGGGCGACGAGGGGAGGATCATCGGTTAGGATTATGCTATGCGATGTTATTTGGTGAACTTACCATCTACTCTCTTCTTCTGCTGCAAGATGGAGGTTACCAGAAGCGTAGTCTTCGAAAGGACTAGCTATCTCCCTCTTATTCTGGCTTTCTGCAGTTCAGTCCACATATGATACCCTTATTCCATTTGATACCAATGCATACATATGTAGTGTAGCTCCTTGCTTGCGAGTACTTTGGATGAGTACTCACGGTTGCTTTGCTCCCTCTTTCCCCCCTTTCTATACTCGATTGTTGCGACCAGACATTGGTGTTGGAAATATGCCCTAGAGGCAATAATAAATTGGTTATTATTATATTTCCTTGTTCATGATAATCGTTTATTATCCATGCTAGAATTGTATTGATAGGAAACTCAGATACATGTGTGGATACATAGACAACACCATGTCCCTAGTAAGCCTCTAGTTGACTAGCTCGTTGATCAATAGATGGTTACGGTTTCCTGACCATGGACATTGGATGTCATTTATAACGGGATCACATCATTAGGATAATGATGTGATGGACAAGACCCAATCCTAAGCCTAGCACAAAGATCGTGTAGTTCGTTTGCTAAAGCTTTTCTAATGTCAAGTATCATTTCCTTAGACCATGAGATTGTGCAACTCCCAGATACCGTATGAGTGCTTTGGGTGTGCCAAACGTCACAATGTAACTGGGTGGCTATAAAGGTTCACTATAGGTATCTCTGAAAGTGTCTGTTGGGTTGGCACGAATCGAGACTGGGATTTGTCACTCCGTGTAACAGAGAGGTATCTCTAGGCCCACTCGGTAGGACATCATCATAATGTGCACAATGTGACCAAGGAGTTGATACCTATGATGTGTTACGAAACGAGTAAAGAGACTTGCTGGTAACGAGATTGAACAAGGTATCGGGATACCGACGATCGAATCTCGGGCAAGTATAATACCGCTAGACAAAGGGAATTGAATACGGGATTGATTAAGTCCTTGACATCGTGGTTCAACCGATGAGATCATCGTGGAACATGTGGGAGCCAACATGGGTATCCAGATCCCGCTGTTGGTTATTGACCGGAGAGTTGTCTCGGCCATGTCTGCATGACTCCCGAACCCGTAGGGTCTACACACTTAAGGTTCAATGATGCTAGGGTTATAGGGAAAGTATGTATGCAGTTACCGAATGTTGTTCAGAGTCCCGGATGAGATCCCGGACGTCACGAGGAGTTCCGGAGTGGTCCGGAGGTAAAGATTGATATATAGGAAGTATGGTTTTGGCCACCGGAAGTGTTCCGGGCATCACCGGTAGTGTACCGGGACCACTGGAGGGGTCCGGGGTCCACCGGGAGGGGCCACCAGCCCCGGAGGCCTACATGGGCCAATAGTGGGAAGGGACCAGCCCCTATGTGGGCTGGGGCGCCTCCCACCAAGGCCCAAGGCGTCCTCAAGAGGAGAGGGGGCAAACCCTAGGCGCAGATGGGCCCTAAGGCCCACCCTAGGTGCGCCCCCCTCTCTCTCCCCCTTGGCCGCCTCCTAGATGGGATCTGGGGGCTGCCGCCACCCCTAGGGAGGGAACCCTAGGTGGGGGCGCAGCCCCTCCCCTCCCCCTATATATACTTGAGCAAAGGGGCAGCCCAACGCGCGATTCAATCCCCTGTTGGCGCAGCCCTACCCCTCTCCCTCCTCGTCTCTCGTAGTGCTTGTCGAAGCCCTGCTGGAGTCCCACGCTCCTCCACCACCACCACGCCGTCGTGCTGCTGCTGGATGGAGTCTTCCCCAACCTCTCCTTCTCCCCTTGCTGGATCAAGGCGTAGGAGACGTCACCGGGCTGTACGTGTGTTGAACGCGGAGGTGCCATCCGTTCGGCACTAGGATCATCGGTGATTTGGATCACGACGAGTACGACTCCATCAACCCCGTACACTTGAACGCTTCCGCTTAGCGATCTACAAGGGTATGTAGATGCACTCACCTTCCCCTCATTGCTAGATTACTCCATAGATTGATCTTGGTGATGCGTAGAAAATTTTAAATTTCTGCTACGATCCCCAACAGTGGCATCATGAGCTAGGTCTATGCGTAGTTTCTATGCACGAGTAGAACACAAAGCAGTTGTGGGTGTCGATATTTTCAATTTACTTGCCGTTACTAGTCTTATCTTGATTCGGCGGCATCGTGGGATGAAGAGGCCCGGACCGACCTTACACGTACACTTACGTGAGACTAGTTCCACCGACTGACATGCACTAGTTGCATAAGGTGGCTAGCGGGTGTCTGTCTCTCCCACTTTAGTCGGATCGGATTTGATGAAAAGGGTCCTTATGAAGGGTAAATAGAAATTGGCATATCACGTTGTGGTTTTCGCGTAGGTAAGAAACGTTCTTGCTAGAAACCTATAGCAGCCACGTAAAAACTTGCAACAACAATTAGAGGACGTCTAACTTATTTTTGCAGCATATGCCTTGTGATGTGATATGGCCAAAAGGATGTGATGAATGATATATCTGATGTATGAGATTGATCATGTTCTTGTAATAGGAATCACGACTTGCATGTCGATGAGCATGACAACCGGCAGGAGCCATAGGAGTTGTCTTAATTTATTTATGACCTGCGTGTCAACATAAACGTCATGTAATTACTTTACTTTATTGCTAAAGCGTTAGCCATAGTAGTAGAAGTAATAGATGACGAGACAACTTCAAGAAGACACGATGATGGAGATCATGGTGTCATGCCGGTGACAACGATGATCATGGAGCCCCGAAGATGGAGATCAAAAGGAGCAAAATGATATTGGCCATATCATGTCACTATTTGATTGCATGTGATGTTTATCATGTTTTACATCTTATTTGCTTAGAACGACGGTAGCTTAAATAAGATGATCCCTCACTAAAATTTCAAGAAAGGTGTTCCCCCTAACTGTGCACCATTGCGAAGGTTCGTTGTTTCGAAGAACCACGTGATGATCGGGTGTGATAGATTCTAACATTCGAATACAACGGGTGTAAGCCAGATTTACACAGCAAAAACACTTAGGTTGACTTGACGAGCCTAGCATGTACAGACATGGCCTCGGAACACGGAAGACCGAAAGGTCGAGCATGAGTCGTATAGAAGATACGATCAACATGAAGATGTTCACCGATGTTGACTAGTCCGTCTCACGTGATGATCGGACACGGTCTAGTTGACTCGGATCATGTTTCACTTAGATGACTAGAGGGATGTCTATCTGAGTGGGAGTTCATTAAATAATTTGATTAGATGAACTCAATTATCAGGAACATAGTCTAAATTGTCTTTGCAAATATGTTGTAGATAAATAGCTCATGTTGTAGCTCCTTGTTTCAATACGTTCCTAGAGAAAGATTAAGTTGAAAGATATTGTAAGCAATGATGCGTACTAGGTCCGTAGTCCAAGGAGTGTCCTCACTGCTACACAGAAGGCTTACGTCTTTGACGCACCGCTCGATGTGCAAACCCCTACAACGTCGTCTGTGGATGTTGTGAACACCTGACAGACACGTCCTGATGACTACTTGATAGTTTAGTGCACCATACTTTACGGCTTAGAATCGGGATTCCAATGACGTTTTAAACGCCATAGAACATATGAGATGTTCCAAGAGCTGAAATTGGGATTTCAGGCTCATGCCCGTGTTGAGAGGTATGAGACCTCTGACAAGTTCTTTAGCCAACAAGATGGAGGAGAATAGCTCAACTAGTGAGCATGTGCTCAGAATGTCTGGATGCTACAATCACTTAAATAAAGTGGGAGTTAAACTTGCAGATAAGATAGTGATTGATAGAGTTCTCTAGCCACTATCACTAAGCTACTAGATCTTCGTGATGAACTATGACATGCAAGGGATGGAGTTGATCCCGGAGCTGTTCGCGGTGCTTAAGACCGCAAAAGGTAGAAATCAAAGAAGGAGCATCAAGTGTTGATGGTTTAACAAGACCACTGGTTTCAAGAAGGGCAAGGGCTAGAAGGGAAACTTCATGGATGGCAAACCAGTTGCCGCTCCAGTGAAGGAACCCAAGGTTGAACGCAAACCCGAGACTAAGTGCTTCTATTGTAAGGGGAACGGTCACTGGTAGCGGAATTACCCCAAATGCATGGTAGATAAGAAGGCTGGCAACTTCAACAAAGTATATACGTGTTATTAATGTGTACCTCGCTAGTACTCCTGGTAGCACCTGGGTATTGGATACCGGTTCAGTTGCTATTACTGGTGACTTGAAGCAAAAGCTACGGACTAAACGGAGAGTGGCTAAGGGCGTGGTGACGATGTGTGTTGGAAGTGTTTCCAAAGTTGATGAGATCACCATCGCACGCTCCATCTGCCTTCGGGATTAGTATTGAACCTAGATAAATGTTATCAGGTGTCTACGTTGAGCATGAATATGATTAGATCATGTTCATTGCAATACGGTCATTCATTTAAGTTAGAGAAAAATGGTTATTCTGTTTACATGAATGGTACCTTTCATGGTTATGCACCCTATGTGAATGGTTCATTGAATCTCGGTCGTGGTAATACACATGTTCACGCCAAAAGATGTAGAGTTAATAATGATAGTACCACTTTCTCGTGGCACTGCCGCTTAGGTCATATTGGCATAAGATGCATGAAGAGACTCCATGTCGATGGATGTTTGGAGTCACTTGATTTTGAATCACTTGACACATGCGAGCCATGCCTCATGGGCAGGATGACTAAGACCCCGTTTTCAGGTACAATGAAACGGGCAAATGACTTGCTGGAAATCATGCATGCTGATGCGTGTGATCCAATGAGAATTGAAGCGTGCGGTGGATATCATTGTTTTCTCATCTTCACTGACGATTTGGGTAGATATAGGTATATCTACTTAATGAAGCACATGTCTGAAACGTTTGAAAAGTTCAAGCGATTCCAGAGTGAAGTTAAGAATCATCATAACAATAAGATCATCTTCCTACGATCTGATCAAAAGGGGATTTTCTGAGTTATGAGTTTGGCAATTACTTAAGACATTATGGAATTGTTTCACAGCTGAAGCCACCTGGAACACCACAAGGTAATGGTGTGTCCGAACGTCGTAATCGAACCCTATGAGATATGGTGTGATCTATGATGTCTCTTGCCGATCTACCGTTTTCATTTTGAGGTTATGCGTTAGAGACAACTGCATTCACTTTAGATAGGACACCATCTAAGTCCGTTGAGACGACGTCGTATGAACATTGGTTTGGCAAGAAACCAAAGTTGTCGTTTCTTAATGTTTGGGGCTGCGATGCTTAAGGCTTCAGCCGAAGAAGCTCGAACCCAAAGCGGACAAACACATCTTCATAGGATACCCAAAGATGACAGTTGGGTATACCTCCTATCTCAGATCTGAGGGCAAATTGTTTGTCGCTAAGAACGAGTCCTTTCTCGAGAAGGAGTTTCTCTCGAAAGAATTGAGTGGGAGGAAGATAGAACTTGGTGAGGTTGTCGAACCTTTACTTCAACCAGAGAGCGATGCAACACAGAAAGATGTTTTCTGTGGCGCCTACGTCTGTTGAATAGGAAGTGATCATGAAGCTTCGGATCAAGTTGCTATCGAACCTCGTAGGTCGACAAGGATATGTACTACTCCTGAGTGGTACGGTAATCCTGTCTTAGATATCATGTTGTTAGACAACAGTGAACCTACGAGCTATGGAGAAGCGATGGTGGGCCCGTATTCCGACAAATGGTTAGAAGCCATGAAATCCGAGATAGGATCCATATATCAGAACAAAGTATGGACTTCTGTGGACTTGCCCGTTGATCGGCAAGCCATTGAGATAAATGGATCTTTAAGACGAAGACAGACGTGGGCGGTAATGTTACCGTCTATGAAGCTCGACTTGTGGGAAAGAATCTTTTCACAAGTTCAAGGAGTTGACTACGGTGAGAATTTCTCACCCGTAGAGATGCTTAAGTCCGTCGGAATCATGTTAGCATTAGCTGTATTTTTCGATTATGAAATCTTACATATGGATGTCAAAACAAGTTTTCTTACCAGTTTTCGTAAGAAAAGTTGTATGTGATACAATAAAAGGTTTTGTCGATCCTAAGGATGCTAAAAGGTATGCTGGCTCCAGCAATCCTTCTATGGACTAGAGCAAGCATCTCGGAATCAGAATATATGTTTTGATGGAGTGATCAAAGCTTTTAGGTTTATACAATGTTTGCTAGAAAATTGTATTTACAAGAAAGTGAGTGGGAGCACTACAATATTTCTGATAAGTATATGTGGATGACATATTGTTGATCTGAAATAATGTAGAATTTCTTGAAAGCATAAACGGTTGTTTGAAGAGTGATTTTCAAAGGAAGACCTGGATAAAGCTGCTTACATATTGGGCATCAAGATCTATAGAAATAGATCAAGACGCCTAATGATACTTTCAAAGAACACACACCTTGACATGTTTTTGAAAGAGTTCAAAATAGATCAGTCAAAGAAGGGGTTCTCACCTGAGTTGTAAGGTGTGAAGTTGAGTAAGACTCAAAGATTGACCACGGCAAAAGAAAGAGGAAGGACGAAGGTCGTCCCCTATGCTCTTGTCATAGGCTCTATACGGTATGCCATGCTGAGTACCGCACCTGATGTGTGCCTTGCCACATGTCTGGCAAGAGGGTACAAAGGTGATCTAGGAGTAGATCACCAGATAGCGATCAAAATTATCCTTAGAGGAATAAGGAAATGTTTCTCGGTTATGGAGGTGATAAAGAGTTCGACATAAAGAGTTACGTCGATGCAAGCTTAACACCAATCCGGATAGCTCTGAGTAGAGATACCGAATACGTATAATGGAGCAACAATTTGGAATAGCTCCAAGTGGAACGTAGTAGCAGCATCTATGATATAAAGTTTTGCGAAATACATAGGGATCTGAATATGGCAAGACCCGTTGACTACAACCTCTCTCACAAGCATAACATGATCAAACCTAGAACTCATTGAGTATTAATCACATAGTGAAGTGAACTAGATTAGTGACTCTAGTAAACTCTTTGGATGTTGGTCACATGGCGATGTGACCTGTGAGTTTTAATCACATGGCGATGTGAACTAGATTATTGACTCTAGTGCAAGTGGGAGACTGTTGGAAATATGCCCTAGAGGCAATAATAAATTGGTTATTATTATATTTCCTTGTTCATGATAATCGTTTATTATCCATGCTAGAATTGTATTGATAGGAAACTCAGATACATGTGTGGATACATAGGCAACACCATGTCCCTAGTAAGCCTCAAGTTGACTAGCTCGTTGATCAATAGATGGTTATGGTTTCCTGACCATGGACATTGGATGTCGTTGATAACGGGATCACATCATTAGGAGAATGATGTGATGGACAAGACCCAATCCTAAGCCTAGCACAAAGATTGTGTAGTTTGTTTGCTAAAGCTTTTCTAATGTCAAGTATCATTTCCTTAGACCATGAGATTGTGCAACTCCCGGATACCGTAGGAGTGCTTTGGGTGTGCCAAACGTCACAATGTAACTGGGTGGCTATAAAGGTTCACTACAGGTATCTCCGAAAGTGTCTGTTGGGTTGGCACGAATCGAGACTGGGATTTGTCACTCCGTGTAACGGAGAGGTATCTCTGGGCCCACTCGGTAGGACATCATCATAATGTGCACAATGTGACCAAGGAGTTGATCACGGGATGATGTGTTACGGAACGAGTAAATA
This sequence comes from Triticum urartu, assembly GCF_056163025.1. Taxonomy (NCBI): domain Eukaryota; kingdom Viridiplantae; phylum Streptophyta; class Magnoliopsida; order Poales; family Poaceae; genus Triticum; species Triticum urartu. The sequence continues at coordinate 666,575,187 of NC_141877.1, read as the reverse complement.
GACTTGCCGGTAACGAGATTGAACAAGGTATCGGGATACCGACGATCGAATCTCGGGCAAGTATAATACCGCTAGACAAAGGGAATTGAATACGGGATTGATTAAGTCCTTGACATCGTGGTTCATCCGATGAGATCATCGTGGAACATGTGGGAGCCAACATGGGTATCCAGATCCAGCTATTGGTTATTGACCGGAGAGTTGTCTCGGCCATGTCTGCATGACTCTCGAACCCGTAGGGTCTACACACTTAAGGTTCGATGACGCTAGGGTTATAGGGAAAGTATGTATGCGGTTACCGAATGTTGTTCGGAGTCCCGGATGAGATCCCGGACGTCACGAGGAGTTCCGGAGTGATCCGGAGGTAAAGATTGATATATAGGAAGTATGGTTTTGGCCACTGGAAGTGTTCCGGGCATCACCGGTAGTGTACCAGGACCACCGGAGGGGTCCGGGGGTCCACCGGGAGGGGCCACCAGCCCCGGAGGCCTACATGGGCCAATAGTGGGAAGGGACCAGCCCCTATGTGAGATGGGGCGCCTCCCACCAAGGCCCAAGGCATCCTCAAGAGGAGAGGGGGCAAACCTATAACACCCTCGATGCGACTATAGCTCCCACGTGTCGAGGCACGACTTAGAGACATAATCGCATTGAAGGCATATGTAGCAAGTTAGGCAATCTTCACAACATCCCATGTAATATGAATAATAAAGGGGAGAACATAGTTGGCTTACACTCGCCACGTCAATCAAGAACATAAATAACATTACATCATCCAAAACACTCATGGCCCGACTACGGCGCCAAAATAGAAGAGAACCCAACATGCGACACGGTCCCAATCACACCCAACTGGGCACCATTACTGATCGTCGGGAAAAGAAACATAGTAACGCTGAGAGTCCTCGTCGAACTCCCACTTCAGCTCGTACGCGTCACCTGGAGCGGAATCACCTGGACCTGCATCTGGTGTAATAGGAATCTGTGAGCCACAGGGACTCAGCAATCTCGCACCCTCGCGAACAAGACTATTTAAGCTTATAGGAAGGGTAAGGCAAATATATGTGGAGCTGCAGCAAGCGACTAGCATATATTGTGGCTATCTTATTCGCAAAAGAGAGCGAGAAGAGGAGGCAAAGCGCGAGCGTGAAAAACTAGAGGAACAACCTGCGAGGGTGGCCGCGGGGGGCGGCGCTCGCCGTGGAGGGAGGCGGCGGAGCTCCGGCCATCGGAGTCGAGTGGCGGGGCGGCGGGGCGCTCCGGCCACTGGAGTTGATGGACGGGGCGGCGGGGCGCTCCGGCCGCCGGAGTTGAGGAAGGAGGCGGCGGGGCGCTCGCGGGAGGAGCCGGGCGGCGGGGCGAAGAAGACGGGCCGCGGGGGCCGGCTTCGGGCTCCCCGGCCCGCGGCGGCGGCGAGGTGGCGGCTGCCACGTGGCACGTGCTGAGAGGGCGGCGGGGCGGCGGACGTTGTCCGGCCTGGCGCGGACACGTCCGGCGGCGGCGGGATCTGTTTTTTTCTTCTAGGGTTTCGGAGAGGGAGAGAGATCCGAAAACGGGGGGGGGGCTATTTATAGGCATAAGTGGAGTTAGGAGAGTCCAAATGAGGTGCGGTTTTCGGCCACGCGATCGTGATCAAACGCTCTAGGACATGGAGCAGAGTTTGGTGGGTTTTGGGCCAAATTGGAGGGGTGTTGGGCTGCAACACACACGAGGCCTTTTCGGTCCCTCGGTTAACCGTTGGAGTATCAAACGAAGTCCAAATGATACGAAACTTGACAGGCGGTCTACCGGTAGTAAACCAAGGCCGCTTGGCAAGTCTCGGTCCAATCCGGAAATGTTTAATCCCCACACACGAAAGAAAGCTAGAAATGACCACCGGAGGAGAACGAAGCGCCGGAATGCAAAACGGACAACGGGGAAAATGCTCGAATGCATGAGACGAACACGTATGCAAATGCAATGCACATGATGACATGATATGAGATGCATGACAACGACAACAACACACGGAGACGAAACCCAAACTCGAGGAAATAAATATAACTTAACGCCGGAAACGGCAAGAGTTGGAGTACAAATAGGGAAAGTTACATCCGGGGTGTTACAACACTCCACCACTACGAAAGGATCTCGTCCTGAGATCTAGGACTGAAAGAACTCCGGGTACTCAGAACGGAGGTGATCCTCGCGTTCCCGGTAGCTTCACGGTCGGAATGGTGTGACCACTTGACTTTGAGAAATTTGATTGACTTGTTGCGAGTCTTGCGTTCAGTCTCTTCAAGAATAGCAACTGGGTGCTCACGATAAGAGAGATCTTCTTGGAGCTCAATGTCCTCGAAGTTGACGGTGCGGTCAGGAGTCTTGAAGCACTTTCGAAGCTGAGTGACATGGAACACGTCATGAACATTTGCAAAGTTTGAAGGAAGCTCGAGTTGATAGGCGAGGTCGCCTCTCTTGCTGACAATCTTGAAAGGTCCCACGTATCTAGGGACAAGCTTCCCTTTGATAATGAAGCGACGAGTACCTTTCATAGGAGAGACGTGGAGGTAAACATGATCTCCGATCTCGAAAGCCAAATCACGGTGCTTACTATCATAGTAGCTCTTCTGGCGGGATTGGGCTGCTTTGAGGTTATCACGAATGACTTTGCACATTTCTTCTGCTTCTGTGATTAAGTCATTACCCAAAAGCTGACGTTCACCGGTTTCAGACCAGTTGAGAGGGGTACGACACTTCCTGCCATACAGAATTTCAAATGGGGCCTTGCCCGAACTTGCTTGAAAACTATTGTTGTAGGAGAATTCAGCATAAGGAAGACAATCCTCCCACTTCATGCCGAAGGAGATCACACAAGCCCTGAGCATATCTTCAAGAATCTGGTTGACACGCTCGACTTGACCGCTTGTTTGAGGATGGAAAGCTGTGCTGAAGCGGATGTTAGTGCCCAAGGCCTTCTGAAAAGAATCCCAAAACTTCGAGGTAAAGATGCTGCCACGGTCTGAAGATATCACTTGAGGAATACCGTGCAGAGAGACAATGCGAGAGGTATAGAGTTCCGCCAATTGAGCTGCAGTGATCGACTCTTTGATAGGCAGAAAGTGAGCCACTTTGGTGAGTTTATCGATGACAACAAATATAGCATCATTGCCACGCTTGGACTTTGGAAACCCAGTCACGAAGTCCATTTCAATGTGGTCAAACTTCCATTCTGGAATGGCAAGAGGTTGGAGGAGACCTGCTGGCCTTTGGTGTTCTGCCTTCACTCTTCTGCAGACATCACATTCATTCATGAATTGAGCGATCTCGCGCTTCATTCGAGTCCACCAATAAGCTTGCTTAAGGTCCTGATACATCTTCGTGCTCCCAGGGTGGATGGAGAGGAGAGAATTGTGAGCCTCGTTCATGATCACTTTACAAAGTTCACCTTTGGGCACAACAATACGATCCTCGAAGAAGAGAGTGTCCTTGTCATCAAGGCGGTAGCACTTGTATTTGGACTGACTCTTAGCAATCCCAATCTTCACCTTTTTCACCATAGCATCAAGAAGCTGGGCTTGGCGAATCTGGTCTTCCAAGGTAGGAGAGACTTGAAGGTTGGCGAGGAAACCTTGAGGAACAACTTGCAGATTAAGTTTGCGGAAAGCTTCACAAAGCTCGGGTTGATAAGGCTTTGAGAATCAGACTGTTGCAGTAAGCCTTTCTGCTCAAAGCGTCAGCAATCACATTGTCCTTACCTGGAGTATACTCAATACTCAGATTATACTCTTGAATCATTTCGACCCATCGAGTTTGCCTAATGTTGAGATTAGGCTGAGTGAAGATGTACTTGAGACTCTTGTGATCAGTGAAAATGTCCACTTTTCTTCCCAATAGAAGATGTCTCCAAGTCAAAAGAGCATGCACAACTTCCGCCAACTTGAGATCATGAGTGGGGTAGTTTTTCTCATTAGGCTTCAACTGGCGAGATGTATAAGCAACAACTTTCTTCTCTTGCATCAATACTGCGCCAAGACCTTGGAGAGAGGCATCACAAAAGACCTCGTACGGCTTGGATTCATCAGGCGGAGTCGGAACTGGAGCAGTGATCAATTTCTCTTTCAAAGTGTTGAAAGCAATATCACACTCCAGAGACCAAACGTACTTGATGTGCTTCTGAAGAAGATTTGAGAGAGGCTTCGCGATCTTGGAAAAGTTTTCAACGAATCTTCGGCAATAGCTTGCGAGACCGAGAAAACTGCGGAGTTGCTTTACGTTCTGAGGAGGTTCCCAATTCACAATTGCAGACACCTTCTCAGGATTCACGGCAATGCCCTTGGCAGAGATGATATGACCAAGATAAAGAACCTCATCGAGCCAAAATTCACACTTGGAGAACTTGGCGTAGAACTGATGTTCCCTGAGCTTATCGAGAACCAAACGCAAGTGCTTGGCATGATCTTCCTTGTTCTTGGAGAAAACCAGAATGTCGTCGAGATAGACCAAAACGAAGTCATTGGTGTAGGCGTTGAAGATGAAGTTCATCATGCGAGAGAACGTCGGAGGAGCGTTGGCGAGGCCAAAAGACATGACAGTGTATTCATATGAACCAAAGCTTGTTCTGAATGCTGTCTTGGGAATATCTTCTTCACGAATGCGAATCTGATGATAGCCCATACGGAGATCAAGCTTGGAGAATAATTGAGCACCTTTGAGTTGTTCGAACAGCTCATTGATGTTGGGAAGTGGGTATTTGTTCTTGATGGTCTTCTTGTTCACTGGACGGTAATCAACACAAAGTCGGTCCGTTCCATCCTTCTTTTTCACAAAAAGAACACCACAACCCCATGGAGAAGAACTAGGCCGGATGAGACCCATTCTTTCTTGCTCATCGAGTTGCTTCTTCAGCTCCTTCAACTCTTCAGGTCCGAGCTTGTAAGGACGTTTGCACACAGGTTTCGTGCCAGGCTCAAGATCAATAACGAATTCAACTGGCCGGTGCGGAGGCATTCCTGGGAGCTCTTTTGGAAAGACGTCTTGATATTCGCAAACGACTGGAATTTGAGCGATAGCATCCAATTCACCCTTCTCATTGAGAGAAAACAGACGGATAGTATTATCCCGAGCGGCAAAGACAATTACATCCTCAGACGAATGAGTCAATTGAATCTGCCTGGCTGCACAATCAAGCTGAGCCTTGTGCTTAGAAAGCCAATCCATTCCGAGAATAAGATCAATATCCGAGTCACCAAGAACATTTGGAGAGGACAAGAACTTATAGTCACCCAAAGTGATAGTAACATCCGGAACGCATACTCGAGATGTCATTTGACGGGCCGGAGAGACGATAGCCAACGGCTTCGGCAACACTTGAGTAACAAAATCATGCTTAGATGCAAAAGGTCTCGAGATGAAACAATGGGATGCACCCGTGTCAAAAAGAACTTTTGCAGGAATATCATTAACAGGAAGGTTACCCATGATCACATCTGACGAGTCCTCTGCCTGAGTTGCATTCATCATATTGACCTTGGCATGCTTGGGGTATGCTTGACCATAGCTGTACTTGCCGATCTGACAGGAGGAGGAGGAGGAAGACGCCTCTGGTTGAGACACTTGTTGGCATAGTGACCCTTCTGTTGGCACTTGTTGCATGTGACCTCTGAAAGCGGACGGTGATACGGAGCACTCGATCTTAGAGGTTGAGACGAAGTCTTGTTCTGAAAGCCAGGGTTGGGTGGGTGGGAAGAACCACTGCCACCTTTACTCTTCTGCTGATACGGCTGACGGAACGGAGGAGGAGGAAGCCAAAACTTCTGCTGCTTGGCCACTTGAGTAGAGGAAGAAGGAGTAACATCTCTGACTCGCTTCTTGGAAGCATCACACCTCAACTGAGCAGCCTCTTGCTTCAGTGCCATGTTGTAGAACTCATCGTACCTCAAGGGCTCAAAGAGAACAAGAGCGAGCTGAATATCTTCTCTGAGTCCACCCCTGAACTGATATATCATGCTCTTCTCATCAGGGAAGTCCTGCTTGGCAAAGCGGGCGAGCTTCTGGAACAACTTGTTGTAGTCATAGACAGACAAAGAGCCTTGCTTCAGATTGCGGAATTCCTCACGCTTGCTTTCAACCACGCTCTGGGGAATATGATGAGCTCGGAAATCTCGACGGAAATCATCCCAAGTGATAACACGTCCACCTCTGGAATCCTTTTACTGCTGGAACCATTCTGCAGCTTGATCTTTGAGTTGGAAGGAAGCGAACTTGACAAAGTCCTCAGGCCTGACGTTACTGCACTCGAAATGCTTACACAGATCCACAAGCCAATCGTCAGCATCGGTTGCCTCAACACAATTGCTGAAAGTCTTTGGCCTGTTAGCAAGGAACTGGTTGAGTGTAGCAAAGTGACTCTGCTTGCTGCCTTGATTCCCTTGACTGCCTTGATTGCACTCTTGGAGAATTTGCATGATCAGCTGTGTGTTTGCATTGGTTGCGGCCATCACAGCTTGCCATGCCTCCGGAGGAGGTGGAGGTGGTGGCGGATCTTGATTCTGGTTCTGACTGGTGCTCTTAGCGGGAGCCATCCTGAAGAGGTTGACCACCGTTAGCACATAGACAGATAAATGAAGCTGAAACCAATGGAATGAAAATTGCAACATATAGTCTTCACATCCGAACAAAATAAACGAATGCATTCCTCTTCAAATGGTCACATATCCATAAATTGCGAAGCCACGTAGAATTAGGTAGAAGAAGTAAAACAACAAGATACGGCCCGAGAATGAATAATCGGTAAGAAATCCCAATCTCAAACCAATATTCGTGGAAGAAGAACTAGAGCTACTAGAATTCCCACCTATGAAACTCCCGAACCTTTCCGGTTATGCAATCAGGTGTTGGGGATACAGGGGAAGCATAATATCTCACCCAAACTAGCAAATCCTACATCCAGCTATATCCATCCTTCAACACATAACCAAGAAAACTTCGGAAACCATCTACCTCAACCTTCGAAAAGCATCCGTTATACAAGTTATGGTGATACTCCCGAACTCCCGCCCCAGTACTGGGTGGCATCAAGGTTATCTCACCAACGAACGGCATAAAAGAGATTTTCGATGTCGGCGAACATATCTCAAGTATTCCAGAATTGCAACGATAAAATTATGATGCAACACCTCAGAGCTCAACTCCCCGGGACACTTCCACTAAACCCCTGACAGGAGGCACCAAGACAATGTTCTCATCATAAGCCATCGGAACAATTCCAAGATACTTGCGTGATCCTAAAATTTTTTTTTGTGAAATTTGAGAAGAGAAGAGTCAAAACTCTACGTCAGGATGCCTTACCAGAGCGATGAGGAGACTGAGAAGTAAAAAGAATTCCTAAACTCTCCGATATATAATTCCTAAAGACTCAAAACATTTTTCTAGACACAACTCGGCCACTAAAAACGATCAAGCAATGGGGCTCCTAAGGTCGGGGAAGGCTCTGATTACCAACTTGTAACACCCTCGATGCGACTATAGCTCCCACGTGTCGAGGCACGACTTAGAGACATAATCGCATTGAAGGCATATGTAGCAAGTTAGGCAATCTTCACAACATCCCATGTAATATGAATAATAAAGGGGAGAACATAGTTGGCTTACACTCGCCACGTCAATCAAGAACATAAATAACATTACATCATCCAAAACACTCATGGCCCGACTACGGCGCCAAAATAGAAGAGAACCCAACATGCGACACGGTCCCAATCACACCCAACTGGGCACCATTACTGATCGTCGAGAAAAGAAACATAGTAACGCTGAGAGTCCTCGTCGAACTCCCACTTCAGCTCGTACGCGTCACCTGGAGCGGAATCACCTGGACCTGCATCTGGTGTAATAGGAATCTGTGAGCCACAGGGACTCAGCAATCTCGCACCCTCGCGAACAAGACTATTTAAGCTTATAGGAAGGGTAAGGCAAATATATGTGGAGCTGCAGCAAGCGACTAGCATATATGGTGGCTATCTTATTCGCAAAAGAGAGCGAGAAGAGGAGGCAAAGCGCGAGCATGAAAAACTAGAGGAACAACCTGCGCAAGCATTACTCCAACACCGTGTCCACTTCCCGGACTCCGCCGAGAAGAGGCCATCACGGTAACACACTCAGTTGATTCATTTTAATTAATTAAGGTTCAAGTTATCTACAACCGGACATTAACAAATTCCCATCTGCCCATAACCGCGGGCACGACTTTCGAAAGTTCAATCCCTGCAGGGGACTCCCAACTTAGCCCATGACAAGCTCTCACGGTCAACGAAGGAATAGACCTCCTCCCAAGACGTTCCGATCAGACTCAGTGTCTCGGTAACTCAAGACACTTCGACAGGTTAAAACAAGACCAGCAACACCGCCCAAATGTGCCGACAAATCCCGATAGGAGCTGCACATATCTCTTTCTCAGGGCACACTCAGATAAGCAATCCGTACAACTAAAACCAGCCCTCGAGTTTCCCCGAGGTGGCGCTGCAAGGGGCTCTAGTTTGGACCAACACTCAGAGGAGCACTGGCCCGGGGGGGTTAAAATAAGATGACCCTTGAGTCTGCAGAACCCAAGGGAAAAAAGGCTAGGTGGCAAATGGTAAGACCAATGTTGGGCATTGCTGGAAAAGCTTTAATCAAGGCGAAATATCAAGGGGTTCCCATTATAACCCAACCGCGTAAGGAACGCAAAATCCGGGAACATAACACCGATATGACGGAAACTAGGGCAGCAAGAGTGGAACAAAACACTAGGCGAGAGGCCAAGCCTTCCACCCTTTACCAAGTATATAGATGCATTAAGATAACATAGCAATATAATGATATCCCAACAAGTAAGTAAATGTTCCAACAAGGAACGGCTCCAATCTTCACCTGCAACTAGCAACGCTATAAGAGGGGCTGAGCAAAGCGGTAACATAGCCAAACAACGGTTTGCTAGGACATGGTGGGTTAGAGTTTCAACATGGCAATTGGGAGGCTGACAAGCAAAAGGTAGGCATCGTAGCATTGGCATAGCAAAAGAGCGAGCAAACTAGCATAGCAAAGATAGTAGTGATTTCGAGGGTATGATCATCTTGCCTGCAAAGCTGTCAGAGTTGACTGGATCCTCAAAAGCAAACTCAACGGGCTCCTCGTTAGCGAACTCGTCTCCCGGATCTACCCAAACAAGTCAAACAAGCAACAAGGATACAATCAACCACGTGCAAGCTCAAACAATAAGATGCAAAGATGGTATGCTATGCGGGATGCGATGCGGGATGCAAAAAGCATGATATGACAGGAAATGCATGAACCTGGCCTCAACTTGGAATTCCAAGTGTGCCACTGGAAAGATGAGATGAAATCGCTTGAAAACGATATAAAGAACACCGGAATCGGAGTTACGGTTTGGAAATGGCAAGCGATTCAAAAATGACACCGGTCTGCGATTTACAGCAAGTAGGCATCTAAATGCAATCAGATGAATATGCTAAAGCACCCAAACATGGCAACAAAATACATGGCAGGGATGCACACAAGATTCTCAACAAAAGACTAGCACTGAGCCACGGCCAATTCATCCATTAGGAGGTTCAAACAAGTATGGTAAAAACGCAAATGCAAAACAGATTTCAGACTTAGTGAAATTAACACTTGTCTGAAATTTCAGATCATATAGCCCTCTTCGGAGCAACAAAACAACATACTATAGGGCCTGAACATGACAAAGAAAGACATGGCATGGAGCTATTCAACAAGCTTAACAAAAGTCCCTAAGTGACCTGGGGTCAAAAGGGATCACAAAATATACTAACAAGCACACGAACATAGCAAAAACATAATCAGTTTTCAGACTTGGTGAAAACTGGGACATGCTGAAACATAACTCACGAAGGCATGTAAACGAGCTCGATGCACTCACCACGGTGCAAGTCATGGCAAGGAAAGCATACATCCATTAATAAGGCACAAAATACAAGCTAGACATGGCAAGAACAATGGCATAGCATGCACGGATCAACTACAATAACATCGGCAAAATCGCAAACAAGTTGACGATCTGCCCAGATTCACAACGAAGCAAAAGTAGAGCTCGATTGACTAAAGCTAGGGTGCTCCATAATTGCAAACAAAGGCATTTATGGATAGAGCACTACAAGGTTAACAAAACTCCCTTACTGATCATCCTCAAAAGAGGCACGGATCACTAGGAAACAACACGAACATATGGCATCATGAACTAAATAATCCCAGACTTAGTGAAAACTACTAAGTCCCTGAAAACAGATTTACCGGGTGCCTCACTTTGCAAGCTTGCACAAGTCACCACACACATCCTAAAAATGCATGGGTTGCACCTCTGGAAAGATAACAAAATCCTTAACAAAACATATGAAGGACTCACAGGCATAGCATGCACACAATAATCATGGCAAAAATGACAAAAGTCTAAGATGAACTAGCAGATCTGACAATTAACTCACAAAGCCTTCTTCTAACAGCATTTCGGGAATCAAGATGACCTCAAATGAAAATGATGCAATGGAATGAAATGATGTGCTCTCTGAGATGAACATTTTGATATACCATATGTCCAAATCGGAGCAACGGATGCAAAGTTACGGGGCCTCGAACAGGAGCATATGGAGTAAAAAAATCTAGGGACTTAGCAAAAAAAACAACCTCTGGATCTGGATCTAGGGTTCGCACGGAAACCGAGGCGCGGCGCTGCACTGTTCACCGGTCGGCGCGGAACCCGAGGACGACCGGCGCCGGAGCCAGTGGAGATCGCCGGCGAGGGAGAAGAAGGCCGGGGCGGCGAGGGTGGCCGCGGGGGGCGGCGCTCGCCGTGGAGGGAGGCGGCGGAGCTCCGGCCACCGGAGTCGAGTGGCGGGGCGGCGGGGCGCTCCGGCCACCGGAGTTGATGGACGGGGCGGCGGGGCTCTCTGGCCGCCGGAGTCGCGGGAGGAGCCGGGCGGCGGGGCGAAGAAGACGGGCCGCGGGGGCCGGCTTCGGGCTCCCCGGCCCGCGACGGCGGCGAGGTGGCGGCTGCCACGTGGCACGTGCTGAGAGGGCGGTGGGGCGGCGGACGTTGTCCGGCCTGGCGCGGACACGTCCGGCGGCGGCGGGATCTGTTTTTTTCTTCTAGGGTTTCGGAGAGGGAGAGAGATCCGAAAACGGGGGGGCTATTTATAGGCATAAGTGGAGGTAGGAGAGTCCAAATGAGGTGCGGTTTTCGGCCACGCGATCGTGATCGAACGCTCTAGGACATGGAGCAGAGTTTGGTGGGTTTTGGGCCAAATTGGAGGGGTGTTGGGCTGCAACACACACGAGGCCTTTTCGGTCCCTCGGTTAACCGTTGGAGTATCAAACGAAGTCCAAATGATACGAAACTTGACAGGCGGTCTATCGGTAGTAAACCAAGGCCGCTTGGCAAGTCTCGGTCCAATCCGGAAATGTTTAATCCCCACACACGAAAGAAAGCTAGAAATGACCACCGGAGGAGAACGAAGCGCCGGAATGCAAAACGGACAACGGGGAAAATGCTCGAATGCATGAGACGAACACGTATGCAAATGCAATGCACATGATGACATGATATGAGATGCATGACAACAACAACAACACACGGAGACGAAACCCAAACCCGAGGAAATAAATATAACTTAACGCCGGAAACGGTAAGAGTTGGAGTACAAATAGGGAAAGTTACATCCGGGGTGTTACAAAACCCTAGGCGCAGATGGGCCCTAAGGCCCACCCTAGGTGCGCCCCCCTCTCTCTCCTCCTTGGCCGCCTCCCAGATGGGATCTGGGGGTTGCCGCCACCCCTAGGGAGGGAACCCTAGGTGGGGGCGCAGCCCCTCCCCTCCCCCTATATATACTTGAGCAAAGGGGCAGCCCAACGTGCGATTCAATCTCCCTGCTGGCGCAGCCCTACCCCTCTCCCTCCTCGTCTCTCGTAGTGCTTGGCGAAGCCCTGCTGGAGTCCCGCGCTCCTCCACCACCACCACGCCGTCGTGCTGCTGCTGGATGGAGTCTTCCCCAACCTCTCCTTCTCCCCTTGCTGGATCAAGGCGTAGGAGACGTCACCGGGCTGTACGTGTGTTGAACACGGAGGTGCCGTCCGTTCGCCACTAGGATCATCAGTGATTTGGATCACGACGAGTACGACTCCATCAACCCCGTTCACTTGAACGCTTCCGCTTAGCGATCTACAAGGGTATGTAGATGCACTCTCCTTCCCCTCGTTGCTAGATTACTCCGTAGATTGATCTTGGTGATGCGTAGAAAATTTTGAATTTCTGCTACGATCCCCAACAGTTGGAGCCCAGGAGCCAGACGCCACCGTCGACGAGGACTACTACTACTCGGGAGGTGCCTACTACTACGTGCAGCCCGCTGACGACGAGTAGGAGTAGTTTAGGAGGATCCCAGGCAGGAGGCCTGCGCCTCTTTCGATCTGTATCCCAGTTTGTGCTAGCCTTCTTGAGGCAAACTTGTTTAACTTATGTCTGTACTCAGATATTGTTGCTTCCGCTGACTCGTCTATGATCGAGCTCTTGTATTCGAGCCCTCGAGGCCCCTGGCTTGTAATATGATGCTTGTATGACTTATTTTTATTTGTAGAGTTGTGTTGTGATATCTTCCCGTGAGTCCCTGATCTTGATCGTACACGTTTGCGTGTATGATTAGTGTACGATTGAATCAGGGGCGTCACAATTCGAGCCCTGTCCTCCGACCGCACCGCGAGGTATCATCTGCTACTACTATACTCACCATGCCCAGCGATGACGCCATGGGAACGATTTGCTTCTCTGGTTACCAGAAGTGCACGACCGCACTCCGTGGGACGAGTACCTACGGATGTCTGAGAGCACATGCGGAGATGCCATGGTCAGGTTTGCAACTGTCGCGGTCGACGTGTTCGGACCTCAGTACCAGAGAGAACCAACTGTGGCAGACACCGAGAGGCTCTTGGCAATCTCAAAAGCAAGAGGGTGACCAGGTTTTCTTGGATCCCTTGACTACATGCATTGGAAATGGAAGAACTTCTTGGAGGCTTTACAAAGGAAATATCAAGGTCATGTTAAGAAGCCCACCATCATTCTTGAAGTAGTTGCATCACAGGATCTTTTGATTTGGCATGTCCGGGTCTCACAATGACATCAATGTACTGCAGCGATCGTCGTTGTTTTGAAGGCTGACTGAAGGAAAAGTTCCTTCTTGACACTATACTGCCAATGGACATGAGTACAACATGGGTTACTATCTTGTTGACGGTATCTATCCTCCATGGGCTGCCTTTGTCAGCACCATCTCTAACCCAGTTGGCCAGAAAAAAAGGCTCACTTTGCCGAAAGACAAGAAAGCAGCTGGAAAGGATGTCGAGAGGGCATTTGAAGTTCTACAGGCCCGTTTTGCAGTTGTTCATGGACCTGCTAAACAATGAGATTCGAAGACCTTGTGAGAGGTGATGACATGTAGTGTGATCATGCACAACATGATCGTCGAAGATCCACCGCACCTCAAAGATCCGAGAGGGATGTTTTCGTATAAGGGAAGTCATCCACTCAAGTTGCAACGAAAGTTGGGTTCTTTTTTAGCAATTCATCAAGCTTTAATCAGAAGACATGGTCATAGGAGTCATGAAGCGGTCAGCTTGTTAAGCTACCTACAAAAAAAGATAACAACCCTAATCAACGAGACAAAACTTGGCAAGCTTATGACTGCGGCGATTCGGTGTCGTGTCTGCCCTTGGAAGTAAACTATAAATTCAAATAAAATAATAAGCAAGTTTGAAAAATCTGAACCTTTTTTACATCAAAGATGTTCGAATGCACCAGTTGCCTACAAAATTTCGTGGTGAAATGGTATTCGAGGAGCTCAAGAAAAACAAGGTCTCATAGAAACTTGAAAAATAGCACCATCCAGAGCCTCTCTTTTTTTCACCGAGAGCTCCTCAAAAGTCATTTCGCTCTGAAAATGTGTACGCGCCTAGTGCATTAAGCATCTTTGATGCGGAAAAAAATCTGAATTTTATTACTATTTCTTTTGAATTTATTGTTCACAGTGTACAAACTGAGCCTGGGCTCAAGCGGTAATTACCAGGAGGGTTATGTGCTTCATAGTTCATCCACGCACCTCAAAATCGAAACTAAAATCGCGACCAATAAAGTTTTGCAACAAAAGTTGTTCGTTTTATGGAAGCAGCAAAAGTTGGTTTTTTTTAAAAGAACAGCAAAAGTTGGAAATACACCAAGGGCGCGAGTTTTTTCAAGCTTTCAAGCTTATCCATGAGAAGCGGGAGTTCAACACAGATGCCCATAATTTAGCTAAGGCAGCTTCCTCACTATTTTTCAGGCCCCATGTGTGTCTCTCTAATTTGCCCGATATTACCTGTATTCCTATGAATGTTTTAAACTCTGAATAAAAGGATGCAGTTCTAAAAAAAAAAGCAAAAGTTGGTTATTCTTGAAAATTGGGAGTCATAGAAATGTGTTGGGTTGGTCCAACTGGAATGAACCTGGGCCGGCAGCTGGGCCTACGCCAACTCTCACGGCCGGCCTCAGATCGAGGAGTGTATCCCCCCTTCGTCCAGTGCAGGGCTGCTGCTGAGAGGCTGTGAGACCTCGCCACGGTTCCTCTTACCGGCCGGTCGCCGCAACCGCCGCAGCACTCGTCGGCCGGTGGCCGCCGCCCGCCGTACCGGCCTTCCGTTCCCTTGAGCTCCCAGGTATGTATGTCCTCTCCAGCCCAGCCCCCCTCAACTCCTCCGCCCTCCGCTGCTCCCATCTCCACATCGTCCGATGCCAGGAATCTCCAACAATTTTAGGATCCACCAGGAACAGCGACTCAGTTAACCCTGCAGTTTTCCCACTCCGTCTCGCAATAGATAACTGCACCAAAACTCCTCCTGTGTTCAGTCAGGAGAGTTGCTGCTCGACTTTGTTTATCCAGACAACATGGCAAATTCCTACTGTATTCGAAAAAGGGGATGAGAAACTAAATCGTTGGGCGGATCAGATTAGCTGCGGCTTGAACCTTCGCTCCATTTAGTATTGGCTGGAGCGTATTTGGGCTGACCAATGTGGAGCAGACTGGCAATGGGGATGCCCAGTCTCGCATGCTTTGTTCTCATCCATCATGTAGCATAACAGAGCTTGGTTGTACTGTAGTAGCTAACTGGGTGCTCTCAGTCAGTCCTTGAAGCTTTTGTGTGTTCAGGGATTTATTTAGATGGTAAAATGAAGATCTTGATCTATCGTGGGGCTGTTCAGGGTAGAGTTCAGTTCAGGATACTCAATTTCCTCCTGCTCGTATCATCCTGCCTGTAATGCATAGTACCAATCACTTCAGCACTAGGCTCAGAACCTGGCTAGCTTACTTGAGTGTCGGCTCAGGATATTTTCTTTTCTTCCCTGAAAAGTGCTGCCAAACATTATCTAATACTTACAATTAGTGACATTTTGAATGGACGCAACTTTGTTAGTGATTATAAAATGCATCGTCTAGAATTCATATGCCCCTGCGATTGTTTTTCCCCATTGCAGGTCTAGTTGGATTTTTTGTTATAGTCCAGATTAAGGGAGCGGGATTATCCATCTCTTTACTGGCAGCTAAAATGAAGAGAAACAAAATCTACTAATTCTGTCTAGCATGTTATTGTAGTCCCGTATGAGAAGTCAATCATGAGCATCTTATGACTTGCCCGTAAACCCAATTCACAACCATCATTCCAGCTATTTTTTAAGTTTATTTGGCTCCAAGAGTTATATTATGAGCTCTGCTTGGTGATTAAGCTTGCCCACCTGGGCTTGGGTGCGATCAGTATACAGAAGCAGAGTCACCATTTTGTGTTGAGTTTCCATATGCATAGAATTAACCACACAGCTCTACATGAAGATATGCAGGATTTACATATCCAGAGTATCAATTATTGCAATTTGGTATCAGTAAACCATAATCCTATGACTATTGTTGTATGTGTAGGTGGTAACTCTGAATAATGCACTGCAATTGCATGTTGCAGTGTGTTTTATTTGAGAAGAAAATTCAGAATTATGAACAGCTGTGTTTGATTTGGATCTTATTTTTTCTGAATTGTGAACAGCTGTGTTTGATGGTGTTCTAAAAACTCGAAAAAAGCATTAGTTGGTTGTGCTTCAGTACATAAGTGAAGTATGTATGTGAGCTTGTTTACGTGGATAAAATCCCTCCTAGCGGGGATTAACCGAATCCACAGTGGAGCTGATCCACGGCAACTGAACTGAACCCTCTGGATTGATTGCCCTCACAGCCTCACACCACTCTCTGTAGAAACCATGGCATGGGGAGGCCTCTTCTTGAGCCTGAGCCGCCCCACACCGGAGCAGCAGAAGTCGTGCCTGGCGGCTGCCGGCGGCTTCAACTACGACACGGACCTCCATGGCGCCACCCACCCGAAATCACCAGCCGCATTAACAACCGCTGAAGACTCCGACAGGGTGCTGGCGGACCGCGGCTTCTCCGTGAACCGCTCGCGCGTCCTCGTCGGATCCGGCGCCGACACCTTCCGCCACGCCAAGTTGGCCCTCCTCTCCTGGAAGTAAGCCACATTGATTCTTAACCTGGCCTGTTTAAACTCGCTCCACTGTTGTAGTATATGTTTGCAGCAATGCTAATATAAAGCTGCTGGTTGTTGTTGGTCAGGCATCTGGCGCTGGGGTGGGCGGAGGCCGAGCCGGGCACGCCGGTGAAGATCGGAGCGAGGTTCTGCATCTGCTACAAGGAGGTGGTCCCCTGGGTGATGTTCCCGCTGCAGATCGCCTACGTCACCGACGACAAGTACAATGGCGGCAAGCGCGGGAAAGGCGGCGTGTTCGCGTTCGGCAGCGGCACCCTGCAGGGCCATCTGCTGGTAACTAGTACTACATTCTGTTTCCGGCGTGATTGAGTGTGTGTGGGTTGGGGGGGGGGGGGGGGGGGGGGGGGATCAAGTCGCAGCAGATTGATGATGATGGTTTGGGTGACATGGTCGTGGATGCAGGCCGGGGAGGAGCGGTTCTCGGTGGAGGTGGACGCGGAGGAGCGGGTGTGGTACGAGGTGGTGTCCTTCTCCAAGCCGGCGCACCCGCTGTCGGCGCTGTGCTACCCCTACGTGCGGTTCCGGCAGAGGCACTTCGCGCGGGAGTCCGGCAAGGCGGTGCTCAGGCACGTCGCCGCCGCCTGCTCCTCCTCCAGGACGCCGCCGCCGACGCAGTGAAGAGGCCCTGCATCTTCTTCTCTGTAGACTGAAGGGAGGGATGGAGCTGCTTCCATTGGGTGAGTGTATGTACATGTGGCAGAACAAAGAGAAAGATGGCAGGTCGCTCTCGTGGTTCCAGTCCTTTTTTCCTTTTTCTTTTTTGAAATAATTTATTTTCCAGCCTTTGTTAGACATCAGCTGCCTAATTTTTTGTACTGACGTCGGCCGCGACGGAACGACGTGAGTTTCTTCCTCGTCAGAGACGGGGTGCAGGGCTGTTGCCGGCGAACATGAGATCAGAGGGTTTAGAGGAATGGCCTTGGGCGATGGCGGCACGACGGTGTGCTGCGGCCGAGGGGAGGTCGGCGACGGCGGCACAGCGGTGTGCTGTGGCGAGGGAAGGTCGGCAGCGCGAGGAAGAGAGTGAATTGCAGAAAACCACCACATTGACGCTCAAGTTTGCAGAAAACACTGTTCTAGGAATTTCTGTCAGAAAGCACTGATTCTCGACTTAATCTTTTGCAAAAAACACTGATATGTGGCTTAGGTCATTTTAATGATGATTATGACACTTGGGTCCCACTGGACAGGGTGATGTGGCAAAAAAAATTGCCACATAGACACTTTGACTGGTCAATCCCCTTCTTCTTCCCCCATCTCTCGCCATCGCCCCTCAGATCCAGGCCATGGCGCCGGCCCGGTCCCCGCCGCCATGCCACCTCATCCTCCCCTGCTTCCTCTACCTTCTCCTCCTGGCCGCCGCGTCGGTGCTGTCCGCCTCCCACGGGCTCGCCCACCTGTACTCGCTGCATAGCCTCGCCCACGCAACGTCAGGTCCTCCAACGTGTTGCTTCGGCCGGACTACGCCGCCGCCGCGCTCTGCGACTTCTGCCTCGACCCGATCTATGCGCCGTCGTCCATCCGCGCCCCGGAGGTGGTGGACACGCGCGGATGTGTACTCCCTCGGCGACTCGGCGTGCTCACCGCGGAGCCCGAACCTGCACCCCAGCAAGCTCCTCCCCTCAGTGCGCCGCCCCCATTCCCCGGGATCTTGAGCTCCACCACGGCGGGTAGCACCCGGCCTCGCCTCAATCTGATGAGCCACGGGAGTAGCCCCTCCGAATTCTTCTGCCTCCCCAACCCCTTCCTTCACCATCAGTTCAGGACATGGCCGCCGGAGTTCCCTCCGTCAGGACCGTGGCCGGAGCTGCACACGCCCAGCAACGCCGCCTGCTACCCACGGCGACAAGCACCAGCGGCGGCGGCGGGCGGCGGCAGGAAGCCAAGTGCTTGTCGGAGCAGGAGTGCGGGGGCTCTGGGGAGGAGGCACGTGGTGGCGAGCCCGAGCGGCAACCCCCGCCGCACCATGCGGCAGTGGGAACCAAAGCGACGGCGGGCTGCGCTATTGCGAAATAGACCAGTCAAACGAGTCTATGTGGCGTTTTTTTTGGCCAAGTCAGCTTCTGAAGAGCCGGACCCATATGTCACAGTCATCATTAATATGGCCTGAGCCGAGTATTAGCGTTTTCTGCAAAAGATTAGGCCGGAAATCAGTGTTTTTTTGGCAGAAATTCGTAGAACGGTGTTTTTTGCAAACCTATGCGTTAATGTGGTGGTTTTCTACAATTCACTCCGAGGAAGAAGATGATTTTTTTTAGGAAGCTGTAGCAGCACAGGCGCTCCTGAAGATTGCGTCGGTTGTTTTGGTCTGTGTCACGCACTCGCTATCAAGATGATAAGGAAGGAAAAACGCGTGGCACCGGCCGCGACGGAAGGACGTGAGTGAGTGAAAGACAGACGTGGTGACAGAGCCCACCCATCCATCCCCTCTTCCCATGCCTGCCGCATGGTTGGGCGCATCCGATGTGGGTCCGTCAGAGTGGGAGTCAGATCACAGTCATACCAATGGTCTGCTCTTCCGTCCCCATCACTCGGTCGCGCACGCACGTTGCTTTGCTGGTCGTCTCGTTTGAATGAATTCTGAACGGGGAACGGGAATCCGAGGCGAACAATCCCCAGCAGCAGGGCAGGCGGGTGCGTTGAACCAATTCTCGCTACGGTATCCTATGCTGCTCTACTCCTTCAAGATACGGTACGCTTTCTTTGTTCGTTTTCGCTCCGTCGGCCACCCACCAAATCCGAGAAAACAAACACTACTCCCGCTAGGATGTAGCACTATCTGTTGAGACTAACAGACCGGCGAAAAACCCTTTTTTAAAAAAAAAAAGACTAGCGGAAATATGTTTAAGCGGATTCGTTAATAAATCTCAAACAACCCACGACTGTTTTTTAAATACCCGATCAACTATAACAGTCTGATTTTACGCTGGTGCGTTGAATCAATTCCCGCTGCAGTATCCTATGCTGCTGCTCCTTCCTTGATACTGTACGATATATACGCTTTCTTCGTTTTGTCCGCCGGTTATCCATCCACCAAAGCCGGGAACCAACAAATACGATCCATGTATCCTCTGTTTCGAGACTAATACTAACTGACTAGCCCAAAAACCTTTAAAGAAACAAGCTACCGAAAACCTTCCTTAATACTGTACGATATATACGCTTTCACTAGTGCAGAACCGGGCAATAGCACCGGTTCGTAAGGCCTTTTAGTGTCGGTTCCATAACCGGCACTAAAGTGTGGGCACTAAAGCCCCCCCTTTAGTATCGGTTCAGCACGAAGCAGTGCTAAAGGGCAACCACGTGGCACGAGCCAGCTCTGGGGGCCGGGAGCCCTTTAGTACCGGTTGGTAACACCAACCGGTACTAAAATGTTTGGGGGGTTTTTCGTTTTATGATTTTTTTTCATTTAATTTTGTGTTTTCCATTTTAATTCTTTTTCGTTTGCCGGTATTTTATGATACTACACATTGTACACGTTATGCATATATATATATATATATATATATATATATAGAATTTCTAGTAGAACCAATCATATATATATCATCAA
The DNA here is from genome assembly GCF_056163025.1 of Triticum urartu. Lineage (NCBI taxonomy): Eukaryota > Viridiplantae > Streptophyta > Magnoliopsida > Poales > Poaceae > Triticum > Triticum urartu. Next base: position 666,555,014 of record NC_141877.1, on the reverse strand, counting down.
TGTCTCACAAACCATCATATTAATTCACACATACACACATGTATAGCTATATACAATTTCTCCTACATATGCATGTTGCCTTCGGAGCCAGTGGCATTAGCCTAATTGGTGCCTTCGGAGCACGATGACAATTGGAAGTGGTTCATGACCTGGTCGATGGGGGCGGTAGCGGGTAATAGTATTCTCCCTTCGGATTTATGACCTGGTCGAGCAAAAATCCCGTTATTTCCTCTTGAAGTGCTTCTACGCGCTCCGTTTCTAGGAGCTTGTCCCGCACCTCTTTGAACTGTTAAGAAGGAGATCAATATGCATGTGTATTAGTTGTGTGACTAGATATCGATAATGGTGTAAAAATTGTGAATAGTGTTCTGACAAGCGTACCCATTCCTGTCTTTGAGATCTGCTCCTTTTGGACGCCATCATGCGAATGTTCTCACAAACGCAGAATGCACACAGATCAGTCCCCTGCGCCTGCTTCAGGGCCTTTATTACGAGAATGGAATTTAATTTGATCAGATAATAATTAATCAAGCATGATAATTAAAGAGATGGCAGCTAGCTAGCTAGCTAGTACTACTTAATTACTTACCTTGGGTCGAAACCATTTCAGTTGTCGTTTCCATTCGATTTCCGTGACGCTGATGAACCTTGCCCAAGCCCTGCCCGCCGACAAAGAAAATGAATAAAGGGGTTATTAAATAGTTCATATCATGAAATGACAAACTAAATAGGCCGAGATATATAGTTAATAATGATTGAAATTACCTGTTGACTATCCCAAACAAGATGTTATAGTCACTATTTGCTTTGAGTAGTGAGTCTAGTATTTCAACTGTTCCGGCGTCAACTTTAATGATACACAAGATCCAGTGAAATCTGCATGCACACACGTTTGCATGTCTTAATTAAGCGGGCATATGTAAGCAAAAACATGTAGCTAGCTAGTAGGCAAAAACAGAGAATTTATAGTACAAGAAAGTGTGACTCACTGGAAGTTGTAAGGAAGTAGTATATCTTCATTGTATTTGAGGCGCTTCAAGAACTCTAGCATGTTGTCCTCTACCTGCTTTTCATGATGCTTGTTTATTTTCCATGTGTATTCATTAACGGTGTTTGGGTCAATGAACCCAATGCCATAGCGTCCACCTTTTCTCATTTCATACATCTTCATCCTGCATAATACCACAGAAAAGAATATGGTGAGGATAATTACAGGTAATGATTGATCAAAAGGATCACTACAGCTAGCTTGAGACTTAAATTACAGAAAGAAATCACTTACAGACAATAGCAACTAACGATAGATTTGTCGAGTGCGTCTTGATTGTATAACTGAAACAGTTTAGAATACTCAACGGTCACAGGTTTCTAATGGTAGTAATGATCCTTCTTGACTTGCACCATGAGGGACTCTCGATCGAATCTCTTGGTAATGTCCATGTACCATTGATGCAATTCATACATTCTCGTTGGGAGCTTCTTGACCTCTTCTGGCTTGACCAAAGGTTGGCCCCGGGCATATTTCCGTTTTATTTCCTCCTCTGTAAGCACAGGCATGTCCTCGATCTCGAGGAGTTGTCCAACAGTGATGTTAAGAGTTTCAGCCTGCATTATATGCTCCTGGGTTATTACCACATCGCCCACCTCGGGAACATAAACTGTTTGCCCACAATAATATTGGGGGCGCGTACTGTCACGTGTTGTTGGCGGCACAACAAGCGGGGGGATCGATTGCGCCGCCTGTTCTCCCAGCTGGGCAACGGTTTTCCCGCATTTTTTGACAGCTGCTTGTTGTTTGCTCGAGCTCGAGCTCGCCTCCTTCTGTAGACGTTGTCGATGTAACTTCCTGATGTGGCGCTCATAGTCTGTGTCAGCAGGCTTAGGAGCTGGTGGTTGAGCCATACGAATGAAGTGGTCAACTACTTCCACAGGCATTTTCTCCCTTGGCGGCGGTGGCGGTTTCGGTTCAAAATGGGCGTCGACTTCTGCCCGCACTATGGCATTGGTTTGCTCCTCGGTCCTGTCATAAGCCCTCTCAGGAAGAGGAGTAGTGAGGTTTGGACCATATTTATATCGCTTGCCTCCGCCTGTACTTCTTGTACTATGACCTCGACTCGTACCGCTACGCACCATAGCTGCGGGGTGTCTCTTCTGCGATTGCTGAGGCGGCGAAGACGGCTGACAGGGCTGAGTTGGACAAGGAGGAGTGGCCTGAAGTTGTGCCGGACTTGGAGGAGGAGTGGCCTGAGGTTGTGCCGGACTTGGAGGAGGAGTGGACGTCTGACGCGTTGGTGGACTTGGAGGAGCGGGAGTCTGCTGACTCGGTGGCGGACTTCGACGAGGAGTCGGGTGACGCGGTGTCGGTGACCTTCGAAAGATGATGCAATCCTTTCTCCATAGGATGATACGATGTTTGGCTTCTCCGAGTGTGTGCTCCTCGTCACCTCCAGGAATGTCAAGCTCTAGCCCCGAATATTGGTCCACCACCTCATCAACCACGACACGAGCATAGCCTGCTGGAATCGGGTTGCAATGGAAGGTTGCATCGGGGGAATTTGTATAAGCAACGTCGTCCGCCACCTTCAAGGATATGTTCTTAATTTTGAAGTGTAGCTCGCAGTTAGTGTTCTCCGCGATGTCATCCGCGGGGTATCTATCCAGCATTGCGTCAAACGGGGCGGAACCCACGCTGCTTCTCGGCATGGATGGGGCGGTGGTATCCAATGCTGGATCATCCGCTAGCTGCTGCAGCTGCTGAGACCCCCTTTGCTGGCTAAGTGAGTCGATCTGCTCCTGCTGCCGCTGGAATTTGACTACCAAGTCCGCGTGCGCTGATTCTAGGCCTTGAAGGCGTTCATAGTCCAGCTTCCTCTTCTCCTCCTCCATCTTCATCTGCTTCTCCTCCACAATCTTCCTTCTCGCACGGGTTCTATAGTCGGCGTTCCAGTCCGAAAACCCCTCATACCACGGAATAGCGCCCTTGCCTCGTGTTCTTCCCGGGTGTTCAGGATTTCCCAGGGCACGCGTAAGCTCGTCGTTCTCTCTGTTGGGCTGGAACACCCCCGTTCGAGCTTCTTCTATTGCAACAAGTATATTATCGTCGGCTCCGTTCAGACATGCCTTCGTCGAAACTTTGCCTGTCTTCGGGTCCAACTCCCCCCCTGCGCATAGAACCAAGTCCTGCACCTGGGGGGCCAGCTCATAGTAACCGGAGTGACACCTGCATCCTCCATCTCTTTCTCAGACTTATCCCACTTAGGCATTGCCACCGCGTAGCCACCTGGCCCCAGCTTATGGAACTTATCCTTTTTTTGGCATTCTTCTTATTTATTCTCGACCGTTCCTTAGCTAATTCTGAATCCTTGAATTTCACGAAATCGTCCCAATGAGCACTTTGATTCTCTAGTGTTCTCTCGAATACTGGAGTCTTCCTTCCTCCCTTGACGTACTTGTCCCATTCACGATTCTTGTGGTTCTTGAATGCAACCGCCATCTTCCTAAGAGCAGCGTCCTTAACTTTCTGCACATCTGCTTCTATGAAATGATCTGGTAGGGTGAAATGTTCCATGAGCGTATCCCAAAGCAGACTTTTTTGTCTGTCGTCGACAAAAGTAAGATCTGGACGTGGCTTTGCTGGCTCTCTCCATTCTTGAAGGGAGATCGGGAGTTGGTCCTTCACAAGAACTCTGCACTGACGAACGAACTTGTCCGCAATCTGCTTAGGCGCTAATGGTTCTCCATTAGGTCTGATTGCCTCGATTTTATACTTTATGCCCTCCTTCATCTTTTTGTTCGGGCCTCGTTTCGTCCTGTTGCCTGAAGATTTGCTCGATCCGGATGGCTGAAAGAAGAAAGATCGGTTCGTTAATATATCTTCAACTCATTTAAAACATGTGATGATCACCAGATGCCTGCTTATATAAATATATATACCTCGCCGGTCTTTGTTGTTTCAGGATCAACATGTTCTTCGTCATCGTCGTTCATGACTTCATCAATTCGGTCGTCGCGATCGAATATCATATCACCCTCTCCGGTGTTGTTTAGAAATTCGGAGCCGTCATAATCTTCTTCATTCTGATCATCATCTGGCCCGCGTATGATATCGAACATGGTCTGTTCTCCCTCTCTGTCGGTATTGTCCGCCATAGCTTTTATTTAACTATGCCAAAAGAAATATAAAACAATTTAGTATTCAAATTACATCGTCTCGAATAATAGATATAATCTCGAATACATCGTCTCGAATAATAGATATAGTCTCGAATACATCGTCTCGAATAATAGATATAATCTCGAATACATCGTCTCGAATAATATATAATATTGAATAGTACATCACTGGCTAGGTAGCTAATTAAAGATCGAATACTACAGAAGAATCTAGGACACTCGCGGTTCCTGCGGCGCGGGCGGTGGACACCCAAAGAAAAGGAACCCTCACAGGATCATAGCTGAAGTGAGATCCCTGAAGAAACTGCCAGGTATTGGAGAACCTGCCGCCCTCTAACGCAACCATGTAGCGATGGACGTGCTCGTCCTCCTCCCTGACACGGCGACGTACCACCTCCGGCGGGGCCGGCTCCCTCCGCATCGAAACTGGCCCACGCGAACGCCACCAAACGAGATTAGGGTCGACGACGGGACCCGGGGCCGGGTTCCTCATCAAGCGGCGCGCCCCTCCAGGCAGCATCTCCCAGTGCCAGCCCGGCGGAGCCCAGTCCCGGACATGGGTCAGCCGGACATCGTCGCGGATGCGTCGACGGCGAGGATGCGGGCCGGGCATCGTCGAGAACAAATACTAGCTATATGCCCGTAAAAATTAACATTTTTTTAATGATTGGATTTTGATAACTAAAATTTCTAACATTTCTATATAACACTAATTATGCTATCATTGCATATGTCAAAATTCTATATGCTATTTCATACTAATTAAGCATCTAACACTAAAAACAGAAAACACAACTTTTATACATCCATTAAAAAACTGAAAAATAACATTATATAAAAAATTTCCATACTAATTAAACACTAATTATATCCATCTAACATGCATTCATACATATATACTAGTGAAAAAATAATAATCTAAAAAAACTAAACTAATTAAACATACAAAATACGTATATACTAATATATACATGCATTAATTCATACATATGTACGTGTGTGTGTGTGTTCATCATGCTTGTGTGTGTGTGTATGGGCTCGGGGAGGGGAAGCGCCCATGGTGGCCGCCGGGGGCGAGGGAGAGGGGTTAGAGGGGGAGAGCTCATAGCGGGGCGACGGCGAGGCGATGGCCGGGGGCGGCGACGGGCCGGGGCATGACGTGGGGGCGGCGACGCGGGGACGGCGCGACGGGGACGGGCCCGGGGCAGCAACGGAGACGAGGGCGGCGACGGGGACGGGGGCGGCGACGGGGACGGAGTCGATCGATCGGGGCGCGCGGGCGGTGCTTCAATGGGGAAACAGAGGAAGAAACAGAGGGAGAATGAAATTTTCGTAAGTGTTGTATATATAGAAGGCACCTTTAGTACCGGTTGGAGCCACCAATCGGTACTAACGGCCTGTTTTGGCCGGGCCAAGCGGCGGGAACCGCACCCCGTTTAGTACCGGTTGGTGGCTCCAGCCGGTAATAAAGGCCCCCCTTTCGTACCGGTTGGTGCCGCGAACCGGTACTAAAGGGGGTGCGCTGGCGCAGGTGCGGTGCGCAAGTTTAGTCCCACCTCGCTAGCCGAGGGGCGACCGCACTGGTTTATAAACCCCCGTGCGGTAGCTCTCTCGAGGTCCTCTCCAAAGCAAGCCTACTGGGCCTACATGTTCTGTGCTGCCCTGTTGGCCTACTGGGCCTTTGCGGGCCTGCATCCTGGCCCAACAACAGGTTGGGTTTCTAGTCGTATGCAGGCCGCTCTGGCCTAGTAGGCGGGCTTTTTTTTATTTTTTCTGCTTTATTTATTTTTGAGTTGTTTTTTTTGTGTATTTAGAGTTTCTTTGTGAATATTTTTGCTTTAGGTACAAAAAATTACAAACTTTTTGTTAGTGCCCGTAGTTTTCAAATTTGAATAGTTTAAATTTTGAATTATTAGAAATTAGTGTGAATCACTAGTTTGTGAATAACTTAACTTTAAAAATCAGTAAAGGCATGAAAGAATTTTTTTGCACATAAAGAAAGTGTTAGTAACTCGAAATAAAAGCTACGGAATAAACGGAGACTAGCTAAAGGTGAGCTGACGATATGTGTTGGAAGTGTTTCCAATGTTGATATGATCAAGCATCGCACGCTCCCTCTACCATCGAGATTGGTGTTAAACCTGAATAATTGTTATTTGGTGTTTGCGTTGAGCATAGACATGATTGGATTATGTCTATCGCAATACGGTTATTCATTTAAGGAGAATAATGGTTACTCTGTTTATTTGAATAATACCTTCAATGGTCTTACGCCTAAAGTGAATGGTTTATTGAATCTCGATCGTAGTGATACACATGTTCATGCCAAATGATAGTAATGATAGTACCAACTACTTGTGGCACTGCCACGTAAGTCATATCGGTATAAAACGCATGAAGAAGCTCCATGTTGATGGATCTTTGGACTCACTCATTTTTGAAAGGATTGAGACACGCGAACCATGTTTGTTGGTAGATATGCATGAAGAAACTCTATACAGATGGATCGTTTGGACTCACTTGATTTTGAATCACTTGAGACATGCAAATCATACCACATGGGCAAGATGACTGAAAGCCTCGTTTTCAGTAAAATGGAACAAGAAAGCAACTTGTTGGAAGTAAGACATTTTGATGTGTGCAGTCCAATGAGTGTTGAGGCATATAGTGGGTATCATTACATTCTTACTTCACAGATGATTCGAGTAGATGCTAAGAATATTTACTTGATGAATCATGAGTCTGAATTATTGAAAGGTTCAAGTAATTTCAGGGTGAAGTTGAAAGATCGTCGTGACAAGAGGATAAAAGATTTATGATATGATCATAGAGATGAATATCTGAATTACGAGTTTGGCACAGAATTAAGACATTGTGGAAATTGTTTCACAACTAATACAGCCTGGAACACCATAGTGTGATGGTGTGTCCGAACATCATAACTGCACCCTATTGGATATGATGCATACCATGATGTCTCTTATCGAATTACCACGATAGTTTATGGGTTAGGCATTAGAGACAACCACATTCACTTTAAATAGGGCACCACGTAATTCCGTTGAGACGACACCGTATGAACTATGGTTTAGAGAAACCTAAGCTGTCATTTCTTAAAAGTTTGGGGCTGCGACGCTTATGTGAAAAAGTTTCAGGCTGATAAGCTCAAACCCAAAGCGGATAAATGCATCTTCATAGGACACCCAAAACAGTTGGGTATACCTCCTGTCTCAGATCCGAAAGCAATAGGGATTGTTTCTAGAATCGGGTCCTTTCTCGAGGAAAAGTTTCTCTTGAAAGAATTGAGTGGGAGGATGGTGGAGACTTGATGAGGTTATTGAACCGTCTCTTCAACTAGTGTGTGACAGGGCACAGGAAGTTGTTCCTGTGGCACCTACACCAATTGAAGTGGAAGCTTATGATAGTGATCATGAAACTTCAGATCAAGTCACTACCAAACCTCGTAGGATGACAAGGATGCGTACTACTTCAGAGTGGTACGTAATCCTGTCTTGGAAGTCATGTTGCTAGACAACAATGAACCTACGAGCTATGGAGAAGCGATGGTGGGCCTGGATTCTGATAAATGGCTCGAGGCCATAAAATCCGAGAGAGGATCCATGTATGGAAACGAAGTGTAGACTTTGACAGAACAACTCGATGGTCGTGAGGCTGTTGAGTATAGATGGATTTTAAAAGGAAGACGGACAATGATGGTAAATGTCACCATTAAGAAAGCTCGACTTGTCGTTAAGATGTTTTCTGACAAGTTCAAGGAGTTGACTACGGTGAGATTTTCTCACTCGTAGAGATGCTAAGAGTATGTTGGAATTATATTAGCAGTCACTGCATTATTTATGAAATCTTGCAGATAGGATGTCAAAACATTGTTTCCTCGACGTTTTTCTTGAGGAAAGGTTGTATGTGATACAATCGGATGGTTTTGTCAATCCTAAAAGATGCTAATAAGTATGCAAAGCCCCAGCAATCCTTCTGAGGACTGGAGTAAGCATCTCGGAGTTGGAATGTATGCTTTGATGAGATGATCAAAGATTTTGGGTGGATACAAAGTTTATGAGAAACTTGTATTTCCAAAGAAGTGAGTGGGAGCACTATAGAATTTCTGATGAATATATGTTGTTGACATATTGTTGATCAAAAATGACGTAGAATTTCTGGAAAGCATATAGGGTTATTTGGAAAGTGTTTTTCAATGGAAAGCCTGGATTAAGCTATTTGAGTATTGAGCATCAAGATCTATAAGGATAGATCAAAACGCTTAATGGTACTTTCAAATGAGCACATACCTTGACATGATCTTGAAGGTGTTCAAGTTGGATCAGTCAAAGAAGGAGTTCTTGCCTGAGTTGTAAGGTATGAAGTTAAGACTTAAAGCTCGACCACGGCAGAATAGAGAGAAAGGACGAAGGTCGTCCCATATGCTTAAGACGTAGGCTCTACAGTATGCTATGCTGTGTGCCGCACCTGAAGTGTGCCTTGCCATGAATCAGTCAAGGGGTACAAGAGTGATCCAAGAATGGATCACAGGACAGCGGTCAAAGTTATCCTTAGTAACTAGTGGACTAAGGAAGTTTCTCGGTTATGGAGGTGGTAAAAGAGTTCGTCGTAAAGGGTTACGTCGATGCAAGCTTAACACCTATCCGGATAGCTCTGAGTAGAGATACCGGATACGTATAATGGAGCAGCAATTTAGAATAGCTCCAAGTAGAACAGTTATTTGGAATAGCTCCAAATAGAACGTGGTAGCTACATCTAGGAGATGACATAGAGATTTGCGAAGTACATACGGATCTGAATGTTGCAGACCCGTTGACTAAAACCTCTCTCACAAGCAACATGATCAAACCTAGAACACATTGAGTGTTAATCACATAGTGATGTGAACTAGATTATTGACTCTAGTAAACTCTTTGGATGTTGGTTACATGGCGATGTGACCTGTGAGTGTTAATCACATGGCGATGTGAACTAGATTATTGACTCTAGTGCAAGTGGGAGACTGTTGGAAATATGACCTAGAGGCAATAATAAATTGATTATTATTATATTTCCTTGTTCATGATAATCGTTTATTATCCATGCTAGAATTGTATTGATAGGAAACTCAGATACATGTGTGGATACATAGACAACACCATGTCCCTAGTAAGCCTCTAGTTGACTAGCTCGTTGATCAATAGATGGTTACGGTTTCCTGACCATGGACATTGGATGTCATTGATAATGGGATCACATCATTAGGAGAATGATGTGATGGACAAGACCCAATCCTAAGCATAGCACTAGATCGTGTAGTTCGTATGCTAAAGCTTTTCTAATGTCAAGTATCATTTCCTTAGACCATGAGATTGTGCAACTCCCGGATACCGTAGGAGTGCTTTGGGTGTGCCAAACGTCACAACATAACTGGGTGGCTATAAAGGTACACTACAGGTATCTCCAAAAGTGTCTGTTGGGTTGGCACGAATCGAGAATGGGATTTGTCACTCCGTGTAAGCGGAGAGGTATCTCTGGGCCCACTCGGTAGGACATCATCATAATGTGCACAATGTGATCAAGGAGTTGATCACGGGATGATGTGTTACGGAATGAGTAAAGAGACTTGCCGGTAACGAGATTGAACAAGGTATCGGGATACCGACGATCGAATCTCGGGCAAGTATCGTACCGCTAGACAAAAGGAATTGTATACGGGATTGATTAAGTCCTTGACATCGTGGTTCATCCGATGAGATCATCGTGGAACATGTGGGAGCCAACATGGGTATCTAGATCCCGCTGTTGGTTATTGACCGGAGAACGTGTCGGCCATGTCTGCATGCTTCCCGAACCCGTAGGGTCTACACACTTAAGGTTCGGTGACGCTAGGGTTATAGAGATATTAGTATGCGGTAACCCGAAAGTTGTTCGGAGTCCCGGATGAGATCCCGGACGTCCCGAGGAGTTCCGGAATGGTCCGGAGGTAAAGAATTATATATAGGAAGTGCTGTTTCGGCCATCGGGACAAGTTTCGGGGTCACCGGTATTGTACCGGGACCACCGGAAGGGTCCCGGGGGTCCACCGGGTGGGGCCACCTGCCTCAGAGGGGCCACATGGGCTGTAGGGGGTGCGCCTTGGCCTATATGGGCCAAGGGCACCAGCCCCAAGAGGCCCATGCACCAAGAGAAGAGGGAAAGGAAGAGTCCTAAAGGGGGAAGGCACCTCCGAGGTGCCTTGGGGAGGAGGGACTCCTCCCTAGCCGCACCCTTCCTTGGAGGAAGGGCCAAGGCTGCGCCCCCCCTCTCCCTTGGCCCTATATATAGTGGGGGAAAGGGAGGGAAGCCCCATCTAAGGCCTGGCGCCTCCCTCTCCCTCCCGTGACACATCTCCCTCCTCCCGCAGCGCTTGGCGAAGCCCTGTTGGAATCCCGCTACTTCCACCACCACGCCGTTGTGCTGTTGGATCTCCATCAACCTCTCCTCCCCCCTTGCTGGATCGAGAAGGAGGAGACGTCGCTGCTCCGTACGTGTGTTGAACGCGGAGGTGCCGTCCGTTCGGCGCTAGGATCATCGGTGATTTGAATCACGACGAGTACGACTCCATCAACCCCGTTCTCTTGAACGCTTCCGCACGCGATCTACAAGGGTATGTAGATCCACTCCTCCCTCGTTGCTAGATGACTCCATAGATTGATCTTGGTGACACGTAGGAAAATTTTGAATTTCTGCTACGTTTCCCAACAGAAACTCCATACTGATGGACTTTTGGAACCACTTGATTATGAATCACTTGGTACTTGCGAACCGTGCCTCATGGGCAAGATGACTAAAACGCCATTCTCCGGTACTATGGAGAGAGCAACAGATTTGTTGCAAATCATACATACTGATGTATATGGTCTGATGAATATTGAGGCTCGTGGCGGATATCGTTATTTTCTCACCTTCACAGATGACTTAAGCGGATATGGATATATCTACTTAATGAAACATAAGTCTGAAACGTTTGAAAAGTTCAAAGAATTTCAGAGTGAAGTTGAAAATCATCGTAACAAAAAAATAAAGTTTCTACGATCTGATCGTGGAGGAGAATATTTGAGTTACGAGTTTGGTGTACATTTGAAACAATGCGGAATAGTTTCGCAACTCACGCCACCCAGAACACCACAGCGTAATGGTGTGTCCAAACGTCGTAATCATACTTTACTAGATATGGTGCGATCTATGATGTCTCTTACTGATTTACCGCTATCGTTTTGGGGTTATGCTTTGGAGACGGCCGCATTCACGTTAAATAGGGCACCATCAAAATCCGTTGAGACGACGCCTTATGAACTATGGTTTGGCAAGAAACCAAAGTTGTCGTTTCTGAAAGTTTGGGGCTGCGATGCTTATGTGAAAAAGCTTCAACCTGATAAGCTCGAACCCAAATCGGAGAAATGTGTCTTCATAGGATATCCAAAGGAGACTATTGGATACACCTTCTATCACAGATCCGAAGGCAAGACTTTTGTTGCTAAGTTCGGAAACTTTCTGGAGAAGGAGTTTCTCTCGAAAGAAGTGAGTGGGAGGAAAGTAGAACTTGACGAGGTAACTGTACCTGCTCCCTTATTGGAAAGTAGTGCATCACAGAAAACTATTTCTGTGACACCACCAATTAGTGAGGAAGCTAATGATAATGATCATGAAACTTCAGAACAAGATACTACTGAACCTCGTAGATCAACCAAAGTGAGATCCGCGCCAGAGTGGTACGGTAATCCAGTTCTGGAAGTCATGCTACTAGATCATGATGAACCTACGAACTATGAAGAAGCTATGGTAAGCCCAGATTCCGCAAAATGGCTTGAAGCCATGAAATCTGAGATGGGATCCATGTATGAGAACAAAGTGTGGACTTTGGTTGACTTGCCCAATGATCGGCAAGCAATTGAGAATAAATGGATCTTCAAGAAGAAGACTGACGCCAACGGTAATATTACTGTCTACAAAGCTCGACTTGTCGCAAAAGGGTTTCAGCAAGTTCAAGGGGTTGACTACGATGAGACCTTCTCACCCGTAGCGATGCTTAAGTCTGTCTGAATCATGTTAGCAATTGCCGCATTTTATGATTATGAAATTTGGCAGATGGATGTCAAAACTGCATTCCTGAATGGATTTCTGGAAGAAGAGTTGTATATGATGCAACCGGAAGGTTTTGTCGATCCAAAGGGAGCTAACAGAGTGTGCAAACTCTAGCGATCCATTTATGGACTGGTGCAAGCCTCTCGGAGTTGGAATAAACGCTTTGATAGTGTGATCAAAGCATTTGGTTTTATACAGACTTTTGGAGAAGCCTGTATTTACAAGAAAGTGAGTGGGAGCTCTGTAGCATTTCTGATATTATATGTGGATGACATATTACTGATTGGAAATGATATAGAATTTCTGGATAGCATAAAGGGATACTTGAATAAGAGTTTTCCAATGAAAGACCTCGGTGAAGCTGCTTACATATTAGACATAAAGATCTATAGAGATAGATCAAAACGTTTAATTGGACTTTCACAAAGCACATACCTTGACAAGATTTTGAAGAAGTTCAAAATGGATCAAGCAAAGAAAGGGTTCTTGCCTGTGTTACAAGGTGTGAAGTTGAGTCAGACTCAATGCCCGACCACTACAGAAGATAGAGAGAAAATGAAAGATGTTCCCTATGCTTCAGCCATAGGCTCTATCATGTATGGAATGCTGTGTACCAGACCTAATGTGTGCCTTGCTATAAGTCTACCAGGGAGGTACCAAAGTAATCCAGGAGTGGATCACTGGACAGCGGTCAAGAACATCCTAAAGTACCTGAAAAGGACTAAGGATATGTTTCTCGTATATGGAGGTGACAAAGAGCTCATCGTAAACGGTTACGTTGATGCAAGCTTTGACACTGATCCGGACGATTCTAAATCGCAAACCGGATACGTGTTTACATTAAACGGTGGAGCTATCAGTTGGTGCAGTTCTAAACAGAGCGTCATGGCGGGATCTACGTGTGAAGCAGAATACATAGCTGCTTCGGAAGCAGCGAATGAAGGAGTCTGGATGAAGGAGTTCATATCCGATCTAGGTGTCATACCTAGTGCATCGGGTCCAATGAAAATCTTTTGTGACAATACTGGTGCAATTGCCTTGGCGAAGGAATCCAGATTTCACAAGAGAACCAAGCACATCAAGAGACGCTTCAATTCCATCCGGGATCTAGTCCAGGTGGGAGACATAGAGATTTGCAAGATACATACGGATCTGAATGTTGCAGACCCGTTTACTAAGCCTCTTCCACGAGCAAAACATGATCAGCACTAAGGCTCCATGGGTGTTAGAATCATTACTGTGTAATCTAGATTATTGACTCTAGTGCAAGTGGGAGACTGAAGGAAATATGCCCTAGAGGCAATAATAAAGTTATTATTTATTTCCTTATATCATGATAAAAGTTTATTATTCATGCTAGAATTGTATTAACCGGAAACATAATACATGTGTGAATACATAGACAAGCAGAGTGTCACTAGTATGCCTCTACTTGACTAGCTCATTAATCAAAGATGGTTATGTTTCCTAACCATGGACAAAGAGTTGTTATTTGATTAACGGGATCACATCATTAGTTGAATGATCTGATTGAAATGACCCATTCCATTAGCTTAGCACCCGATCGTTTAGTATGTTGCTATTGCTTTCTTCATGACTTATACATGTTCCTATGACTATGAGATTATGCAACTCCCGTTTGCCAGAGGAACGCTTTGTGTGCTACCAAACGTCACAACGTAACTGGGTGATTATAAAGGAGCTCTACAGGTGTCTCCAAAGGTACATGTTGGGTTGGCGTATTTCGAGATTAGGATTTGTCACTCCGATTGTCGGAGAGGTATCTCTGGGCCCTCTCGGTAATGCACATCACTTAAGCCTTGCAAGCATTGCAACTAATGAGTTAGTTGCGGGATGATGTATTACAGAACAAGTAAAGAGACTTGCTGGTAACGAGATTGAACTAGGTATAGGATACCGACGATCGAATCTCGGGCAAGTAACATACCGATGACAAAGGGAACAACGTATGTTGTTATGCGGTCTGACCGATAAAAGATCTTCGTAGAATATGTAGGAACCAATATGGGCATCTAGGTCCCGCTATTGGTTATTGACCGGAGACGTGTCTCGGTCATGTCTACATTGTTCTCGAACCTGTAGGGTCCGCACGCTTAAGGTTTCGATGATAGTTATATTATGAGTTTATGCGTTTTGATGTACCAAAGGTTGTTCGGAGTCCCGGATGTGATCACGGACATGACGAGGAGTCTCGAAATGGTCGAGGCATAAAGATTGATATATTGGAAGCCTATGTTTGGATATCGAAAGTGTTCCTGGTGAAATCGGGATTTTACCGGATTACCGGGAGGTTACCGGAACCCCCCTGGGAGGTATATGGGCCTTAGTGGGCCTTAGTGGAAGAGAGGAGAGGTGGCCAGAGATGGGCCGCGCGCCCCTCCCCCCCTTGGTTCGAATAGGTCAAGGAGAGGGGGCCGGCCCCCCTTCCTCCTCTCTCTCCTCTTCCCCCCCCCCTCCGCGAATCCTATTCCAACTAGGAAAGGGGGGAGTCCTACTCCCGGAGGGAGTAGGACTCCTCCTGGCGCGCCTCCTCTTGGCCGGCCGCCCCCCCCCCCTTTGAACCTTTATATATGGAGGCAAGGGGCACCCCTAAGGAGATAAGTTGATCCACGTGATCATATTCTTAGTCGTGTGCGGTGCCCCCTTCCACCATAGTCCTCGATAATATTGTAGCGGTGCTTAGGCGAAGCCCTGCGACAGTAGTACATCAAGATCGTCACCACACCGTCGTGCTGACGGAACTCTTCCCCGACACTTTGCTGGATCGGAGTCCGGGGATCGTCATCGAGCTGAACGTGTGCTAGAACTCGGAGGTGCCGTAGTTTCGGTGCTTGATCGGTCGGGCCGTGAAGACGTACGACTACATCAACCAAGTTAACGCTTCCGTTGTCGATCTACAAGGGTACTTAGATCTCACTCTCCCCTCTCGTTGCTATGCATCACCATGATCTTGCGTGTGCGTAGGAAATTTTTTGAAATTACTACGTTCTCCAACAGAGGTGTCATGCATGGTACGTGTCTGCAACCAGCTGGCGAAACTCCTGGTTTGTTCACGTGTAATCCAGTCATCAGACCGCTCCGGGTGTTTGGAGCGTAGCAAATTCTTGTGTTCATCCATATACGGAGCCACCAAGGCGGAATTCTGTAGAACTGTGTAGTGTGCTTCAGTGAGAGAATGTCCGTCCATTCATATTATTTGTTCCCCTCCTAACGTGCCTTTTCCATCCAGTCTGCCCTTATGCCGCGATTCAGGAGCACCAATCGGCTTAAGGTCAGGAATAAAGTCAATACAAAACTCAATGACCTCCTCATTTTGACGGCCCTTGGAGATCCTTCCTTCTGGCCTAGCACAGTTATGAACATATTTCTTTAAGACTCCCATGAACCTCTCAAAGGGGAACATATTGTGTAGAAATACAGGACCCAAAACGTTAATCTCTTCACATAGGTGAACTAGGACGTGCGTCATGATGTTGAAGAAGGATGGTGGGAACACCAACTCGAAACTGACAAGACATTGCACCAAATCATTCTCTAACCTTGGTATGATTTCTGGATTGATTACCTTCTGAGAGATTGCATTGAGAAATGCACATAGCTTCACAATGGCTAATCGAACGTTTTCCGGTAGAAGCCCCCTCAATGCAACCGGAAGCAGTTGCGTCATAATCACGTGGCAGTCATGAGACTTTAGGTTCTGGAACTTTTTCTCTGCCATGTTTATTATTCCCTTTATATTCGACGAGAAGCCAGACGGTACCTTAATACTGAGCAGGCATTCAAAGAAGATTTCCTTCTCTTCTTTGGTAAGAGCGTAGCTTGCATGACCCTGATGTATGTCGTCTTTTCCGTGCATACGTTGCTGGTCCTCCCGTGCCTCAGGTGTATCTTTTGTCTTCCCATACACGCCCAAGAAGCCAAGCAGGGTCACACAAAGATTCTTCGTCACGTGCATCACGTCGATTGCGGAGCGGACCTCTAGGTCTTTCCAATAGGGCAGGTCCCAAAATATAGATTTCTTCTTCCACATGGGTGCACGTCCATCAGCGTCATTCGGAACAGGTTGTCCACCAGGACCCTTTCCAAAGACCACCTTCAAATCCTTGACCATATCATGTACATCAGCACCAGTACGGTGGCGAGGCTTCGTCCGGTGATCCGCCTCACCTTTGAAATGCTTGCCTTTCTTTCTTACGGGATGCCTGCTCGGAAGAAATTAACGATGTCCCAGGTACACATTCTTCTTACAATTAGCCAAATATATACTGTCGGTATCGTCCAAACAGTGCGTGCATGCGCGGTATCCCTTGTTTGTCTGTCCTGAAAGGTTATTGAGAGCAGGCCAATCATTGATGGTCACGAACAGCAACGCCTTTAGGTCAAATTCTTCCCCCATGTGCTCATCCCACGCACGTACACCTATTCCATTCCACAGTTGTAAGAGTTCTTCAACTAATGGCCTTAGGTACACATCAATGTCGTTGCCGGGTTGCTTAGGGCCTTGGATGAGCACTGGCATCATAATGAACTTCCGCTTCATGCACAACCAAGGAGGAAGGTTATACAAACATAGAGTCACAGGCCAGGTGCTATGGTTGCTGCTCTGCTCCCCAAAAGGATTAATGCCATCTGCGCTTAGACCAAACCATACGCTCCTTGCGTCATCTGCAAACTCCTTCCCGTACTTTCTTTCGATTTTTCTCCACTGCGACCCGTCAGCGGGTACTCTCAACTTTCCGTCTTTCTTACGGTCTTCACTGTGCCATCGCATCGCCGTGGCATGCTCTTTGTTTTGGAACAAACGTTTCAACCGTGGTATTATAGGAGCATACCACATCACCTTGGCAGGAATCTTCTTCCTGGGGCGCTCGCCCTCGACATCACCAGGGTCATCGCGACTGATCTTATAGCGCAATGCACCACATACCGGGCAAGCGTTCAAATCCTCGTACTCACCGCGGTAGAGGATGCAATCATTAGGGCATGCATGTATCTTCTGCACCTCTAACCCTAGAGGGCAAACAGCCTTCTTTGCTTCGTACGTACTCTCGGGCAATTCGTTGTCCTTTGGAAGCATATCCTTTATCATTACCAGCAACTTTCCAAATCCCTTGTCAGATACACCATTCTCTGCCTTCCATTGCAGCAATTCCAGTGTGGTGCCCAGCTTTTTCTTGTCACCTACGCAATTCGGGTACAACAATTTTTTGTGATCCTCTAACATGCGCTGCAACTTCTTCTTCTCCAAATCACTTGCGCAGTTTCTCTTTGCATCGGCAATGGCCCGACCTAGATCATCAACGGGCTCATCTGATGCCTCTTCTTCAGCTTCTTCCCGCATTGCCGGCTCAGCTTCTTCCCGCATTACCGGCTCAGCTTCTTCCCCCATTGTTGTATCATCGTATTCAGGGTACCCATGGCCAGGATAGCTGTCGTCGTCCTCTTCTTCTTCATTATCTTCCATCATAACCCCTCTTTCTCCGTGCTTATTTCAAACATTATAGTGGGGCATGAAACCGGACTTAAACAGGTGGACGTGAATGGTTCTTGACGTAGAGTAATTGTGACCATTCTTACAGCCAGCACATGGACAAGGCATAAAACCATCCGCCCGCTTGTTTGCCTCAGCCGCAAGCAGAAAAGTATGCATGCCCTCAACGAACTGGGGAGAGCATCGGTCATCGTACATCCATTGCCGTCTCATCTTCATTACACAACACCGAATAGACCAAATTAATACAAGTTCATACAACACTTAAATGCAACAAACAAATAACTCTCTGGCTAAAGCATTTAAATGCAACAACAAATGCGATCAAGATCGCAACTAAGGTAACAATGGATCCAACAGCATAATGATACCAAGCCTCACTATCGATGGCATATTTTCTAATCTTTCTAATCTTCAAGCGCATTTTCTCCATCTTGATCTTGTGATCATCGACGACATCGGCAACATGCAACTCCAATTCCATCTTCTCCCCCTCAATTCTTTTCAATTTTTCTTTCAAGTACTCGTTTTCTCTTTCAACTAAATTTAACCTCTCGACAATAGGGTCGGTTGGAATTTCCGGTTCACATACCTCCTAGAAAAAATTTCTATGTAAACTTGATGGGCATAATTTGTCAAAAACATGAAATGCAACTAGTTTTAAAAATAATATATATACCACATCTGAATCATAACAAGGACGAGGGCCGACGGGGACGGATATCAAAACCATGGCACTATATGTATAACAAACAACGTACGGGTAAGATAATTATACAAGTAACTACATATCCAAATCACACAAACATCAATTTTTATATAAAATTTCATGAACAAGAGGCTCACCACAAGGTGGTGCCGGCGACGGGACGGTGCTGGCGATCGACGGTGGTTACGACGGAGATTTAGAAGGCACTAAGTAAACCACACCTACATATGCCAACTAAGTGTTATTTTTGACCTCAAATTGCATATAAATCAATACTAGCACATCTATATATCCTCCCAAATTACTAAACTCACAAATTAATCACTATATAAAGCATTGCAAGAGCTAATCTAGCAATGAGAGATGAAAGGACAAAGTTGCTAACCTTTGTGATCATTTGAATGGATGAGGGCCTTCAAATCTTGACAAATTTTGGGCAAAATGTGTGATGAGCTCGAGAGGAAGAGGGGAAGAACAGAGAGGAGAGGGGAAAGGGGAAGAATAGAGCGAGCTCGGGTGGACGAAGGGTTTATGTAGGACGACCTTTAGTACCGGTTCGTGCCAAGAACCGGTACTAAAGGGGCCGGAGGGACCCCAGTCTGACAACATCCTGCCACCACTCTCATTAGTACCGGTTCGTGGCACGAACCGGTGCTAAAGGTTCGCCACGAACCGGTACTAATGAAAGCGGCCCGGCTAGCCGTTGGAACCGGCACTAATGTATACATTAGTGCCGTCTCAAATACAAACCGACACTAATGTGCTTCATGTTTGACCCTTTTTCTACTAGTGTTTCTTCGTTTCGTCCGCCGGCTATCCATCCACCAAAGCCGGAAACCAACAAATACGATCCATGTATCCTCTGTTTCGAGACTAATACTAACTGACTAGCCCAAAACCCTTTAAAGAAACAAGCTACCGAAAACCTTCCTTGATACTGTACGATATATACGCTTTCTTCGTTTCGTCCGCCTGCTATCCATCCACCAAAGCCGGAAACCAACAAATACGATCCATGTATCCTCTGTTTCGAGACTAATACTAACTGACTAGCCCAAAAACCTTTAAAGAAACAAGCTACCGAAAACCTACCTTGATACTGTACGATATATACGCTTTCTTCGTTTCGTCCGCCGGCTATCCATCCACCAAAGCCGGGAACCAACAAATACGATCCATGTATCCTCTGTTTCAAGACTAATACTAACTGACTAGCCCAAAACCCTTCAAAGAAACAAGCTACCGAAAACCTTCCTTGATACTGTACGATATATACGCTTTCTTCGGTTCGTCCGCCGGCTATCCATCCACCAAAGCCGGGAACCAACAAATACGATCCATGTATCCTCTGTTTCGAGACTAATACTAACTGACTAGCCCAAAACCCTTTAAAGAAACAAGCTACCGAAACCTTCCTTGATACTGTATGATATATACGCTTTCTTCGTTTCGTCCGCCGGCTATCCATCCACCAAAGCTGGGAACCAACAAATACGATCCATGTATCCTCTGTTTCGAGACTAATACTAACTGACTAGCCCAAAACCCTTTAAAGAAACAAGCAACCGAAAACCTTCCTTGATACTGTACGATATATACGCTTTCTTCGTTTCGTCCGCCTGCTATCCATCCACCAAAGCCGGGAACCAGCAAATACGATCCATGTATCCTCTGTTTCGAGACTAATACTAATTGACTAGCCCAAAACCCTTCAAAGAAACAAGCTACCGAAAACCTTCCTTGATACTGTACGATATATACGCTTTCTTCGTTTCGTCCGCCGGCTATCCATCCACCAAAGCCGGGAACCAACAAATATGATCCATGTATCCTCTGTTTCGAGACTAATACTAACTGACTAGCCCAAAACCCTTTAAAGAAACAAGCTACCGAAAACCTTCCTTGATACTTTACGATATATACGCTTTCTTCGTTTCGTCCGCCGGCTATCCATCCACCAAAGCCGGGAACCAACAAATACGATCCATGTATCCTCTATTTTGAGACTAATACTAACTGACTAGCCCAAAACCCTTTAAAGAAAGAGCCTACCGAAAACCTTCCTTGATACTGTACGATATATACGCTTTCTTCGTTTCGTCCGCCGGCTATCCATCCACCAAAGCCGGGAACCAACAAATACGATCCATGTATCCTCTGTTTCGAGACTAATACTAACTGACTAGCCGAAAACCCTTCAAAGAAACAAGCTACGGAAAACCTTCCATGATACTGTACGTTATATACGCTTTCTTCGTTTCGTCCGCCGGCTATCCATCCACCAAAGCCGGAAACCAACAAATATGATCCATGTATCCTATGTTTCGAGACTAATACTAACTGACTAGCCCAAAACCCTTTAAAGAAACAAGCTACCGAAAACCTTCCTTGATACTGTACGATATATACGCTTTCTTCATTTCGTCCGCCTGCTATCCATCCACCAAAGCCGAAAACCAACAAATACGATCCATGTATCCTCTGTTTCGAGACTAATACTAACTGACTAGCCCAAAAACCTTTAAAGAAACAAGCTACCGAAAACCTTCCTTGATACTGTACGATATATACGCTTTCTTCGTTTCGTCCGCCGGTTATCCATCCACCAAAACCGGGAACCAACAAATACGATCCATGTATCCTCTATTTTGAGACTAATACTAACTGACTAGCCCAAAACCCTTTAAAGAAACAGCCTACCGAAAACCTTCCTTGATACTGTACGATATATACACTTTCTTCGTTTCGTCCGCCGGCTATCCATCCACCAAAGCCGGGAACCAACAAATACGATCCATGTATCCTCTGTTTCGAGACTAATACTAACTGACTAGCCCAAAACCCTTTAAAGAAACAAGCTACCGAAAACCTTCCTTGATACTGTACGATATATAAGCTTTCTTCGTTTCGTCCGCCTGCTATCCATCCACCAAAGCCGGGAACCAGCAAATACGATCCATGTATCCTCTGTTTCGAGACTAATACTAACTGACTAGCCGAAAACCCTTCAAAGAAACAAGCTACCGAAAACCTTCCATGATACTGTACGATATATACGCTTTCTTCGTTTCGTCCGCCGGCTATCCATCCACCAAAGCCGGAAACCAACAAATATGATCCATGTATCCTCTGTTTCGAGACTAATACTAACTGACTAGCCCAAAACCATTTAAAGAAACAAGCTACCGAAAACCTTCCTTGATACTGTACGATATATACGCTTTCTTCGTTTCGTCCGCCTGCTACCATCCACCAAAGCCGAAAACCAACAAATACGATCCATGTATCCTCTGTTTCGAGACTAATACTAACTGACTAGCCCAAAAACCTTTAAAGAAACAAGCTACCGAAAACCTTCCTTGATACTGTACGATATATACGCTTTCTTCGTTTCGTCCGCCGGCTATCCATCCACCAAAGCCGGGAACCAACAAATACGATCCATGCATCCTCTGTTTCAAGACTAATACTAACTGACTAGCCCAAAACCCTTCAAAGAAACAAGCTACCGAAAACCTTCCTTGATACTGTACGATATATACGCTTTCTTCGGTTCGTCCGCCGGCTATCCATCCACCAAAGCCGGGAACCAACAAATACGATCCATGTATCCTCTGTTTCGAGACTAATACTAACTGACTAGCCCAAAACCCTTTAAAGAAACAAGCTACCGAAAACCTTCCTTGATACTGTACGATATATACGCTTTCTTCGTTTCGTCCGCCGGCTATCCATCCACCAAAGCCGGGAACCAACAAATACGATCCATGCATCCTCTGTTTCAAGACTAATACTAACTGACTAGCCCAAAACCCTTCAAAGAAACAAGCTACCGAAAACCTTCCTTGATACTGTACGATATATACGCTTTCTTCGGTTCGTCCGCCGGCTATCCATCCACCAAAGCCGGGAACCAACAAATACGATCCATGTATCCTCTGTTTCGAGACTAATACTAACTGACTAGCCCAAAACCCTTTAAAGAAACAAGCTACCGAAAACCTTCCTTGATACTGTATGATATATACGCTTTCTTCGTTTCGTCCGCCGGCTATCCATCCACCAAAGCTGGGAACCAACAAATACGATCCATGTATCCTCTGTTCCGAGACTAATACTAACTGACTAGCCCAAAACCCTTTAAAGAAACAAGCTACCGAAAACCTTCCTTGATACTGTACGATATATACGCTTTCTTCGTTTCGTCCGCCTGCTATCCATCCACCAAAGCCGGGAACCAGCAAATACGATCCATGTATCCTCTGTTTCGAGTCTAATACTAATTGACTAGCCCAAAACCCTTCAAAGAAACAAGCTACCGAAAACCTTCCTTGATACTGTACGATATATACGCTTTCTTCGTTTCGTCCGCCGGCTATCCATCCACCAAAGCCGGGAACCAACAAATATGATCCATGTATCCTCTGTTTCGAGACTAATACTAACTAACTAGCCCAAAACCCTTTAAAGAAACAAGCTACCGAAAACCTTCCTTGATACTGTACGATATATATGCTTTCTTCGTTTCGTCCGCCGGCTATCCATCCACCAAAGCCGGGAACCAACAAATACGATCCATGTATCCTCTATTTTGAGACTAATACTAACTGACTAGCCCAAAACCCTTTAAAGAAACAAGCTACCGAAAACCTTCCTTGATACTGTACGATATATACGCTTTCTTCGTTTCGTCCGCCGGCTATCCATCCACCAAAGCCGGGAACCAACAAATACGATCCTTGTATCCTCTGTTTCGAGACTAATACTAACTGACTAGCCCAAAACCCTTTAAAGAAACAAGCTACCGAAAACCTTCCTTGATACTGTACGATATATAAGCTTTCTGCATTCCGTCTGCCTGCTATCCATCCACCAAAGCCGGGAACCAGCAAATACGGTCAATGTATCCTCTGTTTCGAGACTAATACTAACTAACTAGCCGAAAACCCTTCAAAGAAACAAGCTACCGAAAACCTTCCTTGATACTGTACGATATATACGCTTTCTTCGTTTCGTTCGCCGGCTATCCATCCACCAAAGCCGGAAACCAACAAATATGATCCATGTATCCTCTGTTTCGAGACTAATACTAACTGACTAGCCCAAAACCCTTTAAAGAAACAATCTACCGAAAACCTTCCTTGATACTGTACGATATATACGCTTTCTTCGTTTCGTCCGCCGGCTATCCATCCACCAAAGCCGGAAACCAACAAATACGATCCATGTATCCTCTGTTTCGAGACTAATACTAACTGACTAGCCCAAAACCCTTCAAAGAAACAAGCTACCGAAAACCTTCCTTGATACTGTACGATATATACGCTTTCTTCGTTTCGTCCGCCGGCTATCCATCCACCAAAGACGGAAACCAACAAATACGATCCATGTATCCTCTGTTTCGAGACTAATAGTAACTGACTAGCCCAAAACCCTTTAAAGAAACAAGCTACCGAAAACCTTCCTTGATACTGTACGATATATATGCTTTCTTCGTTTCGTCCGCCTGCTATCCATCCACCAAAGCCGGGTACCAACAAACACGATCCATGTATCCTCTTTTTCGAGACTAATACTAACTGACTAGCCCAAAACTCTTTAAAGAAACAAGCTACCGAAAACCTTCCTTGATACTGTACGATATATATGCTTTCTTCGTTTCGTCCGCCTGCTATCCATGCACCAAATCCGGGTACCAACAAATACGATCCATGTATCCTCTTTTTCGAGACTAATACTAACTGACTAGCCCAAAACCCTTTAAAGAAACAAGCTACCGAAAACCTTCCTTGATACTGTACGATATATACGCTTTCTTCGTTTCGTCCGCCGGCTATCCATCCAGCAAAGCCGGAAACCAACAAATACGATCCATGTATCCTCTGTTTCGAGACTAATACTAACTGACTAGCCCAAAACACTTTAAAGAAACAGGCTACCGAAAACCTTCCTTGATACTGTACGATATATATGCTTTCTTCGTTTCGTCCGCCTGCTATCCATCCACTAAAGCCGGGTACCAACAAATACGATCCATGTATCCTCTTTTTCAAGACTAATACTAACTGACTAGCCCTTAAAGAAACAAGCTACCAAAAACCTTCCTTGATACTATACGATATATACGCTTTCTTCATTTCGTCCGCCGGCTATCCATCCACCAAAGCCGGGAACCAACAAATACGATCCGTGTATCCTCTGTTTCGAGACTAATACTAACTGACTAGCCCAAAACCCTTTAAAGAAACAAGCTACCGAAAACCTTCCTTGATACTGTACGATATATACGCTTTCTTCGTTTCGTCCGCCGGCTATCCATCCACCAAAGTCGGGAACCAACAAATACGATCCATGTATCCTCTGTTTCGAGACTAATACTTACTGACTAGCCCAAAACCCTTTAAAGAAACAAGCTACCGAAAACCTTCCTTGATACTGTGCGATATATACGCTTTCTTCGTTTCGTCCGCCGGCTATCCATCCACCAAAGCCGGGAACCAACAAATATGATCCATGTATCCTCTGTTTCGAGATTAATACTAACTGACTAGCCCAAAAACCTTTAAAGAAACAAGCTACCGAAAACCTTCCTTGATACTGTACGATATATACGCTTTCTTCGTTTCGTCCGCCGGCTATCCATCCACCAAAGCCGGGAACCAACAAATACGATCCATGTATCCTCTGTTTCGAGACTAATACTAACTGACTAGCCCAAAAACCTTTAAAGAAACAAGCTACCGAAAACCTTCCTTGATACTGTACGATATATACGCTTTCTTCGTTTCGTCCGCCAGCTATCCATCCACCAAAGCCGGGAACCAACAAATACGATCCATGTATCCTCTGTTTCGAGACTAATACTTACTGACTAGCCCAAAAACCTTTAAAGAAACAAGCTACCGAAAACCTTCCTTGATACTGTACGATATATACGCTTTCTTTGTTTCGTCCGTCGGCTATCCATCCACCAAAGCCGGGAACCAACAAATACGATCCATGTATTCTCTGTTTCGAGACTAATACTAACTGACTAGCCCAAAAACCTTTAAAGAAACAAGCTACCGAAAACCTTCCTTGATACTGTACGATATATACGCTTTCTTCGTTTCGTCCGCCGGCTATCCATCCACCAAAGCCGGGAACCAACAAATGCGATCCATGTATCCTCTGTTTCGAGACTAATACTAACTGACTAGCCCAAAAACCTTTAAAGAAACAAGCTACCGAAAACCTTCCTTGATACTGTACGATATATACGCTTTCTTCGTTTCGTCCGCCAGCTATCCATCCACCAAAGCCGGGAACCAACAAATACGATCCATGTATCCTCTGTTTCGAGACTAATACTTACTGACTAGCCCAAAAACCTTTAAAGAAACAAGCTACCGAAAACCTTCCTTGATACTGTACGATATATACGCTTTCTTTGTTTCGTCCGTCGGCTATCCATCCACCAAAGCCGGGAACCAACAAATACGATCCATGTATTCTCTGTTTCGAGACTAATACTAACTGACTAGCCCAAAAACCTTTAAAGAAACAAGCTACCGAAAACCTTCCTTGATACTGTACGATATATACGCTTTCTTCGTTTCGTCCGCCGGCTATCCATCCACCAAAGCCGGGAACCAACAAATACGATCCATGTATCCTCTGTTTCGAGACTAATACTTACCGACTAGCCCAAAACCCTTTAAAGAAACAAGCTACCGAAAACCTTCCTTGATACTGTGCGATATACACGCTTTCTTCGTTTCGTCCGCCGGCTATCCATCCACCAAAGCCGGGAACCAACAAATACGATCCATGTATCCTCTGTTTCGAGACTAATATAACTGACTAGCCAAAAACCCTTTAAAGAAACAAGCTACCAAAAATATGTTTTTCCTTCTTCGATAAAGGGCGTTTTTATTGACTCGTAATGTAGGGTCTAGGGATATAATATACACCCGGCGTCTGCATAACTACAATGCACACATAAAACAAAAGCTATGCCAAGGTGAAAGAGAAAAACAAAAACAAACCCGAAGCGATCAAAACAGCGATCGGCGATATACAAGAATGACCAACGAGACCAACTATCTTTTGACAAGACAAGGACTACGAGAAAAGGCTGTCCAACAGCAATGCCCTTAGGAAGAGAACGGTGCACATGCGTCGTCGTCGCCCGATCCGACCACTGAAAGTCAGATCGGGTTTTTACCCTGCGGATCAAGTCAAGCAAATTCCAAACAATGCCTTCAACAGGGTAACGACGCAAAAACGCCACCATTGCCAAGGATAACCAACTAGGGTCTCGCGTAGGGTTTTCGCCCCGGAGTTCAAGACTAGGTACTCGAGAAGCACCACCCAGTTAAAGTCATCATATGTTATCTCCTCCATTTTCCACGATTCCAACAGCACAACACGACGTAGACTTTGATGAGGGAGGAAGGTCACATGCGCCACCAAAATCCTGATTTTGGGATGTTCCCGCTTCGTCCTCACAAGTGGTAGCGATGACCGATCTGCATGAGACAACGTCACCTCATGCCTCAACTACCTCCCCCGTCCTCGTACGTGCCAACAGATTACACCGACGTTAAGGACATGGTCGTCGCCAAACCACCCTGAGTTGTTTAAACCCCGATCAACTATATAGTTGTCTGATTTTTACGCTCGCATTTATGTTGCCTTTTCTCTTCTTTCTTACCCCCACCGTTTTTGTTGGTGATGTGCAAGGGTTGCAGACCTTTTTTTCTTTTAGAAACACAATAGACACCCCAACGCTGAAAACACGCGCACGCACTAATCCAACCTTACCCCCTATGAGCACATGTAAGAGACAGAAACGGGGTCACACCGTACCGCAAAAAGAATAGCGTCGACAAACCTGAAATAAAACCAATTTAGAAAGTATATATGGCATCACCAAGGGCAAGCCTATGAGATGAACCTGATTGCTTCGTACTACTCCTCGCATAATGAAAAGAATTGGAGAAAGAAATGGTGTGCATGAATCTCACGCATCTCATCCTCATTGTGCACGCACGCACGCACAATAAAACATGTGAGTCCGATTTCACACCCGAATAGTTGACCACACATAGACCCGAGCGAGTAGGCAAACCTCGGAGTAAAAAAGGCGGGGGCGAAGCCTATCGTGCGCAGCAAGGTGGACAAGGGAAAGCCGCCCCGATTTCCCAGCTGCTTCCGCCCTCCCGGGTCGGGTCGGCCGGTAACCTTGTTCTCCGTTTCACACTTCCCCCGCACGCACCTCCCATCCCATCCCCCACTCCCGTCTGGCCCGTCACCCCCGCTACATATACGCCGCGCTTCCCTCGCCCCCCACACCGGCACCAGCACCAGCACCCCTCCTCTCCTTTTCAAATCCCTCCCTTTCTTTTCTTTTCTTTTTTTCAAAGGAACAGGAACACATCGCCGCCTTCCTCCGCTCCCTCCCCCATCCATCCACTCATCCATGGCCGCCGCCTCGCCCGAGTTCTTCAAGCCGCCCGCCGCCTTCTCGCCGCGCCTCCACCTCCTCGCCGCCGACGGCGCCGACGACGACTACCACCGCTGCTGCCGGACGCCCACGGGCGCCGGGGTCGGCTGCCTGGGCCAGGCCGCCACCTGCCCGCCGGCGCCGCGGAAGCCGCGCCCGCGCCCCGACGCCGCCTGCCGGAAGCGCCTCTTCGACGTCCAGGTCATCAGCCTCCGCTTCGACGACCTCGACGCCATCTTCCGCCCCTCGCCGCCGCCGCCCTGCCACGACCACAACAACAACAACAACAAGCAGCAGCACCGGAGCCGCCGCTCGCTCGGCAGGCTCGCTTAAATTGAGTTGAGTTGAGTTGAGTTGACACCTGTGTGGATGGAATCGATGATGTATCAGCCATCTTCAGTAGCGGTAGCCACGACCCATACTTCGCCTCACGCACGCACCCATTCTCTGTAATCATCCATCATATCATAATAATATTATTACTACGTATTATTATTTCTACTGCCCATCTTTGATTCCTTGCGAATGCTCAAGTGTTGAAGTTGAACACTACTGATTACCACGGGTGAGAAATTGACTGACACTTGTGTGGATGGAATTGATGATGTATCAACCACTTCAGGTAAAAACACTAGTGGTAGCCACGACCGACACTTCGCTTTGCACACCCATCCTCTGTAATCATCCGTCATATAATAAGATGATTATCTGTACCCCTTGTTTGATTTGTTGCTCATCTTGCGAATGTTCGTTCAGTACTGAATATGTTCTACGAATGTTGAAATGGACTGTACAACAGGGGTGAGAAATTGACTGACTGACTGACTGAGAGAGAGAGAGAGAGAGAGAGGGAGCCAACAGGGGTAAAATCTTTTTGAGATGAACGGGGAAAAGCAAAGCAGATTTGGTGTTTTCATCTACACAAAGGGGAACAGGATTTTCGAAATCAGATCCAATCAGGCGGGATGCAGTGGATGGATAAGATGAAAAGGCCTAATTAACTCTGCATATCATGGAAAGAGGAACAAACCGCCATCCACACAAATTTATTACCCTTTTGATTTGACGCTTGCCAAATCTAACCTGTTTTCTTTTGATTGATTTTGCAGTAATAACCATTCCATGTATGAATCTGCCCAGTAATTTACGCTTCTTCTTTTTTTGAGAGAAATTCCTACTAGTATACTGCCGATTGGATCCCCACCTAATATAATAATTATCTGCCCAACTCAGCACCAAGCAGCCGACTTTGACTTCAACGGCACAAGACACCGACGCTGACCACACAGCTGTCTCTCGACTTTGACAGTTGACTTGACTCAGAAAACTTCAAAAAATAACTTCCCTTTGTTTTGTGAATGAAAATGATGAACAGCAAGGAGAGGGCCCAACGGAAGGAGATGGAACGGAACCAAACCATTTAGGTCAGGTCAGATCCAAACATAACATATGAAGAGAATCATGTCATCTGATTTTATTCTTCAGTAGTAGTAGTAACATACATATGTTACACGTTTTGTGTGGAGGTGCACAGCACAGCCCTTTATTGTACTTTTATACGACTGCTAGAACGGTACCGTCAGGGACACTCACTGATTGCTCGTCTCATGGAGCACGCACGTGTTTACACAGGAGAAGATAAAGAGGGATGCTACGAATAGTAATTAGAACTCGAGCCAAACTATTTTTGCCAGTTAACAGCTGCTTGCTACTCGATCCGAGCACAGCAGCGCTTCAGAGATGCGTGGTCTAGTTTCATTTCATTTCATCACTAGGTGTTCCCGGCTGCATCTCGAGCCGGTCGCACCAAAAGGGAAGTTCTGCAATTTATATACCATATAATAACTTGTTAGGGTCTTCTAATCCAAGCAATTTGTTTGCGCACCATTGTATGGTGTACTTATATGAAAAGAAAATGAGAATTAGAGAGGCGCGGCACAAAAGTCTGGACGATCTGGGCTAACCTCTTATTGCTCGGTGTACTGTTCCAGGTACTCTTTAATCATCAGCCTTTCCTCTTTTGTTAGATCGGGGTCTGGCCCAGTCAACCGCTCCCTCATCGCCTTCTCTTCATCGCTCGTGCCATCCCTGGCAACCTGCAGGCAAGATTTGTAAGCTATATATATGCTGGGATAAGTTCAGGGAAAATTATCTATCTCACTTGGATGTAGTTATTCACATGGCCGTCCGCATTGGGTTTGGTCTTCATCTCATGCTCATTGCACACCCAGTTGCCATCCACTACATATTTGTACTCATACCGTCCTTCCTTCAGGAAACACAAACACCAAAGGTATGTAAGATACAGGTGAGTGTGAAGTTACGCACAATTAGGTCTAAATCCTCTACAGTACTGCAGATGACATGTGGGGTCGGGTCCACACGGCAGCGACCGTACTGCACGGTGCGCTACTAAAGAGGATCCCAACGAGAAAGTGACATAATGACTGCCACCAGTATAACTTGGATCAATAAGATGGCCAAAACTATGGTTCTAATTAATGATCAACGAGAAAGTGGCATAACTATCAGGATGTTCAGTAGTCAGAACCTTTGAATTCTATGAACACTGTTGAAATGTCAGATTTTATGAAGGATTAGGCTTGATATCACACGCTGATGGTATATAGATGTAACATACAAGGCATGTGAGGAATATAACAATGAACAAGAAAAAATAAAGGCGGATGATTGCTCTCGGTATGACAGTTAGGTTGATACTCACAGGTAACTCTCTCTCAAGAAACCATGCTCTTTTCTCCTCATCATATGCCAGGGGAATTTTCTGCATAAATGCAAGAAATATAAGACATAAAAAGAAATCAGCTAAGAGCGTCTCCTATGTAACATGGATTTAATACAATACATTCCATACTAGAAAGCAGCTGGGCAGAATCACACCATCTAACTGAAATTCTTCAACACAAGAAATGTATATATGACATAATTGAAGAATAAACATACCTGTCCCCACCCAATGTCAAGCCCAGAAATTTCAACAGAAGAACAACTGCCATTTTTCCACTTCAGAGTGATGCAGTTTTTTGACAAGCCCGTGAGCTAAAGAATAAGACAGTCATGACTTAATAGCAAGACGAGATGCATGACACACAATTATATCGGAAATCTACTTTATCTTCTTCATCATAACTACAAATTGGGAATACAACATAGTTCTTACTTACAATGTCAGCTGTTGCCAATTTGATGGCTTCCAACTTTGGAAAGCTAGGCCTTTTACTCTATACAACATAAAAGAATGGGTTCAAATTCTGTACAAAAAACAAGATAACTAGCCATGTGGTAAAAACAACTTAGAATACAGTGAAAGAGAGATTAGCAAATAAGCATCCGGGGGTGGATATTGGCATCAACAGTGCATACATATTAACTTACAAATAACTTTTCAACTTCCTAATACTACCTGCAGTAGTTGATGTCCTTCATTAAGATTGTAACCAAGAATCCAGAACATATATGCCAGCTGAAATTTTGCAAAATATTCTCAGAATTAGAGAACTGTCAGCGCACAAGATTATGGATAACATCAAATCATAGTGGAAAGTTACCAAAGCAATCTGCAAACTGTACATTTTACTCACTCCAAATAAGATGTGTTATGTTCTAGCTATATTTGTTATCTGGTGGATGGTACTACAAGGAAATGCTTGCATATATGCAGGTCGTTATGTTGCTTCATTTTCTGTGGGAAGAGTCATGACTATGTAACCCAATTGGCACATCCGGACATATTGAGAAACAATAAGAGAAAGACTGTAAACCTACTGCCACAGCAGGAGCTCTTCCAAGTCCAGCAGTACAATGTATATATGTTATTCCACCATTATGGCTGGCAAGCTTGTACAATTTGCTAATCACAGCAGGAAGCCTCAGTCGCAAATCGAAAGCATCGAAATCCCTGGTGTAATTAAACATTAAATTAATTTAATACTTTGGATATTCGCAACACAGACAATGAAAAGAACACACACTGGATGCAAGCTAGAACTACATTGCTATATACTCCCTCCGTCCCATAATATAAGATCGTTTTGCAAGCCAAACAGCTTGCGAAACGATCTTATAATATGGGACGGAAGGAGTACATACTGCCTGGTGCAAATACGAATCATCTAGCTGAAGCCTCTAAGTATTGAAAAGTGAAATGTTTGTGATTGAACTGAGAACAGAAGCCAAAAAAACAGAGATTGTTCATCGGAGTAACTTTTCATAAGATTATGCATGTTGAAGACTTCACTTGTGTCAATATTTTTTTCTTGTATTGAGGACAACTGTACTGAAATGTAATACCATATCATGGATGTACAAGGTCAACAGGACCAGAGAGAATACAGACAATAAGCTGTGAACAATATGGTAATCTCTTTGAAACTAAAGGACGGCTGAATGAACACTGCAATTTGATCAATTCCAAACCCAGAGGAACAATGACATATTCTCTAATTTAACTACGTCACCTTGGAACAAGGAATTGCGTAACTCCATTAGGCATAGGTTATGCCCAATTCTTACGTCCAGTTTAAAATGGACTCATGAAGATTAGAACTTTCAATACCTAACTTCTTCACGGCAGTGCTCAATGTCTTTGCATTCTAGACAATAATCTTGAATGGCACAAATGTCAACTCCAAAGTATCTAAACAAAGTGGTGAAGGATGAAACACATATATTCATAGTAAGAAAGCATTACATGGCAGTTGAAGTAACAAATAACTATGTCGCTAGGATAAA
This sequence comes from Triticum urartu, assembly GCF_056163025.1. Classification (NCBI taxonomy): domain Eukaryota; kingdom Viridiplantae; phylum Streptophyta; class Magnoliopsida; order Poales; family Poaceae; genus Triticum; species Triticum urartu. The sequence goes on along the minus strand of NC_141877.1, from coordinate 666,522,257 downwards.
AACTAAATCATGTTAAAAGATGTCTACACACACTGCACAGATAAAATATCTGCAGACAAAAATGCATGTGTGGATAGAAAGCTATGAGCTGAATTCAACAATGTTTCCTTATGTATGAACATTAGCGTTACGATCTTACCGATATGCAAGTTTGGATCTAGCTTAATAGGCAGTAGTGAAGATATTTCTTTATTTCTACCAGAAAGATGAAAATACACTTGAATGATAAGGATACTCAAGGTCTGGATCTTGCTGCAAGCAGAATACAGTTTTTACACCAATCTCCCGAAGCTTATCAACATCACTTGGGCTCTGCACATGAAAGCAGATAATTAGATGGAGTCACAGGTGTAAAGTCTCTATCTGAATGGTTGAGATGAGAACCTGTAAGCAGGAGCCTACAATCAAGTCTGGGCATATAAAATTGTAATTCATCCCAAGCTCATGCCTGTACGTCAACGCTAGAAATGTTTTTTTTTCGGAATAAAAGGAAATATTTTAGGAATAGTGTAGTAAACAGAACTTAATGAGAAAGGAGCATAAGATATTGCAGACGTTAGTGCTCAATTGGTGATCTGAAGGTAAGTAAATTTCGACTAATCAGTGTCGAAGCTTTCTATATGATAAGATTCATTCTGTACAACATAATGAATAAAATTAAAGTGACAGAACTCCATAATAGCAGCAAACGAGGGAACTTTCAGTCGAGGAAAAATGGACAAGGCCAGCTGTTGAAACACTCATAGTCTCCCAGAAGGGGAGGTTAGACATGCCAAAAAAGTCAGATGAATGAGGTGTCGCTAAAGCCTAAAAGTCTACAAAGGCTAGTAATGGAGAAGAAGATGATAAAATGCTCATACTAGGATAGACAATAATAGTTTGTTGTGAATGGTTCCAATCAGGTAGCTCGGGTCAGCATTGTGATGGTGACATTTATATGAATGGGGCAGCAAGGGATTTTCATCAAGTCAGCAAGCAACATGACTGACCGAAATGCAACTAGCACCATTGTGTAACCTTGGCACTGATAGTGAAGCAGACACGCAAGTGCGAGGGAAAAACTGTCAATCGGTCATGGAGGTTGAATGTTTCTCTTCGCCTACCTGCTCCCATGGCTTGTGTCATGTTGGTGCTATACGTGTCGGACTTGTCCGCGCCTGGCTCCATGGCGCTGTTCTCCGCGCTGGAAGTGGATGTCCCGGATGCCTGCAATCGCAAGTCCGCAAACGCTGAGACAGTTGATTCTGTAGAAACAAAAGCGAAATCGCAGAGGACGTTGGAATGCTTACAGTTTTGACGGTGTTGGAGCGGCGACTCCCTCCGCGAACCATGGCCTGGGCTCGGCCAAAAGCAGCGGGTTAGATTAGAGTTTCGATTCCGTGGCCGGCGAAATGAGAATCGAAATCGAAATCGAGATAAATGGGATCCGCGGTGGTTGAAAAAAGAAGAGAAACTCACGAGGTTGAGCGGCGAGGGCCGCCTCATCGATCTGGATCCCGCTAAGATCGGAGGCTCCCTGGGGGGTGGGGGGCGGCAAAAATCAGCCAAGCTGCGGGGGCGAGAGGCGGCGGCGGCGGCGAAACATGATTCCGGCGAGAAATCGAAAGGGGGGCCCCTGCCTGACTTACTTGAGCAGGTGCTGGAGGCAGTTCATGGCGACGGCGACGGCGGCGAGGAGGCGGAGCTGACAGGAGAAATATCTCGCGGCGGAGGAGGGAAGAAGGGGACGGGAGGAGGAGCACGGGCGCTTGCTCTGCTCTGCCTGCGTGGACGCGGCGTATCGACAGTCTGTGTGGTGTGCAGGCGGAGTGCGCGCGGGGTTTATAGGCTTGGTCCACGGAGACTCTGCGGGATGAGGAGAGAGAGAGAGAGAGAGGGACCGCGGTGGCCTGTGGCTAAATCGGGCGGGGTGGGGCCCAGTTTTAGTGTCCTTTGACCCGTTCCTCGCCGTCGCGACCGGACGACGTCGTCGGGGCGTACGGCGCCACCGGACGACGGGACAGCTGCCTGGTTGGGGACGTCTGCTGCCATGCATTCCCTCCCCCCCGCTATCCTCTTCTTTTGTTATTTTTCGGATTCGCTAATTAATTTACATCCATATTTGAGAATTATTCTTTTTCGGATCCCTTTGGCTTACTTAATTCTACTTTTAGCCATATATCCTTTTTTTTAATTCATGTATGCACCAGCTTTGCTTTCTCCGTGAATCCCTAAGATTTTCATGCCTTTACCCTGTACCCGATGTATCGGACTCATAATGTTATAGTAACTTTTATATTTTGCATCACTCTTTCGATACCAATGCCACTGCCTCCGTTCACTTTTGTAAGTGGTTTATATATTGCATTACTCTTTCGATACCAATGCCACTGTCTCCGTTCACTTTTGTAAGTGGTTTCAGACATCTCAAAATGAGCTGTTTTGCACATTGTCTGAATATCTTCAAGGTCTTATAAAAGTGAACATAGGGAGTAATAAACATTTATGAGATTTGAGATTTTTGAAGCAAGTCGGTTTGGTCTGCTTACATCAAAATAAGATGTCATGACACGTAGCACCAACTAAATGCATGCGCAAGCCAATGGTTTGATGATCATGTTTCTTTTTGCCAGATGAAAAAGAGTTTTATTCCATAATGATACGGTTACAATCTCGAGACAACAAGTCCTCACAATATGGAGGGCTCGAATTCAACCACACCGCAAATACAAGCTTTGGTATGGCTATAATATGCCAATTGATGTGCTGCTTTATTCTGTTCCCTACTAATCTTCAGAGAAACAAACTCTAACAGTCATATTTTCTCTAATCTCAACAGATGTGTCCATACACCGACCTGAATAAGGTGTCGCCTGCAAGAATGGCTAAAGCATTAACAAAATTTGATTGCGCCACCATTGGAAAATTCGAATGCTTAATCGTCAGCGTCATCCCTTGCATAATCGCATGTATTTCCACTTCAAGGGCGTCATTGCAGTGAAATATGCATCTATATGCCACAAAAATCAATGAGCCACCTTCCCTTCGTAAGACCATTCCGTCTGATGCCCGATTATCCATGCTCGAAAAGGAGCCATCAACAGAAAGTGCCACCCCAGCCCGACTACGATGGTGGCCATAGCTTAGGGAGATGGTTTGTTTTTACTTGATATAAACTCGTCTGTCATCACACATTGCCAGCTTTTCTTTTATAATTTCCTCCCATAGAGTGAAGTGCATCATAGGTCCTCGAACTATTTTAGAGGTGTCACATAGGTCCTCGAACTATGAAAATTGTCATCCAGGTCCTCAAAATGCAATATGTGTGTCATTCCTGGTCCTCAAACTATTTCAAAGATATCACATAGGTCCTTGAACTATTTCAGAGGTGTCACATATATACACAGTCATTACATTTCAAGGATTTTTGAGGACCTAGATGACACTCTTCTTAGTTTGAGGACCTACATGACACCTTCGAAATAGTTTGAGGACCTAGGATGCACTTGACTCCCTCCCATACTATATCTGTTGACAATATTCAAAGATTTGTAGTAACTGTCCAAATATTGCAGTCACCTCTATTGGGGGCTCCTTTTTTACATATTGGATTACTCTTTCGACAACATGCTAATGAACATTTTCGAGATATGGATGTTGGGGAACGTAGCAAAATTTTAAAATTTTCTACGCATCACCAAGATCAATCTATGGAGTCATCTAGCAACGAGGGAGAGAGGAGTGCATCTACATACCCTTGTAGATCACGAGCGGAAGCGTTCAAGAGAACGAGGTTGATGGAGTCGTACTCGTCGTGATCCAAATCACCGAAGATCCTAGCGCCGGACGGACGGCACCTCCGCGTCCAACACACGTACGGAGCGAGGACGTCTCCCGTGCCTTGATCCAGCAAGGAGGAGGGAGAGGTTGAGGAAGAGGGCTCCAACAGTAGCACAACGGCGTGGTGGTGGTCAAGCTGCAGTACTCCGGGCTTCGCCAAGCTCTTACGGAGGAGGAGAGGTGTTGGGAGGGGAGGGGCTGCGCCTTGGATGTTGTGTGCAGCCCTCCCCTTGCCACTCTATTTATAGGGGAAGGAGGAAGGGGGCCGACCCCCTCTAGATGAGATCTAGAGGGGGGGCGGCGGCCAAGGGGAGGGGGCTTGCCCCCCAAGCAAGGGGGCGCCCCCTTTAGGGTTTCCCCCCAACCCTAGGCGCATGGGCCCAAGGGGGGGATGCGTCCAGCCCATGTAGGGCTGGTTCCCCTTTCCTCCACAGCCCATTAGGCCCTCCGAGAGAGGTGGCCCCTCCCGGTGGACCCCCGGAACCCCTCCGGTGGCCCCGGTACAATACCGATAATGCCCCCGAACCTTTCCGGTGACCGTATGACAACTTCCTACATATAAATCTTCACCTCCGGACCATTCCAGAACTCCTCGTGACGTCCGGGATCTCATCCGGGACTCCGAACAACATTCGGTAATCACATACAAGTCTTCCTAACAACCCTAGCGTCACCAAACCTTAAGTGTGTAGACCCTACGGGTTCGGGAGACATGCAGACATGACCGAGACGACTCTCCGGTCAATAACCAACAGCGGGATCTGAATACCCATGTTGGCTCCCACATGCTCCACGATGATCTCATCGGATGAACCACGATGTCGAGGATTCAATCAATCCGTATACAATTCCCTTTGTCAATCGGTATGTTACTTGCCCGAGACTCGATCGTCGGTATCCCAATACCTTGTTCAGTCTCGTTATCGGCAAGTCACTTTACTCGTACCGTAATGCATGATCCCGTGATCAACCACTTGATCACATTGAGCTCATTATGATGATGCATTACCGAGTGGGCCCAAAGATACCTCTCCGTCATACAGAGTGACAAATCCCAGTCTCGATTCGTGCCAACCCAACAGACACTTTCGGAGATACCTGTAATGTACCTTTATAGTCACCCAGTTACGTTGTGACATTTGGCACACCCAAGGCACTCCTACGGTGTCCGGGAGTTGCACAATCTCATGGTCTAAGAAATGATACTTGACATTCAGAAAAGCTACAGCAAAGGAACTACACGATCTTTGAGCTATGCTTAGGATTGGGTCTTGTCCATCACATCATTCTCCTAATGATGTGATCCCGTTATCAACGACATCTAATGTCCATAGTCAGGAAACCATGACCATCTTTTGATCAACGAGCTAGTCAACTAGATGCTCACTAGGGACATGTTGTGGTCTATGTACTCACACATGTATTACGATTTCCGGATAACACAATTATAGCATGAACAATAGACAATTATCATGAACAAAGAAATATAATAATAACTATTTTATTATTGCCTCTAGGGCATATTTCCAATAGTCTCCCAGTTGCACTAGAGTCAATATTCTAGTTACATTGTGATGAATCAAACACCCATGCAGTTCTGGTGTTGATCGTGTTTTGCTCTAGGGAGAGGTTTAGTCAACGGATCTGCTACATTCAGGTTCGTATGTACTTTACAAATCTCTATGTCTCCATTTTGAACACTTACACGAATGGAGTTGAAGCGACGCTTGATATGCCTGGTCTTCCTGTGAAACCTGGGCTCCTTGGCAAGGGTAATAGCTCCAGTGTTGTCACAGAAGAGAGTCATCGGGCCCGACGCATTGGGTATGACTCCTAGGTCGGTAATGAACTCCTTCACCCAGACTGCTTCTTGTGCTGCCTCCGAGGCTGCCATGTACTCCGCTTCACATGTAGATCCCGCCACAACGCTTTGTTTGCAACTGCACCTGCTTACTGCCCCACCATTCAAAATATACATGTATCCGGTTTGTGACTTAGAGTCATCCAGATCTGTGTCGAAGCTAGCATCGACGTAACCCTTTACGACGAGCTCTTCGTCACCTCCATAAACGAGAAACATTTCCTTAGTCCTTTTCAGGTACTTCAGGATATTCTTGACCGCTGTCCAGTGTTCCATGCCGGGATTACTTTGGTATCTTCCTATCAAACTTACGGCAAGGTTTACATCAGGTCTGGTACACAGCATAGCATACATGATAGACCCTATGGCCGAGGCATAGGGGACGACACTCATCTTTTCTCTATCTTCTGCCGTGGTCGGGCATTGAGCCGTGCTCAATCTCGTACCTTGCAATACAGACAAGAACCCCTTCTTTGACTGATCCATTTTAAACTTCTTCAATATCTTGTCAAGGTACGTACTCTGTGAAAGACCAATGAGGCGTCTCGATCTATCTCTATAGATCTTGATGCCTAATATATAAGCAGCTTCTCCAAGGTCCTTCATTGAAAAACACTTGTTCAAGTAGGCCTTTATGCTTTCCAAGAATTCTATATCATTTCCCATCAACAGTATGTCATCCACATACAATATGAGAAATGCTACAGAGCTCCCACTCACTTTCTTGTAAATGCAGGCTTCTCCATAAGTCTGCATAAACCGAAATGCTTTGATCATCTCATCAAAACGAATGTTCCAACTCCGAGATGCTTGCACCAGCCCATAAATCGAGCGTTGGAGCTTGCACACCTTGTCAGCATTCTTAGGATCGACAAAACCTTCCGGCTGCATCATATACAATTCTTCCTTAAGGAAACCATTAAGGAATGCCGTTTTGACGCCCATTTGCCATATCTCATAATCATAGAATGCGGCAATTGCTAACATGATTCGGACAGACTTCAGCTTCGCTACGGGTGAGAAAGTATCATCGTAGTCAACCCCTTGAACTTGTCGATAACCCTTAGCGACAAGCCGAGCTTTATAGATGGTCACATTACCATCCGCGTCTGTCTTCTTCTTAAAGATCCATTTATTTTCTATGGCTCGCCGATCAACGGGCAAGTCAGTCAAAGTCCATACTTCGTTTTCATACATGGATCCTATCTCGGATTTCATGGCTTCCAGCCATTTGTCGGAATCCGGGCCCGCCATCGCTTCTTCATAGTTTGAAGGTTCACCGTTGTCTAACAACATGATTTCCAAGACAGGGTTGCCGTACCACTCTGGTGCGGAATGTGTCCTTGTGGACCGACGAAGTTCAGTAGCAACTTGATCTGAAGTTTCATGATCATCATCATCAACTTCCTCTCTAGTCGGTGCAGGCACCTTAGAAACATTTTCTTGAGCTGCGCCACTTACCGGTTCAAGAGGTAATACTTCATCAAGTTCTACCTTCCTCCCACTTATTTCTTTCGAGAGAAGCTCTTTCTCTAGAAAGGACCCATTCTTGGCAACAAAGATCTTGCCTTCGGATCTGAGGTAGAAGGTGAAGGAAATATGCCCTAGAGGCAATAATAAAGTTATTATTTATTTCCTTATATCATGATAAATGTTTATTATTCATGCTAGAATTGTATTAACCGGAAACATAATACATGTGTGAATACATAGACAAACAGAGTGTCACTAGTATGCCTCTACTTGACTAGCTCGTTAATCAAAGATGGTTATGTTTCCTAACCATGAACAATGAGTTGTTATTTGATTAACGGGATCACATCATTAAGTGAATGATCTGATTGACATGACCCATTCCATTAGCTTAGCACCCGATCGTTTAGTATGTTGCTATTGCTTTCTTCATGACTTATACATGTTCCTATGACTATGAGATTATGCAACTTCCGTTTGCCAGAGGAACACTTTGGGTGCTACCAAACGTCACAACGTAACTGGGTGATTATAAAGGAGCATTACAGGTGTCTCCAAAGGTAGATGTTGGGTTGGCGTATTTCGAGATTAGGATTTGTCACTCCGATTGTCGGAGAGGTATCTCTGGGCCCTCTCGGTAATGCACATCACATAAGCCTTGCAAGCATTACAACTAATGAGTTAGTTGCGAGATGATGTATTACGGAACGAGTAAAGAGACTTGCCAGTAACGAGATTGAACTAGGTATTGGAATACCGACGATCGAATCTCGGGCAAGTAACATACCGATGACAAAGGGAACAACGTATGTTGTTATGCGGTCTGACCGATAAAGATCTTCGTAGAATATGTAGGAGCCAATATGGGCATCCAGGTCCCGCTATTGGTTATTGACCGGAGACGTGTCTCGGTCATGTCTACATTGTTCTCGAACCCGTAGGGTCTGCACGCTTAAGGTTACGATGACAGTTATATTATGAGTTTATGCATTTTGATGTACCGAAGGTTGTTCGGAGTCCCGGATGTGATCACGGACATGACGAGGAGTCTCGAAATGGTCGAGACATAAAGATTGATATATTGGAAGCCTATGTTTGGATATCGGAAGTGTTCCGGGTGAAATCGGGATTTTACCGGAGTACCGGGAGGGTTACCGGAACCCCCCGGGAGCTATATGGGCCATAGTGGGCCTTAGTGGAAAAGAGAAGGGGCTGCCCTAGATGGGCTGCGCGCCTCCCCCTTCCCCTAGTCCTATTAGGACTAGGAGAGGTGGCCGGCCCCCTCCTCCTCTTTTCCCCCTCCGTGAATCCTATTCCAACTAGGATTGGGGGGGGGGAATCCTACTCCCAGAGGGAGTAGGACTCTCCTGGCGCGCCAAGCTTGGCCGGCCAGCCTCCCCCCCTCTAGTCCTTTATATACTGAAGCAAAGGCACCCCAGAAACACAGAAGTTGATCCACGTGATCTATTCCTTAGCCGTGTGCGGTGCCCCCAGCCACCATATTCCTCGATAATACTGTAGCGGAGTTTAGGCGAAGCCCTGCTGCTGTAGTGCATCAAGATCGTCGCCACGCCGTCGTGCTGACGGAACTCTTCCCCGACACTTTGCTGGATCGGAGTCCGGGGATCGTCATCGAGCTGAACGTGTGCTCGAACTCGGAGGTGTCGTAGTTTCGGTGCTTGATCGGTCGGATCGGGAAGACGTACGACTACTTCCTCTACGTTGCATCAACGCTTCCGCAGTCGGTCTGCGTGGGTACGTAGACAACACTCTCCCCTCTCGTTGCTATGCATCACATGATCTTGCGTGTGCGTAGGAAATTTTTTGAAATTACTACGAAACCCATCAGTGGCATCCGAGCCTAGGTTATTTATGTTGATGTTATATGCATGAGTAAAACACAAGTGAGTTGTGGGCGATATAAGTCATACTGCCTACCAGCATGTCATACTTTGGTTCGGCGGCATTGTTGGACGAGGCGACCCGGACCAACATTACGTGTACGCTTACGCGAGACCGGTTCCCCCAACGTGCTTTGCACATAGGTGGCTTGCGGGCGACTGTCTCTCCAACTTTAGTTGAACCAAGTATGGCTACGCCCGGTCCTTGCGAAGGTTAAAACGGAGTCTATTTGACAAACTATCGTTGTGGTTTTGATGCGTAGGTGAGATTGGTTCTTGCTTAAGCCCGTAGCAGCCACGTAAAACTTGCAACAACAAAGTAGAGGACGTCTAACTTGTTTTTGCAGGGCATGTTGTGATGTGATATGGTCAAGACATGATGCTGAATTTTATTGTATGAGATGATCATGTTTTGTAACCGAGTTATCGGCAACTGGCAGGAGCCATATGGTTGTCGCTTTATTGTATGCAATGCAATCGCGATGTAATGCTTTACTTTATTACTAAGCGGTAGTGATAGTCATAGAAGCATAAGATTGGCGAGACGACAACGATGCTACGATGGAGATCAAGGTGTCGCGCCGGTGACGATGGTGATCATGACGGTGCTTCGGAGATGGAGATCACAGGCACAAGATGATGATGGCCATATCATATCACTTATATTGATTGCATGTGATGTTTATCTTTTATGCATCTTATTTTGCTTTGATTGACGGTAGCATTATAAGATGATCTCTCACTAAATTATCAAGAAGTGTTCTCCCTGAGTATGCACCGTTGCGAAAGTTCTTCGTGCTGAGACACCACGTGATGATCGGGTGTGATAGGTTCTACGTTCAAATACAACGGGTGCAAAACAGTTGCACACGCGGAATACTCAGGTTATACTTGACGAGCCAAGCATATACAGATATGGCCTCAGAACACGGAGACCGAAAGGTCGAGCGTGAATCATATAGTAGATATGATCAACATAATGATGTTCACCGATGAAACTACTCCATCTCACGTGATGATCGGACATGGTTTAGTTGATTTGGATCACGTAATCACTTAGAGGATTAGAGGGATGTCTATCTAAGTGGGAGTTCTTAAGTAATATGATTAATTGAACTTAAATTTATCATGAACTTAGTCCTGGTAGTATTTTTCAAATTATGTTGTAGATCAATAGCTTGCGTTGTTGCTTTCATATGTTTATTTTGATATGTTCCTAGAGAAAAATTGTGTTGAAAGATGTTAGTAGCAATGATGCGGATTGGATCCGTGATCTGACGTTTATCCTCATTGCTGCATAGAAAAATTATGTCCTTGATGCACCGCTAGATGACAGACCTATTGCAGGAGCAGATGCAGACGTTATGAACGTGTGGCTAGCTCAATATGATGACTACTTGATAGTTTAGTGCACCATGCTTAATGGCTTAGAATCGGGACTTCAAAGATGTTTTGAACGTCATGGACCATATGAGATGTTCCAGGAATTGAAGTTAATATTTCAAGCAAATACCCGAGTTGAGAGATATGAAGTCTCCAACAAGTTCTATAGCTAAAATATGGAGGAGAATCGCTCAACTAGTGAGCATGTGCTCAGATTGTCTGGATACTACAATCGCTTGAATAAAGTGGGAGTTAATCTTCCAGATAAAATAGTGATTGACAGAATTCTCTAGTCACCATCACCAAGTTAGTAGAACTTCGTGATGAACTATAATATGCAAGGGATGACTAAAGTGATTCCCAAGCTCTTCGTGATGTTGAAATCGACGAAGGTAGAAATCAAGAAAGAGCATCAAGTGTTGATGGTAGACAAGACCACTAGTTTCAATAAAAGGGCAAAGGGAAGAAGGGGAACTTCAAGAAGAACGGCAAGCAAGTTGCTGCTCAAGTGAAGAAGCCCAAGTCTGGTCCTAAGCCTGAGACTAAGTGTTTCTACTGCAAAGGGACTGGTCACTGGAAGCGGAACTATCCCAAGTGATTGGCAGATAAGAAGGATGGCAAAGTGAACATAAGTATATTTGATATACATGTTATTGATGTGTACTTTACTAGTGTTTATAGCAACCCCTCAGTATTTGATACTAGTTCAGTTGCTAAGATTAGTAACTCGAAACGGGAGTTGAAGAATAAACAGAGACTAGTTAAGGGAGAAGTGACGATGTGTGTTGGAAGTGGTTCCAAGATTGATATGATCATCATCGCACACTCCGACTATACTTTCGGGATTAGTGTTGAACCTAAATAAGTGTTATTTAGTTTTTGCGTTGAGCATGAATATGATTTGATCATGTTTATTGCAATTCGGTTATTCATTATACTTAGGGAATAATTGTTGTTCTGTTTACATGAATAAAACCTTCGATGGTCATACACCCAATGAAACAAGTTCATTGGATCTCGATCGTAGTGATACACATATTCATAATATTGAAACCAAAAGATGCGAAGTTAATAATGATAGTGCAACTTATTTGTAGCACTACCGTTTAGGTCATATTGGTTTAAAGCGCATGAAGAAACTCCATGTTGATGGAATTTTGGAATCACTTGATTATGAATCACTTGATGCTTGCGAACCATGCCTCATGGGCAAGATGACTAAGACTCCGTTCTCCGGAGCGACCAACTGACTTATTGGAAATAATACATACTGATGTATGCGGTCCGATGAGTGTTAAGGCTCACGGCAAATATCGTTATTTTCTGAACTTCACAGATGATTTGAGCAGATATGGGTATATCTACTTGATGAAACATAAGTCTGAAACATTTGAAAAGTTCAAAGAATTTCAGAGTGAAGTGGAAAATCATCGTGACAAAAAAATAAAGTTTCTACGATCTGATCGCGGAGACAAATATTTGAGTTACGAGTTTGGTCTTCAATTAAAACAATGTGGAATAGTTTCACAAACTCATGCCACATGGAACACCACAGCATAATGGTGTGTCCGAACGTCATAACCGTACTTTATTGGATATAGTGCAATCTATGGTGTCTCTTACCGATCTACCACTATCGTTTTAGGGTTATGCATTAGAGACAGCTACATTCACGTTAAATAGGGCACCATCTAAATCCGTTGAGACGACACCATGTGAACTATGGTTTGGCAAGAAACCTAAGCTGTCGTTTCTTAAAGTTTGGGGTTGCGATGCTTATATGAAAAAGTTTCATCCTGATAAGCTCAAACTCAAATCGGAGAAGTGCGTCTTCATAGGATATCCAAAGGAAACTATTGGATACACCTTCTATCACAGATCCGAAGGCAAGACTTTTGTTGCTAAATTCGGAAACTTTCTGGAGAAGGAGTTTCTCTCGAAAGAAGTGAGTGGGAGGAAAGTAGAACTTGACGAGGTAACTGTACTGTTGGGGAACGTAGTAATTTAAAAAAATTTCCTACGCACACTCAAGATCATGTGATGCATAGCAACGAGGGGGAGAGTGTTGTCTACGTACCCAACGCAGACCGACTGCGGAAGCGATGACACGACGTAGAGGAAGTAGTCGTACGTCTTCACGATCCAACCGATCAAGCACCGAAACTACGGCACCTCCGAGTTCGAGCACACGTTCAGCTCGATGACGATCCCCGGACTCCGATCCAGCAAAGTGTCGGGGAAGAGTTCCGTCAGCACGACGGCGTGGTGACAATCTTGATGAACTACAGCAGCAGGGCTTCGCCTAAACTCCGCTATAGTTTTATCGAGGAATATGGTGGCAGGGGGCATCGCACACGGCTAAGGAATAGATCACGTGGATCAACTTGTGTGTCTTTGGGGTGTCTCTACCTCAGTATATAAAGGAGCCAAGGGGGGAGGGGGCGCCGGCCAAGAGAGAGAGGCGCAGGAGGAGTCCTACTCCTTCCGGGAGTAGGACTCCCCTCCAATCCTATTCCAACTAGGATTCCCCAAGTGGGAAAGAGGGGGAAGGGTGGCCGGCCACCTCTCCTAGTCCTAATAGGACTAGGGGAAGGGGGGAGGCGCGCAGCCCTTGTGGGCAGCCCTTTCACCTTTCCACTAAGGCCCATGAAGGCCCATATGGCTCCCGGGGGGTTCCGGTAACCTCCCGGTAACCCGGTAAAATCCCGATTTCACCCGGAACACTTCCGATGTCCAAACATAGGCTTCCAATATATCAATCTTTACGTCTCGACCATTTCGAGACTCCTCATCATGTCCGTGATCACATCCGGGACTCCGAACAACCTTCGGTACATCAAAATGCATAAACTCATAATATAACTGTCATCGTAACCTTAAGCGTGCGGACCCTACGGGTTCGAGAACAATGTAGACATGACCGAGACATGTCTCCGGTCAATAACCAATAGCGGGACCTGGATGCCCATATTGGCTCCTACATATTCTACGAAGATCTTTATCGGTCAGACCGCATAACAACATACGTTGTTCCCTTTGTCATCGGTATGTCACTTGCCCGAGATTCGATCGTCGGTATCCAATACCTAGTTCAATCTCGTTACCGGCAAGTCTCGTTACTCGTTCCGTAATACATCATCTCACAACTAACATATTAGTTGTAATGCTTGCAAGGCTTATGTGATGTGTATTACCGAGAGGGCCCAGAGATACCTCTCCGACAATCGGAGTGACAAATCCTAATCTCGAAATACGCCAACCCAACATCTACCTTTGGAGACACCTGTAATGCTCCTTTATAATCACCCAGTTACGTTGTGACGTTTGGTAGCACCCAAAGTGTTCCTCCGGCAAACGGGAGTTGCATAATCTCATAGTCATAGGAACATGTATAAGTCATGAAGAAAAGCAATAGCAACATACTAAACGATCGGGTGCTAAGCTAATGGAATGGGTCATGTCAATCAGATCATTCAACTAATGATGTGACCTCGTTAATCAAATAACAACTCATTGTTCATGGTTAGGAAACATAACCATCTTTGATTAATGAGCTAGTCAAGTAGAGGCATACTAGTGACACTTTGTTTGTCTATGTATTCACACATGTATTATGTTTCCGGTTAATACAATTCTAGCATGAATAATAAACATTTATCATGATTATAAGGAAATAAATAATAACTTTATTATTGCCTCTAGGGCATATTTCCTTCAGTCTCCCACTTGCACTAGAGTCAATAATCTAGATTACACTGTAATGATTCTAACACCCATGGAGCCTTGGTGCTGATCATGTTTTGCTCGTGGAAGAGGCTTAGTCAACGGGTCTGCAATATTCAGATCCGTATGTATCTTGCAAATCTCTATGTCTCCCACCTGGACTAGATCCCGGATGGAATTGAAGCGTCTCTTGATGTGTTTGGTCCTTTTGTGAAATCTGGATTCCTTTGCCAAGGCAATTGCACCAGCATTGTCACAAAAGATTTTCATTGGACCCGATGCACTAGGTATGACACCTAGATCGGATATGAACTCCTTCATCCAGACTCCTTCGTTCGCTGCTTCCGAAGCAGCTATGTACTCCGCTTCACATGTAGATCCCGCTACGACGCTTTGTTTAGAACTGCACCAACTGACAGCTCCACCGTTTAATGTAAACACGTATCCGGTTTGCGATTTAGAATCGTCCGGATCAGTGTCAAAGCTTGCATCAACGTAACCTTTTACGGTGAGCTCTTTGTCACCTCCATATACGAGAAACATATCCTTAGTCCTTTTCAGGTATTTCAGGATGTTCTTGACCGCTGTCCAGTGATCCACTCCTGGATTACTTTGGTACCTCCCTGCTAAACTTATAGCAAGGCACACATCAGGTCTGGTACACAGCATTGCATACATGATAGAGCCTATGGCTGATGCATAGGGAACATCTTTCATATTCTCTCTATCTTCTGCAGTGTTCGGGCATTGAGTCTTACTCAATTTCACACCTTGTAACACAGGCAAGAATCCTTTCTTTGCTTGATCCATTTTGAATTTCCTCAAAATCTTGTCAAGGTATGTGCTTTGTGAAAGTCCAATCAAGCGTCTTGATCTATCTCTATAGATCTTAATGCCTAATATGTAAGCAGCTTCACCGAGGTCTTTCATTGAAAAACTTTTATTCAAGTATCCCTTTATGCTATCCAGAAATTCTATATCATTTCCAATCAGCAATATGTCATCCACATATAATATTAGAAATGCTACAGAGCTCCCACTCACTTTCTTGTAAATACAGGCTTCTCCAAAAGTCTGTATAAAACCAAATGCTTTGATCACACTATCAAAGCGTTTATTCCAACTCCGAGAGGCTTGCACCAGTCCATAAATGGATCGCTGGAGCTTGCACACTTTGTTAGCTCCCTTTGGATCGACAAAACCTTCCGGTTGCATCATATACAACTCTTCTTCCAGAAATCCATTCAGGAATGCAGTTTTGACATCCATCTGCCAAATTTCATAATCATAAAATGCGGCAATCGCTAACATGATTCGGACGGACTTAAGCATTGCTACGGGTGAGAAGGTCTCATCGTAGTCAATCCCTTGAACTTGCCGAAAACCTTTTGCGACAAGTCGAGCTTTGTAGACAGTAACATTACCATCAGCGTCAGTCTTCTTCTTAAAGATCCATTTTTCTCAATTGCTTGCCGATCATCGGGCAAGTCAACCAAAGTCCATACTTTGTTCTCATACATGGATCCCATCTCAGATTTCATGGCTTCAAGCCACTTTGCGGAATCTGGGCTCACCATCGCTTCTTCATAGTTCGTAGGTTCATCATGATCTAGTAGCATGACTTCCAGTACAGGATTACCGTACCACTCTGGTGCGGATTACTCTGGTTGATCTACGAGGTTCAGTAGTATCTTGATCTGAAGTTTCATGATCATTATCATTGGCTTCCTCACTAACTGGTGTAGGTGTCACTGAAACAGTTTTCTGTGATGAACTACTTTCCAGTAAGGGAGCAAATGAGTAGCCATTATTCTCTCATATAAATAGAACAACCATTATTCTCGGATTTAAATGAGTAGCCATCTCGAATTAAACGAGATCCTGATACAGTGTTCATGCTCAAAGCTGGCACTAAATAACAATTATTGAGGTTTAAAACTAATCCCGTAGGTAAATGTAGAGGTAGCGTGCCGACGGCGATCACATCGACCTTGGAACCATTCCCGACGCGCATCGTCACCTCGTCCTTCGCGAGTCTCCACTTATTCCGCAGCTCCTGCTTTGAGTTACAAATGTGAGCAACCGCACCGGTATCAAATACCCAGGAGCTACTACGAGTACTGGTAAGGTACACATCAATTACATGTATATCACATATACCTTTCGTGTTGCCGGCCTTCTTGTCCGCTAAGTATTTGGGGCAGTTTCGCTTCCAGTGACCACTTCCCTTGCAATAAAAACACTCAGTCTCGGGCTTGGGTCCATTCTTTGGCTTCTTCCCGGCAGCTTTCTTACCGGGCGCGGCAACTCCCTTGTCGTCCTTCTTGAAGTTCTTCTTACCCTTGCCTTTCTTGAACTTAGTGGTTTTATTCACCATCAACACTTGATGTTCCTTTTTGACTTCTACCTCTGCTGATTTCAGCATTGAATATACCTCAGGAATGGTCTTTTCCATCCCCTGCATATTGAAGTTCATCACAAAGCTCTTGTAGCTCGGTGGAAGCGACTGAAGGATTCTGTCAATGACCGCGTCATCCGGAAGATTAACTCCCAGCTGAGTCAAGCGGTTATGCAACCCAGACATTTTGAGTATGTGCTCACTGACAGAACTATTTTCCTCCATATTACAGCTGAAGAACTTGTCGGAGACTTCATATCTCTCGACCCGGGCATGAGCTTGAAAAACCATTTTTAGCTCTTCGAACATCTCATATGCTCCGTGACTCTCAAAACGCTTTTGGAGCCCCGGTTCTAAGCTGTAAAGCATGCCGCACTGAACGAGGGAGTAATCATCAGCACGTGACTGCCAAGCGTTCATAACGTCTTGGTTCTGTGGGACGGGTGCGTCACCTAGCGGTGCTTCTAGGACATAATCTTTCTTGGTAGCTATGAGGATGATCCTCAGGTTCCGGACCCAGTCCGTATAGTTGCTGCCATTGTCTTTCAGCTTGGTTTTCTCTAGGAACACGTTGAAGTTGAGGACAACATGGGCCATTTGATCTACAAGACATATTGTAAAGATTTTAGACTAAGTTCATGATAATTAAGTTCATCTAATCAAATTATTCAACGAACTCCCACTCAGATAGACATCCCTCCAGTCATCTAAATATAACATGATCCGAGTTAACTAGGCCGTGTCCGATTATCACGTGAGACGGACTAGTCAATATCGGTGAACATCTTCATGTTGATCGTATCTTCTATACGACTCATGCTCGACCTTTCGGTCTTCTGTGTTCCGAGGCCATGTCTGTACATGCTAGGCTCGTCAAGTTAACCTAAGTGTATTGCATGTGTAAATCTGGCTTACACCCGTTGTATTCGAACGTTAGAATCTATCACACCCGATTATCATGTGGTGCTTCGAAACAACGAACCTTCGCAACGGTGCACAGTTAGGGGGAACACTTTTCTTGAAATTATTACGAGGGATCATCTTATTTAAGCTACCGTCGTTCTAAGCAAATAAGATGTAAAACATGATAAACATCACATGCAATCAAATAGTGACATGATATGGCCAATATTATTTGCTCCTTTTGATCTCTATCTTTGGGGCTCCATGATCATCGTTGTCACCGGCATGACACCATGATCTTCATCATCATGATCTCCATCATCGTGTCTTCTTGAAGTTGTCTCGTCATCTATTACTTCTACTACTATGGCTAACGCTTTAGCAATAAAGTAAAGTAATTACATGACATTTATGTTGACACGCAGGTCATAAATAAATAAAGACAACTCCTATGGCTCCTGTCGGTTGTCATACTCATCGACATGCAAGTCGTGATTCCTATTACAAGAACATGATCATCTCATACATCACATATATCATTCATCACATCCTCTCGCCATATCACATCACAAAACACTTGCTGCAAAAACAAGTTAGACGTCCTCTAATTGTTGTTGCAAGTTTTTACGTGGCTGCTATAGGTTTCTAGCAAGAACTTTTCTTACCTACGCCAAAACCACAACGTGAATTGCCAATTTCTATTTACCCTTCATAAGGACCCTGTTCATCGAGTCCGCTCCGACTAAAGTGGGAGAGACAGACACCCGCCAGCCACCTTATGCAACTAGTGCATGTCAATCGGTGGAACCAGTCTCACGTAAGCGTACGTGTAAGGTCGGTCCGGGCCGCTTCATCCCACGATGCCGCCGAATCAAGACAAGACTAGTAACGGCAAGAAAATTGACAATTTCAACGCCCACAACTGCTTTGTGTTCTACTCGTGCATAGTAACTGCGCATAGACCTAGCTCATGATGCCATTGTTGGGGAACGTAGCAGAATTTTAAAATTTTCTACGCATCACCAAGATCAATCTATGGAGTCATGTAGCAACGAGGGAGAGAGGATTGCATCTACATACCCTTGTAGATCACGAGCGGAAGCGTTCAAGAGAACGAGGTTGATGGAGTCGTACTCGTCGTGATCCAAATCACCGAAGATCCTAGCGCCGGACGGACGGCACCTCCGCGTCCAACACACGTACGGAGCGAGGACGTCTCCCGTGTCTTGATCCAGCAAGGAGGAGGGAGGTTGAGGAAGAGGGCTCCAAAAGCAGCACAACGGCGTGGTGGTGGTCAAGCAGCAGTACTCCGGCAGGGCTTCGCCAAGCTCTTACGGAGGAGGAGAGGTGTTGGGGAGGGGAGGGGCTGCGCCTTGGATGTTGTGTGCAACCCTCCCCTTGTCCCTCTATTTATAGGGGAAGGAGGAAGGGGGCCGGCCCCCTCTAGATGAGATCTAGAGGGGGGGCGGCGGCCAAGGGGAGGGGGCTTGCCCCCCAAGCAAGGGAGGCGCCCCCTTTAGGGTTTCCCCCCCAACCCTAGGCGCATGGGCCCAAGGGGGGGGGATGCGGCCAGCCCATGTAGGTCTGGTTCCCCTTTCCTCTACAGCCCATTAGGCCCTCCGAGAGAGGTGGCCCCTCCCGGTGGACCCCCGGAACCCCTCCGGTGGCCCCGGTACAATACCGATATGCCCCCGAACCTTTCCGGTGACCGTATGACAACTTCCTACATATAAATCTTCACCTCCGGACCATTCCGGAACTCCTCGTGACGTCCGGGATCTCATCCGGGACTCCGAATAACATTTGGTAATCACATACAAGTCTTCCTAACAACCCTAGCGTCATCGAACCTTAAGTGTGT
Organism: Triticum urartu; assembly: GCF_056163025.1. Classification (NCBI taxonomy): domain Eukaryota; kingdom Viridiplantae; phylum Streptophyta; class Magnoliopsida; order Poales; family Poaceae; genus Triticum; species Triticum urartu. The sequence continues at coordinate 666,502,935 of NC_141877.1, read as the reverse complement.
AGACCCTACGGGTTCGGGAGACATGCAGACATGACCGAGACGACTCTCCGATCAATAACCAACAACGGGATCTGGATACCCATGTTGGCTCCCACATGCTCCACGATGATCTCATCGGATGAACCACGATGTCGAGGATTCAATCAATCCGTATACAATTCCCTTTGTCAATCGGCACGTTACTTGCCCGAGACTCGATCGTCGGTATCCCAATACCTTGTTCAGTCTCGTTACCGGCAAGTCACTTTACTCGTACCGTAATGCATGATCCCGTGATCAACCACTTGATCACATTGAGCTCATTATGATGATGCATTACCGAGTGGGCCCAAAGATACCTCTCCGTCATACGGAGTGACAAATCCCAGTCTCGATTCGTGCCAACCCAACAGACACTTTCGGAGATACCTGTAATATACCTTTATAGTCACCCAGTTACGTTGTGACGTTTGGCACACCCAATGCACTCCTACGGTGTCCGGGAGTTGCACAATCTCATGGTCTAAGGAAATGATACTTGACATTCAGAAAAGCTACAGCAAACGAACTACACGATCTTTGAGCTATGCTTAGGATTGGGTCTTGTCCATCACATCATTCTCCTAATGATGTGATCCCGTATCAACGACATCTAATGTCCATAGACAGGAAACCATGACCATATTTTGATCAACGAGCTAGTCAACTAGAGGCTCAGTAGGGACGTGTTGTGGTCTATGTATTCACACATGTATTACAATTTCCGGATAACACAATTATAGCATGAACAATAGACAATTATCATGAACAAAGAAATATAATAATAACCATTTTATTATTGCCTCTAGGGCATATTTCCAACATTGGAGCAAGTCTAATTTCGTTTAAAGGAGATGCCATGACCCGTAGCACCAACTAAATACATGCGCAAGTCAATGATTTGGGAAAAAAAAATCCCAGTTGATCATGTGTTGCTCCTCTGTTTTCTCAAAATGGCATTTCAAAAATTTCTCATTCGCTTGATCCAGGTTGTCACATATGGCTTCACACTGCCCATGATCCATTATATATCCCTACGAACATCTCACTTTTTGCAAAAAAAACCTATTATAAAAGTTCATCAGAAATACAAAGCACCTCCGAAAAAAAGAATTATATCAAGGTCTCTAGACCACTGACCACTATCGCCGTTAGAGCGAGTCACTTACTCGCTGTTGTCGCCGGTCGCTTACCAGAGTTGGATTATCCCCTAACAAAACAGTCCCATAACCGGCGTGGCACTAACAAATCTATACCTAATAATAAGAGAGGATTGTTTTTGCTCATCCGTTGCCTTTTTTGTAGAAAATCCCCTGATGTTTCCGGTAACCAACCCGCAGTACAAGTTTAAGTAAGTCTTTCGCTTTTGCAGAGAACCCTTATTTTTTTAATAAACAAACCGCAATCTAGATTTAAGTGAGATCATAAAAATGTCTCGCGTTTGTAGAGAATATCCTGTTGTTTCTGGTAATCAACATGCAATCCATATCAAATACTTTAAGAATAATATCCATCTTTTAAACCCTAACTTCAATTATAACATGTTATATATGGAATTTGATTAGAAAAACTATATAGAATCTGAATACGATGTTATTTTGCGTCTCAATAATTTTTAAATGCTATTTAAGATGCAACCTTAATCAACAACACATGATCCGATTTTTTTTCATACCAATGTCGATTCGGATTGGAAATGAATACGTTAGCAAAAACCAGACTGGAGAAAGAAATCATATATAACCACGCATCTACGCCTCAGCAAAACCTCGCGAAAGCATATTCAAACGCTTGTGATTGCATGAGCATCAAGATCATTGTCGGGGAGAGTGAGAACAAGGATAAGCGGCATCAAAGATGGGATGTCATGTTTGAATAAAGGACGTAGACCTATTGGGTTTTGAGTCATGATTATTACTAGTTCCTGTAGATCAATCGAGCTGTGTGCTTGGTAGCTTAGCGTGCATGGCCACCATGGGCGCGGTCGCTGCTGGCCGAGGTGCCGGACATCCATGTCGTCGCACCCAAACAATGCTGGCGGAGGCGACGGAGGCATAGTAGGAGAACTTGTGGCCGTCGAAGATGCCGATTGGTGCCTTGTACAGAGCTGACGGCGTCGAGGATGACTATTACGCCGGTGGTGAGCGAGAAGGTGCCGGGGTGAGCGAGAAGGTGTAGAGGGCACCACTGGTGAGGCTTGTGTAGAAGGCGCTGCCGGCCTCAGCCCCCGTCTTGGGTTGATCCCTTCCTCCTTCCCTCGTGCGCCGCACCAGAAGGGGAGTGCCACATCCTCGTCATCGGAGCAACTATGGCGCCGCCCCAGAGAACCCCTAAGCCGCTCACCTGGATCCGGATGCCACCGTCTTTTTGCGCGTCGAGCCCGTGCGCCGCCACCGCCCTTTGCGGATGTCGCTCGATCCGAAGCCGCCTGACGCCCCCCTGCTCGTTGACCCGCATCGATTAGATCGAATCACGGGGTGAATATACCAAACGACGACATTTTTTCTTTTACTTAGGGGTGGCAGCGGGTAAATATAGACTTCCAATGAACAAGGGAAAAGAAAGGCAGGCTCAGCTCGACCCATTTGGCCCATGAACGTGCCGGAAAGAAAAATCGGATATGTACGTTATTTTAGTACCACCTCGTTAGCAGCGGCTTGTGCAAACTGAAAGCGTAAATTCACGGGAAGAAAGCGTATTGTGACGGTGAACCTACGGAGTCAATCCGTGTTTTATTATTAGGGATTACGGATAGAAGGGATAGATTGGGTTAGGAGCGTGCGGTATTTTTTTTCCTCCTTTGCAATCGTACGAGCTCTTTTTATTTTTTTTATTAGTGTTGCATAAGGCACCTCCCGTTAACTGTCACTGGCCCGTGGGCCCGGCGGGACATCGCCCGGGAGATCCTAGCCGCTCATCCGCGCTAATCTCCCCGCCCAGCATCAACCAGCGTCAAGCGAACATTCAGTGCGAGTGAGGCGAGACGGCAGGAGGCGGCGACAGGCAGAGATGGCCGGCGGTGGCGCCGCCGCGTCGACGCTCTCGAGCCCATGGAGGTTGCTGCTGCAGCGAGCGCTGGACACCAACGCGCACCTCAAGCACTCCACCTTCTTCCAGCTCGTACGCTCCCATCCCCCGTCCCCCTCCCCATCCCCTTCTTTTGGGGAGAAAAACTTGATACCCTAACGGACGGTCCGTCGTTTCAGGCCACGGTGGGCGGCGGCGGCAGGCCGGCGAACCGCACCGTCGTGTTCAGGTGCCGGCCTTGCTGGGAGTAGCTCCCTGCCCTCCCCCTCCATCTCTTACCGGTTTTGACCTGGAATTTTGGTCTTGCTAGGGGCTTCCAAGAACACTGCGACAAGATTCAGATTAATACGGATGCGCGGAGCAACAAGGTTGCTTCCACTAATCCCGTGCTTTTCTAACCTTGTTATATATACATAGTTCTTTTCTTGCTGCTCGCTGATTCCCTTGCTGGTTTGGTTGTGCGAATTGCGAACGAACAGATTGGTGAGATCAAGGAGTGGCCCCTCGGCGAGGTAGGGGATGTGAAGAATTTGCAGAATTGCGTATCACCATTTTAAGCATCACAAGTGCCGACTTCTCGCAGAGGAATGCCTGATATTCAATGTCTTGCAGATATGCTGGTATTTCACCGATTCATGGGAACAATTTCGTATCAGCGGCATCATAGATGTGATCGATGGTTCCTGTCCCGATCCTGCCAAGCTCCAGGTTAGAGCTGAGTACAGTCTGCTTTGTGCTCTGCGTAGTGGAGGTGTCTTGCATATGAAATGATATCTGTAATTGAAGATTTGGTTTTGCACAAAACTGAACATAACTGTTCTAGTAGCTAGTTTACTTCGGTATAGTTTCCCACACACAGGGTTTGATCATCTCATTGAGATATGACGGATTAACATAGTATTAATGTCTCCACAACTTTCATCTTTCAAAGCTTTTGGTGATGCTTAGAAGCAGCACAGCTGCATTCATTGATATTAAGTGCTCTTTTATAATCCTTTTGCTCAACATTGGTTGTTTTATCGCACAGCAACGAGAGAAAGCTTGGTTCGCCAGTTCAGTAAAGTCAAGATTGCAATACTTAGGACCATCTCCAGGGGTCCCCGTCGCAAATGATGACCACGTTACGGATGTTCATCTCGATCCGTCAGCTGGCCCAGTTGATGCCTATTGTCTTCTGACTCTTGATCCAGAAAAGGTTAGGTTAAGTTATCTTATCGCTATATCGGTATCTGCCTTTATACTTTAAAATACAGAATGAGTTATACTTATTGCAGATTCATATGCCTCTATCGTGTTGCTTAATACTGTTGATTTTCTTATTCAGGTTGATTACGTGAACCTGAAAAGTAATCAGAGATTGATGTTCACAAGAACCCAGGAAGGAGATGAGTCCAGTGATTGGATGGCCAAAAAAGTTAGCCCATAATTATCTTTTGTTATAGAGGGTGAACATAAAGGTGTTATTAACTAGTACTCTCTCCGTTCTAAAATAGATGACCCAATTTTAACCAACTTTGTACTAAAGTTAGTACAAAATTAAGTCATCTGTTTTGGAACAGAGGGAGTACAACTGATTTTATTGTGGATTTTCCATTGCAAGGAACTGCCTTCATTCCTCAATATATTTTCTAGCCCATCAGAATGCATGTTTGGCAGAGCACCCATGGATTACTTGTACTGGAGAATTGAGCTGTCTGCTTTTCCTGCATTACAGTCCTCTGTGAACATACCGCATATCGTTGGTGAGCCGCATATCGTGGAATGGTTCAAAGGCCAGGAAATACATCGAATCATTCTACATTTATGGCTGTGATTACGATAATATTACGCACACAAACTAGATTGGGCACTCACAATCCCTCTTGATGTGACGTGACCTTGGTGGGTTCCATGCCATGTCAGCATGTCATGTTGACCATCAGGTCAAGGACACCAGTGTGGACATGACCGGTTTGCGCTGTCAGATCAACCCCAACGCGTCGATCCAAACAGACGACAGTTTTATCAGTCTTTTGTCCGTTTGGGTCGGCCCGGCGGACACCAATGTCTGCTTCCACATTTGGTCGGCGCATGCGTCCAACGCTAGCATGACCTAATTTTTAGTTCACGTGAAAATAGAACACAAATATTTCAAAAATAGAAAAACATTAAGTAAACATTATTGCCGGCCACAAAGGCCGGCGAGAGTCCATGCGTCCAAATTACATTGATTAAAACATTAATTAATATTAAACTAGGAGGCGGCGTGTTGCCCTAGGAGTCCTCCTCGTCGACGTCGGGGCCGGTGAGGTCGATCAGCGTCGACGTCGGGCCGGCCCAAGGGAACGTCGTGTTCCAGAGCCTGGCGATGTCATCTGCCGGAGGCTGTGCCGTCGCCGGCTGGGCACGGCGTGCCTCCTCCTCGGCGTCGTGCTCTAGCTGCTCAAGGTACTCGCCCTCGTGGCGCTCCTCGGCCAGCCTTCGCTGGCGCCATTGCTCAAGGTAGGCCGCCTCCTATGCCTCCATCGCCCTCATCCAGATTGCCGGCTCGCTGACCCACTCATGCACCACCCTGGTCCAGGAGTAGCGCTTGATGGGGGTCAGCTCCGCCTCGGCCTTGGCTGAAGACGGTGGGGCTAGCGACGGCACAACGCAATCGCCGGCTGCGGACAACGCCATGGCCTCCGCCATGCGCGCCTCGTACGCCGCCTCCTCCTCCTCCTCCTCCTCCTCCCTACACCGCGCCCTCCTCCTCGTTCTCCTGGAGGACAGCCGCCAGGGCCACCTGGTAGGCGACCTCCGCCGCCTGGTCCTCGTGGCAAACGATGAGGGGCGTCGGCGGGGAGCCATGCGAGATGCCGCGAACGCCGCGCCTCCTGGGCTCCTCGTGCTCGAAGGCGAACCAATGGGCCCAATAGGGCGAGTCGACGTCGTAGGCGGAGTCGCGGTGCTGCTTCGGCGTCAGCAGCGCCCACCGGCGCCACACCTCCTCTGTGTGCGCCCTCGTCGACCGTGGCGCCGAAGGGGTGGCTAGGGTTGCCGTCGACGGGGGAGCAGAGGGTGGCGAGATGGAGACGGGGGGCTTTCTGGAGTGGATGAGGACGCCACCCCCTCGCATGCTCGAATTAAAAAAGGCCGACCGCCGTCGCTGACGCATGGGCCTGAGGTGGGCGGTCATCATAAATTAAGCTGACCGCGGTAGTTGGACAGCCGCCAGGTGAGGACGCGATGGACATCGAGAAATAAAGGCGCGCGAGGCGTCCGCTTCGCGTCCGCGCCGACACATTTCTATCATAAATTTGGGTCGGCGCGGACGTGAAGCGGACGCGTTTTGCGAATGGGTCGACGTGTTGGGCCTCTAGTTTTTTTCATGCCGACCCAAACGGACAACAACTGACGAAATGGGTACCTGTGTTGGAGTTGCTCTCAGAACCAGAACCATCACATCCGGAGCGCGGGAATACCTCATGCCCACGGACCTGCAGCGCGGGAACCAATTCCAACGTGCAGCTCGGTTCAAATTCTTTTGACACTTCTCAGAGACCAAGATGGTGTTGGTCACCTCGGATGTATTTCGATGTCAAGATTTGACTACAAAGGGATTCTTTCGTCGAACTAGGCTCATGACCGGCGGTTGAAGATGAAGGCAACTTGAATGAGCCGGTTGAAGATGAAGGCAACTCGAATGAGCCGAGGAGAGTCCAAACTTGAAAACTGGTTCATGGGCTACTGATGATATCCTGGTTAGGGGGCCTCTCACCATGTTGACTCCAGGCTTGATGGGTCGGGCTGAGTATCCCATGACGGTTCCGACCTGGGCCACATCAGGCGGCTCATGATGTATAATCAGAAAGTTTCAGAAGACCTCTCACCATGTTGGATCTGTGGAGCACTTTGCCTCCTGGTACGTAGCTAATTAGGATCTTGTAACTCTAGAATCCCCGGTACGTATATAAACCAAGGGGCCAGGCTTATAGAAAACAAGTTACAATCTCGTGATAGTTTACCTGTACTCTATACCCACTCCAACGCAATAAATGCAAGCAGGATGTTGTGTATTATTTGCTTGGAGCCCGAACCTGGATAAAAGTAAAACCTTATGTCATTGTTGCCATCCCTCTTAGACCCTTAGCTTAGGATATTCTACCTCAAGATCTGTCGGTTTAGGTTCCATCACTTTCCCCATGTCTTTCGCCTCGGCCCGGCCAGATTGTGCTCCCCTCTTGGCGCTCTAAGCGGGGATACATTGATCTAGTTGGGGGTTGGAGCCGTGGCCACGTGGCAGATGTGTCTCGTGATGTTTGTGACACCTAAACTGACCAGATTATTCTCAAATATACTAATACTAGCTGACAAGATAGAAGCGCTCAAACGAATGAGCATGGCTTAGATGGTAAGATTTCTCTTGATGGAATTAAATCCATCGGGGTTCAAATCCTAGACTCGATTTTTCAGACTTTTCAATGATGTGCATTTAATGAAAAGAGACATTCTCTACAAGACATCTGTTGTGACTTTGTGAACTTCAAGATATGACGGCAGCCTAGTATGTTGAAGGTGTGCACACATGGGTGATTATATGTGAGCGTATGTGGACATCTGTCATTGTACTTGTTAAAAAAACATAAAAAGCGCTCAAAGTAAAACAACCAGATAACCACGTTTAATAATAATAATAATAAAAGAATAAAAAAGTAAGCAGCAGAGCAGGAGCGGGATGACGGCCGGCGGAGAAAGAAAGCTCGGCGACGGCGGCGCACCTACATGCACACCTTCTCCATAGTCTATCTAGTGTTCCGTTGTTTTCCTCCATAGTCTATCTTCTCCCATGGCGCCCCCCTTCCCCCACCTTCCAAATGGCGCCCCATTCCCCTGCTGTGTCCTGTTCTTCCTCCTCTCCGTCGCCTCTCCAACGGCCATGGCACCTCTCTCCCCGCCCCCCCTAATGCCAATCGGGAAGGAAACTGTACTAGGCCTACCGGCCTGCTTTCCCTCTTCTCCGGCGTCTCCTTCGGCTCCGCTTCTCCAGATCTCCAGATCAACCAAGAGGACCAAGTCCTCTTCGCTAGGTACTAAGGTCTTAGGTCCCTGCTTATTTGATTATCTACCACCTGTACTTTCTGCTGCTTCTTTTGGAAGCGAACTGGTCTCTGGTTGAATGAATGTTACCGATGCATTCGGTACAACTCCTCTGTGGTTCGTGATGCTGTTAGATGATTTCTGTTTCTATCAGGCCAAATTGCTTTTGCTGTAAAATGAATTATTATATGCATTAACTTGTCCGTGTTGCCAGCCACTTCATGGAGGATGCAATTTCCTGAATCTTTCGAACTGTTTACAAGCCACTAGTAAATGTGTACGTGCAATGCACGTTGATATTAGGTAATATATTAATTACACGTAAATATTAGGCAGAATATTACTTGCGTATTAATTATGTGATTAGCATTGGCATTAATATTTGGTATATATTAACTGCACACTAAACGTGTTGAACACTCACCATTGGAGCAGTCTGAGTCGTTGGATTGACCTGATTTGACGGCCGGGATTTGTTGGATCTACTCCTTTGAGTCTTTTTATATTGGTATAGATATAGATATAGATGTAATATGCTGACAACTGCTATTGCTTTGTTGCTATTGCACAACACCAGGATTTTTAACTTTTTACATTTACATTATCTGACATATTTTCCAAAGAAATGGCTGCAATAACAAACAAATGCCAACTGAAACGGTAGTTGGTGTTAGGAATTGATTAATTAGGTTAATTAACTATTAATCATTGCTATATCGGTGCCACTTTTGACAACTGCCTCCTTTTGTAACCGCCTTGTAAACTGGGTATAAATACCCTAATCTTCAATCAATAGAATAACTGTTCATCTATTATTCTCTCTGCTCTCTCTTTTCATCTTTACGCACCTTGCCCTAACAGAGCGATTAGGCCAGACCTCCTCGACGCCTCGCGCGATTCCCAGCGCTGCCGGCCTTATCTCGCGCGGCGGACTGCAGCATTGAGTCTTGGCGCGGATGGCGACATTAGTCACGGCGGCGCCAACGTCTGCCCCTGTACTCGCGATGTCGACTCCATCCAGCGCGCACGGCTTCAGCATAGGAGAATTTCAGTCGCTGCCGATTCGATCAACCAGGAATCAATAGACATGCTTCTGCAAAAGAGGAAAACTGGATCAGGAGATTCTTCTATTTGTTTTTGTCTTCTTGCAATCAATCAAGGATCTAATAACAAGTATTGTTTTTGCAAATTGCTTCATCCGGCGTATGCTCGTGGTGAGATGGATTGATCGCTACTCAAACAGAAAGAGGAAGGAATTCTCAATCAAGAAGAAAAGAAGAATCAGAATCAAGAACAAGGCTAGAAGATGAGGAACAAACTCCAACAAACTTGTTCTTCGCATTTTTTTCTCTCTTCATCGTCCACTATGACGATCTCGTCGCCCATCGCAACTATCAGCAACAAAACATCCAGAGAAAACAGAGAAAAGAAGGGAAGAAGCCCCAGCGAGCGTACCTCGACGTTTGGCGAGGACGGCGTCCTCCACCTCTCCGAAGCAGCATCCGATGCGGCGCTCCTCCCTCAGGCGGAGCACGACCACGGCGCGGCGCGCAGCCCTCCCTCGGACGCGGCTCCCAAGCCGATGGCACAGGTGGCAATCGGCCGGAGCGCGCGCTGTAGCACGGCCCACTCCCTGCAGCGCGATGGAGATGGCCCCCGGCCGGCACAGGACGGGAGCAAACGCGATGTGTCGCGGCAACGCGGCGGTGATCATCGACCGGCACGCGGCAGTGCGGTCCCCAACCCGGGCGGAGGCAGCCCACGGGGCGCAAGGCGGAACGCACTGCACGCGGCATCATCGGTAACCATGGCCAGAACACACGTACAGGAAGGAATCAATTGATTCCAATCCATTCCACGCAGGCACAGGAAGGAAAGAAATTGACTCCTATCCACACACGCACGGGATGTGGATTTGGGGAATACGCAGTTTTGCGTTTCCCTCCTTTCTGTATTTATTATTAATCGAAAGGCCCTGCGCTTCTTGTTAATCCCTCAGGCTTAACATTTCTTTTTGCAGATTTCTGTCAAATGTCTGTTCAAGCATAAAAGTTTTTATGCCTGTACATAAACCTATGCTCAGGTCATTGTCAGTAGTGTAATATATACCCTCAGGTTCTTCTGCATTACATTTTGATCTTATGAATGAATATTCTAGACCTATTTTCTAGAACATTATTAGTGCAACAACTGTGTCACAAAATGTCTTGCACATCTTGACAAGAAAAGAGAAGTATCATGAAATGTCATACTCAACATGACTAGTATAAAATTTATTTGTGAATCACAAGGTATTGATGGCATCTACTGCATGGTTTGCAGATTATCCATCATTACTGTGAGGTCTACATCTTGTGATTTCATAAGATGACTACCTTCAACGTGCTCTTCGAAATATTAAATGTGACTACCCAAAAAAAATTTTATTTGTGAATCACAAGGTATTGATGGCATCTATTGCAAAATTTTCTAGATTATCCATTACTACTGTGAGGTCTACATCATGTCGTGATGACATATGACTACCTTCAAAGTGATTTTCCAAAATATAGCATAACATAAGGTAATAGAGATATGAACATCTACTGACAAAAGTCGGACTATGTTTTTCTATTACTACGAGATCTACACCGCATCTGGTGATTTATCTTCAAAGTGTTATCCTATATAAATTGAGGTCTACACATATGAGTGTATAGCATCAGCTATCTAAAAGAAAATGCTCCTCTGAAGCAATTGTTGTTGTTCACTAAAATTATTTACTCCTACTCCAAGAAGTAAATTAAATAATGCGTGATCATTTCATGTAACACATGACTATTCTATTGATAGCTAAATATGCACATATGCATTTTATATGTCACCAACTTCACTTAGTTCCCAAACTAAGTATATAATGGATAAATATTTATTCAAAAACCTCAAGTCTATCGCAGCTAACAACTCTGTTACTTATTCAACTTCAAGTTGAGATCCCTTGATCAAATTTTCCCTATATACAGATTCAGTTGAAAAGCCCTTAATGCACTTTACCTCCTCTTAAGATGGTACTACCATTTTTATGATCAAGAAACATGAATTTTCTTAAAATCATCAGATTCACCCAATAGGTGATATACCATAATTTAAAATTCTTGTTAGTACCGAGAATACTATGCAAGTTAGTGGTCACAAAATTGAACCATGAGGGATTCGAAGTAAAGTGGAGGCTAATAGACAACTAAAGACAAAAATATCTCTTAATAGGAATCGATCATTTTAAGATGATCAAAAGACAACCCTCAAGTTTGTCAAATGTGTGGTTATATAAATATTGTATCTATGATTACCAAACCCTCAAACATATGGTCAAAACACACCACAAATTTATTAAAAGGCCAATAAGTTCAATGGGATAAATTTGAAAATTTGCAAATAATAACCAAATTCTGGAAAAGCATTGTTCTCGGAATCTTCATCAGAAGTAGGACAAAAATCTAGTGCAGAAAATGGAGGATGAACTCATTTGCATTCAGTAATATCGGAGACCTCAGGTAATCTCCTAATTATCCCAACATATTATTAGCCTATACTTGTAGTACTACATGTAGTAAAATGTCCAATATCATATCCCTTGGATACAATATTCTATAAATTTGAATGTATGTTTGAATTCATACTCAATATTGCTACGTACACAATGATTTTCTAAGCATCAATAAATTAAATATTAGGCTTGATAGCCTTAGCCATCCTGGTTTGGGGATGATTAGAAAATTGTTGACAATTCGGTTGGTCACAACTTAACAAGTTGCAAAATATTTCCCATATCATCAGATTATATGTGCACCACATGTGCCATAGGGGAAATTTGTTTTAAGGAGCTCTCACCTTAAAATTCTAAATGAGCCACTTATTCTTTCTTGAACACATTCAAAAATATGTGTGGAATGTTAATCCATTATCTGGGGTGATTTAGACACTTCATGGTACTCATATACACATTCATAAAATGTTTTTAAGTGTCTCTTATCACACACAACCATGCATGATCTTACTAAATAAATTGCTCAACATATTAAAGTAAGAGTAAATTCTCCTGAAAACAGGATCTATAAACCCATTTGAATGAACAATGTTGTTGAACTCATTCAATGAGCATTTTTTTGCATTAAGTATTTTCTGTGCATACCCAGAATGGTTTAGCTAAATTTCTTATCAAAGAGAGTTAAATGAATTACATGACCACTTTTAAAGAATTGTAAACTTACCAGCCTCTTGCTGGACACATACGACCTTACACACCGTAAGTATGATCTAAATCATACCGATTGCATGTCATACTACTTTCTCCTTGTAGTTACTACGTGGAAATCAACAAAGTATTTCCCATCTGCGATAATTCGGTTACATACCGATATCACCACTCCAGCGTACATCAATGGGCACTCACAAAAATTAGGGATCTATGTGAGGAATAACAATTTAATCGTCAATCAAAATTATTCATAGCCCGTATGCTGATTGCATCAGCAATAAGGATATTTTTCGACATTATGGGGAGATAAGTACCACAAAGAATGCCGAGAAATAAATTAGAAATGTTATTGACATTCAATCCTTATATCCACGTATTCAAAGAATCTGAACTAGAAGTTGTTGGGAACGTAACATAAATTCAAAATTTTCATACGTGTCACCAAGATCTATCTATGGATTCATCTAGCAACGAGGGAGGAGTGGATCTACATACCCTTGTAGATCGCGCGCGGAAGCGTTCAAGAGAACGGGGTTGATGGAGTCGTACTCGTCGTGATCCAAATCACCGATGATCCTAGCGCCGAACGGACGGCACCTCCGCGTCCAACACACGTACGGAGCAGCGACGTCTCCTCCTTCTTGATCCAGCAAGGGGGAAGGAGAGGTTGATGGAGATCCAGTAGCACGACGATGTGGTGGTGGAAGTAGAGGGATTCCAACAGGGCTTCGCCAAGCGCTGCGGGAGGAGGGAGATGTGTCATGGGAGGGAGAGGGAGGCGCCAAGGCTTAGGTGCGGCTGCCCTCCCTTCCCCCCACTATATATAGGGCCAAGGGAGAGGGGGGGCGCAGCCTTGGCCCTTCCTCCAAGGAAGGGTGCGGCCAGGGAGGAGTCCATCCTCCCTAAGGCACCTAGGAGGTGCCTTCCCCCTTTAGGACTCTTTCTTTCCCTTATCTCTTGGTGCATGGGCCTCTTGGGGCTGGTGCCCTTGGCCCATATAGGCCAAGGCGCACACCCCTACAGCCTATGTGCCCCCCCGGGGCAGGTGGACCCCCTTGGTGGACCCCTGGACCCCTTTCGGCACTCCCGGTACAATACCGATAATGCGTGAAACTTTTCCGGCGACCAAAACAAGACTTCCCATATATAAATCTTTACCTCCAGACCATTCCGGAACTCCTCATGACGTCCGGGATCTTATCCGGGACTCCGAACAACTTTCGGGTTACCGCATACTAATCTCTCTATAACCCTAGCGTCACCGAACCTTAAGTGTGTAGACCCTACGGGTTCGGGAGACATGTAGACATGACCGAGATGACTCTCCGGTCAATAACCAACAGCGGGATCTGGATACCCATGTTGGCTCCCACATGTTCCACGATGATCTCATCGGATGAACCACGATGTCAAGGACTTAATCAATCCCGTATACAATTCCCTTTGTCTATCGGTACGACACTTGCCCGAGATTCGATCGTCGGTATCCCGATACCTTGTTCAATCTCGTTACCGGCAAGTCTCTTTACTCGTTTCGTAACACATCATCCCGTGATCAACTCCTTGATCACATTGTGCACATTATGATGATGTCCTACCGAGTGGGCCCAGAGATACCTCTCCGTTTACACGGAGTGACAAATCCCAGTCTCGATTCGTGCCAACCCAACAGACACTTTCGGAGATACCTGTAGTGTACCTTTATAGCCACCCAGTTAAGTTGTGACGTTTGGCACACCCAAAGCACTCCTACGTTATCCGAGAGTTGCACAATCTCATGGTCTAAGGAAATGATACTTGACATTAGAAAAGCTTTAGCATACGAACTACATGATCTTGTGCTAGGCTTAGGATTGGGTCTTTGTCCATCACATCATTCTCCTAATGATGTGATCCCGTTATCAATGACATCCAATGTCCATGGTCAGGAAACCGTAACCATCTATTGATCAACGAGCTAGTCAACTAGAGGCTTACTAGGGACATGGTGTTGTCTATGTATCCACACATGTATCTGAGTTTCCTATCAATACAATTCTAGCATGGATAATAAACGATTATCATGAACAAGGAAATATAATAATAATCAATTTATTATTGCCTCTAGGGCATATTTCCAACAGTCTCCCACTTGCACTAGAGTCAATAATCCAGTTCACATCGCTATGTGACTAACACTCAAGGTCACATCCCCATGTGACTAACACCCAAAGAGTTTACTAGGGTCAATAATCTAGTTCACATTGTTGGGGAACATAGCAGAAATTCAAAATTTTCCTACGTGTCACCAAGATCAATCTATGGAGTCATCTAGCAACGAGGGAGGAGTGGATCTACATACCCTTGTAGATCGCGCGCGGAAGCGTTCAAGAGAACGGGGTTGATGGAGTCATACTCGTCGTGATCCAAATCACCGATGATCCTAGCGCCGAACGGACAGCACCTCCGCGTTCAACACATGTACGGAGTAGCGACGTCTCCTCTTTCTTGATCTAGCAAGGGGGAGGAGAGGTTGATGGAGATCCAGCAGCACGACGGCGTGGTGGTGGAAGTAGCGGGATTCCAACAGGGCTTCGCCAAGCGCTGCGGGAGGAGGGAGATGAGTCATGGGAGGGAGAGGGAGGCGCCAGGGCTCAGGTGTGGTTGCCCCCCCATTCCCCCACTATATATAGGGCCAAGGGAGAGGGGGAGGCGCAGCCTTGGCCCTTCCTCCAAGGAAGGGTGCGGCCAGGGGAGGAGTCCCTCCTCCCCAAGGCACCTCGGAGGTGCCTTCCCCCTTTAGGACTGTTCCTTTCCCTTGATTCTTGGCGCATGGGCCTCTTGGGGCTGGTGCCCTTGGCCCATATAGGCCAAGGCGCACCCCCTACAGCCCATGTGGCCCCCCGGGGCAGGTGGCCCCACCCGGTGGACCCCGGGACCCTTCCGGTGGTCCCGGTACAATACCGGTGACCCCGAAACTTGTCCCGATGGCCGAAATAGCACTTCCTATATATAATTCTTTACCTCTGGACCATTCCGGAACTCCTCGTGATGTCCGGGATCTCATCCGGGACTCCGAACAACTTTCGGGTTACCGCATACTAATATCTCTATAACCCTAGCGTCACCGAACCTTAAGTGTGTAGACCCTACGGGTTCGGGAGACATGCAGACATGACCGAGATGACTCTCCGGTCAATAACCAACAGCGGGATCTGGATACCCATGTTGGCTCCCACATGTTCCACGATGATCTCATCGGATGAACCACGATGTCAAGGACTTAATCAATCCCGTATACAATTCCCTTTGTCTATCGGTACGACACTTGCCCGAGATTCGATCGTCGGTATCCCGATACCTTGTTCAATCTCGTTACTGGCAAGTCTCTTTTACTCGTTCCGTAACACATCATCCCGTGATCAACTCCTTGATCACATTGTGCACATTATGATGATGTCCTACCGAGTGGGCCCAGAGATACCTCTCCGTCACACGGAGTGACAAATCCCAGTCTCGATTCGTGCCAACCCAACAGACACTTTCGGAGATACCCGTAGTGCACCTTTATAGTCACCCAGTTACGTTGTGACGTTTGGCACACCCAAAGCACTCCTACGGTATCCGGGAGTTTCACAATCTCATGGTCTAAGGAAATGATACTTGACATTAGAAAAGCTTTAGCATGCGAACTACACGATCTTGTGCTATGCTTAGGATTGGGTCTTGTCCATCACATCATTCTCCTAATGATGTGATCCCGTTATCAATGACATCCAATGTCCATGGTTAGGAAACCGTAACCATCTATTGATCAACGAGCTAGTCAACTAGAGGCTTACTAGGGACATGGTGTTGTCTATGTATCCACACATGTATCTGAGTTTCCTATCAATACAATTCTAGCATGGATAATAAACGATTATCATGAACAAGGAAATATAATAATAACCAATTTATTATTGCCTCTAGGGCATATTTCCAACACACATTACCATGTGACTAACACTCGATGAGTTCTGGGTTTGATCATGTTATGCTTGTGAGAGATGTTATAGTCAACGGGTCTGAATCTTTCAGATCCGTATGTACTTCGCAAATTTCTATGTCATCTTGTAGATGCAACTACTACGCTACATTTGTAGCTATTCCAAATAACTGTTCTACTATACGAATCCAGTTTACTACTCAGAATAATCTGGATTAGTGTCAAAGTTTGCATCGGCGTAACCCTTTACGACGAACTCTTTTACCACCTCCATAATTGAGAAAATTCCTTAGTCCACTAGTTACTAAGGATAACTTTGACCGCTGTCTTGTGATCCATTCTTGGATCACTCTTGTACCCCTTGACTGACTCATGGCAAGGCACATTTCAGGTGCGGTACATAGCATGGCATACCGTATAGAGCCTATGACAAAAGCATAGGGGACGACCTTCGTCCTTCCTCTTTCTTCTGCCGTGGTCGAGCTTTAACTCTTAACTTCATACCTTACAACTCAGGCAAGAACTCCTTCTTTGACTGGTCCATCTTGAACACCTTCAAGATCATGTCAAGGTATGTGCTCATTTGAAAGTACCATCAAGCGTTTTGATCTATCCTTATAGATCTTGATGCTCAATGTTCAAGTAGCTTAATCCAGGCTTTCCATTGAAAAATACTTTCCAAATAACCCTATATGCTTTCCAGAAATTCTACGTCATTTCTGATCAACAATATGTCAACAACATATATTCATCAGAAATTCTATAGTGCTCCCACTCACTTCTTTGGAAATACAAGTTTCTCATAAACTTTGTATAAACCCAAAATCTTTGATCATCATCAAAGCATACATTCCAACTCCGAGATGCTTACTCCAGTCCCCAGAAGGATTGCTGGAGCTTTGCATACTTATTAGCATCTTTCAGGATTGACAAAACCTTCCGGTTTGTATCACATACAACCTTTCCTCAAAAAAAACATCGAGGAAACAATGTTTTGACATCCTATCTGCAAGATTTCACAAATAATGCAGTAATTGCTAATATAATTCCAACAGACTCTTAGCATCACTACGAGTGAGAAAGTCTCATCGCAGTCAACTCCTTGAACTTGTCGGAAAACATCTTAACGACAAGTCGAGCTTTCTTAATGGTGACATTTACCATCATTGTCCGTCTTCCTTTTAAAATCCATCTGCACTCAACAGCCTTACGACCATCGAGCTGTTCTGCCAAAGTCTACACTTTGTTTTCATACATGGATCCTCTCTCGGATTTTATGGCCTCGAGCCATTTATCGGAATCCGGGCCCACCATCGCTTCTCCATAGCTCGTAGGTTCATTGTTGTCTAGCAACATGACTTCCAAGACAGGATTACGTACCACTCTGAAGTAGTACGCATCCTTGTCATCCCACGAGGTTTGGTAGTGACTTGATCTGAAGTTTCATGATCACTATCATAAGCTTCCACTTCAATTGGTGTAGGTGCCACAGGAAAAACTCCCTGTGCTCTGCCACACACTAGTTGAAGAGACGGTTCAATAACCTCATCAAGTCTCCACCATCCTCCCACTCAATTCTTTCGAGAGAAACTTTTCCTCGAGAAAGGACCCGATTCTAGAAACAATCCCTTATTGCTTTCGGATCTGAGATAGGAGGTATACCCAACTGTTTTGGGTGTCCTATGAAGATGCATTTATCCGCTTTGGGTTCGAGCTTATCAGCCTGAAACTTTTTCACATAAGCGTCGCAGCCCCAAACTTCTAAGAAATGACAGCTTAGGTTTCTCTAAACCATAGTTCATATGGTGTCATCTCATCGGAATTTTGTGGTGCCCTATTTAAAGTGAATGTGGTTGTCTTTAATGCCTAACCCATAAACTATCGTGGTAATTCGATAAGAAACATCATGGTATGCATCATATCCAATAGGGTGCAGTTATGATGTTCGGACACACCATCACACTATGGTGTTCCATGCTGTATTAGTTGTGAAACAATTTCCACAATGTCTTAATTCTGTGCCAAACTCGTAATTCAGATATTCATCTTTATGATCATATCATAGATATTTTATCCTCTTGTCACGACGATCTTTCAACTTCACCCTGAAATTACTTGAACCTTTCAATAATTCAGACTCGTGATTCATCAAGTAAATATACTCAACATCTACTCAAATCATCTGTGAAGTAAGAACATAACGATATCCACTACATGCCTCAGCACTCATTGGATTGCACACATCAAAATGTATTACTTCCAACAAGTTGCTTTCTAGTTCCATTTTACTGAAAACGAGGCTTTCAGTCATCTTGCCCATGTGGTATGATTTGCATGTCTCAAGTGATTCAAAATCAAGTGAGTCCAAACGATCCATCTGTATAGAGTTTCTTCATGCATATCTACCAACAAACATGGTTCGCATGTCTCAATCCTTTCAAAACTGAGTGAGTCCAAAGATCCATCAACATGGAGCTGCTTCATGCGTTTTATACCGATATGACTTAAGTGGCAGTGCCACAAGTAGGTGGTACTATCATTACTATCTTATATCTTTTGGCATGAACATGTGTATTACTATGATCGAGATTCAATGAACCATTCATTTTAGGTGCAAGACCATTGAAGGTATTATTCAAATAAACAGAGTAACCGTTATTCTCCTTAAATGAATAACCGTATTGCGATAGACATAATCCAATCATGTCTATGCTCAACTCAAACACCAATCTCGATGGTAGAGGGAGCGTGCGATGCTTGATCATATCAACATTGGAAACACTTCCAACACATATCGTCAGCTCACCTTTAGCTAGTCTCCGTTTATTCCATAGCTTTTATTTCGAGTTACTAACACTTAGCAACCGAACCGGTATCTAATACCCTGGTGCTACTAGGAGTACTAGTAAAGTACATATCAACACGATGTATATCCAATATACTTCTATCGACCTTGCCAGCCTTCTCATCTACCAAGTATCTAGGGTAATTCTACTCCAGTGGCTGTTCCCCTTATTACAGAAGCACTTAGTCTCGGGTTTGGGTTCAACCTTGGGTTTCTTCACTAGAGCAGCAGCTGAATTGCCGTTTCATGAAGTATCCCTTCGTGCCCTTGCCCTTCTTGAAACTAGTGGTTTCACCAACCATCAACAATTGATGCTCCTTCTTGATTTCTACTTTTGTGGTGTCAAACATCGCGAATATCTCAAGGATCATCATATATGTCCCTGATATATTATAGTTCATCACGAAGCTCTAGCAGCTTGGTGGTAATGACTTCGGAGAACCATCACTATTTCATCTGGAAGATCAACTCCCACTCGATTCAAGCGATTGTTGTACTCAGACAATCTGAGCACAAGTTCAACAATTGAGCTTTTCTCCCTTAGTTTGCAGGCTAAGAAAATCGTCGGAGGTTTTATACCTCTTGACGTGGGCACGAGCCTGAAATCCCAATTTCAGCCCTCGAAACATCTCATATGTTTCGCGACGTTTCAAAACGTCTTCGGTGCCTCAACTCTAAGCCGTTTAACTGAACTATCACGTAGTTATCAAAATGTGTATGTCAGATGTTCGCAACATCCACAGACAACGTTCGAGGTTCAGCACACTGAGCGGTGCATTATGGACATAAGCCTTCTATGAAGCAATGAGGACAATCCTCAGTTTACGGACCTAGTCCGCATAATTGCTACTATCAACTTTCAACTAAATTTTCTCTAGGAACATAACTAAACAGTAGAACTGAAGCGCGAGCTACGACATAATTTGCGAAGACCTTTTGACTATGTTCAGGATAATTAAGTTCATCTTATGAACTCCCACTCAGATAGACATCCCTCTAGTCATCTAAGTGATTACATGATCCGAGTCAACTAGGCCGTGTCCGATCATCACGTGAGACGGACTAGTCATCATCGGTGAACATCTTCATGTTGATCGTATCTACCATACGACTCATGCTCGACCTTTCGGTCTCTTGTGTTCCGAGGCCATGTCTGTACATGCTAGGCTCGTCAAGTCAACCTAAGTGTTTCGCGTGTGTAAATCTGTCTTACACCCGTTGTATGTGAACGTTAGAATCTATCACACCCGATCATCACGTGGTGCTTCGAAACAACGAACTGTCGCAATGGTGCACAGTTAGGGGGAACACTTTCTTGAAATTATTATGAGGGATCATCTTATTTACTACCGTCGTTCTAAGTAAACAAGATGCAAAAACATGATAAACATCACATGCAATCAAATAGTGACATGATATGGCCATCATCACTTTGCTCCTCTTGATCTCCATCTTCGGGGCTCCATGATCATCATCGTCACCGGCATGACACCATGATCTCCATCATCATGATCTCCATCATCGTGTCTCTATGAAGTTGCCTCGCCAACTATTACTTCTACTACTACAGCTAACGGTTAGCAATAAAGTAAAGTAACTACATGATGTTTATGTTGACACGCAGGTCATAAATAAATTAAGACAACTCCTATGGCTCCTGCGGTTGTCATATTCATCGACATGCAAGTCGTGATTCCTATTACAAGAACATGATCAATCTCATACATCACATATATCATTCATCACATCCTTTTGGCCATATCACATCACATAGCATACCCTGCAAAAACAAATTAGACGTCCTCTAATTGTTGTTTGCATGTTTTACGTGGCTGCTATGGGTTTCTAGCAAGAACGTTTCTTACCTACGCAAAAACCACAACGTGATATGCCAATTGCTATTTACCCTTCACAAGGACCCTTTTCATCGAATCCGATCCGACTAAAGTGGGAGAGACAGACATCCGCTAGCCACCTTATGCAACTAGTGCATGTCAGTCGGTGGAACCAGTCTCACGTAAGAGTACGTGTAAGGTCGGTCTGGGCCGCTTCATCCCACAATGCCACCGAATCAAGATTGGACTAGTAACGGTAAGCATATTGAACAAAATCAACGCCCACAACTACTTTGTGTTCTACTCGTGCATAGAAACTACGCATAGACCTAGCTCTGATACCACTGTTGGGAACGTAGCATAAATTCAAAATTTTCCTACGTGTCACCAAGATCTATCTATGGATTCATCTAGCAACGAGGGAGGAGTGGATCTACATACCCTTGTAGATCGCGCGTGGAAGCGTTCAAGAGAACGGGGTTGATGGAGTCGTACTCGTCGTGATCCAAATCACCGATGATCCTAGCGCCGAACGGACGACACCTCCGCGTTCAACACACGTACAGAGCAGTGATGTCTCCTCCTTCTTGATCCAGCAAGGGGGAAGGAGAGGTTGATGGAGATCCAGCAGCACGACGGCGTGGTGGTGGAAGTAGCGGGATTCCAACAGGGCTTCGCCAAGCGCTGCGGGAGGAGGGAGATGTGTCATGGGAGGGAGAGGGAGGCGCCAGGGCTCAGGTGTTGCTGCCCTCCCTTCCCCCACTATATATAGGGCCAAGGAAGAGGGGGGGGCGCAGCCTTTGGCCCTTCCTCCAAGGAAGGGTGCGGCCAGGGAGGAGTCCCTCCTCCCCAAGGCACCTCGGAGGTGCCTTCCCCCTTTAGGATTCTTCCTTTTCCTTGACTCTTGGCGCATGGGCCTCTTGGGGCTGGTGCCCTTGGCCCATATAGGCCAAGGCGCACACCCCTACAGCCCATGTGGCCCCCCGGGGCAGGTGGACCCCCTTGGTGGACCCCCGGACCCCTTTCGGCACTCCCGGTACAATACCGATAATGCGTGAAACTTTTCTGGCGACCAAAACAAGACTTCCCATATATAAATCTTTACCTCTGGACCATTCCGGAACTCCTCCTGACGTCCGGGATCTCATCCGGGACTCCGAACAACTTTCGGGTTACCGCATACTAATCTCTCTATAACCCTAGCGTCACCGAACCTTAAGTGTGTAGACCCTACGGGTTCGGGAGACATGCAGACTGTTGGAAATATGCCCTAGAGGCAAAAATAAAAGCACTATTATTATATTTCTTTGTTCATGATAATTGTCTTTACTCATGCTATAACTGTATTATCCGGAAATCATAATACACGTGTGAATACATAGACCATAATATGTCCCTAGTAAGCCTCTAGTTGACTAGCTCGTTGATCAACAGATAGTCATGGTTTCCTGGCTATGGACATTGGATGTCATTGATAACGGGATCACATCATTAGGAGAATGATGTGATGGACAAGACCCAATCCTAAGCATAGCACAAAGATCGTGTAGTTCGTTTGCTAGAGCTTTTCCAATGTCAAGTATCTTTTCCTTTGACCATGAGATCGTGTAACTCCCGGATACCGTAGGAGTGCTTTGGGTGTACCAAACGTCACAACGTAACTGGGTGACTATAAAGGTGCACTACAGGTATCTCCGAAAGGACATGTTTCTCGTTTATGGAGGTGACGAAGAGCTCGTCGTAAAGGGTTACGTCGACGCTAGCTTCGACACAGATCTGGATGACTCTAAGTCACAAACCGGATACGTGTATATGTTGAATGGTGGAGCAGTGAGCTGGTGCAGCTGCAAGCAGAGCGTCGTGGCGGGATCTACATGTGAAGCGGAATACATGGCAGCCTCGGAGGCAGCACATGAAGCAATATGGGTGAAGGAGTTCATCACCGGCCTAGGAGTCATACCCAATGCGTCGGGGCCAATCAAACTCTTTTGTGACAACACCGGAGCTATTGCACTTGCCAAGGAGCCCAGGTTTCACAAGAAGACAAGGCATATCAAGCGTCGCTTCAACTCCATTCGTGAAAATGTTCAAGATGGAGACATAGAGATTTGTAAAGTACATCCGGACCTGACTGTAGCAGATCCGTTGACTAAACCTCTCCCTAGGGCAAAACATGATCAACACCAGAATTCCATGGGTATTCGATTCATCACAATGTAACTAGATTATTGACTCTAGTGCAAGTGGGAGACTGTTGGAAATATGCCCTAGAGGCAAAAATAAAAGCATTATTATTATATTTCTTTGTTCATGATAATTGTCTTTATTCATTCTATAACTGTATTATCCGGAAATCGTAATACATGTGTGAATACATAGACCATAATATGTCCCTAGTAAGCCTCTAGTTGACTAGCTCGTTGATCAACAGATAGTCATGGTTTCTTGGCTATGGACATTGGATGTCATTGATAACGGGATCACATCATTAGGAGAATGATGTGATGGACAAGACCCAATCCTAAGCATAGCACAAAGATCGTGTAGTTCGTTTGCTAGAGCTTTTCCAATGTCAAGTATCTTTTCCTTTGACCATGAGATCGTGTAACTCCCGGATACCGTAGGAGTGCTCTGGGTGTACCAAACGTCACAACGTAACTGGGTGACTGTAAAGGTGCACTACAGGTATCTCCGAAAGTGTTTGTTGGGTTGACACGGATTGAGATTGGGATTTGTCACTCCGTATGACGGAGAGGTATCACTGGGCCCACTCGGTAATGCATCATCATAATGAGCTCAAAGTGACCAAGTGTTTGGTCAAGGGATCATGCATTACGGTACGAGTAAAGTGACTTGCCGGTAATGAGATTGAACAAGGTATTGGGATACCGACGATCGAATCTCGGGCAAGTAACATACCGATTGACAAAGGGAATTGCATACAGGGTTGCTTAAATCCTCGACATCGTGGTTCATCCGATGAGATCATCGTGGAGTATGTGGGAGCCAACATGGGTATCCAGATCCCGCTGTTGGTTATTGACCGGAGAGTCGTCTCGGTCATGTCTACATATCTCCCGAACCCGTAGGGTCTACACACTTAAGGTTCGGTGACGCTAGGGTTGTAGGGATATGTATATGCAGTAACCCGAATGTTGTTCGGAGTCCCGGATGAGATCCCGGACGTCACGAGGAGTTCCGGAATGGTCCGGAGGTAAAGATTTATATATGGGAAGTCCTGTTTCGGGCATCGGGACAAGTTTCGGGGTTATCGGTATTGTACCGGGATCACCGGAAGGGTCCCGGGGGTCCACCGGGTGGGGCCACCTGTCCCGGGGGGCCACATGGGCTGTAGGGGGTGCGCCTTGGCCTACATGGGCCAAGGGCACCAGCCCCAAATAGGCCCATGCGCCTAGGGTTACAAGGGGAAAGAGTCCTAGGAGGAGAAGGCACCTCCTAGGTGCCTTGGGGGGGAGGGAAACCCCCCTTGGCCGCCGCCCCACCCTAGGAGATTGGATCTCCTAGGGCCGGCGCCCCCCCATGGCTCTCCTATATATAGTGAGGGAAGGAGGGATTTTCTCCCACGCCTTTGGTTGCCTCCTTCTCCCTCTCCAACACCTCCTCCTCCTCCATAGCGCTTGGCGAAGCCCTGCCGGAGTACTGCAGCTCCATCAACACCACGCCGTCGTGCTGCTGCTGGTGCCATCTCCCTCAACCTCTCCTCTGCCCTTGCTGGATCAAGAAGGAGGAGATGTGGCTGTTCCGTACGTGTGTTGAACGCGGAGGCATCGTCCGTTCGGTGCTAAGATCTTCGGTGATTTGGATCACGTCGTGTTCGACTACCTCATCCCCGTTCTTTGAACGCTTCCGCTCGCGATCTACAAGGTACGTAGATGCATCTAATCACTCGTTGCTAGATGAACTCCTAGATGGATCTTGGTGAAGCCATAGGAAATTTTTTGTTTTCTGCAACGTTCCCCAACAGTGGCATCATGAGCTAGGTCTATGCGTAGTTCTCTTGCACGAGTAGAACACAATTTGTTGTGGGCGTTGATGTTGTCAACTTTCTTGCCGCTACTAGTCTTATCTTGCTTCAACGGTATTGTGGGATGAAGCGGCCCGGACCAACCTTACACGTATGCTTACGTGAGACCGGTTCCACCGACTAACATGCACAAGTTGCATAAGGTGGCTGGCGGGTGTCTGTCTCTCCTACTTTAGTTGGAGCAGATTCGATGAACAGGGTCCTTATGAAGGGTAAATAGAAGTTGAAAAATCACGTTGTGGCTTTCACGTAGGTAAGAAAACGTTCTTGTTAGAACCCTACTTCAGCCACGTAAAACCTGCAACAACAATTAGAGGACGTCTAGCTTGTTTTTGCAGCAAGTGCTTTGTGATATGATATGGCCAAAGTTGTGATGAATGATGAATGATCTATATGTGATGTATGAGATGTTCATGCTATTGTACAAGGAATCACAACTTACATGTCGATGAGTATGACGGTGACAGGATGATCATGGAGCCCCAAGATGGAGATCAAAGGAGCTATGTGATATTGGCCATATCATGTCACTATCATTATTTGATTGCATGTGATGTTTATCATGTTTTGAATCTTGTTTGCTTAGAACGACGGTAGTAAATAAGATGATCCCTCATAATAATTTCAAGAAAGTGTTCCCCCTAACTGTGCACCGTTGCTAAAGTTCGTCGTTTCGAAGCACCACGTGATGATCGGGTGTGATAGATCCTTACGTTCACATACAACGGGTGTAAGACAGATTTACACACGCAATACACTTAGGTTGACTTGACGAGCCTAGCATGTGCATAGACATGGCCTCGGAACACAGAAGACCGAAAGGTCGAGCATGAGTCGTATAGAAGATACGATCAACATGAAGATGTTCACCGACGTTGACTAGTCCGTCTCACGTGATGACCGGACACGGCCTAGCCAACTCGGATCATGTTATACTTAGATGACTAGAAGAGGGATGTCTATCTAAGTGGGAGTTCATTATAATTTGATTAGATGAACTTAATTATCATGAACTTAGTCTAAAATATTTACAATATGTCTTGTAGTCAAATGGCCAACGTAGTCCTCAACTTCAACGCGTTCCTAGAGAAAACCAAGCTGAAAGACGATGGCAACAACTACACGGACTGGGTCCGGAACCTGAGGATCATCCTCATAGTTGCCAAGAAAGATTATGTCCTACAAGCACCGCTAGGTGATCCACCCGTCCCACAGAACCAAGACGTTATGAACGCTTGGCAGACACGTGTCGATGACTACTCCCTCGTTCAGTGCGGCATGCTTTACAGCCTAGAGCCGGGGCTCCAAAAGCGTTTTGAGAGACATGGAGCATATGAGATGTTCGAAGAGCTGAAAATGGTTTTCCAAGCTCATGCCCGGGTCGAGAGATATGAAGTCTTCGACAAATTCTTCAGCTGTAAGATGGAGGAAAATAGTTCTGTCAGTGAGCACATACTCACTATGTCTGGGTTACATAACCGCTTGACTCAGCTGGGAGTTAATCTCCCGGATGATGCGGTCATTGACAGAATCCTCCAGTCGCTTCCACCAAGCTACAAGAGCTTTGTGATGAACTTCAATATGCAGGGGATGGAAAAGACCATTGCTGAAGTATTTGCAATGCTGAAATCAGCAGATGTAGAAGTCAAGAAGGAACATCAAGTGTTGATGGTCAATAAAACCACTAAGATCAAGAAGGGAAAGGGTAAAAAGAACTTTGAGAAGGACGGCAAGGAAGTTGCCGCGCCCGGCAAGCAAGCTGCTGGGAAGAAGAAGTCAAAGAATGGACCCAAGCCTGAGACAGAGTGCTTTTATTGCAAAGGGAAGGGTCACTGGAAGCGGAACTGCCCCAAATACTTAGCCGACAAGAAGGCCGGCAAAGCCAAAGGTATATTTGATATACATGTAATTGATGTGTACCTTACCAGTACTCGTAGTAACTCCTGGGTATTTGATACCGGTGCCGTTGGTCATATTTGTAACTCACAGCAGGAGCTGCAGAATAAACGGAGACTGGCGAAGGACGAGGTGACGATGCGCGTCGGGAATGGTTCCAAGGTCGATGTGATCGCCGTCGGCACGCTACCTCTACATTTACCTACGGGATTAGTTATAAACCTCAATAATTGTTATTTAGTTCCAAGTTTGAGCATGAACATTGTATCAGGATCTCGTTTAATGCGAGATGGCTACTCATTTAAATCTGAGAATAATGGTTGTTCTATTTATATGAGAGATATGTTTTATGGTCATGCTCCGATGGTCAATGGTTTATTCTTAATGAATCTTGAGCGTAATGTTACACATATTCATAGTGTGGATACCAAAAGATGTAAAGTTGATAACGATAGTCCCACATACTTGTGGCACTGCCGCCTTGGTCACATAGGTGTCAAACGCATGAAGAAGCTCCATGCAGATGGACTTTTGGAGTCTCTTGATTATGAATCATTTGACATGTGCGAGCCATGCCTCATGGGTAAGATGACCAAGACTCCGTTCTCAGGAACAATGGAGCGAGCAACCAACTTGTTGGAAATCATACATACTGATGTGTGCGGTCCAATGAGTGTTGAGGCTCGTGGTGGCTATCGTTATGTTCTCACCCTCACTGATGACTTGAGTAGATATGGGTATGTCTACTTAATGAAACACAAGTCTGAAACTTTTGAAAAGTTCAAAGAATTTCAGAGTGAGGTTGAGAATCAACGTGACAGAAAAATCAAGTTTCTACGATCAGATCGTGGAGGAGAATACTTGAGTCACGAATTTAGCACACACTTAAGAAAATGTGGAATAGTTTCACAACTCACGCCGCCTGGAACACCTCAGCGTAATGGTGTGTCCGAACGTCGTAATCGCACTCTATTAGATATGGTGCGATCTATGATGTCTCTTGCCGATTTACCACTATCTTTTTGGGGCTATGCTTTAGAGACTGCCGCATTCACTTTAAATAGGGCACCGTCGAAATCCGTTGAGACGACACCGTTTGAATTATGGTTTGGGAAGAAACCTAAGCTGTCGTTTCTAAAAGTTTGGGGATGCGATGCTTATGTCAGGAAACTTCAACCTGAAAAACTCGAACCCAAATCGGAAAAATGCGTCTTCATAGGATACCCTAAAGAAACCATTGGGTATATCTTCTACCTCAGATCCGAAGGCAAGATCTTTGTTGCCAAGAATGGGTCCTTTCTAGAGGAAGAGTTTCTCTCGAAAGAAGTAAGTGGGAGGAAAGTAGAGATTGATGAAGTATTACCTCTTGAACCGGAAAATGGCGCAACTCAAGAAAATGTTCCTGAGGCGCCTGCACCGACTAGAGAGGAAGTTATAGATGATGATCAAGATACTTCTGATCAAGCTCCTACTGAAATTCGAAGGTCCACAAGGACACGTTCCGCACCAGAGTGGTACGGCAACCCTGTCTTGGAAATCATGTTGTTAGACAATGGTGAACCTTCGAACCATGAAGAAGCGATGGCGGGCCCGGATTCCGACAAATGGCTAGAAGCCATGAAATCCGAGATAGGATCCATGTATGAAAACGAAGTATGGACTTTGACTGACTTGCTCGTTGAACAGCGAGCCATAGAAAATAAATGGATCTTCAAGAAGAAGACAGACGCGGATGGTAATGTGACCATCTATAAAGCTCGGCTTGTCGCTAAGGGTTATCGACAAGTTCAAGGAATTGACTACGATGAGACTTTCTCACCGGTAGCGAAGCTAAAGTCCGTCCGAATCATGTTAGCAATTGCCGCATTCTACGATTATGAGATATGGCAAATGGACGTCAAAACGGCATTCCTTAATGGTTTCCTTAAGGAAGAGTTGTATATGATGCAGCCGGAAGGTTTTGTCGATCCTAAGAATGCTGACAAGGTGTGCAAGCTCCAACGCTCGATTTATGGGCTGGTGCAAGCATCTCGGAGTTGGAACATTCGCTTTGATGAGATGATCAAAGCGTTTGGGTTTATGCAGACTTATGGAGAAGCCTGCGTTTACAAGAAAGTGAGTGGGAGCTCTGTAGCATTTCTCATACTATATGTAGATGACATACTTTTGATGGGAAGTGATATAGAACTCTTGGACAGCATCAAGGCCTGCTTGAATAAAAGTTTTTCAATGAAGGACCTTGGAGAAGCTGCTTATATATTAGGCATCAAGATCTATAGAGATAGATCAAGACGCCTCATAGGTCTTTCACAAAGCACATACCTTGATAAGATTTTGATACCCATGTTGGCTCCCACATGTTCCACGATGATCTCATCGGATGAACCACGATGTCAAGGACTAATCAATCCCATATACAATTCCCTTTGTCTAGCGGTACGATACTTGCCCGAGATTCGATCGTCGGTATCCCGATACCTTGTTCAATCTCGTTACCGGCAAGTCTCTTTACTCGTTTCGTAACACATCATCCCGTGATCAACTCCTTGATCACATTGTGCACATTATGATGATGTCCTACCGAGTGGGCCCAGAGATACCTCTCCGTTTACACGGAGTGACAAATCCCAGTCTCGATTCGTGCCAACCCAACAGACACTTTCGGAGATACCTGTAGTGTACCTTTATAGCCACCCAATTACATTGTGACGTTTGGCACACCCAAAGCACTCCTACGGTATCCGGGAGTTGCACAATCTCATGGTCTAAGGAAATGATACTTGACATTAGAAAAGCTTTAGCATACGAACTACATGATCTTGTGCTAGGCTTAGGATTGGGTCTTTGTCCATCACATCATTCTCCTAATGATGTGATCCCGTTATCAATGACATCCAATGTCCATGGTCAGGAAACCGTAACCATCTATTGATCAACG
This sequence comes from Triticum urartu, assembly GCF_056163025.1. Classification (NCBI taxonomy): domain Eukaryota; kingdom Viridiplantae; phylum Streptophyta; class Magnoliopsida; order Poales; family Poaceae; genus Triticum; species Triticum urartu. Next base: position 666,473,069 of record NC_141877.1, on the reverse strand, counting down.
AGCTAGTCAACTAGAGGCTTACTAGGGACATGGTGTTGTCTATTTATCCACACATGTATCTGAGTTTCCTATCAATACAATTCTAGCATGGATAATAAACGATTATCGTGAACAAGGAAATATAATAATAATCAATTTATTATTGCCTCTAGGGCATATTTTCAACAGAAGTTTAGAGAATCATATATTTGCAACACATTGCAAATCTGCCACATACATTTACTGATGGCAAGATGTTACTAAATTCTATATTCCTGCAGTAAAGTGTCAGAAGAGTGGAGGTACCTGATAAACCACTCTTCTCCCCAAATGAGAGCAAGAGGGGGAGAAAACCTGACAATACGAGATATAACTTCTCATATGCTTCCGCGGAAACAGAGGAAATCACATCCTCAACTAGTAAATGTAATTCAACATCAAGTTGAAAGACACCTCACTGGATGCTCATCATCCAATGCCCGGCATAAATGTGCACAAATGTTTTGGTGCCGGGACATCGAAACACCTTGACTCCATTTGTTGTAGGAAATCACAAGGAGCTAAAAAGGAGTAAATATTTAATCCACAAACTTCAATGATTCCATCAGAATCATATAAACTAAGACTACATTTGTCGACATATATTTCTTCTCAAATTGCTAAAACCTTTTGGGCCCAGAACCAAAATCCATGGTAGAGTGCCTCTTGCACTCATATTGGTTCACATAAAAGGAAGCAAGTAATGAAGAATAGCACTCGCTCTGCAAACGAGTGGTATTTACTGCAGTAATACCTACTCCTCATAAGTATCTTCCACATGAAATACTAAAAACTTCTCATTCATAGACAAAGTCAATGAGGTGGTGAGAAATCGAGGCTTGTAGCAAAAGGGTTCCCACAGAGACCCGACATCGATTACGATGTAACATACCCTCTTGGTATGAGTGGAATTATGTTTCGATACTAAATATCGTTGGCAATAAAAATATATTATCCATGCAGTTGATGGATGAAGTGGCTACATACTCATATGAGTCGCTCATTTTGGATATCTCTATTGAAGTCCCTGAAGGGCTAAAACTTCCGAATCCAAACACAAATCGCAACAAGTTTTGTGTAAAACTTCATAAGTCACTCTATGACTTGAAATAGTTGGAAATCATATGGTACTACCGACTAAATGAGTTCTTTCTTCAAAAGGATTACTCAAAGAATGATGATTGCTTGTGTGTTAATAAGGGAATCCCAAAATTTGATTTCCTTATATCACTTAGTGTATATCAATGACTTCATCATCAATGTCTATACAAGACCTAAACATACACAAAATCATCTCAAGGCGGAAAATTTGGATTAAGCCAAATTTAGCTTAAGTTTACAACTTGAGCAATCTCTCAAGAATACATATCAGTCTACATATATCCAAAACATATATGAGAAGTTCAATGTGGATATATCACACCAACAAAACGTATATGGTCGATATGAGGAATATTGAGTTATATCCCAAGTCACAATAAATCTTGGACAATTCCATCAGGAAAACCAAGATTGGACCATGATATGATATATGATATTGGCTCTTTACTTGATCCCAACAAAGCCATATCAATGACTGAATTTGATGGAATAGCCTTCTTATGGAAGTCATATAAATAGAATTTAATGGCTACTTCCATTTATCATTCTGACATGATTACTTTATCTAAAGGCATTGTAAATATGGTTGGCTTAGCAGAATGATTAACCACACGCAAAACCATGTGGTTGAGATTCATCAGAGTAACATAACTTGATTTATCAAGATGCTACCACTTGTATTACTCAATACATACATGTTATATGAAGAGCAATATCACAAAGCACATTGCTCGAGATCACTTATCCTCATAAATTATAGAAAAGTGATGAAACAGTTTGCAAACAAAATATTGGAAAAACCGACATACTATTCATAATGTCATGATCATGTCAATGTAATTGATATGAGACATCCTCCAGATTTGCAAAGTTCAAGGGCAGTAATCTCCCAAAATATAACCTCTTAACAAACATCAGATTACATATATTGTACTCTTTTTCCCTTCATGAGTTTTTCCTAATGATTTCTCATAAAAGGTTTTTAATGAGACAATATAGATACAAGTGTTCATATATGTCATATCATTTTCTCCTTATATTTTTCCCATTGGGTTTTAAAGGAGTTTTCGATGACATATATAATCGCACTCTTTTCCCTTATGAGTTTTCTCTCAAAGTTTCTCATAACGGTTTTTAATGAGGCATGTCATACTTTCTATTTTCCCTATCGGGGTTTTTAAAGAAAGTACTCAAGACATATTAATTGTTCTCTAAGCTCATCGATGATTTTTCTCCTTCTTCAAGGGTTTTTCTCATATGAGTTATCAAGAGACAATAATCATTATATGTTGCATCATTTTCTCCTTATTATTTTTCCACCGGGTTTAAAGGAGTTTTAGCAACATATCTGCACTATTCTCCTCATATTTTTCTCACAGGGTTTTTGGAGGAGACTTCCAAGATGAAGATAATGAACGTTCAAGGCAAATACATACTAGGAGGAGTCTACCAAGATGATGTATATTCACAAAGACAAGCATTGATTAGGGGGAATGTTAGGAATTAATTAATTAGGTTAATTAACTATTAATCATTGCTATGTTGGTGCCACTTTTGGCAACTGCCTCCTTTTGTAACCGCCTTGTAAACTGGGTATAAATACCCCAATCTTCAATCAATAGAATAACTGTTCATCTATTATTCTCTCTGCTCTCTCTTTTCATCTTTACAGTTGGTAACATCCTCTTAGCTAGGTAAGGTCCTTTGGTCCTAGAGAGTGGAGATGGCACGGACGGGCTTGCGCGCTCCTGCCAGTTGGACCAACAACCGGGCGCCGCGTTTCCTACTGTATTTAATACGGCCGTATATATACCAAGCAAGGGAGTACGACTAAAACGGACGTGTGGAGACGGACCCGTGCATGATAACGTGTGCATATCGGTACAGGATATTGCTGTACTATTGGTACAGATGAGATGGAATTGTACGTGACGACGTTCTTATCCTATCTGTTCCCCTCCCCACCTTGCTCGCCGCCGCACAAATCGACACCATAGCCACCGCTAACCATGCGCCATATCCGGCCATCGCAGTGCAGCTGCGTGCCGTCGCCTTCGTACAACATCTCCCGCCCGACGACCATTGCCTCCGCCGCGCGGCAAGAAGCCACACAGTTCCCGCGGCGGCGTCGCGGGGAGGAGCACGACAGGCCCTGGCGGCGGCCTCGTGTGCGGGGCAGGGCACCACGCCAGGGAGAGCGGTCTCGCCCTCCACGGGATCCCTATGCAGGGTGGAGTCTGTTGGAAATATGCCCTAGAGGCAATAATAAATTGGTTATTATTATATTTCCTTGTTCATGATAATCGTTTATTATCCATGCTATAATTGTATTGATAGGAAACTCAGATACATGTGTGGATACATAGACAACACCATGTCCCTGGTAAGCCTCTAGTTGACTAGCTCGTTGATCAATAGATGGTTACGATTTCCTGACCATGGACATTGAATGTCATTGATAACGGGATCACATCATTAGGAGAATGATGTGATGGACAAGACCCAATCCTAAGCATAGCACTAGATCGTGTAGTTCATATGCTATAGCTTTTCTAATGTCAAGTATCATTTCCTTAGACCATGAGATTGTGCAACTCCCGGATACCGTAGGAATGCTTTGGGTGTATCAAACGTCACAACGTAACTGGGTGACTATAAAGGTGCACTACAGGTATCTCCGAAAGTGTCTGTTGGGTTGGCACGAATCGAGACTGGGATTTGTCACTCCGTGTAAGCGGAGAGGTATCTCTGGGCCCACTCGGTAGGACATCATCATATGCGCAATGTGACCAAAGAGTTGATCACGGTATGATGTGTTACGGAACGAGTAAAGAGACTTGCCGGTAACGAGATTGAACTAGGTATTGGATTCCGACGATCGAATCTCGGGCAGGTAACATACCGATAGACAAAGGGAATTGTATACGGAATTGATTAAGTCCTTGACATCGTGGTTCATCCGATGAGATCATCGTGGAAAATGTGGGAGCCATCATGGGTATCCAGATCCCGCTGTTGGTTATTGACCGGAGAACGTCTCGGTCATGTCTGCATGTCTCCCGAACCCGTAGGGTCTACACACTTAAGGTTCGGTGACGCTAGGGTTGTAGAGATATTAGTATGCGGTAACCCGAAAGTTGTTCGGAGTCCCGGATGAGATCCCGGACGTCACGAGGAGTTCCGGAATGGTCTGGAGGTAAAGAATTATATATAGGAAGTGCTGTTTCGGCCATCGGGACAAGTTTCGGGGTTATCGGTATTGTACCGGGACCACCGGAAGGGTCCCGGGGGTCCACCGGGTGGGGCCACCTGCCCCGGGGGGCCACATGGGCTGTAGGGGGTGTGCCTTGGTCTATATGGGCCAAGGGCACCAGCCCCAAGAGGCCCATGCGCCAAGAGAGAAAAAAAGGGGAGAGTCCTACAAGGGGAAGGCACCTCCGAGGTGCCTTGGGGAGGATGGACTCCTCCCCACCCTTGGCCGCACCCTTCCTTGGAGGAAGGGGCAAGGGCTGCGCCTCCCCCTCTCCCTTGGCCCTATATATAGTGGGGAAAAAGGAGGAGCAAACCGATCTAAGGCCTGGCGCCTCCCTCTCCCTCCCGTGACACATCTTCCTCCTCCCGCAGCGCTTAGCGAAGCCCTGTTGGAATCCCGCTACTTCCACCACGCCGTCGTGCTGCTGGATCTCCATCAACCTCTCCCTCTCTCCTTGCTGGATCAAGGCATGGGAGACGTCATCGGGCTGTACGTGTGTTGAACGCGGAGGTGCCGTGCGTTCGGCACTTGATCATCGGTGATTTGAATCACGACGAGTACGACTCCATCAACTCCGTTCTCTTGAACGCTTCCGCTTAGCGATCTACAAGGGTATGTAGATGCACTCTCCTTCCCCTCGTTGCTAGTCTCTCCATAGATAGATCTTGGTGATGCGTAGGAAAATTTTGAATTTCTGCTACGTTCCCCAACAGTGGTATCAGAGCTAGGTCTATTGCGTAGATTCTATGCACGAGTAGAACACAAAGAAGTTGTGGGCGTTGATTTTGTTCAATATGCTTGCCGTTACTAGTCTTATCTTGATTCGGCGGCATCGTGGGATGAAGCGGCCCGGACCAACCTTACACGTACTCTTACGTGAGACAGGTTCCACCGACAAACATGCACTAGTTGCATAAGGTGGCTAGCAGGTGTCTGTCTCTCCCACTTTAGTCGGATCGAATTCGATGAAAAGGGTCCTTATGAAGGGTAAATAGCAATTGGCATATCACGTTGTGGTTTTGCGTAGGTAAGAAACGTTCTTGCTAGAAACCCATAGCAGCCACGTAAAACATGCAAACAACAATTAGAGGACGTCTAACTTGTTTTTGCAGGGTATGCTATGTGATGTGATATGGCCAAAAGGATGTGATGAATGATATATGTGATGTATGAGATTGATCATGTTCTTGTCAAGGGAATCACGACTTGCATGTCGATGACGAGACAACTTCAAGAAGACACAATGATGGAGATCATGATGATGGAGATCATGGTGTCATACCGGTGACAAGATGATCATGGAGCCCCAAGATGGAGATCAAAGGAGCTACATGATATTGGCCATATCATGTCACTATTTGATTGCATATGATGTTTATCATCTTATGCATCTTGTTTACTTAGTACGACGGTAGTAAATAAGATGATCCCTCATTAAAATTTCAAGAAGTGTTCTCCCCTAACTGTGCACCGTTGCTACAGTTCGTCGCTTCGAAGCACCACGTGTTAATCGGGTGTGATAGATCCTTTCGTTCACATACAACGGGTGTAAGAAGTTTTACACATGCAAAAACACTTAGGGTTAACTTGACGAGCCTAGCATGTGAAGACATGGCCTCGGAACACAGAGACCGAAAGGTCGAGCATGAGTCGTATGGAAGATACGATCAACATGAAGATGTTCACCGACGTTGACTAGTCCGTATCACGTGTTAATCGGACATGGCCTGGTCGACTCGGATCGTGTAATACTTAGATGACTAGAGGGATGTCTAATCTAAGTGGGAGTTCATAAGATGAACTTAATCATCCTGAACATAGTCAAAAGGATTTTGCAAATTATGTCGTAGCTCACGCTATAGTTCTACTGTTTAGATATGTTCCTAGAGAAAAATTAGTTGAAAGTTGATAGTAGCAATTATGCGGACTAGGTCCGTAGACTGAGGATTGTCCTCATTGCTTCTTAGAAGGCTTATGTCCTTAGTGCACCGCTCAGTGTGCTGAACCTCGAACGTTGTCTGTGGATGTTGCGAACATCTGACATACACGTTTTGATAACTACATGATAGTTCAGTTAAACGGTATAGAGTTGAGGCACCAAAGACGTTTTGAAACATCGCGAAACATATGAGATGTTTTGAGGGCTGAAATTGGGATTTCAAGCTCGTGCCCACCTCAAGAGGTATAAGACCTCCGACGATTTTCTTAGCCTGCAAACTAAGGGAGAAAAGCTCAATTGTTGAGCTTGTGCTCAGATTGTCTGAGTACAACAATCATTTGAATCAAGTGGGAGTTGATCTTCCAGATGAGATAGTGATGTTTCTCCGAAGTCATTACCACCAAGCTGCTAGAGCTTCGTGTTGAACTATAATATATCAGGGATATATATGATGATCCTTGAGATATTCGCAATGTTTGACACCGCGAAAGTAGAAATCAAGAAGGAGCATCAATTGTTGATGGTTTGTGAAACCGCTAGTTTCAAGAAGGGCAAGGGCAAGAAGGGATACTTCGTGAAATGGCAATTCAGCTGCTGCTCTAGTGAAGAAACCCAAGGTTGAACCCAAACCCGAGACTGAGTGCTTCTGAAAAAAGGGGAACAACCACTGGAGCAGAATTACCCTAGATACTTGGTAGATTAGAAGGCTGGCAAGGTCGATAGAAGTATATTGGATATACATTATGTTAATGTGTACTTTACTAGTACTCCTAGTAGCACCAGGGTATTAGATACCGGTTCGGTTGCTAAGTGTTAGTAACTCGAAATAAAAGCTACGGAATAAACGGGGACTAGCTAAAGGTGAGCTGACGATATGTGTTGGAAGTGTTTCCAATGTTGATATGATCAAGCATCGTAAGCTCCCTCTACCATCGAGATTGGTGTTTGCGTTGAGCATAGACATGATTGGATTATGTCTATCGCAATACGGTTATTCATTTAAGGAGAATAATGGTTACTCTGTTTATTTGAATAATACCTCCAAATGGTCTTACACCTGAAATGAATGGTTTATTGAATCTCGATCGTAGTGATACACATGTTCATGCCAAAAGATAGTAATGATAGTACCACCTACTTGTGGCACTGCCACGTAAGTCATATCGGTATAAAACGCATGAAGAAGCTCCATGTTGATGGATCTTTGGGCTCACTCGTTTTGAAAAGTTTGAGGCATGCGAACCATGTCTATTGGTGTATATGCATGAAGAAACTCCATGCAAATGGACTGTTTGGACTCACTTGATTTTGAATCACTTGAGACATGCAAATCATACCACATGGGCAAGATGACTGAAAGCCTCGGTTTCAGTAAAATGGAACTAGAAAGCAACCTGTTGGAAGTAATACATTTTGATGTGTGCAATCCAATGAGTGCTGGGGCATGTAGTGGATATCGTTATGTTTTTACTTCACGGATGATTTGAGTAGATGTTGAGTATATTTACTTGATGAATCACGAGTCTGAATTATTGAAAGGTTCAAGTAATTTCAGTGTGAAGTTGAAAGATCGTCGTGATAAGAGGATAAAAATATCTATGATATGATCATAGAGATGAATATCTGAATTACGAATTTGGCACAGAATTAAGACATTGTGGAAATTGTTTCACAACTAATACAGCCTGGAACACCATAGTGTGATGGTGTGTCCGAACATCATAACTGCACCCTATTAGATATGATGCATACCATGATGTTTCTTATCGAATTACCACGATAGTTTATGGGTTAGGCATTAGAGACAACCACATTCACTTTAAATAGGGCACCACGTAATTCCGATGAGATGACACCGTATGAACTATGGTTTAGAGAAACCTAAGCTGTCATTTCTTAAAAGTTTGGGACTGCGACGCTTATGTGAAAAAGTTTCAGGCTGATAAGCTCGAACCTAAAGCGGATAAATGCATCTTCATAGGACACCCAAAACAGTTGGGTATACCTCCTGTCTCAGATCCGAAAGCAATAAAGGATTGTTTCAAGAATCGGGTCCTTTCTCGAGGAAAAGTTTCTCTCGAAAGAATTGAGTGGGAGGATGGTGGAGACTTGATGAGGTTATTGAACCGTCTCTTCAACTAGTGTGTGGCAGGGCACAGGAAGTTGTTCCTGTGGCACCTACACCAATTGAAGTGGAAGCTTATGATAGTGATCATGAAACTTCAGATCAAGTCACTACCAAACCTCGTGGGATGACAAGGATGCGCACTACTTCAGCGTGGTACGTAATCCTGTCTTGGAAGTCATGTTGCTAGACAACAATGAACCTACGAGCTATGGAGAAGCGATGGTGGGCCCGGATTCCGATAAATGGCTCGAGGCCATATAATCCGAGAGAGGATCCATGTATGAAAACAAAGTGTAGACTTTGGAAGAACGGCTCGATGGTCGTAATGCTATTGAGTACAGATGGATTTTAAAAGGAAGACGGACAATGATGGTAAATGTCACCATTAAGAAAGCTCGACTTGTCGTTAGGATGTTTTCTGACAAGTTCAAGGAGTTGACTACGGTGAGATTTTCTCACTCGTAGCGATGCTAAGAATCTGTTGGAATTATATTAGCGATTACTGCATTATTTATGAAATCTTGCAGATAGGATGTCAAAACATTGTTTCCTCGACGATTTTCTTGAGGAAAGGTTGTATGTGATACAACCAGAAGGTTTTGTCAATCCTGAAAGATGCTAATAAGTATGCAAAGCTCCAGCAATCCTTCTAAGGACTGGAGTAAGCATCTCGGAGTTGGAATGTATGCTTTGATGAGATGATCAAAAGATTTTGGGTGTATACAAAGTTTATGAGAAACTGGTATTTCCAAAGAAGTGAGTGGGAGCACTATAGAATTTCTGATGAGTATATGTTGTTGACATATTGTTGATCAAAAATGATGTAGAATTTCTGGAAAGCATATAGGGTTATTGGGAAAGTGTTTTTCAATGGAAAGCCTGGATTAAGCTACTTGAGCATTGAGCATCAAGATCTATAAGGATAAGATCAAAACGCTTAATGGAACTTTCAAATGAGCACATACCTTGACATGATCTTGAAGGTGTTCAAGATGGATCAGTCAAAGAAGGAATTCTTGCCTGAGTTGTAAGGTATGAAGTTAAGACTTAAAGCTCGACCGCGGCAGAATAGAGAGAAAGGACGAAGGTCGTCCCCTATGCTTAAGACGTAGGCTCTACAGTATGCTATGCTGTGTACCGCACCTGAAATGTGCCTTGCCATGAGTCAGTCAAGGGGTACAAGAGTGATCCAAGTATGGATCACAGGACAGCGGTCAAAGTTATCCTTAGTAACTAGTGGACTAAGGAATTTTCTCGATTATGGAGGTGGTAAAAGAGTTCGTCGTAAAGGGTTACGTCGATGCAAGCTTAACACCTATCCAGATAGCTCTGAGTAGAGATACCGGATGCATTTAATGGAGCAACAATTTAGAATAGCTCCAAGTAGAACAGTTATTTGGAATAGCTCCAAATAGAGCTTGGTAGCTACATCTAGGAGATGACATAGAGATTTGTAAAGCACACACGGATCTGAAAGGTTCAGACCCGTTGACTAAAACCTCTCTCACAAGCAACATGATCAAACCTAAAACTCATTGAGTGTTAATCACATAGTGATGTGAACTAGACTACTGACTCTAGTAAACTCTTGGGTGTTAGTCACATGGCGATGTGACCTGTGAGTGTTAATCACATGGCGATGTGAACTAGATTATTGACTCTAGTGCAAGTGGGAGACTGTTGGAAATATGCCCTAGAGGCAATAATAAATTGGTTATTATTATATTTCCTTGTTCATGATAATCGTTTATTATCCATGCTATAATTGTATTGATAGGAAACTCAGATACATGTGTGGATACATAGACAACACCATGTCCCTGGTAAGCCTCTAGTTGACTAGCTCGTTGATCAATAGATGGTTACGGTTTCCTGACCATGGACATTGAATGTCATTGATAACGGGATCACATCATTAGGAGAATGATGTGATGGACAAGACCCAATCCTAAGCATAGCACTAGATCGTGTAGTTCATATGCTATAGCTTTTCTAATGTCAAGTATCATTTCCTTAGACCATGAGATTGTGCAACTCCCGGATACCGTAGGAATGCTTTGGGTGTATCAAACGTCACAACGTAACTGGGTGACTATAAAGGTGCACTACAGGTATCTCCGAAAGTGTCTGTTGGGTTGGCACGAATCGAGACTGGGATTTGTCACTCCGTGTAAGCGGAGAGGTATCTCTGGGCCCACTCGGTAGGACATCATCATATGCGCAATGTGACCAAAGAGTTGATCACGGGATGATGTGTTACGGAACAAGTAAAGAGACTTGCCGGTAACGAGATTGAACTAGGTATTGGATTCCGACGATCGAATCTCGGGCAGGTAACATACCGATAGACAAAGGGAATTGTATACGGGATTGATTAAGTCCTTGACATCGTGGTTCATCCGATGAGATCATCGTGGAACATGTGGGAGCCATCATGGGTATCCAGATCCCGCTGTTGGTTATTGACCGGAGAACGTCTCGGTCATGTCTGCATGTCTCCCGAACCCGTAGGGTCTACACACTTAAGGTTCGGTGACGCTAGGGTTGTAGAGATATTAGTATGCGGTAACCCGAAAGTTGTTCGGAGTCCCGGATGAGATCCCGGACGTCACGAGGAGTTCCGGAATGGTCCGGAGGTAAAGAATTATATATAGGAAGTGCTGTTTCGGCCATCGGGACAAGTTTCGGGGTTATCGGTATTGTACCGGGACCACCGGAAGGGTCCCGGGGGTCCACCGGGTGGGGCCACCTGCCCCGGGGGGCCACATGGGCTGTAGGGGGTGTGCCTTGGTCTATATGGGCCAAGGGCACCAGCCCCAAGAGGCCCATGCGCCAAGAGAGAAAAAAAAGGGGAGAGTCCTACAAGGGGAAGGCACCTCCGAGGTGCCTTGGGGAGGATGGACTCCTCCCCACCCTTGGCCGCACCCTTCCTTGGAGGAAGGGGCAAGGGCTGCGCCTCCCCCTCTCCCTTGGCCCTATATATAGTGGGGAAAAAGGAGGAGCAAACCGATCTAAGGCCTGGCGCCTCCCTCTCCCTCCCGTGACACATCTTCCTCCTCCCGCAGCGCTTAGCGAAGCCCTGTTGGAATCCCGCTACTTCCACCACGCCGTCGTGCTGCTGGATCTCCATCAACCTCTCCCTCTCTCCTTGCTGGATCAAGGCATGGGAGACGTCATCAGGCTGTACGTGTGTTGAACGCGGAGGTGCCGTGCGTTCGGCACTTGATCATCGGTGATTTGAATCACGACGAGTACGACTCCATCAACTCCGTTCTCTTGAACGCTTCCGCTTAGCGATCTACAAGGGTATGTAGATGCACTCTCCTTCCCCTCGTTGCTAGTCTCTCCATAGATAGATCTTGGTGATGCGTAGGAAAATTTTGAATTTCTGCTACGTTCCCCAACAGAGTCGCGGTGGAGGTGCTGCTCGTGGGGGGAACGATGGCCTTCCTCGCGCGATTGCGGTGGTGAGGATGTGGGATGGCTGCGGCGGGCGGCTATGAAAGCTGCCGAGTCACGACAGTAGAGGCGGAGGGAGCGACTAGTGATGGGGGCGAGGGCTGGGTGCTCTCCTCGTCTCACGCGGTCGCCGAGGGAAGCCGGCGGCTACTTCTGTTTCCGTTGGCAGCCGCTCCCGCTTCTGATCTGAGTGGATCCTGCTCCCGCTCGCCCCTGGTCAACCTCCTGCATCGGTGCGCCCCTGTCGCCTCCGTCGACTCCACCCGTGGGTTGAGGAGATGGCCGAATCGGCCGCCGTGGCGTGCAAGCGCGGCCTGCTACTGCACAACCACTAGCGCCAGTGGAGGAGCTGCGGCGGGGAGGTGTTCATCTACTCTTTTTTGTCACTGGAATAAGGTGCACCTGTAATCACGTCTGATGATTTTGCTAGGAGTTAATCTACCTGCTGGATGACTACGACCTGCTAGATGATGAGTACTATGAGCTTTTTGAACACAGTTTGCCAAGATGCTTGTGTATGAAACAGTCCCTAAAAATTGCCATGCTACACTAAAATCAGAGTAGCACACACTTTTGACGTGATTTAGTTACTAAATTTATCATGTGAGTAGTACAGAATTTTAGGATTTTGGTCTATACATGGAAATTTCTAATCATGATGTTTAGCAAAACATGGCAATTTCTTAGATTATTTACAAATTATCACAGCATGGCTTAGTTCATTCACCAAACTAGAGAAAATGTACATAAAACATGGCAAGTTATGAAAGTTTTTAAATCAAGGGAAACTTGCCATCATTTGAATAGTTTTCCACCATTTTCTTGAAATTTGGATTATTTTTTTATCTCTTTCAACATGGCAAACTTATTTCATGGACCAGGGCAACATTAAATGACCAAGTTTAATCCATGTACCATGGCAACTAACATATACTCTTACCATGCCAATTTAAGATGTGTTTTTGCCATGGCAAATTAAGATGTGTTTTTACGGTGTGTAAAATTTTGAAAGTTTCTAAAAACCAGGCAATCTTTGTTTTTTATTAACATATAAATTCTTTGTTTTTTTATTCTTGTAGGCAATGACGTTTTTGGGCTTCCCCCATTCTTGGGCTGGTCCGCCAGAGGGGAAGAGCCAGATCGTTGTCCCTGCTAGCGACAAGTTTATCTGACGTGGGATGGTTCGGGCTAGAGGGGTACTTCTACCGAACGAGTTCGTTCGTTCCAGCGACTCTCCCAGCACGAACGACTCGTTCGGGCTGGGGTGTCCCCAGGCCGATCGTTCGGCAGTTATCGATGTCCAAGATCATGGCTATGGAGATTAGGATCACCAGAGACGAGGAATTGGAGTTCTTATCGGATCTAGTTGACAGGTATGCCTTGCAAGCCGCAATAACTGTTTTTCCTGCCATCCCAAATGGGTACTTCGGTGTGTTTTCGCTCTGCTTGTCAATTTGAAATAGATTTCCCCTGCCGGATCTGGCCGGCGACGAGCTACCGGTAGAGCACGGCAGAAGCCAGGCTGTAATATGTGGACCTGCGGACTCAAGCATTGGCGAAGCAGGAGATGCCATGGCAGTAGTGGAAACAGATTTGAACAACACTTGTCAGGGGGTTGCCCTGTCGGCGCCGGCGTCCGAGCAATCTACAGGGAAGGACGACCCTGAAGCCCCTGGTTGGACGCGAAGGTAAGGATCCACTACATTGTGTTCCTCGCAGTTAATATCATTTTAATCTGCTTGGAGAACCTCGTCCTTGCCTGGCCTGCCGCCTGCTAGCGTTATATATGTTAATCACATGAACTGAAAAACCAGTTAAGGCATGGTTCTGAAAAAATATAATATGGAAAATGCAGAATCCGTGTTGGGCGTGTGCCTGATGAATGGCCCCCATGTGCTGCCAGGATGAGTGCATTAGAGCTAACAATACGAAGCTATGCAGAGAAAAAAACTGAAACTGTGATAGTTCCTGCTATGGGAGTCAGTTTCGATACGCTGGGGAAGCTTACGACTACTACAATCTATATTCATGGGAGGTTGGGTTCGGAGTGAGATACGGCAAGAGCCATCTAAATGTTGAGAGAACAAAATGCATGCAGGAGATAGTTTGCACACACAAAATGCATGCAGGATACGGTAAAAGAAATTGTTCCAGCAATTGCACACGCAAGCGGGAACGTTAGTGATGCAGAAGGCAGTGCTATCGGGGATTTCATAGGACTGAAACCACCTGAGCGGAAAAGGAAAGCCGCGCGACCAACAAATAGCAGAGATAAGCCTCCGTATGATGACCGGGGTGCAAAAAGCAAAAGGATGAAGCAACGCACAGCCGCTAAAGATGTCGATAGGTGTGGCACGAGCAAACGCACTCGCTTCTGCAGCATATGCCGAGAACCTGGTCACAAGAGCACAACTTGTCCGCGACGAGGAGGTCTTCCACCGAAGGAAAGGAACGAGGCTAAATGCTCTATATGTGGTGTCGGTGGCCATAGGAGAAACACCTGCAACAAGCCAAAGGTTGTTCTATATGTTGCTGGGACAACTAACGTGGACACGAATGCACTCACCAGTCTGATTTGAGATCGTCTGTTCAATCTGTGTAATAAACCTGTTCTTGAGGGCTCCGCAGCCGATAATTGATAAATCTGTGTAATAACATGCTGCGTCGATCTCTGTGTGCCATCTCTTGTGTTTGCACCTCATTATGTAATGACCTGTTGAATTTCAGATGTGTTTTCAGTTCCATATTTTATTTTTCACGTCATATATTGATGCCCATTGCACATTATCACTGATCCCTCCGCTTAACCCTACAATCATTAAATTCCGAACGCAACTGATTATGCCAGGTGGCATCACAAGAGCTGCTGTGTCTGTTGAGCGGGAATCCCTCGTCCTTTGAATTTCAAATAGCATGAGCGCGCTGGGCTCAGCACCAACAGACCTTTATTTAAGAACGAGGCGTTGCATCTCTTGCCGAGCGCGAACGAGAGGTACAGAACCGAGCGCGAACGGCACTTTGCCAAATCGTCGTCAAAACCTCTTCCGACGTCGGCACCAACGTCCTCCACAACGCCGTCTTGTGCCCGTATACGCATTAACTGACCCCAACTGCCACCTGCAATACGTCTGCCAGTCTCGCATCTCCGCCTGATGGACGCCCGACGATAGCGAGAGCGCGCGAGCTCATCCACGCCTAATGATTTCCGTTTGGTCCTACCGCTTCCTTGTGTTTTTCTGCACACATGGACAGTATATACTACTTTGTTAACAAACAGCCTGACTGACTGCTGATTTCCTTGGAGCCACAAATTCGTTCATGTTGTTAGCGTACTGGATTGAGGATGTGATTCCTCGAACCTTTGGGGTTTTTGAGAACCCATGTAGTATGCTGACAAGTACCGTCTCTGCAGTGCTATTGCACAAAGCTAACTTCACATTTTTCTGATATGGTGCAAATCATATGGCTCCGATAATAAACAAATGCTTCCTAACTGAAGCGGCTTGTATTATTGCAGGGTCATATCTTGCATGCTGTAATTGCTTCTGCTTTGGTAATATATGGTTCAGGCCGGCGTAAGCCCGCCGTTGACGCGTCAAAAAAAAATCGCTCCAGATCAAATATCTCGAGCCGAGACTCCTCATTTGCTCCATGCTCGCCTATTTGCTTACAAGAAAACAGGGGGTACGCATCTCTACTGCTGCATCTCTTATCAACGCTCGCTCTCGAGGCCGTATCTTTGAGCAGGATATGCCAAACCTCAACACAGAAACCAAGCACTCCTGAAAAATTCTATCTTTATGTATGTATCGAAGAGAGAGCCTTGATGATGGCTTTAGGTTGTACTGTACTACCTTTTTTTTTGCAAATAAAAAACTAATGTACTGTACTACCTGTATGACAAGGATGTGCTCTGACAACAAGTCAAAACACACTTGCTTTGGTTATATGAACATGATATCTCTGCAATGCAATTTAATTTAATTAGCTTCTGTGTTGACTTGTGTGAGGGTTCGAGGTAGGCAGGTAGCCATGACGGCTTAAGTCCTACCAAATTGTGTCTACATTTTCAGCTTTCATTTCCTTTTCTGTAATATAAACTAATAAAATTGGATCGTTTCCTTTGAAAAAAAAACTTCTGAAACTCTACAATTTCAGCTCTACTGGTTTACCTGGAGCATGAACTAATAATGTTGCCTGCATGTGTACACTTTTGAGAATGGAAAAACAATAACACTGCTTCCTTTCTGAAACTTTCTAGAACTTGCTCTAGAGCTATTATTGCAGAACACCATGGTTCTGCATTTATTTGATACAGTTGTAAAGCAACATAGCTCCTATGAGAGCAATCACTAACTGAAACGGTACATTTTTTTTTGGTCATGCAGGATCCGCAGGAACATGAGATTCCGGATGGCCGTGGAGAGTGCTCTGGTGGTGCTGTTCAATCGCAGTGCCACCAGCTGGGCTGGCCTGCGGTGGCTGCTCGTCATGCCTTCCCAGCTGCAGAAGCCGGTGCTGCTGTTCCAAGAGGCCGGCGAGCCACCATGGCTAACATGGGCTTTGAAAGCAAGCAACGCAGGCTCGCTTTCATTATCTCCGTGTTGCCATCTTTGCCACAACACCCATGTTTAGGTTCCTGGTTGCAAGTTATACAGCAATTCCAGACCTTTTGACATATTATCTGATTTGTACTCTTCAGTTGTGATGGCAGACAAGCCAAAATGGGGGTTCTTGAAACGTTCTCTTTGCTGTTTAAATGGACACCTAGCAACTAATATATTTACTCTAAGAGTTGAAGACCTGATTGTTATGCAATTGATTGATCTTTCTTTTTCAGTTGACACTATCGGCAATCCATCACATGGACTTTAGCACCATCTGCAGGTTAGTCAACAAAACATTGTGGCATCTTGCTTAGGATAGAGTAGATAAAGATGCTAAAAGCCTTGTAAGTACTGTCATGTGTATTGACTAGGCAAGTAACATTTCAAAACCAATCGATTTGTAGCTGTTAGTCAGTTATGTGGCATTCAATCGTTTCTGCAATTTATTCTAGATAAGATAAATAAAAGAGTGAATTCCACTTTTTACTCTGTAGTTCTGCATTTGTGACACATATTACCCTATTTAGTGCAACTTCTACCAAATATTTCATTTAGAAGATTTTGAACACAGTTTTACCCCAGTTTAGCACTTTGCTTGTTTCTGTTAGATAGTACCGGCATGTTACGCCGACGTGGCACGGTAAAATGCGTAAAGATCTGAGGGCATAATCGATATTCATGTTCAGATTTCTCTTACCCATATGTTCAAATCCTCCTCCTCGTCTTGATATTTATAAACTCTGGTCAACACCTTACACCCTGCCCAATAGACACGCATAAAAAAACAAGGTTTCAAAGCTTTTAAAAGGGGTAATCTTGATGATTTTTCATTCGACAGGGTAATTAGTGTCAAAAATGCATAACTAAGGAGTAAAAAGTGGAATTCACTCTAAATAAAAAGGACAGTACACTTTGAACTGATACAAGGGGTGTAATCATTTGATTTGTTTCATAAAAAATAAGGAAATGACAGACTTGCAATGTCTCAAATCTCAGATGTTGTCTCGATCCTTCTCCCATCCCCATTAAAGGGCTGTTGGGCAAACTAACTGCTGTATTGCAGAACAACATGATTCTGCATTTATTTGATACAGTTGTAAAGCAACATAGCTCTGAGAACAATTACTAACTGAAATGATACATAATTGTTTGATTATGCAGGATCATGTCTTGTACTAGCTTGTTTGTTAACACTGCTCTGAATTTATTATGCAGGTCCTGCCCCTTCTCTCCGCCGGCTCCTCCCGCTCTCCACTCTAGATCCACCAAGGCCTGGCCGGCACCAAGGTCACATTACTACCTGGTAAGATACTATTACTGTAGAGTACTAATAATACTTTTAATGACCGGTGTTAGTTGCTGCATAGACGCTGGCTATATTGGATGTTTTTTTTGTGGGTGAGAGATAAATCATGTTGCTGGCTTACTGGATTAAAACGTTTAAAATCTGCAATAAGCAATGTAGATGTGCGTCAACTGCTGTTGCCATGGCGCTGTTGTGGAACACCATGACACGCCACCCCTGAATTCTCCCATAGATGCGGGGGAGATGGCGTGTACAGTTTGCTGTTTCTTGCCCCTTCCCTTTTGTTTTGATAGCTTAGGTTTTGCTTTCTTTTCTACTCCCTCCGTTCCTAAATATAAGTCTTTGTAGAGATTCCACTAGATGGACTACATACGGAGCAAAATAAATGAATCTACACTTACAATGCATCTATATACATCCGTATGTGGTTCCTAGTGAAATCTCTACAAAGACTTATATTTAGGAACGGAGGAATAGTTGAGCAGCGGCTTTGTGTCATTTTTACTGATGTTTCTTCTAATACAAAACAACAAGCACGAAGGATGAAGTAATGGAAACTCTCAACTTCAAGTCTACTGGTTTTTCCTGAAGCATGAAGTAATATTGCCTGCATGCGTACAGTCTTGAGAATGGGAAAACAATTACACTGCTTGGTTTCAGAAACTCTCCAGAACTTGCTCTAGTGCTATTATTACAGAACACCATGCTTATGCATTTATTTGATATAATTGTAAAGCAACATACATAGCTTTGAGAACAATTACTAACTGAAACAACACATAATTTTATTATTATGCAAGATCATGTCTTATACTAGCTTGTTTATTCAACGCTGTTCTGAATTTCTTGAGTCGGAGCTTCTCTTTCTGCTCCATGGTCCCCTATAAACATGAGGTACACATCTCTGATTGCATGCATCTCTGCTGCTGCATCCCTCGTCAGTGCTCGGTCTCGAGGCTGTTGCTTTGAGCAGGATATGCCAAGCCTCAACACTGAAACCAAGCACTCCTGGATTCTAACATTTGTAGTGTTATCGTGTTGCCCGCCGTGCAGCCACATGCTTGGGTCAGCTATCTCCAGGGTTCTACCTGGAAGAGCATCATTGGCAAACTTATGCAGATCCAACGAATCTCTGAACGTGCCTTCTGTCGGGCTCCTTCCGGTAAACATCTCAAGCAGTAATATGCCAAAACTATAAATATCACCAGCTGCTGAGACCGCAGAGCCTTCTCCATACTCTGCAATTACGCAAAGTTTTGTGGTTAGTATGCCATATTCGTGTGGAAAGTGAAATATAAAATTAGAAGAGTATCAGTTACCTGGAGCAACATAGCCTATGGAACCTCTAATTCCAGTTGAGCTATTTAAAGCTGGCATCCCCTCGCTTGTATTTTCTTGAAGGATCCTTGATATGCCAAAGTCTCCAACTCGGGCGCTCATGTCTTCGGCAAGAAGAATGTTGCTTGGCTTAAGATCACAATGGATTACCAATGGTTGGCAGTAGTTGTGCAGATATTCTATTGCATCCACAATATCAACAGCAATATCAAGCCTTTGGGCAAGGCTGAGTGTGTTGTTTATAGTGGGATCTTGCGATTTTGGATGAAGCCAACCATCCAAGTTACCATTGGGCATGAACTCAAAAACCAATGCCTTGAACTCTTGACCTTGGTGGTTGACGCTCGAACAAGAAGTAATGATTTTAATGAGACAACGGTGTCGTATCCTTCTCATCGCCTCACATTCAGCCTCAAAACTCTTGGAATATCTAGAATGACCAATATTAAACACCTTGACAGCCAATGTTCTTTCTTCAGTGTCCAAAACACACTTATAAACCGCACCATAACTTCCTCTCCCAAGCAAGCTGACTTCCGAAAATCCGTTAGTTCCTCTCAATAATGCATGATAGGGAATTCTCATGTAATGGTCATCAGCAATTGAATTTTGTGCTAGTGTCTTCTGGCTTGGTTTGAGCTTCTTGCAAAGTATCCAAATAAGAATAGCTGAAAGTGAGAACAAAAACGCTCCAGCTGTCGCTAGAGAAATTACAAGAGACTTTGGCATGTTTTTTTTGTTCTTGCTTATGGAGCATGGGGCCAAATGAAGTTGAGGTGTACCACCACACAAATTGATATTCCCAGCAACCGCTAAGTAAGTGATGTTTCTGAAAACACCTTCATCTGGCACCTCGCCTTGCAAATTATTGAAGGATACATCCAGTTTGGATAATGATGTCAAATTCTGTAGAACTACTGGGATTGATCCTGACAGGTTGTTGTGTGCTAGGTACAGCTCTTGCAGGTTTCCAATACTACCAAGGGCTTCAGGAATATTACCAGAGAACTTATTCATGGTCAGGTTCAGTTTACTGAGCCCCTTTATATTCTTCAGTGACTGTGGTATGCTTCCTTCAAAGGAATTATTGTCTAATAACAGACATTCCAACACTACGCAATTCTGAATACCGTCAGGTATCTTGCCAAACAGCTGGTTTCCTGATAGAATCAGTCGGTTAAGGTTTGCCAAACTACCAACTTCATTAGGAAGGGGTCCAGAAAGGGAATTGTATGACAAGTCCAAAAACGAAGAGAGACTGGGTAATTTGAAGATCTCTCTGGGTATTGAACCGTTAAGTCTGTAATTCATTGACAAATCAAGTTCAAAAAGATTTTTCAACTTCCCCAGGCTTGCTGGAATTGGCCCCTCCAAGTTGCCATTGTTTGCAATAAGCCCATTCAACTGTGAAAGGTTTCCTAGCGACGGCGGTATGAAGCCAGACAAGCTATTGTTGTACAAGCCTAGCTGGATCAAGCTCTTGAGCTTGCCAATGCTCTCTGGAATAACTCCGGATATGGAAGTATTTGCTAACACAAGTCTTGTGAGACCAACCAGATTGCCTATGTACGCAGGAATAACCCCGGAGATCATATTGTCAGTTAAACTTAAGTCCCGGAGAGTCGTTGATAGGTTGACAATTGAACCTGGTAGTTGTCCACCTAAAGGATTGACGCTGAGTTCTAATATCTGCAGTCGGCTGCAGTTTGCCAGAGAGGTGATGAATTCCCATCCCTTGTTGTCATTTGCTTCGAGCCGATTGTCAGCCAAGTTCAGATATTGGAGAACTCCCAGTCTCCCCAATGTGGGAGGCACATACCCACTAAATCTATTTTTCCAGAGAAAAATTCTTGTGAGATCAGACATATTGGATCTTGATGAGGGGAGGGGCCCACTGAAGTGATTGGAAGATAAGCTTAGAGCTTTCATCTTGGGGAACTTGCTTCCAATATCATCCGGAATGGTT
Source organism: Triticum urartu (assembly GCF_056163025.1). NCBI lineage: Eukaryota > Viridiplantae > Streptophyta > Magnoliopsida > Poales > Poaceae > Triticum > Triticum urartu. Next base: position 666,451,954 of record NC_141877.1, on the reverse strand, counting down.
CCATATAACATATTTAGAGCTACATCAAGTACTTCCAATGATGACCAGTTGTAGAGAGAAAGTGGGAGCATACCAGAGAGGAGGTTGCCGTAGAGACTGAAATATTGCATGTTCTGGATGCTTTCGAGGCCCGGTGGGATCGAGCCCACGAGCTGGTTACTGGTGAGATCGAGGATTTGTAGATGGGATAGATTGGCCAGTGATGCCGGGATGTGCCCTGTGAAGCTGTTGTTACTCAGCGAGAACTCTGTCAAGGATGTCAGCTTCTCACCGAGCTCAGCCGGGATGCGCCCGCCAATCTTGTTGTTGTCCAGTACCATTTCGTTCATGCTGACGCATGAGCTCAGGTTCACTGGGAAGGTGCCGGAGAATGCATTGTCGTCCAAGTAGAGCCCCTGTAGGCGGCGGAGGCGGCCGAGGCTTGCCGGAATGCCCCCATGGAGCGAGTTGAAGCTCAGGTCGAGCGTCCGCAGGAACGTGAGGTTCCCGATGGCCGGGGAGAGTGCCCCGGCGAGCCCAGTGCCGTTCAATAGCAACGCCACCACCCGCGCCGGCCTCCGACGGCTGCACGTCACGCCTTCCCAGCTGCAGAAGCCGGCGCTCCTATTCCAGGAGGCCAGCAAGCCACCATGGTTGATCTGTGCTTTGAAAGCTAGCAGCGCGGCCTCGTCGCTAGCGGTTGCCATGGCAACCATCAGGACGGCTAGCAAGGAGCATAGCAAACACATGTCCCCCATTGCCATGCCCTCTTGGTTTGGTCTACTTTGGTTGGCAAGTAGCATTAGCCTGCTCTACATATGCTTTTGGCCTTTCTCTTGGTTTGGTTTGCAAGTAGTGTGCTAATATTCCCAGCAATAATGTAGACTTTGTTCTCTTTTGACCACTTTGGAATGACTAGGCCTCAATCATTTCAGTGGCTGGACTGAATTTGCAGCGGGTGCATGAATGGTACCCACCCAGTCCAGTCCACTTGCGTGGTTAATTAGGCAGCAGCACGAGTGGTGCTGCTGCATGTGCCAAGACCGACGACCAAAGTCTTGGCATGAAGTTTCGTCTCACATGCACTTCAACTCTTGTGTTACTATTTAGGGCCCTTTCCATTTGCAATCGAATCTACTCCCTCCGTTCCTGAATATTTGTCTTTCTAGAAATTTTAACAAGTCGCACATAAAAGCCGAATACTCTACCATTGAGTTAACAACCTAGATAAAAGAAAAGGATCTTAGATACGATCGAAATCCAAAAATCAATGGAATTACACCGCGTGCTTCTGTCAAAACATTGAACTAGCACATTTCAACAAGTGACTACATACGAAGCAAAATGAGTGAATCTATACTTTAAAATATGTCTATATAATACATCCGCATGTGGTAGTCCATTTAAAATTTCTAAAAAGACAAATATTTAGAAACGGAGAGAGTAAAAGATGATGCATGCATGCATATAATCTCAATCATAGAAAGAGCATCACTCTTGATTAGACAAGTCTACTGAGAGATACTCCCTCTGTCCATAATATATAAGCAAAAACGCTCTTATATTATGGGATGGAGAGAGTAACAAAGAAAGTAGAGGCTTGCAGCTGCATTTTTTTTTGTGTGTTGGTGCAGGAACACTCGGAACAGAGAGAGATACAGGTGTTTGCACCATGTAAGCGACTTCAACCTTGCGTACCTGGATCCATGGCCAGCATCGATAAAAGCTTCTTTCCAAGACATGCACAAGGAATTTGATTTATTTATTTTTGCCCCAGGGACAATAGCAGCCAATTCACTCGGCGTGGACCTGATCTGAGAGGCGGCAGCATGAAGACTTGGGAGTTCGTATGCATGCTCGGTTGGCAGGTTGTTTCGGACAACTGGAGTGGTAAATATTTACAAATTCGGCTCCATCTGAAGCAATAACGCAGACGCGGTAGCTGTAAGGAAGTTGGGACAAGGAAGACGTGTGAACCTGTGAGCAAGCACCACTACAATTAAGCAATTTGGAAGAACGCAGACCTCAAACTCACCGCCTGCAGATCAGCTAATTTGCAAGTTCGTGTGTATACTAATTTCTGAGAAGTAACTGTATGTAACATTTTTTTTAGAAATGGAGGAGGACCCCCGGCCTCTGCATCTAGACGATGCATGCAGCTGTTGTGACTGTAGATCGGTTAGGCTAGATTAGATCGGTGGTCCTACCTTCACTTGTGGCTCGAGGAGGTCCCGGTGCCGGCCATGGTGATGGTGACCGGTGATGGCAAAGAGTAGCGATGGCGGCGCTTCCCGTCAGCACTGCACTAACCCTAGATCGGTAGGGGATTTAGGTGGGGTGTGCGGCATCGTAACGAACCTCATGTAGCGAGCCGCCGGCCCCCACCTCTTTATATAGTGCAGGTGACAGGGGCCCGTCACCCATAGTGGGTTGAGCGCCCTCGATCAGGGCGCGGATCTAAGGGCCTGGTGGGTCGTTGGGCCCATGCGGTGGAGATCATCCTAACATTCTTCCCCTTGATCTCAACTTTTACTTTTGACCTTATACTTTTACTTTACTCGTTTCATAACAGATCAATACATAGAACATGTTTCATGGTCACAGCTCAATTGCCGATAGAATCAGACAGCCACAACGTACCTATCTGTTTTGAAACAAATTCTTTAACCTTGGACCCTTTTATTGTCCGGGAATGTTAGACTATACCATAAAACCCATGTCGACTGTGTGTTCTTCGAACACACCAGGCGGTAAGCCTTTAATAAGCAGATCTGCAAACACTTCTCTGTTGCTTTTATGCTTCAAGCATTTCTACATAATTCTGGACTTTCTCCTTTACAACGCATAACTCTGTGTCAATGTGTTTGGCATCAACACTTGACTCGTTGTCATAGTAGCGAAAAAATTAAAATGGTTATCACTGTTGTCAACCATTATCAACTCCGGGTACAGGTCTCCTTAACCATTTTGCCTGTCCCTCAGCCTCATATCAAGCTATAAAATATCCTTGCATCACATTGATGATAGTTGTTTCATTCTTTGGAGCTTTTCCACACAAAAACCTCCAAGTATGAAAATTAGCGACAATTGTGGATTTCGCTATACATTTCACAAGTCCTGTCTTTGTACTCACAATCTTTTGAGAGCACTTATTTCTTTCAACATGAGGCCGATATCTTTGAATCCTTTCCAGTGATCTATATATGGACTGGACATTGCCAAAACAACCCGGATACGTGAACTGTGTCAGGGTAATGTATTGAGCTTCCAACAACTCAAGCATATGGTACCATATCCGTTTTCAATCTTTTCTCATCAACTCTTGGAACACTATAGTTTCCAGTTCCATTACCCTTGACTATAAGAACAAGCGTAGGTTTTCTCGCATGCATACTTTAGAGACCTTTTTCTTAGCATGTCCATTCGACATCCCTAATACCCCCCTTTTATTCTTTTCTTCGTGAATCTCGTTACTTATAATGAGAGACACTCTACCGAGAACATTCTTTTGAACTTTGAGGACAAGAACTTCTTTTCTCCTCCCGCAGTAGGTTGACATCACCACTAGCAAGTAGGATGTCATCCACATGCATAGGATTAGGAAATGAATTTCCCATTCTATAACTTTGCACGAATACAATTGTCCTCTCATTTTCTTTAACCCAAAATAACATATGATTCTTTTAACTTTAAATGCCACTGCCTAGAGACTTGCTCTAGTCCATAAAAGACTTCTTGAAGCAGCATCCCTTGTGTTCTTTACTTTCATCTGATGTAACTCAGATCATGCACAAAACTTTCAATTTAAGTCGTGATTTACACCTTTACATATTTCTTTTGGAGTCACATTGACCTTGTAGACCCTTTACAGCCTACTGTTTTGGCTCCATTGGAAATTACTTATGAGTCTCAAAACTCGATTGAGCGCTTTAAATGAGGTGTGATCAACCTCCATTTGAATTTCACTAACATAGACTTCATAGTAATCAGAAGTATCTGATTTTCTCATTCCTTAAGACCATCTGTGTCTTAGGTACTAGCACTTCTTTCATATGGGGCTGTTGTTGCTCTGTCATTGCCAAGAGGTAAATTAATTCTATAGTCTTTGGTATTTTCATACCATGCTCCCCCAGATTTACTCCATCTTCACTAAAATGGGGTATCTTTAAACTTTATTATTTGGGTTTATTCTGTTAAAACTTTCTTCTTTATGGCACTTTTAAGCACCGTCTTAGTATTCCTTAGTCTGCTGTTGAAACTATAAAAGATCCAGGGATCCAACTATTTCTATTCTTTAGGGGTATTATTATGACCGTCATACTCCCCCAGACGATCACATTCTTCATTAATGGATCACTTTAGATGCATAATGTGCATCACATCATCTAAAGTATAGGGGAGTTTCATCATTCTTAATTTATCTAATATTTCTTTCTCCCCCTCGAAATGTTGCAAGAAATTTTCTGCCACAATTTCGAAAACCATTCATAACTTTTGTGAATTGAGGAAACTTCAATTATCTATTTCATTCATCTGTTTACTTCATGTGAAATGAAGTTATCTGTTAACTGATATGGGAGTACTTTTTCATCATTCCATTTCAGAAACTCAACAGAGTTCTTTATTATTAGTACTTTTGCAAGTCACACTTGCATATTAATCTTATCTTTAGGTTCGTCTCTCACTTTTATTCTCTTTGGATTTATTGAGTGGTTAATGACCGTTACACATAAGGTGTACGGTCGATACTAGGAAAGTATAATAGCTACTCCATACTTTTCTCCTAGAGTGGGACACATTGAAAGCACATGAGTCATCATATCTTTCTCCTGTCATACAGGATAAGTCCTTTGCCAAAATTTCTCCCGCCATACAGGATATATATATATATATATATATATATATATATATATATATATAAATACTATGTCAACTTTACCCCGTTATGCAGATATTTTCCCAGACTTTTCCCGCCATGCGGGTTTTATCATAATCATCTTTTTCCCGCTATGCGGGTAATTCCCTATAAGGGACATAAATGTCAAAATTGGCTCTTTTGGTTGCATATTCATTCATCAAATTCAGAAATAAATTCGAATGCTCTTTGACATACATGCTTCATCCGACGTTGGTCAAATTAAACACACATGTTGCTTGTTTCAGCTCAAATCGTGTTGACTGAAATCTTCTTCATAGAGAGTACATGAAAAATATTCGTCAACCAAGACTCTCAATGATCTATCTCTTTTCTTTCTTGAATTAATATCCAATAATTCTTTTCTTTTGAAGCCATTCTTTGGAGAGAACATACTCCCTCACGTTATGACCTTTCTTGGTCATCTTTCGGGTCATAAGTACCCAACCATTCGCTTTCACGAATGAAAGCATGGAAAACTTAGTCAATAATCAACATTAATGAGCATAAAAAATAACCCTACGTTGGTCTGGTTAAAAAATATGCACATTAAACCATTTAAAACTTTCTTTTTATATTCTAAATCAGCGTTGTGGCAAAATTAGAATAAAACATCATCCTTCTATATTAATTCCATATCACCATTGGGCGAAAATGGAAATAATGCATATAACTCATAAACAATGTGATGATAGTATTTCTATTAAACAACTTTGCTAAGAAATAATCATCATCATCAACTTTATTGCAGCGGGAACAAGAAATATACATTTCTCTAGTTCAAGAGCATTTCTTGATCTTTATCTGTTCTCTGAAAATTGATCACTTTGATACAAAATTTATCAGAGATTTAAGCTTTCAACATAAGACTCATAGAATTATAGTACAGTTATCATCAATGTTGGTCAGAAAATAACAATACCATATTTTAACTTTAAAACAAATATCTTTCTTTTGTCATAGCGGAAACTATCTGCATCTTATTTCACCCACAGGGGAAAACATTGCTAAGAACAGTTCTTCCAATTAAATTTTCCCATTGAATCCAATTTAATTGGAGGATAAAACTTTTTCTTTGCAGCAGAAACTTTCAATATTCTATGCAGAAACAATTCTGTACGCTTTTACTCTCTAAGCAATTTTAACCGGTTGGTTTAAAAAGCATTGGAGAAGCAACAATTTAATCTTTTACTTTAGTTCTATTCACTTTTAAAGGAGCACTTTTATTTTTATTTGCATTGGAAAAACATGAATAGAAAATTCATGAACTTTTTATTCTTTACAGAAACTTTTCTTTGACAAAATCAAAATTCATGAACTTTATTATTTTCTTTGTAAAATTCATGAACATTTCTTTTTCTGAAAATTTTCTATTTTCATTTTTAGAAACTTTTTTTATTTAATTTTCTATTTACTAAGACAAAATTTTCGTTGGAAAAAATTGGCATAGAAAAACTGCCCAAAAACTAGACTAAAACTATTAAAAACAAAAATAAAAAATGGCAGCTGGCCCGGCGTGCGGCTACGGCGTCGACCCAGCGGCCCGCGCGCGCCCGCGACGACTGGCCACGGCCCAGCAGCGGCTGGCCTGGTCCGGCTCCTGCGCCCGCGCTGCCGAGGCCGGCCTGTGCCACTTTCGGCCCAAAAGGCCCGTGGCACCGGCTAGGGTTAATCGCAGCCACCGGTTGCCATCCGACGGCCACACGTGCATATCGGGTGAACAAAAAATCGGGCAGGACCCGTTGGGGGAAACCCTAGCCCATTTCCACGGCGCACGCATCTTGCGCTGGCGCACGCATCGCTCGACTCTTCCGTTCATTCAAACACGGCGACGGCGGGCCACCTGCGGCGCTCAGCCAGGCCGCCAGCGACGGGGTCGAAGACCACCGCGCCGCCTCGCGCTCGCTTCTCCTTCCTCCCGTTCCCCTTCTCTTTCCTGTTGCAGAGAGGGCGGAGCCGAACTGTCTCCGCGGCCAGGGCCCGAGGCCACCGGCGAGCTATGTCTGGCCGCCGCCGACGGCGACCTGAAGCCACCGCGCTGCGCGCGTGACCCTCTGTTTTATCCTTTCCCTTTCCCGTTCCCCTTCTTTCAACCCCCTGTCCGTCTCCACCTCTCATCAGAGTAAACGACGACGACGAGATGCAGCGCCGTGGCCATCCCCCTCGCCGGCTGCACGTTCCCCTTGAGGTGAGTGCGCCGCCGTCGAGCGATTTGGCTGTAGTGTACTTTGCCCCTCGCGGGGTTGTTCTTCGTCCGAATGGCTCGGCTTGCCGATGCCCGTTCGGATCGAGAGGAACCGTGCGGCCTTGCGGCGACGCATCTTTGCCGGCGAGCCCAAGGCCCTTCTCCGGTGGAAATTTTCTTTGCTCTGTTCTCGGGTTCCAGAGGAGGGGATAACTTTCTGTGATTTCTTTTCAACCGAAAAAATCTAACCCAATCTGGCTGATACCATTGTTGTGACTGTAGATCGGTTAGGCTAGATTAGATCGGTGGTCCTACCTTCACTTGTGGCTCGAGGAGGTCTCGGTGCCGGCCATGGTGACGGTGGCCGGTGATGGCAGAGAATAGCGATGGCGGTGCTTCAGCACTGCACTAACCCTAGATCGGTAGGGGATTTAGGTGGGGTGTGCGGCATTGTAACGAACCTCGTGTAGCGAGCCGCTGGCCCCCACCTCTTTATATAGTGCAGGTGACAGGGGCCCGTCACCCATAGTGGGTTGAGAGCCCCCGATCAGGGCGCGGATCTAAGGGCCCGGTGGGCCGTTGGGCCCACACAGTGGAGATCATCCTAACAGCAGCCACTTTATTAATTATTCACACAAGACCTTACAAAGTCATACAACAGTAAGACTGAAGCCACCGTCTAGGCAAAAAGTGTCACTACTCCTATCCAAGTGATGATGAGATGTTGATAGTCTGGGCCTAGTACCGAACATACCTCGCAGCCAAACCTAACATCTAAGACCTGAGGTCCCAACTAGGACGCCTGCCAGGTATGGGTCACCTACCAGTCCGGCGCACTCCTCAACCAGGACGCCTGCCGGGTCTGAGGCCGCCGCAACCATCTGCCACCAATCCATCTTCAGAGCTGTACTGCTGCATCTATCTTGCCCGGTCTAGCTGCCGCCGACGCCACCACGATGCCATACCGCGTCACCCTCCTGCGCGAGTCCATCTCCGCGCATCGGACGCAGAGTCACCACAACGCCATGCCGCCGAGACCTGCCGCCATCAATGAGTGAGATGCCGCACCGCTCCACTAAAGAATCTGTCCTCTGGTCCTGCATCCAGCCGCTGCTCAAAAAACGATGCCCCCATGAGGGAAAACGACGCCAAAAGCACCATCATCGTCCGATCCGGAAACTCCGGGTCTAGGTTTTCACCCAGAGCAGCGCAAGCAAGTCGACAGAAGCTGCAGAGGCGATGTCTTCAACAAGATAACGACACGAAAATGCCGCCATCACCCGCCATGACCCGAGTCATAGCACGGTTTTCACCGGCAGCCTCATCTCCCCACTCTACGCCGGGACTGGATGCGAGAATCCACAACCATCTAGCCGACCACCTCCGGCGAAGAAGATGGCCACCACCTCCATGCCCAGGGGCGGAGCCCCCGACGTCCTCGTGTCGCGTGCCTAGTCCAGAGGATGCGCACGACGGCTCGAGGAACCACCATCCAGATCCGAATGGGATCCAGATCGGACACCCTAGCCGCCGACGTGATCTCTTCGTCATCGCCGCCAGCACAACAACCTTGGTCGCCACCGGCCTGCGCCACCACCCTTGAATCGGCCGGAGTGGGTCACCGCCACCCAGATCCGATCACCGGCCGAGGAAGATTGCCGCCACCGCCGCTGCGGCCCGCAGGCTTAGCCTGCGATGCCCTTGGCGGCGGCGGCGGGAGGAGAGGGAGGCCCGGCGGGGAGGCCCCGGTGCTGCGCGGCGCCGCCACACAGGGGAGGAGGTCAAACTGTATGCAACATGCATCTATTTCCGTTTCGTTAGATGGTTCTTGATTGCAAGGAAGGCACTGGAACAGTTACAGAGCATTGCTTTCGCATCCTGCAGTTATGTTTTTGTGCACAAATCGGTGCCTTATTACAATCTGCGTAGAAAATACGAAAATAATCATTGAAGCACGCGAAGTATAGTTACTTTCACGAGCGAACAATTTATATATATGTTTTTTACACTCGTATGAAACTAACAAATGTTGTTCCCAATTCGCCGTTCAACCGGCATCCATGTGTAAAATTGCGAATTCCATGTTTCTTTTTTCCTTTTTGAGGAATCAATTGCGAATTCCGTGCTGACCGGTATCACCATTTTCACCCGGCACACCACATATGTTCCATGCGTCGGAAATTATCTCGGTGCATCTTGAGATTTGGTGCCGCCATGGCGCCCGCCCAACACCCAGCTAAAATTACGCTCCTCTAACAAACTACTCCCTCCATCTCATAATATAAGACGTTTTTGTATACTATGTTAGCTTGCAAAAACGTCTTATATTGTGGGACAAAGGGAGTAGTAAACTACAAAAAGAAAAATGAAATTCAGGTAGGACTCGTCACATGACTATATTATATGACAAGTTTTCATATTCAAACTAGAAACAAACATGTAAAACACGCACGAGAGTGCGTACTATATATTAAAGGGAAGAAAAGGGTACATAAACCTAATCATTTGGGTGGGAGGCTGGGAGCAGATTACACGGTAGTCCACCCACTCCCGGGCCACTCACACCATTTAGAGAGCTACTCCGGATACACCCACCTAGACCATACATGTAAAATTCATGTACGGTGAAGAAAAAAAACATGGCTGGTTCGAGCGACTACCATGAACCGTGCATGTAAAATTCATGTACGATGAACAAAAAAAATGTTAGTAATGTATTTTATAATTTTGTGTCACGTACATTTATAAAATGTTGGACGTGTATTTAAAAAATGTTACTCATGTATTTTATAATTTTGTGTCGTATACATTTACAAAATGTTTAACGTGTATTTAAAAAATGTTCATTGTATTCTTAAAAATTGATTAACTGCATATTTAGATAAATGTATGTCGTTAACTAGAAATTGTTTAGCGTGCATTTTTAAAACTGTTCATAGTGTATTTTAGTAGTATGTGACCAAATTTTCAAAATTGATTGATTTTCTATAAATAAGCGAATACTTTTTATTGCAATACATGACCATCTTTTCACTTTATATATATAATACTAATTATTTTCGTGCGTTCATACGACCCACCGGCGGCCCACGTAGAAAGCTAACACACTACGCATCATGTTAATCTCCAAAACTTGTCATATCCAAACTCAAATCGGCCGAAAGTATTACACCAAATATATAGATATCAGATCAACAGATCCAACAACCGAACTTTGCATGGTTGTACTGATTTATATGCCAAGTGGATGAAAATTTCACATTGAAGAACATGTCCATGATTTTTTGTCAAAATTCCAGATTTCATTGTATACTTGCATCACAATTCACAAATGATGACAAGAATGAGTGCGTGTCAGGCGAGTTCTTGTCGGGTATACTTACACCACAAGTGTATGTGCTTTCCTCGTCCATCATCTTGGCAGTGGCACGGCGACGTTCCAGTCGTACACCGTGACGTCGAGGCCAGCCGCGGAGTCCTGAAGCACGCGCCGGAGGTCGACGGCGTGGCCTGGGCTCCTGGCGAGCAGGAGGGCGAAGCCGCCACCGCCGGCACCGACGAGCTTGTAGCCGCAGCAGTAGGGGTCGGCGAGCGCGAACAGCTCGTCCACCAGCCTGTTGCTGCAGAAGGGGTCCAGCTCCTGGTGCAGCCCCCAGGCCTCCAGCATGATGCCGCCCAGCTCGTGCACCTCGCCGTTCATCAGGGCCTCCCTCCCGGCCCTGGCCAGCTCCGCCAGCCGCTTGATGCTGGAGATCAGCAGGCTGTCGCGCCGCAGGTACCGCGTCACCACCTTCTCCAGCACCCGGTGCGCCAGCCTCACCTGCCATTCATTTGTTCAACGAAATGCGCAGTCCATTCAGGATGTGCAACCTCAAGATATTTTGACAGTGTATACTCTGGCCATGCAAAAACAAAGGATGCAAACTTACTTGGCCGGTGAACACGACGAGGAGACGTTGCTCCAGTTCCTGGATCAACTGGGGAGATGCCAACAATGGAACAACCTGCAAGCGCAACGGCTGTCCTGGGAAGCTCTGGGTGCACTTGATCCCAGGATACAGGCCACCAATTTGGTCCTGCCACCCTCCACCGGTGCCCATTATCTGCTCTACTACCAGCACAGCCCTGGCGACATTATCATCGCCTCCATCGTCTTCCATGAGTTGGAACAGACACTTGACTACAGCAGCCGCTAATATGCTCGAAGTTCCGAGTCCGCTTCCCCGAGGAACATTTGCCCAGGTCCTGATCTTCAGGCCTGACGTCAACAGCATTTCATGGCCAAGGATGCCAGTGACGATGAGAGCAGACTTCACTAGACGGAATGGGTCGTCTTCTTTGAATGGACAAGAGATGGATGACAGATCATCAATGTAGACCTTTCTGTCGGTGTCATCTTCGATTAGAACTCCATGGTGGTCTTCTGTTGCCTCTGTTGTAGCCCCGACTGGAAGGCGTCCTTCCAGGCTTATTGCCATGTTCAGAACACAACCTGGACGCTCCAAGCTCCATGGAGGTGTATCACTCCAACCCCCAACAAAGTCCACACGGACCGGTAATTCTACTACAACCTTCTTAGGACGCAGGTTTCCATTGCTTGACGTCATTGCACTGCTTGATGGTTCTATAAGAAATGGTACATTTGTTGATTAGGGTAATAGCGGTGTTTATAGTAAGAAAATAGAACTAAACTCATTGCCAATGAAGATTCCGTTTTGCTTCCATAAAGAATACGGGATGTGGTATATTTAATTTTAGAAATACAGTGTTCTACTCCCTCTGTACAGAAATACTTGTCGTTGGGGAAAACCAGTACAAGTTCCCCCGGCGACAAGTATTGTGGTACAGAGGGAGTTAGTAAGATAATTTTGCATGGAATGGAACAGACGCAAGTTCATCTAAAATAGTACAAGGTTTTAGTGATTTTCAGTGTCTACAGTACGTACCTTTAGACCCATATTTTATAGCTGATGCAGTTTCACTTGCAACAGAAGCCCATACTTTCTCTTCAACCAAAGAAGCAGTAGAAAGATCTCCAGAAGCTCTAAGTAGATCCATTTTGACCTGATATCCTCTGCTCTGAGGAAGAACACCAGAGTACTGATCCCCGTGACTTGGAAAAAATGTAAGTAATTCTTTGCAGACTTCTACACTGGAACTATCATTTCCTAACATGTCCTCACACAGCTGAAACAGGTTACACCCGAGTAAGCCATATGTCATGCAACTTTTGGCTACGGCAGCTGCAAGATCTGCTTGATGCTTGGCTGAATCCATGCAAAGCTGATGGTAGTCGATTGAGCGATGCAGCTCTTCCAGGCTGACTCTGCGTGAATTTCTCCAAATGCAACTAACTTTTCCATCTGGGTCATGTCCTGATCCCATGAGCCACATGCCTACATTCAGCATTTCAGGGGGAGACACGATGGGAAAAAGCCTAGCATTCCATAAGCACTTGTCAAGGTTGGATGTGTCCCAAATATCCGTATCCTGGATTTTAAGATCTTCCAAAACATTTTTCCATGGCTTTCCACAGAAAGTCCCGTCCCTATTCATAGCAACTTTTGGATTGTCATGAAGACCGCAGTAGACCATGACTCTTCCCATGGAGTTTACCAGTGGCACTTCCCACAGGCAATGCCGATCAGGTAGCGTGAAACAGGTGCTACTCCTGATAATTTGAGGACTATCCCCGTGTAACTCATGTATATTCACCCCAACAACAATGGACTGTGACCCAATCCTTACTCTGCCTGAAAGTGATGAATCATAAACCAATGAATCCTCTCCAATTGATACCCCGGCAGAAATTTTGCTACACAAAATGACTGTTGTCGCAGCAATATCACAAGCAGTGGTCTCTGGTACCGAACACATGTGCCTTCGACCTACAAGTCCTGAATATGAACCCGCCAAATGATCAAGAACCTCAGCAGATGTACCAAAATGCAAAAATGAGAAGTCATCTGAAAAGGAAAACAGTCCCAACTTAGCATTCTATTTGCACAACTGCTCCAAGAAAACAGATGAACTATTCATAAATTCACGAAAGTTTAAGCATATAAGCTAGAGATAGAAAATCAATATAATACAATACCACAAACATAATAAGCAATCATAACTAGATAACTATATATAACCAGGAACATACATGAACAAAAGCTGAACATCTTATGTCTTCCTAAAGCAGCAATTAGTTCCTTGCCAAATGGACGGTTCCTCAACCATTCATGTTTGGTTGGTACCCATGCAGCCACAAGATCTTCATATAAACTCAACTGCAGTAGATTGACAAGTATGAGCGGACAGAATGAAAGCTAAAATGGAACATCATTAATTATGTCTCTGAGGTTAGCAATCTAAATTAAACATGGTAAGATAAGAACAGCTGGATTTTGAACATTTGCTTTCTTTCCCCTTGCTTTTGCAAGAAATCTGCTTTCAATATGAGACACATAGTGAACTTATCCATCTGGTAGCGTTTCTCTTTGACAGAAAAGTGATCATTCAGAGAGAATGCATATTCAAATCCTATAACAGAATGTGTTCGGCTGCCGGCATATCAGGGTTAAGAGCAAAACAGACAAGGTCAACACAAATTGCAATGTCGTATTCTTCAGGGATAACAAAATGTAGACAAATTCATCAAGTATTTTTGCATAATAATCGCACTGACATAATTTCCTGAACCTAGTTTGCATAAACATAAATTGGCTGTTGTCCGGCATGCAAAAGTGATTATGTGGGGGCACAGAAAGTGATTTAGAAAGATGTCAGAAAGGAAATCTATGTTTGTTAAATGTTATAGCTCACATATCAATGCCGGAAACGGTAGCTTGCCTCTTTTCTGCTGGTTATGATCTCCTCAATCATGGTAGCGTTTTTACAAATTCATCAAGTATTTTTGCATAATAACTTCCTGAAACTAGTTTGCATAAACATAAATGGCTGTCGTGCAGCATGCAAAAGTGATCATGTGGGGCACAGAGAAGTGATTTAGAAAGATGTCAAAAAGAAAATCTACATCTACATTTGTTATATGTTATAGCTCACATATCAATGCCGGAAACGATAGCTTGCCTCTTTTCTGCTAGTGATGATCTCCTCAATCATGGTCTGGCTAGATGAGTATGCAAGGGCAACAAGCTCCTGCCATGCTTGACCCCTCACAGCTATTATCCCCGTGTCAAGTAGTGCTCTACCATCATCTAGAATGGCCTGGCCCTCCACAAGCTCCCTCACTGTCGGCTTCTGCAGGAGATTATCAACCAAACAGAGAGAGTAATTCTGCCCCTCGGTTCCATCCTTGGACGCCACCACCACTCCATGATTAGAGGCCACATCGAGCGTGGTCGGCGCGGTGACGATGCACGCAGCGTCATCGGGGAGCAGTAGGTTCGCGGCATCGAAGCAGGGGAGAACATCCCCGGTCATTATGAAGATCCCACCTGATCAGGCTATATCAATCAAATGGAACCTATTTATTACTCAGAAATTGCTAGTTTTGCCTGCAAAGTCACAGGACAACCTTGGTTCTTGAATGCTTGCCTTGCGCTAGCTGAGACGGCGAGGATGTGGTCGAAGAGCAGCGGGACAGGCCCGTCGGGGTTGTCCCCGGCCAGGTAAGGCACCGGCAGGAAGGCCTTCCCCATGGGGTTGGCCCAAGGAACCCTCTTGCTGTCGCCGCCGGCGTGGAGCAGCAGCACGTGCTTGGTGGCCATGAAGCGCACCACGGATGCCAGCGGCATGGAGGAGCCGTTCGCCTCGGGGAGGAGACGGAATTCGGCGATCTCTTCCTTGGTGGCCTGCAAGAGAAATTCAGTTCAGATGTCAAAATTCTTCAGGTCAAGGGAGAAGAAATCTACTGACTTGACTGCTAGTACAGTTCTGTGGCGCGAGCAGGCGAGGGAAGGGCGAAGGGAGGTAGGGCCTGACTGACCTGGGAGAGGAGGTGGCGGGCGAGGGAGGCGACGGCGTGGAGCGTGGCGGCGCCGGAGCCGATGCGGGCGCCGTCGGGGTCCGGGACGGCGAGGGCGGCGGTGGAGGGCGGGAAGCGGCCGAGGCGGCGCGCGCGCGCGAGCTGGCGGCCGTAGAGCGCGGCCTGCTCGGGGCTGGCGGCCGTGAGCACGACGGCGTCCCACGGCGGCACCCGCGCCGGGTCGCGCGCCGACAGCCGCAGCCGGCACCAGGCCTTGCGCAGCACCGCCGCCGCCTCGTCCGCCGTGTGCGCCCTCCGCCGGCGCCGACGGGCCGGCTCCATCTGCGGATCGCTCGCTGGCTCGCTGGATTGGTCAGCCTCCGCGTCGCCCTCTCCGGAATTATGTGAGCCGACCGTGGACCTGGACCTGGAGTGACAGGCAGGGTGTGTGTGCCGCCGGTTCATGGGATTTTTTTCTGGTCTCTCTGGTTCTCAACTTCTGTTTTCCTTAGCACAAGGTGGGAGGACGACATCAACTCAAACCTCTCGAAAAAAAAACTTATATTTTTTCATGTGATGTAACCAAACAAACTCAAAACCTATAGGCTTTGAAGTTTGAATGAGCATGACATTTCATCCCCATTGTTCTCCTAATCTTGCGTTTTTAAAATCATGTGAATCAGAGAGGCCCTAAAGTATCTCGGCAACAAAAAAGAGAGGCCCTAAAGTGTAACGCCATCATTGTTTTCTTTTTGGTATCGTTTTGGGAAAACAATGTGTGATTAGGAGACTATGACCGAAGGAGGTCTAGTAAGGCGAGCACAACAAATATTTAATTAGAGGGTTTGCACGACTTGCCTTATAGTGAAGGTCATCACACACCGACAAGATTGGCACGTTGGTGTTTTTTTAGTAGGCTCGCTCACCTCAATGGACCGTGAGGCCTTGTACAATGCAAGGTGCTTACGGGAGGTGCTCAGGCCTTGTACAATGCTAAGTGCTTAGGGAGGTGCTTAAAAAAATAAACCGGGTTTTCTCTGAAGCACCAGTGTCTATTTCTACAGGAGAGACGCCTAATTAAGTGTCTACCCTGTACAAATAAGCACCGGTGCTTAAGGAAAGCCTGGTTTATTTCTCCAAGCACCTCTCCTAAGCACCTTGCATTGTACGATGCCTTAGAGAAATAAACCAGCCTTTCCTTAATCACCGGTGCCTATTTGTACAGGGTAGACGCTTAGTTAGGCGTCTCTCCTGTAGAAATAGATATCGGTGCTTCAGAAAAATCCGGTTTATTTTTCTAAGCACCTAACATTGTACAAGGCCTAACATAGTCATGCATTAGGAGGGCGTCGAGGGTGGTTCGATCACATGCCCAAGTTGTTTGAGACTCCTTGGTACCCTCTCCAAATTTTTCTTCCTCGATTTTGGCCCGTCGTACGGGACTCCTCGGACTCGAACTTATAGCTCCCCGAACGAGTCATGGAGCACTAGTCCCCTTCCCTCGAGTTTATTCCAGTGAGAGTGAACGAGTTACATGCTTGCGAGACCTTGTAGCCAGGGACCCTTAACAGAGAACCAATGTTACACTTGAGATGGTAGGTGGAAAGAATAAAAGAGATAATTCATGGGGCCATGGGTACTAGAAGGGGTAATGAGTCCATGGCCCATATGAAAAAAATATGCCCTAGAGGCAATAATAAAGTTGTTATTTGTATTTCCTTATACCATGATAAATGTTTATTATTCATGCTAGAATTGTATTAACCGGAAACTTAGTACATGTGTGAATACATAGACAAAACAGAGTGTCCCTAGTATGCCTCTACTTGACTAGCTCGTTAATCAAAGATGGTTAAGTTTCCTAGCCATAGACATGTGTTTTCATTTAATGAATGGGATCAGAATGATGTGATGGACAAGACCCATCCGTTAGCTTAGCATTATGATCATTTAGTTTATTGCTATTGCTTTCTTCATGACTTATACATGTTCCTCTGACTATGAGATTATGCAACTCCCGAATACCGGAGGAACACCTTGTGTGCTATCAAATGTCACAATGTAACTGGGTGATTATAAAGATGCTCTACAGGTGTCTCCGAAGGTGTTTGTTGGGTTGGCATAGATCAAGATTAGGATTTGTCACTCCGTGTATCACAGAGGTATCTCTGGGCCCTCTCGGTAATGCACATCACTATAAGCCTTGCCAATGTGACTAATGAGTTAGTTGCGGGATGATGCATTACGGAATGAGTAAAGAGACTTGCCGGTAACGAGATTGAACTAGGTATGAGGATACCGACGATCGAATCTCGGGCAAGTAACATACCGATGACAAAGGGAATAACGTATGTTGTTATGCGGTTTGACCGATAAAGATCTTCATAGAATATGTAGGAGCCAATATGAGAATCCAGGTTCCACTATTGGTTATTGACCGGAGATGTGTCTCGGTCATGTCTACATAGTTCTGGAACCCATAGGGTCCGCATGCTTAACGTTCGATGACGATTTGTATTATGAGTTATGTGATTTGATGACCGAAGTCGGAGCCCCGGATGAGATCACAGACATGACGAGGAGTCTCGAAATGGTCGAGAGGTAAAGATTCATATATTGGAAGGCTATATTCAGACATCGGAATGGTTCCGGAGAAGTTCAGATATTTTTCGGAGTTCCGGGAGGTTGCCGGAACCTCCCGGGGAGTTGATGGGCCTTAGCGAGAAGGAGAGGCAGCAGCCAGGAGGTGGCGCCCCCCCCCCCAGCCCAGTCCGAATTGGACAAGGGGTTGGGGGCGCGGCCCCCCCTCTCCCTTCCTTCCCCCTTCTCCTTTAGGTGGAAACCTACTAGGACTTGGAGTCCTAGTAGGATTCCCCTTCTCCCGGCGCGCCTAGCTTGGCCGGCTGGCCTCCCCCTCCCTCCTTTATATACGGGGGTAGGGGGCACCCTAGAACACACAAGCTTCTCTTAACCGTGTGCGGTGCCCCCCTCCACAGTTACACACCTCGATCAC
Organism: Triticum urartu; assembly: GCF_056163025.1. Lineage (NCBI taxonomy): Eukaryota > Viridiplantae > Streptophyta > Magnoliopsida > Poales > Poaceae > Triticum > Triticum urartu. Next base: position 666,433,944 of record NC_141877.1, on the reverse strand, counting down.
GCCGTAGTGCTTAGGCGAAGCCCTGCATCGGTATCATCATCATCACCATCGCCACGCCGTCGTGCTGACGAAACTCACCCTCGTCCTCAACTGGATTAAGAGCACGAGGGACGTCATCGAGCTGAACGTGTGCTGAACGCGGAGGTGCCATACGTTCGGTACTTGGATCAGTTGGATCACAAAGATGTTTGACTACATCAACCACGTTACTAAAACGCTTCCGCTTTCGGTCTACAAGGGTACATGAACACACTCTCCCCGCTTGTAGCTATGCATCTCCTAGATAGATCTTGCGTGATCATAGGTAAATTTTTTGAAATACTACGTTCCCCAACAGTGGCATCAGAGCCAGGTCTATACGTAGATGTTATATGCACAAGTAGAAGACAATGAGTTGTGGGCGATAACAGTCATACTGCTTACCAGCAATGTCTTACTTTGATTCGGCGGTATTGTTGGATGAAGCGGCCCGAACCGACATTTGACGACCACGTTCATGAGACTGGTTCTATCAACGTGCTTCGCACACAGGTAGCTAGCGGGTGTCTATTTCTCTAGCTTTAGTTGAATCAAGTTTGACTACGCCCGGTCCTTGTTGAAGGTTAAAACAGCACACTTGACAAAAAATCGTTGTGGTTTTGATGCGTAGGGAAGAACGGTTCTTGCTGGAAGCCCGTATCAGTCACGTAAAACTTGCAACAACAAAGTAGAGGATGTCTAACTTGTTTTTGCAGGGCATGTTGTGATGTGATATGGTCAAGACGTGATGAGATATAAATTGTTGTATGAGATGATCATGTTTTGTAACAGTTACCGGCAACTGGCAGGAGCCTTATGGTTGTCGTTTTATTGTATGAAATGCAATCGCCATGTAATTGCTTTACTTTATCACTAAGCAGTAGTGATAGTCGTAGAAGCAATAGTTGGCGAGACGACAACGATGCTACAATGGAGATCAAGGTGTCAAGCCGGTGACGATGGAGATCATGACGGTGATTTGGAGATGGAGATCAAAGGCACAAGGTGATGATGGCCATATCATGTCACATATTTTGATTGCATGTGATGTTTATCTTTTATGCATCTTATTTTGCTTAGTTCGGCGGTAGCATTATAAGATGATCTCTCACTAAATTTCAAGGTATAAGTGTTCTCCCTGAGTATGCACCGTCGCTACAGTTCGTCGTGCCGAGACACCACGTGATGATCGGGTGTGATAAGCTCTACGTCACATACAACGGGTGCAAGCCAGTTTTGCACACGCAGAATACTCGGGTTAAACTTGACGAGCCTAGCATATGCAGATATGGCCTCGGAACACTGAGACCGAAAGGTCGAGCGGAATCATATAGTAGATATGATCAACATAGTGATGTTCACCATTGAAAACTACTCCATCTCATGTGATGACCGGACATGGTTTAGTTGATTTGGATCACGTGATCATTTAGATGACTAGAGGGACGTCTATCTAAGTGGGAGTTCTTAAGTAATATGATTAATTGAACCTTAATTTATCATGAACTTAGTCCTGATAGTATTTGCATATCTATGTTGTAGATCAATAGCTCGCGTATAGCTCCCCTGTTTTATTTTTGATACTTTCCTAGAGAAAACTAAGTTGAAAGATGATAGTAGCAATGATGCGGACTAGGTCCGTGATTTGAGGATTATCTTCATTGCTGCACAAAAGAATTATTTCCTTGATGCACCGCTAGGTGATAGACCTATTGCAGGAGTATATGCAAACGTTATGAATGTTTGGAAAGCTCGATATGATGACTACTTGATAGTTTAGTGTACCATGCTTTACGGCATAAAATCGGGACTTCAAAAACCGTTTTGAACGTCATGGAGCATATAAGATGTTTCAAGAGTTGAAATTAGTATTTAAGAATCATGCCCGTGTCGAGAGGTATGAGACCTCTGACAGTACTTTGCCTACAAGATGGAGGATAATAGCTCATCCAGTGAGCATGTGCTCAGATTGTCTGGGTACTACAATCGCCTGAATCAAGTGGGAGTTAATCTTCCAGATAATATAATGATTGCTAGTGTTCTCTAGTCACTATCACCAAGCTACTAGAACTTCTGATGAACTATAATATGAAACGGATGACGAAAACAATTCCCGAGCTCTTCGCGATGCTGAAATCGGCAAAGGTAGAAATCAAGAAAAGCATCAAGTGTTGATGGTTGACAAGACCACTAGTTTCAAGTAAAAGGGCAAAGGAAAAGAAAGGGAACTTCAAGAAGAATGGCAAGCAAGTTGTCACTCCCATGAAGAAACCCAAAGCTAGACCCAGGCCTGAAACTGAGTGCTTCTACTACAATGGAAATGGTCGCTGGAAGTGGAACTACCCTAGATACTTGGTGGATAAGAAGGATGACAAAGTGAACAAAGCTATATTTGATATACATGTTATTGATGTGTACTTTACTAGTGTTTATAGCAACCCCTCGGTATTTGATACTGGTTCAGTTGCTAAGAGTAGTAACACGAAAATAGGAGTTGTAAGATAAACAAAGACTAGTTAAGGACGAGGTGACGATGTGTATTGGAAATGATTCCAAGGTTGATAAGATCACCATCGCACACTCCTTTTACCTTCGGGATTAGTGTTGAACCCAAAATAAATGTTATTTAGTGTTTGCGTTGAGCATGAATATGATTGGATCATGTTTATTGCAATACGATTATTCATTTAAAGTCAAAGAATAATTGTTGTTCTGTTTACATGAATAAAACCTTCTATGGTCATATGCTTAATATAAATGGTTTATTGAATCTCGATCGTAGTGATACACATATTCATAATATTGAAGCCAATAGATGCAAGGTTAATAATGATAGTGCAACTTATTTGTGATACTGCCATTTAAGTCATATTGGTGTAAAGCGCATGAAGAAACTCCATGCTGATGGGCTTTTGGAATCACTTGATTATGAATCACTTGATGCTTGCGAACCATGCCTCATGGGCAAGATGACTAAAAACTCCGTTCTCCGGAACAATGGAGCGAGCAACTAACTTTTTGGAAATAATACATACTGATGTATGCGGTCCAATGAGTGTTGAGGCTCACGGCGGGTATCGTTATTTTCTGACCTTCACATGTGATTTGAGCAAATATGTGTATATCTACTTGATGAAACATAAGTCTGAAACATTTGAAAAGTCCAAAAAATTTCAGAGTGAAGTGGAAAATCATCATAATAAGAAAATAAAGTTTCTATGATCTGATCGTGGTGATGAATATTTGAGTTATGAGTTTGGTCTTCATTTAAAACAATGTGGAATAGTTTCACAACTCACGTCACCTGGAACACCACAGCGTAATGGTGTGTCCGAACGTCGTAACCGTACTTTATTGGATATGGTGCGATCTATGATGTCTCTTACCGATTTACCACTATTATTTTGAGATTATGCATTAGAGACAGCTGCATTCACGTTAAATAGGGCACCATCTAAATCTATTGAGACGACACCATATGAACTGTGGTTTAGTAAGAAACCTAAGCTGTCGTTTCTTAAAGTTTGGGGCTGCGATGCTTATGTGAAAAAGCTTCAACCTGATAAGCTTGAACCCAAATCAGAGAAATGCGTATTCATAGGATACCCAAAGGAGACTGCTGGGTACACCTTCTATCACAGATCCGAAGGCAAGATATTCGTTGCTAAGAATGTATCCTTTCTAGAGAAGGAGTTTCTCTCGAAAGAAGTAAGTGGGAGGAAAGTAGAACTTGATGAGGTAATTGTACCTTCTCCCAATCGAAAAGTAGTTCATCACAGAAATCAGTTCCAGTGATGCCTACACCAATTAGTGAGGAAGTTAATGATGATGATCATGAAACTTCGGATCAAGTTGCTATCGAACCTCGTAGGTCAACCAGAGTACATTCCGCACCAGAGTAGTACGGGAATCCTATTCTGGAAGTCATGTTACTAGACCATGATGAACCTATGAACTATGGGGAAGCGATGATGAGCCCAGATTCCGCGAAATGGCTCGAAGCCATGGAATCTAAGATAGGATCCATATATAAGAACAAAGTGTGGACTTTGGTGGACTTGCTTGATGATCGGCAAACCATTGAGAATAAATGGATCTTCAAGAGGAAGATGGACGCTGATGGTAGTGTTACTATCTACAAAGCTCGACTTGTCGCAAAAGGTTTTTGACAAGTTTGAGGTGTTGACTACGATGAGATTTTCTCACTCGTAGCGATGCTTAAGTTTGTCTGAATCATGTTAGCAATTGCCGCATTTTATGAAATCTGGCAAATGGATAACAAAATGTAATCAGAAGGTTTTGTCAATCCTAAAGGTGCTAACAAAATGTGCAAGCTCCAACGATCCATCTATGGACTGGTGCAAGTATCTCGGAGTTGGAATATACGCTTTGATGAATTGATCAAAGCATATAGTTTTATACAGACTTGCGATGAAGCCTGTATTTACAAGAAAGTGAGTGGGAGCACTACATCCTTTTTGAGAAATATATGTGAATGACATACTGTTGATCAGCAATGATGTAGAATTTTCTAGAATGCATAAAGGAGTATTTGAAAGGAGTTTTTTTAAAAAAATGATCTCAGTGAAGCTGCTTACATATTGGGCATCAAGATCTATAGAGATAGATCAAGACGCTTGATAAGATTTTTCAATGAGTACATACCTTGACAAGATTTTGAAGTAGTTCAAAATGAAACAATCGAGAAGGAGTTCTTGCCTGTATTGCAAGGTGTAAAGTTGAGTAAGACTCAAAACCCGACCACGGCAGAAAATAGAAAAAGAGAATGAAAGTCATTCCCTATGCCTCAGTCATAGGTTCTATAAAGTATGTTATGATGTGTACCAGATCTATTATGTACCTCACCATAAGTTTGGCAAGAGGGTATAATAGTGACCCAGGAGTAGATCACTGGACAACGGTCAAAATTATCCTTACTAGAATAAGGAAATATTTATCGGTTATGGAGGTGACAAAGAGTTCAGCGTAAAGAGTTACGTCAATGCAAACTTTGACACCGATCTAGATGACTCTGAGTCTTGATCTAGATACATATTAAAAGTAGGAGCAATTAACTAGAGTAGCTCAGTGCAGAGCATTGTAAACATAGAAATTTGCAAAATACATACATATCTGAATGTTGCAGATCCGTAGACTAAAACTTCTCTCACAAGCAAAACATGATCACACCTTAGTGCTATTGGGTGTTAATCACATAGCGATGTGAACTAGATTATTGACTCTAGTAAACCCTTTGAGTGTTGGTTACATGGCGATGTGAACTATGGGTGTTAATCACATGGTGATGTGAACTATTGGTGTTAAATCACATGGCGATGTGAACTAGATTATTGACTCTAGTGCAAGTGGGGGACTGAAGGAAATATGCCCTAGAGGCAATAATAAAGTTGTTATTTATATTTTCTTATATCATGATAAATGTTTATTATTCATGCTAGAATTGTATTAACCGGAAACTTAGTACATGTATGAATACATAGACAAAACAGAGTGTCCCTAGTATGCCTCTACTTGACTAGCTCGTTAATCAAAGATGGTTAAGTTTCCTAGCCATAGACATGTGTTGTCATTTGATGAACGAGATCATGTCATTAATTAGAGAATGATGTGATGGACAAGACCCATCCGTTAGCTTAGCATACATGATCATTTAGTTTATTGCTATTGCTTTCTTCATGACTTATACATGTTCCTCTGACTATGAGATTATGCAACTCCCGAATACCGAAGGAACACCTTATGTGCTATCAAATGTCACAACGTAACTGGGTGATTATAAAGATGCTCTACAGGTGTCTCTGAAGGTGTTTGTTGGGTTGGCATAGATCAAGATTAGGATTTGTCACTCCGTATATCGGAGAGGTATCTCTGGGCCCTCTCGGTAATGCATATCACTATAAGCCTTGCAAGCAATGTGACTAATGAGTTAGTTGCGGACTTGCGGGATGATGCATTACGGAACGAGTAAAGAGACTTGCCAGTAACGAGATGGAACTAGGTATGAGGATACCGATGATCGAATCTCGGGCAAGTAACATACTGATAACAAAGGGAATAACGTATGTTGTTATGCGGTTTGACCGATAAAGATCTTCGTAGAATATGTAGGAGCCAATATGAGAATCCAGGTTTCGCTATTGGTTATTGACCGGAGATGTGTCTCGGTCATGTCTACATAGTTCTCGAACCCGTAGGGTCCGCACGCTTAACGTTCAATGATGATTTGTATTATGAGTTATGTGATTTGATGACCGAAGTTTGTTTGGAGTTCCGGATGAGATCACAGATATGACGAGGAGTCTCGAAATGGTCGAGAGGTAAAGATTCATATATTGGAAGGCTAACTCACATTTCTATTGCTTAAACTGATGATTAGCTCATATAATTTGATTAGATTTAGTTGTATGGAATAGGAATTTTAAATTAATAATATAGGAATAAATTTAAAATACTATATGTATATATTTATTAGATTTAGTTGTATGGAATGGGAATTTTAAATAATAATATAAGAACTAAAATTAATAAAAAGACATATGATTTACTATACTTAATTATTGAGCTGAGTATTTTTCTCATGCATATTTGCGTGCATGTTGAGGTGGTATGTGTACATGTTGAGAGAAATAGGTTAATGGGGGCTAGTTATTAGACGTCGAAGATTCCCAAGTGTACATTTGGTTAGAATTTGTACAAGGATACAATAAAAATTTCTTGGGAATACATATTGAAGCACAACTCATGCATATTTGCGCGAGGTGGATGAATGTTTGCATGTCGAGGTGGTATGTGTGCAAAGTTCATGTTTAGGTCACTTGGAGATATATGTCACAGTTGTAGGTCACTTGAAGATATATGTCACAGTTGTTGCAAAACTTGTTGTGAAACATAGTTTCCCGCAAAGAAACATAGTTATCCGATCACACTTGGCAATCGTATGTTTTTCTGCGAGAAAATTCCACTCTATTTATCTTCAACTATGGCAGTACAAAGAATAACAGAGGTAATAAAAATGGCAACCATGTTCGTGGACCACTGATACGTCTCCAACGTATCTATAATTTTTGATTGCTCCATGCTATATTATCTACTGTTTTGGACTATATTGGGCTTTATTTTCCACTTTTATATTATTTTTGGGACTAACCTATTAACCGGAGGCCCAGCCCGAAATTGCTATTTTTTTGCCTATTTCAGAGTTTCGGAGAAACATAATATCAAACGGAGTCCAAACGGAATAAAACCTTCGGGAACGTGATTTTCTCACCAAACATGATCCAGGAGACTTGGACCCTACTCCAAGGAGTCAAAGAGGCGGTCATGAGGGTGGGGGGAGCCCCCTGCCTCGTGGGCCCCTCGGTGCTCCACCGACGTACTCCTTCCTCCTATATATACCTGCGTACCTCCAAACAATCAGATACGGAGCCAAAAACCTAATTCCACCGCCGCAACTTTCTGTATCCACGAGATCCCATCTTGGGGCCTGTTCCGGAGCTCCGCCGAAGAGGGCCGTCATCACGGAGGGCTTCTATATCATCATAGCATCTCCGATGAAGTGTGAGTAGTTCATCTCAGACCTTCGGGTCCATAGTTATTAGCTAGTTGGCTTCTTCTCTCTTTTTGGATCTCAATACAATGTTCTCCCCCTCTCTCATGGAGATCTATTCGATGTAATCTTCTTTTTGCGGTGTGTTTGTTGAGACCGATGAATAGTGGGTTTATGATCAAGTCTATCTATGAATAATATTTGAATCTTCTCTGAATTCTTTTATGTATGATTGGTTATGTTTGCAAGTCTCTTCGAACTATCAGTTTGGTTTGGCCTACTAGATTGGTTTTTCTTGCCATGGGAGAAGTGCTTAGCTTTGGGTTCAATCTTGCGGTGTCCTTTCCTAGTGACAGAAGGGGCAGCAAGGCACGTATTGTATTGTTGCCATCGAGGATAACAAGATGGGTTTTTTTATCATATTGCATGAAACTATCCCTCTACATCATGTCATCTTGCTTAAGGCGTTACTTTGTTTTTAACTTAATACTCTAGATGCATGCTGGATAGCGGTCGATGAGTGGAGTAATAGTAGTAGATGCAGGCAGGAGTCGGTCTAGTTGTCTCGGACGTGATGCCTATATACATGATCATACCTAGATATTATCATAACTATACTCAATTCTGTCAATTGCTCAACAGTAATTTGTTCACCCACCGTAGAATACTTATGCTCTTGAGAGAAGCCACTAGTGAAACCTATGACCCCCGGGTCTATTCTCATCATATCAATCTCCATCACTTTAATCTTGCTTTGCTTTTTTACTTTGCTTTTTTACTTTTTACTTTGCATCTCTATACAATATTATCTCTATCAGATCTCACTCTCGTAAGTGACCGTGAAGGGATTGACAACCACTACTCGCGTTGGTTGCGAGGAGCTATCGTTTTGTGCAGGTACGAGGGACTTGAGCGTAGCCTCCTACTGGATTGATACCTTGGTTCTCAAAAACTGAGGGAAATACTTATGCTACTTTGCTGCATCATCCTCTCCTCTTCGGGGAAATCCAACGCAGTGCTCAAGAGGTAGCAAGAAGAATTTCTGGCGCCGTTGCCGGGGAGTCTGCGCAAAAGTCAATATACCAAGTACCCATCACAATCCCTATCCTCCGCATTACATTAGTTGCCATTTGCCTCTCGTTTTCCTCTGCCCCACTTCACCCTTGTCGTTTTATTTGCCCTCTCTTTCCCAATCTCCTCTTCTTTTTTTCCGTTGCCTTTTCCTCGCTTGCCTTGCCGTCATGGCTAGTCTTATTTCTTCTTCGTTATCTCCCGAGAACGAAGTCCTAAATTTTAAACAAAGGGAGGGAGAAAATTTGAAAGATTCTTGGTATAGAATTTGCAATGCTCAAAATAGATCTATTAGGAAGCAATCTACTTCAGTTCTTCTTCGCAATTTTTATGTAGATGCCCATCCTTGGTATAGATATATCCTTGATACCATTACCGGAGGGAATTTCTTGGGTAGCCATACTTTTGATTCTTCTAATGCTATGATAGATTTATTTGGCTCACCACCTCTTTTGGTTAATGGAACTATGTTAACTTTGGAGCATGTTATGCAAAGGCTTGAAATTATTGAAAATAAAGTTGCTACCATGGAATCAATTGAAAACCTAGATAAAAAGATCCACAATCAAATTACCCAATATGGATCTAAGGTAGGAATGACCTTGAAAAATATTAAGGAAAAGGAACCCATAGTTAATGAGAAAATAAATCTAGACTCCACTAGAATCGATAAACTTGAGGGTATCATTACTAATTTGGGAACCGCTTTTTCTTCCGTAAAGAGTATGCCTAGTCCTCCTACTAAAATTTCCAAGCTTATGTATGTTCCTAAAAATAAGGGTGAATCATCTAGTAAGGAAACTGTGGATCTTAAATCTATAAGTATTCATCCCAATATTTTCGCTATCATTAAGGAACCATTTGCTACAAATGAATTTTTTGATCTCGTGCCTAAGAGTTTGATAATTACTAAAAAGAAAGAAATTTCTAAGGAAGGTATATGCCTCATTGAAGAATTGCATACCAAAGATGGCAATACCTAGATCTATCCTCGCTTTTATGCCTAGCTAGGGGCGTTAAATGATAGCGCTTGTTGGGAGGCAACCCAATTTTATTTTAGTTTTTTTGTTTTTGCTTCTGTTTAGGAATAAATAATCCATCTACCTTCTGTTTAGATGTGGTTTTGTGTTTTAATTAGTGTTTGTGCCAAGTTAAACCTATAGGAACTTCTTGGATGATAGGTATTTGATCTTGCTGTAATTTCCAGAAACTTTGCGTTCAGTGCCCGAATTATTAAAATTGACTAGAACGTGATAAAATACTGATTCCAATTTCTTCTGATCAATAAACAAATTGCCTAGGTCTTCCTATTTTTGCTGAATTTTTGGAGTTCTAGAAGTTTGCGTTAGTTACAGATTACTACAGACTGTTCTGTTTTTGACAGATTCTGTTTTACGTGTGTTGTTTGCTTATTTTGATGAATCTATGGCTAGTAAAATAGTTTATAATCCATAGAGAAGTTGTAATACAGTAGGTTTAACACCAATATAAATAAATAATGAGTTCATTACAGTACCTTGAAGTGGTCTTTTGTTTTCTTTCTCTAACGGAGCTCACAAGATTTCTGTTGAGTTTTGTGTTGTGAAGTTTTCAAGTTTTGGGTAAATTCTTTTGATGGATTATGGAACAAGGAGTGGCAAGAGCCTAAGCTTGGGGATGCCCATGGCACCCCCAAGATAATCCAAGGACACCAAAAAGTCAAAGCTTGGGGATGCCCTGGAAGGCATCCCCTCTTTCGTCTACTTCCATCGGTAATTTTACTTGGAGCTATATTTTTATTCACCACATGATATGTGTTTTGCTTGGAGAGTCTTGTATTATTTGTGTCTTTATTTCTTAGTGTGCCACAATCATCCTTGCTGTACACACCTTTTGAGAGAGCCATACATGAATTGAAAATTTAATAGAATACTCTATGTGCTTCACTTATATCTTTTGAGCTTGATAGTTTTGCTCTAGTGCTTCACTTATATCCTTTAGAGCACGGTGGTGGATTTGTTTTATAGAAACTATTGATCTCTCATTGCTTCACTTAGATTATTTTGAGAGTCTTAATAGCATGGTAATTTGCTTAATAATAAAATACTTGGTATTCAAGATTTGTAAAACTTTCTTTTGAGTGCGTTGAATACTAAGAAAAGTTGGATGCTTGATAATTGTTTTGAGATATGGAGGTGATAATATCAAAGTCATGCTAGTAGAGTAATTGTGAATTTTAGAAGTACTTGAGTTTAAGTCTGCAAGTCCCGTAGCATGCATGTATGGTAAACTTTATGTAACAAATTTGAAACATGAGGTGTTATTTGATTGTCCTCCTTATGAGTGGCGGTCGGGGACGAGCGATGATCTTTTCCTACCAATCTATCCCCCTAGGAGCATGCGCGTAATGCTTTGGTTTTTGATGGCTTGTAGATTTTTGCAATAAGTATATGAGTTCTTTATGACTAATGTTGAGTCCATGGATTATACGCACTCTCACTCTTCCATCATTGCTAGCCTCTTCGGTACCGTGCATTGCCCTTTCTCACATTGAGAGTTGGTGCAAACTTCGCCAGTGCATCCAAACCCCGTGATATGATACACTCTTTCACACATAAACCTCCCTATATCTTCCTCAAAACAACCACCATACCTACCTATTATGGCATTTCCATAGCCATTCCGGGATATATTGCCATGCAACTTTCCACCATTCCGTTCTTCATGACACATCTATCATTGTCATATTGCTTAGCATGATCATGTAGTTGATATAGTATTTGTGGCAAAGCCACCATTCATAATTCTTTCATACTTGTCACTCTTGATTCATTGCATATCCCGGTATACCGCCGGAGGCATTCATATAGAGTCATACTTTGTTCTAGTATCGAGTTGTAATCATTGAGTTGTAAATAAATAGAAGTGTGATGATCATCATTTAATAGAGTATTGTCCCAAAAAAGAGAAAGGCCAATAATAAAAGAAAAAAGAAGTCCCAAAAAATAATAATAAAAAGGGGCAATACTACTATCCTTTTTCCATGCTTGGTAGCACCATAATCTTCATAATAGAGAGTCTCTTGTTTTGTCACTTTCATATACTAGTGGGAATTTTTCATTATAGAACTTGTCTTGTATATTCCAACGATGGGACTCCTCAAGTGCCCTAGGTCTTCGTGAGCAAGCAAGTTGGATGCACACCCACTTAGTTTCTTTTGTTGAGCTTTCATACATTTATAGCTCTAGTGCATCCGTTGCATGGAAATCCATACTCCTTGCATTAACATCAATCGATGGGCATCTCCATAGCCCATTGATTAGCCTCGTTGACGTGAGATCTTCCCCTTTTTGTCTTCTCCACATAACCCCCATCATTATATTCTATTCCACCCATAGTGCTATATCCATGGCTCGCGCTCATGTATTGCGTGAAAGTTTATGAGTTTGAGATTATTAAAGTATGAAACAATTGCTTGGCTTGTCATCGGGGTTGTGCATGATGAGAGCATTCTTGTGTGACGAAAATGGAGCATGACTAAACTATATGATTTTGTAGGGATGAACTTTCTTTGGCCATGTTACTTTGAGAAGACATAATTGCTTTGTTGGTTTGCTTGAAGTATTATTATTTTTTATGTCAATATGAACTTTTGTTTTGAATCTTTCGGATCTGAATATTCATACTGAAGGAAATATGCCCTAGAGGCAATAATAAAGTTATTATTTTATTTCCTTATATCATGATAAATGTTTATTATTCATGCTAGAATTGTATTAACCGGAAACATAATACTTGTGTGAATACATAGACAAACTAAACGTCACTAGTATGCCTCTACTTGACTAGCTCGTTAATCAAAGATGGTTATGTTTCCTAACCATAGACAAAGAGTTGTTATTTGATTAACGGGATCACATCATTAGGAGAATGATGTGATTGACTTGACCCATTCCGTTAGCTTAGCACTCGATCGTTTAGTATGTTGCTATTGCTTTCTTCATGACTTATACATGTTCCTATGACTATGAGATTATGCAACTCCCGTTTACCGGAGGAACACTTTGTGTGCTACCAAACGTCACAACGTAACTGGGTGATTATAAAGGAGCTCTACAGGTGTCTCCAAAGGTACATGTTGGGTTGGCGTATTTCGAGATTAGGATTTGTCACTCCGATTGTCGGAGAGGTATCTCTGGGCCCTCTCGGTAATGCACATCACATAAGCCTTGCAAGCATTGCAACTAATGAGTTAGTTGCGAGATGATGTATTATGAAACAAGTAAAGAGACTTGCCGGTAACGAGATTGAACTAGGTATTGAGATACCGACGATCGAATCTCGGGCAAGTAACATACCGATGACAAAGGGAACAACGTATGTTGTTATGCGGTCTGATCGATAAAAGATCTTCGTAGAATATGTAGGAGCCAATATGAGCATCCAGGTTCCGCTATTGGTTATTGACCGGAGACGTGTCTCGGTCATGTCTACATTGTTCTCGAACCCGTAGGGTCCGCACGCTTAAGGTTTCGATGACAGTTATATTATGAGTTTATGCATTTTGATATACCGAAGTTTGTTCGGAGTCCCGGATGTGATCACGAACATGACGAGGAGTCTCAAAATGGTCGAGACATAAAGATTGATATATTGGAAGCCTATATTTGGATATCGGAAGTGTTCCGGGTGAAATCGGGATTTTACCGGAGTACCGGGAGGTTACCGGAACCCCCCGGGAGGTATATGGGCCTTAGTGGGCTTTAGTGGAAGAGAGGAGAGGTGGCCAGGGCTGGGCCGCGCGCCCCTCCCCCCTAGTCCGAATAGGACAAGGAGAAGGGGGCGGCGCCCCCCCTTCCTTCTCTCTCTCCTCTTTCCCCCTCCTGAATCCTATTCCAACTAGGAAAAGGGGGGGAATCCTACTCCCGGTAGGAGTAGGACTCCTCCTGGCGTGCCCTCCTCCTGGCCGGCCGCACCCCCTCCTTGATCCTTTATATACGGGGGCAGGGGGAACCCCTAGACACACAAGTTGATCCAAGTGATCATATTCTTAGCCGTGTGCGGTGCCCCCTTCCACTATAGTCCTCGATAATATTGTAGCGGTGCTTAGGCGAAGCCCTGCGACAGTAGTACATCAAGATCATCACCACGCCGTCGTGCTGACGGAACTCTTCCCCGACACTTTGCTGGATCGGAGTCCGGGGATCGTCATCGAGCTGAACGTGTGCTAGAACTCGGAGGTGCCGTAGTTTCGGTGCTTGATCGGTCGGGCCGTGAAGACGTACGACTACATCAACCGCGTTGTGCTAACGCTTCCGCTGTCGGTTTACAAGGGTACGTAGATCACACTCTCCCCTCTCGTTACTATGCATCACCATGATCTTGCGTGTGCGTAGGAATTTTTTTGAAATTACTACGTTCCCCAACAGTGGTATCAGAGCCTAGGTTTTATGCGTTGATGTAATATGCACGAGTAGAACACAAGTGAGTTGTGGGCGATATAAGTCATACTGCTTACCAGCATGTCATACTTTGGTTCGGCGGTATTGTTGGATGAAGCGGCCTGGACCGACATTACGCGTACGCTTACGCGAGACTGGTTCTACCGACGTGCTTTGCACACAGGTGGCTGGCGGGTGTCAGTTTCTCCAACTTTAGTTGAACCGAGTGTGGCTACGCCCGGTCCTTGCGAAGGTTAAAACAGCACCAACTTGACAAACTATCGTTGTGGTTTTTGATGCGTAGGTAAGAACGGTTCTTGCTAAGCCCGTAGCAGCCACGTAAAACTTGCAACAACAAAGTAGAGGACGTCTAACTTGTTTTTGTAGGGCATGTTGTGATGTTATATGGTCAAGACGTGATGAGATATAAGTTGTTGTATGAGATGATCATGGTTTGTTGAAGTTATCAGCAACTGGCAAAATCCTTATGGTTGTCTCTCTATTGCATAAGATGCAAGCGTCCAATAATTGCTTTACTTTATCGCTATGCGATAGCAATAGTTGCAAGAGCAATTGTTGGCGAGACGACCACGTGACGACACATTGATATAGATCAAGATGATGGAGATCATGGTGTCATGCCGGTGACGATATAGATCATGACAGTACTTTGGAGATGGAGATCAAAGGAGCAAGATGATGATGGCCATATCATGTCACATATTTTGATTGCATATGATGTTTATCTTTTATACATCTTATTTTTGCTTAGTTTGACGGTAGCATTTTAAGATGATCTCTCACTAATTATCAAGAAGTGTTCTCCCTAAGTATGCACCGTTGCGAAAGTTCTTCGTGCTGAGACACCACGTGATGATCGGGTGTGATAGGCTCTACGTTCAAATACAACGGGTGCAAAACAGTTGCACACGCGGAATACTCAGGTTATACTTGACGAGCCAAGCATAAACAGATATGGCCTCAGAACACGGAGACCGAAAGGTCGAGCGTGAATCATATAGTAGATATGATCAACATAGTGATGTTCACCAATGAAATTGCTCCATCTCACGTGATGATCGGACATGGATTAGTTGATTTGGATCACGTGATGACTTAGAGGATTAGAGGGATGTCTATCTAAGTGGGAGTTCTTAAGTAATATGATTAATTGAACTTAAATTTATCATGAACTTAGTCCTGGTAGTATTTTGCAAATTATGTTGTAGATCAATAGCTCGCGTTGTTGCTTCTCTGTGTTTATTTTGATATGTTCCTAGAGAAAATTGTGTTGAAAGATGTTAGTAGCAATGATGCGGATTGGATCCGTGATCTGAGGTTTATCCTCATTGCTGCACAGAAGAATTATGTCCTTGATGCGCCGCTAGGTGACAGACCTATTGCAGGAGCATATGCAGACGTTATGAACGTTTGGCTAGCTCAATGTGATGACTACTTGATAGTTTAGTGCACCATGCTTAATGACTTAGAATCGGGACTTCAAAGATGTTTTGAACGTCATGGACCATATGAGATGTTCCAGGAGTTGAAGTTAATATTTCAAGCAAATACCCGAGTTGAGAGATATGAAGTCTCCAACAAGTTCTATAGCTAAAAGATGGAGGAGAATCGCTCAACTAGTGAGCATGTGCTCAGATTGTCTGGGTACTACAATCGCTTGAATCAAGTGGGAGTTAATCTTCCAGATAAGATAGTGATTGACAGAATTCTCTAGTCACCATCACCAAGTTAGTAGAACTTCGTGATGAACTATAATATGTAAGGGATAACAGAAACGATTCCCAAGCTTTTCGTGATGCTGAAATCGACGAAGGTAGAAATCAAGAAAAACATCAAGTGTTGATGCTTGACGAAACCACTAGTTTCAAGAAAAAGGGCAAAGGGAAGAAGGGGAACTTCAAGAAGAATGGCAAGCAAGTTGCTGCTCAAGTGAAGAAGCCCAAGTCTGGTCCTAAGCCTGAGACTAAGTGCTTCTACCGCAAAGGGACTGGTCACTGGAAGCAGAACTGCCCCAAGTATTTGGCGGATAAGAAGGATGGCAAAATAAACAAAGGTATATTTGATATACAGATTACCGATGTGTACTTTACTAGTGTTCGTAGCAACCCCTCGGTATTTGATACTGGTTCAGTTGCTAAGAGTAGTAACTCGAAACGGGAGTTGCAGAATGAACAGAGACTAGTTAAGGGTGAAGTGACGATGTGTGTTGGAAGTGGTTCCAAGATTGATATGATCATCATCGCACACTCCCTATACTTTCGGGATTAGTGTTGAACCTAAATAAGTGTTATTTGGTGTTTGCGTTGAGCATGAATATGATTTGATCATGTTTATTGCAATACGGTTATTCATTTAAGTAAGAGAATAAATTGTTGTTCTGTTTACATGAATAAAACCTTCTATGGTCATACACCCAATGAAAATGGTTCGTTGGATCTCGATCGTAGTGACACACATATTCATAATATTGAAACCAAAAGATGCAAAGTTAATAATGATAGTGCAACTTATTTGTGGCACTGCCGTTTAGGTCATATTGGTGTAAAGCGCATGAAGAAACTCCATGTTGATGGGCTTTTGGAATCACTTGATTATGAATCAGTTGATGCTTGCGAACCATGCCTCATGGGCAAGATGACTAAGACTCCGTTCTCCGGAACAATGGAGCGAGCAACTGACTTATTGGAAATAATACATACTGATGTATGCGATCCGATGACTGTTAAGGCTCGCGGCGGGTATCGTTATTTTCTGACCTTCACAGATGATTTGAGCAGATATGGGTATATCAACTTAATGAAACACAAGTCTGAAACAGTTGAAAAGTTCAAAGAATTTCAGAGTGAAGTGGAGAATCATCGTAATAAAAATAAAAGTTTCTACGATATGATCGCATAAGTAAAATATTTGAGTTACGAGTTTGGCCTTCAGTTAAAAACAATGTGAAATAGTTTCACTACTCACGCCACCTGGAACACCACAGCATAATGGTGTGTCTGAATGTCATAACCGTACTTTATTAGATATGGTGCGATCTATGATGTCTCTTACCGATCTACCACTATCATTTTGGGGTTATGCATTAGAGACAGCTGCATTCACATTAAATTGGGCACCATCTAAATCCGTTGAGACGACACCGTATGAACTATGGTTTGGCAAGAAACCTAAGCTGTCGTTTCTTAAAGTTTGAGGTTGCAATGCTTATGTGAAAATGTTTCAACCTGATAAGCTCAAACCCAAATCGGATAAGTGCGTCTTCATAGGATACCCAAAAGAAATTGTTGGGTACACCTTCTATCACAGATCCGAAGGCAAGATATTCTTTGCTGAGAATGGATCCTTTCTAGAGAAGGAGTTTCTCTCGAAAGAAGTGAGTGGGAGGAAAGTAGAACTTGATGAGGTAACTGTACCTGCTCCCTTATTGGAAAGTAGTTCATCACAGAAATTTGTTCCTGTGACTACTAGACCGATTAGTGAGGACGCTAATGATGATGATCATGTAACTTCAGATCAAGTTACTACCGAACCTCGTAGGTAAACCAGAGTGAGATCCGCACCAGAGTGGTACGGTAATCCAGTTCTGGAGGTCATGTTACTTGACCATGACGAGCATACGAATTATGAGGAAGCGATGATGAGCCCAGATTCCGCGAAATGGCTTGAGGCCATGAAATCTGAGATGAGATCCATGTATGAGAACAAAGTATGGACTTTGATTGACTTGCCCAATGATCGGCGAGCCATTGAGATTAAATGGATCTTCAAGAGGAAGACGGACGCTGATAGTAGTGTTACTATCTACAAAGCTAGAATTGTCGCAAAAAGGTTTTCGACAAGTTCAAGGTGTTGACTACGCTGAGAGTTTCTCACTCGTATCTATGCTTAAGTCTGTCCGAATCATGTTAGCAATTGCCGCATTTTATGAAATCCAGCAAATGGATGTCAAAACTGCATTCCTGAATGGATTTCTGGAAGAAGAGTTGTATATAATGCAGCCGGAAGGTTTTGTCGATCCAAAAGGAGCTAACAAAGTGTGCAAGCTCCAGCGATCTATTTATGGACTGGTGCAAGCCTCTCGGAGTTGGAATAAACGCTTTGATAGTATGATCAAAGCATATAGTTTTATACAGACTTGCGGTGAAGCCTGTATTTACAAGAAAGTGAGTGGGAGCACTACAGCATTTCTGATAAGTATATGTGAATGACATATTGTTGATCGGAAATAATGTAGAATTATTCTGTAAAGCATAAAGGAGTATTTTGAAAGAAGTTTTTCAAAGAAAGACCTCGGTGAAGCTGCTTACATATTAAGCATCAAGATCTATAGAGATAGATCAAGACGCTTGATAAGTTTTTTCAATGAGTACATACCTTGACAATATTTTGAAGTAGTTCAAAAAATGGAACAGTCAAAGAAAGAGTTCTTGGCTGTGTTACAAGGTGTGAAATTGAGTAAGACTCAAAGCCCGACCACGGCAGAAGATAGAAAGAGAATGAAAGTCATTCCCTATGCCTCAGCCATAGGTTCTATAAAGTATGCCATGCTGTGTACCAGATCTATTGTATACCCTACACCGTGTTAAGCAAGGGAGTACAATAGTGATCTAAGAGTAGATTACTGGACAGCGGTCAAAATTATCCTTAGTGGAATAAGGAAATATTTCTCAATTATGGAGGTGACAAAAGGTTCGTCGTAAAAAGTTACGTCGATGCAAGTTTTGACACAGATCTGGATGACTCTAAGTCTCGATCTAGATACATATTGAAAGTGGGAGCAATTAGCTAGAGTAGCTCCGTGCAGAGCATTGTTGACATAGAAAATTGCAAAATACTTACGGATCTGAATGTGGCAGACCCGTTGACTAAAATTCTCTCACAAGCAAAACATGATCACACCTCAGTACTCTTTGGGTGTTAATCACATAGCAATGTGAACTAGATTATTGACTCTAGTAAACCCTTTGGGTGTTGGTCACATGTCGTTGTGAACTATGGGTGTTGATCGCACGGTGATGTGAACCATTGATGTTAAATCACATGGCGATGAGAACTAGATTATTGACTCTAGTGCAAGTGTGAGACTGAAGGAAATATGCCCTAGAGGCAATAATAAAGTTATTATTTTATTTCCTTATATCATGATAAATGTTTATTATTCATGCTAGAATTGTATTAACCGGAAACATAATACTTGTGTGAATACATAGACAAACTAAACGTCACTAGTATGCCTCTACTTGACTAGCTCGTTAATCAAAGATGGTTATGTTTCCTAACCATAGACAAAGAGTTGTTATTTGATTAACGGGATCACATCATTAGGAGAATGATGTGATTGACTTGACCCATTCCGTTAGCTTAGCACTCGATCGTTTAGTATGTTGCTATTGCTTTCTTCATGACTTATACATGTTCCTATGACTATGAGATTATGCAACTCCCGTTTACCGGAGGAACACTTTGTGTGCTACCAAACGTCACAACGTAACTGGGTGATTATAAAGGAGCTCTACAGGTGTCTCCAAAGGTACATGTTGGGTTGGCGTATTTCGAGATTAGGATTTGTCACTCCGATTGTCGGAGAGGTATCTCTGGGCCCTCTCGGCAATGCACATCACATAAGCCTTGCAAGCATTGCAACTAATGAGTTAGTTGCGAGATGATGTATTATGAAACGAGTAAAGAGACTTGCCGGTAACGAGATTGAATTAGGTATTGAGATACCGACGATCGAATCTCGGGCAAGTAACATACCGATGACAAAGGGAACAACGTATGTTGTTATGCGGTCTGACCGATAAAAGATCTTCGTAGAATATGTAGGAGCCAATATGAGCATCCAGGTTCCGCTATTGGTTATTGACCGGAGACGTGTCTCGGTCATGTCTACATTGTTCTCGAACCCGTAGGGTCCGCACGCTTAAGGTTTCGATGACAGTTATATTATGAGTTTATGCATTTTGATATACCGAAGTTTGTTCGGAGTCCCGGATGTGATCACGAACATGACGAGGAGTCTCGAAATGGTCGAGACATAAAGATTGATATATTGGAAGCCTATATTTGGATATCGGAAGTGTTCCGGGTGAAATCGGGATTTTACCGGAGTACCGGGAGGTTACCGGAACCCCCCGGGAGGTATATGGGCCTTAGTGGGCTTTAGTGGAAGAGAGGAGAGGTGGCCAGGGCTGGGCCGCGCGCCCCTCCCCCCTAGTCCGAATAGGACAAGGAGAAGGGGGCGGCGCCCCCCCTTCCTTCTCTCTCTCCTCTTTCCCCCTCCTGAATCCTATTCCAACTAGGAAAAGGGGGGGAATCCTACTCCCGGTAGGAGTAGGACTCCTCCTGGCGTGCCCTCCTCCTGGCCGGCCGCACCCCCTCCTTGATCCTTTATATACGGGGGCAGGGGGCACCCCTAGACACACAAGTTGATCCAAGTGATCATATTCTTAGCCGTGTGCGGTGCCCCCTTCCACTATAGTCCTCGATAATATTGTAGCGGTGCTTAGGCGAAGCCCTGCGACAGTAGTACATCAAGATCATCACCACGCCGTCGTGCTGACGGAACTCTTCCCCGACACTTTGCTGGATCGGAGTCCGGGGATCGTCATCGAGCTGAACGTGTGCTAGAACTCGGAGGTGCCGTAGTTTCGGTGCTTGATCGGTCGGGCCGTGAAGACGTACGACTACATCAACGGCGTTGTGCTAACGCTTCCGCTGTCGGTTTACAAGGGTACGTAGATCACACTCTCCCCTCTCGTTGCTATGCATCACCATGATCTTGCGTGTGCGTAGGAATTTTTTTGAAATTACTACGTTCCCCAACACATACCACAATTAAGAAGATTTGCATTGAAATTATGCCAAGTAGCACTCCGCATCAAAAATTCTCTTTTTATCATTTACCTACTCA
The DNA here is from genome assembly GCF_056163025.1 of Triticum urartu. Lineage (NCBI taxonomy): Eukaryota > Viridiplantae > Streptophyta > Magnoliopsida > Poales > Poaceae > Triticum > Triticum urartu. Next base: position 666,412,934 of record NC_141877.1, on the reverse strand, counting down.
AGGACGAGTAGGAATTAAGCTTGGGGATGCCTGATACGTCTCCAACGTATCTGTAATTTTTGATTACTCCATGCTATATTATCTACTGTTTTGGACTATATTGGGCTTTATTTTCCACTTTTATATTATTTTTGGGACTAACCTATTAACCGGAGGCCCATCCCAGAATTGCTGTTTTTTTGCCTATTTCAGAGTTTCGGAGAAACAGAATATCAAACGGAGTCCAAATGGAATAAAACCTTCGGGAACGTGATTTTCTCACCAAACATGATCCAGGAGACTTGGACCCTACTCCAAGGAGTCAAAGAGGCGGTCACGAGGGTGGGGGGCGCCCCCCCTCTAGGGCGCGCCCCCTGCCTCGTGGGCCCCTCGATGCTCCACCGACGTACTCCTTCCTCCTATATATACCTACATACCCCCAAACGATCAGATACGGAGCCAAAAACCTAATTCCACCGCCGCAAATTTCTGTATCCACGAGATCCCATCTTGGGGCCTGTTCCGGAGCTCCGCCGGAGAGGGCCGTCATCACGGAGGGCTTCTACATCATCATAGCCTCTCCGATGAAGTGTGAGTAGTTCACCGCAGACCTTCGGGTCCATAGTTATTAGCTAGTTGGCTTCTTCTCTCTTTTTGGATCTCAATACAATGTTCTCCCCCTATCTCATGGAGATCTATTCGATATAATCTTCTTTTTGCGGTGTGTTTGTTGAGATCGATGAATTGTGGGTTTATGATCAAGTCTATCTATGAATAATATTTGAATCTTCTCTGAATTCTTTTATGTATGATTGATTATGTTTGCAAGTCTCTTCGAACTATCAGTTTGGTTTGGCCTACTAGATTGGTTTTTCTTGCCATAGGAGAAGTGCTTAGCTTTGGGTTCAATCTTGTGGTGTCCTTTCCCAGTGACAGAAGGGGCAGCAAGGCACATACTGTATTGTTGCCATCGAGGATAACAAGATGGGTTTTTTATCATATTGCATGAAAGTATCCCTGTACATCATGTCATATTGCTTAAGGCGTTACTTTGTTTTTAACTTAATACTCTAGATGCATGCTGGATAGCGGTCGATGAGTGGAGTAATAGTAGTAGATGCAGGCAGGAGTCGGTCTAGTTGTCTCGGACGTGATGCCTATATACATGATCATACCTAGATATTCTCATAACTATGCTCAATTCTATCAATTGCTCAACAGTAATTTGTTCACCCACCGTAGAATACTTATGCTCTTGAGAGAAGCCACTAGTGAAACCTGTGGCCCCGGGTCTATTCTCATCATATCAATCTCCATCACTTTAATCTTGCTTTGCTTTTTTACTTTTTACTTTGCATCTCTATACCAAAAATACCAAAAATATTATCTCTATCAGATATCACTTTCGTAAGTGACCGTGAAGGGATTGACAACCCCTAATCGCGTTGGTTGCGAGGAGCTATCATTTTGTGCAGGTACGAGGGACTTGAGCGTAGCCTCCTACTGGATTGATACCTTGGTTCTCAAAAGCTGAGGGAAATACTTACGCTACTTTGCTGCATCATCCTCTCCTCTTCGGGGAAATCCAACGCAGTGCTTAAGAGGTAGCAACCACCTAGCGATGAGTACAAGCACTGGAGCAAGCCGAAGGCGCGCCGCCGTCATCGCCCTCCCTAACTGGAGCCGGACAAATCTTGTTGTAGTAGATAGTGTGATCGGATAACTTGTTGTCGGGAAGTCACAGTTGTTGTGAAGTAGCCGGACAAACCTTGTTGTAGTAGATAGTGTGATCAAACTTGTTGTGAAGTCGTCGTGCTAAGGCCCCATCGGACCATCACACCAGAGTAGCAACCATCGCCGATGAAGAAACTCGTAGATCAGAAGGATCAAACCTGTAAACACCCGAATGAAGACGATCGAAGACCGGATCCAATAGATCCACCGAAGATTAGCACCGACCGAATCCCGCGAGATCCGACGGAGACACACCTCCACACACGCTAAACACACCATTGGGACGAGGATAGAATGTGGGAGCCTAGTAAGGGACATCGCGGCCGCCACACAGCCCCAATCAAAGACATTGAACCTAACAAGAACGAGAACGGGCCCCTCCCGCCGGCGGGGGACTGAGATCCTCCGCACCTCCATGGCCTAGAGGCCATCGAAGATGGGGCGGACCCACTTGGCAATCATATGTCGTTGTATCGCACACGCCAATCATGTGATTTAATCAAGCAGATAAACACATAGCACAATCATGAACACAATAACAATAATTAAAACCAGATATAGGGAGAGAAACTCAGGTATTTTATCTTCCTTATAATCTTGGCGTACAAGATTAAAACTCATTGCCTTCTACTCCCTATATTTCCAAAGAGCGACGCGGGTCAGATCCTGAAGGACTACTTCCGACTGAATTCCTCAAAAACTATTTCCGACTGAATTCCTCAAAAACATGCTCGTTGCAAACCTAGCAAGCTCCAAATCATCATGTTTGACGTACGTACGTCTTGGCGGAGGATCTTGAAACGATGTTTTTCTGCCGCTCGTTTTTATGCATTTAATTAAGTACGATCTTTTTTGCGCAGTGCTGATTTTGATCGTCAGGCGACAACCAATTTTTTGGTTGAGTTTTAAACTGCTGAAACATTGGAATTAACAGCAACGTCTCTTCCCGATAAATACAAGGCAGCAGCATTGGAATTTGAAACAACGCATGCACCGTCGTCTAAATAATGGCATGGGAACTTGTTCAACGCCGCCTAAATGTATTCTCAAGTTTTAATGCCATCTTCACTGAAGACTAAACGCCTTCCTGAGTCATGTAGTAGTACTGAGTTTATATATGCACGTACCCCCGACTTCTGTTTCGTTGCACTCCACGCCATGGCCAACTACTCATCTTCATTCTGAAGCACTCCTCCAGGTTACAGCCACACGCCCAACCTCCGTTTCATTCCATTCCATGCCATGGCCAACAGCTCGCCTTCCTCTGTCAACAAGCACATATCCGAGACCTCGTCGAGATGCCGGACAGAGTGTGTCGCCACCGCCCACAACTTCGAGGTGACTGAGTATTCGCTGCTCGAGGGTATGGGTATCGACAAGTTCGTTAGCTCCAGCACATTCAGCGTCGGCGGCTATGACTGGAACATCAGGATCTACCCTGATGGGTGGAACTGGAAGGAAGAAGACAAAGGTGCCTACATGTCTGTCTTCTTGCGCATCTGCAGTAAGCCAACAACGGGTGTCAAGGTGAAGTACACATTCAGTTTATTGGAGAAAGATGGAAAAGTTAGTTGTCTGTACAGCGAAACACATACCTTTCAGTCCGGTTTTTGGGGCTGCCCCAAGTTTATTGAGAAGTCCAAGCTGAAGGAACTGCTATCCCGCAATGACGACTGCTTCACGCTCAGGTGCGTTTTGACCGTGATGAAAGAGCCTCGCACTGAAGATGTAAGCACAGTCATAGTCCAAGTGCCGCAGTCAAACCTGCACACACACTTTGTGAACATGCTGAAGGACGGAGAAGGCATGGATGTGACGTTCAGTGTCGGCGGCCAACAGTTCAGTGCACATAGATGCGTGTTAGCCGCGCGATCCTTGGTGTTCAAGGCCGAGCTCTTTGGTCAGATGAAGGAGACCGCCATGAAACACATCAAGATCGATGACATGGATCCTTCTGTATTCGAGGCACTTCTGCACTTCATATACACTGATTCTCTGCCAAGCGACTCGGATCTGGATCGGAATGTGGAATTGCAGCACTTGTTGGTTGCCGCAGATCGGTACGGACTGGACCAGCTGAAGGCTATGTGTGAAGGGAAGCTATGCCAGAAAATCGATGTGCAAACAGTGGCAACCACCCTTGCTTTAGCAGAGCAGCACCACGCCGCGCAACACAAGGATGCTTGTCTCAGACACCTTTCTTCACAGGAGGTGCTTCGAGCTGTCAAAGAGACTGATGGATTCAAGCACCTCACAGCAAGCTGCCCATGGATCATGATGGACATTTTAGAGAAGGTCGCGCCACCGTCAGGAGCATGAGCAGTCTGGCTCTGGATTTTTGCTTAAAGTTTGGATCTGCAGTAGTGTCCCATTTTGATTTTCTTATCATGTGTCTTGTGTGTCGGTTGCAGAACTGAACTTGTCTTCCAGAATGTGTACTCTGTGCTCTTGACATTTGAACTAAAAGTTCTGAGAGATTTCGCATGGTTATTTCTTTCATTTCTGTTGCGTTGTTTTCTTTCTCCCTTAGTTTTGGTAGTGAACTTTCCTGTAGAACCAAATGTAGAAGGTTTGCATGGTCTGACATAAAATGGATACTGGACTGAAGTTCTGAACCTGAACTTATTTGCTGTACCAGAGTCCCTTGCACTTCCAGCTATTCGAAGTTTCATCTGCCTGGTTTTGTTAATCCAGGCCAAATTGAAACGAAACTCTCGAGGTTTTTTTTTTAGATAAAAGGGCCACATGGCCCCCATTTTCATTAAGAAAATAGAAGTCTAGATACAACCATCACACCACTTTTTTCCATCAGACTTGATGCATCACCTCATCAACTGATAAGCAACCTACATCCTAGACATATAACCATATCTATAGGATGCCAAATCACCCACTACCGGAGAGAGAACAGACTTTTAAATATCTTTTTACAGATTGCACATCAGCCAAAACAATAGGCAAATCTAAAACCAGAACATACTACAGAACCGCCCAATTTCAGGTAGACGCAAAACCCAGTCTTAGCGCAGAAGGATTCCACCCATATGTTCTTCTGTAGACTTCATTTGTTACCCGAGATAGCCTCTTGGAAACCTCCCTAAGCATTTTTTGCACACCTTTTCTCTGTAGAATCATCCATGAATCCAACAAAGAACACAGGGTAAATATTACATTGATAGGATTTGAAAAGAAAACACGTTGAAAACAGGATTTGTTCCTTGTTTTCCAAATTGTCCATATCTAAGCAGCAGCACCAATAGAAACAATAGCCCTATCCTTTCCAGAATAGGATGGTATCCAGTTTTGACAAAGATCAAAGAAAGATAAAGGTATTTTCGGGTTACCTAGTGTACCACATATCACATTCCATAAAAACCTAGCACAAGAGCACGAAAAGAATAGATGATCAATGCTCTCAGAAACGCCACAAAACTCGCAGAAATTTGGTCCTTTCCACCCTCGTCTAGATAAGTTATCCTTGGTTAGGATCCTCCCTTTGATCACTAACCATATAAACGCTTTTACTTTTAGAGGTATTCTCATCCTCCAAAGAAGTTTAAAAGGAAAAGCAACAACTCTAGCTATAAGGTAATGATAAAGCGACTTAACCGAGAAGGATCCAGATTTAGTTAAAAGCCATTTAACTCTGTCAGGCTCCTCCAACAGAGTAACCTGACTACACATATCAAGTAATTCATTCCACATTTTAAGAGTTACTCCACAAAGACATCTCCTAAATCTAATACAATCAAAATCCTGGTTAAAGACTTTAGCAACAGTAACATGTTGACAGAAAGTTAAATTATACAAGCGGGGGAAAAGTTGACAAAGTGGCTTTCTCCCCAGCCATGTGTCCTCCCAAAATCTCGTCTTACAACCATCACCCACCACCCTTTGACAGCAAGAATAGAAGATATCCTTTATACTCAACAACCCATTCCAAAAATGGGAATTACCCCGAGATGCTTCACATTGAACCAGAGTTTTCCTACTCAAATATTTGGCTCTAATCATTTCCTGCCAATCCCCTTCCTCATTCTCTAATCTCCATAACCACTTACATAAGAGGCTGATGTTTTTAATCTCCAAATTAGTAATCCCCAGACCCCCCCTGGCCTCTAGGTTGGCATACGTCCACCCACTTGACTAAGTGATACTTTCTCACTCCATCCCTTTCTTGCCAAACCATACGAGCACGAACAAAGTCCATTCTCTTGCCTACACCTTTAGGTAGTTTAAAAAAAGAAAGCAAATGGCTAGGAACATTACTCATACAAGTCTCAGCGAGTGTAATCCTATCACCCATTGAAAGCAAACCCCCTTGCCAGGTTGCTGCCTTCTTCTCAATTTTCTCTTCTGCTGGTTTCCAATGTGCATCATGCAACTTTTTAAAATGTAAAGGAAGGCCTAAATAAGTAAAGGGGAAGTCCCCGACCGCACAAGTGAAAATCTGAGCATATTCTTCTTGTTTCAACAAAGCGGCACCAAAGCAATGGATTTCACTTTTTAAGAAATTGATTTTCAAACCCGTCAAGTGCTCAAACACGCATAGAATGACTTTAAGGTTTCTAGCCCCTTCTAAGTCATCTTCAAAGCAGAAAATCGTATCATCAGCGTATTGTAAGACAGTAAGACCACCCTCGTACAATCTAGGCAGAATTCCTTTAATAAATCCTTGTTCTTGCGCCCTTTGAACCAGGGTAGCAAGAACATCAGCAGCAAGGTTAAACAATAGGGGGGAGAACGGGTCCCCTTGCCTCAATCCTTTCCTAGTAACAAAATAGGGGCCAATCAAGTCATTTAAAGTAATAGCTACTTTCCCATTATGAATAACCGCTTTCGTCCAACGAATAAATTTATCAGGAAACCCCTATATTTTCAGCGTACTAAGCATAAAGTCCCAATTAATTTTATCATAAGCTTTCTCAAAATCAACCTTAAAAATAACAGCAGCGCATTTAGACTTATGAAGTGAGTGAAGCGTCTCATGTAGAACAGCGACATTATCTAAAATATAATGTCCTTTGATAAACGCAGATTGCACCTTAGAAATCGTCTTGTGAGCAGTAGCCATAGCTCTATTGTTTAAGACTTTGGTAAAGATTTTAAACGGGACATTGAGCATGCATATAGGTCTATACATCTGAATCCTATCCGCCCCTTGACCCTTAGCTAACAATGTAACTACCCCATAGTTTAGCCTAGAAATATCAATCATATCATCATAAAAATCTTGAAAGAGACTCAGCAAATCATTGCAAATGAGGTGCCAAAAGGTTTGGAAGAATTCAATAGGCATACCATCGGGACCGGCTGCTCTATTATGCCTCATAGAAAAAACTGCTGTTTTTATCTCATCCAAAGTAAATTTACTAGCCAACTTACTTTTGTCCTCATCGGAAAGCATATCAGTTAGAGGAATGTTTAAGGAGACGGGAAGCAATTCAACAGGCCCAAAGAGCTTCTTATAAAAATCAGTCGCATATTTAAGGAGCTGCTCATCCCCTTGGATGATCCCCTCATCCTGGATGAATCTGAAAATTTTACTCCTACGCTTCCTACCGCTAGCCTTAATCATGAAGTATTTCGTATTACCATCACCCTCCTTAATATCTTTTTCTTTAGACCTCTGGTACCACTTAATCTCCTCTTCCCTAAGGATCTTATTCAAATCATTCTGCAACTTATTTCTCAAAACATAGTCAGCTTCTGAAACTCCAGAGAGCTCACTTTTCTTATCCAAAAAGTCAAGCTTATTGGCAATCTCATCTCTGTCTCTCCTATATCTACCCTCTACATTAAGGTTCCACCCTTTAAGGGTTCTCCTTAATTTTCGCATGAAATCCTGCCACCAATCAAGACTACTACCTCTACGTACAGTGGAACTCCAGACTTTATTAACAATATCAGGGAGCTCTTCTCTAGACAGCCAGCATAGCTCAAATTTAAAAGGCTTGCGATTAATAGTAGACTTAATCCCTGTATGTAATAGAAGCGCTGCATGGTCAGAAACCCCTCTCACCAAGGTTCTGACAGTTACCAAAGGAAATTGCTGCTCCCAAAGAGAGCTAACTAAAATTCTATCCAACTTAGCAAAAAGCGGATCCTCCTGATTATTCGACCAAGTATAGCTCCTCCCCGACAAATCTAATTCTTTTAAGCCCCAATGCTCAATAATAGAATTAAAATAAAAAGACCATTTTGGAAGCTTTTTAATTTTGTTTCTCTCGTTAATTCTCCTAATTAAGTTAAAATCGCCCCCAAAAACACAAGGCAATTAAACTCTCGAGGTTTAGGAGCTTCAAAGCAAAGGGTCGTGATCTGAAATTTCCCGAACCAGTTTCCTGACAGAGACCATAGGAAAAAGTTCCTCCCACCCTTCAGACATCAAGATACGATCCAATTTTTCTAGGGTAGGATGAGCTTGGTTGTTAGTCCAAGTGTATTTCCCCCCACTAATATAGATTTCTCTAAGGGCCAAAGCATTGATGATGGAATTGAAGATATCAGTTGCTCTATTATTCTGCATCTTTCTATTTTTCTCATCACCATGCCGCAGGATATTAAAATCACCCCCTACAATGTAAGGAATAGTCATGCTACTACAACTAGCAGCGAGCTCTACCAGAAACTCCTCATGGGCTGCCCCATAGACCACCAGCAGGCCCCAGTCAACATTCTTCTTGTCATGCAAGGTTAGCTGTAAAACATATTTCCTTTTGGTACAGGAAGTGATCTCCATTGTATCCTGCCTCACACCCCCAAGGATGCCACCAGACTTCCCAACAGATGGTATCCATTCCCAATGGAATAAACCAAAAGGGTCAATTCTCCTAATGCATTTAGGAGTAAAGTTTTTCTTCATAGTTTCTTGCAAACCAATGAAATCAACCGAATGGTCACTAATCATGTCTGAGAGGCAGGTGGCCATTCCTTTCTTGCCTACCCCTCTACAATTCCAAATGAGCCCTATCATTTGGAACATTTTTTTGTGAAAATGAGATCTAGTAGTCCTGCCATGAGGCAATGCAGGACTACAACACATATCCTGAGACACTGCCTTTTTCTGGCTCCTAGTCACAGGCCTAGAGAGCTTAACGGTAGATTTCTTTTTAGATCTTTTTTTTTCTTTTGTTTACCAGAGGATTTTTGGTCATGGACAGTTTCATCTTGGTCAAGCCTACTGTTAGTAGGATCTGGTCGAGGAAGGTGCATTCCTCGGACCCTATTAATATCCTAAATATCAAACTTAAAAGGTTTAAGAACTATTTTAAAGGGTGGGGGTCAAATAGATATGGCCATGACAAAAGAAGGAAAGAAGAGCTCAGATTGGAGCTAGCCATGCTGAAGGAAATAGGAGAGAGTGGTCCCTTGTCCCCTGAGATGTATAGCATCAAAGTCGATGTTAGTGCGGAGTTGCATGAACTTTTGGTGAACGAAGAGATATTTTGGTTGCAGCAATCTCATGAAGGATGATATTATGCTCCTATTTGAACACTTTCATAAAGGGGATCTAGATGTCCAACGCCTTAATTATGGTGTGATTACCCTCCTTCCTAAAACTGCGGGTGCAGACAAGATACAACAATTCCGACCAATTTGCCTGTTGAGGTGTCCGTACAAGCTTATTATTAAGGTCCTAGATAGGCGAGTTGAAAAATATGCTGATAAGCTCATCAGTAGGGCCCAAAATGCTTTCGTGAAAGGGAGGAACATCATGGACGGTGTGATGTCTCTGCATGAGATTCTTAACTACACTCATGTGAAAAAGAGGATGAGTGTAGTTCTGAAACTCGATTTCGAGAAGGCTTATAATAAAGTAAATTGGGATTTTATTCTAGATTGCCATAAATTGCGAGGCTTTAATGATACATGGTGCGTGTGGATTAGGAATATCCTGCATAATGGGACTGTGAGCATCAAATTAAATAACCAAGTAGGCCCCTACTTTCAAAGTGCGAAGGGGGTTCGCCAAGGCGATCCCCATTCCCCATTCCTGTTCAATCTAGCTGTGGATTGTTTGGCAAAAATGATTACAAATGCCCAAAAAAGTGGCCTGTTAGTGGGTCTTGCTTCTGATCTGATACCTAATGGGGTGGCAGTTCTTCAATACGCTGACGATACTATTATCTGCCTAGAACATGACATTGACATAGTAGTCAACTTGAAGATGCTTCTTTACATGTTTGAATTGATGTCGGGGCTTAAGGTGAATTTTCAAAAAAGTGAGATTCTTACAGTGGGGGGTGATGAAAATGTGGTGAATATGTATGCGGACCTGTTTAACTATGAGGTGGGCAGCTTCCCTATTAAGTACTTGGGGATGCCTGTTAGCTACACCAATCTCAGAAACTCAGACTGGGAATTTATCATTACCAAGTATCTGAAAAGATTTGAAGCTTGGATCGGTAATGCAGCCTCGATGGGGGGGAGGCTGACCTTGCTAGATTCGGTAGTCACCCAAATATCCTAGTACCATATGTCTATGTGGCTTATGAACAAAACTTTTATTGAGCGCCTCGACAAACATAGACGAAAGTTCTTTTGGCAAGGGTGCAATAAGAAGAGGAGGTATCATCTTGTTAGATGGAACAGGATCTGCAGATCCAGAGATAAAGGTGGTTTGGGGGTTAAGGACCTCCACAAATAGAATGTTAGTTTGATGGTCAAATGGTGGTGGAAACTAGAGACCCAAACGGGGATGTGGCAAGATATTGTTCGTGCATGCTACCTGACAAACAAATCTGTGGCCTCGGTTAAGCCCAGGTTTTCCGATTCCCCTTGTTGGAAAGCCTTACTAAAAGTAAAAGATATTTACTTAGTTGGCAGGAAGATCCATCTAGAATCTGGTGACCTGTCAGAATCTGGAAAGATTCCGTAAAGGGGCTAAGTCCTTTTCAGACTCTATATCCATTGCTCTTTGAGATATGTAACGATTAGGATTGCACCGTTGATAGGTTCAATTCTGTGGACATCCACACCTTCTTCAAAAGGAGGCTCACGCCTGAGTTATCCTGTCAATGGGAAGAAATGAGTAATACGATCAATAGCATTCAGCTGAGTCAGGGTGGGGACCGGGTCTACCGGGGGCTTAATAGTAATGGTAAATTCTCTACTAAGGGGGTGTTTGTTTCCAGGGACTTTTTTGTGTAGGGACTAGAAAAAGTCCCTCTTCGAGACTTTTTTACCAAACGGGAGAGACTTTTTAGGGACTAAACTAGGCATTTGAGACTAAATGAAGAAGACTCTCAAGGAAAGTCTTTCTGGGACTTTTTGAGACTTTTCCAACAATGCCTCTCCATGCACCCATTGGTCCGCCACCCCATGATGTTGTTTCATTGTTATTTTTCTATATACTAGGGGCAACATGGTCATTTAATAACCTCTAGGAAGGGACTAGGGACTTTTTAGTCTCTGGAAACAAACAGGGAGGGACTTTTTAGAAACTAGAGACTTTTTAGTTGGGACTAGAAAAAGTCTTAGGACTAGAGAACCAAACACCACCTAAATCTGTATATAAGTGGCTAGAGAGCCCTCTTAGTGGATGCCATTATAGATGGATTTGGAAAGCCAAAATCCCACTCAAAATCAAGATTTTTCTGTGGCAGTTGTCCCAGGATGCAGTGCTCACTAGGCAAGTCATGAGAACGAGGAAATGGCCTGGGAATCCCACATGCTCTTTTTGTAATGAGTTGGAAACCTCCCAACATCTGTTCTTCACCTGTCCTGTGGCCAGGGTGGTCTGGAGATGCGTTGGGGTGGTGCTGGGTACTGAGATGTGCCCGAATAGCTACTGGCAATATTTTGCTTGGTGTCATGCTTTTTTCCCCGATGGACAAAAGTACTATACTGTGGGCCTGGCTGCTGCTTGCTGGGCCATTTGGCTAGCTCGGAATCGAGCTACATTCGAAAAGAAGCTAATCAAAACGCCCTTTGAGATAGTTTTCTCCATGTGTTTTTTTCTGTTGTATTGGGCAGGGCTCAAGCAGGAGGAAGGCGTCAAGGAGCTGCGAGGCGGTGCTGAGATGATCAGGTCGAGCACGATGCGCTTTGATGGTGATGTGCAACGCTGCAAGAGTGCCGATCGGGGAAGAATAAAAATATGCAAGACGTCCGATGGCTGGAGCTGGGTGATCCTGTGATGGTGTTCTGGTTCTTTTTTGGGTGTCTCATGTCCTTGTATGTAGTAGTCCAGATGTATGTTGTGATATTTTGGTGCTGCCCAGGTTTTCGCCTCATGGCATTCGTTTCGATGGCGGGCAAATGCAGTGGATTTCCTGGCAGTGCCCGGACTCGCTCTACCTCTTTCCCTCTTCTCCTGACATGTTTCTGAACCTTTGTATTTCCGTTCATTTGCAATGGAAAGGGGTATAGCCCGGTTCGGAAAAAAAAAATCTGCCTGGTTTTGTACTTGTGCAATCAGATCAGTTGCCCTGTGAGGCTCCGACCCTATCTCTGATGGCATAAGATATGATTCCCTTCTCTTTCTTCTTTAATTAATTTCTCATTGTAATCAACGGAACTTTGGTTGTCTTCGCATGGGTGCACATCAATTATCTACTCACGTACATATAATAATTCAGGTTACAGCCAGCACCTGGAAAGCTTGTAGGTTCCAAACCATTCCTCTCTGCGCCATGGGTAACAACAATTCAACTTCTTCAGTTAGCAAGCCCATACCCGAGACATCGTCGAGGTGCCTGACGGAGTGCGCCACCGCCGCCCACAACTTCGAGGTGACGAGGTACTCGCTGCTCGAGGGCATGGGAGTCGGCAAGTTCGTTAGCTCGAGCACATTCAGCGTCGGCAGCTATGGCTGGGACATCAGGATCTACCCTGATGGATGGGAGGAGGAGGACAAAGCCGCCTACATGTCAGTCTTCTTGTGTTTCTGCAGTGGAGCAACAACGGCTGTGAAGGTGAGGTACACTTTCAGCTTACTGGGGAAAGATGGAAAAATTACTACTAATCTAGAGGGCGGAACACATACCTTTCGGTCGGTAGGTACTATACGGGGCTGGCCCAGGTTTACCGACAAGTGCGAGCTCAAGGAATTGCTACTCCGTGATGATGACTGCTTCACCATCAGGTGTGTTTTGACCGTCATAAAAGAGCCTCGCACGGAAGATTTAAGCACAACTGAAGTCTCAGTTCCACAGTCAGACCTGCACACACACTTTGCTAACATGTTGAAGGATGGGCTAGGTGTGGATGTGACATTCAGTGTCGGCGGTCAACTCTTCACTGCACATAGATGCGTGTTAGCTGCACGATCCTCGGTTTTCAAGGCTGAGCTCTTTGGTCCAATGAAGGAGTCCACCATGAAGTGCATCAAGATCGATGACATGGAGCCTTCTGTCTTCGAGGCACTTCTTCACTTCATATACACAGATTCTCTGCCAAGTGACTTGGATCAGGATCAGAATGTGGAATTGCAGCACCTGTTGGTTGCCGCAGATCGGTATGGACTAGAGAGGCTAAAGGCTATGTGTCAAGGGAAGCTATGCCAGAAAATTGATGTGCAAACAGTTGCAACCACCCTTGCTTTAGCGGAGCAGCACCACGCCGCGCAACTCAAGAATGCTTGTCTCAGATACCTTTCTTCACAGGAGGTGCTTCGAGCTGTCAAGGAGGCTGATGGATTCAAGCACCTCACAGCAAGCTGCCCGTGGATTATGGACATTTTAGAGAAGGTTGCGCCACCGTCAGGAGTATGAGCAGTCAGGCTCTGGCTTTTTGTTTGAAGTTTGGAGTTCAAGTTGTACTGTATCAATTATTGTCATGTGTATTGGCGTGTCCATTGCAAAACTGAACTTCTCTTCGAAAATGTGTAGTTTGTGCTCTGACAATAGCGCTAAAAGTTTTAAGTAAATTCACATGGTTGTTTGTTTCTTTTTGACCTGTTCTCTATATCCCTTATTTTGGCAGTGAATTTTCATGCAGAACCAAAGGGCACTAGGTTTACATGCTGATATGGATATATAATGGGCTGGAGCTCTGAACCCGACCTTATCTGCTGTACCACAGTGCCTTCCACTTCTGGATATCCCAAGTTGCCTCTGTCTGGGGTTGTACTTGTGCACTCAGTCAGATCAGATGAACGTTTAAATGGCTTTGCACATTTAGGCCGTGTGGGACTCCTGTTTTGGACACAACAGGCCACAGCTGCTTTTCCATTCCACATTGTTCATTATTGCTGGGATGGAAAGAGCAAAAGTTAGATTCATCTACTTCAGCTCAGCTAAATATAGTACAGCTCAAGATACAATTTAACAGAAAACCTTGAACTTCTAGTTACCCTGTCATTGGCATTGAACTGGGAACGCTTAGTCTGGTGTTGACGGAACTACTGGTCATTATGGCCATGCTCTGTGGATTTATAACCATATTCTCCGAAGGCCCTCTCATACATGCTCTCTTTCCCCAATCTCGTATTACACAAATCTTACTGCTCTGTCCCCTAAAAAACGATGGCCGCAGTTTACTTGTAATCAACCACAGGAACTGGTCCCTGGTTCAAAAAACAAAGATAACCAGTGAATACCATGGATAATTGGTAGCTTATTGCAGGCATAAATCAAAAACAAAGAAAAAAGCTCCCTAAGGTATAGCGAAGCACTTACCAGTAATTTGTTGTTAAATCTTTCCATTTCTGTTTCTAACAACTTAGCGGCTTCATCCATCCCATGCGCCATATATGCCTGAATCATGGTGGTATAAATTACCTTGTCTGGCTTACATTTCTTTTCCTTCATTAGCACTAGCATTTCCTCCATTATTTCGATATCTCCAGACTTGGCGTATGCACTGATAACACAGTTGAAAAAAGGAGTATCTAAGGCGACATCGGTGTTCTCCGTCTGTCGAATAATTGCAGGAACCATATCAAGGAGCCCAGCTTTACTGTATCCATTAACCAGGGAGCAGTATGTGATGGGGTTGGGTTTGACACCCTGAATTTTCATCAGCCTGAAATAGTACTCCATCTTCTCAATGTTGCCAGCCCTTCCAAAACAATCTATGATTATGTTGAATGTAGCAGCAGAGGGTGAGAAGAAACGCCGCTTCATGTATTTCAGGATCGACAACATTTTGTCAGGCATGTTAGCCTTGCCATAAGACTTCATCATGATATTGAACGTCCGCGTATCTGGCTCAACGCCCATCAACTGAAACTCATCGTACCACTTCTCCATGTCATCCACCCTGCCACGGTTGCCATAAGCCCAGATGATGGAGTTCATCGTGTATATGTCCGGCACATTGTCCCCGTCTTGAAGCATGTTGGACAGCGCATCGTCCATCTCCTCTAGCATGCCGGCCTTGCCGTATCCATCAATTATCCCATTGTGGATGACAACGTTGCATCCAATCCCCAGATAAGACATCTCGTCGAGGACGGTGGGGATCAGGTCGAAGCGGCGCGACTTACAACAGCAGTTGATGAGGACGGAGAAGGTGTACTCGTCCGGCTTGCAGTCTGTATCAGCGCCTTTCATCAGACCGACCGTGGCCATCGCCTCGTCCAGCAGGCCGCTGTAGCCGTAGGCGCCAACGAGCGCCGTGTACACGTCCACCGTCGGCGCGAGCTGCTTCTCCGAGAGCATCACCTTGAAGAGGGCCGTGGCTGGGCCGGGCTGCCGGCACCTGCCGAGCATCATCAGCAGCCTGGCGTAGGTCTGCGTCCTCGGCTCGTACCACCGCTGCTTCCGCAGCAGCTCGAAGATCTGAGAAACAGCAATCCTTACGTGATGAGCAACAGTCGAACAGGTAGCGTGCAGCGGCAGGACCATCGGAGAGAAAGGGGTTGAGGGGGGAGCGGACCTCGAGGGCGGACTCCCAGCGGGAGGAGGCGACGGCGGAGTCGAGGGCCTCGAGGACGGCGCGGGGCCAGAGGCGGGTGGAGTGCTGGCTGGTGCCCGCGGCGGCCTTGCGGGGGACGCCGGAGACGGCGGCCTCCCTGCGGAGGATGCGGGCGAGCGCCTCGTCCGGCTGCTCGGCCTCGGGGGGCGCGGACGAGGGCGGCCTGCGGCCGCGCTGGGCCATGGCGACGAACGGCGCGCGCAGAGGCGGGGACGCGGTGGCGGTAGTGGCGGCGCAGCGCGCCGGCGAGTGCATGGTGCCGTGGAGTGGCGCGAGACGGAGGAGATAAGGTGCCGAGCGGCAGGCGGCAAAGCAACTGAGCGAAACTGCTCCCATCCCATCCCATTACCGTTGGATGGCTTCAACTGTTTGGAACCCCAATTTTTCCCCAGAATTTTTTTATGTAGAAACTCGACTTTTCTCTAAAATTTCCAGCAAAACTACATAAATCTCCGATTTGGACAGAGCTACAAGCTGTTGTGGCTGACCGCAAACAAAACTTGTACTCCCTCCGTAGGTCACTAAAGTAGTGATTTAAGCGCTCTTATATTTCTTTATGGAGCAAGTACATGCAAACGAAAACCATCATATTTTGGGTATAACGAACATCGTATTATCAACTGGAATACATGGATCATGACAACAAAGAAACTCCATCTTAAAAGTCAGATGTTTGTCAGGTGGAAAATATGAGGATTCACTGTCATAGTTCGCTAAGAGATGTAACCTCACACAATATCTATGTGGGTTCGACATCACTTAAAAAAGCTCGATCCATGGATGAAGAACTAAATATATTCGTCTCAAATACAGAAGGTGTGGACATGAAAAAGTGTGATTATACCATTTGGCATTGAGCTTCCCTCCCTCTTTTAGCACACGACCGAAAAAGGTCAAGTGTATTTATCCTTCTTCCTAGGATTCCTTTGAGATCCTTCGAAATTGGTCCACCCTGAAAGGTTTTTCACATGAGGTCAAGGCGTAATCCAACTTAGGAAAATCAATGGGACGGATAATGGCGTTGCGGTTTTCTTCTACTAGAATCAGTGGCGGAGCTAGCTGAAGATCATTGGGGAGGCGAAACAAAAATCTTCAGTGTTTGGGAGGGCAAATGCTAAAAAAAAGTCTAATCCAAGCCTTCCTAAATAATTTTTCTTCAGGAATTGATCAAAGACTGGGGGGGGGGGGGGGGGAGGGGGCAGCGGCCCCCTGGCCCCAACAAAGCTCCGACATTGACTAGAATGTTGTTCCTTTCTTCCATTGTTTAGGATTCTTTCTTCTATTACAATGTCCTTCCTTTTTTTCTTCCATTTTTTAGGAAGCAAGAGGGGGGGGGGGAGGGGTATTGTGGAAGGTAGGAGTTGTACTTTTTTGGTATGTTTAACTATGGTGGTTGCCATTAAATGTTGTAATGTGAGGCTTCCGAAAGCGACGATGGGACTTAATATATTTATATGTCAACCTTGGTTACAAATAGTGCCAAAAAGATTACAAATGGCGTTAGACATGTTGCACGAAGGTGTGAACTACTTGGTTTAAATAGAGATAGAAGCATGCGCCACCAATCTTTCAATAATAAAGCTCCTTTCTCCTTCAATCACCCTTCACCCAACCTAGAGATTATTAACCGTGTTCTGTTGCATAATCATATACATTGCTTCATATACTCCTTGATACAATATCACAACAGAGAAATGTTATAAAACAATGCTCTATGATATAGTACCAATTTATCACAGCTGACAAATTTTTGGAACAACTGATCACACGATTATAAATGACTTCATTGATATAATCTACCTTGTAGTATTTGCCTATGGATATGGCTATGGGGATGAAGGCTATAGAGATGGAGATGGCGGATGTAGATTGGAATGGTGGCCATTTACTTGGGACTTCTTGGATGAATAGATGAGCTACTCTCCTCTCCAAAAATATTTTCTTCTCCTTATATGGTCCTGGTGTTTGGAATAGTGTTTGTGGCTGACGCCTCGCGAATTGACTTTGGGTGCCTTCACGGAATATGTTAATGTTGACGACATGGATGCGATGGTAGGTGGTACGAACACTAGTACGAGCGGACTATCTCATACCAGCCACCGTATTTTTCCCGGGAACCTCTTGTGCACTTTCTATTGATTGGACTTATTGCCACGCCCATTGCCTTCTATGTATTGCTTGATTTATCACCTAAAATGTTCCATTCCTAGAGGGAACAATAAACCAAGTGATTTGAGATCTTTCACTTTTATTAGTCAATAATGATCATACCAAAGTGATTATCTTAGAAAATCTAAGATTCTCCGGTTTAAACACGGGTAAAAATACGTGCAAAAATACTCCCATCAGGCGCGAAGATAAGCACAAAGAAGTTAGGAATCCACGAGTCAAAATATTGGCAAACAAGTCATCTGGCGACTTCTTCAAAGGGCAAATGATTTGGGCAACACGCGTGGTGACCTCATTATGAATACTAATGGGACTTGTTGAGGGAAGTGTTTTCATTGTATTCCCATGCCGCGTATAACAAATTTGGGTCACATTTGCCTGTGTATGTGTGGTACTAGGGGCATGCTTCAGAGACCAACCTCTACTATCTCCAGTTTCCTCACAAGAATTCATACAATCATCAAACATGGAGGAGTCCATGGCGTGCAACGCAAGAACACTAAGATGAGGGTTGACGGCCACCGACCTACAACCCTATATAAAGGCATCCAACCAAGACGAAGGACACACTCAACATCTTCCAAATACTTACACTAGGACATTGGTAGGTCCGATCTAGGAACTCGCTCTGGTCTTCCACATGGAACTTGATGGATTGACATCCAACTCGCTAAAGGCATCGTTCTACTTCTCTAATGTATGTAACATCATATTAGTATAATCCCATATAAGCATGAGTAGAGTTGTTACTCGCATTGTGTAGGACCAATCCTAGGTGCAATTGTTGGGGAACGTAGTAATTTCAAAATTTTCCTACACACACGCAAGATTATGGTGATGCATAGCAACGAGAGGGGAGAGTGTGATCTACGTACCCTTGTAGACCGACAGCGGAAGCGTTAGCACAACGCGGTTGATGTAGTCGTACGTCTTCACGGCCCGACCGATCAAGCACCGAAACTACGACACCTCCGAGTTTTAGCACACGTTCAGCTCGATGACGATCCCCGGACTCCGATCCAGCAAAGTGTCGGGGTAGAGTTCCGTCAGCACGATGGCATGGTGACGATCTTGATGTACTACTGTCGCAGGGCTTCGCCTAAGCACCGCTACAATATTATCGAGGATTATGGTGGAAGGGGACACCGCACACGGCTAACAATATGATCACGTGGATCAACTTGTGTGTCTAGGGGTGCCCCCTGCCCCCGTATATAAAGGAGCAAGGCGAGGAGGCCGGCCGGCCCCTATTGGCGCGCCAGGAGGAGTCCTCCTCCTAGTAGGAGTAGGACTCCTACTAGGAGGGGGAAGGAAGTGGGGAGGGAGAAGGAAAGGGGGGCGCCGCCCCCCCTCTCCTAGTCCAATTCGGACCAGGGGGGAGGAGGCACGCGGCCCACCCTGGCTGCCCCTCTCTCTCTCCACTAAGGCCCATATGGCCCATTACTTCTCCCGGTAGGGTTTCGGTAACCCTCCGGCTCTCCGGTTTTCTCCGAAATCATCCGGAACACTTCCGGTGTCCGAATATAGCCGTCTAATATATCAATCTTTATGTCTCGACCATTTCGAGACTCCTTGTTATGTCCATGATCACATCCGGGACTCCGAACTAACTTCGGTACATCAAAACTCATAAACTCATAATATAACTGTCATCGAAACCTTAAGCGTGCGGACCCTACGGGTTCGAGAACAATGTAGACATGACCGAGACACGTCTCCGGTCAATAACCAATAGCGGAACCTAGATGCTCATATTGGCTCCTACATATTCTACGAAGATCTTTATCGGTCAGACCGCATAACAACATACGTTGTTCCCTTTGTCATCGGTATTTTACTTGCCCGAGATTCGATCGTCGGTATCTCAATACCTATTTCAATCTCGTTACCGGCAAGTCTCTTTACTCATTTCGTAATACATCATCTCGCAACTAACTCATTAGTTGAAATGCTTGCAAGGCTTATGTGATGTGCATTACCGAGAGGGCCCAGAGATACCTCTCCGACAATCGGAGTGACAAATCCTAATCTCGAAATACGCCAACCCAACATGTACCTTTGGAGACACCTGTAGAGCTCCTTTATAATCACCCAGTTACGTTGTGACGTTTGGTAGCACACAAAGTGTTCCTCCGGCAAATGGGAGTTGCATAATCTCATAGTCATAGGAACATGTATAAGTCATGAAGAAAGCAATAGCAACATACTAAACGATCGGGTGCTAAGCTAATGGAATGGGTCATGTCAATCACATCATTCTCCTAATAATGTGATCCCATTAATCAAATGACAACACATGTCTATGGTTAGGAAACATAACCATCTTTGATTAATGAGCTAGTCAAGTAGAGGCATACTAGTGACGTTTGGTTTGTCTATGTATTCACACAAGTATTATGTTTCCGGATAATACAATTCTAGCATGAATAATAAACATTTATCATGATATAAGGAAATAAAATAATAACATTATTATTGCCTCTAGGGCATATTTCCTTCAGTCTCCCACTTGCACTAGAGTCAATAATCTAGACACAGTAATGATTCTAACACCCATGGAGCTTTGGTGCTGATCATGTTTTGCTCGTGGAAGAGGCTTAGTCAACGGGTCTGCTACATTCAGATCCGTATGTATCTTGCAAATCTCTATGTCTCCCACCTGGACTAGATCCCGGATGGAATTGAAGCGTCTCTTGATGTGCTTGGTTCTCTTGTGAAATCTGGATTCCTTTGCCAAGGCAATTGCACCAGTATTGTCACAAAAGATTTTCATTGGACCCGATGCACTAGGTATGACTCCTAGATCGGATATGAACTCCTTCATCCAGACTCCTTCGTTTGCTGCTTCCGAAGCAGCTATGTACTCCGCTTCACATGTAGATCCCGCCACAACGCTTTGTTTAGAACTGCACCAACTGACAGCTCCACCGTTTAATGTAAACACGTATCCGGTTTGCGATTTAGAATCATCCGGATCAGTGTCAAAGCTTGCATCAACGTAACCATTTACGATGAGCTCTTTGTCACCTCCATATATGAGAAACATATCCTTAGTCCTTTTCAGGTATTTCAGGATGTTCTTGACGGCTGTCCAGTGATCCACTCCTGGATTACTTTGGTACCTTCCTGCTAGACTTATAGCAAGACACACATCAGGTCTGGTACACAGCATTGCATACATGATAGAGCCTATGGCTGAAGCATAGGGAACATCTTTCATTTTCTCTCTATCTTCTGCATTGGTCGGGCATTGAGTCTTACTCAATTTCACACCTTGTAACACAGGCAAGAATCCTTTCTTTGCTTGATCCATTTTGAACTTTTTCAAAACTTTGTCAAGGTATGTGCTTTGTGAAAGTCCAATTAAGCGTCTTGATCTGTCTCTATAGATCTTAATGCCCAATATGTAATCAGCTTCACCGAGGTCTTTCATTGAAAAACTTTTATTCAAGTATCCCTTTATGCTATCCAGAAATTCTATATCATTTCCGATTAGTAATATGTCATCTACATATAATATCAAAAATGCTACAGAGCTCCCACTCACTTTCTTGTAAATACAGGCTTCTCCAAAAGTCTGTACAAAACCAAATGCTTTGATCACACTATCAAAGCGTTTATTCCAACTCCGAGAGGCTTGCACCAGTCCATAAATGGATCGCTGGAGCTTGCACACTTTGTTAGCTCCCTTTGGATCGACGAAACCTTTCGGTTGCATCATATACAACTCTTCTTGCAGAAATCCATTCAGAAATGCAGTTTTGACATCCATCTGCCAAATTTCATAATCATAAAATGCGGCAATTGCTAACATGATTCGGACAGACTTAAGCATCGCTACGGGTGAGAAGGTCTCATCGTAGTCAATCCCTTGAACTTGTCGAAAACCTTTTGCGACAAGTCGAGCTTTGTAGACAGTAACATTACCGTCAGCGTCAGTCTTCTTCTTAAAGATTCATTTATTCTCAATTGCTTGCCGATCATTGGGCAAGTCAACCAAAGTCCATACTTTGTTCTCATACATGGATCCCATCTCAGATTTCATGGCTTCAAGCCATTTTGCGGAATCTGGACTCACCATCGCTTCTCCATAGTTCGTAGGTTCATCATGATCTAGTAGCATGACTTCCAGAACAGGATTACCGTACCACTCTGGTGCGGATCTTACTCTGGTTGATCTACGAGGTTCAGTAGTATCTTGTTCTGAAGCTTCATGATCATCATCATTAGCTTCCTCACTAATTGGTGTAGGTGTCACAGAAACTGGTTTCTGTGATGTACTACTTTCCAATAATGGAGCAGGTACAGTTACCTCATCAAGTTCTACTTTCCTCCCACTCACTTCTTTCGAGAGAAACTCCTTCTCTAGAAAGTTTCCGAATTTAGCAACAAAAGTTTTGCCTTTGGATCTGTGATAGAAGGTGTATCCAATAGTTTCCTTTGGATATCCTATGAAGACACATTTCTCCGATTTGGGTTCGAGCTTATCAGGTTGAAGCTTTTTCACATAAGCATCGCAACCCCAAACTTTCAGAAACGACAACTTTGGTTTCTTGCCAAACCATAGCTCATAAGGCGTCGTCTCAACGGATTTTGATGGTGCCCTATTTAACGTGAATGCGGCCGTCTCTAGAGCATAACCCCAAAACGATAGCGGTAAATCAGTAAGAGACATCATAGATCGCACCATATCTAGTAAAGTACGATTACGATGTTCGGACACACCATTACGCTGTGGTGTTCCGGGTGGCGTGAGTTGCGAAACTATTCCGCATTGTTTCAAATGTACACCAAACTCGTAACTCAAATATTCTCCTCCACGATCAGATCGCAGGAATTTTATTTTCTTGTTACGGTGATTTTCAACTTCACTATGAAATTCTTTGAACTTTTCAAATGTTTCAGACTTATGTTTCATTAAGTAGATATACCATATCTGCTTAAGTCATCTGTGAAGGTGAGAAAATAATGATATCCGCCACGAGCCTCAACATTCATCGGACCACATACATCTGTATGTATGATTTCCAACAAATCTATTTCTCTCTCCATAGTACCGGAGAACGGTGTTTTTGTCATCTTACCCATAAGGCACGGTTCGCAAGTACCAAGTGATTCATAATGAAGTGGTTCCAAAAGCCCATCACTATGGAGTTTCTTCATGCGCTTTACACCGATATGACCCAAACGGCAGTGCCACAAATAAGTTGCACTATCAGTATCAACTCTGCATCTTTTGGTTTCAACATTATGAATATGTGTGTCACTACTATTGAGATTTAATAAGAATAGACCACTCTTTAAGGGTGCATGACCATAAAAGATATTACTCATATAAATAGAACAACCATTATTCTCTGATTTAAATGAATAACCGTCTCGCATCAAACAAGATCCAGATATAATGTTCATGCTTAACGCTGGCACCAAATAACAATTATTTAGGTCTAATACTAATCCTGAAGGTAGATGTAGAGGTAGTGTGCCGACCGCGATCACATCGACTTTGGAACCATTTCCCACGCGCATCGTCACCTCGTCCTTAGACAATCTTCGCTTAATCTGTAGTCCCTGTTTCGAGTTGCAAATGTTAGCAACAGAACCAGTATCAAATACCCAGGTGCTACTGCGAGCTTTAGTAAGGTACACATCAATAACATGTATATCACATATACCTTTGTTCACCTTGCCATTCTTCTTATCCGCCAAATACTTGGGGCAGTTCCGCTTCCAGTGACCAGTCTGCTTGCAGTAGAAGCACTCAGTTTCAGGCTTAGGTCCAGGTTTGGGTTTCTTCTCTTGAGTAGCAACTTGCTTGCTGTTCTTTTTGAAGTTCCCCTTCTTCTTCCCTTTGCCCTTTTTCTTGAAACTAGTGGTCTTATTGACCATCAACACTTGATGCTCCTTCTTGATTTCTACCTCCGCAGCTTTCAGCATTGCGAAGAGCTTGGGAATAGTCTTATTCATCCCTTGCATATTATAGTTCATCACGAAGCTCTTGTAGCTTGGTGGCAGTGATTGGAGAATTCAGTCAATGACGCAATCATCTGGAAGATTAACTCCCAACTGAATCAAGTGATTATTATACCCAGACATTTTGAGTATATGCTCACTGACAGAACTGTTCTCCTCCATCTTGCAGCTATAGAACTTATTGGAGACTTCATATCTCTCAATCCGGGCATTTGCTTGAAATATTAACTTCAACTCCCGGAACATCTCATATGCTCCATGACGTTCAAAACGTTGTTGAAGTCCCGATTCTAAGCCGTAAAGCATGGCACACTGAACTATCGAGTAGTCATCAGCTTTGCTCTGCCAGACGTTCATAACATCTGGTGTTGCTCCAGCAGCAGGCCTGGCACCCAGCGGTGCTTCCAGGACGTAATTCTTCTGTGCAGCAATGAGGATAATCCTCAAGTTACGGACCCAGTCCGTGTAATTGCTACCATCATCTTTCAACTTTGCTTTCTCAAGGAACGCATTAAAATTCAACGGAACAACATCACGGGACATCTATCTACAATCAAACATAAACAAGCAAGATACTATCAGGTACTAAGTTCATGATAAATTTAGGTTCAATTAATCATATTACTAAAGAACTCCCACTTAGATAGACATCCCTCTAATCCTCTAAGTGATTACGTGATCCAAATCAACTAAACCATGTCCAATCATCACGTGAGATGGAGTAGTTTCATTGGTGAACATCGCTATGTTGATCATATCTACTATATGATTCACGCTCGACCTTTCGGTCTCCGTGTTCCGAGGCCATATCTGTATATGCTTGGCTCGTCAAGTATAACCTGAGTATTCTGCGTGTGCAACTGTTTTGCACCCGTTGTATTTGAACGTAGAGCCTATCACACCCGATCATCACGTGGTGTCTCAGCACGAAGAACTTTCACAACGGTGCATACTCAGGGAGAACACTTCTTGATAATTAGTGAGAGATCATCTTAAAATGCTACCGTCAATCAAAGCAAGATAAGATGCATAAAAGATAAACATCACATGCAATCAATATAAGTGATATGATATGGCCATCATCATCTTGTGCTTGTGATCTCCATCTTCAAAGCACCGTCGTGATCACCATCGTCACCGGCGCGACACCTTGATCACCATCGTAGCATCGTTGTCGTCTCGCCAATCTTATGCTTCCACGACTATCGCTACTGCTTAGTGATAAAGTAAAGCATTACAGCGTAATTGCATTACATACAATAAAGCGACAACCATATGGCTCCTGCCAGTTGCCGATAACTTGGTTACAAAACATGATCATCTCATACAATAAAATTTAGCATCATGTCTTGACCATATCACATCACAACATGCCCTGCAAAAACAAGTTAGACGTCCTCTACTTTGTTGTTGCAAGTTTTACGTGGCTGCTACGGGCTTAAGCAAGAACCAATCTTACCTACGCATCAAAAGAACAACGATAGTTTGTCAACTTGGTGCTGTTTTAACCTTCGCAAGGACCGGGCGTAGCCATACTCAGTTCAACTAAAGTTGGAGAAACTGTCACCCACTAGCCACCTTTTTGCAAAGCACGTCGGGAGAACCGGTCTCGCGTAAGCGTACGCGTAATGTTGGTCCGGGCCACTTCGTCCAACAATACCGCCGAACCAAAGTATGACATGCTGGTAAGCAGTATGACTTATATCGCCCACAACTCACTTGTGTTCTACTCGTGCATATAACATCAACACATAAAACCTAGGCTCTGATACCACTGTTGGGGAACGTAGTAATTTCAAAATTTTCCTACGCACACGCAAGGTCATGGTGATGCATAGCAACGAGAGGGGAGAGTGTGATCTACGTACCCTTGTAGACCGACAGCGGAAGCGTTAGCACAACACGGTTGATGTAGTCGTACGTCTTCACGGCCCGACCGATCAAGCACCGAAACTACGACACCTCCGAGTTTTAGCACACGTTCAGCTCGATGACGATCCCCGGACTCCGATCCAGCAAAGTGTCGGGGTAGAGTTCCGTCAGCACGATGGCGTGGTGACGATCTTGATGTACTACCGTCGCAGGGCTTTGCCTAAGCACCGCTACAATATTATCGAGGATTATGGTGGAAGGGGGCACCGCACACGGCTAAGAATCTGACCACGTGGATCAACTTGTGTGTCTAGGGGTGCCCCCTGCCCCCGTATATAAAGGAGCAAGGGGAGGAGGCCGGCCAGCCCCTATTGGCGTGCCAGACTCCTAGTAGGAGGGGGAAGGAAGTGGGGAGGGAGAAGGAAAGGGGGGCGCCGCCCCCCTCTCCTAGTCCAATTCGGACCAGGGGGGAGGAGGCGCGCGGCTCACCCTGGCTGCCCCTCTCTCTCTCCACTAAGGCCCATATGGCCCATTACTTCTCCCGGTAGGGTTCCGGTAACCCTCCGGCTCTCCGGTTTTCTCCGAAATCACCCGGAACACTTCCGGTGTCCGAATATAGCCGTCTAATATATCAATCTTTATGTCTCGACCATTTCGAGACTCCTCGTTATGTCCGTGGTCACATCTGGGACTCTGAACTAACTTCGATACATCAAAACTCATAAACTCATAATATAACTGTCATCGAAACCTTAAGCGTGCGGACCCTACGGGTTCGAGAACAATGTAGACATGATCGAGACACGTCTCCGGTCAATAACCAATAGCGGAACCTGGATGCTCATATTGGCTCCTACATATTCTACGAAGATCTTTATCGGTCAGACCGCATAACAACATACGTTGTTCCCTTTGTCATCGGTATTTTACTTGCCCGAGATTCGATCGTCGGTATCTCAATACCTAGTTCAATCTCGTTACCGGCAAGTCTCTTTACTCTTTTCGTAATACATCATCTCGCAACTAACTCATTAGTTGAAATGCTTTCAAGGCTTATGTGATGTGCATTACGAGAGGGCCCAGAGATACCTCTCCGACAATCGGAGTGACAAATCCTAATCTCGAAATACGCCAACCCAACATGTACCTTTGGAGACACCTGTAGAGCTCCTTTATAATCACCCAGTTATGTTGTGACGTTTGGTAGCACACAAAGTGTTCCTCCGGCAAACGGGAGTTGAGTAATCTCATAGTCATAGGAACATGTATAAGTCATGAAGAAAGCAATAGCAACATACTAAACGATCGGGTGCTAAGCTAATGGAATGGGTCATGTCAATCACATCATTCTCCTAATAATGTGATCCCGTTAATCAAATGACAACACATGTCTATGGTTAGGAAACATAACCATCTTTGATTAATGAGCTAGTCAAGTAGAGGCATACTAGTGACATTTGGTTTGTCTATGTATTCACACAAGTATTATGTTTCCGGATAATACAATTCTAGCATGAATAATAAACATTTATCATGATATAAGGAAATAAAATAATAACATTATTATTGCCTCTAGGGCATATTTCCTTCAGCAATCGGTCCCCCCTGTCTGTTTGGTAACCTGGGCATATGTTCACTATCACATAGATCTACACACAACAATCATACTACTATTGGATACTTTGCAAGACACTCTCAACAGACCCTCTCCATACCTCTCTTCATCATCATCCGCCCAAGTCAAATGTAACTCCTCAGACGAAACCCTATAGCTCGCTGAACGAGCCTTGAAGCTCTAGTGCGCTCACTTTGATTCTATCCAAATGAGAGTGGTACTCTTTAGTCCATGGATCCATGGTGGACTAGGAGATTGAGAGAGTCCATAGCCCATAGTGGACAAATCCGTTTTCATCCCTCTACCACGATGGGCTTTGGCTACTTGGGCCACTTCTAGGCTTGGGTCTCTTTGCTTCTTGCCTTCCTTGTTAACTTATTTTTGTTAATCGATATTTTCCTTTGACTTATTAACCATGACAACTAGTTTGGACTTTTTTTGACTTTTTTTGATCTTGGCAATTTTTCCACATAGGACGGGTTGTGGCCTGGGGTAGGACTAGTCATAGCTACAAAAAATGCAAATAAACAAAGTAAATAACAAGAAGGTAATATGAATTTAAAATATTGCTTGAAGAACTTAGTGTTACCTTCCCATCTCACTAGTAGAAAAAGGGCCTATTGTCCCGGTTCGTAAGGGCCTTTTGTCCCGGTTCCTGAACCGGGACTAAAGGGTCGGTACTAATGCCCTGTCCCTTTAGTCCCGGTTCAATCCAGAACCGGGACAGATGGGCCTCCACGTGGCCTGTGCGCGGAGCCCAGGCAAGAGGGCCTTTGGTCCCGGTTGGTGGCACCAACCTGGACCAATAGGCATCCACGCGTCAGCATTTCTGTGGCTGGGTTTTTTGTTTTTTTGAAGGGGGGGGGGGGTTTGGGGGTTTTGGGGGGTTAATTTAGGTGTTTCATATATTGTGTTAGCTAGCTATAATTAATAGAGAGAAGTGTCCTCTCTTATGTCCGTGCTTGGTCGACGCTACGTACTATAGATACGTATAGAGAGGACTAGACACGCTAGCTAGTTAGTAAGCAAACGAAGGAAACAGAAGATCGTCATGAACATATATGCATATAGAGAGAAGTGGTATCGACCACCTCTTCTTCTCCGAGAGATTGGCCGAACAACAAGTTCTCGTATATCTATCCGACACTACCGGCTACATATATATAATAATTATCTCTTACAAATATAATCTCCTAACATACGGACGCATGGTCCACATAGTATTCTCCGTCTTCAGCGATCACGTGGTCAAGAAAGAATGCCGCTAATTCCTCTTGAATTGCTCGCATGCGAGCTGGTGCTAGGAGTTCATCCCGCTTCCGAAACATCTAATTTGAAGAAGGGGGTCAATACATATATATATGAATGAATGAAATTCAACACAAATGATGGTAATAAAATAAAATTTTGAATGTTGTTATTTACGCACTTCATATTGTTCGTCAGAGTAGCCCCGCTCACAGGTCGTGTGGCGGATGGACTCGCAAATGTAGTATCCACAGAAATCATTCTCGTGTTCCTGCCACAACCACTTTACAAGAAATAGAGGTCAATCAAACTGATAAGCAAGAATGCCAAATGGTATTGATGAAACTAGCGCTTGAATCAACAGGAGATGCGCGGAACATGCTACTATAGTACTTACTTTCGGGTGTCTAAATTGCAGCTTCTTCGGGAGTCCCGGAGCTTTTTTGGTGAATTTTTTCCAAACCCTGCCAGACAAAGAAAATAATTACTTAACATATCAGGAAATGAACAAAGTTTCTGATATGGTGGATAATGATCGATTTAACTTACTTCTCGAGCATTTGAGTCATGTCCGCATAGTCCTGGGGATCTTTTCGTCTTGAGTCTAAGACGGTTACTAGTCCCTGCTCAAGCTTAATCTCTAGGAGAATATAGTGGAAACTGCACACGCATGCATAACTCATCAATTACATTACTATAACCTTGACAAATATATAAGGGAAACCGAATATGCACAAGACAGTAACACTCACTTGAAGTTGTAAGGAAAGAGTATCATATCTTTGTTTTCATTTATTACCAACGATCGTAGCAAGTTGACCTCGGTATTTGCGGCATGAAATTTAACCTGAGTTGCATCTATGAGATTTGTGTTAATGAACCCAATATCACCGATTTGTCTTTTCTTCAATTCGGCGATCTTCAATCTGCATAATATAGTGAGGATAATTATAAATACATGCAATGAAAGAGCTGAGCTATATAGAGAGACTTTATGACAAAAGTAGTACTACTTACAGACAGTAGTAGGTGACCGTTGCTTTATCGAGGGCCAATTGATTGAAAAAACTAAAAGAACTCCTCAAATGGAACAGGCAACAGTTCAATTCCAACGAGGTCATGCTCCTTTTTAACTCTCACATACAAAGTACTC
Organism: Triticum urartu; assembly: GCF_056163025.1. Classification (NCBI taxonomy): domain Eukaryota; kingdom Viridiplantae; phylum Streptophyta; class Magnoliopsida; order Poales; family Poaceae; genus Triticum; species Triticum urartu. The sequence goes on along the minus strand of NC_141877.1, from coordinate 666,383,328 downwards.
GTCCCCTCAGACTCTCTGCAGATTTTCAAGTACCAATCATGCAATCTTCGCATCATCGTTGACAGAGATCTTTCATCTTTGACGAGAGGCTTCCCGTACTCGTATCTGCACCTCCATGAAATCATAATGTACATCGTCGGGCAGGTAATCTCCAAGATTGCTATAACTGGGCACCATCCTCGGATCATTAGCGTCGATGTCGCTAGGCACCTTGAGCGGGGGGCACGATTGCTTCGCTTGTTCGCTGAGCCGGGCAATTTGTTTCCCAGCTCGTCGTTCTTTCGGCCTTTGATCACTGACAGTACTTCCCGACAGCTCCGTTTCGACAAATTCCTTTCCAATAATGCGCTCATAGTTGCCTTTCGGCAGAGACTTGGGTGGTTTTGTCAGGGCAGCCAGAGTGCGCTTCGCTTTCACCGGATCTACCTTCTCCTCCGGAGGTGGACGTTTCTTTGCTTTCACCCCTTCAAAGAAGTTCCTCACTTCTTCTCGCGCGATCTCAGCGTTCTCCTCCGGGGTCCTCTCGTATGGTAACTTCTCTGGAGTCTTCAGAGAAGGACCGAATCTGTATGTCCTCCCGCCTCTGGCTGTACTGCTAGACGCTGGCAGAGCAGACGGAGCGGTTGTCTTCTTTACTTTCTTACGAGGCGGAGGAGAAGGACTATGACGCGCTGGAGCAGCCGGAGCGGCGGCAGGTCTCTGCCGCCCTTGTTGACGAGGCGGAGAAGGAGGAGGCTGGCTGCTCGGGCGCGCCGGTGCAGGCGGAGAAGGAGGCGGAGTGCCGCCACACGCCGGAGGAGGAGCCGGCCGAGTGCCCTGATCGTCACTCGCCGGAGGAGGAGGCGGTGGAGGAGGCGGAGTGCCCTGACTCGCCGGAGGAGGCGGAGGCGTCCAGTTCGGAAGGTTGATGAGCTCCTTCCGCCATAGGCATGGAGTCTTCAGAGCAGAACCCAGCCGAGTCTCCCCTTCAACGGTAGGGTGGTCAAGCTGGAGGTCCTCAAATCCCTCCGTTATTTCATCCACCATCACCCTAGCATATCCTTCTGGAATCGGCCGGCAGTGAAAAGTTGCGCCGGGTTCGGTAGGAAAAACAGAGCCAACAGCCGCCTTGACCTTCATATTAATCCATTGCATCATAAGGTGGCAATTTTGAGACTCCGTGATAGCATCCACGGGATAGCTGGCAGGAGCCGTCAAGACATGCTCCGGCTGAAGCAGCTCGGTGGAAGCCACGCTGCTTCTCCGTTGAGATGGCGGGATAGCTTCGGGGGAAGCTTCGGCAGTTCGTTTGCTGCGATTTGCTTCTCGTTCCTCTATCGCTTGTACCCTAGCGTGCAGCGCCTGCCGTTGGGTCTGCTCCACTTTCTTCCTCCTCTCGTGGCATTTGTAACCGCCTGCGTCCGGAAACCCAACCTTCCACGGAATGGAGCCTGGCGTGCCTCATGTCCGTCCAGGGTGCTCAGGATTCCCGAGGGCCATTGTGAGCTCGTCGTTCTCTCTGTCTGGAACGAACGTCCCTTGCCGCGCTGCTTCGATATACTGCTGAAGCTTCTTGACTGGTATGTCCATTTGATCGTTCGTCCAAATGCACTTCCCTGATACAGGGTCCAAGGTTCCGCCAGCCCCGAAGAACCAAGTCTGGCAACGGTCTGGCCAGTTAATTGTCTCTGGTTCGATCCCTTTATCAACCAGATCATTCTCAGTCTTGGCCCACTTAGGCCGGGCTACGAGGTAGCCACCTGACCCCGTGTGATGGTGATGTTTCTTCTTCGCAGCATTTTGCTTGTTTGTCGCCGACATCTTCTTACTCTTTTCCGATGTCTTGTGGGCCACAAATGCGGGCCAGTGATCTCTGATCTTCTCATATCTGCCCTTGAATTCTGGTGTCTCTTTATTTTCGACAAACTTATTCAGCTCTTTCTTCCACCTCCTGAATAGTTCTGCCATCCTCTTAAGAGCAAAAGACTTGATTAATTGCTCTTTAAGTGGCTTCTCCGAATCATCCTCTGGCGGTAGGGTGAAATTTGACTTCAGCTTAGTCCAAAGATCATTTTTCTGCATATCATTGACATAAGACACCTCAGGTCTTCTGTAGCCGGCTTTAACCGTTGCTGGATGCTGATCGGGATCTTGTCCCTAACCAAAACCCCGCATTGAGCAACAAATGCGCTCTTTGTCCAGAGGGGTTCAATCGATTGGCCGTCGGGCGCGATTGCTATGATCTCAAACTTTTCATCCGAGCTCAACTTTTTCTTCGGGCCTCGTCTCTTTACCGAAGTTGTTCTCGATCCGGAGGGCTAGAAAAAAGAACAAAGACTTAATTAATATGTGTACATACCAAAACAATGAATGCATCAATTAGCTAGTCAGCACAAGCTTAACTAATATATATACCTGGCCGGACTCGGTTCGGTCACCGGAGACGTCATCACGGTCTCCTTCTTGCACCGGCATTGGGTCACCGGATCCATCCTCACGGTCTCCTTCTTGCACCGGCATTAGGTCACCGGAGCCATCATAATCATAGCCAGCTGCTTCCAGACCATCGGTGTCGTTGAGAAACAACGAGCAGACGACATCACTTCCTCGTGCGATTATGTCCCCCAACAACTCTTCTTGTACTTCGTCTCGGGTGGTGTCCATAGTTTCTGTAAATATTTACAACATGGCAATTATTATTCAAACATGACAGATGGATATATTAGTGGCAAACGTAGAACTAATATTAATTAGTGGCCTCGACGTTGCTTCTCTAGGGTTTGGGGTGGCCTCGACGCTGCTTCTCTAGGGTTTGGGGTGGCCTCGACGCTGCTTCTCTAGGGTTTGGGGTGGCCTCGACAACGCTTCAAGGATAAAAAAAGAAGAGGAAGAAGAAAAAAAAGAGGAGAAGAAAGAATAGAGGAGTAAGAACTCCTCTATTCTTTCTTCTCCTCTTTTTTTCTTCTTCTTCCTCTTTTTTTATCGGGAACGAGGGTCGTCGAGGGTCGCCGAGCGGTAGAGGAAACCCTAAATAGCAAGTATCGTGGGTGTGAGATACATGTGGCCGTCGGTGTCGGACACTACATCCACGTCCCACAAAGGGCAGGAAGCGGCGGCCTTTGGTCCCGGTTGGTGGCATCAACCGGGACTAAAGGGGGGCATTGGTCACGGTTTGTGCCACGAACCATGACCAATGCCCCCCTTTAGTCCCGGTTGGTGCCACCAACCGGGACCAATGGCCTGCGCATGCCAAAGCCGCGTTGCGGTGGGATGTTTAGTCCCACCTCGCTAGCTGAGGAGCGGCCGCACCTGTTTATAAGCGCTGCCCCGCCATCTCCATCGAACTCCTCAGAACTGCAGGCCTCTGGGCCTAATCTCACACCGCTATGCCTGTGGGCCTGCTGGGCCTTCTGCGGGCTTGAATCGTGGCCCATGGATGGGCTTCTAGTCGTATTCAGGCCGTGGTGGCCCAGTAGGTGGCATTTTTTTACTATTTATTTTTTCATTTCTACTTAGAACTAAATACTTATAGTTTTTTAGTGATTTTTTTCTTTTAGGTCACAAAAATTATAAACTTTCTGTTAGTGCCATTAGTTTTAAAATTTGAATAGTTTAAATTTGAATTTTTTAAAATTTGTGTGAATCACTAGTTTATGAATAACTTTACTATAAAAATTGATTTTCGAGTCATTCTTTTTCCTGCTATTTAATATAACTGTGTTTTATCATTATACTCAATTTGGTAATTTTAGTTAGTCATAACAAATATTATAGGCATTTTTTTTCTTTTTTGCTATTTATTTTTTCATTTGTACTTAGAACAAAATACTTATAGTTTTTTAGTGATTTCTTTTTTCTTTTAGGTCACAAAAATTATAAACTTTCTGTTAGTGCCATTAGTTTTCAAATTTGAAAACACTTTTTAAGTTTTTTTTTGCTTTTAGTGCCTATTTTTTTCAGTTTTTTTGTTTTGTTTTCTGCATTATTTATTTTCTTTTGTTTTTTGCTTTATTTTTTAATTCTTTTGCTTTTAGTTTAAAAAAATTATAAACTTTCTGTTAGTTCCATTAGTTTTCAAATTTGAAAACGCTTTTTTAGTTTTTTTGTTTTCTTTGTTGCTTTATTTATTTTATTTTGTTTCTACATACAACAAAATACTTATTGTTGCTATTTTTATTTTTTTCCAGTTTTTTTTGTTTTGTTTTCTGTATTATTTATTTTCTTTTGTTTTTTGCTTTATTTTTTAATTCTTTTTGCTTTTAGGTCAGCAAAATTATAAACTTTCTGTTAGTGCCATTAGTTTTAGAAAAATTATAAACTTTGTGTTAGTGCCATTAGTTTTCGAATTTGAATAGTTAAAATTTGAATTTTTTGAAATTTGTGTGAATCACAAGTTTGTGATTAACTTTACTAAATAAAATAAACATAGATGCATCTATAGAGAAAGTTCGACCTAAATTCATAGTTTTCAAATGAACTCTGAAAAAGTTGGCATAGCATACTCGTGTGTTACAAAGTTGGCATGGTATCATCATAATAGTTGCGGGAGAAATTCTTCACTTGTGTCATTTGCTTATTGCGCCGTAACCATGAATAATCTTCATTGTTTATCAGGATGCTTGAGTCAGCCTTGACATTGAAGGGAGGAATTTCATGAAACTTTTCATAATCTTCAGACATGTCTGTCTTGCCCTCCACTCCCAGGATATCCCTTTTTCCTGAAAGAACTATGTGGCGCTTTGGCTCATCGTATGATGTATTCGCTTCCTTATCTTTTCTTTTTCTCGGTTTGGTAGACATGTCCTTCACATAGATAACCTATGCCACATCATTGGCTAGGACGAACGGTTCATCAGTGTACCCAAGATTTTTCAGATCCACTGTTGTCATTTCGTACTGTGGGTCTACCTGTACCCCGCCTCCTGACAGATTGACCCATTCGCACTTAAACAAAGGGACCTTAAAATCATGTCCGTAGTCAAGTTCCCATATGTCCACTATGTAACCATAATATGTGTCCTTTCCGCTCTGGGTTACTGCATCAAAGCGGACACCGCTATTTTGGTTGGTGCTCTTTTGATCTTGGGCGATCGTGTAAAATGTATTCCCATTTATCTCGTATCCTTTGTAAGTCAATACAGTCAAAGATGGTCCCCTGGACAACAAGTACATCTCATCATAAACAGTGTTGTCACCTCTGAGACGTGTTTCCAACCAACTGCTGAAAGTCCTGATGTGTTCACATGTAATCCAGTCGTCGCACTGCTCCGGGTGTTTGGAGCGCAAACTGTTCTTGTGTTCATCGACATATGGGGTCACCAAGGTAGATTTCTGTAGAACTGTGTAGTGTGCTTGAGACCAAGAATATCCGTCCCTGCATATTATTGAGTCACTTCCAAGAGTGCCTTTTCCAGTCAGTCTCCCCTCATACCGCGATTTAGGGAGACCTATCTTCTTAAGGCCAGGAATGAATTCAACACAAAACCCGATAACATCCTCTGTTTGATGGCCCATGGAGATGCTTCCTTCTGGCCTAGTGCGGTTACGGACATATTTCTTTAGGACTCCCATGAACCTCTCAAAGGGGAACATATTGTGTAGAAATACGGGCCCCAGGATGACAATCTCGTTGACTAGATGAACTAGGACGTGCGTCATGATATTGAAGAAGGATGGTGGGAACACCAGCTCGAAACTGACAAGACATTGCGCCATATCACTCCTTAGCCTTGGTACGATTTCTGGATCGATCACCTTCTGAGAGATTGCATTGAGGAATGCACATAGCTTCACAATGGCTAATCGGACGTTTTCCGGTAGAAGCCCCCTCAATGCAACCGGAAGCAGTTGCATCATAATCACGTGGCAGTCATGAGACTTTAGGTTCTGAAACTTTTTCTCTGGCATATTTATTATTCCCTTTATATTCGACGAGAAGCCAGTCATGACCTTCATACTGAGCAGGCATTCAAAGAAGATTTCTTTCTCTTCTTTTGTAAGAGCGTAGCTGGCAGGACCTTTATACTGCTTCGGAGGCATGCCGTCTTTTTCGTGCAAACGTTGAAGGTCCTCCCGTGCCTCAGGTGTATCTTTTGTCTTCCCATACACGCCCAAGAAGTCTAGCAGGTTCACGCAAAGGTTCTTCGTCACGTGCATCACGTCGATTGAAGAGTGGACCTCTAGGTCTTTCCAGTAGGGTAGGTCCCAAAATATAGATTTCTTCTTCCACATGAGTGCGTGTCCCTCAGCGTCATTCGGAACAGCTAGTCCGCCGAGACCCTTTCCCAAGATTACGTGTAAATCATTGACCATAGCAAATACGTGATCACTGGTATGCATGGCGGGCTTCTTCCGGTGATCTGCCTCACCTTTGAAATGCTTGCCTTTCTTTCGACATTGATGGTTGGTCGGAAGAAATCGACGATGGCCCAGGTACACATTCTTCCTGCATTTGTCCAGGTATATACTTTCAGTGTCATCTAAACAGTGCGTGCATGCGTGGTATCCTTTGTTTGTCTGTCCTGAAAGGTTACTGAGAGCGGGCCAATCGTTGATGGTCACGAACAGCAACGCCTTTAGGTTAAATTCCTCCTGTCTGTGATCATCCCATGTACGTACACCATTTCCATTCCACAGCTGTAAAAGTTCTTCAACTAATGGCCTTAGGTACACATCAATGTCGTTGCCGGGTTGTTTAGGGCCTTGGATGAGAACTGGCATCATAATGAACTTCCGCTTCATGCACATCCAAGGAGGAAGGTTATACATACATAGAGTCACGAGCCAGGTGCTGTGATTGCTGCTCTGCTCCCCGAAAGGATTAATGCCATCCGCGCTTAAAGCAAACCATACGTTCCTTGGGTCCTTTGCAAACTCATCCCAGTACTTTCTCTCGATTTTTCTCCACTACGACCCGTTAGCAGGTGCTCTCAACTTCCCGTCTTTATTCCGGTCCTCACTGTGCCATCGCATCAACTTGGCATGCTCTTCGTTTCTGAACAAACGTTTCAACCGTGGTATTATAGGAGCATACCACATCACCTTCGCAGGAACCCTCTTCCTGGGGGGCTCGCTGTCAACATCACCAGGGTCATCTCGTCTGATCTTATACCGCAATGCACCGCATACCGGGCATGCGTTCAGATCCTTGTATGCACCGCGGTAGAGGATGCAGTCATTAGGGCATGCATGTATCTTCTCCTCCTCCAATCCTAGAGGGCATACGACCTTCTTTGCTGCGTATGTATTGTCGGGCAATTCGTTATCCTTTGGAAGCTTCTTCTTCAATATTTTCAGCAGCTTCTCAAATCCTTTGTCAGCCACAGCATTCTCTGCCTTCCACTGCAGCAATTCCAGTACGGTACCGAGCTTTGTGTTGCCATCTTCGCAATTGGGGTACAACCCTTTTTTGTGATCCTCTAACATGCGATCGAACTTCAGCTTCTCCTTTTGACTTTCGCATTGCATCCTTGCATCGACAATGACCCGGCAGAGATCATCATCATCGGGCACATCGTCTGGTTCCTCTTGATCTTCAGCAACTTCACCCGTTGCAGCATCATTGGGCACATCGTCTGGTTCCTCTTGATCTTCACCAGCTCCCCCCGTTGCAGCATCACCGTATTCAGGGGGCACATAGTTGTCATCGTACTCTTCTTCTTTGCCGTCTTCCATCATAACCCCTATTTCTCCGTGCCTCGTCCAAACATTATAGTGTGGCATGAAACCCTTATAAAGCAGGTGGGAGTGAAGGATTTTCCGGTTAGAGTAAGACCTCGTATTCCCACATTCAGTGCATGGACAACACATAAAACCATTCTGCTTGTTTGCCTCAGCCGCATCAAGAAACTCATGCACGCCCTTAATGTACTAGGAGGTGTGTCTGTCACCGTACATCCATTGCCGGTTCATTTGCGTGCGTTATATATAATTAAGTGTCCAAATTAATAGAAGTTCATCATCACATTAAAACCAAAGTACATACATAGTTCTCATCTAACAACATATAGCTCTCCAGAGCATCTAATTAATTAAACCATACGTTCAAACTATGTAAAACATTTCAATGCGAAAACAAATGTGATCATAATCGCAACCAAGGTAACAATTGATCCAACAACATAATGATACCAAGCCTCGGTATGAATGGCATATTTTCTAATCTTTCTAATCTTCAAGCGCATTGCATCCATCTTGATCTTGTGATCATCGACGACATCCGCAACATGTAACTCCAATATCATCTTCTCCTCCTCAATTTTTTTATTTTTTTCTTCAACTAAATTTAACCTCTCGACAATAGGGTCGGTTGGAATTTCCGATTCACATACATCCTACATAAATGAAATCCATGTCACGTTGGTCGGCATAATTTTCATAAACAATAAATGAACCAATAGTTATAAAGATAGTATATATACCACATCCGAATCATAGACAGGACGAGGGCCAACGGGGGCGGATACCAAAACCATCGCACTATATAAGATGCAATAATAAAAGTAAGAAAATAATACAAGTATCTATGTAAACATACAAGTAAGAATATTTTTCCCTTTCAAAAAGAAGATAAGAACAAGAGGCTCACCACAGTGGTGCCGCCGATGAGCTCGGCGCGGGTGATCGACGGCGGTGAAGACGGGGACGGGGCATGACGGACCGCTAAACCTAGACAAATATTGAGGAAAATGGAGCTTGAAGGTCGAGCTTGGAGAGGAGAAAGCTTAAGTAGTGTGGCTCGGGCATTCCATCGAACACCTTGTGTGCATAGGAGGTGAGCTAGAGCACCACCAAGTCCTCTCCCCCTCGGCCAGAAAAAAACAGAGCAGTGTGCTCTGCTCTTACGCGAGGGGGTATATATGGGCACCTCATTGGTCCCGGTTGGTGGCATGAACCGGGACTAAAGGGGAGCCTTTGGTCCCGGTTCAAGCCACCAACCGGGACCAATGGTGGTGGGCCAGGAGCAAGGCCATTGGTCCCGGTTCGTCCCACCAACCGGGACCAAAAGGTCCAGACGAACCGGGACCAATGGCCCACGTGGCCCGCCCGCCCCCCTGGGCTCACGAACCGGGTCCAATGCCCCCATGGGTCCCGGTTCTAGACTGAACCGGGACTAATGGGCTGACCCGGCCTGGACCGTTGCCCCCTTTTCTACTAGTGTCTATGGCACTAGAAAAAACTTAGTTGCTCCAATACATATATATTGGTAAACAATTGTTAGGTCCACAAGTGCAAGAATTTATGGCAGCGTCCGGTTACTTCCTCCTTTGAGAAACCATGGTACCAATTCATAGAGATAAATCCATAAGTCTCCATTGAGAAGCACTACTATATAAACCAAAAGATTGATTGTGTCCCTAACACTTCTAGTGAGGTTGAAAATCTCACTAACTTTGTTAATTATAACAAACAATAGATAGATAATTTGGTTTGAAGTATTTTATAGCTTTGAACTGAATAATATATTTAAATAAAAGTGCATATGTATAATTGATTTGGATAGTTTTCTTTAGGAGGTAATCGGACAGGGGTTCATGCATAGGTTTATGACGTAGGACAGGAGTTCATAGGCTCACATGTAGTATTATGGCATAGGTTGAGATCATGTAATTACATTACCTTTGGGGGCTTAATTAACATTAAGAATTTGCACCAGTGTATACATACAACCATAATGAATCTAGTACCTCTATTCTTGTAAAACAAGTGAGAAAATCCCGTTTGTGTTGAAATTCAGTAGGAATCCTCCAAAAAATCCACCGCGTCGATTGAGCCCTTAGTACAAAGTTTTATGTCTTATGTTGAAAGGTTTCAATCAAAAGTAGCTGAATGTGGATCGATACCTCCTTGGGACGATAACCAAGCAATATGAGTTGTTAACATTTCTAGTGAGGTTGTCAATCTTGCTAGCTTTGCTAGTTGTAACAAATAAGAATTAGATAATTTGTTAGGACATATAGCATTTTTTATTGTTGACATCCTCCAAGTGCACATGGCTATGTAACACAGTTCACGGGAAGCAAGTGTCAAACCCACAGGGAGCTAAAGGAAGGCACTACTAGCCTGCAACAACATTGTCGTGTACGCAACTATGTTCGCACGCAAACATAGTTTGAAAATAGTCTGGTCTATCGGTTGCTAGGGAAAGGTAAACCAGGAGATTAACTAAGTACTACTAGAACATAAAATAAATGCTAATACTAAAACCAAGAAATAAACTAAGAACATATTAATATGATGTTTTACTCAAGCAAAGGTGGTTCTAGGTATGGGCCTCTAGTACCTCGATGGCGCTAAATGACGTTAATATATTGACCACGAGCGTAGTTGGGTCACCGCCTCCTATTTATAGCATAGAGTAATTTACTATGGTGGGCGGTCCTTCACATAACATTGCCTCTCATGCATGCACCTTATTGAGACAACTCAATTGTCCTACTTCCTTCGCATATGAATGTCACAGTTAAAGTAGACATTAAAATTGCAAGGATCGGACCAAAGGCATTATTTTTTGTAGACAACCATTGCCCCTAGATATATTGTGCTCCTCTCGATAAAGTAGTGCCTGTCGTCCAAAGGTCTTTATGATCGCACAAAATATCTATCTAATTCTTGCAACCTGGGGAGTTGGATGTCTCTAACTACGCTAGTGGATTGGGCATCTCTAATCACTAAATTACCACAAGGATAAATAAAAACACAAAGAGTCAAACATGAATAAATGACGTCTATCAAATAACAAGCGCACTAGATAACCACACCTATAACCAACAATTACTCAAATAAGCATCACATTAATAAATAGGTTTAAGACTAATTACAGCCCATCAAGGAGATAGTGATGTGGGAGGAAGGAGTGATGGTGATGGAGTCAATGGTGGTGCATGGCCACGCCCCGAAGGTGGTGGCTTCCTTCCCGGCCTTCTTTCAAGGTTGCTGAAAGAACATGCGGTGCCCCCATGTTTGGTTTTGGTAATTGATGACAATCTCTATCGACTAATGGTTGCCTTGAGTTATATTTGAAGGATTTGTCCATAGGCTTTTCTTGAGGTCCATTTGTTGGTTTCAAGGAGAGTATGTGATGACCAAGGTGCTATTCGAGGAATTATCCAAAAATTGGTCATGTGAGAGGTTGATCAAGACTAAGTCAAAGAGTCAATCAAGTTGATCAACTCACAAAGCATGCAAGATGTACCGAGAGGGATCAAGTGATCCCATGGTATGGTAAGTGTTGGGGATATAACTATTGGGTATGAACCGCCCAGGAGGGGCCGGGTTATACCATTGGCAACTTATTAATGAAGATGGCGGGTCATAGCAAGCCCATTGACGACCCAAGACCCAGAGGCGACTAGAGGCCCAAGGGGATGAACCGCCACATGTATATCTTGTATTGTAAGGCAAGCTTAGTTAGTCACCGAGCCGGACACGTTGTGTATGAGCCGGTCGGGACTCTGTAAGCCGCCGGGCGTCAACCTATGTATATAAAGGGATGACCCGACGATGGGTTGAGGACAAGTAACAAACAATCGAGAGCTAGGTCAAGCGTATTCACTCCCTGGTAATCAGAACCCTAGCAATACAACACAAAGCAGGAGTAGGATTTTACCTCGTTGAGAGGGGCCGAACCTGGGTAAACACTCTGTGTCCTTTGTCCCGCTTAACCCCTTCAAGCTAACCTAGTTGTGATGGCTCCACGACTAAGTCCTTGCGCTAGAACATATGTCGTGTTAAGTCCACGACAGTAAGCATTGTCCATTACGCTTTGTGAACTAACCCATGGTCTACGTGAGAGTTCTATGTGGGGTTAGGTATGTTTCCATGAGCTTGCGTCAAGATAAAGATATCATACAACCCAAGGAGAGGATGACATCAAGTGGTGATCATCATCAAGATTGCGGTGTGCAAGTTCAAGTGGAGCATCATGAAGAGATCACGTCCTTGATGCTTGCCGTCCATTGTGGTGACAATGGACTTGTGAAGATGTGCCAAGGAGTGGCTCACCCATAGTGGAGTATGGGGGAGCAATCTACTAGTCTTCATCAAGCTAGCGCAATCAAGAAAGGTGGTACAAGTTGAGGAGGTCAAGATCTTCATCATCTAGCTCAAATGGATTATGCACAAGGCAAAGGTTTGTCCTCAATAGGTTTCTATTTTACCGGTCTCATGGTGTTAGTTGGGAGACCGGATTATAGGATCGATAACTGTACTATCAAGGGGGGCTCTCGAGTGAGTAGCTTATTCGTATCTTTCGTAGAGAGCTCAAACCTTTGCATCTTTGGCATCATATTTCTTGGTTCTTGTTTGGATTTTCTCTTTGTGAGGTTTTAGAGCTTGTGGTTATCTTCGTGACAAGCTCTAGTTCATCGAAAACCGATTTCATATGCATCTTCTTTTGCGCTTTTGGTGTTGGAGTTTTTACCGGTCTTATTTGAGAAAGGGTTCTCATCATTTTATTTTGGGTATTTTCTGAATTGCTATTTACTGATATTTCTATCAATATTGTGTTGGCCCTTGTCTCTAGCTTTCTAACAAACTTGGTTTCATCAAATTCGGAGTTTGTTTGCAAAAGTTGTGGCCGTTTCAATTTTACCGGTTCCCGCATCTCTCTGCCTAGTGCGGGTGCCCGGGGTCCTTGACCCCCGGGTGCCCAAGGTCACCCGAGCCCCTCCATAGTGACCTCGCTGGCCGGTCAGGGTGTCTGGGGTCGTCCGGGGCGCTCCCTCTCCTTCTCTGATCACCTCGGGTGCCCGGGGTCTTGGACCCGGGTGCCCGGGCTCCTCCGCCTCCTCCTCTCGGCCCCCTCCGGGTGCCCGCCCCCTGCCGCTGTGCTTCCCTTGTTCGTTGATACGTCTCCGTCGTATCTATAATTTTTGATTGTTCCATGCCAATATTCTAAAACTTTTACATACTTTTGGCAACTTTTTATACTATTTTTGGGACTAACATATTGATCCAGTGCCCAGTGCCAGTCCCTGTTTGTTGCATGCTTTTTGTTCCGCCGAAAATCCATATCAAACGGAGCCCAAACGGGATAAAAACTGACGGAGATTTTTTTGAAATATATGTGATTTTTTGGAAGAAGAATCAACACGAGACGATGCCCGAGGGGGCCACGAGGCAGGGGGCGCGCCCCAGGGGGTCAGGCGTGCCCTGGGCCCTCGTGGCAACCCCGTAAGGCGGTTGATGCCCTTCTTTCGCCGCAAGAAAACCAATATCCGAATAGAAATCGTGTTAAAATTTTAGCCCAATCGGAGTTACATGGATCTCCGGGAATATAAAAAACGGTGAAAGGCCAGAATCTGAAACACAGAAACAGAAAGAGACAGAGAGACAGATCCAATCTCGGAGCGTCTCTCGCCCCTCCGCCGCCATGGAGGCCATGGACCAGGGGGGAAACCCTTCTCCCATCTAGGGGGAAGGTCAAGGAAGAAGAAGAAGGAGGGGCCCCTCTCCCCCTCTCTCCCGGTGGCGCCGGAAGCCGCCGGGGCCATCATCGTGTGACGGCAATCTACACCAACACCTTCGTCATCTTCATCACCTTCCCCCATCTATCTACAGTGGTCCACTCTCCCGCAACCCGCTGTACCCTCTACTTGAACATGGTGCTTTATGCTTCATATTATTATCCAATGATGTGTTGCCATCCTATGATGTCTGAGTAGATTTTTGTTGTCCTATCGGTAATTGGTGAATTGCTATGATTGGTTTAATTTATTTGTGGTTATATTGCTGTCCTTTGGTGCCCATCATATGAGCGCGCACGTGGATCACACCATAGGGTTAGTTGTATGTTGATAGGACTATGTATTGGAGGGCAAGAGTGACATAAGCTTCAACCTAGCATAGAAATTGATGCATACGAGATTGAAGGGGGACCAATATATCTTAATGCTATGGTTGGGTTTTACCTTAATGAACGTTAGTAGTTGCGGATGCTTGCTAATAGTTCCAATCATAAGTGCATAGAATTCCAAGTCAGGGATGACATGCTAGCAGTGGCCTCTCCCACATAAAACTTGCTATCAGTCTAGTAAAGTAGTCAATTGCTTAGGGACAATTTCGCAACTCCTACCACCACTTTTCCACACTCACTATACTAACTTTATTGCTTCTTTATCTAAACACCCCCTAGTTTTTATTTACGTGCTTTTTATTATCTTGCAAACCTATCCCGTTACACCTACAAAGTACTTCTAGTTTTATACTTGTTCTAGGTAAAGCGAATGTTAAGCGTGCGTAGAGTTGTATCGGTGGTCGATAGAACTTGAGGGAATATTTGTTCTACCTTTAGCTCCTCGTTGGGTTCGACACTCTTACTTATCGAAAGAGGCTACAATTGATCCCCTATACTTGTGGGTTATCATTCGTCCGAGTGCTCAGGGTTTTCCCCCGAGTGCCCGGAGTTTAGTGGCTTTTTCTCTGGGTTGTCCGGGTTCCCGGGGTACAATGGTCATATTTTTCTTGGGGGTATTTATATCCCCCTCCTCCTCCAACCTAAGAAATCTGAGCAAGTTTCTCCCTCACCATTGTTGGCCTCTTGGAGCTTGCTATCTCTCAATCCCTCCATGGATTCTTACTAGTTTTGGGGGGAAAAGAGAGAGGAGATCTAGATCCACATTTCCACCAGTCACTTTCTCCTCTATGTGAGGGGAACCCCTTGGATCTAGATCTTGGAGTTTTTGGTGTTCTCCTTCTTGTTATTTCTCTCATTTTTCTCCATAGCTTTCGTTGCTTTGGTGGGATTTGGGAGTGAGGGACTTGGGCACTCCATGTGCCCTTGCCATTTCATTAGTTGCATCAGTTTGAGTTCTTCATGGTGATACGTGGAAGTGAAAAGTTGAGAAGCTTATTACTCTTGGGTGCTTGGTACCCTAGAGCTTGTTCCTCTTGGGTGCTTGGGTGCCCTAGACGATTGGCGGTGCTTCGGAGCTCAATCATTGTGGTGTAAAGCTCCGGGCAAGCGTCGGGCTAGGTCTCCAATTAGGTTGTGGAGATCGCCCCGAGAAATTTGTACGGGTTTTGGTGACCACCCCCGAGGGTTGCCAAAGTGTACGGGTTCGGTGACCGCCCTCAAGGGTCCCTTAGTGGAATCAAGACATATTGCATTGTGCGAGGGAGTGAGGAGATTACGGTGGCCCTAGTGGCTTCTTGAGGAGCATTGTGCCTCCACACCGCTCCAAACGGATATTAGCATCCGCAAGGGTTTGAACTTCAGGATACATTGTTGTCTCTGCGTGCCTCGGTTATCTCGTACCCGAGCCGTTTAGTTATGCACTTTACTTTGTGATAGCCATAGTATGACATGTTATATATCTTGCTATCACTTAGTTGTTTATCTTGCTTAGCATAGGTTGTTGGTGCACATAGGTGAGCCTAGTTGATTTAGGTTTTGTGCTTCACAAATTAAACGCTAGTTTTATTCTGCATTTGTTCAAGCCTAAACCGTAATTATTTTAAAGCGCCTATTCACCCCCCCCCTCTAGGCGACATCCATGATCTTTCAGTTGCAATGGGTGGAAATGGGCCTTGCAGAGCCTCATAATGCCTCTTGACGTGATGTGGATGATGACTCGAAAGTGGGAGAGATGGATATGATGATGGCCGACGACTAGGGTTGGACACGTATAAATAGCCAGGCTCCATAGGTCTACTCCGTGGATGTGGTTGTTTTCTCTCCTTTGTTCCAAGGGCTTTAGATGCGCTTAGACCTCTCCCAATACCATCCTTGATGTCCAAGGATCATTAAGAACAAAGCAGGGGGAAATTGGTGAAGAATCACTGAGTTACAACGATTCCCATTGCTTAGAACAACTAGTATGACCTCAGGTACAACCGTGTACAGTCGAACCCCACGTCGCCTTCTCTCTTGGAGGCTGCACGTGGAGCTTAGTAATTTGGTCATCATCTCCTCATACGAACTCCGATTTGGGTGTTCTTGAGCTAGTTCAATTCGTGTGAATGAGAGCAATAACTTACTGATATTGGATCTTCAATCTATTTTTGGCAAACTCCATGAAAGATCTTTATCTCGTGCTTGTAATTCCTCCGTATTGAGCCCAATCTTGGTTCTTTCATCATGATAAGTCCTTGGGAGTTCCAAATCACTTATTTTTGTGAAAATGGACTTCCCACTCAATCAACCAGGGGAGTTACAGTTGAGATTACATGACGGGAGGATCTCCAACGGTGCATGGCGTAGCCAAACAATCGTATTTGTCACCCTATTCATCTGAGCTAGCCTATGGCTGATAGTGTTTATTTCTCTCCTAACATGTGATATCACATGTAAACGCCCATGTCCCAGCAAGCGTTTAGTCTCTCCCAGCAACGTATTCGGTGCTTCCGTGATCATGGCAGTCGCAGTGGTATAATCGGTCTCCAAGATAAAGGGGTTCGAGCTCCATTCAAGTGTGACGGACACGCCCTCCATGCATGCTGCTAGCTCTGCTTCAGGTGCGCTAGAGCACCTCGACAGGTAGTGACAGGATGCAAATACCACAATGCCTTGATGATTATGAAGATCGTGCCTCCGCCCCTGATCCATCTATTGCAACAAAAGCTCCATCAAGATTCAGCTTGCACCATCCGTCTGGGAGTTTGGTCCAGTTCCCCGGCGGCCTCAGGTTATCTGCTGGTGATAAGCGATATGTTGTGTGTTTGAGCATGTGGTCATAACTCAAAACCATCTTCCCTCTGGTCGCGGCCATGTTTGGGTGTTGGAGGATACACATGAGAGATTCAATGTAGCTTGACAGGAAGCGATGATAGACTTTTGTAGGAGGCGCCGACTTCTGGTGTGTTAGCTAATTGTGTACATGCCATGTACGCCACAATCTCATGAGCTCATCTTCGCTGCAGCGATCCAACAGGTGAAGTAGCCAGTCCGGTCCCATGTTAATGACGGTATCCAGACGTGGCAATTGCCAGTTCCAAATGACCTACACACACAACAAAACAAAGAAACTAACAAAAACTAAAGACTATTCAATGCTCATGTTAATATTAGTGCAAACTGAAAATCATGCATAATGGACAGGCAATTGTCTCAATGAGACATGATATAATGAGTTATTATGCAACAAATGAGCTCTAAAACGGGTAAAAAATAGAGCCATTAATTTTCAACATAAATAATAACTACAAATAAAAATGCATACATAAAATTGATTTGAAGTTTTCTTATGTGGAAATTAGACCGGGTTCATAGATTGACAAGTAGTATTTCTCATTAAGAGAAGACATAAATATGAGTATAGACATATTTAGTTGATCAGTCAAAGCATTACGAGAAATTATGACATAGATTGAGATCATATTATGTAGACATGTTGTACGTTTGGGAGGCTTGATAATCGAATTTGCACTAATATACAGACACAACCATAATGAATATAGTACTACCTATATTCCTTTAAAACGAATGATAACATAGGAGAAATTTCCGTGGGTGGAAATCTTGTAGGAATCCTCTAATATCATCGGCATTGAATGAGCCCTTAGTAGGAAGTTCTACATCTTCGGTTGAAAGGTTTCAATCAAAAGTAGTTGAATGTGAATCGACGATTGGGGAGGACAACCCAGCCTCGATGAGTTGTTAGCAACATGCGAGTTGACTTGTGGGCTGTCATGCCCATATGTGGCACATCTTGCCCGTGATTTCCTAAAGGATAATTGGCCTAAAGGTATATATATATATATATATATATATATATATATATATATATATATATATATATATATATATAATCATGGGGAGAATTAATAATGTCTTGGCCACTGCTATTATACTCGCCCGCGCGAGGCTTGCTTTTGCATTCAAAATCTCATAGTCTTCACGAGTATGACGTCCCATCTGCACTATCTTGGCGGTCCTCGTTGATCGGTGGTAGGATATGATTCGTCCAGGGAATGAGTGTACGTAGTCTACACTGGTACAACCTTCTCCTCCGTCTCAAAAGATAAGACGGCGTTTTAGGCTAGTTAGTAGTCATAACTTGCTGATGATGGATTGATCCTAGCTTTGACCTCTGCAAGGAGAGCAATAATGCACACGTATTTTACACTCCTTGCCTAAAATGTTTCGAATTATGAATAATATCCCCTAAAATGTATTATGTGGCAGCTGCATCAAGATGGTGCACTTGTGACGAATTTACACGCGAGCTCTGCATAGCGTATGCACACAACTAACATCACATGCATGCATGCATGCAATACAAGGCGAAGCATAACGCCATCAATATTCGGGAAAAACATTTGGGCCGTTTGCTCCGAAAACACGCACCGACTGTTAGGTCGTTTGCGCCCGCCACTGCTTGCTTGCCTGTTCCGTACTAGTGACTCACTGGAGATGGATAATCTTCATCCGTCTAATCATATGCTGCATTTGCGATCAATCCATTGACTTTGTACAGATGGTTACGTGTTCCATTACGGGACGATTTAACAAGGGAGGAATGTGCTGCATACCGTCCCGTGAGCTAGCTATATAAGCAGTAGCTACCATTCAAGGCCTTGCATATCTCAAGACATTATTGGTAGTTGCAAGGACGTACGGACTTGCAAGAGCTGAGCAATGGAGGGTGGCCGGGAGCTTACGGTTCTCCTCCTGGTGCTCCTGCTGGTCGGCCTCGCTGGCTCGAGCCCTCTGCCGGAGCCGGTGGTCTGTGCCCACGGCACGTCGGACTGCACTGTCTCCAACGCGTACGGCTCCTTCCCTGACCGCACCGTCTGCCGCGCGGCCAACGCCACCTTCCCGCGCACCGAGAAGGAGCTGGTCGCGGCCGTGGCGGCCGCGGTGGCGGCCAAGCGCAAGGTGAAGGTGGCCACCAAGCACTCCCACAGCTTCCCCAAACTGGCCTGCCCCGGCGGCCGCGACGGCACCATCATAAGCACGGAGCGGCTCAATCGGGTGTAAGCGTCGAGGTCGCCAAGGGGCTTATGACGGTGGAAAGCGGCATGGTGCTCCGCGACCTGATCCAGGCCGCCGCCGAGGCAGGGCTCGCGCTGCCGCACTCGCCCTACTGGTCAGGGCTCACCATCGGAGGCCTGCTGGCCACGGGCGCGCACGGCAGTTCGCTCAAGGGTAAGGGCGGCGCCGTATGTGGTCGGGATGAGGATCGTCACGCCGGCGCCCAAGAGCCAAGGGTTCGCGGTGGTACGGGAGCTCTGCGCCGACCATCCCGACCTCGACGCGGCCAAGGTTTCCCTCGGCGTCCTGGGCGTCGTTTCCCAGGTACGTGGCTCAAGAAATGCCTTTGCATGCGTATATACTCTTCGTTTTATTAGGCTGCCCACATATGCCATGCCATGGCATGTGGTACGGTATGTGTATATCTGCTGCAAAATGTGTACTCTAAGAATAAATGTTTTGTTTAAGAATTGTTATTAAAACCAAACGGAATTTGTTACTTTCTTGGTGCACAAGTTAATTAAGTCATTAATTAGTTCTCTCCTGATTTTTTAATCTTTTTTTCATGGATATGTGCAGGTTACACTGGCCTTGGAGCCGATGTTCAAGCGGTCGGTGACGTTCGTGACACGCGATGACTCTGACATGGCAGAGCAGGCCGTTGTGTGGGGTGGCCTCCACGAATTTGGCGATATGGTGTGGCCGCCACAGCAGCGCAATGTGATTTACCGCAAGGACGATCGCGTGGCCATCACGTCAGTGGGTAACGGCCTCAATGACTACCTGGCCTTCCGCTCCACTGCGACGGCCGACCTCATCAGCGGCAGAGTCATGCAGGAGCTTCTTGAGAAGAAGAACAACACCGTCGCTCGGTGCAAGGAGGCACCCACGTCAGTATCGCTGTTTGAGAAGGCAGCATATGGCTTTACAAACAACGGCAGCTTATTCATGGGGTACCCAGTGGTAGGATTCCAGCACAGCATCCAAGCGTCCGGTTCGTGTCTCGACAGCCCAGAAGATGCACTCCTCACCACGTGTCCGTGGGACCCCCGCATCCGGGGAATCTTCTTCTACAACAATGCCTACAGCATCGCGCTCTCTAGGGTATCAGCATTCATCGCCGACATGAAGCAGCTCCGTAACAGCAACCCGAAGGCCTTCTGCGGAATCGACGCCGGTTTGGGTATTCTCCTCCGCTATATCAAGGCGTCTTCTGCCTACCTCGGCAAGCCAGAGGACTCGATCGACTTTGATATTACCTACTACCGGAGTTACACGAAGGGTGAGCCCAACCCATACTTTGGTGTGCTCGACGAGCTCCAACAGATGGCGCTACGCAAATATGGCGCCATCCCTCACCGGGGCAAAAACCGCAACTTTGCCTTTGAAGGTGTCATTGCCAAGTACCCTGAGGCCAGCAAGTTCCTAGAGGTGAAGAGAAGGTACGACCCCGATGGGATCTTCTCGAGCGAATGGAGTGACCAGGTGCTCGACATTAATGGGAGCTCGATAATTGTCGAGAAGGGTTGCGCCATTGAGGGGCTTTGCGTCTGCTCAGAAGACTCGCATTGTGCACCGGAGCAGGGTTACTACTGTCGCCCTGGGAAGGTGTACACGGAGGCGAGGGTCTGCTCGTTCCAACACATCTGATGCGTTCAGGTGGTTGCATTGAAATTATTTCTGCCGCATGTCCTTGGATACTTTTCTGAACATTATGCTTTTGCTTGTAAGGTTTATGTGTGTCCCGTGGTGATAATAACAAGTGTCCTATGTGAAGCTGTTCCTTCGCCGGTATGATTGTTGGTTGGTTTGATACACTAGTGCTTTTCATTTCGGTTTATATTTTCTTGTAACTCTGTTTTGTTGTCCTTTGACAATGCATTCCGGCTCCCAAGTTAATTAGAATGGTTGTATGGGAAAAAATCTTAAAACTATTTGCTATGTGACATGCTGATCTGGTTTTCTTGCACACAGTTTTATGTCAGCCAATCATTTGTGGTCTCTTAAAACTTGTAGAATTCATTAATATAGAAAGTGGTGCATATCTAAAAAAAATATCCATACATCTAAAAAATGTTCATGCAATGTAAACAATTTGTATGCACCACTAAACAAATGTTCAATGTATTTATAAAATGTTTTAAAAGTACTTGAAAAAGTATGCATCATATATTTGGAAAAATTTCAATGTGCATCAAAAAAATATTCTGTGTGTATACGAATTTTGTAAAATTTGTATTCAGAAAATGTTCAACTTGTATATGAAAAAATGTTGATCATGTATTTTAAATAAATGGTCAAGCTGTATCTGAAAAATGTCTCGTGTGTAATTAAAATGCTCAACATGTACGGAAAAGTTTTTAAAATAAATTTGAAAAATGTTTAATAAGTAGACCAAAAAAGATCAAACATGTATTTAAAAAATGGTCATCATGTATTTGAAAAATGTTCGATGTGCATCAAACACATGTTTAACGTGTGTAGGAAAAATGAAGAAGGTGTGAAAAGTAGACATCAATTTGAAACAAAAAGGGAAATAAGAAATGAACAGAGAAAAATAAAGAACCAAAAGAAAAACTAATGAAAACTGAAAATAAAAACACAGAAAAAGAGAAAAGAACAACTTATGGAACCTTCCCAAAACCGATGGAAGATTCCACAAACCGGTGCAGAACCACTCACTAAACGCATCATATTGGATCGCCTATCGTAACAATTGCCTACTACAAGACGGTACACAGTCACGCACTAGGTGAGATATAGCTCTCGCGCTATTTCAAGGCGGATATAACACTCACTTATGGCAAGTTCTTTTAGGGACATGGCCAAGTAGTCGACGAGGTGGAGGTATTGTTGTCGGTTTAGTGCGGCTTTGGCCAAGGTTCCATTTGGGTGTTTTATTTTCCTTTTCTACATATTTTAGAGGTTTAATTGGGTTCTTTCTGATTTTTCTATTTTGGGCTTTATTTTTCATTTTTGAATAACATTTTCTCAAATACACGTTGAACATTTTTCAAATACATATTGAACATTTTTCAGATACACGTCAAACATTTTTAAATGTATGTTAAACACTTGTTAAACACGTGAACATATTTTATTGCTTGCTTGGGCTCGCTTCCCCACCGATTTGCCGACCGGAGACACCGACTTCCTTACCTGGTGGGCCTCCTCCTGTGCTCTCGCGCCCGCTTCCATGCGTAAAGGCCTGTCCTCCCTCATGATCCTTACCGCTTGGTGGATTTGGAAGCATAGAAACAGCCGCACCTTCGACGGGGACCGACCCTCTGTCTCCCACCTGTGCTCCACCATCAAGGACGAAGCACGCTTTTGGGCCCAGGTCGGCGCCGCCGCGATCACCAACATCATCCTAGAGCGCTAGGCTAGGGTTTTCTTGGGGATGAGCAACCCCATCTGTTTGCTCGACGTCCACTTCCATGCCTCCCTTTTGTGTACATGGCAGTGTGTCGTCCGAATCCCATGCTGTAAACACTCTCCTTCTATCAATGGAAAGATACGCATCCTTAGCGTATTCGCGAAAAAATGAACATATTTTATATGTTATTGACATTTTTCATTGCACCCTCTTTTTACATTTCATGAATATTTTTAAATATTATGATGAATAATTTTTACATATGTGAATATTTATTGAATGTATTTAACATTTCGTTGAATGCTATGAACATGTTTTAATGAGCAGTTTATAGAACTTGTGGAAAAAGGTTGAATAGTATGAACGTTTTAAAAATATCATGAATATTTTATCAAATGCCATAAACACTTCACTAAAAATGCGCGAACTTTCTTGGCCTGTGTGAACAAATTAGATGATATGTTTCGTCAGCTACATTCTTATGCCAAGGAGAATGGCATTTCAGTGAGGAAAGAATATGAATACACTCAAAACAACTTTTATAATATGTTTAATCTTCCACTATATACTATTCCCCTCCAGCAATATCATGAGCTACATATTTCAATCAATAGCCTAAACATGGATCTCATTCCACACATATGGAATTTTTGAGGTCAGCATACCAAATATTCAAATAGGAAGGTTTATGACACTCTCATTGGCAACCCTCAAAAGGATACTGCACCTTTTCAGTGGGTATGAAAATCCTCTGTTTTGCTTAAACAGAGGTTGTTTTTCTAGGTTCTCATACAATATAGATTAAGCACTATGTGGGGGAAAAATCTTTCATATTCACAATTACGAATGTGTACTATGTGATGAAGCTTGCACTGAGGATCTTATGCAACTGTTGTTTAGATGTGACTTCAGCGAAAACTTCTGGCTATATCTTGGGATGGAATGGAACACTGATCTACTTAGATATTATTCAGACGTTGATCAATGGCACAAACATAATGATTTTTAGTTGCTTCAAAGAGGTGCTCAATGTTAAATTATAGATGGGCCTTGGCCCATATAAGACAATAATTAATGGTTAATCTCTAAGGCCCATGTAGGTGTATGACAAGTGGTGGGAAGTTTAGTACCACCTCACAAGTTGAGGAGAGTTGAGACCCCTTTATAAGGGTTGCTCTTCCACTAGCCATTGAGAAGAGGAGTGGTACACAGGTGCTCCTCCTCCGTCGCTTGCCTTGCCTCGCCTCTGAGACGTTGGACCGTGGCGTTTGCTTCCCTCCCTGACGGCATATATATTGGAGGCGCTTACCAGTGAAGCCAACACACTAACTCCCTTCTTCCCTTCCACTACTCCCGCAACACCAACATCGTTACGGAAGAAGACACCTCCAAGAAGGTTGCGGAGAAAGTCGAAGCTGCTGCCACCGCGGTGGCCCTAGCCTACTCTACCAGAGGGCATGACTTCTTCATCCCCTACTTACTCGTAGTTCATGTGCTAGCCGTTTATGCTTTGTTCATGGATGATTCAGTTCTATGTTCCTTACGTGCTCATATGTTTAGGTATCTGTATGAGTTGCATAGTATGAATGCCATGCTTATTATTTACTTGTGGATTAGATTAATAAAAATGTGCTAATATATCCATCACTAATCACAAAAATGTTATCATCATTAACCACAAAGATCTGAATCTGAACCAATGCATATATGCTTCCAAGGAAAGTTTCCAACTCGTAATAAGACAACCACACATTTGAACATACCCATTTATTAATAAAAAATGAGATACAGTAGGGGTCTTCCCTACTGTATTATGCTAGAGAAGAGAACAATTTTTTTGATACACATCGGAGATTTCTGGTAAAAAAATCTTAATATCTTTTCATAAAATTTTAGAATTTAACAAAAAGGGGGAAGTGAAAAGAAAAACAGAAATTACTTGTACGTTCGCAGCTTTGCCTAGACTCGTTGAAAGGCTTGATAGCGTGTTGGGCCTGACCCATTTAGAGGTAATGTGCTCATCCGGCAACAAGGGAGACATACACTCACCTCTGTTTTTTTTGAAAGGAACACCATTGCATTCCATCATATAACAGGGCTGGACAAATCTCCAGCTACAACGTCATTTACAAAATCTGGAAACTGGCCAAGCCAAATCTCAGATATGCCAGCTTCTAATTTAGCACCATACGCTGCTAAAGAGTGTGCGACTACATTACAAGACCTAGGACATGATACAATAGAAACACCACTGAATCCCACATGCAACTGGAACTTAATATCTTTGAAAACAGCTCCTAGAGTTGACATATCATATTCTTCAGTGCGAACCGCATTCTTAAGTTGCACAGAGTCAGTTTCTAACATTACTCTGTTACAACCCATTTGGATGGCTATGTTTATGGCATAAAGCATCGCCAAAGCCTCCGAATGAAGCGCACTTGAGACTCGCTCCAGATTACCTGCACTAGCAGCCATCACCATACCACAATCATCTCTGATTACAAACCCCATCCTCACTTTGTGTTTTCCAAGAAAGCGTCGTCTGTGTTGATTTTCAAAATTTCTGCTGGAGGCCTATGTTGGGGATCGTTGCAAAAATTAAAAAATTTCTACCATCATCAAGATCAATCTATGGAGAGACTAGCAACGAGAGAGATGGGAGTGTATCTTCATACCCTTGAAGATCGCAATACGGAAGCATAACAAGAACGCGGTTGGTGGAGTCGTACACGCAGCGATTCAGATCGTGGTCGATTCCGATCTAACACCGAACAGACGGCGCCTCCGCGTTCAACACACGTACAACCCGGGGACGTCTCCTCCTTCTTGATCCAGCAAGGGGAGAGGAGAAGTTGAGGAAGAGCTCCGACAATACGACGACGTGGTGGTGGAGCTTGCAGTTCTTCGACAGGGCTTCGCCAAGCACTGATACTACGGAGAAGGTATCACTAGTAGAAAAAGGGTCAAACGTGAAGCACATTAGTGCCGGTTTGATTTTGGCCCGGTACTAATGATACCATTAGTGCCGGTTCGTGTTGAACCTTTAGTACCGGTTCGTGGCACGAACCGGTACTAAAGAGGTGGTGGCAGGCTGGCGTCAGGCCGGGGCCCCACGATCACCTTTAGTACCGGTTCGTGCCATGAACCGGTACTAAAGGGGTCTGACCTATAGAACCGGTTTGTGACACAAACCGGCACTATAGGGCAATTTTCAAACTCTACCCCCCCCCCTGTGTGTCGCCATTGCAGTTCTGAAAAAATCAAAAGAAAATGATAAAAACTTCAAAAAATAAAATCCTTCGAGAGGTAGTTATATTACTACATCTACTAGTTAGGAAAATTTAAAAACTATAATTTGGACATGTTTTGCAAAAAGTGTAGGGAAAATGTAAAACGGCTATAACTTTTGCATACGATGTCGGAAAAAAACGTATAATATATCAAAAAATTCAGCACGAAAATCCGCATCCAATGGAGACGGCCTACGGCCTGTTTGGAATTTTTTAGAATCCTCAAATTCCAAAAGGAAAAAAAGATATGGTCAAATTTTAGTATATTTAAAAAAATTTGGTTAAATCTGGTCAAACTACTTATTCAAGAAGTATTAATGTTACTACATAATTATTCAAGAATATTAGTGTTACTAAATAATTATTTCAATTTTTTGAATTTTAGTCAAATCTGGTCAAACTATGGTCAAACTTATTCAAAAAATATTAGCGTTACTAAATAATTACTGTTTTTTAGAATAATAGTTTCAAACTCAAACGGTGAAATGTGTGACTTCATGCTCAAGCTAAACTCCTGAGGGTTAATAGGATTGACATCTTACTATTGTCAAGAAAACAACAAGTGCAGACTCGGAAACGAAGGAGAATAGAACCCGAAAGTTAAGCGTGCTCGGGCTGAAGTAGTGAGAGGGATGGGTGACCGGTCGGGAAGTTAGATGATTTGGAATGAGTGATCCACACTTGAGCAGTTAGAGCATCTCCAACAGCCGCGCTAAACTAGCGCCGCGCCGAAAAATTAGGCCGTTTTAGCGCGCGCGCAACGCGGCGGATCACTCCAGCAGGCGCGCAAAAACGACGCGCGCGCTATAACGGGTTGGGCGCGCGGTCGAAAACACTTAGCCACGCGGTGTATTTCGGGCGCCCACTGCAGCGCGCGGCACACTCCAGCGCTCGCGGCCGCACTTCCTCTCCCACTTCCACCCCCCGTCCGGCCGCGCCGCCGCCGCCGCCCGCGCCCCCCGGCGACCGTTCAGGCTTCCCCGGCCTATCCCCGCGCGCCCGCGCTTACGCCCCATCCCCTCCTAGTCCCGCCGGCGCTCGCGCGCCTCCGTCGTCCGAGGAACAGCGCCCGAGCGCTCGCTGCCACGCTGCGCCCGCAAGGTGTTTGACAAAACGCCTACAAGGTATGTATTGCTCAAACTTCATGAATTTGATGCATGTTTTGAATTGTAATTTTTATAGTATAGTATTGAACATTGTAGATGAGTTCGTCGTATGATTCTTCCGAAGAAGAATTTGATATGAAAGAGGAGGAGGATCTTGCAATGATACTAGCTATGCATATAAAAAAAACTGAAGCACGGTGGTTCGGTTATGGGTCGGCAGAAAATTTGGAGGGATAGGATCGATGCCCACAACAGATTGATCAGGCATTATTTTGCGGAGAATCCCATATACCCCGAGTCGTATTTTCGTCGCCGGTTTAGGATGAGCACCGAGTTGTTGAGGCGCATTGCAGAGAAACTAGCGAGCCATGACCGTTTTTTCAGCAAAGGAGGAATGCCGCCGGAGAGCTCGGGCATAGCACCTTTCAGAAGGTGACAGCCGCTTTGCGTATGTTGGCATACGGTATACCGGCTGATCTTGTTGATGATCACTTGGCTATGGGTGAGAGCCAAGCCATCATGTGTGTCAAGCGCTTTGCAGTGGGAATTGTGCAAGTGTTTGGCGAGCAGTATTTGAGATCGTCCAATGTTGAAGACGTCACAAGGCTATTGGCGATGAACAAAGCTCACGGTTTTCCTGGCATGCTTGGCTCAATAGATTGCATGCATTGGAGTTGGAAGAATTGTCCAAAGGCATGGCATGGGCAATTCCACGACCAAAAAAAGGGTTCCACTATAATCCTTGAAGCGGTGGCCGATCAGGAGACTTGGATTTGGAATGCATTCTTTGGAATGCCTGGATCTTTGAATGACATCAAGGTTGTCAACCGGTCACCACTGATGAATAAGATTGCAAACGGTGAGTTGCCACCGGTGCAGTTTGTAGCAAATGGCCGTACGTACAACTATGGCTATTATCTAGCGGATGGCATCTATCCAAAGTGACAAACCTTCGTGAAGCCGTTGAAAAAGCCGGAAGGTAAGAAAAATCTTGACTTCCACAATGCTCATGCGGCGGCTAGAAAATATGTGGAGAGAGCATTTGGGATTTTGCAAGCCCAATTTGCTATTGTGAGAGGACCGGCTAGATTTTGGGATCAAAAAATGCTTTGGTACATCATGCACGCTTGTGTGATCATGCACAACATGATCATCGAGAATGAGCGTGGCCATGATTTAGACTACTCACAGTATGAGCTCTTGGGATATCCCGTGCGAGTGCGACGGAGGGCTGAAAGGGTAGCCCGTTTTATTGCCTCCTATCATGCCATTCGGCGTCCCGCAACGCACAATGAACTTCAGAATGATTTGATTGAAAAATGGTGGGCATGACATGGACGACAAAGAGCATGATGATATCTGCATTCGACATTGTATTGTTCATGAACTATTTGTTGTGTTTATTGCATTTGTTGTACTGAACGATAAAATATTTGTTTGAGTTGTAATGATAACGAAATTGAACTATTTATTGTTGATTTATTTTGTTTGTTTGATCATTTTTGCTCATAATACATGTATATGTGGTTTGTGCGGCGCGCGCGCGCTGCATTATAGCGCGGCTGCTGGAGCCAGCACAGGCGGGCGCGCTAAACCAGCCGAAGCGCGCGTGGAAAACAGGTTTTTTGCGCGCGGCGCTTAGCGCGGCTGTTGGAGATGCTCTTAAGAGAGGTGATTAGAGACTAAATCATCAAATAATTCAAAAAAATCAAAAATAAAAAAAATCAATTTTTTTTCCAAAATTTTCAAAAAAAAATTCAAAAAAAACCTTTAGTACCGGTTGGTAACACCAACCGATACTAAAGGTCCCCCATACCAGGGCGTGAACTCACGCCACGTGGTGGCACTTTAGCATCGGTTCGTGCCGAACCGGTACTAAAGGGGGGGGGCTTTAGTGCCCACCCTTTAGTGCCGGTTATGGAACCGGCACTAAAGGCCCTTACGAACCGGCGGTAAAGCTCCGTTTTCTACTAGTGTATTGGGGAGGGAGAGGGATGCGCCAGGGGAAAGGGTGCGGCAGCCCTCCAACCTCCCCTCTATTTATAGGGGCAAGGGAGAGGGGGGCCGGCCCCCTCCAGATGGATCTAGAGGGGGGGCGGCCAAGGGGGGGAGGCTTGCCCCCCAAGCCAAGGGGGCGCCCCCTTTAGGGTTCCCCCCAACCCTAGGCGCATGGGCCCTAGGGGGGTTTGGCGCCCAGCCCACCTAGGGGCTAGTTCCCCTCCATATTAAGCCCATAGGGCCCTACGGGGCAGGTGGACCCTCCCGGTGGACCCCCAGAACCCTTTCGGTGGTCCCGGTACAACACCAATAAACCCCCGAACACTTCCGGCAACCGAATAAGGACTTCCCATATATAAATCTTTATCTCCGGACCATTCCGGAACTCCTTGTGATGTCCGGGATCTCATCCGGGACTCCGAACAACATTCGGTAACCACGTACATACTTTCCCTATAACCCTAGCGCATCGAACTTTAAGTGTGTAGACCCTACGGGTTCGGGAACCATGTAGACATGACCGAGACATCTCTCCGGCCAATAACTAATAGCGGGATCTGGATACCCATATTGGTTCCCACATGTTCCACGATGATCTCATCGGATGAACCACGATGTCGAGGATTCAATCAATCCCGTATACAATTCCCTTTGTCCATCGGTATGTTACTTGCCTGAGATTCGATCATCGGTATCCCAATACATCGTTCAATCTTGTTACCGGCAAGTCACTTTACTTGTTCTGTAATGCATGATCCCGTGACTAACTCCTTAGTCACTCTGATCTCATTATGATGATGCATTACTAAGTGGGCCCAGAGATACCTCTCCGTCATACGGAGTGACAAATCCCAGTATCGATTCGTGCCAACCCAACAGACACTTTTGGAGATACCCGTAGTGCACCTTTTTAGCCACCCAGTAACGTTGTGATGTTTGGCACACCCAAAGCATTCCTACAATATCCGGGAGTTGCACAATCTCATGGTCTAAGGAAAAGATACTTGACATTAGAAAAGCTTTAGCAGACGAACTACATGATCTTGTGCTATGCTTAGGATTGGGTCTTATCCATCACATCATTATCCTAATGATGTGATACCGTTATCAACGACATCCAATGTCCATGGTTAGGAAACCGTAACCATCCATTGATCAACGAGCTAGTCAACTAGAGGCTCACTAGGGACATGTTGAGGTCTATGTATTCACACGTGTATTACGATTTCCGGATAACACAATTATAGCATGAACAATTGACACTTATCATGAACAAGGAAATATAATATTAACCATTTTATTATTGCCTCTAGGGCATATTTCCAACAGTCTCCCACTTGCACTAGAGTCAATAATCTAGTTACATTGTGATGAATCGAACACCCATAGAGTTCTGGTGTTGATCATGTTTTGCTCATGGAAGAGGTTTAGTCAACGGATCCGCGACATTCAGGTCCGTATGCACTTTACATATATCTATGTCTCCATCTTGAACATTTTCACGAATGGAGTTGAAACGATGCTTGATATGCCTGGTCTTCTTGTGAAACCTGGGCTCCTTGGCAAGGGCGATAGCTCCAGTGTTGTCATAGAAGAGAGTCATCGGGCCCGACGCATTGGGAATAACTCCTAGGTCGGTAATGAACTACTTCATCCAGATTGCTTCATGTGCTGCCTCCGAGGCTGCCATGTACTCCGCTTCACATGTAGATCCCGCCACAACGCTTTGCTTGCAATTGCACCAGCTGACTGCCCCACCATTCAAAATATACACATATCTGGTTTGCGACTTGGAGTCATCTAGATCTGTGTCGAAGCTAGCATCAACGCAACCCTTTACGACGAGCTCTTCGTCACCTCCATAAACGAGAAACATATCCTTAGTCCTTTTTCAGGTACTTTAGGATATTCTTGACTGCTATCCGGTGTTCCATGCCGGGATTACTTTGGTACCTTCCTACCAAACTTACGGCGAGGTTCACATCAGGTCTGGTACACAGCATGGCATACATAATAGAACCTATGGCCGAGGCATAGGGGATGACACTCATCTTTTCTCTATCTTCTGCCGAGGTCAGGCATTGAGTCGTGCTCAATCTCATACCTTGCAATACAGGCAAGAACCCCTTCTTGGACTGATCCATATTAAACTTCTTCAATATCTTGTCAAGGTATGTGCTTTGCGAAAGACCAATGAGGCGTCTCGATCTATCTCTATAGATCTTGATGCCTAATATGTAAGCAGCTTCTCCAAGGTCCTTCATTGAAAAACACTTATTCAAGTAGGCCTTTATGCTTTCCAAGAATTCTATATCATTTCCCATCAATAGTATGTCATCCACATATAATATGAGAAATGCTACAGAGCTCCCACTCACTTTCTTGTAGACACAGGCTTCTCCATAAGTCTGCGTAAACCCAAACGCTTTGATAATCTCATCAAAGCGAATGTTCCAACTCCGAGATGCTTGTACCAGCCCATAGATTGAGCGCTGGAGCTTGCATACCTTGTCAGCATTCTTAGGATCGGCATTACCATCTGTATCTGTCTTCTTCTTAAAGATCCATTTATTCTCTATGGCTTGCCGGTCATCGGGCAAGTCTGTCAAAGTCCATACTTCATTTTCATACATGGATCCTATCTCGGATTTCATGGCTTCAAGCCATTTGTTGGAATCCAGGCCCACCATCGCTTCTTCATAGTTCACAGGTTCACCATTGTCTAACAACATGATTTCCAGGACAGGGTTGCTGTACCACTCTGGTACGTCCATTTTGCATCATGCTTTTATATCAATATTCTCCCTAATACGTCCATTTTGCATCATGCTTCGAAGTTTCATGATCATCATCATTAACTTCCTCTCTAGTCGGTGCATGCACCACAGAAACATCTTCCTAAGCTGCGCTACCCTCCGGTTCAAGAGACAGTACCTCATCAAGTTCTACTTTCCTCCCACTTACTTTTTTCCAGAGAAACTCTTTCTCTAGAAAGGATCCATTCTTGGCAACAAAGACCTTGCCTTCGGATCTGAGGTAGAAGGTATACCAAATAGTTTCCTTAGGGTATCCTATGAAGACGCATTTTTCTGATTTGGGTTCGAGCTTTAAAGGTTGAAGTTTCTTGACATAAGCATCGCATCCCCAAACTTTCAGAAATGACAGCTTAGGTTTCTTCCCAAACCATAATTCATACGGTGTCGTCTCAACGGATTTCGACGGAGCCCTATTTAAAGTGAATGCGGCAGTCTCTAAAGCATAACCCCAAAATTATAGCGGTAGATCAGTAAGAGACATCATAGATCGCACCATATCCAATAGAGTGCAATTACGATGTTCGGACACACCATTAAGCTGAGGTGTTCCAGGCGGCGTGAGTTGTGAAACAATTCTACATTTCCTTAAGTGTGTGCCAAATTCGTGACTCAAATATTCTCCTTGATACGTCCATTTTGCATCATGCTTTTATATCAATATTTATTGCATTATGGGTTGTTGTTACACGTTATGTCACAATACTTATGCCTATTCTCTCTTATTTTACAAGGTTTACATAAAGAGGGAGAATGCCGGCAGCTGGGATTCTGGGCTGGAAAAGGAGCAAATATTAGAGACCTATTCTGCACAGCTCCAAAAGTCCTGAAACTTCACGGAAGTCGTTTTCAGCATATATAAAAAATAATGAGCGTAAGAAGTTCCAGAGGGGGGCCACACCCTGCCCACGAGGGTGGGGGCGCGCCCTACCCCCTGGGCGCCCCCCTGTCTCGTGGGTCCCCTGGTGGCCCTCCGATGCCCATCTTCTGCTATATGGAGTCCTTCGATGAGAAAAAAACCAGAAGCAAGCTTTCGGGACGAGACTTCGCCGCCACAAGGCGGAACCTTGGCGGATCCAATCTAGGGCTCCGGCAGAGCTGTTCTGCCGGGGACACTTCCCTCCGGGAGGGGGAAATCATCACCATCGTCATCACCAACGATCCTCTCATAGGTAGGGGGTCAATCTCCATCGACATCTTCACTAGCACCATCTCCTCTCAAACCCTAGTTCGTCTCTTGTATCCAATTCTTGTCTCTAAGTCTGGGATTCGTACCTGTGGGTTGCTAGTAGTGTTGATTACTCCTTGTAGTTGATGCTAGTTGGTTTATTTGGTGGAAGATCATATGTTCAGATTCTTTATGCATATTAATACTCCTCTGATTATGAACATGAATATGCTTTGTGAGTAGTTACGTTTTTTCCTGAGGACATGGGAGAAGTCTTGCTATTAGTAGTCATGTGAATTTGGTATTCGTTCGATATTTTGATGAGATGTATGTTGTCTCTCCTCTAGTGGTGTTATGTGAACGTCGACTACATGACACTTCACCATTATTTGGGCCTAGAGGAAGGCATTAGGAAGTAATAAGTAGATGATGGGTTGCTAGAGTGACAGAAGCTTAAACCCTAGTTTATGCGTTGCTTCGTAAGGGGCTGATTTGGATCCATATGTTTCATGCTATGGTTAGGTTTACCTTAATACTTTTGTTGTAGTTGTAGATGCTTGCAATAGAGGTTAATCATAAGTGGGATACTTGTCCAAGTAAGGGCAGTACCCAAGCACCGGTCCACCCACATACCAAATTATCAAAGTACCGAACGTGAATCATATGATCGTGATGAAACCTAGCTTGACGATAATTCCCATGTGTCCTCGGGAGCGCTTTTCTCTATATAAGAGTTTGTCCAGGCTTGTCCTTTGCTACAAAAAGGATTGGACCACCTCGTTGCACTTTATTTACTTTTGTTACTTGTTGCTCGTTACCAATTATTTTATCACAAAACTATCTGTCACATACAATTTCAGTGCTTGCAGAGAATACCTTACTGGAAACCGCTTATCATTTCCTTCTGCTCCTCGTTGGGTTCGACACTCTTACTTATCAAAAGGACTACGATAGATCCCCTATACTTGTGGGTCATCAAGACTCTTTTCTGGCGCCATTGCCGGGGAGTGAAGCGCCTTTGGTAGGTGGAATTTGGTAAGGAAAAATTTATATAGTGTGCTGAAATTTACTGTCACTTGTTACTATGGAAAGTAATCCTCTGAGGGGCTTGTTCTGGGTATCTTCACCCCGACCAGTAGAGCAAAGAGTTGCTCCTCAACCTACTGAACCTATTGAGAATGAAAATGTCTACTTTGAGATTCCTTCGGGTATGATAGAAAAACTGCTAGCTAATCCTTTTACAGGAGATGGAACAAAGCATCCTGATGAGCACCTAATATATGTGGATGAAGTTTGTGGATTATTTAAGCTTGCAGGTGTGCCCGATGATATTACTAAGAAGAAGGTCTTCCCTTTATCTTTGAAGGGAGACGCATTGACATGGTATAGGCTATGTGATGATATGGGATCATGGAACTACAAAGGATTGAAATTGGAATTTCATCAGAAGTTTTATCCTATGCATCTTGTTCATCGTGATCACAATTATATATATAATTTTTGGCCTCGCGAAGGAGAAAGCATCGCTCAAGCTTTGGGGAGGATTAAATCAATGTTATATTCATGCCCCAATCATGAGCTCTCAAGAGAAATGATTATTCAAAAATTTTATGCTTGGCTTTTGGATAACGATCACACCATGCTCGATACTTCTTGTGCTGCTCTTTTATGATGAAGAGTATTGAATTCAAATGGGATTTATTGGAAAGAGTTAAACTCAACTCTGAATACTGGGACCTCGACGAAGGTAAGAAGTCAGGTATGACACCTAAGTCTGATTGTGTTAAATCTTTTATGGATACCGATGTTTTCCGTAAATTTAGCACTAAAATATGGACTTGACTCTGAGATAGTAGCTTCGTTCTGTGAATCTTTTGCTACTCATGTTGATCTCCCTAAGGAGAAGTGGTTTAAATATCATCCTCCCATAAAAGTAAAAGTAGCTGCACCTATTAAAGTTGAAGAAAATACTATCACTTATAATGATCCTATTGTTCGTACTGCTTATGTTGAGAAACCACCTTTTCCTGTTAGGATAAAAGATCATGATAAAGTTTCAACTGTGGTTTGTAAAAGCAATATTAGAACTTATACACCTACTGAGCAAGTTAAAGTTGAACCTAATATTGCTATTGTTAAAGATCTCTTGGCTGATAATATTGATGGGCATGTTATTTATTTTTGTAATGAAACTGCTAAAATTGCTAAACCTTGTGCTAAAGATAAACATAGACCTGTGGTAGGCATGCCTGTTATTTCTGTTAAAATAGGAGATCATTGTTATCATGGCTTATGTGATATGGGTGCCAGTGCTAGTGCTATACCTCATGACTTATACAAAGAAATTATGCATGATATTGCACCTGCTGAGATAGAAGATATTGATGTTACCATTAAGCTTGCCAGTAGAGATACCATATCACCCATTGGAATTGTTAGAGATGTTGAAGTCTTGTGTGGGAAAACTAAATATCCTGCTGATTTTCTTGTTCTTGGTTCCCCACAAGATAGCTTTTGTCCCATTATTTTTGGTAGACCCTTCTTAAACACTGTTAATGCTAAGATAGACTGTGAAAAGGATGTTTTTACTGTTGGTTTAGATGATATGTCTCATGAGTTCAACTTTTCTACATTTCGTAGACAACACCGTGAAGAAGAATTGCCTAGTAAAGATGAAATTATTGGTCTTGCTTCCATTGCTGTGCCTCCTAGTGATTCTTTAGAACAATATTTGCTAGACCATGAAAATGATATGTTTATGAATGAAAGAAGGGAAATAGATGAAGTGTTCTTTAAACAGGGACCTATTCTGAAACACAACTTGCCTGTTGAAATCTTAGGGGATCCCCCTCCACCCAAGGGTGATCCCGTGTTTGAGCTTAAACCATTGCCTGATACTCATAAATATGCTTATCTTGATGAAAAGAAAATATATCTTGTTATTATTAGTGCTAACCTTTCAGAGGAGGAGGAAGAAAGATTATTGAAAACTCTGAAGAAGCACCGTGCTGCTATTGGATATACTCTTGATGATCTTAAGGGCATTAGTCCCACTCTATGTCAACACAAAATAAATTTGGATAAAGATGCCAAACCAGTTATTGATCACCAACGACGGCTGAATCCTAAAATGAAAGAAGTGGTAAGAAAAGAAATACTAAAGCTCCTTGAGGCGGGTATAATTTATCCCATTGCTGATAGTCAGTGGGTAAGTCTTGTCCATTGTGTTCCTAAAAAGGGAGGTATTACCGTTGTTCCTAATGATAAAGCTGAATTGATTCCGCAAATAATTATTACAGGTTATAGGATGGTAATTGATTTCCACAAATTAAATAAGGCTACTAAAAAAGATCATTACCCCTTACCATTTATTGATCAAATGCTAGAAAGATTATCTAAACATACACACTTTTGCTTTCTAGATGGTTATTCTGGTTTCTCTCAAATACCTGTATCAGCTGATGATCAATCTAAGACCACTTTTACCTGCCCTTTCGGTACTTTTGCTTATAGACGTATGCCTTTTGGTTTATGTAATGCACCTGCTACCTTTCAAAGATGCATGATGGCTATATTTTCTGACTTTTGTGAAAAGATATGTGAGGTATTCATGGATGGTTTTTCCGTTTATGGATCCTCTTTTGATGATTGCTTAAGCAACCTTGATCGAGTTTTGCAAAGATGTGAAGAAACTAACCTTGTCTTGAATTGGGAGAAATGCCACTTTATGGTTAATGAAGGTATTGTCTTGGGGCACAAAATTTCTAAAAGAGGTATTGAAGTTGATAAAGCTAAAGTTGATGCTATTGAAAAGATGTCGTGTCCCAAGGACATCAAAGGTATAAGAAGTTTCCTTGGTCATGCCGGTTTTTATAGGAGGTTCATTAAGGACTTCTCAAAAATTTCTCGGCCTCTGACTAATTTATTACAAAAATATATACCATTTGTTTTTGATGATGATTGTGTAGAAGCCTTTGAAATACTTAAGAAAGCATAGATCTCTACACCTATTGTTCAGCCACCTGATTGGAATTTACCTTTTGAAATTATGTGTGATGCTAGTGATTATGATGTGGGTGCTGTTCTAGGGCAAAGAGTTGATAAGAAATTAAATGTTATTCAATATGCTAGTAAAACTCTAGACAATGCCCAGAGAAATTATGCTACTGCTGAAAAAGAATTCTTAGCAGTTGTATTTGCTTGTGATAAGTTCAGACCTTATATTGGTGATTCTAAAGTAACTATTCACACTGATCATGCTGATATTAAATATCTTATGGAAAAGAAAGATGCTCAACCTAGACTCATTAGCTGGGTTCTCTTGCTACAAGAATTTGATTTGCATATTATTGATAGAAAGGGAGCTGAGAACCCTGTTGCAGATAACCTGTCTAGGTTAGAAAATGTTCTTGATGACCCACTACCTATTGATGATAGCTTTCCTGATGAACAATTAAATGTTATAAATGCTTCTCATACTGCTCCATGGTATGCTGATTATGCTAATTACATTGTTTCTAAGTTTATACCACCGAGTTTCACACACCAGCAAAAGAAAAAGGTTCTTCTATGATTTACGACATTACTTTTGGGATGACCCACACCTTTATAAAGAAGGAGTAGATGGTGTCATTAGACGTTGTGTACCTGAGCATGAACATGAACAGATCCTACGCAAGTGTCACTCCGAAGCTTATGGAGGACACCACGCTGGAGATAGAACTGCACATAAGGTATTGCAATCCGGTTTTTATTGGCCTACTGTATTCAAGGATGCCCTTAAGTTTGTTGTATCATATGATGAATGTCAAAGAATTGGTAATATTAGTAGACGCCAAGAAATGCCTATGAATTATTCACTTGTTATTGAACCATTTGTTGTTTGGGGCCTTGATTATATGGGACCGTTTCCTTCCTCTAATGGTTATACACATATTTTAGTTGCTGTTGATTACGTTACTAAGTGGGTAGAAGCTATTCCAACTAGTAGTGCTGATCATAACACCTCTATTAAGATGCTTAAAGAAGTTATTTTTCCGAGGTTTGGAGTCCCTAGATATTTAATGACTGATGGTGGTTCACGCTTTATTCATGGTGCTTTCCGTAAAATGCTTGCTAAATATGATGTTAATCATAGAATTGCATCCCCTTATCACCCACAGTCTAGTGGTCAAGTAGAATTGAGTAATAGGGAACTCAAATTAGTTTTGCAAAAGACTGTTAATAGATCTAGAAAGAATTGGTCCAAGAAACTTGATGATGCATTATGGGCCTATAGAACTGCATATAAAAATCCTATGGGTATGTCTCCGTATAAAATGATTTATAGAAAAGCATGTCACTTACCTCTCGAACTAGAACATAAGGCTTATTGGGATATTAAAGAGCTCAATTATGATTTCAAACTTGCCGGTGAGAAGAGGTTATTTGACATCAGCTCGCTTGATGAATGGAGAACCCAAGCCTATGAGAATGCCAAATTATTTAAAGAAAAGGTTAAAAGATGGCATGACAAAAGAATACAAAAGCATGAGTTTAATGTAGGTGATTATGTATTGCTATACAACTCTCGTTTAAGATTTTTTGCAGGAAAACTTCTCTCTAAATGGGAAGGTCCTTACGTCATCGAGGAAGTCTATCATTCCGGTGCCATGAAAATCTACAACTTCAAAGGCACAAATCCAAAGGTGGTGAACGGTCAAAGAATCAAACATTATATCTCAGGTAATCCTATAAATGTTGAAACCAATGTTATTGAAACCGTAACCCCGGAGGAATACATAAGGGATACTTTCCGGAACATTTCAGACTCCAAAAAGGAATAGGTATGTCGTACGGTAAGTAAACCGACTCCAAAACAGTTCTTATGGCAATTTTCCTCCGTTTTGGAATATTTAGAAAAATAGAAAAATAAGAAGCAGTCCGGAAAGGACACGAGGGTGGAGGGCGCGCCCTACCCCCCTGCCTCGTGGGCACCTCGTGTGCTCTCCGGACTCCGTTTTCTTGCACGTTACGTATTTTGGTCGGTAAAAATTCATTATATAATCTCCCGAAGGTTTTAACTCCCTTATCACGCAAATATCCTCTGTCTTTGTTTCGAGTTGTCCCTGCTTTAGATTAGAGCAATATGTCGTCCCAGGATTCGGAAGGAGAAAGCTATGTGGTTGATTATCTTGTAGATCCTAAGGTCTATGGGGACGTGGAGCATTGTGGTTGGACTACGGAAGAAGAAGAGGACTATGAACCCAAGGGAAGGGAGGAGACGATCTCAGATGAAGATGAAGTCCCATTGCCTCAACCTGGGGACATGCATGTGGAGTTCAAAAAGTCAAGCCTCCCTGATAGAGCAAATAAACCTAAGATCGAGTTTATCACTTTTCGCCTCTTGCAGGAAAACCAACAGGAATTATGCAAGAAGATATTAAGCCTTGAGCAGGAGATCGATGACCTAAGAGATCAAAATTCTGTCCTCAAGGGCAAATTAAGGAAGAAGCCTACGCCATCGACAAAACCGACACCTTCTTCACCGGCAAAAGAGACATAATCACATGGGTATGGGCACTCCCCTTCGCAACTGCCAAGCTTGGGGGAGTGCCCCGGTATCGTATCACCATCACGTCTATCTTTACCGTTTTTCTTAGTTCGATCCTTTTGATAATATTTTGATCAAGTAGAATAAAAGTTCTTAGTATGATCTAGTTGTGAGTTTTGCTTTATGATTCTTCTATGTAATCAAGTATGTAAGCTATATATATAATAAAGATTAGTGTTGAGTCAAGGGCTTGATTATTTTTCCATGAACTTGAGTGAATAAAAGAAAAGAGAAAGAATAAAAAGGAAATAAAAGAGATCATATGGATCTTATGGAGAGTAATGAGCTCACATAGAAAGAGTATGATGAATAAAAGTTGTTGAGAGTTGACAAACATAGTTTTGGTCATCGTTGCAATTAATAGGAAGTAATAAAGAAAGAGAGGTCTTCACATATAAATACACTATCTTGGACATCTTTTATGATTGTGAGCACTCATTAAAATATGACATGCTAAAGAGTTGACGTTGGACAAGGAAGACAACGTAATGGGTTATGTTTTCTTACATCTGAGATAAATCATATTGTCTTGGATCATCCAACATGTTTGAGCTCGCCTTTCCCCCTCATGCTAGCCAAATTCTTTGCACTAAGTAGAGATACTACTTGTGCTTCCAAACACCCTTAAACCAGTTTTGCCATGAGAGTCCACCATATCTACCTGTGGATTGAGTAAGATCCTCCAAGTAAGTTGTCATCGGTGCAAGCAATAAAAATTGCTCTCTAAATATGTATGACTTATTAGTGTGGGAGAAAATAAGCTTTATACGATCGTGTGATATGGAAGAAATAAAAGAGACAGACTGCATAATAAAGGTCCATATCACAAGTGGCAATATAAAGTGACGTTCTTTCGCATTAAGATTTTGTGCATCCAACTATAAAAGCGCATGACAACCTTTGCTTCCCTCTGCGAAGGGCCTATCTTTTACCTTTATCTCCTACCTTACATAAGAGTCATGGTGATCTTCACCTTTCCTTTTTGCATTTTATCCTTTGGCAAGCATAATATGTTGGAAAGATCCTGGTATATATGGCTAACTGGATGTGAGTTTTCATGAACTATTATTGTTGGCATTACCCTTGAGGTAAAACGTTGGGAGGCAAAACTATAAGCCCCTATCTTTCTCTGTGTCTGAATAAAACTCCATACCCATAAGTATTGCGTGAGTGTTAGCAATTGTGAAAGACTATATGATAGTTGAGTATGTGGACTTGCTGAAAAGCTCTTATATTGACTCTTTCCTATGTTATGATAAACTGCAATTGCTTCAATGACTGAGATTATAGTTTGTTAGTTTTCAATGAAGTTTATGATTCATACTTGAAATTGTGATTGAATTGTTACTCTAGCATAAGAGATCATATGACAAGAATCATATAAGTTGTTGTCTTAAGAATGATCATGATACCCTCATGTCCGTATTTTATTTTTATCGACACCTCTATCTCTAAACATGTGGACATATTTTTCGATTTCGGATTTCGCTTGAGGACAAGCGAGGTATAAGCTTGGGGGAGTTGATATGTCCATTTTGCATCATGCTTTTATATCAATATTTATTGCATTATGAGCTGTTATTACACATTATGTCACAATACTTATGCCTATTCTCTCTTATTTTACAAGGTTTACATAAAGAGGGAGAATGCCGGCAGCTGGAATTCTGGGCTGGAAAAGGAGCAAATATTAGAGACCTATTCCGCACAGCTCCAAAAGTCCTGAAACTTCACGGAAGTTATTTTTAGAATATATAAAAAATAATGAGCGCAAGAAGTTCCAGAGGGGGCCCACACCCTGCCCACGAGGTTGGGGGCGCACCCTACCCCCTGGGCGCGCCCCCTGCCTCGTGGGTCCCCTGGTGGCCCTCCGATGCCCATCTTCTGCTATATGGAGTCCTTCGATGAGAAAAAAACCAGAAGCAAGCTTTTGGGATGAGACTCCGCCGCCACGAGGCGGAACCTTGGCGGATCCAATCTAGGGCTCCGGCAGAGCTGTTCTACCGGGGACACTTCCCTCCGAGAGGGGGAAATCATCACCATCGTCATCACCAACGATCCTCTCATCGGGAGGGGGTCAATCTCCATCAACATCTTCACCAGCACCATCTCCTCTCAAACCCTAGTTCATCTCTTGTATCCAATTCTTGTCTCTAAGTCTGGGATTGGTACCTGTGGGTTGCTAGTAGTGTTGATTACTCCTTGTAGTTGATGCTAGTTGGTTTATTTGGTGGAAGATCATATGTTCAGATCCTTTATGCATATTAATACTCCTCTAATTATGAACATGAATATGCTTTGTGAGTAGTTACATTTGTTCCTGAGGACATGGGAGAAGTCTTGCTATTAGTAGTCATGTGAATTTGGTATTCGTTTGATATTTTGATGAGATGTATGTTGTCTCTCCTCTAGTGGTGTTATGTGAACGTCGACTACATGACACTTCACCATTATTTGGGCCTAGAGGAAGGCATTGGGAAGTAATAAGTAGATGATGTGTTTCTAGAGTGACAGAAGCTTAAACCCTAGTTTATCTGTTGCTTCGTAAGGGGCTGATTTGGATCCATATGTTCCATGCTATGGTTAGGTTTACCTTAATACTTTTGTTGTAGTTGCGGATGCTTGGAATAGAGGTTAATCATAAGTGGGATACTTGGTAAGGGTAGTACCCAAGCACCGGTCCACCCATATACCAAATTATCAAAGTACCGAACGCGAATCATATGATCGTGATGAAACCTAGTGTCGGTGTCAAAACCGGCGGATCTCGGGTAGGGGGTCTCGAACTGTGCGTCTAGGCCAGATGGTAATAGGAGGCAAGGGACACGAAGTTTTACCCAGGTTCGGGCCCTCTCGATGGAGGTAAAACCCTACATCCTGCTTGATTAATATTGATGATATGGGTAGTACAAGAGTAGATCTACCACGAGATCGGAGAGGCTAAACCCAAGAAGCTAGCCTATGGTATGATTGTTGTTGTGTATGTTGTCCTACGGACTAAAAACCTCCGGTTTATATAGACACCGGAGAGGGTTAGGGTTACACAAAGTCGGTTACAATGGTAGGAGATCTGAATATCCGTATCGCCAAGCTTGCCTTCCACGCCAAGGAAAGTCCCTTCCGGACACGGGACGAAGTCTTCAATCTTGTATCTTCATAGTCCAGGAGTCCGGCTGAAGGTATAGTCCGGCTATCCGAACACCCCCTAATCCAGGACTCCCTCAGTAGCCCCTGAACTAGGCTTCAATGACGACGAGTCCGGCGCGCAGATTGTCTTCGGCATTGCAAGGCGGGTTCCTTCTCCAAGTACTTCATAGAAGATTTTGAACACAAAGATAGTGTCCGGCTCTGCAAAATAAGTTTCCACATAGTGCCATAGAGAGAATAATATTTACACAAATCTAATCAGCTGACATATTCCGTAGTGTGACACACCACGGCCAAGCCTTTATTCGAGTCGTTTCATTATCCCACCTCAGCGCGTCATGCGAGGCGGTTTCCTTGGCACGTCTTGTTAAAGCAAAGATCGTGTCCCCTTATTCCAGGATTCTCATCAATACGGGCGTGGGTAACCCAACCGCGCCATTGATTACGGCGCTAGGAGATAAGCGAGTTTTACCAGGCCGGCGGGGACACGTAGTTGCGTCCACCCATATAAGGGGATAAGGATCCACCTTATCACCTACGCCTTCTTCCTCCCTTGCGTATCCATTCTCGCGTACTCGAGCTCCAGCGCCCAAGTCCGCACTCCCCACCTCAACCTTCTCCAGCCATGTCCGGAGCGGGAGGCAAGTGGATGGTCTCCTCCGTCACGGAGGGACACATAAAAAAACTGAGGAAGGCCGGATACCTGTCTAACGACATCGCGTACCGGCTTCCTGAAAAGGGGCAGCTCCTCCCCACCCCAAGGCCCCATGAGAGGGTAGTGTTCCTTCCCCACTTCCTCCGCGGACTGGGCTTTCCGATCCACCCATTTGTCCGGGGACTCATGTTCTACTATGGCCTGGATTTCCATGATCTGGCCCCAAACTTCATCCTCAACATCTCGGCGTTTATCTTCGTTTGCGAGGCTTTCCTCTGCATCCGCCCCCATTTCGGCCTTTGGCTCAAGACTTTCAATGTCAAGCCGAAGGTGGTGCGCGGCAACCAGGCGGAGTGCGGAGGCACCATGGTGGGCAAGATGCCCAACGTCTTATGGCTCGAGGGCTCCTTTGTGGAGACCCTGAAGGGGTGGCAATCGGGGTGGTTTTACATCACCGAGCCGTGCGACCCCGAGTGGGTCGCAGCCCCCGAGTTCCGGTCCGGACCCCCAACGCGGCTCACGTCCTGGAAAGAGACGGGCCTGTCGTGGGGCAACAAAGGAGAGGTGACTGGATTGCAAACATGCATCCAAACCCTGGTGGACAAGCAGCTCAAGCTTGTCAATGTAGTCCAGGTTATGCTCATCCGCCTGATCCTCCCGTGTCAACAACGGGCCTTCAATCTGTGGGAGTTCAACCCGGCGCAGCACCGAACTCTGAGCAGGCTCTTCGACACGACGTACGAAGATGCCTGGAAGGTGCTTTTCAAGGGCGCCGAGGCTCCTGAGGATCGCGGATTCAGCGCGCAGCGTCACGCTAGCGCGGTAAGTTGTTTGTACCTTTTACAGGGTATTAGTTTTCCATAGTTTAACTCAATGCGGGATCTAAACTCTCTTACCTTTGACAGAGTTGGAAGGCGAAGTCCAGACAGATCAACTGTCCGGCTCCCTTGCCCGAAGACCCAGCCGATGCCCGCTTGGCAAAGCTGCTGGTCCCGGCACCCTATGTGGTGCTGGAGAAGAAGGCCACGAAGAAGGCCATGGGGACTCGAAAGAGTGCCCGGCGCCAGGAGGTGTCAGATCCATCGTCCGACGTTTCCGAGGCACATTCCTCCCGTGAAGACGAGGAGGAAGAAGAAGAGACCTCTCCCCCTCCAGCGGGAGGAGAGAAGAAAAGGAAGGTCGCCCTCTCTGGGGAGACCGGAGGGTCCAAGAAGGGGAGAACCCTTCCCCCGGACTACTCCACTGACGCCGACGACGGCGGAGAAGAGTGGCCACTCAGGGCCAAGCCCCTGGTGAAATCGTAAGTATCCGGATACCAGAGTAATTCATAGTATTCCTTTATTGCACAGATTTCCCTTA
The DNA here is from genome assembly GCF_056163025.1 of Triticum urartu. NCBI lineage: Eukaryota > Viridiplantae > Streptophyta > Magnoliopsida > Poales > Poaceae > Triticum > Triticum urartu. Next base: position 666,338,929 of record NC_141877.1, on the reverse strand, counting down.
TGTCGAATATGATTATGCAGCCCACCCAAAGACCGGCTCGACGCATCGTCCAGCGGTTCACTGGACTCGTCGGATGTGAATTCTCTTCCGACGGCTTCCTTCCCCCACCCTACGGACAACGTCGAAGTGTTGTCTCAACAGGTTCCAAGCTGGGAGGAGGTGGTCCTGGAGGCGCCGCAAGGCGACCTCCCGGACTCCGGGAGTGAAGGGGATAAAACCCCCCCAGGGCTCCAAGTCCGGCTCTAGGCCGGACACCGCTCCGGAACCTTCAAAGCTTCCAGAGTCCAGCGGGCGACCTCCTTCCAAGAGGAGCAAGCCCACCGTGCCGGGGACCCCCGTCCAAACGGAGGCGCCGGACAATCTGTTGGAGGTGCTCAAAGGTGCCTCCATCGACGAGGGGCACCACACCATTATGAGTGCAGTGGTCCAGAAGGTTCAGTCCACCAAGAGCGGACTGACTGAAGCTTGTACTAGCCTTTTAACAGGCTTTGAGGTATGTAAAAAATGTGTAAATAATATTACCGCATAGACAATAGCCCCTGATGCTCTGTTTGGCGTTCGGGAAGAAAAGCCGAATAGAGGATCAAAATGAAATTCGTAGGAGTCTAACAAAAAGGATTCAATATGCGTATGCAGGCTTCTCTGCTGGCGTCTGCCATACTGACTGCGGAAGTGGACATGCTAAAGCAGAACCTCGAGAAGTCCGAGCAAGAGCTCGGGCGTGCCAAGAAGCAGCTCGAGGAGAAGGAAGGTAAGAAATACCTTGTTTTAAATATATATATAAAAAAATGCAATTGCAAAAAATGACAGGATCATCATGGCTATTGTAGGGGCCACGTCTGAGGTGGCGACCCTTAAGCGAGCGCGGGTCGAGGCCGAGAAGAGGGCGGCCACGGAGCGCACCGAGCGGGAGAAGTATGAGGCCGAGGTTGGCAAGGTGTGGCAAGAGCTCCAAGCTCTCATGGAAAAACATGAGAGTTTGGAGCTTGACTCAAAGACGCGAGCGTCCGAGCTCGCGGTGGCTATTGAAAATGCCAAGTCTGCCAAGGCCGAATCCCAGAAGACCCTCCAGGAGTTGGATGAGGTGAAGAAGATAGCGGCGGGTAAGGCATTCTTTATGCAAAGCAAACACATAAACGTGAGTTACTTGTTACTTACCCGAATCCGGAGCTCTCCAGGAGCGTTCGCAGATCTTCCCCGGAATGTGTCCGATGCCGCCGCATTCTATCGAGCCGAGGAGGGAAGCTCGACAGAGAAGGTGTTTTGGTCTCAGTATGCAGAGGCCGGACACCACGTGCCCCTGAGCGACTAGCTGAAGCAACTGGTCGAGCTCCACAAGGCGGCCGAACAGGCCATGAAGGGCCTCATAGTTCGGCTGTGGCCTGGAGAGGCTCTGCCTGGGAGCTATTTCGGGCTGGTGCGGCGGCTGGTGGAGGCCTGTCCAAGGCTCGAAGTCATCAAGCGCTCTGTCTGCATTGAAGGTGCCCGTAGGGCCCTTGCCCGTGCTAAGGTGCACTGGGGCAAGCTGGATGCTGAGAAGCTTGTGAAGGACGGGCCACCGCCGGGGAAAGAGCATCGCAAGCCCGAGAATTATTATAAGGATGTTCTGAAGGGTGCCTGCCTTGTGGCGGATGAATGTTCTAGGGATGTAATTTTTGAGTGAAACTTGCTCGTTTTGTCCTGTGCGCTGAAAACTTGTTCATATGCGCTAAGCAATGCTGTTGGAATTTAAAATATTACCTTCTGTGCGGCTGTTTATCAATTATGAGAGATGGCAAGTCGTCGGCTTCTGCCCCCGTGCCGCTAGTGCTGGGGTGTTCGGGGATAAACCTGAGCACTCTTTTTCCCATGTTTGGGTCCTTCGAGGGAGGCGCTCAGCCCAACGAACAAGGCAATCGGACTATAATGCGTGAACACTCTCACTTAGCCATAGGATTCTATAATTTTAAATTTCAGCGAGCCCCTGGTATTCGGAAGACCGAGTTCGGGGCGCTATCCACGCCTTGGCCGGACAGAGCCGACTCCTCGCTCTAAGCGGCATAAGTCTTTAGGGACTCGAAAAACCTCTCGAACAGCGACCAGCTCTCGCTTCATCATGACAGTCAGTTTTAGCTTTCTCCACTGAGGTGCTCGACCCAGCTCAACTGGGGCACAATCGCAGTGGTTCTCCTAGTGCTACCTTAGCCGATATAGCGGAACGTAAGGCACCAAAACATAGGAGCCGGGCAAACCCAACTATTGACCCAAGACATGATTCGGAGCCGATGCATATAATGCTATAAGTTCAGGGTGCCGCACTTGTTGAAGTGTTCGGACTTCTCACACCATATTGAGGGGTACTAAAGCCCCTGGCGTATTTTGGCCGTACCAAAGTGTACGGGTGCAACATGTCGTTAAGGAACATATATAAAAAAAAGAGTAATGCGAAAATAGACAAAAGCTATGCATTGTTTATTAAAAAGGGCTGCGATCAAAGCAGAACGATACTAATAATATGATAAGCAAAAGGTTGGACTATTTAACATGTCCGTTCCAGGGGCAGGCTGCGGAATGGTATGCGAAACAGGTATACTGCTCGTGATAGAGACCACCTGGGAGTTTCGTAATGCGGCGTGGCTTGTCTGCTTCCCTGGTTCTTGCATCATTTGTGTGGCAATTGAACTGCCGAACACGCCTTCCGAAGTGTGGAGTCCTGAAAATAAGAGAAAATTAAAAAATCGCCAGCCCTTGGTGTGGTTTAAGCCGTGTTTCGGGCGTGCCGTGATGGTGCCCCTTCCCCTGTACCCATGGTATTTCTAGAGCATAGTTATGTACGCGAAGTACTGGTGTCGCATTTTTGCGAGGGCTGGGGTTGGGGCCGCATTGCTACGCCTGCTCGGATCGTGCCAGGCGGTCTTGTTGTAGGTTACTCCGGGCGCGCTTGACGGTGTCCGGTCGTTTAATGGCCGGACTGGAGAACTGCCTGGAGAGGCTGCTTTGTACTTCTGCTGCAAGGGCCGCCGTGTGCTCCTCCGTTCGGAGGGAGCGTTCGGTGTTTCCATTGACTGTAATTACTCCTCGAGGGCCTGGCATTTTGAGCTTAAGGTATGCGTAGTGCGGTACCGCATTGAACTTGGCGAATGCGGTTCGCCCGAGCAGTGCGTGATAGCCACTGCGGAATGGGACTATGTCGAAGATTAACTCCTCGCTTTAGAAATTATCCGGAGATCCGAAGACCACTTCAAGTGTGACTGAGCCTGTACAGTTGGCCTCTACACCTGGTATTACGCCTTTAAAGGTCGTTTTGGTGGGCTTAATCCTCGAGGGATCTATGCCCATTTTCCGCACTGTATCCTGGTAAAGCAGGTTCAGGCTGCTGCCGCCGTCCATAAGGACTCTAGTGAGATGAAATCCGTCAATAATTGGGTCTAGAACCAATGCGGCGAATCCGCCATGACGGATGCTAGTGGGATGGTCCCTTCGATCAAAGGTGATCGGGCAGGAGGACCATGGGTTGAACTTTGGGGCGACTGGCTCTACCGCGTATACGTCCCTTAACGCGCGCTTCCGCTCCCTTTTGGGGACGTGGGTTGCGTATATCATGTTCACTGTCCGCACTTGTGGGGAAAACCCTTTTGTCCACTGTTGTTCGGCAGCCGGGGCTCCTCGTCGTCATCGCTGTGCAGCCCCTTGTCTTCATTTTCGGCATTTAACTTGCCTGCCTGCTTGAACACCCAACAATCCCTGTTGGTGTGATTGGCCGGCTTTTCGGGGGTGCCATGTATCTGGCACAAGCGGTCGAGTATTCGGTCCAAACTGGACGGGCCCCTAGGATTCCTTTTGAATGGCTTTTTCCGCTGACCGGATTTAGAGCCTCTGAATCCGGTATTAACTGCCGTATCCTCAGCATTGTCGCCGTTAATGCGGCGCTTCTGTTTGTTATGACGCGACCTGCCACTACTGTCCCTGGTATCCGAGTTACTAGGGTTCTTGGTCATATTGTTGCTACGAGCAAGCTAGTTGTCTTCTCCCGCGCAAAAGCGGGTGATGAGTGTCGTGAGTGCTGCCATAGACTTCGGCTTTTCCTGTCCAAGGTGCCGGGCAAGCCACTCGTCACGGATATTGTGCTTGAAGGCTGCTAGGGCCTCAGCGTCCGGACAGTCGACTATTTGATTTTTCTTTGTTAGGAACCGTTTCCAGAATTGCCTGGCCGATTCCTCTGGCTGCTGAATTACGTGACTTAGGTCATCGGCGTCTGGGGGTCGCACATAAGTGCCCTGGAAATTGTCGAGGAATGCGGCTTCCAGGTCCTCCCAACAACTAATTGATCCTGTTGGCAAGCTGTTAAGCCAATGCCGAGATGGTCCTTTAAGCTTGAGTGGGAGGTATTTGATGGCGTGGAAATAATCGCCGCGGGCCATGTGGATATGAAGGAGATAATCCTCGATCCATACTGCAGGATCTGTTGTGCCATCATATGATTCGATATTTACAGGTTTGAAACCCTCGGGGATTTGATGATCCATTATTTCGTCTGTGAAGCATAGTGGGTGTGTGGCGCCTCTGTACTGGGCTATATCACGACGTAGCTCCAATGAGCTTTGTCTAGTGTGTTCGGCCCTGCCGAATTTGTGGCCGGCGTGACGGTTACCGTCTCGAGTCGTGGGGCGCCCACGCGATCCGTAGATCGATCTTGTTTGCCTTGCCTTGTCCTCCAACATATCTCGCAAGTCCGGCGCATTTTCCTGTGCCTTGGTACGGGGTGCGGCTTGAGTGGAGGGCCAAGAGGCCTCTCTGTCGCGGCCACGAGGTGGCCGATCGGCCGTATCGAGTGCAGGTGATGTAGGTTTAAGTGCTTCCTCCTCTAATCGGGGTAGCAACCTGCGCTTTGGGTAGCTCTTGGAGGGGCGTTCGAGTTTATGTTCTTCGGCCGCAAGGACTTCAGTCCATCTGTCGACTAGCAAATCTTGATCAGCTCTAAGCTGTTGCTGTTTTTTCTTGAGGCTTCTTGCCGTGGCCATAAGCCTGCATTGAAAATGCTCTTGCTCGACGGGATCCTCTGGCACGACGAATTCGTCGTCGTCGAGGCTTGCCTCGTCTTCGGAGGGAGGCATATAATTATCGTCCTCGACCTCTCTGTCTGCCGCTCTCTCATGAGGGCTGGTTTCTCCATCCTCCTGTGCTAAATCTTGCTGGAGGGGGTTTTCTTCGGCACTTTCTGTAGTATTATTATCTCCCGTGCTGGAATCACCGTATTTGTTTTGGCAGGATTTTGAGCGGCGCCGCTGACGCCGGCGCTTAGGCTGTTTCTTGGAGGGGTCATCCTCCGCTGTTCCATCGCCATCTCCTTCTTTTGGGGTGTCCACCATGTATATGTCATAGGACGAGGTGGCTTTCCAGGGCCTGATAGGCGCTGGTTCTTCATCGTCTCCTTCATCGGCGTCCATACCATCGATGTCTTCGGAGTCGAAGTCGAGCATGTCGGTTAAATTGTCAACAGTGGCTACAAAGTGGGTGGTGGGTGGGCTTTGAATTTCTTCATCGTCCGCACCCCAACCTTGCTGACCGTAGTCCGGCCAGGGCTCTCTTGATAAAGAGAGAGACTCCGGTGTCTTCAGAATATCGCCGGAAGGCGAGTGCTGAAAGATGTCCGCGGCAGTAAACTCCATGATCGGCGCCCAATCAGATTCGATCGGCAGGGGCGCGGAGGGTTCGGAGTCCGGAGAGGTGTTCGGCTCCCTGGAGTCACGAGTCTCGCGGAGTGCGGGGCTGGTGTTCGGCTCAATCGCCGTTGGGATCGCAGCCCCCGAGGCGGCGTCCAACCGCCCATTCTCTATCGGCGCAGTTGGCTCCAAATTAAGGGTCGAAGCCGATGCGGGTGCGGCCTCCAGGGCACTGTTCGGTGGCAAAGCTAGATCATGCTCGTCGGGACAGTGCGGCGCGCTCGGCAGTGGCTCGAATCCGTCGAAGATCAAGTCCCCGCGGATGTCAGCCGTGGAGTTTAAACTTCCAAATCTGACCTGACGGCCAGGGGCGTAGCTTTCGATCTGCTCCAGATGGCCAAGTGAGTTGGCCCGCAGTGCGAAGCCACCGAAGACGAAGATCTGTCCGGGGAGGAAGGTCTCACCCTGGACTGCATCGTTATTGGTGATCGTAGGAGCCATCGAGCCTGACGGCGACGACACAGAGGAACTCTCAATGAAAGCACCAATGTCAGTGTCAAAACCAGCGGATCTCGGGTAGGGGGTCCCGAACTGTGCATCTAGGCCGGATGGTAACAGGAGGCAAGGGACACGAAGTTTTACCCAGGTTCGGGCCCTCTCGATGGAGGTAAAACCCTACGTCCTACTTGATTAATATTGATGATATGGGTAGTACGAGAGTAGATCTACCACGAGATCGGAGAGGCTAAACCCTAGAAGCTAGCCTATGGTATGATTGTTGTTGTGTATGTTGTCCTACGGACTAAAACCCTCTGGTTTATATAGACACCGGAGAGGGTTAGGGTTACACAAAGTCGGTTACAATGGTAGGAGATCTGAATATCCATATCGCCAAGCTTGCCTTCCACGCCAAGGAAAGTCCCTTCCGGACACGGGACGAAATCTTTAATCTTGTATCTTCATAGTCCAGGAGTCTGGCTGAAGGTATAGTCCGGCTATCCGAACACCCCCTAATCCAGGACTCCCTCACCTAGCTTGACGACAATTCCCATGTGTCCTCGGGAGCGCTTTTCTCTATATAAGAGTTTGTCCAGGCTTGTCCTTTGCTACAAAAAGGATTGGGCCACCTTGCTGCACTTTATTTACTTTTTTTACTTGTTGCTCGTTACCAATTATTTTATCACAAAACTATCTATCACATACAATTTCAGTGCTTGCAGAGAATGCCTTACTGGAAACCGCTTATCATTTCCTTCTGCTCCTTGTTGGGTTCGACACTGTTACTTATCGAAAGGACTATGATAGATCCCCTATACTTGTGGGTCATCACTCCCCCACAATCTGATCGTAAGAACTTTATTTTTCTGTCACGTTGATTCTCTACCTCACTCTGAAATTCCTTGAACTTTTCAAAGGTCTCAGACTTGTGTTTCATTAAGTAGACATACCCATATCTACTTAAGTCATCAGTTAGGGTGAGAACATAACGATAACCACCGCGAGCCTCAACGCTCATTGGACCGCACACATCAGTATGTATGATTTCCAATAAGTTGGTTGCTTGCTCCATTGTTCTGGAGAACGGAGTCTTGGTCATTTTGCCCATGAGGCATGGTTCACACGTGTCAAATGATTCATAATCAAGAGACTCCAAAAGTCCATCTGCATGGAGCTTCTTCATGCGTTTGACACCAATGTGACCAAGGCGGCAGTGCCACAAGTATGTGGGACTGTCATTATCAACCTTACATCTTTTGGCATTCACACTATGAATATGTGTAACATCACGTTCGAGATTCAATAAGAATAAACCATTGACCAGCGGGGCATGACCATAAAACATATATCTCATATAAATAGAACAACCATTATTCTCAGATTTAAATGAGTAGCCATCTCGCATTAAACGAGATCCAGATACAATGTTCATGCTCAAAGCTGGCACTAAATAACAATTATTGAGGTTTAAAACTAATCTTGTAGGTAAATGTAGAGGTAGCGTGCCGACGACGATCACATCGACCTTGGAACCATTCCCGACGCGCATCGTCACCTCATCCTTTGCCAGTCTATGCTTAATCCGCAGCTCCTGTTTTGAGTTACAAATATGAGCAACCGCACCGGTATCAAATACCCAGGAGCTACTATGAGTACTGGTAAGGTACACATCAATGACATGTATATCATATATACCTTTGGTATTGCCGGCCTTCTTATCTGCTACGTACTTGGGGCAGTACCGCTTCCAGTGACCGTTTCCCTTGCAATAAAAGCACCCAGTCTCAGGCTTGGGTCCATGCTTTGGCTTCTTCCCGGCAACTGGCTTACCGGGCGCGGCAACTCCCTTGCCGTCCTTCTTGAAGTTCTTCTTACCCTTGCCTTTCTTGAAACTAGTGGTTTTATTGACCATCAACACTTGATGTTCCTTTTTGATCTCCACCTCCGCTGATTTCAGCATTGAATATACCTCAGGAATGGTTTTCTCCATCCCCTGCATATTGCAATTAATCACAAAGCTCTTGTAGCTAGGTGGGAGCGACTGGAGGATTCTGTCAACGACCGCGTCATCCGGGAGATTAACTCCCAGCTGAGGCAGGTGGTTGTGCAACCCAGACATTTTGAGTATGTGCTCGTTGACAGAACTATTCTCCTCCATCTTACAACTATAGAACTTGTCGGAGACTTCATATCTCTCGACTCGGGCATGAGCTTGGAAAACCATTTTCAGCTCTTGGAACATCTCATATGCTCCGGGCTGCTCAAAACGCTCTTGGAGCCCCGATTTTAAGCTGTAAAGAATGCCGCACTGAACCAGGGAGTAATCATCACTACGCGGCTGCCAGGCGTTCATAACGTCTTGAGTTGCTAGGAAAACAGGTGCTTCACCTAGTGGTGCTTCAAGGACATATGCTTTCTTGGCAGCTATGAGGATGATCCTCAAGTTACGGACCCAGTCCATATAGTTGCTACCATCGTCTTTCAGCTTGGTTTTATCTAGGAACGCGTTGAAGTTGAGGGCACCATTAGCGTGGGCCATTTGATCTACAAGACATATTGTAAAGATATTTATACTAAGTTCATGATAATTAAGTCATCTAATCAAATTATTTAATTAACTCCCACTCAGATAGACATCCCTCTAGTAATCTAAGTGATACATGATCCGAATCGACTAGGCCGTGTCCGATCATCACGTGAGATGGACTAGTCATCAATGGTGAACATCTTCATGTTGATCGTATCTACTATACGACTCATGTTCGACCTTTCGGTCTCTTGTGTGATGACCCACAAGTATAGGGGATCACAACAGTTTTCGATAAGTAAGAGTGTCGAACCCAACGAGGAACTAAAGGTAGAACAAATATTCCCTCAAGTTCTATCGACCACCGATACAACTCTACGCACGCTTGACGTTCGCTTTACCTAGAACAAGTATGAAACTAGAAGTACTTTGTAGGTGTTGTTGGATAGGTTTGCAAGATAATAAAGAGCAAGTAAATAAAAGCTAGGGGATGTTTAGATAAATAAATAATAAAGTAAATATAGCGAGTGTGGAAAAGTGGTGGTAGGAGTTGCGAAATTGTCCCTAAGCAATTGACTACTTTACTAGACCGATAGCAAGTATTATGTGGGAGAGGTCACTGCTAGCATGTCATCCCTGACTTGGAATTCTATGCACTTATGATTGGAACTATTAGCAAGCATCCGCAACTACTAATGTTCATTAAGGTAAAACCCAACCATAGCATTAAGATATATTGGTCCCCCTTCAATCGTGTATGCATCAATTTCTATGCTAGGTTGAAGCTTCTGTCACTCTTGCCCTTCAATACATAGTCCTATCAACATACAACTAACCCTATGGTGTGATCCACGTGCGCTCTCATATGATGGGCGCCAAAGGACAGCAACAAAACAACAAGCAAATTAAATCAATCATAGCAATTCATCAACCACCAATAGGACAACGAAAATCTACTCAGACATCATAGGATGGCAACACATCATTGGAGAATAATATAAAGCATAAAGCACCATGTTCAAGTAGAGGGTACAGCGGGTTGCGGGAGAGTGGACCGTTGTAGATAGAGGGGGGAAGGTGATGGAGATGTTGGTGAAGATGGCGGAGGTGTTGGTGTAGATCGCGATGATGATGATGATGGCCACGGCAGCGTTCCGGCGCCACCAGAAGAGAAGGGGAGAGGGGGGCCCTTCGTCTTCTTCTTCCTTGACCTCCTCCCTAGATTGGAGAAGGGTTTCCACTCTGGTCCTTGGCCTCCATGGCATGGGAGGGGCGAGAGCCCCTCCGAGATTGGATATGTATCTCTGTCTCTCTCTGTTTCTGCGTTTTCAGATTCTACCCTTTCTTATATTTCCGGAGATCCGTAACTCCGATTGGGCTGAAATTTGAACACGATCTCTATCCGGACATTAGCTTTCTTGCAGCGAAAGAAGGGCATCAACCGCCTTACGGGGTGGCCACGAGGGTCAGCGGCGCGCCTGCCCCGGTGGGGCGCGCCCCCCTGCCTCGTGGGCCCCTCGAGCATCGTCTCGCGTTAATTTCACTTCCAAAAATCACATATATTCCAAAAAAATCTCCGTCTGTTTTTATCCCATTTGGAGTCCGCTTGATATGGATTTTCTGCGAAACAAAAAACATGCAACAAACAGGAACTGGCACTGGGCACTGGATCAATATGTTAGTCCCAAAAATAGTATAAAAAGTTGCCAAAAGTATATGAAAGTTGTCGAATATTGGCATGGAACAATTAAAAATTATAGATACGACGGAGACGTATCAGCATCCCCAAGCTTAATTCCTGCTCGTCCTCGAGTAGGTAAATGATAAAAAAAGATAATTTTTGATGTGGAATGCTACCTAGCATAATCTTGATCACATATCTAATCATGGCATGAATATTAAGATACGAGTGATTCAAAGCAATAGTCTATCATTTGACATAAAAACAATAATACTTCAAGCCTACTAATAAAGCAATCATGTCTTTTCAAAATAACATGGCCAAAGAAAGTTATCCCTACAAAATCATACAGTCTGGCTATGCTCCATCTTCTTCACACAAAAAATTCACATCATGCACAACCCCGATGACAAGCCAAGCAATTATTTCATACTTTTAACGTTCTCAAACCTTTTCAACTTTCACTCAATACATGAGCGTGAGCCATGGACATAGCACTATAGGTGGAATAGAATATGATGGTGGAGGTTGTGTAGAAGAAGACAGAAAAGGAGAAAGTCTCACATCGACGCGGCTAATCAACGGGCTATGGAGATGCCCATCAATTGATGTCAATGTGAGGAGTAGGGATTGCCATGCAACAGATGCACTAGAGCTATAAGTATATGAAAGCTCAAACTGAAACTAAGTGGGTGTGCATCCAACTTGCTTGCTCATGAAGACCTAGGGCATTTGAGGAAGCCCATCGTTGGAATATACAAGCCAAGTTCTATAATGAAAATTCCCACTAGTATATGAAAGTGATAACTTAAGAGACTCTCTATATGAAGAACATGGTGCTACTCTGAAGCACAAGTGTGGTAAAAGGATAGTAACATTTCCCCTTCTCTCTTTTTCTCTCATTTTTTCCCTTTTTTCTGTTTTTTTGGGCCTTCTCTTTTTTTATTTTTTTTCATCCGGAGTCTCATCCTGACTTGTGGGGGAATCATAGTCTCCATCATCCTTTCCTCACTAGGGCAATGCTCTAATAATAATGATCATCAGACTTTTATTTACTTACAACTCGATACTAGAACAAAGATATGACTCTATATGAATGCCTCCGGCGGTGTACCGGGATGTGCAACGATCTAGCGTAGCAATGACATAAAAAACGGACAAGCCATGAAAACATCATGCTAGCTATCTTACGATCATGCAAAGCAATATGACAATGATGCTCAAGTCATGTATATGATGATGATGGAAGTTGCATGGCAATATATCTCGGAATGGCTATGGAAATGCCATGATAGGTAGGTATGGTGGCTGTTTTGAGGAAGATATAATGAGGTTTATGTGTGACAGAGCGTATCATATCACGGGGTTTGGATGCACCGGCGAAGTTTGCACCGATTCTCGAGGTGAGAAAGGGCAATGCACGGTACCGAAGAGGCTAGCAATGATGGAAGGGTGAGAGTGCGTATAATCCATGGACTCAACATTAGTCATAAAGAACTCACATACTTATTGCAAAAAATCTATTAGTCATCGAAACAAAGTACTACGTGCATGCTCCTAGGGGGATAGATTGGTAGGAAAAGACCATCGCTCGTCCCCGACCGCCATTCATAAGGAAGACAATCAATAAATACCTCATGCTCCAACTTCGTTACATAACGGTTCACCATACGTGCATGCTACGGGAATCACAAACCTCAACACAAGTATTTCTACAATCCACAACTACCCACTAGCATGACTCTAATATCACCATCTTTATATCGCAAAACTATTGCAAGGAATCAAACATATCATATTCAGTGATCTACAAGTTTTATGTAGGATTTTATGACTAACCATATGAATGACCAATTCCTATAATCTCTCTAAATAGATATAAGTGAAGCAAGAGAGTTTAATTCTTTCTACAAAAGATATGCCCACGCTCTAACAAATATAAGTGAAGCAAAAGAGCATTCTACAAATGGCGGTTTTCTATGTAAAGAGAAACAGGCAATCCAAACTTCAAATGATATAAGTGAAGCACATGAAGCATTATATAAAGCCATACTCAAAAGATATAAGTGAAGTGCATAGAGCATTCTATAAATCAACCAAGGACTACCTCATACCAGCATGGTGCATAAAAAATGAAAACTAAATGCAAAAGACGCTCCAAGATTGCACATATCGCATGAACGAAATGAATTCGAAAACATACCGGTACTTGTTGAAGAAAGAGGGGATGCCTTCCGGGGAATCCCCAAGCTTGGACGCTTGAGTCTCCTTGAATATTTACTTGGGGTGCCGCGGGCATCCCCAAGCTTGAGCTCTTGCCTCTCTTCCTTCTTCTCACATCGAGACCTTCTCGATCATCGAACACTTCATCCACACAAAACTTCAACAGAAAACTCGGTAAGATCCGTTAGTATAATAAAGCAAATCACTACTCTAAGTACTGTTGCAAACCAATTCATATTTTGTTTTTGCATTGTGTCTACTGTAGTATAACTTTTTCATGGCTTAATCCACTGATATGAATCGATAGTTTCATCAAAACAAGCAAACTATGCATCAAAAACAGAATCTGTCTAAAACAGAACAGTCTGTAACAATCTGAACATTCACCATACTTTTGATACTTGAAGAATTCTACAGAAATTATTAAAAATAAACAATTTGTATAGAAAGACAGTGCAAAAAGAATCAGAACCATTTGACGTTCCAGCTAAAAATGTAAAATCGCGCACTACAGCCGAAGTTTCTGTCCTGCACCGTACAAACCATCAAGCAAATGTTAACATCCTAAAGGCAAACCTTGGCACATTATTTTTATTTATAAACTTTATAAAAGCACACAACATAAATAAATGACTCTCTAAAACTTCCGGGTTGTCTACCTGGCGGCGCTTTCTTTAAAGCCATTAAGCTAGGCATATAGTGCTCAAGTAATGGATCCACCCGGATCCCAAGGTATATCAAAGCCAATTATAATTAACAATGATTTGTAATTTAGTAGTGAGCACAAGGTAACATATATCATGTAATGATGAAGTGTAACCCTCTTCCTATGCATCGGCATGTCATAAAAAGAAAAATTCATGCACACATAGTAAAGGCCAATGCATCGTATAAACAGTTTCTTGCAATTTTATCGTGTTGGAAACATAGAGAGGTGGAGATACAGTTCCTCTCTCATAATAATTGCAAGTAGGAGCAGCGAGCACATGCATATTATATTCATCAAAATCATCATGTCTAACGGTAAAAGGCAACCCATCAATATAATCCTTAATAAGGGCAAACTTCTCCAATATAGTGTAGTTGGGAGAATTCAAAAAGATAATAGGACTATCATGCGTGGGTGCAATAGCAACAATTTCATGTTTAACATAAGGAACTATAGCAAGTTCATCTCCATAAGCATAATTCATATTGGCATCTTGGCCACAAGCATAGCAAGCATCATCAAAAAGGGATATTTCAAGAGAATCAACGGGATCATAATAGTCATCATAGCAATCATCCTTCGGTAAGCACGAAGGGAAATTAAACAATGTATGAGTTGAAGAGTTACTCACATTAGAAGGTGGGCACGGGTGATCAATCCGCTCTTCCTCCTTTTGTTCTTCGCTCTCCTCCTCATCTTTTTCATCCAATGAGCTCACAGTTTCATCAACTTCTTCCATAGATTCCTACAAAATATTAGTCCCTTCTTGGAGAGCGGAGACTTTCTTAATAAGTGCATTAATATCGTAATTGTATTCATAATTCTCATAACAATATTTAAGGATAGCTAAATTTTCAGGTCTATAAACCGAATCATTAAACATAGATTCAGTTTCATAAGCACCCATAAAAGCAACAAATTCTTCTATTTGTTCCACATCATAGTAATCATATATAACATTAGCATAAGAAGCTAAGGTTTTATTATCATTAAATTCGCATGAAAAGGGAAGGTGTGGAGCCTTCATCCTAGAGCAACAAGTATAATATCTCAAGCATAGTTGCCTAGCATACCACTTCAATATATGAATTTGATCCCATAATAGTTTCCCTTTTGTGTCAAGCGGTAATCCCTAAAGTATTCACGTTGATCCAACGTTACTCCCATTACATAATTGAATGGGGTTTTCTCAGGATTATTAAAGTAGTACATAATATCTTTCACATAACCAGCATCGAGGGTTTTAGGAGGTTCCACATCTCCATGAGCAGAAAGTACACCTAATTTTTTTGGTATTTCGTGTTCCATATCCATAACTAAAGATAAAGAACAACTAAGAACAGCAAATAAAAATTACTTAGTGATAAAGCAAACAACCACACACGAGAATAATCACCCCACGCTATTGCTCCCCGGCAACGGTGCCAGAAAAAGGTCTTGATAACCCACAAGTATAGGGCGTCGCAACAGTTTGCGATAAGTAAGAGTGTCGAACCCAACGAGGGGCTAAAGGTAGAACAAATATTCCCTCAAGTTCTATCGACCACCGATACAACTCTACGCACGCTTGACGTTCGCTTTACCTAGAACAAGTATGAAACTAGAAGTACTTTGTAGGTGTTGTTGGATAGGTTTACAAGATAATAAAGAGCAAGTAAATAAAAGCTAGGGGCTGTTTAGATAAAGAAACAATAAAGTAAATATAGCGAGTGTGGAAAAGTGGTGGTAGGAGTTGCGAAATTGTCTCTAAGCAATTGACTACTTTACTAGACTGATAGCAACTATTATGTGGGAGAGGCCACTGCTAGCATGTCATCCCTGACTTGGAATTCTATGCACTTATGATTGGAACTATTAGCAAGCATCCGCAACTACTAATGTTCATTAAGGTAAAACCCAACCATAGCATTAAGATATATTGGTCCCCCTTCAATCGCGTATGCATCAATTTCTATGCTAGGTTGAAGCTTTTGTCACTCTTGCCCTCCAATACATAGTCCTATCAACATACAACTAACCCTATGGTGTGATCCACGCGTGCTATCATATGATGGGCACCAAAGGACAGCAACAAAACCACAAGCAAATTAAATCAATCATAGCAATTCATCAACCACCAATAGGACAACGAAAATCTACTCAGACATCATAGGATGGCAACACATCATTGGATAATAATATGAAGCATAAAGCACCATGTTCAAGTAGAGGGTACAACGGGTTGCGGGAGAGTGGGCCACTATAGATAGAGGGGGGAAGGTGATGGAGATGTTGGTGAAGATGGCGGAGGTGTTGGTGTAGATCGCGGGGATGATGATGATGGCCACGGCAGCGTTCCGGCGCCACCGGAAGAGAAGGGGAGAGGGGGACCCTTCGTCTTCTTCTTCCTTGACCTCCTCCCTAGATGGGAGAAGGGTTTCCCCTCTGGTCCTTGGCCTCCATGGCATGGGAGGGGCGAGAGCCCCTCCGAGATTAGATCTGTCTCTCTGTCTCTCTCTGTTTCTGCGTTTTCAGATTCTACCCTTTCACCGTTTCTTATATTCCCGGAGATCCGTAATTCCGATTGGGCTGAAATTTGAACATGATCTCTATACAGATATTAGCTTTCTTGCAGCGAAAGAAGGGCATCAACCGCCTTACGGGGTGGCCACGAGGGTCAGGGGCGCGCCCCCTGCCTCGTGGGCCCCTCAAGCATCGTCTCGCGTTGATTTCACTTCCCAAAAATCACATATATTCCAAAAAAAATCTCCGTCCGTTTTTATCCCGTTTGTACTCCGTTTGATATGGATTTTCTGTGAAACAAAAAACATGCAACAAACAGGAACTAGCACTGGGCACTGGATCAATATGTTAGTCCCAAAATAGTATAAAAAGTTGCCAAAAGTATATGAAAGTTGTAGAATATTGGCATGGAACAATCAAAAATTATAGATATGATGGAGACGTATCATTGTGTTCCGAGGCCATGTTTGTACATGCTAGGCTCGTCAAGTCAACCTAAGTGTTTTGCATGTGTAAATCTGGCTTACACCTGTTGTATTCGAACGTTAGAATATATCACACCCGATCATCACGTGGTGCTTCAAAACAACGAACCTTCACAACGGTGCACAGTTAGGACGGACACTTTCTTGAAATTTTAGCGAGGGATCAGCTTATTTTTGCTACCGTCGTTCTAAGCAAATAAGATTCAAAAACATGATAAACATCACATGCAATCAAATAGTGACATGATATGGCCAATATCATTTTGCTCCTTTTGATCTCCATCTTCAGGGCGCCATGATCATCATCGTCACCGGCATGACACCATGATCTCCATCATCATGATCTCCATCATCGTGTCTTCATGAAGTTGTCTCGCCAACTATTACTTCTACTACTATAGCTAACGGTTGCAATAAAGTAAAGTAATTACATGGTGTTTTCATTGACACACATGTCATACAATAAATTAAGACAACTCCTATGGCTCCTGCCGGTTGTCATACTCATCGACATGCAAGTCGTGATTCCTATTACAAGAACATGATCAATCTCATACATCACATATATCATTAATCACATCCTTTTGGCCATATCACATCACACGGCATATGCTGCAAGAACAAGTTAGACGTCCTTTAATTGTTGTTGCAAGTTTTTACGTGGCTGCTATAGGTTTCTAGCAAGAACGTTTCTTACCTACGCCAAAACCACAACATGATATGCCAATTTCTATTTACCCTTCATAAGGACCCTTTTCATCGAACCCTATCCGACTAAAGTGGGAGAGACAAACACCCGCTAGCCACCTTATGCAACTAGTGCATGTCAGTCGGTGGAACTAGTCTCACGTAAGCGTACGAGTAAGGTTGGTTCGGGACGCTTCATCCCACGATGCCGCCGAATCAATATAAGACTAATAACGGCAAGTAAATTGACAAAATCAACACCCACAACATCTTGTGTTCTACTCGTGCATAGAAACTACGCATAGACCTAGCTCATGATGCCACTGTTGGGGATCGTTGCAGAAATTAAAAAATTTCTACGCATCACCAAGATCAATCTATGGAGAGACTAGCAACGAGAGAGAGGGGAGTGTATCTTCATACCCTTGAAGATCGCGATACGGAAGCGTTACAAGAACGCGGTTGGTGGAGTCGTACACGCAGCGATTCAGATCGCGGTCGATTCTGATCTAACGCCGAACGGACGGCGCCTCCACGTTCAACACAAGTACAGCCCGGGCACGTCTCCTCCTTCTTGATCCAGCAAGGGGAGAGAAGAAGTTGAGGAAGAGCCCCGGCAGCACGACGGCGTGGTGGTGGAGGTTGCAGTTCTCCGGCAGGGCTTCGCCAAGCACTACGAAGGAGGAGCAGGTGTTGGGGAGGGAGAGGGCTGCGCCAGGGGAAAGGCTGCGGCAGCCCTCCCACCTCCCCTCTATTTATAGGTGCAAGGGAGAGGGGGGCGGCCCCCTCCAGATGGATCTAGAGGGGGGCGGCGGCCAAGGGGGGAGGCTTGCCCCCCAAGCCAAGGGGGGCGCCCCCTTTAGGGTTCCCCCCAACCCTAGGCGCATGGGCCCTAGGGGGGTTTGATGCCCAGCACAACTAGGGGCTGGTTCCCCTCCATATTCATCCCATAGGGCCCTCTGGGGCAGGTGGACCCTCCCGGTGGACCCCCGGAACCCTTTCGGTGGTTCCGGTACAATACCGATAAACCCCCGAACACTTCCGGCGACCGAATAAGGACTTCCCATATATAAATCTTTATCTCCGGATCATTCCGGAACTCCTCGTGATGTCCGGGGTCTCATCCAGGACTCCAAACAACATTTGGTAACCACGTACATACTTTCCCTATAACCCTAGCGTCATCGAACCTTAAGTGTGTAGACCCTACGGGTTCGGGAACCATGTAGATGTTGGGGAACGTAGCAGAATTTTTAAAATTTTCTATGCATCACCAAGATCAATCTAGGTAGTCATCTAGCAATGAGGGAGAGAGGAGTTCATCTACATACCCTTGTAGATCGCGAGCGGAAGCGTTCAAGAGAACGGGGTTGATGGAGTCGTACTCGTCGTGATCCAAATCACCGATGACCTAGCGCCGAACGGACGGCACCTCCGCGTTCAACACACGTACAGTTGGGAAGACGTATCCTCCAACTTGATCCAGCAAGGGGGAAGGAGTGGTTGATGGAGATCCAGCAGCACGACGGCGTGATGGTGGAAGCAACGGCGATCTCGGCACGGCGTCGCCAAGCTTAGCGAGAGGGAAAGGTGTCACGGGAGGGAGAGGGAGGCGCCAGGGGCTAGGGTGCGGCTGCCCTCCCTCCCCCCACTATATATAGGACCCCTAGGGGGCGCCGGCCCTAGGAGATGGGATCTCCAAGGGGGGGGCGGCCAAGGGGGTGGAGTGCCCCCCAAGCCAAGTGTGGCGCCCCCACCCCTAGGGTTTCCAACCTTAGGCGCAGGGGGAGGCCCAAGGGGGGCGCACCAGCCCACTGGGGGCTGGTTCCCCTCCCACTTCAGCCCATGGGGCCCTCCGGGATAGGTGGCCCCACCCGGTGGACCCCCGGGACCCTTCCGGTGGTCCCGGTACAATACCGATTACCCCCGAAACTTTCCCGATGGCCGAAACTTGACTTCTTATATATAAATCTTCACCTCCAGACCATTCCGGAACTCCTCGTGATGTCCGGGATCTCATCCAGGACTCCGAACAACTTTCGGGTTACCGTATACTAATATCTCAACAACCCTAGCGTCATCGAACCTTAAGTGTGTAGACCCTACGGGTTCGGGAGACACGCAGACATGACCGAGACGACTCTCCGGTCAATAACCAACAGCGGGATCTGGATACCCATGTTGGCTCCCACATGCTCCTTGATGATCTCATCGGATGAACCACGATGTCGAGGATTCAATCAATCCCGTATACAATTCCCTTTGTCAATCGGTACGCTACTTGCCTGAGACTCGATCGTCGGTATCCCAATACCTCGTTCGATCTCGTTACCGGCAAGTCACTTTACTCGTACCGTAATGCATGATCCCGTGATCAACCACTTGGTCACATTGAGCTCATTATGATGATGCATTATCGAGTGGGCCCAGAGATACCTCTCCATCATACGGAGTGACAAATCCCAGTCTCGATTCGTGGCAACCCAACAGACACTTTCGGAGATGCTCGTAGTGCACCTTTATAGTCACACGGTTACGTTGTGACGTTTAGCACACCCAAAGCACTCCTACGGTATCCGCGAGTTGCACAATCTCATGGTCTAAGGAAATGATACTTGACATTCGGAAAAGCTCTAGCAAACGAACTACACAATCTTTTAAGCTATGCTTAGGATTGGGTCTTGTCCATCACATCATTCTCCTAATGATGTGATCCCGTTATCAATGACATCCAATGTCCATAGTCAGGAAACCATGACTATCTTTTGATCAACGAGCTAGTCAACTAGAGGCTCACTAGGGACGTGCTGTGGTCTATGTATTCACACATGTATTACGATTTCCGGATAATACAATTGTAGCATGAACAATAGACAATTATCATGAACAAAGAAATATAATAATAACCATTTTATTATTGCCTCTAGGGAATATTTCCAACGGTCTCCCACTTGCACTAGAGTCAATAGTCTAGTTACATTGTGATGAATCGAACACCCATAGAGTCCTGGTGTTGATCATGTTTTGCTCTAGGGAGAGGTTTAGTCAACGGATCCACCACATTCAGGTGCGTATGTACTTTACAAATATCTATGTCTCCATTTTGAACACTTTCACGAATGGAGTTGAAGCGACGCTTGATATGTCTGGTATTCCTGTGAAACCTGGGCTCCTTGGCAAGGGCAATAGCTCCAGTGTTGTCACAGAAGAGAGTCATCGGGCCCAACGCATTGGGAATGACTCCTAGGTCGGTAATGAACTCCTTCACCTAGATTGCTTCTTGTGCTGCCTCCGAGGCTGCCATGTACTCTGCTTCACATGTAGATCCCGCCACAACGCTTTGCTTGCAACTGCACCAACTTACTGCCCCACCATTCAAAATATACACGTATCCGGTTTGTGACTTGGAGTCATCTAGATCTGTGTCGAAGCTAGCATCGACGTAACCCTTTACGATGAGCTCTTCATCACCTCCATAAACGAGAAACATATCCTTAGTCCTCTTCAGGTACTTCAGGATATTCTTGACCGATGTCCAGTGTTCCATGTCGGGATTACTTTGGTACCTTCCTATCAAACTTATGGCAAGGTTTACATTAGGTCTGGTACACAGCATAGCATACATGATAGACGCTATGGCCGAGGCATAGGGGACGACACTCATCTTTTCTCTATCTTCTGCCGTGGTCAGGCATTGAGCCGTGCTCAATTCTCGTACCTTGCAATATAGGCAAGAACCCCTTCTTTGACTGATCCATATTGAAATTCTTCAATATCTTGTCAAGGTACGTACTCTGTGAAAGACCAATGAGGCGTCTCGATCTATCTCTATAGATCTTGATGCCTAATATGTAAGCAGCTTCTCCAAGATCCTTCATTGAAAAACACTTGTTCAAGTAGGTCTTTATGCTTTCTAAGAATTCTACATCATTTCCCATCAACAGTATGTCATCCACATACAATATGAGAAATGCTACAGAGCTCCCACTCACTTTCTTGTAATTGCAGGCTTCTCCATAAGTCTGCGTAAACCCAAACGCTTTGATCATTTCATCAAAATGAATGTTCCAACTCCGAGATGCTTGCACCATCCCATAGATCGAGCGTTGGAGCTTGCACACCTTGTCAGCATTCTTAGGATCGACAAAACCTTCCGGCTGCATCATATACAATTATTCCTTAAGGAAACCATTAAGGAATGCCATTTTGACGTCCATTTGCCATATCTCATAATCATAGAATGCGGCAATTGCTAACATGATTCGGACGGACTTCAGCTTCGCTACGGGTGAGAAAGTCTCATCGTAGTCAACCCCTTGAACTTGTCGATACCCCTTAGCGACAAGCCGAGCTTTATAGATGGTTACATTACCATCCGCATCTGTCTTCTTCTTAAAGATCCATTTATTTTCTATGGCTCGCCGATCATCGGGCAAGTCAGTCAAAGTCCATACTTCGTTTTCATACATGGATCCTATCTCGGATTTCATGGCTTCCAGCCATTTGTCGGAATCTGGGCCCGCCATCGCTTCTTCATAGTTCGAAGGTTCACCATTGTCTAACAACATGATTTCCAGGACAGGGTTGCCGTATCACTCTGGTGCGAAACGTGTCCTTGTGGACCTACGAAGTTCAGTAGCAACTTGATCTGAAGTTTCATGATCATCATCATTAACTTCCTCTCTAGTCGGTGCAGGCACCTCAAGAACATTTTCTTGAGCTGCGCCACTCTCCGGTTCAAGAGGCAACACTTCATCTAGTTCTACTTTCCTCCCACTTACTTCTTTCGAGAGAAACTCTTTCTCTAGAAAGGATCCATTCTTGGCAACAAAGATCTTGCCTTCGGATCTGAGGTAGAAGGTATACCCAATAGTTTCTTTAGGGTATCCTATGAAGACGCATTTTTCCGATTTGGGTTCGAGCTTTTCAGGTTGAAGTTTCTTGACATAAGCATCGCATCCCCAAACTTTTAGAAACGACAGCTTAGGTTTCTTCCCAAACCATAATTCATACGGTGTCGTCTCAACGGATTTTGACGGAGCCCTATTTAAAGTGAATGTTGCAGTCTCTAAAGCATAGCCCCAAAATGACAGCGGTAGATCGGTAAGAGACATCATAGATCGCACCATATCTAATAGAGTGCGATTACGACGTTTGGACACACCATTACGCTGAGGTGTTCCAGGCGGCGTGAGTTGTGAAACTATTCCACATTTCCTTAAGTGCGTACCAGATTCGTGACTCAAGTATTCTCCCCCACGATCTGATCGCAAGAACTTGATTTTCCTGTCACGTTGATTCTCAACCTCACTCTGAAATTCCTTGAACTTTTCAAAGGTCTCAGACTTGTGTTTCATTAAGTAGACATACCCATATCTACTCAAGTCATCAGTGAGGGTGAGAACATAACGATAGCCTCCGCGAGCCTCAACACTCATTGGACCGCACACATCAGTATGTATGATTTCTAATAAGTTGATTGCTCGCTCCATTGTTCCTGAGAACGGAGTCTTGGTCATTTTACCCATGAGGCATGGTTCGCACGTGTCAAATGATTCGTAATCAAGAGACTCCAAAATTCCATCTGCATGGAGCTTCTTCATGCGTTTGACACATATGTGACCAAGGCGGCAGTGCCACAAGTATGTGGGACTATCATTATCAACCTTACATCTTTTGGTATTCACACTATGAATATGTGTAACATTACGCTCGAGATTCATTAAGAATAAACCATTCACCAGCGGGGCATGACCATAAAACATATCTCTCATATAAATAGAACAACCATTATTCTCGGATTTAAATGAGTAGCCATCTCAAATTAAACGAGATCCTGATACAATGTTCATGCTCAAAGCTGGTACTAAATAACACTTATTGAGGTTTAAAACTAATCCTTTAGGTAAATGTAGAGGTAGCGTGCCGACGGTGATCACATCGACCTTGGAACCATTCCCGACGCACATCGTCACCTCATCCTTTGCCAGTCTCCGCTTATTCCGTAGCTCCTGCTTTGAGTTACAAATGTGAGCAACCGCACCGGTATCAAATACCCAGGAGCTACTACGAGTACTGGTAAGGTACACATCAATTACATGTATATCACATATACCTTTAGTGTTGCCGGCCTTCTTGTCCGCTAAGTATTTGGGGCAGTTCCGCTTCCAGTGACCACTTCCCTTGCAATAAAAACACTCAGTCTCAGGCTTGGGTCCATTCTTTGACTTCTTCCCGGCAGCTTGCTTACCGGGCGCGGCAACCCCCTTGCCGTCCTTCTTGAAGTTCTTCTTACCCTTGCCTTTCTTAAACTTAGTGGTTTTATTAACCATCAACACTTGATGTTCCTTTTTGATCTCCACCTCCGCTGATTTCAGCATTGAATATACTCAGGAATGGTCTTTTCCATCCCCCTGCATATTGAAGTTCATCACAAAGCTCTTGTAGCTCGGTGGAAGCGATTCTCAATGACCGCGTCATCCGGGAGATTAACTCCCAGCTGAGTCAAGCGGTTATGCAACCCAGACATTTTGAGTATGTGCTCACTTACAGAACTATTTTCCTCCATCTTACAACTGAAGAACTTGTCGGAGACTTCATATCTCTCGACCTGGGCATGAGCTTGGAAAACCATTTTCAGCTCTTCGAACATCTCATATGCTCCGTGTTGCTCAAAACGCTTTTGGAGCCCCGGTTCTAAGCTGTAAAGCATGCCGCACTGAACGAGGGAGTAATCATCAGCACGTGACTACCAAGCGTTCATAACATCTTGGTTCTCTGGGATGGGTGCGTCACCTAGCGGTGCTTCTAGGACATAATCTTTCTTGGCAGCTATGAGGATGATCCTCAGGTTCCGGACCCAGTCCGTATAGTTGTTGCCATCATCTTTCAGCTTGGTTTTCTCTAGGAACGCGTTGAAGTTGAGGACAACGTGGGCCATTTGATCTACAAGACATATTGTAAAGATTTTAGACTAAGTTCATGATAATTAAGTTCATCTAATCAAATTATTCAATGAACTCCCACTCAGATAGACATCCCTCTAGTCATCTAAGTGAAACATGATCTGAGTCAACTAGGCCGTGTCCGATCATCACGTGAGACGGACTAGTCAACATCGGTGAACATCTTCATGTTGATCGTATCTTCCATACGACTCATGCTCGACCTTTCGGTCTTCCGTGTTCCGAGGCCATGTCTGTACATGCTAGGCTCGTCAAGTCAACCTAAGTGTATTGCGTGTGTAAATCTGGCTTACACCCGTTGTATTCGAATGTTAGAATCTATCACACCCGATCATCACGTGGTGCTTCAAAACAACGAACCTTCGCAATGGTGCACAGTTAGGGGGAACACTTTCTTGAAATTATTACGAGGGATCATCTTATTTAAGCTACCGTCGTTCTAAGCAAATAAGATGTAAAACATGATAAACATCACATGCAATCAAATAGTGACATGATATGGCCAATATCATTTGCTCCTTTTGATCTCCATCTTCGGGGCTCCATGATCATCGTTGTCACCGGCATGACACCATGATCTCCATCATCGTGCCTTCTTGAAGTTGTATCGTCATCTATTACTTCTACTACTATTGCTAACGCTTTAGCAATAAAGTAAAGTAATTACATGACGTTTATGTTGACACGTAGGTCATAAATAAATTAAGACAACTCCTATGGCTCCTGCCGGTTGTCATACTCATCGACATGCAAGTCGTGATTCCTATTACAAGAACATGATCAATCTCATACATCACATATATCATTCATCACATCCTTTTGGCCATATCACATCACACGACACATGCTGCAAAAACAAGTTAGACGTCCTCTAATTGTTGTTGCAAGTGTTTACGTGGCTGCTATAGGTTTCTAGCAAGAACGTTTCTTACCTACGCCAAAACCACAACGTGATATGCCAATTTCTATTTACCCTTCATAAGGACCCTTTTCATCAAATCCGATCCGACTAAAGTGGGAGAGACAGACACCCGCTAGACACCTTATGCAACTGGTGCATGTTAGTCGGTGGAACCAGTCTCACATAAGCGTACGTGTAAGGTCGGTCTGGGCCGCTTCATCCCACGATGCCGTCGAATCAAGATAAGACTAGTAACGGCAAGTAAATTGACAATATTGACGCCCACAACTGATTTGTGTTCTACTCGTGCATAGAAACTACGCATAGACCTAGCTCATGATGCCACTGTTGGGGAACGTAACAGAATTTTTAAAATTTTCTACGCATCACCAAGATCAATCTATGGAGTCATCTAGCAATGAGGGAGAGAGGAGTGCATCTACATACCCTTGTAGATCGCGAGCGGAAGCGTTCAAGAGAACGGGGTTGATGGAGTCGTACTCGTCGTGATCCAAATCACCGATGACCTAGCGCCGAACGGACGGCACCTCCACGTTCAACACACGTACGGTTGGGAAGACGTCTCCTCCAAATTGATCCAGCAAGGGGGAAGGAGAGGTTGATGGAGATCCAGCAGCGCGACGGTGTGGTGGTGGAAGTAACGGCGATCTCGGCAGGGCTTCGCCAAGCTTAGCGAGAGGGAGAGGTGTCACGGGAGGGAGAGGGAGGCGCCAGGGGCTAGAGTGCGGCTGCCCTCCCTCCCCCCCCCCACTATATATAGGACCCCTAGGGGGCGCCAGCCCTAGGAGATGGGATCTCCAAGGGGGGCGGCGGCCAAGGGGGTGGAGTGCCCCCCGAGCCAAGTGTGGCGCCCCCCACCCCTAGGGTTTCCAACCCTAGGCGCAGGGGAAGGCCCAAGGGGGGCGCACCAGCCCACTAGGGGCTGGTTCCCCTCCCACTTCAGCCCATGGGGCCCTTCGGGATAGGTGGCCCCACCCGGTGGACCCCCGGGACCCTTCCGGTGGTCCCGGTACAATACCGATTACCCCTGAAACTTTCCCGATGGCCGAAACTTGACTTATTATATATAAATCTTCACCTCCAGACCATTCCGGAACTCCTCGTGACGTCCGGGATCTCATCCGGGACTCCGAACAACTTTTGGGTTACCGTATACTAATATCTCAACAACCCTAGCTTCACCAAACCTTAAGTGTGTAGACCCTACGGGTTCGGGAGACACGCAGACATGACCGAGACGAATCTCTGGTCAATAACCAACAACGGGATCTGGATACCCATGTTGGCTCCCACATGCTCCTCGATGATCTCATCGGATGAACCACGATGTCAAGGATTCAATCAATCCCGTATACAATTCCCTTTGTCAATCGGTACGTTACTTGCCCGAGACTCGATCATCGGTATCCCAATACCTCGTTCAATCTCGTTACCGCCAAGTCACTTTACTCATACCGTAATGCATGATCCCGTGATCAACCACTTGGTCACATTAAGCTCATTATGATGATGCATTACCGAGTGGGCCCAGAGATACCTCTCTGTCATACGGAGTGACAAATCCCAGTCTCGATTCGTGCCAACCCAACAGACACTTTTGGAGATACCCGTAGTGCACCTTTATAGTCACCCAGTTACGTTGTGACGTTTGGCACACCCAAAGCACTCCTACAGTATCCGGGAGTTGCACAATCTCATGGTCTAAGGAAATGATACCTGACATTCGGAAAAGCTCTAGCAAACGAACTACACGATCTTTTGAGCTATGCTTAGGATTGGGTCTTGTTCATCACATCATTCTCCTAATGATGTGATCCCGTTATCAATGACATCCAATGTCCATAGTCAGGAAACCATGACTATCTGTTGATCAACAAGCTAGTCAACTAGAGGCTCACTAGGGACGTGTTGTGGTCTATGTATTCACACATGTATTACGATTTCCGGATAACATAATTATAGCATGAACAATAGACAATTATCATGAACAAAGAAATATAATAATAACCATTTTATTATTGCCTCTAGGGCATATTTCCAACAGTAGACATGACCGAGACATCTCTCCGGCCAATAACCAACAACGGGATATGGATACCCATGTTGGTTCCCACATGTTCCACGATGATCTCATCGGATGAACCACGATGTCGAGGATTCAATCAATTCCGTATACAGTTCCCTTTGTCCATCGGTATGTTACTTGCCCGAGATTTGATCGTTGGTATCCCAATACCTCGTTCAATCTTGTTACCAACAAGTCACTTTACTCGTTCCGTAATGCATGATTCCATGACTAACTCCTTAGTCACTCTGAGCTCATTATGATGATGCATTACCGAGTGGGCCTAGAGATACCTCTCCGTCATATGGAGTGACAAATCCGAGTATCGATTCGTGCTAACCCAACAGACACTTTCGGAGATACCCGTAGTGCATCTTTTTAGCCACCCAGTTACGTTGTGACGTTTGGCACACCCAAAGCATTCCTACAGTATACGGGAGTTGCACAATCTCATGGTCTAAGGAAAAGATACTTGACATTAGAAAAGCTTTAGCAGACGAACTACACGATCTTGTGCTATGCTTAGGATTGGGTCTTGTCCATCACATCATTCTCCTAATGATGTGATCCCGTTATCAATGACATTCAATGTCCATGGTCAGGAAACCGTAACCATCTATTGATCAACGAGCTAGTCAACTAGAGGCTCACTAGGGACATGTTGTGGTCTATGTATTTACACATGTATTACGATTTCCGGATAACACAATTATAGCATGAACAATAGACAATTATCATGAACAAGGAAATATAATAATAACCATTTTATTATTGTCTCTAGGGCATATTTCCAACAACCTCGACCATCTTTCCTTTTGTTGTTGCTTTGGCTTTCCTCCTATTTCCCCAACCTTAAGGAAAGGCACAAAAAGATAGTTAATGGAGTGACATATTTCATCAGAGGATCTAATATTATCTCCTGCATTTGCTCTATTCCTTTCATGCCACCAGTGCCAGAGGAGCAGGCAAGATTTAAGTTTTTCTTCTTTGTTAAGGTTCATGATTATTTCCATACAGCCCAGAGGATCCGCACAAGACAAAATTTGCACTCTAACATGCTCCAACTGAGCTTTCCTCCACACCTCCTTAACCTTTTTGCACTTAATGAAATAGTGTCCGCCATCCTCATCAAATTGGAAGCAAACAGGGCATCGAGTATCTACATGCATACCTCTGTACTGAAGCTTCATTCGCAGAGGTAGGCTATCTGTAGATACGCGCCATAAGAAGTGAAGAATCTTATTTGGAAGAGGAAGCGACCACAATTTTGACCAATCAAAGCCCCGTGTTTCTTCATCTGCACTAGAGGAGGAAGTTAGTCCTGACCTCTCAGTTTGATGTGGGAACTATATCTCACTTATAGCGAGATGTACATGCTCCCCTCACCTGAGGCGTTCCCCCTCTCGCTACATTACTAAGCTGGCACGTTACTATAGCGTCGTTTTCACCGTTTTTATTTTTTGTAATGGTTTGCTTTGTTTTTTGGATTTCTTCAACTTTCTTTGGTTTCCATTGTTTAGACTGTTTTGCTTTGGTTTTCTTTTTTCCTTGGGTTTTCTTTGCTTTTTCTTTTTAGTTTTTGTTGTCCCTTTCTTTTTTTCTCCAGTTTCTTCGTTCCTTTCTTTTTTGCTTGGTTCCTTTCTTGGTTTTCACTGGGTTTTTTTCTTCTTTTTTTCTAAGATTCTTCAGTTCCTTTGTTACTTTCTTAGTTTTTCTATGTATTCTTCGGGTTTCTATTTCTTTTTCGGTTTTCCTTGTTTCTTTCTCAGTTTTCCACTATTTCCAACCTTTTCATTGGTTTACTTCAGATTTTCTTGGTTCTTCCTTCATTGATTTCTGTATTTCTCTTTGTCTTTACTGGTTTTCATCACATGTCTACATTTTTAGTACACAACGTACATTTTTAGAGCACAAGTGAAACATTTTGTTGATACATGAACATTTTTAAAATACATGATGTGCACTTCTTTTCTTAAATGTCCCTGTTTTAAACACTTTTTTGAATGCATGGACAACACTTTCTTGAATGCATAGTCATTTTTTAATGGATATAAACACTTTTCCACACAAAATAAACATTTTCTGTATACATCAGGAATATTTTTATATGAACATTTAACATTTCTTAAATACAGAATTAGTTTTCTCTTCTAAATACATGTTTTTGACGTCTACATGTATTTAATGTATGTTGCACATTTTCCATATATACCAGGAATAGTTTTTTATACATGTTTATTAGTTTAAAAATATATGATTAACATTTATTTCAAATATATGTTTTGAGGTCCACTTTGTGGTCATACATATTATATATTTTTAGTATACAGTAGGAATTTTTTTTATATACTTGTTAACTATATTTCAATTACAAGATTAACATTTTTTTAGATATATCTTTTGATGACTACCTTTTTCATACAGATTGTACATTTTCGGTGAACATCAGAAACATTTTTGTATACACTTTTAAGCCTTTTCAAATATATGAATAACATTTTTCCAGATTTTTTTATGTCTACTTTTTTTCATACATATTGAACATTTTTGGTATACATAAGTAGCATTGTTTTCTTATACACTGTTAACATTTTTCAAGTACATGATTAAAATTTTCATTTTCAAATATATGTTTTGATGTCCACCTTTTACATACATATCTATATTTTTGTATAGCTGTGAAATATTTTTTGTACACGTTTAACATTTTTCCGTACACATTGTACATTATTCTTATACACCTAAAACATTTCGTTATAAAAAATAAATATCTGGCAAATACAAGATTAACATTTTATGAATGGTAAGACATTTTCAAATAGACGATGTACATTTTTGTTAGATATATGTTTTGAACACTTTTCCAATACAAGTTCGAAACAATTCAAATACACTCTGAAAACAATTAAACCATGTGATTTTTTTTTACATTATAACAAGACTTTTCTTGAAATTTTACTACCATTTTTTTTTGGAAAAATGTGAATGTTTCTTTAAATGTCCAATACATTTTTTAAATGGAAATAAATGTTTTTTAACTTACACAAGCATTTTTTTCATTATATAAACGTTTTTTTAATGCCAGAAAAGCATTTTTGACACGCGGGAATATTTCTTTAAATGTCACGTACTCACGTATTACTTTTTAAATAGGTTTTGATATTATGAAACAAATGTTGTATACTCTTTTTTTAAATGCGCGGAAATTTTGTTTGAAAGCTATCAACATTCTTATATTGTGCTAAACAATTTTCAATTTTAAATAAATGTGTTCAAAATATTTTTAAAAATCTGAAGAAAATAAAAACAAATAAATGAAAAATGCCACCTAGTCGCGATTTACCTAAGCACTGGAGGCCGAGCCACGAGCGACCTAAATTGCGGAAGTTTTTTGGGCTGACTCCATGTACTACACGCTTGAAGTGAGCGATTCTTCCAATTCACATCGAGCGTGACATAATAGTATTGTCCTTTGGTTTGATCTTGTAGGGTCTCTTGGATGGGCTACCAGCTGCTACATATCATGGATCTTCGGCCCGAGTTAAGAGAGTAATTTCATCTCAAGCTTCTTTTATAACTCCTATAGAAAAACTCAAACTTCCTTTTTTGTTGTTGCAAAAAACACCCCAGATCTATTAAGAAGGATATCCAGTAGTACACAACACCCCACAAAGATCATAAAATACACTTGGCCCCCTGGGAACCGAGCCAATACAAGAACCAATGCGGGCTGATGGCGTGCCGTCGCCGCCACTTCCACACGGAGCCAGCGAAATCTTGTTTAGTGCGGACGAGATCTCTGCGGACAGGAAGTCGTCAGCCTCAGTCCAGAAGAACCAGCACACCGGAGAAGCATCGAGCTGAAGAACTCAAACTTCGCCCCTTAATGTTCTTGTTTTTGTTCTATGCAACAATATCGAGCGTTATGAAAGTCCGGCCAAAAGAAAAATGATCGCATTACAAAATGTATTTTTTCTCTCTGTGACAATTTTTTGCTCGTGGGGCAGGGTATGAGGCAGAGGGCTCCATAGTGACATAGGCCTTGTTTGTTTCAGCTTCGCTTTGATTTTAATCACATGTGGAAATCAGCTTCACCTCTGAAGTACACTTTGAGGTGCTTCGGAAAATTGCACTAAAAATAGCCAAAATCCAGATTCAGCTTCACTAGCAAAGCTGATTCCAGATAGCTGTTTGTCTTAGATTCTAGATTCGGCTTCTCCAGCAAAGCTGAATCTGGTCTCAGAATCCGAAACAAACAAGGCCATAGTTGTACACACTGACTATGAATTAACTCTTGTTCGTGTGATCCGTTTTTCTTTCCTTGAAGCCAGCTAGCGAACCATAGTTTTTTTTTGATGTCATACGATGCGTATCGTGTGATTTTTTTTATGTCTAGTTTTTTCAGACAGGTTGTACATTTTCCATATACATAAGAACCATTACTTTTTCTTATACACATATAACATTTTTCAAGTAGATGATTTTTTTTCTCAAATATAAGTTTTGTTGTCAACCTTTTTTATACATAATCTATATTTCTTGTAAAATATTAAACATTTTTTGTACATGTGTACATTTTTTCGTACACATTGTACATTTTTCATATACACATGAAATAATGTTTTAGGAAAATTAAATAGTTTTCTAATACATTATTACATTTTTATTAATATTAGAAACAATTTTCAAATAGACGATGTACATTTTTCTTAGAATCATATTTTGAACACTTTTTCCAATACATGTTCAAAATATCCAAATATAAGTTGTACATTTTTTCAATGACAATAAGCATTTTTAACTACATTATTTTTTACATTATAAAAATATATTTAAAAAAAATTCACATTCACTTTTTGGAAAAAAGGAAATATTTCTTTAAAATTTCAAAAACATTGTTTTCATGTCAAAATATTTTTTAACCTATACAAGCATTTTTTTAGTTTTTACATTGTATAAACATTTTTTTAATGCCACAAACGTATTTCTGGAACGTTGAAATATTTCTTTAAAATGTCACCTACAACTTTTAAATGGTACGAACCATATTTTTTATAATATGCAATACATTGTATATAATTTTCTTTTAAACGAGGGAATATTCATTTTTGAAAGCTGTCAACATTGTTAAATTGTTATACACGGTTTTCAAATATGTGGTTTCAAAAAATCAAGTAAAATTTCGTTTTAAATAAATTTATTCAATTATTTTTAAAAAATGAAAAAAATGAAAAACAAACAAACAAAAAAAGCCACCTAGTCACGATTTTCCTAACCACTGGAGGGCGAGCCACGAGCGACCGAACGGTGGAAGTTTTTGGGGCTGAGTCCATGTACTGTATGTATGCTTGAAGCCAGCCTTTGTTTTTTAATTCGCGTCAAGCAAGACATAGGGAGCAACTAGTTAACGAGCCTCGCAACGATCAGCGCCACTTGGTGCGCTCTCAGCCATTCGCCACGTGTCGTGCTTTGGACACTTCATTCGGATTTTGTTTTTTTATTTTTCCGCACGTGTTTTCGGCTTTTTAAACGGTTTTTTCCGGGGTTTTTCGGCGTTTTGGTTTTCCCTGGTCTTCCTTAGATTTTTGATCAAAAAAATAATAATTTACGCGTTTTCTTTTTTTTCTTTCGCGAAAGTCACGGTTTTTTTTCCGCGAGAGGCACGGTTGTGCTTTAGCGAGAGTCACGGCCGTGCCTTTCGGAAACGAAGAAAAACACGTTTTCTGTTTTTTCGTGAGAGTCACGGTTTTGCTTCCACGAGAGGCACGGTTGTGCCTTCGCGAGAGTCACGGCCGTGCCTCTTGGAAAGGGCAAAACAAAACGC
This sequence comes from Triticum urartu, assembly GCF_056163025.1. NCBI lineage: Eukaryota > Viridiplantae > Streptophyta > Magnoliopsida > Poales > Poaceae > Triticum > Triticum urartu. Next base: position 666,306,199 of record NC_141877.1, on the reverse strand, counting down.
GTTTTCTGTTTTTTTTCTTTCGCGAGAGTCACGGTTTTGCTTCCGCGAAAGGCACGGTTGTGCTTTCGCAAGAGTCACGGCCGTGCCTTCTCAAAAAGGAGAAAAAATACGCAATTTCTGTTTTTTTTCATTCGCGAGAGTCACGGTTTTGCTTCCGCGAGAGGCACGGTTGTGCTTTCGCGAGAGTCACGACTGTGCCTCTTGGAAAGGAAAAACAAAACACGTTTTCTGTTTTTTTTTCTTTCGCGAGAATCACGATTTTGCTTTCGCGAGAGACACGGTTGTGCTTTCACGAGAGTCACAGTCATGCCTCTCAGAAAGGGAAAAAAATATGCGTTTTTTTTCTACTTTCGCGAGAGTCACGGTTTTGCTTCCGCGAGAGGCACGGTTGTGCTTTCGCGAGAGTCACAGTCATACCTCTCAGAAAGGGAAAAAAATATGCGTTTTTTTTTCTACTTTCGCGAGAGTCACGGTTTTGCTTCCGCGAGAGGCACGGTTGTGCTTTCGCGAGAGTCACGGCCGTGCCTCTCAGAAACGAAAAAAAACGCTTTTTCTGTTTTTTTTCCTTCCATGAGAGTCACGGTTTTGCTTCCACGAGAGGCACGGGTGTGATTTCACGAGAGGCACGGACGTGCCTCTTTCAGAAAGGAAAAAACCGTGCTCCCGGTTCGGTTTTTTCACCCGGTTTTTTCGTCCGTTTTTTCGTAAAAAATAGTTTGTTAAAACCTATCAACATGGGATCTAGTTTTGAAGATCTTGGCGCGAGGAATCCAATGGTGAAAATGGTTCGAGATTTGGGCGCACGGTTTAAAAGATAAAACGTTTTGAATAAACAGATCTACAAAAAAAAGGAAAACTCCGAGGTGCGACAAGTGGCGCGTTGCATATGCGTTACTTGTCGTGACCTGGGAAAGTGGAGTGTTCTTTACAACGAGTACTTCTTAATTAATGATTTCGGCTTTCCTTTGGTTTGATCTTGTAGGGTCTCTTGGTTGGGCTGCCAGTTGCTACACATCGTGGACCTTTGGCCCGAGTTCAGAGAGTAATTTCAGCTCAAGCGTCTTTTCTAGCTCCTAAAAAAACTGAATCTAGAAAAAAATACTCCTAAAAAAACTTGAACTTCGCTTCATAATGCTCCTCTGTGTGACAACATCGACTATATGAAAGTCCCACAAAAGAAAAAATGATCACATGACAACATGTATTTTTTCTATCTGTTGCAAGCAGGGGCGGACCCAGGATGAAAATGTCCCCGTGTCCCATGTAGTGATTGCTTTTATTCAAGGGGGGAAATCGGGGCAGACTCTCTCAGCAGCTATAGCATAGCGGGTAATTTTTCATCGGGAATAGATGATATTTGGATGTTTTTGCTGAATTTGAGAATTTCATAGCGGTTGCCACATTGTAGTGACCACGCCGGAGACTCCCCTACAGCAATTGCAGCGCTATCATGAAGATTTAGCACAGTTTACAATCATACTTGTAGTACATGGTTTGCATAAAAATAACACTCAACAATTTAAAATGGACGGTAGTAAAAATGCTTGCCAAAATAGCAAAATGAAGTGTTTAACTAGAAATACTAGTTGATTATATATGTAGAAAAATTCAAACTAAGGAAACAGAGATGATTGGTTTTCATGGAAAATCACCATGAAAACCTGAAAAAGCAGAGTGATCCAATTCTCAAATAGATGTGAATCAGAATAAAATTTTGGAATATCATAGTGATCCAAATCTGAAACAGATGGGAACCACTCCTCAAATTTGGATAAGTACCATAACCTAATTCTCAATTGTAAGACCTTTGAGGTTCAAAACCCTAGCCGAGGCTTGGACTTCAAAAAGATGAGGGAGTTACCTTGCCTTGATATTTTCTCCACTAATCCAGCCATCCAGGGAAAAAGTCGGTGTGCCGCCATGCGATGGTGAGTCACGGGTTGTCCCATAGGACAAGAACGAGGCCATGAGGATTCGCTGGAGGAAGGGAGAAACCAAAAGACAATATGCGCACATACACACAAAGCCGATCAATCGATCAGCTTTTCTTTGGGTCCATCGATCAGATGGGCTGCATATGGGCCAGTAGATGGGTTGCGCGAGCGCTCAGTCGCTGGTGGCCTCTCGCCGGTGTCCAACAACAGATTTTACCGGTGTCACACGTCTACATGGGCTATAAATATAATGTAATTGGAACGATTACCCGGTGTCCTGTGACACAGGTTGCTTGTACGTAGGTCCGCCCCTGCTTGCAAGACGTAGTCATTCGCACTGACTATGAATTACCTTTTATTCATGATCCGTTTTTTCTTTACTTGAAGCCAAGATGCGTGGCATAGCCTAGTTCGGAGTGTGGACAGCCGGCGTTCATAAGGACATGCAGATTTTGCCCGCAAGCTGAAATGCATCCTTGGAAACAGTAAAATCAGAAAGAGTAGTAAAAAGATGGCAATAAACACTGATGAACGTTCTACATACAAAATTTCGCGACAAAAATACATTGCTCATGCTCAGGGTGAAAAAAAGTCGACGCTCCAAAAAAAACTATTTTTGATAATATTTTGAAGCATTGATTCAGGTTTTTTTTTCTTCTCACAACGCATTAAAAAAATCTTCACGGAAATCTGCACGCATGTACTCAACCAGTGGGAATTGCCAAAAAAAAAACACAATTTTTTGAATTGACCCGAACCAGTGGGAATTGCTTCCCATAATTTTTTGATTTTTTTATTATTTATTCGATTTTATTCATGCGGGTGCATCTTTGCTCGGGACACTTTCGCATACAAATAGAATTGTCAATTTATCTACCCTAAAAAAAAGAATTGTCAATTTATCAACGGGCAGGGGCCAGGATGTACCCTACCTCGACCATGCGCTGGTCCATTAAAGCTGCCCAGTGCAGTCCTTTTCAGGCTTAGCTGTCCCTGGATCTGTGTTGCGTCCAGGTCCGACGAGCAGCACAGCCTGGTTCCTCGTCTCGGTCCATTAGTAACCCATCGCACCATCCCCTGCTTTCTCATGCATGGCGCAAACCGTACCACGTAGCATACCATGAGCTACTCCTGCTCATACCGGCCCCAACAGGTGTACGAAGTCTTTGTGCCGCTGGCTGCCCTCGACTCGTCTCCGGGGTCCGGGCATGGACGGATGGTAACACGTCGCGAGGCAAACAGCGACTCCATTTGATTCATGTCTACTTCTAAACAGATATACCACCTGATCCTAAAGAGATGTATATCATCCTAATTGTACACACACACGCACACACATGACGTCGATCGTGAGCGCTTTTCCCGGCCCGGGGTCCGGCCACGGACGTTAACACGTCGTCGATCGTGAGCTAATCTCTGGTCCTGTTCCTGATAGATCATCCTCCTTGTCTCATAGACACACAGCCACCGCACGTTCTACTAGTTAGGCATACATATAAGAGAAAACTATACTTTTCGTCCCTCAACTCTTGGTGAAGTCTATATTTGGTCCCCAACTAACGAAACCGGACAAGGTTTGTCCCTGGTCTCGATTTTGACCGGTTTTGGTGCTGACTGACCCCGGTTTTGACCGGTGCCGACTAAAATTCGCGTAATTTTTTCATATCCGTGAACTTTTTAAAATTCACATACTCTTTTCAAATCCACATAGTTTTTCAAGGTCGTGCAATTTTTTCAAAAATAAACATACCTTTTTCAAATCTGTGAACTATTTTGAAATTTGTGTACTTTTTCAAATCCATGATTTTTTTAATTTGCGTAATTTTCTCAAATCAGTGTATTTTTTCAACTTCGTGTAATTTTATCGAATCCAAGTATTTTTTTTCAAATCCATCTGTTTTTTAAATTCGCGTACTTGTTTCAAATCCGCATACTTTTTAAAGTTCGTGTATTTTTTCAAATCCGTGTTCCTTTCCAATCCATGAACTTTGTTTGAAATTCACATACTTGTTTCAAGTTGACATAAATTTTCAAATCCACACATTTTTTTCTAATTCGCGTAAAAGATATTCAAATCCGCATACGTTTTCAATTTCACATAAAATTTTCAAACCCAAAAATATATACGTGAATAGGAATAAGTATGTCAATTTTTAAAAATTACATGAATTTAAAAAAACCACAGGAACTTTAAAGAAGTACGTAGATTTAAAAAAAAGTACGTGAACTTGGAAAAAGTACGCAGATTTGGAAAAGTACACAAATTTTTAAAAAGTTCACGTATTTGAAAAAAATACCCGAATTTGAAAACATTAAACGGACTTGGAAAAGGTATGCGAATTTGAGTCGGCACGGTCAAAACCGGATTGGGACAGCACCAAAACCAGTCAAAACCGTGACCAGGGATGAATCTTGGCCGGTTTCAGTAGTTAAGGGCGCAAGTTGTCCGGGTTTGAAGTTGATGGAGCAAATCTAAACTTCACCAAGAATTAAGGGATGGAAAGTATACTTTTCTCTACATATAATATAGCCATATATGTAGATGTTCAACCTGTCTATATACAGTACAAGATTGATCGCTTTCAAAATGCTGGGAGCTTAGAGAGGGACGTTTGAAAACTGAGAGATCGAAGAGTGTGGAAATGGCCACGTCGGTCTTGTTGTGGGATGGGACGTGATCGTGCATGGCGCGCTCACTCGAGCCGCCAGCCCCTACTAGCTTACCTATGGCTAACTACTAGCCCCTTCATCCAAAAATACTTGTCATCAAGATGGATAGAAAAAGATGTATGTAAAAAATAAAATACATCTAGATACATTTATTTTTATTCATTTTAATGGTAAGTATTTCTGTACGAAGGGAGTACGAGTTATGGCTACAACCTCCCAGCATCTTCAGAGCTCTGAGATCACCAGATAAACGCTACTAGATAAGATTCCAACACCAATCACACAGAAAAGCATCCCAGCAGTATAATAATACGGGCACATGCGTCCACGGTCCATGAAGACCGCGACCACCCACTACTAGTTAGTCGACGATGATCGATCGTCCATGCACGTTCTCTCGCTCGTTCGCCAGCCCGCTCTATCTCTCATGATTGATCGTCTGATGTGCTAGTATCTAATGGCCAGATCATGTGCCCGACCTCTAGGCGCCACAACGCCTGCTTTAAACAATGGCGACACCTGATAAAAGGTATACTACCTATGTGTATGGACGAATATGTACGTGCTGTATACAGTGGATGTGTGCGCTTTAAGCTCCTTGCTATGGCCGCTGTTTAGCTGGCTCTATATATATATCTGCTCCTCCTGGATGATGATTGGAGAAGAAGGAGCCTTGCAATTGCCAACACCTGGCATGCATACATACAATACAACAAAGATGCACCGTACCGGCCGTTCGTGTGTGCTTTGTTTGTATATACTGTATATCCAAAAGTAACACCCACGTACATTGCACTACTGCGCGCGGTGATGATTGATATCCTGTCACGGTGTCATCCATCCAGCTGGCCTGGCTTAATTAGGTTCTTTGCATACTGGTCGCAGAACATGCGTGCAGTCAATGGGTAGGCCTTCCTGCCTGGTCGACCCAGGAGAGAATTTGCGCTGTGTTTGGTTGAATTTGCGCCGTGTTTGTATCGATTTTTTTTTTTAAAAAAGTGGGTGCTGTGACTGGGGGCATCACGCCCCCAGCATGCGGTTTGCGCCGGTGTGCTTTCAGGGGATGATTTTTAGCGCCTTCTGGGCATCTCCAGCCGTTGGCCCCTTAGAAGGGGCAAAAAATCGCCCCTTGGGGGCGCACCGGCGCTAAACCGCGTACTGAGGGCGTAATGCCCCCCAGTCGCGGCCCCCCACGGGTTTTTAAAATGTTTAAATTCGGCGCCAACACAACGCAAACACGTTCGAGTTCGTTCAAATTTAAACATATTTGACAAAAAAAGGAAAAACTACCGCGGGCTACCCCTGCCGTCTCCCTCGCCGCCCGCCTTGCCGCCCGCCCACGCGGTTCTACATGCCGAGGAGGCTCTAGAACCGCGTGTAGTCACCATCGTCGTCGTCGTCGTCGTCGCCCCCGCCGTCGCCTCCGCCGTCCCTGCTGCATCCCTCCCCCGGTTGGCGCGGCGAGTTGGACGGTCCGGGGGCGTCGTCGTCGTCGTCGCTGTCGAGGACCACGACGCCGTGCTCATCTTCGCGCCCACGCTTGCGGGCGGCGATCTCCTCCAGGGCCCGGCGCTGCCGGACCATCTCGTCGCGGAGGTAGTCTTCCTGCGCCCACCGCAGGGCGTCCTCGTCGGAGAAGCCACGCTGGGCTATCTCCTCGTTCTCCGCGGGGAGGCCGGGCTCCGGTTTGGGCTCGACGAGGATGAAGCGGTCGGTGGGGGAGGTGTTGTCGCCGGTGCGGACGCCGGAGCTGCGGGTGCGCGCGCTGACAGGCGTGCCCTGGGGCTCCGGCTTGACGGGTCGGAGGTGGAGGCAGGGGGAGCCGCCGGACGAGGAGGAGGACCCCCCGGTCTCCATGCGCCTCGGGGTCCAGGAGCTTCCCGGCGGCGAGGGAAGGACGGGGGAGTGGGGTACTCGAGGCGTGGCGTGTTGCCGCCCTCGATGTACTCGAGGACGGCCTCCAACGTGCGCCCGGGCACGCCCCACCACCGACGCCGGCCGACGGCGTTGAGCCTGCCGGAGGGCTCGACGTCGTTGGTGGCCTCGAGCTGCTCGGCATGACGGGGCGGAAATAAGCCTCCCAGAGCGGGCTGTCGGGGACGTACCGTGGCCCCTCCTTCGCCGCACGCGGCAGGGACGAGCGGATGCGTGCGATCTCCGCACGCCGCGCCGCGCCGGTGGGTACCGGGGGCACCGGCACGCCGCCGGCGCTGATCCTCCACGCCCCGGGCACCCGCATGTCCGGCGGGACCGGATACTCGGCCTCGAAAAGGAGGCGAGCCTCATTCTCATGTAGATGGCGGCGGCCGAAGCCGTTCGCCGCCGCGCCGTCGCCTGGGAAGCGCTCGGCCATGGGTGTGATGAACTGGAGACGGCGAGAGAGAGGAGAGGGAGGAACGACGACGGCGAGAGAGTGCGAGTCGTCGAGTGCGCTGGGGCGCGTCTTATATAGGCCGAGGCGCCGCCCGTGCGCTAGCCGCCGTGAGTACGCGTGGCGGGCGAGGGAGGGCGATGGACGCGCGTCATCCGGTCTTCACTGCGCCGCCCGTGAGGCATCAATGGCGCAGGCTGACCGGCGCGGCAGCGCGGCAACTTTGGCATTGATTCGCCGCGGGAAACGAGGCGATGAGGATGACGAAGGGGCGAGAAGAGAGCCGTGTCCCTGACGCGGCAGGCCCGCGGTTGTTTCGCGCCAAAACAGTTCGCCCCGGCGCCCCCGGGCGCCCCCAGCGCGCCGGGTTCGGCCTGAGTCCGCCGGCGCTGTTTTCGGCCCAAGCCAGCGAAAATCGGACTCCTGGGGACGCGACTGGGCCGATTTTTTGACGCCGACGCAAAAAAAAAAATGCCTGAGGAGGCCTTCCTGGAGGCATGGCTGGAAATGCCCTAACACCCACGTACATTGCACTACTGCACGCGGTGATGATTGATATCATGTCATGGTGTCATCCATCCACCTGGCCTGGCTTAGTTAGGTTCTTTGCATACTGGTCGCAGAACATGCGTGCAATCGGTGGTCGACCGGGTCGAGACACCGGCCGGAAACCTGCAAAGAAGTTTTAGATGCCTGCCTAATTAAGCTTGTTTAACTAGCTTTGACAGCAATGTACGTAGTTGGCTCAATTTGTCAGCTTTAAGGTACGTACATGCATGCACCTTTTGCACGCTTGTCACAACGAGGTTCATCCACAGGCCACGCATGCACAGAGCAGATTGATCAGCAGTAATCAATACTATCTTCCTTGGCTGAAATTGAGCTGAAAAACGGTGCATACAGGCGTGGACATTTCGTACGGTCGGCATGCACGACGGACCAGCGAATGAAGGTTTATTACCGGCCAATATGTCTCCCTCTGCTGAACTTGGATTTGACAAAACTGTGCATGCATACATAGCTGACCATCACCACTAGCTAGCCGGTGTTGTTGGTGATGTTGAATTAACTAGGAGCCGGATGTACACTGATCTGTTGGTTAATTAGTGTCTGACACGCTCACATGCATGTTTATGAAGCGGAAGCTGGAGAGAGCTGGACTACTAAGTACATCAACAGTGAGGTTGGTGCCAAGGGAAGTGAAGTGAAGCTGCCACAGTTGAGCTTTGGATGAGACCGCATGCATGCATGCATGCAATCAAACAACCTTTTAATCAGGCCCCTCCCAAGCTAATAGCATGACACGTCGCCGGCCGGAGATATTAACCCCAGGCCCCAGGAACAGCTCGTCGCGGCACCTCACATGCATGCAGCCGTACGATCGAGGCGCGCGGCGACGGATGAAGATTAAACAGCTAGCGGGCACCTCCCTGCTTCCGCCGCGTACGGCGTACGTACCCAATATTCCGGCCGTCGTACGCAGAATCGAATCGCAGATCCCATCTTAATCGTTGAAACACAGTTGCTGCCGATCGTTCGATCAGAAAACATGGAAAACCCAAAGATATCATGCGTCATCATAGGTCTAGCATGGCGAATCAAGCAAAGCAAATCTCTAGGCCCTATGTATAGAGATAACAGTGTGATTTCGCTTGATCCCTAAACCTCTGTCATCCAGGCCTTCTCCCAGCCTGCATGCATCCAGGCTAAAGACCATGCCCTAATCCCCCCCCCCCCCCCCCCCCCCCGCGACCCCTGCGTCGTCTTCTTGGCGACTCGAGGGGAGAAAACCTAACCGGCCGCACCTCCCTCCATCCTCCTCCCTTCCCTCGTTGCTGCCTGAGGGGCTCGCCGGCTAAGCTTGGCCGGCTCCGAGGATGGTGGCGGCGGAGCGTTTTTTGGTGGCTTTCTGGTGACTCACGGGGGCACGGCCTTGCTCGCCGGCAGGCGGGTGGATCTGACGGTCTCCTCTTCTGAGGCCGGCGTGGTGTTTAGCCGTGGTAGGGCGCTAGAGCTCCAGTCCGCGCCGCCTCCCCCCTCCCTCCGGTGGGCGCACGGTTGCGGCTGTGGGCGGGCCATGCCCGAGTTGGGCGGATCTGCGTCGTTCGGGCTGTGCGGTGGAGCCCCAGGCGGGGGCTGCTGCCAGGTCTCCGGCGAGCGTTCCTTTGCGGCTATGCTCCGACCAGGATGTGAGGAGCTAGGCTCCGGATCTGAAGGTGGGGTGCGTGGGGCTTCATCCCGGCGTAGGTGTGCAGTATCTCCGGACAAAAGTCGTGCTCATGACCGGTGATGACAATGCTTGTGGGTGTTGTTTCCTTGTTGGAGGCGTCGCCGAGGAGATTCGGCCCCTCTCCTATCCTTGAGCTATACTCTCTGGGCGAAAAACCAAGATCTACCTTGTTGGATCGGCAATGGCGACGCTCTTGGCATCGTTTCTTCGATGGAAGCATCGCCGTAGGAGAGTTGACCTCTCGGTAGGAGGACCTAGTTTGAGTTGTAGTGGTTGGTCGAATGCTGGCGGCGACGAGGTGAGCTAGTATCTGCGGCGGCACGTCGGTTAGGGGCCGGCAGTTGGCTGACGGTGTTGGGTGATTGGAAAACACTTGACATGCTTGCAGCATCAGGCGAGTCATGTTGGGCGTCCTCTTGTGATCGGCGAGGCACATGTTTGCTCCTCTTCTGTTGGACATGTTGTCTCTCTCTGGTGACGGTGTTGTCATCAAACATGTTTGCGGCGGGCCTTTTCCAAGACGACTGAGTGGTTCTGTCTTTCAGTTCGTGTTGTGTCGGCCATTAAACGCTTCTGTATGTCCTCTTGCACTCCAGCTCTTTATAAAGGTTTTAGCTCTGTTTTCCTCAATTAACCAAGCATCGGTTTCTTTACCGCTTCCTCTTAATGAATAATAGCAGTTCTCCTGCTATATCTTTCAAAAAAATGGATTCTTTCTAGATAAAGCGTGACGGTGTCTCGGTCCGCACATCACCATTAATTCTAGGTAAAGCGTGACGGAAAGCGCGATCGACCGACTGAGACCATAGAAAATACTTTCGACGAGGCAAAGCGTGCGCGCACGGGCGAGGTGATGTGTGATCGGCGTCCCGCCGCCGCTGCTTTCGAGTCTTTGCCGGCCGGAATCCACGGGCGCCGGCCGGCCGGAGTTTGCATACATAACTGGTGGCCTAACCTAACGCTGCCCTGTGAGGAATAGGTGATGAAGCGCATGCGTTAGCAGGGGCGCATTGCATGTTATATAGCCACCAGAAGAGGCGGCGCACAAGATACATGAGGTTAGGGTTTAGGTTAGGTGGAGATTGATCTCTCAAACTAACTACTAGGATCTTATCTCAACACCTAACCTATCCTAACAACATACAACACACGCAATATACAACATGTTTAACACTCCCCCTCAATCACAACTATCTAAGTTGAGATTGCGCCTAAAGGCTTCCAGCTGCCGCACTGACAATGATTTGGTGAAGCCATCTGCCACTTGATCACCAGTAGGCACAAAACGAATGTTTAGAAGCTTGTTGGCAACTCTTTCACGGACAAAGTGATAATCGATCTCAATATGCTTCGTCCTCGCATGAAAAATAGGATTGGCAGAAAGATAAGTAGCTCCAAGGTTGTCACACCAAAGGGAGGCTGCAGGTGAATGACGAATGCCCAACTCTGTTAGCAAATTCTGCACCCAAATAATTTCAACAGTGGCATTTGCTAGAGCCTTGTACTCAGCTTCTGTGCTTGACCGAGACACAGTAGCTTGCTTACGTGCACTCCAAGAAATCAGGTTACCTCCAAAGAACACCCCAAAACCTCCAGTGGAACGCCGATCATCAGGACAACCTGCCCAGTCTGCATCTGAGAAAGCACTGACCAATGTAGAGTCTGACTTAACAAGTTTGAGACTATGACTCTTGGTTGCTTGGAGATAACGGAGTATCCTTTTAACTGCTGTCCAATGAGTACTAGTAGGTGCATGCAAAAACTGACAAACCTTGTTGACTGAAAAGCATATATCTGGCCTGGTTAACGTCAAATACTGTAAAGCTCCTACAACACTCCTATACCTGGTGGAATCTTCAGCTCCAAGCACCTCTCCATCATGAAGAGACAACTTTTCGGACGTAGACAACGGAGTGGAGGAGGGTTTACAGTCCTTCATGCCCACTCGCTCAAGGATGTCGCGCACATATTTTTCCTGAGATAAAAGAATACCACGGTCCACATGTTTTACCTCAATGCCAAGGAAAAAATGAAGAGTGCCCAAATCCTTGAGCGCAAAATCCATGCGAAGATCCTGAAGAAGGGCTTCAACTGCTCGAGAGGAAGAACTGGTGACGATAATATCATCAAACATAAATAAGCATAAAGATAGTCACTCCATGCTGATGATAGAAGAACAACGAGGTATCTCTTTTGGAAGCAGCAAAGCCAAGAGACTGTAACTTGGAGTACAAACGATAATACCATGCTCTGGGAGCTTGTTTTAAACCATAGATTGCTTTGTCAAGCTTGCAAACGTGTCGTGGTAAAGCTGAACTTTCATACCCAGGAGGCTGCCTCATAAATACCTCTTCTTCCAGAACACCATGCAAGAACGCGTTCTTTACATCTAGTTGTCGTATGCACCGATTTTTGGATATTGCAACGGAAAGAACCAAGCGGATAGTTGCAGCTTTAACCACAGGACTAAAGGTATCCTCATAATCAATTCCATACCTTTGCTTAAAACCTTTGGCTGCAAGACGTGCCTTGTACCTGTCAATCATGCCATCAGACTTGCGTTTCACCTTGTACACCCATTTGCAGTCAATCACGTTTCTCTCTCTGACCGGTGGAACCAAGTGCCATGTCTTGTTTGCTACTAGGGCTGAAAATTCTTCATCCATGGCCTGCTTCCACTTAGGATCACCAAGGGCATCATGCAGACTCTTTGGTTCACCTGTGGCACAAAAAGAACCCCATCGAACACAACCATCTTTATATACCTTGGGTCTCACAATGCCACTTTGGGACCGAGTGTGGGACCGAGCAGGAGGAGGTGGAGCTGGTCGAGCATGCTGTATCTGAAGGCGATCGTGCGTAGCTGAAATAGCAGAATCGGACGCAGGCGACGCAGGTGTAGAAAATCCCGAATCCCCTGCCTGCAGCGAGCCAGGGGGATCCAGTGCGGCAGCCAATGGCGAACTGCCACCTGGCAGTTCCGAGTTGGAGGGAGAGCGCGACGTGCCAGGTTCCACACGCCCCGCCTCGTGGGGCGCAAGGGGCCCGCTCCTGGTCGGCCCGCAAGGAGGCCGCACAGCCTCCCATGCTAGGGACAACGCGGTGGGACGCGCAACTGGCCCACACGGTGGCTCGGGGCACCCGTCTGGCCCCCCGCCTGCAGACGCGGATCCCGGCGTGGATTCGCCTGGGGTAGCTGGCCCACGCGGCGAATCGGGGAGCCCGCCTGGCCTCCCGCCCGTGGACGCGGATCCCGGTGCGGATTCGCCTGGCGCCACGCCAGGTGCGGATCCCGCGGTTGATCCGCCTGCTGCTGCCGATCCCGAGACCACCTGAGGATCTTCTGTGGCTGCATGCATGTTATCAGTTTCTTGCATAAAATCATACGAATTTTCACCAAAATCCTCAATGGTCGGCTGCCCTGTTTCCTGCACACTTTCAGCTAGGTCATTAGTATTAGACAAGGACATATTGGCACCAGCAAGATCTGCTCCCCCTTGAGCAAAATGAGGAGATGGTAGGAGATGAGGGGGGAGAAGAAGTAATTCTTTTCGAAGTTGTGCACCGGCATTGGAGTGGAGACTGGCGAAAGGAAAAACTTGCTCATCGAAGATAACATCGCGTGAAACATAGACACGACCAGAGGAGATATCAAGACACTTATAGACCTTATGAAGAGTGCTGTATCCGAGGAAAGCACATTGCTTGGACCGAAATTCAAGCTTATTTTTATTGAAAGGACGCAAGTTGGGCCAGACGGCACACCCAAAAATGCGGAGAAAAGAGTAGTTGGGCTTAGTGCCGAAGAGGCGTTCGAGAGGGGTTTGGTTCTTGATAACTCTACTAGGGATGCGATTTATAAGATAAACGGCAGTAAGGAACGCTTCGTCCCAAAACTTGAGCGGCATAAAAGTGTGAGCAAGTAAAGAGAGGCCAACTTCGACGATGTGTCTGTGTTTCCGCCCCGCAGAGCCGTTCTGTTGATGAGCATGTGGGCAAGAAACGTGATGCGTGATGCCAATGCGTTAAAAAAAGAATTCAACCGTTGGTACTCCCCACCCCAATCGGTTTGCATGGCAATGATCTTGCGATCAAAGAGACGTTCAACATGAGCTTGAAAGAGGCGAAATTTTTCAAAGACATCAGATTTATTTTTGAGCAAATATATCCAACTAAACTTGCTAAAATCATCAATAAAACTGACATAGTATTTCTGTCTTCCTACAGAGACGGGTCCAGGAACTCAAACATCTGAAAAAATAAGCTCTAAAGGAGCTGTGGACTCACTAGTTGAACGAGAATAAGGCAACTGATGGCTCTTGGCCATTTGACACGCATCACACACTAGAAGGTGATCTTGTTTATTCGAAACAGGAAGATTGAAGTCGCGAAGAATCTTTTGAACTACCGGAAGAGCTGGGTGCCCTAGGCGCTTGCGCCACCGAGATGTGGAGGGTTTGATGGCAGCAAGAACTTGACGTTGAGGGGCACTTTGCTGTCCGGTCATGGGGAACAAGCCCCATCTACTCTTGTTTTGAAGGATTGTTCTCCGGGTAGCCTGATCCTTAACAAGAAAGAAGTCAGGGTGAAGTTCAATGAAAACATCATTAACTCGCATAAGATTATAAGCGGAAAGAAGGCTCTGGTCGGCACTAGGAGCATGGAGGATGTTGTTTAAGTTGAGGGAACCAGAGGGGGTAGATAACACTGAATGGCCAATATGTGCTATGTCCATACCTTGCCTACTTGCCGTGTGGATCTGGTCGGTGCCGGTGTAGCGGTCTCGAACGGCCAGCTTCTCCAATTCCCCCGTGACATGGTCAGTGGCGCCGGTGTCGAGGTACCAGTTGGTATCTACGCCATAGGAGTGGGCAGAGTTGGCGGAGCGAGAGTTGCCACTGCCGCCGCCGCCATGCCCACCACCACCGCGTCCGTCGCCACCGCCGCTGCCTGCAGGGTTGCGCACGTTGTTGTTGTAGCTCTTGTCGAACCGTTCTCTGCAACGCCACGCACCGTGGCCTTCCTCCTTGCAAATCTGGCAGCGCTCGCGGTCACCGCGCTCACCGCGGTCACCACCCTGTTGGCGCGGCGCACCGCCGCCTGAGTTGTCGTTGTAGTTGCCGCCGTTATAGACACCATGGCACCACCCTGGCCGCCATGTCCGCCTCCGTAGCCGCCTCGTCCACCCTTTGCGGCGAGGTTGGCGGAGTGATGGGCGGTGTAGGCGGCGTGCTGGGCGGCGATCCGTGACTCCGCGGAGAGCAGCAGCGAGAAGAGTTTGCTGAGGCCGATCGGTTGATCGGTGATAGCGCGTGTAGAGATGGCGGTGACAAAACCGTTGTAATCGGGCTCGTGCATGAGGCCCTCCAAGATGTGCGAGACGACGTCGTCTTCATCGAGCGGTTTCCCAGCGGCGGCGAGCTCATCTGCAAGCCCCTTCATCTTGGTGAAGTAGGCGGCTGCAGAGAGATCACCCTTGCATGCGTTCCCGATCGCCGAGCGAAGCTGGATCTGGCGTGCCCGCGACTGCGCAGAGAAGCTTTCCACCAGAGCTTGCCAGACTCCCGCAGCGGTGGTGTGGTTCTAGACCTGCAACAGAACCTCTCGGGACAGGGAGGCGAGCAAAAAAGTGAGCACATGTTGGTCTTGAGTGACCCAGATCGCATGTTCTGGGTTAGGCGTCTCGGTGATCTCCTTCTTCCCAGCGGTATCCTTCTCAGAGATGATGACAGCAGCGGGCTCCTTGATCGAGCCATCAAGGTAGCCCATCATCGCGGCGGCCCTGACATGCGGGAGTACCTGAGTCTTCCACACCAGGAAGTTATCGCGGGTGAGCTTCTCCGTGATGGTGTGGCCGAGGCCGGCGAGGGAGGGCATAGCCATGGCGTGAGAGGAGGAGGAGGACGACATAACCTAGATGTATGAAAGAACTAGGCTCTGTATACCATGTGAGGAATAGGTGATGAAGCGCATGCGTTAGCAAGGGCGCATTGCATGTTATATAGCCACCAGGAAAGGCGGCGCACAAGATATAGTAGGTTAGGGTTTAGGTTAGGTGGAGATTGATCTTTTAAACTAACTACTAGAATCTTATCTCAACACCTAACCTATCCTAACAACATACAACACACGCAATATACAAGATGTTTAACCTAAAAGGATCTATTAAATTCATCGAGTATACGACCAAAGGCCCACCCGCACGCTGACTCGTCGCCGCCGACACCCCTTCTCCCGTATGGCACCGCCGGCCCTGGCGCTGAAAAGGCCACAGCGTCGCCGTCGTAGGATCGATCGGCTTGACACAGGAACATCGTTGTGATTTCGAGATGATCAAGCAGGCCGACCGGGAGATATGGTTTGGCACTCATCGCCGGCTATATATATGCCTGCAACTTCTGTTGTACATTTGCGCCTTCTTGCTCCAGAAAAGAACTTGCACTGCACATATATGTATGAGCGTTGAGCGACATTAACGTACATCTAGCTATCTATCTCCACCCGCCGGCGCCTGACCTTAGCGCCGGGGTGGTCCGCTCCGGTGCCGGCCAGATCTGGATCGCGATTTTCTTGCTCCACCCGCCGGCGCCTGACCTTAGCGCCAGGGTGGTCCACTCCGGTGCCGGCCGGATCTGGATCGCGATTTTCTTGCCTCCGTGCAGATGATGGAGGTGAGGACTCCTCGACGGTCGAGACCTCCGAGGCATCCCGCCAGCGTAAGACTGACGAGGAGCTGGCCGCCGAGTTTTGGGCCGACATTGGGTATCCTACATCAGCCTCACGAGTATGGGAGAGACCGTCTTCTAGGCGAGGATCTGCTCAGAAGGATGGTGCACAAGAGGTAAACGGTTCTCCGACCTCGCCGGCAATTCATTCGCGGGGGTCGCCGCCGGCTGCATGCCGGCACGTGAGGGCTCCGGCTATATCTAGGCCTATGGTACGGCCCTGGATCGGACCTCTCCCTGCCCCCAGAGTCTCTCCCTCTCGTACTCTGGGAGATGCCATGCCCTCGGCCGGCTTGGCGAGGACGGCGGTGATCACGCCGACGGCGCCTCCGATGTTTCCTGCGACGGGCGTTTCGCCGGACGAGTCGGGGCGGTCGATAGGCCTGGGCCCTCACCCGATCTCAGGTGCGTCACATCCGAACCGTTCTTTACGCATGGTTAATCTCAACCGCTGGTTGTTTCATATGTGGAACAGGGACACTCCTCGCAGAAACCCTAATCTTCCTCGATCCTTCGTGGCTGCCGTCTGCTCGGGGATGGGTCGCGACGCGTCCGCGCCGCCGGGCTCTGGGCAGGTCCGACCTGCAGCCGCCGCGCCGATGCCCTCGGTCGCCTCCTCGTCTGGTGGTGCCCCTAGCTTCGCACCTGGGGTGTTCCCCCCGGTGATCCCTTCTTCCTCCGCTCAAAGTGTCATGCCGAACCTTCCCCTACAGACTCCAGCACCGGGGCAGCAGCAACAACAGATGTATCAAATGCCGCAGCAGTTCTTTCAGCAGCAACCAATGTATCATGCGCCGCCGGGGTACATGCAGCAAATGGCGCTGGTGTACCCATATCAACCAGCCGGCCCTTTCTTGCAACAGAGCCATGGTCACCCCACTGCTGTCCAGCCAATGGCCTTTAACGCTGGTCTGGCAAACAGGGAATATCCGTCCTAGGAAACCGAAGGGAGGAAAAGGAAATCGGCCTAAGAACCGTGCGGGAAACGCCCCGATCATCGCTGCTCCACCCACCTTGCCTTATCATGGCATACAAGGTGCTCCGGCTTTTGTCTCGGGGCCTCTTGTGACTGCTGCTCCTCTTATGGCACCGGCTCAACAACAACATGATGTGGCTCAGGCGGCACCTGCTCCCGGGGTGAACACGGTAATGACCAAGTTGTGGTGTACCAAGTGTCTGTCGGCCGGACATGTGGCTTCAGATTGTGAAACACAGCAGTATTGTTTCATCTGTAACAAGGCGAACCATCCGATGACTACTCGGCAGTGTCCAGCTCTCAAGATGCCGAAGCCGGCGGCGATGCTTTGTGGCTATGGGACTGAGAGCATGGCCTTCTTTCAGATGCCTGACAATGTTTGCAGGGCAGACCTCGCACCACAATCCTCCCCAACGGCTCTTGTTACGATCTCGGGAGGCTCTATCTCTTCGAGCATAGTGGAGGCGGAGGTTGCTAAGATCGTTCAATATCAGCAACAGTGGACGTGGGAGGCTATCCCTCATGGCCAGAATGCTTTTATCATGTCTTTTCCCAGTGACGAGGTGCTCCTGAGAGTTACTGGTTTCACGGTCTTCATCAAATCGCATAATGTCACTTTGGGGTTCAAGGCTTGTCATTCCGAGGAGATTCCGAATCGTTTTGAGCTTATTCCAGTTTGGGTGCATGTGCACGGAGTTCCTCACGCTCTCCGGCATTTCTTGGGTCTCTGGGCAGTTGGCTCTGTTATTGGCGCCACTCTTGACGTTGACCTCCTTTGCTTGCGCCGCCGTGGTATTGTGAGGATTCAGGTTGGCGTGCTTAATCTGGATGCTTTTAAGATGAGCCCTGTCAACTCCCACTCGTCGGATGTAGTTGTTCAGAAGAAGGGCTATGAATTCCAGTACACTCTGGAAGATGATGATTTCCGTGCGGACGCTGATTTTGTGCCTCGCGTTTGGGAGCATGGCGATGATACGGAAGGGGACAAGGAGCATGATCGAGAGGACACTTCAAGGGCTGATGACAAGAGCAAGAGGCCGAAAGTGTCTTCGTCGTCAGCTAACACGGCCGCATCATCTTCCTTGGGAGGAGTGGTTCCGATGCAAATCACCTCTTTCACGACCGTTCCTGCCAGTACACATCCATGCTTGGCATCGCGGCCTTTGTCGGGGGACCCGCCAGCGGCAACGGAGCTCGTGCCTCCCCAGAACCCTCCCTCGCTTACCAGCTCTGCACCGCCTCCACCACCTCAACCGGATGCTTCGCCCATGTCAGCCATTCGGACATGGGTTGATGGGCCTGCGGCGCCCTTGGCGATGGGATCACCGTCGGAGGCTGCTTTGGAGCATCTGACGACACCGACATCGGCTTCTTCTCGGTCTTCTGGTCGTCGGGGTATGATTTTCTCTCCGGCGGTGCGTGCAGATCATGACATGGCCTTGGCGACGCTTCGAGCGCTGTCTCCTGCGCCGCCGTCGCAGTACGAGGAGGTTGCTCCTACGAATGCTGTCATGGAGGATCAGCTGCAGCTTTCACGGTCTCCCGCCGCGTCGCCGGGGCCGGCGCTGTCCCCTGTGTCGCCGCCGCGGGACGTGGAGGCTGCTCCTTGTATCGCTGTTATGGAGGATGAGCTGCAGCGTTCTAGGTCTCCCGCTGCTACGCCGGAGCCGTCTACACCACCTTTCCGGTCCTCTGGGATGCGGGTTGCTTCGGAGTTTACTACTTCACCGCCTAGACGTAGCGGCCGCCATGTTGTGGGGGCTGATGGGGCCTCTGCCACTGATGAGGATTCCATGCAGAGGGCCATGCATAGAACGGCATCGCGGAACCTCGACTTTGATGGTACGTCTCCTTGCAAATCTTTTCTATCTTTTGATAAAGCCAAAATGTCTTCAAATATTGCTAGCCTTGGTATTTCATTAGGTAGAAATGATGCAGTAGTTGATTTCTCAGTTAAAGCTCTTAAGCAAATGGAGTTCGACCGGCTTACGGTTGCTCCTAGAACGCTTCTGACGGCGGATCCACTAGTATCAGATGAGGAGGATGAGGAGTCCGATGCCAACCATGAAGGCAGACTCCTTTCTCATCTGGTCAATGATACTACAGAGGTAGACTTTGAAGATACCATGCATGATACGGTGCTTTGTGAGCTCGTTGCATCGGTACGTAAGAACAAGTCTAACTCTGGTAGTAAAAAGGGTCGCCCTAAGAAGAAGACCAAAGTATCCAAACGTAATAAAGTTTCTCCATGAAAGGAATGTTTTGGAATAGCAGAGGTCTGTGACTTGGCTAAGTACAAACATATTTCCGATTGTGTTAGGGATCATGCCCTCAACTTCGTGGCAATCTCTGAGTGTAGTAAGCGTGACTTTCCAACGCGTGATTTGGACCATTTTTCATGTGGCAAAGATTACGAGTGGCATATCCTGCCGCCTTCAGGGAGGTCCGGAGGTATTCTTTTAGGAATACACTCCACTTACTTGGAACTTCTTTCAACTTCAAAGGGGGAGTATCATATTAAATTCCACCTTAGAAACAAGTCCGATAATTTCATTTGGAGCTTGGTTGTCGTATATGGTGCTGCTCAAGATGAATTTAAAGCGGCTTTCCTCAAAGAACTTGTCAATACCTGCAGAGAAAATCCTCACCCCATGCTACTTGGGGGGGACTTCAATATTTTGCGATACCAGCAGGATAAAAACAATGATAGGTTCGACACTCGATGGCCGTTTCTTTTTAATGCTGTCATTGACAGTCTTGATTTGCGGGAACTCTCTCTCTCTCTCTCGGGGCGCCAATTTACCTGGGCCAATAATAGATCTATCCCGACATTCGAAAAACTTGATCGGGTGCTAGTCACCACAGACTGGGAATTTAAATATCCATTAGCATCAGTGCGGGCTTTGGAGAGAATTGAGGCCTTATCGGATCATGCTCCATTGCTTACTGATTTTGGTCAAGCAGCACCCACTTCGAACCGCCATCAGTTTAAATTTGAACTGGGGTGGCTCACTAGAGAGGGTTTCTGAATTGGTTAAAAAGGTGTGGCAACGCCCAACACGGGGTGATACACCAATTCAACGTTGGAATAATCGCATTCGTGCGTTGCGCCAATTCCTCCGCGGATGGGCTAAACACACCGCTGGGATTTATAAGAAAGAGAAGTTGCGACTATCTGTCATGATTGATTCCTTAGATAAGATCGCGGAGGTGAGGCTTCTATCTGCGGCTGAGATTGAGCAAAAAAGTCATCTCAATGAGCAGCTAGCCCGTCTCTTACGCGAAGAGGAAATCAAATGGTACCAACGGTGCAAGAGCGACTCGTTGGTACTTGGGGATGATAACACGAAGTACTTTCAAATGTTAGCCAATGGCAGACATAGAAAGAAACGAATATTCATCCTTGATCAGGACGAGGGTCGCATTGAGGGGGACGCTCCGCTCAAGGACTTTATTACAAAATACTATAAAGACTTGTTTGGTCCTTCCTTGGAAACTACGCTGGAGATGGATGAGTCTATTTGTCATGACATCCAGCAGGTTTCCGCTGCGGAAAATGAATTCCTAACCTCTGCTTTCACTGAGGAGGAAATACGGACTGTGATTTTTCAAATGCAACACAACAAATCTCCGGGACCGGATGGTTTTCCGGCGGAGTTTTATCAATTTTTTTGGGATATGTTAAAGTCTGACCTGGTTCAATTGTTTAATGAACTGCATGCTCATAGACTAGACATCTCCAGACTCAATTTTGGTGAAATTATCCTTTTACCAAAGATAAAGGATGCCAATCGGATTCAACAATATAGACCGATTTGCTTACTAAATGTGAGCTTCAAAATTTTCACCAAGGTCGCGACTAACCGCCTGAATGGGGTCGCAGACCATGTAGTCAAACCAACACAAACAACTTTCATGCAAGGACGGAACATCTTAGACGGTGTTGCTGTCCTACATGAAACTGTTCATGAGCTCCACCGTAAAAAGTTGAATGGGGTCATCTTTAAGATTGACTTCGAGAAAGCTTATGATAAGGTGAAGTGGCCTTTTTTGCTTCAAACTCTTTGTATGAAAGGGTTTTCCGATACTTGGTGCCGATGGGTTGAGAACTTTCTGTCTGGAGGTAGCGTGGCTATCAAGGTGAACGATGACGTAGGCAATTATTTCCAGACTAGGAAGGGGCTACGCCAAGGCGACCCCGCATCACCTATCCTTTTCAACATCGTGGCTGATATGCTAGTTACTCTCATTGAGAGGGCCAAGCTAGCTGGTCAAATCACGGGGGTCATTCCTCATCTAGTAGAAGGAGGCCTGTCAATCTTACAGTATGCGGATGACACCATTTTGTTTTTGAATCACGACCTAGAAAAGGCCAGTAACCTCAAATTGTTATTATGTGCTTTTGAGGATCTTTCTGGCCTTAAGATAAACTTTCATAAGAGTGAACTTTTCTGCTTTGGCGAAGCCGCAGAAACTTCACAAGAATATGCTGATATATTTGGATGCCAACTAGGCCAATTTCTGATTCGATATCTAGGTATTCCTATTCATTATCGGCGTTTGACAATCGCTGAATGGAAACATGTTGAAGAGAGACTGGAGAAACGGTTGGCGAGCTGGAAGGCCAAACTCTTGTCCTATGGGGGCCGACTAGTTCTGATCAACTCGGTTCTTACCAACATGGTCCTTTACATGCTATTTTTTTTCATCTGCCAAAAGGTGTTCTCCAACGCCTTGATTATTTTAGATCAAGGTTTTTTTGGCAGAGTGACAATGAAAAAAAGAAATATCGCTTGGCTAGGTGGAATATATTATGTCGTCCTAAAAGCCAAGGGGGACTCAGAATCCAGGATCTTGAGATCAAAAACATTGCATTGCTCAGCAAATGGGTATACAGATTACTCACTGAGGATGGTGTTTGGCAGGAGATCATTCGTAATAAATACGTTGGGTCCAAAGCAATCTCCCAGGTCTACTGGCACCAGGTGACTCTCATTTTTGGAGTGGGGTTATGAAAGCTAAAGAATTCTTTTTCCAATTTGGCACTTTCTCGGTTAGGGACGGCTCCCAGATTCGATTCTGGGAAGACACCTGGCTCGGGACTACTCCTCTAAATGTGCAATACCCAAGCTTATATCGGATAGTTAGACATAAGTTTGTCACGATTAAGCAGGTATTGGGACAAGAACACCCGGATATTTCTTTTCGCAGAACGATTTCTGGACCTCGTCTGACTCCATGGAACGATTTGCTGACTCGTTTGGGAGCTGTCCAAATGTCGGCTGAATCGGACATCTTTAAATGGAACCTGCATCTGAATGGAAGATTTTCGGTTAAATCCATGTATGATGCATTGGTTCATAACGAGGTTCCATCTGATAATAGAAAATTGTGGAAGCTTAAGATTCCTCTAAAAGTGAAAATTTTCCTATGGTTTCTCAACAAAGGAGTTATCTTAACTAGGGACAATCTAGCTCGACGAAACTGGCAAGGCTGCAAAAAATGTGTTTTCTGCAATCATAATGAATCCATTAAACACCTATTTTTTGATTGCAAGTTTGCTAGATCGGTATGGGCAATAGTCCAAATTGCTTCGAATCTATATCCTCCACGCAGCGTACGGAATATGTTCGACAATTGGTTGAGGGGAATAGATAAACAATTGTTTAAGCACATTCTTGCGGGGGCAGCTGCCTTATGTTGGGCGTTGTGGCTCACCAGGAATGATATTGTTTTTAATCATAAAAGTGTTTCATCTCCTATGCAGGTAATTCATATATGCTCGCGATGGCTCCGTATGTGGTCTATCCTGCAGAGGCCGGAGGACAGATACTTTTTTATGATGGCTTCTACCCGGTTGGAGTGCTCGGCCAGGGACATTTTTTACCCCCATGGATGGCGGTGTGACCTTCGGATTGGACCGGCATCACCTTAGGCCTCTTTTATATTTTTTCGCTATTGCTGGCGTTTTTTGCCTTTTTATTTTGGCTTCTAGTACTTTGTAACTTTGGCTGTGTGCATCTAGCTATGCAGAGGCCGGGTAATCTTTGATGCGGTTGTATCAACTCGATATTTCAATTCAATGAAAAGCCCTTTATCGAAAAAAAATCTATCTGGTCAGGGAAAAGTATAGTACTAGTAGTGGCGCACCTAATATCTACGGATAGATAGATGTCCCAAATAAAAGTATCTGATAGATACATGTTTATCCATTTGTGCAAGAAGGATTAAATCAGTTCAGCGTCACCAACTAACCCTAACCCGGCCACAATTTGTTGATCAGCCATGCGGATTGCCTGTTTCATCAAGGCTCTTGGTTGGTCGACCCCAATAATCATCCACGTACGCACACACGCACGCCCTAACTGAGTCACGCCAAACAACTGCTTAATAATTTTCAAACGGAAACACTAACGCCCACACGTGTGGGCGTTTGCATCTCGTCCACACGCGTGGATCCGCGTCCGTTTGTAGGTACATGATTTTTGGCATGTTTGTGGTGCCACGTAGGACTGGGTTGGTGTGTGGGCATTTATCCAATCGCCCATACGTCTGTTTCATTATATGGAGGGGCCGGTGTGTGGGTGTTTAGCAGTTCGCCCACACGTCGGTTTTTACTCATGCATAAGGGCTGGTGTGTGGGCATTTGTCATCTCGCCCACACCCAAGTTACCAGTTGCCATGCGTTTTGCAGTGTACATGGCAACTGCCCTAGTGTGCTTGTAAGCAGATGGTAACTCTTTTTTTTTATCCGGACATGTCAGTTGCCATGTGTTTTGCAGGGTACACGGCAACTGCACTAGTGTGCCTGTAAGCAGATGGCAACTCTCTCTTTTATCCAAACATGTTGTTTTGCCATGTCTCTTTGTAGCGCTATACAGCAATTGTCTAGTGCTAGTAGGTGGCAACTCATAAGGTTTTCAAATCATGGCAACTGTAGTAAACCAGACCACACATGGCAACTGCTTAGTGTTAGTAGGTGGCAACCTCTAAAGTTTTCAAATCATGGCAACTATAGTAAACCAGACCATACATGACAACAATTCCAGTTGTCCAAAATGACATCTGGCACTCGACCTAAGATGGCAAACTGCAGCTGAGCAACCATGACAACTTCAGTTAAACGGACAATGAAGAGAGTCCGGACCATGGCAACTACAGGGACGTGTGGTGACTGTCACGCAGGCGTGCGGGACCACGAGGTAGGTGGCTGAAAGAGGTCGTATGGGCGTTAGAGCAACTCCAACGGGCCGACCCAAACGGACAGCGCTTTTGTCCGCTTTTTGTCCGTTTGGGTTGGTCCGGCGGACACAAACGTCCGGCGCTGTGTTTGGGTCGGCGTGAGCGCCCAACGCTGGCCCGACCCATTTCGTCGGCGCGCCAAAAAAATATTGCGAGCAGTTTGAAAATAAATATATGCATTTAATTAAATATAAAAGCCGGCCACGAAGGCCGGTGAAAGTCCACATTACATTAAAAACACTAAAAACAAGACGACGCGCTGCCCTAGGCGTCCTCGTCGGCGGCGGCGTCTGCGTCGGGACCGGTGAGGTCGATCAACGTCGGCGCAGGGCCGGCCCAGGGGAACGCCGTGTTCCAGACGGCGGCGATGTCGGGATTTGCCGCCGATGTCTAGGTCTGGCGTGCCTCCTCGTCGGCCTCGCGCTCGAGCATCTGCAGACGCTTGCCCTCCCGGCGCTCCTCGGCCAGCCGAACGCGGCGCCAATGGTCGAGGTAGGCCGCCTCCTGCTTCTCCGTCGCCCCGAGCCAGATCGGCGGGGCGCTGACCCACTCGCGCACTACTCTGGTCCAGGAGTAGCGCTCGCGGTAGGCCGGCTCCTCCGGCTCGGCTTTGGGCGGGGACGGTGTTGGGGAACATAGCATAAATTTAAAATTTTCTACGCATCACCAAGATCAATCTATGGAGTAATCTAGCAACGAGGGAAGGAGAGTGCATCTACATACCCTTGTAGATCGCTAAGCGGAAGCGTTCAAGTGAACGGGGTTGATGGAGTCATACTCGTCATGATCCAAATCACCGATGATCCTGTGCCGAACGGACGGCACCTCCGTGTTCAACACACGTATAGCCCGGTGACGTCTCCTACGCCTTGATCCAGCAAGGGGAGAAGGAGAGGTTGGGGAAGACTCCATCCAGCAGCAGCACGATGGCGTGGTGGCGGAGGAGCGTGGTACTCTAGCAGGGCTTCGCCAAGCACCGCAAGAGACGAGGAGGGAGAGGGGTAGGGCTGCGCCAAGAAGGAGATTGAATCGTGTCTATGGCAGCCCAAAACCTCAAGTATATATAGGGGTGTTGGGTTTCGTAGTAATTTCAAAAAATTTCCTAGGCACACGCAAGATCATGGTGATGCATAGCAATGAGAGGGGAGAGTGCTGTCTACGTACCCACGCAGACCGACTGCGGAAGCATTGACACAACGTAGAGGAAGTAGTCGTACGTCTTCACGATCCAACCGATCAAGCACCGAAACTATGGCACCTCCGAGTTCGAGCACACGTTCAGCTCGATGACGATCCCCGGACTCCGATCCAGTAAAGTGTCGGGGAAGAGTTCTGTCAGCATGACGGCGTGGTGACGATCTTGATGTACTACAGCAGCAGGGCTTCGCCTAAACTCCGCTACAGTATTATCGAGGACTATGGTGGCTGGGGCGCCGCACACGGCTAAGGAATAGATCACGTGGATCAACTTGTGTGTTCTTTGGGGTGCCCTGCCTCTGTATATAAAGGACTAGAGGGGGGAGGCTGGCCGGCCAAGGGAGGGCGCGCCAGGAGAGTCCTACTCCCTCTGGGAGTAGGATCCCCCCCCCCAATCCTAGTTGGAATAGGATTCCTTGAGGGGGGAAAGAGAGAGAGGAGGCCGGCCACCTCTCCTAGTCCTAATAGGACTAGGGGAAGGGGGGAGGCGCACAGCCACCTTGGGCTGCCCCTTTCTCCTTTCCACTAAAGCCCACTAAGGCCCATATAGTTCCCGGGGGGTTCCGGTAACCTCCCGGTACTCCGGTAAAATCCTGATTTCACCCGGAACACTTCCGATATCCAAACATAGGCTTCCAATATATCAATCTTTACGTCTCGACCATTTCGAGACTCCTCGTCATGTCCGTGATCACATCAGGGACTCCGAACAACCTTCGGTACATCAAAATGCATAAACTCATAATATAACTGTCATCGTAACCTTAAGCGTGTGGACCCTACGGGTTCGAGAACAATGTAGACATGACCGAGACACGTCTCCGGTCAATAACCAATAGCGGGACCTGGATGCCCATATTGGCTCCTACATATTCTACGAAGATCTTTATCGGTCAGACCGCATAACAACATACGTTGTTCCCTTTGTCATCGGTATGTTACTTGCCCGAGATTCGATCGTCGGTATCCAATACCTAGTTCAATCTCGTTACCGGCAAGTCTCTTTACTCGTTCCACAATACATCATCTCACAACTAACATATTAGTTGTAATGCTTGCAAGGCTTATGTGATGTGCATTACCGAGAGGGCCCAGAGATACCTCTCTGACAATCGGAGTGACAAATCCTAATCTCGAAATAGGCCAACCCAACATGTACCTTTGGAGACACCTGTAGTACTCCTTTATAATCACCCAGTTACGTTGTGACGTTTGGTAGTACCCAAAGTGTTCCTCCGGTAAACGGGAGTTGCATAATCTCATAGTTATAGGAACATGTATAAGTCATGAAGAAAGCAATAGCAACATACTAAACGATCGGGTGCTAAGCTAATGGAATGGGTCATGTCAATCAGATGATTTACTTAATGATGTGATCCCGTTAATCAAATAACAACTCATTGTTCATGGTTAGGAAACATAACCATCTTTGATTAACGAGCTAGTCAAGTAGAGGCATACTAGTGACACTTTGTTTGTCTATGTATTCACACATGTATTATGTTTCCGGTTAATACAATTCTAGCATGAATAATAAACATTTATCATGATTATAAGGAAATAAATAATAACTTTATTATTGCCTCTAGGGCATATTTCCTTCAGTCTCCCACTTGCACTAGAGTCAATAATTTAGATTACACCGTAATGATTCTAACACCCATGGAGCCTTGGTGCTGATCATGTTTTGCTCGTGGAAGAGGCTTAGTCAACGGTTCTGCAACATTCAGATCCGTATGTATCTTGCAAATCTCTATGTCTCCCACCTGGACTAGATCCCGGATGGAATTGAAGCGTCTCTTGATGTGCTTGGTTCTCTTGTGAAATCTGGATTCCTTTGCCAAGGAAACTGCACCAGTATTGTCACAAAAGATTTTCATTGGACCCGATGCACTAGGTATGACACCTAGATCGGATATGAACTCCTTCATCCAGACTCCTTCGTTCGCTGCTTCCGAAGCAGCTATGTACTCCGCTTCACATGTAGATCCCGCTACGACGCTTTGTTTAGAACTGCACCAACTGACAGCTCCACCGTTTAATGTAAACACGTATCCGGTTTGCGATTTAGAATCGTCCGGATCAGTGTCAAAGCTTGCATCAACGTAACCTTTTACGATGAGCTCTTTGTCACCTCCATATATGAGAAACATATCCTTAGTCCTTTTCAGGTATTTCAGGATGTTCTTGACCGCTGTCCAGTGATCCACTCCTGGATTACTTTGGTACCTCCCTGCTAGACTTATAGCAAGGCACACATCGGGTCTGGTACACAGCATTGCATACATGATAGATCCTATGGCTGATGCATAGGGAACATCTTTCATATTCTCTCTATCTTCTGTAGTGGTCGGGCATTGAGTCTTACTCAATTTCACACCTTGTAACACAGGCAAGAATCCTTTCTTTGCTTGATCCATTTTGAACTTCTTCAAAATTTTGTCAAGGTATGTTGTTTGTGAAAGTCCAATTAAGCGTTTTGATCTATCTCTATAGATCTTTATGCCTAATATGTAAGTAGCTTCACCGAGGTCTTTCATTGAAAAACTCTTATTCAAGTATCCCTTTATGCTATCCAGAAATTCTATATTATTTCCAATTAGTAATATGTCATCCACATATAATATTAGAAATGCTATAGAGCTCCCACTCACTTTCTTGTAAATACAGGCTTCTCCGAAAGTCTGTATAAAACCAAATGCTTTGATCACACTATCAAAGCGTTTATTCCAACTCCGAGAGGCTTGCACCAGTCCATAAATGGATCGCTGGAGCTTGCACACTTTGTTAGCTCCTTTTGGATCGACAAAACCTTCTGGTTGCATCATATACAACTCTTCTTCTAGAAATCCATTTAGGAATGCAGTTTTGACATCCATTTGCCAGATTTCATAATCATAAAATACGGCAATTGCTAACATGATTCGGACGGACTTAAGCATCGCTACGGGTGAGAAGGTCTCATCGTAGTCAATCACTTGAACTTGCCGAAAACCTTTCGCGACAAGTCGAGCTTTGTAGACAGTAACATTACCATCAGCGTCAGTCTTCTTCTTAAAGATCCATTTATTCTCAATTGCTTGCCGATCATCGGGCAAGTCAACCAAAGTCCATACTTTGTTCTCATACATGGATCCCATCTCAGATTTCATGGCTTCAAGCCACTTTGCGGAATCTGGGCTCACCATCGCTTCTTCATAGTTCGTAGATTCATAATGATCTAGTAGCATGATTTCCAGAACAGGATTACCGTACCACTCTGGCGCGGATCTTACTCTGGTTGATCTACGAGGTTCAGTAGTATCTTGATCTGAAGTTTCATGACTATCATCATTAGCTTCCTCACTTATTGGTGTAGGTGTCGCAGAAACAGTTTTCTGTGATGTACTACTTTCCAATAAGGGAGCAGGTATAGTTACCTCGTCAAGTTCTACTTTCCTCCCACTCACTTCTTTCGAGAGAAACTCCTTCTCTAGAAAGGATCCATTCTTAGCAACGAATGTTTTTCCTTCGGATCTGTGATAGAAGGTGTACCCAACAGTCTCCTTTGGGTATCCTATGAAGACACATTTCTCCGATTTGGGTTCGAGCTTATCAGGTTGAAGCTTTTTCACATAAGCATCTCAGCCCCAAACTTTAAGAAACGACAACTTTGGTTTCTTGCCAAACCACAGTTCATAAGGCGTCGTCTCAACGGATTTTGATGGTGCCCTATTTAACGTGAATGCGGCCGTCTCTAGAGCGTATCCCCAAAACGATAGCGGTAAATCAGTAAGAGACATCATAGATCGCACCATATCTAGTAAAGTACGATTACGACGTTCGGACACACCATTACGCTGTGGTGTTCCGGGAGGCGTGAGTTGCGAAACTATTCCACAATTTTTCAAATGTACACCAAACTCGTAACTCAAATATTCTCCTCCATGATCAGATCGTAGAAACTTTATTTTCTTGTTACGATGATTTTCAACTTCACTCTGAAATTCTTTGAACTTTTCAAATGTTTCAGACTTGTGTTTCATTAAGTAGATATACCCATATCTGCTTAAGTCATCTGTGAAGGTGAGAAAATAACGATATCCGCCACGAGCCTCAATATTCATCGGACCACATACATCTGTATGTATGATCTCCAACAAATCTGTTGCTCTCTCCATAGTTCCGGAGAACAGTGTTTTTGTCATCTTGCCCATGAGGCACGGTTCGCAAGTACCAAGTGATTCATAATCAAGTGGTTCCAAAAGTCCATCAGTATGGAGTTTCTTCATGCGCTTTACACCGATATGACCTAAACGACAGTGCCACAAATACGTTGCACTTTCATTATCAACTCTGCATCTTTTGGTTTCAACATTATGAATATGTGTATCACTACTATCGAGATTCATCAAAAATAGACCACTTTTCAAAGGTGCATGACCATAAAAGATATTACTCATATAAATAGAACAACCATTATTCTCTGATTTAAATGAATAACCGTCTCGCATCAAACAAGATCCAGATATAATGTTCATGCTCAACGCTGGCACCAAATAACAATTATTTAGGTCTAATATTAATCCCGAAGGTAGATGTAGAGGTAGCGTGCCGACCGCGATCACATCGACTTTGGAACCGTTTCACACGCGCATCGTCACCTCGTCCTTTGCCAGTGCCCGCTTATTCCGTAGTCCCTGTTTCGAGTTGCAAATATTAGCAACAGAAGCAGTATCAAATACCCAGGTGCTACTGCGAGCTCTAGTAAGGTACACATCAATAACATGTATATGACATATACCATTGTTCACCTTGCCATCCTTCTTATCCGCCAAATACTTGGGGCAGTTCCGCTTCCAGTGACCAGTCTGCTTGCAGTAGAAGCACTCAGTTTCAGGCTTAGGTCCAGACTTGGGTTTCTTCTCCTGAGCAGCAACTTGTTTGCTATTCTTCTTGAAGTTCCCCTTCTTCTTCCCTTTGCCCTTTTTCTTGAAACTAGTGGTCTTGTTGACCATCAACACTTGATGCTCCTTCTTGATTTCTACCTCCGCAGCTTTCAGCATTGCGAAGAGCTCGGGAATAGTCTTGTTCATCCCTTGCATATTATAGTTCATCACGAAGCTCTTGTAGCTTGGTGGCAGTGATTGGAGAATTCTGTCAATGACGCAATCATCTGGAAGATTAACTCCCAATTGAATCAAGTGATTATTATACCCAGACATTTTGAGTATATGCTCACTGACAGAACTGTTCTCCTCCATCTTGCAGCTATAGAACTTATTGGAGACTTCATATCTCTCAATCCGGGCATTTGCTTGAAATATTAACTTCAACTCCTGAAACATCTCATATGCTCCATGACGTTCAAAACGTCGTTGAAGTCCCGATTCTAAGCCGTAAAGCATGGCACACTGAACTATCGAGTAGTCATCAGCTTTGCTCTGCCAGACGTTCATAACATCCGGCGTTGCTCCTGCAGCAGGCCTGGCACCCAGCGGTGCTTCCAGGACGTAATTCTTCTGTGCAGCAATGAGGATAATCCTCAAGTTACGGACCCAGTCTGTGTAATTGCTACCATCATCTTTCAACTTTGCTTTCTCAAGGAACGCATTAAAATTCAACGGAACAACAGCACGAGCCATCTATCTACAATCAACATAAACAAGCAAGATACTATCAGGGACTAAGTTCATGATAAATTTAA
The DNA here is from genome assembly GCF_056163025.1 of Triticum urartu. NCBI lineage: Eukaryota > Viridiplantae > Streptophyta > Magnoliopsida > Poales > Poaceae > Triticum > Triticum urartu. The sequence goes on along the minus strand of NC_141877.1, from coordinate 666,275,168 downwards.
GTTCAATTAATCATATTACTTAAGAACTCCCACTTAGATAGACATCCCTCTAATCTTCTAAGTGATCACGTGATCCAAATCAACTAAACCATAACCGATCATCACGTGAGATGGAGTAGTTTTCAATGGTGAATATCGTTATGTTGATCATATCTACTATATGATTCACGCTCGACCTTTCGGTCTCCGTGTTCCGAGGCCATATCTGCATATGCTAGGCTCGTCAAGTTTAACCTGAGTATTCTGCGTGTGCAAAAACTGGCTTGCACCCGTTGTAGATGGACGTAGAGCTTATCACACCCGATCATCACGTGGTGTCTGGGCACGACGAACTTTGGCAACGGTGGATACTCAGGGAGAACACTTCTTGATAATTTAGTGAGAGATCATCTTATAATGCTACCGTCAATCAAAGCAAGATAAGATGCATAAAAGGATAAACATCACATGCAATCAATATAAGTGATATGATATGGCCATCATCATCTTGTGCTTGTGATCTCCATCTCCGAAGCACCGTCGTGATCACCATCGTCACCGGCGCGACACCTTGATCTCCATCGTAGCATCGTTGTCGTCTCGCCAATCTTATGCTTCCACGACTATCACTATCGCTTAGTAATAAAGTAAAGCATTACATCGCGATTGCATTGCATACAATAAAACGACAACCATAAGGCTCCTGCCAGTTGCCGATAACTCGGTTACAAAACATGATCATCTCATACAATAAAATTCAGCATCATGTCTTGACCATATCACATCACAACATGCCCTGCAAAAACAAGTTAGACGTCCTCTACTTTGTTGTTGCACGTTTTACGTGGCTGCTACGGGCTTAAGCAAGAACCAATCTCACCTACGCATCAAAACCACAACGATAGTTTGTCAAATAGACTCCGTTTTAACCTTCGCAAGGACCGGGCGTAGCCACACTTGGTTCAACTAAAGTTGGAGAGACAGTCGCCCGCAAGCCACCTGTGTGCAAAGCACGTCGGGGGAACCGGTCTCGCGTAAGGTTGGTCCGAGTCGTCTCGTCCAACAATGCCGCCGAACCAAAGTATGACATGCTGGTAGGCAGTATGACTTATATCGCCCACAACTCACTTGTGTTCTACTCGTGCATATAACATCAACATAAATAACCTAGGCTCGGATGCCACTGTTGGGTTTCGTAGTAATTTCAAAATTTTTCCTACGCACACGCAAGATCATGGTGATGCATAGCAACGAGAGGGGAGAGTGTTGTCTACGTACCCACGCAGACCAACTGCGGAAGCGTTGACACAACATAGAGGAAATAGTCATACGTCTTCACGATCCAACCGACCAAGCACCGAAACTACGGCACCTCCGAGTTCGAGCACACGTTCAGCTCGATGACGATCCCCGGACTCCGATCCAGCAAAGTGTCGGGGAAGAGTTCCGTTAGCACGACGGCTTGGTGACGATCTTGATGTACTACAGCAGCAGGGCTTCACCTAAACTCCGCTACAGTATTATTGAGGACTATGGTGGCTGGGGCGCCGCACACGGCTAAGGAATAGATCACATGGATCAACTTGTGTGTTCTTTGGGGTGCCCTGCCTCTGTATATAAAGGACTAGAGGGGGGAGGCTGGCCGGCCAAGGGAGGGCGCACCAGGAGAGTCCTACTCCCTCTGGGAGTAGGATCCCCCCCCCCCCAATCCAAGTTGGAATAGGATTCCTTGAGGGGGGAAAGAGAGAGAGGGGGCCGGCCACCTCTCCTAGTCCTAATAGGACTAGGGGAAGGGGGAGGCGCACAGCCACCTTGGGCTGCCCCTTTCTCCTTTCCACTAAAGCCCACTAAGGCCCATATAGTTCCCGGGGGGTTCCGGTAACCTCCCGGTACTCCGGTAAAATCTCGATTTCACCCGGAACACTTCCGATATCCAAACATAGGCTTCCAATATATCAATCTTTACGTCTCGACCATTTCGAGACTCCTCGTCATGTCCGTGATCACATCCGGGACTCCGAACAACCTTCGGTACATCAAAATGCATAAACTCATAATATAACTGTCATCGTAACCTTAAGCGTGCGGACCCTACGGGTTCGAGAACAATGTAGACATGACCGAGAAACGTCTCCGGTCAATAACCAATAGCGGGACCTGGATGCCCATATTGGCTCCTACATATTCTACGAAGATCTTTATCGGTCAGACCGCATAACAACATACGTTGTTCCCTTTGTCATCGGTATGTTACTTGCCCGAGATTCGGTCGTTGGTATCCAATACCTAGTTCAATCTCGTTACCGGCAAGTCTCTTTACTCGTTCCGCAATACATCATCTCACAACTAACATATTACTTGTAATGCTTGCAAGGCTTATGTGATGTGCATTACCGAGAGGGCCCAGAGATACCTCTCCGACAATCGGAGTGACAAATCCTAATCTCGAAATACGCCAACCCAACATGTACCTTTGGAGACACCTGTAGTACTCCTTTATAATCACCCAGTTACGTTGTGACGTTTGGTAGTACCCAAAGTGTTCCTCCGGTAAAAGGGAGTTGCATAATCTCATAGTTATAGGAACATACTAAACGATCGGGTTCTAAGCTAATGGAATGGGTCATGTCAATCAGATCATTCTCTTAATGATGTGATCCCGTTAATCAAATAACAACTCATTGTTCATGGTTAGGAAACATAACCATCTTTGATTAACGAGCTAGTCAAGTAGAGGCATACTAGTGACACTTTGTTTGTCTATGTATTCACACATGTATTATGTTTCCGGTTAATACAATTCTAGCATGAATAATAAACATTTATCATGATTATAAGGAAATAAATAATAACTTTATTATTGCCACTAGGGCATATTTCCTTCAAGGGGGAGGGGAGGGGCTGCGCCCCCACCTAGGTTTCCACCCCTAGGGGTGGCGGCCAGCCCTAGATCCCATCTAGGGGGGCGGCCAAGGGGGAGAGAGGGGGCGCACCACTAGGTGGGCCCTAGGCCCATCTGAGCCTAGGGTTTGCCCCCTTCCACTCTCCCTTGCGCCTTGGGCCTTGGTGGGGGGGCGCACCAGCCCACCAGGGGCTGGTCCCCTCCCACACATGGCCCATGCAGCCCTCCGGGGCTGGTGGCCCCACTTGGTGGACCACCGGGACCCTCCCGGTGGTCCCGGTACATTACCGATAAAACCCAAAACTTTTCCGGCGACCAAAACAGGACTTCCCATATATAAATCTTTACCTCCGGAGCATTCCGGAACTCCTCGTGATGTCCGGGATCTCATCCGGGACTCCAAAGAATATTCGGTAACCACGTATATCTATTCCCTATAACCCTAGCGTCATCGAACCTTAAGTGTGTAGACCCTACGGGTTCGGGAACCATGCAGACATGACTGAGATAACTCTCCGGTCAATAACCAACAGCGGGATCTGGATACCCATGTTGGCTCCGACATGTTCCACGATGATCTCATCGGATGAACCACGATGTCGCGGATTCAATCAATCCCGTATACAATTCCCTTTTTCTATCGGTACGATACTTGCCCGAGATTCGATCGTCGGTATCCCGATACCTTGTTCAATCTCGTTACCAGCAAGTCTCTTTACTCGTTCTGTAACACATCATCCCGTGATCAACTCCTTGATCACATTGTGCACATTATGATGATGTCCTACCGAGTGGGCCCAGAGATACCTCTCCGTTTACACGGAGTGACAAATCCTAGTCTCGATTCGTGCCAACCCAACAGACACTTTTGGAGATACCTGTAGTGTACCTTTATAGCCACCCAGTTACGTTGTGACGTTTGGCACACCCAAAGCACTCCTACGGTATCCGGGAGTTGCACAATCTCATGGTCTAAGGAAATGATACTTGACATTAGAAAAGCTTTAGCATACGAACTACACGATCTTTGTGCTAGGCTTAGGATTGGGTCTTGTCCATCACATCATTCTCCTAATGATGTGATCCCGTTATCAACGACATCCAATGCCCATGGTCAGGAAACCGTAACCATCTATTGATCAACGAGCTAGTCAACTAGAGGCTTACTAGGGACATGGTGGTGTCTATGTATCCACACATGTATCTGAGTTTCCTATCAATACAATTCTAGCATGGATAATAAACGATTATCATGAACAAGGAAATATAATAATAACCAATTTATTATTGCCTCTAGGGCATATTTCCAACAGTCTCCCACTTGCACTAGAGTCAATAATCTAGTTCACATCGCCATGTGATCAACACTCACAGGTCACATCGCCATGTGACCAACATCCAAGAGTCTACTAGACTCAATGATCTAGTTCACATCACTATGTGATAAACACTCAAAGAGTTTTGGGTTTGATCATGTTATGCTGTGAGAGAGGTTGTAGTCGACGGGTCTTGCCATATTCAGATCCCTATGTATTTCGCAAAACTTTATATCGTAGATGCTGCTACCATGTTCCACTTGGAGCTATTCCAAATTATTGCTTCATTATACATATCCGGTATCTCTACTCAGAGCTATCCGGATAGGTGTTAAGCTTGCATCGACGTAACTCTTTACGTCGAACTCTTTATCACCTCCATAACCGAGAAACATTTCCTTATTCCTCTAAGGATAATTTTGACCGCTATCTGGAGATCTACTCCTAGATCACATTTGTACCCTCTTGCCAGACATGTGGCAAGGCACACATCAGGTGCGGTACTCAGAATGGCATACCGTATAGAGCCTATGACAAGAGCATAGGGGACGACCTTCGTCCTTCCTCTTTCTTCTGCCGTGGTCAAGCTTTGAGTCTTACTCAACTTCACACCTTACAACTCAGGTAAGAACCCCTTCTTTGACTGGTCTATTTTGAACTCCTTCAAAAACATGTCAAGGTGTGCGTTCTTTGAAAGTATCATCAGGCGTCTTGATCTATTTCTATAGATCCTGATGCCCAATATGTAAGCAGCTTTATCTAGGTCTTCCTTTGAAAATCACTCTTCAAACAACCGTTTATGCTTTCCAGAAATTCTACATTATTTCAAATCAACAATATGTCATCCACATATACTTATCAGAAATGTTGTAGTGCTCCCACTCACTTTCTTGTAAATACAAGTTTCTAACTAACATCGTATAAACCTAAAAGCTTTGATCACTCCATCAAAACATATATTCCGATTCCGAGATGCTTGCTCTAGTCCATAGAAGGATTGCTGGAGCCAGCATACATTTTAGCATCCTTAGGATCGACAAAACCTTTTATTGTATCACATACAACTTTTCTTACGAAAACTGATAAGAAAACTTGTTTTGACATCCATCTGTAAGATTTCATAATCGAAAAAAACAGCTAATGCTAACATGATTCCAACGGACTTAAACATCGCTACGGGTGAGAAATTCTCATCGTAGTCAACTCCTTGAACTTGTGAAAAGACTCTTTCCCACAAGTCGAGCTTCATAGACGGTAACATTACCGCCCACGTCCGTCTTCTTCTTAAAGATCCATTTATCTCAATGGCTTGCCGATCAACGGGCAAGTCCACCAAAGTCCATACTTTGTTCTGATACATGGATCCTATCTCGGATTTCATGGCTTCTAACCATTTGTCGGAATGCGGGCCCACCATCGCTTCTCCATAGCTCGTAGGTTCATTGTTGTCTAACAACATTATATCTAAGACAGGATTACCATACCACTTAGGAGTAGTACATATCCTTGTCGACCTATGAGGTTCGATAGCAACTTGATCCGAAGCTTCATGATCACTATCATTAAATTCCTATTCAACAGACATAGGTGCCACAGAAAACATCTTTCTGTGTTGCGTCACTCTCTGGTTGAAGTGAAGGTTCGACAACCTCATCAAGTTCTATCTTCTTCCCACTCAATTCTTTCGAGAGAAACTCCTTCTCGAGAAAGGACCCGTTCTTAGCGACAAACAATTTACCCTCGGATCTGAGATAGAAGGTATACCCAACTGTCACCTTTGGGTATCCTATGAAGATGTGTTTGTCCGCTTTTGGGTTCGAGCTTCTCCTGCTAAAGCCTTAAGCATCGCAGCCCCAAACATTAAGAAACGACAACTTTGGTTTCTTGCCAAACCAATGCTCATACAACATCGTCTTAACGGACTTAGATGGTGTCCTATCTAAAGTGAAGGCAGCTGTCTCTAATGCATAACCTCAAAATGAAAACGGTAGATTGATAAGAGACATCATAGATCGCACCATATCTCATAGGGTTTGATTACGACGTCCGGACACACCATTACCTTGTGGTGTTCCAGGTGGCTTCAACTGTGAAACAATTCCACAATGTCTTAAGTGATTGCCAAACTCATAACTCAGAAATTCTCATCGATCAGATCGTAGGAACATGATCTTATTGTTATGATGATTCTTAACTTCACTCTGAAATCGCTTGAACTTTTCAAACGTTTCAGACTTGTGCTTCATTAAGTAGATATACCTATATCTACCCAAATCGTCAGTGAAGATGAGAAAATAGCGATATCCACTGCACGCTTCAATTCTCATTGGTTCACACGCATCAGCATGCATGATCTCCAACAAGTCACTTGCCTGTTTCATTGTACCTGAAAACGGGGTTTTAGTCATCCTGCCCATGAGGCATGGCTCGCATGTGTCAAGAGATTCAAAATCAAGTGCCTCCAAACATCCATCGACATGGAGTTTCTTCATGCATCTTACGCCAATATGACTTAAGCGGCAGTGCCACGAGAAAGTGGTACTATCATTATTAACTCTACATCTTTTGGCGTGAACATGTGTATTACCACGACCGAGATTCAATGAACCATTCACATAGGGTGCATGACCATGAAAGGTATCATTCATGTAAAACAGAATAACCAATATTCTCTAACTTAAATGAATGACCGTATTGCAATGAACATGATCTAATCATATTCATGCTCAACGTAGACACCTGATAACATGTATCTAGGTTCAATACTAATCCCGAAGGCAGATGGAGTGTGCGATGGTGATCTCATCAAATTTGGAAACACTTCCAACACACATCGTCACCTCGCCCTTAGCCAGTCTCCGTTTAGTCCGTAGCTTTTGCTTCAAGTCACCAGTAATAGCAACTGAACCGGTATCCAATACCCATGTGCTACCAGGAGTACTAGCGAGGTACACATTAATAACACCTATATACTTTGTTGAAGTTGCCAGTCTTCTTATATACCATGCATTTGGGGTAATTCCGCTACCAGTGACCTTTCCCTTACAATAGAAGCACTTAGTCTCGGATTTGGGTTCAACCTTGGGTTCCTTCACTAGAGCGGCAACTGATTTTCCATCCATGAAGTTTCCCTTCTAGCCCTTGCCCTTCTTGAAACCAGTGGTCTTGTTAAACCATCAACACTTGATGCTCCTTCTTGATTTCTACCTTTTGCGGTCTTAAGCACCGCGAACAGCTCCGGGATCAACTCCATCCCTTGCATGTCATAGTTCATCACGAAGATCTAGTAGCTTAGTGATAGTTTCTAGAGAACTCTATCAATCACTATCTTATCTGGAAGTTTAACTCCCACTTGATTTAAGTGATTGTAGCACCCAGACATTCTGAGCACATGCTCACTAGCCGAGCAATTCTCCTCCATCTTGTTGGCAAAAGAACTTGTCAGAGGTCTCACACCTCTCAACACAGGCATGAGCCTGAAATCCCAATTCCAGCTCTTGGAACATCTCATATGTTCTATGGCGTTCAAAACGTCATTGGAATCCCGATTCTAAGCCGTAAAGTATGGTGCACTAAACTATCAAGTAGTCATCAGGATGTGTCTGTCAGGTGTTCACAACATCCACAGACGACGTTGTAGGGGTTTGCACATCGAGCGGTGCATCAAAGACGCAAGCCTTCTGTGTAGCAGTGAGGACACTCCTCGGACTACGGACCTAGTCCGCATTAGTGCTTACAATATCTTTCAACTTGGTCTTTCTCTAGGAACGTATTGAAACAGGGAGCTACAACATGAGCTATTTATCTACAACATATTTGCAAAGACAATTTAGACTATGTTCATGATAATTGAGTTCATCTAATCAAATTATTCAATGAACTCCCACTCAGATAGACATCCCTCTAGTCATCTAAGTGAAACATGATCCGAGTCAACTAGGCCGTGTCTGATCATCACGTGAGACGTACTAGTCAACATCGGTGAACATCTTCATGTTGATCGTATCTTCTATACGACTCATGCTCGACCTTTCGGTCTTCCGTGTTCCGAGGCCATGTCTGTACATGCTAGGCTCGTCAAGTCAACCTAAGTGTTTCGCATGTGTTCCGAGGCCATGTCTGTACATGCTAGGCTCGTCAACACCCATTGTATTCGAACGTTAGAATCTATCACACCCGATCATCACGTGGTGCTTCGAAACGACGAACCTTCGCAACGGTGCATAGTTAGGGGGAACACTTTTCTTGAAATTTTAGTGAGGGATCATCTTATTTAAGCTACCGTCGTTCTAAGCAAATAAGATGTAAAACATGATAAACATCACATGCAATCAAATAGTGATATGATATGGCCAATATCATTTGCTCCTTTGATCTCCATCTTTGGGGCTCCATGATCATCGTTGTCACCGGCATGACACCATGATCTCCATCATCATGATCTCCATCATCGTGTCTTCTTGAAGTTGTCACGTCAACTATTACTTCTACTACTATGGCTAACGCTTTAGCAATAAAGTAAAGTAATTACATGACGTTTATGTTGACACGCAGGTCATAAATAAATAAAGACAACTCCTATGGCTCCTGCCGGTTGTCATACTCATCGACATGCAAGTCGTGATTCCTATTACAAGAACATGATCAATCTCATACATCACATATATCATTCATCATTCATTACAACCTTTGGCCATATCACATCACAAAACACTTGCTGCAAAAACAAGTTAGACATCCTCTAATTGTTGTTGCTAGTTTTTTACGTGGCTGCTATAGGTTTCTAGCAAGAACGTTTCTTACCTACACCAAAACCACAACGTGAATTACCAACTTCTATTTACCCTTCATAAGGACCCCGTTCATCGAATCCGATCCGACTAAAGTGGGAGAGACAGACACCCGCCAGCCACCTTATGCAACTAGTGCATGTCAGTCGGTTGAACCGGTCTCACGTAAGCGTACGTGTAAGGTTGGTCCGGGCCGCTTCATCCCATGATGCCGCCGAATCAAGATAAGACTAGTAACGGCAAGCAAATTGACAATATCGACGCCCACAACTACTTTGTGTTCTACTCGTGCATAGAAACTACGCATAGACCTAGCTCATGATGCCACTGTTGGGCACGTAGCATAAATTCAAAATTTTCTACGCATCACCAAGATCAATCTATGGAGTAATCTAGCAACGAGGGAAGGAGAGTGCATCTACATACCCTTGTAGATCGCTAAGCGGAAGCGTTCAAGTGAACGGGGTTGATGGAGTCGTACTCGTCGTGCTCCAAATCACCGATGATCCTGTGCCGAACGGATGGCACCTCCGTGTTCAACACACGTACAGCCCGGCGACGTCTCCTACGCCTTGATCCAGCAAGGGGAGAAGGAGAGGTTGGGGAAGACTCCATCCAGCAGCAGCACGACGGCGTGGTGGTGGTGGAGGAGTGTCGTACTCCAGCAGGGCTTCGCCAAGCACCGCAAGAGACGAGGAGGAAGAGGGGTAGGGCTGCGCCAAGAAGGATATTGGATCGTGTCTATGGCAGCCCAAAACCTCAAGTATATATAGGGGGAGGGGAGGGGCTGCGCCCCCACCTAGGTTTCCACCCCTAGGGGTGGCGGCCAGCCCTAGATCCCATCTAGGGGGGCGGCCAAGGGGGGAGAGAGGGGGGCGCACCACTAGGTGGGCCCTAGGCCCATCTGAGCCTAGGGTTTGCCCCCTTCCACTCTCCCTTGCGCCTTGGGCCTTGGTGGGGGGGCGCACCAGCCCACCAGGGGCTGGTCCCCTCCCACACTTGGCCCATGCAGCCCTCCAGGGCTGGCGGCCCCACTTGGTGGACCACCGGGACCCTCCCGGTGGTCCCGGTACATTATCGATAAAACCCAAAACTTTTCCGGTGACCAAAACAGACTTCCCATATATAAATCTTTATCTCCGGACCATTCCGGAACTCCTCGTGACGTCCGGGATCTCATCTGGGACTCCGAACAACATTCGGTAACCACGTATATCTATTCCCTATAACCCTAGCGTCATCGAACCTTAAGTGTGTAGACCCTACGGGTCCGGGAACCATGCAGACATGACCGAGATAACTCTCCGGTCAATAACCAACGGCGGAATCTGGATACCCATGTTGGCTCCCACATGTTCCACGATGATCTCATCGGATGAACCACGATGTCGCGGATTCAATCAATCCCGTATACAATTCCCTTTTTCTATCGGTACGATACTTGCCCGAGATTCGATCGTCGGTATCCCGATACCTTGTTCAATCTCGTTACCGGCAAGTCTCTTTACTCATTCTGTAACACATCATCCCGTGATCAACTCCTTGATCACATTGTGCACATTATGATAATGTCCTACCGAGTGGGCCCAGAGATACCTCTCCGTTTACACGGAGTGACAAATCCCAGTCTTGATTCGTGCCAACCCAACAGACACTTTCGGAGATACCTGTAGTGTACCTTTATAGCCACCCAGTTACGTTGTGACGTTTGGCACACCCAAAGCACTCCTACGGTATCCGGGAGTTGCACAATCTCATGGTCTAAGGAAATGATACTTGACATTAGAAAAGCTTTAGCATACGAACTACACGATCTTTGTGCTAGGCTTAGGATTGGGTCTTGTCCATCACATCATTCTCCTAATGATGTGATCCCATTATCAACGACATCCAATGCCCATGGTCAGGAAACCGTAACCATCTATTGATCAACGAGCTAGTCAACTAGAGGCTTACTAGGGACATGGTGTTGTCTATGTATCCATACATGTATCTGAGTTTCCTATCAATACAATTCTAGCATGGATAATAAACAATTATCATGAACAAGGAAATATAATAATAACCAATTTATTATTGCCTCTAGGGCATATTTCCAACAGACGGCGGGGCCATCGGCGGCATGACGCAGTCGCCCTCCGCGGAGAGCCTCGAAAGCCGCCTCGTCCGCCTCCCTCCACCGCTCCTCCTCGCTCTCCTTGATGGCCGCCTGGTAGGCGGCCTCGGCCTCCTCGGCCTGGTGCAACGGCACTTTGATGCGCTGCCTCTGCCGGGGAGCGCGCGCCGGCGCGGGGAGGACGGGAAGGGAGGGGGAATGGCGGGCGGGGTCTTTGCCCTTGCGGCTGCTGCTGATGCCGGAGAAGAAACCCATGCTGGCGGTGGCTAGGGTTGTCGCCGGCGTGGGGGCAGGGGTGGCCAGATGGGGACGTGGGGCGAGTGGTAAGTGGATGAGGACGGCCCCGCCGCACGCCCGACTTAAAAAAGGACGACCGCCATCGCTGACCCGTGGGCCCAAGGTGGGCAGTCGTCATAAATTATGTTGACCGTGGCGGTTGGGTGGCCGCCAGGTGGGGACGCGGCGGACGGCGAGGAGACGCGCGACGCGTCCGCTTCACGTCCGCGCCGACGTATTCCAGGCACAATTTTGGGCCGGAAATGGGTCGGCGCGGACGCCGGGCGGACATGATTTGAGTTTGAGTCGGCGCGTTGGGCCGCCACTTTTGTCCGCGCCGACCCAAACGGACGCGGGCGGACGAAATGGGTCGTCCCATTGGAGTTGCTCTTATGCATTATACCCACACGTAGGGGTCTGAGAAGGACCGCAAGAAAAAAAAGACGTGTGGATGCTAATTGTTTTGCTCCCACATACGCGTGTGGGCTGGTCCTTTTAGACACCAAAACATATGGACTTCCTTAACGCCCATACGTGTGGCAATTACCGTCGTCCTTTTCAAAATTGCCTAATAATTTACGGAAAACAGAAGTCAGAATTCACTCGTGCCAACAATATTTCCCGCCAAAAAAAAACAGTGCCAAAATAGCTGGCCAACAGTCGTATCACATACTCTCCTAGCTAGCTAGTTAAACCCTAAAATACCATGTACGTATAAGCTAGCAAACGTTTTCCCTAACCTAGCCACCGCCACATGAAGGCAACTAGGGAGGCGGTCCTCTACCTCTAGGGCTGGTCCCCGCTCCCTCAGATTACTGCTCCGACAGCGGGAGGGAGGGGGGACTCCGTTCCTCCGCTTTGTAGTTGGGGTTTTGTTTACTAAGTCGTGGTGCATCGTTGTGGTGGTGGGAGCGGTGCTCGGATGAATAGATCTGGTTCAGTTCCACTCCCACGCCGGCGGTGTTCTTCATGACGGCGTATCGGAGTTGATGGCTTCGTGTGTTTGCCAATCCTTCAGATCGATCCACGACGTTAGGGTTCATGGATGGTGTCGGCGAGGAGACGGCAGCGACCCCTTCATGTGTGTCTATACTTCTGTTTTGTCCCTGTTGTTGTGGCGTTGTCTCCGATATCATGGTGGAGCAGGGTGGTTTTGTCGTCCGGGAGTATGCGTGGACGATTGTCTACACAGGTGACAGCTGAAAGAAGGTGTATATATCCTGTGTTCAGTTGGTAGTTGGAGGCTGACATTTACGGTTTCCTTCAGCGACGTTGTAGTCGTGCGGGAGTGTCAGTTCTAAAGTTCAATGGTATGATCGGGGACACGTTGCCCCGGTCTGATTCTTTCAATGACAATGATTTGCTTCACGATAACTGTTTTGGAGGTTCGTAAAGCTGCAGATCAGCGATGAAGCTGTGTCGAATTCGGGTGAAGAGATGATCTGTCACCTTTTCCTTGGTGGAGAGCGATAGGCTGGTTTTTTGTGTAGGATTTTCCTATCTTTCCAGTCCTATAATGTTGGTGTTTACGTGGCTTGTAATTAAATCTTTATTTTATTAAGAAGACACGTGTTATCATGAAAAAAAAACCCTAGTTAAACCCTGGTTGATTACCAAAAGGCTCAGTCTTTGCATAGCGATCGATCATATGGCTTCCACGTAACAAAAGCGCTCACTGTCAACTAACACGAGTTGCTCACAAAGGCATCTACCCAAGATCTCGTATCACTCGCAACCAGCAAGTACGTCTTACGTGGCCACTGCTAGCTTAATCAGTTGGCACTTGTCAGCGCAGTTGGAGAAAATTATAACAACAAAAAATGCAACTGTTATATAGTAATCTAAAGGTTGGTTGCATTATTTGGACGACGGTACATGCACTGCAACTCATGGCCTGAAAACCATACAAAATAAGAATTTTATGTCTTATCAGCTTGAAAATTTTGAAACTGGGGGCCTCTTTGTTGAGCATCTCTAGCCGACCCCTTATAATTTAACTCCACGAACAATGGTTCCTAGCCGGCACCTTAAGTCCTTGTAATTGGTCCTCTAAAAAAGGGTTCTTAGCCGAACCGCTAAAACATATAACTCCCTAAAAAATCTGTTCCTCCACTCTGCTAAGTTTTGTGTACTTATTATATTTCAGCTACATATTTGCACTTGTATTGAATTTAAACTTACTAATCAATGTTCACACAATCCACGAATATCACAAATTTAAAGTTTCCAATTAAATTATTTAGATTCAAACACATGAAAGAGTCCAAATGAAGTAAAGAGCATGATATAGATAACAATCAACTAGTGCATCGAGTAGCCATGAATGCTCAACAAGATCATCTTGGAGCTCGGCATGAACTTCGTGGTTCTCGATGCTTCGATGCGTTGCGAGAAATATTTTGTATTCCGTTTGCATCGTGTTATGGCTCAACAGGATCCCCACGGGTGCTGTACCGAAAGTCCACGGCCGTAGATGCTCTAATTATTTTTTTATCAATGTCGAGCAATTGGGGTGGATGGGGAGGGGATGGCACACTCCAGGGTGGCATTGGCGCTGTCTCCGAATTGCAGTTTGTTCGTGAACCGTCTTTGTTTCCTGGATGCCAAGATGTCCCGGTTTAGCGTGTGAGACAACCGGCGTTGATCAAATTGGTCAAGGTAACTTCAACTATCTATTTGAGAAACAAAAAAAAACTATAACTAGTCAATTTTATCGATGATCACCTAATCTTGGGCAGGAGCTCCATCTCCATCCTACGCTGGCAGTACACGGAAGCTGCCCATTGCCGGTCCTTTTCAGGCCTTCGTTGTCCCTGGATCGGTGTTGTTTTTGTCCGACGAGGGCTAAATTTCGTGTTTTGACCTTTTTCTAAAACCTATTCGAGATTTGACCCTAGTTTGAAAAAAATTCGAGATCTGACCCTTTTGCTACCGTCAGGGATGATGGTGGTAGGGTATAACAGCCTACCGCCAAGGTCCCTGGCAATAGGGTTGCATGCCCTATCGCCAAAAACCTCCTAAGTATTGAACACAGTGTGTGCTCGTGCCTACCGCCAAGCACCTTGATGGTAGGATTGTGCAGGCTACTGCTAGCCCGGTTGGCGGTAGCGATGTTTCCTACCGCCAAAGTCTCTGGCGATAGGCAGTTAGACCCTACCGCCATGAACTCTGGCGGTAGCAAAAGGGTCAGATCTCAAAAAAATTCAAATTAGTATCAAATCTCGAATAGGTTTTAGAAAAGGGTCAAAACACGAAAATTTGCCTCCGACGAGCAGACCAGCCTGGTTCCTTGTCTCGGTCCATTAATATCGCAGCATTCTTTCTTTCCCATGACGCAAACCATACCACGTAGCACAAAACCACAAACTACTTCCCCGGCTACTAGCTATTCCTTTAGTTTTTACGAATCTAGTCAGAAGGGCTCCTGTGATTTTATTAACAGGAAGAGAAAACACAGAGATGAAAAATCATACAACATGATTGATCAGAGGACAACCATGCCAAAAAAAACCAACGACGAACACAAGCACGCCTTAAAGGAAACTAGACTCTGCCACCAAACGCAAGTCGACGTCCGAGGGTCAAATTGAGCCGGGATGGATAGAGGAGGAAGCTCTTCAACAACACCTTCGAGAAGTCATTTAGGGTATGTTCAGTTGCTGTCACCGGATGGAATGGCATGGGTCCGTCCCGTCCCGAGAGCCTGTTCCCACGTTCAGTTAGCCGATTGAATCGTAACCCACCGGTCCCAGAAAAGAGCATATTCGCTCTATATGCGGAACCCAGGCATACCTCCGATTCGAGCGGACGACAGAGAACGGGCCTCGTTCCCCTCGCACGAACCCAAGCCCTATCCTCTCCCGTCTAACTCTCTCAGCCCCTCACGCACCTCTCCAGCGCGGCTTCCCTCTCCTCCCCGTTATCTCTCACCTGTGATGGCGCGCATCAGGGGCTTGGCGGCGACCTAGAAGGCAGTGGCAGCGGCGACTTAGCATGCGGCGGCGCGGCGGCAACCTAGCAGGCAGCTGCGCGGCGGCAACCTAGCAGGCGGTGGCGGCAGCAGTGGCGACCTAGCAGGCAGCGGCGACGAACTAGTAGGGCGGCTAGCAAGTATCAACGGAGGCAAGGTACTGTTCCATTCCCTTCTCTGTATATACATGCTGATGCTCACATTGGATTGATGAACAGATCTATGTTTCTGTATGTGCAATGTTCTTCCTCAATTTCTTCCACATATTGTTGTCTAGATCCATAGTTAGAAGTAATTGGTAGGCACATTTTTGATAGCATGTATCATTGTAGATGGTCAAGATGAGCGAGAGAAAAAGGATGGCTAGGGGAGCACCTTGTAGTTTTAGATGTATCATTGTAGATGATCAAGATGAGCAAAAGAAAAAGGATGGCTAGGGGAGCACCTTGTAGATGGTCAAGATGAGCAAAAGAAATAGCATGCTTTTGGATATTTGGTATGTGAACATGTATGGTTGTAGTGCGCTTTGCTTTGATTATTTGTATGTGGGGGACATGTACTGACTGATTGCTTTTGGATGTGCCAAATGAACTTGCTACCTTGATATTGTTGCTGAAAATTGTGTTCTATGCCACAGTAACGTAGCGTCAAGGTGAACTCTTCGGCTACTAGCTACTACTCCTGGTCACAGCGGCCTCAACAGGTAGCTGCTGCTCTCGTGTCCGGGGTCCGGGCATGGAAGGTAACACGTCGCGCGCGAGGCAAACAGCAACTCCATCGAATCCTGGTCCTAATAATCATCGCGACTATAAACACATGTACTAGTCCTGTACCATCCTTGTACAGACAGCACAGGCACGTACGGCACATTGATTCTAGGCGTATTGGCGGCGTTCTAAATTGTAGTATCACCTGTTTGTATATCGGCATATCGCTTTCGAATTTAGTGACCGTTTCTCACAAGGCTGGAGCCTATTCTCATCCTGGTTTCCTTATCCTAGGCAGCGGCTCCGTCTTGTTCCACGTAGCCGCGCACCAGCCGGTACACCGAATAGTGTCCATCCTTTTCAGGCGTTCGCTGTCCTTTTGTTGTTTTGCTGTACAGATCCAACGAACGAACGCAACAGCTAGCCACTCCTAATCACGTATACTACAGTACGTAAGTGCCAAAAACAGCTGTGCGCTTTCCACGGGCCGGGGCCTGGACACGGACGCTAACACGCCGTGGATCATGGGGCAATCTCTGATCCTGCACGTTCTACTAGCTAGACATACTCCACTACATATATAGCTATAGGTGTTCAACTTGTGTATATAGTCCTGCTAGATTGATCGCTTTCAAAGTGATCGGAGCTCTACTCCTCGTGTGCAAAGTGCCACCCCCTGTAGGATGTGATCGTGCATGGCGCTCACTCGAGCCGCGCGCAGGTCCCTACTAGGCTACTACTACTAGCCACCTATATATGTGGTTAACTCGTCATGGCTCCAACTTCCCAGCTAGCATCGACCTCCAGAGCTTTCTGATCACTCGATGAACATTGGCTAGATTCCAAAACCAATCACAGAAAAGCATCTCACTGGTAATAATAACACCGGTACGTACGCACGCACACATGCGTCCACGGTCCATGGAGACGATGATCGTCCATGCATGCACATTCTTTCGGTTGCTCGCCAGCTTGTTGATGATTGATCGTCTGATTGTTGCACGAGCTCTAGGCCACCCAACGCTTGCTTTAAACAATGGTTACACCTGAAAAAAGGTGTGTGTGGACGAATGTGTACGTGTTGTACAGTGGCGGAGCTTCATGGGCAGAGGGGACTATTGCCCCCTACTTTAGATTTTTTTTGAAGTGTATGCTTGAATATCAAAGATTTCTCAGACTTCATGCATAACTTAGAGCTTGTTTGGTTCTAATAAGTCATCTGACTTATAAGTCAGGTGACTTAAAACCAGTGACTTATAAGTCACGCCTGTTTGGTTGTCACCTGACTTATAAGTCACCTGACTACACCTTCCCATCTTGTTTTTTTTATGTAAAGATGATGGGACCCACGCAAAAGGGGGTGACTTATAAGTTTTAAGTTGGGGTGGCGCAACTTATGACTTATAAGTTGGGTCTGTTTGGCAAAATAAGTCATTTTTTTCATTTTTCGATTTATAAATTGGTGACTTATTTGGAACCAAATAGGCCCTTATGTTCTTCACCCCCTCAACTCTGATTAACCTGCTTCACAATCTTTATCAACCTCCGCCATTGGTGTTGTAGCCCGCGCTTTAGTTCCTACCTTTGGCCACTGTTTAGCTGGCTCTCTATCTGCTGCTTGCCGATGATTGGAGAAGAAGGGGTCTTGTGCTGCCACCTGGCATGCATACATACAACAAAGATGGACCGGCCGTGTCTGCTTTGTACTACTATATATATCCAAAAGCAACACGTACACTGCACTACTACGGCGATGCTTGCATGATTGATATCCTATCATCCGTCCATCTGGCTTAATTAGGTTCTTTGCATACTGGTCGCAGAACATGCGTGCAGTCGGTGGGTAGGCCTTCCTGCCTGGTCGATCCAGGCGAGACACCGGCCGGAAACTTGCAATTTGATGCCGGCACAAATAAGCTAGTTTTAGCAGGCTCTGACAGCAATGCATGTACTACGTAATTGATTCAATTCGTCACCTTTAAGGTACGTATATGCATGCACTTTTTGCTGCACGGTGGTCAATTGTCAGAACGAATCAACGAAGGTTCATATGCATGCATCCACAGGCCAGCCGCAGGCCGATCAGCACAATCAGTATGTCCCTGGCTGAACTTGAGCTGAAAAACTGAGCATGCAACACTAATCAAAGCATTTTCACGGTTGCCACGACGAACAAGCAAAGGTTTATCATAGACCAATATCCCCCCTGCTCAACTTGATCTGAAAATTTTGTGCATACATAGCTGATATCATTACCACTCCAGCTAGGTGTTGTTGGTGATGCTGAATTAACCAGGGAAGGCCTGTGATCTGTTGTTTAATTAGTGTCTGACACGCTCACATTAATGTTTATGAACGGAAGCTAGCGAGTTGGACATATTTATGTATTTTTTCCGTCTAAAAATACTTGTCATCAAAATAGACAAAAAGAAATATATCTAAAACTACTAAAAAAACACGAACAGTGAACAGCACACACACAGCTGGGTTGTGGCAAAGTGAAGTGAAGCTGCCGCAGTCAAGCTTTGGATGACACCGCATCCCTGCAACCAAAGTTTTTAAATCACACGACGTTGGCCGGAGATACCAACCCCAGCACATCACATGCATGCAGATGCGGCCGTACGAGGCGCGCGGCGACGAAGATTAAACAGGAGCGCGGGCCACCTCCCTAGTTAACCTCCCGCCGCGTATGTCCGTCCACTCATGCATCCACCAATATTCCGGCGTACGCGGAATCGAATCGCAGATCCCATCCAAGTTAAAGAACCTTAGCTAGTAGAGTATAGATAGGCTTAGTTGTCGTGATTAGCGTCCTGAGGGTAGCCTTGCTGGTCACGATCGCATGTGCGCATGATCCGTCACCAGTCACCACCTGGTCGAGCAACATTTTTTTTCGAAACGAAGGCAAAATATTTGCCTCATCCATTAAATAAGAGGAAAAAAGAGTTTTACAAGTAACCCACGATCACAGCATGGCGATTACTCGCGTACAACAACAAGCCCTAATTTCTTAGCACCCGCGGTAATCCAAAGGTTGGCCTCAACAACTATGTTATTGAGGATGATTGGCGGCGGGGCACTCTTGTGTCGGAAAACTCGGGTGTTTCTCGCGTTCCAAATAGACCAAGAGACAAGCATGGTGAGGGAGGCCATAGCTCGCCTGTTGGGGTTACGCATGTCAATTCTTTGATCCCACCATCTCACGAGTGAGTCCTCAAGCTGCCAGCTGAAGGTGTCCATGTGTGCGAGCACAAACTTTTCAATGATCAAGCGCCACAATCTAATAGAGAAGCGGCATTGGACGAAGAGGTGGATGCCCGTTTCTTGCTGTCTCTTGCAAAGAGGACATAGACCACAATTATCCCATCCACGCCCCTCCAGCCGGTCGGCGGTCCATATCCGATCTTGCAAAGCAAGCCACGCGAAGAATTTTACCTTTGAAGGAGCCCACGCTTTCCAAACCATGAAGTCCATGGGAAAGAGCGCCAAGCCAAGAAATTGAGCCATGTATGCAGTTGCCATCGTGTATATCCCGTCCACTGCATGCTTCCAAACGATGTCATCCTCGGCACGGTCATCAAGTTGAAAGTCATTCACAAGCATCCATAAGGAGAAAAGCTCCTGAATGTGGCCTCCGGAGACGATGGTTTGGGGTTTGATTTTTACCATCCAAGCATTCCCATGAAGGGCCTCTCGTACTTTCCAATTCTTTCTTGTGGAGGCCTCATGGATCAGAGGAGCAACATCCTTGGGCTTGCGGCCAAACAACCATGGGGAGTCCCAGAAAGGCGTTTTAGCCCCATTCCTAACGGTGATGGTGGTAGAAGCATAGAAGAAGTCCAGATCTTCGACGGTACACGGGTTTTCCAGCCCGACCCAAAGTTTGTTGGGTTCCTTCCATTCATACCATGGCCATCGTAGGCGCAAAGCTCTAGCGAATCTGTCGGTGTTGAGGACCCCAAGGCCTCCGAAAGTGTTAGGCCGGCAAACAACATCCCAATTGACCTTACATTTTGCACCGGTCGTCTTGTTAGAACCCGACCAATGAAAGGCCCTCTCAATCTTGTTGAGATTATGAGGGTACCCTGTGGCACAATGAGAGGCGTGATGGAGAAAACTGCTTGGGAGGTGATGACTGATCTGACAAGGGCCGTGCGCGACATTTGTTTAGTTGTTTAGGTGGAAAGAAGGGACCGAAAGGTGCTGAAGCGTTAGGGCATCTCCAATATCCTAAAGCAAATACCGCATCTGTCCATGAACCAATGAGGCCCAGTCTATGGACTCCGATGCATAAACCGGCCATCCAATCATAGCCGCATACAATTCAAGCCATATTTCACAAACCCGACGAATTACATGCAAGCCGGATAATTCTCATATATACCGGAACAAAACATATACATTTAGGACATACTAGTAAGCGTGCACGTGCAACGCACGTCTCTCAAATATAAAAGATGCCTTCTGAATTCTATATATGTTTAATCGAGTAAATATGCTAGTGTGTTGCAACGGGAGAAACAAAATCCTTGCACCCTCTAACAACTAATAAGTGTTCTACTTATCCTCTTCCCATCATCGGGTACGGGGACACATGCTTGGGGGTTGTCGCGGTCGAACATGTACTTCACGAACTCTACCTCCTTACGGGCTCTTGACGCGTGGCCATCATGGGAGTTCTCGATGTAGAACTCGATTTTATGATGAAATTGCTTTCACTAAAGAAAATTTGATAAAAAGATAACTAAAATAGTAACAAAATATGTTGTTTACCGTAAATGGTTATGGTTGGGAGGATTTCCATGGGAGGATTTCCGAGGAATCATGAACCGGAGTTAGAGAAACTTAACATGTCCCCTAAAATATCTCCCATCAATCTATGTATAGGGACTCATCTATAAAGATCCTCACCTAAATATTTTTTAACTCCAGTAGACTTGTAAACCTCAACCCCTACATTTCAATGTCCTATATTTTATTTATTTTATGGAACTACCAAAATCATACATTCATCATTGTAGTACCCTGCATTTTCGTATGAATGGACATTGGTACAATTACATAATTAACACATGAAACAAACAACCAAATAAAACTTGGTAATTCAAAGGCATGTCGCCTCATGCCAAGGAGAATCCAATTCATTGTGTATTGCGTTGCGGAACACACCCAATAGTTATTAATTATTAAACTTCATAGTGAAAATACATCTTCGTTAAGTAAAAAAAATGAAAAAAAATCAGAACAATCGAATTACGATGGACCTACAGGGCCGGTAATGGTACTCTGAAATCATCTCAAACACATATGTATCTCTAAATTCACATAGATATCTAATTAGTTCACATACATGGATTAAACTCCAGTGCATATAGCCAGAATCATTGGACATCCGCAATGCAAAAATATCGTATTTAACGAAGATGTTGATAATCACTATAAATGTTAATTAATACCTACTATATTATTGGATGTTGCACATTTTCATTAAAATTTTAAATATTTCGTTGACTAAAATAACAATCGAGCTGACAATATCGTATTTTACTTCAAGAGTTCCCACACATATAGTTTTTAGAGATACCGAGTGCTGATGTGTACATGAATTTAACCCAATTGCCAGCTGAAAGGGAAATTATCTTGCATATTTTTTAGAAGTGTTCGAAGTTCATGATAGAAGGCAAACTGTACCACGCCACATTAAAGCGGTACTATCTAAAATATATCACAAGCACTAAAATATTTGAAATGTCTTTCAACAAATTTGTTTGAAACAAATGCTCCAATAAATATTTTCAGCCATTGTTTAGATCATACCTAGTGTTGTGGAAACCCTACCGGTGCAAGGCTCAAATCATCAAATATCATTTAGTCCAACACATGGATAAAATCAGGCTGTCCATTTGTAGTAGCAAGGTGGACCACCAGTTCCTCTACATGCTTATACTTCTTTAGATCCAGAGTCAATCAAAAAGGGAAGTCTACCACTGTACATGTAATAGGGCAGTGTCAACAGTCTAGAAATGGGGATAACAATCATATTCAAAAGAAACTTAAAAGAACATAATCAGATTTTTTTTACACATTGGTAACATTTATTTGGGATTGATTTAGCACCAGAGAAATTCCTTTAACATGATGGGTGGGCATTACTCTAAACATATAAAATCAAGAGGCAGCAAGAGCGCAATATGAATATCTTTAGAACATGTCAGTAAAAATTCCAACCACTTATAAAACATGTCCATAAAAATTGCAAGGCTTGCAAGACGTCATGTATAAGCTGCAAGCTCTCATTCCATGACCAGAAAATAAGACTGTCTTATTATAGGATTAAGGTAAAAAAAATGGCATCAAATCCTTTGTTAAGAATATATCATGTGATAGGATTACGGTAATAAATGGCATCAATTACTTTGATAACCACATGGAACAAATGGCGTATAACTGCATACCTGGTTGGCTGTCTATCCCTTTTCAATACAGTATTAGTGTGCTCCAACCCATAAATCGTTCTTAAGCTCTGCAAAGACACCTCTTATGTAGTACTCCCTCCGTTCCGAATTACTTGTCTTGGATTTTTCTAGATACAGATGTATCTAGACTCATTTTAGTGCTAGATACCTCCGTATCTAGACAAATCTAAGACAAGTAATTCGGAACGGAGGGAGTACTCAAGAGAATAAAATAAGTCAAAAATAAAAGATAAAACAAATACACGGGTATAGAAGCAGTCAAGAATTTGTAGGATCATAGCGCTCTCATGCTTTGTCTGCTTGCTCTTCAAAAGAGAACACGTCATTGAAGAGCGCCACATGCCGAGAATTTTTTCAAGTACCTCACGGGCAACAGCAACAACAATAAGGCGCGAAAAATTAATCATGTGTAACACACGTCTCAAGCGTTAACCAAGGGAGATTCACACGGTATAAAAAATAAAGCAACTGTTGAAAAAAATGTCTACTAAATGTTGTGATGCCATTCAAATTGTATTTTCAAAACCAAGGCACCATTGTGGTCATGATGCTGCAGAGTAACACGCCCTGGATCTCTCACGGGCCTATATGGCAGGAGACCTTGGCGAGCGTGTATCCCGACAATGCCATCCCGCATCCTAATGACTACGACAAAGATCTTGGCGAGCGTATATGGCAGGAGACCTCTCTAGGTGCAAATTGCAGCACACAAACAAGCATGATTCTCGGATAGGTTTTCAATTGTCAGACTTTTCCATCTTAAAAAAATCTAGTCTGTGTGATCAATGCTGAATATAAGGTAATCCAGGCCACCTTTTGAAGTGAGTTAGCTTCTAAAAAATCAAGATGAAGAGGTTGGCCGGGATACAAGCTCGCCACTGTATGATTCAGTCAATGCCAAGCACGTGCCAAGCAAGGCTCAATTGCCAACAAATAATGTGTGGAGGATTCAGTCAATGCCAAGCAAGGCTCGTTTTGAGTGACGTCAGCATCTCTCTTCTCTGATGACCCCTGGCTCCCGGCACCACCACTGTGCAATCCACCCGGCAACAGACAAACAACACATGCACATGCCAACAAAGAAACCACGCCATACCTCCCGGAACTGGAACCACATTTTGATTTTTCTGTTTGAATCGAAAGATTATTCATGCCCATAGAGAATTCGGTTTTCTTATTTATGTTTAAGCACTCAGAGAAGTAAGAAGCATGCAATGCAGATGTTTTAGTGGATGGAAGAGGAGAAAAGAAGAGAATAAAGCTCTGATCATTCAGTGTTAAATAACCAGTCCATCCATTGGATAGTTTCACTGAGCATTTCACTTTGATAATGAGAAAGAAGTACCTGATTATTTATAGCAGATGTCCACCTGCGGTCCTTTTTATGGGGTTAACATCACTACAAGAAACACTTCCAAGTTGTTAAACAAAATACAGTGTGTTAGAATATAACTTGCCAGTAATAATCAGAATATTCAGAATATATTCAAGCTTGCACTTCCATGAATCGATCAGAGATAAAGTTGATCTTTATTTGACATCAATCAAAGAGTCACAATCAAATTAAATTTGAAGCAAGGTAGAAAGATCTAAGTCACAGCAGGGAGAAAAGCTATCAATTGATGAATTACCTACTCACAGATGTGATGACTGCATCCTCGTGCGGCATGGAGAGACGGGAACACACAGAGGAGATGCAGGTGATGACACTTGTGCATGGCTGCAGGCGGCAACTACCTCGGAGGGAAAGCAGTGGGTGCGATGAAATTCTTGACAACACCCTGTAATTAAGAATATAAATGTTTTTTTGCGGGAAAAGAAATATAAATGTTGATATCATCTTAAAATTAAGGACTGCTTGATGACTATAGACTTGACAGTAAAAATGTGCGTCACTGAAAAATTACAAATGAAGTTCAAAACCACGGGTAGATGGCAATAATCTTCAGAATCTAAAACGGTGATTCAGGACATACTGTTGGTTAAATCAATTTGAGGAGTACTGGAACAAAAGTCGAAGCAGCACATCACTGAGGAAATACGATAAACAAAACAAACCTGAGATGGAAGAACTCTTACTCTAATAGAAGAAGAGGTGGAGGAGGACCTCTAGCGGGGATGTCACTGGAGCCGAGTTTGGGCGTCGGCCCACCCGAGGACGGCTGGCGATGGGCTTCGACGGCAGCGGCTCCAGAGCTCAACGGCGCATAGCAACAGAGAGCCATGGATGAACGACATGTTATAAGCGGAGTGGAGGAGCACATTAGGGGAGTTTCGGATGCGGCACGCACACCCTGAGAATCAGTGGTGACAGCGCCCGGCATCCTCGCCGGATTGAGTGGCTCCTGCATCGTTGGAAGCGGCAATCGATGCCGCACAAGCGGCGGCTCACGCATCGCCGGCACACGCGGTGGTACCCTGGCGGTGCGGTGGCTGTACTCCCGCGGTGCCCCCTGATGGTGCGGTGGGGGCACTCGTGCAGTCCAATCGGGTACTGGAACGAAGGAGGGACGCGGGGATGCTAGCCCTCGAAGCGGCGGCGGACAACCTGTGGGCGGGCGGCGTGTGGCGGGCGGCTGTGGAGAAGGCGAGTGGCATAGGAGAGGAGGCCGAGTCGAGGCCGGAGGGGATGAATTTTCTCGGGAGGAAGTTGGATCGGGAGCGAGAAGGTTGGGTGAGAGACGTGCGAACGTGTGCGCGTGGGCCGCGGTTGTTGCTTTTCTGTGACGTGGCTGATGGCAGCGGGGTAATTAATTAAGCATGGCTAAACATGGTTGGTGTTAAACATCCAAGCAACATAGAGCGTAGGATTCGATGGTCTGAATGATGAAGATGATCCGGTTCTCCGCCCTCTCGTGCTTTTATAGTGGTAGTAGATTTAATGATACTATTGCGGACTAACCCACCAAGCACGGCTTTGTCTTTGTGCTCGATGTTTTCTTTTAATCTTGGACCTATCGGGGAAGGTGCCATGTTCCATCACGCACGATATGCTTTCGTGGTCTAATTGATCATTAGTTAGTCTTCCATCGTACTCTGCTACTCATTTCGTTTCGAATTACTTGTTTTGAATTTGTGCTAGATACCTTCGTATCTAGACAAATCTAAAACAAATAATTCGAAATGGAGGGAGTAGTTATTAGCGCACCACAGTGATTAGGATAATCTTGTGTAGGAGTATCGATCGATCTGGGGAATGAATGAATTTTGTGGAACAGAAGAGAAGAGGGCATCGTGAAAGCGTGCCTGCCTGTCGGTGACACTCGTGATTAGATTAGCTTTGGTACAATGTTAAAAAGAGCATTATTAGTTAATTAGAGGAACATGCATGATTGCAGTACGGCCGTGTGTGGTGCAAAAGCGCCAAGAAGTTCCGGCAATTAGCTAAGTTGTTGGCCGGTTACATCGACGGTCGATCGCTGATTGTGGATACTGAAGCATCCGATCGAGTAAAAATAAGAGATGAAACCAGCTAGTGCCGGCAAAGCTGAATCGTGTCATTCCAGAAGAAGCAGTCGTTCTTCCTTTGAAGGACGCGTCGACGACAGGGACACCAAACGCATGCAGGCACGGTCAAGCTAATTAAGAGCCGCCCACGATACTTCAAGTCAAACCCTTCCTGGATTTACGAAGACGTGATGGTCCGGTCAAAGCTAACCCCTACATCCTCTGTTAATTTTGCAGTGAGTCCATGCTAGTAATTGAGCATAACTAATGCCAACTCCACCGCGCGACCTCAAACGGATTGTCCGTTTTGTCTGGATTCTGTCCGTTTGGGTAGGGATTTGAGGTCGTGTCCGGACATGTCCTGAGATACGGTGGCCGTGCGCCCATCGCGCAGACGCATCTTTTTGCCCCATTCTGTCCGTCAGGGCCAAAAATGCCCAAATTTTCATCAAAACTAGTTTCCAACCCAAATATTTGTCTGAAAATTAAAATAGTTTTACAACCCAATTGAAATTGTCTTTAATAAAATAGTTTTACAACCAAATCGAAATTGTCTTGACTAAACATAAAATGGATCAATACATCTATTGGTTGCCAATGTGATCCCACACGTGCTCAACCAAGTCATTTTGAAGATTTAAATGAGTGTGCCAATCACGCATCTCACGGTGGAATTGGGCAAACTGTTCAAATGCGGCGGGGTCTTGGTGCAGGGGCTCAATATTTTCACCTTGATAGTCAAATCCTTGGTCGAAGATACTCTCATCACGCTCGTCCTCGACGATCATGTTGTGCATGATCACACAAGCAGTCATCACCTCCCAAAGCTTCCTTTCATCCCATGACAGTGCAGGGTTTCGAACGATACCCCACCGGGATTGAAGCATACCAAAAACACGTTCCACATCCTTTCTAACACTCTCTTGCATTTGGGCAAATCTCTTTCTCTTCTCACCTCGGGGTTTCGAGATTGTCTTCACAAAAGTTGACCACTGAGGATATATACCATCTGCTAGATAGTATCCCTTGTTGTAGTGGTGGCCGTTGATCTCAAAGTTGACAGGTGGGGAGTGGCCTTCTGCAAGCCTCGCGAAGACTGGAGAACGCTGCAGCACGTTGATATCATTGTGAGAACCTGCCATGCCGAAGAAAGAATGCCATATCCAAAGATCCTGTGATGCCACCGCTTCTAATATGACAGTGCACGCCTTGACATGCCCTTTGTACTGGCCCTGCCAAGCAAATGGACAGTTCTTCCACTCCCAGTGCATACAATCTATGCTGCCAAGCATGCCTGGAAAGCCTCTATCTGCGTTGGTCGCCAACAATCTCTCTGTATCAGCGGCAGTTGGCTGCCTCAAGTACTCTGGGCCAAACACCTCGATCACAGCCTGGCCAAACTTGTACATTGACATCAGACATGTTGTCTCACTCATACGCACATACTCATCCACCAGATCGCCTCGAATTCCATATGCAAGCATGCGGATGGCCGCGGTGCATTTCTGATAAGAGGAGAATCCAAGCTTGCCAAGGGCATCCGTCTTGCACTCAAAGTATGGTCATGAGCAACCACTCCCTCTCGGATACGATTGAACACATGTCTAGCCATTTGAAAACGGCGACGGAATTTATCCGGCTTGAAGAGAGGGGTGTTGGCAAAGTAATCAGCATAGAGCAGGGCGTGATCTCTCTCCCTGTTGCGGTTCAGGTTGGGAGCACGGCCAGGGAGTGACCCCCTGTACCGAGGAAGCTGCCGTTGAATGTGGACGTGAACGACCAGTGCAACCACCACAATATCTTCATCATTCGACGACGAATCGTCCGATGAACAAAGGAAGTGATGGAAGAAAAACTCGTCTCCACTGTCCATACCTTTGTGGGCAAAATGCCGAACACCTTGCGGGCGTGGTGGCGAAGAAGCCGTGATGATCACCTCGACGCAGCAGGGGTGGTTGCCGGCCGGCTACTGGCCACTGTGGAGCTCTCGTCGGAAGCTGCCGAGGAAGCCGTGGTGCGTCGCCGGCGGTCCTGTCCCCTCTGCGGCCGGCAAAGACGGCGACGGCCAAACCTCCGATCGACGGCCAAAACTACGGCCACAGCACGGGCGTGGTGGCGGCCATGTCGAGAAGTGGTTTGATAGGGACGATCGTGACTGCGCGGTGAGGAGGCGGCCGGAGAATACCGGCGGCGGGGCGGGGCGAGAGAGAGAGAGGGTGGAAGCGTTGGGAGCGAAGGGACTGTTAGTGTCCCCGACAGGCGGGCCACAGGGCGGGTGG
Organism: Triticum urartu; assembly: GCF_056163025.1. Classification (NCBI taxonomy): domain Eukaryota; kingdom Viridiplantae; phylum Streptophyta; class Magnoliopsida; order Poales; family Poaceae; genus Triticum; species Triticum urartu. The sequence continues at coordinate 666,246,907 of NC_141877.1, read as the reverse complement.
GGGGCAAGGGCGTGCGTCCAGGCCGTCCGCGCGCGTCCATTTCACCCCAAACCGAGCATAAATTTGAACCGGGATGGATCGAAAACGAACGGAATCCGGACATTTGTCCGTTTGAGGCCGTTCGCTGAGCCGCGATATTCATCCGTTTTACGCCAAATGGATGAGGACGGACAGAATAAGATCGCGGGCGGTAGAGTTGACCTAATTGGCCTAGCCTTTCAGGACCGACCTCCTAGCTATGGCCTAGCCTTTCAGGACCGACCTCCTAGCTAGCCCAGTGGTTTCACACACACACACTCACAGAGAAATGTTAATTAAGTTGACAGCGGCGCCCTTTGAAGGAACCACCGACCACGCAGCTGTGACTTTGGCTTTGTAAAATACTTTCTTCTTGTTGGTACACAGTTGCTGCCGTTCGATCGGTCGGCCGAAAAGCCAAAGATATCGGGCCTTTTTCACTGTTTTGACCTTCTCAGTAAATCTTAGCACAAAATAAACTATGTACAAAACTATTTCACGATCTGATCCTTTTCAGAAATGCCATGGGTCGTGGCGTTGCTACACTATATGAAACGCCAAATAGCTCGCGTTGCTGGCTTGATCAAGGCGTTACGTGGCAGTGCAGAAACGCCTAAGTGTCTGGCGTTCCTGGAAACGCCAAAGGGTGTGACGTTGGTGCCCAACTATGAAACGCCAATATTGGTGGCGTTGCAAGTAGCTTTTTACGTTTGCCACTTATTTATATAGGGGTGCAATGCTAGCTAGGTAGGCGTCTTTAAAGAGAAAAGAAACACCGCGGCTTGTGGCGTTATCAAAAAGGTCAGATCGTGAAATAGTTTTTAAAGAAGTTTATTTTATGCTAGGATTTGCTGAGAAGGTCAAAACAGTGAAAAATGCCAAGATATCGTGCGTCGTAGGTCTAGCTAGGCCCAGGCGAATCACGCAAAGCATATCTCTAGTCTAGGCTCTAATATATATATATAGAGAGAGAGATAAGAGTTGATTTCGTTTGACCCCTATAAATCGTCTCCTTGTAGTTTGTGTGACCCCCAGTGCGTGCGTGCATTTGCATCCGAACACAGCAGCCGAAGTGTCTCGGTCCGACATCACCCACCCTCCAGTCTAGTCTAGGTAAAGCAGGATCGACCGATCGACCGATCAGGATCGGTGCGCGCTTCCCATTTTTATCCAAGCATGCATGTGTGCATCGGTAACGTACGTGAAAACATAATAACCGAGACCTCAAAGGCTGATCACCATCCTGCTAGCTAGTCGAAAACGACAGAAATTCACGGCCTAACCAATTGCGATGGATGATTCGACGAGGCCGAGCTGCTTTGCGTGAGGTGATGTGTGATCCGCGTCCAGTCGTCTTCGGCGTCGCCGCTGCGCTTTCTGAGTACTAGTGGCTGGGGCACGCCCTGGGCGCGCCTCCTATGCGGTCCGTTGCGCATCTGTCTTGATGGCGCAATTGTAAACATGCATATATGCGTGTTAGATTAGCTCAGTTGTTAAAATATGAATAGAGTTAAGACAAGCTTGGCAGAAAAGTATTCAATCATCAGGCATAACAAGCATAGCAAGGTAATAGGTTCATATTATCAGATAAGTGACTGTCTTATAAGATGGATGATAGAGCACAACATTGAATTGAAATCAAAGTCTAAGATGCTCCAGAAAACAAGCGGTCTCCAAAAGAAAAGCAAATTTCATCCGGCCACAATGCAGGATTATTAAGTATTAGAGATAAGCTAAAGACGATAAATGGTTCATATATATACACATATGTGCTACTGAGGGCGTTACATCTAGAGACAATGGATGATGAGGGAGAGGCAACACCTTTCCTTGCGCTTGAAATGGAAGGTGCAGATGTCGCCTTCCTGGATGTTGGCGTGGTGGCGAAACACGACCAGTTCATCTTCATGGGTGGCCCGCTTGTCAGTTCGAAGCATGAAGCGAGTGTCGCAGCTCACGGTGCCGTCTCCAAGCTTGATTAGAAGGGTGTCATCATCTTCATGAATGTATTCTGCAGGTTGTCTTGTGTGTACTCCACCTGAAAGTACTGTCAAGAAAAAGAAAAGCAGTCAGTTCATGGCAAGACTGCTTCTCAAACATTTCACCTGTGAGTATTAGAGTCAGAAAGGATGGTGGTGAAAGAAGATTAGCCTTACAGATAGACATGGCAAATCAAAGTTGTGATTTTCACATGCAGTGTGAGCATGGCACTAAAGAATCAGTAGCGCGGACAACGAATCCACGGTATCTCCTATGGCTCGTCGTTGTTGTCGTCCCGGGCAGTCGGGCACCCGTTCTCCTCATGTCGACGACCAAAGAGGAGAGCTTTCATCGGTGATGGCTAGTCTAGATTCTTTGAATCTTCAACAAAATGGTCTAATTCAGGTCAATAGCATTAATTTCCATTTTTTTGACTTTCCGATTTCTAAGTTCAGTACATGATGGAAAGTAAGATCTTGACATTACAGTATGCAGTAGTTTAACCTTTAAAATGACCATTTGTTCATAGGTACTCCTGTAATTCCGAGTGGCTTATAGATATTGAGTATGAAACCGAAAAGCAGTATATATCATGCGTAGAAAAAATCCCATTCAACAATAGTATGCACATGGAAAGCATGTACATGGAAAGACAAATTATTATCTAGTTGATACCTTCTAAATCTATTTTCTCCAAAATAACACCAACAATCCTTATCTGGGTGTGCATACAATTCAGAGATGCAAGCAAATCGTATTATAGTAAATTGGTAATACAAACTGACGGGCGAATGAAGACAACTCTTTCTGCATTCAAATCTCCTCTCAGTGATGCTATATATGAAGCAGCCCACATCAAATATATCTTGGAACTCAATGCCGATGAAGCAACATAAAATGATAAAACTAAGTCAAACCTCCATTGGATTATAAGAAATTGTGGTGCAAACCCAAACTGAAGTTTTGTAACTGAACTAACAAATCTAAAAAAATGGCAAGCTGCACAAAACAGTCAAGCAAGTGCTTTCTTACCTTTTAGAAATCGTGGTGTAGACCCAAACTTAAGTTTTCTAATTGTACTGAGAAATCTCAATAAAGCAGCAAGCTGCACTGAACCCGAGAAACACTAATACATGTATATGACATAAGCAGGAAAGTAACACTTGAATGAGGTTCAATCCTTGCTGTGGAAGCCGATATAGAAAAGCGCACAGATGAACATCTAATGCCTTGTTTTAATATCAAACCATGGGCTGCTCATGGATAATGCTACGAGCCAACAATAGATGAAGCAAAAATTACCAACTCCCAAGCCCGTGGCCCTGTGAGGCCCAATGAATCCCCACCAGGCCCCCACCAACTCGAGGGCACGGTTTCCCAACCATGTGTATCAATAAACCCATGAAGATCCCCTAAAAACACCCATGAAGAGATCTCAGCGAAAAAAACCCATGGAGCAAAGATTCGACATAATTAGATGACTCTCTTCACATTATTTGTTTTGCTCAAGTTGGAAATGAAAGCTCTACGTATGGGAGCAGCGCATTTCACAATCCACATTCATATCTGAAGGGCAACAACAATTGAGCTAGCAAGGCTGAACACCTCAAATGGAGGGTTGACTGATGGCTTTCACTGTCTGAGGGCACGAATACGTGATCCAGAAGTAATCAAACTGCTCACCTGGCCCAGCTGGAATTAAGAGAAAGAATGAGCAAAGTGAAGTTTGCCTAGCTGAAAAATAGGGAACATTGAGAAATCACCAATTACCAGAATTCACGGTCATGAACTGTTCATACGACTGACTGGGGAACACAGTTTGAGTGACATGGGCAGTAACTTTTGAGACAACATAAGCAGCCAAAACTTTCTGCAGAATGAACAGAACATAAATACTCATGGGGCAAAAAGGAACAACACAGTATATGCAACTGTAAGTCACATGTAGCATCATAATTGACACTTGAAATGTATTACTTCCATTTCACTGAACAATGATACGAAGTAAATATGTCACACCAAATTGACCCACAACATGAAAATTCGCATGCCACATACTCTATTACCAGGTTTGGAGAAGGAATGAAATTGAACGTCTTAACTTTACATGACTAAGCTTGCTGGTAATACTATCAAATGTGGACTCGGGTAAAATTTGAATTCTGAAGGGCATTAAGTTTTTGGTCCGACAACTTGAAATGATAGCACAAGACTGTACCCATCAGCGATTGTAACAGAATTGTAATCTGGCATTTTCTAAGAGTTCCACTAGAATGCACTAAATCATCAACAATAACGACATGTCGCCCTTCAGAATAGCAGCAACACAAGAATTCATGACACAGTTGAAATTAGCAGGAAGGGGTTGCACATTGTCACTCAAACCTTTGCTTGGCCCTCTTTGAGTGACACTAATAAATTGCAGCTAGTTCCATAGAAATTTCCATGCACCCTATGCCACTTAAATGAGACAAATTAATAAGACGAACCTCAAAAATAAAAATGAACCTCTCCTAAAAGGATGCCTAAGAATAACTGGGAAAGATAAGTGAAAACATATACTGAAAAAGGCCGTACCTCATCATCTCCTGCTTCTCAAACTAATACTTCATCAGATGCTTCCTAGATAAATTTTGTGCAAAATACATTTGCTGGATGGCCAATATCAATTTCCTGAAACACCTCCTGATTAGCAAAACTCCAAAATTAGCTGCAGAACAAGTATTGATATTGGAGTAAAATGTATTGCCATTGAACTCTTCAGCCTTTTCAGTCGAATAGGTACAAGCAAACACAAGGCAAGGCCAAATTGAGAGGGTCAGAGAGACAGAGCAGTGTACAATAAATTAGCAAGAAACAACAAATGCATAAGGGAGAAGGAAGATGGATGCATACCTGGGTGACTGCACGAAGGTGGAGGGGGGCGTCGCCGCCTTATCACCGATGGCCAGATCTGCTCTTGGTGGAGTTTCTCCATGGGCTCTCCGTCTCCGTCTCCCTCCTCTCTTCATCTCACCCTCCCTCCCGTTCTCTATTTGACGACGGCGCCGTAGACGGCCATATCCATGGCTAACCCGCTTCGGCCGCCCCTCGACCCAGCACGATAAAATCGCTCTGCACCTCCTCGGCGCCATCGACCTTAGGGCCCCTGCTAGCCACCTCGGCGAGTCCGGATTCATGGATGGGGGCGGCGGCGACAACCCTGGCTGGGAGGATGAGAGGAGAGGGGATGCACCGCGGGCAGAGAGAAGTGGCAGAGCAGTGTCCCGCGGATCTTCTTGAGCGAGAGGAGTGAGACAAGCGGGAAGAGGAGGAGGCAGCTGCGGCCGACGGCGTGTGGGGGAGAGGAAGACGTGCGCGTGTGACATTGCGGACCTGCCTTCGTTGGGAAGGAAACGATCCAATCGGGTCATGCGCCAACGAGGAGGAAAGGACTGAGCGTTGCCCTCTCTCGTCATTGGCTGCGCCGCACAGTGCGCCTCTGTCAACGTGGCACGCGTGAGGAGACGCCATTGACGCCACCGTTATTGGGTTTTATTTGCCGGCCGGAATCCACGGGGGCCGGCCGGAGTTTACATACGTAACTGCCGGCCTAGCTAGGTAGCCTAAACACCGCCCAACTCTTCGACTTGCACGGGCGCTGACTCGTCGCCGCCGCGGCCGGGGGTGCGCTGGGCGAGCCGGTCCACGCACGGACAGAGCATGCATGCCACGAGGTAGCCAACTTTCTCCAACCGCGAGGTAGCGGAAAATAATCCTATACACGTATCGATCGTACGACCCTATCGATTGAACGACACCTGGATTCCTGAATCTCAAAGCAATCAACTGAATGCTACTGAATCTCATCTTCCCCATCAGGCCATCCACGGTTCTTGCGCCGCAGCGCCTCGCCGCCGTACGGGCTTCAGTCGTCCACCGGCGTGATTGACATCCGGCAGGCTGTCCGCGGCGCCGAGTAGCTCGCCGGCAACCTCGGAGTTGATGCGCGCCTGTTCGTTAAATCCATGGAGAAAGAAAAGATTGGCGGTGGCGGTTCCTTTTTCTTGTTCTGCCGCTCTTGTTTCTTTCTTTGGCTCTTCTCTCGCCGGCAGTGCATGCGGCGGTGGTGACATGCCATCCAAACCACCTCATCGAGACATGCTCACCGTCACCGCCATCGGCGTCCTTCACATCACGTGGTCCGGCGGCGAGTGAGCCAAACACTGTACGGTAGTCCTGCTCCTGATGGACCATCACGACTGTGCGGCCTTCCTTGTAGTGCGTACGTTCGTACGTACGTACACATGCATGGCCGCTCATTCTTCTGGCTCAGAAAGGGGGGTTTGAAAATTGAGAGATCGAAGAGTGTGGAAACGGCCACGTCCGTCTTGTCGGATGGGGTCATGGAAATGTGATCGTCTCGTGCATGGCGCTCACTCGCGCCGGCCCCTACTAGCTTAGCTAGCCACCTATGGCTCACTCGATCGTCATGGCTCCAAATTCCCAGAATCGACCTTCACACATGCGTCCATGGAGACGGCGACTGATTACTCCAACTAAACAATAGTCCATGCACGTTCTGTCTCCGATGATGATCATCTGATGTTGTACAAATATCTAATCTAGCGGCCAGATCATGTGCCCAAGCTCCAGTCCAGGCCACACAACGCCTGGTTTATAATAATTAAACAATGCATGGCACGGCCGGACCACCGTGTAACAGCTGAGAAAAAAGGTGTTGGTATGTATGTGGACGACATTGTACTACGTGTTGTACACAGTTGGTGTGTGCGCTTTAACGCTTTAGGGGCTGTTTGGTTCTCAGCCACATCTTATCACATTTTGCCACGCCTAATCTTATGCAAGTTTGACCAAGTTAGATAGATGTCTGGTTCTAGCCACACCTAAGGCAAGGATTTTTTTATGAGCAGTGAACCTCACATGTCGTAGATATAAAAAGTGTGATAAGATTCTCTTAGGCAAGCTAAAGTGTGGCTAACAATTTGAACAACTCAAATAAGACAGATATGACAAGTGTAGCAAAAATCATGTGACAATATATAGCAAAGATAGTCACAATTCAAACAGCCTCTTAATTTCCTCGTTGTGGCCACTGTACATATATCTGCTCCTGGCCGATGATTGGAGGAGGAGGAGTCTTTGTGCTAACACCTGGCATGCATACTCCGGCCGTACGTGTGTGTTTTGTAGTGTATCCAAAACCAAAAGTAACACGTACACTGCACTACTCACATACTCCGATGATTGATATCGTATCACCCAACCCAACTGGCATAATCAGGCTCTTCACATGCTAGTCGCAGAACATCACTGATAGAAAAAGGGTCTGTTGTCCCGGTTCATAAGGGTTTTTTGTTCCGGTTTTGAAACCGGGACTAAAGGGTTGGTACTAATGCCTTGTCCCTTTAATCCCGGTTCAATCCAGAACCGGAACAGATGGGCCTCCACGTGGTCTGTGCGCGGAGCCCAGGCAGAAGACCCTTTGGTCCTGGTTGGTGGCACCAACAGGGACCAATAGGCATCCATGCGTCAGCATTTCTGTGGCTGGGGTTTTTGTTTTTTTTAAGGGGGGGGGGGGGGTTTGGAGGTTTTGGGGGGTTAATTTAGGTGTTTCATATATTGTGTTAGCTAGCTATAATTAATAGAGAGAAGTGTCCTCTCCTATGTCCGTGCTTGGTCGACGCTACGTACTATACATACGTATAGAGAGGACTAGACACGCTAGCTAGCTAGTAAGCAAACGAAGGAAACAGAAGATCGTCATGAACATATATGCATACAGAGAGAAGTGATATCGACCATCTCTCCTTCTCCGAGAGATTGGTCGAACAACAAGTTCTCGTATATCTATCCGACATTACCGGCTACATATATACAATAATTATCTCTTACAAATATAATCATACGGACTCAGGGTCCACATAGAATTCTCCGTCTTCAGGGATCACGTGATCAAGAAAGATGCCGCCAATTCCTCTTGAATTACTCGCATGCGAGCTGGTGCTAGGAGTTCATCCCGCTTCCGAAACATCTAATTTAAAGAAGGGGGTCAATACATATATATATATATATATATATATATATATATATATATATATATATATATATGAATGAATGAAACTCAACACAAATGATGGTAATAAAATAAAATTGTGAATGTTGTTATTTACGTACTTCATATTGTTCGTCAGTGTAGCCCCGCTCACAGGTCATGTGGCGGATGGACTCACAAACGTAGTATCCACAGAAATCATTCCCTTGTTCCTGCCACAACCACTTTACAAGAAATAGAGGTCAATCAAACTGATAAGTAAGAATGCCAAATGGTATTGATGAAACTAGCGCTTGAATCAATAGGAGATGCGCGGAACATGCTACTATAGTACTTACTTTCAGGTGTCTAAATTGCAGCTTCTTCGGGAGTCCCGGCGCTTTTTTGATGAATTTTTTCTAAACTCTGCCAGACAAAGAAAACAATTACTTGATATATCAGGAAATGAACAAAGTTGCTGATATGGTAGAGAATGATCGTTTTAACTTACTTCTCGAGCATTTGAGTCATGTCTGCATAGTCCTGGGGATCTTTTCGTCTTGAGTCTAAGACGGTTACTAGTCCCTGCTCAAGCTTAATCTCTAGAAGAATATAGTGGGAACTGCACACGCATGCATAACTCATCAATTACATTACTATAACCTTGACTAATATATAAGGGAAACCGAATACGCACAAGACAGTAACACTCACTTGAAGTTGTAAGGAAAGAGTATTATATCTTTGTTTTCATTTATTACGAACGATCGTAGCAAGTTGGCCTTGGTAGTTGCGGCATGAAATTTAACCTGAGTTGCATCTATGAGATATGTGTTAATGAACCCAATATCACCGACTTGTCTTTTCTTCAATTCGGCGATCTTCAATCTGCATAATATAGTGAGGATGATTATAAATACATGCAATGAAAGAGCTGAGCTATATAGAGAAACTTAATGACAGAAGTAGTACTACTTACAGACAGTAGCAGGCGACCGTTGTTTTATCGAGGGCCAATTGATTGAAAAACTGATAGAACTCCTCAAATGGAACATGCAACAGTTCAATTTCAACGAGGTCATACTCCTTTTTAACTTTCACATACAAAGTACTCCTCCCCCCAGAGTCTCTGCAGATTTTCAAGTACCAATCATGCAATCTTCGCATTATCGTTGATAGAGATCTTTCATCTTTGACGAGAGGCTTCCCGTACTCGTATCTTTGTATCTGCACGTCCATGGGTTCATAATGTACATCGTCGGGCAGGTAATCTGCAAGATTGCTATAACCGGGTACCATCCTCGGATCATTAGCGACGTTGTGGCTAGGCACCTTGAGCGGGGGGCACGATTTCTTCGCTTGTTCGCTGAGCTGGGCAATTTGTTTCCCATCGTCGTTCTTTCAGCCTTTGATCACTCAGTACTTCCCGACCGCTCCACTTCGGCATATTCCTTTCCAATAATGCGCTCATAGTTTCCTTTCGGCGAAGACTTCGGTGGTTTTGTCAGGGCAGCCAGAGTGCGCTTCGCTTTCACCGGATTTACCTTCTCCTCCGGAAGTGGATGTCTCTTTGCTTTCAACCCTTGAAACCAGTCATCCACTTCGGTTCATGCGATCTCGGCGTTCTCCTCCGGGGTCCTCTCGTATGGTAACTTCTCTGGAGTCTTCAGAGAAGGACCGAATCTGTATGTCCTCCCGCCTCTGGTTGTACTGCTAGACGCCGACCGAGCAGACAGAGCGGTTGTCTTCTTTACTTGCTTACAAGGCGGAGGAGAATGACTACGACGCGCCGGAGCAGCCGGAGCGGCGGCAGGTCTCTTCCGCCCTTGCTGACGAGGCGGAGAAGGAGGAGGCTGGCTGCTCGGGCGCGTCGGTGCAGGCGGAGAAGGAGGCGGAGTGCCGCCACGTGCTGGAGAAGGAGCCGGTCGAGTGCCCTGATCGTCACTCGCCGGAGGAGGAGGCGGTGGAGGAGGCGGAGTGCCCTGACTCGCCGGAGGAGGAGGCGGTGGAGGAGGCGTCCAGTTCGGAAGGTTGATGAGCTCCTTCCGCCATAGGCATGGAGTCTTCAGAGCAGACCCCAGCCTAGTCTCCCCTTCACCGGTAGGGTGGTCAAGCTGGAGGTCCTCAAATCCCTCCGTTATTTCATCCACCATCACCCTAGCATATCCTTCTGGATTCGGCCAGCAGTGAAAAGTTGCGTCGGGTTCAGTAGGATAAACAGAGCCAACAGCCGCCTTGACCTTCAAATTCATCCATTGCGTCATAAGGTGGCAATTTGGAGACTCCGTGATAGCATCCACGGGATAGCTGGCAGGAGCCGTCAAGGCATGCTCCGGCTGAAGCAGCTCGATGGAAGCCATGCTGCTTCTGCGCTGAGATGGCGGGGTAGCTTCGGGGGAAGCTTCGGCAGTACGTTTGCTGCGATTTGCTTCTCGTTCCTCTATCGCGTCTACCCTTGCTTGCAGCGCCTGCATTCGGGTCTGCTGCACTTTTTTCCTCCTCTCATGGGATTTGTAACCGCCTGCGTCCGGAAATCCAACCTTCCACGGAATGGAGCCTGGCGTGCCTCGTGTCCGTCCAGGGTGTTCAGGATTCCCGAGGGCCATTGTGAGCTCGTCGTTCTCTCTGTCTGGAAAGAACGTCCCTTCCTGCGCTGCTTCGATATACTGCTTAAGCTTCCTGACTGGTATGTCCATTTGATCGTTCGTCCAAATGCACTTCCCTGTTACAGGGTCCAAGGTTCTGCCAGCCCCGAAGAACCAAGTCCGGCAACGGTCTGGCCAGTGAATTGTCTCTGATTCGATCCCTTTATCCACCAGATCATTCTCAGTCTTGGCCCACTTAGGCCGGGCTACGAGGTAGCCACCTGACCCCGTGTGATGGTGATGCTTCTTCTTCGCAGCATTTTGCTTGTTTGTCGCCGACATCTTCTTACTCTTTTCCGATGTCTTGTGAGCCATAAATGCGGGCCAGTGATCTCTGATCTTCTCATATCTGCCCTTGAATTTTGGTGTCTCATCATTTTCGACAAACTTATTCAGCTCTTTCTTCCACCTCGTGAATAGTTCTGCCATCCTCTTAAGAGCAAAAGACTTGATTAATTGCTCTTTAACTGGGTTCTCTGGATTATCCTCTGGCGGTAGGGTGAAATTTGACTTCAGCTCAGTCCAAAGATCATTTTTCTGCATATCATTGACATAAGACACCTCAGGGTCTTCTGTAGCCGGCTTAAACCATTGTTGGATGCTTATCGGGATCTTGTCCCTAACCAGAACCCCGCACTGAGCAACAAATGCGTTCTTTGTTCGGATGGGTTCAATCGGTTGGTCGTCGGGCGCGATTGCTATGATCTCAATCCTTTCATCCGAGCTCAACTTTTTCTTCGGGCCTCATCTCTTTACCGAAGTTGTGCTCGATCCGGAGGGCTAGAAAAAAGAACAAAGACTTAATTAATATGTGTACATACCAAAATAATGAATGCATCAATCAGCTAGTCAGCACAGGCTTAACTAATATATATACCTGGCCGGACTCGGTTCGGTCACCGGAGCCGTCATCACGGTCTCCTTCTTGCACCGGCATTGGGTCACCGGAGCCGTCCTCATGTTCTTCTTCTTGCACCGCCATTAGGTCACCGTAGCCAGCTTCTTCACCCTCTCCTTCCAGACCATCGGTGTCGTTGAGAAACAACGAGACGGCATCACTTCCTTCTGCGATTATGTCCCTCAACAACGCTTCTTTTGCTTCGTCTCGGGCGATGTCCATAGTTTCTACAAATATTTACAACATGGCAATTATTATTCAAACATGACAGATGGATATATTAGTGGCAAACGTAGAACTAGCTACCTAATCATAGTAAGGAATCATATATATTAATTAGTGGCCTCGACGCTGCTTCTTTAGGGTTTGGGGTGGCCTCGACAACGCTTCAAGGGTTTGGGTGGCCTCGAGAACACTTCAAGGGTTTGGGTGGCCTCGAGAACACTTCAAGGAGGGGGTAATATCGGCCCCCCCCCACGTGTTGAAGCTATCGGGAGAGGGTATATATCGACAACGACGACACTACATCTATGTCCCTCGACGACCCTCGTTCCCGATAAAAAAAAGAGGAAGAAGAAGAAAAAAAAGAGGAGAAGAACTCCTCTATTCTTTCTTCTCCTCTTTTTTTTCTTCTTCCTCTTCTTTTTTTATCCTCTTCTTCCTCTCATGTTCGAGAGGATCGCCGAGGGGTCGGGAGGTTGCCTAGTGTCAAAGGATTCAACAAAACCATGTCTTCATCATTAGGCGAAAGTAACAGGTGCATGATGGTACGAAGCTCTCCAAAGTTATTTTGGAACGGAGTCCTAGATAGGATAATTCGTTTTTTGGTACAAAGTTCAGTAAGAACCTTCCAAATATCGTTATTTGGAAGGTGTTTGCTGAAATTCATACAAAAAGGCAAATTATCCTATCCGGGACACCATTCCAAAATAACTTTGGAGGACTTCGTCATACCCTGGTTACTTCTGGCTAATGATGAAGCCATGGATTTCTTCAATACTTTGACACTAGGAAATCTCTCTCTCGACCCCTCGGCGATCCTCGACCCCTCGAACCCTCGACGACCCTAGAACCCTCGACCCCTCGGCGACCTCTTCTTCCTCTCATGTTCGAGAGGATCGCCGAGGGGTCGGGAGGTTGCCTAGTGTCAAAGGATTCAACAAAACCATGTCTTCATCATTAGGCGAAAATAACAGGTGCATGATGGTATGAAACTCTCCAAAGTTATTTTGGAACGGAGTCCTAGATAGGATAATTCGCTTTTTGGTACAAAGTTCAGCAAGAACCTTTCAAATATCGTTATTTGGAAGGCCTTTGCTGAAATTCATACAAAAAGGCAAATTATCCTATCCGGGACACCATTCCAAAATAACTTTGGAGGACTTCGTCATGCCCTGGTTACTTCCGGCTAATGATGAAGCCATGGATTTCTTCAATACTTTGAACCTAGGAAACCTCTCTCGACCCCTCGGCGATCCTCGACCCCTCGAACCCTCGACGACCCTGGAACCCTCGACCCCTAGACGACCCTGGAACCCTCGACCCTCGATCCCTCGACCCTATAGAACCCTCGAACCCTCGACCCTGAAACCCTCGACCCTGAAACCCTCGACCCTTGACCCCTTAACGACCCTCGACCCTCTACCCTAGTTCCCGACCCTCGACCCCTCGGCGATCCTCGACACCCTCGTTCCCGATAAAAATTAAGAAGAAGATGAAGAAGAAGAAAGAGGAGAAGAAGAAAGGAATAGCTATAGGAGAAGATCGAAGAAAAAAAGAAAAAAAAGAGGAGAAGAAGAAAGGAATAGTGGAGAAGAAGAAAAAATAGAATATATTCTATTTTCTCTTCTTCTCCACTATTCCTTTCTTCTTCTCCTCTTCTTTTTCTTATTTTTTCTTCTTCTTATTTATTTCTCCTCTTCTTCCTCTCCTCTTCTTCTTTCTTTCCTCTTCTTTTTTTCTTTCTTTCCTATACTTCTTTTCCTTCCTTCTTAATATCACTTAGCAAATTTTGCAATGATAGAGAGGGGATGCTCCCGTGGTCTAAAACCCGTCTATGCATGATAGAAAATTCTAAAAAAATACATCTATGATCCCTCAACGTCCCCGCCTCTCTCATGAACAAAAAAAATGTGAATTAAAAAAACATCATGTTCTATGAACAAAAAAACATCATATTTCATCCACATTTGTGCATACATCATATATGTGATCATCTATAAAAAAACATCATATTCTATAAAAAAATCATTACATATATATATATATATAAACAAGCATATATATATGTATATAAAACAAGCATATATATGAAGAAAAAAATTGCAAAGGGAGGGCGCCGGCGGCCGGACCAAGCTGAGGAGGCAGGCAGGGGCGCAGGCGACGGCGAGGGCGGGCCGGGGCGGCGCGCGTCGGGGCAGGGGCACGGGCGACGGCGACGGGGGCGGGCCGGGGCGGCGCGCGTCAGGGCAGGGGCGGGCGGCGACGGCGAGTCCGTGGCAGGGGCTCGGGGCGCGGGGCGGCGCGCGCGAGCAGGGAAGCTCGAGGCGACGGCGGGGGCGGCGAAGGCGCCGGCGCGCGGGGACGGGACGAGGCAGGGGCAGGGCGACGGCGACGAGGAGCGGGTGGCGATGGCGAGCACGGAGCAGGGGCGCGGGGCGACGGTGACGGCGAGCACGGGCAGCCTGGCGGCGTCGGGGGCAAATGGTCGATGAGAAACTGAAAATTTCTTAAGTCCTGCTTATATACACAAAGTATTGGTCCCGGTTCGTGGTATCAACCGGGACCAATGCCACCTTTAGTCCCGGTTGGTGCCACCAACCGGGACAAAAGGCCTGATTTCGCCAGCCTAAAGGGCGGGAAGCGGCGGCCTTTGGTCCCGGTTGGTGGCACCAACCGGGACTAAAGGGGGGCATTGGTCATGGTTGGTGGCACCAACCGTGACCAATGCCCCCCTTTAGCCACAAACCGTGACCAATGCCCCCTTTAGTCCCGGTTGGTGCCACCAACCGGGACCAATGGCCTAGTGCTGCCCCGCACCCAAAAGTTTAGTCCCACCTCGCTAGTTGAGACGGCTCGGGAGTGGTTTATAAGCGCTGCTGCGCCCACCCTCCCGAGCTCCTCTCAACTTCAGGCTTTCGGGCCTAATCTGTCACTGCAATGCCTGTGGGCCTACTGGGCCTACTGCGGGCCTGAATCCTGGCCCATGGTAGGGTTTCTAGTCGTATTCTGGCCGTGGTGGCCTAGTAGGTGGCATTTTTTTTGTTTTTTTGTTGCTTTATTTATTTTCCTTTGTTTTTTCCTTTATTTTTTTAATTCTTTATGCTTTTAGTTTTAGAAAAATTATAAACTTTTTGTTAATGCCATTAGTTTTCAAATTTGAAAACACTTTTTTAGTTTTTTTGTTTTCTTTGTTGCTTTATTTATTTTATTTTGTGATTAACTTTACTATAAAAATAGTTTTTTCCTGTTTTTTATTTGTTTTTTGCATTATTTATTTTCTTTTGTTTTTTGCTTTAATTTTTAATTCTGTTTGCTTTTAGGTTAGCAAAATTATAAACTTTCTGTTAGTGCCATTAGTTTTAAAAAAATTATAAACTTTCTGTTAGTGCCATTAGTTTTAGAAAAATTATAAACTTTCTGTTAGTGCCATTAGTTTTCAAATTTGAAAACACTTTTTTAGTTTTTTTGTTTTCTTTGTTGGTTTATTTATTTTGTTTTGTGATTAACTTTACTATAAAAATAATTTTTTCCTGTTTTTTGATTTGTTTTTTGCATTATTTATTTTGTTTTGTTTTTTACTTTAATTTTGAATTCTGTTTGCTTTTAGGTTAGCAAAATTATAAACTTTCTGTTAGTGTCATTAGTTTTAGAAAAATTATAAACTTTCTGTTAGTGCCATTAATTTTCAAATTTGAATAGTTAAAATTTGAATTCTTTGAAAATTGTTTGAATCACAAGTTTGTGATTAACTTACTAAAAAAATGAGAATAGATGCGCTTATAAAGAAAATTCAACCTAAATTCCTTTGTAAGTCAATACAGTCAAAGATGGTCCCCTGGACAACAAGTACAACTCATCACAAATAGTGTTGTCACCTCTGAGACGTGTTTCCAACCAACTGCTGAAAGTCCTGATGTGTTCACATGTAATCCAGTCGTCGCACTGCTCCGGGTGTTTGGAGCGCAGACTGTTCTTGTGTTCATCGACATATGGGGTCACCAAGGTAGAGTTCTGTAGAACTGTGTAGTTTGCTTGAGACCAAGAATATCCGTCCCTGCATATTATTGAGTCTCTTCCAAGAGTGCCTTTTCCAGTCAGTCTCCCCTCATACTGCGATTTAGGGAGACCTATCTTGTTAAGGCCAGGAATGAAGTCAACACAAAACCCGATAACATTCTCTGTTTGATGGCCCATGAAGATGCTTCCTTCTGGCCTAGCGCGGTTACGGACATATTTCTTTAGGACTCCCATGAACCTCTCAAAGGGGAACATATTGTGTAGAAATACGGGCCCCAGGATGACAATCTCGTCGACTAGATGAACTAGGACGTGCGTCATGATATTGAAGAAGGATGGTGGCAACACCAGCTCGAAACTGACAAGACATTGCGCCACATCACTCCTTAGCCTTGGTACGATTTCTGGATCGATCACCTTCTGAAAGATTGCATTGAGGAATGCACATAGCTTCACAATGGCTAATCGGACGTTTTCCGGTATAAGCCCCCTCAATGCAACCGAAAGCAGTTGCGTCATAATCACGTGGCAGTCATGAGACTTTAGGTTCTGAAACTTTTTCTCTGGCATATTTATTATTCCCTTTATATTCGACGAGAAGCCAGTCGTGACCTTCATACTAAGCAGGCATTCAAAGAAGATTTCTTCTCTTCTTTCGTAAGAGCGTGGCTGGCAGGACCTTTATACTGCTTCGGAGGCATGCCGTCTTTTTCGTGCAAACGTTAGAGGTCCTCCCATGCCTCAGGTGTATCTTTTGTCTTCCCATACACGCCCAAGAAGCCTAGCAGGTTCACGCAAAGGTTCTTCGTCACATGCATCACGTCGATTGAGGAGCGGACCTCTAGGTCTTTCCAGTAGGGTAGGTCCCAAAATATAGATTTCTTCTTCCACATGGGTGCGTGTCCCTCAGCGTCATTCGGAACAGCTAGTCCACCGGGACCCTTTCCAAAGATTACATAGTGTAAATCATTGACCATAGCAAGCACGTGATCACCGGTGCGCATGGCGGGCTTCTTCCGGTGATCTGCCTCGCCTTTGAAATGCTTGCCTTTCTTTCGACATTGATGGTTGGTTGGAAGAAATCGATGATGGCCCAGGTACACATTCTTCCTGCATTTGTCCAGGTATATACTTTTAGTGTCATCTAAACAGTGCGTGCATGCGTGGTATCCTTTGTTTGTCTGTCCTGAAAGGTTACTGAGAGCGGGTCAATCGTTGATGGTCACGAACAACAACGCCTTAAGGTTAAATTCCTCCTGTCTGTGCTCATCCCACGTACGTACACCGTTTCCATTCCACAGCTGTAAAAGTTCTTCAACTAATGGCCTTAGGTACACATCAATTTCGTTGCCGGGTTGCTTAGGGCCTTGGATGAGAACTGGCATCATAATGAACTTCCGCTTCATGCACATCCAAGGAGGAAGGTTATACATACATAGAGTCACGGGCCAGGTGTTGTGATTGCTGCTCTGCTCCCCGAAAGGATTAATGCCATCCGCACTTAAAGCAAACCATACATTTCTTGGGTCCTTTGCAAACTCATCCCAGTACTTTCTCTCTATTTTTCTCCACTGCAACCCGTCAGCGGGTGCTCTCAACTTCCCATCTTTCTTTCGGTTCTCACTATGCCATCGCATCAACTTGGCATGCTCTTCGTTTTTGAACAAACGTTTCAACCGTGGTATTATAGGAGCATACCACATCACCTTCGTAGGAACCCTCTTCCTGAGGGGCTCGCCGTCAACATCACCAGGGTCATCTTGTCTGATCTTATACCGCAATGCATCGCATACCGGGCATGCGTTTAGATCCTTGTATGCACCGCGGTAGAGGATGCAGTCATTAGGGCATGCATGTATTTTCTCCACCTCCAATCCTAGAGGGCATACGACCTTCTTTGCTGCATATGTACTGTCGGGCAATTCGTTATCCTTTGGAAGCTTCTTCTTCAATATTTTCAGTAGCTCTCAAATCTTTTGTCACCCACAGCATTCTCTGTCTTCCACTGCAACAATTCCAGTACGGTACCGAGCTTTGTGTTGCCATCTTCGCAATTGGGGTATAACCCTTTTTTGTGATCCTCTAACATGCGATCGAACTTCAGCTTCTCCTTTTGACTTTCGCATTGTGTCCTTGCATCGACAATGACCCGGCGGAGATCATCATCATCGGGCACATCGTCTGGTTCCTCTTGATCTTCAGCAGCTTCACCCGTTGCAGCATCATTGGGCACATCGTCTGGTTCCTCTTGATCTTCACCAGCTCCCCCCGTTGCAGCATCACCGTATTCAGGGGGCACATAGTTGTCATCGTACTCTTCTTCTTCGCCGTCTTCCATCATAACCCCTATTTCTTCGTGCCTCGTCCAAACATTATAGTGTGGCATGAAACCCGTGTAAAGCAGGTGGGAGTGAAGGATTTTCCGGTTAGAGTAAGACCTCGTATTCCCACATTGAGTGCATGGACAACACATAAAACCATTCTGCTTGTTTGCCTCAGCCGCATCGAGAAACTCATGCACGCCCTTAATGTACTCGCGGGTGTGTCTGTCACCGTACATCCATTGCCGGTTCATCTGCGTGCATTATATATAATTAAGTGTCCAAATTAATAGAAGTTCATCATCACATTAAAACCAAAGTGCATACATAGTTCTCATCTAACAACATATAGCTCTTCAGAGCATCTAATTAATTAAACCATACATTGAAACTATGTAAAATATTTTAATGCGAAAACAAATGCGATCATAATCGCAACCAAGGTAACAATTGATCCAACAACATAATGATACCAAGCCTCGGTATGAATGGCATATTTTCTAATTTTTCTAATCTTCAAGCACATTGCATCCTTCTTGATCTTGTGATCATCGACGACATCCGCAACATGCAACTCCAATATCATCTTCTCCTCCTCAATTTTTTTTATTTTTTTCCTTCAACAAATTGTTTTCTTCTTCAACTAAATTTAACCTCTCAACAATAGGGTCGGTTGGCATTTCCGATTCACATACATCCTACATAAATAAAATCTATGTCACGTTGGTCGGCATAATTTTCATAAACAATAAATGAACCAATAGTTATAAAGATAATACATATACCACATCCGAATCATAGACAGGACGAGGACCGACGGGGGCGGATACCAAAACCATCGCACTATATAAGATGCAATAATAAAAGTAAGAAAATAATACAAGTATCTATGTAAACATACAAGTAAGAATATTTTTCCTTTCAGAAAGAAGATAAGAACAAGAGGCTCACCACGGTGGTGCCGGCGATAAGGTCGGCGCGGGTGATCGACGGCGGTGAAGACGGGAACGAGACGTGATGGACCGCTAAACCTAGACAAATATTATGAAAAATGGAGTTTGGAGGTCGAGCTTGGAGAGAAGAAAGCTTAAGTAGTGTGGATCGGGCATTCCATCGAACACATTGTGTGCATAGGAGGTGAGCTAAAGCACCACCAAGCCCTCTCCCCCTCGGCCAGAGAAAAACAGAGCACTGGGATGCTCGCGAGTGAGTGAGAGGTATATATAGGCACCTCATTGGTCCCGATTGGTGACATGAGCCTGGACTAAAGGGGAGCCTTCCCATTGGTCCCGGTTCATCCCACCAACCGGGACCAATGGCCCACGTGGCCCGGCCGACCCCCTGGGCTCACGAACCGGGACCAATGCCCACATTGGTCCCGGTTTGAGACTGAACCGGGACTAATGGGCTGACCCGGCCTGGACCAAAGCCCTATTTTCTACTAATGCATGCGTGCAATTGATCGGTCGATCGAATCGAGAGTCGAGACACCGGCCAGAAACCTGCAAAGATCGATGTTCCAAGTTTAAGATATGCTTGCCTAGGTTTAGCCGGCTTTGACAGCATTCAAATTAGCTCGTATTGCCAGGCCAACTAGCGTTAAGGTAAGTGCACGCGTGCACTTTTTGCACGGTTGCCACAGCGTACGAACCAACGAATGTTCATCCACACACTAGCAGCAGCACTGGTGAATATATATCTTCCTCGGCTGAACTTGGGCTGCAAAACTTTGCATAGTTCGTGTAGTTGCCACACTAGCTAGAGGAGGTACAGTGATTCTGGATTACTAGGTGTAAGGGGTACGTACGTACAGACGTACAGGCATGCATGGACATTTTGCACGGTTGATCTGAAAGAAACTATGGGTACATAGTTGATACAGTAATTACCTCACAAGGTGACGCTGAATTAACAAGCAGCCAGGTGTATATATCACTGATCTGTTTCTAATCAATCAGTGTCCGACACGCTCACATGCCTGTTTATGAGCGGAAGCTGGAGAGCTGGACAATAGTGAGTACATGAGCAGTGAGGTTGGGGCCAAGTGAAGTGAAGCATCTCTAGCAGACCCTGCAAAAACGATTAAACCTGCAAAAATTCGTGTTTGCAGTTTCGTGATGTTAAAAAACGTCCCGAAAGGTGCCGGAGCATTACGCACTTGCCAAGCTAGGCTCTAGCTACTGGGAAAAGCATTATACGCTTACGGTGCAATTGCTCTTGTTTGGTCGCTCCTCCTAACTTTCTAACAACAAAATCATAAGTTCAACTTTGACTCCTCAATAGAAATAGAATTTCCGCAAAAGAAATAAGACTCCTCAATAGAATTGTGTATTTCTCTAAAACATGTGTATCTGCTGATCTGCATATCATTTCAGGCACACACAAAAAAACCAGTGCTTTACATGGACGCACAACTCTAGAATAAAAAAAGAGGAAAACAATCAAAACACTGGAAATGATCAATTTCATTAGCAGTCTGATTTGGACTCGCCAGCATGCAGCCACGCTCGGTTCTCCTTCGTGTTACTTCTTGGGCAGAATCTTATTGCCGTTTTCACGGCACTTGTGTAACCATACCCTCTTTTTAATTAGTGAAAATGGCAAATCTTTTGCGTAGTTTAAAACAAAAATTGTTGGACAGACTTTATTTAGCTTCCTTTTTTTAACAGCTTGCTTGCAGGCAAACTTTTTAGCATGGGCAACACGCCAAATTAATTATTCCACTTTTTATCCCCATGTTTCACTTTTGTGGCAGATTTGACTCTTTTTCGAAAAATTCCTGCAGCTGACAGGTGTGACTTACCTCGAGAGCAAATCACAAAAAACCAATCATGTTTAGTGCGCTTGATCGGTTCACTCTTGAAAAACTAACTAGAATCAAACCAGCGAAAAACAAAAAACAACCTGCGTGGCATCCCAACTCAACACCAAATTGGTGAAAAAATAAATTGAGGGTAAAAGCATTTCTAACCAATCCATTATAACAGCTGGCCGATCCCTTGTCTGATGTAAGGGAGTAAATTTTTATTTACTCCCTCTCCAAAATTCTCCTTATATTTACTCCATCCCGCGGCGGCTGAGTAAAAGCCGCGCCTCTCCTTCACTGCCTCCCTCCCTCCCCTCCCGTGCCGCATCAGCGGCAACGCCGCCCCTCCCACCCCTCGCAGCACCCGCCCGCCACCGCGGATGCTCCGTAGGCTCCGCCACTGTCCTCTACCACTTTGATTTGTGCCTCCTCGTCCCGTCACCAACGAAAAAGCGGTGGATCTGCGGCTGCTCCCCCCGGCGCCGGATTTGGCATTTCCGGACGTCAATGGCTGCTCCTTGCCATGGATTGGCCGGGAAGCGGACCACATAGCCCCTGCAACGCCTCCGCGCCGCATGCAGGTACCGACTTCTCCTCTAGCCACTCAAATCTCTCCCGTCGGAGGTTCGCCAGCAAATACACATCCGGCCGTCGCCCGGACTGGGCGCTGGCGCAGCGCCTCGCCGCTGCCGGTCATACAGTGCGACGACTGCACGTGGCAGCTGGTGCACCGAGTTTCTACCACGCCGCAATATCCCGGATGGGTGTTCTTCAAATGCACAAATGATGGGGTATGTGCTCATTTTGATTCGGTTCTTCACCGGATTCGGTTCTTCTCAAGCTCATTGTTTGCTCATCTATGCGTGTAGGATGATGGATGCAAGTAAGAATACATCGATCTAAAATGTCTAATTGTGGTTCTTGTTTTCTTTGGTCTTACTCTCGTAGCAAATAATTGGTGAATTATTATGTACTCCAATATCGTTGAATGAAATAAAGATGCAAAAAATGTGTTTCAGTGGCCAAAAATGAAAAAAAAATACTCGCTTAAATATAGAGGATCGGCTCGGTCCGTCGAAATTTTAGTGAAGTATATATACTGCACTAGCCCTTTTACTCCCTTAACTTTTAGGGGATCAGTTAGAAATGCCCTAAATTCGGTTACAATGAGGTAAAATGTGGCACAAAGTGCATAAATTGGGGTATAATTTATTTTTTTTGTTGCAAAATGGATAAAATCTGTCACATAAGTGTAACATGGAGGTAAAAAGTGGGATCTACTGAGTTAATTAAAATGGGCCTGGCTAGCACAAGGATAACAGGGACGATGCATAGGAACCAAAGCAAGATGACAAGGGTGTAGTTGTGTTCCCACCAAGCACGCCTTT
Source organism: Triticum urartu (assembly GCF_056163025.1). NCBI lineage: Eukaryota > Viridiplantae > Streptophyta > Magnoliopsida > Poales > Poaceae > Triticum > Triticum urartu. The sequence goes on along the minus strand of NC_141877.1, from coordinate 666,224,578 downwards.
GTCTTTGTGCTGCTAAATTTTTATCTTGCACCGATCGAGGAAGGTGCCATGTTCCATCAGACACGCTACTTTTTCGTCGTCTAATTATCATTAAAGAATCATCTCGCACTCTAGCTACATAGTTAGAGCGCGACACACACTTACACCACAGTGATTATAATAGTATCATGTGATGGATGGATGGATGCATGATTGCTGGATCGATCTTGGGAAATGAATTTTGTCGATCAGAATAGTAGAAGAGAGCACCATGAAAACGTGCCTGCCTGTCGGTGACACTCAGGACCGCTTGCTTGCTTCCTTGCTTTTACCCGATCTTCATCAGTTGTGTACTCTGTTAGAATTGTGTCAAATATTATTATACAAGGTAGGTTATAGTTGGATTTGGTTTTGAACTGTGTGTAGACAGGGTAGGAGTTGTGTCCTAGTAGGACACCTGTATCCTAGGCCTCTCATATATATCGGGGGTAGACACACGATGTAACCCATGCCAACATAATAGCACGGGCACGTGGGGGAGCCGGCGGCGTGTGCCGGCACCCGGACGACCGGGGTGCGGTATTGTGACGGTGTCATGGGGAGGAGCGCCCGTAGTCATGCCCCGGGGATGTAGCCATATCGGTGAACCTCGTTAACAAATCTCGATGTCGTGCTTGTGTGATTGCTTGGTCCTCGATAGATCGACGAAGCGCCTCGAATTTATTCTAACAAGTGATATCATGAGCTAGGTTGTTCGGAGGCTATGGATTATTGATCTAGAAGATGGTGTCAAAAAGTTGATCGCTCGGGAGAGTTCAGCAGTAGATTGGATAGAGTCGAGACAGCGAGGTGATCCCAGGATTGCAGACGAGCGATCGACCGGGATACATCGGTACTTGGGAAGCAATTGAATCAAGCGAGACAGCGTATGTAGTAGCAGGCGGCATCAGCGAGATCGAGCCTCAGATCAAAGGCGGCGGCGAACTCATGTATGGCAGGCAGCGTCCTTGGGTTTGACATCTCGACGAGTTTGGAAGCAGGTGGAGTTCTCAACTGCGGCGCGGCGTATAGCGCAAGCAGCAGGTCAAATCGGATCGTTCGATCCGATCAAAACCAGGGCAGCGTGCGAGAGAAGTCCAAGGCCATGGTGTGATGGCGGCTGCAATCCCAGTAGCGGCCGAGGCAGCAGCAGCGCAGGCGGATGGCATCCGGTCGGCCCGAGGCATCTACAGGCTGGCGTGTGAGGCGTGCAGCGGAGGCTACTATCCTAGCTGTTTGGCTGAGCGGAACGCCGAGTCTGGACGTGGTGCGCTAGGCGGCGGGCAATGGATCGATGCGCAGCGGAGCACACATGAATCCGTGGAGAGCTATAGGGCTGGTTTCAGTGCAGGTTGGAGGTACGTGAGAACACAGGAACGTGAAGCTACGTGAAGAGATTTGTTTAAGGAAAAAGTCTGGTTCCGGGAGGCTTTGCAGTGTGTCAGAACATGAAAATAGCTGCCCATATCGAGTTTAGATCATGAGAAAGGAAAGAACAAGGAAGATTGCAAAGGTGGTCAAGCACGTGTATTGTTTACTGTTGAGCTGAGAGTTTGAGCTAGTTGTTACATGGGCACAAGGCTACGAGAGACTACTTCTTGGGATTCTTTGCTTTGTAGATGGATTGGAGACGGCATGGCAGTAGTGATGTTGTTCAGCTAAGTCAAAAGGGAACCGAAGACAGCGACAAGCGTATAAGGCTCGGAGGAGTCCGGAGCGTGTCGTGGCAGGATCATGCATACACAAGGCGTCAAGGCAATGCACAGATGTGCGGGCGGACACGACGCGGGGTGGAGCATGGTTGCAGTCGGATAATTTCGGCTGGGTCGGACTAGACAGTCTGGCGGATCGACGTGGATGTTGGTCAAAGCAGAAGACGGTGGTGATTTCAGCGACGACGACATAGGAGCGTGATGCTGATGGTGGCCGACTTCTGGGGCATGGAAACACGTGGTGCAGGCCTGAGGGCTTGTGCGGCTTCGACAAGACTATGGCGCGGGGTTGATTCAAGGCAGTGTACACATGAGAGATTGAAGTCAACAGGGCGCGGGGTAGCATGGCGCAGCTACATGGAGTCATGTTGAAGGTGGAGCTGGAGTTTGACGGAAGACTTCACTCTGTGCTGATGGAGGGGCTACGGTGTAAGATATCGGAGAATCGAAGCCTATTTCAGCGAGATAGCGAGAGACACGTGGATCAGACTTGGTACCAATGGTCTGATGGAGACGTGATACTCGGCATCGGTCGGTGATGATCGGTGGTTCTCTGCAGTGGGGGTTGAGGCAGTGTGGGCTAGCTACCCGAGAGACTCGACCAGGACAGCAGAGACTCGACCAGGACAGCAGAGACTCAACGCGATGATAGCAGCGAGGCGTGCGGTAAGCACGGGACACAGCGACAGGCCAAGGCATTGGTGGTCAGACATGTGGTCAGACAAATTGAGCAGGGGGTGCTGACGCAGTGTTGACGAATACCGGATTCAAGTTGGTGACTGGGTCTATCGGTGCCGGTTGATGGACAGAAGTTGACCATGGAGAATCTGAGAAAGTGACGGAAAGTCTGAAATTGTCAAAAACAGAGAGAGTACATGGCCGTATATTCTGTGGTGTTCGGTGCACATGGCAAAGTGCGGATGACAAGTACAAAAGGAGGTGGAGTGCTATAGCTGTGGGACATGTCAGAGACTATCCGGGCAAAAAGGTGAGACAACTGTGAATTTGACTCAAAGTGACACAGGCGACGGTGAAATTCCTTCAAGTTTCAGACAAGCAGTCAAGAAAGAGCGGTGACGTTGAGTTCAGGTAACTCTTATATGTGGCGTTTAATATGTGAGTTGTTCATTTTTCACGCAGACAGTGGTCGGTGTGTGATGTCGTTGAACGGATATTCCGGAAGTTGGAAGCACAAAGTAGAGTAACGAGGAACTTAATTTTTGCTCGAGTGTTGACTGTGACGAAGACGAGAAGGGACTACAGTTGCAGGTGGAGTCACATGAAGTCTGGGAGTAGCAGGGGTGCTCATGGCGTATCTCAAGTCCAATGTACATGGAGGTTCGACGCATGGATGAATCCAAGGTGATGGAGAATATTCGCCAAGGTGGAGTTTGTTAGAATTGTGTCGAATATTATTGTACAAGGTAGGTTACAGTTGGACTTGGTTTTGGACTGTGTGTAGACAGGGTAGGAGTTGTGTCCTAGTAGGACACATGTATCCTAGGCCTCTCATATATATCGGGGGTAGACACACGATGTAACTCATGCCAACATAATAGCACGGTCACGCGGGGGAGCCGGCGGCGTGTGCCGGCACCCGGGCGGCCGGGGTTCGATATTGTGACGATGTCATGAGGAGGAACGCCCGTAGTCATGCCCCAAAAATGTAGTCATATTGATGAACCTTGTTAACAAATTTTGGTGTCGTGCTTGTGTGATTGCTTGGTTCTCGGTAGATCGAAGAAGCGCCTTGAATTTATTCTAACAATGCAAGCGCGAAGGTAACATTAATTAGTGGAACCATTAGCTTATGTAGAAGCTTAGAAAAGCATTAGTTTGAACTCGGAACATGCATTATTGCAGTACGGCCGTGTGTGGTGCAAAAGCTAGCACGATTAAGTAAGTTGTTGGCCGGTTACATCGCCGGTCGATCGATAACAGCCGACACTACTGAAAGCATGCGATGGAGTTAAAACAAGAGATTAATGAACAAGCTAGTGGCGGCAAGGATTTAAGCCAAAAAAAAAGAGAGAGGAATTGAAGAAACGCAGCTAGCTGAATCATTTCATTACTGAAGCAGTCATTGTTCCTGCAAGGAAGGCTAAGTTAAGACCTCTCCCAATGCTTTGGTGTTAAGATGGAATGCTAAATGCATTAAAATGCTTAGCAACTAATGTCCATAATGCATCGATGCTTAGGTTTTATAGCTAAGCCTTTTTTATTTAATTGTTTAGTAATAAAACTTCTTCATGTATTGGTTGATAGTTTTTTTGCCTAGATTCACGTGTTTAGCATTGGTTCTTAATTACTTTGTCACATTATTTTTCTGTCTATGTGACACTCTTAACACATGTACACCGTGAAGCAAGGGAAACATCGACGGCGACACCAGGCTCAGACTAGTCACAGTGGGAGTAACTTGACTAGTAACATCACACATTTCAATACAAAATTGCTTATGTGGCAGCTAATTAATGAGGAGAGAGAGGTTTGTGGTAACTTAGCTAGTTACTATAACATCACACATTTTAAGACATAATGAGTCTATAGCCTAATAAATAAAAATTTTCATGATACTATTCATAAGTTACTACCCACTATGAAGGTAGTAACATAGAGTAGTAACATCAGCAAGTTACTACTCTATGTTACTTCCTACTGTGAGCAGTCTCATGCCCGCATGAACGAACGGTCAACTTAATTAAGAGCCGCCATGACACGTCAAGTCAAATCCTTCCTGGATTTCCGAGGAAGCGATCGATGGTCCGGTCAAAGCTAACCCGTGGATACCTCTCTGTTTGGTAGTACTAGTTGGAGCAGTGATTAATATTCCAGAGAGTCCATGCTGCTAATAACTGCAGAAGTAATTGGCCTTAGCATTTCACAAGACCGACCTCTATCGTAGCTTAGCTAGCCAGTGGTTTCACACCGTTTGAACGGACGGCTGAGTCCGACCAAGCAGCTGTGACTTTGGCTTTTTTTTAAAAAAAAAATTCGCCCTGTTGAAACACAGTCGCTGCCAGACAAAGATATCTTGAGTCTATCGCTAGGCGAATCAAGCTTATCTCTAGGCTCTACGTGTAGACATAACAATGTGATTTCGTTTGACCCCTAAGTCGTCCGTCCCGTTCATCAGGTCTCCCTCCAGCGTGCGTGCATCCAAAATGAAACGGAGAGCAGTCTCGAACTCTTCCACCGATCGATCAGACAACACCCTCCGGCCCTCCTTCCTTTTTTTATCCAAGCATAGCATGCAGCACGCTCAGAGGCCGATCCCGATCCTGCGCCGCTTTTGTCGCAACATGCATGCGCCTCAGGATATGATGTGCGCACTCGATCCCCTTTTTCATTCCTTCCGGTGGTACAGTACTTCTTTCGGTCGATCTGATCGGCTAGTTAGTGATCTCGTGAACGAAAACGACTGGAATTCCGAGTGCCATTTAACCCGACGGAGAGATGATTACGAACGGGACGGTACCTGCGACGGACGATGTGACGAGGCAAAGCTGCTTTGCGTGCGTGCGCGCACGCGGACGCGTGATCCCTGTCGCGTCGTCGTCGGCGCCGCCGCTGCTCTTCGAGCCCTTGCCGGCCATCCATCCACGGGCGCCGGCCGGAGTTTACATGCATAGTGGTGGCCTAACGTTACCCAACTCCATGCGGTAGCTGGTTAGCTGCTAGCTAGGCACGTATACAAGCTCCGCTGACCTGCATGCACGGACAGAGCATGCCACGCGCGTGCGTGCACATCCCGATCGGCGACCGGTTCCGCGCGCCCACGGCCCCTTTACGTCTCCCGTACGGCACCGCCCCGTTCCGGAAAACAGACGTGTCGCTCGCGGACGCCCAACTTTTGTCCCGCCGCCGCGAGCTACTAGCTAAGCTTCCGTGCCACGGCGCGTACCCCGGATCGGCCGCGATATCTCGTCCCCGGCGCAGGCAGAAAAGGCTGCTGCGTCGCCGTCCTAGGTAGCATCGGTGGATCCATCGATTAGAGTCTGCCTGGTCGTCGACCAAGAGCACAAGAAGTTTAGACTTTACTGTTGCCAATATGTCGGTTTATATTTCTTATTTTTTGTCAGACTTTTGGATTTGGCTGTGTGCATCTTAATTATGCAGAAGCCGGATGTTACTCATAATGTTTTGTATCCCCTTATGCTACATTTTGAGATAATAAAATCGCCCTTTATCGAAAAAAGAAGTTTAGGATGTGCCAGCACATCGATATGGTTGGGCCTGCTATATGCGTGCACAATTCTCTTGTGCTTTCTTCTAAAAAAGACAATTCCGTTGTGCTTTTGCGCCGGCTTGCATCAGGAAAGAACCTACACCTATATGTATGAGCGTTGAGTGATAGCAACGTACATCAGTCTAGCTATTTTGGTCAAGGAAAAGTACTAAGAGCGGTACACCTATCTACTCCCTTCGTTTCTAAATATAAGTTTAATATAAACTACATACACAAAAATGCCAAACGGAGTGCTCTCATTCTGCTCCTGCGTGAGCTCTTTTGCTGTATCAAAACCTCGCTGGATGATATCGTTTAGGGCTAGTTCTGTGTTTCGGTGTCCTTGGGTTTTCGCCCCACGGTAAGCTGCTCGAGGACGAGTGCTTGCAGTGGGTTTCCCAAGGATGCGTTGAACTCGCTTTCCTCTTTCTCGCCTCCTTAGTAACTGCAATGGTGAAAACTTTGTATTTCCGTTATGTCAAAGTAATGGAAAGGGGTTATGCCCGGTTCAAAAAAAAAAGATACGAATGTATATAGATATATTTTAGTGTTTAGAGTGTAGGTTGACACCTAGCAAATACATCCTCCCTACATTGGTAGTATTAATTGGTTGACACCTCCCAGTGCAGTTGGAGAAATTTATAACAACAAAAAGTGCCGTCATTATCCGTTTATATGAAGGTTGCATTATTTGGACCACGGTACCTGCACTACAACTCATGGACAGAAAAACCATACAAAAAGAAACAAGAATGCTGTGACTTATCAGTTTCAAGAAATTGGAATTGGGGGGCCTTTCTGTTCCCAAGTTCTAAGAAATACTCTCTCCGTCCAAAATAGGGAGTAGAAAAATAACATTCTGACCAACTTTTTATTCAACAATTACTCTGCTCCCGTTGGTTTGGAATGGACCAGCTTTCCATGGATTACGGGATATGTGTTCATTAGTTTATCGAGTGGGACAAGAAAACATGCACTGCTTCCATGGCAACATTTGTGGACTATTATAATATTGAAAAAATATAATTTTGATTATGTTGTCCCTGCATGTCTCTGAAGGACATGCTAGTACAAATATGTGGAGGAAGAAGTTCTTATTTATAATAACCTAGTACTTAACTTCAAGAGAGGGGAAACATAGCAAAAACGTATGCATGCTGTGGTTAAGCCCGTTTTTAAGGCAAGTAAACGTCAATAACTTCATCCCAAAACAAATAAATTGGGTTCTCATTTCCATCTCTACCATAACTCACTTTTTTCCTGAGGTAGTAGTTGAGGCGCGGGAGCGGCTTGGACGATGGCGGGGAGGACAGCTCCTCCTTCTTGGTGTCGGGGTGACTGTGCGCCACTGGCCCCCACTGACGACGCGGTGGGGAGGGTGCCTCCTCCTTCACACTGCGTTCGATCTGGACTCCGCGGTTGCCCCGTGGGGACAACGGATCCACCTTCATGCGGCAACGTCCGATTTGGATCTCGTGGTTGCGTGAAGGGACAACGGTGTCAGAAAAAATGGTGTATCGCCTCCGCCATCTGCGGGGCAAACTTGTCGTTCTTTGACGTAGCCATGGCGAGCAGGGGTGGCTTCTGCTGCTCATCGTTGTGCTATTTTGCTTCGTAGTGGACGAAGTCGTGGATAACAACAAGCCCGACGACTGTGTGTGTGTGTGGGGGGGGGGGGGGGGGGTGCGAACTCGACTGGGAGCACCCCCCGGATTCACTGCTTGGCGGAGGGTAGCCACCGAGCAGATACCATGCCCAGGTCCTCTCGATGCCTGCCTTCTTGCCCATCGTGGCGATCGGAGGTTTGGTGGTGTACGACGACGATATAGGTGTGGTAGAGAAGGACTGTGCAGATAGGGTTTGCATGGAGGATGATGGAAAGTTTTTAAAGCCGTAATAAGATTCTTGTTCGCCGCATCATTTTGAATGCGGGTAGGCGGCGTGCCAGCCAGCCAGTGTGAATGGGCGAATGTTTTAGAGTTTGGCGATCGGAGAGGGGTTTGGATAGGTCAGAGTCCGACACGGCGGACGTCTGGACTCTCCCATGGCTTCCCTGATTTGGGGCCGATTCGTGGGATTTCATATGTGCCGACTGTCCGGTCCGATTTCATGACCTGTGGTGGAAGCCTAAAAATGTCCAAATGGTCATGCCTGGACATTTACGGGCATTTTAATGATCCGCGTTGGAGATGCTTTAATCCTGGACAGGCGGATCTTCTACGTAGGCACGCACCAGCCATTTCGTACAAGATACACCGAAGCTGCCCAAACAGTGTCCATCCTTTTCATGCATTCGCTCTCCTTTTTGTCAGCGATCACTTGGACACGGATAGCATGTTGTTTTGCTGTATATTCAGATGCAACGAACACAACGACTACTTCTAATCAGATACGTACATATGCCAAAGAAAGAAACCTGGTGCGCTTTCCCTTCCCCTCCCGGGGTGCGGCCACGGACGGTAACACGTCGTCGATCGTGAGCCAAACACTGTACGGTAGCCCTGCTGCTGCTAAGCGCCTGATCGACCATCACGATTGCGTGGCCGAGCGCATTCTTCTCCCTAGCTAGCTACTTTAGGTGCAATAGGTGTTGAACTCAAGTTGCAGTATATATGTACTATATCGCTTTCAAATTGCTGGTCGGCGTTGATTGAGAGAGGGATGTTTGAAAATTGAGAGAACGAAGAGTGAGGAAATGACCACGTACCGTGGGATGTGATCATGCATGGGGCTTCACTCGTCATGGCGGCATCGACCTTCGGATATTTCCGTTCACTCGAACACTAGTAGATTCCAACACCAATCACAGAAAAGCATATCCCTGGTAGTACAATACCAGTACGTAGGTACGGACACATGCGCCTATGGTCCATGGAGGCAGCCAGCCACTACCCACTAGCTAGTTAGTCGACGATCGTCCATACATGCACCTTCTCTCCCTCACCCATGATTCATCATCTGATGTACGTAGTATCTAATGCCTAATGGCCGGTGTCCTGCATGCGTTATCATGCATGTGCCCGAGCTCCAAGCCACACAACGCCTGCTTTAAACAATGGTGACACCTACGAAAAGGTGTATGGATGGATGGGCGAATGTGTACGTGCTGTACACGGTTGATGTGTGCGCTTTATGTCCTGTTTGGTTTGGCTGTGGATTTCTAAAAGCAACTGTGAAAAATCTGCTATAAAAAAACAGCTGTGGAAAATCTGATGTGAAAAAGATGTAGCTCATTTGGCAAACCAGCTGATACAACATTTTCAGATTTTGGCCCGCAGCGGAATCAGATTTTGGAAAGCACGTCCTGGGCTGCTTCTCCTTTTGGTTCAGATTTTGGCAGCGGATTTCTGGAATCGAATTCTGCTGGGTTCGCCCTTTGGTTCAGATTCTGCTGCGCGGCAGCGTAATCCGTTGATAAAAGCTGAACCAAACAGGGCCTTAGGGCATCTCCAGCCGTTGGCCCCCCAGGGGGCGCCTAAAATCGCCGCCTGGGGGTGAGTCGGCGCAAAAATTGGGCCTGGGGGCGAGTTGATCCCCAGCCGCCGGCCCCAAGGCCGCCCCCAGGCATGTTTTAAAATAAAAGAAGTTCGGCGAAGTTTGGCTTAAATACGATAAAATTCGGCCAAACACGATAAATTTCGGCCAAACACGATAAATTTCAGCACATATACATAAACTAATCTAAAGGAAAAACGGGCTGAAGTCGCCGCCGTCGCCGCCATCGTCGTCGTCGGCCTTCTCCTCCTTGACGCGGGCGCCCCTGTTGGACCCCTGCCCGGCGTCGCCATGGCGGACTGGTGGCGGCGCATCGTCGTCGTCGTCGTCGCTATCGCAGATGACGACGACTCCGCCTTCGTCGCGGCCGCATCGACGCTCCGCGAAGCGAAGCAGGGCGGCGCGCTGGCGCTCCTTCGCCTTCTCCAGGCGCTCCTTCTCCATCGCTATGGAGTCCCTGCGCGCCCATTCCAGGGCCGCGTCGTCGTCGTCGAGCTCCGTCGTCACCGGCACTCCTCCGGCGCTGAGCCTCCACCCCGTCGGCCCGGCGCGCATGTCCGGCGGCGCCGGGATGTTCGCCTGGAACAGGAGCCAGGACTCCTGTTCGCGGAGCGAACGGCGGCCGAAGCCGTTGGCCGCCGCCTCATCTCCGGGGAAGCGTTCCGCCATGGTGACGGGCTCGGGAGAGGTAGAGAGATAGAGGGAGGGGCTGGGCGGCGACGCTCGGGAGAGGTAGGGAGAGGGAGGAGCTGGGCGGCGGCGAGGGGCGGGGCTGGTGTGGGCACAGGCGAGTGCAGGCCACCGGCTATATAGCCGCGCCGCACCCGTGTGTACGCGTGCGAGGGAGGGAAGGCGTCGGCGCGCCGTCCCGTGACGCGCCGCCCGTGAGGAATCAATGGTAAGGCTGACCTTGGCATTGATTCCCCGCGGGAACCGAGGCCGTTGGGGGAAGACGAGGCGCCGTGTCGCTGACGCGGCGGGCCCGCGGCTGTTTCGCGTCAAAACAGTTCGCCCCGGCGCCCCCGGGCGCCCCCCAGCGCGCCGGGTTCGGCCTGGGTCCGCCGGCGCTGTTTTCGGCCCAGGCCGGCGAAAATCGGACTCATGAGACGCGAGTGGGCCGTTTTTTTAGCGCCGGTGCGAAAAAATCGCCTGGGAAGGCCTTCCTGGGGCGCAGCTTGAGATGCCCTTAGTTTCCTAGCTGTGGGAGGCCACTGTTTAGCTGGCTCTATGTATATCTGCTCCTGGCCGATGATTGGAGAGGGTGTCTTGTTCTAACACCTGCCATATATACATACAACGAAGATGCACCGGCCGTTCGTGCGTGTTTTGTACACTGCAACACTGCGCGCGGTGATGATTGATATCATGTCATTGTCATCGATGCATCCACCTGGATTAATCAGGTTCTTTGCATACTACTAGTCGCACAACATGCGTCCAGTCGGTAGGTAGGCCTTTCTTTGTCGATCGAGTCGAGAAACCGGCCGGAAACTTGCAACGATATATATTCCAAGGTTTGGATGCATGCCTGCATAAGCTAGTTTAGCAGGCTTTGACAGTGATTATATAGCTGATATGATTACCACTCTAGCTAGGTGTTGACGGTGATTCTGAATTAACTAGGAGCCAGGTGTGTGTGTATACCACTGACCTGTTGTTTAATTGGTGTGTGACACGCTCACATGGATGTTCATGAGCGGAGGCTGGCGAGGTGGACGACAATAACTACATGAACAGTGAGGTTGGGGCCAAGTGAAGTGAAGCTGCCACAATTGAGCTTTGGATGACACCACGTGCATGCAATCAAACTTTTTAATCAGGCCCGTCCCAAGCTTAATACGATGACACGTCGCCGGCCGGAGTTATTAACCCCAGGCACTTCACATGCAGATGCGCGCGTCCGTACGAGGCGCGCGGCGATGAAGATTAAACTCCAAGCTACCTCCCTGATTAACCTCTTCAACCGCCGCGTACGTAGTACGTCCACGCATGCACGCACCTGCAAATATTCCGGCCGTCGTACGCAGAATCGCATCGCAGATCCCATCTTATATACTGTAGTTATTGAACAAGAACCTTTGCTAGCTAGCTATAGGCTTAGTTGTGTTGAGCTTATAGCAGGTACATAGGTCATGTGCTTAGCGTCCCTAAGGGTAGCCTTGCTGGTCACAATCACATGCGCGCATGATCCCGATCGATCGATGGATCACCACCTGGTTAAGCAACCTATTTGTTTAGTCGTTTGGAGGGGAAGAAGGGGCCGAAAGGTATTACGCGCGTGCCAAGTTAGGCGCTACTACTGGGAAAGTACAAGCGTACGGTGCAATTGCCCTTGATCGGTTCGTCTTCGTCTTCGTAACTTTCCAACAAAATCATCTAAAATTCAACTTTGACTCAAAGCAGTTGTCTATTATATTCTTAAACACATGTATCTGCTTAACATTTAAGAAGAAAAGAAAAAAAACTAATTTACATGGACCCACAAGTCTTAAGATGAAAAAGAAGTCGAGAAACAAAAATCAAACGGACACACTAAAGTCCACACGTGTGGCAACATTGCAACTCGCCCATACGACTGGATCACCGTACAGTTAAGTTTGCACGAATCTTGACACACTGATACAGTTTCCACGTGTCACGTAGGACAAGGCCGGTGTATGGGCGTTGAAGAGGTCACCCACACGCCCCACAGCACGTGATTGCCAGCTCCACTATGTGGGCGAACTAGTTTCTGCACACATACCCACCACCTAGTCCACGCGCGTGTGGGCGAACTGCTTTTCGCCCACACGACAGCCGTACGTTGTTAGATGGTAACTGCAGTTGTGCGTACATGGCAACTAGGTAAACACACATGGCAACTAGGTAAACACACATGGCAAGTACGTAAACACACATGACAACTATGATTCGTTTGCTAGACGGCAACTGCAGTTGCGCGTACCTGGCAATCAGGTAAACATACATGGCAACTGTGATTAATCACACGTGCCAACTAGGTAAACACGCATGGTAACTATTGTTTGATCATATGTGGCAAGTAGTTAATCACACACGACAACTATGATTTGATTACACGCGGCAACTACCATAATTTAGACATGGCAACTATAGTTAACCAAAACAGAAAGAGTTGCCATGCTTTTACAACTATATTTGTCATCCCGAATAACTACATATGTCATCCCGGATGGCGACTAAATCGTCATCCCGCGGATACCTATTGTAGTTGCGCCAGGACGTATGGGCATATTTACTTCGTGCCACACGCGCGGGATGAGGATGAATAGTATTTGTTGATCGTGTGACATGAAATAGCTGCGCTCACACGTGTGGACAATTCTAATGGTCGTCCACACACAGCCCGTGTGGGCTGCCCCCTACTCATGCCACACACGGCGTGTCGGCGGATACGCATTATGCCACATGTGTAATGGATATCGGCGTCCAAATCAAAACACTTAACAGACACGCCCGCATTTGGACTCTCCACGGTATGTTATCATTTGTTTGCTCTCTTGGGCTGAATTTAGCTTCCATTTTTTGACAGTTCGCTTGCTTGCAACGGGTGCAGGATAAGTTTTTAGCTCGCGCAACAGCGCCAAATCAAACGGGCCTAGCTAGCGTAAGGATGACAGGGACGATGCATGCATAGGGACCAAAGCAAGATGACAGGGACGTACGTGCTTGTCAACTTGTGTTCCCACTAAGCACGGCTTTGGCTTTTGTGCTCAGTTTTTAGCTTGCTCCGCTCGAGGAAGGTGCCATGTTCCATCACACACGCTACTATGCTCTCGTCGTCTAATTATTATTGTTAATTAACCCTCTTTGGCGCATAGCTGCATGGTTAGTGCGCCTAGCTAGCTTTGGTTAGAGGGCGACATACAGTTACACCACAGTGATTAGAATAGTCTCGTCTATAGGATCATAGGATGGATGCATGATTGCTGGCTCGATCTTGGGGAATGAATTTTGCGGAACAGGACGCCATGAAAACGTGCCTGTCGGTGACACTCCGTACAGGTTCTTGTTTCCATTCTTTTACCTGATCTTCGTCAGCTAGTACTAGTGGTACTCTTGTTCATGCCAGCGCCAAGACTAAATGTACCGTGCTCTCAAGTCTCTACTACTAGTATTACTTGAACCGTTAGATTAGATTAGTTACTAATCTACTTCTAGTAATCTTGCCATGTAAGCGCGAAGACTACAGTTGCCCTCTATGTAGGAGTAATGCTACTAGTCACTTCTTCTCTGCTACTAGTATTAGTGGAACCATTGGAGTAGCTTGGTTAAAAGTTAGAACATGGATGATTGCAGTACGGCCGTGTGTGTGGTGCAAAAGCGCAAGAAATTAGCTCCGCTGATTAAGTAAGTTGTTGGCCGGTTACATCGACGATCGATCGCTAACTACCCACACTGAAGCATCCGATCGAGAAAGGAACAAGAGGTTAAATTAGTGGCGGCAAAGTTGAATCATGTCATTCCTGAAACAGTCGTTGTTCATCGGAACAAAAAAGAAACAGTCGTTGCTCGTGTAAAGGACGAGTGGAGGACGACAGGGAGCATGACCAGGCGCAAGCACGGTCAAACTTAATTAATTAAGAGCCGACGGGATACGTCAAGTCAAATCCTTCCTGGATTTCCGAAGAAGCCATAGTCTGGTCAAAGCTAACCCCTACCCCTTTCTCTGTTTGGTGTGATGGTGGTGTTCAGCATTGTGATGTGATTGCACAAGTGAAGAGAATGTGGCCCAAGCCATGGACATAGTAAATTTTGCTTCTTATTGCTCCAAATGCTGGTTAACTCATTGATTCACAAATTATTTCAATTTGATAATCATCATTTTGTGTAGTCTGGATGCACCGCCGTGCAGGACTTCCAAACCGAGGGTAGACCATTTACGTTCATACATTGTAGGATGAAATTCAAGGGGCATAATGTGTGGGAGACATGTGCCGATTCTAGATCGAGTATCGTTGAATTTGAATCAACGAATTCAAGAAACTTGTTGAACATCTAGTTATCTAGGATGTATTATTTATATTTAGACAATTGTTGTACTAGAGATATTTGCATGTTATTAATGGACTATATTTATTTTAAATGTTGCGCACTTAGAAAGAACATGCGGAGACATTTAGGAGACAAGGTTAGATGGCCGGCTCCCGAATCCGTGTCTGCATACGAGTCCGGACTATTCCATTTTTCATGAGCGGGAGTCCGGACTATTCGAGGGTTCATTTGGAGTGTCGACATTGGAGATGCCCTTAGGTTGTGTGTAATGTGAGTATCATAGATAACATCATGCATGTCAACTAGACAATTTTATTGAGGCGACATAAAATTAAATAAAGAAAAAGAAGGTTGAATATCGTCTCATTGATACATGATGATAATAAATATTGTACTACTATGTATCTTGCAGGACAAAAATAAGATAATCTAAGATACTAATCTATGATAATGTCTATTACGGAAGCAATATTATGCACTAATATCATACGCATGATAATAGTGCAAATGTATTACTACCTCGTTTTTTGAGGGCAAATGTATTACTACCTCCTCTTTTTATATCACGTAATTACTACCTTGTATACAAGAGTAAAAAAATGCTTACAAAAAAAAAACCCAAATATGACCCAAACCGGCCCAACACCCACTTGTCCACCCATCACTATAAAAACCAACATCCCAACCCTAACCCTAATATCCACTTCCCCTCCCACCCTCTTTGTCCCCCCGATGGCTGCTCTCTTCCCTAATGGCTCAAAAATCAGTATCATGCACATCATATGCATTATATAACAACTTACTATGCTACTACCCGCTATCGGCAGCCTTTCAGTCCTTTTTCGCAAAACAAAAAACCTAGATTTTAAGGAATTCGCTGGAGATGTTGTAACACATCAAAGTTCCTTTTGGCGTCTTCTATGTTTTAGTATGTGTTAAATGTCTCCAGATGTTAATGCTGCTGGGTGGTTGCAGGTTGCAACCACACCTCCCCCTGTGTGTCTGTGAATTTGATGTTGGTGTTCTTTTAACTTGTGAGAGCCTGCTTAGTTGCCGGAGGTAGAAGTTTTAGGTGATCCCTCGACATCTCTGTTCCTGCTATGGTTTCGTTAATGAAATCGAAATGGGAACCATAGCAGGAACATCAAAGGCTTGTCTCGATCCTGCTTTGCTTTTGTCCTCATGATGTGCGCACGCACTCGGTCCCCTCTTTGTTGCTTCTGGTAGAGATTAGAAAAATACTAAAATCGTCTTTCGATCCATAGATTTGATCAGCCAGTTAGCTAGTCGAAAGCGACAGAACGAAATTCACGGACAAACCAGTTGGAAGAGATGGTGAACGGGACGGTAATTTCGATGGATGATATGCGACGAGGCCAAGCTAACTTTGTGTGAGTGCGCGTGATCCGCGTTCCGTCGTCGGCGGCGTCGCCGCTGCTTCTTGAGTCTTTGCCGGCCGGAATCCACGGGCGCCGGCGGAGTTTGCATTAGCACGTAATTGGTGACTTTTTTTTCATGGTAATACGTGTTTTATTTATATAGAGTAAAGATCAAATTACAAGCCACGTAAGCACCAACCATACATAACTGAAAAGATAAGGAAATCCTATGCAGAATACCAGCATTTGTTCATTTCCTTCAACCAGGGCCGGTCCATACATATTCGGGGCCCTAGGGCGAGATGGCAAAATGGGGCCCTTGTGGACAAATAAAAATTTATAACATGTTGTATTTCGAAAGCAATTCAGTACATAGCATAGATTGATGGTCCAGAGAACTACATCATAATAGTATGGAAACAATATAGTTCTACAAAAAATTGCTCTTCTAAGTGGCACAAAGAGACCATCATCTCGCTCTTCTAAGTATGAAAACCTTTTCAAAACTCATAGCAACTTGAACCGTTTGTATTTTTTTTCACTTTCTTTTCTCAGGGATAAACAGTTTTTAGAACGCACGTCACCAAACAATTGCAGAAAACTGTCAGTACAGTGAACAAAAGCACCTAAATATAGGCATATGGCTTGATGTGAAATTGTCTATGTAGCTTTCAAGATCTGCAAGGTTGCAACAGTCATTCCCCGTCCCCCTTCTCATCCCTGGATCCAATGAAGCTTTGAAGAACAAACCAAGAGAAGAGTAGAAACTAGGAAGAGAAGAATTGCAGATGTCAGATGGAGCAATCAGAGACGGAGAGGCGGGCTGTTTAATAGCGAATGAAAAGACTACTTGATTAGGCGAAGGAGGGAGATGTACCATCTCTGATGCGGTGATGCCTCAAACGTCTATTGATGGGGAACGTTAAGGATGCAATGAGAGATGATTGGGGAAGGGAATAGCACCATCAATCTCCATTAATGGATGCACGGGAGCGGCACCTCGAATTTGGAAGTGCACGGGAGCGGTGGTGCTGTTCTTTGGGATTTGAGAATTTGGGGGAGGAGGCGAGGAGACTGGAGGAGATCGATGGAGTTGTTTATTTTTTGAGGCAAAAGGAGATCGATAGAGTGCTGGAGCAGTGTAGCGAACTAGCGATCGATTCTTTCGGCTCGGAGTACTAGCTCCGTGGTGGGCTTGGGCCTTCTTATTTTTCCTCTTATTTTTTTGGACCTAATATGTATAATGTACTCCTACCTGGGCCGGGGCCTCTACCTCCCAGGGGCCCAGGGCGGTCGCCCCGGCCTATGGGCCGGCCCTGCCTTCAACACCACTGAAGCGGCCATCAAAGAATAAAATGATAGATCACCTCTTCATCCAAGCTTGATGCGGCTCTATCGCTGATCAACAGCTTTACGGACCTCCAAAGTAGTTTGCTAGAAGCAAAATCATAGCCGTTGAAAGAACCAGACCGGGGCAACATGTCCCCGGACACGCCATCGAACTTCAGAACTGACACCCCCGCATGACGGCAACGTCGGAGGAGGAAACCAGAACTGTCAGCCTTCGACCACACACCCAACACAAGATACTCCATCTTACAGCTGTCACTTGTATAGACAACCGCCTGCGCGTACTCCTAAACGAAAAAACCTCCCTGCTCCACCATGACGTCGGAGACAACGCCACAGCAACGGGAACGAAAAAACCTCCCTGCTCCTGAACGAAAAAACCTCCCTGCTCCACCTGATGGAGTCGCCGCCGCCGCCTCGCCAACACCATCCATGAACCCTAACACTACTGATCTGAGGGATCGACAGACACACGATGCTATCAACTCCGAGACGCCGCAATGAAAGAAAGCGCCGGTGTGAGAGTGGAATTGAGGCAGATTTATTCGTCCAGGCGTCGCTTCCACCACCCCAACGATGCACCACGACCTACAAATCCAAACCCTAACTACAGAGCGGAGGAACGGGGTCCCCCTCCCTTCTGCCGCCGGAGCAACGGCCGAAGGGAGAGGGGGCCAGTGCCCCGGCCGGTGGAGATCGCAGGAAATAGATCGCCTCACCCTATACGCCTGGTGGTGGCGGCGGCTAGGGTAGGAACGCCTCTCTTCCGTAATTGATGACCTTTTTTGCGGGGAAATTCGGAGCTTTATTCAACAGAAACCACCCCGGCCGAATCAGCCAGGAGGCTAGTTACAAGAAAACTAGGAGTGGAGTCTAACCAACAATCTGTTACATCCAAAGTGCTAGCTTGCTTCGCACAAAGGTGAGCAGGAAAGTTGGCTGATCTCGAAACATGTTGAATAACAAAAGACTTAAAAAAAGAGGCATGCTCCTCAATCTCAGTAAGAATAGGCGCCACCACCGAACGATCATGGCGTGAGTGCCAGAGATTCACCATCTCTAGATTGTCGGTCTCCAAGATGAGTTGATCATATCCTCGAAGCCTTGCAAAAACTGCTCCATCTCGAAGAGCCAATGCTTCAGCTAGGAGGGGGTCCGTGATCCCCGTGTAGGGCTTACACCATGCAGCCTTAAGCTCAGACGATGATCGAGCCACCCCTCCAGCTCCACCTCGACGGGATTCCATAGCAATACTACCATAAGTATTGATTTTTATCCATCCTGCATCAGCGGTCTCCACCCATGACCGGGCAAGATACATGCATGCGCTTGAGGTAATTCCAACACAGCAAGAGCTTCCCGTATTCACTTCATAGCCCGAGCGGGATCAAAACCATCTTTGTCATGTGTAATATTGTTGCGTGAAGTCCAGATAGACCACATGACAGAGATCATCTTGGCTCTGTCCGACTCTGAAAATGAGGAGACACAAAGAATGTCCTTTGCCCAAGTGAGAGGATGCAAGTCTGGTCGCTTTATATCAAGCCATTCAGTTGCTTCGTTCCAGAACCGACTCGCATGGGAACAATTCAATAAAGCATGCATCATATCCTCGTCCGAGTGCAAACAGATTTTGCACTTACTCTCGGTGGATATATGTCGATATTTCAAAGTGCTTTCTACGGGCAAAATCCCACGTAAAACACGCCACCAGAAGACACGAACTTTGGGCAAAACCTTGAGTTTCCATAGCCGAGACCACAACTGTTTATCAGTCTCTGAAGTATCCGTCATCGTCCCTTCTTCTAGAGCTTTCTGCCCGTTCTGAATCATAGGAGAGCGATAAGCTGACTTTACAGTGTATATCCCCGACCTCTCAGGTGCCCAAGCTATAAGATCTTCTCCATCTCCCGTTCTCGAAGGTATATTAAGAATTGCATCACACTAGTAGAAAAGGGGGCAACGGTCCAGGCCGGGTCATCCCATTAGTCCCGGTTCAGTCTAGAACCGGGACCCATGGGGGCATTGGACCCGGTTCGTGAGCCCAGGGGCCGGCCGGGCCACGTGGGCCATTGGTCCCGGTTCGTCTAGACCTTTTGGTCCCGGTTGGTGGGACGAACCGGGGCCAATGGCCTCGCTCCTGGCCCACCACCATTGGTCCCGGTTGGTGGCATGAACCGGGCCTATATATACCCATCGCGTAAGAGCAGAGCACACTGCTCTGTTTTTTTCTGACCGAGGGGGAGAGGGCTTGGTGGTGCTCTAGCTCACCTCCTATGCACACAAGGTGTTCGATGCAATGCCCGAGCCACACTACTTAAGCTTTCTCCTCTCCAAGCTCGACCTTCAAGCTCCATTTTCCTCAATATTTGTCTAGGTTTAGCGGTCCGTCACGCCCCGTCCCCGTCTTCACCGCTGTCGATCACCTGCGCCGAGCTCATCGCCGGCACCACCGTGGTGAGCCTCTTATTCTTATCTTCTTTTTGAAAGGAAAAAAATATTCTTACTTGTATGTTTACATAGATACTTGTATTATTTTATTACTTTTATTATTGCATTTTATATAGTGCGATGGTTTTGGTATCCGCCCCCGTCGGCCCTCGTCCTGTCTATGATTCGGATGTGGTATATATATTATCTTTATAACTATTGGTTCATTTATTGTTTATGAAAATTATGCCGACCAACGTGACATAGATTTTATTTATGTAGGATGTATGTGAATCAGAAATTCCAACCGACCGTATTGTCGAGAGGTTAAATTTAGTTGAAGAAGAAAATAATTTGTTGAAGGAAAAAATAAAAAAAATTGAGGAGGAGAAGATGATATTGGAGTTGCATGTTGCGGATGTCGTCGATGATCACAAGATCAAGATGGATGCAATGCGCTTGAAGATTAGAAAAATTAAAAAATATGCCATTCATATCGAGGCATGGTATCATTATGCCGTTAGATCAATTGTTACCTTGGTTGCGATTATGATCGCATTTATTTTTGCATTGAAATGTTTTACATAGTTTTAATGTATGGTTTAATTAAGTAGATGCTCTGGAGAGCTATATGTTGTTAGATGAGAACTATGTATGTACTTTAGTTTTAATGTGATGATGAACTTCTATTAATTTGGACACTTAATTATATATAACGCACGCAGATGAACCGGCAATGGATGTACGGTGACAGACACACCTCCGAGTACATTAAGGGCGTGCATGAGTTTCTCGATGCGGCTGAGGCAAACAAGCAGAATGGTTTTATGTGTTGTCCATGCACTGAATGTGGGAATACGAGGTCTTACTTTAAGCGGAAAATCCTTCACTCCCACCTGCTTTACAAGGATTTCATGCCACACTATAATGTTTGGACGACGCACGGAGAAATAGGGGTTATGATGGAAGATGGCGAAGAAGAAGAGTAGGATGACAACTATGTGCCCCCTGAATACGGTGATGCTGCAACGGGGGGAGCTGGTGAAGATCAAGAGGAACCAGACGATGTGCCCAATGATGCTGCAACGGGTGAAGCTGCTGAAGATCAAGAGGAACCAGACGATGTGCCCGATGATGATGATCTCCGCCGGGTCATTGTCGATGCAAGGACGCAATGCGAAAGTCAAAAGGAGAAGTTGAAGTTCGATCGCATGTTGGAGGATCACAAAAAAGGGTTGTACCCCAATTGCGAAGATGGCAACACAAAGCTCGGTACCGTACTGGAATTGTTGCAGTGGAAGGCAGAGAATGCTGTGGCTGACAAAGGATTTGAGAAGCTACTGAAAATATTGAAGAAGAAGCTTCCAAAGGATAACGAATTGCCCGACAGTACATACGCCGCAAAGAAGGTCGTATGCCCTCTAGGATTGGAGGTGGAGAAGATACATGCATGCCCTAATGACTGCATTCTCTACCGCGGTGCATACAAGGATCTGAACGCATGCCCGGTATGCGGTGCATTGCAGTATAAGATCAGACGAGATGACCCTGGTGATGTTGACGGCGAGCCCCCCAGGAAGAGTGTTCCTGCGAAAGTGATGTGGTATGCTCCTAAACACCACGGTTGAAACGTTTGTTCAGAAACGAAGAGCATGCCAAGTTGATGCGATGGCACAGTGAGGACCGGAAGAAAGACGGGAAGTTGAGAGCACCCGCTGACGGGTCGCAGTGAAGAAAAATCGAGAGAAAGTACTGGGATGAGTTTGCAAAGAACCCAAGAAACGTATGGTTTGCTTTAAGCACGGATGGCATTAATCCTTTCGGGGAGCAGAGCAGCAATCACAACACCTGGCCCGTGACTCTATGTATGTATAACCTTCCTCCTTGGATGTGCATGAAGCGGAAGTTCATTATGTTGGGGAACGTAGTAATTTCAAAATTTTCCTACGCACACGCAAGATCATGGTGATGCATAGCAACGAGAGGGGAGAGTGTGATCTACGTACCCTCGTAGACCGACACCGGAAGCGTTATGACAACGCGGTTGATGTAGTCGTACGTCTTCACGGCCCGACCGATCAAGCACTGAAACTACGACACCTCCGAGTTTTAGCACACGTTCAGCTCGATGACGATCCCCGGACTCCGATCTAGCAAAGTGTCGGGAAAGAGTTCCGTCAGCACGACGGTGTGGTGACGATCTTGATGTTCTACCGTCCAGGGCTTCGCCTAAGCACTGCTATAATATTATCGAGGAATATGGTGGAAGGGGGCACCGCACACGGCTAAGAAAACGATCATGTGGATCAACTTGTGTGTCTAGGGGTGCCCCCTGCCCCCGTATATAAAGGAGCAAGGGGAGGAGGCCGGCCGGCCCTAGGGCGCGCCAAGGAGGAGGAGTCCTCCTCCTAGTAGGAGTAGGACTCCCCTCTTTCCTACTCCTACTAGGAGGGGGGAAGGAAGGGGGAGAGGGAGAAGGAAAGGGGGGCGCCGCCCCCCTCTCCTAGTCCAATTCGGACCAGAGGGGGAGGGGGCGCACGGCCCACCCTGGCCGCCCCCTCTCTCTCCACTAGGGCCCATGAGGCCCATTACTTCTCTCGGGGGGGGGGGGGGTTCCAGTAACCCTCCGGCACTCCGGTTTTCTCCGAAATCATCCGGAACACTTCTGGTGTCCGAATATAGCCATACAATATATCAATCTTTATGTCTCGACCATTTCGAGACTCCTCGTCATGTCCGTGATCACATCCGGGACTCCGAACTAACTTCGGTACATTAAAAATCATAAACTCATAATATAACTGTCATCGAAACCTTAAGCATGCGGACCCTACGGGTTCGAGAACAATGTAGACATGACCGAGACATGTCTCCGGTCAATAACCAATAGCGGAACCAAGATGCTCATATTGGCTCCCAAATATTCTACGAAGATCTTTATCGGTCAGACCGCATAACAACATACTTTGTTCCCTTTGTCA
The DNA here is from genome assembly GCF_056163025.1 of Triticum urartu. Lineage (NCBI taxonomy): Eukaryota > Viridiplantae > Streptophyta > Magnoliopsida > Poales > Poaceae > Triticum > Triticum urartu. Next base: position 666,201,972 of record NC_141877.1, on the reverse strand, counting down.
TCGGTATGTTACTTGCCCGAGATTCGATCGTCGGTATCTCAATACCTAGTTCAATCTCGTTACCGGCAAGTCTCTTTACTCGTTTCGTAATACATTATCTCACAACTAACTCATTAGTTGCAATGCTTGCAAGGCTTATGTGATGTGCATTACCGAGAGGGCCCAGAGATACCTCTCCGACAATCGGAGTGACAAATCCTAATCTCGAAATACGCCAACCCAACATTTACCTTTGGAGACACCTGTAGAGCTCCTTTATAATCACCCAGTTACGTTGTGACATTTGGTAGCACACAAAGTGTTCCTCCGGTAAACAGGAGTTGCATAATCTCATAGTTATAGGAACATGTATAAATCATGAAGAAAGCAATAGTAATATACTAAACGATCGGGTGCTAAGCTAATGCAATGGGTCTTGTCAATCACATCATTCTCCTAATAATGTGATCCCGTTAATCAAATGACAACACATGTCTATGGTTAGGAAACATAACCATCTTTGATTAACGAGCTAGTCAAGTAGAGGCATACTAGTGACGTTTAGTTTGTCTATGTATTCACACAAGTATTATGTTTCTGGATAATACAATTCTAGCATGAATAATAAACATTTATCATGATATAAGGAAATAAAATAATAACATTATTGTTGCCTCTAGGGCATATTTCCTTCACATTATGATGTCAGTTCTCATCCAAGGCCCTAAGCAACCCGGCAACGACATTGATGTGTACCTAAGGCCATTAGTTGAAGAACTTTTACAATTGTGGAATGGAAACGATGTACGTATGTGGGATGAGCACAGACAGGAGGAATTTAACCTAAAGGCGTTGCTGTTCGTGACCATCAACGATTGGCCCGCTCTCAGTAACCTTTCAGGACAGACAAACAAAGGATACCACGCATGCACGCACTGTTTAGATGACACTGAAAGTATATACCTGGACAAATGCAGGAAGAATGTGTACCTGGGCCATCGTCGATTTCTTCTGACCAACCATCAATGTCGAAAGAAAGGCAAGCATTTCAAAGGCGAGGCAGATCACCGGAAGAAGCCCGCCATGCATGCCAGTGATCACGTACTTGCTATGGTCAATGATTTACACGTAATCTTTGGAAAGGGTCCCGACGGACTAGCTGTCCCGAATGACGCTGAGGGACACGCACCCATGTGGAAGAATAAATCTATATTTTGGGACCTACCCTACTGCAAAGACCTAGAGGTCCGCTCTTCAATCGACGTGATGCACGTGACGAAGAACCTTTGCGTGTACCTGCTAGGCTTCTTGGGCGTGTATGGGAAGACAAAAGATACACCTGAGGCACGGGAGGACCTGCAATGTTTGGACGAAAAAGACGGCATGCCTCCGAAGCAGTATAAAGGTCCTGCCAGCTACGCTCTAACGAAAGAAGAGAAAGAAATCTTCTTTGAATGCCTGCTCAGTATGAAGGTCACGACTGGCTTCTCGTCGAATATAAAGGAAATAATAAATATGCCAGAGAAAAAGTTTCAGAACCTAAAGTCTCATGACTGCCACGTGATTATGACACAACTGCTTCCGGTTGCATTGAGGGGGCTTCTACCGGAAAACGTCTGATTAGCCATTGTGAAGCTATGTGCATTCCTCAATGCAATCTCTTAGAAGGTGATCGATCCAGAAATCGTACCAAGGCTAAGGAGTGATGTGGCGCAATGTCTTGTCAGTTTCGAGCTGGTGTTCCCACCATCCTTCTTCAATATCATGACGCACGTCCTAGTTCATCTACTCGACGAGATTGTCATCCCGGGGCCCGTATTTCTACACAATATGTTCCCCTTTGAGAGGTTCATGGGAGTCCTAAAGAAATATGTCCGTAACCGCGCTAGGCCAGAAGGAAGCATCTCCATGGGCCATCAAACAGAGGATGTTATCGGGTTTTGTATTGACTTCATTCCTGGCCTTAAGAAGATAGGTCTCCCTAAATCGCGGTATGAGGGGAGACTGACTGGAAAAGGCACTCTTGGAAGTGACGCAATAATATGCAGGGACGGATATTCTTGGTCTCAAGCACACTACACAGTTCTACAGAACTCTACCTTGGTGACCCCGTATGTCGCTGAACACAAGAACAGTCTGCGCTCCAAACACCCGGAGCAGTGCGACGACTGGATTACATGTGAACACATCAGGACTTTCAGCAGTTGGTTGGAAACACGTCTCAGAGGTGACAACACTGTTTGTGATGAGCTGTACTTGTTGTCCAGGGGACCATCTTTGACTGTATTGACTTACAAAGGATACGAGATAAATGGGAATACATTTTACACGATCGCCCAAGATCAAAAGAGCACCAACCAAAATATCGGTGTCCGCTTTGATGCAGCAACCGAGAGCGGAAAGGACACATATTATGGTTACATAGTGGACATATGGAAACTTGACTACGGACATGATTTTAAGGTCCCTTTGTTTAAGTGCAAATGGGTCAATCTGTCAGGAGGCGGGGTACAGGTAGACCCACAGTACAGAATAACAACAGTGGATCTGAAAAATCTTGGGTACACTGACGAACCGTTCGTCCTAGCCAATGATGTGTCACAGGTTATCTATTTGAAGGACATGTCTACCAAAGCGAGAAAAAGAAAAGATAAGGAATCGAATACATCATACGATGAGCCAAAGCGCCACATAGTTCTTTCAGGAAAAAGGGACATCCTGGGAGTGGAGGGCAAGACAGACATGTCTGAAGATTATGAAATTCCTCCCTTCAATATCAAGGCTGACCCAAGCATCCTGATAAACGATGAAGATTATCCATGGTTACGGCGCAATAAGCAAATGACACAAGCGATGAAAAAGTGAAGACTTTCTCCCGCAACTATTATGATGATACCATGCCAACTTTGTAACACACGAGTATGCTATGCCAACTTTTTCAGAGTTCATTTAAAAACTATGAATTTAGGTCGAATTTTCTCTATAGGTGCATCTATGTTCATTTTTTAGTAAATCAAAAACTTGTGATTCACACAAATTTCAAAAAATTCAAATTTGAAAACTAATGGCACTAACAGAAAGTTTATAATTTTTCAAAAACTAATGGCACTAACAGAAAGTTTATAATTTTGCTGACCTAAAAGCAAAAAGAATTAAAAAATAAAGCAAAAAATAAAAGAAAATAAATAATACAGAAAACAAAACAAAAAAACTGGAAAAAAATAAAAATAGCAACAATAAGTATTTTGTTGTAAGTAGAAATAAAATAAAATAAATAAAGCAACAAAGAAAACTAAAAAACTAAAAAAGTGTTTTCAAATTTGAAAACTAATGGCACTAATAGATAGTTTATAATTTTTCTAAAACTAAAAGCAAAAAGAATCTAAAAAATAAAGCAAAAAACAAAAGAAAATAAATAATGCAGAAAACAAAACAAAAAAACTGGAAAAAATAGACACTAAAAGAAAAAAACTAAAAAAGTATTTTCAATTTTGAAAACTAATGTCACTAACAGAAAGTTTATAATTTTTGTGACATAAAAGAAAAAAGAAATCACTAAAAAACTATAAGTACTTTGTTCTAAATAGAAATGAAAAAATAAATAGCAAAAAAGAAGAAAATGCCTATAATATTTGTTATGACTAACTAAAATTACCAAATTGAGTATAATGATAAAACACAGTAATATTAAATAGCAGGAAAAAGAATGACTCAAAAATCAAATTTTATAGTAAAGTTATTCATAAACTAGTGATTCGCACAAATTTTAAAAATTTCAAATTTAAACTATTCAAATTTTAAAACTAATGGCATTAACATAAAGTTTATAATTTTTGTGACCTAAAAGAAAAAATCACTAAAAAACTATAAGTATTTAGTTCTAAGTAGAAATGAAAAAATAAATAGCAAAAAAATGCCACCTACTGGGCCACCACGGCGTGAATACGACTAGAAATCCATCCATGGGCCAGGATTCAGGCCCGCAAAAGGCCCAGCAGGCCCACAGGCATAGCAGTGCGAGATTAGGCCTAGAGGCCTGCAATTCAGAGAAGTTCAATGAAGATGGCGGGGCAGGGCTTATAAACAGGTCCTGCCGCTCCTCAGCTAGCGAGATGGGACTAAACATCCCACCGCACCGCGGCTTTGGCAGACGCGGGCCATTGGTCCCGGTTGGTGGCACCAACCGGGACTAAAGGTGGCATTGGTCACGGTTCCTAGCACAAACCGTGACCAATGCCCCCCTTTAGTCCCGGTTGGTGCCACCAACCGGGACCAAAAGCCGCCGCTTCCCGCCCTTTGGGCTGCTGAAAAAAGCCTTTGGTCCCGGTTGGTGCCACCAACTGGGACTAATGCCCACCTTTAGTCCCAGTTTGTGCCACGAACCGGGACTAAAGGCTTTGCTATATAAGTTCACACTTCGGAAATTTTCACTCTCATCTCTCGCAGTTGCCGCCCCGACGCCGACGCCGCCAGGCTGCCCCGCCGTCGCCTCGCCCGTGCCCTTCGTCGCCCGCGCCCTCGCCATCGCCCGCGCCCTTGCCGTCGCCCATCCCCTCGCTGTCGCCCGCCGTCGCCTGCGCCCCTGCCCCGACGCGCGCCGCCCCGGCCCGCCCCTGCCCCGACGCGCGCCGCCCCGGCCCCGTCGCCCGCGCCCCTTCCCCAACGCGCGCCGCCCCGGCCCGCCCTCGCCGTCGCCCGCGCCCATGCCCCGAAGCCATCCTCGTCGCCGACCCCGCACGTGCGCGGTTCTCTCCTCAACTTGGTCCGGCCGCCGGTGCCCTCCCTTTGCAATTTTTTTTCATATATTTGCTTGTTTTATATATATATGCTTGTTTATATATATATGCTTGTTTTTATATATATATATGTAATGATTTTTTTATAGAATATGATGTTTTTTTCATAGATGATCACATATATGATGTATGCACGAATGTGGATGAAATATGATGTTTTTTTGTTCATAGAACATGATGTTTTTTTAATTCATAGATTTTTTTTGTTCATGAGAGAGGTGGGGACGCTGAGGGATCATAGATGTATTTTTCAGAATTTTCTATCGTGCATAGACGGATTTTAGACCACGGGAGCACCCCCTCCCTATCGTTGCAAAATTTGCTAAGTGATATTAAGAAGGAAGGAAAAGAAGGATAGGAAAGAAAGAAAATAAGAAGAGGAAAGAAAGAAGAAGAGGAGAGGAAGAAGAGGAGAAATAAATAAGAAGAAGAAAAAAGAAGAAAAAGAAGAGGAGAAGAAGAAAGGAATAATCGAGAAGATCAGAATAAGTTGTCGAAAATAAAGAGACAACAGAATTCAAGGGCAGATATGAGAAGATCAGAGATCACTGGCCCGCATTTGTGGCCCACAAGACATCGGAAAAGAGTAAGAAGATGTCGGCGACAAACAAACAAAATGCTGCGAAGAAGAAGCATCACCATCGCACGGGGTCAGGTGGCTACCTCGTAGCCCGGCCTAAGTGGGCCAAGACTGACAATGATCTGGTTGATAAAGTGATCGAACCAGAGACAATTAACTGGCCAGACCGTTGCCGGACTTGGTTCTTCGGGGCTGGCAGAACCTTGGACCCTGTATCAGGGAAGTGCATTTGGACGAATGATCAAATGGACATACCAGTCAAGAAGCTTCAGCAGTATATCGAAGTAGCGCAGCAAGGGACGTTCGTTCCAGACAGAGAGAACGACGAGCTCACAGTGGCCCTCGGGAATCCTTAGCATCCTGGACGGACACGAGGCACGCCAGGCTCCATTGCATGGAAGGTTGGGTTTCCGGACGCATGCGGTTACAAATGACACGAGAGGAGGAAAAAAGTGGAGCAGACACAACTGCAGGCGTTGCACGATACGGTACAAGCGATAGAGGAACGAGAAGCAAATCGCAGCAAACGAATTGCCGAAGCTTCCCCCGAAGCTACCCCGCCATCTCAGCGGAGAAGCAGCGTGGCTTCCACCAAGCTGCTTCAGCCGAAGCATGTCTTGACGGCTCCTGCCAGTTATCCCGTGGATGCTATCACGGAGTCTCGAAATTGCCACCTTTTGACGCAATGGATTAATATGAAGGTCAAGGCGGCTGTTGGCTCTGTTTTTCCTACTGAACCCGGCGCAACTTTTCACTGCCGTCTGATTCCAGAAGGATATGCTAGGGTGATGGTGGATGAAATAACGGAGGGATTTGAGGACCTCCAGCTTGACCACCCTACCGGTGAAGGGGAGACTTGGCTGGGTTATGCTCTGAAGACTCAATGCCTATGGCGGAAGGAGCTCATCAACCTTCCGAACTGGACGCCTCCGCCTCCTCCTCCTCCACCGGCGAGTTAGGGCACTCCACCTCCTCCACCGCCTCCTCCTCCGGCGAGTGACGATCAGGGCACTCGGCCGGCTCCTTCTCCGGTGTGTGGCGGCACTCCGCCTCCTTCTCCGCCTGCGCCGACGCGCCCGAGCAGCCAGCCTCCTCCTTCTCCGCCTCCTCAGCAAGGGCGGAAGAGACCTGCCGCCGCTCCGGCTGCTCCAGCGCGTCGTAGTCCTTCTCCTCCGCCTCATAAGAAAGTAAACAAGACAACCGCTCCGTCTGCTCTGCCGGCGTCTAGCAGTACAGCCAGAGGCGAGAGGACATACAGATTCGATCCTTCTTTGAAGACTTCAGAGAAGTTACCATACGAGAGGACCCCGGAGGAGAACGCCGAGATCGCGCGAGAAGAAGTGAGGAACTTCTTTGAAGGGGTGACAACAAAGAAACATTCACCTCCGGAGGAGAAGGTAGATCCGGTAAAAGCGAAGCGCACTCTTGCTGCCCTGACAAAACCACCCAAGTCTCTGCCGAAAGGCAACTATGAGCGCATTATTGGAAAGGAATTTGTCGAAGCGGAGCGGTCGGGAAGTACTGTCAGTGATCAAAGGCTGAAAGAACGACGAGCTACGATTGTTGCCGCAGATACCAAGGCCAACTTGCTACGATTGTTGGTAATAAATGAAAACAAAGATATAATACTCTTTTCTTACAACTTCAAGTGAGTGTTACTGTCTTGTGCATATTCGGTTTTCCTTATATATTAGTCAAGGTTATAGTAATGTAATTGATTAGTTATGCATGCGTGTGCAGTTTCCACTATATTCTCCTAGAGATTAAGCTTGAGCAGGGACTAGTAACCGTCTTAGACTCAAGACGAAAAGATCCCAGGACTATGCGGACATGACTCAAATGCTCGAGAAGTAAGTTAAATCGATCATTATCCACCATATCAGCAACTTTGTTTATTTCCTGATATATCAAGTAATTGTTTTCTTTGTCTGGCAGAGTTTAGAAAAAATTCACCAAAAAAGCGTCGGGACTCCCGAAGAAGCTGCAATTTAGACACCCGAAAGTAAGTACTATAGTAGCATGTTCCGCGCATCTCCTATTGATTCAAGCGCTAGGTTCATCAATATCATTTGGCATTCTTGCTTATCAGTTTGATTGAACTCTATTTCTTGTAAAGTGGTTGTGGCAGGAACAATGGAATGATTTCTATGGATACTACGTTTGCGAGTCCATCCGCCACACGACCTGTGAGCGGGGCTACTCTGACGAACAATATGAAGTACGTAAATAACAACATTCAGAATTTTATTTTATTACCATCATTTGTGTTGAGTTTCATTTATTCACATATATATGTATTGACCCCCTTCTTCAAATTAGATGTTTCGGAAGCGGGATGAACTCGTAGCACTAGCTCGCATGCGAGCAATTCAATAGGAATTGACGACATTCTTTATTGACCACGTGATCGCTGAAGACGGAGAATACTATGTGGACCATGCGTCCGTATGTTAGGAGATTATATTTGTAAGAGATAATTATTGTATATATGTAGCCAGTAGTGTCGGATAGATATACGAGAACTTGTTGTTCGACCAATCTCTCGGAGAAGGAGAGGTGGTCGATACCACTTCTCTCTGTATGCATATATGTTCATGACAATCTTCTGTTTCCTTCGTTTGCTTACTAGCTAATTAGCGTGTCTAGTCCTCTCTATACGTATGTATAGTACGTAGCGTCGACCAAGCACGGACATAAGAGAGGACACTTCTGTCTATTAATTATAGCTAGCTAACACAATATATGAAACACCTAAATTAACCCACCCTTTTTTCAAAAAAAAAACAAAAAATCCAGCCACAGAAATGCTGACTTGTGGATGCCTATTGGTCCCGGTTGGTGCCACCAACCGGGATCAAAGGTCCTCCTACTTGGGCTCCGCGCACAGGCCACGTGAAAGCCCATCTGTCCCAGTTCTGGATTGAACCAGGACTAAAGAGACAGAGCAATAATACCGACCCTTTAGTCCCGGTTCAGGAACCGGGACAAAAGGCCCTTACGAACCGGGACAATAGGCTCTTTTTCTACTAGTGTCAGCATCCGGAGGTATAAAAGATTGCCTAACAACATAGTTTTCCACGTCCAGTTCTCATCATCAATCAAATCAGCAACCCAGCTGATTTGCGCATATCCCAGGCGGGCTACAGGGGTAGATAGCCTAACGCTGGCCTACCCGAATACAGTACGTAGATGCTAGGCATGCATGGTACTCTACGTACGAGAGCCGAGCACGGCCCGCTGACCGCCCGCCCAACTCTTGGACCCCGAACTATGACTCGTCGCCGCTGTCGCGCGGGGGGCACGTATAGAGCATGCGCGTGACGCGTGTGTGCACGTCCCACTCGACCATCGGTTGCGCGCGCCCACCGGCCACCACCCCTTGTCCCGTACGGCACCGCTCCGTTCCGGTCAGGGGCATGCAGAGCGCGAGACCTGGCCGCGCGCGCGCGTGCTGGAAAACCAAACGTCTCGCTCGCAGACGCCCAATTTTCTTCCGCCGTGCGCTAGCTAGCTACCGATGTGTGGCTTGACAGAGAACCTCATGTATTGAGTATTTTTTGACGTAGGAGTGTAACACTATCTTAACAGAATAAATTATCCCCTCTGTAAATACGATCTAAATACATTTATGAGGGATAGTGGGTACTATTGATCTCGCAGAAAATAAATACACGTATGAGCCATAGTAACAGATACAGCAAGCTAGTCAAGAAAAAGTACTGGTACCGCCATATCTAAGAGCATCTCTAATAGATAAAGTAAATGCAAAAATAACAACTGACGTTTACATCTTTGAGTCGCCAGACCTCACTAACGAAGCTATGTACCTAGGGTAGGGTTATGGATATGTTTAAAATACCCTCCCCAAGGACATCTCTAAAAAAACCAGCAGCAGTCAAAGAAAAATCACCATCCACTCGACCATAAAGCCATATTTCACTCGACAGTCTTGAGGACACTCGATCATGCGAACAACCACTCGACTACCAGAAGATGGGAAGCAACTCATTCTGCAACGGTCGAGCGTTAAGTCACAGCTTTAATAATCATTTATAGCACTTTACTTCGGACGTTACCAGTAACGCTCTTCCTTTATGAACATTGAACCCTGCGTAACGGAGGGGAGCTGGGGTCCTGACGTACTCTATATAAGCCACCTCCCTCCTTTGGGACAAGGGTTCGGACCCTCTGTAATTCACACACATATATCCAGTCAACCGCCTCCGGGCTCCGAGACGTAGGGCTGTTATTTCCTCCAAGAAGGGTCTGAACTCGTAAAACTCACGTGTACAACTTCTCCATAGCTAGGATCTTGCCTCTACATACCTACCCCCTATTCTACTGTCAGATCTAGAACCACGACAGTTGGCGCCCACCGTGGGGCTGGTGTCTTAGCGACTTGTTGGAGAAGTTGCAATTTTTCCGATCCCCTTCATCATGGTTTCCGGCAGAGGTTTGGCTGAGGGCCGCGAGATCCGTATCGGCGCGCTCGTGTTTGTCGCCGACGATTCCGCTTGGCTCCAGAAGGCTCCACTCGACGTCGACGCACTTCCTGCCCGCGGGGCAACGCACTTTCACGCGTGCGTCCGCGGCGTCCTCCTGCGGCAGCCGTCGACCCAGTATCACTTGGCTCCTGCAGCTTTCCCCTCCCTGCGGCCCGCCGGAACAAACGTTCCGGTCGATCGAGGCTCCAGCGGTGGGTGAAGCATGTGGTGGCTCGCCAGTCGGCCACCCCTCAAGTCGCGACGATCGAGCCCGACGAAACCCTCTACGGCCTGTTCGATCTGTCGACTGGCTCCGAAGAGACTACATCCGAGTGCGACAGCAGCGAGCTAGCGGCGAAAGTTTTGATGGTCAATGGACCACGCAGTCCTCCTGGCTTCACCCGTGAAGACGGGGGCGATGGGGACGGCGACCCGTCGCGCGTTCATGAAGAGTACCGCCCCGAACCCCTCTCTTCGCAGCAGAGAGAAGAACTTCGCCGCCGAAACATGGATGCACTGCACACGCCTATCGTAGGAGAAACCCCTGAGGCCCAGGCCTTGGAGGCAGCGCGCCTGGCCAACTTGGCGGAGCGCGCTCGACTGGAGAATCTTCAGCGCGCGCTCGACGAGCGTGCTCAACAGCGTGCTCCTGAGTCCAGTCGACGTCAACTTTTTCCACCTCCGACTCAGGTATACCGGACTCCGATCCAGAATCTCGCAGCTGCTGCCGGGATAGCGGAGTCGATCCAACCTTCCCAGTCAGAAGCTGGCCGAGGTCTGGTGCAAATTCGAGCTTTGCTCCGGGCGGTGGGAGAACAGAATACAGCCGTATCTCAGTCGCGGAATAGGATCCATAGCAGATCCGTGGTTGCAGACACAGTTCAGTCGGCTCACAGCCCAAGATCGCCCCCGAGGCATGAGGGACATGGAGATTGACGAGATCAGTACAGAAACCATGAGCAGTATGATCACCGAGTCGATCGCGATGATCATCGTCGAGTGCCCACGCCTCACCCAAGGAGTGGGTCGTATGTGCCTCAGCAACATGATGATAGACGCCCTCACAGTATTGGGCGAGAGATTCCAGTCGACCCCAGGGAGCCAGGCTTTGATGCGAGATCTATTCTCATTCATGGCTTGGTCGACAGAAACAGAGCTCACCGAGAGGGAAATGACAGGGATCCGCAAATCAGCAGCAGGGCGCATGTCTCAGGTCCAGAGTGCTTCAGCAGAGCCATCAGGGCTGCAGTGATTCCCCCCAACTTCAGGTTGGCGACTGGAGTCAGTAAGTTCACTGGTGAGTCCAAGCCTGACACTTGGCTTGAAGACTATCGAGTGGCTGTCCATATTGGGGGCGGCAATGATGAAGTGGCCATGGAACACCTTCCTCTGATGTTGGAGGGTTCGGCTAGAGCATGGCTGAATGAGTTGGCACCCAGCAGTATTTATACTTGGGAAGATCTCGCCCGAGTGTTTGTCAGAACATTCGAGGTCACTTGCAAACGGCCGACAGGTTTGACAGAATTACAGTGTTGCGTTCAGAAACCGAATGAAACTTTGAGGGATTATATCCAGAGATGGATCACCCTGCACCACACGGTGGAGGATGTGTCTGATAATCAGGCAATTTGTGCCTTTAAGGAAGGCGTCAAGTATTGGGAGTTGAATCTGAAATTCGGTCGGACAGGAAATATGACTCTAACTCGGATGATGGAGATTGCCACCAAGTATGCCAACGGTGAAGAAGAAGAACGACTCCGGAGTGGCAAGCACAAAACAGTCGCCCATGAAGGCGGAGGGGGAAACTCCAGTCGGAAGCAGAAACGCAAAGCCGAGCCAGCAGCTCCTGGCGAAGCCTTAGCCGTGATTCAGGGAAAGTTCAAGGGGAAGCCCAAAGGGCCGTGGAACCCCAAGAAAATAAAAGATCAAGATGGAAACGACGTGCTGGATTTGCCATGCCTCGTCCACACGAAAAAAGATGAAGAGGGTAATTTCATTTACCCGAAGCATACCACTCGACAGTGTCGACTCTTGATCCAACAATTCTGAGAGAAACAACCCAAGGAAAAGGAGAAAGAAACAGACAAGGTTGAGGATGAGGAGGAAGATGATGATGGTTATCCCCACGTGAATTCCACTCTGATGATTTTTGCTGATGTTGAGAGTAAAAGTCGATTGAAAATCATCAACAGAGAAGTGAGCATGCTCGCTCCGGTGACACCCAGTTATTTGAAGTGGTCCCAGACTGCCATTACATTCGACCAGTCCGATCACACAGTGCACATAGCCACCCCTGGGAAGCAAGCGTTGGTGGTCGACCCAGTGGTCGAAGGCATCCAATTGACTAAGGTTCTGATGGATGGTGGCAGTGGCCTGAATATTCTGTATGCAGAGACGTTGAAAGGGATGGGCATTCCGATGTCCAGACTCAGTGAAAGTAATATGAGTTTCCATGGGGTCATTCCAGGCAAGAAGGCTGCTTCACTCGGCCAGATTGCTCTCGACATGCTTTTTGGCGATTCCAAGAATTACCGCAAAGAAATATTGACATTTGAAGTTGTGGATTTCCAGAGTGCCTATCATGCTATTCTGGGCAGGCCATCTTATGCACGTTTTATGGCTCGACCATGTTACGTGTACCTCAAATTAAAGATGCCTGGTCCCAAAGGGGTGATCACTATCACTGGTAGTCGGAAGAAAATGGAAGAATGCTTCCAGAAGGGCTCAAAGATCGCCGATGCACAGATGGCCGTAGCAGAATTGCAAGAGTATCAAAAAACTGCAGATCCGAGTGATTTGTTGCGAGCCAAGAAGCCCGCCACGGATTCAGCATTCCAGTCTTCTGGCGAAACAAAGTCGATTCACATTCACCCGACGGATCCCAATGCTGCTCCGACTCACATTTCAACAACACTCGACTCCAAATAGGAAGAAGCGCCCACCCAGTTCCTCCATGAGAACTGGGACATCTTTGCATGGAAACCTTCGGACATGCTAGTTGTTCCCAGGGATCTGGCTGAGTATCGTTTGCGAGTCGACCCAAAATTGAAACCAGTCAAAGAACATCTTCGACGGTCCGCCATACAGAAGAGGAAGGCAATCGGTGAAGAGGTGGCTCGGCTTTTGGCTGCTGAGTTTATCCGTGAGGTTTACCACTCCGAGTGGTTAGCTAATGTTGTCATGGTCCCAAAGAAGGACGACTCACTTCGCGTGTGCATCGACTTCAAACATATCAATCGGGGTGAATGTGGGATTTACATGACTCCATCAAAGCAGAGATGTCCGCACTGTCAGAAGCTCGTTTATGGGATTTACATGACCACGAAGAAGGTTGCACACTATTTCTCTGATCACTCTATTACAGTCGTCAGCGACGCTCCATTGTCAGAGATTCTGCACAATAGAGATGCAACTGGTCGAGTGGCAAAATGGGCGATTGAACTCCTTCCCTTAGATATCAAGTTTGAGGAAAAGAAAGCTATTAAGTCCCAAGCAATAGCAGGTTTCCTCGCCGAGTGGATTGAACAACAACTGCCGACTCAAGTTCACTCGGAGCACTGGACCATGTTCTTTGATGGATCCAAAATGCTGAATGGTTCCGGTGCTGGGGTTGTTCTGGTATCCCCCCGAGGAGACAAGCTCAGATATGTCCTCTAGATTCACTTTGATTCCTCCAAAAATGAAGCAGAATATGAAGCACTCCTGTATGGGTTGCGTATGGCCATCTCACTCGGCGTCCATCGCCTGATGGTCTATGGCGACTCAGATTTGGTAGTTAATCAAGTGATGAAGGAGTGGGACGTCAGAAGCCCAACCATGACTGGTTACTGCAACGCGGTGAGGAAGTTGGAAAAGAAGTTTGAGGGTTTAGAACTCCATCACATACCCCGACTGAAAAATCAATCAGCCGATGATTTGGCAAAGATAGGTTCCAAGAGAGAAGCCATTCCCAGCAATGTATTTTTGGAACATATTCACACACCAACAGTTCAGGAAGATCCTTTTACTGAAGAGCCCCCGCAGCCTAGGAGCGCCACAGATCCGACTGAAGTCGAGGTCCCAGCCGACCTGATCATGGAGGTTCTGGCCATTACTCCCGACTGGACAGTGCCATACATTGCGTACATCCTTAGGAAAGAACTCCCAGAGGACGAGGAAGAGGCTCGACAGATCGTCCATCGATCCAAGGCCTTTACTATGATAAGAGGACAACTGTTCAGGGAAAGCGTGATTGGAGTCGGTCAGAAATGCATAACGCCAGAATAAGGTCGAATGATTCTCAACGACATCCACTCGGGGACCTGTGGTCACCATGCGTCCTCGCGGGCCATCGTGGCTAAAGCATACCGAGCCGGATTCTATTGGCCACAAGAAAATAAAATGGCGAAAGATATAGTCGATAGATGTGAAGGCTGCCAGTTTTACTCCGACATGTCTCACAAGCCAGCGTCAGCCCTGAAGACCATTCCCCTCGTCTGGACCTTTGCTATTTGGGGATTGGATATGGTTGGACCTCTGAGAACTGGTAGGAGCGGATTCACTCATGTGCTCATAGCAGTCGACAAGTTTACCAAATGGATGGAAGCTAAGCCTATCAAGAACCTTGAAGCTAGCACCGCTGTCAGTTTTATCAGAGAATTGACATTCAGATATGGAGTTCCACACAGCATCATCACGGACAATGGGTCAAACTTCGATTCTGATGAGTTTAGAGCTTTCTGCGCTTCTCAAGGCACACGAGTCAACTATGCTTCAGTCGCTCACCCGTAGTCGAACGGACAAGCAGAAAGAGCCAATGGCCTAATTCTCAAAGGATTGAAACCCCGACTGATGTGTGATCTCAAACACGCAGCAGGCGCTTGGTTCGATGAACTTCCGTCAGTTCTTTGGGGTTTGAGGACAACTTCCAATCAGTCCACCGGACGAATTCCTTTCTTTTTGGTCTATGGAGCCGAAGTTGTTCTGCCAAGTGACCTGCTCCACAATGCACCCCGAGTCGAGCTCTTCTTCGAAGAGGAAGCAGAGCAGGCCCGTCAAAATTCAGTCGATCTCTTAGAGGAAAGAGAGATGGCCCTGATCCGATCGACCATCTATCAGCAAGACTTGCGTCGATTCCACGCCAGAAATGTGAGGGGTTGAGCCTTTCAAGAGGGGGACCTGGTTTTTCGAGTGGATCTGCAGAAACCACACAAGCTTGCCTCGGCTTGGGAAGGTCCCTTCATCATCACCAAAGTTCTCCACAATGGAGCATACCATCTTTACAGCGCTGAGCATCAGAAGGACGAGCCACGAGCTTGGAACGCGAAGCTGCTTTGCCCCTTTTATACTTAAGCACTCGTTCGAATAAAATGTAATAAGAAGTACCTTTGTGATATGTTCATTAAAGACAAGAACTTTTTAGTCTTCTCATTCGATTGTTGTTGGCCTTATGTACCTCCGAAATCCCCAGTGGGTGGGCTTAGCTGTGAATCCGTTTCGCCTAAGTTCGAAAGAAAATCCTCCCGAGTGGAGAGCAATCCTCCCACTCGAGGTCTTAGCTGCAGTCCAGTACTCGCCTAAGTTCTCCCACTCGGAGACTTAGCTGCAGTCCAGTACTCGCCTAAGTTTGAAAAAAACCTATCGAGTGGAGAGCAATCCTCCCACTCGGGGGCTTAGCTGCAGTCCGGCACTCGCTGAAGTTCTCCCACTCAAAGACTTAGCTGCAGTCCAGTACTCGCCTAAGTTTGAAAAAATCCTACCGAGTGGAGAGCAATCCTCCCACTTGGGGCTTAGCTGCAGTCCGGCACTCGCCTAAGTTCTCCCACTAGGACACTTAGCTGCAGTCCAGTACTCGCCTAAATTTGAAAAAATCCTACCAAGTGGAGAGCAATCCTCCCACTCAGGGGCGTAGCTGCAGTCCAATACTCGCCTAAGTTCTCCCACTCGGAGGCTTAGCTGCAGTCCAGTACTCGCCTAAGTTTGAAAAAATCCTACCGAATGGAGAGCAATCCTCCCACTCGAGGGCTTAGCTGCAGTCCGGCACTCGCCTATGTTCTCCCACTCGGAGACTTAGTTGCAGCCCAGTACTCGCCTAAGTTTGAAAAAATCCTATCGAATGGAGAGCAATCCTCCCACTCGGGGGCTTAGCTGCAGTCCAGTACTCGCCTAAGTTCTCCCACTCGGAGACTTAGCTGCAGTCCAGTACTCGCCTAAGTTTGAAAAAATCCTATCGAATGGAGAGCAATCCTCCCACTCGGGGGCTTAGCTGCAGTCCAGTACTCGCCTAAGTTCTCCCACTCGGAGACTTAGCTGCAGTCCAGTACTCGCCTAAGTTTGAAAAAAATCCTACCAAGTGGAGAGCAATCCTCCCACTCGGGGGCATAGCTGCAGTCCGGCACTCGCCTAAGTTCTCCCACTCGGAGGCTTAGCTGCAGTCCAGTATTCGCCTAAGTTTAAAAAATCCTACCGAGTGGAGAGCAATCCTCCCACTCGGGGGCGTAGCTGCAGTCCGGCACTCGCCTTAGTTCTCCCACTCGGAGACTTAGCTGTGGTCCAGTACTCACCTAAGTTTGAAAAAATCCTACCATGTGGAGAGCAATCCTCCCACTCGGGGTCTTAGCTGCATTCCGGCACTCGCCTAAGTTCTCCCACTCAGAGACTTAGCTGCAGTCCAGTACTCGCCTAAGTTTGAAAAAATCCTACCGAGTGGAGAGCAATCCTCCCACTCGGGGGCTTAGTTGCAGTCCAGTACTCGCCTAAGTTCTCCCACTCGGAGGCTTAGCTACAGTCCAATACTCGCCTAAGTTTGAAAAAACCCTACCGAGTGGAGAGCAATCATCCCACTCGGGGGCTTAGCTGCAGTCCAGTACTCGCCTAAGTTCTCCCACTCGGAGGTTAGCTGCAGTCCAGTACTCTCCTAAGTTTGAAAAAGTCCTTCCGAGTGGAGAGGAATCCTCCCACTCGGGGGTTTAGCTGCAGTCCGGCACTCGCCTAAGTTCTCCCACTCGGAGGCTTAGCTGCAGTCCAGTACTCGCCTAAGTTTGAAAAAATCCTACCGAGTGGAGAGTAATCCTCCCACTCGGGGGCTTAGCTGCAGTCCAGCGCTCGCCTAAGTTCTCCCACTCGGAGACTTAGCTGCAGTCCAGTACTCGCCTAAGTTTGAAAAAATCCTACTGAGTGGAGAGCAATCCTCCCACTCGAGGGCTTAGCTGCAGTCCAGTACTCGCCTAAGTTCTCCCACTCGGAGGCTTAGCTACAGTCCAGTACTCGCCTAAGTTTGTAAAATCCTACTGAGTGGAGAGCAACCCTCCCACTCACGGGCTTAGCTGTAGTCCGGCACTCGCCTATGTTCTCCCACTCGGAGACTTAGCTGTAGTCCAATACTCGCCTAAGTTTGAAAAATTCTACCGAGTGGAGAGCAATCCTCCCACTCGGGGGCTTAGCTGCAGTCCAGTACTCGCCTAAGTTCTCCCACTCGGAGGCTTAGCTGCAGTCCAGTACTCGCCTAAGTTTGAAAAAATCCTACCGAGTGGAGAGCAATCCTCCCACTCGGGGGCTTAGCAGCAGTCCGGCACTCACCTAAGTTCTCCCACTCGGAGACTTAGCTGCAGTCTAGTACTCGCCTAAGTTTGAAAAAATCCTACCGGGTGGAGAGCAATTCTCCCACTCGGGGGCTTAGCTGCAGTCCGGCACTCGCCTAAGTTCTCCCACTCAGAGACTTAGCTGCAGTCCAGTACTCGCCTAAGTTTGAAAAAATCCTAGCGAGTGGAGAGCAATCCTCCCACTCGGGGGCTTAGCTGCAATCCAGTACTCGCCTAAGTTCTCCCACTCGGAGGCTTAGCTGTAGTCCAGTACTCGCCTAAGTTTGAAAAAGTCCTACCGAGTGGAGAGCAATCCTCCCATTCGGGGGCTTAGCTGCAGTCCCGTACTCGCCTAAGTTGTCCCACTCGGAGGCTTAGCTGCAGTCCAGTACACGCCTAAGTTTAAAAAAATCCTACCGAGTGGAGAGCAATCCTCCCACTCGGGGGCTTAGCTGCAGTCCGGCACTCGCCTAAGTTCTCCCACTCGGAGGCTTAGCTGCAGTCCAGTACTCGCCTAAGTTTGAAAAAATCCTACCGAGTGGAGAGCAATCCTCCCACTCGGGGGCTTAGCTGCAGTCCAACGCTCGCCTAAGTTCTCCCACTCGGAGACTTAGCTACAGTCCAGTACTCGCCTAAGTGTGAAAAAATCCTACTGAGTGGAGAGCAAGCCTCCCACTCGGGGGCTTAGCTGCAGTCCAGTACTCGCCTAAGTTCTCCCACTCGGAGGCTTAGCTGCAGTCCAATACTCACCTAAGTTTGTAAAATCCTACCGAGTGGAGAGCAACCCTCCCACTCAGGGGCTTAGCTGCAGTCTGGTACTCGCCTAAGTTCGAAACACACCCCCATCCTTAAGGAGGACAAGGTGCAGGTCGACTGCAACCTTCTCCTTCGGAGCTACGCCACAAGTACAATGTGCGCTCTATCCCTATACGCAAGGGCGACGAGGTGCAGGTCGACTGGAGTCACCACCTCGGAGCTACATCTCAAGCACAAAGATTATTCAGAACAAAGAACAAAGTCCACTTGAAGACAGAACACAAGCATATTCGGAAATAAACCAAATTCGGATAAATCCTAAAGTTCCAAGCAGCAAATCAAAAGTATTCGAGCATCAAGCCCGAAGGAGTTTAACGGTTACAGCAATCACTCGGCACTCTGAGGCAAATTTAAGGCAGATTCAAGTCTCGTAAGTTTGTTCACTCGGCAGGAGGAGGGCTGGCAGGCTCGACGAATTCGTCCAAGTCGATCCCATCCGCGATCCAAGTGGCAGCAGCGATGAATGTCTTCATGAAGGACTGGAAGTCATGCCTTTTGTTGTTAGTGTCGTGGATTTGTTGTGGCAGATGTCCTAGGTGTCAGGACTTAGTCGTGAGGCCAACGCATCTATGTGGTAGCTTCAGAGGGGTTGAGCGGGACGAGAGACGCGATGTTTTACCCAGGTTCGGCCCCTCACGGTGGAGGTAAAAGCCTACATCCTGCTTCATTGATATTGATGATGATGATGATCATGGTTATAAGAGTGCTCTATCTCGAGAGTTATTGTCTAAACCTAACTTGTTCAACTTGTGGAACTTGTGAATCTTGTCCCTTTTGGGGAGCCCTACCTCTCCTTATATATGTTGGAGGGGCGGTTTACATGTGGAGTCCTATTAGGATTAGGACTAGTCTATCTCTAATACAAACCGGATATAAGTCCAGGTCTTAATTCCTTGTAAGACAAATATTCCTCATGCCTTTCCTCTTAAACCGGCCCACCATTAAACGTGAACCGGCCTTCTGGGCCTTGGGCCTTGTCATCTGTCTGTCCCGTACCTCGCCGGATCACCAGTGAGTCATAATGACCAGGTGGGTTGCTTGTAAACCGCCAGGTCAGGGCGGGTCGCCAGTAACTCGCCAAGTGTCAGCGGGGTCTTCAGATAAACCGCCAAGTCCGGCCGGGTTAACTTCCGGCCGGTTTACACCGCGGGGTATATCCCCGACATTAGCCCCCAGTTTAATTTGGATTTATCCATGTTAAACTGATCCTGTAAAACAAATACAAGAACAAATTTGATAGATTATGCTCCGGGTTAAGAATTCTTGTAAACCGGTTAAGTCCTTCTTATTTCCCCCTTCTGGGAAGTCCGGGTCAACAGACCAGTTTCATAATCAATTTGCCGATATTGGTTTGTCACTGAGAAATATTGTGAAGAATAACTCCTTTGACTCAGCTCCCAAAGCACCGGTTTAAGAAATATGGGTCTTTAAATACTTATCTGATATTCAGCCGGTTTGAAGATGTAAAACTTGCCGGTTTAATATTACCAAAATGGCCGGTTTATAAATATTGATGGCACCGGGTCATAATTGTTGTCGACACCGGGTCAGTAATTGACCTTCCTGATTTACTCAAAACTGATAAAATGAAGATATTCCTCCTTTATATGCATAATACCTGTAGCCCCCAAGTCTTAAGAGGAGAATAGTGATAACTTAAGACTTGCTCCAATAAGTGTTTCAACCTTCGAAGAAATCCGGTTTGTTCATCTCAATCATATAAACTGAATACTCCATATATGTAGCCCCCAAGTGCCGGGTTGTCATGCTTGCAGCAACCTGGGACTTGTAATTGCTTATAAAAACTTCAATCAGTGTAACCCCCAAGGGCCGGGTAATTATGCAATAATGAGCAGGAACTTTGTAAATATAATTATGTAAATTTTAGCAGTGATGTGTAGCCCCCAAGGGCCGGCTTAGTAAGATAACACTGAACCGGGACTTGAAATATACTTCAATGAAAATAACATCTTATAATGTAGCTTCCATCATATGGCTCGAACCCACGTCCACAAGGTTAAGAGCTTTGTGCTTTACCAACTGAGCAATGGATCCTTCAATATTATGGACGAAAACTTGTGTACCTTGAATTGTTGACAGGAGCAATTGGTAGCCCCCAAGGGCCGGCTCATTATAATATGATGAGTCGGGTCTTCAATAAGACTAGTAAAAAATGACTTTGCATTAGCCCCCAAGTGTCATGATGCATACTTGCAGTGACATGAGACTTGCATGTTTGATATAATCTTAAGTTGAATAATGTAGCCCTCAAGTGCCAGGTCGTAAGCCTGTAGCGACTTGGGACTATTCCTTCAATTGTAAAATAAATCATATCTTTTGATAATATAATAGCCATTGCGCTAAAGCGACTTTGAAAACCTTAATCATAATACTGGTTATTGATAACCATAATAAAATCCAGCCATGTTGGCTATTTGAAGATTTGAATAATATAATCCAATGATTATGAGCGTATGATTCCAATGACGCAATCCAAATATATACTGGCGACTTATAGTCAAAAGCCAGGCCGGTTTAACAAACACCGGATAATTTCTCATCATATACTGGCGACTTATTGTCTTAAAGCTAGGCCGGTTTAATAAACACCGGATCATACTACCGGTTTAATAAACACCGGTGATTTATAATCATGCTTTATTCAACCTGTTTCTCCATACAACAAGTTTAAAGTGTCCTGGCGGTTTACCGCCGGACGGGTCATAATGCCCAACATATAACCTGGGTTTATAACCAAGGCTGCACTTAAGAATAATCAAATATGAAATATATCATACCTGTGATATTGAATCACATTGTTGGTTTTACCAACTTTTTGTAGTAAAGGTGATAACACCAATCTCAAGTACTGATAACTCTTTCCTTATTGTGCCGGCTTATGATAAAACCGTACCGGGTTATGATAGACACCGGATTATCCATATATAATACTGGCGACTTGTAGTCGAACCGGACCGGGTTAATAATCGCCGGATTATAATTAGTCATGTACTGACAACTTGTAGTTGAAAGTCAAGCCGGGTTAATGAACACCGGTTTACTCCATAATAAGATGGTAACATAAAATCAAACCGGGCAGATAGTCTCTGGATCAAGATTTAACCGTGTTCCGTCAATTTGTAATTTGACAGCCGAACCGGTTTAAGAATTGTCAGTTTAAAGACGCAACAAAAATAAAAGAAACAGTTATCAAGGAAAATATTGAAGCAAAGGCAATGATAAAACCATTTGCAAAAAAAGGCTTATTGAGACGATCAGATGGTGTTACCATGGTCGGACACGACCAAGCTCCCCAATGGTGTAGCTATGGTTCAAGTCAGCCAGGTCCCCAAATGAAACCGTGGCATTATGCCGATCAAGAGGCGTGGCAATGGTTTGGGTTCGACCAAGCCCCCAAGTGATTCTATGGCCTTAGGCCGATCAAGAGGCGTGACTGGTTCAGACTTGACCATGTCCCCAAGTGATCTGGTGGCTTTCGCCTATCAAAAGGTGTTGCATTGGTTCGGACACGACCAAGCGCCCAAGTGATGTTTATAAAATTTTCAAGGGGTAAACCGGAGGCCGCTTTAAGACAGAACAGTTCCGTGTAACCACGCATAATGTAAAAGGACAAAGACCCCGCTTTATGAAGCAGAAACCCCCATGTGATCAATAATATGTCAGGCCAGTAAGGCGGGATGCCCATGTTTGAACCGCGCATCATGGCAGCAGGTTCTCTTCGGCAACTTTTAACTTTTTGCAAGAGACAAATTATTCTTGAACCGGGATTTTTAACCGGATATTGAGAGTCTCAAAGCTTTGTGGGAGACATCTTTCCCTTGAACCGGATTTTAAACCGGAATCTTCATTTTCAGCCGGAAATTTTCTGACGGCCTTTAAACTCGAACTTGCGAGAAGTTAATTCCTTTTTGAACCGGACATTGTTAAACCGGATTTGAGCGCTTCAGAGCTTTGTGGGAGAAAGATGTCTCTTGAGCCGGATTCTAAACCGGAGTCATTTCTGATGACCTGGAACTTCTTCATCGAGCCGGGATTTTATAACTGTCATATACTTTCTAAGCCGGAAATTTTCTGACGGCCTTTAAACTTTCATCAATATAACAGTAGCCTCTGGGACCGGGTTATCCTTCCCTCCGTCGTCCTGGGGTCCTTAAATTTGCTAAAACTGGCAAGATTCGCTGAGTCATGTCATCGTAGCCCCCGAGTTTCAAAGGTGACTCGAGGAGTTGGCTTGAGACTCTCCATATTTGACCATGATATAAACCGGCATAACTTGTATATCATTGGCGTTGATAGGACGATGTGAATCCATAGAAGGTTGAGGTGACTGCGGCGGGTTGTAAATGATCCCATATGAGCCGTGTCAGCAACTCGGCCAATGGTTCCTTCCAATTGGTGATTTGAAGTTAATCAAAACTGTAATGGCGACGACGTGTGCGCCTGCCCATTGAACCATCCAGTGCAAACGGCGGTTGATGATAATTTTTCTCCAATTTGAGAGAAAACCAGGCTAACCAAGCTGTGACTTGCTCATACCCAATAAACAGCTCATGCAGACAGGTGCGGCCCGGTATGTTGATGTAGACCAGGCCGCGAGAGACGGACAGCAAAGACGACCACAGTATCAGAGGCAGCTCGGACAGATGAGTCAGCCGCATGTCACGGCATTGCAAGCCGGTGCGGACGGGGAAAATCGGTACCGGTGTTGTAAACTGGCATGGACAGACGAATTAATGAAGACCGGTCCACAGAGGCGACAACTTTGTGCATGCTTTATTGGGTAATTCGCACGGTCCTGACGAATTCATGCGGACTGGATCGCGATATAGACCGGCATGGGTTATCCAATAGCTCAGCGATATAATAATCCCTTTTTGCAATAGACCATTTGTCCTGCATTAGAAAACTTGCAAGCCAGAGTAATTGCTCTTTTTAAAGAAAGCAATATATAATATGAAAATATAATGGATGGATTTCACCTGATATGTTAGCCAAGAAACATCCACCGCAGAATTGATGATCACCACGGTGAAACTGAAATCAATCACGGACGAGTCGGCCATGCGAGCAGACGGATGAATCGGCCGCGGCGTTGTAAACCGGTGCGGACGAGCAAGTTGCCCTCCGCGTTGTAATCCGGCGCGGATGCATGAACCGGCGGCGAGGGCGGACGGGTGAGTCGTCCGTGGCGTTGTAAGGTGGTGAGGACGGGCGAGTCGGTCGGCGCGTTGATGTTAACCGGGCCACAGGGATGACGACTTGCGCACGTTCATTCACCGGGTGGTATGACACGGACGAAATACTGGTGCAGAACATTGCTAGCGTGTGCTCCTTGCCCGTAATATAACGACTCATTGATAATGAACGATTGTCCTGCGTCAAAAAATATCACATGCCCAAGTAATTATTCTCAGACGAATTTACATGTTGATAAAATATAAAGGAAAGATATCACCTGATGCATCGGGATAACCAATGATCTTTGCACGTCCATAATTTAGCTGGAATACGGAGCCCAACAGCAACGTGAATGATGACTTAACCCACGTCCACCCCTCTTTTTTTTTTAATGTTAGAAACGGGATTGACTTCTCTTCATGAGTTAATGGCATGCCTCTGGCTGGTTTGACTTGCCCGGAGTGTGTGCACGGAGCGATGGTAGCAGCAAGAGGATCGCCCGGCTCTTCATGTAAAAAATATGGATCTTTGATCGTGGTTGATCACACGCCCTGTTTGCATCTCCGTAATTGTTGGTTTGGGCAGATTGTTTCTTACACGATGTGTCCGCCGAATATGGCCAGTAGGCAAACTTCTCGGCGCTGCAACGACCACGTTTCCGTCTTAGTACATGTTTGATGCTTGCTGTCATTTGACTCTTGATGTGATGGCTTGTCCCTTGTGACCACGTGAGAGCCTCCTTCGAGGTCTTGTTGGCATCATGTTCTAAGCAGATGTAGTAATTAAAGATGAAAAGTCCAAAAGTTGAACTAGTAGCACTAAACTTTTGGCCTTCACGTGATGCAGCAGCAGCGTAACACCTCAGCTGGGATCTGAAATTTTTCTGCAAACAGCGCACTCTCAACTCGAGGCGAAGCCCAGGCAGCTCAGCGGCCATGGCAGAGGAGCGCCGGTGGCTCGGCCGCGGAGGTGAGAAGGCGACATCGGCTCAGCAACAGAGGCGCGCCGGCAAGGCACAGCCGCGGCCGCAGAGGTGACGAGGGTGAGGGCGGTTTGGCACGCGGCAACGGAGGCAACCAGACCACGTGACGACGGCGAGTCAAGGCAAGCCCAAGGCGGCGGTTCAACCCCAAGACTAGTGACTCGGAGTCGGTTTGCAGAGAAACGGAGCGAGGGTGACTCGCAGGTCGGAGATTTGAAGCGACTCGGCACGAAGCCCTCCCGGTGACTCAGAGCAAGGCTGAAGCGGCGACGGCGGAGGTTGGCCGGCTCGCGGGCGGACTCGGCCCGCAGGAACGACGGCGCCTCGGAGTAGGCGGCAGCAGGTCGGTTTGACTCGGACGGAGCAACGACGCATCGACCACGGTGGGTCAACCACGGCAGAAGAGGATAAGGGCGCGGGTGCTGGCAGTAAACCGGTGCGCGTGGAAGGCGGCTCGTCCGGTGGAGCGGCCACGAGGAGGAAGGACGCAGTCGACGAGGCACGGAGGCATATGAGCCGGAGGCCGGGTCGGAGACGCGCAGGCCAGAGACCGGGACGGAGGCGGCTTTGCGCAGGCAGGCTCAGAAATGCTGCGGCGGAGACGGCAGGGCCGAAGCCGGCAGTCGCGGCGCAGATGCCCGATCGTGGAGCCCAAGATCAAGGAGTACTACTAATCCCATCAAGAATATGTGCGTACATGCATGCCTCACTTTTCCTTTAATTGATCCTTCCGTGGGGTCATGGTAGCAAGTACTAGTTGATGCCCTCGGGACTTGAACTGTGTCTAATCCGTAAATAGGCTCCAGAAGAATTGATAATCTTGGCTACTTAAACCGGCTCTCCTTCTTTCTGTAAACCGGACAAGCACTATTACCAATAGAAATTGTTCTGATCTACCCCAATTAGTCTCAGACTCGGCGGGTTATCATGGCCCTTGTAACGGGCGCTGTTGGGGATATTACTACTGGGCGTAAACCGGTCTATCTAGACCGGGTTAACTTCCTCAGTAGTTAAGTAAGTTAAAGTCCAAGAAGACAGAGGAGGGCTCAAGGCCCATGGTCGGCTCAAGGCCTGCAGCCGTAAACCGGCGTTAGTAGTTAACCTGTATTGTAAGTTAGGAATAAGAAGAGACCAAACCGGACACATCTATAAGCCGGTATTGGGACTCCGTAAGCCGACGAGATTCACCCGTGTATATAAGGGGACGACCCGGCGGCGGTTCGAGGACAACAGACAACAACTCGAGACATAGGCGAAGCTTGTTTACTCTCTAGTCATCGAAACTCCATCAATTCTATCACAACTAGACGTAGGCTTTTACCTTCATCGAAGGGGCCGAACTAGTATAAACTCTCTTGCGTCCTTGTGTCCGCTTTAACCCCTTCAAGCTAACCCGTCGCGATGGCTCCACGACTAAGTCCTTTCTCTAGGACATCTGCCGTGACAAAGCCATGACAGTTGGCGCCCACCGTGGGGCCATCGCACGATGGTTTCCGGTTCTTGGAGGGCCGCTTTGAAGGACTCGAGGGCTACGCTGTAGGCCGGATGACTAAGAGTCGTCGCGGCAAGCTCTACATCGACGACGCAGGCTGGGGCCCCGAGGCCGGCTCAATTGAGTACGGGTACCGGGTCCCCTTTGGTAGCATTCACGTTTTTATTGGCAAGATCAGTGAACCGGGCCCTGAGCCGGACATCTGCACCGACCTCGTCGAGACGGCTCAGCGTGCGCAATCCGCCCGGGTTAAACCGGCCATGAAGCGTGCCTTCGTGGAAGTCATCCATGGAGGAAGTTATGAGGACGGATCGGAATTTCGCGGGGCGACTGTCGTTTGTTCCGGTGATGAATCTTCGACCGGAGAAACCGAATCTCTTTGTCAGCTACAAGATGGCCGGATTGGGAGCTGTTCCGATGGCGACAGTATTCCGGACCCCTCGGATCTGCCCAACCGGGTTGGAATATTCATGGCCGGAACACAAGCAGCGCTTCATTCTTCGACAGCTGCGGCAACGATCTCCGGTTCAGCAGCGGCGACGACTGCTGCGGCAGGAGGCCCTGTGTGCCCGCCGGCTCAGGTTCTATCAGAACTATTTGATGCGTTGGCTGTGCTTATGGCGGAAGTTAATCCGTCAGATCAGGACGTTCACAACACGGAGATTGCAAAGGTAAAGGAACAGATCACCCAGGCCAAGGCGGATCTGGCTGCTGAGGACACCAGGATGGCCGCAGAGCGGGCCGCTTTAGACGCACATGCCTACAGGCTTATGTTGGACCAGAGCGCGTCGCATGAAGTCATGAGGAGGAAGCACCGATCCCGCTTACCTCCGGTTTTCGAGGCCAGAGACCTTTTCAACACTAGAAGACCAAGAGCCGGCAATCCGCTGGAGGGGAACCGGGCAGAAGCCCCTGGGACCGGTGCACCGGTTCAGCCTCGTCAGATGGACCCACCTCGTCAAAACACCGTTATACCTCAGGATGCTTTAACACCTCCGGGTCACTACTCCAACCCAATGGACAATTTTGTTGCCGCTACTGCACGGCTGGAGGCCATTCCAATTCAAGGTGACTCGCCGCAGGAAGTAGAGACGCGACGGGTCAAGGAACTTCTGAGGACAGCTTTGGACCAACAGGAAGCGTACTCGTACAGCCGCGACCGGATCCACTCGACCTCCCGTCCAAGCCAGAGCTATAGCAGACATATGGATGAACCAGCAGTGTCGAGTAATGAACGACGTGGAGCACCCCGTGGCAATAACCCGACGGGTGGTGCTGATGACGCTCAGGAAGTGGTGAACCGGGCCCGAGCGCGCAAGGAGGCCGAGTTAGCCGCACAGCATCAGGCTCGGCAGCTCACGCCGGTTCGTCCAACCATCTCGATCGAACCTGGTGTTACTTCTAGTTCTTTGGGGGTGCATTGCCTTATCCCCGCTTTACGCAACGTGCGTCTGCCCAAGGATTTCAAAGGCCCGCGCAAGGTACCAAATTACACGGCGGATCAACCTCCAGAAACATGGGTGGAGAGCTATGAGATGGCCATGGAGATGCTTGATGTGGATGACATGGCGTGTGCGAAATACTTCACCATGATGCTTGAAGGAACGGCCTGTAGTTGGTTAAAAAGCTTGCCAGCTAATTCTATCAGTTCATGGGCCCAATTACGAGCCCGGTTTATCAGCAATTTCAAGGATACCTGTAAACAGCCTATGTCGATAGTGGACTTAGCTGCATGCGTCCAGGAGGAAGGAGAATCAACGACTCATTGGGTGCACCGGGTTTCACAAGTGTTACACTCCTCAGACCGCATCAACGCTGACACCGCAGTATTAAACCTAGAAGGCAACTGCCGGTTTGGGCCCCTGAAGTTGAAATTGGGACGGATGAAGCGTCATTGCACCGACATGGGGACCCTCATGGCCGCTTTGGTGAAATATACTGATTCTGATAGTACCAAGGATCCCGAATCTGATGATGACAAGACAGGGAAAGGGAAGAAGAACAGCAGCTCCAAAGGTCAGCAGCATCACTGGGTAGGCAATGGCGGAGGAGGCAAGCGTAAAGCGGATGGTAACATGGACTTTGTGGCTAATACCAACGCACAGGACAATGGCCAGCGACGCAAGGGTAGGCCGAAAAATCGTAATGGAGCACCCAACCCTAACCCAAACCGCCTAAACTATCTGCTAAGCCAGCCCTGTCCAAGACATGGGACAAAGGAGGCGCCAGCAAACCACCTTTGGAAGGATTGCTTTATTATGCAGGAGTTCAAGAATTCTAATAATTTCCGGTATGATCACGAATCTGGCGGTGGCTCAGGATCCGGGCCGGGTTACGGTGGAGGAAGTTCCGGTTCAGGATTTAATGGTAATCCGGGCGGACATAATGGTCAAAATAGTCAGAACAATCAGGGTGGTTACAACCAACAGCAGCAACAGTCAGGTTACCAGAGCAATCCAAAGCAGTTGAGTAGTGGGCAGTACCATGTCTTCACCACTAGTTTGGACAAGCGATACCGGAAGGTTCAGAGGCGGGCAGTCAACTCTGTTGAACCGGCCATACCCCGTTATCTACGTTGGTCTGAACAACCAATCATATGGAGCAGAGAGGATCACCCACCCCAGGTCGATAATCCGGGTCAGTTGGCTCTGGTGGTGGCGCCTCAGGTGGGAGGTTATAAGTTCACCAAGGTGCTCATGGACGGAGGGAGCAGCATTAACATCCTGTACTATGAGACCTTCCGCCGTATGGGACTAACAGATAAGAATCTCAAACCGTCTAATACAGTATTCCACGGTGTAGTGCCTGGCAGATCAGCATATCCCATTGGTAAGATAGGTCTGGAAGTGGCCTTTGGGGATGATCATGATTCCAGGTCGGAGACATTGACGTTTGAAGTGGTGAAAATCTAAAGTCCATATCATGCCCTGTTTGGGCGACCGGCATACGCCAAGTTTATGGCTCAGCCCTCTTATGTGTATTTGCAGCTCAAGATGTCGGGTCACAAGGGGACAATAACGGTTCACGGAAGCCACAAAATCGCTTTGGAATGCGAGGAAGGAGATGCGGCTTATGCAGAGTCGGTTTGTGCCACCGAGGAGTTGAAGTACTATAAAGACAATGTTGATCCGGCGGACATGACTCCGTTGAAGAAGCTAACTACGGAGCATGATCCGGCCCTGAAGTTCAAATCGGCAGCAGAAACTAAGCTTGTTGACTTCGTACCTGGCGATTCATCTAAGCAGTTCAGCATCAGTGCCGACTTGGATCCGAAATAGGAAAGCGCGCTCATCGAGTTCATCCGTGAGAATCGGGACATTTTTGCATGGAAGCCCTCCGACATGCCAGGTGTACCGAGGCAACTCGCTGAGCACACACTTAATGTGGATCCTAAATATAAACCGGTGAAACAGTTCCTCCGCCGGTTTAACGAAGAAAGACGCAAGGCGATTGGAGAAGAGGTAGCCAGGCTCTTAGCAGCTGGCTGAATTGTTGAAGTTTTTCACCCTGAGTGGATTGCCAATCCGGTGCTGGTCCTCAAGAAAAACGGCACCTGGCGCATGTGTGTGGATTACACAGATCTTAATAAAGCTTGTCCAGCAGATCCTTTTGCCCTCCCCCGTATTGATGAAATTATTGATGCTACGGCAGGTTGTGAGCGTTTAAGTTTTTTGGATGCGTATTCTGACTATCATCAGATCAAAATGGCAGTTAAGGACCAGGAGAAGACAACATTTATAACTTTCTTTGGAGCCTTCTGCTATGTGTCTATGCCCTTCGGGCTCAAGAGTGCCCAGGCAACTTACCAACGGTGTGTATAAAATTGTCTTCACAAACAGATTGGCCGTAATGTACATGCTTACGTGGATGATATCATGGTTAAATCCAGGGAGAAGGAGACTCTGATTGATGATTTGAAGGAAACCTTTGATAACCTGAGAACATACAAGATGATGCTTAATCCGGACAAGTGTGTCTTTGGTGTACCGGCGGGCAAACTATTGGGTTTTCTAGTGTCCAACAGGGGAATTGAGGCTAATCCGGAGAAGATCACGGCTATCACCTCCCTGGCTAAACCGAAGTGTATCAACGATGTTCAACGCCTGGCAGGCCGGATTGCTGCGCTAAGCCGGATTATCAGTCGCCTGGGTGAGAAGGCAATCCCTTTGTATCAGATGTTGAAAAAGACGGATCAGTTTGTCTGGAGTTCTGCTGCTGATGAAGCATTTGAGGACTTAAAGCAGCAATTGGCCAATCCGCCTGTGCTCGCCGCTCCCATTGACAAGGAGCCATTACTGCTATATGTTGCTGCTAATGTTCGGGCGGTCAGTGTAGCTATTGTAGTGGAGCGAAAGGAGGCAGGTAAGGAGCATCCGGTTCAACGTCTTGTCTATTATATCAGCGAGGTGCTCATTGAGTTCAAGTAAAGGTATCCGCATTGGCAGAAGCTGGTGTATGGAGTTTTTATGGCAAGCCAGAAGCTTAAACAATATTTCCAAGGGCACTCAATTACGGTGGTCAGTTCTGCTCCTTTGGGAGATATCATCCAGAACCGGGAAGCAACTGGCCGGATTGCAATGTGGGCCATAGAGCTGGGGCCGTACGGTTTGAAGTATGTGCCTCGGACATCGATTAAGTCTCAAGCACTTGTTGATTTCATAAGTGATTGGACAGAAATGCAAGCACCCGAAGAAAAGCCGGATCATACGTATTGGACCATCCATTTTGACGGATCCAGGCAGTTGGAAGGCTCGGGGGCTGGAGTCGTATTAACTTCCTCACGAGGTGATAAGTTTTGTTATGTTCTCCGTTTAATATTCCCTTCTACTAACAATGCAGCTGAGTATGAAGCCTTGCTCCATGGTCTCCGGATGGCTAAGGAGATGAATCTAAGTCGAGTTAAGTGCTTCGGTGACTCGGACCTTGTGGCTCAGCAAGTGTCTGGCACTTGGGACTCCAAGGACCCACTCATGGCAGCATATCGTCGTGAGGTGGATACTGTCACAGGTTATTTCAAAGGCTATCAGGTGGACCACGTGGACCGGCGGAAAAATGAAGCGGCAGACGCTTTAAGCCGGCTGGGCTCTCAGCGCAAACCGGTCCCACCCAATGTTTTTCTGGATGTGCTGCACAACCCGTCGGTCAAGATCCATGGTGAAGAGGATTTGGCTATTCCTGATCCAGAGGCTCAATTGGTGGCGGCTCTTCATGTTATTCCAGATTGGACTCTTCCTTACCTGGCGTATAAGAACCGGGGTGAGTTGCCAGAGGATGAGATTCTAGCCCGACAGATAATCCGGCGATCCAAGTCCATGGCTATCATCAACGGCGAGTTGCATCATTGCAGTATATCAGGAGCTTTTCAACGCTGCGTGTCTCCTGAAGAAGGTCGTGAAATTTTGCGTGAGATCCACGAAGGAGATTGTGGTCACCACGCCGGTTCAAAGTCTCTGGTGGCTAAAGCGTTTCGCCATGGTTTTTATTGGTTAACTGCTCATGCTGATGCGGAGGATCTGGTCAGACGATGTGATGGTTGCCAAAGGTTTTCAAGGCATGCTCATGTACCAGCTCAAGAATTGAGAATGATTCCAATTACTTGGCCATTTGCGACTTGGGGGCTGGATATGGTTGGGCCTTTCAAAAGGTCCAAAGATAAGAAGGCCCACCTCCTGGTGGCGGTTGACAAGTTTACAAAGTGGGTGGAGGCAGAATCTGTTAGCAAGTGTGATGCGGCCACGGCAGTTCAGTTCATCAAAAAGGCGATTTTCCGATTTGGCTTTCCGCACAGTATTATCACAGATAATGGTACCAATTTGTCCAAAGGTGCTACGAAGGAGTTCTGCGAACGGGAGCACATCCGGCTCGACGTTTCATCAGTGGCACATCCACAGTCCAATGGTCAAGCAGAAAGAGATAATCGAGAGATCTTGAGAGGCATCAAGCCCCGGCTCATGGTTACTTTGCAGAGAACGCCGGGTTGTTGGGTAGAAGAATTACCATCTGTGTTATGGAGCATCAATACAACACCCAACAGATCAACAGGATACACACCGTTCTTCATGGTTTATGGATCAGAGGCGGTTCTCCCCAGTGATATCCGTCACGATTCACCTCGTGTCACGGCTTATATTGAAGCGGACAACGAGACAGCACGGCAAGATGCTTTGGACCGGTTGGATGAAGAGCGTGACATCGCAGCCGCCCGATCGGCGATTTACCAGCAGGATCTTCGTCGTTATCACAGTCGCCGGGTTAGAACCAGAACCTTTCAGGAAGGAGATTTGGTGCTTCGGCTCATCCAAGATCAGACTGATATGCATAAGCTATCGCCACCTTGGGAGGGGCCTTTCGTGGTCAGCAAGAATCTGCACAACGGGTCGTACTATCTGATCGATATTCGAGAGCATAAGGACTCATGTACATCAGAGGAGGAGACTAACAGGCCGTGGAATATAGCTCATCTTCGGCCTTACTATACCTGAGCCATTGGCTATACTTATGTACATATTACGACAATGTATATATTATGACTAAATATAATAAACCGGAACCTCAGCTAAAGCGGGGTATCTGTTCTTTTACATCATGTGAGGTTACACGGAGTTGCTCTAAAGCGGCCTCCGGTTTACCCCTTGAGTTCGCTTTGCTAAAAGCATCGTGTTATATCACTTGGAGGATTGGTCGTGTCCGAACCAATACCATGCCTCTTGATAGGCGAGAGCCACCAGATCACTTGGGGACTTGGTCATGTCTGAACCAGTCATGCCTCTTGATCGGCCTAAGGCCACAAAATCACTTGGGGCTTGGTCGAACCCGAACCATGACCATGCCATTTGGTCGGCATAAATGCCACGGTTTCATTTGGGGACCTGGCTGACTAGAACCATAGTTACACCTAACGGGAGCTTGGTCGTGTTTGGCCATGGTAACGCCATTTGATCAGCTTAAATAAACCTTTTTTGACAAACGGTTTTGTCATTGCTTTTACTTCACACTTTTCTTTGAAGGGGGATTTTTGCTTTTCATTGTGTTTTTTAAACTGATAAAGTTTTTTTTAACCAATCAGTTGACGGAACACAGTTCACGTCAATCCGGAGACTATTTGTCCGGTTTGATCCTTGTTGTTAACATCCTTTTATGGAGTAACACGGTGTTTATTATAACCCGGCACGGTTTACATGGTAAACCAGTGTCATATATATATACAGGAGCTGTTATCTCCTCCAACAGTGTGGGTTTGCAAAACTCCGCTTCAAGATTGGCCAAGCCAACTTCACGCTCAATGATGGCAGGTATTATGTATCTCAAAAATTTGATCATATACTTAAAATTTTGTTTTGATTTCATATATGCAGACATCATATTCCGCCTGACGGTACAACCGCGGTGGCACTTGACGAATTTTTCATTTCAGAAAGTGTTTTGGAAAGTTCATTACCACAGGAAGAACAAATTATGCACGAAGGCATATCAACATCAAAGGTATCAGCTAGCCTATTACAAGGCAACATGGTGCCCATAATAATATAATTGTTTTTCGCAAAGGAGAGGCAGTTTAAAACCGGCTTCCGGTTCAAGTTTGGTCACCAGCCTGGCCTGATGGTTGTGGGTCATCCTGCGCCGCTTCAGCCTCCGTTTCTCTACCCAGTGGCTGGAAATCCACAGTTGTCCAGTCGATTCCCATTAATGCTTGAAAAACAGCTTTTTCATGGATCAGCAATGACGGGTCAATATCGGGAGCGTAAGTATGCTTACGGATTGGAGGGATTAGATTTTCCGATTCATGGATTGATGCAGCTATTCGCTTGTTCTGACTGTCATATTGGGCTTGATAATGAGACAGGTCTGCTTCCTCAGCCAGTTGACAAGCTAGCGGACGTACCTCCCGGTTTATTGCTCGCAGATCCGCTTCGCCAAATTCTGACCCATCTTCCTTCAAGCTGAGATAGCCCTGAGCCGCTTCAATAGGATCAAAATCCGGCACCCAGGCTTTTGCCCGGATTAAGGCATTGATTGCACCGGTTCAAGCAGCAGATTTCTTCAGCTCTTCAACCCGGGCAGGAAGCACTGACAGTTTCATCAGAGTATCTTGAATCAAAGTGGGCGCCGGTTTGTTATGAGATGCGGTACAGATGATCCGCTGGGCACCAGTATACAATTGTTCAACCAATGTATAGGCGGCTTTTAGTTTCTTCCGCATATCTGACCCCAAGTGACCAATGCGTGTCCCTGAAATACCATAAAGGGTTAATAAACCGGCGACTCTGTCAGAAGGCAGAGCCAATTCAGAAGGCAAACTGGCTTACCAAAGATAGCAGTAGTCATGGCATGCACGTGCCGCTTTATGCTGGTTAGTTCATCCGCCACTGGTTTTAGTGCAGCCTCGGCATCCTCTGCTCCTTTGATCAAAGCGTACTTTTCAGTGGCCCAATCTGCCCGCTTCTTCTTGAAGCTCTCCTTAAGCTGTTCCATGGCGCTTAAAGCGCTGGCCAATTCCTCTTTTGCTTTGGAGGTTTCAGCCTGTTGGGTTTTCAGGTTTTCTTGGAGATTGATGACTTGGTTTTCTTTCGTCTTCAGCTCCGCCTGCATGCATACAGATATATGCTTCAACAAATCGGTATAAGGATTCAAGTACCAATCACATAACAAGTTATGCACTTAGCACTTGGGGGCTAATGCATATTCGGTCTTCATCTTTCAATTGCTTAGAAAGTCCCAAGATCAATACAAGTATTCAACTTGGCACTTGGGGGCTAATGGCTATTTGCTCGTATATATTCTGATGCGGCAATTTCAATTACTTAAAGTACCGGTTTAACTACGTTAAGTTGAACCGGCCCTTGGGGGCTACATCAGCGAATTTCAAAGCATCAAGATTTATATTGGTAAGTCCCGGTTTGAAAGAATATTACAAACCGGCCCTTGGGGGCTAGGAGAGTCAGCAAGAATGGAAGCATACAAGCAGGAAGGAGTATATGGAAGTTACCTCATATTTCTCTTTCATCATATTAACCAGACCGGCTTTATAGTCACGACTGGTATACAACCGGTTCAGATAGCCGGAATGGATATCTTGGGCGTTTAGAGCAGCATAAGTCGT
Source organism: Triticum urartu (assembly GCF_056163025.1). NCBI lineage: Eukaryota > Viridiplantae > Streptophyta > Magnoliopsida > Poales > Poaceae > Triticum > Triticum urartu. The sequence continues at coordinate 666,166,985 of NC_141877.1, read as the reverse complement.
CAGATCAGCGTTCCACTTGCCTTTGCCAAAGGCAGCAAATTCTTCCTTGGCAGAACGTTTGGATAAAGCGACAGGATTGCTTGGCTCAGTATGGCCAGTGCCAGTAATGACAACCTCATCATCCTGGGTACCGCCGGTTTGCACTGGGGTTGTTGGCTTGTTAGTAGGTTTTGCTGGACCGGTGGAACTTTCAATCCAGATGGAACCTGTGGGTTGATTGACAGGACCTGAGGCGTCAGTAGGTCTCTCTTCAGCAATAAGATCATCGTCCTGCTGCGGTGGATCGTTGGGTATATCCTCAGGAATAGCCGCTTCAAGATTATGTGTCTTGCCTGGTTCAAGAATGACATCTTCTTCGGCCGCTTTGTCCAGGCGGGCCTTCTTGCTTGGCCTAGGTTTGGCCCTGAGAAGAATAACAAAATCAAATACAGCATATGTTCTAAGGCAATGTACTGCAAACATCACAATAAGTATAGCTTACCCAAGCACCGTTTTGAGCGGTGGGAGCTGAGTAGCCGATGACTCGCCAGAATATGAGTGGGAAGTAACCTGGTAATCGGAGTCAGACGGATTAAGAGGTTGACGAAAGCAGCCCGCTTTAGGACAAGCACTGACAAGCAAATTAGAGACCTCTGAATGGCGTTTTCGAACCGGACTGTTCGGTAAACCGGCGGAGGTAACTACCTGGCCGCTGTGCCGGGTGGTGCGACGAGCTTCGTGTTGTTGGGTCTTCATAAGAAGTTTAGGATCCAAATAAGCAAGAGGATGAGAAAATTTAAATTTCTGGTTTGCCTGACGGGTTTTTTGTGAACGCAAAGTTTCTGAATCGGAAAAGAGAATAATTACCTCTGCAACATCCGCGTGGCTGGCTTCGGCATCATCCTGACAAATATCATCATCAATAAAATGCATGAAAAATAAACCAAGTGAGTCAAGCTCTACCTCAAAGTCCGGATTATCCACCTCATCATCAGGGGCCGGATTAGAAGATGCAGTGGTTCTTTTCCTGTGGGCGGTCTTCTTCACAGCTTTAGTCTTTTGCCGGGTTGCTCTTTCCGGTTTGTCTGGTTTTTCTGGTTTCTCCTGCGGCAGTTTTTTGCTCCAAAACGGATCATTGCCCTGATTATGCAGACACTGATATTAAAAACAATGACCAGACATATCAATAACAGATTCAGCAAAGAGAAAAATCAAAGTCTTACAGCTGGCGGTTTGTTGGTGGCACAGAAGGGAAGCAGGCCGGTTCTAGCGTAGACGTGTTCCGGTTCATTCAGTATCTTATGCACTGCCTCTGTGATTTCTTCATCGGAGAGCTGGAGTTTTGAATGTCGCAGTGGGTCATCAACACTGTCAGTATACTCGCACATCAAACCGGAGCGCTGACTAAGGGGCAGTATGCTCCATGATATCCAACAGCGAGCGAGATCAACCCCTGTTAAACCGTTGGCCATAAAGACTCTGAGCTTTGACAGCTGGGGAGCATATTTGCTTCTTTCCTGGGCAGTCAATCTTTGAGGAAAAGGGTGTGTATTGCTGAGCCGCTCCGGACGAAAGCCAGGCAAGGGATTCTCACCAGCAGGGGAGGTGTCTTTGCAGTAGAACCATGTCTGATTCCACTCCTTGGGGTGACTGTGTAGCTTGGCGTGAGGGTATGTGACCTCTTTCCTTTTCTGAATCGCCATGCCACCCAACTCCGTATTAGAGCCATCGGTAAACTCAGTACGACGGTTTAGATGGAAAAGGTCTCTGAACAATTCCACTGTGGGCTCCTCTTGAAAGAACACCTCACAGAGCACTTGGAAGTGGCACATATTTGTAACAGAGTTGGGGCCAGTGTCTTGCGGATGGAGTTGGAAATCGGCTAAAACATCCCGGTAAAATTTAGAACCGGGCGGCTTAAAGCCCCGGGCTAAGTGATCTACGAAAACAACAACCTCTCCTTCTCGAGGTGTGGGAGGTCATTCTTTGCCAGGAGCCCTCCAATGGATGGTATCTTTGCTGCCTAAAGCGCCAATCAGGACTAAATCGTCCAGTTGATCCTCTGTGACGCGAGAAGGAACCCAATTGCACTCATATACTTGCTTGGCCATGATGGAATCTACAAGGTAGAAGATCCCGGTTCAAAAATGCATTTGATCAAGGTACGTTGGTATGGGCACTGTTAAACCGGAGACAGAACTATCTGAACCGGAGTTTCATGAAGCAACCAACATCTGGCGGTTCAATAAGGGGACTAATGGCATATACCGGTTTGGAAAATTTTCTATAAGGTTAAACCGCCTGATCTAAGCATTGAAAAGCTGAGATTGCGTATGGACAAGTACGCACAAACAGGTTTCACAAGATTTCTTTACAGCATTGGATCTAAAGCAAGTTCAGAGAAGAGATAAATACTTAGAGGTTCAAAGGAGCAGTACCGAACCAATGAGCAAAACGTTCATATAGACCCATGGTTTGAGATGCATAAGTAAAGGCGAAGGTCAAACAACTATCATTGCACAGAATAAAGATTTGCGGATTCATCTAAAGATCTATTGTATGAGCAAGAGGCAGACGATGAACACTGAAGAACTGCGAAACCCTAGGCCAGATCTGTGGGGGAAAAGATAGAAGATTTACCGGAGCTGAGGAAGATGCGGAAGGTTGCCGCGATGTTCTGGTGCGCTCAGGTTGATGCAGCAGCCAAGGATGAGGCAGAGGTTGACGGCGGCGGCGGAGCTCCGAGGCTGGCGACGCGAGGAAGATGAAGAAGGCACGGAAGGAGAAAAGAAATAACCCTTCGGTCCTATTTATAAGGCGAAAGAACATGAGTTAGGCGTGACAATCAAGGGGCCACAAAACGGAGCTGTCGCCTCGATTTCCGCCGATCTATTAAACAAAGAAGCATAATGGATAGCTTCGTTATGACAGGTGACGTCACTCCGGTTTACAGCAATCAGAGAATATGACATCATGGCGGTTTACCAATTTATAAGAAGATGTTGAAGATGAAGCTTTTATTAAAGGATTGACATGAACCCGTTCAAATCAATCTGGGGCCTAATTTTGGGGATATTACTACTGGGCGTAAACCGGCCTATCTGGGCCGGGTTAACTTCCTCAGTAGTTAAGTAAGTTAAAGCCCAAGAAGACAAAGGAGGGCTCAAGGCCCATGGTCGGCTCAAGGCCTGCAGCCGTAAACCGGCGTTAGTAGTTAACCTGTATTGTAAGTTAGGAATAAGAAGAGACCAAACCGGACACATCTATGAGCCGGTATTGGGACTCCGTAAGCCGACGAGAGTCACCCGTGTATATAAGGGGACGACCCGGTGGCGGTTCAAGGACAACAGACAACAACTCGAGACATAGGCGAAGCTTGTTTGCTCCCTAGTCATCGAAACCCCATCAATTCCATCACAACTAGACGTAGGCTTTTACCTTCATCGAAGGGGACGAACTAGTATAAACTCTCTTGCGTCCTTGTGTCCTCTTTAACCCCTTCAATCTAACCCGTCGCGATGGCTCCACGACGAAGTCCTTTCTCTAGGACATCTGCCGTGACAAAACCACGACAGGCGCTGAACCTGCAACCCTAATTTTTTGACTGTTCGTCGGACGTCTTCTACACCAGCTGTTCTTCATCCAATACATCGCGAACTTCTCAATCCCTGAGATGGATCCCTCCAAGAATCTCCACACCACCGTGCGCAGGCCCCACGGTGGGCGCCAACTGTCGTGGATTTGTCACGGCAGATGTCCTAGGTGTCAGGACTTAGTCGCGAGGCCAACGCATCTATGTGATAGCTTTAGAGGGGTTGAGCGGGACGAGAGACGCGATGTTTTACCCAGGTTCGGCCCCTCACGGTGGAGGTAAAAGCCTACATCCTGCTTCATTGATATTGATGATGATGATGATCACGGTGACAAGAGTGCTCTATCTCGAGAGCTATTGTCTAAACCTAACTTGTCCAACTTGTGGAACTTGTGAATCTTGTCCCTTTTGTGGAGCCCTGCCTCTCCTTATATATGTTGGAGGGGCGGTTTACATGTGGAGTCCTATTAGGATTAGGACTAGTCTATCTCTAATACAAACCGGATATAAGTCCAGGTCTTAACTCCTTGTAAGACAAATATTCCTCATGCCTTTCCTCTTAAACCGGCCCACCATTAAACGTGAACTGGCCTTCTGGGCCTTGGGCCTTGTCATCCGTCTGTCCCGTACCTCGCCGGATCACCAGTGAGTCATAATGACCAGGTGGGTTGCTTGTAAACCGTCAGGTCAGGGCGGGTCGCCAGTAACTCGCCAAGTGTCAGCGGGGTCTTCAGATAAACCGCCAAGTCCGGCCGGGTTAACTTCCGGCCGGTTTACACCGCGGGGTATATCCCCGACAGTTAGCGACCTTGATCGTCGCCAGCTTGTCTTCACGAGCTTTCTTGAAGTGGACTCGCACCAAGGATAGAGCCACATCAGCACCACACCGGGCGGAGGACTTCTTCCATTCTTGCACTTGGTCAGGGATCTCACTGAGTCGAGCCATCAGGGATTCCAGGTCAGCTTGAAGCTTCGCCCTTGGCCAGAGCAATGAGTCAACTCGTGAGACTGCTTCCTTCAGACGTGTGAGGTAGCTTGTGACCCCGGCGACACGAGACTCCAGTCGGAGCACGTTCATTGCAATTTCGTCGCAAACTGGAGAAGCGATAGGGTCCAAATCCGTCTCGACCCTTCCAGTTTCCTCGTCAAAGTCTTGGCAGAATTCTGCGGTCAAAAAATTAGTGAGTCGACTAGACAAGGTTCATTTGCAAGCATCAACACAGTCGGGTTGAAAGGAGTACCTTCCAGCATCAGATAGAGCTTCTTGGCAAGGGTTCTCAGATAAGCTTCCATGTCATTCATCTTGTGGACCGCAGACTCCAGCTTTTCATTCACGACAATCTTGTCCTTCTTCAGATGACTCACTTCTTGGTTGGACTCATTGAGGCAGGACTTCAGTTTGTTCACCTCCCCATCCAGCGCTCCGACTGAAGCCAGCTTCTGGTCTGCAAGGGCAGTTTTATCTTGGGCATCCTTCTGCGCAGCGGCGAGGTCCGAGTCCTTCTCTAGAGCCAACTTCATTTTCTCTGCAAAAGAAGCAATCGAATCAAATAAGAGATCGAAGAAATATATTGAAAGACAGTCGACAGGCAGTTACCTTCCATACCAGCAGCTTCATCTTGAGCTTTCTTCAGATTCTGCTGGGCCAATTCCAAGTCGAGGTTGAGTTGCCTCTGCTTCTCCTCAAGTTCAGCAAACTTGAAAATGAGAGTACAAAACTTCTGCAGAAGGCAAAAGACATGTCAATCGGCACGATCAAAGGTTGTTTACTTCCGAGTAGATAAAACCTAAAGAGTTCACTTAAGACCCCAGCCGACTGCACGCAGTCGACTGTGGTCTCGGGGACTACGCCCAGCGGGTGCACTTGGCGTGCCCCCGCTGATTCAGACCCAACTCGACCGGCCTGCCCAGGTTAAAAAAAGAGAGAAAGAACTCAGACCCCAGTCGACTGCCAGCAATCACTGCGGTCTCGGGGACTACACCCACTGGGTGCACATAGCGTGCCCCCACTGGTTCGAAGGAAAAAGAACTCAGACCCCAGTCGACTGCCAGCAGCAGTCGACTGCGGTTTCGGGGACTACACCCAGTGGGTGCACTTAGCGTGCCCCCACCGGTTCAGATGCTACTCTCCCAGACCGAGTGGATGAACGCAAATACCAAAGACAACAAAACACCCAATGGGTGTACAGATTCGACGCAAACAACATGAGATTGTATGGAAGAAAAATTTTCAGGTAGCATATCATGATAGAACAAGGTCAGTTGAAAAGTCTACTTACCTGGACATTGGCCCAGAGAGAAGCACTGGCGTCGTAGGTAGCCTGGCTATGCTCATGCACCGTCTTCATCCGCTCCATCATCACGTCAGCCTGACGGATGGCTTCCGCAGCCGCTTCTGATTGGTTGTCCGGAACGGGGTAGCTGGCGAAAAGGAGGGCAGACGACCCAGGTGTGGCAGCTTGGAGCTCCGTGGCGTGGAGTTGGACGACTGAAGGAATCACCGGTGCAGTCGACGGGGCGGGGTGCTCACTCGACAAGGGTGCAGCGAAGGTTACAGAGGCCCCGCCCGCGTCTTCAGATTGACGGACGGGAGGAGTTGTTGTTGGACCCAGCTGAGACATCCTGCCAGCTGCTACCTTTTTGCTCTTCCTAGGCTTAGGAGCCACATCTTCATCGTCATCTGGGAGATCGATGACATTGGGTGGAGCTGCAGGGAAGATCAGTCGACCCCAAGTGAACCACTAGAATGCAATCGACCAAGTAATCAAGAACAAGATCATAAGAGCTTTTACCTGGGTTGGAGGTAACCGTGTCTTCCATCTCCTCGTCTCGGTACTATTAAGAAGAGGTTCCTGATGTAGCAGCACTGCAAATGTCCGCACTCAGTTGGTTACGTTCTGTTGCTCGAATCGACGAAAAGAACAGGTCAGATGATTACCCGGAGATGGTGGGGACGGCCACTTTGATCCTGGGCAAAGCCTTTGGCAGTTTGGAGGAGGTGGCTTTCGGTGCTTTTGGCGTTGGAGGCAGCACAACCTTGGGCTGTTTCGGAGCTTTCTCAATCGGCGCTGGGGAAGGCGTTCGGGGGCACTTCGAAGATTGCCCACTCGGCGCGGTCGCCAGGTTCGGGGTGCTTGCCGGGTCGTGAGCGTGCTTGGATCTCCTCTCTCTGCGAGGAGGCGAGTCGACCTCTTCGTCGTCGCTCGAGTCGTCGCTCTCCTCGTCCTCCTCTGCATCCGAGTGCCACTCACCGCTCTCGCCCCCGCTCGCTCCTTCCTCGACGTCTTGCCCCTGCACTCCGTTGGGCATCGAGTACATGTCAATGAGGGCCTGAAAGGACAACGAGCAAAAGAAATTCAGCCGACCATTAACAAGGTGTCACACAAAGAATCAAGAAGATACTCGACAAAGCAGAGTCATACCTGTTCCGGCTGGCGCTAGTTGTCGAATGGAATCACCCTCCTAGACCCCCGGGGATTGTCTTTGTTGCTGGTGATTCCCTTCAGCCACTTCTCCAAAGTGTCTTCGCTGACGTCCTCCGGGTGGATCCGAGTGGAGTCCTCAAGCCCCGAGTACATCCACATTGGATGGTCACGGGCCTGAAGCGGTTGGATGCGTCAACTGAGAAAGACCTCCAGCAGGTCCATCCCAGTCACCCCGTCGCGGACAGGTTGGACGACCCGCTCGACCAACACCTTGACCTGTGCCTTCTCTTCTGGGACCACCTTCAAGGAGGAGGGCTTCTCCACTCGAGCTAGGGAAAAGGGAGGAAGTCCAGTCGACTGACCCGGGGTCGGATGGTCCTTACAGTAAAAGCAAGTCGACTGCCAGCCCCGGACTGAGTCGGGAAGGATCATCGCTAGGAAGGTGCTCTTGTTCCTCATCTGGATCCCCAGGCCCCCGCACATCTGGATCACGTGCGTCCTCGCATCACTCGGATTGGCCTTTTGACCGACTGGGAGCGGCAGGTGAAGATGTGTTTGAAAAGACCCTAGTGCGGTCGACAGCCCAAGAAGTTTTCACACATTGACACAAAGGCAGCCAGATAAACTATGGTGTTTGGAGTGAAGTGGTGGAGTTGAGCCCCGAAGAAGTTCAGAAAGCCACGAAAGAAAGGATGGGAAGGCAGAGAAAACCTGCGATCGACGTGGGTGGCGAGGAGAATGCACTCACCCTCCCGCGGCTGCGGCTCGGTCTCGTTCCCCAGGAGCCGCGCCGATTTTTGGGGGATCAGTCCCCCCTCCACCAGGTCGTTGAGGTCGTCCTGGCTAATCATCGAGCGGATCCAATCGCCCTGGATCCAGCCCGGCGGCAGGCCGGATCTTGACGAAGATCTGCCCCGACTGGTCATCTTGCCCTTCGCCTTCGCGGTTGCCTTCTTCACGCGCTCCAGCGTCACCGTCTTCTCCTTTCCCATGGCGGCGGATCGAGTTCGAGCGAGGTTTCGATGCAGAGAGCGGATGCGTGCGCGGCGGAGAGGTCTGAGGAAGAAGAAAGATAATGGGAGCGCACGGTGCAAAGACCCGGTCTGGTACCTTTTATAAGGTCATTCCCCGAGTGACTGACTGGTAGGCCCAGACGATCTAAACAAATCCTGCAATAGTCGCGCGCGCAATACGTGGCGAAAAAGGTGGCGCGGAGATCGAGGCGACCTGCCTAATCCGTCCCGATTACCACGACCTCACCCGTCCGGCGCGCTTCCCAAAATTCGAATACCACGAAATCCGCGGAGAGCAGAGACTTGTCAGGCTGAAAACATCCTCCACATTATCATTCGGAATTCTACCGTGAAAATTCACTCGACAAAAGCCAGGAATGGACCAAGGCGACTGAAAAAGAAGTTGTCGTTGTCTCCTCAGTTCATGGCTCCAGAACAAGTTATACTCGCAGCATGAAGAATGAGTCAGAAGTGTTCTCAACTCCTTCTCCACTCAAACCCTGATCCATTCGGGGCTAATGACGAAGCTATGTACCTAGGGTAGGGTCATGGATCTGTCCAAGATACCCTCCCCAAGGACATCTCTAAAAGAACCAGAAGCAGTCGAAGAGAAATCACCATCCACTCGACCATAAAGCCATGTTTCACTCGACAGTCTTGAAGACACTCGACCATGCGAACAACCACTCGGCTACCAGAAGATGGGAAGCAACTCATTCTGCAACGGTCAAGCGTTAAGTCATAGCTTTAATAATCATTTATAGCACTTTACTTCGGACGTTACCAGTAACGTTCCTCCTTTATGAACATTGAACCATGCGTAACGGAGGGGAGCTGGGGTCCTGGCGCACTCTATATAAGCCACCTCCCTCCTCTGGGACAAGGGTTCAGACCCTCTGTAATTCACACGCATATATCCAGTCGGCCGCCTCCGGGCTCCGAGACGTAGGGCTGTTATTTCCTCCAAGAAGGGCCAGAACTCATAAAACTCGCGTGTACAACTCCTGCATAGCTAGGATCTTGCCTCTACATACCTACCCCCTATTCTACTGTCGGATCTAGAACCACGACACTCACTTCAACAGATGATTTAGATTTGAAAAGTTTACATCTTCACCTATCGGAGATGTAAAATACAACACATCGAGTTGCAAATTTGCATCTCCACCAGTAGGAGATGTAAAAATGGTGTCACGTGCCAACTGCCCCACTGCCTTCAGTCGGCTTCCACCTGCCCACCTTCGACCCCACCGCGATTTCGCCCGTCTGTCCCCTGCCGCCTGCCTTGACGGAGTACCGACGGCTGTCCCCCGTAGCCGCTGATTCGATTTCAATCGCCGCTTCAAATCGAAGCTTCGACGAATGTCCAGCTGCCGCAATGGCTTCCACGGCGTGGTCATGGGTAGGCTGAGCTTGTTCCTAGCCTCGACACCGCCGGAGGAAGGGGAGGCGCGCCACACCGCCCGCCTGATGACCGCCGTTCTTCCCACCGCGCGAAGCCGGCTGCCCGCAGCGCCGAGCTCGCGTCGCCCATCCGAAACTTCTCTACCGCCACTATGCCACTCCTCCTCCTCTCTCCTTCTCGAATCGCCGCTCCACTGCCGCAGCACCGCCCCTGCTCCATCGCCCCGATCCGCGCTGTCGTTGTTCTGATTCACCACCCCTGCCGCCCTCCGACGCTCCTCTACCGCCCCTATGCCGCTCCTCCTCCTCTTTCTGCCTCCAATCGCCGCTCCACTACCGCCGCTACTCCGTCGCCCCGATTCGCGTTGCCGTCATTTCGATTCACCACCCCTGGCGCCCCTCTGGTGCTCCTCCACTGCCGCCACGTGCAGCAGCCGCCGCCCCGACTCGTGTTGCACCGCCGCCGTCCCCATTGCCGCTGCCTACTAGTTTTTACATCTCCATTTTGCATCATCTATTGGAGTTTCTTTTTACATCTCCAATATACATCATCTGTTGGAGTTGCCTCTTTTTCAAGATGTAAAAAGAACCTTTTAAAGATGTAAATTTTTATATTTTCTGTTTTACATCTTCAAATTAGCATCTTCTACTGAAGATGCTCTAACTATACCATCTATCTATCTTGATCGTTATCCGGTTGAGAGGGACAGGTAGGGATTCGGTTCGCCGTCACCAACTAACCCAAAGCATTGGCGATTAGCGTGATTGCTTGTTTCATCAGTGCTCTTATGCACCCAATAATCATCCACGTACGCACATACGCACGCCCTAAACAAGTCACACCTAACTGCTTAATCTACGGAAAACAATAGTCAGAAGTCACTTGTGCCAACAATATATATAGTAAGTACGACTGAACAGCTGATCAACAACCGCATCACATAATAATACTCCTACCAGCGCTAGAAATAGACTGCTGATGGCCTCCTAGCTTGCTAGTTAAACCCCCTGTTGATTAACGAAAAGCTCACTGTTTGCAAGTAGCGATCGATCATATCTAGCTTCCTCATAAGAAAATAAAAGCGCTCCCTGTGCTGCCAACTAACACGGGTTGCTCGCACACGGAAAGGCATCTACCCAAGATCTCGTATCACTCGCAACTTGCAAATACGTCTTCCCTGCCCACTGCTAGCTTAATCAGTTGACACTTGCCAGTGCAGTTGGAGAACATTATAACAACAAAAATTGCTGTCATTATTAGTTTACATCAGGGTTGCATTATTTGGTCCACGGTACCTGCACTACAATTCATGGCCGGAAAACCAGACAAAAAATAAGAATGCTGTGTAATATCAGTTTCATGAAATTGAAAACTGGGCCCTTTATGTCCCCAAGTTCGATTTTTTTTTTCACAAAAATAACATTTTGACCATGTTTTCGTTCAACAGTTACTCCTAATCCCTCTGGTTGAATATATAAATCGGGCATGGATTTTTAAGTCTTCACTTTGACTAATAAAACATGTGCAATATACCACAAGTATATTTTTGTTGTCGTCGGGGCGGGCGGGGGGGGGGGGGGGGGGGGGGGAGGGAATATAACATGTATTTACCTAGTGAAATTATGGAACTAAGAATCTGTGCCAGACTTACAAAACCCAACCGGAGATTATTGGCATATCCATTTTAGATAAGATTGGCGCCATTTGATTTGTATTCTGAAGAACTTTTTTGGTCAAATATTTATGCAAAAAAATTTGAAACCAAATATGGAGAAATCTACTTCCTTACCTGTAGTAAGTGCAAAGTCCATATTATTGCCAAAAATCATTAAACAACATCCCCCGGCAAATTAATGAATCATTGAAAGCAAGTAGCACCTTAAATTGGATCAACAAATGACCATTCAGAATAGTGGCCGTCTAGATCAGCAATTAATGCAGTAATCTCTTTTTCCAAAAATAAGTTATGCTAGATGACCTACGTCTCGTGAGAGAGAGGCGACCAGGGAGAGTCCCAGCAAATCCCCGGTCATCGCCGGCGAGGGCGTGGATCCTTGCCTCCTCCGCTCAGCGCCAGCGGCAAGAGGAGGTGGGGACCCCGATCCTCTACTTCTGGCGTGTGGGAGGGTAGGAGTAGTTCCCATCGGCGTCGGTTTGGAGAAGGTTTCAGAGGTGATTTGGTGCTGGCATACGAGCAATGTTCTTTTCCCGTCAATATGCGCATCGGGCGGTGCTGTGGGTCCTTTTGAGTTTCCCCTTCTACTTCGGCGTTGCGACGGCGAGTTTCCCATTGGTGGTGTGGAGGTTGGGCCCTGGTGTGCTTGTGGGGGTGGATCTCTTCATCTGCGCAAAGATTCGTCTGCGTTGGTTGTGTCTCCGGTGTGTTCTTCCCCATGGCCGTGGTTGAAGACTTCCTGTCTGTCATGGCTGTCTACACGGGTGTTGGCTCCGGGAGGAGTGGCAGTGACGGCGGTGTGCCCTCAACCCGCTCTGGTATGCGTGGTCTTCGCCGGTTGGTATGTGGATCTTGTTGCAAATTTATTTACTTTCAGGTGCTTTGTACTACATCTGAGTTTTCAATATAGTCCTGAGGGCCAAAAACTTTTTATACTACTAGAGCCAACTGTTTGGCCGAGCATTTAGATGGAACCAAATAGACAAAGATGTAATATAGTTAACATTATCTTATTTCGTCTCAATAAACATTATCTTATTCATAATAAATGTGCGATATGGGAACGAACTGTTGCAGAGCATCAGGTACCATACCACAGGGGGTGCAAAAATAAACCTCAAATGAAACGATGCCATGCCTTTGCCATATAAAAGAATACGAAAATGATGCTACGGAGGTTGCGCATGTGCGAGTCCAATTTAAATCTCTATTTCTAATGGAGCAGTTGGTAGTCTCGTTTCCAGATTTTTTTCGTCCCATCTCCTATAATTTTTTTGGTACCTCCTCCCATCTTCGCTGGTTTTTTTTCATAGATTTTTTTTCGTTTCCTTCTGCCACTTCATCGGTTTATTTTTGCATCATCCTCTCAAACAACGAAAGAAATCTGAACAGATCAGAACTTTCCATACTGGCACAAATTATTTAGTAATGTAAAATCAATCACGAACAATCTCTAAATATCAAATCTAAATTAATTAACCTTACCTTAAATCACTCAATCACATTAATTAGAAAACAAATAATTGATTTTCAGAAAAATCGATCAATCGCATTAACCTTACCTTAACTCACGAATGGTAATCAATCTTGAAACAAAGAAAACAATACATTGATGGAGCAGTAAATAAAGTCCCTTTCTTATGACATGTATATGATCTTCCCTCCCCTCTCTGTTGTCGAGCGTTCTTGATTCTCGAGGCCGATGCTTGGGCTGCGTCACTGGGTCGCGACAGTGTCGGAGGACGAGGACGGCGAGGCCGGGTATCGCGGCACCGCGTTGGTCGCGGCCGGTGAAGGGGGCGAAGAAGGGCGACTTCCCTGGCCATGGCCGTGGCCGTGGCCCTGGGAGTTGGCGCAGTGGAAGCGGCACTTGAAGGACCCGGCGTGGGTGGCCGGCGCGCAGACGCACTTGGAAGCGGGCCCATGGCCCGCGCCGGACGGCGCCGACGCCGACCCGGGCCACCTCCTCCGTGTATTCTTGGAGCTGTGACTGGCCGATTTACATGAAATTGGTTCCCTAGGTTGTGTGACAAATATAATACACATAATCCATATTGTTATGCACTAGCGTATGTATGTGAAATAGATGGATTATGATCCCGTATCCAATAAGATGGATATGTGTGTGTGTGTTAGAGAGAGAGGGAGAGAGAGAGGAAGATGGAGGGAGAGAGTGTGTGTGTGAGAATTTGATGATAAAAAAGATCATCAATGTCACTTGATATGTATGAGAATATTAACATTGAGCTTTTAAAGTTAATGTGACCCTATTACAATGCACGAGCGTTCTTCTAATAATTGGAAAATGCCGCTGTCTGTTGCCAATATCGACTCCCGTACTAGCAGACTCGGACCGGGTGACTAGGCGACTCACACACACAAACCGCTCCAAATCAATCAAAATCATTTCGGCGTGGATTTCCTTGGCCAGGGAGAAGACGCCTTTAAAAATACTTCCTTTTCTTTATCACAGTACCGACGCAAACGTTTATATATACGCATATATACTTATCCGTATGAACGTATACATATACACCCTATCTTTATGAGCATCTTCGAAAGACTGAGCCAACATATCATCTTGAGATTTACGAAATCACCATAGGTGTCTCGTAGTTGACGGAAACGTCTCCTTTCACTGAATGTACATCGTTGGAAATGTTGAAATAAATTTAGGATCAATTCGAGCACCAGGACTTAAACCCTGATGGGTCGGGCTATCACTATCCACCTACCCTCCTCCGATCCCTCTGTATGTAAATAGAAGACTTTTTTTAACACGACAATGTGCAAAGGTGTTTTATATTTTTGATACGGATTTTCTTGTGCATTTCTTCTTAGTTTCTCTCATAGAAATATAGCGTTGATTTGGAACGGACCAACTTTCCATGCATCACGGGATCTGTGTTCATTAGTTTATCGAGTTGAACTAAAAAACATCCATTGCTTCCAATGAACCATTTGTGGACTATTAATATTAAAAAAAGACACTTCTGATTATGTTGTTCCTACATGTCTCTAAAGGACATACTTGTACAGATATGTGGAGGAAGAAGTTTTTTGGCCAAAACCCAATCCAGCTTCGCGTCGCCTGGTCCCCTAGAGCTAGAGGACCTGCCTCTATCTACCCCTACTTGCATTCGCCGCCACAGCCAGCAGGCCCCGCCGCCGAAGGTGGCGGGGGTGCTCCCTCATGCAAGCTAGCGCTTGCGGTCGGTCCTGTTGGCAGGGATGGCGGTGGTTGGAAGACCAGCGCGAGGAGGCCACGGCGGCGGCCTCGGGCCTGTCGGCGCACTTTTGTGCTGGGTGGGGGAAGGGTACGAGGGCGGCTCGGGTGGTAGTCAGGGCGGAGGACTCTTCAGCGTCCGTTCTTGGCTGCAATGGCATCGGGCTGCGACCATGGGGGTGGCGCGGTCACACCAGATCTGGGCTTTGGCGCCTGGATCTATGCTAGTGGCAGTGGAGCTACGGGGCCCAACGGCGACTGGGTGGGCAACGAGTTACTCGTGGTTGGCCTAGGCCAGTGCGGGTGCAGTAGCCGTGAGTGACCTGTTCTAGCCAGATCTGGCGAGTGTGGTCGGTTGAGTACTTAGATTTGGAGCGGGGTGTGAGGATGCTGGGGCACCGGCTCCTAGTTAGAGTTGTGGCAGCTTCAAGTGTTGAATCCTGGCGGTAGCGGCATTCTACAGATCGCGGTGGTACGTGGTGGATGTTGGACACTTGGCTACCGGTGCTTGAGCAGAGGTTGGGACGTGATGCTATGACTTTGGGCATCAGGGCCGGTCCCGAGATTTCGGGGGCCCGGGGCCAAACTAAAATCCGAGGCCCTTTTATTAGCATACTAGATGATTTTTTTTGCATTGCAACAAAGACACTTATTAGCTTACCAAACAGTAAGTCAATAAAACATGGGTTAGTTGAGGCGGTTTTGAGAAAAAACTGTGGGAAAACCAAATATGAAAGAAAAAAATCAAAATAAGGAGGAGGCATAGGGAGGTTGGACTAAGGATAAACTTAAGATCCCCTAAAAAAAGGATAAACTTAAGATGGAACATTGCGTTCTTTATAAATAGTAGAGATGGTAATAAGTTAATAAAACATTGGAAAGTTGAGGGTTTTTTTCAGCAAAATTAGTGGGAAAATAATCAAAGATGGGAGAGAGATAAACAAAAACAGACGCGAGCACGTAGAAAAACGAAGGACAAACGTAATACAGAACCTCATTATTTTAGATAGTATATATAGAGATAGATGAAATAATAAGTATATCAAATATTTTCTTCATACATGAAATGTTACCAAGAACATTTATAGATTACCTTGGGATTTTCTTCAAACATTCCATGTTGTCAGCATTGACTTCTATATGGTCATCGTCTCTTGATTAGCATTAGTTTGCTCATCCACAACGATCTCTATGATACTATCAACTCATCAAATCATTTTCTCATCTCTTTTTTCTCACCACCGGACATAGTAGATCTGAAATTTAGAAGAGACAAGTACTAATTAAAAACTTAACACAAGGTCTTGTGGAAAATTCTAGGGCAGAAGATAAGACCAAATCACTAAGACATAAGCTATCTTATTTCAAATCAATGATGGTGTGTATGGCAAGGACCGAGGTAGCCTATGCACGGTGGGCATTCTGTTGCGTCCACTGGCGGGCGGCGGCCGGCGGCCAGCGCTCGTTGGCTCAGGCGACTTTACAATTCGCGATTAGTGGAGATAGAGACGAGGACCGCCAATCCATAGAATGAATCAATAGTGCGTGTGTAATGTACGGTTAGGCTGCCAAAGCACGTACTTGCACGGTTCCACGAAGCCCAGTTTGTATTTTTCTTCGCCTCACCCAGCAAGGCCCAGATCACTAACGTATGTATGTATATGCGGGCCAGGTAGGAGGGGGCCCCAAGATATTGGGGCCCGGGGCGGCCGCCCCCCTGCCCCCATCAGGGCTGGCCCTGTTGGGCATGGTGTGCTCTACGCAAAAGCCTTGTAGCGACTTCAGTCAATGACGAGGATAGTGGCGGCCTTGGACGCCGTTCACCTTCTTCGAGGTGTCGTTGTCAAGACCTTTCACCTCCCATGTTATTTGAATCTCGAAAGCTCCAGGTGACAACCTTAGCTCCGGCAATGGTAGGGGCGGGCGGCGACTACGTTCCCGCCTCATCCCCTTTGGGGCATTGTCTTGGATTCCAGGACTTCTGGCAGACCTTTGGCTGGTGTGGTCCTACGGTTTCGTCTTCGGCTAAGTAGGTGCATGGCCTCGGGGCCGGCAGGAAAGTCGGAGCGACGACTCCAGTGAACACCTCAGTGTTGTGGAGTATCTGATCTGGTCGTGTGAGCAGCAAAGTCGTTGGCTCGTGTGGAGTGCGACATCGGGGCCGGCGGGGAAGTCGAACCGGTGGCTTCAGAGAGCACCTAGGTTTTGTTGAGTGTTGGATCTGGTCGCCTTGGTGGCAGAGTCGTCGACTCATGTGGAGTGTGGCCTCAGGGCCGGTGTGTGCGCGTTGCTAAGGTTCGTACGCTAGAGTGGCGACTCCGGGTCATATGGTAGGGCGTCAACTCTTGGTCGTTTGGGTGATAGAGTCGTCGGCTTGTTTCGGGCCGCAGCCCCAGGGACAGGTGGGTGTTTCGTTGTATTCGGTTTTTCGCGGGTTTTACTTATAAAATGGTTAATTCTCTTCTTCTTAAAAAGGCAAAGCTTATGTTGGTTCCTTCGAAAAATAGCATACTTAACTTGAAGAAATGGGAAACGTAGCAGAAACGTAAGCATGATATAGTAGAAACGTAAGCTTTGGCGGAAACGTAAGCATGATGTAGTAGAAACGTATGCTTTGGCGGTGGGGGTGATAGAGTGGGACGGTCAGAGAGGTGGATGGATCCGGGTTCTCGGAGTCCGACATGACGGACGTCCGGACTCTCCTCTAGAATCCCGATTTGAGGCCGGTTCATGGGATTTCAGACGTCCAGGTCTGTTCTAATTTTGTGCCCTGCGTTGGCAGCCTAAAAATGTTCGGGCGGTCCGGCCTAAACATTTGTGGGCATTTTGATGATCCGCGTGCAATAATCCTGGGCAGGCGGATTTTCGAGTAGCCAGGCGCCATCCATTACCATTACATGCGGGTACACCGAAGCTGCCCTGACAGTGTACATCCTTTTCAAACATTCGCTAGCGATCAGTTGGACACGGATCTCTGTTGTTTTGATCTACAGATCCAACGAACACCACAACATTTCCTCCTAATCATATACTCCCTCCATTCCAAATTATTCGTCGCAAAAATAAATGTATTTAGAACTAAAACACATCTAGATACATCCATATCTGTCAAAAGTTGTTGCGCGCTTTCCGCTGTCCGGGGTGCGGCCACGGACGGTGACACATCGTCGATCGTGAGCCAAACACTGTACGGTAGCCCTGCTAGCTACTGTTCCTGTTCGTCCATCACGAATGTGCGGTCTTCCTTGTGCGTACGTACGTACACATGCATGGGCACGCATTATATTCTTCTCCCTGGCTAGCTAGGTGCAATAGCCTAATAGGTTGTCAACTCAAGTTGTAGTAGTATATGTGTACATCGCTCTCAAATTACTGGTCAGAGTTCAGAGAAGATGTTTGAAAATTGAAGGAACTCAGAGCGTGGAAATGGCCACGTCCGTCCTGTGGGATGTGATGTGATCGTGCATGGCGCTCACTCGAGCCGCCGCCAACTTAGCCACCTATGGTTCACTCGTCGATATGGCTCCAACTTCCCAGCATCGACCGACCTTGGGAGCTCTAAGATCACTCGATGAACGCTGCTACTACGGAGTGGATAAGATTCCAACACCAATCACACAGAAAAGCATCTCACCAGTATAATAACACCGGTACGTACGTACGCGCACATGCGTCCACGGTCCATGGAGACACCCACCACCCACTAGTTAGTCGACGATGATCGATCGTCCATGCATGCACATGCACGTTCTCTCGCTCGCTGGCCAGCCCGTTGATGATTGATCGTCTGATGTGCTAGTATATATCTAATGGCACGCCTGGCTTTAACAATGGTGACACCTGAGAAAAGGTGTGTGTATGGACGAATGTGTACGTGCTGTATACGGTTGATGCATGCGCTTTAGTTCCCAGCTTTGGCCACTGTTTAGCTGGCTCTATATCTGCCCCTGGCCGATGATTGGAGTAGAAGAACTCTTGTTCTAACACCTGGCATATATGCATACAACAAAGATGCACCGGCCGTTCGTGTGTGCTTTGTGCTACAATATCCTAAAGTAACACGTACACTGCACTACTGCGGTGATGCATGATTGATATCTTATCATCCGTCCATCCACCTGGCTTAATTAGGCTCTTTGCATACCTCCATCTGCATGCGGTCGCGCGCAGAACATGCATGCAGTCGGTGGGTAGGGCTTCGGTCCATCGAGACACCGTCCGGAAACTTGCATAGATATTCCAAGTTTTAGATGCCTGCCTGATTAAACTAGTTTAGCTAGCTTCGACGACGAAATAATGGAGGGTTAGGCACAGGAAAATATATCCCTCCTCTGAACTTGATCTGATATTAGTGTCTCACCGCTCACATGTGTGTTAATGACCAGGAGCTGGAGACACTAATGTCCAGCTCTCCAGTGTTGAGATATGTATATTGCATGTATATTTCTTGTACCACAAGCCGTCCTTCTTTCTTGTATAGTTGAGGACTTGGCTACCTTTGTATCTATATATATACGTGCATATGCACCCGATCAATATATCGTGAGTTGCACTAATCCTCTAATCGTCTATATGGTATCAGTCTAATTAGGTCCTCCCGCGCGCCGCAACCCTAGCTGCTGTTGCGCGACTCTTCCTCCGTCGCTGATCTCGCTGCTGCCGCGTCCTGCCTCGTACGCCGCTGCCCCGATCGCCGCCTGCACCTCGCGATCCACTCCCACCCGCGCGTCGCTACCCTCCCTGTCGTGCCCTCGCTCTCGCTTCCAGCCGCGCGCCTCGCTTCCCAGCCACGCCCTCGCTACCCTCCCAGCAGCGTGTCGCCTCTCTCCAGCCGCACGCTGCCTAACCCTAGCTGCACCACTACTCCCGCAGCCCTCCCTCCATCGCCGCCATGTCGCACTCCAGCCGTTCTGCCCGCAGCAACCCCTTCGCCTCATCCTCCGAGGCTGGTTCTCTCCTTGACCCGGCCTACATCCGCGATGTCCCGATCTTTGATCGCGTTCCAATCAAGCTATCCCACACGGAGGCCAACTTCTATGCATGGAAAACCTACTTTAACCTCCTCTTCCGTGAGTACAACCTCCGTGACCACATCGACGGCACCACCGACTTCCTCGCCATGCGTCGCAATGAGGACTGGATGGCGGTTGACGCCACCATCATCCGGTGGCTCTTCCTTACCGTGTCCAAGGACATCTTTCACACTGTTGTTCGCGACGGTGATGATGCCTACACGGTGTGGACGAAGATCATCGGCCTCTTCATCGACAATAAGCTCCAACGGATCGTCTTCTTGCAGCAGGAGTTTTTTGGTTGCCACCAAAACGACTCCTCCATCGACACCTACTGCATGCGCCTCAAGACTCTCTCCGACGAGCTCAACGACGTCGGCTTCAAGGTTGGGGACGAGCTCCTCCTCTCCACCCTCACCGCCGGCCTCAACGAAGATCTCGGTAATGCCGCGTCCAATCTTACTCTTATGGCTAACCCTACTTATGAACGGGCGGTGGACTATCTACGTCTTGAGGAGCGTCGCCTAAAGAACCTGCGGGCTCGTGCAGTTCATACCGCCTTCGCCGCCGGTTATTCCCACGGCGGGTCTACATCAGCACCTCCCACCGGGGGCCACGGCGCCCCACTTCCTCCGCAGCCTCGCCTGCCGGTGCCTCCAGCACCTGCTGGCATGGGAGGTTACGACGCCCCCTACGGCGCCCTTCTGCCTCGGCCTCCGGCGCCGGTTCCCCCGCCTCCACAACAGCAGCAGAACCAGGGCGACCGGCGCGGCCGTGGCGGTGGACGTGGATGTGGCAACCGCTCCAACACCGGTGGTGGACAGCAGCGTGGTGGTGGCCAGCAACAGCAACTTCCTTCGCCGCCATGGGGCACCGGCCACAATCCCTGGACCGGGGTTGTACACGCCTATACAATGCCGGTCCCTCGCGCTCCACTTCCAGGACTTCTCGGGCCTCGTCCCGCGGCACACCAGGCCTTCTACGCGCCCCCCCAGCTCGGCGCTCTGACACAACCGCCTCCCCCCTACCCTGCACCGTTTGGCTATGGCGCGCCAAACCCAAGTGGGGGGTGACTGGGTTTGCTGGCTACACTACCCCTCCGGTCTCCTACGACCCAGCACTGCTCTCGGCGCTGCAGTACACGCCTCAGCCCGGTTCTTACACCGGCGGTGGCGATTGGTTCATGGACACCGGTGCATCATCTCATATGGCAGCCTACCCGGGTAACCTCTCCTCCGCATCTCCTGTCCACACCTCTTCTCGTGTCATCGTCGGTAACGACGCTGGTCTTCCCATTACTCACGTTGGTTCTACTCCTTTTCTTTATACGTCTAGGCCCTTGTCTCTTAATAATGTGCTCGTGTCTCCTCAACTTATTCATAACTTAGCCTCGATTCGTAATCTTTCTCGTGATAATTTTGTAACTGTCGAATTTGACGAAGTTGGTTTCTCTGTTAAGGACGCCCGCACCCGGATGGTTCTTCACCGATGTGACAGTCCCGGAGACATGTACCCCGTCCAGCCTTCATCATCCTCACGCACTGGACCTCTCGCTCTTTCAGCCGGCATTGATCTTTGGCACGCCCGTCTCTGTCATCCTAGCTCCACCGCACTTCGTCAAATAGTCAAGGATTTTTCTTTTTCCTGTAATAAAGCGGATGCTCATTCTTGGCAAGCATGCCACATGGGCAAACATGTTAGACTCCCATTTAGTTCTTCTTCGACAGTTGCTTCTTATCCTTTTGAATTAATTCATAGTGATGTGTGTACGTCGCCTATCACAAGTAATTCTGGTTTTCTATACTATCTTGTTATTCTCGATGACTACTCTCATTTTGTGTGGACCTTTCCGCTTCATCGGAAATCTGACGTTCCCGCCACTCTCCTCGCCTTTTACTCCTATGTGTCTACACAGTTCGGTCGTCCCATCCATGCTCTCCAAACTGACAATGGGAAGGAATTCGATAACATCACCATCCGTACACTTCTCTCCAACCACGGCACCATCTTTCGGTTAACCTGTCCATACACCTCCCAGCAAAACGGTCGGGCAGAACGCGTTCTTCGCACTCTCAATGACTGCGTCCGCACCTTTCTGTTTCACGCCTACATGCCACCCTGGTTTTGGCCGGATGCCCTTGCCACCGCCATCCTCCTCGTTAACCTTCGTCCGTGTCGTGTCCGTTGGAACTACACCCCGCATCATCTTCTCTTTGGGTCTCCTCCATCCTATGATGGTCTTCGCATTTTCGGATGCCTTTGTTATCCTAGTGCCGCAGCCACCGCCCCTCATAAACTTGCCCCTCATTCCTTGCATTGTGTCTTCCTCGGTTACCCGGCTAACACTAAAGGCTACCGATGTTATGATCTGGTGTCTCACCGTGTCATCACCTCTAGGCATGTTTATTTTGACGAGTGCACTTTTCCTTTTGCACAGGAACAATTGGAGATGCCACCCGCTGGCAAGGATCACACGTTGACTGGCTCTACTCGTCGACGTGCTGCACTGGGACCGTTCCCTTTGGTTCCTGCACCGTTGGCCTCACCAGCTCCTTTGCTGGCTTTGTCGGAGTCTTCGCCGGCCTCGCCGGGCTCGCCGGCCAAGCCGGGTTCTTCGTCGGCCACGCCGGTCTCGTCGCTGGACTCGCCGGCCACACGGCCTCTTTGCCAACCTCGCCAGGCTCGCTGGCTCACTCGCCTTCACTAGCTTCGTCGGGGCCGTTGCCCAGCCCGGCAATACCTGTCGCGCCCTCGGCACCTGCTTCTACGGCTACTGCACCACCACCAGCCGGACCTATTACTCGTGCACGCATGGGAGTTCATCGGCCGAGTCTCCGCTATTCCGCTGATGAGTACGCTTGTCCGGCCTCTACGGTGCCCCTGTCGCCTCTTCCGACCTCCGCTCGTATGGCTCTTCGTGACCCGCTTTGGTACGCAGCGATGAAGGAGGAATTTGAGGCTCTACAACGCAATGCGACTTGGCAGCTTGTCCCCCGTCCCCGGCACGCCAACATCATTACCGGGAAGTGGGTGTTCAAGCACAAGTTTCATCCCGATGGCACCCTCGACCGCTATAAAGCACGTTGGGTGGTCCGCGGCTTCCGACAGTGCCCTGGTGTTGACTTCACGGATACATTCGCACTGGTTGTCAAGCCCGGGACGATTCGCACTGTTCTTCAGCTTGCGGTATCTCGTGCCTGGCCGGTACACCAGATGGACGTTTCCAACGCTTTCCTCCATGGTCATCTTGAGGAGCAGGTCTATTGCTAGCAGCCTACGGGGTTCGTCGACGACACTTGTCCGGAGCATGTTTGCCTGCTTTCTCGCTCCTTGTACGGGCTCAAGCAGGCTCCCCGCGCTTGGTACCAGCGCATCGCAGCATTTCTTCACCAGCTCGGCTTCCGCTCCGCCCGCTCCGATGCTTCGCTGTTCATTTACCACCACGGGATGCTACCGCCTATTTATTGCTTTATGTCGATGACATCATCATGACAGCTTGCTCTACTGTTCTTCTTCGACAGCTTACCGATCGTCTTCGCGCTGAGTTTGCCATTAAGGACCTGGGTCCTCTGCACTATTTCCTCGGCATCGAGGTTGTTCGACGTGCAGATGGCTTCTTTCTTAATCACCGAAAGTATGCTCATGAGCTTCTTGATCGCGCTGGGATGCTTAATTGCAAACCCGCGTCTACTCCTGTCGATACGAAGGCCAAGCTCTTTGCCACTGACGGCTCACCTGCTCCGGACGCTTTGTTTTATCGGTCTATTGTGGGCGCCCTTCAGTATCTCACTTTGACACGACCGGAGCTCCAGTACGCCGTACAGCAGGTCTGCTTACACATGCATGCTCCTCGTGATGCTCATTGGACTGCGGTCAAGCGGGTCCTCCGTTACATCCGCGGCACCTTGGATTTCGGATTGTCTCTTCATGCCTCTCCAACTCTGGACAACACAGCTTACTCGGATGCTGACTGGGCCGGCTGCCCTGACACGCGACGCTCCACTTCGGGCTATTGTGTTTACCTTGGGCCGTCATTGATCTCTTGGTCGTCCAAGCGGCAACCTACTGTTTCTCGCTCCAGTGCTGAAGCCGAGCATCGAGCAGTAGCTAATGTTGTTGCAGAGTGCTCCTGGCTTCGTCAGCTTCTTCATGAGCTCTCTTGTCCCGTCGCCAAGGCCACAATTGTCTACTGCGACAACGTCTCTGCTGTTTACCTCTCCGCCAACCCAGTTCATCAACGCCGCACCAAACATATTGAGCTCGATATTCATTTTGTTCGGGAGCAGGTGGCCCTTGGACGCATCCGGGTTCTCCATGTCCCTACTTCCCAACAGTTTGCGGACATCATGACCAAAGGGTTGCCTACGGCGTCTTTCGAGGATTTTCGCTCCAGTCTCTGCGTCGGTCGTCCCGATGCTTCGACTGCGGGGGGGGGGGGGGGGGGGGGGGGGGGTTGAGATTGTAATAGGATGACACGATCGCTCAACCCGAGGCCCCAGCTCAATCGGTCGCGGCAACTCACATGCATGCAGTGTACGAGAGCTGGAAGGATTCGAAAAATCTTTATTCAGCACCGTCATCGTCGTCGCCGAAGCCAACAAGATGGACAACGTAAAAACCTAGATTACGAGGGAGTAAAAATGATCCACGCACGTAGATACGGCGACCCCCCTCATCACCAACGACCGAGGTCGTCGGTGCAGGGGAGCCGCCGAAGGACGGAGCTGGAAGATTGGCCTCTGCTGGCGGCTGCTAGGATTCCAGCCGCCAGTGACGAGAAAAAACAGATAGATCTTCTTCTAAGAGAACGTTTCCTAATTTGTAAAGCTGGGTGAAGGCCTGTTTCTAGAGAGATAGGTTCATCACGCATGCACCTGTCAATATACTGTCCAGGGTACGCAGAATCGAATCGCATCGCAGATCCCATCCTAGTTAAAGAACCTCAGCTACTAGAGTAGACTGTAGGCTTAGTTGTTGTGATTAGCGTCCTGGGGGTAGCCTTGCTGGTCAAAATCACATGTGCGCATGATCCATCACCACCTGGTTAAGCAACCAATTTGTTTAGTCGTTTGTTAAGAGGGGGGGATGGACCGAAAGGTGCTGGAGCATTACGCACTTGCCAAGCTACGCGCTTGCTACTGGGAAAGAGCACTCGCCATTACCGCAGTCGCTCTTCGTAACTTTTTAGCGGAATCGAAAATCGAATTTCAACTCGGTGAAACTGTCTATTTTTCTGTAAACAAGTATGAATATCATTTCTGAAACGAGAGAATGCAGATTCAAGACACCGACGGCGATAATGGCAAGACTAATTGACAGCCTGGTGGTTTGAGGTACTACCTCTCTCTCAGTTTACAGGACGTGCGTGTGTTTCTAGATCGTTAATTTGATTAACCTAATACAAGTTATATATTACAAAAAATATATCAATATAAACTTCAGATGTTCTATTTTCAAACTGTATAATTTTTGTGTTATATAGTTTATATTAAGATGATAAAATTAGCAACCTAGGTATACGCATAGGACTTGTAAACTGAAACGGAGGTAGTAGCTATCTAGCCACCACCATACATCTCGTGTTAAATTTACAACATGCATTGAGTGCATTTTAATTTAGTATTAAGCTTGACGCGAATTCCAATCAAACGACTTCTTCCCTGGGACATAATCGGTCTTTGGGATGACAAATTGAAATCGGCCGAACTAGTACAAGGAGGACACGGATGATGCACAGTACTCTCTTCAAACCATAACGTAGTGCATATAGATTCTTTGAAAACCCAACTCTCATAAACTCTTCATATGATATGGAACGAAGGGAGTTTTGAAACTGAAACAAGATAACAAGGGTGTACTTGTGTTCCCACCAAGCACAGCATTGTCTTTGTGCTCAATTTTTATCTTCCACCGAGGAAGGTGCCATGTTCCATCAGACACAAGCTATGCTTTCGTCGTCTAATTATCATTAATTAATCCTCTCCCACTCTAGCTACATAGTTAGAGTGCGACACACACTTACACCACAGTGATTATAATAGTCCTGTCAATAGTGGCATCAAAGGATGGATGCATGATTGTTGGCTCGATCTTGATGAATGAGAGGGTGCTTGGATCCAAGTGACTTATTTTAGTCTGATTAAAAATAATGTTTTTAAGAGGCTAAAGTTCCCAGCACCCCTGACTAAAGAGGGGATAAAACTAGTTTTGAGACTAAAAAAATTTAGTCAGGGGTACCCTACAAAAATATGGATTAGTCATCTCTCTCCTCATTTAACTCCTCTCCTTTAACACATGTGAGTTCTGGATTGGAGAGTTTGGAGAATAATAAATGCTCATTAACTTGATTATAGTCTCTTTAGTATTTGGATCCAAGCATAAATGAGGCTAGAAAGTTTTAGTCTCACTATTTTTAGTCCTGAGACTAAAACGTATTCAAACACCCTCTGAATTTTGTGAAACAAAACAGAACAGGCCACCGTGAAAACGTCCGTACCTGTCGGTGGGCACTCAGGACTGCTCGCTTGCTTCCTTGCTTTTACCTTATCTTGATTGGTTAATTATTAATCTGCTAGTACTCCTGTCATGTAAGCGCGACGACTAAAGCACGGTACTCCTGCTGCTAGCATTAGTGGAACCGTCAGATTAGTTTAGATACTACAAGGTTAAAAAAAAGCATTAGTCAGTTAGAACATGCATGACTCCTCTACAGCCGTGTGCAGTGCTAGTTGCTACTCGAAGCAGGTTCTCACTCTGCTTTATAGATAAAGTACACATCAAAGCTCACGGTACTCCTGCTACTAGCATTAGTGGATCCATTAGATTAGCTTAGGTTGCGGGAAAAACTTCTTACAGCGCAGATTTTGGGATTGCCGGACAGCATAAAAGCACGTGACTGTGTTGTGTTAGAGTTGTGTCGAATATTGTGTACGAGTTAGGTTACAGTTGGACTTATAATTGTATTGTGTTTAGATAGAATATGGAGTCGTGTCCTACTGGACACTTGTATTCTAGGCCTCTTATATATAGCGGAACTCGACACACGATGTAACCTATGCCAACATAATAGCATCGGAACGGAGGGGAAGCCGGCGGCATGTGCCGGTGTCCAGGGCGACCGGGTGCGGTATTGTGACGGTGTCACGGGGAGGAGCGCCCGTAGTCAAGCCCCGGGGATGTAACCATATCGGTGAACCTCGTTAATAAATCTCGGTGTCGTGCTCGTGTGATTGCCTGGTTCTCAAATGATCGACAGTATGCCTCGGATTTATTTTAACAAGTCGAAACATAACATAGGCAGGCTTGAATACAACATCACGGCACGCCTTATAAAAGTTAAGCTCCACAACAACACCTTCAGGAGAGAAAATGGTGCTAAGAGTCGTTGCTATTGAGTTCTAGACGGGCAAGGGTGTTCGTCTGGAACCTGACACTAAGAGAAGAATCATGACGGATACATCTAAGATATATGGGCCATCCGTTTTAGTGAACCAACGCATCGGATTGACCAATACTACCACCCAATTTGTGCAGTATATTAAGGCATTAAGGATATTTTAGGCAGTTCACAAATCAAACTCAGCTCCCCGACGACATGCGAGGTTATTGACGCAGGCACACCTTGGCGATATGACGCAGCCACGCCACGCCACGCCGCCCGGCGGCCATCCACTGACGCATATGAACTGCTCTCTAAATTGCACGGAGCCCCAGGCCACGGACCTCACCTCCATCCGCTGCCCTGAGATCACTTCCTCACTGCGTCGTCAAGTCAACGACTTCCTCTCCCTCACGTAGATAGTTCGGTCCTTCACCTCTCTCTCCACTGTTAGATGTGTGTGCCTGCTGATGGATGGTGCGCATCTGTGCTAGCTAGTTCTGAATGTCTGTGTGTGTGCTTGCGGATTAGTAGTTTGCGTGGTGGATTGGTGATGGATTAGTGATGAAATACTCAACGAATCAATCCAGTGGCGACATAGGCTTGACACTTCAACCAGCGGATCTTCTGATATGCGCGCCGGGAGGAGAGCAGGCAGCATACGTCAGGACGGCGGAGGTTGTGGGGGCCGGCGGCTTGCAAACGGCTTTGGGCATTAGGATGGCGAAGGTTTTGGGCTGCGCCGTGCATGCTGAGTCGGCGGCGATTATTGGCCACGTCGGTATGGCGGAGCTTGGCGACGACGGCCTGTCCGCTAGGATGATTGCAATTAATTAGATAATCATATTTTAATTAGTTAACTAATCATTACAGTTAAATCTCAAAGGACAGATTTACCTCTCATAGGGAATTACCAAGACCATTGGATTGATTTAATACTACTTATTATATTGGGTAGTATGATGCATTGTAAAACATCTCTTCGTTTGGAACCCTGACACTAAGAGAAGAATCATGACAACGTCCTCAAAAGGAGAGCAACACCATTGGGTGTTGCCGCCATCGGCGCCAAAGTACGGAGCTTTCATTCGGCACATCACCTCTAGTCCTCTACCACTATGAGGCATCCTAGTCACGACAAGCACATGCCTCCATATCTGGATCTGGGCGTCCATACTGCCAAGAAACGATTAGAGCCCGAGCCACCCTCCGCAACACCCCTCGCCACGCACATAACTAAGAGGCATCGCCATCACCATCGACATGGTGCAAGTGGGAAAGCCACCCATGCGGACCACCATCAGAGTCCCCCGCCCTGGCATCCAAGGACCGAGACACCGCCAGCCGCTCACTTCACAGCGCATCAACCACATTAGCAAGAGGAGAGGCACTCCATCCACTCTAGCCCGGTATCAGCCACCAAGCCTGGGTCAGCTCCTCCACGGTAGGACGTGCCCATGATTGCGTCTCCGGCCAGACCGGGGAGGAGTTGGCACTACCGAGTGATTGTCGACTAATGTTGCCTAGCCAGCAATGACCATAGCCCTCTGGCCTTGGGCCAGGCGAGCTCGCACGACGCCATGTCCATAGCCTGCGGTGCCGATCCGTCCCTCAATGCAGCAATGTCACGACCAGCACCGCCGCCCACCATGCCCGCGAGGGGAGGAACATCTCCGCCCACGGGCACGACCCGAACAGAGCCCAGCCTCACCTACCTGGAACAACCGTTCCGACACATCTCGAGCCTATAAGATGTCCGCCTGAGTGAAAGCCCTAGGCCCAAGCCACCGCCTCTGGCACAGACCCAAGACACGATAGGTTGTCGCCACCACCTGCATCCCATGGCAGATCGCCAACCGCCGCCGCCAAGGATGCACTGACCGCACAAAGGATGTGCGCAACCACCTCTGCCACATCACCGACACCTCGGTGCCGTCTCCCGACCTGCCTCAGCGTAGATCCCGACGGTTGAACACGGGCTTTCGGACCAAGCCGATGAGCATCCAGTAAGGTCAACGCGCGCGACACAACGTGACTAGCTAGTCCCTTCGGGATCATGTCGCCAACACCACCAGCGCCGCTTAGATCCAGCGACTCAGGTGCCCGCCACTAAGGCCTTGTACAATGCGAGATGCTTAGGGGAGGTGCTTAGAGAAATAAACCAGACTTTCTTTAAGCAACAACGTCTCTCCTGTAGAAATAGGCACCGGTGCTTCAGAAAAACCTGGTTTATTTTTCTAAACATCTCTCTAAGCACCTCCCATTATACAATGCCTAAGAGCAACTCCAAAGGGCCGACCCATTTCGTCCGCCTGCGTCCGTTTGGGTCGGCGCGGACAAAAGTGGCAGCCCAACGCGCCGACCCAAACCCAAATCACGTCTGAATCGCGTCCGCGCCGACGCATTTGCGGCCCAAATTTGCGCCCCAAATGCGTCGGCGCGAACGCCGAATGGACGCTTCGCGCGCCTTCTCGCTGTCCGCCGCGTCCCCACATGGCAGCCGTCCAACTACACGCTGCCCACGCGGTCAACTTAATTTATGACGACGGGCTGAGGGAGTCCTGGATTAGGGGGTGTCCGGATGGCCGGACTATACCTTCAGCCGGACTCCTGGACTATGAAGATACAAGATTGAAGACTTCGTCCCGTATCCGGAAGGGACTTTCCTTGGCGTGGAAGGCAAGCTTGGCGACATGGATATGTAGATCTCCTACCATTGTAACCGACTTTGTGTAACCCTAACCCTCTCCGGTGTCTATATAAACCAGAGGGTTTTAGTCCGTAGGACAACATACAGAACAACAATCATACCATAGGCTAGCTTCTAGGGTTTAGCCTCTCCGATCTCGTGGTAGATTTACTCTTGTACTACCCATATCATCAATATTAATCAAGCAGGACGTAGGGTTTTACCTCCATCAAGAGGGGCCGAACCTGGGTAAAACTTCGTGTCCCTTGCCTCCTGCTACCATCCGGCCTATACGCACAGTTCGGGACCCCCTACCCGAGATCCGCCGATTTTGACACCGACATTGGTGCTTTCATTGAGAGTTCCTCTGTGTCGTCACCGTTAGGCTTGATGGCTCCTACGATCATCAATAGCGATCCAGTCCAGGGTGAGACCTTCCTCCCCGGACAGATCTTCGTCTTCGGCGGCTTCGCACTGTGGGCCAATTCACTTGGCCATCTGGAGCAAATCGAAAGCTATGCCCCTGGCCGTCAGGTCAGATTTGGAAGTTTAAACTACACGGCTGACATCCGCGGGGACTTGATCTTCGACGGATTCGAGCCACTGCCGAGCGCGCCGCACTGTCATGATGAGCATGATCTAGCTCTGCCGCCGAACAGTGCCCTAGAGGCTGCACCCACATCAGCTCCGACTCTTAATTCGGAGCCAACTGCGCCGATCGAGGATGGGTGGTTGGACGCCGCCTCGGGGGCTGCGATCCCAACGGCGATCGAGCCGAACACCAGCCCCACACTCCGCGAGACTCGTGACTCCAAGGAGCCGGACTCCTCTCCGGACTCCGAACCCTCCGCGCCCCTGCCGATCGAATTCAATTGGGCGCCGATCATGGAGTTTAATGCCGCGGACATCTTTCAGCACTCGCCTTTCGGCGATATTTTGAAGACACTAAAGTCTCTCTCTTTATCAGGAGAGCCCTGGCCGGACTACGGTCAGCAAGGTTGGGATACGGACGATGAAGAAATTCAAAGCCCACCCACCACCCACTTTGTATCCACTGTCGACGATTTAACCGACATGCTCGACTTCGACTGTGAAGACATCGATGGTATGGACGCCGATGCAGGAGACGATGAAGAACCAGCGCCTATTGGGCCCTGCAAAGCCACCTCATCATATGACATATATATGGTGGACACCCCAAAAGAAGGAGATGGCGATGGAACAGCGGAGGATGACCCCTCCAAGAAACAGCCTAAGCGCCGGCGTCAGCGGCGCCGCTCAAAATCCCGCCAAAGCAAATACGGTGATTCTAGCACGGGAGATAATAATACTCCGGAGAGTGCCGAAGAAAACCACCTCCAGCAAGATTCAGCACAGGAGGATGGAGAAGCCAGCCCTCATGAGAGAGCGGCAGACAGAGAGGTCGAGGACGATAACTGTATGCCTCCCTCCGAAGACGAGGCAAGCCTCGACGACGACGAATCCGTCGTGCCAGAGGATCCCGTCGAGCAAGAGCGTTTTCAACGCAGGCTTATGGCCACGGCAAGAAGCCTTAAGAAAAAACAGCAACAGCTTAGAGCTGATCAAGATTTGCTAGTCGACAGATGGACTGAAGTCCTTGCGGCCGAAGAGCATAAACTCGAACGCCCCTCCAAGAGCTACCCAAAGCGCAGGGTGCTACCCCGATTAGAGGAGGAAGCACTTAAACCTACATCACCAGCACTTGATACAGCTGACCGGCCACCTCGTGGCCGCGACAGAGAGGCCTCTCAGCCCTCCACTCAATCCACACCCCGTACCAAGGCATGGGAAAATGCGCCAGACCTGCGAGATATGTTGGAGGACAAGGCAAGGCAAACAAGATCGATCTACGGATCGCGTGGGCGCCCCATGACTCGAGACGGTAACCGTCACGCCGGACACAAATCCGGTAGGGCCGAACACAGTAGACAAAGCTCATTGGAGCTACATCATGATATAGCCCAGTACAGAGGCGCCGCACACCCACTATGCTTCACAGACGACGTAATGGATCATCAAATCCCCGAGGGTTTCAAACCCGTAAACATCAAATCATATGATGGCACAACAGATCCTGCGGTATGGATCGAGGATTATCTCCTTCATATCCACATGGCCCGCGGCGAGGATCTCCACGCCATCAAATACCTCCCACTCAAGCTTAAAGGACCAGCTTGGCATTGGCTTAACAGTTTGCCAGCATGATCAATCGGTTGTTGGGAGGACCTGGAAGCCGCATTCCTCGACAATTTCCAGGGCACCTATGTGCGACCACCAGACGCCGATGACCTAAGCCACGTAATTCAGCAGTCAGGGGAATTGGCCAGGCAATTCTGGACACAGTTCCTAACAAAGAAAAATCAAATAGTCGACTGTCCGGACGCAGAGGCCTTAGCAGCCTTCAAGCACAATATCCGTGACGAGTGGCTTGCCCGGCACCTTGGACAGGAAAAGCTGAAATCTATGGCAGCACTCACAACACGCATGACCCGCTTTTGCGCGGGAGAAGACAGCTGGCTTGCTCGTAGCAACAATATGACCAAGAACCCTGGTAATTCAGATACCAGGGACAGTAGTGGCAGGTCGCGTCGCAACAAGCAGAAGCGCCGCATTAACGGCGACAATGCTGAGGATACGGCAGTTAATGCCGGATTCAGAGGCTATATATCCGGTCAGCGGAAAAAGCCATTCAAAAGAAATCCTAGGGGCCTGTCCAGTTTGGACCGAATACTCGACCGCTTGTGCCAGATACATGGCACCCCTGAAAAGCCGGCCAATCACATCAACAGGGATTGTTGGGTGTTCAAGCAGGCAGGCAAGTTAAATGCCGAAAATAAAGACACGGGGCTGCATAGCGATGACGACGAAGAGCCCCGGCCGCCGAACAACAGTGGACAGAAGGGTTTTCCCCCACAAGTGCGGACGGTGAACATGATATACGCAACCCACATCCCCAAGAGGGAGCGGAAGCGCGCGTTAAGGGACGTATACGCGGTAGAGCCAGTCTCCCAAAAATTCAACCCATGGTCCTCCTGCCCGATCACCTTTGATCAAAGGGGCCATCCCACTAGCACCCGTCATGGCGGATTCACCGCATTGGTTCAGACCCAATCATTGACGGATTTCATCTCACTAGAGTCCTTATGGACGGCGACAGCAGCCTGAACCTGCTTTTCCAGGATACAGTGCGGAAAATGGGCATAGATCCCTCGAGGATTAAGCCCACCAAAACGACCTTTAAAGGCGTAATACCAGGTGTAGAGGCCAACTGTACAGGCTCAGTCACACTTGAAGTGGTCTTCGGATCTCCGGATAATTTCCGAAGCGAGAAGTTAATCTTCGACATAGTCCCATTCCGCAGTGGCTATCACGCACTGCTCGGGCGAACCGCATTCGCCAAGTTCAATGCGGTACCGTACTACGCATTCCTTAAGCTCAAGATGCCAGGCCCCCGAGGAGTAATTACGGTCAATGGAAACACCGAATGCTCTCTCCGAACGGAGGAGCACAAGGCGGCCCTTGCTGCGGAAGTACAAAGCAGCCTCTCCAGGCAGTTCTCTAGTCCGGCCATTAAACGTCTGGACACCGTCAAGCGCCCGGAGTAACCTACAACAAGACCGCCGGGCACGTTCCGAGCAGGCGTAGCAATGCGGCCCCAACCCCAGCCCTCGCAAAAATGCGACACCAGTACTTCGCTTACATAACTACGCTCTAGAAATACCATGGGTACAGGGGGAGGGGCACGATCACGGCACGCCCGAAATACGGCTTAAACCGCACCAGGGGCTGCCGATTTTTTAATTTTCTCTTACTTTCAGGACTCCACTCTTCGGAAGGCCTGTTTGGCAGTTCAATTCCCGCACAAACGATGCAAGAAACAGGGAAGCAGACAAGCCATGTCGCACTACGGAACTCCCAGGTGGTCTCTGTCACGAGCAGTATACCTGTTTCGCATACCATTCCGTAGCCTGCCCCTGGAACGGACATGTTAAATAGTCCAACCTTTTGCTTATCGCATTATTTGTATCGTTCCGCTTTGATC
Organism: Triticum urartu; assembly: GCF_056163025.1. NCBI lineage: Eukaryota > Viridiplantae > Streptophyta > Magnoliopsida > Poales > Poaceae > Triticum > Triticum urartu. The sequence goes on along the minus strand of NC_141877.1, from coordinate 666,133,528 downwards.
GTAGCCCTTTTCAATAAACAATGCATAGCTTTTGTCTCTTTTGCATTACTCTTTTTTTTTTATAAATATATGTTCCTTAACGACATGTTGCACCCGTACACTATGGTATGGCCAAAATACACCAGGGGCTTTAGTACCCCTCAACATGGTGTGAGAAGTCCGAACACTTTAACAAGTGCGGCACCCCGAACTTATAGCATTATATGCATCGGCTCCGAATCATGTCTTGGGTCAATAGTTGGGTTTGTCCGGCTCCTATGTTTTGGTGCCTTACGTTCCGCTATATCGGCTAAGGTAGCACTAGGAGAACTACTGCGATTGTGCCCTAGTTGAGCTGGGTCGAGCACCTCAGTAGAGAAAGCTAAAACTGACTGTCATGATGAAGCGAGAGCCGGTCGCTGTTCGAGAGGTTTTTCGAGTCCCTAAAGACTTATGCCGCTTAGAGCGAGGAGTCGGCTCTGTCCGGCCAAGGCGTGGATAGCGCCCCGAACACGGTCTTCCGAATACCAGGGGCTTCGCCGAAATTTAAAATTATAGAATTATATGGCTAAGTGAGAGTGTTCACGCATTATGGTCCGATTGCCTTGTTCGTTGTGCTGAGCGCCTCCCTCGAAGGACCCAAACATGGGAAAAAGAGCGCTCAGGTTTATCCCCAAACACCCCAGCACTAGCGGCACGGGGGCAGAAGCCGACGACTCGCCATCTCTCAGAATTGATAAACAGCCGCACAGAAGGTAATATTTTAAATTCCAACAGCATTGCTTAGCGCATATGAACAAGTTTTCAGCGCATAGGACAAAACAAGCGAGTTTTACTCAAAAATTACATCCCTGGAACATTTATCCGCCACAAGGTGGGCACCCTTCAGAACATCCGTATAATAATTCTCGGGCTTGCGATGCTCTTTCCCCGGCGGTGGCCCGTCCTTCACAAGCTTCTCGGCATCCAGCTTGCCCCAGTGCACCTTAGCACGGGTAAGGGCCCTACGGGCACCTTCAATGCAGACGGAGCGCTTGATGACTTCGAGCCTTGGACAGGCCCCCACCAGCCGCCGCACCAGCCCAAAATAGCTCCCAGGCAGAGCCTCTCCATGCCACAGCCGAACTATGAGGCCCTTCATGGCCTGTTTGGCCGTCTTGTGAAGCTCGACCAGTTGCTTCAGCTGGTCGCTCAGGGGCACAGGGTGTCCGGTCTCAGCATACTGAGACCAGAACACCTTCTCTGTCGAGCTGCCCTCCTCGGCTCGATAGAATGCGGCGGCATCGGACACGCTACGGGGAAGATCTGCGAATGCTCCTGGAGAGCTCCGGATTCGGGTAAGTAACAAGTAACTCACGCTTATGTGTTTGCTTTGCATAAAGAATGCCTTACCCGCCGCTATCTTTTTCACCGCATCCAACTCCTGGAGGGTCTTCTGGGATTCGGCCTTGGCAGACTTGGCATTTTCAATAGCCATCGCGAGCTCGGACGCTCGCGTCTTTGAGTCAAGCTCCAAACTCTCATGTTTTTTCATGAGAGCCTGGAGCTCTTGCTGCACCTTGCCAACCTGGGCCTCATACTTCTCCCGCTTGGTGCGCTCCGTGGTCGCCCTCTTCTCGGCCTCGACCAGCGCTTTCTTAAGGGTCGCTACCTCCGACATGGCCCCTACAATAGCCACGATAATCTTGTCATTTTTTGCAATTGCACCTTTTTTATATATATTTAAACAAGGTATTTCTTACCTTCCTTGTCCTCAAGCTGCTTCTTGGCACGCCCGAGCTCTTGCTCGGACTGCTCGAGGTTCTGCTTTAGCGTGTCCACTTCCGCAGTCAGTGCGGCGGACGCCTGCAGAGAAGCCTGCATACGCATATTGAGTCCTTTTTGTTAGACTCCTGCGAATTTTATTTGATCCTCTCTTCGGCTTTTCTTCCCGAATGCCAAATAGAGCATCAGGGGCTACTGTCTATGCGGTAATATTATTTACACATTCTTTACTTACCTCAAAGCCTGTTAAAAGGCTAGTACAAGCTTCAGTCAGTCCGCTCTTGGCGGACTGAACCTTCTGGACCACCGCACTCATAATGGTGCGGTGCTCCTTATCGATGGAGGCGCCTTTGAGAACCTCCAACAGATTGTCCGGCGCCTCCGGTTGGACGGGGGTCACCGACACGGTGGGCATGCTCCTCTTGGAAGGAGATCGCCCGCCGGACTCTGGAACCTTTGAAGGTTCCGGAGCGGTGTCCGGCCTAGAGCCGGACTTGGAGCCCTGGGGGGTTTTATCCCCTCTACTCCTGGGATCTGGGAGGTCGCCTTGCGGCGCCTCCAGGACCACCTCCTCCTGGCTTGGAACCTGTTGGGACAACACTTCGGCGTCGTCCGTAGGGCGGGGGGAGGAAGCCGTCGGAAGCGAATTCACATCCGACGAGTCCAGTGAACCACTCGACGACGCGTCGAGCCGGTCTTTGGGTGGGCTGCATAAACATATTCGACATAAGGGAAAGCTGTGCAATAAAGGAATACTATGAATTACTCTGGTATCCGGATACTTACGATTTCGCCAGGGGCTTGGCCCTGAGCGGCCACTCCTCTCCGCCGTCGTCGGCGTCGGTGGAGTAGTCCGGAGGAAGGGTTTTCCCCTTCTTGGACCCTTCGGTCTCCCAGTGAGGGCGGCCTTCCTTTTCTTCTCTCCCCCCGCTGGAGGGGGAGAGGTCTCTTCTTCCTCCTCCTCGTCTTCACGGGAGGAATGCGCCTTGGAGCCGTCAGATGATGAACCCGACACCTCCCGGCGCCGGGCACTTTTTCGAGTCCCCGTGGCCTTCTTCGTGGCCTTCTTCTCCGGCACCACATAGGGTGCCGGAACCAGCAACTTCGTCAAGCGGGCATCGGCTGGGTCTTCGGGCAAAGGAGCCGGACAGTCGATCTGTCCGGACTTCGCCTGCCAAACCTGTCAAAGGTAAGGGAGCTTAGATCCCGCATAGAGTTAAACTATGAAAAACTAATACCCTGTAAAAGGCACAAACAACTTACCGCGCTGGCATGACGCTGCGCGCTGAATCTGCGATCCTTGGTAGCGGATGCGGGAGCCTCGGCGCCCTTGAAAAGCACCTTCCAGACATCTTCGTACGTTGTGTCGAAGAGCCTGCTCAGAGTTCGGTGCTGCGCCGGGTTGAACTCCCACAGATTGAAGGCCCGTTGTTGACACGGGAGGATCCGGCGGATGAGCATGACCTGGACTACGTTGAAAAGCTTGAGCTGCTTGTCCACCAGGGTTTGGATGCATGTTTGTAGTCCAGTCAACTCTCCTTTGCTGCCCCACGACAGGCCCGTCTCTTTCCAGGACGTGAGCCGCGTTGGGGGTCTGGACCGGAACTCGGGGGCTGCGACCCACTTAGGGTCGCGCGGCTCGGTGATGTAAAACCACCCCGATTGCCACCCCTTCAGGGTCTCCACAAAGGAGCCCTCGAGCCATAAGACGTTGGGCATCTTGCCCACCATGGCGCCTCCTCACTCCGCCTGGTTGTCGCGCACCACCTTCGGCTTGACATTGAAAATCTTGAGCCATAGGCCGAAATGGGGGCGGATGCAGAGGAAAGCGTCGCACACGACGATAAACGCCGAGATGTTGAGGATGAAATTCGGGGCCAGATCATGGAAATCCAGGCCGTAGTAGAACATGAGTCCCCGGACGAATGGGTGGATAGGATAGCCCAGTCCACGGAGGAAGTGGGGAAGGAACACTACCCTCTCATGGGGCCTTGGGGTGGGGAGGAGCTGCCCCTCTTCGGGAAGCCGGTACGCGATGTCGTTAGACAAGTATCCGGCCTTCCTCAGTTTTTTGATGTGTCCCTCCGTGATGGAGGAGACCATCCACTTGCCTCCCGCTCCGGACATGGCTGGAGAAGGTTGAGGTGGGGAGTGCGGACTTGGGCGCTGGAGCTCGAGTGCGCGAAAATGGATAGGCAAAGGAGGAAGAAGGCGTAGGTGAAAAGGTGGATCCTTATCCCCTTATATGGGTGGACGCAACTACGTGTCCCCACCAGCCTGGTAAAACTCGCTTATCTCCCAGCGCCATAATCAATGGCGCGGTTGGGTTACCCATGCCCGTATTGATGAGAATCCCGGAATAAGGGGACACGATCTCTGCTTTAACAAGACGTGCCAAGGAAACCGCCTCGCATGACGCGCTGAGGTGGGATAATAAAACGATTCGAATAAAGGCTTGGCCGTGGTGCATCACACTACGGAATACGTCAGCAGATTAGATTTGTGTAAATATTATTCTCTCTATGGCAATATGTGGAAACTTATTTTGCAGAGCCGGACACTGTCTTTGTGTTCAAAATCTTCTATGAAGTACTTGGAGGAGGAACCCGCCTTGCAATGCCGAAGAAAATTTGCGCGCCGGACTCGTCGTCATTGAAACCTGGTTCAGGGGCTACTGAGGGAGTCCTGGATTAGGGGGTGTCCGGATGGCCGGACTATACCTTCAGCCGGACTCCTGGACTATGAAGATACAAGATTAAAGACTTCGTCCCGTGTCTGGAAGGGACTTTCCTTGGCGTGGAAGGCAAGCTTGGCGATACGGATATGTAGATCTCCTACCATTGTAACCGACTTTGTGTAACCCTAACCCTCTCCGGTGTCTATATAAATCGGAGGGTTTTAGTCCGTATGACAACATACAGAACAACAATCATACCATAGGCTAGCTTCTAGGGTTTAGCCTCTCCGATCTCGTGGTAGATCTACTCTTGTACTACCCATATCATCAATATTAATCAAGCAAGACGTAGGGTTTTACCTCCATCGAGAGGGCCCGAACCTGAGTAAAACTTCGTGTCCCTTGCCTCCTGTTACCATCCGGCCTAGACACACAGTTCGGGACCCCCTACCCGAGATCCGCCGGTTTTGACACCGACACGGGCCCACGCGTCAGCGACGGCGCTCGTCCTTTTTTAAGCTGACCGTGCGGTGGGGCCGTCCTCATCCAAACTCGCCGTCCCCATCTGCCCACCCTTGCTCCCTCGTCGCCGGCAAACCCTAGACACTGCAACCACAGCGACAATGGGCCTCTTCTCCGGCGCCAGTGGCAGCAAGGCCAAGGGCAAGTCCCCCGCCACCCCTTTCCCCTCCGAGTTTCTCCCACCCCCGCCGGCGCCTCACCGGCAGAGGCAGCGCGTCAGCGTGCCAGTGCACCAGGCGGAGTGGCACTGGCAGAACCGCCAGCCGCTGCCGTATCCCGACGTGATGCTGTCGCACGACTGGCATCTGGATCCAGATAGGATCCCAGTGCCGGCGGCACCGCGGTCGGCTCGTGCTCACGCGGAGGAGGTGCGGCACCGGCGGGCGCTTCTGACGGCGGAGCAGCGCCGCGACAACGCCTACGCAACCGACTCGCCCAACTGGGCGAGGTGGTTCGCCTTCGAGCACGAGGAGGCGAGGCGTCGGGGCGTGCGCGAGGTCGACCGGAGGCCAACACCGCTGGTCGTCCGCCAGGAGGACCAGGCGGCGGAGGACGCCTACCAGGCGGCCCTTGCGGGCATCTACCATGAGGGCGAAGAGGACGAACGGCGAGGCGGCAATGGCGCAGGCCCTTTCCCTCTCCGCGGCGGGCAACAGCGTGGTGCCGCCGGTGGCCCCGCCGTCTCCCATCAAGCCGGAGCCGCAGCCGGAGCCCGAGCCCGAGCCCATCGGCACTTCTCCTGGAATGGAGTGGTGCGCGAGTGGGTGTCCGCGCCACCGGTCTGGCTGGGGGCGACGCCGGCGCAGGAGCAGGCCTACCTCGAGATGTGGCACCAGCGCCGGCTGGCAGAGGAGCGCCGGCAAGGCGAGTACGAGGAGATGCTCGAGCGCGACCTCGAGGAGGAGGCGCACGAGGCCGAGGAGGAGGCGCGCCAGGCCGCGGCTGCACAGGCGGCCGCACAGCCCCCCGCTCCGGCACAGCCCGACATGGCAGCGCTCTGGAACACGGCGTTCGCCTGGGCCGTGCCGGTGCCGACGCTCATTGACCTCACGGACCCCGAGGACGACGCCTAGGGCAGCGCGCCGCCTCGTAGTTTAGGCTGTTTTTATTTTTTTTTAAATGCAAATGTGGACGCGTGGACTTTCGCCGGCCTTCGTGGTCGGCTTAATGTTTAATTAATGTAGTTTCTCTTTTTTGAATATGCATGTGTTCATTTTTTTTGGTGCCATCTAAAATGGGTCGCAGGCCAGCGTTGGGCGCAGGTGCCGACCCAAATGCGGAAGCGGACATCCGTGTCCGTCTGGCCGACCCAAACAGACAAAAAGCGGACGAAATCGACGTCCGTTTGGGTCGGCCTGTTGGAGTTGCTCTAACGCGATCACCAACACACGGCTCGCCCCAGTGGTGCCATCCATGCCACTATTGGAAATATGCCCTAGAGGCAATAATAAATTGGTTATTATTATATTTCCTTGTTCATGATAATCGTTTATTATCCATGCTAGAATTGTATTGATAGGAAACTCAGATACATGTGTGGATACATAGACAACACCATGTCCCTAGTAAGCCTCTAGTTGACTAGGTCATTGATCAATAGATGGTTACAGTTTCCTGACCATGGACATTGGATGTCATTGATAACGGGATCACGTCATTAGGAGAATGATGTGATGGACAAGACCCAATCCTAAGCCTAGCACAAAGATCGTGTAGTTCGTTTTCTAAAGCTTTTCTAGTGTCAAGTATCATTTCCTTAGACCATGAGATTGTGCAACTCCCGGATACCGTAGGAGTGCTTTGGGTGTGCCAAACGTCACAACGTAACTGGGTGGCTATAAAGGTACACTACAGGTATCTCCGAAAGTGTCTGTTGGGTTGGCACGAATCGAGACTGGGATTTGTCACTCCGCGTAAACGGAGAGGTATCTCTGGGCCCACTCGGTAGGACATCATCATAATGTGCACAATGTGATCAAGGAGTTGATCACGGGATGATGTGTTACGGAACGAGTAAAGAGACTTGCCAGTAACGAGATTGAACAGGGTATCGGGATACCGACGATCGAATCTCGGGCAAGTATCGTACCGCTAGACAAAGGGAATTGTATACGGGATTGATTGAATCCTTGACATCGTGGTTCATCCGATAAGATCATCGTGGAACATGTGGGAGCCAACATGGGTATCCAGATCCCGCTGTTGGTTATTGACCGGAGAGTTGTCTCGGTCATGTCTGCATGGTTCCCGAACCCGTAGGGTCTACACACTTAAGGTTCGATGATGCTAGGGTTATAGGGAAAGTATGTACGTGGTTACCGAATGTTGTTCGGAGTCCCGGATGAGATCCCGAACGTCACGAGGAGTTCCGAAATGGTCCGGAGGTAAAGATTGATATATAGGAAGTATGGTTTTGGCCACCGGAATTGTTCCGGGCATCACCGGTAGTGTACCGGGACCACCGGAGGGGTCCGGGGGTCCACCAGGTGGGGCCACCAGCCCCGGAGGCCTACATGGGCCAATAGTGGGAAGGGACCAGCACCTAAGTGGGCTGGGGTGCCTCCCCACCAAGGCCCATGCGCCTGAGGGGAAGAGGGGGCAAACCCTAAGGGCAGATGGGCCCTAAGGCCCATGCCTGGTGCGCCTCCCTCTCCCCCTCCACTTGGCCGCCACCCCAGATGGGATTGGGGCTGCCGCCACCCCTAGGGTGGGAACCCTAGGTGGGGGCGCAGCCCTCCCTCTCCCCCTATATATAGTGGAGGCAAAGGGGCAGCCCAACATGCGATTCAATCTCCCTGTTGGCGCAGCCCTACCCCTCTCCCTCCTCGTCTCTCGTAGTGCTTGGCGAAGCCCTGCTGGAGTCCCGCGCTCCTCCACCACCACCACGCCGCCGTGCTGCTGCTGGATGGAGTCTTCCCCAACCTCTCATTCTCCCCTTGCTAGATCAAGGCGTAGGAGACGTCACCGGGCTGTACGTGTGTTGAACGCGGAGGTGCCGTCCGTTCAGCACTAGGATCATCGGTGATTTGGATCACAACGAGTATGACTCCATCAACCCCGTTCACTTGAACGTTTCCGCTTAGCGATCTACAAGGGTATGTAGATGCACTCTCCTTCCCTCGTTGCTAGATTACTCCATAGATTGATCTTGGTGATGCGTAGAAAATTTTGAATTTCTGCTACGTTCCCCAACAGTGGCATCATGAGCCAGGTTTATGCGTAGTTTCTATGCACGAGTAGAACACAAAGCAGTTGTGGGCGTCGATATTGTCAATTTACTTGCCGTTACTAGTCTTATCTTGATTCGGCGGCATCGTGGGATGAAGCGGCCCGGACCGACCTTACACGTACTCTTACGTGAGACTGGTTCCACCGACTGACATGCACTAGTTGCATAAGGTGGCTAGCGGGTGTCTGTCTCTCCCACTTTAGTCGGATCGGATTCGATGAAAAGGGTCCTTATGAAGGGTAAATAGAAATTGGCATATCACGTTGTGGTTTTCACGTAGGTAAGAAACGTTCTTGCTAGAAACCATAGCAGCCATGTAAAAACTTGCAACAACAATTAGAGGACGTCTAACTTGTTTTTGCAGCATATGCCTTGTGATGTGATATGGCCAAAAGGATGTGATGAATGATATATGTGATGTATGAGATTGATCATGTTCTTTTAATAGGAATCACGACTTGCATGTCGATGAGTATGACAACCGGCAGGAGCCATAGGAGTTGTCTTAATTTATTTATGACCTGCATGTCAACATAAACGTCATGTAATTACTTTACTTTATTGTTAAAGCGTTAGCCATAGTAGTAGAAGTAATAGATGACGAGACAACTTCAAGAAGACACGATGATGGAGATCATGATGATGGAGATCATGGTGTCATATGCCGGTGACAATGATGATCATGGAGCCCCGAAGATGGAGATCAAAAGGAGCAAAATGATATTGGCCATATCATGTCACTATTTGATTGCATGTGATGTTTATCATGTTTTACATCTTATTTGCTTAGAACGACGGTAGCTTAAATAAGATGATCCCTCACTAAAATTTCAAGAAAGGTGTTCCCCCTAACTGTGCGCCGTTGCGAAGGTTCGTTGTTTCGAAGCACCACGTGATGATCGGGTGTGATAGATTCTAACGTTCGAATAACGGGTGTAAGCCAGATTTACACAGCAAAAACACTTAGGTTGACTTGACGAGCCTAGCATGTACAGACATGGCCTCGGAACACGGAAGACCGAAAGGTCGAGCATGAGTCGTATAGAAGATACGACCAACATGAAGATGTTCACCGATGTTGACTAGTCCGTCTCACGTGATGATCGGACACGGCCTAGTTGACTCGGATCATGTTTCACTTAGATGACTAGAGGGATGTCTATCTGAGTGGGAGTTCATTAAATGAACTCAATTATCATAAACATAGTCTAAATTGTCTTTGCAAATATGTTGTAGATAAATAGCTCATGTTGTAGCTCCCTGTTTCAATACGTTCCTAGAGAAAGACCAAGTTGAAAGATATTGTAAGCACTAATGCGGACTAGGTCCGTAGTCCGAGGAGTGTCCTCACTGCTACACAGAAGGCTTACGTCTTTGATGCACCGCTCGATGTGCAAACCCCTACAACGTCGTCTGTGGATGTTGTGAACACCTGACAGACACATCCTGATGACTACTTGATAGTTTAGTGCACCATACTTTACGGCTTAGAATCGGGATTCAAATGATGTTTTGAACGCCATAAGACATATGAGATGTTCAAAGAGCTGAAATTGGGATTTCAGGCTCATGCCCGTGTTGAGAGGTATGAGACCTCTGACAAGTTCTTTTGCCAACAAGATGGAGGAGAATAGCTCAGCTAGTGAGCATGTGCTCAGAATGTCTGGGTGCAACAATCACTTAAATCAAGTGGGAGTTAAACTTCCGGATAAGATAGTGATTGATAGAGTTCTCTAGACACTATCACTAAGCTACTAGATCTTCGTGATGACCTATGACATGCAAGGGATGGAGTTGATCCCGGAGCTGTTCGCGGTGCTTAAGACCGCAAAAGGTAGAAATCAAAGAAGGAGCATCAAGTGTTGATGGTTTAACAAGACCACTGGTTTCAAGAAGGGCAAGGGCTAGAAGGGAAACTTCATGGATGGCAAACCAGTTGCCGCTCCAGTGAAGGAACCTAAGGTTGAACCCAAACCTGAGACTAAGTGCTTCTATTGTAAGGGGAACGGTCACTAGTAGCGGAATTACCCCAAATGCATGGTAGATAAGAAGGCTGGCAACTTCAACAAAGTATATACGTGTTATTAATGTGTACCTCGCTAGTACTCCTGGTAGCACCTGGGTATTGGATACCGGTTCAGTTGCTATTACTGGTGACTTGAAGCAAAAGCTACGGACTAAACGGAGGCTGGCTAAGGGCGAGGTGACGATGTATGTTGGAAGTGTTTCCAAAGTTAATGAGATCACCATCGCACGCTCCATCTGCTTTCGGGATTAGTATTGAACCTAGATAAATGTTATCAGGTGTCTACATTGAGCATGAATATGATTAGATCATGTTCATTGCAATACAGTCATTCATTTAAGTTAGAGAATAATGGTTATTCTGTTTACATGAATGATACCTTTCATGGTCATGCACCCTATGTGAATGGTTCATTGAATCTCGGTCGTGATAATACACATGTTCACGCCAAAAGATGTAGAGTTAATAATGATAGTACCACTTTCTCGTGGCACTGCCGCTTAGGTCATATTGGCATAAGATGCTTGAAGAAACTCCATATCGATGGATGTTTGGAGTCACTTGATTTTGAATCGCTTGACACATGCGAGCCATGCCTCATGGGCAGGATGACTAAGACCCCGTTTTCAGGTACAATGAAACGGGCAAGTGACTTGTTGGAAATCATGCATGCTGATACGTGTGATCCAATGAGAATTGAAGCGTGCAGTGGATGTCGCTATTTTCTCATCTTCACTAACGATTTGGGTAGATATAGGTATATCTACTTAATGAAGCACAAGTCTGAAACGTTTGAAAAGTTCAAGCGATTTCAGAGTGAAGTTAAGAATCGTCATTACAAAAGATCATGTTCCTAAGATCTGATCAAAAGGGGATTTTCTGAGTTATGAGTTTGGCAATCACTTAAGACATTGTGGACTTGTTTCACAGTTGAAGCCACCTGGAACACCACAAGGTAATGGTGTGTCCGGATGTCGTAATCGAACCTTATGAGATATGGTGCGATCTATGATGTCTCTTACCGATCTACCGTTTTCGTTTTGAGGTTATGCGTTAGAGACAACTGCATTCACTTTAGATAGGACACCATCTAAGTCCGTTGAGACGACGTCGTATGAACATTGGTTTGGCAAGAAACCAAAGTTGTCGTTTCTTAATGTTTGGGGCTACGATGCTTAAGGCTTCAGCCGGAGAAGCTCGAACCCAAAGCGGACAAACATATTTTCATAGGATATCCAAAGGTGACAGTTGGGTATACCTTCTATCTCAGATCCGAGGGCAAATTGTTTGTCGCTAAGAACGGGTCCTTTCTCAAGAAGGAGTTTCTCTCGAAAGAATTGAGTGGGAGGAAGATAGAACTTGATGAGGTTGTCGAACCTTTATTTCAACCAGAGAATGATGCAACACAGAAAGATGTTTTCTGTGGCACCTACGTCTATTGAATAGGAAGTTAATGATAGTGATCATGAAGCTTCGGATCAAGTTGCTATCGAACCTCGTAGGTCGACAAGGATATGTACTACTCCTAAGTGGTACGGTAATCCTGTCTTAGACATCATGTTGTTAGACAACAATGAACCTACGATCTATGGAGAAGTGATGGTGGGCCCGTATTTCGACAAATGGTTAGAAGCCATGAAATCCGAGATAGGATTCATATATCAGAACAAAGTATGGACTTTGGTGGACTTGCCCGATGATCGGCAAGCCATTGAGATAAATGGATCTTTAAGAAGAAGATGGGCGTGGGCGGTAATGTTACCGTCTATGAAGCTCGACTTGTGGGAAAGAGTCTTTTCACAAGTTCAAGGAGTTGACTACGATGAGAATTTCTCACCCGTAGCGATGCTTGAGTCCGTCGGAATTATGATAGCATTAGCTGTATTTTTCGATTATGAAATCTTACAGATGGATGTCAAAACAAGTTTTCTTACCAGTTTTTCGTAAGAAAAGTTGTATGTGATACAATAAAAGTTTTTGTCGATCCTAAGGATGCTAAAAGGTATGCTGGCTCCAGCAATCCTTCTATGGACTAGAGCAAGCATCTCGGAATCGGAATATATGTTTTGATGGAGTGATCAAAGCTTTTAGGTTTATACAATGTTTGCTAGAAACTTGTATTTACAAGAAAGTGAGTGGGAGCACTACAACATTTTTGATGAGTATATGTGGATGACATATTATTGATCCGAAATGATGTAGAATTTCTGGAAAGCATAAACGGTTGTTTGAAGAGTGATTTTCAAAGGAAGACCTGGATAAAGCTGCTTACATATTGGGCATCAAGATCTATAGAGATAGATCAAAACGCCTGATGATACTTTCAAAGAACGCACACCTTGACATGTTTTGAAGGAGTTCAAAATAGATCAGTCAAAGAAGGGGCTCTTACCTGAGTTGTAAGGTGTGAAGTTGAGTAAGACTCAAAGATTGACCATGACAGACGAAAGAGGAAGGACGAAGGTTGTCCCCTATGCTTTTGTCATAGGCTCTATACGGTATGCCATGCTGAGTACCGCACCTGATGTGTGCCTTGCCACATGTCTGGCAAGAGGGTACAAAGGTGATCTAGGAGTAGATCACCAGACAGCGGTCAAAATTATCCTTAGAGGAATAAGGAAATGTTTCTCGGTTATGGAGGTGATAAAGAGTTCGACGTAAAGAGTTACGTCGATGCAAGCTTAACACCTATCCGGATAGCTCTGAGTAGAGATACCGGATACGTATAATGGAGCAACAATTTGGAATAGCTCCAAGTGGAACGTGGCAGCAGCATCTACGATATAAAGTTTTGCGAAATACATAGGGATCTGAATATGGCAAGACCCGTTGACTACAACCTCTCTCACAAGCATAACATGATCAAACCCAGAACTCTTTGAGTGTTTATCACATAGTGATGTGAACTAGATCATTGAGTCTAGTAGACTCTTGGATGTTGGTCACATGGCGATGTGACCTGTGAGTGTTAATCACATGGCGATGTGAACTAGATTATTGACTCTAGTGCAAGTGGGAGACTGTTGGAAATATGCCCTAGAGGCAATAATAAATTGGTTATTATTATATTTTGCTTGTTCATGATAATCGTTTATTATCCATGCTAGAATTGTATTGATAGGAAACTCAGATACATGTGTGGATACATAGACAACACCATGTCCCTAGTAAGCCTCTAGTTGACTAGCTCGTTGATCAATAGATGGTTACGGTTTCCTGACCATGGACATTGGATGTCGTTGATAACGGGATCACGTCATTAGGAGAATGATGTGATGGACAAGACCCAATCCTAAGCCTAGCACAAAGATCGTGTAGTTCTTTTTCTAAAGCTTTTCTAGTGTCAAGTATCATTTCCTTAGACCATGAGATTGTGCAACTCCCAGATACCGTAGGAGTGCTTTGGGTGTGCCAAACGTCACAACGTAACTGGGTGGCTATAAAGGTACACTACAGGTATCTCCGAAAGTGTCTGTTGGGTTGGCACGAATCAAGACTGGGATTTGTCACTCCGCGTAAACGGAGAGGTATCTCTGGGGCCACTCGGTAGGACATCATCATAATGCGCACAATGTGATCAAGGAGTTGATCACGGGATGATGTGTTACGGAACGAGTAAAGAGACTTGCCAGTAACGAGATTGAACAGGGTATCGGGATACCGACGATCGAATCTCGGGCAAGTATCGTACCGCTAGACAAAGGGAATTGTATACGGGATTGATTGAATCCTTGACATCGTGGTTCATCCGATAAGATCATCGTGGAACATGTGGGAGCCAACATGGGTATCCAGATCCCGCTGTTGGTTATTGATCGGAGAGTTGTCTCGGTCGTGTCTGCATGGTTCCCGAACCCGTAGGGTCTACACACTTAAGGTTCGATGACGCTAGGGTTATAGGGAAAGTATGTACGCGGTTACCGAATGTTGTTCGGAGTCCCGGATGAGATCCCGGACGTCACGAGGAGTTCCGAAATGGTCCGGAGGTAAAGATTGATATATAGAAAGTATGGTTTTGGCCACCGAAATTGTTCCGGGCATCACCGGTAATGTACCGGGACCACCGGAGGGGTCCGGGGGTCCACCAGGTGGGGCCACCAGCCCCGGAGGCCTACATGGGCCAATGGTGAGAAGGGACCAGCCCCTAGTGGGCTGGGGCGCCTCCCCACCAAGGCCCATGCGCCTGAGGGGAAGAGGGGGCAAACCCTAAGGGCAGATGGGCCCTAAGGCCCATGCCTGGTGCGCCTCCCTCTCCCCCTCCACTTGGCCGCCACCCCAGATGGGATTGGGGCTGCCGCCACCCCTAGGGTGGGAACCCTAGGTGAGGGCGCAGCCCTCCCTCTCCCCCTATATATAGTGGAGGCAAAGGGGCAGCCCAACATGCGATTCAATCTCCCTGTTGGCGCAGCCTTACCCCTCTCCCTCCTCGTCTCTCGTAGTGCTTGGCAAAGCCCTGCTGGAGTCCCGCGCTCCTCCACCACCACCACGCCGTCGTGCTGCTGCTGGATGGAGTCTTCCCCAACCTCTCCTTCTCCCTTGCTGGATCAAGGCGTAGGAGACGTCATCGGACTGTACGTGTGTTGAACGCGGAGGTGCCGTCCGTTCGGCACTAGGATCATCGGTGATTTGGATCACGACGAGTACGACTCCATCAACCCCGTTCACTTGAACGCTTCCGCTTAGCGATCTACAAAGGTATGTAGATGTACTCTCCTTCCCTCATTGCTAGATTACTCCATAGATTGATCTTGGTGGTGCGTTGAAAATTTTGAATTTCTACTACGTTCCCCAACAGCCACCACCATGACAACCCAGCACCGGTGCCTGTCGCCACCCAGACTGATCAGAATGACCCGTGTCGATCACGCCACGCGAGAGGGCCGCCGCCTACGTTGGACGGACTTTGCCCACCGGCACTCCAGGAGGGGCGCGGGCTGGCATCGGCTAGGGTTATCTCCCCTGGCAACCGCAAGAGCGCTAGAGGAGGAGAAAGGGAAAGCGTTTTCATTTTTATACTGTTTCGGTGATTAAGCAAGTTGTTGGCCAATTACATCGATGATCGATCGCTAACTGCCACACCGGAGCATCCGAGTAAAAGCAAGAGATGAAAACAGTAGTGGCGCCGCAAGGAATTGAGCGTGCAGCGGAATCACGTCGTTTCTGTGAAGCATGTCATTCCTGAAGCAGACGTTGCGTCCTGCTGCAGGGAAGGACGACGAGTCGACGACCAGAGCGACACCAGGTCCATGGCACCGTTATAACTTAATTAAGAGCCACGACTCTACGTCAAGTCAAATAATCATTCTTTTGCCTTGAAAAAGAAGTAAAAAAAACTCCTTCCTGGTTTTCCGATCGAAGAAAAGGGATGGTCCGGTCAAAGCTAACCCCTCCTAGTCCTCTCTCTGTTTGGTACTCCGTCCGTCCCGAGGGAGTAATTAATTCAGGTCCATGCTAAGAGCATACTACCTCCGGTCCGTGCTAGGAAAAAAAATCATTTTTCACGGTACGAAATCAATATCACACACACACACACACACACGGTAATTAAGTAAACAGCGGCGCCCTTTGAACGATCGAGCGACCAAGTAGGTGTGACTTTTGCTTTTTATAAAATATAAAATTTCCTCCTATTGAAACACAGTTGCTGCCGTCCGTCCTGCCGATCGGTCGATTGAAAGGTATCAGAAAGCCAAAGATATCGTGCGCCATCATAGGTCTAGCTACTCCTACTAGGCGAATCAAGCAAAGCATATATCTAGGCTCTATGTAGCATAGAGAGAGAGAGAGAGATAACAGTGTGATTTCGTTTGACCCCTAAATCGTCTCCTTTGTGCTAGCTAGCTAGCTTGCGTTAATCCAGGCCGCGCATTGTTCCAGCGTTCATGCATGCATGTGCATCCAAACACACAAGTGTGTCGCTCCGACATCACTAGTAGTGATCTAAACTCTCTTATACTATATTTTTAACAGAAGACAGAGTAGAAGTCTAGGTAAAACGTAAAGGAAAGCGGGACCGACTGACCGATCAAGATCGGTGCGCGCCTTCTTTTTTCGTCCAAGCATGCATGCATGCATGCATCACGCTGTCTGTGTACGTACGATAGATGCATGGATGTGATCGGCATCGTCTAGCTGGTGATCTCGTGAGCGAGAACGAAGGCAATTCTCAGTGCCAGTTAAACCAGATGGAAGAGGCGGTGACGAACGGATACGGAACGGGGCGGCAACTGCGACGAGGCCAAGCTGCTCTGCTGTGCGTGGCGTGACTCGTGATCCGCGTCCCGTCGCCGCTGCATGCTTTCCCAGTCTTTGCCGGCCGGAATCCATGGGCGCCGCCCGGCCGGAGTTTACATGCCTGCATGCATAATCGGTGCCCTAGGTGTTGGAAATATGGGCAAATTACTACGAGATTTAGTCCGAATAAACAGAAGATAAATTATGACCACAGCAGTAGAGATTAAACTAATCATGTGAACTAGCATAGCAGATGAACATATCACATCTAGGGCACATACTAGAAGCATGAATTCTACCACGATCTCGAACAGGAAGGATAGAATCACATATGGTGCAGCGGGTGCAGCACCGCCGGCGTTGACGTTGTCGCCCATGTCGTCGAGGACGAGGTTGCCGAGGTCTGGAAAGAAGTCGTCGTTCGCGAAGTCGTCGTTGCCAGCAGTCGCGCGAGTGCGCTCCCCAAAAATCTGATCGCCCCTCTCCCGTACAGGATCACGAGAGGCGGGGTTCCGGAGGCCTGCTGTCCCTTCTCGCGGTGCACGCCGGAAGGAGGGATGGAGAAGACTTGCTTGGCGGCGCAATGATCTGGAACGGTGGTGAGAAACCATACGAAGCGGCGGCGGCTAGGGTAGACGTCTGCCTAACTATATAGTGCGGGCTGGGTAGGTCGTGAGAGTAAACCCCACGTCCGAGTCATCACGATCCAAAAGAATCGGAAACGGTTCAGTAATTAATGCGTCCGTTAATTATTAATTAATGACTCATTAATTTTCCCATGCAGCAAAAATATAGACAACGTGCATAGCTCTGTCCTTGGTTCGGCTCAATCCCTCAACCCGCAACCCGCGACGCGTCGTGACGTGGCGTGACGAGGCGAGCGAGGAGGAGGAGCGCGCGTGTAGGTCTCCTCTTCTCATGCTCATACAAGTGGTAGAAAAACTCACCTTATAAAAAGGTGCAACCCTTTCTCAACTTTCGAAGTAGAACTAAACTTTAGTCTCACTCACTCCACTCACATGTGTGCATGAATAAAGCAAGAGAATTTCTACTACTCGTCGCCGCCGCGCGCGCAGGAATTTCTACTACTCGTCGCCGCCGCGCGCGCAGGCGGCACGGGGTAGGGCATGGCATGCTGGATGCTCCTGACGCTTACGTGCACATCCCGATCGGCGACCTTCTCTTCTCCCGTACGGCACCGCCCCGTATGGAAGCCTGGAAAACGAACGTCTCCCACCGCGAGGTAGGAGTAGCTAGCTAGCTTCCGTGCCACGGCGCGTACGGAGCCATATTTTCTTACCGGCGCAGAAAAAGCTACGCCACGGCGTCGCCACCGTCGTAGGGATGGATCGCGCGCTCCGTCCGTTTAGGGTGTGTATGGCCGATCGACCAAGAGCACACCAACATCCTTGGGGTTTCCAGATGGTCCAACAGATCGATATGCATGGTTTGGCACGGATCACCTGCTATATAAGTTAGTACACATACCTACACAATTCTCTTGTGCTTTTGCGCCTGTCTGCTCCAGAAAACAACTTACTACATCTAAATGACTACATGTATGAGCAACAGTGACCCATAGCTAGCCGGTCAGCGGCGGCACACATCTACTAGATCTATCTGAATATCTAGATGGTTATCCCGTCCGTCACCAAGACACCAACTAACCCCGATTGCTTCTGTCATCAGCGCTCTTGGTTGATCTTGATCGACCTCAATAATCATCCACGTACGCACACACGCACGCCCTAACCAAGTCATGCCTAACTGCTCAATCTACGGAAAACAATAGTCACAAGCCACTTGCGCCAACAATATATACAACTACGTACGTCTGAACAGCTGACCAACAACCGTATCACATAATAATACTAGCTATACCTAGTTAAACCCCTGGTTGATTAACCAAAAGCTCACTGTTTGCGTACTGATCGATCATACGTATCCTACCCTCCTCTTATATAAGTATTAAAATAAAGCGCTCCTGCCAACTAACACGGGGTGCTCGATCGCGCACGGAAAGGCATCTACCCAAGATCTCGTATCACTCGCAACTTGCAAAAACATCCTCCCTGTACTGTACTGTAGCAGCAAGGTGGTTTAATCAGTTGACACTTGCCAGTGCAGTTAGAGAAATTTAACAACAAAAAATCCCGTCGTTATTAGTCTATTTATTACAGGTTGCATTGTTTGGACCACCGTAGTACCTGCATTGCAACTCATGGCTCATAGTTAAACCATACAAAAATGAGATGCGCAAAGTTAAACCATACAAAAATGAGATTTTAATATAATAAATTCAGACATGGCAAATAGATTTACTACTGTTCTCCCTCCCTCAAGTGACTTGCGTGTATCCATCCAAAGAATTTAACAACAACATAAATGTCACCGTCGGTAATGTTAGGGTTGGATTATTTAGACAGCGATAACCTGCATTATAATTCATGACATAAAAAGCCGCACAAAAAAAGAGAATTTATCCCCGGACATCGAGTGATCAAAGAAGAATTCGGATATGCAATATATTTAGTGTTCTATCTCGTTTATTGCAGAGACTTGTGTAGTATTCTATGTGTGATCATTCAAATTATAAATTGTGCCCCGCTTTTGTATGCTAGACATGCCGAATTTGATTCTCACGGTGTGGCATTGATATCACACGAACACGCAATTAAATATTTATGAATCAATTACATATGATGTAATTAAATTTGCACCTAAATGTCTAAAATTGCTTAAGTACTTATATATCTTTGTACTCGTGCGTGTAGATGATATCTACCTTATATGTGTATTTTCTAACAAATGATATAATTTGGCCAAAGTAAATAATTAATACTCACTCCGATACTATATTAATTGTCACTGATTTAGTATAACTTTGTACTAAATCAACGACGATTAATATTGGACAGGAGGTAGTATCCTATTTGAGTAGTGTCATGACTCAACTATTAGAAAATAAAAGAACGGATAACAACTTTTAACACATTTCTAGAGTCATTTTCCTTGTTTATATTCGTGATTTGGTAAAACCATTCCCTTGCTTGTATTTATTTATCATTAATATCATATCACATTGAGTTAATGGCTCATATTCATCTGGGCGTGTCTTAAAACATATCTAAAAAATTGTACAGTGCCATCTTTGTGTGCAGAGTTTTCTTTTTGTGTGTGTGTGTCACTTAACCGTTCAGAGCTGTCAGTATATAGTTTGCAACTTTACACAGTACAAAGTCAGAATATGTACATGTAAGACCTGAAAATTGACCTGATATCTTATCAATTGCTTGACCGGGCATTTATATGGGACCAAATAAACAAGTTGGGAATCTGCTACTCAATGTTATCTTCCAATAACTGCACGATATGGGAGCGCACTGTTGCAGAGCGTCAGGTGCCATACAGCGGATGCAGAAATGCTACGACGATGCCATCCATGCCTTTGCCACAAAAGGAAGAGGCAAATCATGCCATGTTGCTACGGAAGTTGCGCATGTGCTAATGCAGTTTTTAAAATTGGAAAACGCCGCTGTCTGCTGCCAATATGGACTCCCCATTCTGCCAATATGTAGCCAATTGACCCGGCCAGGACGCACGCGAGACCGCGAGAGGCGACGCGGACAGACAAACCGCTCCGGACCAAATCAAAATCATTTCGGCGTGGATTTCCGGAGAAGAGGTCCTTCAAATATATAAGTGCAATTAGTTTTGCGTGCATTTCTTCGTACTTTCTCTCATAGACATATGTATATAAAATATAGTGCTGGTTTGTTATTCACGGGAGGAAGGGCAAACCAGCAAAAACTGTGATCAAGGAGAAGTGGAAACCCCCGGAGGTGGGATGGGTAAAGGTAAACGTAGATGGTGCTACGAAGAAGGGAGGCGAAGGAGGAGGCACTGGAGTGATTTTCCGGAATCATGAGGGAGCCTATATGAGTGCAGGGTGTCATTTCATCCCACGGTGCAACAACCCAGAAAGAATGGAGCTTCTGGCCTGTAGGGATGCTGCAGCTATGGCGGAAGAACTCGATATTCCATATCTACACATCGAAACGGACTGCAGAGAGATTGTGGGGAAGCTTCAGAGCAGCAAAAGGGACCTATCGGCGCTGGGACCGACCGTCGAGGAAGTAAAGCTGCTGCTCGCGTCGAGGGAGAGTTGGAAGGTGTCGTGGGTTAGGCGGGAGGCTAATAAAGCAGCTCACTTGGTAGCTAGGGAAGCTGTGGCAAATCAGTTAGACTTTGTTTGGCGTCTAACGCCCCCAGACTTTATCTTGCATGTAGTTTCGGATGAGATCCCCACGTGGGATGACTAAATAAAAGTTTTTGATGAGTTTCAAAAAAAAATATAGTGTTGGTTTGCAATGGGCCAGTTTCCCATAGATTACGGGATCTGTGTTCTTTAGTTTATTGGGTGGAAAAAACAAAACATCCGTTGCACCATTTGTGGGTTTTCTTTTTCTTTTTCTTTTCCGGTTGGAGTGCCATCTCTGATTATGTTGTCCCTACATGTCTTTAAGAAGTTTTGTGCAGTAGATTACGGGATCTGTCTTTAAGAAGTTTTTGGGAGTACTTATATGTGGAGGAAGAAGTTTTTATTAACAACTTACTTAATTTAAAAAGATGTGAAACGTAGCACAATGTACATGCTGTAACTACCCTCATTTTAAGTCAATTAAACGCCAATGCTTCATCCCCCCAAAAAATGTAAACCTCCTATAAACTAATATAAGACCGTTTAAATCACTCTTTAGTTTACAAAGGGAGTATTCATTAATCTGCCATGCAAGTGTAGCGCGGTCTCATACATGTGCACCTCAAAGACCCATAGATTGAACCGGTGAAGTTTGCTTTGTACAGACATTGCACACACATGTATTTTTTTTCCTTTTTTTTGTCTCCACAATGGTACACACGAGATTGGTTGGAGATTAGTGATTGTTTGCATGTTCACAACTGTTTCCTTTTACATATCTCTAGACACGCCACCAGACTTGCAAAATATTATGACTATACTTTTGTTCATCCCCGTGAAATTGTAATGCTCATGTCGGTTTCTTGAAAAATATACGACACCTTTACCAAAGCCTTACATTTTTATGTAAAACTTTTGGGTTGTTTCGGACACAGTTCTTACTTCCGTGTCCACCGTTAACTTGACATTATGACCTACACCCTTTATACTACTCCCTCCGTTCCTAAATATAAGTTTTTGTAAAGATTTCAATATGAACTACATACGGATGTATATAGACATAGTTTAGAGTGTAGATTCACTCATTTTGCTCCGTATGTAGTCCATATTGGAATCTCTAAAAATACTTATATTTAGGAACGGATGGAGTATATTAATTTGTCACTTTGATTTATTCCAAGTATAATCCTTGTACAAAACATTAATTTCTCATTTCGACATGTACACCATTTATATGTTACACCGTATATAAAATTGGGTTCTCATTTCTATCCAAAGCATTAATTCATAGTCTCTTCAATAATAAATTAGACAAATTAACTTCCCTGATATGAACCGACGAATCAAGTATGTAGAGAGATTTCGCAAAAAAAAAGAATCAAGTAGAGAGATGATATGAGATACTCCCTCCGATTCAAATTAAATGTCGCAACCTTTATACATTGTGCACTGTATGGATACCGCGTCATTTACTTTGGATCCAAGGGAGTATAAGAGGTCCACTAATGCACGCTTGTGATCTTGAAAATATTGGACTTGTTGCTGCTATTCTCTGTGTTTTCAACGGCCCACGCCACCTTATAATAATCACCATAATATCATTTTGCACATCTCATGATTTATTTAAGTCAATTAAATGTCATTAACTTCATCACGAAAAAGAACAGATACTCCATACCCATTCATTGTCACAAAGTGTACTGTGTGGCAAATGGAATAACATACATGTGCATCTTTTTTTTTTTTGAGGGGAACATACATGTGCATCTCATAGGCGAGATAGGTTGAAGTTTGCTTGGTAGTACAACATGATTTACATAATTGGCTGGATTTTTTTTAGGATGGCTGCAGATTAGTTGTTGTTGTGTAACTGTTTTTTCTTGTGTGCATACCTATAAACATGTCACGAGTCTTGCAAATATTATAGCTATATTTTACGCTCATCTAAGTGAAAGTACATTTTCTTGTTGGTCTGTAAAAATATAATATTTTATCAAAGCCCTTTTATGCAAAGTTGTGAGCTATCTGGGGCACACTTCTTACTTCTGTGACAATATTAATTTGTCATCCTCAGCCCTATGTATACTATATATTATATTGGGCTTTCATTTCTATCACTAATATTAACTCGCGGTAGCTACGTCTTCATTATGTCCTTTCATCTACTTTTTACCTTTTATCTAAAACATAATCGATATGAGCAGACAAATCAAATGAAAAAATATATGCTGTAAAATATCAAACGATGGAAATGGATGCTCTTAATTTTCAAAACTTAACCTTTATTACGGTTGTTGCCATTCTCTGTGTTTTCGACGGTCCACGCCACACTTTCTATCCCTAGTAGTTATTTGTTGCAGTCACTTCCATCTCCAATATTTTTTATGTATATATAAGTGTACATAATGAATATGTTTAGTTGACTGGCGATACAGAAGAAGCCAAAAAATATAAAACAATATATTAACACACGCTCGTGGTCTTGCAATTGTTAGGCTCTATTGTTGCCACTATTACTTGGCCTTCGGGTCTTCGATAGTCCATGCCACGCTTAAAATCATTACTACAAAACGTCGTTTTGCACGCATTATCATGATGGGATCAACGGAAACGACATGCGCCTTATAACCGCCACAACTTAGAGAAACAAACACGGGACTTGTCCTCTAAAACCTCTTGAAAAGTCAAGAGACAAGTCACCCAACCATCTCGCAATCCCAAATAATAATGAATTGGACATTTATTCTCATGCAAAAGAAAGAAAAGAATTCAGCGATAGCGATTATTCATCATTGAAATGCCCATAGACGTCGAAATGAAATGCTCCATGGAGCAAGAGAAGGTGAATGGGGGAGGCGTCAGGCTCAGCCGTAGGTTCCGTTGCGGGTTGCAGGCACATTAACTTTTCCTGATATTGCCATTCTTCGAGTTTTCGACGGTCCACACCATCCTCAGTATGGTATTAATTTGGGATTTTACTTCTGTTCGTAGCATCGTTTCGTGGTCGTCAATTCTGCCTTCACTATATAGTCAGGGAAAATGAATGTGCATAGCCAATTCGATGGCTGACCGGTCAGACAGAAGACGACACATAATATAATATAAATGACACACTAACGCACGCCCCTAGTCTTGGAAATATTAGACTCTCCATCGTTGCCGCTATTCCCCGAGTCTTCCACGGTCCACGCCACGCTAAAAAACCATTGTTACAAAACGATGTTTCGCACACATCATCATCACGGGATGGCCGAAAACGATGCGAAACTTCGAACCTGCCATGGCTTAGAGAAAGAAACAAGCACGAGACTTGGCCTCTAAAACCACCTCTTGAATTGAAAAGTCAAGAGACAGGTCACCTAACCATCTCACAATCCCAAACAAACCAAATTAGACAATTTTTCACCATCAGAGAAATATTGCTTTTTCTTTTACATGAGAGAAATATTGCTTGTAGAATAGAAACATAGAAATAGTCAGCATGGAGGAAGGAAAGGTGAGAGGGAGGAGAGGGGAAGGAGGGGGAAGGGAAGGCAGTCAGCCATTGTGGTGGGTGCGACTTTTTACCGGGCCGGCTGGGATGGATCCCGACCCTGACCCCAACCGATCCCAGGGATTGATCAAGGTCCCCTCCCCTACCTCGCTCGCTCCTGTGCTAGCTAGCTAGCTATCGTGAGCTATCCGGGGCACAGTTCTTACTTCTGTCACACTATTAGTTTGTTATCCTAAGCCCTTTGTATAGTATATATTACATTGGGGTTTTATTTCTATCACTAATATTAACTCGCGGTCGCCATTTGCGTCTTTAATAATAAATTGGGCAAATTAACATAATTGGTATGTCCTTTTATCTAAATTTTTACATTTATCTAAAACATAATCTATATGGGTAGATGAATCAAATGAATATATATATACTGTAAAATATCAAAAGATGGAAATCGATGCTCTTAATTTTGAAAACTTAACCTTTATTATTGTTGTTGCCATTCTCCGGGTCTTCTACAGTCCACGCCACCCTTTCTATCTGTAGTACTTATTTGGTGCAGTCACTTCCATCTCCAGTATTTATTATATACATACAGTGTACATAATGAATACGTTGAGTTGACTGGCGATACAGAAGAAGCCATAAAATATATAAAACAATACATTAACACACGCTCATGGTCTTGCAACCGCTAGGCTCTATAGTTGCTGCCATTCTTTGGGTCTTCGATAGTCCATGCCACGCTTATAAATCATTACTACAAAACATCGTTTTGCACACATCATCATGATGGCATCAATGAAAACGACGCACACCTTTATAACCGTCACAGCTTAGAGAAACAAACACGGGACTTGGCCTCTAAAACCTCTTGAAAAGTCAAGCGGCAAGTCACCCAACCATCTCGCAATCCCAAATAATAATGAATTGGACAATTATTCTCATGCAAAAGAAAGAAAAGAATCCAGCGATCATTTATCGCTGAAATGCCCATAGACGTTGAAATGAAACGCTCCATGGAGCAAGAGAAGGTGAATGGGGGAGGCGTCAGGCTCAGCCGTCGGTTCCGTTGTGGGCCATTCTGTGAGTTTTCGACGGTCCACACCCTCTACATGGTATTAATTTGGGGTTTTACTTCTGTTTTGTAGCATCGATTTGTGGCCGTCAATTCCACCTCCACTATACAGTCATGGGGAATGAATGTACGTAGTCAATTCGATAGCTGACCAGTCAGATGGAAGACGACACACAATATAAATGACACACTAACGCACGCTCTTAGTCTTGAAAACGTTAGACTCTCTATCGTTGCCGCTATTCAATGGGTCTTCCACGGCCCACGCCATGTTAAAAAAGCATTACTTCAATACGATCGTTTTGCACACATCATCATCACGGGATGGCAGAAAACGACGCGGACCTTCATAGCCCGTCACGGCTTAGAGAAACAAACAAACAAAGAAACATGAGACTTGGCCTCTGAAACCTCTTGAATTGAAAAGTCGGAGACGGGTCACCTAACACCATCTCACAATCCCAAACAAACCAAATTAGACAATTTTTCACCATCAGAGAAATATTCCTTTTTCTTTTACATGAGAGAAATATTGCTAGTAGAATAGAAACATAGAAATAGTGAGCATGGAGGAAGGAAAGGGGAAAGGGGAGGAGAGGGGAAGGAGGGGGAAGGGAAGGCAGTCAGCCGTCGGTCCCGTTGTGGTGGGTAGCGGCTTTTTACCGGGCCGGCTGGGATGGATCCCGTCCCCGACCCCGCCCCCAACCGATCCCTCCCCTACCTCGCTCGCTCCTGTGCTGGCTAGCTAGCTATCGTGGCCTTTTATTGCTGCTCCCCTCCTCCCTCCGTCCGCCCACTCTACTCGCTTTTGGGTGTCGTGGTGGATGGTTGGTTCCCTTGCGCTCCTTGTTGACACCCAACCCCACGAGAGGTAGCAGAGAGAGGGAGCGGCGGGGTAGTACCACTGCCACTGCATCATCCGTCCGTCCCCCAACAGGACAGAGAAAGAGAGAGGGCCGTGGCAGGACGCCAGCGGCAGGCAGAGGCTGCCACGCAGTGGGCGCGCCATAAAGGACCCGACGGACGGACGGACGGACGGACGGACTCCACCGAGATCCGGGAGCCAGCGCCGCGAGATCCGCTGCCGGATTCGCCGCCCCCGCTCCGCTAAAGCTCGGTTCTTGGCGGCCTGCCGGCGGGGCTGAACTGGTTGTGGTGGAGCCACCTCCGCTTGGTCGTGCGGGCGTGCCCATGGCGCGGGCGCGCTCGCTGGACGCGGACGCGGGCGAGGAGGAGTTCTTCGACTCCAGGGAGGCCATCTCGCCGCCCTCCGTCGCCTCGCCGGCCAGCTCCGGCCGCCACAGCGGCGACGGCGAGGGCTGGCTCTGCGGCGGGGCCCTGCTCGAGGTCTGGGCCACGGGCCCCTTCAGCGTCGAGGAGCGCCGCCAGCGGTTCGTCCGCTCCCTGGGCCTCCTGGATCCCGCCGAATCGGAGCCGCGCTCCAGGCCCCGCGCCGGCGAGGAGATCGTCGTCCTGGGGAGCCCCGGCGCGGCGCCGGCCTCGCCCGCCCCTCGTCTCGCGCGCGGGGCTGCGGGGGACGAGGAGGCGGGGGCGCCCGGCCGAAGCGCCGGCGGCGGCGGCGAGGAGGGCCTGGAGTGCGTGTTCAAGAACCTGGACGACGGCACGGTCTTCGTGGTCCACGAGCTGGGCAAGGACGGCAGCTTCCGGAGCCTCAGGGAGCGCCGCTCCAACCGGACCGTCACCGCCGCGGAATTCGAGAGGATCTCCGGCTCCTCCCCCTTCATCCGCGAGATGATGCGCCGGGTGGACGACTCCTCGGACGAGCCCTCCACCCCTGAGAAGTCCTTAGCGGCGAGGAAGAGCCGCCGGAGGAGGCGGTTCGGGTGGCTCCGGAGGCTGGGCATCGGCGCCTGCGTCGTCGACGCCGAGGACGACGACGAGGCGAATTCGACCTCCTCCAGCTCCTGCCGGAGTTGCGCCGGGAAGCCCGGGAAGGCCCTTGACAGGGTCAAGGTCAGGCCATACAAGAAGCGGTCAAAGGAATTGTCAGCTGTGTACAGGGGCCAAGAGATCAGGGCGCACAAGGGCCCCATTGTGGCCATGAAGTTCAGCTCCGATGGGCAGTACCTGGCCACCGGAGGCGAGGACGGCATGGTGCGGGTGTGGCGGGTGGTGGAAGGCGAGAGGCCCGACGAACTCGACTTCGCCGAGGACGATCCGTCGTGTGTGTTCTTCACTGTCAATGAGAACTCTGAACTGGCCCCTGTCAACTCCAGCGAAGGGACCAAGAGCAAACATGACAAGAGCTCAAAGGGGCAAGCAGATCCGGCCTGCGTTGTGATCCCTCACCGCACCTTTGCGCTGTCTCAGGTCCCTGTGCATGAATTCCATGGGCATGATGATGCCATCTTGGATCTCTCATGGTCCAAAAATGGGGTGAGTTGCAGTCCAGACAGTGTGTTTCCATGCGCTTGAAGGATCTACCACAGATGTTGTTATGCTCATCTAATCATCTATGTACACTTGGTTTTGTGCAGGACTTGATTTCTGCATCTATGGATAAAACTGCTCGATTGTGGCGGGTCGGGTGCAACAGTTGTCTCAAGGTTTTCTTCCACAATAACTACGGTAAACCCTTCGCCCCCATGAGCGAATCCATTTCACAACCTGCCGCTCTTCACCATATGATGCTGACATCAACTTTGTTATCTATTATGCAGTGACATGTGTTCAGTTTCACCCTACGAGTGACAATTATTTTATCAGCGGTTGTATCGATGGATTGGTTCGCATTTGGGATGTTCGTAAATGCCTAGTGGTAGACTGGGCTAATAGCAAAGAGATCATAACCGCAGTCTGTTACCGGCCTGATGGAAAGGTTCGCTTGAATATCCTTGTACTGGCCTGTTTTTACGAAGTGACCATTTGTTGATTCACTGAGATGCTTATATTTCTGCTGGTTTCATTCAGGGGGTAGTGGTTGGGACCATAACAGGAAATTGCCGCTACTACGATGCATCAGGTAATCATGAGTTGGTTTGTTTGTGAGATTTGAGTTGTACTTCCTGATGATTGGCAAACTAATGATTTTGGAAATAGTAGCTTCAGTCGACATCCTCATTTGTTTGTTAATATGTCGATATCGTTTGCTTTCATGAGGACATCCAAAATGTATATGCACATTAGTAATGATAGGGATACCTCATTTTGTCCTCGCTATAAAAATAGCGAAAGCAGGATTGTTGCTATCCTCTAGTTGCTACGCAAGTCATCCTGTTTGAGCTTATGGATGTAGTTTCCTTGGTTTTATTAGAAAGAAGATAACGCTCAGAGATTTTTCATCAACTCTAATCCAACAGTTGTTTCCTTGATTTTCCCTGTTTGCGCTCCTCTCCGTCCTGATGAATAAACAAGAATGTGCCATTAACGGATATTAAATATAGGCATCCAACAGTTGGAAAATTAGCGAAACAAAAGAAATACTCTGTATATTTGGCGTTGAATAGGTGGCATGTGCTGTCGACAATGTATTACTTAATAGGATCATTGTCATGTTGATGTAATACAACAGTGGCTTCTGTTTTGGCGGGAGTGGAATTCCAACTCCTAAGATTGAAATGGAAAAAATAATAATGAAAATTCTAGTCAAAACTCTGTATTTCTGAATGTGGGTATTCCTGTACTGTCAATGAGTGAACAGTAGGTAAAATATTACTTTTTGGTAAAATGGAATCCCAGAATTTATAATGCTCCTTTGGAGTAATTATGTTGTCCTGCTTATATATAGATCTTGGAGAACACATAACACCTTACATTTACCATCGTTGCGTTGAAAGTTCATATTTAGAATTTTAATTATGATACCATCAATTCAGTGTTTCTGGAAAAGGCTAGTAAAAATAATTGAACTTGCTAGTAAGGCAGCAAACTATTGTTAACCCGATCGATTTTGTGGGACACAAAGAATCTTAATTTCTTTATCTGATGTTCTTTTAATATGCTGAAGTGTTCATTGTTTGCTAAATCATATCAGTATCTTATTTCTAACTTATTTTCCTTCTTTACACAGAAAATCGTCTAGAACTGGAATCTCAGGTCTCTCTGAATGGCAGGAAGAAGTCTCCACTTAAAAGAATAGTTGGTTTCCAGGTACTGTCTTAAGATCTGTTGACTGCACAGGATCTTTTTTTCTGTGATACTTATTTGGAATCTACTTATTGTTGTGAGTGATTCTTACATTATCTTTTTCTTCAAAACTTGTGTTGACAGTACTGCCCATCTGATCCAAAGAAGTTGATGGTAACATCTGGTGACTCACAAGTTCGCATTCTTGATGGGGTTCATATAATTTCCAACTACAAAGGTACTGACACCATATTCTTGTCTTGGGTTAACTCATAGTATCCGTGACCCTGAAGTTCACATTTCTATCTCCTATTCTCAGGATTGCAAAGTTCAAGCCAAGTTGCTGCATCATTTACCCCAGACGGAGATCACATAATCTCTGCTAGTGACGACTCCCGTATCTACATGTGGAATCATGTGAACCAACTTGCCCCAGTCACAAGCCGCGTGAAGACAGTGTGGTCATACGAGCGTTTTTTCAGCAACGATGTCTCCATCGCCATACCGTGGAACGCCTCACAATCAAGGAACTCTATTTCACTGGCCTGCAACATCCCTTCTTTACGGCAAGAAGTGTCCGGCGACCTCTGTGACATACAGGACAGTAGCACATCACGCTGCCAGACTGAAGATTGCCTCGAAGATGACAACATGTTCCGGTTACCATCGGGCAATTTCACTCTTAGCAGGGCGTTCCTCGCGGAGTCTGCTCCAAGGGGATCAGCCACGTGGCCGGAGGAGCATCTGGCATCCAACTCCGCGACGGCATCTACTTTGCGTAAATCTCAGTACAAGTTCCTGAAGGCGTCTTGCCAGAATGCAGCCACACATGCCTGGGGCCAGGTCATAGTCACCGCAAGCTGGGACGGCCACATCAGGTCATTCCAGAACTATGGCTTGCCGGTGCAAGTTTGACATCGCGTCTTCTCGGCATTGCTTCATCAGTGGGTTTCCCAGAAGCACGGCGCCTCTCGACTTCACGGCGAATGCTTTGATGCCCCGCCTCGAGAAGCCTGGCTGGCCCGAGCTTGACGGTCGTCCAGATATACTGTTATGGTACAAAGCGTCACATGGCTGGTTTCTTGTGCTAACATGCTTGTGGACCATAAGTTGTATGTAGCCCGGGTGGTCCTCCAAGATCCCGCCAGCGTCGACGGTGTTGTAGCAGCAGGCCCGGGGGGAAGACGGGCCGCCTTCCTTGGCTGAATTATGCAATCCTTGTGGTGGGGTCTGTGCATCCAAGACCTCTTTGATGCCGTTTATCTTCGCTGTTCCGGAGCCCTCCGTGAAGTAAATATATAGGAGAGGATGAACATATGTTTTTGGCCAGTTTCGACTTCCCTCGCCCCGGTCGGCATGTCGATCGAAGGGGGCGAGCGGGGAGCTAGCTAGGGTTGGATCTTGAGGATGGAGTGCACATATTGGATTCATTTCATTTGTTGTTACATGTTGTGTGTGAGTTTAATGGTGTTGTACTGTGCACATTGACGCCTCCATTTCAGTGTGCTGGTGAGGTGTGGTGGACATGGTCAGGTGGGGGTGGGGGACCTCTCTCACCATCCTCTAGATGATGAGGATGGATAGATAGGGATGGTGCAGTTGCAGTTGGGGTCTGATGGGATCCCTAAAACTGCAGGGACCAGCCTGAGCCTCAGCCTGGGTATGGTTATGGTGATGGTATGGGGCTCATCTATCTCTCACTCACTCATGCCTGCCTGCCTGTGTCTCCTTCTCAATACCTTTGATTGATTAAAGCTGGCTGGGTGAGTGAGTGCTCAGATCTTGACCTTTTTACCTCCTGCATTGCCTTGCCCCTCCCTCACTTATTATTTGGCAGTGATGATATCCTGACTTCACCAAGCTGAAACTGGCCTTTCCAGTTACCAGTAGCACTGTACTTTCTTGGCCGTGCAGTTTACACCTCGGAAAACTTCTTGACCTTGACCTCCAGCTCTGAACCAAGAACAGGTCTCTCTTTCTCTCCCTCTCTCAGTGTCTGTTTAGTAGGCCAACTATGCGACGACCCATCTCCTCCGTTTGGGCCGCCACAGCCAACCAACGAGGCGACACAAACGGACATATGTCTGTTTCTTTTTGTCCGCTCAACGCATTTTCGGCCAAAATTTGGGCCGGTTTAGTGTTGGTGCGAACGCCTGCAACGTCCTCACTTGTCCTCCCTTTGCCCGCTCATCGGTGGCCGGTGCCACAACCACCCTATTTCCCCATTCTCTCTACCAAAACTCTCCCGTCCTCGCGCCATGGTTGACGCGCCAAACCGTGCTGCCACATCCTAGGCCATGTGTGTGCGTAAGAGAGAGAGAGATTGCCAAGTGGTTTCAATGTTTGCTAGTATTACTTTCTTTAGGCCAACTCCAATACGACGACTCACTTCATCCGACCTCGTCCATTTGGGTCCGCGAACAAAAAACGCGGCCCAATGCGGGGACGCAAACGAACTTCTGTCTGCTTTTTTTGTCCGTCGCAATGCATTTCCGGCCCAAAATTTAGGCCGGGTTTGTGTAGGCGCATACGCCCGCAATGCCCTCACTTGTCCTCCTCCTGGCCCACTCATCGATGGCACAACCACCTCGTTTTCCCATTCTCACTCCCTAAACCCTCCCGCCCTCGCACCATGGTCGACGCGCCAAACCTCGCCACCACCTTCTTCCCGACCGCCACGGGAAAGGCGTGGCCACCGGCACCATGCACCCAAAGAAGAAGCCGAAGAAGGTGCACACTCCGAAGGAGACGCCTGCCTAGTCGGCGAAGAGGGCTAGAGGAAGGTCGCGACAGACAAAAAAAAAACAGTCGTTGCGGCAGTCGTCGTAGCTGAAGCCGTGCGGCGCCAGACCGCCGTGCTTCTTCGAGTCACCTTGGGGTGGCTCGCCGGAAGTGAGTGAACTCACACAGACATTCCCGGTGGTGGCGGCCCTTGACCTCAATGCCACACATGTGGCCAGCCAGTCCACTGGGACGCAAAGGAAGCATCTGCAGGAGATCCCTACGGGCAACTTCCCGATGCCCACAACCTGTTCGACGAACCGCCGACCCTGACGCCGGCTGATGAAGACTCGACCTACTATCATGAATTCATGGAGGACAAGATCTGAGGGTGGCCAAGTGTACGATGGCGATGAGACCCAAAGCCAAGACAGCCAGGGCCAGTACGCGGAAGGGAAAGAAGACACAGACGTCCGTGGGCAAGAAGACATCGACAACCATGAGAACCAAGGGAAAGAAGATGGTGTGGACATCGACGATGAGCCATTGTTCCACGAGGAGCTCTCTCACCAAGTAAATGCACAAAGGAGGCGACAACAATGCATCCAGACGGGAGTCTACACACAAGATGAGGAAAAGTTGATTTTTCGAAGCATGGATGGAAATTGGACAAGATCCCAAGACCGACGCCGAGCAAAAAGGCTCAATGTTCTGGAGGAGGGTTCATACATACTTCCATGAACGTAGGAAATTTGAGCCCTACAAATTTGAGAGTAACTGTGATGACGTGTTCATCGCAAAGAGATTGGCTTTCATTCAATTGGAGTGCATCAAGTTTTGTGCCTCCCTTGAGAACATCACCGGTCGTCCCATGACTGGCCTAGGCGTCAAAGACATGGTATACAATTGCTTCCCCTGGTCCATATTTGTGTTTGATGCATTCATCTCATTTGCATATCAATGTATATTGTTGCTTTTATCTTCATTTGCAGGCATTCCAATCTTTGAAGACCTTCAAGACCCAGCATAGGGACATGCCATTCACCTTGACCCATTGTTGGACGATGATTTTTGAGTGCCCAAAGTTTAAGGAGCAATATGCCGCGCAAAAGAAAGGTGAGGGCGGGGGCGACGACGATTGCTGAACCAAGTGAAGGTGAGAAGCGGCCGAGGGGGAAGAACAACTCCAGGTTGGATGACAAGTGTGATGCTTCGACACCCGTGTTGCAAGAAACTTTGAAGGGGTTCATGACCCAAAAGGAAGCGAGGGAGGAGAGGAAGTGCCAAGAGAAAGAGGAGCAAATAAAGGCCTTCTTTGACATACAAAATAAGAAGCTTGAGATCAAGCAGAGCTATGCCCGGACAAAAGCAAACGAGGTGAAGCTCACGCGGATCTAGAAGGAAAATGAAGATCATGATGGTCGACTTGAGCAAGGTGTCCCCAAGGTAAAGAGTTTGATTCGAGTAGAAACAAAAAGAGATGCTCGAGATAGATGGATGAGCTATAGGTGAGACGCGATCATTTTGTATGTCGGCATGAACTACGGTCGAGAGAGACGAGTTTTTTGAGTGCTTGCATGTATGTAGGCCGCTGGCAAGTATGCCGGCATATGAACCATGGCCGTCGGCTATGAATTCTAGATTTATTTGTGTAAGATGTGTTTATTGGACAACATTCGGCCAAACAGATCAAATGGGCCGGACGGTTGGGTGCACCCACCTGATTTGGCCAAGCAGGACCGTACGCCGTACCTTAAAGCTGACCCAGACGAATAAAAAGCGGACCAAATCGGTGTCTATTTGGGGCGGCAGGTTGAAGTTGGCCTTAGATCTGTGGAGTAAAAGCTACTAGCAAACGGCGGGCGGCGTGAAAGCATGGGCACGGGTGTGGCGCCATGAAGCACACACTCTTCCCGGTTTATGCCGGCCGGTCAGGCTATCCACTGTCCGTCCACGGCTGCAGTGCTGAAAAATCTCTCTGCCCTGCCATGCCATGCCACGGCTTCTCTGACAGACAGGATCACTACTTGCCCTTACCGCCCACCTGCTGAAGAGCATGATGGCGCCCATGCCGATGCCATGCGGCCGGTCGATCGACTAGTGAAGTTGAATCAGACAGACAGTCATCGATCTCGAAGCAGCAGGCATTGCCACTCCTCATTCTCGGCCAACAGTCGACTTGGATGGATGGATGAACGGATGGACGGACGGATGGCGTCGTCTCTGTGCTGTGCTGTACGTGCCGTGTCAGTCTGGGCAAAGGACGGACAGATGGATTCTGAGTTTCTGACGGACGAGTGTGAGCGAGCGTGAATGTCCTCAACTTCCCCATGGCTCCTGTCGGGCAAAGGTAAGTAAGGTCGTCGGGGCAACAGCACGGCAGCCACTGTAAAAATCGTCAGAGACGCAAAGGCTGTGTTGCCCATGAGATGAGATGTGTAGTCGGCGCCAAAGCATGGCTATGGCCATGGGCTGCCATGAAGTACGTGGGCACTCTCCGGTTTATTATGTCAGCCGGCTCATCAATGGCGCCCATGCGGCCGGGCCCTGGATGGAGTGCTGCTTAACGACCTCTCCATCACCATGCATGCGCGCGGTGGTTCTGACAGGCAGGATTGGCCGAGCATGCATCAAGTTGCCCATGCCATTGCCATGCCAATGCCATGCAGCAGTGAGCGAGTGGATGTGAAATGATACTGGATTTCATCGTCGATCTCGACTGATCCGGCCGGCGGCGGCGGGCACTGCCTCTTTTCGTCCAACAGTGGACTTGGATGGATGCCCCGTCGTTTCCGAACGTGCCGTGCCAGTCTGAGTGAGTCTGGGGGAAAGGACGGACGGAGGGGTTCTGATTCTGACGGCGAGCGTGAATATCCTGACCTCCCCGATGGCTCCTGTCGGCCGCCGGGGCAAAGCTTGTCTGTCCTGTCCAGCCAACAGTAAGTACTTAAAATCAATCTTCAGAAGAGCGACGCCTCGGGGTGGCAGGCAGGCGCCACCTGGGGGCTGGTGGCCTCTGTCGTCGCCTCTCGGCTCGGGTACGCCGCCGCCACTTGCCCGTGGCCGCCGGCGTCGCTGCCGGCCGGCCGGCCGGGATGGATGGACGGTGATGGTGCACCGCGCTTGCGCTCTGCAAGAGCTTTCCGTCGTTGCATTGTTCCAGGCATTGCCGCCGGTATGTTTTTTTTTTAGGAATCTCGCCACTTTATTGATTATCGATAATGTTCATGGGTACAACACGTTGATCATAAGGGTTGACCAACCAAAGATGTCTATCAAACTGAAGATTACAAGCTAATTTGGCAAGATTGTGAGCCTCGAAATTAAAATTTCTCCGCTCATGAACAAAAGAAACAGAAATGAACATATTTCTACGCCCCAAAATCTCCTGGATGATCGCAGAGTGCGGTCCCCCTGTTCCTTGGTTGATGTCATTGACCACCCCTTGGCAATCCGATGCTATTATCATATGTGACACTTGCAGGTCACTAGCAAGTGCCGGAGCTTCCCTGCACGCATAAGTTTCCAAGATAGTCGGATCAAAAACTCCATTATAAACCACCGCCGATGATCCTAGGTATAGACCCGTGTGGTCTCGGCATACTGCGGCAACCGCCCCACCACGGCTACGCCTTGCCACCGCTTCATCGATGTTGAACTTTATCAACCCGGTGGTGAGGCTATCCATCTTTGTTCAACTTCCCTCGTAGGTGTAGCAGAAACCCGAGGGGGTGTTTTTTCCCTGACTTGCTCCAGCTCGCGGAGATAGGACTCCACAAAAGAATGGGTCTGCATGGGTGATTGAAATATTCCTTCGTGTATCGCCTGCCTCCTTGCATACCATACTGCCCATAAAGTTACGACCATCTTTGTGAACAGCTTGTGCTCAAGAACCTCATGAAGCTGGAAGATCCAGTTCTTCGCTCGGGGTTCGGTGTTCTCCGCCATCCTAGCCACCAGCTCCGGTATGTGCCGTCGTGATTGTCTCGTTACGACGTGAAGTGTCAGGAGCCCATGCATGAGCCATGACGTGAAGGACCTTTCAACGCCATGCAGCTCTACTCTACTCTACTTTGGTGCTGTTACAGTCCACTTCACTGTGGAAAAATAAATATGCGTGTCCAAGTAAGAGTACGTGTGGAAAGAAGAAGAGAAAAACTGTGCACAAACATGCATGTCCTGTAAAACACAATATGTTGGGAACTTGCTCGACACCCTAAATGGGGTGTGGCTCTTTCATTATATAGAGGTACCAAGGGATACAATATAATGTTACAATATTAATACACAGACTACGTATATATACAGTCTAACACCCTCCCTCAATCTTAACTGTGGCCTGAAATACAAAGCAAGTTAAGATTGTGCCTACAGCCTACAAACTGTGGTTGTGGAAAATGCTTCGTGAAGATGTCAGCAAGTTGATCCTTTGATGGAATGAACTTGATACAAAGTAGCTTCTGTGCAACACGTTCCCGAACAAAATGATAGTCAACCTCAATGTGCTTCGTCCTAGCGTGAAACACTGGATTAGATGAAAGATATGTAGCACCAATGTTATCACACCACAGAACTGGAGGATGTGCTGAAGCAACTCTCAACTCTCTCAACAGAGACTGTACCCATATGATCTCAGCAGTGGCATCAGCAACTGCTTTGTACTCAGCTTCAGTACTACTGCGAGACACTGTGGCCTGCTTTCGAGCATTCCAGACGATCAGGTTAGAACCCAGAAATACCGCATATCCCCCCGTGGATCGCCTGTCATCAGGACTGCCAGCCCATTCTGCATCTGAGAAAGCTGAGAGCTCACACGAGGGCACAGACTGAAGAAACAAACCATAGGTGACAGTAAGACAGATGTAACGCAGAATACATTTCACAGCTGACCAATGAGATGTCCTGGGAGCATGAAGAAACTGACAGACACGGTTGATTGCATAGGAGATATCAGGCCTGGTAATAGTAAGGTATTGCAGACCACCAACGAGACTGCGATACTCAGTAGCATCCTCAGGTGAAAGAGCATTTCCATCAAGGGCAGATAACCGATCAGTGGCAGACATCGGAGTAATAGCATGTTTGCACTTCAGCATACCAGCACGACGCAGCAGATCCAGGGAGTACTTCTTCCGTGTAAGAGTCAAACCAGCAGAAGAACGTGAAACCTCCAGACCAAGGAAAAAAATGCAAGGCACCCAAATCCTTGACAGCAAAGGCACCACTGAGTGCAACCACAAGACGATCAGCAGCAGCATGGGATGAACTGATGAGAATGATATCATCAACATAAACCAGAAGATACATCGTAACCTCAGGACGCTGAAGAAGGAACAGCGATGTGTCTGCAGTGGAGGGAGTAAACCCAAGTGCTCGAAGAATAGAGCCAAGACGAGCATGCCATGCACGAGGAGCCTGTTTCAGTCCATATAGCGCCTTAGTCAGACGACAGAGATGACGAGGGCGTGCAGGATCAACAAATCCAGGTGGCTGACGCATATAAACCTCCTCCTCCAGAATTCCATGGAGGAAAGCGTTCTGCACATCAAGCTGACGAAGAGACCATCCACGAGTGACAGCAAGAGACAACAACAAGCGAATGGTAGTAGGCTTGCTGACAAGCCGTGCCTTGTAGCGTTCGATGGAACCATCAGCATGTCTCTGACTTTGAAAACCCACTTGGAATCAATAACATTGACACCAGATACTGGAGGAACAAGCTGCCAAGTGTCATTTTTCTGGAGAGCCTGAATCTCCTGTTTCATAGCAGCGTGCCAGTGAGGAATACTCAGTGCAGCCTGGAAGTGTCGAGGCTCAGCAGTGGGATCAGCATCAATGTGAGCCATGCACGCGGCTAGCCATGCCACAGTCCCGTCCTTGCGTTCCTTCGGACAGAAAATGCCCGACTGACTCCGCGTACGAGGACGAAGAGGGACCACAGGCCGTGTCGGCGAGACCGTCGCAACCGGTGATGGAGACGAAGCTGCAGCATCGGGAGAGCTGGCACTAGGGCTCCCTGACGACGACGAGCCAGGCGAGGCTAGCCCACTAGCAGCCGAGGCGGGACTGACCGGGTCCAGCTCCAGGCCGGTCAAAGCAACCGCCGACCGAGGCGAAGATGCCTCCAGGTCGGGCGTGACCCCTCCTGGGTTAGGCGAAGCGCCAGCCGAAAGATTGGGCGAAGCCAGCCGAGGGCCAGGCGGGGCGCCAGCCGAAGGACTGGGCGAGGCCAGCCGAGGGCCAGGCGGGGCGCCAGCCAAAGGACTGGGCGAGGCCAGTGGCAGGCCAGGCGAGGCCACCCGTGGGCCAGGCAAGACCGGCGCCCGCACGGCAGCCTCCAGTGGCGATGCAGGGGCGGGTACGCGGGTCGAACCCGTTATGCATGGGACATGCACGACCCGAGCAGGAGCTGCCGCGTCGGTTTCCCCTGGCAAGGTCTTCGCCCGGCAAGCTTTTCCCCCG
This sequence comes from Triticum urartu, assembly GCF_056163025.1. NCBI lineage: Eukaryota > Viridiplantae > Streptophyta > Magnoliopsida > Poales > Poaceae > Triticum > Triticum urartu. The sequence continues at coordinate 666,095,062 of NC_141877.1, read as the reverse complement.
GCAAGTTTCCTGTTCATCAAGAAGCTCAAGACGAGCGCCACGTCCAATACCTGCAGCATGATTAGGCAACAACGCAGGGGCATATGCAACATCCACAAATTGATCAGGCAAAGGTGTGGACATGTGCACCGGTTGTGAGGAAATGGTAGAGTTTGTCGGAAGTGCACGAAAAGGAAACACGTTTTCATCAAACACCACATCACGAGAGATGTAAACGCGATTTGTAGGAACATGGAGGCATTTGTACCCTTTGTGAAGAGAACTGTACCCCAGGAAGACACACTTCTTAGACCGAAACTCTAACTTACGCTTGTTATATGGGCGAAGGTGAGGCCAACATGCACACCCGAACACCTTAAAAAAGGTGAAGTCTGGAGTCTCGTTGAGCAAGAGTTCAAGCGGAGTTTGCATTTTCAGGAGTCGTGAGGGAAGCCTATTTATGAGAAAACAAGCTGTGGAGAAAGCATCACTCCAAAACCGAAGCCAATGTGCTGTTCACGGCCAAGGAGGCGGGCATACAGCTCACGAGGTGGAAGTGGATCGTCACGGCCATGAACGTTCTCAACGAGATTGTCATAATCATCGTCGAGCCCGTTAAGAACGAAAGTGGTGAACTCCTCATCCTGCAGAGACTGGCCAACCGAGGCCAATGTGTCGGTGGGACCCCGGATCTTGTTGAAGCAGTCCGTGATGCTGAGGTCACCAAGCTTGGTCTCACCAAGCTCGGTGCGTATAGAGTGAGCACGCGCCTGAGACTGCGAGGAGAAGCTGGTGTGAAGCGCCGCCCACGCCTCCCGGGATGTAGTAGCGAAGATGACCAGCGACGAGACGCTCGGAGTGAGCGAGGACTGGATGGCAGAGAGAATGGCCTGATCCTGGGCCACCCATGTATGATACGCCGGGTGATGAGTGGGCGGACACGGGATGGATCCGTCAACATAGCCCTCCAGATAGCAACTGCACAGAAGAGGCAACACCTGGGCACGCCAGGACAGGTAGTTGTCCGGCGTGAGCTTCACCGGCAGCAGATGCGAGAAGTAAAACGGTGACGGCGCCGTGACCTGAGCGGCGTGAGCATGCATCGATGGCGCGTAGGGACCCGTCGACGGGGCTGTCTCGAGATGAGGAGCACCCGCCGAGTAGACGCCATGAGCACCGAGAACGAGGGCGTCGGCTCCGTAGTTCACTGCGGCCCCGTAGGATGGCTGCGGCGGTGCAGCCACGAACCCGGACGGCGCGGAGTAGGGTTGGTGCGGCGACGGCGCGTAGGGCTGCGGCGGCTGCGCCAGAAAGTGCTGCTGCGGTGGCGGCGCGGAGTAGATCGGCGTCGACGGTGGCTGGTGGTGATGCGACGGGAGAGCCGCATAGGGTAGGGTTGGTGATGATGCGGCGCCGCGTAGGACGCCACGGGCCAGGAGGACGGCGACGGCTGAAGGGAGCCCTGGGCCGCCGGCGGCGCACCATACACGGCAGGAGCAACGCCACCGGGCGTCTGCGCGACGGCGCCGTAGGGCGGCTGCACAGCAACGCCATGAGATGGCGGCACAGTGAACTCAGCAGAGGAGTCGGCCGATGGATTTGATCCGATCGGGGACTCGGTCGGCGGCAGGGCCCCGTAGGCCGACGCAAGGGGCCGAGAAGCGAGGAACGGTGACATAGGGGCGAGGGCCGGCCCGGCGGCGGTGGCAGCGACGAAGGTCGGCGCACCGGCGACGGCGGCGGCGGGAGACATCGAAACCCTAGTCTGATACCATGTAAAACACAATATGTTGAGAACTTGCTCGACACCCTAAACGGGGTTTGACTCTTTCATTATATAGAGGTGCCAAGGGATATAATACAATGTTACAATATTAATACACAGACTACGTGTGTGTGTATATACAGTCTAACATGTCCACTCGTTGCTGCCTGAGCCTGACGGGTCGGGTGACACAAGCCCAATGGCCGTGCCAGCGATATCTGGAGGTGCAGTACTAGGTGTTAGATAGATCGCTGTCGTATGCCATGATGTTCTCATGGAAAGAATTTACAGCGTAACTTAAAAAGTCAGGCAGGATGCCTGCAAGCTAGCGGCCGGCATGGCGAGGAGATGAAAGCTGCGTTGCGTTGCGGATAACAACAGTTGAGGTCTGGCACTATGTGTCATCCGGCCTTTTTGCACGGCTCCAACAGGACAGTGGAGGTCCTGTCTCATCGCCGTCCCGTCGTCGGGCTTATAAACTGCCACACACCACACGCGCGTGAAAATGAACACCTGATTTTGACGATCGAAACTCGTTTTTTCTTCTTTGGCCTTTTCATGGAGCGGAGCACCGCTCCCAATTTTATTTTTGAATGAAATTGATAAACAGGTAACAACCTCACACAGAGGGGGAAGCTACCACCAGTCCGCCACGCGGCCGACAACTGGGCTGCTGGGGCGTGGCGGTGTTGTCGCAGGAGGCTGTTGGATCCGGTCAGGCGGCTGGATATATATGGGCCGCCGCCGAGGCAATGGTCTATGGTGGCTCTCCCATGCCGTCGGCACGGGAGATGGGTGGTCCAGTGAAAGTGTGGTGTGTAGGGGTGTTGTCTGCGATGCTATGGACGGAAGTCGGTCGGGTTCTTGCTAGTTGACTACATCTTCTCGGAGGCCTCCAACCTCTCCCTTCCTCGGATCATGCTCTTCGGATGAAAGCCTAAGGCGCGGTGTTGGGTCAAGCGAGGGCGTCGACATCGTCATTCCCACCTTTGGGGTGTCGTCTTGAACGCCATCGATCCTAGCCGTGCTCCCCTTTTGGGGCGTCATTTTGAAGGTCATTGATCCTAGCCGCGCTGCCCCTTTGGGGAATCGTCTTGAAGACCATTAATCTTGGTCGTGCTCCCCCTTTGGGGCATCGTCTTGAAGACCATCAATCCTGGTCGTGCTTCTTGGAGCTGGATCCAGGGATGGTCGCCCGGGTCCGTTTGGCGTGGTCGCCTGTTTGGTGGCAATGGTGGCTTCGTGCAAAGTTGGGTTGAGGTGTCTCCCGACATGTTTGAGGGGTATCCACGCCTCGGCTTGTCTCTGTGGAGCATGCCTTGGCAGCTACGATGGCATCATATCGGATTTAGCTACAAAGGCTTGTGTGACGCAAGCTCGACCCTTTTCTCCAACAAGGTTTGCCGCTTGAGTCAGAGTTGTCTGGTCTCCAGCATGGGTGGTCATCTACTTTTGCATGGGCCGACATGAGCTCCAGCGTCTGTTTCGATGAGGGCTTCGTTGGTGGAACTCGATGGTGAAGTCGGAATCGCTGGCTCGTGGAGGGATGAAGACGATGACGCCTAGTGACAACCTCAACACAATGTATTCTTTTTGACGGCGTGGAGGTTTTCGCGTGGATGGCCATGTCGGTGGATGTTGCGCCAGTTTTAGCCCAATTTTCCTTGTATTAACTTGGCAATTCTCTCCCCCTTTTTTAATGAATCGAGATCCTTCAGGTTTGACTTTTTTGTTATAGAAAAAACCAGAACAAACATAGCTTTAAACAAATAGCTTCTGGATATTTTCCGTGGCCATCGGAACTAGAAGTGCCATTCCCTTAGTAATTCGAAAAATGTTTATAACCTGACGATTATATGATACTTTATTTATCGCACACAGAATTTGTTATGGCTCGTGCAGCGGGGGAAGAGTGTACTGAGGATTTCTTGCCTCTCAATTGTAACTCTATAATTTTTGAATAAAACTTCTTTTACCCCGCAAAAAAGAGGGAAGAGTGTAAACCCGTTCCCTGTCACTGACCTCCCGGGCCCATGGGACATAGCCCAGGCAATGCGATCCTAGCCGTTAATCCGCTCCCATCTCCCCGCAGAGCATAAGCGACATCCACGGCTCAGCGAGGTGAAACAGCGCGGAGGCGGCGACAGGTAGAGATGGCCGGCGGTGGCGCCGCCGCGTCGGCGCTCTCGAGCCCGTGGAGGGCGCTGCTGCAGCGAGCGTTGGACGCCAACGCGCACCTCAAGCACTCCACCTTCTTCCAGCTCGTACGCTCCCATCTCCCATAGTTCCCCTCCCCGTGCCCTTTTTTGGGGGAAAACTTGGTACCCTAACGAACGGTCCGTCGTTTCAGGCCACGGTGGGCGGCGGCGGCAGGCCGGCGAATCGCACCGTCGTGTTCAGGTGCCCGCCTGCTCTGGTCTAGTCCCCTCCCTTTCCCCTCCAGCTCTTACCGGTTTTGATCTGAAACCTTGGTCTTGTTAGGGGGTTCCAAGAACACTGCGACAAGATTCAGATTAACACGGATGCGCGGAGCAACAAGGTCGCTGCTGCTATTCCCCCGTGCTTTCTAACCTTGTTATTATATATACAATCATAATTCTTTCTCGCTGCTCGCTGATTCCCTTGCTGGTTTGGATGTGCGATTTGCGAACGAACAGATTGGGGAGATCAAGGAATGGCCCCTCGGCGAGGTAGGTTGTGAAGAACTTGCAGAATTGCGTGTCACAGTTTTGAGCAGCACAAGTGCCAATTTCCTGATCTTGAGATTCTTGCAGATATGCTGGTATTTCACTGATTCCTGGGAGCAATTCCGTATCAGCGGTATCATAGATGTGATTGATGGTTCCAGTCCGGATCCTGCCAAGCTCCAGGTTAGAGCTGAGTAGACTCTGCCTTGTGCTCTGTTCTGTGTAGTGGAGATGTCTTGCAAACGAAAGGATAACTGTAGTGAAAGATTTGGTTATGCACAAAACTGAACATATAACTGTTCTATTAGATTAGTTTTGTATAGTTTTTGCACACATGGAGTTTCCTTGTCTCATCAAGAGCAAATGCATGACCTTGTATTAATGTCTCCACAACTTTCACCTTTCAAACCTTTTGGCGATGCTCAGAAGCTGCACAAACTCAACTCTTCTATTACACATATAAGTAGTTTTTTCTTCTCTTGACGACATGTAGCAGCGCTGCTTTCATTGATATTAGGTGCTCCTTTATAATCTTTTTGCTCAACATTGGTTGTTTTACCAAACAGCAACGGGAGAAAGCTTGGTTCGCCAGTTCAGTGAAGTCAAGATCACAATACTTAGGACAAAGTCCAGGGGTTCCCGTCGCAAATGATGACCACATTAAGGATGTTCATATCGATCCATCAGCTGGCCCAGTTGATGCCTACTGTCTTCTGACTCTTGATCCAGAAAAGGTTAGGTTAAAGCTTTCTTGTGCCTCATGCTCATGTTTCTGTATCTGTATCTTCACCTACTTTGAAATACAGAATCAGTTATACTTAAATTGGTTAAATGTATTGCAGATTCATGTGCCCCTATTGTGTTTCTCAATACTCTTGGTTTTCATATTCAGGTTGATTATGTGAACTTGAAAAGTAATCAGAGATTGATGTTCACAAGAACCCAGGAAGGAGATGAGTCCAGTGACTGGATGGCCGAAAAAGTTAGCCCATAATGACTTTTTTTGTTAAGGAAGAACAGAAAGGTGTTATTGGCTGCCACTATTTTTATTTTGTGATTTTCCATGGCAAGGAACTGTCTTCATTCTACTCCCTCCGTTCCCAAATATAAGTCTTTTAGAGATTCCAACAAGTGACTACATACAAACCAATGTGAGTGAATCTACACTCTAAAATATGTCTACATACATCCGTATGTTGTAGTCCATTTGAAATGTCTAAAAAGACTTATATTTAGGAACGGAGGGAGTACAATATAGTTTCTAGCATGTCAAAATGTATTTTTTTGGTAGAGCATCCATGGATTACCGGGTCTGAACAGCTGTGCTATGTGCTTTATCTGCATAACAGTCATTTGTTAACATACATTATGACTCTAATTAACATTAGTGTTCGCTTTTAAATGTTTCTCTTTTCTTTCTGGGATTCTTACATAGCGTCTTTCTTGTAACACTCAAAATATATATTTGGGCATGTACCATTCAGGATTTCTACTGGAAATGTTAAGAATATGTGCTTAATCTGAATTACAGTCATTTGTAAACATTTAGTATCTTTCTTGTAAAAATCAGAATATATTTGGGCAGGAGCCATTGAGAGGTGTTAAGAATATGTGCTGAATCTGATTTACAGTCATTTGTAAACATTTTATTTAATGGCCGAGCCCTGCGATTTCTGATAACCACTTATAAACATGGCACTAATTAATGTTGATATTCACCGTTGTAGGGTTTTTCTGAGACGCTCACTTAGCCAGTATTCTTATGGAAAGCTTTGAGGCCTAGGTAGACACCTTGATCTGGTATGCAATAATTGGACGACGAATCAATCTAAATTATTCCTGTAACTACAATAATACTCCCTCCATCCGAAAATACTTGTCATCAAAATGGATAAAAAAAGATGTATCTATAACTAAAATACGTCTAGATACATTCCCTTTTATCCATTTTGATGACAAGTATTTCCGGACGGAGGGAGTATCACGCACACAAACATGCATGATTGCATGGAATTCTGCAATTACTATGTTTTTTCCAGTAGGGGTTAAAGGAGTATCACTTTCCTAATTTTGGACCCAGCTAGTTAGTTGGCCTCTGATCAAGATCGGAATTATGCGTGCTCTGCACAAATTTCAACCCATTGGCTGTAATTACAATGATATTTACAGAGTTAGTTGGCCTCTGATCAAGATCAATATTATGTGTTATCTCCAAAAATTTCATTCTATAAGCTCTCAGAGCCTCCAATGCCATCAAATCAGCCACGGTGATCCTGCTCCTAAGTCTGAAGCTGCCCGCCACCCTGCCGACTTCAGGCCTATTAGCCTTGTTCACAGTTTCGGCAAGCTTGTTGCCAATAGAGTGCAACCTCTGATGCCCCTGCTAATTGAGAACTACCAGAATGTTGTCATCAAGGGAAGCTGCATCTATGGTAGCCTCGTCTGTGTGCAAGGAATTGCAAAATCTCTGCATGAGGGCAATCTCCCGAGCCTCCTTGTTAAGCCACACATATCAATTATCAAAGGCATTCAATTTCGTCTCCTGGGAGTTTCTTCTCCAACTTCTTGAAATTCAGAGGGTTCAGCCTTTGCTGGAGAAACTGGATTGCAGGACTATTAATGGTAACCTCTGTAGCTCAGTTCAGCACCGCCGAGGACTGCTTTTCGTCGTGATCATGAACTGCTTAGAAAGACTGTTTGATGAAGCTCATGGAAGTGGCGGCCTAGCCCCATTGGGAGCTCTAAACATTCTGCACAAATCTTCTCTCTAACCGATGAAGTTGCCAACTTCATCAAGCCCACACCTGCAGATACAAACCGAAGTTCTCCAATCCTTCGCATCTTCGGTCAGTCTACTGCTGTTTGCACCAACCTCTCCAAGACCAGAATCATCCCAATCCAGTGCAATGGGATCGACCTGACAGCCACCCTGGACAATCTCCTGCGCACCATATCCTCATTTCCCTGTACCTACCTTGGCATGTCGCCTGTCCGTTCACCACCACAGAAATAATGACTATCAAGCTATCCTCGACAACTTTGCCAAGTTATAAGGGTGTCATGGGCAAAGCAAGCAAAGTGGTGTTGGTTCGACGTGTTCTCTCTGCAATCCCCTCTTTTCAGATGATGGCCACCAACCTATCCAAGTGAGCTGATGCTCAGATGAACAAGCTTTGAAGATCTTCTCTTTGGGCTAGCTCTGATAAAGTGTCAAGTGGTAAATATCTTGTAAATTGGAACAAAGTTTGCTCCCCGACTGAATTTGGAGGCCTTAGTATTCCTAATCCTGAAGCTTTCAGTAGAGCCTTGAGGGCCTTAGTATTCCTAATCCTGAAGCTTTCAGTAGAGCCTTGAGGGTTACACAGCTTTGGTTTAAGATGGGTGGACTAGCATAAACCTTGGACTAACCTGCAAATTACCATGGATAGTTTTTGCAAAAGCAGGTTCAACTCAGTCCATATAAAAGTAAATCTGTTTTATCTGTGCTCATGAGCAAAATAAACAGGTTTGACAAAACTATTAACCATCATCGGTTTACAATATTCTCGACAGAGTATCGTAATTCTGTTCTGAACATAACAAATTGTTTTCCACTCACCAAACAAAGACGCGCCGCACGGAAAAAATAGTAACTGGTAAAATAATGGACAATATTAACACGAGTTGTACTAAACCCATACCCATCACTAATCATGCAATGGGGACTTAGAGCATGGTTAATAATATAGCCAGCAATCGGCTATAAGGAGTTGGCATGTCATCTACAGCCAACCTTGTAGCCGGCATGTACAATAATAAGTTATATATGTGTACTACTTCATTAGTAGTTGGCCCACCTTACAACCTCATAAAGCGTCTTGGGTCTCGTGCTAGAGCCGGCTACTAACCAAGAGTCCGCTTCTCTCCTCTCTCCTCTTCTCTCTCCTTCAACTAAGCAAAGATATAATATTCTAGTCCTTATAGCCTGCTTATGTCACCTTATTGTACTTGCTCTTATGAACTCAGCTGTTGCGATTCTAACTGAAACATAGTAGAGACCATACTCTGATGCAAACATTAGGAAATAGCTGCAATTGAAGCGTAAAATTGGTTGTACTTCCATGTTAACTGTTTGAAGTACCAATGCAGGAATCAATTCCAAACTAAAATATGCCCAACAATATCGATGCACATATCATTCTCACATAAAACATTCCAGTTAGCATTAGCATGGTTTCTGTCTTCATATTCACTACTCCCTCGAGAGAGATTCTTTCATGGCATGAAGTTCCTTGACGATATCTCCGGTTGGCATTCTACTTGACGGCAATTCCTGAGAGCAGGAAATTCCGAGTTTAAGTAGCGAAACAAGGCAATCAATCGTTCTCTTGTATGCAGAAGCATTCACAGTTTGGAGCCCATACTCAAGATCTAATGATAGCCGCATGTCCACAACCTCCATCATACTATCACATAGACCAAGCTCAACATACTCACGAAGGCTCAATCCTTGTCTGAATTTGCTATCGGTGGGCCTCTTTCCAGTGGCTGTTTCCAACACAAGAATGCCATAACTGTAAATATCTCCATGCTTGGACACGGGGTTTCCAACACCATACTCTGTGACAATAACAAGTTCGAATAAGTAGAGTTTTTATGATGCATAGAGTTCTATATTTACATTCGTTTTTAAAACTTTATATAACTAGGCACAGAATAGGTAGAGTAAACATAGAAGAGGTGGGCTAACCTGGGGCAGCATAACCAATTGTCCCTCGAAATCCCATTGAGCTCGTGGACTGCTCGAGAAATGAGCTTCCCTTGTTAAGAATCTTAGCAAGACCAAAATCTCCAACATGGGCTACCATATTATCATCTAGGAGCACATTACTTGGCTTCACATCGCAATGTACAACAGGTGCTGGACCATGGCAGTGAAGATAGTCCAAGGCATAAGCCACATCAAGTAGTATTGTCACTCTTTGATGCAGATTCAAATACTTTTGCTCTGCTTGGTCACTTGTGTCAAGATGTAGCCAACCTTCTAGACTACCATTAGGCATGAAGTCATACACAATTGCTTTGAATTCATTCCCTCTGGTATCAATGCTTGAGCAAACTGTAACTATCTTGAGAAGATTGCGGTGTCGCATATTTCCTAATGCTTTGCATTCGGCAGTGAAACTCTTCGGCGCCTTTGGAGTTTGAAGTTTTAATACCTTGACAGCAACAAGGTTTGAATTTTCTCCAGCATGACCATCCAACTCTCCTTTGTACACAGACCCAAATGATCCAGAACCCAGCAAATTCCCTGCCGAGAAACCATCTGTTGCCCTCGCCAACTGACTATAAGAAATCAGTTGGTAACCTTGCATGGACGTTGTTGACGGGATTGTTGCTTGTCTTTTGTTTTGCCAGGTAAGAAGAAGCTTGTAGAGGAAGGCAAGAACAACCAGTGTTGCAATGATAGAAATAGGCATACACGCAACCAGGAATTTATGTTTTTTCTTTGCTAATTGCAAGGAACAAGGGGCCAAATGTAAATTAGGTACACCGCCACAAAGGTTTCCATTTCCTTGGATTGATATTGCTGAAGAATTTGCAAAAACACCAGTGATTGGCACTTCCCCAGCAAGGCTATTGAATGAAAGGTTGAGATAATAGAGTGTGGTAAGGTCTGCAAATGATTTAGGTATCTGGCCTGACAAATTGTTGCTCGAAATGTCTAGAGTTTGTAGACCTTTCATCTGACTAAGGATTGATGGGATGGTACCTTCAAATTTGTTGTTTTGGAGGTAGAGTTACTGGAGAAGTTGACATCCACCGATGGTGCTAGGGATTTCACCTGATAATTTGTTCGACTCTGCATGGAATTCTACTAGATTTTTTAGATTCCCTATTTCGTGAGGCAGTGATCCCTCCAAGTTATTACTTGATAGAGAAAGATATTCTGATAGTGTTGGGATGTTGAATAATCCGCTGGGTATTGGTCCTGTAAAGTTATTGCTTGAAAGATCTAGTGTCAACAAGTTTGTTAGGTTTCCAAGTGTGCGTGGTAACCTACCACCGAAGGCATTCATGCTGAGGTCCAAAGAAATTAGTTCGGTAAGATTTCCTATATTCTGTGGAATAGACCCACTTATTTTATTTCCGTATACTTGGAGTAGGGAAAGGAATTTGAGGCTACTCAAGGAAGAGGGGAGGGTTTGGGTGAAAGAGTTAGTCTAGAGAATGATAAATTGCAAGTTAATGAGGTTACCTATATCTTTAGGGATGCTTCCTGATATTTTGTTCTCTTGAAGGCCGAGTTGCACCAAGGAGGTGGAAAGGTTGGAAAGTGAATCAGGGAGGACTCCCTCAAACTTATTGGTTCCCAACCCCAAAACTTGTAACTGTGTGCAATTTGTTAACGTGGTTATGAACTCCCAATCTTTGGGCTCTTTTGCGCGAAGCAAATTCTGTTGGAGATTGATCCGGAAGAGATTCGGGAAGCTTCCAACCTCCGGAGGAACGATGCCACTGAAAAAGTTGTCTGACATCTGAAGTAATGCGATATTAGAAGCATTAGCTATTGCAGCTGGGATGGGGCCATGGAAGTGGTTAGCATCCAACGATATGTCTTGGAGAAGGTGAAGATTACTGAATGCGTTTGGAGGTATTGTTCCAGTAAGCATATTTTCCTGGACAGAAAGCAGTGTTAGAGAGGAGATGTTCCAAATGGAATTGGGGATCACTCCACTCAAGTTGTTAAAGCCGATGCTGAGCCGAGATAGTTTGGGTAACATGCCCAAAGACGGCGGGATAGGTCCGGACAGGGCGTTGTGATCGACTTGAAGATATTTGAGGTTGGAGAGGTTGCCCAAAACAGGTGGTATCCTACCAGATAATCTGTTGAGAAACATAGACAAGGTTTGGATGGATGGTGATTGCACCAGCGAGCCAGGGATATGCCCTGACAAATCATTTCTGGAAAGGTTCAAAGTGACAAGATTCTTCAAGCTGGAACCTATCTCGCCCGGGATCTCATCTTGGAGATGGTTTCTACTTAGGTCAAGCGTGGTGAGGTTGGTGCATCCTCCAAGAGCCACAGGAATGCTTCCCTGGAGAGAATTCACCCTCAGGCTTAGGAGCCGAAGCCTGGCAAGATGGCCGAGCTCCGGGGGTATCTGACCCGCGAGGTGGTTGTTGCCGATCGAGGTCAAGCTCCCTGAGAAAGGAGAGGTTGCCCAAGAATGGCGAGATGTGTCCCGACAGGTTGAAGGAGGCCATGCGCAGCGAGACAACCCTGTCCGGGTGCCGCCGCCCGCAAGCAACTCCTGGCCAGCTGCAGTGGTGGGTGGAGGTGTTCCATGAAGCCAGCAACCCTCTCGGGGGTGCAATGGCGGACTTGAAGGAGAGGAGCGCGAGTTGGTCGCTACCCCTACCCGGAGCGGGGGACACAGCAAGAGCGTGGGAGCAGAGGATGAAGAAGAAGAAGAAGCTGAGCATTGCCATTGCTCCTGCTATAAGGAGAGGACTGCTAGCTAGCTAGCTAGGTGGCGGTTACGTGTGTGCACTAGCTCGCATACACTAAAGGGTTTATATAGCTGGAGCTGGTGCCTCGTCTCTAAAACCGGCAAGCAAGTCGTCTTGCTTGCCGGTCTTTGGTCATTGGTCGTTGGTGCTGTCTCCATCTTCCCGAGTGGCGTGGCGTGCGCGTTGGGCGTGGTAGCCGTGGATGGTCTTTCCAGCCTGCCTGCATCTGTGCCATGCTTGTGGGACCCTAGCTGGTGCGCGTTGTGCTGTGCTGCTGAGCATCTGATCTGCGGCTCGTCTCCTGTCCCGATGGAAGGTGGTTTCTGATGACAACTCCGGGTGGTGGGCACGGCGGGTGGCGCGGAGGCGTTTCTGGTGCTGGTGCAAGGGTCGCCGTGTGCTCTGCGAGTAAAGTCTATTTTAAACCTTGAATTTGTATGGCTCGTCGAAATCATACCTCGAACTCTAAATCCCTGAAATTAACACCCTATACTTTCTAATCCCGGTCAATCCTGACCTTAGGCCTGTTTGGCGCACTAGAAAAGGAACCATCCCGACCGGGTTCACTGGCTACTCTCACTGACGATGCGGGTCCACAAGTCAGATTCGTCTGCTTCCTTGTTCTCTTCCAGGCAGCCAAATGGATTGATCCCCTCCTCATATTATCTTGAGAAAATTCCTTGTGTTTGCATACGACATGTAGCCAAAACGATCAATCAGGTAGTTGCGTAGCTTTGTACTTGCATCTCATCGGGTTAAATCAACCTAGAGCTGGGGACACGGCGCTGCACCTGGCCGCAAGGCACGGACGCACGGTCATCGTGCGACGGTGGAGAAGCTCATGCTGCTGGCGCCCTTCTCTTCTCATCTTCGGCAGGGAGCCGCGGCGGTACTTCTCGCTGTCATCTTCCTCGAGTGCAGCTGGAACCAAGACGAACTCCTACCCCTCCACTGGTGCATCCTCCGGATTGAGGCCTGAAGTAGCGGTATTTGCTCGTTGGAGCTTGTGGATCATGCCGCTGGCCGGAAACGTGTCCACTTCTACGACTGCTTCACTGGCGCGTGGGCGGACGTACAATGCGAGGCCGGCATGGTGTTCTTCCGTAGCGCGTGCGACGCCGACCGACCGACATGCACGACGCCAACTTCCACGCCTCTTATGCGCGGGGCGAAGCGGTGCTCGAGGGTTGCCGGGCTTGCTGTTGCGCGCCGCTGCCATACGTTGACGTCACGTTATTGCCCTGAGCTGGTCTTTGCGTTGCTAGTCATGTTGTTTCCGCCGTCGTCCGCCTCGGCGTCAATGGGCACACACTGCTCCGGCTCGCCAAGCCGTATGCACAGCAGGTGCTCGACAGCAGTGGCGGAGCTTCATGGAGTGCAACCTGGGCCACCGCCCTCCCATCCCATGAAGAAATCCATCACTACCCCTAGGCATTTGGGCCATAAGTACAGGAAAATAAGGCCAGACCTCATAACTTAGCCCCCCCTCAGCCCATTGCCCCTCTAGAATTTTGGCCCAAGCTCCGCCACTGCTCGACAGTTCGGTCGAGTCATGGAGGTGCGCACAGAGGGGATGACAAGGTCGACGGGACTTGAGCTCAACAGGTCATAGAAGCACAAAGGAGATTAGATAAGCTCAGTACGGGGGCGTATTGGGTATTCCTGGACGCTTGTCCAGCAGCCAGGTAGACACCATGCGTGCGCTAAGGAGGGACGCGACGGCACTTTGGATGGCCCTCGCCGACGTTCAATGGTCATCCTTGTGCCGGCCATCCTCTCGGGGCAGGATGCACACCAGGAACAGAAGACGACATCGGGGCGTTGAGGGCAGGCGGCACACCGCTCGGATGAATGGAGTGAGGAAGATGAATATGACATGTAGGCCCGCGGAGTCAGTGACAGAAACAATTGTTCCCAGCTGGGATTGTCTTTTTCCCGATGCAACAAACAGTGTCGGGTCGGCTTAGGGTTGAAATTGACCGGGATTGGTGAATATAGGGTGCCAATTTCAGGGATTCAAAGTTGAGGATTTAATTCAGACTATCTCTACGAGTTCAAAGTTTAAAATAGACTTTACTCGTGCTCTGCTGTGACCCAACACCAGCCACGAGACCGATCGAGGACCTGGCTTCAACATGGTATATGCGAGCACAACTCTCGTCCCCTGATGGTATTATTCGCTATACTATATATAGCAAGCATGGTTTAATGTGTAGCACACACTTTCATCTCCTCTACCATGCATGTTATTCATATATGTACGCAATAGCGTCGTACTTGGTCTATCCTGTGCAGAGGCTAAAGGACAGGGACCTCTTTTTTTTATCATGACGTCTATCCGGCTAGAGCAAACAATATGACCATTTGTGAAATGGAGAAACATAACCATCTTTTAACCCTAATCAGGCCCTGAGGGAGGGGGGCAGCCGCCTCGGGCCCCCAAGATCGAGGGGGCCCCTCCAAAAAGTGTATACATATAGGCTATGACCCAACATATCTATGGACTGGACTGTTGGGCCTCACGCAGCACGACGGAATGTACTCGCACGACGAAAAAAGGAAACTGACTGATCCCTTCCGATTCATACCTTGGTTAGTAACTGCATGTCAGAAAAAAAGAACAGATTGATCCCTTCCTATTCCATTACGCATGCATTTAACACAACGATTCCCAATTTCTCAGCGGCCGCCAAGGCTTCGTCTCTTCGTGACTGCGAGTTCGGCGCTCCTTTTCCATTTTCTTCTAATAAATTGAATTTTCCTCCTCAATTCAGATCGACCGTCAATTTCAATTCCCTGGGGGCCATCGGAACCCAGGCTTTGCTCTTCGTCCATCAACGATTCGACCATCCGAGATATATCTTCTATTCATATTAAGGTTCCTAGTCTCCTAGCTAGATGAATGGCCGGCACATCGTTACTGTTCAACAGTTGTCCATTGATGCAGTTTTATTTATTTACAGCATTGTGTCTTGTCATCTGTAAGAAAGTATCCATCCGGTAGTAATGAAAGGAGAAGGAAGAAAGCTGTGGATGATTTAGTTCAATCACGGTGCGGAAATATTCATAATTGTTTCTAAGAGAGTTGGCGATAGTTGTCATAAAGGAAGGGCAACCAACTAATGGCAATTCAGAATTTGATCAGCCAGAAGAAAATATCGACACCAACATCAATGATAACAACGTTAGTGGCTCTAAGCATGTGTATGTAATTCACCAGATGCACATGCACAATCCGCTAGTGATGATGATGAACAACCAGTTTATATTAATGGTATTTATGAAAAAAATTGGGATAATCTTGATAATAAAGTAAGAGACATCTTAGTTGAGAAAGGGTCTATGAGAGACGACAAAAAATGGCATACCGACGATGCAGGAAGATGTTTTTCATATGCCCATTATCATAGGATATTAAGCAATGGGGAGGAACATGATACAAAATGACTAGTTTATTCAAAAGATGTCGACAAAGTTTTTTTGCTTCTGATGTAAGATCTTCAAGTCTAGCATTAGCAGAGGTTTATTCAAAAGATGTCGTCAATGTTTTTGGCTTCTACTCTAAGATCTTCAATTCTACCACTAGCAAGAATCAGAGATCCTTAGCACATGATAGATTAGGATTTTTTGGGGTAATATGTATGAATTACTTGATATATATACTGATTTTGGAAACATTTAAGTGTTATTGGTAATATTTCATATATATGCATATTATTTTTTATTGTTATGACGACTACATTTAGGGCCTCGGGTTTTAGTCTCGTCCCGGGCCCCCAAAATCTCAGGACCGGCCCTGACCCTAATCGCCGACATTTCCCATCTCTCATCCTTGGGCAGGTTGCAATGCTCTGGGCGAAAGTCTCTCGGGTTCTTGCCAGCCGAGCGTCCGTGGGTGCTGTCTCACCTCCTTGGAGGCGCCCGTCATGGAGGCTTGAACCTCTCCCATCCTCGGATCATTTTCTTTGGGTGAAATCGTCAAGCCTAGTGTTGGGTTTGGCGATGGCATCGACATTGTCGCTCCTGCCTTTGGTATGTCATCTTAAGACCATCAATCTTGGTCACACTTCCGGGGGCTGGACGCTCATGACATTGGGGAAGGGCAGGTATCAATCCAACGATGTGGGGATGCTAGGTCTATTTAGCGTGCTCTCCTGTTTGGCAATGATGGCGGCTTCATGCAGAGCTGGGTCGCGGCCGTGTTTTTTTTAGTCGGTGTCTCTCGGCGTGTTCGAGGAGTCTCCGTGCCTTGTCTTTGTAGTTTTGGAGTTGCGTAGCAGGGTCTCGACATGGTTTGACTGCGGCGGCTTGTGCGGCCCAAGCTCTCCCCTTCTCTTCAACATGGTTCGTCACTTGAATCAGAGTTGTCTGGTCTCCAGCGAGGGTGGTTGTCTATTTGGCATGTGCCGACATGACCTCCGACATCTGTTGCGGCGAGGGCTTCATTGGTGGAAGTCGACTATGAATTCGATATTGCTGGCTCGTGGAGGGGTGACGACGATGACGCCTTGTGTCAACCTCGACAACGTTTTCTTCTCGGCGGCATGTAGGTCTTCGCTTGGGTGGCCAGGTTGAGCGGTGTTACCTTGTGTGGGCTATGTGATGGTTTTAGTCCGATTTTCATATATTAACCTGAAAAGTATTTTCTCTTTTTAATGATTCAAGATTCTTACTTTAAAAACCCAGTACAACCATAGCTTTCGACAAACAGCTTCGCAACAAGATGACCATGATCAGCAGCTAAGTTTGATATTGTACTTTTTCTGTCAATTTTCTATTATGAGGATAAGAGGCTCCCATTCTTCCATGGAACTCTCTCCCTATGAACTTCTAAATAACACTATTTACAACTTCTAAAGAAAACTATCAACCTGAATATACGATACCTTACTGAAGCATCTACAACAGGACTCAGTAAATCTGGGCCTCTATACGCCCACTGGCTCGCGGATGGCGCCGGACAACCCCTCATATATCGTGTCCGGCAGCCATGTACCTCAAATTTGAACTTTCAAATTCATGCAAATTCATGCACGTCCATCATACAAGTGAATGTCACACTTAAATAACAAATGTTGGTACCGAAAATACATAGTTCAAGCATAAAATTTATCTTATTTTCATCGTAGGACCACATATGCTCCACAAGATCACCGAGTAGCTATGCGTGCACCTGATTATCTCGAAGATTCTGATGCATCTACAGAAAATTCACAACTGATCTACATCTTGTTGCTCCGGAATGTGGACTTGTTCTCCCGACATCTCAAAATCATTGGTTTCGGCCACCCCGTCATCATCGCCCTTGGCAATCATATTATGCAAAATGACACAACATGTCATAAGCCGCCACAAAGTCTACAATTCCCATGTCATTCCTAGCTGCCTCTTGCATTGTTGCAAATTGGCTTTGTTTGTTGCCTTGGGGTTCGGATATAGTCTTCACAAATGTCGCGCACTGAAGATAGATACCATGGGCAAGATAGTATCCTATGTTGTAGTCACGAACGTTGATAGTGTAGTTCCACGGCGGCGATTCCCATTACAAAGTCTCCTGAACACACGGCATATCGTTGAAGCACATTGATGTTCTCCGCGGGGGCGTCCGGGCCGGTGACAATGTCCGCGGTGGCGAGAACGGATGGGCGGACTGTTGGGGTGGTGCAGGCGGCGCTGAGGGTTCACTACAACGGCGGAGCAAGGGTGGCGACAGAAGTAGGGATGGGTGCAAAGGAGGAAGAATAGAGGAGAGGAAAACTAGAATCAGTGGTGATGGTGGTGGTAGTGGGGGGGGGGGGGGGGGGGAGGGGTTGGTGCAACTTGAGGTAGGGTCCGCCTATCTGATCGACGTCGTGGACGTGCTCGGGCCTTCCCATATCCGGCCAGATTTGACTAGATATGAGGGGTGCCGATCAGTCCGGGCATTTTCGACCGATATAAGGAGCCTACCTGGGTCAGATTTTTATTTTTTACCGTTCAGTAACCAGGCCGTTCGCCCGGAATGGTACACATGATTTCTTATGACTCATGCAGCGGGGAGAGTAAACTCGTTCCGTTCCCTGTCACTGACCTGCCGGGCCCCACGGAAGGCCATGCAATTCTAGACGTTAATCCACGCCCATCTCCTCACAAAGCATCAGGAAGCGACATCCGGCTTGTGCTAAAAAAAAAGGAAGCGACATCCGGCCCAGCAAAGTGAAACAAGTATAGATGGCCGGCGGTGCGGCGGTGGCACCGCCGCGTCGGCACTCTCGAGCCCATGGAGGGCGCTGCTGCAGCGAGCGTGCACCTACTTTGAAATACAGAATCAGTTATACATAAATTGGTTAAAACATTGCAGATTCATATGCGCCTATTGTGTTGCTTAATACCTGAAAAGTAATCAGAGATTGATGTTCACAAGAACCCGAGAAGGAGATGAGTCCAGTGATTGGATGGCCCAAAGTGTTAGCCCATAACGACCTTTTTGTTATAAAGGGTGAGCATAAAAGTGTTATTAGCTACCACTAATTTTATTTGGGGATTTTCCATTGCAAGGAACTGTCTTCATTCCTCAACATCTTTTCCAGCTTGTCAGAATGCATCTTTGGCAGAGCACCCTCGCACTAGAGAGTGAGCTGTGTGCTTTACCTGCACTACAGTCCTTTGTGATACATGATACTCTTAATTAATATTGTAGAATGGTTCAAAGGCCAGGAAATACATCGAATCAATCTACATTTATGGCTGTAATCACAATAATATCACGCACACAAAATAGAAGATCACAAGGAATTGTACAAGTATTAAAGTTTCTCACTGGTGGTTACAGGAGTAGTTTTCTGAATTTAGATACTGCAATATATACTGGAGTAAATCTGGTTATTTTGTTCGGCAGCCGTGAGGTACAAGGAAGCTATCTTCTAGGTGATATACTTTGATTGCAGCAAATTAATGGTGATATTTTTCTTTCAGGGAAGATTAATGGTGAGATTATATATTGCATTTTTCGTCTAAATATCTCCACCATAACGTCTAAAGATCGCATTTTTCGTTTTCTTTCCCTTGGTTCCCACATCGTATTTTGTGTGTG
This sequence comes from Triticum urartu, assembly GCF_056163025.1. Classification (NCBI taxonomy): domain Eukaryota; kingdom Viridiplantae; phylum Streptophyta; class Magnoliopsida; order Poales; family Poaceae; genus Triticum; species Triticum urartu. Next base: position 666,076,065 of record NC_141877.1, on the reverse strand, counting down.
GTGGCCGGCGAGATGGACGCCAATGACGATGCCAATGGTTTCTGCTTCCCCTATGACGTGCTCCTCGAGATCCTCCATCGCCTCCCAGCTCGCGCCCTCGCTGACTCCCGGCGCGTCTGCCACGCGTGGCGCACCATCATCGACGCCCACAGCCTCCTCCTTCCCCACGCCTTCCCGCGCGAGTTCCCTGGCATCTACACCATCATCTACTATGGATTCACATCTGACTCTGCCTTGTTCGTCCGGCCTATGTCACAGTCGGATGAGCCTGGCTATCGACGCCCTTTCAGCTGGGGCGATTGGGGCATGTGCACACAACAACACTGCAATGGCCTCTTCCTTGTCCGGGATAGTTACCACCTGGAATATGCCAATGAAATGTACGCGTGCAACCCAACGACAGTACGGGCTGCCCATCTGCCAAGGCCTCCGACACCGTGGCCATGCAATGTTGAGGGAATGTATCTCGCCTTCGACCCGGCCATGTCACGGTATCACAAGGTATTCCTCCTTCCTTCAAAGAAAGTACCCTACCGTTGGTTCACCGAAAAAGAGCAGTGGGATTTAGAAGAGGAAGAATCCTATGGTTTTGCTAGCCAGTTTGGTGAGCTCGATGGCAAGGTAATAAAGATGCTGCCTTTGCTGGTGTTCTCGTCACAAACTGGGCAATGGGAGGACAAGAAGTTTGCACCTGGGCGTTGCGCCCCAGGGCACATCTATGACGTGGTGACCACACCGCGTGGTTTCAAAAGGTTGGCATGGTCAGCCGAGTACTGGCATGGATCGCTCTATGTGCATTGTCACAGTGGCATCCTCTTGATCTTGCGTTGCTCAGAAGGGGTGTACGACATGGTCCAATTGCCAGGGGATTTGGCTCCGTATGATGACGAAGAGGATAAGGAGTCATGGGACCTTCCCAAGAGATCTGTTTTAGCGAGCTATGAGAGAGGGGTTTGCTATGTGACCCTCAACAAGTACCATCTTATGGTATGGGCACTGATAGAATCTACCGACGGTCAACTTGAGTGGACGTTGGCACACGAGGCCGACCTTAGACCGCATAGTCGTAGTATGGAATCTTTGAAGAGAAAAGCAAGACCGAGGATGAAAATGGAATGGGAGCTGGTCGAAACGGATGAAAAACTAATTAGCTTGTCAGGACAAAGCAGTAATGAGGAAATTGATGAGGATCATGATACTGGAGAGGAAGAATACAACGAAGGCGAGGTCAAAGAAGTGGAGAGGAGTAATGAGGAAGATGACAAGAATGATGATATTGGAGAAGAAAGTAACGATGACGAGGCCGAAGAACTTGGGAGCAGAGAGGGCTCCGTGTACTCATGGAACTCGGACGAGCACAACTTCATCGACTTAGACGAAAGTGATACCACCGACTTAGAGGGATACTTGTTCAGGATCATTGGTTTACATCCGCACAAGGATGTGCTTCTCCTAAATTTTTGCTCATGTGTGGTGGCATATCATCTTGGTACCTCGAGAATGCAGTACTTAGGTCACATTTTTCCTAAACAACTGACACAGAATGCTGCAAACGTCCGTTGTGCCTTCCCTTATCGCCCTTGCTACTTCGATGCGCTCCCTCAGAGGAAGTCCCAACCATCTTAAAAACACCGCAATGTAGTTTCAGACTCACCCTATCCTTATTATGTTTTCTAGCATCTAAATGTATTTTTCGCAGCTCTTGTGCATGTTGTCGACAATAAATAAATATGTTTCATAGCATTTGAGGAATCCTTATAGGGAGATGATGTGCTATGTGCTTTATCTGAATCATAGTCATTTGTAAACATGCAAGATGGCTCTTATTTACATGTATGCTTACAGTTGAAGGTCTACCTTCTTTTCTTATTTTTTTCTTATATGCTTACTTAGCTAGCCTTGTCTTACCAGATGATTCAAAGCCCGGTATATACGTTGATCTAGACCAGAGAAATGAGAGATACAATAAATAAATAAATCTAGATCATAACTGCAAGTATATAAACTGCACAATGACAATTTGTATGTATAGTGCATCAACGAAGTGCTTCTTGATTTTCACTGATTCAGTAGCTAATTTCGATGTGTGGTTTAGTTGTGATCAAATAGACCAGTGGGATCTAGAATTGGCCCCTCTGACGAGGTGCGCTCAGGAATTAGCACTATTATTTATCATTATTTCAAGTATCACAAGTGCCTAATAAGTTCCTGTAAAGAAAGTCCTGATTTTGGATATCCCTGCAGATATGCTGGTGCTACACCGATTCGAGGGAACAGTTTTGTATCAGCGACATTACAGATGTGATACATGGTTAATGCTTAGTAGAATATGTCTTGTGCTCTATTCTGCATAGTGGAGATGTACTCTTTTCATGGAACACGCATGAGCTTTGTGTGTTGATTCATTAAGAAGGGGAGAGCAATACAACAAGAGTTAGGTTACCTATAAGAGCCGGTTGTCTCGCTCAACTCTACTATTCTACCCGCATAACTCTTACGATCCCAAGCGAGCAGCCAAAGCTTCCAACCTACATAAGTTCTAGCAGAAGCTGAAGTGTCCTTCCAAATAGAGAAAATAAGTAGTGTGAAGGTTGTGTTTGAAATGGAAGGATACTCTTGGTTTATTGAAAAGCAACAAGAGGCGGATGCTTACACTAGGCCAGGAGGGATATAATTAAGCCCAATGATTACAAATATAATCAGATGCGCATGGGAAACAGGCTGTATATCTGTTTTTATCCTAGATGCTTACTTTTACTTTTGAGGGGATTCAGATGCTGACTTTGTCAAAAAAAATCTTCTAGCATGATTAAAATCTCAGAACAAAATACATTGACTAGACTGGATCGAGTAGTTAGACAACAGATTAATCTACATTATTACTGGTCGTTATGAGAGTCTTGTAATTTTAGGCCCAAAGATATGCGCGACAGTAAATTTGCCTCATTTTTGGCAAATATGACATTGAAGGACTTTGATTACAGATTAATGGTGAGACTACATCTCTGTACAAACACAATATCTTTAGATCACATTTTGGTCTTTTTATTGGTTTCATTCACATGGACTGCATAGTGTGTGCTCTAGCTAGCTGCAAAGTGCACAGTGCATGCGACCCGGCTGCCTAGATGGAGGCCAACGGCCTCTGTTTCCCGTAGGATGTGCTCGTTGACATGCCTCCCGGGTCGTGCCCTCGCCGAGTCGCGGTATATATATGAGAGAGGGATTTGCTATGTGACTCTTAACGAGTTCCATCTTTTGGTTTGGGCACTCGCAGAATCGGTTGATGGGCAACTTGAGTGGATGTTAGCACATGAAGCTAGCCGACCACAAACCTTACGAGTTACGATTATATGACAAATTGATTGAATAGAAAAGCGGAGCCAAGGATGAAATGAAATGGGAAGTGGTCGAAAGAAAGAGGAGAGGTACTGATTAGAGGAACTTGGGGCGGCAGCAGATATGGTTATGAAAACTCATTCAGATTCACCAATGCTGATGGAAGTGCTGCTACCAACCTAGTCGTTGAATCCTGAAGATGACACGGAAAAGATCTGAATCACGCTGGCGACTTGTTCGCCGGCTGCATGAACTTCCAGCAGGGAACGTCAGGATGCATGAAGTTGCAGAAAGTATAGAGGACAAACAAGAAAGAGAAAAATCTTCTGCTAGCTATTCGACCTGCGCGAGGATCAGGTGGGTATGCTCAGGTGAATACCGGCGTGGATCACTTTACGTGCATTGCCATATTGACATCCTTTTTTCAAGGATACGTCAAAGGTTGACGCATCAAGAATTCAAGATCATAGATAGAAGATACCAAGAAGACATCCTCATGATTCTCCGTTGCTCGGAGAACATGTATGGCATGGTTAAGCTCCCGGATGATCCACCTGCCGATAACACGGAGCTGCCTAAGGGATCTGTCTTAGCCAACTATGGAGGAGGAGTTCGCTACATGATGCTCGACAAGTACCGTCTGCTGGTATATATGGGTACCGAGTGAATCGACCGATGACCAGCTTGAGTGGGTGCTGGAACATGAGTCTGACGACCTCACGCCACACTATTACGCAATAAAACTTTTGATTCGGAAATCAAAAGCGAGGATGAAAATAGAATGGGAGGTAGCCGGCCGATAGCAGACAAGAACTAAATAGTTTACCCATACATTACAACAATTACGATGATGACACTCTCGATCGGCAGTAGAGAGGGCTCTGAGCACTTATGGAATTCGGACTAACACAACTTCATCCACTTGGACGAAAATGTTGTTGCCGATAACCTAGGCACTCCAAAGTTATCATGCCAGATCATTGGTTTCCATCCGCACAAAAAATGCTCTTCTCCTGCATTTAAGATCCGCGGTGGCGGTCTATCATCTTGACAGCTCAAGCATGCAATATTTGGGTGAGATTTTTCGTTTCCGGGGTGCTTTCCCTTACCGTTCTTGCTACTTTGATATACCACCTCCTAAGGAGTCCCCACCATCTCAGAAAAGCCAATGTACACTTTCAGACGGTCTGTTTTAGTCAAAATTGCAGATACTCCATGTCCTAGTAGCGTTCAAAAGGAAGAATTACGGTGGTTAACATATGTTTTTGTGTTTATTTAATCTTATCTATTTTCCGCTGGAAGATCAACACGGCTTCTTTTGGTTAATCAAAGTGATTGAACACATGTACCTTTCACCCTGTAGTGTGTTATTATATACTCGCTCTGTTTCTAAATATAAGTCTTTTTACACTCTAATATGTAGTCCATATTCAAATCTCTAAAAAGACTTATATTTAGGAAGTGAGGGAGTACATCCTATGTATCCATGGCATAATGTGCGTCTGAAATCATTTGTTTTTTTCTTGTATCTCTGCCGATAACTATGAAAGCACCTACTGTGCATAACAGGTTTAAGATAAAAAAAAACATTGCCTGGCTAGGTTTCTTTACTTGAGAAGCACATGATTTTTCTTTTGAATTTAAAAAGCACAAGAATTTCATTCAGCACAAGCCAAGCCGATGGCTGAAATTGAGTAGGAGATGCTATTTTCCCTGGTAATACAGATTGAGCTATTTGATTATAGGGACGTAAATAGCACTCTTCTTTTATCAATGCAACAAAGTTTCTTGTGTCTCATCTAAATATAGGCCGACCAATGTGTGGGGCTTCTATTCTGGTCGATTCCTACTTAGCGCGTTCAACCCCGCTTAACGCCTTGTTCGTCAATGGCGCCTATGCGCCTGTTCCAATGGGCCAGCCCATTTAAGCGTATTATAGCGGAGGTTCAGTTGTCCCGGTTTTGAGAAGCGCCTGGAAGCTTCCGGCATGGTTTTTTTACCTCCCGTTTTCCTAGCTACTTGGTCTTTCTGCTGTTTCTTCACACGTTTTTCTATTTCAACTTTTTAATTTTTTAAAATTAGTGTTTTTTCAAATTATGTTTTTTAAACATTCATGTTCTCTTAAATTAGTAAAAAAAATCGTATTTGTGATTTTTTTTCAAATTTGTAATACTTTTTGAATTGATCAATTTATTCAAAGTTCTTGAACATTTTCAACTTCACATACTTTTTTCAAACTCATGAATATTTTTCAGATTCGTGAACTTTATTCAAATTCATGAAACAAAAACAGGTTCTATGAAATTTTTACAAATTCACGTTTTTTGCAAGTATGTGAACTTTTTTCAAATTTATGATTTTTTTTCAAATTCGGTGAACCTTTTCCAAATTCACGGTTTGGCAATTGTGTGAACCTTTAAAGAAAGTTAATGATCAATGCTCGCCTAGTTAACCAGTCAACATGTCAAACCAGTCAACCTGTTAACCGAGCGAAAAAAGGGCGGAGGCGACTTAACGAGCGAGCCGCTTGTGTTGTTGAGCCGGCCCATGTGTGGGCTATGTGCGCTGACTAAGAGGCCTATCTATTTGCCTAAAAACAGAGGTCTCTCTATTTCCCCATCCATTTTTTTTGAAGGGTTAATTCCGCATCATGAATGGTATATCTCGCTTACGAGTATAGCATTTGTCTCGCTTCAAGGGTGCGCGCATATGGGTCGGTCCATTAGCGCAGCTCATTTGTATCACTGTAGTTCATTGTTTGCCTAAAAAAAGTTCATTCTAGTTCGCTTGTGTTTGTTGTTTGCTATGCTTGGGATTTTTCTTTTGTTTTTAATCAATTTTCTATGGTTCTTTCATGATTTTCACTGGTTTTTTCTTTTCTTTTCATTAGTTTTCTTTGTTCCATTCTCGGTTTTCACTATTTCTTTTCTTTTCTTTTCTTTCTTCATTTTTTTGTTTTCATCAGTTCTCTTTGTTTATTTCTCAGTTTTCACTATCGTTCCATTCTTTTGCATTGGTTTTCCTTGTGTTTTCATTTTCATTTTTCATGTTTTCTAGTTTTTCTTGTTTTATTATTTTTCGTTTTTCCTTGTTTATTTACCGATTTTCATTTGTTTATTTTATGTTGACCACATGTCAACTTTTAAAAACAATTATAAACTTATTTTAATTATATATTTTGTGTTGTCTACTTTATTTTAATGTTGTACATTTATTTTATATATCAAAAACATTTTTAGTACATGTTTTAACATTTTTAGTACATGATCAACATTTGTTTTGAAACACGTTGCATTTTTTGTATATAGTTTTTCATATGCATGATAAATTTATATTCTCATACAAATTGACATTTTTTCAATGCTTGATTTTTTTAATACACGATCAACTTTTCATATACGTCGTATATTTTTTTGTATGAGAGACATTTTGTATATACACTCAGTGAAAACATCAACCAAGCGGCCAGCTTGGTAAGCTACCAGCAAAAAATGCAATCAATGAAAACATTTGAAGTTTCCTGCGTCTTGTCTGTCTTTTTTTTCGAACCGGCGTCTTGTGTTTTGTTTTGTTTTGTTTCTTATGCGAAACTTGCAAGAGCAACTAATTGAGGGGTACCCCTCGCGGGAGCCCCTCAAAGGTTATTTTTGGTGGGCTAAGAATGTGCCACTTGGCGCTTTCAGCTGTAGCCATCGCCATGTGTCGCGTGCTGAACGCTCCCTCTGGATTTTTAAAATTAATTTTCTGTATCCGTGTTCAGATTTTAGATGATTGTTTCGTATTTTTTTTACTAGGTTTTTTCTCAGGTTTGGGAAAAATATCGATCTTTTACACGAAAAATGCGTTATTTTTGCTTCCTTGAGAGGCGCAGATTTGCTTCTCGTGGAGATACAAGATTGCTTTGGCAGAGGCATAGCTATGCCTCTCGAAACGACAAAAAAAATACACATTTTTTCTTTCGCAAGAGCCACAAATTTGCTTCTCGTCAAGGCACAATTTTGCTTCCATGAGATGACCGATATTTGGCGGCACAACTGGATCCCACGCGATGGTCTTAAGCGTCCCATATGCTCTCTAGCTCAGAACCCTCCGGCGAGAGTGGCGCAGCTTATAGATCCAACATCGGCAACGTGGAATGAAAACCTGGTACGTTCGGTGTTCACTCACTTTGACGCAGAAGAGATTCTACGGATCCCGCTTTGCACTCGCCGCGTGGGAGATTTCTGGGCCTGGCATGAAGAGCCTCAAGGTAATTTCAGCATTCGTTCTGCTTACCGAATGATTCTAAAAACAAAACACAGCAGGGAGGCTTGGTTAGCTGAGGAGGACGGTACATCTTATGAGCATCAAGACACCAAGAAGTGGTCCATGATCCGGCACATGCAAGTACCATCCAAACTGAAGGTGTTCGTGTGGCGGCTAGCCCGTCATTCCATGCCCACGGGATCGGTCCTCAGACGTCGTCATATGGCAACAGAGGACACTTGTTCGCTATGTGGGGCGACTGATACATGGAAACACGCCCTCATTGCATGTCCGATGGCAGCAAGTGTTTGGGCTTTGGCACCGGATGAGTTGGTCCAGCATATGGTTGAGCGCGAGGAGGATGGTCCGAAGGAGTGGCTGTTTGCACTACATGAAATATTGACGAATGACCTTTTCGATCGCCTGGTGGTGACGCTCTGGGCACTTTGGTATGCGAGGCGTAAAGCAATTCATGAGAACATATTTCAGGCACCATACTCTGCCAACAGCTTCATATCAAAATATTTGGCTGAACTACGAGTGACCTAGAAGAGGCATCCTTCCTTGCCCCCTTCTACCAGCGCCCGACCAGCGCGGTGGCTTGCACCACCATCAGGTTACGCGAAGTTTAACGCCGATGCAGCAGTAACCAGAAATGGTGGGACAGTGGGGGTGATCTGTAGAGACGACATGGGTATGTTTATGGGAGCCTCGACTCTCTCTTTTAGATACATTGTGGATCCCTCGACTTTGGAAGCACTTGCTATTAGAGAGGCACTTGCACTGGCTGATGATCTCTACCCGAGGCACATCCAAGTGGCATCGGACTGCAAAACGGTGGTGCAGGACATACACAAGGAGAATTTGGCAAGCTATAGAGCAGTCATTCATGAGATAGTTGAACGTTCTTTAGCTTTTGATTTCTGTAATTTCAGTCATGAGTTTAGGAGCTCAAACTTTGAAGCTCACAACTTAGCGAAGCATGCTTTATCTCTCGGTGGTGGCCGCCATGTTTGGTTAGGTCATCCCGGGAATTTACCATCCGTCCCTGTAAACATTGTGCCGACTTAATAAAAGCTTCGTGATGTTGCCTCAAAAAAAAGTTCCTTCCACTGAAAAAAAAGGAGTCGACTCCTCGCCGCCGGCCACCTCCCCTCTCGCCGCCGCAGTCAGTGGCAACCAGTGACCGGCGTCGGGGGAGCGGCCTTGAGGGATTTGCTCCAGATCCGCGTCAAATGCGCTGAGGTATTTATTTGCTTCACTCCGCCACACCCCATCTTAGTGCGGAAGTACATTTTTGGTTGGATAATGGTAGATTTTGCATCCGGCTGAAGCCCCAACCTCAAGTATGTAGAGTGCTCAAATATTTGGGACTTTAGAGAGAAATATCAGAATAGATTCTGCGGGTTAGTTAGTCGTAGGACAAATCATGGAGGGACAGATGGAACAGTTTCAATTTTCTTGTAAAGCATACGTGTGAGTTGTGATTTACAACAAGTGTTTTTTTACCTTATGTGTACCAGTAAGCTTGATTTCTTATTGTTCATAGCCATGTTCTTAGCCTTAATAACTCCACCACTGCTGGATTTTCTTTTCTTATTCAGCCACTTGGAGTGGAACATGCCTGACAGATCTATCTACTTTGATTTATTCCACTCACTCTGAGTGGGAGACCCACCATTTAGTCAGTCATCCACCGGCGGCGACTACCAATTTTGCTTTTCCAAACAGTTAAGAAGACTAACACCACTCGAGAGACTGACTAAATTCCTGTAAACTTCCAAGTCGACCCAAAAGAAATATATTATGGTCTTTAAATGGTCGAATTATACACAGATATTTTTTTAAAAGTGATATATTTCTCAGCACAGATGCTGCAAATGATTGAATTATACAGAAAAGATTTAGAAGTGCTGCAAATGCATAGATATTTTTGTATGGGTTGTAGCAGGTCATGGAAGACTGTTCTTTATCTTCCTTTACCCTGTCAGCCATCTCTTTCTCTCTTTTCCCAATGAGTTGCTACGATCCTCTTTTAGGAATATAAATGCTAGGATGCTTAGGAAAATAACATTTGTGCTGAGAAAAGAACTCGCCAGTTCCTCCCGAAGAAAGAAAGTTCCTAGACCTTGACTCAATAAAGCTTGTTTGACCATTGATGGCTATGTTGAAACTCAACATAGCCATCAATGGTCAAACAAGCTTTATTGAGTCAAGGTCTTGCAACAACAGTACCTTTAGTTTCAACATAGCCATCAATTTGCATCAATGGTGGAACAAGCTTTATTGAGTCAAGGTCTTGCTTTTCTGACCAACTTTTGCAATCGGTGCCTGGGGTACTCAAGAGTCAAGACTATTATGATTATCCCTCTCCTTGAGAAGATACACCATGTAAGAGCTTTATAAGTAAACCATGCACATGTAGCAATACCAGCATTCTATAACACTCCCCACAAATTCAAAGCTCTTAAACAGGGCGAGCAGCCACCACTGTCATGGCCATGGCATTTCCCCTCATGATACTCACACTCCTCTTCTCGCTTCAAGCGACCATGTTAGCTGATCCTTTCCTCCATAGAAATAATGACACTGACCTAGCTGCGCTGCTAGCCTTCAAAGCACAATGCTCCGACCCTCTTGGTATTCTTGGTAGGAACTGGACCACCGGTATATCCTTCTGCCACTGGGTTGGTGTCTCTTGCAGCCGGCGTTTGCAGCGTGTCACCGCCCTTGTGCTGCCAGGCATACCACTCCAAGGAGCGATCTCCCCGTATCTTGGTAACCTCTCTTTTCTTCATGTTCTAAACCTCACCAACACAAACCTCACGGGCTTCATCCCACCTGATATAGGTAGATCGATTTGTCTTGTTGTTCTTGATCTTAGCCGTAATGGATTGTCAGGTATTATCCCTCCTACTATAGGAATCTCACAAAGATAAAGACCCTTGGTCTAAGCCAAAACGATCTTGCTGGGCAAATACCATATGATCTGCGAAACTTGGAAAATCTTAGGCATATTGATATGGGGACAAACCACTTAAGTGGCCTGATACCAGAGCAATTATTCAATAACACGCCTCACTTAATCGATCTTAATTTTGGAGACAACAGTCTATCAGGGCCGATACCACCCAGTATTGCCTCATGTTCCATGCTTGAAACCTTCGTGTTGCAACGGAATCAGCTATCCGGTCCAGTACCTCCAACTATATTCAACATGTCTAGACTACAGGTTCTGGTCCTCACCAAAAACACCTACTTAACAGGACCCATCCCTGGCAACAAAAGCTTTAATCTGCCCATGTTGCTAAATTTCCGTATGGGTGGCAACAGTTTTCAAGGTCGTATTCCATTAGGACTTGCATCATGCAGATATCTCAAAGCAATTTCCCTATCCGACAACTCTTTTGTGGACTTTATCCCAGCATGGTTTTCTAAACTGGCACAACTCACTCTCCTTAGTTTAGCTGTAAATGGCCTTGTTGGTTCAATTCTGGCTGAGCTCAGTAATCTCACTTTGCTAAATGGGCTTGACCTCTCAAGTTGCAATCTAAGTGGAAAGATCCCGGACGAATTAGCGGAAATGGGTCAGCTCACATATTTACATTTGTCAGATAATGAATTAACAGGTTTGTTTCCGGCTTTTGTCGGTAACCTATCCCGACTGTCTATGCTAGGAATACAATCGAACCATTTAACTGGATTAGTCCCGATAATTTTCGGCAACCTCAGATCCCTTAAATTTCTTGACATTGGAAGCAATCATTTCAATGGGACACTCGATTTCCTGTCCACTCTCTCCAACTGTAGACAACTCCAGAACATCGTCATAGAAATGTGTTCTTTCACCGGGAGCATTCCCGCTTACATTGGAAATTTCTCTACAATGCTAAATTCCTTTTTTGCAGACTTCAACCGTTTAATTGGCATGATCCCGGCAACAATATCAAATCTAAGTGATCTTAGTGCAGTATCTTTTCCTGGCAACCAATTTGTTGGATAATCAGCAACTAAGATTTACTGAGGGCCAACGCCAGTACATATACAGATGTGGTAAAGTGCAGAAAAGCCCCTTATACAATGGAGATGTACACACTGAACTATACACATCTAACACCCCCCTCAAACTCATGATGGATCAACAACACTGAGTTTGGAGAGGAAAAACCCATGCTGCGCTCGAGTCTGTGCCTTCGTGAAGAAGTCAGCCAACTGTAACTCAGAGGGCACATAGTGAAGCGCAAGAGTCTGATCCTGCACAGCAGCATGCACAAAGTGGGCATCCACACCGATGTGCTTGGTGAGCTCATGCTTCACCGGGTCACGCGCAATACTGATAGCACTGGTACTGTCGGACAGTAGAGGAGTGGAGGTAGTAGCAGACACACCAAAATCCTCAAGTAACCACCGTAACCAGATCACCTCAGCCGTCAACATAGCCATGGCTCGCAACTCAGCCTCTGTACTCGAGTGAGAAACTGCAGTCTGCTTCTTTGTCTTCCAGGCAATAAGAGAGCCACCAAGAAAGACACAGAAAGCAGACAGCGATCGTCGATCAGAGGGATCACTAACCCAGGTAGCATCAGAATAGGCCTGGAGCTCAAGAGAGCTGGAGCGGGGAAAGAAAAGGCGCTGAGAGATCGTGCCACGAAGATATCGTAGAACACGGAGAAGGTGACTATAGTGGACAGAGGTGGGGGCGGAAACAAACTGACTCAGGATGTGGACATGATAGGAGATGTCAGGACGCGTAACAGCAAGATAGACAAGACTGCCAACGAGGTGGCGATATCGAGTGGGATTAGGAAGAGGGTCACCATCAGAGGCACGAAGCTGAACGTTGAGCTCCATAGGAGTCACAACAGTGCGCTCATCACCGAGAGCAGCGCGAGCAAGAAGATCCTGAATATATTTTTCTTGGGAGATGTAGAAGCCATCAGAGATCGAGGAGATCTCAATCCCCAAAAAATAGCGAAGTGGACCAAGATCAGTCATGAGAAACTGGTCGCGAAGGCGAGCCTTAACAAAGGCAATGTACTCAGAGTCGTCACCAGTGATGATCATGTCATCAACATAGAGAAGGAGAAGAGTCCGACCACGAGGAGACGTGTGAACAAACAACGCGGGATCATGATCACTGGGCAAGAAACCAGCGGCAGTCACCACAGAGGCAAAGCGCTCAAACCAGGCGCGAGAGGCCATTTTAAGACCATAGAGGGAGCGCCGAAGTCTACAGACCATACCATCAGGGGCATAGTACCCCGGTGGTGGCTGCATATAAACCTCCTCATGCAACTCGCCATTGAGAAAGGCGTTCTGGACATCAAGTTGAGAGATAGACCAATGACGAACAGAAGCCACAACAAGGAGAGTGCGGATAGTGGTCATGTGGGCCACAGGAGCGAAAGTCTCATCATAATCGCATCCCTACTCCTGCTGAAAACCACGGGCCACAAGGCGAGCTTTGTAGCACTCAAGAGAACCATCAGAGCGAGTCTTAATCTTGTAGACCCACTTGCAGGTGATGGGACGAACACCGGAAGGGAGAGGAACCAAATCCCATGTGCATGAGTGCTCAAGGGCAGCAAGCTCTTCGGCCATCGCAAATTGCCATTCAGGATGAGTCATGGCAGTCCGATAGGAAGTGGGCTCAGCAAGAACAGAGAGACCGTACCGATCAGGAGAGTAGCGATCAGGCGGGGGGCAAGGCCGAGCACGGAGGTTATGTATCAGGGGAGGCGTGAGGGGAGGTGCACCAGAGGTGGAAGGTGCGTCAGGGGAGACATCCGCAGCACGAGGGCGACGAGTATAGTGGAGAGGGAACGGTGAGAGAGGGTGACTGACTGGAGATGATGGTGGAGAGGTGGAGGAGTAGGATGGAGAAGATGGGGTCGGTGGTAAATGCAAAGGAAGGAGAGGTGCCGGAGGAGGAGGTGACACATGAGGCACATAACAGGGTGTATCGGGAAGGAGAAGGAAAGAAAGGTTTTCCACAGAGAGACTTGAGGAAGAAGGACGTGGGTAGTAAGAACGAGACTCGTCAAAAGTCACATCACGCGAGATGCGCAAGCGACGACCCACGGGATCCCAACATCGATAGCCCTTGTGCTCATCACTGTAGCCAAGGAAAACACACTCAACCGACTGAGCAGTCAGTTTGGTGCGTTCTCGGGGGGCAAGAAGAACATATCACACACATCCAAACATACGGAGAGCTGAGTAGTCAGGAGAGAGTCCAGTGAGGCACTCCATAGGAATACCACCCTGCAGAGCAGTCGATGGCTGAATGTTGACGAGATAAGTGGATACAGAGACAGCCTCAGCCCAAAAATGGGCTGGAAGGGAAGCAGCAATCATCAGCGCACGAGCAGTCTCAAGCAAATGACGATGCTTACGTTCGGCAACGCCATTCTGAGCATGGGCACCAGGACATGAGAACTGGGCAAGAGTACCCTGTTCCTCAAGAAAACCACGCAACAACTGAGAGATATACTCTCCAGCGGAGTCAACACGAAAGGTACAAATGGGCGCGGAAAACTGGGTGTGAACCATGACAGCAAATCGTTTGTATATCGGAAGAACCTCGCTACGAGATTTCATGAAGTAGAGCCAAGTGTAGCAAGAGAAATCATCAATAAACAAAACATAGTAGCGATGACCACCTTTTGAATCAAAGGGAGCAGGACCCCAGACATCAGAATGAACTAAGTCAAAAGGACGCTGAGATACAGACTCACTAGTAGGATAAGGTAATTGAGTCTGTTTGCCAATCTGCAACCATTACAATGTAAGGAGACATCTCCACATACAGACCCTAAGAGGCCCTGACGAACTAAAGAAGACAAACGAGAGCTACAGATGTGACCAAGACGATGATGCCACTATTGGAAGGACGCAGACGAAGAGGCAGCAAGAGCATGGGAGTTGGCAGAAGTGGTGGCAGCGGAAGGAACACAAAGCCAGTCAACCTCCCGAAGACCCTCTGACTCACGACGCCGGGGGCCAGCACCAACCAAAGCCTTGGTGCGACGATCCTGAATGGAGCAAGAGTCAGTATCAAGAATGACACGACAACCAGAATCAGTGAGTTGGGCAGCGGAAAAAAGATTCATGGTAAGGCGAGGAACATGTGAAACACTAGGAACAGAAAATGATGGAGTGGAAAGAAGACCACGACTAGCAACATGAAGAGATGTGCCGTCGGCGGTAAGAACATTGACAGGCGATGGCACATCTCTTCCTGTTGCTAGTTGTGGTCTTCTTTCCACTCCATCCTTTTCTGTTCCTAGCGGAACCGGCGGAACAGGAGCCACCGGAGCAACAGGGCAGGGCGGACAGGTCACCTCGCCAGAGAGAACACTCCATAGTAGAAGACCGCGCATATGGATACGCATGAAGCCCACAAACTCTGCATAGTTGGTGCCATCAAATATCACTGAGCAGCGAGGAACAGCCACATAGCCCGAAGACGACATACTGAGATATCTTTCCTTAAATCTGCTCCTGTTTTTTGGTCAACGGATCCAGAAACTGGATCGGGATCAGGGGACTCACGCGCCCCCGATTTTGGATCGGGCAGAAGGCAAGTTCGCTCGAGGGGGAAGCCGGCGCGCAGAAACTGGATCCCCCGAGCAGGAGCAGCCCAAGCAGAGCTCCCGAGCGGAAGCAGGCACGCCCAAGCAGAGACCCCCGAGCGGGAGTAGCCCCCGATCGAAGATGCAGCCAAGCCGGAGATGGGCTTGGGGCGGCTGCGCCTGTACGAGACAGGGATAGCGGCGGCGGCTGAACAAGCTAGTAGATCGGGGGCCGGACGGAGAGGAGGAACGGGCGGCCGGACATAGAGGGAGAGGAGGCAGGCCTTGAGCGACCACGTACGTGCTCGGTGCAGTGGCCTGAAGAAGACGAGACAGACTGGGAGTGAGGCAGGGCCGGGGAGCGAGGAGGGAACAGCCGGAGACGGCCAGTGGCCGCCGGAGACTAGGTACGAGGCGCATGGAGTTGCATCGTGCGGGAGGAAGGGGCTAACCTAGCATCTGATACCATGTTGGATAATCAGCAACTAAGCTTTACTGAGGGCCAACGGCCAGTACATATACAGATGTGATAAAGTGCAGAAAAGCCCCTTATACAATGGGGATGTACACACTGAACTATACACATCTAACACAATTAAGTGGCACCATGCATTCTGTTACACTATTAGAGAATCTCGAGGAACTAGACCTAACTCAAAATAACATGTTTGGCCCGATCCCAACTCATATTGGTGCACTAACAAGATTGCATCAATTAGTCTTACAAGACAACAATTTTTCTGGTACCATACCGGATGGTGTTGGTAACCTAAGTATGCTAGAGCATCTAATGCTTGAAAATAACCATCTGTCGTCAACTATACCTGAAAGCTTATTCCATCTCAGTAACCTTCGAGAATTAAGTCTATCTCACAACTTCCTTATTGGTTCATTGCCCAGTGATTTCAGTTCCATGGAAGCAATAGACATTATAGATGTATCTGCTAACTACTTGGTTGGTAACCTCCCGACTTCATTTGCACAAAATGGACTGTTAAGCAACCTTGATCTATCACACAACATGCTGCAAGATTCAATCCCTGCCTCTTTCAAAGGGTTACTCAACCTAGAAGTTTTGAACCTATCCTGTAATAACCTTTCTGGCACTATTCCAAAGTATTTGGCCAACTTTACTTCTCTGACTAGCTTGAACCTTTCTTTTAATAAGTTTCAAGGAGAGATACCAGATGGAGGTATTTTCTCAAGAAACATCAATTCACAATCTTTAATTGGAAATGCCGGGTTATGTGGTGCCCCACGTCTAGGATTTTTGCCATGCCTAGTTGATTCATTCCCATCCAACAAACATTTGGTATGTTTTTTGGTTCCAGTTCTCATGATAATACTGGGAGCTATAGCAATTATCCTATACCTAATGGACAGAAAGAAAAATAGAAAGCAACCAGATGCTACGACTTCTATGGACATGGCTGACGTGATCAGCCATAGGCTAGTCCTACCATGATATTGCTCGAGCCACTGATAATTTCAACGACGACAAGATACTTGGAGCTGGAAGTTTTGGCAAAGTTTACAAGGGCCAACTGGATGATGGTTCAGCCATGCAAGTCGAGCAGGCCGTGAGGAGCTTTGATGCTGAATGTCAAGTGCTGCGAATGACTCGGCATCGCAACTTGATACGGATGATGGCGACGTGCTCCTGCGACCTCGGTGGCGACGCGCCGACCACCGCCTTGGCGCTGCCGTTCGAGCCTCCGGCCGGCCTTCCCTTGGCCGCCGGTGCCGCTCCCCTGCCCTTCGTCGACCCTGCTCCCCTGGTCGGGACCTCGCTGCCTCCGCCTCCCCAGGCCGTTGCCGCCCCCGCCGCGACTGTCGCGCCGCTGCGCTGGGCCGATTTGGCTGAGGACGATGACGCCGCTGTCGGCCGCCTCATCGTCCAGCAAGACCTGCCGGCCCGCCACGCGGCGCCTCGGCTGGGGCTGGTGGCCTCGCCGCGGCACGGCTGCCCATCCTCCCCTTCGGCTCGCCGGCCTCCTCCTCTCCCCCTTCTGCTGACCCCGCGCAAAAGGGCCTCCCTTGGGTCCAGGACCGCTCGCCGCCACCGCGCTCCGGCGTGGGGTGTCGCGGGGCGGTCCGACCTGGGCAGTGCTCGGCGCTCTTGGCGCCCCACCGCGGTCACCGGCCGGCCCACCGCGTCTTCGCCGGTGGCTGCTTCTTCGGTGGTCGGCCGTCGTTCCCCCTTCCGCCCGTTCATAGCCGCGTTTGGATTCTCCTCGCTCCGGTTCTCCCCCTCCCAGCCCCTCCGCCGCCCTTGGCTCGCCGTGGCACCTAGGCTGACGCCGGTGCCGGCCGTGACGGTGGCTACAACGTCAGGGGAAACCCTAGGTGCTGCCGCCCCGCCCCGCTGGCTGGGCCATGCCGCTGAGGGCCAGAAGGCACCTGGGCCTGGCGCTGGGCCCCCACCTGATGCGGCTACGCCTTCGGGCCAGCCCACTTTGGCACGTTCCTGGGCCGGTCCGACCGGCCCGGCGATTCGGCCTATTTGGATGCCGAGCGGTTTCCCCAGGCACCCCATCTGGCCCCTCCCACCTCTGTTCGAACCCTAGCCCGCGCCCCATCCTCCCCCGCTGCCGGCGACGTCCCCCTCCCCGCCGGCATGACCCGGGACTGGCATGACGCGGCCCCGCGGCCCAAACGACGCGCTGATGAGCGCAGGCCCGACGACGCCCGCGTGGACGACTGGCGTGACGACCGGCACAACTCCTCCCGCCCCTCCCCCGACGCTCTCCGTCATGAGGCCGACCCCCGTCGGTAACTCACTGGCCGCGGTGACTGCTGGTCGCCTCCTCGCGAGGCTCGCCGGTCCCCTCCTCGCCGCTGGCCCGGCCGGTCGAACCTCCGGGGCTAGTCCCGTTCGCCGCCTCCCACCTCCGAGTGGCGCGACCAGCGCCGCCGCTCGCCCTCCCGGGTTTGCCTGCGGGACTCCAGTCGCTCCCCTCCGCGCTCCGGTCGCCCCCGGTCTCTTGACCGCTCCCAGGCCGCGGCCCGGCAAGGCCCTCCGCCCCCCGCTGCCCAATCTCACCGATACCAGCCCCCGCGTGGGGAACCGAACTCCCCCCCCCCCCCCGCGGGCAATGGCGCGGGTCGGGGCCGGCCGGGCGGCAAACGCAAGAAGAAGAGGGGTTTGGGGTGTGCCAATGCCGCGGCCCTGGCCATTGGTTCTTCTCGGGACCTGGCGGCTTCCACCACAACGGCGCTTCTCCCTGATGACCGCATCTCCGACCTCGTCAAGTGCTTCAACTGCGGCCTTTCCGGCCACTCCCAAGTCGCTTGTACTCGTCCCCAGGGTTGCTACCTCTGCTCGGGTCCTGACCACCCGACGATCCTGTGCCCCGACCGCCCGGTGCCGGAGGAGTGTTGGATGTACGGACATGGGATTGAGGGCCTCGGCTTCTTCCACGTCAAGGTGCCTGACATCCCCTCCCCCTCACCATCGCTCCTGGCGCTTGTCACCGTGAAGGACGGGGTCGCCTCGCCGGAGATGTTAGAGGAAGAGCTCAACCATCTCTACCACTGCTCATGGGATTGGCAGGTCACCATGCTCCCCGGAGGCCAGTTCTCGGTTGTGTTCCCCGACGCCATCAGCCACGGCTACGGCACCCGCAGCGGAGACATCACTCTAGCCCTTCACGGCCTAGTAGTGGACATCTCTGTGCCGGTGCGGGACCCCCTGGCGGTGGCGGTCTTGGACACTGCTTGGATCCTCATCGAGGGCCTACCCGACATCGCTCGTTCAGAGCGGGTTATTCGGAGCATGTCCCGCATCCTCGGCAAGGTGGTGGTCATGGACGAGCTGTCCCTCCGCAAGGAGGAGGAGGTTCGCGTCAAGGTCAAATGCCTCGACTCATCCAAGCTTCACACCACGATCCGGGTGTTCTTCAACGATCAGGGTTTTGACCTCCGCATCTCCCCCGAGCCGCCCAACCACATTGGCCGCCCCCGCATCCCCGATGACAGCTTCTTGGGGGGTGGGCCAGGCGGAGATGGGGCGGGGGATCGGCGCAGCGACCGCGACCCCCGTCACGGACACCGCTCCGGCTCAGAGGAGGACGACGATGACTCCGAGGACAGTCCTCCTCACGACCACCCCCCCGCCCCTGCTAGGAGTGGCGGCGGGACCGGCCGCACCCGCTCCTCGGCCGTTGCACCGCCCCCCGACGATGGCCTCGACGCTTTGGACGCCAGCCTTCAAGTCTTCCCCGCCTCATCACCTCGCTCCCCCGTCGGTCAGCTGCTTGATGTCTTCACCAACCTCTCCGCCGAGGCCGCCCCGGACCCGCCCCGCTTGGCCACTCCCATGCTTCCCGCTCCGTTGGTGGGGTCCCTGGGGGTGGTCGTGGCCACCCTGGACCCGACCCCCTCTGATCCGGCCGATGGTGAAGCGGCACTAGAGATGACACTGCTTTCCTCCCCGCTGCCTGCGGCAGCCAGGCCGCAGCCGGGGGTGGAGATCCAGCCTTTCGATGACGATCTGGCTCCGACGCCGCCAGCTCCTCCGGCTTCCGTACGGCCTTGCGGCCCGACGCCTCCGGGTCCGTCTCTGATGCTCCTGGACTCCGCTGCCATGGGGCTGTAGGTGGTGGTGACCACCCCGGTGGCCGCCCCCCCCTCCACCCCCGGACCGCGGCCTACTCCAGGCGGGCTAGGTCGACCTCGTCGCCGGTGACCTCCTCCCGCCGCAGTGCTCGGATCGAGGCGGCCAGGCCGGTTGGCAGCCCTGCTCTGCCTATTCCCGAGAAGGCAGAGCTCAGGGCCGTTGCTCGGAACCTCGAGCCAGGTACCCCGATCATCCCTGCCACTTCAGCTACTCGTTCCTTTTTGGCCTTGGAGTCGACTCCGCTTGGCCACCTCACGAAGGTGGCAGCGAACTCGGCGATTGTGTTTCGGGGGGAGGTTGCCCCCCGCTAGTTCAAATTGAGACTATCCGTGCACGGGAAATCCTAGATGGTCGCCTCGCCGAGGCCCGTGCACACGCTTCCTCGTCTTCGGACGCCCCCTTGGGGACGGCTCCGAACCCTCCGCCTCGCCTGCCGGCCGCCCCAGTTGAGATCCGCGGCCGCACTCGCTCTCGTACCGCTGCCCTCCGTGCCCAGAGCGCTTCTCGTGTCTTGGGGTCAAGCAGCCCCCCGATGGATGAGTGATGCGGACCCTCTTCTGGAACATCCGCGGTTTCGGCCAAGATGGCCGACGCCGCCAACTAATCGAATACATGCGATCTGAGCGAATCGACATTGTGGCCATTCAAGAAACCATGCGTACTGAATTTTCCCTGTCGGAGCTCGAGCCCTTGAGCTCCGACCTATTTGCTTGGCACTGGCTCCCTTCTAGTGGGAGTGCGGGCCACTCGGGTGGCATCCTCGTAGGGGTGAAGGATGCCACCTTTGAGGTAGGCAGCATGGATCGGGGCGAGTTTTCTGTGAGCATGGAGATTTTTGAGCGGGCTCTGAACTTCAAATGGGAAATTATTGCGGTATATGGGCCGGCCGACCACCGCCGGTCTGAGGCTTTCCTCGGTGAGCTCAGTAGGAAGGTCGCGGCTGCGCAACTTCCGGTTGTGGTGGGAGGTGATTTCAACCTCATCAGGTCAGAAGAAGACAAGAGCAATAACTTGGTGAACCTCCTGCGGATGTAGATGTTCAATGACTACATCGCGGACATGGGGCTTCGTGAGCTTGATCGTGTCGGGGCCAGGTTCACTTGGACTAACCGTCAGGTTGAGCCGACTCGATCAGTCCTCGACAGGGTCTTCGCTTCCCCTGAGTGGGACATTCGTTTCCCCCTAGCATTGCTCTGGGCGAGTACGCGCATTGGCTCAGACCACGTCCCCCTTCTCCTCTCTTTGGATAATGAGCGTCCTCCTCTCCCGACCCGATTCCGCTTCGAGACCTTCTAGTTACGCCAACCTGGGTTTTCTGCCGCCGTGGGCACGAGATGGCTCGAGGTGAAGGAAATATGCCCTAGAGGCAATAATAATGTTATTATTTTATTTCCTTATATAATGATAAATGTTTATTATTCATGCTAGAATTGTATTATCCGGAAACATAATACTTGTGTGAATACATAGACAAACCAAACGTCACTAGTATGCCTCTACTTGACTAGCTCATTAATCAAAGATGGTTATGTTTCCTAACCATAGACATGTGTTGTCATTTGATTAACGAGATCACATTATTAGGAGAATGATGTGATTGACATGACCCATTCCATTAGCTTAGCACCCGATCGTTTAGTATGTTGCTATTGCTTTCTTCATAACTTGTACATGTTCCTATGACTATGAGATTATGCAACTCCCGTTTGCCGGAGGAACACTTTGTGTGCTACCAAACGTCACAACGTAACTGGGTGATTATAAAGGAGCTCTACAGGTGTCTCCAAAGGTAAATGTTGGGTTGGCGTATTTCGAGATTAGGATTTGTCACTCCGATTGTCGGAGAGGTATCTCTGGGCCCTCTCGGTAATGCACATCACATAAGCCTTGCAAGCATTGCAACTAATGAGTTAGTTGCGAGATGATGTATTACAAACGAGTAAAGAGACTTGCCTGTAACGAGATTGAACTAGGTATTGAGATACCGATGATCGAATCTCGGGCAAGTAACATACCGATGACAAAGGGAACAACGTATGTTGTTATGCGGTCTGACCGATAAAGATCTTCGTAGAATATGTAGGAGCCAATATGAGCATCCAGGTTCTGCTATTGGTTATTGACCAGAGACATGTCTCGGTCATGTCTACATTGTTCTCGAACTCGTAGGGTCCGCACGCTTAAGGTTTCGATGACAGTTATATTATGAGTTTATGAGTTTTGATGTACCGAAGTTAGTTCGGAGTCCCGGATGTGATCACAGACATAACGAGGAGTCTCGAAATGGTCGAGACATAAAGATTGATATATTGGAAGGCTATATTCGGACACCGGAAGTGTTCCGGGTGATTTCAGAGAAAACCAGAGTACCGGAGGGTTACCGGAACCCCCCCCGGGAGAAGTAATGGGCCATATGGGCCTTAGTCGAGAAAGAGAAGGGCAGCCAGGGTGGGCCGCTCGCCTCCTCCCCCTGGTCTGAATTGGACTAGGAGAGGGGGGGGGGGGGGGCGGCGCCCCCCTTTCCTTCTCCTTCCCCACTTCCTTCCCCCTCCTAGTAGGAGTCCTACTCCTACTAGGAGGAGGACTCCTCCTTGGCGCGCCTATAGGGAAGGCCGGCCTCCTCCCCTTGCTCCTTTATATACGGGGGCAAGGGGCACCCCTAGACACACAAGTTGATCCACGTGATCGTTTTCTTAGCCGTGTGCGGTGCCCCCTTCCACCATAATCCTCGATAATATTGTAGCGGTGCTTAGGCGAAACCCTGCGACGGTAGAACATCAAGATCGTTACCACACCGTCGTGCTGACGGAACTCTTCCCCGACACTTTGCTGGATCGGAGTCCGGGGATCGTCATCGAGCTGAACGTGTGCTAAAACTCGGAGGTGCCGTAGTTTCGGTGCTTGATCGGTCGGGCCGTGAAGACGTACGACTACATCAACCGCGTTGTGCTAGCGCTTCCGCTGTCGGCCTACAAGGGTACGTAGATCACACTCTCATCTCTCGTTGCTATGCATCACCATGATCTTGCGTGTGCGTAGGATTTTTTTTGAAATTACTACGTTCCCCAACAGTGGTATCAGAGCCTAGGTTTTATGTGTTGATGTTATATGCATGAGTAGAACACAAGTGAGTTGTGGGCAATATAAGTCATACTGCTTACCAGCATGTCATACTTTGGTTCGGCGGTATTGTTGGACGAAGCGGTCCGGACCGACATTACGCGTACGCTTACGCGAGACCGGTTCTCCCGACGTGCTTTGCACAAAGGTGGCTAGAGGGTGTCAGTTTCTCGAACTTTAGTTGAACCGAGTGTGGCTACGCCCGGTCCTTGCGAAGGTTAAAACAGCACCAACTTGACAAACTATCGTTGTGGTTTTGATGCGTAGGTAAGATTGGTTCTTGCTTAAGACGTAGCAGCCACGTAAAACTTGCAACAACAAAGTAGAGGATGTCTAACTTGTTTTTGCAAGGCATGTTGTGATGTGATATGGTCAAGACATGATGCTAAATTTTATTGTATGAGATGATCATGTTTTGTAACCAAGTTATCGGCAACTAGCAGGAGCCATATGGTTGTCACTTTATTGTATGCAATGCAATTGCGCTGTAATGCTTTACTTTATCACTAAGCGGCAGCGATAGTCGTGGAAGCATAAGATTGGCGAGACGACAACGATGCTACGATGGTGATCAAGGTGTCGCGCCGGTGACGATGGTGATCACGACGGTGCTTCGAAGATGAAGATCACAAGCACAAGATGATGATGGCCATATCATATCACTTATATTGATTGCATGTGATGTTTATCTTTTATGCATCTTATCTTGCTTTGATTGACGGTAGCATTTTAAGATGATCTCTCACTAATTATCAAGAAGTGTTCTCCCTGAGTATGCACCGCTGCGAAAGTTCTTCGTGCTGAGACACCACGTGATGATCGGGTGTGATAGGCTCTACGTTCAAATACAACGGGTGCAAAACAGTTGCACACGCGGAATACTCAGGTTATACTTGACGAGCCAAGCATATACAGATATGGCCTCGGAACACGGAGACCGAAAGGTCGAGCGTGAATCATATAGTAGATATGATCAACATAGTGATGTTCACCTATGAAACTACTCCATCTCACGTGATGATCGGACATGGTTTAGTTGATTTGGATCACGTAATCACTTAGAGGATTAGAGGGATGTCTATCTAAGTGGAAATTCTTTAGTAATATGATTAATTGAACCTAAATTTATCATGAACTTAGTACCTGATAGTATCTTGCTTGTTTATGTTTGATTGTAGATAGATGGCCCG
The DNA here is from genome assembly GCF_056163025.1 of Triticum urartu. Taxonomy (NCBI): domain Eukaryota; kingdom Viridiplantae; phylum Streptophyta; class Magnoliopsida; order Poales; family Poaceae; genus Triticum; species Triticum urartu. The sequence continues at coordinate 666,051,979 of NC_141877.1, read as the reverse complement.
TGCTGTTGTTCCGTTGAATTTTAATGCGTTCCTTGAGAAAGCAAAGTTGAAAGATGATGGTAGCAATTACACAGACTGGGTCCGTAACTTGAGTATTATCCTCATTGCTGCACAGAAGAATTACGTCCTGGAAGCACCGCTGGGTGCCAGGCCTACTGCTGGAGCAACACCAGATGTTATGAACGTCTGGCAGAGCAAAGCTGATGACTACTCGATAGTTCAGTGTGCCATGCTTTACGGCTTAGAATCGGGACTTCAACGACGTTTTGAACGTCATGGAGCATATGAGATGTTCCAGGAGTTGAAGTTAATATTTCAAGCAAATGCCCGGATTGAGAGATATGAAGTCTCCAATAAGTTCTATAACTGCAAGATGGAGGAGAACAGTTCTGTCAGTGAGCATATACTCAAAATGTCTGGGTATAATAATCACTTGATTCAATTGGGAGTTAATCTTCCAGATGATTGCGTCATTGACAGAATTCTCCAATCACTGCCACCAAGCTACAAGAGCTTCGTGATGAACTATAATATGCAAGGGATGAATAAGACTATTCCCGAGCTCTTCGCAATGCTGAAAGCTGCGGAGGTAGAAATCAAGAAGGAGCATCAAGTGTTGATGGTCAATAAGACTACTAGTTTCAAGAAAAAGGGCAGAGGAAAGAAGAAGGGGAACTTCAAAAAGAACAGCAAGCAAGTTGCTACTCAAGAGAAGAAACCCAAACCTGGACCTAAGCCTGAAACTGAGTGCTTCTACTGCAAGCAGACTGGTCACTGGAAGCGGAACTGCCCCAAGTATTTGGCGGATAAGAAGGATGGCAAGGTGAACAAAGGTATATGTGATATACATGTTATTGATGTGTACCTTACTAATGCTCGCAGTAGCACCTGGGTATTTGATACTAGTTCTGTTGCTAACATTTGCAACTCGAAACAAGGACAACGGATTAAGCGAAGATTGGCTAAGGACGAGGTGACGATGCGCGTGGGAAATGGTTCCAAAGTCGATGTGATCGCGGTCGGCACGCTACCTCTACATCTACCTTCGGGATTAGTATTAGACCTAAATAATTGTTATTTGGTGCCAGCGTTAAGCATGGACATTATATCTGGATCTTGTTTGATGCGAGACGGTTATTCATTTAAATCAGAGAATAATGGTTGTTCTATTTTTATGAGTAATATCTTTTATGGTCATGCACCCTTATAGAGTGGTCTATTATTATTAAATCTCGATAGTAGTGACACACATATTCATAATGTTGAAGCCAAAAGATGCAGAGTTGATAATGATAGTGCAACTTATTTTTGGCACTGCCGTTTGGGTCATATCGGTGTAAAGCGCATGAAGAAACTCCATACTGATGGACTTTTGGAACCACTTGATTATGAATCACTTGGTACTTGCGAACCGTGCCTTATGGGTAAGATGACAAAAACACCGTTCTCCGGTACTATGGAGAGAGCAACAGATTTGTTGGAAATCATACATACAGATGTATGTGGTCTGATGAATGTTGAGGCTCGTGGCGGATATCGTTATTTTCTCACCTTCACAGATGACTTAAGCAGATATGGGTATATATACTTAATGAAACATAAGTCTGAAACATTTGAAAAGTTCAAAGAATTTCAGAGTGAAGTTGAAAATCATCGTAACGAGAAAATAAAATTCCTACGATCTGATCGTGGAGGAGAATATTTGAGTTACGAGTTTGGTGTACATTTGAAACAATGCGGAATAGTTTCGCAACTCACGCCACCCGGAACACCACAGCGTAATGGTGTGTCCGAACGTCGTAATCGTACTTTACTAGATATGGTGCGATCTATGATGTCTCTTACTGATTTACCGCTATCGTTTTGGGGATATGCTCTAGAGACAGCCGCATTCACGTTAAATAGGGCACCATCAAAATCCGTTGAGACGACGCCTTATGAACTGTGGTTTAGCAAGAAACCAAAGTTGTCATTTCTGAAAGTTTGGGGCTGCGATGCTTATGTGAAAAAGCTTCAACCTGATAAGCTCGAACCCAAATCGGAGAAATGTGTCTTCATAGGATATCCAAAGGAAACTATTGGATACACCTTCTATCACAGATCCGAAGGCAAGACTTTTGTTGCCTAATTCGGAAACTTTCTAGAGAAGGAGTTTCTCTCGAAAGAAGTGAGTGGGAGGAAAGTAGAACTTGACGAGGTAACTGTACCTGCTCCCTTATTGGAAAGTAGTACATCACAGAAACCAGTTTCTGTGACACCTACACCAATTAGTGAGGAAGCTAATGATGATGATCATGAAACTTCAGAACAAGATACTACTGAACCTCGTAGATCAACCAGAGTAAGATCCGCACCAGAGTGGTACGGTAATCCTGTTCTGGAAGTCATGCTACTAGATCATGATGAACCTACGAACTATGAAGAAGCGATGGTGAGCCCAGATTCCGCAAAATGGCTTGAAGCCATGAAATCTGAGATGGGATCCATGTATGAGAACAAAGTATGGACTTTGGTTGACTTGCCCAATGATCGGCAAGCAATTGAGAATAAATGAATCTTCAAGAAGAAGGCTGACGCTGACGGTACTATTATTGTCTACAAAGCTCGACTTGTCGCAAAAGGTTTGTGACAAGTTCAAGGGATTGACTACGATGAGACCTTCTCACCCGTAGCGATGCTTAAGTCTGTCCGAATCATGTTAGCAATTGCCGCATTTTATAATTATGAAATTTGGCAGATGGATGTCAAAACTGCATCCTGAATGGATTTCTGGAAGAAGAGTTGTATATGATACAACCGGAAGGTTTTGTCGATCCAAAGGGAGCTAACAAAGTATGCAAGCTCCAGCGATCCATTTATGGACTGGTGCAAGCTTCTCGGAGTTGGAATAAACGCTTTGATAGTGTGATCAAAGCATTTGGTTTTGTACAGACTTTTGGAGAAGCCTGTATTTACAAGAAAGTGAGTGGGAGCTCTGTAGCATTTCTGATATTATATGTAGATGACATATTACTAATCGGAAATGATATAGAATTTCTGAATAGCATAAAGGGATACTTGAATAAGAGTTTTTCAATGAAAGACCTCGGTGAAGCTGCTTACATATTGGGCATTAAGATCTATAGAGATAGATCAAGACGCTTAATTGGACTTTCACAAAGCACATACCTTGACAAAATTTTGAAGAAGTTTAAAATGGATCAAGAAAAGAAAGGATTCTTGCCTGTGTTACAAGGTGTGAAATTGAGTAAGACTCAATGCCCGACCAATTGAGAAGATAGAGAGAAAATGAAAGATGTTCCCTATGCTTCAGCCATAGGCTCTATCATGTATGCAATGCTGTGTACCAGACCTGATGTGTGTCTTGCTATAAGTCTAGCAGGGAGGTACCAAAGTAATCCAGGAGTGGATCACTGGACAGCGATCAAGAACATCCTGAAATACCTGAAAAGGACTAAGGATATGTTTCTCATATATGGAGGTGAAAAAGAGCTCATAGTAAATGGTTACGTTGATGCAAGCTTTGACACTGATCCGGAGATTCTAAATCGCAAACCGGATACGTGTTTACATTAAACGGTGGAGCTGTCAGTTGGTGCAGTTCTAAACAAAGCGTTGTGGCGGGATCTATATGTGAAGCAGAGTACATAGCTGCCTCAGAAGCTGCAAACGAAGGAGTCTGGATGAAGGAGTTCATATCCGATCTAGGTGTCATACCTAGTGCATCGGGTCCAATGAAAATCTTTTGTGACAATACTGGTGCAATTGCCCTGGCAAAGGAATCCAGATTTCACAAGAGAACCAAGCACATCAAGAGACGCTTCAATTCCATCCGGGATCTAGTCCAGGTGGGAGACATAGAGATTTGCAAGAGACATACGGATCTGAATGTTGCAGACCCGTTGACTAAGCCTCTTCCACGAGCAAAACATGATCAGCACCAAAGCTCCATGGGTGTTAGAATCATTACTGTGTAATCTAGATTATTGACTCTAGTGCAAGTGGGAGACTGAAGGAAATATGCCCTAGAGGCAATAATAATGTTATTATTTTATTTCCTTATATCATGATAAATGTTTATTATTCATGCTAGAATTGTATTATCCGGGAACATAATACTTGTGTGAATACATAGACAAACCAAACGTCACTAGTATGCCTCTACTTGACTAGCTCATTAATCAAAGATGGTTATGTTTCCTAACCATAGACATGTGTTGTCATTTGATTAACGGGATCACATTATTAGGAGAATTATGTGATTGACATGACCCATTCCATTAGCTTAGCACCCGATCGTTTAGTATGTTGCTATTGCTTTCTTCATAACTTATACATGTTCCTATGACTATGAGATTATGCAACTCCCGTTTGCCGGAGGAACACTTTGTGTGCTACCAAACGTCACAACGTAACTGGGTGATTATAAAGGAGCTCTACAGGTGTCTCCAAAGGTAAATGTTGGGTTGGCATATTTCGAGATTAGGATTTGTCACTCTGATTGTCGGAGAGGTATCTCTGGGCCCTCTCGGTAATGCACATCACATAAGCCTTGCAAGCATTGCAACTAATGAGTTAGTTGCGAGATGATGTATTACAAAACGAGTAAAGAGACTTGCCGGTAACGAGATTGAACTAGGTATTGAGATACCAACGATCGAATCTCGGGCAAGTAACATACCGATGACAAAGGGAACAACGTATGTTGTTATGCGGTCTGACCGATAAAGATCTTCGTAGAATATGTAGGAGCCAATATGAGCATCCAGGTTCCGCTATTGGTTATTGACCAGAGACATGTCTCGGTCATGTCTACATTGTTCTCGAACCCGTAGGGTCCGCACGCTTAAGGTTCCGATGACAGTTATATTATGAGTTTATGAGTTTTGATGTACCGAAGTTAGTTCGGAGTCCCGAATATGATCACGGACATAACGAGGAGTCTCGAAATGGTCGAGACATAAAGATTGATATATTGGAAGGCTATATTCGGACACCGGAAGTGTTCCCGGTGATTTCGGAGAAAACCAGAGTACCGGAGGGTTACCGGAACCCCCCGGGAGAAGTAATGGGCCATATGGGCCTTAGTGGAGAAAGAGAAGGGCAGCCTGGGTGGGCCGCGCGCCTCCTCCCCCCTGGTCCGAATTGGACTAGGAGAGGGGGGGGGCCCTTTCCTTCTCCTTCCCCACTTCCTTCCCCCTCCTAGTAGGAGTCCTACTCCTACTAGGAGGAGGACTCCTCCTTGGCGCGCCTATAGGGCAGGCCGGCCTCCTCCCCTTGCTCCTTTATATACGGGGGCAAGGGGCACCCCTAGACACACAAGTTGATCCACGTGATCGTTTACTTAGCCGTGTGCGGTGTCCCCTTCCACCATAATCCTCGATAATATTGTGGCGGTGCTTAGGCGAAGCCCTGCGATGGTAGAACATCAAGATCGTTACCACGCCGTCGTGCTGACGGAACTCTTCCCCGACACTTTGCTGGATCGGAGTCCGGGGATCGTCATCGAGCTGAACGTGTGCTAAAACTCGGAGGTGCCGTAGTTTCGGTGCTTGATCGGTCGGGCCGTGAAGACGTACGACTACATCAACCGCGTTGTGCTAACGCTTCCGCTGTTGGTCTACAAGGGTACGTAGATCACACTCTCCCCTCTCGTTGCTGTGCATCACCATGATCTTGCGTGTGCGTAGGAATTTTTTTGAAATTACTACGTTCCCCAACACGAGGCACGTGAGGCCCCCCATCGATCCCTTTCGGCCGTGGACAACTGGCACTTCTGTGCCAAGCGGTCACGACAATTCATGAAGGGTTGGGGTGCAAACGTTGGCCGCGACATCCGGGAGCGTAAAAAAGCTCTCCTTCAGGAAATCCAGGCTCTAGACCTTCGGGTGTGACTCCGCTGGCCTCTCGGCTGATGAATGGATGCTTAGATATGACTTGGAAGACCAGCTCACGGTCATCTACTCAGACGAGGAGGCATACTGGCGGCTGAGAGGTACTCAGAATTGGGTCCTTAAAGGGGACGCCAATACCGCCTACTTCCAGGCCATTGCGAACGGCCGCCGTCGCCGGAACTCCATCCCCCTTTTGTGGGATGGGGAACACCTCCTCTAGAGTCCCGAGGACATCCGGGCCCATGTAGATGGCTTTTACAGAGACCTATTCTCTGCTTCCCCTCGGGGAGGTCTTGCCCTGGCGCAAGACATTTGGCCGGCCGATAGGTGCGTTTCGCCTGCGGACAACGAGGCCCTCACGGCTCCGTTTTCCGAGGCGGAAGTCTGGGCGGCTATTAAGGGCATGAACCCATCCTCGGCGTCGGGCCCCGATGGTCTTCCTGTGAAGTTCTTCCAGACCTTCTGGGAGGTGATCAAACCGGAGGTAATGGCACTCTTTGACGAGTTCTTCGTCGGGTCCATCGACCTCACCCGACTCAACTTTGGGGTAATCACCCTCATCCCCAAAGTAGAGGGGGCATCGGAGATCCGCCAATTCCGTCCAATTACGGTGATTAACGTCATCTTTCGCATCCTCGCAAAGGGGTACGCCATTAGGGCGGCCCCTTTTGCCGACCGGATCACTCACCCAAATCAGTCAGCCTTCATCCAGGGCCGTTATATCCTTGACGGAGTCCTGCTGTTTCATGAAGCACTCCATGAGGTTCACTCCAAACACCTCAAGGTTGTCTTCCTGAAACTTGACTTCCACAAGGCATATGACATGGTGAGTTGGGCTTTCCTTCGTGAATGTCTTCTTCGAAAGGGCTTCGATGATCGGTGGGTGACTAGGGTGATGCAGATGGTTTCCTTAGGCCGGACTGCGGTGAACATTAATGGGGAAATCGGCCCCTTATTCCCCACCTTTTGTGGGGTGCGACAGGGCGACCCTTTCTCCCCGTTCCTGTTCAACATGGTGGTTGACGCCTTGGCCGCCATCTTGGATAAGGCCAAGGCGGCTGGCCACATTAAGGGGATAGTCCTGCATCTGGTTGGGGAGCACGGGATCTCCCTTCTCCAGTATGCGGATGACACCATCATCATGGTGGAAGGCTCGGAGAGTGATATCTCAAACCTCAAGTTCCTTCTGCTGTGCTTCCAACAGATGTCTGGCCTCAAGATCAACTTCGACAAGAGCGAGGTGATGGTCTTAGGATACTCCCAAGACGAACGCCAGAGTATAGCGGATCGGCTTAACTGCCAGCTTGGGAGCTTTCCCACGACCTATCTGGGGATACCCATTAGTGATTCTAGGCTCACAGTGGCTGACTGCGCCCCACGGTGGGGAAGCTTCAGCACCGGATCGAGCCTTGGCAAGGCCGGTGGCTATCCAAAGCTGCCCATACGGTGCTAATCAACTCATCCCTCGCTAGCCTGCTCTTGTTCATCATGAGCTTCTATAGCCTTCCGGAGACGCTTCATCACGAGATCGCCATTGTTCAGGGCCGTTTCTTTTGGGCCGGTGAGGGAGACAAGCAGAAGTACCACATGGTTAGGTGGTCTGAAATCTGCAAGCCTCACGACCAGGGTGGCCTCGGGATCATGTCTTCCAAGCGCATGAACATCGCCCTCCTGACTCGGTGGCTTTGGCGGATTGCCAACGGTGATGGTGGCCTGTGGCTTCGCATCATTCAGCAGAAATACCTCGGAGGCCAGCCTCTTGCATTCTGCCAGCGATCTAGGGGGTCTCAGTTCTAGCAATCCGTCATCCAGCTCCTCCCTGTCCTCCGAATCGGGACCTCGATTGAGGTCGGATCAGGCACCGCGACCTTGTTCTGGTTCGATAGATGGTCTGGCGACCTTCCCCTTGCGGCCCGCTTTCCAGGCCTATTCAACATTGCGGTGGCCCCTCACATATCAGTCGCGGCAGCCCTTATTGACTTAGGGCAGCCCGCGTTCCGGCGGCCCTTTGGTCTGGCTGAAACGGCCGATTGGCAGGAGATGCTTGACTGCATTGCATTGCACGCACCTGATCTTACCTCCGAGGATGATACTTCCAGATGGCGTCTAGAGCCGTCTGGACAATTCTCCACCAAGTCCCTGTACCAGGCCATTGCCCCCTCGCCTGGCCATGAAGCACTCACCCTCATCTGGGAGATTCGCCTTCCCCTGAAAATTAGGATTTTCCTGTGGCAATGGATCCGCGGCCGCCTCTCGTCTGGCGTCGAGGTCCTGAAGCGTAATGGTCCGGGTGATGGACGTTGCCCGCTCTGTGGGACGGAAGATGATTCAAATCATATATTCTTCACCTGCGTGTCCGCGCAGTTCTTATGGAGCTGTTTCCGCGAGTTAGTGGGTGGTAGCTGGGATCACAACAACTTCCCCACCCTCTTCGCTGAACTCTAGGCAATTCCACCCGCGGTGCGCCGCATTAGGTGGTTGACCATTGGGGTACTAGCCTGGACGCTGTGGACTGTTAGGAATAAGGTTGTGATTCAGCGCATCCCTCTTCGTCGTGCTACTGACGCTTTGTTCAAATGGTCTGGTTACTTGCAGCTTTGGGGGCCGCTTAGCCGCCCCAGGGAGAGAGACGCCATCACCTCCATCATCACCTAGCTTCGCGCGATGGCTCTCCGCATGGCTCCTCCGCTCCCCCCCCCCCCCCCCCGAGCTAGACTAGATCGTCGTCTACTCCGCCATCGCCACCGCCTCGCCATTATTTTGTTGTCTAGCTTTGTGCTTTGCTGGGCTTGTTGTGCTGTGCCCACAGCGGAACTTGGGTCTTTTTGTCTGTGTGTTGATCGTTGTGTTGGACCGTGCCAGCGATGGCCTTGGGTGCGTGTGTGTGGTGTGTTCGTGAGACTTTGTTAACTTTGTGATTGGTGGTTTGCTTTATTTATAAAGCGGGGCGAAAGCCTTTTTCGGTAACTTGATACGGATATTGAATACTTGTTCCAACTTGGATTTCAGAGCATTGCTGCTTCAGTACATGCCCAATGGTAGCTTGGAGGCACACCTGCACACTAAAAATAAGGAGCCACTAGGGTTCATCAAGAGATTATACATTATGCTTGGCGTGTCTGAGCGATGGAATACCTGCACCACCATCACTGTGAAGTTGTTCTACACTGTGACCTGAAGCCTAGCAATGTGCTCTTCGATGAGGACATGACAGTGCATGTTGCCGACTTTGGCATTGCAAAGTTACTTCTAGGCGATGAAAACTCCATGGTCTCAGTGAGTATGCGAAGGACAGTTGGTTACATGGCCCCAGGTATGTGTACTTATCGTGCTTTAGCAAATTATTTGGCAAGACATTTGCTATTACTTTCGTTAGTTAACACTTCTCATGAAAATTTTGAGCAGAGCTTGCATTCATGGGTAAGGCATCACGGAAGAGCTCATAAGTCTCAATTGCCTGATGAATGACTTATTCTATGGTTGCTGAGTGGAAAACAAATGGTTATGTTTGTCTTAAGATTAAGATACTTGGCCAAAAATATTGTTGCTCGATGATGGATAATGGTTTCGCCATACCTGTTTATTTTATTCATGTGCTCAGTTAACAGTTATAACATATTTACTCTTTCTATGGACTTAATTGAGCAGATTTGATTTTCTTGATGGGAAATATCACGACAGTTTTTCATTTCTCCGAGCATTTTCTTATGAAGATACCGTTTTTCTTTGGGATCCAATCTCCCAGCTTTTGCTGACGCTATGTGTCTGGATGCGTTCTGTTTCTGAAACAATGAGCTTCCTCTTTATGTTAAAGAAACCACCATTTTTCCGACATGACAGCAGAACAAAATAAAGTGATTACAGACTAAGGATGCAAAGAACTGCCGCCATGAATGCCACACAGGGCTAGAGCAACAAATCATGCAGGTAGACACAGCAAAAGGAAAAAAAACAGAGGTTTAAACCACTACATCAGATAGTAACTGCAGAGTCATACACTTTTGTCTTGGAGATCCGAAGATGTGCAAGCCGGCCGAAGTGGATGCCTTTCCAGGTGAAGATTCGTGAAGATTGAAGAAGATCAGCTTGCTTCTGAGGTGATTCTACGTATCGTCGTGGCCCGACGGTTGTTTCTGGATGTGTGGGCGCATCTTTTTTGTCCACGGGAATGAATTTTTGCCTGACCGACATTAATATTTTGCACTTGGCACATTTTCTACGTAGCGGAAATATGTGCCGTAAGATGACACAGCGGTCGAGCCAAGGTTCGGCTCACGCATAATACTTTTCTTGAGAATCTCAAGAAAATCCTGAATCATGAACTTCGATATGAATGCATTGCCGCTGTCTTGTTATGTGTGGCTTGCTGTTAGCCTATCCAGGTTGAAACAACAGAGCAGAGCAAGGACTAAACTGAAATTCCTTCTGAAAATGTGTTTAATACATTTTGTTGTAGTTGAGGAGATATAAAATCCATGGCGCAGTCCCGTCACAAGTCACAGGATCAGTAACCAGAGCAATTTTCCAGGTACGGTCGATCGCGACTTATCCCCATATATTACTCTTCCTATTAATGCATGGTCCCGCATCATCTAAATAGTAACTGTTCCACCTCACCTGAACTACATATAAGCTATCAAACAGACAATCTATGTACTAACAAGTGACGAATGTTGCGTGCCCGAGCACATTGCAACTGATTTACCCTCCTGACCGATAGTTAGCACAATGTGACGGTGCTTATGAGCGCGCATGTGAGAGAGATGACTAGAAGAACGAAACCAGCAGCCAGAACCCGGAGAAAGAAGACGCAGCTTGCAACAACCATGTAAAGAACGCCAGGGTGACCGAAAGCGTGAACTGAATGCAGTCCAGCCGCGAGTATTCCGCGCAGAAGTTCATATCCTTCATGAAGAAAATCGTCACGCTGGCAGAGGCACAGAATCCCGAGAACATGAGAATCGCCAGGACCTGCAATGCGTTCACAATTGATGTGATCACTGACATACCACTGGTCAACCAAAAGGTAATGCAAAGCATAACAGTTGTTAAAATGTCTTGCTCAAATGGACAATTTTTTGGCAAAGTTTGATCGAGCACCTGTGATAAAGAGTCTCTTTAAGGCTGTCTTATATTCTCATAAAGGAAGGCAAAACGAAAAAAATCTGGGTGCGGTTTTCCTGAATTTCATTTTTCGTAAGAACTAATTGGCATTGATAAAAAAACTGGGTTCAGTTGTTTCAGTGCATGCCTTCAGATAATTCAGGCATAGCTGCATGGACAATAGAAGTGATAAAGTGCACGACTTACCCAATCAATGATAACAAAGAACAATATAAAATCCGGGGCATGAAGATCCCTGTTATTCCTCAGAGAAAATATATCCTGACAAGCCAAGTACAAACTCCACAAAAGCTGCAGGATCAACACTAGATTCATGTAGCTGAAATAAAGAGAGACCATAATATACTCGTTAGTTGATATCAACAAAACAAACTTAACCTCCTGCCCAAGCAATTGTGGGAGTAATCAAGACATTTAAGACTTTATGCAGTTCATAGTCACAATGATATGAACTTGATATGAAAAAGATACATCATTGGCGCACACCGGCACACTCGTACAACAGTCAAGACATGTCACATGCTGACACAGAACCTAACTTGCACAATCCTCATAAATTCTTTTACCATGGGAGTAGGTATTGAATGAAACACGAGGCTTCGTTGTGAGTTTTGGATGATACAGACTGGTCCCTGACTAGATCGTGCCAAGTGAATGTTAACTCGGAAAGATTCTAGGGACAGGTCAATTGGTAGGATAGCCTAACCTGCATGTTTCCTAACTTGTGTAAGTTCTCAACAAGTGCACATGCCTAGAAGTTGGGCTGTGTGACATATAATCTTTGGGAATATTCAACTTGAATATTGGACGGCAACAAGAGATTTGACACTGACAATCAGGATTCACTGGAAAACTAAAATGCTGCAGCGCACATATTAGACAAGTACTGTATCTAGTCATTCACAGAAAACATTAGTAGAGGATACTCTTGTTAGGGAAAAGAACACTTAAGTTCATGTAAACTCTCCAGACTATCGACGACTGAATATAAATATGTACAATGTCGAGTTTCTAGTGCTGCAAACAGGTATGAAATTTGTAATGGAACGAACTCTACTACTACATAAACACTCTTCGAACTTGAATTAGGAAATCACCTAATGAAGTGTCATTTCGTTTGTACCGGTGAGGCCATATATTTAGTACTTAGAACTTGAACTAGGAAATCACCTAATCACCTAATGAAGTGGGTGGCCGACTGGACAAATACGTTTACCAAAACGAGGCCTCCTACTTGTGTATGCATGATGGACTGATTAGCAGATATAGTTAAGAAGTCAATCCATGTCATGACGCTAAAGGAAAATGTATAGTATTCGACGGGGATGCCATCTAGCCTTTTGTGTATGAAACTCCCCAAAATTACTCTTGAAAGAAAGAGAAGAACTCACGCAACTTAACCAAAACCTTGAAAGACCCAAAATGAATTTGCAAGAAAACACACAAAGGGGGAAGAAAGAACAGAGGAAGCATCTGCGGGAGAATGAAATTACAAGTAGGCGCTGTAGTTGGAGAAGCCGAAAGCGGAACACATGGCGAGGGAAGATGCGGCGGCGAAGAAGCACTGCGACAGACGCAGCGCCATGCCGCTCCATGTCCCTGGGCTCCCCACTATGCGCTTCATCGAACCCCTGCCTCTTCCTGGGCTCGGCTCTGCTCTGCGGAGAGGTGTGAGGTGAAGAAACCGATCGATGGAGAGGAGTCCTGGCTAGCCGGCCGGGCAGAATCTGTAGCTGTAGCACTTGCTAAGTGTCGCGTGGGATGGGAAAGGTGATGGCTATCAGCAGGAACCGGGCAGGATCTCTTACCTGCAACTGGCTTGTGTGAGATGAGATGGGAGAGGTGAACCTATGTTGAAGAAATATCGTGCTTTGCCGGTTTTGGCTACGGTGGAGTAGAGCCATGTGAGCCCTGCATCGATACATTAACACAACGGCATTTCTAACGGAATCCCTATCCAGCGCTAAAGGAGTAAAAAATTGGTGTTACTCCTCTAACGCGCACCTAACAGATCCATAATCCACCGTAAAAAAGTAAAATTTATACTCTGACCCTTATCCCTTCCTTAGTTTTACTCAACCGCTCTGGCACGAAGTAAAAATCTCACACACCTCTCGCCTCTCCCTGCTACTCCTGCGCTCAGTTGTCGGGCCTCCCATGAGCTCCCCGCCATCGCCCCCTGCCCCAGTCGTGCTGTCAGCCTACGCCACCTCCGCGGCCGCACTGGTCGCCGTTCCGGCGGCCGCACTGGACGAGCTCCGTCGTAGGCTCCGTCATGTTCGAACTGGTCCATGTAGGCCATGGCCAGGTACACCGCTGGCCACGCCGCCCGGCGAAGGTGATGTTGCCCGTGGCGACACTATTAGAGAAAAGCTTATAGGTAGATGCTTACTAGTAGCGCGGGTTTATACCTTTCACTACTGCTACTTACTAGTAGCGTGGGTTTTTACCCCTCGCTACTCCTAAGTACGAGGTAGGTGAAGTCCCCATATCCTCGGCCGGATCCCTCCTCTCTCCCTCAGTCTCCCATCCCCCTCCCCCCACCACCCTTTCTTCATAGGATCTCCCATGGTGCTCCTGCCCAAGCACATCTCCTTCTCCATGGCGCCCAACGAGTCCGCCTCCTCGCGTCGCTGGCGTCCAGGAGCTCGCCCGTCTTCCCCCTCGCCTCCATGCCACCGCGACGGAGCACCTCGCCACCGGTGACCAGCACCGATGCGCCCTCCATCTCCTTCCTTTCTCCCTTGTTTCTCTTTTCCCCTCTCTGTAACGCCCCGAGACCGATGTGCCAGGTGTCTTCCAGTTATTCGCTGACGTTGTCATGTCATTTGCTTGCGTGTTGCATCTTATCATGTCATCATGTGCATTGCATCATCATGTTTTAAAACTTGCATTCGTCCGGGTTCTCCGAGTTCTCTCCGTTGTCCGTTCTGAGCCCAACCACATTTGCACACGCCCGCGGCATGTCCGAAATAGTATTTTATAAGTGGCCGGAAAATATTCTCGGAATGGGATGAGAGTTGACGTGTGGTCTTATTATAGTGTAGATAGACCGCCTGTCAAGTTTCATCGCATTCGGAGATCGTTTGATGCCCCAACGGATAACTATAGCGGCAGTATAGCCGGTCTAACGTCGGACGTTTTCGGTCTCAGGAAACCGTGCCGGGCTGCATCTCTCCCCTCTTCTCTCAGACCAACCCGCTCTTCACAATCCTCCAGACCCAACCTAACCTCTCTCGTCAGCCCGCGGCCCTCCTCGCGCGCGTCCGAAAGTTGTCCCGAACCCGACCCGGACTATCGCCACCGTTGTGTCCGGATCATCCCCAAACATATACAAAATATCTCCGTTTTCTTATTTGGACTCCCTAACTATTTTATTCGCGATCGTGCGATTATGATCGGAGGGACGGATTAGCCGCTACCCAAAAATCTAATTGCTATATATAGTCCAACCCCTAGACCAAACCCTAAAATTTAGGAGCCTTGTCCCATTGAGCCGCCGCCACTCATCCTGTCTCTTCCTCCTCGGGTTCCTCCCCAATTCAAAAGCCCCTCCTCGCTTTCACCACCACACCAACCAGAGCCCCCTGCTCCCTGCCTCCTCCTCGTCGCATTTGAGCCCGAGCGCGCCACCAGTGACCCACAGGCCGACCCCGTCGCCGCTCCTCCCCTGCTCTTTTCCTTCTCCTTCCCTGACTCTACTCCATCCTCTCACCTCTCTCTCTCAGGAACCGAACGCCGCCGCCGCCCTTGGAACTCCTCCGCCACGGACGCCGGGTCCCAAGGTCCCCGCGCCCGTCCTCATGGTGCCCCGCAGCCTCTTCGTCGTTTCGAAGCTCCTCGCCATCGCCCGCGTAGGCGCCATGACCGCCACCCCGCTGCCTCCTCTTCGATCCGGCAGGAAACAGGACCCGAAGACCTCTCGCGCTTGGATCCGAACGGCACCGAGCTCCCGCGTTGACCTCTCCCCATCCTGCCACTCGCCGGAGTCCTCAGCGCCGGCGTGCCCTGCTGCCTTGTCCCGTTCCTGGCCGCCAAGTCCCACGCCGCCGCTGCTCGTCTTCCTGTCGAGAAGAGGAGGATAACGCCTCTGCTCGCTGCGTTGACCCTCTGCAGCGGCCTCGTCCAGCCCCGATCCGCCAGCGCCTCGCCTCGATCTGGAGAGGCCCAGCTCCATCCCCCGTCGGGCCGCTCCTGCTGGCCTGCTTCCCCGGCCCAAGGCCCGCTAGGAGCAGCTCCCTCAGCCCCTCCTCTCTGTTCAGCCCAGCAGTGCACTAGATTCGGCCCAGTGTATATTTTTTTCTTTCAGATCAGCGATTTATCTTTTTATCCAGAGCCGTCCAGTTTTACAGAAAAGCCCTTGTTGATCATGCATTTAATAATTCCACAACCGTGCATCGGATTGAAATGTTTTATATATGAAAGTTGCTTAAAATTTTGTCTAGTTTAATAATATGCCACTTTCATCCATGTTTAAAATGCTTAAAATGCTGTTTGGTTAATTTTGCTCCTATGCCATGTTAAAATGCTTTAATTCATAACTTAATAACCGTAGCTCGGTTTTTAATAAACTTTATATGTAATGGGGTGGAAAAATGCCTAGTTTAACATGGTGGCCTCAATTTGCATGTTTAATAACTCTAAAATTGTGTTTAGGGCAGAATAGTACCAAATCCATAAATACGCACATGAGGATTTTCCGGACTTGTTGTTTGTTGTTCCGGCCTCATTTAAACTTGCCTAGATAGGTAGTTTTCTTTTGCCTCACCCCTTGACATGTTAAGAACATTTAATTTGGTTCGGTACATAACCGGGAGTGAACTAAATAATTGATGTGGTGTTCCGTCAATATGCAACTCGTTGTATATTGAGCTCCACTTAATTTGTAGTGTTGTTTGTTGCACTTTGCCATGCCATGCATATTTAAACCGGACATGCATCATACTTGTTTGCGCATTATGCCATGCTTATGTGATGGTTGTTTAGTATGTTGTTTGCTTCTTTCCGGTGTTTCCTCTTCGGGTTAGTTCCGATAACGTCACGTTTGTGAGGATCCGTTCGACTTCATCCGTTTGTCTTCTTCATGGACTCGTTCTTCTTCCTTGCGGGATCGCAGGCAAGATGACCATACCCTCGAAATCACTTCTATCTTTGCTTGCTAGATGCTTGCTCTTTTGCTATGCCTATGCTGCGATACCTACCACTTGCTTATCATGCCTCCCATATTGCTAAGCCAAACACTAACCCACCTTGTCCTAGCAAAACGTTGTTTGGCTATGTTACTGTTGGGGAACATAGTAATTTCAAAAAAATTCCTACGCACACGCAAGATCATGGTGATGCACATCAACGGGAGGGGAGAGTGTTGTCTACGTACCCTCGTAGACCAGAAGCGGAAGCGTTATAACAACGCGGTTGATGTAGTCGTACGTCTTCACGGCCCGACCGATCAAGCACTGAAACTACGGCACCTCCGAGTTATTGCACACGTTCAGCTCGATGACGATCCCTGGACTCCGATCTAGCAAAGTGTCGGGGATGAGTTCCGTCAGCACAACGACATGGTGACGATCTTGATGTTCTACCATCCCAGGGCTTCGCCTCAGCACCGCTACAATATTATCGAGGATTATGGTGGAGGGGGGCACCTCACACGGCTAAGAGATCAATGATCAATTGTTGTGTCTCTGGGGTGCCCCCTGCCCCCGTATATAAAGTAGTGGAGGAGGGGGCCGGCCAAGGAGGATGGCGCGCCCAAGGGGGGGAGTCCAACTCCCACCGGGAGTAGGACTCCCCTTTTTCCTATTAGGAGTAGGAGAGGGAAGGAAGAGGAAGGAGGGAGGAAGGAAAGGGGGGGGGGGGCGGCCCCCTTCCCAATTCGGATTGGGCTTGGGGGGGGTGCCCCCTCCCTTGCTCCTTTCCCCTCCTTTCCACTAAGGCCCAATAAGGCCCATATACCTACCGGGGGGTTCCGATAACCTCCCGGTGATCCGGTATTGTCCCAATCTCACCCGAAACCTTTCCGGTGTCCAAATATAGTCGTCCAATATATCGATCTTTATGTCTCGACCATTTCGAGACTCCTCGTCAAGTCCGTGATCACATCCAGGACTCCGAACAACCTTCGGTACATCAAAATATATAAACTCATAATGAAACTGTCATCGTAACGTTAAGCGTGCGGACCCTACGGGTTCGAGAACAATGTAGACATGACCGAGACACGTCTCCGGTCAATAACCAATAGCGGAACCTGGATGCTCATATTGGCTCCTACATATTCTACGAAGATCTTTATCGGTCAGACTGCATAACAACTGTTGGAAATATGCCCTAGAGGCAATAATAAATTAGTTATTATTATTATATTTCATTGTTCATGATAATCGTTTATTATCCATGCTAGAAATGTATTGATAGGAAACTCAGATACATGTGTGGATACATAGACAACACCATGTCCCTAGTAAGCCTCTAGTTGACTAGCTCGTTGATCAATAGATGGTTACGATTTCCTGACCATGGACATTGGATGTCGTTGATAACGGGATCACATCATTAGGAGAATGATATGATGGACAAGACCCAATCCTAAGCCTAGCACAAAGATCGTGTAGTTCGTATGCTAAAGCTTTTCTAATTTCAAGTGTCATTTCCTTAGACCATGAGATTGTGCAACTCCCGGATACCGTAGGAGTGCTTTGGGTGTGCCAAACGTCACAACGTAACTGGGTGGCTATAAAGGTACACTACAGGTATCTCCGAAAGTGTCTGTTGGGTTGGCACGAATCGATACTGGGATATGTCACTCCGTGTAAACGGAGAGGTGTCTCTGGGCCCACTCGGTAGGACATCATCATAATGTGCACAATGTGATCAATGAGTTGATCAAGGGATGATGTGTTACGGAACGAGTAAAGAGACTTGCCGGTAACGAGATTGAACAAGGTATCGGGATACCGACAATCGAATCTCGGGCAAGTATCGTACCGATAGACAAAGGGAATTGTATATGGGATTGATTGAATCCTTGACATCGTGGTTCATCCGATGAGATCATCGTGGAACATGTGTGAGCCAACATGGGTATCCAGATCCCGCTGTTGGTTATTGGCCGGAGAGTTGTCTCGGTCATGTCTGCATGGTTCCCGAACCTGTAGGGTCTACACACTTAAGGTTCGATGACGCTAGGGTTATAGGGAAAGTATGTACGCCGTTACCGAATGTTGTTCGGAGTCCCGGATGAGATCACGGATGTCATGAGGAGTTCCGGAATGGTTTGGAGGTAAAGATTGATATATAGGAAGTATGGTTTTGGCCACCGGAAGTGTTCCGGGCATCACCGATAGTGTACCGGGACCACCGGAGGGGTCTGGGGGTCCACCGGGAGGGGCCACCAGCCCCGGAGGCTTGCGTGGGCCATAAGTGGGAAGGGACCAGCCCCTATGTGGGCTGGGGCTCCTCCCACCAAGGCCCAAGGCGTCCTCAAGAGGAGAGGGGGCAAACCCTAGGCGTAGATGGGCCCTAAGGCCCACCCTAGGTGCGCCCCCCTCTCTCTCCCCCTTGGCCGCCTCCCAGATGGGATCTGGGGGCTGCCGCCACCCCTAGGGAGGGAACCCTAGGTGGGGGCGCAGCCCCTCCCCTCCCCCTATATATACGTGAGGTATGGGGCTGCCCAACACGTGTGATTTGCTCTCCCCGTTGGCGCAACCCTACCCCTCTTCCTCCTCGTCTCTCGTAGTGCTTGGCGAAGCCCTGCTGGAGTCCCGCGCTCCTCCACCACCACCACGCCGTCGTGCTGCTGCTGGATGGAGTCTTCCCCAACCTCTCCTTCTCCCCTTGCTGGATCAAGGCGTAGGAGACGTCACCGGGCTGTACGTGTGTTGAACACGGAGGTGCCGTCCGTTGGGCACTAGGATCATCGGTGATTTGGATCACGACGAGTATGACTCCATCAACCCCGTTCACTTGAACGCTTCCGCTTAGCGATCTACAAGGGTATGTAGATGCACTCTCCTTCCCTCGTTGCTAGATTACTCCATAGATTGATCTTGGTGATGCGTAGAATTTTTTTTGAATTTCTGCTACATTCCCCAATAGTGGCATCATGAGCTAGGTCTATGCGTAGTTACTATGCACGAGTAGAACACAAAGTAGTTGTGGGCGTCGACATTATCAATTTGCATGCCGTTACTAGTCTTATCTTGATTCGGCGACATCGTGGGATGAAGCGGCCCGGACCAACCTTACACGTACGCTTACGTGAGACCGGTTCCACCGACTGACATGCACTAGTTGCATAAGGTGGTTGGCGGGTGTCTGTCTCTCCCACTTTAGTCGGATCGGATTCGATGAATAGGGTCCTTATGAAGGGTAAAGAGAAATTGGCAATTCACGTTGTGGTTTTGGCGTAGGTAAGAAACGTTCTTGCTAGAAACCTATAGCAGCCACGTAAAAACTTGCAACAACAATTAGAGGACGTCTAACTTGTTTTTGCAGCAAGTGTTTTGTGATGTGATATGGCCAAAAGGATGTGATGAATGATATATGTGATGTATGAGATTGATCATGTTCTTGTAATAGGGATCACGACTTGCATGTCGATGAGTATGACAACCGGCAGGAGCCATAGGAGTTGTCTTAATTTATTTATGACCGGCGTGTCAACATAAACGTCATGTAATTACTTTACTTTATTGCTAAAGCGTTAGCCATAGTAGTAGAAGTAAAAGATGACGAGACAACTTCAAGAAGACACGATGATGGAGATCATGATGATGGAGATCATGGTGTCATGCCGGTGACAACGATGATCATTGAGCCCCGAAGATGGAGATCAAAAGGAGCAAAATGATATTGGCCATATCATGTCACTATTTGATTGCATGTGATGTTTATCATGTTTTACATCTTATTTGCTTAGAATGACGGTAGCTTAAATAAGATGATCCCTCACTAAAATTTCAAGAAAAGTGTTCCCCCTAACTGTGCACCGTTGCGAAGGTTCGTCGTTTCGAAGCACCACGTGATGATCGGGTGTGATAGATTCTAACGTTCGAATACAACGGGTGTAAGCCAGATTTACACAGCAAAAACACTTAGGTTGACTTGACGAGCCTAGCATGTACAGACATGGCCTCGGAACACGGAAGACCGAAAGGTCGAGCATGAGTCGTATAGAAGATACGATCAACATGAAGATGTTCACCGATGTTGACTAGTCCGTCTCACGTGATGATCAGACACGACCTAGTTGACTCGGATCATGTTTCACTTAGATGACTAGAGGGATGTCTATCTGAGTGGGAGTTCATTAGATGAACTCAATTATCATGAACATAGTCTGAATTGTCTTCGCAAATAAGTTGTAGATAAATAGCTCACGTTGTAGCTCCCTGTTTCAATACGTTCCTAGAGAAAGATCAAGTTGAAAGATATTGTAAGCAATGATGCGGACTAGGTCCGTAGTCCGAGGAGTGTCCTCACTGCTACACAGAAGGCTTACGTCTTTGATGCACCGCTCGATATGCAAACCCCTACAACATCGTCTGTGGATGTTGTGAACACCTAACAGACATATCCTGATGACTACTTGATAGTTTAGTGAACCATACTTTACGGCTTAGAATCAGGATTCCAATGACGTCTTGAACGCCATAGAACATATGAGATGTTCCAAGAGCTGAAATTGGGATTTCAGGCTCATGCCCGTGTTGAGAGGTGTGAGACCTCTGACAAGTTCTTTTGCCAACAAGATGGAGGAGAATAGCTCAGCTAGTGAGCATGTGCTCAGAATGTCTGAGTGCTATAATCACTTAAATCAAGTGGGAGTTAAACTTCCAGATAAGATAGTGATCAATAGAGTTCTCTAGCTACTATCACTAAGCTACTAGATCTTCGTGATGAACTATGACATGCAAGGGATGGAGTTGATCTCGGAGCTGTTCGCGGTGCTTAAGACCGCAAAAGGTAGAAATCAAGAAGGAGCATCAAGTGTTGATGGTTTAACAAGACCACTGGTTTCAAGAAGGGCAAGGGCTAGAAGGGAAACTTCATGGATGGAAAATCAGTTGCCGCTCCAGTGAAGGAACCCAAGGTTGAACCCAAACCCGAGACTAAGTGCTTCTATTGTAAGGGGAACGGTCACTGGTAGCGGAATTACCCCAAATGCATGGTAGATAAGAAGGCTGGCAACTTCAACAAAGTATATACGTGTTATTAATGTGTACCTCGCTAGTACTCCTGGTAGCACCTGGGTATTGGATACCGGTTCAGTTGCTATTACTGGTGACTTGAAGCAAAAGCTACGGACTAAACGGAGACTGGCTAAGGGCAAGGTGACGATGTGTGTATTTCCAAAGTTGATGAGATCACCATCGCACGCTCCATCTGCCTTCGGGATTAGTATTGAACCTAGATACATGTTATCAGGTGTCTACGTTGAGCATGAATAGGATTAGATCATGTTCATTGCAATACGGTCATTCATTTAAGTTAGAGAATAATGGTTATTCTGTTTTACATGAATGATACCTTTCATGGTCATGCACCATATGTGAATGGTTCATTGAATCTCGGTCGTGGTAATACACATGTTCACGCCAAAAGATGTAGAGTTAATAATGATAGTACCACTTTCTCGTGGCACTGCCGCTTAAGTCATATTGGCGTAAGATGCATGAAGAAACTCCATGTCGATGGATGTTTGGAGTCACTTGATTTTGAATCGCTTGACACATGCGAGCCATGCCTCATGGGCAGGATGACTAAGACCCCGTTTTCAGGTACAATGAAACGGGCAAGTGACTTGTTGGAAATCATACATGCAGATGTGTGTGATCCAATGAGAATTGGAGCGTGCGGTGGATATCGCTATTTTCTCATCTTCACTGACGATTTGAGTAGATATAGGTATATCTACTTAATGAAGCACAAGTCTGAAATGTTTGAAAAGTTCAAGCGATTTCAGAGTGAAGTTAAGAATCATCATAACAATAAGATCATGTTCCTACGATCTGATCAAAAGGGGATTTTCTGAGTTATGAGTTTGGCAATCACTTAAGACATTGTGGAATTGTTTCACAGTTGAAGACACCTGGAACACCACAGGGTAATGGTGTGTCCGGACGTCATAATCGAACCCTATGAGATATGGTGCGATCTATGATGTCTCATACCAATCTACCGTTTTCATTTTGAGGTTATACGTTAGAGACAACTGCATTCACTTTAGATAGGACACCATCTAAGTCCGTTGAGACGACATCGTATGAACATTGGTTTGGCAAGAAACCAAAGTTGTCGTTTCTTAATGTTTGGGGCTGCGATACTTAAGGCTTCAGCCGGAGAAGCTCGAACCCAAAGCGGACAAACACATCTTCATAGGATACCCAAAGGTGACAGTTGGGTATACCTTATATCTCAGTTCCGAGGGCAAATTCTTTGTCGCTAAGAATGGGTCCTTTCTCGAGAAGGAGTTTCTCTCGAAAGAATTGAGTGGGAGGAAGATAGAACTTGATGAGGTTGTCGAGCCTTTATTTCAACCAGAGAATGATGCAACACAAAAAGATGTTTTCTCTGGCACCTACGTCTGTTGAATAGGAAGTTAATGATAGTGATCATGAAGCTTCGGATCAAGTTGCTATCGAACCTCGTAGGTCGACAAGGATATGTACTACTCCTAAGTGGTACGGTAATCCTATCTTAGACAACAATGAACCTACGATCTATGGAGAAGCGATGGTGGGCCCGTATTCCGACAAATGGTTAGAAGCCATGAAATCCGAGATAGGATCCATATATCAGAACAAAGTATGGACTTTGGTGGACTTGCCCAATGATCGGCAAGCCATTGAGATAAATGGATCTTTAAGAAGAAGACGGACATGGGCGGTAATGTTACCGTCTATGAAGCTCGACTTGTGGGAAAGAGTCTTTTCACAAGTTCAAGGAGTTGACTACGATGAGAATTTCTCACCCGTAGCGATGCTTAAGTCCGTCGGAATCATGTTAGCATTAGCTGTATTTTTCGATTATGAAATCTAACAGATGGATGTCAAAGCAAGTTTTCTTACCAGTTTTTGTAAGAAAGAGTTGTATGTGATACAATCAAAGTTTTGTCGATCCTAAGGATGCTAAAAGGTATGCTGGCTCCAGGAATCCTTCTATGGACTAGAGCAAGCATCTCGGAATCGGAATATATGTTTTGATGGAGTGATCAAAGCTTTTAGGTTTATACAATGTTTGCTAGAAACTTGTATTTACAAGAAAGTGAGTGGGAGCACTACAACATTTCTGATAAGTATATGTGGATGACATATTGTAGATCCGAAATAATGTAGAATTTCTGGAAAGCATAAATAGTTGTTTGAAGAGTGTTTTTCAAAGGAAGACCTGGATAAAGCTGCTTACATATTGGGCATCAAGACCTATAGAGATAGATCAAGACGCCTGATGATACTTTCAAAGAACGCACACCTTGACATGTTTTTGAGGGAGTTCAAAATAGATCAGTCAAAGAAGGGGTTCTTACCTGAGTTGTAAGGTGTGAAGTTGAGTAAGACTCAAAGCTTGACCACGGCAGAAGAAAGAGGAAGGACAAAGGTCGTCCCCTATGCTCTTGTCATAGGCTCTATACGGTATGCCATGCTGAGTACCGCACCTAATGTGTGCCTTGCCACATGTCTGGCAAGAGGGTACAAAGGTGATCTAGGAGTAGATCACCAGACAGCGGTCAAAATTATCCTTAGAGGAATAAGGAAATGTTTCTCGGTTATGGAGGTGATAAAGAGTTCGACGTAAAGAGTTACGTCGATGCAAGCTTAACACCTATCCAGATAGCTCTGAGTAGAGATACCGGATACGTATAATGGAGCAATAATTTGGAATAGCTCCAAGTGGAACGTGGTAGCAGCATCTACGATATGACATAAAGTTTTGCGAAATACATAGGGATCTGAATATGGCAAGACCCGTTGACTACAACCTCTCTCACAAGGATAACATGATCAAACCCAGAACTCTTTGAGTGTTTATCACATAGTGATGTGAACTAGATCATTGAGTCTAGTAGACTCTTGGATGTTGGTCACATGGCGATGTGACCTGTGAGTGTTAATCACATGGCGATGTGAACTAGATTATTGACTCTAGTGCAAGTGGGAGACTGTTGGAAATATGCTCTAGAGGCAATAATAAATTAGTTACTATTATTATATTTCATTGTTCATGATAATCGTTTATTATCCATGCTAGAAATGTATTGATAGGAAACTCAGATACATGTGTGGATACATAGACAACACCATGTCCCTAGTAAGCCTCTAGTTGACTAGCTCATTGATCAATAGATGGTTACGGTTTCCTGACCATGGACATTGGATGTCATTGATAACGGGGTCACATCATTAGGAGAATGATGTGATGGACAAGACCCAATCCTAAGCCTAGCACAAAGATCGTGTAGTTCGTATGCTAAAGCTTTTCTAATGTCAAGTGTCATTTCCTTAGACCATGAGATTGTGCAACTCCCGGATACCGTAGGAGTGCTTTGGGTGTGCCAAACGTCACAACGTAACTGGGTGGCTATAAAGGTACACTACAGGTATCTCCGAAAGTGTCTGTTGGGTTGGCACGAATCGATACCGGGATTTGTCACTCCGTGTAAACGGAGAGGTGTCTCTGGGACCACTCGGTAGGACATCATCATAATGTGCACAATGTGATCAATGAGTTGATCAAGGGATGATGTGTTACGGAACGAGTAAAGAGACTTGCCGGTAATGAGATTGAACAAGGTATCGGGATACCGACGATCGAATCTCGGGCAAGTATCATACCGATAGACAAAGGGAATTGTATACGGGATTGATTCAATCCTTGACATCGTGGTTCATCCGATGAGATCATCGTGGAACATGTGGGAGCCAACATGGGTATCCAGATCCCGCTGTTGGTTATTGGCCGGAGAGTTGTCTCGGTCATGTCTGCATGGTTCCCGAACCCGTAGGGTCTACACACTTAAGGTTCGATGACGCTAGGGTTATAGGGAAAGTATGTACGCGGTTACCAAATGTTGTTCGGAGTCCCGAATGAGATCCCGGACGTCACGAGGAGTTCCGGAATGGTCCGGAGGTAAAGATTGATATATAGGAAGTATGGTTTTGGCCACCGGAAGTGTTCCGGGCATCACCGGTAGTGTACCGGGACCACCGAAGGGGTCCGGGGGTCCACCGGGAGGGGCCAGCAGCCCCAGAGGCTTGCGTGGGCCATAAGTGGGAAGGGACCAGCCCCTATGTGGGCTGGGGCGCCTCCCACCAAGGCCCAAGGCGTCCTCAAGAGGAGAGGGGGCAAACCCTAGGCGCAGATGGGCCCTAAGGCCCACCCTAGGTGCGCCCCCTCTCTCTCCCCCTTGGCCGCCTCCCAGATGGGATCTGGGGGCTGCCGCCATCCCTAAGGAGGGAACCCTAGGTGGGGGCGCAGCCCCTCCCCTCCCCCTATATATACGTGAGGTATGGGGCTGCCCAACACGTGTGATTTGCTCTCCCCGTTGGCGCAGCCCTACCCCTCTTCCTCCTCGTCTCTCGTAGTGCTTGGCGAAGCCCTGCTGGAGTCCCGCGCTCCTCCACCACCACCACGCCGTCGTGCTGCTGCTGGATGGAGTCTTCCCCAATCTCTCCTTCTCCCCTTGCTGGATCAAGGCGTAGGAGACGTCACCGGGCTGTACGTGTGTTGAACGCGGAGGTGCCGTCCGTTCGGCACTAGGATCATCGGTGATTTGGATCATGACGAGTACGACTCCATCAACCCCGTTCACTTGAACGCTTCCGCTTAGCGATCTACAAGGGTATGTAGATGCACTCTCCTTCCCTCGTTGCTAGATTACTCCATAGATTGATCTTGGTGCTGCGTAGAAAGTTTTTTGAATTTCTGCTACGTTCCCCAACAACAACATACGTTGTTCCCTTTGTCATCGGTATGTTACTTGCCCGAGATTCGATCGTCGGTATCTCAATACCTAGTTCAATCTCGTTACCGGCAAGTCTCTTTACTCGTTCCGTAATACATCATGTTGCAACTAAATTATTAGTTGCATTGCTTGCAAGGCTTAAGTGATGTGCATTACCGAGAGGGCCCAGAGATACCTCTCCGACAATCGGAGTGACAAATCCTAATCTCGAAATACGCCAACCCAACATGTACCTTTG
Organism: Triticum urartu; assembly: GCF_056163025.1. Lineage (NCBI taxonomy): Eukaryota > Viridiplantae > Streptophyta > Magnoliopsida > Poales > Poaceae > Triticum > Triticum urartu. The sequence continues at coordinate 666,025,755 of NC_141877.1, read as the reverse complement.
GAGACACCTATAGAGCACCTTTATAATCACCCAATTACGTTGTGACGTTTGGTAGCACACAAAGTGTTCCTCCGGTAAACGGGAGTTGCATAATCTCATAGTCATAGGAACATGTATAAGTCATGAAGAAAGCAATAGCAACATACTAAACGATCGGGTGCTAAGCTAATGGAATGGGTCATGTCAATCACATCATTCTCCTAATGATGTGATCCCGTTAATCAAATGACAACTCAAGTCTATGGTTAGGAAACATAACCATCTTCGATTAACAAGCTAGTCAAGTAGAGGCATACTAGTGACACTTTGTTTGTCTATGTATTCACACAAGTATTACGTTTCCGGTTAATACAATTCTAGCATGAATAATAAACATTTATCATGATATAAGGAAATAAATAATAACTTTATTATTGCCTCTAGGCATATTTCCTTCAGTCTCCCACTTGCACTAGAGTCAATAATCTAGATTACACAGTAATGATTCTAACACCCATGGTGCCTTGGTGCTGATCATGTTTTGCTCGTGGAAGAGGCTTAGTCAATGGGTCTGCTGCATTTAGATCTGTATGTATCTTGCAAATCTCTATGTCTCCCACCTGGACTAGATCCCGGATGGAATTGAAGCGTCTCTTAATGTGCTTGGTTCTCTTGTGAAATCTGGATTCCTTTGCCAAGGCAATTGCACCAGTATTGTCACAAAAGATTTTCATTGGACCCGATGCACTAGGTATGACACCTAGATCGGATATGAACTCCTTCATCCAGACTCCTTCGTTTGCTGCTTCCGAAGAAGCTATGTATTCCGCTTCACATGTAGATCCCGCCATGACACTTTGTTTAGAACTGCACCAACTGACAGCTCCACCGTTTAATGTAAATACGTATCCGGTTTGTGATTTAGAATCGTCCAGATCAGTGTCAAAGCTTGCATCAACGTAACCATTTACGATGAGCTCTTTGTCACCTCCATATACGAGAAACATATCCTTAGTCCTTTTCAGGTATTTCAGGATGTTCTTGACCGCTATGCAGTGATCCAGTCCTGGATTACTTTGGTACCTCCCTGCTAGACTTATAGCAAGGCACACATCAGGTCTTGTACACAACATTGCATACATGATAGAGCCTATGGCTGAAGCATAGGGAACATCTTTCATTTTCTCTCTATCTTCTGCAGTGGTCAGGCATTGAGTCTTACTCAACTTCACACCTTGTAACACAGGCAAGAATCCTTTCTTTGCTTGATCCATTTTGAACTTATTCAAAACTTTGTCAAGGTATGTGCTTTGTGAAAGTCCAATTAAGCGTCTTGATCTATCTCTATAGATCTTAATGCCCAATATGTAAGCAACTTCACCGAGGTCTTTCATTGAAAAACTCTTATTCAAGTATCCCTTTATGCTATCCAGAAATTCTATATCATTTTCGATTAGCAATATGTCATCCACATATAATATCAGAAATGCTACAGAGCTCACTTTCTTGTAAATACAGGCTTCTCCAAAAGTATGTACAAAACCAAATGCTTTGATCACACTATCAAAGCGTTTATTCCAACTCCGAGATGCTTGCACCAGTCCATAAATGGATCACTGGAGCTTGCACACTTTGTTAGCTCCCTTTGGATCGACAAAACCTTCCGGCTGCATCATATACAACTCTTCTTCCAGAAATCCATTCACGAATGCAGTTTTGACATCCATCTGCCAAATTTCATAATCATAAAATGCAGCAATTGGTAACATGATTCGGACAGACTTAAGCATCGCTACGGGTGAGAAGGTCTCATCATAGTCAATCCCTTGAACTTGTCAAAAACCTTTTGCGACAAGTCAAGCTTTGTAGACAGTAACATTACCGTCAGCGTCAGTCTTCTTCTTGAAGATCCATTTATTTTCAATTGCTTGCCGATCATTGGGCAAGTCAAGCAAAGTCCACACTTTGTTCTCATACATGGATCCCATCTCAGATTTCATGGCTTCAAGCCATTTTGCGGAATCTGGGCTCACCATTGCTTCTTCATAGTTCGTAGGTTCATCATGATCTAGTAGCATGACTTCCAGAACAGGATTACCGTACCACTCTGATGCGGATCTTACTCTGGTTGATCTACGAGGTTCAGTAGTAACTTGTTCTGAAGTTTCATGATCATCATCATTAGCTTCCTCACTAATTGGTGTAGGTGTCACAGAAACCGGTTTCTGTGATGTACTACTTTCCAATAAGGGAGCAGGTACAGTTACCTCATCAGGTTCTACTTTCCTCCCACTCACTTCTTTCGAGAGAAACTCCTTCTCTAAAAAGGATCCATTCTTGGCAACAAATGTCTTGCCTTCGGATCTGTGATAGAAGGTGTACCCAACAGTCTCCTTCGGGTATCCTATGAAGACACATTTCTCCGATTTGGGTTCGAGCTTATCAGGTTGAAGCTTTTTCACATAAGCATCGCAGCCCCAAACTTTCAGAAACGACAACATTGGTTTCTTGCTAAACCATAGTTCATAAGGCGTCGTCTCAACGGATTTTGATGGTGCCCTATTTAACGTGAATGCGACAGTCTCTAAAGCATAACCCCAAAACGATATCGGTAAATCTGTAAGAGACATCATAGATCGCACCATATCAAGTAATGTACGATTACGACGTTCGGACACACCATTACGCTGTGGTGTTCCGGGTGGCGTGAGTTGCGAAACTATTCTGCATTGTTTCAAATGTAAACCAAACTCGTAACTCAAATATTCTCCTCCACGATCAGATCGTAGAAACTTTATTTTCTTGTTACGATGATTTTCAACTTCATCTGAAATTCTTTGAACTTTTCAAATGTTTCAGACTTATGTTTCATTAAGTAGATATACCCATACCTACTTAAATCATCTGTGAAGGTGAGAAAATAACGATATCCGCCACGAGCTTCAACATTCATTGGACCACATACATCTGTATGTATGATTTCCAACAAATCTGTTGTTCTCTCCATAGTACCGGAGAACGGCGTTTTAGTCATCTTGCCCATGAGGCACGGTTCACAAGTACCAAGTGATTCATAATCAAGTGGTTCCAAAAGTCCATCAGTATGGAGTTTCTTCATGCACTTTACACCGATATGACCTAAACGGCAGTGCCACAAATAAGTTGCACTATCATTATCAACTCTGCATCTTTTGGCTTCAACATTATGAATATGTGTATCACTACTATCGAGATTCATCCAAAATAGACCACTCTTCAAGGGTGCATGACCATAAAAGATATTACTCATATAAATAGAACAACCATTATTCTCTGATTTAAATGAATAACCGTCTCGCATCAAACAAGATCCAGATATAATGTTCATGCTTAACGCTGGCACCAAATAACAATTATTTAGGTCTAATACTAATCCCGATGGTAGATGTAGAGGTAGCGTGCCGACCGCGATCACATCGACTTTGGAACCATTTCCCACGCGCATCGTCACCTCGTCCTTCGCCAGTGTTTTCTTAATCCGTAGTCCCTGTTTTGAGTTGCAAATATTAGCAACAGAACCAGTATCAAATACCCAGGTGCTACTGCGAGCTCTAGTAAGGTACACATCAATAACATGTATATCACATATACCTTTGTTCACCTTGCCATCCTTCTTATCCGCCAAATACTTGGGGCAGTTCCGCTTCCAGTGACCAGTCTGCTTGCAGTAGAAGCACTCAGTTTTAGGCTTAGGTCCAGACTTGGGTTTCTTCTCCTGAGCAGCAACTTGCTTGTTGTTCTTCTTGAAGTTCCCCTTCTTCTTCCCCTTGCCCTTTTTCTTGAAACTAGTGGTCGTGTTGACCATCAACACTTGATGTTCTTTCTTGATTTCTACCTCCGCAGCTTTTAGCATTGCGAAGAGCTCGGGAATTGTCTTATCCATCCCTTGCATATTATAGTTCATCACGAAGCTCTTGTAGCTAGGTGGAAGTGATTGGAGAATTCTGTCAATGACGCAATCATCCGGAAGATTAACTCCCAGTTGAATCAAGTGATTATTATACCTAGACATTTTGAGTATATGCTCACTGACAGAACTGTTCTCCTCCATCTTGCAGCTATAGAACTTATTGGAGACTTCATATCTCTCAATCCGGGCATTTGCTTGAAATATTAGCTTCAACTCCTGGGACATCTCATATGCTCCATGACGTTCAAAACATCGTTGAAGACCCGGTTCTAAGCCGTAAAGCATGGCACATTGAACTATCGAGTAGTCATCAGCTTTGCTCTGCCAGACGTTCTTAACATCGTCAGTTGCATCAGCAGCAGGCCTGGCACCTAGCGGTGCTTCCAGGACGTAATTCTTCTATGCAACAATGAGGATAATCGTCAAGTTACGGACCCAGTCCGTATAATTGCTACCATCATCTTTCAACTTTGCTTTCTCAAGGAACGCATTAAAATTCAACGGAACAACATCACGGGCCATCGATCTACAATCAAACATAAACAAGCAAGATACTATCAGGTACTAAGTTCATGATAAATTTAACTTTAATTAATCATATTACTTAAGAACTCCCACTTAGAAAGACATCCCTCTAATCTTCTAAGTGATCACGTGATCCAGATCAACTAAACCATAACCGATCATCACGTGAAATGGAGTAGTTTTCAATGGTGAACATCACTATGTTGATCATATCTACTATATGATTCACGCTCGACCTTTCGGTCTCAGTGTTCCGAGGCCATATCTGCATATGCTAGGCTCGTCAAGTTTAACCTGAGTATTCTGTGTGTGCAAAACTGGCTTGCACCCGTTGTAGATGGATGTAGAGCTTATCACACCCGATCATCACGTGGTGTCTGGGCACGACGAACTTTGGCAACGGTGCATACTCAGGGAGAACACTTTTATCTTGAAATTTAGTGAGAGATCATCTTATAATGCTACCGTTAATCAAAGCAAGATAAGATGCATAAAAGATAAACATCACATGAAATCAATATAAGTGATATGATATGGCCATCATCATCTTGTGCTTGTGATCTCCATCTCCGAAGCATCGTCATGATCACCATCGTCACCGGCGCGACACCTTGATCTCCATCGTAGCATCGTTGCCGTCTCGCCAATCTTATGCTTCTACGACTATCGCTACCGCTTAGTGATAAAGTAAAGCATTACAGCGCAATTGCATTGCATACAATAAAGTGAGAACCATATGGCTCCTGCCAGTTGCCGATAACTTGGTTACAAAACATGATCATCTCATACAATAAAATTTAGCATCATGCCTTGACCATACCACATCACAACATGCCCTGCAAAAACAAGTTAGACGTCCTCTACTTTGTTTGTTGCAAGTCTTACATGGCGGCTACAGGCTTAGCAAGAACCAATCTTACCTACGCATCAAAAACCACAACGATAGTTTGTCAAGTTGGTGCTGTTTTAACCTTCGCAAGGACCGGGCGTAGCCACACTCAGTTCAACTAAAGTTGGAGAAACTGACACCCACCAACCACCTGTGTGCAAAGCATGTCGGTAGAACCAGTCTCGCGTAAGCGTACGCATAATGTCGGTCCGGGCCGCTTCATCCAACAATACCGCCGAACCAAAGTATGACATGCTGGTAAGCAGTATGACTTATATTGCCCACAACTCACTTGTGTTCTACTCGTGCATATAACATCAACACATAAAACCTGGCTCTGATACCACTGTTGGGGAACGTAGTAATTTCAAAAAATTTCCTATGCACACGCAAGATCATGGTGATGCACAGCAACAAGAGGGAGAGTGTTGTGTACGTACCCTCGTAGATCGGAAGCGGAAGCGTTATAACAATGCGGTTGATGTAGTTGTACGTCTTCACGGCCCGACCGATCAAGCATGGAAACTACGGCACCTCCGAGTTATTGCACAGGTTCAGCTCGATGACGATCTCCAGACTCCGATCCAGCAAAGTGTCGGGGATGAGTTCCGTCAGCACGACGGCGTGGTGACGATCTTGATGTTCTACCATCGCAGGGCTTCGCCTAAGCACTGCTACAATATTATCGAGGATTATGGTGGAGGGGGGCACCGCACACGGCTAAGAGATCAATGATCAATTGTTGTGTCTCTGGGGTGCCCCCCTGCCCCCGTATATAAAGGAGTGGAGGAGGAGGGGCCAAGGAGGGTGGCGCGCCCAAGGGGGGAGTCCAACTCCCACCGGGAGTAGGACTCCCCTTTTTCCTATTAGGAGTAGGAGAGGGAAGGAAGAGGAAGGAGGGAGGAAGGAAAGGGGGGCCTGGCCCCCTTCCCAATTCTGATTGGGCATGGGGGAGCGCCCCCTCCCTTGCTCCTTTCCCCTCCTTTCCACTAAGGCCCAATAAGGCCCATATACCTACCAGGGGGTTCCAATAACCTCCCGGTGATCCGGTATTGTCCCAATCTCACCCGGAACCTTTCCGGTGTCCAAATATAGTCGTCCATTATATCGATCTTTATGTCTCGACCATTTCGAGACTCCTCGTCAAGTCCGTGATCACATCCGGGACTCCGAACAACCTTCGGTACATCAAAATATATAAACTCATAATGAAACTATCATCATAACGTTAAGCATGCATACCCTACGGGTTCGAGAACAATGTAGACATGACCGAGACACGTCTCCGGTCAATAACCAATAGCGGAACCTGGATGCTCATATTGGATCCTACATATTCTACGAAGATCTTTATCGGTCAGACCGCATAACAACATATGTTGTTCCCTTTGTCATCGGTATGTTACTTGCCCGAGATTCGATTGTCGGTATCTCAATACCTAGTTCAATCTCGTTAGCGGCAAGTGTCTTTACTCGTTCCGTAATACATCATCTTGCAACTAACTTATTAGTTGCATTTCTTGCAAGGCTTAAGTGATGTGCATTACCGAGAGGGCCCAGAGATACCTCTCCGACAATCGGAGTGACAAATCCTAATCTCGAAATACGCCAACCCAACATGTACCTTTGGAGACACCTATAGAGCACCTTTATAATCACCCAGTTACGTTGTGATGTTTGGTAGCACACAAAGTGTTCCTCCAGTAAACAGGAGTTGCATAATCTCATAGTCATAGGAACATGTATAAGTCATGAAGAAAGCAATAGCAACATACTAAACGATCGGGTGCTAAGCTAATTGAATGGGTCATGTCAATCACATCATTCTCCTAATGATGTGATCCCGTTAATCAAATGACAACTCATATCTATGGTTAGGAAACATAACCATCTTCGATTAACGAGCTAGTCAAGTAGAGGCATACTAGTGACACTTTGTTTGTCAATGTATTCACACAAGTATTACGTTTCCGGTTAATACAATTCTAGCATGAATAATAAACATTTATCATGATATAAGGAAATAAATAATAACTTTATTATTGCCTCTAGGGCATATTTCCTTCAGTTACCGCTTTGCTCAGCCCCTCTTATAGCGTTCCTAGTTGCAGGTGAAGATTGGAGTTGTTCCATGTTGGAACATGGTTATTTTGTTGGGATATCACAATATCTCTTATTTATATTAATGCATCTATATACTTGGTAAAGGGTGGAAGGCTCGGCCTTATGCCTGGTGTTTTGTTCCACTCTTGCCGTCCTAGTTTCCGTCATATCGGTGTTATGTTCCCGGATTTTGCGTTCCTTACACGGTTGGGTTATAATGGGAACCCCTTGACAGTTCGCCTTGAATAAAACTCCTCCAGCAAGGCCCAACATTGGTTTTACCATTTGCCACCTAGCCTTTTCTTTCCCTTGGGTAGGCCTGCCCAAGGGTCATCTTTATTTAAATCCCCGGGCCAGTGCTCCTCTGAGTCTTGGTCCAACTTGTCAGCCGCGGGTGGCCACCAGGGGCAACTCTGGGCTGGCCTACCGGAGGTTTGGACAATCCGGTGTGCCCTGAGAACGAGATATGTGCAGCTCCTATCGGGATTTTTCGGCATATCCGGGTGGCTTTGCTGGTCTTGTTTTACCATTGTCGAAATGTCTTGTAACCGGGATTCCGAGCCTGATCGGGTCTTCCTAGGAGAAGGAATATCCTTCGTTGACCATGAGAGCTTGTGATGGGCTAAGTTGGGACACCCCTGTAGGGATTTGAACTTTCAAAAGCCGTGCCCGCGGTTATGGGCAGATGGGAATTTGTTAATGTCCGGTTGTAGAGAACTTGACACTTGACTTCATTAAAATGCATCAACCGCGTGTGTAGCCGTGATGGTTGATAACCCACAAGTATAGGGGATCAATTGTAGCCTTTTTCGATAAGTAAGAGTGTCGAACCCAACGAGGAGATAAAGGCAGAACAAATATTCCCTCAAGTTCTATCGACCACCGATACAACTCTACGCACGCTTGATGTTCGCTTTACCTAGAACAAGTATGAAACTAGAAGTACTTTGTAGGTGTTGCTGGATAGGTATGCAAGATAATAAAGAGCAAGTAAATAAAAGTAGGGGCTGTTTAGATAAAGACACAACTAAGTTAGGTTTAGTAGAGAGTTTGTTGTTATGAGAAAGTTATTTGTCCCTAGGCAATCGATAACTAGACCGGTAATCATTATTGCAATTTTATTTGAGGGAGAGGCATAAGCTAACATACTTTCTCTACTTGGATCATATGCACTTATGATTGGAACTCTAGCAAGCATCCACAACTACTAAAGATTCATTAAGGTAAAACCCAACCATAGCATTAAAGCATCAAGTCCCCTTTATCCCATACGCAAACAACCTACTTACTCGGGTCTGTGCTTCTGTCACTCACGCCACCCACCATAAGCAAATCATAAGCATATTGCAAACCCTACATTGGTAATCCCTCATGCTTGTGCGACACGGAGAGCACCATAGGAGAGCACCAATAATAAAACATACAACTCAAACCAATCACGATCATCAAATAGCCATTAGGACAAAACAGATCTACTCAAACATAATAGGATAGCCATACACATCATTGGGAAATAATATATAGCGTTGAGCACCATGTTTAAGTAGATGGTACAGCGGGTTGCAGGAGAGTGGACCGCTGTAGATAGAGGGGGAAGGTGATGGAGATGTTGGTGAAGATGGCAGAGGTGTTGGTGTAGATCGCGGTGATGATGATGGCCCCCGGTGGCACTCCGGTGCCACCGGAAGCGAGGGGGAGAGAGCCCCCCTCCTTCTTCTTCTTCCTTGACTTCCTCCCTAGATGGGAGAAGGGTTTCCCCTCTGGTCCATGGCCTCCATGGCACGGGAGGGGAGAGAGCCCCTCCGAGATTCGATCTGTCTCTCTGTCTCTCTCTGTTTCTGCGTTCCCAGATTCTTCCCTTTCACCATTTCTTATATTCCCGGAGAACCGTAACTCCGATTGGGCTGAAATTTTAACACGATCTCTATCCGGATATTAGCTTTCTTGCGGCGAAAGAAGGGCTCCAACCGCCTTATGGGGTGGCCACGAGGGTCGGGGGCGCGCCTGACACCCTGGGGCGCGCCCCCCTAACTCGTGCCCCCCTCGGGCACCGTCTCGCGATGATTCCACTTCCCAAAATTCATAAATATTCCAAAATAAATCTCCGTCAGTTTTTATTCCGTTTGGACTCCGTTTGGTATGGGTTTTCTGCGAAACAAAAAACATGCAACAAACATGAACTGGCACTAGGCACTGGATCAATATGTTAGTCGCAAAAATAATATAAAAAGTTGCCAAAAAGTATATGAAAGTTGAATTATATTGGCATGGAACAATCAAAAATTATAGATACGACGGAGACGTATCAATGGTCTCTTTCCGGCGGAGTCCGGGAAGTGAACACGGTGTTGGAGTTATGCCTGACGTAAGTTGTTCTAGGATACTTCAAGCAATTATGTCTTATTGAAATAACATAGCCAAAGAAAGCTCATTGTCGGTGTCAAAACCGGCGGATCTTGGGTAGGGGGTCCCAAACTGTGCGTCTAAGCCGGATGGTAACAGGAGGCAGGGGACACGAAGTTTTACCCAAGTTCGGGCCCTCTCGATGGAGGTAAAACCCTACGTACTGCTTGATTAATATTGATGATATGGGTAGTACAAGAGTTGATCTACCACGAGATCAGAGAGGCTAAACCCTAGAAGCTAGCCTATGGTATGATTGTTGATGTGTATGTCGTCCTATGGACTAAAACCCTCCGGTTTATATAGACACCGGATAGGGTTAGGGTTACATAGAGTCGGTTACAATGGTAGGAGATCTGAACATCCGTATCGCCAAGCTTGCCTTCCACGCCAAGGAAAGTCCCTTCCGGACACGGGATGGAGTCTTCAATCTTGTATCTTCAAAGTCCAGGAGTCCGGCTTGAAGGTATAGTTCGGCTATCCGAACACCCCCTAATCCAGGACTCCCTCAGTAGCCCCTGAACCAGGCTTCAATGATGACGAGTCCGACGCGCAAATTGTCTTCGGCATTGCAAGGCGGGTTCCCCCTCCAAATACTTCATAGAAGATCTTGAACACAAAGATAGTGTCCGGCTCTGCAAAATAAGTTTCCACATTTTGCCATAGAGAGAATAATAATATTAACACAAATCTAATCTGCTGACGTATTCCGTGGTGCGACACGCCACGGCCAAGCCTTTATCCAAATCCTTTCATTATCCCACCTCAGCGCGTTATGCGAGGCGGTTTCCTTGGCACGTCTTGTCAAAGCAGAGATCGTGTTCCTTTATTCTGGGATTCTCATCAATACGGGTGTGGGTAACCCAACCGCTTCTAGGACTCCTAGATCGTAGGCAAGTCCAAACGGACATGGGGAGGACGCTTGATATCCACCCTCTTTATAAAGGGGCAAAGCTTTTACTTTTCCCTCCCATGCTCAATCGAATCCTTCCCCCGCCTCAAGCTCAAACGCCCAAAGCTCAGGTCAGGTGCTCCAAACCTTCAGTCATGTCCGGATCCAGCCTTCAAGGCCGATGGATGCCCTCCTCCGTCACGGAAGAAGACATCAAAAAGTTGAGGGAGGCCAGGTATCTGACCGCCAAATATCACATCGGCTGCCTCCCCGGGGGCAGGCCGTCCCCTCTCCCAAACCCAACGAGAGCGTTGTGTTCGTCCCCCACTTCCTCCGGGGTCTAGGTTTTGCACTGGATCCTTTCGTTAGGGGCTTGATGTTTTATTACGGGCTAGATTTCCATGATCTAGCTCCGGACTCCTTCCTGCATATCACGACTTTTGTTGTCGTATGCGAGGCCTTCCTCCGGGTTACCCCCCACTTTGGCTTATGGCTCAATACCTTTGAAGTAAAGCTGACGTTGATCGAAGGGCAACATGCAGAGTGTGGAGGCGCCTCAATACGCAAGATGACGGGAGCTCCATGGCCCAAAGGTTCCATCCCAGAGGTGTCTGCATTGTGGCAACAGGAGTGGTTCTACATCACGACTCCTAGAAGTGCCAAGTGGGCGGCCGCCCCCGTTTTTCGCTCGGGCCCTCCACCACGACTGATGTCATGGATCAGCAGAGGACTGAGCTGGGGTCCAGCCAAGGACGTGCCTTTACTGCAAAGCCGCATTCGAGATCTCTTCAATGGAGATCTCAGTTTGGTCGCGGTAATACAAGTTATGCTGGTTCGTTAAGTCCAGCCTTGCAAACGTCGGCCCCTTTGCTTGTGGGAGTTCAATCCCGAGGGTCCGCGTGCCATTCAAAATTTTCTCGGCCTGACGCACGAGGATATGTATAAGTCATTCTTCGGACCTCAAGTAGAGTGTCCGGAAATCACCGAGGACGTGGGCCTGAGCAGTAACCGCGCCGCCGAACAGGTAAAGAATCTTCCGGCCGAACATATTATCTTTCCTTTGTTACGAATTTATTTCTGAGAGTTTGCTTTTTCGACCAGGACTGGCTAACAAAGGCGAAGTTGATTTGGTGTTCGGCCCCCCTCCTTGAGGGTTTGGAGAATCCGGTATTGGAAAAGATGCTCTAGACCGCACCTTGCCCGGATCCCTTGAAGGAAGATACTGTGGAGGGTAATGCGGGCGGACGCGGCCCCCCAACGCTGCCTATTCTAACCGAGGGAGTGAGCGTCTCCATGAAGGAAGACGACCGGAAGAGGAAAAGGACTGCGCCCGGGAATTCAGAAGCCGAAGCTTCCAAACGGGAGAAGAAATCTTCCACCGGGGGCCCTACCTTGGGGGTCGCTGCTGCCGCACAAAGTCCGCGGGGGGATCAATTCTCCCGGAGTCGTATGTGACCCGAAAACTTTAATAGTACAGATATGCCATCTTTTTCTCCTGAGAAAATAACCACCGCATGTATTTGTGCAGTTTGGGCCTTAGCCCCTCTCAAATGAGCTTTTCTTCGGGGGATCTTCTTCCAGAGATGATGGAGAGCGAGACGCCTCCTCCGGACTCCTCCGCTCCGGAAGCGGGCGACCCTGAAGTGTCGTCGTGGAGGGCCTCTCCGAGTGCGGAGAGGCCAGAAGGTGATCCAATTGATCCCCGAGGCTCCCAGTGTCCGGCTCCCGAAGAGAGTAGACAAAAGAGTCCGGTGCCGTCTAGTGTGCGATCGGACGTTCTGAGGGAGTTGGTGGGGCGAGCGGCCATCTCAGATGATCACCGTGTGCTGATGAATATGGTGATGGAGAGGATATCGTCTGCCGAAAGCGGATTGCATGAAGCTTTTATGAGTCTACTGACAGGCTTTGAGGTATGTAAAAAGGAATGTGTAATAGTCCTGCACATGTTAGGTGTGCCCTGTGTAGATAGTAGCCCCTGAGACTCTGGTTGTCGTCGGAAACGATGATGAACGGAGGATCATACACCCAGGTAATAACCATACTGCCTTTATGTGCAGGAGATGGAAGCTCCGGTGGCCAGCCGGACTAGCCAGTTTGCCCATTTAGAACGGCAGTTGGATGTGGCAGATGCCGACATCGAGCTTGTTAATAGAAGGCTTGACGAGGCGCAGGGTAAGTATCCTTGTCTGGTAAACGCCACATAGGAAGAGTATGATGCCAGTGTTTTCAACATGTTATGACTGCAGATGGAGCTGCCACTGTTGAAGCCTTGCGGGCGGAACTTGCCCGAGCCAAGGAACAAGCAAGATTGGGTAATGCGGCTGCTTTGAAGGCTGCCGAAGAGTTGCGGGCCGAGAAGGCCGCACATGGTGAGAGCCGGAAGAAGATGGCCAATATGGCCGTAGAATTAAAGGCCGCCGTAGACCGTTGCCAGGCTCTTAAAAAGGAAAACCAGGCGAAGGCATCAGACCTTGAGAAGGCTGCTGTAACGGGAAAAGACCTCCGCTCTGCTATGAGGGCAAAGAAGGAGGAACTGCGGGAAGCCGGGGATATTGTAGCCGGGAAGTCCTTTATGCTGCAGAGGAAGTACAGAGATCCACGGTATGCCCCTCTGGATCGGCTGTGGAGTTCGGAGGATGCGTATATGGATTTGGCGGCGAGCGCTGCCGATGCGGCCAAGTACTTCCAGAGTCAGACGAACCGTGAAGTAGACCGGCTGTTTTGGAAGCAATTCCTTTCTCCCGAGCGTCCGCTTTTGTTGACGGACCAATTAGCCGAGTGGGCCGAACTAAATAGGTTGTCCAGACTCTTCATGAGGTTTGTTGTGGATCAACTATGGCCCGGAAGGTCAAAACCGAGCAGCTATTTCAGCTTGGTGCAGCAGGTCCTCGATGTGGTGCCGCGCATAAATGCGATGAAGAGGTCGGCATGCATAGAAGGCGCACGGATGGCCTTTGCCCGTGCTAAAGCATACTGGGCAGAGATGGATGCTACCACTGTTGCAGCGCAGGATTCGGCCATAGGTCGAAGGGCTGCTGAGCACTACTTTGAGGAAGTTCTTGAGGGTGCTCGTTTGATAGAGACCCAGTGCTAAAAAAAATATTATGTTTGAATGACATGTAATCTCATTGTAAGCGAAATGATTTTTAAATTTTTATGAGGCTACTTTTATACTTTTGCCTGAAAGTAATGTGATGCCTCTTGGGCTGCCGTTTATGTATACATGTGTATAACCTGAAAGATTGCAGTCGTCGGCTTCAACCCCCACGCATATAATGCGGAGGTGTTCGCAGAAACACGCGTTCACACTTAACCCAACGTCTTGGTCCTATTAAGGAGGTGATAGCGGAGCGAGCGAGGCAACCGGACTATAATGCTTTAACACTTTCACTTAGCCATAGGAGTTTGACAGTGGGGCTACTAGATAGCCCCTGGTGGCTCCGCACTCTCCCGATCCTGGGGTGCGTATATGCCTGGCCGGAAAGCGGCCCTTCGTTAAGGCAGAGGAATTCTAACATTCACATGGGTCATCGAGTGGTTGACCAGTCTCACGCTAGATCATGATAGTCAGTTTTCGGCTTTCTCTACTAAGGTGCCCGTCCAGATGAACCAGGACACAATCGCAATAGTTCTCCTGGTGCTACTTTAGCCGGTAAACCGGAACGTAAGGCACCAAAACACAGGAGCCGGGAAAACCCAACATTTGACCAAAGACAATGATTCGGAGCTGATGCATATAGGGCCAAACTCGCGACGCCGAACACTCCCTAAGGTATTCGGTCTTTGTGGTATAAACCGGGCCTGAAGAATGGCCTTTGTAAGAAGCCCCTTGTGTCCAGGTACGTGCATTGTTCTGGCGTGGCCACATGCCAAGACATCAGCATCCTTCTCAACGGTGGATATGTATCAACAAGAGACAATAAAAAAGGTTTACGCAGGGTCTTAATCTAAAAAGAATCCTTGTGTCGGGTCCCTGCTGCACGTCTGCGCCTGTGTCTCCATTGTGCCGTATCCTGGACGGGTGTACCACGATGATCATCTGTAAAAGAGAGGAATTTAGGTAAAAAGGTTGTCGTGCAAAAGGATAGTTTTCTAAAGAAACCATGTATAATTCAAGATATGAAGAAATCTCCACTCGTCTGCGTGCGTTGAGCCCCTTGTAGTTTTGAAAGATAGGGGTGTGACCGTTTATTTGATATGAGTAGCGGCACCGGACTTGGTTAGTTGTGTCTGAGGTCTTGACGACCTATTGGATGCTTTTGCTGGTCTGGGCGCCTTTAGTGTGCGGCTGCCAAGGCAGCCTCACTCTCTTCGGCGCACAGAGATCGCTTGATACTTCTATGCACTGAAATGATTCCACGTGGACTGGGCATCTTGAGTGTTAGGGAGGCGTAGTGTGGTATTGCATTAAAGCGAGCGAAAGCTTCGCGTCCCAGTAGTGCTCGATAGCCACTTTTAAACGGAGCGATATGGAAAGTTAAATGCTCACGTCGGAAGTTATCGGGGGAGCCGAATATAACTTGTAGTAGGAGGGAGCCCGTACAACGAGCCCCTGGGCCTGGCGTTACTCCTTTAAAGGTAGTATTGCTATGGCGAATATGTGTTGGGTCTAACCCCATCCCACGGATTGTATCCTGATATATTAGGTTTAGGCTACTGCCGCCATCCATCAAGACTCGTGTGAAGTGGTATCCGCCAATTACTGGGTCTAATACCAGTGCAGCCCATCCTGCGTGCCGGATACTTGATGCGTAATCACGATGGTCGAAGGTGATCGGTTGAGACGACCAGTGGCGGGACTTCGCGGTGACGGGCACTTGGGTATATTTTTCAGGGAGTGCGGCAATGTTTTTTCTCTTGATCATGTGTAACACATTTACTGTTTTGACTTCGGGTGGAAATTTCTTTTGTTCCCCCTTGTCTTGCTTGGGAGGCTCATCCTCGTCTTCACTTGGTGTATCTTCCCCCTTGTGTATGGCGTTAAGCTTGCCGGACTGCTTGAAGACCCAACATTCTCTGTGGGTATGATTAGCAGGTTTGCTAGGGGTACTATGGATCTGACATACTTGGTCCAGAATTTTGTTGAGGCTGGATAGTTCATCCCTGGTGCCTTTGGAGGGCGACTTTTGGTTTGGCCGAGGGACTTTGAATCCGGTATTTACTGCCGTGCCCTTCGTGTTGTCTTCTTTATTCCAGCGTTTGTTATTGCTGTTGCACCGTGATTTCCCGTTTCCATCTCTAACTTCAGATGTACTGGGGTCGCTGGTGCTGCATCTGGCTAGCCAGCTGTCCTCACCTGCGCAAAAGCGGGTCATGAGGTTTGTTAATGCGGCCATCGTTCTCGGCTTGTTTTGGCCGAGGTGTCTGGCGAGCCATTCATTGCGGACGCTGTGCTTGAAAGCCGCTAAAGCTTCGACGTCCGGACAGTCGACAATATGGTTCTTTTTAGTAAGAAACCTATTCCAAAGCTTTCGGGCTGACTCTCTGGGCTATTGAGTTATGTGGCTCAGGTCGTCCGCATCCGGAGGTCGGACATAAGTCCCTTGAAAGTTTGCCCGAAAGGCGTCTTCGAGCTCTTCCCAACTTCCAATGGAGCTTTCGGGGAGGTCTTTGAGCCAGTGACGAGCTGGCCCTTTGAGTTTGAGAGGTAAGTACTTGATGGCATGGAGATCATCCCCTCGTGCCATATGTATATGAAGGATATAGTCCTCAATCCAGACCCCAGGGTCTGTTGTTCCGTCGTATGCCTCTATGTTTACGGGCTTGAATCCCTCTGGAAATTCATGGTCTAGCACCTCATCGGTGAAACATAGGGGGTGTGTGGCACCCCTGTAGCTGGGTGTGCCGCGTTGTTCGGATGTTTGTTGTGTTGCATTGTATGCTGGTGCGCGCTTGCGTGGTCCATAGATGGATCTTGTTGCACCGTCCTTTGGGTGCGAGCCCTCGCATGGGTCGCGTGTTGTATTGTGAGCGGCGTTGAATGCCGTTCTGTGGTGGTAGATGGGTCTTCTATCCGACCGGGTGGCTGCTTTGATATTTGGTTGTGGGGGGTCTGAGGCCCCCTCATCGAATTCGGTAGCAGCTTCCGCTTTGGGTAGCTCTTGGAGGGGCGATTGTCGCCGTACCTTGCTACAGTGTTGAGTATTTTGCTCCATCTGAATTGGAGCGTGTTTTGCGCGGCCTTGAGCCTCCACTTCTACTTTTTGAGGCTCCTTGCGGTGGCAACGAGCCTTTTACGGGCATTCTGCTGCTCCGAGTGCCTGTCCGGCGTTATGTCGTCCGGACCATTATCATTGATAGGATTTGTTCGTTCGGTTTGATTATCCGGATTGCCGTTGTCTGGCAGTGGTTCGCCCTGCTCCAGCGCTGGATCAGTGTGATCGCTATTTCTATCGAGGCGGGATTTGGGGCGGCGCTTGCGTCGCTGCTTTGACTGCTTTTCGAGGGAACAATCCTTCGGTGCGTCCTTCCGCTCCTCGCCGTCATCTTTGGGTGCGTCCACCATGTATACGTCATATGACGAGGTGGCGTCCCAGGTCTCGATAGGTGCTGATTCTTCATCGTCTCCTTCATCGGCGTCCATACCGTCCATGTCGTCGGAGTTGAAGTCAAGCATGTCGGTTAAATCGTCGACAGTGGCTACCAAGTGGGTGGTGGGTGGGCTTTGAATATATTCATCTCCCGAGTCCCAACCTTGCTGACCGTAGTCCGACCAGGGTTCTCCTGATAAAGAGAGAGACTTCAGTGACTTCAGGATATCGTCGAAAGGCGAGTGCTGAAAGACGTCCATGGCCGTGAACTCCATGATCGGCGCCCAATCGGATTCGCTCGGCAGGGGTGCGGAGAGTTCGGAGTCCGGCGAAGAATTCGGCTCCACGGAGTCACGAGTCTTACAGAGTACGGGGCTGGTGTTTGGCTCAACCGCCGTTGGGATCGCAGCCCCCGAGGCAGTATCCAACCGCCCATCCTCGATCGGCGCGGCCGGCTCCGAACTGGGGGTCGGAGCCGATGCGGGTCCGGCCTCCAGGGCACTGTTCGGCGGCAGAGCTAGATCATGCTCGTCGTGACAGTGCGGCGCGCTCGGCAGTGGTTCGAATCCGTCGAAGATCAAGTCCCCGCGGATGTCGGTCGTGTAGTTTAAACTTTCGAATCTGACCTGACGGCCAGGGGTGTAGCTTTCGATCTGCTCTAGATGGCCAAGTGAATCGGCCCGCAGTGCAAAGCCGCCAAAGACGAAGATCTGTCCAGGGAGGAAGGTCTCACCTTGGACTGCATCGCCATTGATGATCGTAGGAGCCATCGGGCCTGATGGCGACGGCACAGAGGAACTATTAATGAAAGCACCAATGTCGGTGTCAAAACCGGCGGATCTCGGGTAGGGGGTCCCGAACTGTGCGTCTAAGCCGGATGGTAACAGGAGGCAGGGGACACGAAGTTTTACCCAGGTTCGGGCCCTCTCGATGGAGGTAAAACCCTACGTGATGCTTGATTAATATTGATGATATGGGTAGTACAAGAGTTGATCTACCACGAGATCAGAGAGGCTAAACCCTAGAAGCTAGCCTATGGTATGATTGTTGATGTGTATGTCGTCCTATGGACTAAAACCCTCCGGTTTATATAGACACCGGATAGGGTTAGGGTTACATAGAGTCGGATACAATGGTAGGAGATCTGAACATCCGTATCGCCAAGCTTGCCTTCCACGCCAAGGAAAGTCCCTTCCGGACACGGGACGGAGTCTTCAATCTTGTATCTTCATAGTCCAGGAGTCCGGCTTGAAGGTATAGTTCGGCTATCCGAACACCCCCTAATCCAGGACTCCCTCACTCATCCCTACAAAATCATATAGTCTGGCTATGCTCCATCTTCACCACACAAAATATTCACATCATGCACAACCCCGATGACAAGCCAAGCAATTGTTTCATACTTTTGACATTCTCAAACCTTTTCAACTTTCACGCAATACATGAGCGTGAGCCATGGACATAGCACTATAGGTGGAATAGAATATGATGATGGGGGTTATGTGGAGAAGACAAAAAGGAGAAGATAGTCTCACATCAACTAGGCGTATTGACGGGATATGGAGATGCCCATCAATAGATATCAATGTGAGTGAGTAGGGATTTCCACACAACGGATGCACTAGAGCTATAAGTATATGAAAGCTCAAACTGAAACTAAGTGGGTGTGCATCCAACTTGCTTGCTCATGAAGACCTAGCGCATTTGAGGAAGCCCATCGCTGGAATATACAAGCCAAGTTCTATAATGAAAATTCCCACTAGTATATGAAAGTGATAACTCAAGAGACTCTCTATACGAAGAACATGGTGCTACTTTGAAGCACAAGTGTGGTAAAAGGATAGTAACATTGCCCCCTTTTCTTTTTTTTCTTTTTTTGCGGGCTTCTTTGGCCCCTCCCTTTTTTTATTTAGGCTTCTTTGGCCTCTCTTTTTTTGGGCAATGCTCTAATAATGATGATCATCACACTTTTATTTACTTACAACTCAATATTACAAATCGATATCTAGAACAAAGATATGACTCTATATGAATGCCTCCGGCGGTGTACTGGGATATGCAATGATCTAGTGTAGCAATGACATCAAAAAACGTACAAGCCATGAAAACATCATGCTAGCTATCTTACGATCATGCAAAGCAATATGACAATGAATGCTCAAGTCATGTATATGATGACGATGAAAGTTGCATGGCAATATATCTCGGAATGGCTATGGAAATGCCATGATAGGTAGGTATGGTGGCTGTTTTAAGGAAGGTATATGGTGGGTTTATGGTACCGGCGAAAGTTGCGCGGTACTAGAGAGGCTAGCAATGATGGAAGGGTGAGAGTGCGTATAATCCATGGACTCAACATTCGTCATAAAGAACTCACATACTTATTGCAAAAATCTATTAGTCATCGAAACAAAGTACTACGCGCATGCTCCTAGGGGGATAGATTGGTAGGAAAAGACCATCGCTCGTCCCCAACCGCCACTCATAAGGAAGACAATCAATAAATACCTCATGCTCCAACTTCGTTACATAACGGTTCACCATACGTGCATGCTACGGGGCTTGCAAACCTCAACACAAGTATTTCTCAATTTCACAATTACTCGACTAGCATGACTCTAATATCACCACCTTTATATCGCAAAACTATTGCAAGGAATCAAACATATCATATTCAGCGATCTACAAGTTTATGTAGGATTTTATGACTAACCATGTGAATGACCAGTTCCTGTCATCTCTCTAAATAGATATAAGTGAAGCAAGAGAGTTTAATTCTTTCTACAAAAGATATGCCCACGCTCTAACAAATATAAGTGAAGCAAAAGAGCATTCTACAAATGGCAGTTGTCTAAGTGAAGAGAAACAGGCAATCCAAACTTCAAATGATATAAGTGAAGCACATGAAGCATTCTATAAAGCCATACTCAAAAGATATAAGCGAAGTGTAAAGAGCATTCTATAAATCAACCAAGGACCATCTCATACCAGCATGGTGCATAAAAAAACCCTAAATGCAAAAGACGCTCCAAGACTTGCACATATCGCATGAACGAAACGAATCCGAAAACATACCGATATTTGTTGAAGAAAGAGGGGATGCCTCCCCAGCATCCCCAAGCTTAGATGCTTGAGTCTCGTTGAATATTTACTTGGGGTGCCTCGGGCATCCCCAAGCTTGAGCTCTTGCCTCTCTTCCTTCTTCTCACATCGAGACCTTCTCGATCATCGAACACTTCATCCACACAAAACTTCAACAGAAAACTCGGTAAGATCCGTTAGTGTAATAAAGCAAATCACTACTCTAAGTACTGTTGCAAACCAATTCATATTTTTTTTGCATTGTGTCTACTGTAATATAACTTTTTAATGGCTTAATCCGCTGATATAAATTGATAGTTTCATCAAAACAAGCAAACTATGTATCAAAAACAGAATCTGTCTAAAACAGAACAATCTGTAGCAATCTAAACATTCACCATACTTCTGATACTTGAAAAATTCTACCAAAATTAGGAAAAATAAACAATTTGTATAGGAAGACAGTGCAAAACGAATTAGAACCATTTGACGTTCCAGCTAAAAATGTAAAATCGCGCACTACAGCCAAAGTTTCTGTCCTGCACGGTAGAAACCATCAAGCAAATGTAAACCTCCTAAAGGCAAACCTTGGCACATTATTTTTATAATACAAAGGAATTGTACAAGGGGATAATTATTTTTATTGAAAAGTTTCTGTAATCAAGATTCACAAAGTTCCCATGGGCATGAACAAAGTTCAAGGACGTCCCCCACTTTCACAATGCTCGTCTCTCTCACTTTCACTTTTCTTTTAGAAAAAGTTTTGGGTTCCCCTCTTTATTTTTGTTGTTTTTAAACTATATGAAAGCACTCAACAGAAATAAATGACTCTCTAAAACTTCCGGGTTGTCTCCCTGGCAGTGCTTTCTTTAAAGCCATTAAGCTAGGCATATAGTGCTCAAGTAGTGAATCCACCCGGATCCCAAGGTATATCAAAGCCAATTTGAATCAACAATGATTTGTAATTTAGTAGTGAGCACAAAGTAACATATTTCAAGCAATGATGAAGTCTAACTCTCTTCCTATGCATTGGCATGTCATAAAAGATCAATTCATGCACACCTAGTAAAGGCCAATGCATAGTATAAACAGTTTCTTGCAATTTTATTGTATTGGAAACATAGAGAGGTGGAGATATAGTTCCTCTCTCATAATAATTGCAAGTAGGAGCAGCAAGCACATGCATATTATATTCATCAAAATCATCATCTGCTACGTTAAAAGGCAACCCATCAATATAATCCTTAATAAAAGCAAACTTCTCCGATATAGTGTAATCGGGAGAATTCAAAAAGATAATAGGACTATCATGCGTGGGTGCAATAGCAACAATTTCATGTTTAACATAAGGAACTATAGCAAGTTCATCTCCATAAGCATCATTCATATTGGCATCTTGGCCACAAGCATAGGAAGCATCATCAAAAAGGGATATTTCAAGAGAATCAATGGGATCATAACAGTCATCATAGCAATCATCCTTCGGTAAGCACAAAGGGGAATTAAACAATGTATAAGTTGAAGAGTTACTCTCATTAGAAGGTGGGCACGGGTGATCAATCCGCTCTTCCTCCTTTTGTTCTTCGCTCTCCTCCTCATCGTTTTCATCCAATGAGCTCACGGTTTCATCAATTTCTTCTTCCATAGACTCCTGCAAAATATTAGTCTCTTCTTGGACAGCGGAGTATTCCTCAATATATTGTTTAACATAGGTATTAGAAGCATAATTCTCATAACAATATTCAAGTATGGCAAAATTTTCAGATTTGTAAAGAGTAGCATCATACTTTTCAATCAAAGAAGCAATTTCAAAAGCACCCTTAAAAGCAACAAATTCTTCAATTTGTTGAACATCATAGTAACTGTAAGCACCTTTAGCATACGAAGATACGATTCCATTATCACTAAACTCACGTTGGTAGCGAAGGTGTTTCTTAGGGTTTTCAAAACAACAAGTAAAATCATAATAATAGCATAAATTCCAAGCATAGCATTGCATAGTATTAATTTGATGCTGTAAAAGTTTCCCTTTTTGAGATATACAGTGTCGCACATAACAAGCATGCTCATCTAAAGATTTGCCCTCAACTAAGCTAGTTGGGGTTTCAGCACGAGCACATAGGGATCGAAGATGATCCAAGTAATAAGCTTCAGCAGTGTGATAGATTTTGATTGGTTCTTCAACCATTGGTTCAGTAGGTACACCTAATTTTTTTGGTATTTTGCGTTTCCTACCCATGACTAAAGATAGAAAACAACTAAGAACAGCAAATAAAAATTACTTAGTGATAAAGCAAACAAGCACACACGAGAATATTCACCCCACGCTATAGCTCCCCAGCAACGGCGCCAGAAAAAGGTCTTGATAACCCACAAGTATAGGGGATCAATTGCAGCTTCTTTCGATAAGTAAGAGTGTCGAATCCAACGAGGAGCTAAAGGCAGAACAAATATTCCCTCAAGTTCTATCGACCACCGATACAACTCTACGCACACTTGATGTTCGCTTTACCTAGAACAAGTATGAAACTAGAAGTACTTTGTAGGTGTTGTTGGATAAGTATGCAAGATAATAAAGAGCAAGTAAATAAAAAGTAGGGGCTGTTTAGATAAAGACACAACTAAGTTAGGTTTAGTAGAGAGTTTGTTGTTACAAGAACGTTATTTGTCCCTAGGCAATCGATAACTAGACTGGTAATCATTATTGGAATTTTATTTGAGGGAGAGGCATAAGCTAACATACTTTCTCTACTTGGATCATATGCACTTATGATTGGAACTCTAGCAAGCATCCGCAACTACTAAAGATTCATTGAGGTAAAACCCAACCATAGCATTAAAGCATCAAGTCCCCTTTATCCCAT
The DNA here is from genome assembly GCF_056163025.1 of Triticum urartu. Lineage (NCBI taxonomy): Eukaryota > Viridiplantae > Streptophyta > Magnoliopsida > Poales > Poaceae > Triticum > Triticum urartu. The sequence continues at coordinate 666,002,540 of NC_141877.1, read as the reverse complement.
ACGCAAACAACCTACTTACTAGGGTCTGTGCTTCTGTCACTCACGCCACCCACCATAAGAACATCATAAGCATGTTGCAAACCCTACAGCGGTAATCCCTCACGCTTGCGTGACACAGAGAGGACCATAGGACAACACCAATAATAAAACATACAACTCAAACCAATCACGATCATCAAATAGCCATTAGGACAAAACAGATCTACTCAAACATCATAGGATAGCCATACATCATTGGGAAATAATATATAGCGTTGAGCACCATGTTTAAGTAGAGGGTACAGCGGGTTGCGGGAGAGTGGACCGCTGTAGATAGAGGGGGGGGGGAAGGTGATGGAGATGTTGGTGAAGATGGCGGAGGTGTTGGTGTAGATCGCGGTGATGATGATGGCCCCCGGTGGCACTCCGGTGCCACCGGAAGCGAGGGGGAGAGAGCCCCCCTCCTTCTTCTTCTTCCTTGACCTCCTCCCTAGATGGGAGAAGGGTTTCCCCTCTGGTCCATGGCCTCCATGGCATGGGAGGGGCGAGAGCCCCTCCGAGATTGGATCTGTCTCACTGTCTCTCTCTGTGACTGCGTTCCCAGATTCTTCCCTTTCACCGTTTCTTATATTCCAGGAGATCCATAACTCCGATTGGGTTGAAATTTAACACGATCTCTATCCGGATATTAGCTTTCTTGCGGCGAAAGAAGGGCTCCAACCGCCTTACGGGGTGGCCATGAGGGCCAGGGACGCGCCCCCCTACCTCGTGCCCCCTTTGGGCACCGTCTCGCGATGATTCCACTTCCCAAAATTCATAAATATTCCAAAATAAATCTCCGTCAGTTTTTATTCCGTTTGGACACCGTTTGGTATGGGTTTTCTGCGAAACAAAAAACATGCAACAAACAGGAACTGGCACTGGGCACTGGATCAATATGTTAGTCCCAAAAATAATATAAAAAGTTGCCAAAATGTATATGAAAGTTGAATAATATTGGCATGGAACAATAAAAAATTATAGATACGACGGAGACATATCAACATCCCCAAGCTTAATTCCTGCTCGTCCTCGAGTAGGTAAATGATAAAAAAGATAATTTTTGATGTAGAATGCTACCTAGCATAATCTTGATCATATGTCTAATCATGGCATCAATATTAAGACACGAGTGATTCAAAGCAATAGTCTATCCTTTGATATAAAAATAATAATACTTCAAGCATACAACCAAGCAATTATGTCTTATTGAAATAACATAGCCAAAGAAAGCTCATCCCTACAAAATCATATAGTCTGGCTATGCTCCATCTTCACCACACAAAATATTCACATCATGCCACAACCCCGATGACAAGCCAAGTAATTGTTTCATACTTTTGACGTTCTCAAACCTTTTCAACTTTACGCAATACATGAGCGTGAGCCATGGACATAGCACTATAGGTGAATAGAATATGATGATGGGGGTTATGTGGAGAAGACAAAAAGGAGAAGATAGTCTCACATCAACTAGGCGTATCAACGGGATATGGAGATGCCCATCAATAGATATCAATGTGAGTGAGTAGGGTTTGCCATGCAACAGATGCACTAGAGCTATAAGTATATGAAAGCTCAAACTGAAACTAAGTGGGTGTGCATCCAACTTGCTTGCTCATGAAGAACTAGGGCATTTGAGGAAGCCCATCATTGGAATATACAAGCCAAGTTCTATAATGAAAATTCCCACTAGTATATGAAAGTGATAACTCAAGAGACTCTCTATATGAAGAACATGGTGCTACTTTGAAGCACAAGTGTGGTAAAAGGATAGTAACATTGCCCATTTTTCTTTTTTTTCTTTTTTTTGCGGGCTTCTTTGGCCCCCCCTTTTTTATTTAGGCTTCTTTGGCCTCTCTTTTTTTGGGAAATGCTCTAATAATGATGATCATCACACTTTTATTTACTTACAACTCAATATTACAACTCGATATCTAGAACAAAGATATGACTCTATATGAATGCCTCCAGCGGTGTACCGGGATGTGCAATGATCTAGCGTAGCAATGACATCAAAAAACGGACAAGCCATGAAAACATCATGCTAGCTATCTGTCGTGGAATTGTCACGGCAGATGTCCTTAATGTTATGACTTAGTCGCGAGGCCAACGCATCTATGTGGTAGCTTGAGAGGGGTTGAGCGGGACGAGAGACGCGATGTTTTACCCAGGTTCGGTCCCTCACGGTGGAGGTAAAAGCCTACATCCCGCTTCATTGATATTGATGATGATGATCACGGTTACAAGAGTGCGCTAACTCGAGAGCTATTGTCTAAACCTAACTTGTCCAACTTGTGGAACTTGTCAATCTTGTCCCCTTTTGGGGAGCCCTGCCCCTCCTTATATATGTTGGAGGGGCGGGTTACATGTAGAGTCCTATTAGGATTAGGACTAGTCTATCTCTAATACAGACGGATGACAAGGCCCAAGGCCCAGAAGGCCGGTTCACGTTTAATGGTGGGCCGGTTTAAGAGGAAAGGCATGAGGAATGTTTATCTTACAAGGAGATAAGACCTGGACTTGTATCCGGTTTGTATTAGAGATAGACTAGTCCTAATCCTAATAGGACTCTACATGTAACCCGCCCCTCCAACATATATAAGGAGGGGCAGGGCTCCCCAAAAGGGGACAAGATTGACAAGTTCCACAAGTTGGACAAGTTAGGTTTACACAATAGCTCTCGAGTTAGAGCACTCTTGTAACCGTGATCATCATCATCAATATCAATGAAGCAGGATGTAGGCTTTTACCTCCACCGTGAGGGGCCAAACCTGGGTAAAACATCACGTCTCTCGTCCCGCTCAACCCCTCTCAAGCTACCACATAGATGCGTTGGCCTCGCGACTAAGTCCTAACATTAAGGACATCTGCCGTGACAATTCCATGACACTATCTTACGATCATGCAAAGCAATATGACAATGAATGCTCAAGTCATGTATATGATGACGATGAAAGTTGCATGGCAATATATCTCAGAATGGCTATGGAAATGCCATGATAGGTAGGTATGGTGGCTGTTTTGAGGAAGGTATATGGTGGGTTTATGGTACCGGCAAAAGTTGCGCGGTACTAGAGAGGCTAGCAATGATGGAAGGGTGAGAGTGCGTATAATCCATGGACTCAACATTAGTCATAAAGAACTCACATACTTATTGCAAAAATCTATTAGTCATCGAAACAAAGTACTACGCGCATGCTCCTAGGGGGATAGATTGGTAGGAAAAGACCATCGCTCGTCCCCGACCGCCACTCATAAGGAAGACAATCAATAAATACCTCATGCTCCAACTTCGTTACATAACGGTTCACCATACGTGCATGCTACGGGGCTTGCAAACCTCAACACAAGTATTTCTCAATTTCACAATTACTCGACTAGCATGACTCTAATATCACCACCTTTATATCGCAAAACTATTGCAAGGAATCAAACATATCATATTCAGCGATCTACAAGTTTATGTAGGATTTTATGACTAACCATGTGAATGACCAGTTCCTGTCATCTCTCTAAATAGATATAAGTGAAGCAAGAGAGTTTAATTCTTTATACAAAAGATATGCCCACGCTCTAACAAATATAAGTGAAGCAAAAGAGCATTCTACAAATGGCAGTTGTCTAAGTGAAGAGAAACAGGCAATCCAAACTTCAAATGATATAAGTGAAGCACATGAAGCATTCTATAAAGCCATACTCAAAAGATATAAGCGAAGTGTAAAGAGCATTCTATAAATCAACCAAGGACCATCTCATACCAGCATGGTGCATAAAAAATAAAAACCTAAATGCAAAAGACGCTCCAAGACTTGCACATATCACATGAACGAAACGAATCCGAAAACATACCGATATTTGTTGAAGAAAGAGGGGATGCCTCCCCAGCATCCCCAAGCTTAGATGCTTGAGTCTCCTTGAATATTTACTTGGGGTTCCTCGGGCATCCCCAAGCTTGAGCTCTTGCCTCTCTTCCTTCTTCTCACATCGAGACCTTCTCGATCATCGAACACTTCATCCACACAAAACTTCAACAGAAAACTCGGTAAGATCCGTTAGTGTAATAAAGCAAATCACTACTCTAAGTACTGTTGCAAACCAATTCATATTTTTTTGCATTGTGTCTACTGTAATATAACTTTTTCATGGCTTAATCCACTGATATAAATTGATAGTTTCATCAAAACAAGCAAACTATGCATCAAAAACAGAATCTGTCTACAACAGAACAATCTATAGCAATCTGAACATTCACCATACTTCTGATACTTGAAAAATTCTACAAAAATTAGGAAAAATAAAAAATTTGTATAGGAAGACAGTGCAAAACGAATTAGAACCATTTGACGTTCCAGCTAAAAATGTAAAATCGTGCACTACAGCCAAAGTTTCTGTCCTGCACCGTAGAAACCATCAAGCAAATGTAAACCTCCTAAAGGCAAACCTTGGCACATTATTTTTATAATACAAAGGAATTGTACAAGGGGATGATTATTTTTATTGAAAAGTTTCTGTAATCAAGATTCACAAAGTTCCCATGGGCATGAACAAAGTTCAAGGACGTCCCCCACTTTCACAATGCTCGTCTCTCTCACTTTCACTTTTCTTTTAGAAAAAGTTTTGGTTTCCCCTCTTTATTTTTGTTGTTTTTAAACTATATGAAAGCACTCAACAGAAATAAATGACTCTCTAAAACTTCCAGGTTGTCTCCCTGGCAGCGCTTTCTTTAAAGCCATTAAGCTAGGCATATAGTGCTCAAGTAGTGAATCCACCCGGATCCCAAGGTATATCAAAGCCAATTTGAATCAACAATGATTTGTAATTTAGTAGTGAGCACAAAGTAACATATTTCAAGCAATGATGAAGTCTAACTCTCTTCCTATGCATTGGCATGTCATAAAAGATCAATTCATGCACACCTAGTAAAGGCCAATGCATAGTATAAACAGTTTCTTGCAATTTTATTGTATTGGAAACATAGAGAGGTGGAGATATAGTTCCTCTCTCATAATAATTGCAAGTAGGAGCAGCAAGCACATGCATATTATATTCATCAAAATCATCATGTGCAACGTTAAAAGGCAACCCATCAATATAATCCTTAATAAAAGCAAACTTCTCCGATATAGTGTAATCGGGAGAATTCAAAAAGATAATAGGACTATCATGCGTGGGTGCAATAGCAACAATTTCATGTTTAACATAAGGAACTATAGCAAGTTCATCTCCATAAGCATCATTCATATTGGCATCTTGGCCACAAGCATAGGAAGCATCATCAAAAAGGGATATTTCAAGAGAATCAATGGGATCATAACAGTCATCATAGCAATCATCCTTCGGTAAGCACAAAGGGGAATTAAACAATGTATAAGTTGAAGAGTTACTCTCATTAGAAGGTGGGCACGGGTGATCAATCCGCTCTTCCTCCTTTTGTTCTTCGCTCTCCTCCTCATCTTTTTCATCCAATGAGCTCACAGTTTCATCAATTTCTTCTTCCATAGACTCCTGCAAAATATTAGTCTCTTCTTGGACAGCGGAGTATTCCTCAATATATTGTTTAACATAGGTATTAGAAGCATAATTCTCATAACAATATTCAAGTATGGCAAAATTTTCAGATTTGTAAAGAGTAGCATCATACTTTTCAATCAAAGAAGCAATTTCAAAAGCACCCTTAAAAGCAACAAATTCTTCAATTTGTTGAACATCATAGTAACTATAAGCACCTTTAGCATACGAAGATACGATTCCATTATCACTAAACTCACATTGGTAGGGAAGGTGTTTCTTAGGGTTTTCAGAACAACAAGTAAAATCATAATAATAGCATAAATTCCAAGCATAGCATTGCATAGTATTAATTTGATGCTGTAAAAGTTTCCCTTTTTGAGATATACAGTGTCGCACATAACAAGCATGCTCATCTAAAGATTTGCCCTCAACTAAGCTAGTTGGGGTTTCAGCACGAGCACATAGGGATCGAAGATGATCCAAGTAATAAGCTTCAGCAGTGTGATAGATTTTGATTGGTTCTTCAACCATTGGTTCAGTAGGTACACCTAATTTTTTTGGTATTTTGCGTTTCCTACCCATGACTAAAGATAGAAAACAACTAAGAACAGCAAATAAAAATTACTTAGTGATAAAGCAAACAAGCACACACGAGAATATTCACCCCACGCTATAGCTCCCCGGCAACGGTGCCAGAAAAAGGTCTTGATAACCCACAAGTATAAGGGATCAATTGTAGCCTCTTTCGATAAGTAAGAGTGTCGAACCCAACGAGGAGCTAAAGGCAGAACAAATATCCCCTCAAGTTCTATCGACCACCGATACAACTCTACGCACACTTGATGTTCGCTTTACCTAGAACAAGTATGAAACAAGAAGTACTTTGTAGGTGTTGTTGGATAAGTATGCAAGATAATAAAGAGCAAGTAAATAAAACGTAGGGGCTGTTTAGATAAAGACACAACTAAGTTAGGTTTAGTAGAGAGTTTGTTGTTACGAGAAAGTTATTTGTTCCTAGGCAATCGATAACTAGACCGGTAATCATTATTGCAATTTTATTTGAGGGAGAGGCATAAGCTAACATACTTTCTCTACTTGGATCATATGCACTTATGATTGGAACTCTAGCAAGAATCCGCAACTACTAAAGATTCATTGAGGTAAAACCCAACCATAGCATTAAAGCATCAAGTCCCCTTTATCCCATACGCAAACAACCTACTTACTCGGGTCTGTGCTTCTGTCACTCACGCCACCCACCATAAGAACATCATAAGCATGTTGCAAACCCTACAGTGGTAATCCCTCACGCTTGCGTGACACGGAGAGCACCATAGGACAACACCAATAATAAAACATACAACTCAAACCAATCACGATCATCAAATAGCCATTAGGAAAAAACAGATCTACTCAAACATCATAGGATAGCCATACATCATTGGGAAATAATATATAGCGTTGAGCACCATGTTTAAGTAGAGGGTACAGCGGGTTGCGGGAGAGTGTACCGCTGTAGATAGAGGGGGGAAGGTGATGGAGATGTTGGTGAAGATGGCGGAGGTGTTGGTGTAGATCGCGGTGATGATGATGGCCCCCGGTGGCACTCCGGTGCCACCGGAAGTGAGGGGGAGAGAGCCCCCCTCCTTCTTCTTCTTCCTTGAGCTCCTCCCTAGATGGGAGAAGGGTTTCCCCTCTGGTCCATGGCCTCCATGGCACGGGAGGGGCGAGAGCCCCTCCGAGATTGGATCTGTCTCTCTGTCTCTCTCTGTTTCTACGTTTCCAGATTCTTCCCTTTCACTGTTTCTTATATTCCCGGAGGTCCGTAACTACGATTACGCTGAAATTTTAACACGATCTCTATCCGGATATTAGCTTTCTTGCGACGAAAGAAGGGTTCCAACCGCCTTACGGGGTGGCCACGAGGGTCAGGGGCGCGTCCTGACACCCTGGGGCGCGCCCCCCTACCTCGTGCCCCCCTCGGGCACCGTCTCGCGATGATTGAACTTCCCAAAATTCATAAATATTCCAAAATAAATCTCCGTCTGTTTTTATTCCGTTTGGACTCCGTTTGGTATGGGTTTTCTGCGAAACAAAAAACATGCAACAAACATGAACTGGCATTGGGCACTAGATCAATATGTTAGTCCCAAAAATAATATAAAAATTTGCCAAAAAGTATATGAAAGTTGAATAATATTGGCATGGAACATTCAAAAATTATAGATACGACGGAGACGTATCAATGGTCTCCTTCCGGCGGAGTCCGGGAAGTGAACACGGTGTTGGAGTTATGCCTGACGTAAGTTGTTCTAGGATCACTTCTTGATCATAGTTTCTCGAACGTGCTTTGCCTTCTCTTCTCGCTCTCATTTGCGTATGTTAGCCACCATATATGCTAGTGCTTGCTGCAGCTCCACCTCACACACCTTTTTCCCTACCTATAAGATTAAATAGTCTTGATCGGGAGGGTGTGAGATTGCTGAGCCCCCGTGACTCACAGATAGTTCCAAAACCAGTTTGCAGGTGCCGACGATACCGTGCAGGTGACGCAACTGAGCTCAAGGAGGAGCTCGATGAAGATCGTGTTCGTTATGTTGTTTTCTGTTTTCAAGTTGATCAGTAGTGGAGCCCAGTTGGGACGATCGGGGATCTGTGTAGCATTTGGGGTAGTCTTCTTTTATTTTGGTTCCGTAGTCAGACCTTGATTGTATCTGGATGATTGTAATGCTTTATTCATGTATTGTGTGAAGTGGCAATTGTAAGCCAGCTATGTAACTCTTTCCCTTATGTATTACATGGGTTGTGTGAAGATTACCTCACTTGCGACATTGCTTTCAATGCGGTTATGCCTCTAAGCCGTGCTTCGACATGTGGGAGATATAGCCGCATCGAGGGCGTTACAAGTTGGTAATCAGAGCCTTCCCCGACCTTAGGAGCCCCCTGCTTGATCGAATCGCCGGCGTTGTTGAGTCTAGAAAAATGTTTTGAGTCATTTAGGATTATATATATCGGAGAGTAGGATTCTTTTTACTCCTCAGTCCCTTCGTCGCTCTGGTGAGGCCTCCTGACGTAGAGTTTTGACTCTTCTCTTCTCAAATTTCACTAAAAAAATTTAGGATCATGCGGGTATCTTGGAATCGTTCCGATGGTTTTGTGAAGAGAACATTGTTCTTGGTGCCTCCCGACATTTAGGGGTTGTGGCAGTGTCCCGGGGAGTTGAGCTCCGAGGTGTTGTCGTCACAATTTTATCGTTGCAATTCTGGAATACCTGAGTTTCGCCGACATCGAAAATCTCTTCTATGCAGTTGTTGGTGAGATAACCTCGACGTCACCCAGTACTGGGGCGGGAGTTCGGGAGTATTGCCATAACTCGTATAACGGATGCTTTTCGAAGGTTGAGGTAAATGATTTCCAAAGGTTTCTTGGTTATGTGTTGAAGGATGGATACAGCTGGATGTAGGATTTGCTAGTTTTGGGTGAGATATTATGCTTCCCTTGTATCCCCAACACCTGATTGCATAACCGGAAAATTTCGGGAGTTTATAAGTGGGAATTCAAGTAGCTCTTAGGATATCTTTCCGACAGATGTATGATATGAAATTGGGGTTCGACGTCTAGTGGTCCGCCTATCCACGGTTGGTTTTATAGTGGTCTCGTTGTGTCTTAAAGAGTCCTTGGCTATGCTGACTCGGGGACGCTTCGTATGTCATGTGCACTGCCTTGTACATGATGGTGCTGTACGATCGAGCCCGTGTAGGCCCCACCACGAAAACTTCGGACGAAATCTCTATCATATGTTTGTTCCGGCTTATTCTGCAAGCCAATCCTTTGTTTTTGTTTTCAGTTGTGGTATTCGAGTTGCTTCAAAGTCAAATGTTGATTCCATACCTTTCATAAGTGGTGTTCCCATATTCTTATGTGAATACTAATTCTTCTCGATCATCGAGATTGTCATGTTAATTCTTTTTCAACCGGCGTGTTTTTCTCATAAAGTGGATCCGATCATTTCAACATCAGCAAGATCAATTATCAGTTCTTCTCAAGGGTGTTTGTTTCATCCGTCTCCAAGTTGCCTTTGTTTTCCCACCCTCCCACCCCTTTTTATTCAAAGACTCGGAGTTCTTAATCAAGTATCCTTTTATTGTCGTGAAGTCTCTTCATCCTTTTCAATCAATGTTCTTACCCGGTGGTTCTCATGAAGATACTCCACAAGTCTATTATTCTTCCTGTTCTTTTCTTCTCCGGTGGATCCAATTCAAGCTTTGTTGATCATATCCTTTCATCGTTTCAATGTTTTCTTATGTCGGTGCACCTCATAATCATCCACTTCTCGCTATTCATATATTCCGGAGTGCTGAAGATATCTCAGAAGATGCTAGTGTTCATTCTCAATTCATTCAAGTTCTTCTGAGGTTGTTATCTTATTCAAACCATTTAATTCATCCGGTGCAATCTCCTTTTCAAGCAATCGTTCAACGGTGTGTCTTGTGAGTGGGCCCATAACCCATAGGTCTTTTTCCAGGATCTTACCTGACTCCTCTATTTTCTCAGAGTCTTCTCCAAGTTTGACGTAAGAATGAATTTTCATCAGTCAAATGTCTTTCTCCAAGATCTTTCAAATCCTTTTCATTGTTGATTCAACCTTTATATTCTTCGTCATCCCGGAGTATCTCAACAATTTGGGTGGTGTTCTTCTCGTCATTCTCGGATTTGAAGACCGAAGAGGAGTTCCTCTTAAATCCTTACCCGTTCTTGCAAAGATTCTTGGGTCTAGCTTGATGCCATCCTCTCATAATTGGTTTCGGTTGTGAGAATTCTTTTCACCTATCCGGAGAAATTCAAGAGTCTTCTCAGTTTGATTATCCGGAGTCCATCAATTCAGGTTTATTCATTCTCAGCTTTTAGTTATCATTCTCCGATCTTACCGGTGCATCGTTCAAGTGATCTCTAATCGGTCCGTGATCTATTCGTTTCACTTGTATCTAAATTCTCTCAAACATCTTCGTTCTTTTGCTAATTCTTCCCGGTGCTTCGATATCTTTCCTTTGATTGTTTCCAATTCTTACGGTGGTTTGCTCAAGATTCTCTTCCATGGTGATCATATCAATTCATTCGTTGTTTCAATCCTACTGGTGTTTCGTTGAAGACCTTATCAAGTTATCGATATCTCTCTTAATCCTTTTCAACAAGAATAAGTAGTATGCCAAATCCGTTTGCTCGTCATCAATTTAAATTGATGAAGGATAAGCATAATGTAATTCTTGTTCTTGTTTCATCCAAGTGATTAATTCCTTATTCCGGAGGTTCATCAAAATTCTCGGTTTCAATTGTTTCATCTTTTTCTTCCCGGAATTCCAAGCTCTCTCAATTATACCATCGCGAAGCTCCATCTAAATCATCGCAAGGCTTCAACCTTATTCTTTTCATCCTTATTTTCGTGTGATCATTCTTCTGTTGCCGGAGTTCTTCATGGAGGTCCTACATGTTGGTTTATCAAGGATTTAATTCATTCTCGAAGTGGTCTTTGAGATTATTTTCAAAGGAGCTCAAGCATTCTTCATCTTGTAATCTGAAGTCCAATTCGTCCTATCTTATCTTTGAGGTGGTGTTATGTCATTCGTGATAATTTCCCGTCGTGCTCCGTGATTCACAAGTTATCAAGAATGAGATATTTTAAATCCATCAATCTCGTCATTTGAGTTATCTTGGGTAATATTTTCACCTAAAACCTTCCCTAAGGATTGTTGCTATTTATGGCGCTCATAAATGACCCAAGTTCTTCATTTATCCTCCCGGTGAAAAAAGTTCTCGTCTCCTTGTTGATATCAATCCAATCTATCGTTTCCGTTAGTGGCAGAATTTCACCACATAGTTTTGAGATGTTTTCCATAAGACCACAACAAGTTTACTCTATTCTTTGTTGGTTTTCCAACAACTCCGCTCGACCCCTCTCCTAAGGATGTCTTTTCAGCTCAATTGTTGTGGTAGAAGTGGCATTTTCTTCTCAATTATTTTATTCCAATGATTTATCTTCTATTATTTTCTTCTGGAGGCATCATGATGTTGCTCTCTGCAAACCTTCTTCTTGTTCTTGTCAGGATCTTGTTCTTTTCATGCTTATCCATTTAATCGGAGTGTTGTGCCCTCTGCTCAACTTATTTTCATCTTATCAAGTTTCATATCACTTTTCAAACGGAGTGTTGTCCGAATTTGTTCTTCCTTGTTCCTCTTCCCTACCGGAGTGTTTTCAACTTTGTTCTTCTTCGTTGCATTCTTTCTTTCAATTTGTTCAACCTTCCAAGGTTCTTTGGTTTCACTTGTTTGTCAAAGAAGCAACTTAGTTTTTACCTCTTCTCTTTCTCTTCCGTTTTTTCCTCCAGTGCCATTCTAGATCTCGGGACGAGATCCTCTCGTAGTGGTGGACTGTTGTAATGTTGGAAATATGCCCTAGAGGCAATAATAAATTGGTTATTATTATATTTCCTTGTTCATGATAATTGTTTATTATCCATGCTAGAATTGTATTGATAGGAAACTCAGATACATGTGTGGATACATAGACAACACCATGTCCCTGGTAAGCCTCTAGTTGACTAGCTCGTTGATCAATACATGGTTATGGTTTCCTGACCATGGACATTGGATGTCGTTGATAACGGGATCACATCATTAGGAGAATGATGTGATGGACAAGACCCAATCCTAAGCCTAGCACAAGATCGTGTAGTTCGTTTGCTAAAGATTTTCTAATGTCAAGTATCATTTCCTTAGACCATGAGATTGTGCAACTCCCGGATACCGTAGGAGTGCTTTGGGTGTGCCAAACGTCACAACGTAACTGGGTGGCTATAAAGGTTCACTACAGGTATCTCCGAAAGTGTCTGTTGGGTTGGCACAAATCGAGACTGGGATTTGTCACTCCGTGTAACGGAGAAGTATCTCTGGGCCCACTCGGTAGGACATCATCATAATGTGCACAATGTGATCAAGGAGTTGATCACGGGATGATGTGTTACGGAACGAGTAAAGAGACTTGTCGATAATGAGATTGAACAAGGTATCGGGATACCAACGATCGAATCTCGGGCAAGTATCATACCGATGGACAAAGGGAATTGTATACGGGATTGATTGAATCCTTGACATCGTGGTTCATCCGATGAGATCATCGTGGAACATGTGGGAGCCAACATGGGTATCCATATCCCGCTGTTGGTTATTGGCCGGAGAGTTGTCTCGGTCATGTCTGCATGGTTCCCGAACCCGTAGGGTCTACACACTTAAGGTTCGATGACGCTAGGGTTATAGGGAAACTATGTACGCGGTTACCAAATGTTGTTCGGAGTCCCGGATGAGATCCCGGACATCACGAGGAGTTCCAGAATGGTCCGGAGGTAAAGATTAATATATAGGAAGTATGGTTTTGGCCACCGGAAGTGTTCCGGGCATCACCGGTAGTGTACCGGGACCACCGGAGGGGTCCGGGGGTCCACCAGGTGGGGCCACCAGCCCCGGAGGCTTACATGGGCCAATAGTGGGAAGGGACCAGCCCCTAGGTGGGCTGGGGCGCCTCCCACCAAGGCCCAAGGCGTCCTCAAGAGGAGAGGGGGCAAACCCTAGGCGCAGATGGGCCCTAAGGCCCACCCTAGGTGCGCCCCCCTCTCTCTCCCCCTTGGCCGCCTCCCAGATGGGATCTGGGGGCTGCCGCCACCCCTAGGGAGGGAACCCTAGGTGGGGGCTCAGCCCCTCCCCTTCCCCTATATATACTTGAGGTTTGGGGCTGCCCAAGACACGTGATTCAATCTCCCTGTTGGCGCAGCCCTACCCCTCTCCCTCCTCGTCTCTCGTAGTGCTTGGCGAAGCCCTGCTGGAGTCCCGCGTTCCTCCAGCACCACCACGCCGTCGTGCTGCTGCTGGATGGAGTCTTCCCCAACCTCTCCTTCTCCCCTTGCTGAATCAAGGCATAGGAGACGTCACCGGGATGTACGTGTGTTGAACACGGAGGTGCCGTCCATTCGGCACTAGGATCATCGGTGATTTGGATCACGACGAGTACGACTCCATCAACCCCGTTCACTTGAACGCTTCCGCTTAGCGATCTACAAGGGTATGTAGATGCACTCTCCTTCCCCTCGTTGCTAGATTACTCCATAGATTGATCTTGGTGATGCGTAGAAAATTTTGAATTTCTTCTACGTTCCCCAACAGTGGCATCATGAGCTAGGTCTATGCGTAGTTTCTATGCATGAGTAGAACACAAGTTGTTGTGGGCGTCGATTTTGTCAATTTGCTTGCCGTTACTAGTCTTATCTTGATTCGGCGGCATCGTGGGATGAAGCGGCCCGGACCGACCTTACACGTACTCTTACGTGAGACTGGTTCCACCGACTGACATGCACTAGTTGCATAAGGTGGCTAGTGGGTGTCTGTCTCTCCCACTTTAGTTGGATCGGATTCGATGAAAAGGGTCCTTATGAAGGGTAAATAGAAATTGGCATATCACGTTGTGGTTTTCGTGTAGGTAAGAAACGTTCTTGCTAGAAACCTATAGCAGCCACGTAAAAACTTGCAACAACAATTAGAGGACGTCTAACTTGTTTTTGCAGCATATGCCTTGTGATGTGATATGGCCAAAAGGATGTGATGAATGATATATGTGATGTATGAGATTGATCATGTTCTTGTAATAGGAATCACGACTTGCATGTCGATGAGTATGACAACCGGCAGGAGCCATAGGAGTTGTCTTTATTTATTTATGACCTGCGTGTCAACATAAACGTCATGTAATTACTTTACTTTATTGCTAAAGCGTTAGCCATAGTAGTAGAAGTAATAGATGACGAGACAACTTCAAGAAGACACGATGATGGAGATCATGGTGTCATGCCGGTGACAACGATGACCATGGAGCCCCGAAGATGGAGATCAAAAGGAGCAAAATGATATTGGCCATATCATGCCACTATTTGATTGCATGTGATGTTTATCATGTTTTACATCTTATTTGCTTAGAACGACGGTAGCTTAAATAAGATTATCCCTCACTAAAATTTCAAGAAAAGTGTTCCCCCTAACTGTGCACCGTTGCGAAGGTTCGTTGTTTCGAAGCACCACGTGATGATCGGGTGTGATAGATTCTAACGTTCGAATACAACGGGTGTTGACGAGCCTAGCATGTACAGACATGGCCTCGGGACACATGCGAAACAATTAGGTTGAGTTGACGAGCCTAGCATGTACAGACATGGCCTCGGAACAGGGAAGACCGAAAGGTCGAGCATGAGTCGTATAGAAGATATGATCAACATGAAGATGTTCATCGATGTTGACTAGTCCGTCTCACGTGATGATCGGACACGGCCTAGTTGACTCGGATCATGTTTCACTTAGATGACTAGAGGGATGTCTATCTGAGTGGGAGTTCATTAAATAATTTGATTAGATGAACTCAATTATCATGAACATAGTCTAAATTGTCTTCGCAAATATGTTGTAGATAAATAGCTCACGTTGTAGCTCCCTGTTTCAATACGTTCCTAGAGAAAGATTAAGTTGAAAGATATTGTAAGCAATGATGCGGACTAGGTCCGTAATCCGAGGAGTGTCCTCACTGCTACACAGAAGGCTTACGTCTTTGATGCACCGCTCGATGTGCAAACCCCTACAAAGTCGTCTATGGATGTTGTGAACATCTGACAGACACATCCTGATGACTACTTGATAGTTTAGTGCACCATACTTTACGGCTTAGAATCGGGATTCCAATGACGTTTTGAACGCCATAGAACATATGGGATGTTCTAAGAGCTGAAATTGGGATTTCAGGCTCATGCCCATGTTGAGAGGTGTGAGACCTCTGACAAGTTCTTTTGCCAACAAGATGGAGGAGAATAGCTCAGCTAGTGAGCATGTGCTCAGAATGTCTGGGTACTACAATCACTTAAATCAAGTGGGAGTTAAACTTTCAGATAAGATAGTGATTGATAGAGTTCTCTAGACACTATCACTAAGCTACTAGATCTTCGTGATGAACTATGACATGCAAGGGATGGAGTTGATCCCGGAGCTGTTCGCGGTGCTTAAGACCGCAAAAGGTAGAAATCAAGAAGGAGCATCAAGTGTTGATGGTTTAACAAGACCACTGGTTTCAAGAAGGGCAAGGGCTAGAAGGGAAACTTCATGGATGGCAAACCAGTTGCCGTTCCAGTGAAGGAACCCAAGGTTGAACCCAAACCCGAGACTAAATGCTTCTACTGTAAGGGGAACGGTCACTGGTAGCGGAATTACCCCAAATGCATGGTAGATAAGAAGGCTGGCAACTTCAACAAAGTATATACGTGTTATTAATGTGTACCTCGCTAGTACTCCTGGTAGCACATGGGTATTGGATACCGGTTCAGTTGCTATTAATGGTGACTTGAAGCAAAAGCTACGACTAAACGGAGACTGGCTAAGGGCGAGGTGACGATGTGTGTTGGAAGTGTTTCCAAAGTTGATGAGATCACCATCGCACGCTCCATATGCCTTCGGGATTAGCATTGAACCTAGATAAATGTTATCAGGTGTCCACGTTGAGCATGACTATGATTAGATCATGTTCATTGCAATACGGTTATTCATTTAAGTTAGAGAATAATGGTTGTTCTGTTTACATGAATAATACCTTTTCATGGTCATGCACCCTATGTGAATGGTTCATTGAATCTCGGTCGTGGTAATACACATGTTCATGCCAAAAAGATGTAGAGTTAATAATGATAGTACCACTTTTTCTTGTGGCACTGCCGCTTAGGTCATATTGGCGTAAGATGCATGAAGAAACTCCATATAGATGGATGTTTGGAGTCACTTGATTTTGAATCGCTTGACACATGCGAGCCATGCCTCATGGGCAGGATGACTAAGACCCCGTTTTCAGGTACAATGAAACGGGCAAGTGACTTGTTGGAAATCATACATGCAGATGTGTGTGATCCAATGAGAATTGGAGCGTGCGGTGGATATCGCTATTTTCTCATCTTCACTGATGATTTGAGTAGATATAGGTATATTAACTTAATGAAGCACAAGTCTGAAACGTTTGAAAAGTTCAAGCGATTTCAGAGTGAAGTTAAGAATCATCATAACAAGAAGATAAAATTCCTACGATCTGATCAATGAGAATATCTGAGTTATGAGTTTGGCAAACACTTAAGACATTGTGGAATTGTTTCACAGTTGAAGCCACCTGGAACACCACTGGGTTATGGTGTGTCCGGACATCGTAATCGAACCTTATGAGATATGGTGCGATCTATGATGTCTCTTATCAATCTACCGTTTTCATTTTGAGGTTATGCGTTAGAGACAACTGCATTCACCTTAGATAGGACACCATCTAAGTCCGTTGAGACGACGTCGTATGAACATTGGTTTGGCAAGAAACCAAAGTTGTCGTTTCTTAATGTTTGGGGCTGCGATGCTTAAGGCTTCAGCCGGAGAAGTTCGAACCCAAAGCGGACAAGCACATCTTCATAGGATACCCAAAGGTGACAGTTGGGTATACCTTCTATCTCAGATCCGAGGGCAAATTGTTTGTCGCTAAGAACGGGTCCTTTCTCGAGGAGTTTCTCTCGAAAGAATTGAGTGGGAGGAAGATAGAACTTGATAAGGTTGTCGAACCTTTATTTCAACCAGAGAGTGATGCAACACAGAAAGATGTTTTCTGTGGAGCCTACATCTGTTGAATAAGAAGTTAATGATAGTGATCATGAAGCTTCGGATCAAGTTGCTATCGAACCCCGTAGGTCGACAAGGATATGTACTACTCCTGAGTGGTACGGTAATCCTGTCTTGGATATCATGTTGTTAGACAACAATGAACCTACGATCTATGGAGAAGCGATGGTGGGCCCGTATTCCAACAAATGGTTAGGAGCCATGAAATCCGAGATAGGATCCATGTATGGACTTTGGTGGACTTTCCCGATGATCGGCAAGCCATTGAGATAAATGGATCTTTAAGAAGAAGATGGACGTGGGCGGTAATGTTACCGTCTATGAAGCTCGACTTGTGGGAAAGAGTCTTTTCACAAGTTCAAGGAGTTGACTACGATGAGAATTTCTCACCCGTAGCGATGCTTAAGTCTGTCGGAATCATGTTAGCATTAGCTGTATTTTTCAATTATGAAATCTTACAGATGGATGTCAAAACAAGTTTTCTTACCAAGTTTTCGTAAGAAAAGTTGTATGTGATACAATAAAAGTTTTTGACGATCCTAAGGATGCTAAAAGGTATGCTGGCTCCAGCAATCCTTCTATGGACTAGAGCAAGCATCTCGGAGTCGGAATATATGCTTTGACGGAGTAATCAAAGCTTTTAGGTTTATACAATGTTTGTTAGAAACTTGTATTTACAAGAAAGTGAGTGAGAGCACTACAACGTTTATGATAAGTATATGTGGATGACATATTGTTGATCCGAAATAATGTAGAATTTCTGGAAAGCATAAACGGTTTGTTTGAAGAGTGATTTTCAAAGGAAGACCTGGATAAAGCTGCTTACATATTGGGCATCAAGATCTATAGAGATAGATCAAGACGCCTGATGATACTTTCAAAGAACGCACACCTTGACATGTTTTTGAAGGAGTTCAAAATAGATCAGTCAAGGAAGGGGTTCTTACCTGAGTTGTAAAGTGTGAAGTTGAGTAAGACTCAAAGCTTGAACACGGCATAAGAAAGAGAAAAGGACGAAGGTCGTCCCCTATGCTTTTGTCATAGGCTCTATACGGTATGCCATGCTGAAGTACCGCACATGATGTGTGCCTTTCCACATGTCTGGCAAGACGGTACAAAGGTGATCTAGGAGTAGATCACCAGATAGCGGTCAAAATTATCCTTAGAGGAATAAGGAAATGTTTCTCGGTTATGGAGGTGATAAAGAGTTCGACGTAAAGAGTTACGTCGATGCAAGCTTAACACCTATCCGGATAGCTCTGAGTAGAGATACCGGATACGTATAATGGAGCAACAATTTGGAATAGCTCCAAGTGGAACGTGGAAGCAGCATCTACGATATGAAGTTTTGCGAAATACATAGGGATCTGAATATGGCAAGACCAGTTGACTACAACCTCTCTCACAAGCATAACATGATCTAACCCAGAACTCTTTGAGTGTTTATCACATAGTGATGTGAACTAGATCATTGAGTCTAGTAGACTCTTGGATGTTGGTCACATGGCGATGTGACCTGTGAGTGTTAATCACATGGTTATGTGAACTAGATTATTGACTCTAGTGCAAGTGGGAGACTGTTGGAAATATGCCCTAGAGGCAATAATAAATTGGTTATTATTATATTTCCTTGTTCATGATAATTGTTTATTATCCATGCTAGAATTGTATTGATAGGAAACTCAGATACATGTGTGGATACATAGACAACACCATGTCCCTAGTAAGCCTCTGGTTGACTAGCTCGTTGATCAATAGATGGTTACGGTTTCCTGATCATGGACATTGGATGTCGTTGATAACGGTATCACATCATTAGGAGAATGATGTGATGGACAAGACCCAATCCTAATCCTAGCACAAGATCGTGTAGTTCGTTTGCTAAAGCTTTTCTAATGTCAAGTATCATTTCCTTAGACCATGAGATTGTGCAACTCCCGGATACCGTAGGAGTGCTTTGGGTGTGCCAAACGTCACAACGTAACTGGGTGGCTATTAAGGTTCACTATAGGTATCTTCGAAAGTGTCCGTTGGGTTGGCACGAATCGAGACTGGGATTTGTCACTCCGTGTAACGGAGAAGTATCTCTGGGCCCACTAGGTAGGACATCATCATAATGTGCACAATGTGATCAAGGAGTTGATCATGGGATGAGGTGTTACGGAACGACTAAAGAGACTTGTCGATAATGAGATTGAACAAGGTATCGGGATACCGACGATCGAATCTCGGGCAAGTATCATACCGATGGACAAAGGGAATTGTATACGGGATTGATTGAATCCTTGACATCGTGGTTCATCCGATGAGATCATCGTGGAACTTGTGGGAGCCAACATGGGTATCCAGATCCCGCTGTTGGTTATTGTCCGGAGAGTTGTCTCGGTCATGTCTGCATGGTTCCCAAACCCGTAGGGTCTACACACTTAAGGTTCGATGACGCTAGGGTTATAGGGAAAGTATGTACGCGGTTAATGAATGTTGTTCGGAGTCCCGGATGAGATCCCGGACGTCACGAGGAGTTCCGGAATGGTCCGGAGGTAAAGATTAATATATAGGAAGTATGGTTTTGGCCACCGAAAATGTTCCGGGCATCACCGGTAGTGTACCGGGACCACCGGAGGGGTCCGGGGGTCCACCAGGTGGGGCCACCAGCCCCGGAGTCTTACATGGGCCAATAGTGGGAAGGGACCAGCCCCTAGGTGGGCTGGGGCGCCTCCCACCAAGGCCCAAGGCGTCCTCAAGAGGAGAGGTGGCAAACCCTAGGCGCAGATGGGCCCTAAGGCCCACCCTAGGTGCGCCCCCCTCTCTCCCCCCCTTGGCCGCCTCCCAGATGGGATCTGGGGGCTGCCGCCACCCCTAGGGAGGAAACCCTAGGTGGGGGCACAGCCCCTCCCCTTCCCCTATATATACTTGAGGTTTGGGGCTGCCCAAGACACATGATTCAATCTCCCTGTTGGCGCAGCCCTACCCCTCTCCTTCCTCGTCTCTCGTAGTGCTTGGCGAAGCCCTGCTGGATTCCCGCGCTCCTCCACCACCACCACGCCGTCGTGATGCTGCTGGATGGAGTCTTCCCCAACCTCTCCTTCTCCCCTTTCTGAATCAAGACGTAGGAGACGTCACCGGGCTGTACGTGTGTCGAACACGGAGGTGCCGTCCGTTCGGCACTAGGATCATCGGTGATTTGGATCACGAAGAGTACGGCTCCATCAACCCCGTTCACTTGAACGCTTCCGCTTAGCGATCTACAAGGGTATGTAGATGCACTCTCCTTCCCCTCGTTGCTAGATTACTCCATAGATTGATCTTGGTGATGCGTAGAAAATTTTGAATTTCTGCTACGTTCCCCAACATGTAACGCCCCGAGACCGATGTGCCAGGTGTCTTCCAGTTATTCGTTGACGTTGTCATGTCATTTGCTTGCGTGTTGCATATTATCATGTCATCATGTGCATTGCATCATCATGTTTTAAAACTTGCATTCGTCCGGGTACTCCGAGTTCTCTCCGTTGTCCGTTCTGAGCCAACCACACTTGCACGCGCTCGTGGCATGTCCGAAATAGTATTTTATAAGTGGCCAGAAAATGTTCTCGGAATGGGATGAGAGTTGACGTGTGGTCTTATTATAGTGTAGATAGACTGTCTGTCAAGTTTCATCGCATTCGGAGATCGTTTGATGCCCCAATGGATAACTATAGCGGCAGTATAGCCGGTCTAACGTCGGACGTTTTCTGTCTCCGGAAACCGTGCCGGGCTGCATATCACCCCTCTTCTCTCAGACCAACCCGCTCTTCACAATCCGCCAGACCCAACCTAACCTCTCTCGTCAGCCCGCGGCCCTCCTCGCGTGCGCGCCCGAAAGTTGTCCCGGACCCGACCCGGACTATCGCCACCGTTGTGTCCGGATCATCCCCAAACATATACAAAACGTCTCTGTTTTCTTATTTGGAATCCCTAACTATTTTATTCGTGATCGTCCGATTACGATCGGAGGGACGGATTAGCCCCTACCCAAAAATCTTATTGCTATATATAGTCCAACCCCTAGACCATACCCTAAAATTTAGGAGCCTTGTCCCATCGAGCCGCCGCCACTCATCCTGTCTCTTCCTCCTCGGGTTCCTCCCCAATTCAAAAGCCCCTCCTCGCTTTCACCACCACACCAACCAGAGCCCCCTGCTCCCTGCCTCCTCCTCGTCGCATTTGAGCCCGAGCGCGCCACCAGTGACCCACAGGCCGACCCCGTCGCCGCTCCTCCCCTGCTCTTTTCCTTCTCCTTCCCTGCCTCTACTCCATCCTCTCACCTCTCTCTCTCTCTCTCTCTCACAGGAACCGAACGCCGCCGCCGCCCTTGGAACTCCTCTACCACGGACGCCGAGTCCCAAGGTCCCCGCGCCCATCCTCATGGTGCCCCGCAGCCTCTTCGTTGTTTTGAAGCTCCTCGCCATCGCCCGCGTAGGCGCCATGACCACCACCCTGCTGCCTCTGCTTCGATCCGGTAGGAAACAGGACCCGAAGACCTCTCGCGCTTGGATCCGAACGGCACCGAGCTCCCGCGTTGACCCCTCCCCATCCTGCCACTCGCCGGAGTTCTCAGCACCGGCGTGCCCTGCTGCCTTGTCCCGTTCCCGGCCGCCAAGTCCCATGCCGCCGTTGCTCGTCTTCCTGTCGAGAAGAGGAGGAGAACGCCTCTGCTCGCTGCATTGACCCTCTGCATCGGCCGCGTCCAGCCCTGATCCGCCAGCGCCTCGCCTTGATCTGGAGAGGCCCAGCTCCATCCCCCGTCGGGCCGCTCCTGCTGGCCTGCTTCCCCGGACCAAGGCCCGCTGTGAGCAGCTCCCTCAGCCCCTCCTCTCTGTTCAGCCCAGCAGTGCACTAGATTCGGCCCAGTGTATATTTTTTTTCAGATCAGCGATTTATCTTTTTATCCAGAGCCGTCTAGTTTTACAGAAAAGCCCTTGTTGATCATGCATTTAATAATTCCACAACCATGCATCGGATTGAAATGTTTAATATATGAAAGTTGCTTAAAACTTGTCTAGTTTAATAATATGCCACTTTCATCCATGTTTAAAATGCTTAAAATGATGTTTGGTTAGTTTTGCTCCTATGCCATGTTAAAATGCTTTAATTCATAACTTAATAACTGTAGCTCGGTTTTTAATAAACTTTATATGTAATGGGGTGGAAAAATGCCTAGTTTAACATGGTGGCCTCACTTTGCATGTTTAATAACTCTAAAATTGTGTTTAGAGAAGAACAGTACCAAATCCATAAATACGCACATGAGGATTTTCCAGACTTGTTGTTTGTTGTTCCGGCCTCATTTAAACTTGCCTAGATAGGTAGTTTTCTTTTGCCTCACCCCTTGACATGTTAAGAACATTTAATTTGGTTGGGTACATAACCGGGAGTGAATTAAATAATTGATGTGGTGCTCCGTCAATATGCAACTCGTTGCATATTGAGCTCCACTTAATTTGTAGTGTTGTTTGTTGCACTTTGCCATGCCATGCATATTTAAACCGTACATGCATCATACTTGTTTGCGCATTATGCCATGCTTATGTGATGGTTGTTTACTATGTTGTTTGCTTCTTTCCGGTGTTGCCTCTTCGGGTTAGTTCCGATAACGTCACATTTGTGACGATCCGTTCGACTTCGTCCGTTTGTCATCTTCATGGACTCGTTCTTCTTCCTTGTGGGATCTCAGGCAAGATGACCATACCCTCGAAATCACTTTTATCTTTGCTTGCTAGATGCTCTCTCTTTTGCTATGCCTATGCTACGATACCTACCACTTGCTTATCATGCCTCCATATTGCTAAGCTAAACCTCTAACCCACCTTGTCCTAGCAAATCGTTGTTTGGCTATGTTACCGCTTTGCTCAGCCCCTCTTATAGCGTTCCTAGTTGCAGGTGAAGATTGGAGTTGTTCCATGTTGGAACATGGTTATTTTGTTGGGATATCACAATATCTCTTATTTATATTAATGCATCAATATACTTGGTAAAGGGTGGAAGGCTCGGCCTTATGCCTGGTGTTTTGTTCCACTCTTGCCGCCCTAGTTTCCGTCATATCGGTGTTATGTTCCCGGATTTTGCGTTCCTTACACGGTTGGGTTATAATGGGAACCCCTTGACAGTTCGCCTTGAATAAAACTCCTCCAGCAAGGCCCAACATTGGTTTTACCATTTGCCACCTAGCCTTTTATTTCCCTTGGGTAGGCCTGCCCAAGGGTCATCTTTATTTAAACCCCCGGGCCAGTGCTCCTCTGAGTGTTGGTCCAACTTGTCAGCCGCCGGTGGCCACCAGGGGCAACTCTGGGCTGGCCTACTAGAAGTTTGGACAATCCGGTGTGCCCTGAGAACGAGATATGTGCAGCTCCTATCAGGATTTGTCGGCACATTCGGGTGGCTTTGCTGGTCTTATTTTACCATTGTCGAAATGTCTTGTAACTGGGATTCCGAGCCTGATCGGGTCTTCCTGGGAGAAGGAATATCCTTCTTTGACCATGAGAGCTTGTGATGGGCTAAGTTGGGACACGCCTGCAGGGATTTGAACTTTCGAAAGCCGTGCCCGCGGTTATGGGCAGATGGAAATTTGTTAATGTCCGATTGTAGAGAACTTGACACTTGACTTAATTAAAACGCATCAACCGCGTGTATAGCCGTGATGGTCTCTTTCCGGCGGAGTCCGGGAAGTGAACACGGTGTTGGAGTTATGCCCGACGTAAGTTGTCCTAGGATCACTTCTTGATCATAGTTTCTCGAACGTGCTTTGCCTTCTCTTCTCGCTTTCATTTGCGTATGTTAGCCACCATATATGCTAGTGCTTGCTGCAGCTCCACCTCACATACCTTTTTCCCTACCTATAAGCTTAAATAGTCTTGATCGCGAGGGTGTGAGATTGCTGAGTCCCCGTGACTCACAGATACTTCCAAAACCAGTTTGCAGGTGCTGACGATACCGTGCAGGTGACGCAACCGAGCTCAAGGAGGAGCTCGATGAAGACCGTGTTCGTTATGTTGTTTTCCGTTTTTCAGTTGATTAGTAGTGAAGCCCAGTTGGGACGATCGGGGATCTGTGTAGCATTTGGGGTAGTCTTCTTTTATTTTGGTTCCGTAGTCGGACCTTGATTGTATCTGGATGATTGTAATGCTTTATTCATGTATTGTGTGAAGTGGCGATTGTAAGCCAGCTATGTAACTCTTTCCCTTATGTATTACATGGGTTGTGTGAAAATTACCTCACTTGCGGCATTGCTTTCAATGCAGTTATGCATCTAAGTCGTGCTTCGACACGTGGGAGATATAGCCGCATCGAGGGCGTTACACTCTCCCACTCCCTCCGGTTTAACTCAGCTCCCATGCCCATGCCTGCGCAGGTCATCGACATGGCCAACTAGGAGCTCTCTTCCTTGGCCGCGAAGAGGATTCTCACACCGTCATCTTGCTCTGCACTAGATCCGGTCCCTTTCCAACAGCCATCGCCGGATTTGGTCTGCCGCACCTCCGGCAACCCATGTCGTCGCTAGATCGAACCATTGACAACATGCATGGGGTCGAGATATTTTTTAGTTTTTGAAATTAATAGTAGTAGCGCGGATCACAGACACGCGCTACAGATAGTTAGTAGTAGGGCGTGTGGAAATCCGCGCTACTACTACCAGTTAGCTGTAGCGCAGTAGTAGTAGCACGGGCACCCGCGCTACTATTGGATGTTTAAGCCGCGCTACTACAAGGCTTTTTCCTAGTAGTGCGACGACGCCCCGGTAGACCTGCAACATGAACATGGGGTTGAGGTCCTTCCACAGCAATGGGAGGCTAAGCTCGAGCTCTGGGAAGAGGAAGAGCAGCGCGAAGGAGGCGCATAAGTGCATGTCGTAGGTGTTCCACATGTGGTACTCCATCGCCTCTAGGTACACGAACTACCCCACGTTCTCCTCGCCGTCGCCAAGACACATAGATTTGTTTGTTGTCAGCTCCGTGCTATTCACCTGTCCATATGATGCCTCCAGCG
Source organism: Triticum urartu (assembly GCF_056163025.1). Lineage (NCBI taxonomy): Eukaryota > Viridiplantae > Streptophyta > Magnoliopsida > Poales > Poaceae > Triticum > Triticum urartu. The sequence continues at coordinate 665,977,262 of NC_141877.1, read as the reverse complement.
ATCAGATAGTAGAGTTCGTTGAACAATGCAACCGGGTACCTGAATACAAACATAACATCAATTGATTTAGGAGTATCCTTGACACTGCTGCTGCGGCGCGGCCTTGGGCAACAGTGCGGCGAGGTCTTGGGGAGGTGCGCGATGAGGTCCTTGACGCTGCTAGTGCCCTCGCGTCGAACACCCTGATCAACAGGAAATCGGCGATGAGAAGCCCGACGAGGCGTGTCCAACGTGCTCACTACCCGTGCCAGCTTGGGGGGGGGGGGGGGGGGGGGGGGGGGGCATAGCACGACGAAATGCATGAGCTAAAAGTAAGCTTTACTTAGGTCTGCCCAAAACTTAGTGAAATAAATTTTAGGTTGTACCCTCGCATCAGATGGAAAACGGCCTTTAACGATTCTAAGAGCATACTCTAGCACGGTTGTCATATTGGGCCAATCGATATAATAACATTGATTTTGGCTGAAAAAACCTTAGCTGAATGGGCATCCCATGCTTGACTGACATAATTTTTGAAGGCCGCTTCAAATTGAAACAAAATTAGACACACCTGCATGTGTAAATTATGCTGCCGATTTTGCAGCACACTTACATGCACTACAGGAAGAATTTTGTTTGCTGAGTACCGGAAATACTAGGTAAGGGCTAAAAAACACTCGGCAAAGGCTTCGCCGAGTGTAACACTCGGTGAAAGGTTCCTGGCATACCCCTGGCCGGCAAACCGAGATGTCGTGCCATTAGAGCATCTATAACCCTTCCCCTAAAACTTAACTCCTTGGACTACCCAAAAATTAACTGCTCAAAATTTGAGTTAATTTTTTTTGCTCCTAGCCACCCGCCTAAACTTAACTTTGTAAAAAAAAATTAGCTAATTCAATATTATTTTCCATATAAAAAACTCATGTTAAAACATGCATGTCTTCTAGGTTTCAAGAGTTAAGTCCAAGGAACTACATCTTTTGATGCAATAAAATGCCTCTTGGTGGTCGGAACCTTATCCCCTCCCTCATCGTCCCCGCATGCGACGGGGAGGGCACCAGAGGCACCTCTGCCGAAATTCCCCTCCTCCCTCGCTGTCGCCAGAGGGCAAGCCGGGCGAAGCCCAGTCGTCGCAGCTGGCGGCAGGGTTTTTTCGTCTCCACGCACGGGGGTGTCAGCGCCGGCCTTCGGTCTCGAGCCTGGACGGGGTACTGCTGTAGGGTGCGGGTGCGGGCGCTGTGTGACGGGCTTCATGCAGGTGGTGCTCGCCCAGGAGGTGACGGCGGTCTGCCATTCACGGCGTGGTCAGATTTGTCCTTGGTGGCGCGGGCTGTGGGCGGCCGCCCCTACCGTGGCTGTTGGCTGGCGGAGGTGGCGGTGCGATAGTGGGGGCTCGACCCTTCCTCTTCTCCTCAGGTATGCATTTGGTGTAGATGCAGCGACCGGTGGCGGATCCCTTTGGGCTGGTGGTGGTTGCTCTACGCGTCACGTAGTGGATGGCCGAGGTGGCAAGGGTGCTTCAAGGGGGAGAAAGGAGGCCTCCCATACTCGACCTTGCCGCGACCTGGAGGTGCCAAATTGGGCGTGAAGGTGATGGTGGCGTGGCGAACATCTTCATGTCTTGTTGTGCTACGTCTCGGAGGGGAAGAGTGTTTACCGAGGTGAAAACCCTCTCTGGTTCTGCCAGGCCGACGGGGGCGGCGCCTTTGGGAGTCGTCTTCTTCTTGAAGGCGTCATCGCGGTTTCTCTTTGCCATCGATGTTGCTCTGGGGGAAACCTTGATCCCTATATCCGGTTGTGGTGGCACTCCGGTATCGTGCCCTTCTTGAAGGCGCCGCCTTCGGATATACAGTTTGTCGTTTCACGGTTGAGGGCTCCTGAGACTTCAAGTGGTGCTCTTTCTTCCTGCATGTAGTTTGCTTGGAGTTCTAAGGGGTAGTGCAGGTGTTCATCAACACCGTTGTATCCTGCTTTGAGTGTGTGGTGTGGTCAAGTTGTACGGGTTGGATTTATGTTGTTCGTTGTTTCATATACAAAGTGGGGCATCAGCCTTTTTCGGAAGTCCGAGGAGCCCCTCTCTAGCTCTTAGTCTTAGCCCAACTAATCTCTGAATGTTAGCGATCATGTAGAAGTAGAATAATCTTTTTTACTCCCTCCGTAAACCAATGTAAAAATGTTTAGATCACACTATTTTAGTAATCTAAACACTCTTACATTAATTATATTTATTTACAGAAGGAGTACATGAAATAGAGTAGGATTCCATGTGCATCAGAGTCATCAGACACCCCTCAAAGAAAATCAGAGTCCACATACATATCCTGTGTATACACGTACCCGCAAAAAAAGACGTACGGAGCTGTATATCACCCGTGATACCCAAGGCATCTTTTTTCCGGACTTCCGTTACCAAAGCATTTCTGAACTTTAGTTTTTTTCGTATTTCCCATTGCCCACGGGCTTGTAATAAGGTGGCAGACGCTCTTGCGCTGTTTGGGTCGAAGATGGTTCATGAACCCCAGGCCGCATGGCCGGGTGATATTCCTACCTTTGCCCAGTCCCTAGTGGCCGACGACTTTGCTCGGCACCTTGGTTAATGGAATGAGAATTTCCAAGCTCAAAAAAAAAAACATATCGCCGCCTCAGCAACCACCAGACGCGTTTGTCTTCCCACGCCGCCACGATCGCGTCCCCTCCGACGGTCCGACCCTGCAACCTCGCGCCGCGCGATCGACACACACGACCGTCCCCGACCCCGATCGATGGACGCGAACGACGCCGACGGCCTGTGCTTCCCGTACGACCTCCTCCTCGGCATCCTCCGCCGCCTCCGAGGCCGCGCCCTCGCCAGGTCCCGGTGCGTCTGCCGCGCGTGGCGCGCCGTCGTCGACTCCCACGACCTGCTGCTCCCCCACGTCTTCCCGCGCAACTTCCCCGGAGTCTAGACCACCTACAGCGGATGCCCGTCCGACTGCGCCTTCTTCGCCCCGCCGGCCTCGCGCTCCTCGTGCCACCAGCTGCACGACGCCGACGAGCCCGGCTTCGGACGTCCTTTCATCTGGGGCGATCAGGCCATCGTGCAGCAGCACTGCAACGGCCTCCTCCTTCTCCGGGACCGGCAATATTTCAGTGATGTCAGGGATGTCTACGTTTGCAACCCGACGACGAGGCGGTGTGCCCGCCTGCCGCACCCACCGACGCCATGGCCGTGCGACGACGAGGGCATGTTCCTTGCCTTTGACCCGGCCGTGTCACGACATCACCAGGTGTTTCTCTTTCCCAGGGAAAAGCTGCCGCCTCAATGGCAAAGAGGCCGCGTCAAAATAAAACCTAGGAAGCCTTGGTGGACCGAGCTATTCACGGAAGGGAAACCAACTGAAAAGATAGGTCAACAGAAGAGAGACGTCAATGAACAAATTGATTCTCTCATGCCATTTGCTGAGGCGCCCAAGGAAAAGGTAGTGTGCATGCTAGTCTTCTCATCGATTACCGATTTGTGGGAGAGCCAAGAGTTCGTGCCGGGGCGCTGCGTACCATGGAATACCTACAGTGTGGAGACAACACAAGGTGATATCAGTATCGAAGATATGGAATTAGTGCCAACATGGTGGTCTGCCGAGTATTGGCGGGGGTCACTCTACGTGCACTGCCACATTGGTGTACTCATGATTATGCGGGTCACGGAGGGAAAGTATGACACAGTCCAGCTCCCGAGGGACCCCCCGGACTGCGATGTGAGAATGGGATACTATAATGGGACATTGCCCAAGAGGTCCATCTTAGCGAACAATGAGAGAGGGATATTCTATGTGGTGCTCAATGTGTTACAACTCCATGTGTGGGCACTGTCAGATTCGCTTGACAGCCAACTAGGGTGGACACTGGCACACAAGACGGACATGAATGCACAATATCATATGATAGATCAATGGGGATTTAAACCAGTATGTACATTTGAACCAGTATGTACATGGGAGGTGATCGAAAGCAAGGAAGAACTACTCAGCTTGCTTCAACATGAAAGTAGCGAGGAAAGTGATGAAGAATATGATGAGTTTATCGATGGAGAAGAGGATGCAGACGAGGAAGAAGAGGAGGATGGTGACAATGAACACGGGGAGGATGAGGAGGAGGAAGAAGAAAATGATGGAGAAGATGATGAGATTGTCGATGGAGTGGCATATCATCTTGGACATAAAAGCAGGGAGGAAAGTGATGAAGAAGATGATGAGATTATTGATGGAGAAGAGGATGAAGACGAGGAAGAAGAGGCGGAGGAAGACGATGAACAGGGGGAGGACGAGGAGGAAGAAGAAGAAAACGATAGTGATTGTGAGACAAGAGAACAGGCAAGCACTGATGGTTCTGAACACTCGTGGAACTCAGATGAACATAACTTTGTCGAGTTGGATGGGAGTGAAGTCAAAGACCAGGATCATTTTGTGTGGGAGTATGGGATCATTGGATTCCACCCACACAAGTACGCGCTCCTCCTCTGTGCCAACAATTTTGGGGTGGCTTATCATCTCGACACCTCAAGAATGCAATATTTAGGTCACATAATGCCCCGTCAACATATACAAGCTGCATGCATGCACAATGCTTTCCCTTACCGATCTTGCTACGTCGATGCACTCCCTGTTAGGAAAACCACCCATTAGAAATACTAGGGCTCGGTTTGACTCGCTTCATGTCCTTAACTAGTTTCCTTTTTTTTTTGAAAAGGAGGTTATCCCCCGGCCTCTGCATCGGAAAGATGCATGCAGCCACTTTATTAAAAATCCGAAAGAACAAAGTCTGGAGTGCAAGATAGTGCTCACAAAGCACAAAGAAAATAAAAATACAAGTATGAAAGCCGCATCCGGCTTAACGAGGATCCACTAAGGACCAATCCTATGCAGTGATCGCCATCTAAACCGGTTGAAGAAAACCCGAGCTACCATCTCCCATCGGTTGCACCCAGTAGCCAGCTGCTTCCTGGAGGCCGTAGGAGTGAGTAATGACCAAGTACGGATCCATGCCGTAGCCCGGAATACAACCTGCAAGAAATTAGTCATAGGTTTTCTGTTAAAAATTATATCATTCCTACAGTTCCATATAGCCCAAATAAGTGCACATATTCCAATCCGAATATTACGCGCGAGATGAACAGTCACTCCATCAAGCCACGTCCCAAACAACATCTCTATGCTATTAGGAGGTGAAATATTAAAGGCTATATGTACCGATCTCCAAAGTAACTTCGCAAGCGGGCAATCAAGAAAAAGGTGTTGTATTGTTTCATCATGATCACAATAGCAACACCTCGAGCTACCTACCCATCTCCGCGTGAGTAAGTTATCCTTGGTTAGGATCACTTGTTTGTGGACAAACCACATAAATATCTTAATTCGTAAGGGTACTTTAACTCGCCAAATATGGAGTGATCGCGGGATTGGGCCCGAGTTGATGAGATCTAAGTACATAGACTTGACGGTGAACAAACCATTATTCGTGAGCTTCCATCTAAAGGAATCCTCCTGATCGGAGAGGTGAACCTCCATTAGCCTCCTCACTAAGTGCAGCCAAGAGTTCCAGCGTCCCCAACTAGAGATCTCCTGAACTGGATATTCAAAGGTACTGTCTGCAGCACCGTTGCCACGTACTCTTCCTTACGTTGAGCAATGTGATACAGGGACGGATACTGGAGAACCAGTGGCCTATCACCTAACCACGTATCCTCCCAAAACCTAATTGTTCAGCCGTCCCCAACATTGAACTGCACCCTGTGGAAGAAAGTATCCTTCACTCGCATGAGCCCCTTCCAAAAGGGTGAATCATTAGGTCTGACAGTAACCTGGGCTAGAGTTTTGGAGTGTAAATACTTGTTGGGTAGGATCTGTGCCCACATTCCTTCGGAATGCAGCGATAACCGGTATAACCACTTACTCAACAAGCATTTATTTTTCACCTCGAGGTTTTCAATCCCAAGACCCCGCTGGTCCTTCGGTCGACAAATAATATCCCATCTTGTCAGGCGATATTTTGTCTTAACCTCATCTGATTGCGAAAAGAATCGAGATCGATAGAAGTCTAATCTCTTGCGTACCCCTTTGGGAACTTCAAAAAAAGACAAGAGGAACATTGACATGCTCGTGAGTACCGAATTAATTAATACTAGCCGTCCTCCATATGACATAAGCTTACCCTTCCAGCAGCTAAGTTTCTTCTCGAATCGATCCTCGATACATTTCCATTCTTTATTAGTCAATTTCCTATGATGTATTGGAATACCAAGATAACTAAAGGGTAGCGATCCCAATCCACAACCGAATAGTTGCTTGTATTCATCTGGGTACTCTTTGGCCCTTCCAAAATAGAAAAGCTCACTTTTGTGGAAATTGATTTTCAGCCCCGATAATTGCTCGAAGAGACATAGAATGAGTTTCATGTTACGAGCTTGAGCAAGGTCATGTTCCATAAATAATATCGTGTCATCCGCATATTGTAAGATGATCCGCATATTGTAAGATGGATACCCCCCGTCCACCAGATGGGGGACTAATCCACCAATCAGTCCCTTTTCCTTGGCCCGGCCTATGAGTACTGTCAACATGTCTGCCACAATATTAAACAGTATTGGGGACATTGGGTCGCCCTGCCTCGGGCCCTTATGCGTTTGGAAATAATGACCAATATCATCATTAACTTTTATTCCAACACTGCCTTTCTGGACAAAAGAATCCACCTGATTCGTCCAGGATTCATTGAAACCTTTCATATGCATAGCTTGCTATAGAAAAGGCCACTTGACCTTATTGTACGCCTTCTCAAAATCCACTTTGAATATCACTCCATCGAGTTTCTTCGAGTGGATTTCATGTAAGACAACTACCCCTTCTAGTATGTGTCTTCCAGGCATAAAGACAGTTTGACTTGGTTGCACCACCGAGTGTGCCACCCTTGTCAGCCGGTTGGTGGCCACTTTGGTAAAGATTTTGAAACTGACATTCAATAAGCATATGGGTCTGAATTGTTCAATGCGGATAGCCTCCTCCTTTTTAGGTAGAAGAGTGATCGTGCCAAAATTCAAATGGAATAGTTGAAGATGGCCATTGAAAAGATCATGAAACATAGGCATAAGATCATCCTTCACGATATGCCAACATTTCTTATAAAATTCTGCCGGGAACCCGTCTGGTCCCGGGGCCTTGTTTGGTTTCATTTGAGCTATCGCCTCGAACACCTCCTTCTCAGTAAAAGGAGCAGACAGGATATCATTCTCCTCTGACTGCAACTGAGGGATATCCACCCGTACACTCTCATCCAGAGTCATGGTGTTATCTTTCGGAGGACCAAACAACTGCTTGTAATAGTTGGAAATATACAGCTTCAAATTCTCATGTCCAACAACCGTTTCCTCATCCTGTTCTAGCTGAATGATTTTTTTCTCCTATGCTTGCCATTCGCAATCATATGAAAAAATTGTGTATTGTCATCCCCTTTTACCACCTTAAGAACTTTGGCACGCAATGCCCACTTCATCTCTTCTTCTCTAAGTAACGAACGTAATTTGGCTTCGGCTTCCGACTTGCAAGCTTGCTCAGTCGGGTCCAGCAAATTCGTTTCTGCCCGTATATCTAGTGTCCCAATTAATTGGAGCAGCCTCTCCTTCTCTTTTTTATAGATCCCACTCTCATTTTTAGCCCAACCCCTCAGGAATTGTCTAAGGTGTCTGATTTTGTTCTGCCAGCGTTCCACGCTAGATGTGCCATGCACTGGTTTAGCCCACTCTCTTGACACCATCTCGAGAAAATGCTCTTTTTCAAACCAACTTAATTCGAACGAGAAAATATTCTTATTACCAATATGCGTGGCGCTCCCTGAATCAACTAACAGGGGTGTGTGGTCTGAGATCACCCGTTCCATCGCATGCACCGACACCAAGGGGTACTTCTGCTCACATTCCACACTCGCCAAAACCCTATCGAGTTTCTCGTACGTAGGAGTAGGAAGAGAATTTGCCCAGGTAAATTGTCTTCCTGAGAGTTCAATCTCCCTCAGATTGAGACTCTCAATGATCATATTGAACATAAAAGACCACCGTCCATCAAAATGATCATTGTTCTTTTCTTCTTTCCTCCTAATGATATTAAAATCACCACCTACCAAAATTGGCAATCTTTCATCTCCACAAATCTGTACCGGATCTGCCAAGAACTCCGGCTTAAACTTAGGTCGAGCAGCCCCATATACTGCCACTAAGGCCCAACGGAACCCATCCAATTTGGACCTAACCCTAAACTTCACCGTATATTCTCCTCTTACTACATCTATAACCTCAAGGGTTTCACACTTCACTCCCAAGAGGATCCCACCGGATCTCCCTCTTGGTGGAAGACAGTGCCAATCAAAGGCCACTCCCGCTGTAAGTGAGCCCAAGTATTATGGCGTGAAGTTATCTCTACCTGTCTCTAGAAGAGCGATAAACTCTAGTTTATCCTCTAAAGTCGTTTCTGCAAGGAACCGTTGCTTAGCCAAGTCTGCCAGACCTCTGCTATTCCAAAAGATCCCTTTCATAAATCATCATGAAATTTTTTTCTTGAGTTTCACTCTCGCACTCCTACGGACCCGCTAGATAGATCTTCCTCTTCCAGGGTCGTTTAGGTTTATTCAATCCCGTCACGTCCGCATCAGGAGCCATTGCCTCCGGTGACACCCCCACCTTCGTAAACACCTCGCTTGACAGCGTAGTATCTACTTCTCCTGCCTCCTCATCGACCTCCGATGCAGGCATCATCTCATCACAGAAATTCATCAGTATGGGGACACTCAAGCTATGAATGTCAGCATCAGACACAGGTTTAACCGCCGCTAACTGTCGAATCAACTCCGAAGCTCTTTCAGCCTCGAGGTCTAAGATATCATTAACGGAATTAACAATTTCGATCCCATTTGCCCCGAGTGAGATTCCTATGTCATGTGCTCTACTCATAATCTCATGTTCAGAAAAGTGCAAAATAGAGCAATGCTTATTAACTGACATACCTGTCTGGGCCTCGACGTCCATAAGCTTGGCGGCTCTCATTGCGCGCCCAAGCTGAAAGTCGTCGGCGTCCGGTTGACCCTGGACCCTAGCACTAACACGCGTGCCAGATAGTGCCGGGTCCGGGTGACCGCCGAACGCGATCACCTCCTCGGTGGATCGCAAGCCCTGCATCGCCTCTGCAGGCACGTCCGCCATGGCGCTACCACGGGAGTGGGGAGTAGGTGACCTGGCGCCTCCAGGATCCCCCTCCTCCCCTCCCACAAGACCCAGGATCGGCCGGCGCGCATCTAACGGGGCCGGTGAAGATCGCACCCAAGGTGAACCCGCGGCCGAGTCCAGAGCCACCTGCCCTGAAACTGGCAATGCCAAAGGCCCCTCAGGCACCCCCTTATGATATGCAGGTACAAACAGGGACTCAGGACACGCCTGTGCCACAAGTCCATGCACGCGGGGCGGCTCGTCAGCAACCCGCTTTGGAGTGCAAGCAAAGGCCCCCGACACACCATCGTCCACCTGCTGATCCATCACTGGTACTGGCGCCACCATGTGTTCCTGCCCAGCTGTTGTCATGCACGTCGGAGTCGAAACACGCGCCACTCTTGGCAAGGCCGGTCCACACTGTGGCAACAAGGTACGAAGCTCTGTCGGAATGGGTGGCAAAGCAGCCTCATCACTATCGACACGGTCACTCCACAGCCGAGGTGGTGCGGAGTTCGGGGTCTCAAAGGACCCAAACCTCAGCGTCTGAACTGGTGTGGACGTAGCCGGCACTGAGCCCCTTTCCGTCACCTGTGGGACGGGACGGCTTGCGGCTGTATCTGAACCCTTACTTGGTCCATCGCCACCATTATTGTCCCTATTGCCAGTACCATCATCTTTATCGGACATGGCCACATCACCTCCATCTAGACCTGCTTCCTGAAACATCTCAGCGTCTTCTAGTTCAATATCTAAGTTGTAGATCATTCCTCCATATGTCCATGCAACCACATCAGGAATATGCTCGATTTATCAAACACTGACAAAAAGCCTGGCCGCTCCATTAGTCCGAGTAAACGGCATATCCACTTGCTCGGTCTTTCCGATCAAAGAACCAAGACTGCAAACCACCCTAGCATCACCAAGAGGCTTGGAGGGTGCCCCCGAAAAACGCACCCAGACTTGTGACATCGGTGTGCCTTTGGGTTCTGTTTGTTTCCAAGCATCAAATTCAAGAATACAATCAGTACCCAGCACTCGAGCTACACCAAACTTAAGCAATTTCTTCAACTCTTCCACTGACGGGAAATCCACCTTGTATAGATTATCATCAAGTCGAATAAGCTCCCAACGAGAATTCCCGGGAGCGAGCTCGTTCAGGCGCTGCATAACTCGTGCCTCAGATAGGTATCCCTTCGTTACCTTGACCAGCCATGTAGTTAAGTTGCGTGGTGAGTCCGGGACTACGGCCGGCGTGGGTGACTCAAAGAACATCAATTCCTCGCAACACACGCCATACATGGTCACCGTGGGTAGGGGAAGCATCAACAAAAGACACCCCCCCGAATCATGAGCAGGTTTTGCACATGTGTCACACAACTCCGTGGTACACTCAGCAATAAAATGCCCTTGCTCACCGCAACGATAACAGATCATCTTCTCATTCCTGCGCGCCCATTTAGCAGCCCGCTCACCATCTTTGTCCGAAAGTCCGTCCGAACCAGTCTCCCGACCCTTGGCCCATCCTGCGAGGGCAATGGGACCTTGGTAGAAGTCAGTGAACTAGTTTCCTGGTTGTGTAATTCCCTCAAGGACTACATTATTATGATGAATATATATATGCTGCTGATTGACTTGGTTATTTCCATGGATTAAGTTTTATTGTAAGCAGGACTGTCACTGGTAGAAAAAGAGCCTGTTGTCCCGGTTCGTAAGGGCCTTTTGTCCCGATTCCTGAACCGGGACTAAAGGGTCGGTACTAATGCCCTGTCCCTTTAGTCCCGGTTCAATCCAGAACCGAGATAGATGGGCCTCCACATGGCCTGTGCGTGGAGCCCAGGCAGGAGGACCTTTGGTCCCGGTTGGTGGCACCAACCGGGACCAATAGGCATCCACGCGTCAGCATTTCTGTGGCTGGGGTTTTTGTTTTTTTAAGGGGGGGGGGGGTTGGGGGGTTTTGGGGGGTTAATTTAGGTGTTTCATATATTGTGTTAGCTAGCTATAATTAATAGAGAGATGTGTCCTCTCTTATGTCCGTGCTTGGTCGACGCTACGTACTATACATACGTATAGAGAGGACTAGACACGCTAGCTAGCTAGTAAGCAAACGAAGGAAACAGAAGATCGTCATGAACATATATGCATACAGAGAGAAGTGATATCGACCACCTCTCCTTCTCCGAGAGATTGGTCGAACAACAAGTTCTCGTATATCTATCCGACACTACCGGCTACATATATACAATAATTATCTCTTACAAATATAATCATACGGACTCATGGTCCACATAGTATTCTCCGTCTTCAGCGATCACGTGGTCAAGAAAGAATGCCGCCAATTCCTCTTGAATTGCTCGCATGCGAGCTGGTGCTAGGAGTTCATCCCGCTTCCGAAACATCTAATTTGAAGAAGGGGGTCAATACATATATATATGAATGAATGAAACTCAACACAAATGATGGTAATAAAATAAAATTGTGAATGTTCTTATTTACGTACTTCATATTGTTCGTCAGTGTAGCCCCGCTCACAGGTCATGTGGCGGATGGACTCGCAAACGTAGTATCCACAGAAATCATTCCCTTGTTCCTGCCACAACCACTTTACAAGAAATAGAGGTCAATCAAACTGATAAGCAAGAATGACAAATGGTATTGATGAAACTAGCACTTGAATCAATAGGAGATGCGAGGAACATGCTACTATAGTACTTACTTTCGGGTGTCTAAATTGCAGCTTCTTCGGGAGTCCTGGAGCTTTTTTGGTGAATTTTTTCCAAACCCTGCCAGACAAAGAAAACAATTACTTGATATATCAGGAAATGAACAAAGTTGCTGATATGGTGGATAATGATCGATTTAACTTACTTCTCGAGCATTTGAGTCATGTCCGCATAGTCCTGGAGATCTTTTCGTCTTGAGTCTAAGACGGTTACTAGTCCCTGCTCAAGCTTAATCTCTAGGAGAATATAGTGGAAACTGCACACGCATGCATAACTCATCAATTACATTACTATAACCTTGACTAATATATAAGGGAAACCGAATACGCACAAGACAGTAACACTCACTTGAAGTTGTAAGGAAAGAGTATTATATCTTTGTTTTCATTTATTACCAACGATCGTAGCAAGTTGGCCTCGGTATCTGCGGCATGAAATTTAACCTGAGTTGCATCTATGAGATATGTGTTAATGAACCCAATATCACCGACTTGTCTTTTCTTCAATTCAGCGATCTTCAATCTGCATAATATAGTGAGGATGATTATAAATACATGCAATGAAAGAGCTGAGCTATATAGAGAGACTTAATGACAGAAGTAGTACTACTTACAGACAGTAGTAGGTGACCGTTGTTTTATCGAGGGCCAATTGATCGAAAAACTGAAAGAACTCCTCAAATGGAACAGGCAACAGTTCAATTCCAATGAGGTCATGCTCCTTTTTAACTCTCACATACAAAGTACTCCTCCCCCCAGACTCTCTGCAAATTTTCAAGTACCAATCATGCAATCTTCGCATCATCGTTGATAGAGATCTTTCATCTTTGATGAGAGGCTTCCCGTACTCGTATCTTTGTATCTGCACCTCTATGAAATCATAATGTACATCGTCGGGCAGGTAATCGCCAAGATTGCTATAACCGGGCACCATCCTCGGATCATTAGCGACGATGTCGCTAGGCACCTTGAGCAGGGGGCACGATTGCTTCGCTTGTTCGCCGAGCTGGGCAATTTGTTTCCCAGCTCGTCGTTCTTTCAGCCTTTGATCAATGACAGTACTTCCCGACCGCTCCGCTTCGGCAAATTCCTTTCCAATAATGCGCTCATAGTTTCCTTTCGGCGGAGACTTGGATGGTTTTGTCAGGGCAGCCAGAGTGCGCTTAGCTTTCACTGGATCTACCTTCTCCTCCGGAGGTGGATGTTTCTTTGCTTTCACCCCTTCAAAGTAGTTCCTCACTTCTTCTCGTGCGATCTCGGCGTTCTCCTCCGGGGTCCTCTCGTATGGTAACCTCTCTGGAGTCTTCAGAGAATGACCAAATCTGTATTTCCTCCCGCCTCTGGCTGTACCGCTAGATGCCGGCAGAGCAGACAGAGCGGTTGTCTTCTTTACTTGCTTACGAGGCGGAGGAGAAGGACTACGACGCGCCGGAGCAGCCGAACCGGCGGCAGGTCTCTTCCGTCCTTGCTGACGAGGCAGAGAAGGAGGAGGCTGGCTGCTCGGGCGCGTTGGCGCAGGCGGAGAAGGAGGCGGAGTGCCGCCACGCGCCGGAGAAGGAGCCGGTCCAGTGCCCTGATCGTCACTCGCCGGAGGAGGGGGCGGTGGAGGAGGCGGAGTGCCCTGACTCGCCGGAGAAGGAGGCGGTGGAGGAGGCGGAGTGCCCTGACTTGCCGAAGGAGGAGGAGGAGGCGGAGGCGTCCAGTTCGGAAGGTTGATCAGCTCCTTCCGCCATAGGCATGGAGTCTTCAGAGCAGAACCCAGCCTAGTCTCCCCTTCACCGGTAGGGTGGTCAAGCTGGAGGTCCTCAAATCCCTCCGTTATTTCATCCACCATCACCCTAGCATATCCTTCTGGAATCGGCCGACAGTGAAAAGTTGCGCTGGGTTCAGTAGGATAAACAGAGCCAACAGCCGCCTTGACCTTCAAATTCATCCATTGCGTCATAAGGTGGCAATTTTGAGACTCCATGATAGCATCCACGGGATAGCTGGCAGGAGCCGTCAAGGCATGCTCTGGCTGAACCAGCTCAGTGGAAGCCACGCTGCTTCTCCGCTGAGATGGCGGGGTAGCTTCGGGGGAAGCTTCGGCAGTACGTTTGCTGCGATTTGCTTCTCGTTCCTCTATCGCTTGTACCCTTGCTTGCAGCGCTTGCATTTGGGTCTGCTGCAATTTTTCCTCCTCTCCTGGGATTTGTAACCGCCTGCGTCCGGAAACCCAACCTTCCATGGAATGGAGCCTGGCGTGCCTCGTGTCCGTCCAGGGTGCTCAGGATTCCCGAGGGCCATTGTGAGCTCGTCGTTCTCTTTTTCTGGAAAGAACGTCCCTTACTGCGCTGCTTCGATATACTGCTGAAGCTTCCTGACCGGTATGTCCATTTGATCGTTCTTCCAAATGCACTTCCCTGTTACAGGGTCCAAGGTTCCGCCAACCCCGAAGAACCAAGTCCGGCAACGGTCTGGCCAGTTAATTGTCTCTGGTTCGATCCCTTTATCAACCAGATCATTCTCAGTCTTGGCCCACTTAGGCCGGGCTACGAGGTAGCCACCTGACCCCGTGCGATGGTGATGCTTCTTCTTCGCAGCATTTTGCTTGTTTGTCGCCGACATCTTCTTACTCTTTTCCAATGTCTTGTGGGCCACAAATGCGGGCCAGTGATCTCTGATCTTTTCATATCTGCCCTTGAATTCTGGTGTCTCTTTATTTTCGACAAACTTATTCAGCTCTTTCTTCCACCTCCTGAATAGTTTTGCCATCCTCTTAAGAGCAAAAGACTTGATTAATTGCTCTTTAACTGGCTTCTCTGGATCATCCTCTGGCGGTAGGGTGAAATTTGACTTCAGCTCAGTCCAAAGATCATTTTTTTGCATATCATTGACATAAGACACCTCAGGGTCTTCTGTAGCCGGCTTTAACCATTGCTGGATGCTGATCGGGATCTTGTCCCTAACCAAAACCCCGCACTAAGCAACAAATGTGCTCTTTGTCCGGAGGGGTTCAATCGGTTGGCCGTCGGGCGCGATTGCTATGATCTCAAACTTTTCATCCGAGCTCAACTTTTTCTTCGGGCCTCATCTCTTTACCGAAGTTGTGCTCGATCCGGAGGGCTAGAAAAAAGAACAAAGACTTAATTAATATGTGTACATACCAAAATAATGAATGCATCAATTAGCTAGTCAGGAGAAGCTTAACTAATATATATACCTGGCCGGACTCGGTTCGGTCACCGGAGACGTCATCACGGTCTCCTTGCACCGGCATTAGGTCACCGGAGCCATCATAATCATAGCCAGCTGCTTCCAGACCATCGGTGTCGTTGAGAAACAACGAGCAGACGGCATCACTTCCTCGTGCGATTATGTCCCCCAACAACTCTTCTTGTACTTCATCTCGGGCGGTGTCCATAGTTTCTACAAATATTGACAACATGGCAATTATTATTCAAACATGACAGATGGATATATTATTCAAATATTGACAACAAATATTGACGCTGCTTCTCTAGGGTTTGGGGTGGCCTCGACGCTGCTTCTCTAGGGTTTGGGGTGGCCTCGACAACGCTTCAAGGATAAAAAAGAAGAGGAAGAAGAAAAAAAAGAGGAGAAGAAAGAATAGAGGAGTTCTTACTCCTCTATTCTTTCTTCTCCTCTTTTTTTCTTCTTCTTCCTCTTTTTTTATCAGGAACGAGGGTCGTCGAGGGTCACCGAGCGGTAGAGGAAACCCTAAATAGAAAGTATCGTGGGTGTGAGATACATATAGCCGTCGGTGTCGGACACTACATCCACATCCCACAAGTGACGTGGGTGTGAGAACTCCTCTATTCTTTCTTCTCCTCTTTTTTTCTTCTTCCTCTTCTTTTTTTATCCTCTTCTTCCTCTCATGTTCGACGACCCTCGACCCCTCGGCGACCCTAGACCCCCTCTCGACCCCCTCATGTCGAAGTTATCGGGTAGGGGGTATATCGACAACGACATACCCGATACATACATACATACATATCACATGCATCCATACATATATGAACAAAATTAATATCTACTAATTAACAACCTAAATAAAAAAACTAATACATATAGGAAGAAGAAGAAAAAAGAAGAGAAGAAAGAATAGAGGAGAAGACTTCCTCTTCTTCCTCTCCTCTTCTTCTCCCTCTTCTTCCCCTTCTTCCTCGCCTCTCTCATGAATGTCCGACGTTCTCGACCCTTGACCCCCTAAACTAGTTCTCAACCCTCGAGCCCCTAAACTAGTTCTCGATCCCCCCCTCATGTCGAAGTTACCAGGGAGGGGGTATATCGACCTCCCCTCATGTCGAAGTTATCGGGGAGGGTTATATCGACCCCTCTCCTGTCGAAGTTAACGGGGAGGGGGTATATCGACAATGACATGCATACATGGAAAAAAATGCTATCCATCTATACATACATAGCCACATACATATATACATGGAAATAATGCTATTAAAAAAGAAAAAAAAGAGGAGAAGAAGAAAGGAATAGAGGAGAAGATCGAAGAAAAAAATAAGAAAAAAAGAGGAGAAGAAGAAAGGAATAGAGGAGAAGAAGAAAAAATAGAAAAATTTCTTCTTCTCCTCTATTCCTTTCTTCTTCTCCTCTTCTTTTTCTTCTTTTTTCCTCTTCTTATTTATTTCTTCTCTTCTTCCTCTCCTCTTCTTTCTTTCTTCCTCTTCTTATTTTCTTCTTTCATATCCTTCTTTTTCTTCTAAATTTTAGCATATTCTAAATTTTCTTCTAACTTTCTATATATGAACAAAAAACTTTCTATATACATATGAACAAGATTTCTATGAACAAAATTTTCTTCTTTCTTCCTCTTCTTTCTATGAACCAGAAAAATTACATATATGGAAAAAGATTAATACACATATAAACAAAAAAATACATATATGAACAAAAACATGCTCTGAACAATTTTTTATACATTTTGAACATATACATACACATAGCCACATACATACACATATACATTATATATATATGAACAAAAAAATTAAACTAATAAAAATGAAGGGCGCGCAGGGGCGGCGGCACGGCAGGGCAGGGGAGGCGCGCGGCGGGGCGGCGTGCGGCGGCAGCGAAGGGCAGGGGCGGCGCGCGGCGGCCGCGCAGGGCAGGGCGGCGCAGGGCGGCAGCGCGCGAAGGGCAGGGGCGGCGGCGACGGCGGCCAGTACAAGAGGAGGATCAGGGAAACGGGCGGCGCTCACAGCGAGGTGGCGTCAGCGACGAGGAAGGCTCGGGGACGGCGGACGGTGAAGGCGCGCTCGGGGGCGAGGGCAGGGGCGCGCGGGCTCGGGGCAGCCTTGCGGTGTCGATGAGCTCGGCGTCGTCGGGCGGGCCGGGGGGCAACTGGCGATGAGTTCGTCAAATTTTCCTAAGTCCTGCTTATATACACAAAGTATTGGTCCCGGTTTGTGGCATCAACGGCGACCAATGCCCCTTTTAGTCCCGGTTGGTGCCACCAACCGGGACCAAATGCCAATTTTCAGCAGCCCAAAGGGCGGGAAGCGGTGGCCTTTGGTCCCGGTTAGTAGCACCAACCGGGACTAAAGGGGGGCATTGGTCATGGTTCGTGGGACTAAAGGGGGGCATTGGTCACGGTTCGTGGCACCAACCGTGACCAATGCCCCCTATAGTCCCGGTTGGTGCCACCAACCGGGACCAAAGGCCTTGTGCTGCGGCGACGTCGAAAGTTTAGTCCCACCTCGCTAGTTGAGAGGGGTGCGCAGTGGTTTATAAGCCCCACTGCCGCACCCCTCTCGAGCTTCTCTTCATTGCAGACTTACGGGCCTAATTGTCACTCCTATGCCTGTGGGCCTACTGGGCCTCCTGCGGGCCTGAATCCTGGCCCTTGGATGGGTTTCTAGTCGTATTCAGGCCGTGGGGGCCCAGTAGGTGGCATTTTTTTTTGTTGCTTTATTTATTTTATTTTCTTTTGTTTTTTGCTTTATTTTTTAATTCTTTATGCTTTTAGTTTTAGAAAAATTATAAACTTTTTGTTAATGCCATTAGTTTTCAAATTTGAAAACACTTTTTTTGTTTTTTTGTTTTCTTTGTTGCTTTATTTTATTTTATTTCTACTTACAACAAAATACTTATTGTTGCTATTTTTTCTAGTTTTTTTGTTTTGTTTTCTGCATTATTTATTTTCTTTCGTTTTTTGCTTTATTTTTTTATTCTTTTTTGCTTTTAGTTTTAGAAAAATTATAAACTTTCTGTTAGTGCCATTAGTTTTCAAATTTGAAAACACTTTTTTAGTTTTTTTGTTTTCTTTGTTGCTTTATTTATTTTATTTTGTGATTAACTTTACTATAAAAATAGTTTTTTCCTGTTTTTTTGATTTGTTTTTTGCATTATTTATTTTCTTTTGTTTTTTGCTTTAATTTTTAATTCTGTTTGCTTTTAGGTTAGCAAAATTATAAACTTTCTGTTAGTGCCATTAGTTTTAGAAAAATTATAAACTTTCTGTTAGTGCCATTAGTTTTCAAATCTGAATAGTTAAAATTTGAATTCTTTGAAATTTGTGTGAATCACAAGTTTGTGATTAACTTACTAAAAAATGAGAATAGATGCGCTTATAGAGAAAATTCAACCTAAATTCATAGTAAATTTCTATGAATTTCAGAGAAATTCACTATGAATTTAGGTTAAACTTTTCTCTATTAGGGCATCTATTTTCACTTTGAGAGGAGCTCAACAAGGCAGAGAGGGAAGGGCTTATAAACCGGTGTGAGCCCCCTTCGGTTGGCGAGGTGGGACTAAACTCTGCCCGCAACGAGGACCAACTCTTTAGTCCCGATTTGTGGCACAAACCGGGACTAATGGTCATGGGCCAGGGGCGAGGAGCAAAATTATAAACTTTCTGTTAGTGTCATTAGTTTTAGAAAAATTATAAACTTTCTGTTAGTGCCATTAGTTTTCAAATTTGAATAGTTAAAATTTGAATTCTTTGAAATTTGTTTGAATCACAAGTTTGTGATTAACTTTACTTTTTCCAGTTTTTTTTGTTTTTTGCATTATTTATTTTCTTTTGTTTTTTGCATTTTTAATTCTTTTTGCTTTTAGGTCAGAAAAATTATAAACTTTCTGTTAGTGCCATCAGTTTTAGAAAAAATTAAAAACTTTCTATTAGTGCCATTAGTTTTCAAATTTGAATAGTTAAAATTTGAATAATGGTATTACGAGGGCCGAACCATAAGACATTAAAGCATTTCAAATGAACTATGAAAAAGTTGAAAGTTGGCATGGTATCATAATTTCACCCACATAGCATGTGCATGTACAAAACGGACAATGGTAGCATGTTCGTGTGTTACAAAGTTGGCATGGTATCATCATAATAGTTGCGGGAGAAAGTCTTCACTTTTTCTTCGCTTGTGTCATTAGCTTATTGCGCCGTAACCATGGATAATCTTCATCGTTTATCAGGATGCTTGGGTCAGTCTTGACATTGAAGGGAGGAATTTCATGAAACTTTTCATAATCTTGAGACATGTCTGTCTTGCCGTCCACTCCCAGGATGTCCCTTTTTCCTGAAAGAACTATGTGGCGCTTTGGCTCATCGTATGATGTATTCGCTTCCTTATCTTTTCTTTTTCTCGGTTTGGTAGACATGTCCTTCACATAGATAACCTGTGCCACATCATTGGCTAGGACGAACGGTTCGTCAGTGTACCCAAGATTTTTCAGATCCACTGTTGTCATTCCATACTGTGGGTCTACCTGTACCCCGCCGCCTAACAGACTGACCCATTTGCACTTAAACAAAGGGACCTTAAAATCAGGTCCGCGGTCAAGTTCCCATATGTCCACTATGTAACCATAATATGTCTCCTTTCCGCTCTCGGTTGCTGCATCAAAGCGGACACCGCTGTTTTGGTTGGTGCTCTTTTGATTTTGGGCGATCGTGTAAAATGTATTCCCATTTATCTCGTATCCTTTGTAAGTCAATACAGTCAAAGATGGTCCCCTGGACAATAAGTACAACTCATCACAAACAGTGTTGTCACCTCTGAGACGTGTTTCCAACCAACCGCTGAAAGTCCTGATGTGTTCACATGTAATCCAGTCGTCGCACTGCTCCGGGTGTTTGGAGCGCAGACTGTTCTTGTGTTCATCGACATACGGGGTCACCAAGGTAGAGTTCTGTAGAACTGTGTAGTGTGCTTGAGACCAAGAATATCCGTCCCTGCATATTATTGAGTCTCTTCCAAGAGTGCCTTTTCCAGTCAGTCTCCCCTCATACCGCGATTTAGGGAGACCTATCTTCTTAAGGCCAGGAATGAAGTCAACACAAAACCCGATAACATCCTCTGTTTGATGGCCCATGGAGATGCTTCCTTCTGGCCTAGCGCGGTTACGGACATATTTCTTTAGGACTCCCATGAACCTCTCAAAGGGGAACATATTGTGTAGAAATACGGGCCCTAGGATGACAATCTCGTCGACTAGATGAACTAGGACGTGCGTCATGATATTGAAGAAGGATGGTGGGAACACCAGCTCGAAACTGACAAGACATTGCGCCACATCACTCCTTAGCCTTGGTACGATTTCTGCATCGATCACCTTCTGAGAGATTGCATTGAGGAATGCACATAGCTTCACAATGGCTAATCGGACGTTTTCCGGTAGAAGCCCCATCAATGCAACCGGAAGCGGTTGCGTCATAATCACGTGGCAGTCATGAGACTTTAGGTTCTGAAACTTTTTCTCTGGCATATTTATTATTCCCTTTATATTCGACGAGAAGCCAGTCGTGACCTTCATACTGAGCAGGCATTCAAAGAAGATTTCTTCTCTTCTTTCGTAAGAGCGTAGCTGGCAGGACCTTTATACTGCTTCGGAGGCATGCCGTCTTTTTCGTGCAAACGTTGCAGGTCCTCCCGTGCCTCAGGTGTATCTTTTGTCTTCCCATACACGCCCAAGAAGCCTAGCAGGTTCACACAAAGGTTCTTCGTCACATGCATCACGTCGATTGAAGAGCGGACCTCTAGGTATTTCCAGTAGGGTAGGTCCCAAAATATAGATTTCTTCTTCCACATGGGTGCGTGTCCCTCAGCGTCATTCGGAACAGCTAGTCCACCGGGACCCTTTCCAAAGATTACGTAGTGTAAATCATTGACCATAGCAAGCACGTGATCACCGGTGCGCATGGCGGGCTTCTTCCGGTGATCTGCCTCGCCTTTGAAATGCTTGCCTTTCTTTCGACATTGATGGTTGGTCGGAAGAAATCGACGATGGCACAGGTACACATTCTTCCTGCATTTGTCCAGGTATATACTTTCAGTGTCATCTAAACAGTGCGTGCATGCGTGGTATCCTTTGTTTGTCTGTCCTGAAAGGTTACTGAGAGCGGGCCAATCGTTGATGGTCATGAACAGCAACGCCTTAAGGTTAAATTCCTCCTGTCTGTGCTCATCCCACATACGTACACCGTTTCCATTCCATAGCTGTAAAAGTTCTTCAACTAATGGCCTTAGGTACACATCAATGTCGTTGCCGGGTTGTTTGGGCCTTGGATGAGAAGTGGCATCATAATGAACTTCCGCTTCATGCACATCCAAGGAGGAAGGTTATACATACATAGAGTCACGGGCCAGGTGCTGTGGTTGCTGCTCTGCTCCCCGAAAGGATTAATGCCATCCGCGCTTAAAGCAAACCATACATTCCTTGGGTCCTTTGCAAACTCATCCCAGTACTTTCTCTCGATTTTTCTCCACTGCGACCCGTCAGCGGGTGCTCTCAACTTCCCATCTTTCTTTCGGTTCTCACTGTGCCATCGCATCAACTTGGCATGCTCTTCATTTTTGAACAGACGTTTCAACCGTGGTATTATAGGAGCATACCACATCACCTTCGCAGGAACCCTCTTCCCGGGGGGCTCGCCGTCAACATCACTAGGGTCATCTCGTCTGATCTTATACCGCAATGCACCGCATACCAGGCATGCGTTCAGATCCTTGTATGCACCGCGGTAGAGGATGCAGTCATTAGGGCATGCATGTATCTTCTCCACCTCCAATCTTAGAGGGCATACGACCTTCTTTGTTGCGTATGTACTGTTGGGCAATTTGTTATCCTTTGGAAGCTTCTTCTTCAATATTTTCAGTAGCTTCCCAAATCCTTTGTCAGCCACAGCATTTTCTACCTTCCACTGCAGCAATTCCAGTACAGTATCGAGCTTTGTGTTGCCATCTTCGCAATTGGGGTACAACCCTTTTTTGTGATCCTCTAACATGCGATCGAACTTCAGCTTCTCCTTTTGACTTTTGCATTGCGTCCTTGCATCGACAATGACCCGGCGGAGATCATCATCATCGGGCACATCGTCTGGTTCCTCTTGATCTTCAGCAGCTTCACCCGTTGCAGCATCATTGGGCACATCGTCTGGTTCCTCTTGATCTTCACCAGCTCCCCCCGTTGCAGCATCACCGTATTCAGGGGGCACATAGTTGTCATCGTACTCTTCTTCTTCATCGTCTTCCATCATAACCCCTATTTCTCCGTGCCTCGTCCAAACATTATAGTGTGGCATGAAACCCTTGTAAAGCAGGTGGGAGTGAAGGATTTTCCGGTTAGAGTAAGACCTCGTATTCCCACATTCAGTGCATGGACAACACATAAAACCATTCTGCTTCTTTGCCTCAGCCGCATCGAGAAACTCATGCACGCCCTTAATGTACTCGCAAGTGTGTCTGTCACCATACATCCATTGCCGGTTCATCTGCGTGCATTATATATAATTAAGTGTCCAAATTAATAGAAGTTCATCATCACATTAAAACCAAAGTGCATACATAGTTCTCATCTAACAACATATAGCTCTCCAGAGCATCTAATTAATTAAACCATACATTGAAACTATGTAAAACATTTCAATGCGAAAACAAATGCGATCATAATCGCAAACAAGGTAACAATTGATCCAACGGCATAATGATACCAAGCCTCGGTATGAATGGCATATTTTCTAATCTTTCTAATCTTCAAGCGCATTGCATCCATCTTGATCTTGTGATCATCGACGACATCCGCAACATGCAACTCCAATATCATCTTCTCCTCCTTAATTTTTTTTATTTTTTCCTTCAACAAATTGTTTTCTTCTTCAACTAAATTTAACCTCTCGACAATAGGGTCGGTTGGCATTTCCGATTCACATACATCCTACATAAATAAAATCTATGTCACGTTGGTCGGCATAATTTTCATAAACAATAAATGAACCAATAGTTATAAAGATAATATATATACCACATCTGAATCATAGACAGGACGAGGGCCGACGGGGGCGGATACCAAAACCATCGCACTATATAAGATGCAATAATAAAAGTAAGAAAAGAATACAAGTATCTATGTGAACATACAAGTAAGAATATTTTTCCTTTCAGAAAGAAGATAAGAACAAGAGGCTCACCACGGTGGTGCCGGCGATGAGCTCGGCGCGGGTGATCGACGGCGGTGAAGACGGGGACGGGGCGTGACTGACCGCTAAACCTAGACAAATATTATGGAAAATGGAGCTTGGAGGTCGAGCTTGGAGAGGAGAAAGCTTGAGTAGTGTGGCTCGGGCATTCCATCGAACACCTTGTGTGCATAGGAGGTGAGCTAGAGCACCACCAAGCCCTCTTCCCCTGGGCCAGAAAAAAACAAAGCAGTGTGCTCTGCTCTTACGCGAGGGGGTATATATAGACTAAAGGGGAGCCTTTGGTCCCGGTTCAAGCCACCAACCGGGACCAATGGTGGTGGGCCAGGAGCGAGGCCCATTGGTCCCGGTTCGTCCCACCAACCAGGACCAAAAGGTCCAGATGAACCGGGACCAATGGCCCACGTGGCCCGGCCGGCCCCCTGGGCTCACGAACCGGGACCAATGCCCCCATTGGTCCCGGTTCTGGACTGAACCGGGACTACTGGACCAAAGCCCTGTTTTCTACTAGTGTGAACTCCTCTACTTGATATGCATCTCATTCATTGGAAAATCTCATTGGTCATGCATGATTGCCGCTGCCCCATGCCATGATTATCTGTTTCTTATTGTGTACCAAGTGGGTATTGACTACATCAGTTTTCATCGTATACATTTATATGGTTAAATGAAGCTTTAGTTGATCAACAAGTGTGTGCCTGAAACCCAAACCTGTACTCCCTCTGTAAAGAAACTAGATCATTAATGGCGCGCGTTGCTGCGCCCGTATATTTTGACAATAAATCGGTAGGTATTTCTAAAAATAAATAGGCATACATCAGAACAATGAAACATCAAGGTAATATAAATAGCATGATGTAATAGTTGTTACATCTCAGGAACAATGCAACAGGGTAAAAAGGCCTTCTTGGACTCAATTTTGATCTAGTACATGAATTTATTCATAAAACTGTGCAATTTTGAAAGCTTTGAAATCTAACCTACAAGAGAATCATTCTATAAGAAAATCAAACCTGGATTTATGCATGAAGCTGAACAATGTTGGAAGTGCTAACATATAATAAAATTATTCTTCGAGAAAAGCAAACCTGAATTTATGCATGAAAATGAACAATGTTGAAAGCTTCAGATCTAGTTTTTGTACAAAACAATAACTCGGATAGAAACCTTGATACAAGCAGACACGTTCACAACACCACATCCGTCCACAAAGCTGAAATATACCAACTGGTTGATGCTTTATCTGTCGTCCTTTTGTAATTTTCTCTTCATGGAAGATGTGTACCCGTCTGCATCTCTAAAGAAAACCTTGAATATTTGAGAGATCAAGTAAAGAAATGTATGGATATATAATTCAAACATCGTGCACATAAACCATTCAGTTATGCATATATATATATATATATATATATATATATATATATATATATATATATATATAATTCAAACATCGTGCACATAAACCATTCAGTTACTATTCATCACCCAGGGTGCAGAATAAGTTATTCTTCACCCGAGGTAATCTTACGATCATTTCATAATTAAATTACGTTTCGAATTCAAATAGTTACATTCGTATTGATTCACTACGTAAAATTTGACATAAGAAAAATAAAAATATAGGTCATAAGACAAGAAAGTTTACAGTTTATGTGTATTTTAGACTATGTTTTTACGTTTGTAATTTTACATAACATAAAATATTTTTTACGGCGATTATATATTTTCTTACGGTCCCTTTTCACGTCGGAAATAAGACAAAACTTACGGAACGTAAAATTACGGTGCATTGATGGTAAAATAGAGAGGGGTGAAGAATAACTATTCCTCACCTAATATATAAAGAGGATAACATGATTTGTTGGCATCCCGGTGAGAGACTAATATTCGATGTAGAGATAGCTTGTAACAATAAAGTGACCCATAGGGTACGCCATAGGGGAACAATCAAAAGCTGACATTTGAGGAGATTGTATTTGTACTACTACATGCACGCATTGGCGAAATGCAGAACTGGATCATAGCATCACGAGACATAAGTAGACAATTCCAAGCTACAAAAGCATTAATAAAATCCCACATAGGATTGAAGTAGCATATATATGCATGTTTATTTCTACGATGAAGCAGTTATAATCAACTGAAACTTTTTGCCTAACTATTAAACATGTTCACATATATTACCGATATAATATAGGAAAACGCTAGATTACAGGAGTGCAGCTTAACATTTTTCAAAATTCGCCAAACTGTGGACATCGGTAATATATGGAGTATACCAATTCATTGGAGATCTAAGATAAAGTAGGCGGTGTGGGTGAATGCAGACATCAAGATGGCACCCTCTGAAATGATGAATAGGACAGTGCACGGTGTGCCACAATGCCCTGCTCCAGATAAACTTCAACCCACTGCTTCCATTCACAAAACACCTTTTTTTTGTTGATGACAAGGTCTGCAGCTTTCATTTTCAGAATAGTTAATTTACCACATGAAATTAATCCATACAGCCAAGCAAGATTAGCTAAAGAGCTTGATTGTGTCCTATATTCTGCATAAGGTCGTTGTATTAGCTCCCCTGCAATCTTAGAGATGGTCTGACTAACCCCATGCGGAATAAGCATGTCAAATATAAATAATCAATCAGCAAAGAAAAAAGTGACCAAATCTACAACTGTATATGTCTCCATTACTTCAGAAGAAAGCAATTCAGCTCAAGGAGTCTTAGGTTCATTGGTAACAAAACTTTCAGATAGGAGTATATGTGCTCTCCTATATAAATGTTTGAGGATTGTCTGGCAGAACTGACTATAATTGTATGATTGGCCAAATTAGCTAGTAACAGTAATTAAACTATACTCTGGCTAGTAAGTAGTATTACATCCTCGGCGTTATCCCAAATAATACTGCATGTGAATCTCTTTAAAAAACTGGTAATAACAATGCTATGCCATTGTTTAGACATTTCAATGGCAATAGTTGAGATAGGTCTAAAACAACTACTGATGTAATGATTATGTAGTTTACCTATCAGATAAGAACAATTCTACTGTCTCGGTGGACTACATCTTGGGACCCTGCAAATCATTTAGCCATGTTAAGTTGTTAACTGTACCCATTTATGAAAAGCTAAGTTTAGGCCATGAGCAAAAAAGAGCATCTAGGATCCACCTAAGTAGCAAAAGAGCAGAGTTCAAGCAAAGTCCAGAACTACATACTGTATCCTCTGAATTAATTAAACATCAAGAACAAAAAAGATAACCTTTTTATGTGATTTTTCCAAAGAAATGTTGCTGACATGTGTGTACCATGGACTTTCAGGATCCCTTCATTGGGTTCCATTTCCTTCGTCAGCGACCGGCCGCCTGCGATTGTCAAAATGTCAACACCTCGGTGTGGGCTCAATCCGCTATAATCAGTCTCAACCTGGCCAATGATGGCCTGTGAAGCTCCGTGATGCGGGTGCTGTACTTTTTAAGATTGGGCCCGCCGGATATGACGGTTGTAACTGCACAGACACCCATTGCAAGGGAAGTTGCTCCGCTGCTAGAGCATGGTAGGGTTTCGTCCCACGAGATAAGAGATGAAGCCGAGGGGTCGAACGAGAGGCGGACAGTATAACGGGAGGCGCGAGAGGGGATACCACGACGGCGATGAGGAGATCAAAAACGGGGGCGGCGGGGCACCTAGGATCCATCCAGGTCACGATGAAGAGGAGAGGTCGCGAGGAGAAAGGGGCGTAATTTACCATCAGCGCGACGACGAAGATCCATGGGCAGGAACCCAGGCACCCAGCAAGAGGGCCTCCGTTGAGATGTCATCGTCCGCCTGCTTGGCGCGCCGCCGTCGCCTAGGTTTACTGCTTCTCGAGGGATTTTTTGCGATGGGGAGAGAAGGGGAAGGAGACGTACCGACTGCCTACAGAGCAATACCGAGCAACAAGTGCAATCAGAAAGCCCATATTGGCCCAATTAACCATATATGGCAGAATTTGTTACGGGAGTAGCTGCCCTAGAAACATCCATCCAGGAGTCAGATTGGCCGGCCAGAAAATATTCATCCGCCAGATTCGATGGCCAAAAACCTTGATAGCCTGAGAGAGCAGGAAAAGTGCTCAGTTATAATGTCTTTAAATATAAAAGCGTATATTTCTTTACGGAGGGAGTACATGTTTTTCTTTCCGCCGAATGATTTCCCTGGTAATGGTACATCAAGTGCGGGGGCATCTGGGATTTAAGCTACTATTGTTTCAGCTTATGATAGCTGAACCAATAATACTGAGCATTTTGAAGGCCGTGTAGTTTATCGAGTATAGTGAAGGAGAAATTTGTTTTGTAATTTAAAAATACACGTGCTCCAGTCCCCTGATAATTGAATTTTTTTGTCGCCCTACCTTTGATCCTCGAGGAGCTCGTCAAAAGAAATGATGCTCCTGTGAGCATAGTTGTGATTTTTTTTAGGGAAGAGCATATTTGTGATATGCGCATATTTGTGATATGCTCCCCTTTATGTATTGCCGTTGTAGAAGACAAGAGCTGATGGAAGGACGGCTACTGGTGAATGCATCACTAGCTTTTACCATGTCTTTAGTTTGGCCTCAGTTTGCAAGATGGGTACTACTTCAATTTGTTGTTGCGGTTTGTTATTCGTTTCTCATGTCTCTATACCCGTCAAGGTTTGAGAGCCTGGCTTATTATTCTCTTTCAATTATGCCATTCATTTGCTGATGTAGTAGATTGTGAACACTTGCTCTGGGTTGGTAAAATTTTAAATTTTGAATTCTTCGCTGCAATAGTCTCGGCGACCTCTACGTCTTCCCATCATTGGTCATCCACCACCACGCTCATGGACTCCTCGCCACCACCTCCGCCGAGCTTTGGCACCGTCGCTTAGGACATCCGGGACGCGGTGCCATGTCCCAACTTCACAAGAACTCCTTTATTTCATGTAATAAGGCAGCCTCACATATTTGTCATGCTTGTCAGCTTGACAAACAAGTGCACTTGCCCTTCGCTAGGTCTACCTCAATAAGCGTCGAACCATTTAAGTTGATACATTGTGATCTTTGGACTTCTGCAATTTTGAGTAATTCTGGTTTCCGATACTATCTTGTTATTGTTGATGATTTTTCTTATTTTATGTGGACCTTTCCTCTCCGGAAAAAGTCCGACACCGCGGGTATTCTTCTTAACTTTGTTGCCTACATTCACACACAATTTTCACGTCCTCTTGTAGCCATGCAAGCCGACAATGGGACTGAGTTTATCAACTCCACGGTCACCTCTTTCTTTTCCACTCATGGTATTCACCTTCATTTTTCATGCCCCTACACGTCCGCCCAAAACGGCAAGGCCGAATGTGCTATCCGCACGATCAACGACGTCACTCGCACTCTCCTATTCCAATCCTCCATGCCACCCTCCTACTGGGCCGAGGCTCTCGCAATGGCAACATACATTGTCAATATACGCCCTTCACAATCCATCGGTTTTTCGGTTCCCTACATTCGCCTCTACGACACACAACCGAACTATGCTGCTCTTCGTGTCTTTGGTTGCCTCTGCTATCCCAACCAATCCAATACGGCCAAGCATAAACTAGCCCCTCGGTCCACTGCTTGCGTCTTCCTCGAATACCCATCCAATCACAAGGGATACCATTGCCTAGATATCTCTACCCGTCGTGTCATCATCTCTCGCCATGTCCAGGATCCAGGCCCGGTTAAGAAGACCCTCATGGACGAGGCGCTTGCTACAGCGTCCTCGGGGAACCAAAGCGGCAGGCTCGGTGCGATCTCGGCAATCGACTTGCCATCCAGCCAATGATCTGTCTAGAAACGACAGGTATGTCTGTCACCAATAGTCCAGGATGTGGAAGGACGAAAGATGTCGCACGCGTCAGCGTCGTCTGGCGGGTGGAGGTGATGCCAGGGCTAGAGGAGTAAAAAATCAGTTTTACTCCTCTAACGCGCACCTAAACGATCCATAATCCGCCGTAAGAAAGTAAAAATTATACTCTGGTCCTTATCCCTTCCTTATTTTTACTCAACCGCTCTGGCACGAAATAAAAATCTTGCACCTCTCTCGCCTCCCCCTGGTGCTCCTGCGCTCAGTTGTCGGGCCTCCCATGAGCTCCCCGCCACCGCCCCCTGCCCCAGTCGTGCCCTCAGCCTACCCCAGCGCGACACCACCTTTGCGGCTGTACTGATCGCCGTTCCGGCGACCGCCATGGACGAGCTCTGTTGCGGGCTTCGTCACGTTCGAACTGGTCCATGTAGGCCATGGCCAGCTACACCGCGGGCCACGCCGCCCTGGCGAAGGTGATGTTGTCTGTGGCGACACTACTAGGGAAAAGCTTATAGGTAGACGCTTACTAGTAGCGCGGGTTTATACCCCTCGCTACTTCTACTTACTAGTAGCGTGGGTTTTTACCCCTCGCTACTACTAAGTTGATAGTAGTAGCGCGGGTTTATACCCCTCGCTACTACTAAGTGGTCTCTACCGTGCCTCCTCGGGACATGCCATAGTAGTAGTGAGGGGTATGAACCCGCGCTACTACTAAGTTGATAGTAGTAGCGCGGGTTTATACCCCTCGCTACTACTAAGTACGAGGTAGCTGAAGTCCCCATATCCTCGGCCGGATCCCTCCTCTCTCCCTCACTCCCCCCCCCCCCCCCCCACCCTCTCTCCATAGGCTCTCCCATGGTGCTCCTGCCCAAGCACATCTCCTCCTCCATGGCGCCCAACGAGTCCGCCTCCTCGCGTCACAGGCGTCCAGGAGCTCGTTCATCTTCCACCTCGCCTCCATGCCACCGCGGCGGAGCACCTCGCCACCGGTGACCAGCACCGATGCGCCCTCCATCTCCTTCCTTTCTTCCTTGTTTCTCTTTTCCCCTCTCCCACTCCCTCTGTTTTTACTCACCTCCCATGCCCATGCCTGCGCAGGTCGTCGACATGGCCAACCAGGAGCTCTCTGCCTTGGCCGTGAGGAGGATTCTCACACCGTCATCTTGCTCTGCACTGGATCCGGTCCCTCTCCAAAACCATCATCGGATTTGGTCTGCCGCTACCCATCCGCACCTCCGGCAACCCATGTCGTCGCTGGATCGATCCATTGACAGCATGCACGGGATCGAGATTTTTTTAGTTTTTGAAATTAATAATAGTAGTGCGGGTCACAGACACGTGCTAGAGATAGTTAGTAGTAGCGCGTGTGGAAATCCGTGCTACTACTACACATGTAGTAGTAGCAGCCACGCAGGATACACCGCGCTACTACTACCAGTTAGTTGTAGCACCGTAGTAGTAGCGCAGGCACCCACGCTACTATTAGCTGTTTAACCCGCGCTACTACAAGGCTTTTTCCTAGTAGTGCGACGACGCCCCGGTAGACCTGCAACATGAACATGGGGTTGAGGTCCTTCCACAGTGATGGGAGGCTAAGCTCGAGCCCTAGGAAGAGGGAGAGCAGCGCGAAGGAGGCGCAGAAGTGCATGTCGTAGGTGTTCCTCATGATCTTGCGTTGCTCAGAAAGAACTTATGACACAGTGGAGCTACCAAGTGATCCAGATACCGATGATGAGGAGGAGGGGGGGGAGGAGGAGGAGATGGGGAGGGGGGGGGGGGGGGGGCAGGAAGAGTTGAGGAATACGTGGACACTGCCCAAGAGGTCCGTCTTAGCAAGCTATGAGATAGGAGTTCATTATGTGGTGCTGAATAAACTGAGGCTCCATGTATGGATGCTCACAGAATCGACCAGCAACGGACTAGGGTGGACAATGACACACAAGGCCAACCTGAGGCCGCACGATAATGTATTGGATTTGGTTACGGTACAGCCAAGGATGAGATGGGAGGTGGTCGGATGTAGTAAAAGGGACTTGTATGGTGTTATTATGAACAGGGAGATAATGAAAAATAATCAGGCGTGTTTGTCCAATTCTCGGTCCAAATACAATAGCCATGAGAGAAGCAACAACGCTGAAGAGGAGGATAACTATGACAAGGCAGAAGAACTCAATAGGAGAGAGGGCTGTGGACATTCGTGGAACACAGAAGAGCATAGCGACGTTAGCATGGACGAAAATGTTGCGGCTGCCCTAGGTCTTGAAGGAGATAGCGATGACGAGACAACAAGAGACGATTCTGAGTACTTGTGGAATTGGAAGAAGCATAACTTCATCGACATGGGTGAGGGTATTGCGGCCAGCTTAGTTGATGATGATGATGATGACGAGGTAGAAGAGGATGATGATGCATACGGCTCTCAACACACAGACGACATAGGGTGGGGCTGTAGGATCATGGGATTCCATCCACATAAAAATGTGCTCCTACTACATCTAAGCCATGTGGGGGTGGCGTATCATCTCGATGCCTCGAGAATGCAGTATTTGGGTTACATGTTTCCCAAACAAGCGAAGAAACAAACTAGAGGCATCCACGGTGCATTCCCATATCGCCCTTGCTTCATCGATGCCCTCCCGGTCTGAAATATGTCCCGTGACAGTAGGATGATCGCACAACAGTTTCACAGGCACCCCTTCCACCCTTTTTCTTTTGATGGAAAACGGTAGGAATCTCCTACTGCATTTACATTATAAAATAATTGTTTGTGAGTTACACAAAGTCAAAAGTAAGTTACATGCATGCACCCCCTTTTTTTAACCACCAGGCTCATGGTAATGCAATAATTTGCTGGCAGAAAGGACCATACGAATGGGTCATATTTTTTTTTCCTTTTATTGATTTCAATTGATTCGATTTTACTAGTATATTAATTGTTAGACTAACTCATGTACGCAATACTATATTAATATACTTATATACAGCTCATTCGTTGCACAATGTGTTAGGATAAGTTGTATAGGGAGAGGAAAGTAGTTTTAATTGTACTCTGTCTTAACCTTGATCGATCATGTTACGATCGATCGTTCCTTGTAAGCCACGGCAATGTTTCTATATAATGCAATGCGGCCCAGACGAAGGGTTCTACGCTTCCCACAATAACTTATATAGTATCAGAGCCCCTTCCTCTCGTACATCTAGCCACGACAATTAGATCGATCTAGTTGATCGAGAAGACAGAAAAAAGAGAGCCGAGAGAAAGCACCGTCACATTGTTGAAGTTGGTCTCTCTTTATTAGCTCATGCTTCCATGCCACTTAAATATTGGGATGAAGCTTTCATCACAGCTACTTATCTCATTAATCGTCTCCCTAGTAGAGTTATTGGCAATACAACTCCTTTGGAACGTCTGTTTCATCAAAAACCAGACTATAACTCTCTCAAAAAATTTGGGTGTGCTTGCTACCCAAATTTGCGTCCTTATAATCGCCACAAACTTGAGTTTCGTTCTACTCAGTGTGTCTTTCTTGGCTATAGTAATCTTCATAAGGGATATAAGTGTCTAGAAGTTACTATAGGTCGCATCTATATTTCTCGAGATTTTGTCTTCGACGAGACCTTGTTTCCTTTTGCAAAACTTCATCCAAATGCCGGAGCCTTGCTTCGTTCTGAAATTTCCCTTCTTTCAGACTCTTTATCTAATTCTGATCACAAGGGTGAATTAATTAGAACTGATCATGTGGAAAAATCCATGAAAAATCTGGAGAATTTTGATAATTGTGCAGCAGAAGGGCGTGATTTTATGTGTGCAGAAAATGCCAAAACTGGCGCTGGATTCCAGGACGATTTTCCTGCAGGCGCGGGATCTGAGGCGCGGCGATCCAAGGCAGATCTCCCTGCAGGCGCGCGATCCCAGGAGGGAATCGGCGGGGCTGCAGGCGCTGCGCCTGACACTGCATGCGCGCCCAGCGCGGGGCCACGCGCTTCTGCGGGGCGGATGGCCGACAACTGCCCCAAAGCGGACCCCACCAGCGACAGCGAGGCTGGTGGCCGCACGCGTTCTCCTGCGCCAACGGGCGACACGCGCTCTCCTGCGCCGACGGGCGGCACACGCTCTCCTGCGCCAGGGGGCGCTGATTCAGCAGGCACTAATTCCGGCGCCGATTCTGCCGAGCCCAACGAGGTGCGCTTGGATCTGGAGCCAGATTCGGCTGATCTGGTCGGTTCGGCTGCATCCTCCGGATCTTCTGTGGCAGGGTCTACAGCGGTGCAACACACAGTACTTCCGCGCCGTCATACAAGATCTCAGTCTGGAATTACCAAAGAGAAGGTTTATACTGATGGTACAATCAGGTATGATAAAACCAAGCGAGCTTTTCTTATTAGTACCAGTGAGCCCACACATTTGCATGATGCTCTTGCTCACAAAGATTGGAAGAAGGCTATGGATCGATGAATATGATGCACTCATGAAAAATAAAACTTGGCATTTAGTATCACCAAAAAAGGACAGTAATGTGATTGATTGTAAGTGGGTATACAAGATCAAAAGGAAAGCTGATGGGAGTATAGACAGATACAAGGCTAGGTTGGTTGCAAAGGGTTTTAAGCAAAGGTTTGGTATCGACTATGAGGATACTTTTAGTCATGTTATTAAAGCAACTACTATTCGCCTTGTATTGTCTATTGCTATTTTCAGAGGATGGAGTCTACAACAGCTAGATGTTCAGAACGCGTTTCTTTATGGTGTTCTTGAGGAAGAAGTGTTCATGCGGCAGCCACCAGGATATGAAAATAAAAACACACCACACTATGTTTGTAAGTTGGATAAAGCATTGTATGGGTTGAAGCAGGCTCCAAGAGCTTGGTATTCAAGGTTGAGCACACAACTACAACGGCTTGGGTTTACACCATCAAAGGCAGATACCTCTATTCTTTTATAGTAAGAACAGTATTACCATGTTTGTTCTTGTCTATGTTGATGATATAATTGTTGCCAGTTCAAATTCAGATGCAACTACATGTCTCCTTATGGATTTGAAACTAGAGTTTGCTCTCAAGAACTTGGGAGATCTTCATTATTTTCTTGGAATTGAGGTCAAGAAGGTAAAAGATGGTATACTTCTTACACAGGAAAAATATGCTGCTGACATTCTGAAACGGGTACATATGGAAAAGTGTAAGCCTGTGAGTACACCTATATCCATGTCAGAAAAGCTTACTATTGAAGCTGGAGAAGCTCTTGGAGCAGAGGATGCAACAAACTATAGGAGTGTTGTAGGTGCTCTTCAGTATCTGACTCTTACACGTCCTGATATTTCTTATTCTGTGAACAAAGTTTGTCAGTACTTGCATTCTCCTACTACAGCTCATTGGACTGCAGTAAAAAGGATCTTGAGGTATCTTAGATATACAGAGGGACTTGGTCTTCAGATTGTCAAGTCCTCATCTCTTCTTGTGTCTGCCTATTCTGATGCAGATTGGGCAGGGTGTGCTGATGACAGAAGGTCTACAGGTGGCTTTGTTGTGTTTCTGGGAACAAATCTTGTGTCATGGAGTGCAAGAAAACAGGCTACTGTCTCAAGGTCGAGTACTGAGGCTGAGTATAAAGCTTTAGCAAATGCTACAGCTGAAGTCATGTGGATTCAAACATTGCTTCATGAACTTGGAATTAAAATTCCTCAAGCTGCAAGGTTATGGTGTGACAACATTGGTGCAACCTATCTTTCAGCTAATCCTGTTTTTCATGCACGTACAAAGCACATTGAAGTTGATTTTCATTTTGTAAGAGAACGAGTGGCTCGAAAGCTACTTGACATCAGGTTTATACCTACAGGGGATCAACTTGCTGATGGCTTCACAAAACCGCTTACTATGAAGAGACTGGATGAGTTCAAGTACAATCTTAACCTTGGTAAGATTACACTAGTAGAAAACGGACCATTAGTACCGGTTTGTAAGGGCCTTTAGTGCCGGTTATGGAACCGGCACTAACATTTCGGCACTAAAGGCCCCCCCCCCTTTAGTACCGGTTCGGCACGAACCGGCGCTAAAGTGCCACCACGTGGCGTGAGCTCGCGCCCTGGTACGGGGGACCTTTAGTACCGGTTGGTGTTACCAACCGGTACTAAAGGGTTTTTTTGAATTCTTTTTTTGAAAATTTTGGGAAAAAAATTTGTTTTTTTATTTTTAATTTTTCTGAATTATTTGATGATTTAGTCTCTAATCACCTCTCTTAACTGCTCAAGTGTGGATCACTCATTCCAAATCATCTAACTTCCTGACCGGTCACCCATCCCTCTCACTACTCCAGCCCGAGCATGCTTAACTTTCAGGTTCTATTCTCCTTCGTTTCCGAGTCTGCACTTGTTGTTTTCCTGACAATAATAAGATGTCAATCCTATTAACCTTCAGGAATTTTGCTTGAGCATGAAGTGACACATGTCACTGTTTGAGTTTGAAACTATTGTTTTAAAAAACAATAATTATTTAGTAACACTAATATTTCTTGAATAATTAGTTTGACCATTGTTTGACC
This sequence comes from Triticum urartu, assembly GCF_056163025.1. Classification (NCBI taxonomy): domain Eukaryota; kingdom Viridiplantae; phylum Streptophyta; class Magnoliopsida; order Poales; family Poaceae; genus Triticum; species Triticum urartu. Next base: position 665,941,508 of record NC_141877.1, on the reverse strand, counting down.
ATAGTTTGACCACAGTTTGACCAGATTTGACCAAAATTGAAATAACTAAAATAATTATTTAGTAACACTAATATTCTACAATAATTAGTTTGACCATTGTTTGACCACAGTTTGCCCACTGTTTGAATATTTTTCAATTTTTTCCACTCTAGATCTTAAAAGCCCCGTAACTTTTTTTCTATTAGGTTTTTGAGGATTTTGCAAATGTTAAATTCGGATGTAACTTTTCGAGTAGATAATTTTTCATATAAAAAACTTTTTCATCCGAGTTAGTATGCAAAAGTTATGCCCATTTTTACAAATTTCAGAGAGATTTTGCAAATAAAGTCAAAATTCACATTTGCAAATTTTCCCAACAACTAGACCACATATCACATGAGAAACTTATTTTCTTTTATTTTTTTGACATTTCCATTATTTTCTTTTATTTTTTTTAAACTGAAAAGGCGATCCACAGGGGGGGTAGAGTTTGAAAATGGGACCTTTAGTACCAGTTCGTGCCACGAACCGGTACTAAAGGTTAGACCTTTAGTACCGGTTCGTGCCACGAACCGGTACTAAAGGTGATCGTGGGGCCCCGGCCTGACGCCAGCCTGCCACCACCCCTTTAGTGCCGGTTCGTGCCACGAACTGGTACTAAAGGTTCAACATGAACCGGCATTAATGCAAATCCGTTCGAACCGGCACTAATGGTACCATTAGTACCGGCTCAAATACAAACCGGCACTAATGTGCTTCACGTTTGACCCTTTTTCTACTAGTGTTACTTGAGGTTTAGATTGAGGGGGAGTGTTAGGATAAGTTATATAGGGAGAGGAAAGTAGTTTTAATTGTACTCTGTCTTCTATCCCTTCTTCTATTCCAACTCCTGTAATCTTGATCGATCCTGTTACGAAGGGTTATACGCTTCCCACAATAACTTATACAATGTTGGTCTTCTTTTCTCTTGCCTCGCTACTGATAATGATAATTATCTATTTAGTTAGGCATATTGGCGTCACCTGAATTTCACGGGTAGGGAACAGGATGAATAAGGTCCTACCGGAATTTCAGATTGCTACTGGATGATCTATGCCACGTAAATTCATTACATCGTCACAAAATTGTTTCTGACATGGCCACTGCCATCAAGTACCCATCGGTGTAGTTTATCTGTTATGCTGCTGGCAGCCATCCCTTTCCCTGAGCTCTGACAAGAGTTACATTTGCTCCTGGCAATTTGGCGTTGAACAAAAACCTCCTCTACCTTTAATTACCCCTAAATCCTATATCAGCACCCACTATGTATCTTATAGCGGTGGAAACCAGACATCCGCCGTTGTATAGTTTACATCAACGAGAGCCTCCAGTGTGTTGGTGGTGATCAGGCCATGGATTCAATGGACTATTGCACAGTGATGGTCTTGTTTTTTCTAATGATTGTAATTAACTAGTAATAATGTGCCGCTAAACTACCATCTTGGCATCACCTGAATTGTCACTGGTAGGGACCACAATGAAAAAATCGTATGAGAATTTTCATTCCTCATTGGATGATCTATAACACGTAAATTCGTTATTGATGAAAAATTATTTATGGCATGCCCACGACCGTCGAGTATCCATCGCTCTAGATTATATACTATGTTATGCTGAAGTTGGCGGCATTCCCTGAGCTTTGACAAGTGTTAACATTTGTTCCTAGCAACATTGAACAGAAACATCCATCTACCTTTAATTACCCCTAATTAAAGGATATATCTACCTTTAATCAGCACATACTATATCTTGTAGCCGTGGAAACATACCATCCGCCGTTATATAACTTTTTTTTGAAACACAGTACAGACGCAAGCGTTCATATACACGCGCATACACTCACCCCTATGGACGCACACATGCACACCCTACCCCTCTAAGCACCTCCGAAAGACTGAGTCGGCCTATCATCTTGAAATTTACGAAGTCACCGTAGGCACCTCGTCGTCGACGGGAACGTCTCCTCCCACTGAATATGAATCGCCAGAAATCCTGAAATAAATCAAGAAATAAATGCGAGCACCGAGATCTGAGGATACCACATTCCCTCTAACCATCCAACCACAGGTTGGTTCGCATTATATAACTTTTGTTAACGTGAGCTTCCGAAGTGTTGGTGGTGATCGGGTCATGGACAGAATGTCTAATTATCAACCATGGTTTCATTTGATGCAGCTAACATTTTATTGAATTTCTAAAGTCTAAATTATGTCATTACAAGCCACTGACAAATTGTCTAATTCTAAACCATCGTTTTTTAGGGATAAACCATGGTTTCATATGATGCAGATAGTAGTTTTTTTTTTCAATTCCAAAGTCTGAACTATGGTATCACAAGCCAGCAACAAGTTTGTTAAGAGTTGGATCTGCATTGTACTACCATGTCCCGGGCAAGAAGGGCGCTATAGGAAGCGGATATTTCCACTTCAATTACACAATTCGTATGAAGTTTCTTAAAATCTCCGTGCCATCCTTGTATTGCATGCCCACTCATCCTCTCTCTCTCTCTCTCTCTCTCTCTCTCTCTCGCGCGCGCGCGCGCGTTGAAGCTTTGGTGCTAGAATCTAAGCACCAAGGTGTCACTTTCAAATTTGTAAAAATTGTACATTATACATAACATAATTTCAACTAAACATCATTATAATCTTAACTAATAGTTCTAAATAAAATTATTTTGTTGGAGAATTAGTATTAAGTACATACTATAGAACATTTTTGCATTTTTAGAGGCACCCCTAGATCCTAATAGTCATGACATCTCGGATGTCCGAGTGCTTATGCATGTATCCCACACCGCCTCGGGACTCCATATGAACTTCTCCAAATGTTTTGTCATGCCAATCCAATGTTCTAATGAATACCTCACCAACGTTGCCTCAGAAATGATGTGTCCCGTTGCCACCTTCCCGGTGCAGTATCCTGGTCTCCCTCTTTCCAATTGGAAAGAACCCACCTCGACCTTGTTAGCACTTGTCCACAGTCCCATCCCGGTCCACTACCTCATCATCATTGCCTTCAAGAAGATGATCCTCATGCAAGTGATCTGTGTCATTTGAGGCTTCCTATGGGTTGCTCATAAGGATGCGTGTGGTGGTCAATGCCTCGTCAACTGGGATCGTGTTTGTTGTTCGACCTCCCTTGGCATACTTGGGATTCGTAATCTCTGGCGCTCAAGCATTGCTTTGCGAACTTGCTAGCTTTGATTCCAGAAGATTGACCCATCTAGCCCCTACCAGCATCGCCATATTGCATGTGGCCCCGAGGGCTATCTTCCGGGATCCACCGTATGGACTATTGGCGATGGGTCCTCCTGCCTTTCTAGATGGATCACTAGATTGATGGAAAGTCCATCTCGGAGTTACCCCACTTGGTCTTCGCCCAAGTCCCGTGTTGATGACAAAAGACTTGCACTCTTCAGGAGGGTTTGCACCTCAGTTCCTGGGTACATGACATCCAAGGCATGCTTGGTCCTGCGGAGATGGTCCAGTACATCGAGCTTTTGCTCCGGCTTCAACACACTCCCCTCTCAGCCAACCCGGACATGCTTCGGTGGCAATGCACCTCGTCTCGGGCTTACTCGGCCAAGTCTTGATATGGTGCCCTGTTTTCTGGTGCTATAGAAGCCCCCATTGGAGACTCACTTTGAAGACATTGGCTACCTTGCGCGTCAAGGTCTTCATCTGGCGTGCCCTCCAAAACAAATGTTGTATGGTGGATTGCCTCGACTGTAGGCGCCTCCTTCATTCCGACAAGTGTGTTCTCTATGACCACGAGAGTGATGATATGCAGCACATCCTCGCAGGTTGCTCCATATGCCGACAGGTATAGCATGAGGTCCTCTCTTGGTGCCGCACAACTATTGATCTTCTTCACCCGAAGTTACCTTTCCTTGACTAGTTAGTGTCGCATTGTCATCATGCTCCGCATGCCTATGGAAGGGGTTTTCCTCTCTCTTACTACGACTGCATGGTGGATACGGAAGTACCAATGGATGCGTCTTTGATAGACTCGCGGTGGTTATGCTTTGGGCTAGAGCTGGAACCAGAGAGATCTAATTGTTATTACCATAGTTCTGTTGGGATCAACACCCCTACACCTTCTTCTGCTAGCTCGTGCACTTACTAACAAGCCAGCTCATGTACATGCTCTCGCACTTACTACCTATTGACACAAGATTTTAGCATGCCCAAAAACACAATTAAGATGGACTAAAATGACAAAGGTTTCAACATGAAAAATCTTCATCTTGTCGAAGTGGCCGACTTTGATATTTAGATCATCTCAATCCAAGGTCAGATGCAACTTGTAGAGTCAAAACAGGCCAGGGGCAGAAACTGTAGAGTCACTTCGGACAGACTGAGTGGATTTGACTCGGTAAGACCGAATGGATGTCAGAAAATTTATCACAAGGCACCCAATTCACTTGGTGAGACCGAGCGAAACCACTTTAGAATTTCAAGTGCAATACAAGAAGAATACACAGTCACTCGGTGAGACCGAACAAAATCACCCGGAAATTCCGAATGGAAACAGAAGAGTACAGAAGGTTGGCCACGGTCACTCGAAGAGACCGAGATACTCGGATGGTCCGAATGGATCCGAAAATTGCCGGCTTGTGTACCTTATAACCATTTCACACTCTTTGTGATAATGACACGCAGTCTTGCGTATTCGTGAAAATGATAGAAGACGGGGGCGCCTATGGGGAGGAGGACGACGCCAATCTAACGGTTTTGTGCAAAAGGATCTAACGGCCCGTAGGGTGACCGATCCGATGATTGAGCTGGTTGGTGGACGGTTTTTTTTTTTTTTTTGCACGGGCCAGATGGTCGTATACAAGGCAGCTATGCCGGTTCGCTTGTATTTGCAAAAGAACAAAAAAAAACTCCATCGCCAGATCCCATTATTATTCCTCTCTTTGTACCCGAGATCGCCCACCCCGACTTTTGAGAGTGACCTGGCCGGCGTGATGGACGGCAACGGCGTAGCCCTCCCCAGCGACCTCCTCCTCGAAATCCTCAGGCGCCTCCCCGGCCACGCCCTCGCCGTGTCCCGCTGTGTCTGCCGCGCGTGGCGCGACCTCGTCGGCGCCCACGCCCACACCCTCCTCCTCCCGCAGGTCTTCCCACGCGAGTTCCCCGGCGTCTTCGCCACCTACCACAGCTACGACCCCGACTTCGCCTTCTTCGGCCCGCCGCCATCGCCGTCGGCCGACGCCCACGTGCCCGGCTACCGGCGTCTCTTCTGGGACCATTGGGATTGCATCGTAAAGCAGCACTCCAACGGCTTGCTCCTCGTCACGGGGAAGCGCTCGTTCAATCCTAATATGATATACGTGTGCAACCCAGCCACGTCGAGTGAGGCGTCGAAGAGACCAGGCTCCAGAAAGCCCGTTTTACCAAAAAATATATCAAAATACATTTAAAAGTTTTAAAAAATGCCAACTTTTTTTACAAATACATATGCATATTCTTTAAGTATGTATAAATTTTCAGTAACTAATTTGATCATTTGCATGCTACACAAAAAAGACAAAAATCTGACACAAATACAACAAAGAAAAAGCCTATTTCAATCTGTGTATTTGTCTTTTTTGTATACATCACATATGAATACATATGTTTATGAAAATTTGTACATGTATACTATAAGTATATGTCTACATGAAAACATTTTTTCAGATTTTTTTGAGTTATTGAAAAGGTATTTTGGCTAAGAAATGTATATAGAGCTCAGTGGAGCTCGGCCTCTGCAGCCACTTTTCGAGCCACGTCGCAGTATGCCCGCTTGCCGTGTCTGCCGACACGCTGGCCGTGTAGCGTCGAGGGCGTGTTTCTCGCCTTTGACCCGGCCGTGTCGCGGCACTATGAGGTGTTCTTCTTACCCACGGAAAAGCTAGATCGCAACGATGAGCAAGATGAGTGGACACGCCGACCGTGCCCGTGCTGGATCGATTGGGAGGACACGTGGCTACCCAACTTGTTTGGACAAGACGAACCATTCTCTGAATCTAAGGAAGAGCCCAACCAAAAGGTGCCCAAGGAGAATGTATTCCACGTGTTGGTGTTCTCTTCACGGACAGGCCAGTGGGAGAGCCGCAAGTTCACGCCAGGGCGCCGCGCCTCGGGAAACCTGTACGATGTGGTGACCACGCCGCTCTATAAGGATCTGCGCACGTGGTGGTCGGCTGAGTACTGGCATGGCTCACTCTACGTGCACTGCCATAGTGGTGTCCTCATGATCCTGCGTTGCTCGGAGGGGACATACCAGATGGTTCAGCTTCCAGGGCATCCTTATGGCGGCAAGAGATTGCGTCAATGAGCACTGCCGACGAGGTACTTAGGGAGTTGCAATAGAGGGATCCGCTATGCCGTGCTCAATGATCTCCTGCTTGAAGTATGGGATCTAATGGAGTTGGCCGATGATCAGTTCGGATGGACATTGGCACACCGTGCCGACCTCAAAGAGCATGACCGTATGATGAAATATCTTAGTAGTGAACCGAGGATGGAACCAAGGATGACATGGGAATTGGCTGAAGGCAACAAAGACTTAATCAGCCTATTCGAAGATGGCAACAATGAGGAAATCGATGATGATTGCGATGACGGGACCGGAGACTACGAGGATGGTGGAGAGGAAGAGGACAAAGATAACTATGACGAGGCACAAGGTGAAGAGGATGAACAAGAAGATAATGATGACGAGACACAAGGTGAAGAGAAGGAAGAACAAGATAGCTATGTTGATGATGATGATGATGATGACAACGATGACTATGATGATCATGATGATGAGACACAAGGTGAAGAGAAGGAAAAACAAGATAGCTATGTGGATGATGATGATGATGATGATGATGATGATGATGATGATGATGACGATGATGATGATGGTGACGATGAGGACGAGGACGAGGATGGTGATGATGATGAGGAGGAGGACGAGGAGGAGGAGCAATTGGAGAGTAGAGACGGTTCCGACTACTCATGGAACTCGGATGAACACAACTTCACTAACTATGATAACATTACAGTTCCAGATGAAGACCTTTGGAGGTGGGGCTGCAGTATTGTCGGATTCCATCCGTACAAGGATGCGCTTCTTCTCAAATTTAGTGACACGGTGGGGACATATCATCTCCAGACTTCCAGAATGCAGTATCTAGGAGGCTACATATATCCTGAGAAACATCACCAACAAGTTAGAGGCATGGACCATGCATTCCCCTACCGCCCTTGCTACGTTGATGCACTCCCGCCCAGAAATGTCTCGTTCATCTTAGAAACTCGACACCGGACACCTTTTCTGCAATTTTATTTGCACCGTACGTTCTTTAGTGAGTTAGTCTTATGACATTCTTGTGGTTATGTAATTCCCTTGGAAGAAATACAGCTGTCATGGAGAATGAACTTATTGTGGGTGAAGTCACTAATCCAAATGTACTTATTGTGGTTATGTAGTATACTGCTCTGTACTTTAGTTACGTATTTTGATTAGCAAACCACTTGTGAAATGAACTTATTGTGTATTAGGGTACAGGTGGCATTTGCATTGTCACTAATCCAAATGGAGCTATGTTCGTTCTTCTGGGAATCCCATTCTTGTCCGATCGACCTCCCCAGCTCAAGGTGATTTTTAGATGTGATTTTTTGTTGTCGGAGTTGATTTTCATATGTGATATTTTTGGAGCTAGAGCCTAGAGCAGAGCAAGCCCAAAGTGTCACCAGTTTCGAGATCTCGTGATAAAGTGTCTAAACCGGTCCAAATGAAAACCTGTATTACTATTTCTGTACCTTATTATGTTGCAGACCATACATAGACATGCTCTTACATCAGCTACATATAGTATATATAATTAGAAATTCTCCTTGTGGAAGTCAAACTTTGTGTTTGTATTGTGGGTGAAGTCTGCCGACAGCTGCCGCAGCTGCGCCACAAGAACAGGCTCGCCGCAGTAGAAAACCCCTGAAGCAGAATTATATTAAGGTGCGTTAGCAGACGATCGATGGTAACTAGTCACCAACATTCGTAGTACCGGATCAATGTGAGAATGGCAGCAGCGAGAAGACGTACCAACGCGTTGGTTCTCATGGTTGACCGCGATACGCTTGAAGACGCTTCGCCAATTAGGCCTGGCAAAGTGGGTCTTGACGCTGGTCCCGGACAGAATATCAACCCCCTTCTTGGCATGGTTGAGTTCCTGGAGCATGACGATGAGCGCGGAACGAGCATCGCCCTCCTGATACACGCTCGAGCAGTGGTTGTGGAGCTCAATCACCCCATCCTTGTCCTTCTCGGCCACCTCGTTCATCACCCCTCTGAACCATTCAAAGGAGCCTTCCTCTCTTGTGACCCAGTAGGAGTAGGCCCTCTTGGTCATGAATGGTTTCTTCTTTCCCTTGCTACTGCCCTCCGGCTCTGTTCCGCCAACCGATCCCCCACGCTGGATGTGGTTAAGCACATCCTTCACAATGCTGATCAAAGGGGTGGCTCCGATGCCAAGTCCGATGAGCAGCAGCACATCGTATTCCCGGTAATCTTGTGCTGGAGCACCATATGGTCCATCGATCATAAGTTTAGGGAATCTAGTACATGTCAAACAAAGCTTGGGATCAGAAAAAGGAGTTTGAAATATATATTGCATGGTTAAACATTTTTTTTTGAAGCAACTGAAGATGTGCCTTTTCACCTTGCGTTGCTGTCAGTGATTCCCACGGAGAGGTCAGCTCTAAGGAGTCCACTTTCTCCATCAGTGGGAGGCCGACACGCCTGGTTTACATTTAAGGTTATTATCAGTTCCATCAAGTAGAGCAGTGGCATTGATATGAAAAATCAAAACCTTAACAATTCACAATGCTTCAGACATCTAAGTATTTTAAGCAAGATTACGCTACATTTGGGACAACAAGTATTTGAAGCACCCCCTATAGGTAATTCTGTCACACGTTGTTATTGGCATATCTCTATTCGTTCTCCAAAACATCCTTTGACATGTTTCTCCGGTTACACAAACTTCCAACAGGATGTGGTCACTAGACAAACCAAAGACCCAAAAAGGCTGATTTACCTCAGAGAAGACAGTCCTAAGCCGAGAAGTCCAATCACCCCTTGTGCGAATGTGGACACTGAGGTAATTATCTCCTGGTGCCGATGTAACGGAAAATGGATGCCTGTGATAGAACATTTTTTCCATACTATTAGTCATCTGCTGATTTCATAATTATATTAATGCAACTGTTTTCTTTTTCTCAAAGTGTGTGGCTTGGGTACCATTCATATGGAGATACAGCGCCGCAATTTATGAAGATGTACTGCCCACTCCGGTATTTGAAACCAGGTGGCTTGGACATATAAAGAGCCAACACATTCCCAGGATATACCGCAACCTGTTTAGGATACAAAAATTAAAGGCTAAGAAAGAGTGAATTCAGAATTTTCAATAATTTAAGGCTTCTTTGCTGTTCAGCAATCCATCTCCCATGTTAAATGGCTTGGCACATATTAAGGTGCACTATATTTAAAAGAAAAGACAGTAAATTTGTGTCCGATTATTTAATTTTAAGGTCAAAAAGACAAACAATGAAAAGCCATATGAAAGGGATTTCGTCATGGTGGTACCTTCTGAATCTTAACTGAATCATGTCTCCTGAATAACCGAACGATGCGCTCGCATGAATATAGGAAGACAGGATAAGCGATATACATCCATGTCTGAAAATATTAAGAAAATTTATCAATAATTCTGATCATTAGAATTTTCTATTGGCATTATTAGGGCATAGATAGACTTTTACCGTTTTCTTGTACCACTCCTTGGTCAGATACAGACTTGTTCCGTGTACGATGAGCAGTGCATACACAATAGCAAACAGGTGGTGTGTAAACCAGAAGGCATTGAAACCAGTCATCTTCTTGAGTGGATTAGTGTCCTTGAGCTTGTTACGTCGGAACCATGGCTGGGCTAACACAAAGGATATTGACATGAGCACTACCATGACAATACCTGTCCACCCCGCAGTTCCTTTTACAAACCACCAGTAATTTGGTGGCCTTGTCTCCCCAAAGAAAGGCTTCATTGGTTCGTATTTTGCATCACTTGCATGGAGCAGGAGAGGAAAATCACATGTCAGATGGGCACCTGCATGCAAAACTACACCAACTGCAACCCCTGCTGCTATTACCTGCACAATGGTAACATACAAGTGCTAGCTATGTTAAGTGCTAAATTATCTATCAGACATCGTCAGCAGGTTATTCTCAGGATATATCCTTACTTAATGCAGAAATACCACTTATTTACATTACCTTGTGGAAGTTTATGTTGTCATTGAAGGGTACAACAGCTCCAATCTTTGTCTTCGATCGGATCCAAGTGATTGTATTTCGGCAGACAGGAAAAAGGACGAGGGCCATATTGAATTTCAGGGTCTCGGCGGCACCCTTTGCAGTGGCCACACAGTAGCCCATGATGTTAAATACAGCTCGGTTGCGGTACTGGATGAACTTCCAAACGAAAAGGGCTATGCAGATGGAGATCCAAAGAGCCGCGACCCATATGCGCTTCCAGTTCTCCTCTACAAAGAAGGTAAACTGCAACCAGTAGTGGCGAAGTGGGCTTGTGTCCTTGCTAGGCGCGAGCCTCATGCTAAGAGCTTTGCTGAGCTTGGAGCTGTGGGTGATGGTCGATCTTGCAACGGCTTCAGATGGTGTCTGCAGTAAGAGCGACTCCAAGCTCTCGAGCTGTAAACGTTTAGATCGAGTGATTAATTAGGAAGAAACCATGCTGCGAATCTCTGATTGTTACTACCTCGTCTTATATTTAGGAACAGAGGATGTACTTTTTTTGTGAACAAAGAACAGAGGATGTACTTGATTGAACATAATACCTCTATGTAGCCCAAGTTTTTAGGGTCAAGCTCTTCCATGATGAGTGCTGCGTACTCATCAGCGCGCTCCTTGATCTTGGAAAGTTTGTTTGCTGATGCACTGAGGGCGATAATCTGCGAAAGCGTGCATCATTTGCTTAATATATGCTTCAAATTTACTCACTAAGACTAGATCTTTTCAGTTTGGGGTCTTGTGAGTTGTGACTAACCTCCTTGACCTCCTCTACTGTGATTCTCCCATCGGCATTTTTGTCAACCCTGAACAAAGAGGTGGTAAGTGCTGTGCACCTATGTTCAGAAGGAAGGAACCCATGACAACATCTAGCAGAAGAGAAGTACTAACATGTCGATGAACGTTTGGAGACGGTTGTCGAAACCCTGATCACTGAGTTGCTCCCAGAACTCTTTGAGCTCCGGCTTGGTCAGCACCTCCTTGACGATCCCTCTCTTCCTCGCCAACGCATCGAACATCTGCACCGCAAACTCGTCGGACCCGTCCATCCCTGCACACACACACAACGAAAAGCAATTACTACCTGAACTATATACTTGTCTGCATTCACTGAACAGACTGTTCTAGAAGTAGTTACCAATGCATTTCCCAAATCTGGAACGGAGCAGGACGCCATCAACCTGCAGGTGGTTGAACCGCTTCTCCACGGCGGCCCAGCCGTCAGAGCCGACTTTCGCCGTCACAAACTGCAAGCCCTTGAGCGCCACTGCAGCGGTGCTCTTGCTTCTGTCATATCTCTTCCTCGCGGCGGCCACCGCAGCCTCCGCGGCCACCGGCCTGACAGCTTGGACCGACGCTGAATCGCGCTGAACATCAAGCGTGATCTCGACGACCTCGTCGTCGTCCTTGAACCTGCAGGTCTTTGTGGCCTTGCTTGAACCTTCTAGGTTTCCACTGTTTGGGATCAATGTTGCAGTGTCAGACTCAGTGGCTGGCTTGCCGCCAGCTTCAATGTCAGCCATGTCCTTCTTCTTTTTTACCTAACCCCAGGACAATTTTCCCTTTGTGCTCCCTGAAAGGGTGGCAAGTTAGTTAGTTAGCTGTCCAAGAGGGCAAGTCAAGTTACTACTGACGTCCCTTTTCAGAAGCAAAACAAACTTTAGAGAAGATGTTTCTCCTCTTGTATCCACAAACAGAAAGGTAAACCAAAAATAAAATTTCGAAGAGCTTACTAACTTATGAAAGACGAATAGAAACCAGTACTCCCTCGGTCCGGAATTACTTATTGGAGAAATAGATGTACAAGAGAACAGGGTGAGTGTTAGATTCCTAGCTAATTTCCAGCTGCTCAGATGTAGCTAGCTAGCTAGCATCTCTCCAAGGGGGGGAGTGAAGCAGCAGCATCCACTGAAGCAAGAGTAACAGAAATTTGTCTGAACCCCAAGCAGATAAAGAGAAACAAACATACTACACTAACCAAGAATCAAGCACAGAGGAAAGAAATACTCTGCTTTTTTCCCCTTCTTTTTGAAAACTCGAAGGGGGAAAAGAGCAAAGATTGTACCTTAAACCCGGAGCATTTCTCAGCAGAGCAAAGAGCAAAGAGAAGCCTTAATAATAAATACACATCACTACATGAGAGAGACAGAGCTGTCTGGGACCTAAAGGCAGGAGGGCTAGCAGCAGCAACCAAGCTTGCTGGTACTGCTCACTCACTCACTCGCTGCCTCAATGGTGTCCTCCGAATGCGACGCGCTGGCCTCGCGACAAATGACACACGGGAAATTGGTTGCTGTCAGCTATAGGAAACTTATAACAAGATGAAAAAGACAGAATGTTAAATCTCTTTCTGAATCAGATCCAGAGATATTTTCCGATACGGAACTTGGAAGCTGACAGAAACGGTAAAAAGCTGTCGGCGGCTCCACACTCCACAGAAGAAGAAGACGATGGTGACTGAGAGCTATCCTCCGGAGATTTACATACGGACAGTACATGTTCCTCTTACGGTAACAGGAATTTGACAGTCGTTAAGAAGAAGAAACAGATTATGGAGTGAGAGAGATTCGCTCACACCAAAGCTCCCAATCCGGCCGCTCAGATCTGGATAGAGCCTGCGCCAGACCCCCCCTCAATCAATCAGCAGCACATTTCTTGGTGCCAGCAGGTTTGTGAGAGAGGGGAAATGGAAGAGGAGCTCAAGGAGATTCCGTTCTACTGTTGTAGGAGTAGGGGAGTGAAGGAGTGAACCGAGATTTGACCATGCTGGCTGAACCGAGAATCAAGCACACAAGAAATAAAAGCCATTTTTTTTCCTGTTTGAAAACTCGAAGGGGGGGCGGGGGGAGATTGTACCTTAAACCCGGGAGCGATTTCTTGAGCCACTGACGGGAACCCGGAGCATTTCGCGGGACTCCACCGGAAGAAGAAGAAGAGAAGAGAGTTGTCTGGAGCTGTTTCAGATGCAAGTGTCACTTGCCCACCTGACCTGACCTGCTGCCTGGTACTCAGGGCCTGCTTGTGTTTGGCTGGAGGCCTGGAGCAAAATTGCCTTGCCTGGCCATTAACTAGTGATGATGGATGGTGTGCCTCGCGACAGATTGACACCGCGAAAATGGTTTAAATTTGCCCACAGGCTGACGGGCCTTTGGATCCTGCACCCAAGGTTGACTGTCAGTCAGTTGGCACAACTTGACCGGCCTTGGATCCTGTACCTGTACGCACCCAACTAGTTCCTCCATTGCTGTATATAAAAGATAGTTAGAAAGTAGTGCTAATCGAACCATATTTAGTAGCTGAAATGCACCGTTGTTTGTAGGTACTGACAAACGTGCCAGTGATGCCGATGCCGGAAACCACCGTTGCACTGAACCCGTCCCCGGTTTGTGCAAGCAGTTTCTTCTCGGAGGTTTGCCTCCAGGACCAGCAGTTTGTTTCTTCTTCTACTTTTTTACTGAAAGTGGAGTCGCCCATGTGTGAGACTGATTGGGGTGCATGCATGTTGGGCTTACATTAGTTTAGTTCCAATACTTGCCTCAATGAATGCACTGCACATGCCTTCCTTGGGCCATGTACCTTTGATTACTAGTCAAACGGCCCAATCAGTGGTTAATGACATGACACATGACAGTATTGGAGTTTCCTGCAAGCTCGTCAAGGCAGTCCCGACGCTTCATACTACATGGAAGCAGGCAGGGGTTAGTTCATTAATCAAATGCCATGTGATAAACAACGGCCTCTCACCCACCTTCCCAGCCTAGCTAACAAAACACAACACACAACCAAGCAAGCCAGCAAGCAAGCAGCATAGGGTGCTCCATCTCCTCCTCCTGCACTCATCTGCTGAAATACAAATTGATAAATATATAGAAGAAGGGAAAATACACAGGAGCTTCTGGGTGCTCCACACACCTATACGAATATTAAATGTAAAAAAATACCAAAACAATTCAGAAAGGTGTGACATTTGGGGATATCCAACCTGGGTTCCCAATCTACTACCGCGTGAAGTTTCGTGAAAAAATACCAGAAAACGTATCCGTGACAAAAAAGATAAAATAAATCCTATGTATAGAAGAAGAAAAAACTGTTCCTGGTATTTGTTCAGTTACACACGCAGTAAAAGGGGGAATCGACCATCTTGCCGCATTTCTTTGCCATACATACATTCGCCTTTTAGCAAACCACTTCCGAAGAAACTGAACATGTTGTATAGTAATTCAGTACAGGTCGCAATACAAATTCATAAATATATATACAAGCCCTTACTTGCAAAGATTAACACATGGACCAGAGTAGGAGGGCATGGGTCTGGTAAAAAATATTGGCATTTGTTCAGTTACACACACACACAGTAAAAGGGAAAATCCACCATCCTGCCGCATTTATTTGCCATACATTGGCCTTTTAGCAAACCACTTCTCAAGAAACGGTCCCAAACTTGTCACTCAATTAAGTACAGGTCGCAACTGCATCCATTTCAGGGACAAGCTTTTTCTAACGGAGAGAATAGTAATTAAGTACAGGTCGCAACTGCATGAGCACTAATCTAAACAGAGAGCCACAAATCAGTCGCGAAAAATCCGCGTTCAGAATCAGGACAGGTGCACGAGAGACGATGGTTCCAACTTCCAACTAGTAGTAGCAGGAACGTGAAGGGCCTGTATTTTTCAGGCCGCTAATTAAGCAATCAGTGATCAGTCAAGAGTAGGGATAAACAAATAGCCAGGCCACATGGCAGTCTCGTAGACTTGCAAGAGCATATATAAGTAACCAATAATTGAGATGATGGAAACAATAACTATATCTTGCAATCATAATTAAGCTTGACACTTCCCAAGTGTAGCAGCGTTATTAACATGTGTGATTTGCAGGTTAGCTAGAATTTGTACTGTCAACTTATTGGTGCAGGCAAGGCACAACCAACGACATTTTCGCTACTTGTAGTTGTAACACATGTATGAAACCAAGATTTTTCACATGCAGCGACGACCTAACGAATCCTTTTTTTTTTGCTAGCCGTACATTGTGCAGCATCAGACTGACAATCGGCCTTGATGTGTTTTAGCAAAGTCTTGTCAGTTGGTTGGGCTTTACCCATCGACAGTGATCGACGAGCCCCTCCCCTCCCTCATGGCCTCATCGATCCATCCAAGTGGCCATGCCCATACTCTCTCTCTCTCTCTCTCTCTCTCTCTCTCTCTCTCTCTGTCTCTCTACATGTCCTGTTTGTGCCGCTCTTCTGAATAAAGCATTGGGCCGGCTATCAGCCTATCACACACGCGGCCTTAATCTACTGTTGAACGGTCCTATTCAGAATTTCTCCCCAGATACTAACGTCTTTTGACTTTTTGGCCACGCTTTGTGGCCTCTGCTCTTTCGTCAGGCAGGGTGTGAAGTAAAATGATCCATCTCCCAAGACCAGCAGCACTTACATTTCTGGCTCAAAGTTTCATTCTTGGTCCAACTTACTCAGCCCTTGCATTGCAGGGTCACCACTCACCACAAGTTTTAGACGCTAGGTGCCATGGCAGCACAAGACTTCAGCTTAGTGCTGCCCTTTCCCTTCGCCGGCCTTGTACTGCTGCGCCACCATCTTCTTCTTCGGGGAAGCGTGCCGGTGTCAGCGTCTGGGAAGTTCGTCGACCCACCCCACCCTGCTGCAGCACGACGGCGTCCTCTTATGTGAGTCGAAGCGTCAAGGCTCAGGTCTGAATTTCTCTAGTCAGGCTCAGGTCTGAATTCTGATAATGCTCCAGAAGCACACTAGCTAGCAGAGTTTCATGCTAATCCAGCGACATTCATATTGGTGCAACATAGAAATTCAAAACATTTAACCACGATTCTGGATTCAGATAGGTTCCGTTCGCCAATTTCGGTATCCCAGTGGAAAAAGACATTTTTTGACATTTCAAAATCTTCCTTCTTAACATCCACAAAGTAGCTGCAGCCTTAACAGATTGATCGCGGATGAAATTTCTGAGAGGTACCGGTTACCATTCACACAAGATCACAAGCCAGGTTCACAACCTCGACAGGTTACAGAGACATGAGAAACCAACAGGTGTTCCAGGGAACCGCAGCATATTCTTTCAAACTCCACAGGTATCTTGCAAACTGAGGCTGAATTAAAGACATACTAGTAAGTAAAGAGAAAAGGTAGTGATGCATTCTTTCATCAGTAGCTACCAAAGTCACTGTAGTCTAACAGGTCAAAGCTCTCATTCCTTCATCCCCAGGGCAACTTCTTCTCTCTACAGGAGGTTTTATCCGGTCACTGGCATAGCTCAAGCATCCGCTCCAGGCAGCGTACCCAGTGGCGGAGCCAGAAAAACTTAATCAGGGGGGCCAACTGATGTTAAATCATGTTGGGGAGGGCCAAAGCCAGCAAAATCATCATAATACACACAATATTAGCAGCAGATAATCCCTCATGTAGTGGCAAAATCTGCATGTTGACCTGCCCACCCCCACCCCCGGCGGCGTACACCCTCTTCAGGTCCGCAGCTTCACCACGAATTTCCAGCAGCCGCGCGTTAGATTCATCGTTGACAGCTCTGATCTTCATGTAGCACCTCATGTACTCTGCCATGCGCCGATGCTCAAGCTCTTCCAGTTCAGCAATCGTGATGCCTGGCTTGCTAAGCATGGCATCGGCCTCGGCCACATTCTTGATGCGCACTTCTTTGTATTCGGCCATGACAGCCTTTCGTGTTTCACTTAGTGACTTAGGCTTTTCTGGGGGCAGATTATCAAGGCTTTGTATTCGGCCATGCGCACTTCTTTGTATCCATCAGACTCGAGCGAGGCCACCTCATCGTCAAGCAGGGTATCTTCAGGCTCAGACTTTGACATGGATCCAGCAGGTGCGCTTACCATCTGCAGAATGTAGGCCGGATATTTTAGGATGGATCGATATATGGAACACTTTAAGGAACTATTGTTCAATAAGGTTCACAATAGTAGCAACAGTAAAGCACAAACTGTTCCCATTAGAGCAAAAACTAACAATAATATTTTAGAAAAGGTACAAATTGACCGTAGAATGCATGGTCTGGGTTTAGAGAAACTAGATGACTCGTTGCGCCAATGGCGCAAATGCCGAGAGGGAGCCAAGTATTGTGAGAATATTTAGACACCCAAGTCGAAAACCAAATGTGGCCAACACTCCCGCATCCTCTGCTTGAAAGCCGCCTTTTCTCACCAAATCAAACATAGATACATGATTCTTCAAGAGCAAATTTCAAAGAAAATATAAAGCATGGAAGGCTTTAAATTGTATTATTGAGACTGTACCACCATATCTTCATTTAGTTTCTTTGGAAATCTAAAGGTCTAAGAAGATGGTACATGTGAGAAGCTGTGAATCCACAACAAAAAACTAAACTAACTTCCAAACAAACATTTCAAGTTTGGAAGCCACAAAGAAGCAGCCCAGATCTCTCGTTGTAGTGCAGGTACATGTCCTTAATCCTACATCCACAGCCCATAATTTTTCAACACCTAAATCCACGAAATCCAACCGAAGGAAATCATGGCAGAAACATGCGTCATGGCTTACGTCTCCGAGAAGGACTTCTTGGCATTCTTGTGCAGGTTGAACACAACAATCCTCGTTGCGAACTGCAAAAGAACCACACAGGCACCTTCCTTCACCTTGCCCTTGGGGAGGAGGGGGGCAACACTTGCAGCGCCGTGACAAATATATCTTTTCTGTCCCTCTATCCCTGCTATTTGAAAACAAGGATCTCCACTGATAGAAAGATGCCAAGGAGAACCAGAATAAGGACAATAACCAAAGTGTACCCGGCAGTTCAGGCTTTACCCCAACAAGAACAGACCATGGTCAATTCACACAAGCATGAAAAAGCAGGCAAAGCACACCATGATACACGGCTAACAATTGAAATAAGCACGCAAATCATGTCCACACGCAACCACAAAATATGAATGGCATGAGGCAAAAGAAAACACAATGTCGGGCCAAACCCAGAATATCAACACGACCAATGAAGCAAGAATAATGAAAATACATAGGTCACACAATAAATGCAATTTCCAGAAAAAAGGAAAGGAAGAAACCCTGATAAGCAGAAGAAAGAAGAAGAAAACTTGATCAACAGAAGAAAGAAAAGGCGACCTCCAAGAACGTACAACATAAAAAAGGAAAGAAAAGAAGTAATCAGGCCACATGCATTGCACTAAACAGCTCATTATTATTAGGACCTGTGTGCATACCCAAACTTCTTAAGATTCTGTGTAGAGCAGAAATTTTGAAACGACCCAGAAATAAAATACAGGATTATGTGGTCGGCTTTTTGTTGATGACCAGCAACTATGTCAAACTGGGATTAGTCCACCAAAATTAAAGCTTGTTCAGAACAGGGGGTAGCATATGTAGCTAACAAGATCAACCATCAATGAATTATCTAAGTAAATGCGGCCAATAATCAAGCAAATAAACTGTAATCCCATCTCAGCTAGCAATATAAACAAACAAGGGGTAGCATATGTACTTAACCAGATCAACCATCAATGGATTATCTAAGTAAACATGACCAATAATCAAGCAAATAAACTGTAATCCCATCTCAGTTAGGAATATAAACAATTACACAACAATCCAGAATCACCTGATTCTTCCTCGGCTGAACTCTACTGTGTAGTTCATCATGCGTTGCAAGATGGAGAACACAACGCAGAGGCCAAGCTCCGTGAGCACGATGTCGGCGCGGACCTGGCAGCGTGCATCACGTCCGAGGATGGTACACGTGAGATGTGGATCCAACACAAAGAACTAAATTAACTATCCAAACAAACTTTTCAATTGTGTGCTTGCATAGGAAATAATGGTCATAATGGTGCCAATGGCATGAAATTTCCTGTGGAACTGAACAGTGCAGACCAAGGCATACATTTCAATCACTTTGAACATAGATGAGTAACAAAATAAAAAAAAACCAGAGAGCTATGGAAGCACTGACCTCGGGCGGTGCCGCCCTTGTGCTCCTGGCCCCGGTACTGCACGGCCATGTATGGGTCTATCTTCCCTGCAAGTACAGGTTAATCAGATTAATGTCCATCAGCAGAACAACCCAAGGCAAGCCAAGAACATGTGTGGTGGTCGTGATAAATGTTCTCTCTGGATTTGACGGAAGGTGTGCAGTGGAATATTCACCAAGTGCCGGAGTACACAGTGAATATTCAAGTAGCAAGGTATTCATGAATACACAGTGAATACATGAAAAAAAAACTTGCATCCATCATGCACCGTGAATTCTGAAAGTAGGTGTGATGCTAACCAAGATATCTAAGAATAAAGCAATCATAGTTTTACCGAGAGGAGAGAATTTAGCATGGGCAAGCATGAGCGCATATAACACACAACTTCACCTGGAAGAACTTTATTATCTACAAAGAAAGTATTAACCTGATGTACTACTAAATCAGGAAGAACATGATAAACCATTGCTTTTGGTCTGAAGCGACTAATGAAACTGGAGATTGTAAATATACCAAGATTGGATAAAAGTCCGAAGGTAAGATATAAGTAGTCATTCGATTACATCATGTGAAGATCATTTGGAGATTATAGGTCATGAAATTCATCTTGTTATGACTTATGATTGACTGGAACTAAAGCGAGCAAATATACAGCAAAGTTCACTTCTGAATTTGGGCAAACAACATGAAGAAATCATATTATTACCTAACAAATACACATGCACACGTACACCTAGAAAGCGTAGAGTTTACAAGACACACTGCAAGCAATTATACAGCAAAAGTTCACTTCTGAATCTTGGCAAACAACATAAAGAAATCATATTAGTACCTAACAAATACACATGTACATGTACGCCTAGAAAGCTTAGAATTTACAGGACACACAGCAGGCAAATATACAACAAAAGTTCACTTCTGAATTTGGGCAAACAACACAAAGAAATCATATTATTACCTTTGGGATTAGGGAAGCCGAGAGAAACTGGAAACAACATGTATATCTAGAAAACTTCCAAGTTTACAGGAACTTGATAAAGCACTTCTGAACAAGGCTGCTTACTTGCATTTCTTGCACATGTCCACGTAGCGATAGAATTACAACATGGGGCATCACGCAGTGATCTACTGATCACGAAGATACACTTCATCTTCTGTTGCAATGACAGCTTGAAGGAAACGACACATAAAAGCGCAGTCTTATGCATAGAATAACCTGACAGAAAACAGAGACAAATGCAGGTATGGTTATCTATTATGCCGCTGATAAAAAGTAATTAAAACACCAATAGAAGAATAGTGCCTTACGTTACCTACAAATGCTTCTTCAGTAGAGAGCGGAGCAGCAGCTACTTGGCTTTGTTTGTGATCGCAGTGGTCCTGACACCAGCATTGGCCCTGAGTTTCAGAAATTAGTACTGAATAAGCATTTTGCTGTGCATGTTAGAAATTTCAAATAGAACAATCAATCAACCAACCATTGGATTTGAATGGCTGTCCATTGCGTCAGTAAGGAAACAATACATTGCTAAGGAAAGGAAAAACACAAACCTTGACGTGCCAAAGCAGCAGATGATCAACAAGAAGCACGTCACAAACAGTAGAACCTGCAAAGTAAAATAAAATGATAGAAGAACATGGAGTTAGCTAGTATACATTTCATCAAATGGAAAATATGCAGGGCAAGCAGGTGGGGAATCACAAGACAGTCGATACAGTGAGCAACCCAAAGGCAACAACAACCCGACAAATGGTCATTGCTATGTTGTCTGCACGGTCGGGCAACAAATCGGCACGAGGGAGAGGATGCCGCGGGGGTGGTGGGATGAAAGATACATATGATGGATAATTTATCGGTCAATATTTGTAGGTTGTCCTGCAACTGTAAAAAAATACTCCCCTTGGTTATTAGTTTCCAACTAAATGGAAGATACATGACACAAATATGAAATGTTGGTCATCCTGTATGCCTAAATGGAAGATACATGGCAAAAAAATAAAATTGAATAGAAACATCAAGCCATTCATATCCATTAGAGATCGAAATATATCATGCACGAAAAAATGGAATTAGCTGCGCTATCGTCACTCTATTTTGTTTGCAGAGATCATGCCAAATATAAAGATTTTAACCAAGAAAATTTCATAATTCAGATCATCAAAAACCTCAAAAAAATACATGCAAACAAACTGCAGATATGAAACCACATGTAACTACTGAATCTTTTAGAGCCTAGTTCTCTGCAAAAAAAACAGCTATCCTCTCTGCCAAGCTTAGCAAATCTTGGTTCAACAACAAAAATGCAGTCTTAGTGGAGAAGGGGTTCAAAGTCAACTTGTGTTTTATGTCAAAAGTAAGACTGAATAAATTATTGGGGATATGAGGAACATAAATAGCATAGGAGAAGATAATAATGGTAGGCGTACAACCTTTTGGTTCAGGTAGGAATATTTCGATCTTAGGTTGTGTATCTTCTGAATTAGATTTCAAACGGCTGCCCCCATTCAAATCCAACCATGGCATGAACGATCCGTCGATCCCAAGCGTGTCAAAGAACCTGAACACACACGCTGAATGTACCGAGTTGACAGTACGTCACAAACTGCCCATTCAATAGGTAAAAATCAAATTAGGTGAACGCCGACACTTATCTTACTACTTTGTATTTCATCCTATCAATTAATTAATAAAATTAAACATGGTCACTTTTATTGCCTCTTGCAGAAGGTTCATTCCATCAAAATGTTAGACACTGTATTTGTACAATATAATAAATAATATTTTTCCATCAGAAACAAAGTTAAATAAAAAGCATAATATGCAAGGACGTCTTCAAAGAACAACTGAAATGAGAGAGGTGTAAATTTCTAGGATACTTTTTTAGGTTTGATTGCTTCCTAAATACCCTCACGTATGCCCTCCTCATCTCAGAGCAACAACCACTGTTAAAAACACCGAGGAGAGGGAATGGCGTGCTAAGAACTTAAAGTACGAATAACTTAAGGCTAGAATGCTAGCAAGCAACATATTCCAAGCAGCAAGTACTGAAGTACCAGAAAGAGCAATAATTTGGTTAGATAATAGAAGAACTGACCTCCCTTTGCAAATATCTCACAACAACATCACCTTGGTCCTCTTAGATATCCATTCAACTGAACATGTGTGATTCAAACCTGAAAAAAAGGCAAGTCAACCATTATTCATAGACCTACGCACTGAAGCATGTGTATAAGGAGGTAAGCGGTAGTAGGAGAATTACCATGGCAACAAGCTGTTGATGCCTGAGCAAGGGTGCGGTGGAGAAGAAGAGGCGTGAAATCGAGAGAAACAATCAGCACCTATGGACACACATCAATAACAATGCAAAATAAAGACATAAGCCAACCAAACACTCAGCAACCTACCCAACGTTAGGATTAAGACATCCAAATGCTCCATAGTTTTTTCTTCTGGTGGAGAACAATACTTACTCGAGATCAGATTCTACCCCGAATGAGTGTGTGCATCGACAGTAGTAAATTTCTCTCCAAGACTGTTGAAAAGAGCGAAAGGCATGAAGACAGTTACCAAGCCAAGCAAACAGTAGCAGGCACACAAAACAGCTGATGTATAGATTACCTGTCACTAAACGAATTTATGTCAGGGATATCCTCATTGATATACCAAAAGCAGGCCAAGCGACCAATGAGCCCCTTGTACCTGTCGGAAAGAAACAACAAGGAACAAAAATATCAAGCACACTGAACATAAAGAATATGTGACTGAGGTTAATACGCAGCAAATTACTGAAGCTTATATGCACATAGCTATATTACTCCCTCCGTTCCTAAATATTTGTCTTTCTAGGCATTTCAACAAGTGACTACATACGGAGCAAAATGAGTGAATCTACACTCTAAAATATGTCTACATACATCCGTATGTAGTAGTCATTTGAAATGTCTAGAAAGACAAATATTTAGGAACGGAGGGAGTAATTCCTACAGGTATTTCTTGGTACAGAGCAGACCTAAGAAATCTATTATAAAGCATGATGCAATCTATTTCTGCACATGGAAATGAACACCATAATGAGAAGATCAAATATATAAGAATTCATTGGTTGACAAATTATATCGCAACCTCTCGATCAGGCGGACACCATGCAAATGCAGAACAACCAACCGCTGAATCTAAGCTTGTAGAAACAGTCATACATGGAGATCGCCATTTGTTTTTCCTCCTCCATCACCATTTGTTTTTGCTCCTCCGCGTGCTTCCTCCACTAAATATATAAGAATTCATTGGTTGACAAATTATATCGCAACCTCTCGATCAGGCGGACACCATGCAAATGCACAACAACCAACCGCTGAATCTAAGCTTGTAGAAACAGTCATACATGGAGATCGCCATTTGTTTTTCCTCCTCCATCACCATTTGTTTTTGCTCCTCCCCGTGCTTCCTCCATCAACCACATACTACAAAAGTACCATACATATAAGCTGAGAACATGAATCGACCGTACCATGTCAAATTATGAATTAGCGTGGCTGTAACACTTCCACTACACAACCCAGTTAGAGCTTGAGAATATATAAGTACCAGCAGCATCAATCTAACCGTGAAACAGCCATGCCACGAAGAAGAGAGTTGTTAATTGCCAACCTTGTCATTGTGTGGCCGTCGTTACCAAGCTCTAACACGAGATAGAAGGAGCCCGGCTTGGTAAGGCTAATTGGTAGAGACAACAACTGCAAATATTGTAGAAAAAAGAGAGAAATGTGAATTACCAATGGGTTCCCACAATGAATTGGCCGAACTCCACACAAGTGGAGCAGGGGCCATAGAAAATCTATTGATTAAGTATACCAAGAAGAACAGGCTCTGTCCAACATCATCGCTGGTTTTGGCATTTTGTCAAACAGACAACACCACACAACGACGATAAAGTGACAAACGCACAAGCCGAGAGAGAGGACCGGAAAGAGCTCACCTTGCAGTTTCAGCCAGCGGTTCCCAAGCTGCGCATGTTGTCTTGAACGCTACTCTTGTATGTAGGCTGCTCCGGCGCTCGTTGCAAGACAGGCAGCGGCGCGGGTGGCGAAGCCGGCGAGTAGCTGGAGGCGGCGGGCGAGATGTGTGGGCAGGCGTCGTCGGGGAAGAAGAGGTAGCGCACAGGAGGCCATCGGCGAGGTCATGTCAGGCCACAACAAGCCCCAGAACATTCAGTTATCGGACGACCAAGGAAGGAGATCATCAAGACAATGGACGGCTCGCATCGCTCGCCGTTTTCACCTTATTGTTGCTTTTCATTTTCGTCCTGTTGCTTTCCAGCGTGTGCCAGCTGAGCTTATAAAAGCCAGCCATCCCTGTTGTAAACCTTATGCTATTCTGATGAATCATTGATCAATACTCTAAAGCTAATACAACATATACTTTGATTCCTTCCACCAAACACGTCTCTTCTAGAACTCTCCTTCCCCCAAATCTCGATCTAGTTCGTCCTAGGGCATGACAATTGGTATCAGATGCCAGGCCGCTCCTCGGCGTTGAGTTGAGCTGTGTAGGAGAAATTTTTTCCCACCCTCCTCTCCCAATTCCTACGGTGACCCGGCGGGCGGCGGGGTAGGGCGCTGGCGGCGGTAGACTTGTTCGGCGACAGCTCAGGGTCGGAACTGGTTGCCGGAACGCATCGTTCCTGCGATAAAATCCCAGGTTCTCACTGAGTGGTGTTGTAGAAGGAGGCGAATCTCGTCGGCGGCGGCAGGAGTTCCAGATCCGATCGGGTTTCCAGTTCGCTGGTTGTAAAATTCCTCTCAGCCACCTGGAATCTCGATGGGGCGTTCGAAGCCAAGCGTGGATGACGGAGATCTGGCGGAGTTGGTAGCCATGAAAGGTGACGTGCTGCAGAACCGAGAAGAAACAGCGGAGCTCCGCGGCGACATGGAGGATTTGCGCAGGGATGTGCACGCAATCCACCTCAAGCAAGATGCTATGACCCAAGTCATGACAGGGGTACACGATGCGGTCTCAGCTTTGAACACACAGCTGGCTACCATGGGTGATGTGCTCAAATCCTTTTCTCCGCCTCGGATTCCATCCCCAGTACAGCCAGTTCCTCAACCTCGAGCTCCTCCCGAGGCACAACCATCAGCAGGACAAGTACCAGAACAAGCGCAAACTCGACCAACTACAGAAGAATTGCGCAAACGCCTTGCTGAGGAACAAGAGAAAACAAGACAGATCTCACTGCAGATACCTCCCAACTTACCACCTATCAGAATTGCCAGCACCTCAGGCCCCCCCAGGGTTTGTGGATCACAACAGAAAGGAAGGGCAGTCAGGAAATGTCACGCCCTCAGCAGCCTACCGGACAGCACACACTCCGGCCTTCCACAATTTTCAGCCACCTGCTGTTCGTGCACACTGGGAAGACTACTACCGACAGTATGAGCAAGAGATGAGGACTCAGTTTCTGAAATCTATCACAAAAGGCCCTCGATTGGATTTCCCCACATTCGATGGTACCAATCCTGTAGGCTGGATCAGACAAAGCGAGAAGTTCTTCCAAATGGCTAGCACTCCCACTGATTACAAGGTTAACTTGGCACAAATGCACATCGTCGGCAAGGCTGATGTGTGGTTGCACAGGTCCAATATCCTGAAGAACAAACCTAGTTGGGATCAACTCTGCACTGAACTACTTCACAGGTTCTCTGCATCTAGTTCTTATGATCTCACTGACAGATTCAATAACCTGAAACAGAACACCTCTACTGTAGCTGACTATACTGAACAGTTTGAAGAAATCATGGCTGAGGTACAGGAAGACAACCCACAAATATCTGAAAGTTGGTTTGTCAGGTGTTATGTAAATGGGCTGCGCTCACAACTTAAGTACTAGCTCAGACCCCTCAAACCAGTCACACTCACAGATGCCTACTGGCTGGCAATTGATTTGGAACAAGGAGCACCAGCTAAAAAGCAATTTCAGCAGTTCTCTACCTCAACCAAACCAACTCCAGTGTTTTCCAAAAACACTACAGTAGGAACAGAGAAACCTACTGATTTTAAAGCCCCTGCCATTACACAGAGAGCTAGAGAACCTGGGAAGTGTTAGAGATGTGGGGACAACTGGTTCCATGGGCACAAGTGCAAGCAAGCCCCTATAATTTATTTGCTTGTTGGTGAGGAAGCAAAAGAGCCACCCCCTGATCAGGAAATATTAGAAGAAATTGGTCCACCAGATCAAGGAGCAGCTGAAGAGCAATGTATGAAAATTTCATTGCAGGCAATGCAGGCAGATAGTGTCAATACACTGTCTATTTCAGTCAATATTGGAGGCAAAACAGCTATTGCATTAGTTGACTCTGGGAGCAACTCTACCTTCATGAGTTTGCAATTTTCCCTCCAAACATCATGCACCATTGTCAAGGATAAATCAAGGGCAGTATCAGTTGCTGGAGGGGGTAAACTTTGGTTTGGCTCATATATTCCAGCTACAAATTTCACAGTAGGAGAAACACAATTCACTCAACAGTTCAGAATTATGGATTTACCTGGACATGATATTGTGTTGGGATGTGATTGGATGGCACAACACAGCCCAGTAGCCTTCTCCTATGACCCAAGGGAACTAATTATTAAGCACAACAAAACAACAACAATGACCATCCCTGCTTGTGAGCCAATTACTAATGCAGCTGAAATAGATTGTGTGGAACTTAACAGACTGCTTTTAAGTGGGGCTCCTGGATATGTGTTGCAGTTAGCAGAAGATACATCACTCAGTTGCAAACAAATCAAACCTGTAGAACCAGCCTTTGAGACAGTTTTGCAAGAATTCCCTGAAGTTTTCCAGGAACCTGTGGCTCTTCCCCCAAAGAGAGACTGTGATCACAAGATTCCCCTTAAACCAAACTCTGCTCCTCCAAACTGTAAACCTTACAGAGTGCCCCACATGCAGAAAAATGAGATGGAAAGGCAAATTGACCAGTTGCTGCAATCCAAAATAATTAGACAAAGTCAAAGCCCGTACTCCTCTCCTGCTATACTGGTCATGAAGAAAGATGGGACTTGGAGACTGTGCATTGATTATAGGAAATTGAATGCAGCCACTATTAAGAACAAATACCCAATCCCTGTCATAGAGGACCTCCTGGATGAACTACATGGAGCAAAGATATTTTCCAAACTGGACTTAAGGTCAGGATACCATCAAGTGAGAATGGATGAGCAAGACATACCAAAAACTGCCTTCAAAACTTACTTTGGACATTATGAGTTTTTGGTTATGCCATTTGGACTGAGCAATGCACCAGGCACTTTCCAAGCACTGATGAACAGCATATTTGGTCCATATTTGAGAAAGTTCATCTTGGTTTTCTTTGATGACATATTAATCTTCAGCAGAACACCTGAGGAGCATGTTGAACATTTGAGAATTGTCCTCCAACTCCTAAAAGAACATAAACTAGTAGCAAAACTCAGCAAGTGTGTTTTTGCTGTTCCCCAAGTGGACTATCTTGGACATATTATTTCTGGTGAGGGAGTACAGACAGATCCTACCAAGATTAGTGCAGTTGCTGACTGGCCAATCCCTTCTACTCCCACCAAACTCAGAGGATTCCTAGGGTTATGTGGGTACTACAGAAGGTTTGTCCACAACTTTGGCACCATTGCAAGGCCCCTACATGACATGCTCAAAAAGGAAAGTTTCCAATGGACTTCTGCTCAAACCACTGCTTTCAATCAACTGAAATAGGCCATGATTTCTGCTCCTGTCCTAGCCCTCCCAGACTTCTCTGCTCCTTTTGTCCTTGAAACTGATGCTTCAGCCCTTGGCTTAGGAGCTGTCTTGATGCAAAAGGCAGGCCCTTAGCTTACTATAGCTCTTCCCTGGGCCCTAAAAATGCAGCCATGTCAACATATGAAAAAGAAGCATTGGCAATCATTGAAGCTTTGAAGAGGTGGAGGCATTACTTCCTTGGGAATGACCTGATCATCAGAACAGATCACAAAAGCTTGCAGTTCATGACTGATCAGAAATTGGCCAATAGCATACAGCACAAACTCATGTTGAAGCTGCTAGAATTTAATTTCCAACTGGAATATAAAAAAGGAAAGGACAATCTAGTAGCAGATGCCCTTTCAAGAAAACATGCCTGCATGGCCATTTCCATGGTCACCCCAACATGGATCTCAGCTATAGAAGAGTCCTACAAGCAGGATTCCCACTGCCAGCAGCTACTGGAACAATTACTACTATCTCCTGACCACACATTCCACCAGAACCAACTGCAAGATGGCATTATCAGACACAAGGGAAAAATCTATGTGGGCAAAGACCTGCCACTGAGGAACAGACTAATGCAAGCCCTACACTCCTCTGCTGTGGGGGGACATTCAGGAATGAAAGCTTCTTATAATCGTTTGAAGCAAATCTTTTATTGGCCAGGCATGAAAAAGGACATGGACCAGTTTGTCACCATTTGCCCAGTTTGTCAAAAGAACAAAGGGGAAACTTGCCCATACCCTGGTTTTCTGGATCCTTTACATATCCCAGATATGGTATGGACACATGTCGGCATGGACTTTATTGAAGGCCTGCCCAAGTCTGAAGGGAAAGAAGTCATATTCGTGGTGGTGGATCGGCTCTCAAAATTTGCACATTTTATTCCCTTGTCACATCCTTATACAGCACAAACTGTTGCAAGAGCATTTGTGGATAATGTACTGAAGTTGCACGGGCCACCGGTTGCTATAGTTTCTGACCGCGACACCATCTTCACCAGCAAGCTCTGGCAAGACATCTTCTCAGCGATGGGGATTGACTTGCGATACAATTCTTCGTACCATCCACAGTCTGATGGTCAAACAGAACGTGTTAACCAATGTATTGAGAATTATCTTCGCTGCATGACTTCTACTGCACCAAAAAAATGGATCAAGCACCTTGCTATGGCTGAATATTGGTACAACACCTCATTTCATTCCTCACTGAAGAAGACGCCGTTCCAAGCTCTGTGCGGCTACCCGCCTCCAGACATCAACCGACCCTTGCCCTCCCTAAGTGCTACTACTGAAGAAGCATCTTTTCTGTCTGAGAGAAATTCCATGTGGCAGCAATTGAAAGCTAACCTGACAGCAGCCCAAGCTTGCATGAAAAATTATGCAGACAGAAAACGATCAGAAAGAACCTTGGAAGTGGGCGACATGGTGTACCTGAAGATGCAACCATACCGTCTCAATGCCTTCGGTTTGCGCACCCACATCAAGCTGCAGAGCAAGTTCTACGGTCCATTTCGCATCATCAAATGAGTGGGCAACGTAGCCTACAAACTCCTTCTGCCAAGCTCCTCCACCATCCACCCGGTCATGTAAGTCAGCTTAAGAAGCACATTGGGCCACAAGCTGTTCCATGCGCTGATCTACCTCTGGTTAGTCAAGACGGCACGATCCGCACCGAGCCAATCCATGTCCTGGAGACAAGACAAATTCCCCGCAACAATCTTCCCGTGGTTCAATGGCTCGTCCAGTGGGAGAATTTACCTCCCGATGATGCTTCTTGGGAAGACGCTGATTTCATCAAGAGCACATTTCCGGCTTTCTTCAAGCAGACAGTGCAAGCTTGGTTCAGTAAGCAACCTCCTTGAGGACAAGTTCGATTTCAGAGGGAGGCATTGTCAGGCCACAACAAGCCCCAGAACATTCAGTTATCGGACGGCCAAGGAAGGAGATCATCAAGACAATGGACGGCTCGCATCGCTCGCCGTTTTCACCTTATTGTTGCTTTTCATTTTCGCCCTGTTGCTTTCCAGCGTGTGCCAGCTGAGCTTATAAAAGCCAACCATCCCTGTTGTAAACCTTATGCTATTCTGATGAATCATTGATCAATACTCTAAAGCTAATACATCATATACTTTGATTCCTTCCACCAAACACGTCTCTTCTAGAACTCTCCTTCCCCCAAATCTCGATCTAGTTCGTCCTAGGGCATGACAGGTCAGCGCTACCAGGGCCGGGCGCCGCGCACGGGAGGCCAGCGGCGAGGTTCCTGCAACGAACGCCCCCATGGCTGGAGGCCCTGCGTCAGGAGCGGAGGAGGCGGCGGGGATATTCCTCCCCAGACGCCCCCACACTCTCCTCCTCCTCCCCTGTCTCATCCACCCCTCCTCGTCCCGGATCCCGCCGGATCCGAGGCTTGTGGGCGCGGAGGCGAGCTTCTCCGGCGACGGCGGCGGCGACGGCAGGAGAGGAGGCGGGGGTCGCGGGGAGACGTGCGGGCTAGCTCACGGGCATCGGCGGCGAGCTTCTCCGGCGGCGGCGGCGGCAGGAGAGGAGGCGGGGGTCGTGGGGGAGACGCGCGGGCCGGAGCTGGCCAGAACCGGCCGGCGCGATGGGGAGAGAGAGAGAGAGAGGAGGGGGAGGCGAGTGGGACGGGAGGCGGCGGCTAGGTCTTCTCCCCAGGAGTGGCTCCCTTTTATACTCCGGTGCGTGAAATGATGAAAATGCCCCTGGTGGGGCACCAAATTAACAGGCGGAGACGTGGATGCAACGGTTGTGACTATGAGTTCTTCAGGGTTTATATGTTCAATACAACTAGAGTGTACAATCTACAATGCATGGTCTGGGTCCAATTAAAGAAACTAGGACATCATCACCAACCAGCAGCTTTAATAGGAGAACAAGTGACTTAGGACCGGCTAGACAGGTGGATGGTTCACTCCATTATCAAAAACTAACAAGTGACAAGGACATGCGAAATGTGATATTTCTTTTCAAGCTCTGAGCCTCTGATCGTGCAACCAATTCCGTATCATTGGCATCTGAAGCATGCATTATGACTATGATGATCAGAGTAGGCTTCAAGGATATGTAGAATGATCTTCCATGTGGAAAACACCAGGCCATAAGTTTACCAACTTAGGATATTTGCAGTTTTTCTTAAGCAGAAAATGTCTACACTCTCGTTCTTAAACAGCACGTTCCTCCATTGATTAATTAAAGATTTCATCACTTTCTACACGCTACACTTTCATAGAAGGTCTAACTTTGGATCAAAGCACTAACGAAACCGATAGCTATCCTGCAGAAAATTGAGAACATTGCTTAATAGGGTCCACAATAGCAAAACTAAAACACAGACAGTTCCTACTAAACGAACGACCTAACAATAATTACCTAGACAGATAGAAATTAACTGTACAACTTATGGTCCAATGAAGGTACAATCCCTGTCAAACTTCACTTTTGTGGGGAGTGCTTAACTATGAGAGCTACAAAATACAGATCCACAACTTTT
Source organism: Triticum urartu (assembly GCF_056163025.1). NCBI lineage: Eukaryota > Viridiplantae > Streptophyta > Magnoliopsida > Poales > Poaceae > Triticum > Triticum urartu. The sequence goes on along the minus strand of NC_141877.1, from coordinate 665,909,859 downwards.
ATACACTTCTTGTACACTTTTAAGCCTCTACTGGATACACTAAACAGAGGCGCACGACACAGTCGACTTGTTAAATTCACCACCAAGAAAAAGAAATCAGCAGGCAGCAGCTCTGTTAGCAAAAGAAGTGGGGCGGAAGTGCGGAACTGTCTAGAGAGGTGGATCAATTCATTATCAGGCAATCAGTAGTGACTAGGACATGACATCCAAAATATTATGGTATGTCTTTGAGGTACAGTACAATACAGGGCAGCTCTAACCATGCAATTCGATATCAATGGCATGTGCAGCATGTTTTATGCATCACGGCGATGACATTTCTCAATATGCTTAAATCAAGGTAACGAGGAGGTAATGTGCATAACTGGAGCCAAAGCCTTGCTCTTGCGACAGTATAATCGGCTCACTTGAGCAGGATACAAGCATATATAGAATGATCTGCAACGTGGAACACATCAGGCCCTGAATTTACCACCTTAATTGGAAAAGGACCAGCAACACAATATCCTTCTTAAACATAACTTCCTTGCAGCGACCAGTTACAAATTTCATCACTTGTACTGTTGTACACTTCATTTACCCCATAACATTGCATGCCACATTGGTACGTTTTCAGTTTTTCACACAAGTTGTAGTTGGTGTGGTGTGGAGTGGACCCAACAAATCCTCACCGAAATTCTACTTGGAGCAGAGTGCTCCATGCATCAAACCGTCCGGAGCACTCCATCCCTCATCTGAAAGCACAGCACAAATCAACATTTCATCACCCGCATCAAATCCCTAACAAAATCGGCAGAAAACCCGCAAAGCATGGACATGCCTCCCAACAGAAATCGCAAAGTGGGCCTCGATTTCCAGTCTGCACTGCGTGCCTTCGAAGAGAAAGAAACGGCAGGAGCCCAGACCCCAAGTCTGATCTCGCGCGCGAGCCCAGCCGCGCCCAAACCCATGACGCCGTCCGGCTCCGGCGCGAGAGGAGAGAGAGAAAGAGCAGTGCGGACGTGCGGTGGCTCGGCCAGTGCGAGGGTTTGTTTCCGACTGGACTATTTTGTGCTATATCTGCTGGGCTTGGCGCCCATGGGCCGGCGGCATCTGCTCCTGGCTACTACTCCCAAAGAACCATAAAAGGGGCTCCTAGTCTTGGCAGTTATAGTTCTAACAAAAAAAAGTCTTGGCATTTATTGTTTCGTCAATTCTCATGTATCAACTCCCTCCATTCACAAATACCGAGTATATGCTTTTTTAACCTTTTCCCGAACCGAATGTATATGGTCATGTTTTAATGTTTCTTCACTCATTTCAATCCGTATGTAATCCATATTAAAATCCAATACATCTTATATTTATAAATGGAGGGAGTACCTAGTATCTATTAAGATACTATAAGCTCCCTGGATTTTGAACCCACTAGTACATCGCCGGCCGTGGAGCACGCTATGGGCCTCGCCTGCAAGGGTGTGTCTCTAGACCGGTGGATTTTATTTATTTTTTTGGTTTTGGGAAGGTACTGACTGGTTTTTATTTTTGGCTTTTTTGTGTGTTTTTCATCGATAGTTTTTATTTTGGTTTTTTCCTTTGTTTCCTTTCCCCTCTCTTTAAAATTTTAATTTTCAACATAATAGTTCATGAATATATATAAAAGACACAAACATTTTTTAGAATAGTAAGCGTGCACGTGTAACACACGTATAATCATAGGAAAGAATTTCCTCCTTTGTCACAATTGGCAGACAACTATTTAAAATAAAAAAGTCTTGCAATCATATGTAAATGTCACACATCAACGGCAATCAACTGGTTGAACTTCTCCATATAGAAGATAGAGGCATAGGCTATTTAGTCTAGTGCATAGTAAAAAAGGAGTCAAATATCCTAGAATGTCTATATTCTATAATGCAAACTTCATAGTAACTATGGAACGTGTAAGAATTGTCCAAATGAGCATGGCCAAGATGCAAACTTGGAACAAAATTGTACAGTTTCTCAGAGGTACAACTCATAAAGGCCATATACTGTGGCATGGGATAAACATTGGCTTTTAAAGCAGTGAACAAAAGAAGTAAAATTGTAATATGATTCTTCATAGTTATTACATGGACCACAAATTTTCCCAAGAATATAAGGAGAAAAGGATAATATATTATCTGATTTAAGAACAGGCTCATGTCATACATGCATGAGAATAACGGCAAATTCACAAATAAACTTCAACCTTAATAAGTAGAACAATGTCATGTGAAGGCTTTGAATACTACATGAATCATCGGTTATAATTGTGCAGGGCCACAAAACAACTCACCAATCTAACTGATCACAATGTCATTCAATTTTACACATAGAAGCATTGGACATAGTGCTTTTAAAGGCAATGCTTTCATCTTGGTAGAGTTCCTGTTGATTGATAATGACACATAAAGTGCAACACCTTGATACAGGTACGATTGTGATAACAATAGCTTCTATCCTGAAAGAAAAATATGAGATACCATACCAATCATTATCTAACAATAGCATACTTAAGAGAAGTTGGACCCTCTCAAGGTTTTCTTCAAGCTCTGCACCAATACTTCTTATCGAAAAAGAATCAGACACGCCTACTTACATATATTATGATATAGCAAAAACCTGTTCTAAAATGATACCATGAATCCAGTGAATCCACAATGAAACTTTTAACTAATATTTCCATGAATCCAGTGAATCCACAATGAAACTTTTAACTAATATTTCCATGGTTTGGGATTGTGCAATGGAATAAGGATAGGTTAATCTTAAGGCCCATGAAAATATTCAAAAGTGAATTAACCTACAGTATATAGTAAGACAAGAGTGAACTAAAATTGATTGCAGAATTTATTGCCAATAAAATTCACTGCAGATTAGTAGGCCAAATTTCTTCCAATGATGGCATGATCTTGAGGAGGAGTATCAACGTAATTGCAGCGTACCTAATGCTCAACCACTGAATCTTCCTTCAACTATTTTCATGCCCACACCTGCACCGTGAAACTCAATCAACTGAAGAAAAGCTATCATTTCAACAAATGTCACCTCTTTATTTGTAAGTTTGTCCTCTTGTTTAGCGTACTAAACTTTCCTTTCTCTAAAAGAATTTTTTCATACACAATATGTACACAAAAGGAAATCCAATAACTCCAGTTCATGACAGGTCGATAGTTTGGTAGACAGAAAAACTCTTATGATATGGATCATAATATAATTTGCGGGAATATATGTATGTCTGTCCTTAAGTAGATTCAAGGTCTTAGCTCAGAGAAAATAAGAAGTACAAAAGAAATTTTCAACGGTTCTACATTCGACACGGCTGCAAAACTTCAGTTAGTACATGGTATACATGGCATACGTTTCTTTCCAATATATCACATACCTATAATTGCAAGTCAATCCAAATGGTGGTTTGCATGCATAAACTGCAACAAAGCATTAACCATGTGATTGCATATAAATCAAGCTTGCCTGCATAAAACAAAAGAAATCACTCGTAGAAAAATCAGATCACCATATGAAGTTATTAAGATCCACCTTCTCATCACTCAAACGCACCCTCTAGGAGCAGCGGAAAATAAACTAAATCCATGCAAGACAGGAACTGAATCCCTAGCACAAGAATATCAGTTCTGCACGAAAAATAACCTCACAAACTACAAAAAAAAACTGAATCCACGCAAAAACAAAATCTAAACTGAATGTCGTGCAGAACATGCCACATATGCTCAAAACAGTGAATCAAATCAACAAGACAGTAGGTTAATATATAACGGGAAAGAATGAAGTGGGTGGATCAACTCACAGGAATAGAGAAATCAGCGTCTGGGGGCATCAACTGCAAGGAGTCGATGAGAGGGGAGGCGGAACATTTGTGATATTTCTTAGGCCACAAAAAGTGTCTGAGACCAATTAAGTCATTCCCTAACAAAGATGAGGCGAACCTGACGGATCATCACTTCAATTTTGGCCACCGCATTGTATGTGATCCCTTGATTCTAAACTGAACTAAAATATTAATGAGAATTCTTCTAGCTTACAGTGTACATGACCACACCGGCAATATATATCTACGTTGATCCAATATAAAAAATTAGATAAAAATATCTAATCTGCATTTTATAATATATATATATATATATATAGATGATACAATCATACCGGTAGTTGAGCCATGTTGATTCTCGAATACATCAGCCAAAACTGCACATGCAACGGGAAAGTATGGTTAAATGAAAAACAATCATATTATAAATGCAAGAATAACAGCATGGGGAGATGGAAAAAGATTACAAGAAAACTGTACCGGCCAACAAAAAAACTTGCATAGGCCATGATGCTTTGGACGTGGTATCCCAGTTTTATTTTGCCTTCCAAACATAATTCTAGACTACATCAGCAGACTCTCCAAAGAAATTTGGTTGCTTAGTACCTTATTTGTTTGGTTCAGAATAAAAGCATCCACACACTTCTGAACATGCCAGAAAACAAACACACTTCTGAAGGATAGGTCCGTATAGCGAATTAGCAATATGATGTCTCTTAACACAAGTACAGAAAATAAATCTATATCTTCTACTACATTTTCTGCCAATTATTTGCAAGGCAATATACTAATAGATCTAATCAAGACTGTCGTATTGTGTGGGGTGCATGTGCAGTCTAATAATCTTGACAGAAACAAAAAAGTGATTATATTGACATGGCGCAGTTCATTAATCTTGATAGTTAGTGAATATCAGTGATGTAATAGTTCAGGCATTTCACACAACAAAGGTGCCCGATCTATCTACATCCCTACAAACCTCAAGCATGTTAAAACCTCCCGGATATACTTCTTTTGCAAGCTAGAAAAAGATCTACGTAACATAGCACAAGTAGATGAAGGACTTCTTTTGAATGATGATTTGTGGAGAACTCACCTAGTTATTAAATAAGTAATAGATGGTAAGGATTGGGTAAGCATTACAAGGAGTCAGACCATTGTCACAGATATTAGCTGATGTTAGTACAGGGAGATGCAACTGAAGAATAGCAATGCAGAGATAACTTTTTTAATACCATTGAGGAATAGCGTTAGCAAAAATGATTTTAGTCAAAAAGAAGAATTAACCCCTCATGATTTGTGAACTGCAAAAAGTGTGAACTAAACTGAACTGGACACTGTACATTGTCAGAATCTTCAGAACCGGACAATGACTCGCACAGAAAATTGGAGCAATTCCCTTTGACGACCTCCCCTGCAACTGAACTTTGTCAATTTATTTGTCTAGCAACGTTCAGATATTGATCCTCCCCTACAACTGAACTTTGTTAATTTCTTTGTCTAGCAACGTTCAGAGATTGACGAGAAAAATTAAGGGAGAGAATAGAGCAGATTGCTTTTGCTGAAGAATTATAATATTAACCTGTATGATTGTTAAACCTGTGTTATCTCATTAGTATAACCGTCCGTGGTCTTCCTCTCAGGCAGCGCCACCACCGTCGACTTCCCAGACCAGGTGGCGGCAAAAAATTTGTGAACCATACGAAGAGCTTAAATACTCAATAAGCAGACTAACCCCGCCGCGGAAAATGTTCCAGAATAATGGTGGTTAACTTTGTCTGCTGCCTGGAAGGATCATCCATGCACTAACCAGAAAAATCAGATTCTCTTGTGTGGAAGGAACATAAAGCATGCTGTTCTATCAATCCACACTTGAATGTAAAGAAAACTTACTGGCTCGGATGAGGTCGTCGGCAGCAGAGGAGGATGCCGCCACCCCGCCGCGCTCACATTTTTCCGAGGGGCAGCAGAGGAATGCCGGCGGGATGCTGACGCTCTCCCGCCTTGTTGGGGCAGCAGAGGAGGACCGGCGGGGGACTGCTCACGCTCGCGGCGGCAGAAAAGAGTACTGGAGGGCGGCGGCGGACCGGCGGGCGAGGGTAGAGGACCGGCGGGCGGCGACGGACCGGCGGGCGAGGGCAGAGGACCGGGCGGGTGTTGGCACAGCCCGAGGAAGAAGAAGACTCTCTCACACACAAAGGTAGAAGAACACACACAGAGGCTTGGCACCGCACACAACTTGTGCCCTTTTCTCTTGTATAGTAATCGAGCACGCGCAAATGCACGTTGTCATCGTGGCAAAAATCATGCCCTCATAGGGTATATATACACCACCCAATATTTACTTCCACAAAATATGTATAATATGAAATTTCTATCATGATAAAATATCACAAGAATTTTGGGCTCATTGTCAGCATTGTCAAGAGAAATTATGTGATATCTGTAACTTCTCATACCTATATATTGTACATGAGAAAATATTTCTTACATTGATTTTAAACCATGTATTGCCATAATATTGAAGCATATGAACACCAGTTAAAGTAATAACTTTGGCAACTCTCACCCTATAATCTCAGTGATCATGCCATGGTCTATTGACACATTTCCACATAAATGACAGGCAACACATAATTGTTGTGTGAAGTGAGGTCTGATTATGCTCAAAGTGCGCACCTTTATGACCATGAATATAATAATCTATACAAGTTTTAGAGTGGTTGGGCTGTTTTAGAACCGTTTGTTGATGTCGATTTAACGGCAGACAAATACGAAGTAATGGGTAGTACTCCGATGAAAGTACGCGAAAGTACTAAAACAAGTGGGGCCGGTACTCGTGACAAGGTGGGGACGCGTTTTAATCTAGGGGAGTTTAGTCCTAGGAAAATTTGCACGCGCCGCCCCTCTCGTCGAATGCATAACCGCCGCCATGGTGCTACACATTCCACAATTACTCATCGGCGGCCATCTCCTCCCTCTCCTCCAAGTCCACCGCAGTCATCTCCTCCTTCTTGCCGCTGCAACTTCGCTCCACTCAGGCAACCCCCCCCCCACCCACCCCACCCCCTCTTCCACGGCAGATCGAGCTGATGGCCGGCGGCGAGAACACCGACTTCGTGCATATTGCCGGCGGCGACCAGGTCAAGTTGGCCAGGTTGAGGGAGATCCGTTCTTGGTTTGACAACACAAGGCAGATGAGCTGGACGGCAATGGCCACTCTCAAGAATTTGACGAAGAAGGAGAGGGCAAAGCTTTGGCCCCCGCCCGCACAACTGATTCACAAGATCGAGATCCTCCTCTGGGCGATGGAGCAGGCCAATTCGTCCAGCGAGTGGACCAGGCGGAGGTGGTGGGCGTTCAGATCCAGGGTAGAGCATCCACTGGATCAGGAACCCACCGTGCACGAGGTGCCGTTGCAGATTGTGCAGCCTCCAACCGAGTCACCGGAGACTCCGAAGCACAAGATGAGGAGGACAGTGGTCGCGACCTCGCTTCCCCGCCGTTCACCATGCTTCCCTCGCCGCTCTCCTCGTCTGAATGGCGGCGGTAGCTATGTTTAGAGTAAGCTTCCCCACTCCTCATCTTCCTACTGCTCGTGCTTACATCGTGGTGATACTGATCGTAATAGCTCAGAGAGGGAATGCTAGATGGCATTTTAATCTCAATGAATTGCATGAACATTTGAGTACATGGATTTGGAGGATGGATTATGATGTATGTGAACCCTAGGCATCATATGAACCCTAGGAAAAATTAGTAATGTTCTAGTGGTAGACACTGAAATATTTCGGTACACACCGGTAGGCACTGAAATATTTCGGAACTGCCCTAGGCAAAATTTGTAATGTTGTAGTGGTGGACACTGAAATACTTCGGTACACACCGGTAGGCACTGAAATATTTCGGTACTGCCCTAGGCAAAATTTGTAATGTTGTAGTGGTAGACACTGAAATATTTCGGTACACACCGGTAGGCACTGAAATATTTCGTTACTACAATTTTAGTACACACCGATGCACACTGAATTATTTCACTACTGCAGTTTCAGTACACACCGGTACACACTGAAATATTTCAGTACTGCAAATTCTATAGAAAGTTGGCATTTTGTCATTTATGTGTGAATTAATCCATGCATCATATGGCCTAACTTTGTACATGAGTTTGGGTCAATTTCATGTCTATTTATTGTTAAAATTATTGTCATGCCATGAAACACAAGACAAGTCACTGACCTAAGCTTGCAAAGATGCCATATCAATGTTGCTGATATGAATATGCATGTTTTCACCATGTCTTGTGTCTGAATTAAAACTGAGCATTTTTTCTTGATGGTATCCATGGATCTAGAACTCCTATGAATTTGCTCATGTTGGATGTTTTGTTCTCCATCATTTGTACTAGCATTCCATGCGATTAGATGCCATGACAAGACCCCTGGCATATTTATTTTCTTGCCTCCAACATCACATGTGTGTTTTGCAGGAAAAAACCTGGAGTTCACCAGGCTGGCTGAAGTTGTGAGGCTGGGAGGCTAATGGTGCTGCTACTGGCTGATCCTTCTTCTTTTAGTTTTTGTTCGTCATTTCTCAAGCCGTTGGACCAGGGCTACTTCCCTATGTGCTGTTAATGTATTAAGTAGTTCCTTCGAATTTGCAGTATTAGTTAGTTTGAATGTGGAAGTACCTTAATTTTTAGGAACGAAATGTTGCTATGTATGACCAAGGGTTTCATACCTTAATCTTTGGATAATTAATTATGTGAACTGTTGGATGTGGCGCACAACGAAACGCCTCTACCATTGATACTAGTCAACATGTCGGTCCAATTAGAGACCAGCCACTACCATATAGAACAATTAGCATTTCATACTACAACCTGGCACGTACAAAACATCACACAGTGGAAGCACATCCCTAAGCACCTTGCATTGTACAAGGTCTTAGAGACAAGCCTCTACCATATATAACAGTTACCATGTCACACTACAGCCTATAAAACATCACACAGTGGAATAATCATAGCTAGTAGAGCATTAGTTACCAGTTAATAATAGTTGCAATCCATCACAAGCAATAGTACCTAGATATGAGTAGATATAGGTACGGTAATACACGACAAGTACTCGCAAACAAGAGCTAACATAACAAGTTCATTTCACATTGATACATGGCCCACCCCAGTTCTAAATGAGGTGGATGGTGATCATCATCCTCAAGTCATGGCGACGGGTGTTCGCAACAGTGAGTAGGATGGCCTGTCCTACCCGAAGATTCTTGGCACGAAGGAACTTCTTCCACCCTGCCCTGCTCAAGACAGTGCGACCGTCCGTGTCCACTGCATAGGCACAGCTGGTGATGGAGCCCATTCTGGTAAGGCGTAGTCCAGCAGCCATGCCTTCTTCGTCCGGGTCGATGCCACAGCTATCAAGTAACCTCTTAGGTAATTTCTGAAAACAGTTGACATGATATATGATCATGTCACGTGCAATTATCAACAAAGCATACACTTCAAGACACATATATCATTGGATTCAACACTGAGCATATATATCATCACATCACTACACTATACGCCAAGCATCAAATTACTACAGTAATTAGGCATTTCATTAGATTACTGCGTACACTAAGCATATCATCGCATATTACTACACTACATGCATGTCATAAAATTCTTCACTAAATGAATTCTAAACTAGGCCTCTCATCAGAGTACTACAACATGCATATCATATGAACTACTTGAAGGAAATATGCCCTAGAGGCAATAATAAAGTTATTATTTATTTCCTTATATCATGATAAATGTTTATTATTCATGCTAGAATTGTATTAACTAGAAACATAATACATGTGTGAATACATAGACAAACAAAGTGTCACTAGTATGCCTCTACTTGACTAGCTCGTTAATCAAAGATGGTTATGTTTCCTAACCATAAACAAGTAGTTGTTATTTGATTAACGGGATCACATCATTAAGTGAATGATCTGATTGACATGACCCATTCCACTAGCTTAGCACCCGATCGTTTAGTATGTTGCTATTGCTTTCTTCATGACTTATACATGTTCCTATGACTATGAGATTATGCAACTCCCGTTTACCAGAGGAACACTTTGTGTGCTACCAAACGTCACAACGTAACTGGGTGATTATAAAGGAGCTCTATAGGTGTCTCCAAAGGTACATGTTGGGTTGGCGTATTTCGAGATTAGGATTTGTCACTCCGATTGTCGGAGAGGTATCTCCGGGCCCTCTCGGTAATGCACATCACTTAAGCCTTGCAAGCACTGCAACCAATGAGTTAGTTGCGGGATGATGTATTACAGAACGACTAAAGAGACTTGCCGGTAACGAGATTGAACTAGGTATTTGGAATACCGACGATCGAATCTCGGGCAAGTAACATACCGATGACAAAGGGAACAACGTATGTTGTTATGCGGTCTGACCGATAAAGATCTTCGTAGAATATGTAGGAGCCAATATGAGCATCCAGGTTCTGCTATTGGTTATTGACCGGAGACATGTCTCGGTCATGTCTACATTGTTCTCGAACCCGTAGGGTCCGCACGCTTAAGGTTACGATGACAGTTATATTATGAGTTTATACATTTTGATGTACCGAAGTTTGTTCGGAGTCCCGGATGTGATCACGGACATGACGAGGAGTCTCGAAATGGTCGAGACATAAAGATTGATATATTGGAAGCCTATGTTTGGATACCGGAAGTGTTCCGGGTGAAATTGGGATTTTACCGGAGTACCGGGAGGTTACCGGAACCCCCCGGGAGCTAAATGGGCCATGATGGGCCTTAGTGGAAAAGAGAAGAGGCAGCCCTTCATGGGCCGCGCGCCCCTCCCCTCCCTTGGTCCGAATAGGACAAGGAGAGGGGGCCGGCCCCTCTCTCTCTTTTCCCCCCCTCCGCGAATCCTATTCCAACTAGGATTGGGGGGGGGGGGGAATCCTACTCCCAGAGGGAGTAGGACTCTCCTGGTGCCCCCTCCCTGGCCGGCCGCCTCCCCCCCTTTAGTCCTTTATATACGGAGGCAGGGGCACCCCAGAGACACACAAGTTGATCCACGTGATCTATTCCTTAGCCGTGTGCGGCGCCCCCTGCCACCATAGTCCTCGATAATATTATAGCAGTGCTTAGGCGAAGCCCTGCAGCAGTAGTACGTCAAGATCGTCACCACGCCGTCGTGCTGACGGAACTCTTCCCCGACACTTTGCTGGATTGGAGTCCGGGGATCGTCATCGAGCTGAACGTGTGCTAGAACTCGGAGGTCCCGTAGTTTCGGTGCTTGATCGGTCGGATCGTAGAGACGTACGACTACATCAACCAAACGCTTCCGTTGTCAATCTACTAGGTATGTAGATCATACTCCCCCTCTCGTTGCTATGCATCACCATGATCTTGCGTGTGCGTAGGAAACTTTTTGAAATTACTACGAAACCCAGCAGTGGCATCCGAGCCTAGGTTTTATATGTTGATGTCATATGAACGAGTAGAACACAAGTGAGTTGTGGGCGATATAAGTCATACTGCTTACCAGCATGTCATACTTTGGTTCAGCGGTATTGTTGGACGAAGCGGCCCGGACCGACATTACGCGTACGCTTACGCGAGACCGGTTCTCCCGACGTGCTTTGCACATAGGTGGCTTGCGGGTGACAGTTTCTCCAACTTTAGTTGAATCGAGTGTGGCTACGCCCGGTCCTTGCGAAGGTTAAAACAGCACCAACTTGACAAACTATCGTTGTGGTTTTGATGCGTAGGTAAGATTGGTTCTTGCTTAAGCCCGTAGCAGCCACGTAAAAACTTGCAACAACAAAGTAGAGGACGTCTAACTTGTTTTTGCAGGGCATGTTGTGATGTGATATGGTCAAGACATGATGCTAAATTTTATTGTATGAGATGATCATGTTTTGTAACCGAGTTATAGGCAACTAGCAGGAGCCATATGGTTGTCGCTTTATTGTATGCAATGCAATCGCGCTGTAATGCTTTACTTTATCACTAAACGGTAGCGATAGTCGTGGAAGCACAAGCTCAGCGAGACGACAACGATGCTACGATGGAGATCAAGGTGTCGCGCCGGTGACGATGGTGATCACGATGGTGCTTCGGAGATGGAGATCACAAGCACAAGATGATGATGGCCATATCATATCACTTATATTGATTGCATGTGATGTTTATCTTTTATGCATCTTATCTTGCTTTGATTGACGGTAGCATTATAAGATGATCTCTTACTAAATTATCAAGTAGTGTTCTCCCTGAGTATGCACCGTTGCGAAAGTTCTTCGTGCTGAGACACCACGTGATGATCGGGTGTGATAGGCTCTATGTTCAAATACAACGGGTGCAAAACAGTTGCACACGCGGAATACTCAGGTTAAACTTGACGAGCCAAGCATATACAGATATGGCCTCGGAACACGGAGACCGAAAGGTCGAGCGTGAATCATATAGTAGATATGATCAACATAAAGATGTTCACCAATGAAACTACTCCATCTCACGTCATGATCGGACATGGTTTAGTTGATTTGGATCACGTAATCACTTAGAGGATTAGAGGGATGTCCATCTAAGTGGGAGTTCTTTAAGTAAATTAACTAAACTTAAATTTGTCATGAAACTTAGTACCTGATTAGTATCTTGCTTGTTTATGTTTGATTGTAGATAGATGGCCCGTGCTGTTGTTCCGTTGAGTTTTAATGCGTTCCTTGAGAAAGCAAAGTTGAAAGATGATGGTAGCAATTACACGGACTGGGTCCGTAACTTGAGGATTATCCTCATTGCTGCACAGACGAATTACATCCTGGAAGCACCGCTGGGTGCCAGGCCTGCTGCAGGAGCAACACCGGATGTTATGAACGTCTGTCAGAGCAAAGCTGATGACTACTCAATAGTTCAGTGTGCCATGCTTTACGGCTTAGAATCGGGACTTCAACGACGTTTTGAATGTCATGGAGCATGTGAGATGTTCCAGGAGTTGAAGTTAATATTTCAAGCAAATGCCCGGATTGAGAGATACGAAGTCTCCAATAAGTTCTATAGCTGCAAGATGGAGGAGAACAGTTCTGTCAGTGAGCATATACTCAAAATGTCTAGGTATAATAATCACTTGATTCAGTTGGGAGTTAATCTTCCAGATGACTGCGTCATTGACAGAATTCTCCAATCACTGCCACTAAGCTACAAGAGCTTCGTGATGAACTATAATATGCAAGGGATGAATAAGACTATTCCCGAGCTCTTCGCGATGCTGAAAGCTGCGGAGGTAGAAATCAAGAAGGAGCATCAAGTGTTGATGGTCAACAAGACCACTAGTTTCAAGAAAAAGGGCAAAGGGAAGAAGAAGGGGAACTTCAAAAAGAACGGCAAGCAAGTTGCTACTCAAGAGAAGAAACCCAAACCTGGACCTAAGCCTGAAACTGAGTGCTTCTATTGCAAGCAGACTGGTCACTGGAAGCGGAACTGCCCCAAGTATTTGGCGGATAAGAAGGATGGCAAGGTGAACAAAGGTATATGTGATATACATGTTATTGATGTGTACCTTACTAATGCTCGCAGTAGCACCTGGGTATTTGATACTGGTTCTGTTGCTAATATTTGCAACTCGAAACAGGGACTACGGATTAAGCGAAGATTGGCTAAGGACGAGGTGACGATGCGTGTGGGAAACGGTTCCAAAGTTGATGTGATCGCAGTCGGCACGCTACCTCTACATCTACCTTCGGGATTAATATTAGACCTAAATAATTGTTATTTGGTGCCAGTGTTAAGCATGAACATTATTTCTGGATCTTGTTTGATGCGAGACGATTATTCATTTAAATCAGAGAATAATGGTTGTTCTATTTATATGAGTAATATCTTTTATGGTCATGCACCCTTGAAGAGTGGTCTATTCTTGTTAAATCTCGATAGTAGTAATACACATATTCATAATGTTGAAGCCAAAAGATGCAGAGTTGATAATGATAGTGCAACTTATTTGTGGCACTGCTGTTTACGTCATATCGGTGTAAAGCGCATGAAGAAATTCCATACTGATGGACTTTTGGAACCACTTGATTATGAATCACTTGGTACTTGCGAACCGTGCCTCATGGGCAAGATGACTAAAACGCCGTTCTCTGGTACTATGGAGAGAGCAACAGATTTGTTGGAAATCATACATACAGATGTATGTGGTCCAATGAATATTGAGGCTCGTGGCGGATATCGTTATTTTCTCACCTTCACAGATGATTTAAGCAGATATGGGTATATCTACTTAATGAAACATAAGTCTGAAACGTTTGAAAAGTTCAAGGAATTTCAGAGTGAAGTTGAAAATCATCGTAACAAGAAAATAAAGTTTCTACGATCTGATCGTGAGAATATTTGAGTTACGAGTTTGGTGTACATTTGAAAAATTGTGGAATAGTTTCGCAACTCACGCCACCTGAAACACCACAGCGTAATGGTGTGTCCGAACGTCGTAATCGTACTTTACTAGATATGGTGCGATCTATGATGTCTCTTACTGATTTACCGCTATCGTTTTGGGGATACGCTCTAGAGACGGCCGCATTCATGTTAAATAGGGCACCATCAAAATCCGTTGAGACGACGCCTTATGAACTGTGGTTTGGCAAGAAACCAAAGTTGTCATTTCTGAAAGTTTGGGGCTGCGATGCTTATGTGAAAACGCTTCAACCTGATAAGCTCGAACCCAAATCGGAGAAATGTGTCTTCATAGGATATCCAAAGGAGACTATTGGATACACCTTCTATCACAGATCCGAAGGCAAGACTTTTGTTGCTAAATTCGGAAACTTTCTGGAGAAGGAGTTTCTCTCGAAAGAAGTGAGTGGGAGGAAAGTAGAACTTGACGAGGTAACTGTACCTGCTCCCTTATTGGAAAGTAGTGCATCACAGAAAACTGTTTCTGTGACACCTACACCAGTTAGTGGGGAAGCCAATGATGATGATCATGAAACTTCAGAACAAGATACTACTGAACCTCATAGATCAACCACAGTACCAGAGTGGTACGGTAATCCCGTTCTAGAAGTCATGCTACTAGATCATGATGAACCTACGAACTATGAAGAAGCGATGGTGAGCCCAGATTCCGCAAAGTGGCTTGAAGCCATGAAATCTGAGATGGGATCCATGTATGAGAACAAAGTGTGGACTTTGGTTGACTTGCCCGATGATCGGCAAGAAATTGAGAATAAATGGATCTTCAAGAAGAAGACTGACGCTGACGGTAATATTACTGTCTACAAAGCTCGACTTGTCGCAAAAGGTTTTCGGCAAGTTCAAGAGATTGATTACGATGAGACCTTCTCACCCGTGGCGATGCTTAAGTCTGTCCGAATCATGTTAGCAATTGCCGCATTTTATGATTATGAAATTTGGCAGATGGATGTCAAAACTGCATGCCTGAATGGATTTCTGAAAGAAGAGTTGTATATGATGCAACCAGAAGGTTTTGTCGATCCAAAGGGAGCTAACAAAGTGTGCAAGCTCCAGCGATCCATTTATGGACTGGTGCAAGCCTCTCGGAGTTGGAATAAACGCTTTGATAGTGTGATCAAAGCATTTGGTTTTATACAGACTTTTGGAGAAGCCTGTATTTACAAGAAAGTGAGTGGGAGCTCTATAGCATTTCTGATATTATATGTAGATGACATATTACTAATTGGAAATGATATAGAATTTCTTGATAGCATAAAGGGATACTTGAATAAGAGTTTTTCAATGAAAGACCTCGGTGAAGCTGCTTACATATTAGGCATTAAGATCTATAGAGATAGATCAATACGCTTAATTGGACTTTCACAAACCACATACCTTGACAAAGTTTTGAAGAAGTTCAAAATGGATCAAGCAAAGAAAGGGTTCTTGCCTGTGTTACAAGGTGTGAAGTTGAGTAAGACTCAATGCCCGACCACTGCAGAAGATAGAGAGAATATGAAAGATGTTCCCTATGCATCAGCCATAGGATCTATCATGTATGCAATGCTGTGTACCAGACCTGATGTGTGCCTTGCTATAAGTCTAGCAGGGAGGTACCAAAGTAATCCAGGAGTGGATCACTGGACAGCGGTAAAGAACATCCTGAAATACCTGAAAAGGACTAAGGATATGTTTCTCATATATGGAGGTGACAAAGAGCTCATCGTAAAAGGTTACGTTGATGCAAGCTTTGACACTGATCCGGACGATTCTAAATCGCAAACCGGATACGTGTTTACATTAAACGGTGGAGCTGTCAGTTGGTGCAGTTCTAAACAAAGCGTTGTAGCGGGATCTACATGTGAAGCGGAGTACATAGCTGCTTCAGAAGCAGCAAATGAAGGAGTCTGGATGAAGGAGTTCATATCCGATCTAGGTGTCATACCTAGTGCATCGGGTCCAATGAAAATCTTTTGTGACAATACTGGTGCAATTGCCTTGGCAAAGGAATCCAGATTTCACAAGAGAACCAAGCACATCAAGAGACGCTTCAATTCCATCCGGGATCTAGTCCAGGTGGGAGACATAGAGATTTGCAAGATACATACGGATCTGAATGTTACAGACCCGTTGACTAAGCCTCTTCCACGAGCAAAACATGATCAGCACCAAGGCTCCATGGGTGTTAGAATCATTACTGTGTAATCTAGATTATTGACTCTAGTGCAAGTGGGAGACTGAAGGAAATATGCCCTAGAGGCAATAATAAAGTTATTATTTATTTCCTTATATCATGATAAATGTTTATTATTCATGCTAGAATTGTATTAACCGGAAACATAATACATGTGTGAATACATAGACAAACAAAGTGTCACTAGTATGCCTCTACTTGACTAGCTCGTTAATCAAAGATGGTTATGTTTCCTAACCATAAACAAGTAGTTGTTATTTGATTAACGGGATCACATCATTAAGTGAATGATCTGATTGACATGACCCATTCCACTAGCTTAGCACCCGATCGTTTAGTATGTTTCTATTGCTTTCTTCATGACTTATACATGTTCCTATGACTATGAGATTATGCAACTCCCGTTTACCAGAGGAACACTTTGTGTGCTACCAAATGTCACAACATAACTGGGTGATTATAAAGGAGCTCTACAGGTGTCTCCAAAGGTACATGTTGGGTTGGCGTATTTCGAGATTAGGATTTGTCACTCCGATTGTCGGAGAGGTATCTCTAGGCCCTCTCGGTAATGCACATCACTTAAGCCTTGCAAGCACTGCAACCAATGAGTTAGTTGCGGGATGATGTATTACAGAACGAGTAAAGAGACTTGCCGGTAATGAGATTGAACTAGGTATTTGGAATACCGACGATCGAATCTCGGGCAAGTAACATACCGATGACAAAGGGAACAACGCATGTTGTTATGCGGTCTGACCGATAAAGATCTTCGTAGAATATGTAGGAGCCAATATGAGCATCCAAGTTCCGCTATTGGTTATTGACCGGAGACATGTCTCAGTCATGTCTACATTGTTCTCGAACCCGTAGGGTCCGCACGCTTAAGGTTACGATGACAGTTATATTATGAGTTTATACATTTTGATGTACCGAAGTTTGTTTGGAGTCCCGGATGTGATCACGGACATGACGAGGAGTCTCAAAATGGTCGAGACATAAAGATTGATATATTGGAAGCCTATGTTTGGATACCGGAAGTGTTCCGGGTGAAATTGGGATTTTACCGGAGTACCGGGAGGTTACCGGAACCCCCCGGGAGCCAAATGGGTCATGATGGGCCTTAGTGGAAAAGAGAAGAGGCAGCCCTTCATGGGCCGCGCGCCCCTCCCCTCCCTTGGTCCGAATAGGACAAGGAGAGGGGGCCGGCCCCTCTCTCTCTTCCCTCGCCCCTCCGCGAATCCTATTCCAACTAGGATTTGGGGGGGGGGGATCCTACTCCTAGAGGGAGTAGGACTCTCCTGGCGCGCCCTCCTTGGTCGGCCGCCTCCCCCCCTTTAGTCCTTTATATACGGAGGCAGGGGCACCCCAGAGACACACAAGTTGATCCACGTGATCTATTCCTTAGCCGTGTGCGGCGCCCCCTGCCACCATAGTCCTCGATAATATTGTAGCGATGCTTAGGCGAAGCCCTGCAGCAGTAGTACGTCAAGATTGTCACCACGCCGTCGTGCTGACGGAACTCTTCCCTGACACTTTGCTGGATCGGAGTCCGGGGTCGTCATCGAGCTGAACGTGTGCTAGAACTCGGAGGTGCCGTAGTTTCGGTGCTTGATCGGTCGGATCGTAGAGACGTACGACTACATCAACCAAACTCTTCCGTTGTCAATCTACTAGGTATGTAGATCATACTCCCCCTCTCGTTGCTATGCATCACCATGATCTTGCGTGTGCGTAGGAATTTTTTTGAAATTACTACGAAACCCAACACTACTACACTAACTAAGCATGCATATCATGTAATTACCACACTAAGTAACATACCATGATATGCCGTTTAACATTCGTCCTTGTGAGGCGGGTCACGAATGGCTTCCCTAGGTAGTCTTCACGTAGCGGAAGCATGTCCCAGAGGTTGCCGATTTCCTCGTCGCTCAGTCTGAGTCCGTGGGCATACAGGTATTCAATAAGTGGGTTCTCATCATCATCTGAATCGTCATCATCTGAACCAGCACCATCTTCCTCCTCATGAACTTCATCCTCACTATCCGGAATCAAATTTAGATAGATAACAGAAATCCTGGGCCTATCTCTTCTGAAGGAGAAGCTGATCAATTCACCCCCACTAAGACGCATGCGGGCGATGAAACGATCCCAATCATCTCCTCCTATCTGGGTTATCTTTCGCCCCTTCTCGACCTGCATAGTGTATGGGCCCCCAAGAGCGTCGAAGGTCACGGTGTCTGCGATGAGCTCATTGAATGCCAATCTCACATTGCATGGTACGATCTGTGTAAGATAAAAACAAATAACAGACACAATACATTAGTGGAAATAGCAAAAAAAAAGAATGTACTGTCAGAAGATTCATATAAATTGTTACCGCTGCAAAAACAAAAGAAGGCTGGAAGTAGATGCCGAACAGCGTGGCAGTAGAAAGGCTGGTCCGGCACCGTGAGTTGCAGCGTCCACATTGTGCTTCCTCCATTCTACACAGAACATGTTGAACTCTAAGTTGAATTGTACATAGTACAATACAAAGATCATATATATAATAAATCATAGTGATAACCTATACTGGCAATGGCCAATCAATCTATTTTCTATCATCTACATAATAAAGCAATGCCAATGACAATGGCAATGCCCGTCTCATCTAAACCTTGGAATAGTTCGGCATCCAAACTAAAACCAGTCCAATCCACGGCACACATCAAAACCAAACCAATCCAGATATTTTCATTTAGAATCTAGACCAAACTGAACTATACATGCTCGTCATCCAACCCAGTCCAAACCGTTTTCAACTTTTGTATTGAATCCAAAGGTTCAAACCGTGGACACAGCCATATGCGAGGGCACGTCATGAATCTAGATCAGACATGGCGTCAAAGCTCGAGAGAGCCGACGAGCTCCGGCCGGCAACAGTGGCTCTTGGATTTGAAGCAGTAGTAGGTGGTAGTGGCGGCTCAAACTAATTGATTGATTTGGTCTCAAACCATAGAAACCAAATCAAGATCCAATCCAAAAACGAAGTTTCATTCCAAACCAATCGGCTCAGATCCGCCTCCGTAGGGAGACGCGGTTGGGGAAGGGAAGAAGAGGGGAGATCCCACGTACTTGCCGGAGTTGGCGGCGGCCGCGCACTGGCAGCAAAGAGAGGGGTCATCGGGAGATGGCGGCGGCGGCGCTGGTCGAGAAGGGGAGAAAGAAAGATGTGGAGTGGTCGAGACGAGGAGAAAGAAAAATGTGGTACATGTGGTAGCTTGGTTTTGTGGATGACAAGGGGACCCACTTGTGAGACCGATAGCAATTGATGGCAAACCGCAGGAGGTGCACGACCGCGTGCACGACCGCCACGTCCCCACGTGGAATGGGGACGGCCGGGTGGGTGTGTCAAGTCAAATCGGCACCCGCGGCTTCTCGATAACTCCAAGAGGCAGGAGCAGTGCATTTCTTCCCCGAATCGGGTAGAAAACCATCGTCCTCTTCCCACCCTCTCTTCCTTCCTCACCACCTCACCACCCTCCTCCCTTCCTACGCCTCCCTCCTCCTGTCTTCGACCGACGATGAAGCGCGAACGTGAAGATGCGGCGGACGAGCCGAAGGCAACCATCGGAGCAGAGCAGTCTGCTGCCGTGGCTGCAGCCGTAGGTGGAGCGGCTGAGCCCGCCGTAGCGGCGGAAGCTGGCGGTGCAGCGACCGTTGTGTCTGCTCCCGCTGCCATCGCAGCCGTCGAGGCACCTGTCGGCGATCACAAGGTCGGGGAAGATCTGGAGGAGGAGGATATGAGAAGGCGTAAGCGCAAGGTGCATGACGAAATCGAAGAGCTTTTCGAGGAGAACGCCATAAAGGAGTTCGACGTAGATTGCAGGAAGGGCAGCGACTTCGACGAGGATGCCATCGACGAGCTATGTGAGGTAGTACTCTGTTTTTTTCATGACATTGGGGTTTTTCTTGTTAACTAGATGAGCATCAATTTCACTTCGGCGTGCTAGTTCTACGTATGTAGGATTGTAGGAATCTAGCATATATCTTCACGTTGGATGTGGATTTTTAAATCTGATTCACATTCTGATTCCAGCAGATACTCTGGTTTTTTTTCATGGCATTGGGGTTTGTCTTGTTAACTAGATGAGCATAAGTTTCACAAGGGATACATTAATGAAAGAAGTGGGGTAATGAACCCAAATACAAGAAAATGTTCATGGCAGGGATACATTAATGAAAAACTGGGTTAAACAATGGATATATGGCAGGATTCTCCATTGGCTTCCCAAGGACAGTGACAAAATGCTGCAGTTCCTGATTCATTTTAGTTTATGTAGATGAATTAATTTGCACACATGTTCATAGATGATTAGTTTGCACACATGTTCATAGATGATCCATTTGCAAATTCTATACAGATTTCCATTTTGCAAAGGAAGTGGTCGCTCCCTTAATAATTATGGGCTGACAGTACATATCCACTGGATACCAAAAAATCAAAACATTTCATCTAGCCAATTTTCCACAGTATGTTATCTAGATGATCACAGCCACATCTCTCATCAATATGAGCAGTGAGACACCCCATAGCTCCTTTACCAATTTCCTTCTGAAACTTATCAGGGTCTAACAATGTTGGAGAAGCAGTATTGCCGCTGTCAGAAAGAATAATGGTTTCTTCATTCCAGTAGATAGAACAAACCCCCCTTGTGTGAAACATGGAGGAGTATAATGAAGCCATTTTTCTGATTCCAATAAGAATTACACCTGTAACAAGTATCAAATATCATTAAACCAAGCCACTTCATGAAGTCTTTCATGTGTTAATTATGTACTACTTGTGCACTAATCTATAAATGCAACTATTCCACCGTCCATATCTATGCATGTCAATTTCTTTGGCTCAATTATGTATGTGCACATACGCCTTGTTTCTAGCAAATAGATAGTTGCCATGTTACACATGTGTACTTTCAAAACATTGTAATTAAAGTCAATGTACCATAATAGATTAGCTGAGTTCTTCTATGTGTACTAATTCACTAATTCACAGGAGGATGACGACGACGTGGACTACAACATGGACAGCAGGCACAGCAAGAGCCGGTACACCCTGAGGCATATGATTGCTGGGAAGATCAAGTACCGTTTCTTTGGCAAGATTGGGTGCCCTTTCTGTTGCAAGGTGATCGGTGGCGGCATAGATGGCATGATCTAGCATGCCTTCAGCACTGGCAATGGACATGGTAAGAAGCATAAAGCCAGTACTCTGGCTAAACATGCTGCCTACGCACGCTTCCTCGAGATTGTCAAAGTCAATGAGCCCTGCAACATGCATTGAAGAAGGGAGAGAAGTGATGTGCTGCTAGAGTGCTGCTGCCCCAGGACCGCCGTGTCCTCTTATGTTATCTATGTTTCTTTGTTGTTCGAGTCTAAAACTGATGTCCTATGGTGTGTCTGAACCTATGCTGAGCCGTGGTTGATCTGCCATTTATGTTAAGAGTTTGCTGCTACTCTGGTTTAGTGTTCCTAGTTGTTAATACTATTTTGGTGATGCATGTTTAAGCCTTGTACAATGCTAGATGCTTAGGGTGGTGCTTAGAAAAATAAACAGGGTTTTTCTGAAGCACCGGTGCCTATTTCTACAGGAGAGACGCCTAGTTATGCGTCTACCCTGTACAAATAAGCACATGTGCTTAAGAAAAGCCTGGTTTATTTCTATAAGCAACTCCCATAAGCACCTTGCATTATACAAGGCCTTAGCAACTCAAGTATCGTACGGTGGTCTATGTTATGGTTGCTGTGTTATTCTGCCGTACGGTGATGCATGCTAGGAACTCTAATAATATGACTATGGTAGTTATAGCTTGGCATGACTATGTTTAGTGTATAACTCAGCATGTTCCTGCCATATCTATGAGCAGTTACAACTGAACTATGCATTAATTTTTGACAAAATTAAAGCATGCAAATGATTGCCGATTCCACCTATTGCCAAATCAAGCTTTGTACTGATGATGCATTAGATATTGCAATAAATAGAGGATGCTCATGATTGCCAAAAGTACCTATTTCCACTTTCTGATAAGAACTAAACGTGTATCAAATGATGCTAAAAGTAGAGCATGAGCATGAGAATGTATCAATGCATTAGATATTGCAATAAGTAGAGGATGCTCATGATTGCCAAAAGTACCTATTTCCACTTTATGATAAGAACTAAACGTGTATCAAATGATGCTAAAAGTAGAGCATGAGCATGAGAATGTATCAATGCATTAGTTATTGCAATAAGTAGAGGATGCTCATGATTGCCAAAAGTACCTATTTCCACTTTCTGATAAGAACAAAACGTGTATCAAATGATGCTAAAAGTAGAGCATGAGCATGAGCATGTATCAATTGATGATCAATTGATGCTACCTATTTGTGTTTGAATGGGCTCAATAAAGCTGGTGCTGGTTTATGCTCTCTGTGTGACTGTGATGGTAACGAAGACACTTGGTTGGCTATGGTCTTGCTGTCAAATTTAAGTTTCAGTTCTTTAAGACTCTTTGTTTTTGCTGCTTCCTCGGGATCGACTAGCTTTCTCGGGCGTCCACGTGCTCTCTTCCTTTTGGGGGAGTTGGGTGCACCATTTTTGGGGGAGTTGGGTGCACCGGTATCCTTCTGGGAGTTGGATATGTCAGGTTCGTTGGAACCATCAGGATTGTTGACTAATTGTACGTCCTCTTCTGAAGCATCAGGTAGAACTGCTTGCTGGGCATCGTACACCTCCTTCTGTATAAGAGAGAGTGCTGCGTTAGTTCTAATCATGAGACTTATGAAATAAATGATATATTCTTGATGTAGCGCTAACCATTATGGGGAACTTATATGATTCGAGACGAAGCGCATTGCAATTTGAATGCAGTAAGGCTGTACATATTTTCCACCTGAAAAATATCTATCCTTGCCTATATTGGATAACCGACACTGACTTCAGCATAGCTTTCAAGCTAAACAAAGTACAAATTTAAATTAGGCATTCAATTACCTGGTTCAAAATATCGGTCATTTCATCCCCGTTCCATGACAACATGTACTACAGTGTCCAAACCGCACAGGAAGTCCTGCGATGTTTAGTTAAAGATCAGTAATCTTATTCGTGTACGCAAATAATAATTTATGAGGCCATGCGTACCCATCGTCTGTTGTGGTATGTTCTCATAGCGTTTTTTTGTCCATTCGGCAAAATTGATGTTCTTAGCTGGTGATATCAACCCTTTCTTGACAGCTTCGTCAATGCAGAACTGAATCGAGTCCACCTAGGGTACGACGAGTTATACATAGGGTTACGGTACTTCGGGAGCTCATGTTCCATGCGGATCAAAAGAGGCAGCAAGAGAACACTTACAAGAGAATCTTCCTTGGTCTTGTCGCAATGATAATTCATGGAGTTCGGAGTCTGAATTTATTTTTTTTCAAAATTAAACATCATTAGCATCCAATGGTTTTGGTGTACATTCAGTGAGACATGCACCTGCAGTAAAATTTGGGTTGGGTTGAGAACTGAAATTTGTCGTGTACAGTGTGTACGTAAACTATGAAAGTGTGGAAAACTTGTACCTTTCGGCGCCCTACAAATTTTCCTGCTACACGAGCTAACCATGAGGCTGCACGTCCAACAGGAACCACCCCCTTCATTTGTAACAGCTTTTCGGTTTCTTGAGGGGATATGATTGAGGTAGTATCATTCTCAATTTGGCTAATGCGAGCATATGCCATAATAACCTGCCAAATTTTCAATCATACAATAATAAGACAGTTGTTGCAGTAATGATGTAGAATAGAGTATAATGGGCTTACATCACCATAAATGTATTTGTCGTCCAAATTTCGCTTCAGATTTTCTGTTGTGAGGGTAATGTCTCCGATTCTAGCTATTTCAACTGGGTCGTATGTTCCGCGGATGTAAACGGCTGTCTCTTTGTCCTCATCTGTGAACTTGTAATCATTACCAAAGACAGGCTTCATCGGAGTTAATTGTGGTTCCTCATTGTTTTCCGTCACATGTCTTGCACTTGGTGTACTCGAAGTCCCTGTCATGAATTGGCTAGCCCTAGGAGTTCCTGTCAGGGATGAATTGCACACATTGACTTGATCCTACAATGAACAAAGGTAGTTCATCATTAGTTTGTTACTTTTAGATATTAACGTGTTGGGCCATATTGATCACCTGCACGCCTCCTTTCTGTGACACTGATTGTCGGTTGCTTGTAAATTCGTATTTTAATTCCTGTAACAATGCAAACAATAATGAACATGAAGGAACATATTCATAAAAAATACAAAATGCATAGTATGACATACATGGAGTTCCCTCCTTAAGTCTTTAATTTTGTCCTCGGCCTTCGACAACCTAGGATTAGTGCCAGTTTTAGTCTTCATGTCGATCAAGTCTTCACCTAGAGTCTGGTATTTGACATCAAATCTGTGCTCAATTTCCATTAACTTCCTGCCTACCTTCTTTTTATGATCAGCAATGCGTGCATTCATGACTTCAACTACCATTTCAATCTGTGTAAACAAAATAAAACCCCGTTGATAACAATAGCTAAATGAATGAGGTTCCATGACTCCTATTTGTGATATTGCAAAAAAAAATAGTCTTTGGAGTACATACTTGCTGGCTACTAAATTGCTGTCCTTGTGATGGTGCTCGATACGAATCATGTTGATGCACATGTTCATCTTTTTTCTTGAAAAATTATTAGAATTCTCGGACGATCATTGAGGAGCACAAATTTCCATGACAGCTTATTTTTATAAAATATAATGAACCATTAGTACCAAATAAAAAATCGGATATAGAAAGTTCAATTGTAGATAGGTACCAACCCGTTATGAAGACCTCCTTTCTCGTAAGCATCGCTTCTTAAAGTAGCCATCATTTCGTCCCATCGTGCGATCAATGGAGGGGGTCTAGAAGCATACATTAATCGGCCACTACGTACTTGCTCCCAGTACCAATACTACACAATAAATTAGTTCATCACATATAGATATGCAATAGAACAATAATTAAAGGACATTAAGTAGTGATCTAGCACTAACCTGAAGCAGAATTAGATTTCCTTGTAGATTTACGTGATCTCGATTTCTAAACTTGTGAACGGACTTGAAGAAGTGATTAAGTGTGAGTCATCCCCAGTTAAATTTCCGAAGGTTTTCAAGATCTGTAACAAGGTTGAGAAATTTCGAGTCCACATAATGTTGTGTTGTTGGTGCTAGAACAGTACCAATTGCGTACAGAATGAACCGTCTCAGGAAATCGCCGTCTGGGGCTTTGGAAGCTCGAATCGCCGTTTCAAGGTCAGAAATCAAAATTTGCCCATTGTTTGCATAGGCGGTAAACAATTCTATGTCGGTTTGCATTTCCAGATGTGGCTCTATATCCTCCCCTTCTATCGGAATGCCAAATTTTGACATTAAATTCCTATAACAAAAGAGGATGTGCAAGACTGGTTTCTGATATGATGTACTTTTTGTGGTCTTGTGACAACAGTTTCATGGTTTTTCCGAACCTTGTCTGTGAGCATACTAACTTCATATGACCATGCTTTTCGGCGAGTTCCTGTTACATGCCATTAAATTATACTGAGTACACATGAATTATGTGTACGAAACGATTGTACACAAACAGTCAATTACTTACCGCATCGGTAATTTCGGAGATGGGCTTTTCTCCATTATGAAGGTTCGTATCTGAAACTGACATTGCTGGCTCGTATGCAATGATAAAATCCGGCTCAATTAATCTGAACAAAATTGGAAAATGTATAACAAAATTAGCAGAGAATTAATTTTCACAAAATTAACTGGGTCATTTAACATATGATCCACTTATGGGTTTAAGCACAGAACCTATTTGGGTGCAAAACCTATGAGGGTTCAACTACTAAAGGAGCGGCGGACAACGATTATAAAGAGTTATGATCAGGTAATAACTTATCTCGGAGACGGTGCCACCGAGTAGATGGCGGCGGTTAGTGCGTCGGAAACTATAAGTGTCGGTATAGTGCGGTCGACAGTGCAAAGGAAAAATGGCGCGTTCACGCGAGGAGGAGGCGGCGAGAATAACACTGACGTCCGAGCCTCAGATCACGTTGGCGGTGGGCGGTGAGTGGTGGCCGCCGACTCCTGTATTCCGTGGGCGACCGGCGTCTCCGATCTGATCTTGCAGCGGTCGTGGGAGGTGCGGACGGCCCGGGTGGTTAGAATGCGGAGCTGTAATCGCGGGATTTAGGGAGGGGTGGGCCGCGTGAGTTATGTGAGATTTGGATAAATGATATAAAGAAATAAGAAAATATTGTCAACTCGTTTAGGGGTTTAGGGGTTTAGGGGTTCAGTGTTTAGGGTTTAGTGGGGGGGGGGTTAGGGTTATCAGGGTTCAGGGTTTAGGGTTTAGTGGGGGGTGGGTTAGGGTTATCAGGGTTTAGGGTTGAGCGTTGACATGCAAGCCCGGAAATGCGCGTGTCAGAGATCGTACTTGCATGTATATGTACTAATGATCCCAAACTTTCTTAATGGCATCCCTTGACCACATAGAGAATGCATGCATAATGGTTTCCATGTGGGGAAATTTTTTTGAATGTTTTTACGGTTTAGTGGGGGGGTTTAGGGTTATCAGGGTTTAGGGTTTAAGGGTTTTAGGGTTGACGGAACTATGTTTGTCTTACGGTGGACGTAGCACACACACCGGACATTGGTGGAGCGTTGGTCTACAATGGATTCCCTCCGGTAGCATCGATCCAGTCCGTTGAATGGCTCGGCCGACAAACTTCGTGCCACATAGAGCATGCATCCATCCACTGGACCGGATCAATGTTGGGTTGGTTTCATACAGGTGAGGAACCCAGCTAGTGCTTTCGGGGTGTTGACATGCTAGGCCGGAAATGCGCGTGTTAGAGATCGTACTTGCGTGTATAATCCCAAACTTTTTTCATGGCATCCCATGACCCCATAGAGAATGCATGCATAATGGTTTCCATGTGGGGCAAAATTTTGAATGTTTTTACGGTTTAGTGGGGGGGTTAGGGTTATCAGGGTTTAGGGTTTAAGGGTTTTAGGGTTGACGGAACTATGTTTGTCTTACGGTGGACGTAGCACACACACCGGACATTGATGGAGCGTTGGTCTACAATGGATTCCCTCCGGTAGCATCGATCCGGTCCGTTGACTGGCTCGGCCGACAAACTTTGTGCCACATAGAGCATGCATCCATCCACTAGACCGGATCGATGTTGGGTTGGTTTCATACAAGTGAGGAACCTAGCTAGTGCTTTCGGGGTGTTGACATGCTAGGCCGGAAATGCGCGTGTCAGAGATCGTACTTGCGTGTATAATCCCAAACTTTCTTCATGGCATCCCATGACCCCATAGAGAATGCATGCATAATGGTTTCCATGTGGGGCTAAATTTTGAATGTTTTTACGGTTTAGTGGGGGGGTTAGGGTTATCACTGTTTAGGGTTTTAGGGTTGATGGAACTATGTTTGTCTTACAGTGGACCTATCACACACACCGGACATAGGTCGAGCGTTGGTCTACAATGGAATCGCTCCGGTAGCATCGATCTGGTCCGTCGACTGGCTCGGCCGACATACTTCGTGCCACATAGAGCATGCATCCATCCACTGAACCGGATCGATGTTGGGTTGGTTTACATGTACATGTACAGGGACCGGAAATGCGCGTGTCAGAGATCGTACTTGCGTGTACATGTACTAATGATCCCTAACTTCTTCATGGCATCCCATGACCCCATAGAGAATTCATGCATAATGGTTTCCACGTGGGGCAAAAAATTTAATGTTTTTACGGTTTCGTGTGTGTGGGTGGGTGGGTGGGGGGGGGGTTAGGGTTATCAGGGTCTAGGGTTCAGGGTTTTTTGGTTTTTTGGGTTTAGGGTTTAGGGTTGGTTTACAATGGATTCCATCTGGTACCATCGATCCGTTCCATCCACTGGCTGGGCTGACAACCTTCGTGCCACATTGTTCACATTGTCCAATTAACACTTTGTATAGATTTTTTGGGTAAAAAATGAACAAAATAATGCAACTAATCTGAACGTAACGTTTGGCATGTATCAAACCAAGTAGCCACTATTCCTCAAGAAAAACCAATTAGCCACTAATTGCGCCAAACATATCTCGTAATTACCAACGAAAATGGGTTGACAATTATTTCTGGAAATTCTTGGAATGAATTTATTGCTCTTCCTTTTTTAGAGAAGAATAAGTTACAAATTTGCTAACATAACAAATTTGTTGTTCAAACAGAAACTGCCTCATCGTGTTGTGCCCCAAGACATGGCAGAATATGGTGCCATAACCATTGTTTTTCATCCTAACTCTTGATGATGCTGCTGTACCTGGGAAATCAAGGGATTTATCTGTTTGTTTCCCATGTTCCACATGTGCCTCTGGAGTTGTTACATCACAACGTAGTAAAATAATTTGCGTTCTTTATAAATCCTTGATGTAATGTGCTACTTTACAAATCATCATTATCGTACTATTTGTGTTAGATCAACTATATTGATGTTCGTGGTACTATGTTATGTTCGGGCTACTATGTTATGTTCGAGCTATTTCCTCTTTGCTAAATTTTATTTTGGAAACAAGAAATCACTTTTTAATTTTATTTGTCCTTTCCAATAGATTTCAAATGAGCTTTTCCTTGGTCTAGCCATACAAGGCATCAAGCACAAATGACATTGCTTATACAGAAGCTGACTGAAATAATTTGTTAACAACTTCTAATGAGTGATGATGAACAAGTAAACAAATCCCACAACAATTATTGAAAAATAAAATCCCGCGGCCATCAGATTTGCGTGCTTATTCAGATCGATCAACTGCCTTAATTTCTTGTTCATATTCTTCAATTCCACCTTGAGTTCCGCATCCGCCACCATCAGAGGAACATTGGCATAGCCCTTATTATCCACCGTTGATGGCAGATCTGCCTCTAGGGTTGCCCCGTGCCTCAAATCAATGGGCAAATCAATTAAGCCATCCGTTTGAAGCCTCTCAACGTATTCATCCAGCCACTCAAAATGCTTGCATGTTTTCAGCTTCTGAAATAGGGAAGGGAAACCCTAAATCCCAATTCCGAGGAAATAAATATAAATCTGGGGTCAGAATTCATAGCAAAAAGACACAACAAAACATAGATTTAACCTTCCCCGCTTCTGGTTTGCTCTCGCATTTCACAAATTCCCGCCCATGGTTTCCATTCTTCTCTGATATGGTTGTCAAACGCTTCAGTGGCGCGATGCGTGGGCAGTCGGGGCATCTGGTCATCGGCAGTGAACCATACCACGGCCATGATGACGGAGAGGCCGAACTGGACATGGACATCTCTCGTCTCTCACCGTCCGCCGGCGATGGCAGGCTTCGTCGCCGGAGAAGAATAACAATTTGGTGGGGCAAGGGAAAGGGAGGCAATGGTGGGCGGCGGCTTGGCACGGGCACGATGATGGCTCGGGCTTCTATGATATGTGGTTGGACCCGCGGTCAGTGCACATGTTTTGGAAGCCCCGAAAACATCACGCTCGTTAAAAAAAAACTTGCATCGAAGCGCATTACTTCAAAATAACTAATTAACCCTACAATCACGAATATATACCTTCCCATTATACCGCATATCTACCCTATCCTAACCACCCCATCTACCTTGTTTCTCTTCACATAGCCATCGCCGGGATCGCGCTATCGCTTCTCAAGCGACCACGCCAACGCCGGATTAAAAAGGTCTCCTCCACGGCTCCTCCCATCTTCGATTGCAGTGCTGATTATTTTTTCCATTGATTCGACCAAGAAGTCATTTCCGAAGAGACTAGAAAATCCAGGTTTTGCCATAGTTGAGTAGTTCTGGTGTAATTGGAGTACAGGATGTCATGCAAGAGCTTTTTGATTGATAGTTTGTAGTAGTTGATTGTACGAACTGGTTCTGAATATTTTTTCACGGTTGTATTGTTTCGAATTAGTTGGATGAGGTTGTGGATACAGTTTTCATACTATGGGTATATGTGTTGCTGTAGGGACCATGGTCTCAGAGGCGCATAACAACCATGCGGAGTACGACAAGTCTTTGCATGAAGCGCGCCGGGAGATCGACTTGAAGGTGCAAAAGGATCGCGATGAGGTAGATAAGAAACTAAAAAAGAACGTTCATACGTGGACAAGATGATAAAGGAGGAGCGTGAGGAGTTTTCCCGTAAGATGGCGAAGATGCGTCTTGAGATTGAAGAAAAGTATAAGCGGGACTGTGAGTACATGGAAAAAAAAGTGTCCTTGGCTACAAGGAAATGCATCAAACGTTGCAGAAGGACCAGAAGCTTGTGGACAGTATTATAAAGACAGAGCGAGTCAGGATGGATGCGTATGTGTTGCAAGCACGTGCGGATATGGACAGTAAGCTGCTACAGGAGCGGTCGGACATGGATTATAAGGCCATGCTGGAGAAGGTCCGCTTGGAAGGACATATGTTAGAAGACCGTGCGATCTCACGGCCACCCCGACAACATGTCTTCAATTATTCTCCCCCTGTAAGTATCTCGCACCGATTCTATATATTAAGGACCTACGTATTCTATGATACAAACATCTTCAATTTGTGGCAACCTTATGTCGGCGATTGTATGTAGGCTAAGCATCATGAGACGGCACAGTCGCCATTCACTCGAGACATTGCGATAGAGTCACCCGTTCAATGCCACATCAGTCCACCCCAACAATATATCGTCAATTCTCCCCTTGTAAGTACCTCGCAACGATGCATACCCAAGATATGGTATGACCTTCCAAAACTTGTGTGTAAACCCACTGTCGACGTTTCATACGCAGGATAAGAAAGCTGTGATGGCAGAGTCCCCAGTCACACCACATGAAGGATACATTCCACATAACAAGGTGAGAAGGTTTGAGATGGCACAATCCCCAGTCACTCCACATGAAGGATACATTCCACAAAAGCAGGTAACAACGCTGCAATGTTTCTATGCACATAAAAAATTATGTTTTCCCCTTTACTCATTGAATGTATTAACTCTGATGTGAGATACTAGGTGCTGGTCATGGAATTTTTTGTTAGTAGGGATGATGAGATGTCACATGTCCCGAGAGCATACTTTGATGAACACCAGGCAGAAGTCAGAATTTTTGAACCCGCCAAAGTGACCTACGATCTCATTATGAGTGAAATGAGAGATACTTTTGGTTGCAAACTGGGAGCAGAACTGTACTACTTCTTACCCGGGTCTGCATGGAAGCTGCCAGAAGGAATGTTCTTGATTGCAGGACCAGATGATGTACAAAAAATTCTTTCTGATCTGAATGGCAGCAAGACATGTCACCTGTACATTGTGTACAATAAAACTACGGGTTGTTTTCCCGAGGATGACATTGATTCAGAGGTTCAAATTTTACATGTTACATGCATCTAGTTTATGGCTACGTCTTTTTTGAGTTCTTCCTAATACAATTCCTATGGTTTTCTACAGGAAGTGAGAATCCAAGAAATGGAGGGTCTTGCTAGAGAGTTGGCAGAGAAAGACCAAGAACAACTTAAGTTGTATGGTTAATTGATGTTAAAGAGAAAAAGATTGAAGCACATGGGTCGTCGCCAAGCCCGACGCAATCTCCAACGACGCAACGCAAGAGGTCACTGGATTTTGGCAGTGCAGAAGAGAATATGGAGTAGGCTCAATTGTTTTTCAACCAGTTTAAGCTTCAAACCAGGATTATTTTATTGTAAACAAACATTTTTTTCTGTTTCACACTATGTTCGCAATTATGGTACAATTTATTCATGAGACAGTTCTTTGAACAACAATGCATCTGTTTTATGATCAATCATACAGTGGTTTCTGAGTTGTTTGTGAGATGGCATTGCATCTAAAGAAGTTTCCATCTATAAAACTTGGCACGCAGTCGCATCGGAATCGCGTATCACGCGAGAGGCGTGCGTCGCACGGGAGCGCGTCGCACGGGAGCTTGTTTTCGGGTAGAAATCATAACATAGTTCGGATAGATAAAGTTCACGTCCGCCACCCGCGCATGCAAACCCACGTCGCCGCCATTCCCATGCATGCATGCCTCAGGCGCAGACAACGAGATGGCCCAACGGTCCATCTAGCGACCCAGCGGGTGAGGCTGGCGTGGGACGGCCCATCCGAATTAGGCCCAAGCGAGCGTCGCGCCGGGCACATCCCAGGGGTGCAGGGAGTTTAGTCCCACCTCGCCGAGCGAGCGGAGCTAGCACCGGTTTATATAGCGGGCTGAGCTTTCCCTCTCAAGTTCCTTTCTAAAGCGGGCAGCACATTGCCTAACCGTCTCCGTCCCTGCCCTGTGGAGCCTACTTGCTACCTGTTATCACAATCTGATGGGCCTCTGCATCCTGTCCCAATAAATGATTGGGTTACTAGTAAAATGCAGGCCGTTGAATTGTGAACTTTAAGCGGCAAGTAGGCGGGCTTTTTTGTCATATTTCATTTTTTGCATTTGTCACCATTATTTCCATTGCAGCCAGTCCATCATGCTGCATTTTGCACTACTAGGAAAAAGGCTATAGATGGAATGGACACTAATGGCGCACCTGTCATGTGGTGCGCCACTACTATATAGCAGTAGCATCACATCACAACCATAAGTGTTCTGCACCAGCATCATAACAATCACATAACTACATAACAAAAGCAAACTTGTTCATCATTACAAAAGCAAACTTGTTCAACATAACAAAAGCAAACTTGTTCATCATTACAAAAGCAAAGTTATTCAACATAACAAAAGCAAACTTGTTCAACCACATAACTACAAACTGAGACACATAATACAACAAACAACTCAATATCCCTAGTAGTAGGCGTCATCCCAATGATCCTCCGCCTCTTGCCATTGCTCCAAACCTTCTTTGACGGTTTCGATTTTCTTCCATGCCTCGTAGGTGACGTACGCATCTTTCGCTACGTACTCGATGAGGTTGTTTGGCAGTGGGCTGTCCTCCCATCGTTTGTGGTCCAATTTCTTGTTGATCTTCTCCTTCATTTCCTTGTAGGATGGGTGGATGAGGCTGGCTGCAAACTCAGCCAAAGATTGCCACTTCTTTCCATTGTTTGGAACTCTCCATTTGTGCTGAATGTCGACGTACTTGTCGGGGTTGATCTCCAAACCAGACAACTTCAGCTTCTCCTTGTCACCTCCAATGGAGAAGCCAACAAAGGTGTACAGCTTCTTCTCTCTGCAGGAGCGGGCGGAGTTCCTTGGGCCTGCATCAAATTAATCTGGTGCATCAAATTCATCTACTTCAAAAACTTCAGAAACTACTAATTAGACAGAAACTTCAGAACTAGTATTGCATCTACTTCAGAACTTCAGAACTTGTATTGCATCTACTTCAGAACTTCAGAATTATTGCATCTACTTCAGAAACTTCAGAAACTACTAATTAGAAAGAAACTTCAGAACTTCAGAACTAGTATTGCATCTACTTCAGAACTTCAGAACTATTGCATCTACTTCAGAAACTTCAGAAACTACTAATTAGACAGAAACTTCAAAACTTCAGAACTAGTATTGCATCTACTTCAGAACTTCAGAACTATTGCATCTACTTCAGAAACTTCAGAAACTACTAATTAGACAGAAACTTCAGAACTTCAGAACTAGTATTGCATCTACTTCAGAACTTCAGAACTATTGCATCTACTTCAGAAACTTCAGAAACTTCAGAAACTACTAATTAGAGAGAAACTTCAGAACTTCAGAACTTCAGAACTAGTATTGCATCTACTTCAGAACTTCAGAACTATTGCATCTACTTCAGAAACTTCAGAAACTACTAATTAGACAGAAACTTCAGAACTTCAGAAACTTCTGAACTGGATGTTTTTACCATTTGGTTGCCGCGGTGATGTGGTATACCAGGACGAGATCCTCCACGCATAACTGCAGAACTGCAGCCATTTGCGGAGGTTCGTCTTCCCTGGTATACTCGACATCAATGCCGATCGACCGAGAAACCATGCTGCCGAGCCTCCTCCTCATGTCGCGGATCCTCTTGTCGGCTTCGTCTGGATTGCTGGTGCATACGACATCCAGCTTCTCCTTCAGGTGGATATCAACCATGAGCGGCACGGTGTAGTCCTGCTTCTGCCCGGGGTCTGGAACGTCGTCGTCGACCACCAGCGGCTCCTTGCCAGACGCCTCACCACGGTGATGCTTGGCAGACGGAGGGGAGTTGCTCCACGATTCCTCCGCCATTGCCCTCCTGGCCAGCGATGGTGGAGGCAGAGGGGAGTTGCTTGATGGTGGAGGCAGAGGGAGGCAGAGGGAGGAAGATGGAGCGGCAATGGAATGAGGAGGGAGGCAGAGGGAGGAAGATGGAGCGGCAATGGAATAGGAGGGGAGTTACCTGCGTCATGGTCGTGGGGAGTTGCCAGTGGAGGGGAGACATGGGGAGTTGCCAGTGGAGGGGAGACATGGGGAGTTGCCTCGAAAACTCAAACGTCCTGCCCTTTGGCCCTCGAAAACTCTGAAGGGGGACGTGGGCCCTTTGGTTTCTCCTGTTTCTGAAACAAAACAAAAAAATAACAGCCATATTTTGCTCTAAAATTAATGATCACTGCAACCATATTAGGAGATCAAAAATGGCACCAAAACAGTCACTGCAGCCATCCAAAATGGCACCAAAACAACATCAGCCAAAACAACATCCAGTGGCGCACCAGTAGTGCGCCATTAGAAGGCAAAATCGGTGCGCCACTAGCATGCCTTTTCCTAGTAGTGTTGGCAAGAACAAGCTAGAGTTGTACACACCCTGATTTAATGCTGCATTTTCCAAGTTTTTGTATTTTTTGAATTTTTTTGAATTTATAATGCCCTCTAGACTGACTGCTGAAAACATCGGTCTATGTCTCAAGGGGGCATTGTAAAATTATTTTTTTCAAAATTTTCTTTCATAGACATGTTTGGCACATGTGGGTCACCATGTACAAGAAAATTTGGGTGATTTGGAGGTGGTGGAAAAATTCACCTTTTTTCAAAAACTGGCTTAAGTACCAAATAGTCCCTCCGGAATGCGGACATTTTTTCGACCACCTCCAAATCACCTCAATTTTGGCATAGATGATCTCTTCCACAAACAAAACTAGGTTTCCAAGTTTTTGTATTTTTTTTGAATTTTTTTGAATTTATAATGCCCTCTAGACTGACTGCTGAAAACATCGGTCTATGCCTCAAGGGGGCATTGTAAAATTAATTTTTTTCAAAATTTTCTTTCATAGATATGTTTGGCACATGTGGGTCACCATGTACAAGAAAATTTGGGTGATTTGGAGGTGGTGGAAAAATTCACTTTTTTTCAAAAACTGGCTTAAGACCAAATGGTCCCTCCGGAATGCCGACATTTTTTCGACCACCTCCAAATCACCTCAATTTTGGCACACATGATCTCTTCCACAAACAAAACTAGGTTTCCAAGTTTTTGAATTTTTTTTGAATTTATAATGCCCTCTAGACTAACTGCTGAAAACATCGGTCTATGCCTCAAGGGGGCATTGTAAAATATATTTTTTTCAATTTTTTCTTTCATAGACATGTTTGGCACATGTGGGTCACCATGTACAAGATAATTTGGGACCTGCATGCAAGAGTCAGGGACCTACATGCAAGAGTCGGGGACCTGCATGTGAATAGTGATTCATCAAGGCCTTGACAGCTACTGGCACAGCGGCTGTCACCCGATTTGCATGCAGTGAAGATGAACGTGCATGGAGGTTTCTCAAAGATTTCCAAGCACACCCCAGTGGGCCCCGCTTATTTAAAAAATACGTCAGTCATTATTGCTCTGTAAATGAAGAATATGCATGACAACCATAGTAAGGGTGAAGAATCATATTCATCCTACAATGAGGACCAACGCTTGCTAAAATCACCTCGATGAAGGTATTTAAGCAGGTAAAGGAGCTGCTCGAGGGGCGAGGTGGGACTATTTTTAGTTAGACGAGAACAACGCGCGAGATCATATGCGACGCGGGCCGTCCGGAGCTGCAACCTCGGATGGGCCGGTGTTTGGGTCGACGTAGGAAAACGGCATGCCATGCATGCATGGCGTCAGTAGTCTCGCCTAAACGATGGACATGCACCAAGCCAGCCATGTAGACCGTGGGATCGCGCGGGAGATCCGTCTGGCGGCCGTGTGTGCGTGCAGAAATACATCACAATAATTATTCTACTCGACAATAACAAGTGCTCCATGCTAGCCCTTATTCCTGTTCGAAATACATCATCATTCTTAAAGTTGGACATCAAATGATACACACAGAAAATGGAAACGAAAGATGTCGAACTAATACAGTAACATGGCAGTACAACCGCACTTCACTAAATTACTGTCACGATGAAATAAAATGTAAAGACCACGTCACACAAAGATGAATGGCACACGACGTTCTCTGGCTCATCGTCGGTTCATGCTGTATGTAGATATCACAGTTCAGCCTCGAGATCCTACACAGAAGAATACAATAAATCACATGGACATCAATTATGAGTAAAACACATGCAAAAAATAAATATGAACATATTTCGTACCTCTAGCAATTTAGTGCATTTACGTCCATTGTGACCTGGTTTCTTGCAATAGCCACAAATATTCTGTGATCTTGACTTCTTTGTCTTTGCCCGCAGCCTTTTCTTCGGTGCACCTCGTCTTGGCACATGCACGGGATCCAGAACCTTATCAACTTTCTCCGAGTGCGGCATCAACGGCCAAACCTAATGCTGTTATGCTGAGCATTAGTTGACTCCTTACTGTCATCTTGTTCAAAACTTGATTGCTTGCCATGATGTTGTGCTTGCAAAAGCATCTTTCGACAGTGATAGTCCTCATCAGAGTGGCATGCCTTGAAACTTGCGGCGTGACTACAATTCCACAACTCGCGGTACCTCTGCAGGCTTACCGAATAGTCATACATCTGGTTTTTTCTGGTAGGTGCGTATGCACATTTTGCATTCATAGTCCACCTAGTGAGAACGCAACAACCGGGCAGAATTGTTTGTTTTAAAATCCCCAATATGTAAAAAATGTGGGAACATGGTGTGCCTGCGCATTCCAGCTTACGGCAAGAACAACTCACCCTGTGCAAAAGACCTCCTTGCTCTTCAATGCACACTCCAAACTTTTTATCCATTCTTTCCTGCTTGGACACAACATAAGTGGAATCTTCTGATCCATCTAGTATCTCTCTGATCTGACATTTGCTGACAACATCTATGCTCCATAAGACCATCTTAAATACACTAGGTGTGAAAACTGTTGCGGCGTGTTTCTCAAGCGGCGAAGCATTTTCCTCTGTAAATGGAACGGACGGCAAGGCTTCGACGTCATGGAGAGCTTCGTTAATCCGTCGCGACGCAAGGCAACGCTCATAGTGCTCTAGCATTTCAAACAACGACATCTTACCCTCAAGATGCGTATGTAGCACAGAGTTCAATCTCTCACTCCTCTAATTGCTGCTCAATCCTAGGAAAACAACGCCCCTCAAGATATGGAGCACACCACAACTTTCTCATCTGATACATCTGATGCAGCCAAGACTCCTCACTGGTTACTTTATTCCGTTGTAAGAATTGTATCCATTTTATCTCATGCTCTTCAATGGAAGAAGTATCATAAATGAAAGATCTGAATTCCTCCTTTACGTCGTCATCATGCAGATGGCGTACAATGTTCTGCTGAATGTGCCATATACATAGTCTATGGTTTGAGTCTGGCCAGACCACCCTTATGGCCATGCTCGTCTACCAAGTACTTGAAGAAAAAATCCACATCTCGCTCTCGCCTCGCAATCATGTGCATGATCACCATATTAGCATCACCGGCACTGATTGTCTCCTGCTTATTAGCATGGAAGAAATTATAAACGTCCCTCTTTATGCATCCAACCTTATCAAATCCACCGTATTGAAAGCACAAAATATCCATAATACGGTATTTGCAGATCCCACATTTTTCCATGTCCGCAATGTCCGCTTTCTGCTCATCGCTAATTCGTCTGTGCGAACGCAGCAGACAAGAAAGATCCCGTGGGGCTAGGGATGGCTGTGCTCATTGATGAAATCCTTGACAAACCACCGACTGGTTTCCTCCTGTCTCGTAATGACCAATTTAGCATTACACCCAACACGAGTTAAACTTCGTGGCCTCCTCTTTCTATCTTCCATCTTTCTTTTCATGTGCTTCTCTTCACGAAACCCTTGACGACTACACACAATTTTCCTTAAAATTATGTATTTGTTGGATCCATCCCACTCAACGTAGCTTTTCCTCACACTAAAACCTTTTTCAAGAGCATATTTGTTGTAGAATTCATAGCCTTCAGCCTCACTATCAAACATCTTGCTGACAACATTTAGATACTCGAACATACTCTCATCACTTGCATACGCCATGTCTTCCTGCATATGACATGTGAGGGAAACCAATCATCAACATCTTTCTGTTTATCAATGTTGCAGGTGTAAAATAGCTCATAGGCAAAGACAAGTGCATGGAAAAGACTTTGCTCATTTGACATGTGAGGGAAACCAATCATCAACGTCCAAAAAGTAGTATCTCATCTTCCTTTAAACAATATTTCATGCACTATGCAAACCTAAAGTGATGATGACTTTAATAAACTAAATTAAGTGAACTATGGAACCAGTATCTCATCTTCCTTTAGTATATCTCATCTCAAACGTCAAGTAAGTCACTTTTTTTCTGCGGTACCAAAGGAAGTAAGCAATGCCCTCAACATCTTACTTAAACAAACATGATGCGATTAGCTCAAGAGAAACTATGCCACGATGAAGCTTTCCATTCGTTGTTCTAGTCCGTACCCAGATCTTGTGGGGTTGAGGTTTTACTACATGCACGGTGGAGGGTCGCAACGGCCAAGAGAACGAGCAGAACGCCAAGCCGAATTCATACCTTAAGGATGGTACGCGCGAAGAGATGGGATCGCCCGCCGCGGTCGCCGCCGATTCAGCCGGCGCAGATCCGGCCTTCTTCTTCTTCGGTGACGGCGTGGGGGCTGGGGTTGGTTGGGTGGAGGACGAGGACGATGAATTTATTCCTCTCGCCGGGCAGGTCGAGGACGGAGAAGGTCAGGAGCGGCGAGCGGCGACGAATAGATCGGAGGAGGATTCTGAACTGGATCGAGTAGACATGGATCTGGTCCTCAGGTGATCGGTTCAAGAAAAGATATTCCCCCTGGACCATTATGCCCTTATCGCAATTAACATATTAAATTTAATCAATTAAAATTCCCCGCAAGATCTGACGGCTAATAAAAATCAGACGTGATCAGACATGTAAGTAATGCTAAGTACTCCGAGTACTAACCCAATCACCGTAAAACAGCTCAATAATCTATTGTCTCAGTAGTACACTATTCATGTGCAATGGCTGCGATAAAAAAAGTCTAATATAAAATCATGGGCAAACACTATAATCACTAAATATAAAAGGGAGAAAGATAATATACTTGTGTTGAACATGACATTTCACATTTGAGAAAGCAGTATAATCTTTGTTAACAAGGTCACCCTCACCAGATCGAGAAG
Source organism: Triticum urartu (assembly GCF_056163025.1). NCBI lineage: Eukaryota > Viridiplantae > Streptophyta > Magnoliopsida > Poales > Poaceae > Triticum > Triticum urartu. Next base: position 665,869,713 of record NC_141877.1, on the reverse strand, counting down.
AAGATGCACCCGGTTGATAAAGATATGCGATACACCGATTTCTGTACGAAAAAGACAAATGCAAATTACAGACAATCGGCAACAAATCATACATGCACCTTCTTTAGAGTACATATATGTCTAATTATCTGTAAGTTCACATCTATAATTTTTATACATGATTGCAGTCCCTGTATTTTTCCAGCTCAGTTTTTCTCATATGAGCCATTTCCTCATATTGCCAATAAAATAGCAGCTCCTGCTACTTTCATGGAAAAAAAGGACTTGCACATACATGCAAATCAGAATGGATAGAGCATGGTTAAATATGGTACCAGTGACATTTAAGTGGTTACGTACGGCTGCTTAATTCCTACCAAGAGAACTGATACACACAGATCAGAGCATGGTTAATTTCTAACATCAGTCATAGCACATCGTAGGCCAACTTGAAGGCAAGAATTTGGATCAGATGAAATACAAGTATGGAGAAACAACTAAAACAGTCAAACTATCCACCCTTCACGTACATACATATATTCTTCAACCACATAATCTGCTATCACTGTAATGTCAAAAAAGGAATATTCTGATCAATGTATTTTTTCAATTATAGATGGGGAACCAGGAAAGCTACATCATGTACCTTAAAAGTCAGTTCACAAAATGTATCATGTATGTTCAATTAAGAGTAACCTTTGATTCTGAATAAAATCCCCATGGTGTGCCAGTTCAACCAAAGAAGGATTGTGCAAAGTAGAGTGAGAAGAGTACCCAAGTTTCTTCCTGATTAGATAATTGACATAAATTTTCATGATTAAATTGATGAACAATTCAGATCAAGCAAATAACAGCAAATGTTCTTCCTGATTACATAAATCAACGATTCAGAAGAGAGTGAATGTAAATTGGTAGGATACTGGGGAAGAGAGTAATTTCGGTATCTTGGTCATCCAGGTTTGATTGTGTCATTGTTTTATGAAGAGAAAAATTGTTTTATCTAAGCGGACTACATTGCTGATATATATGCTGAACATCAGCCGGCACAATAGTAACGCAATCATTCTGTCACAATGCTCTAAATGAAAACAATATATAGAAGGGCATAGAGAGAGTGGTGAAGATCATTTAAAGCATCAGCAATTAGTTTATTATAAAGATAAAATAAAGAATTGAGGATCGACCTCTATATGCCTGGGGGAAATGTACAGTACGTGTATATCTCACAGAATTTAAGATGCATAGAATAAAGAAAAGAATGTAAGATGGAATATGTATTTTGTTAGTAGGAGATATTGAGAAGATCAATTCTTAAATGTTGCAAACAAAGTAAGCACAAACTCTTGTTAAAAGAAACTTACTTGAAGCAGAAGAGGACCGGGGGCGGCGGGGCAGAGGCCAAGCTGAGCGACTCAGGTGGCGAAAGGCGACGAGCGGCTCCCGTGGCGAAGGGGCGGCGGCTCTGACCGAGGAAGGGGCGACGACTCCCGCGGCGAAGGCGCGGCGGCTCCAGCGGCGGAAGGGGCGGCGGCTCTGGCGGCGCGGCTCCCGCGGCGAGGGGGGCGGGGGCTCCCGTGGACGAAGGGGGCGGCGGCTCCGGCGACGCGGCTCCCGTGTCGGCTAACGGCTGCGGGAGGAGGAGGAGGGGGCGAGAGGTCGTGCAGGGCTGCGGGCGTGCTTGGCAGCGCTTTTTTTTAGCGCGAGGGGCGGGGGAGGGTTAGCGATCGATGGACGTGGCTTAATGCGTGGTTTGCAGTGTTAAACATAGAAGGAATAAGGGCTATTAGATATTGATGATGGATGGATCTGATTGTTTGGATCTTCCCGTCTCTTTCTTTTATAGTGGTAGTAGATTCATTGATATTTTAAAGGCCTGTGAATTTTTTAATTTTGTGAACCTTTTTAAAATTCACGAGCACTATTTGAAACCATGAATATGTTTTAAATTCTGTATCATCTTTTTAGTTTGCAAAATTGTTAAAATCCAAGATTTTAATACATCTACTTCTCTTATATTTAATTAACTTTTCAAATCAAAAAACGATAATCAATTGTTTTTAAGCTAGCAGTGTAGTGAGCGAAAAAACTAAGCGAGCTATTCAAAGGACGGCCCATGTGAAGCTCTAGCAATAATTAGATTACTAATGGCGCACGATGCCACGCCTTCCTATTTGAAAATTTCTTAAATATAGACAAACATGATCTGCGGAAGTTAATTAAATTCGCGTCTATTGACCCGTATGTGAGCAATGAAATGAAGGTGACTATTATTTGGTTTGTAATACGGGCGCTGAGATGCGTGCCTCCAGATTCAACCGACAAAAAAACCGACCTTGTGAGAATTGAAAAGGACTCAGATGTTTTTAGAAAAATGTAAGAAGAAACCCACGCTACATGACACAACTAGTGTAACATTAGAAAAACAACTAAAGTACAGACACATATGCTCAGATACAACGTAGCGTCGCCACTACAAATGCATGCACGAACATCTGTCTCTATGGATACCTTGGAGGGCAAACTTTTTTTGCGCAATACCGGTACCTACTGGCAAGAATTTCATTGTTCACGCTCTAGTCTAAGATTCGGGCCATGGACAACTATTATTCCTCATTTTCTACTATACAAATTGAATACTACGAAAATGCATAGGAGCTCTCGGGTGCTACGCTCCCTTATATTAAAAAATAATTTAGTAATTCAAAAAAAGTCAAAAAATCCCAGAACTTTTTATGTAATCAAACATGACCAAGTATTGCATCCGTATAAAAAGATTAAATAGGAAATTCCTTTTATTGTGTCCGGCGTCAAAGATTTTCCAAAAAATGCTAGATACAAATACTATTCATACTATATTGTCGTCATAAATTTGTTTTTTTACCCTGAAGTCAACGAGAATTATTCCTTGGCCAAACTTTTTATATGAGTACAATACCTAGTCATATTTGGTTCAAAAATATATCCAGTTTTTTCTTGACTTTTTTGGAATTATTAAATTATTTTTGAATATAGAGGGATGGAGCACCCGAGTGCTCCTAATCCGCTTCCTTGAATACTAGGCCTACTATAACTATGGGCTCCCACCATTGTCCTTGATATGGCAGTGATGACAGCATTGTGACAACTCTCTCTCTCTCTCTCTCACACACACACACTCGCGACATGTCGCCGTATTTTCATCTAACACTCTCGCGACATGAGTGACCCTAGGTTTTTAGCCCCGGCGGTGATCCAAAGATTTGCCTCGGTCATGATGTTGTTGAGCAAAATGGTTGGTGGCGCGCTTTTGTTGCGGAAGACCCTTTCGTTCCATACGGTCCATGAGAGAAGCATGATACGCGAAGTCATGGCCTTCTTCTGAGTGGTGCCCGCGCTGGCACGACTTTCCCACCACTTTTTTACGGAGCCGTCCAAGTGCCAAGAAGTGACGTCGAAGTTCTCAAGTCATAATTTCGCTTTGACCAAGCCCCAAAGCCTCAATGTAAAACAACACTTGAAAAAGAGGTGAGCGCCACACTCTTGCACTCTGTTGCAAAAAGGATAAAACCCACAATTTTTCCATCCCTGCTTGTCCAACCTATGGGCCATCCAAATGCGATCTTTAATAGCCAACCATGCGAAGAACTTAACCTTTGGCGGCGCCCAAGCCTTCCACACCATTTGGTCCAAAGAGGAGAAGGTCATGCAAAGGAATTGCGCCTTGTAGGCAGAGGCCGCGGAGTAGAGCTCATTTGTCGAATGTTTTCACACAATGCCATCATCAACACTCTCATCAAGTTGTACGTCATGCGCTAAACCCCAAAGGGTGAAGAACCGTCGGATGTGCTCGATGGATAGAGCGATAGGAGGTTTGATCTTCAAGATCCATGCGTTATTTTGGAGGGCCTCACGCACCATCCAATTCTTTCTCGAGGATGCATCAAATATGAGCGGGGCGATCTCCTTGGGCACGTCCAAGTAGCCAAGGGGCGTCCCAAAATGAAGTTCTTGCCCCGTTCCCTATTGTGATTGTTGTGGAGGCGTAGAAAAACTTCAAATCCTCCTCGTCGCACGGGTTTCCCATCCCAACCCACATCTTGCTTGGTTCCTTCCACTCATACCAAGGCCATCTCAAGCGCAAGGCGCGTGCAAACTTATCCGTGCTGAGCACCCCTAGACCACCATATTCACGTGGACGACAAACAATTTCCCAGTTAACTTTGCATTTTGCCCTTGTCATCTTGTCCGCACCGGTCCAAAGGAAAGCCCTTTCAAGCTTATTGACATACCGAAGAGTAGATGCCGGTATGACAAGCGGCGTGATGAAGTAGACCACAAGGATGGTAATCATCGACTTGACAAGGATCGTTCGGCCAATGGTGGTGATGTTCTTGCCCTCGTATGTAATTGGCCTACTTTCCACCTTGTCTTCAAGGAATTGAAGATCACCTTTCTTGAGCTGCCAAACCGAGATAGGGAGGCGCAAGTACCGCATTGGGAAGGATGCTCGCATTGGGAAGGATGCTCGTGTCGCGGGCAGGTTTTGAAGAAGGATAGTAAACTGCATCCAACAGCACTACAGCAGCCATCTATCACCAACGTTGACAAAAATACAACTCGATGGTACTCCATTGTTTATACGTATTCAGCAAAGGAAAGTAAACTGATCTCCACCAGTAGGCAGTAGCCGCCCATGACGAAGGATTGATTCATGGCATCTCTCGCTCGCTCGCGCAGTCAGCTCTTCTCTTCTGACGGCCTCGTCTCGCGTTCAATGCAACGGCGGGATGCTCTGCTCGTTCCTGAAGTAGTTGGTGGGATCCACGGCCGCCTTCACCGCCGCCAGCCGCCGGTAGTTGCCCACGAAGTAGCGCTCGCCCCAGGCCTCGCCGCCCTCGAACGTGCCGGCCTCGTCGTTCTGCCCGACGTCCAGGTCCCGGAAGTTGACGTACGCCCGCCGAGGGTTCTTGCTCACGTGCCGCCCCATCAACTCGTACAGGCCCTGGATCCATGCCGTCGCCGCCGTGCCGCCGTCCCCGCCCTCCTGCGGCCACGTCACGATGTACTGCATCACGTACAGCACGCCGTTCCGGTGCGGGTACGGCGTCGCGGCGGCGGGGACGCCGCCCATGAACCCGCCGTGGGGCTCCAGCAGGATGAACCCGGCGCCGGCCTTGGCGAACCAGGGGAAGATGTCCTCCCACGCCGCCTTGGGGATGGCGCGCCGGACGTAGTCCGACTTGCCCTTGTTGGACCTGCTCAGCCCGGTGGTCCTGTTCAGGAGCGCCTCCTCCAGCGTGCCGTTCCTGCCGAAGCTCAGGAACGGCGTGGCCGCCGACTGCGCCCAGCTCATCGGCTGGCAGTCGGCGCTCGTCATGCCCAGCTCCGGGAACTGGTCGTCCATCATGGCCACCAGCGAGCCGCACCCGCCGAGGTACAGGGCCTGGAACATGGCCTGCCGCCCCCGCACGATCGCCCTTAGGGTGATGTCGCTGGGTAGACACGGCGCCACGTCCTGCCATCTGGTGAGGACGTCCACGGCGCCCTGCTCCACCGTCTTGGCGATGTTGAACGCCACCACCGTCGACGGGACCTGCACGAGCTGGACCTTCCACGAGAGCACGATGCCGAAGTTGCCGCCGCCGCCGCCCCGGATGGCCCAGAAGAGGTCCTCCCCCATGCCGGCCCTGTCCAGGAGCTCGCCGTCGGCGTTGACCAGCGTGGCGTCGAGCACCTTGTCGCTGGAGAGGCCGTGCTTGCGCATCATCATGCCGACGCCGCCGCCGCTCAAGTGGCCGCCCACGCCGATGGTCGGGCACTCGCCGGCCGGGAACGCGAGCCGGGAGTCGTTCTTGGCGATGGCGTAGTAGAGCTCCCCGATGGTGGCGCCCGAGTCGACCCAGGCCGTGGACTGGAGCCGGTTGACGCGCACGGCCCGGAGGTTGGCGCCGAGGTCGACCACCGCGAACGCCTCGGAAGAAGGCCGCGCCGAACGGTAGGACAGGCCCTCGTAGTCGTGCCCGCCGCTGCGCACGCGTAGGCGCACGCCCTGGCCGCGGCCGCAGAGCACGGCGGCCTGGACGTGGGAGGCGTCTCGGGGCGTGACGATGCAGAGCGGCCTCGCCGTGGCGTTGGTGAAGAACTTGCCGTTCCTGATGGAGGAGGCCAGCACGTCGGTGAAGCTGCTGGAGGTCTGCGTGTACACGAGCTCGCTGGGCACATTCTTGGGCCGTAGGCATTGCAGGAAGCCATCACCATCAGGGGACGGGGAAGCAACAGAGCATGAGAAGAAGAAGAAGCTCACAAAGAAGGCGCGTGCTAAGCAGCCGCTGACTCTGGGCATCAGCATACTCATCTTAATATTTGATGCTGCTCTGGAAGCAAGAGTACGTCTGTACGTGCTGTGTGTTCAACTAGGTGCATCGAGCTCGCTCCTTATATACTGCTCCCACCCACACTCTCCGTTCCGAATGAAAGCTATTCTAGAAAAATGTCAAACCTGGCTTATAGTATTTAGCAAGAGTGTGGGCGGCTACTGCCTAGTGGTCAAGATCAGTTTACTTTCCCTTGCTGAATACTAGTGAATATAAACAATGGAGTACCATTGAGTATTTGAGTTGTATTTTGTTATATAAAATTGACATGCATGTGGTGAGGCTGAGCATGCTCATTGAGAGGCTTTAGAAGTAGGCCGGAAAGCTGCGTATTTGGATTAAGAAGATGGGCGAGGATGCCAAAAAAGTGTACAGCGGTAGGCAGGACAACGCGTTCACAATGCCAAAAAACCAAAAAGAAAACAAAAAAGAGACTCCGCCGACGATCAAAAGCCACCACCAGCTCCGTACGGCTACGCTGAACGCTCCTTGTGTTTTTTTAAAAAAATGGGCGCGTTCATCTCGCGCCAAATCCACCAGACGGTAATGATCGATAGCGATTGAGCACGTTTTCTGCACACTGGCTTGGCTTGTTGGACAGACCACCAATCCAGTCAGCAATGGAGGCCGACGCGTCCCACTCCCCCGGATCGAAGCCAGCGATCCCAAAGCTGCCCGCCGCAAGCGGCAGCTGATTGGACAGGACCAAGTGCACTCGATCATGAGATGCACAGAGAGCAAAAGTTGCAATTCCGCCATTGCCGCGCCAAGAGTCTCTCGGCGGGGAGAACGCGGCGCTGCACCAACAAAGGCGACAACCAGGCCGAGAGACTCAAACAACGTTGCCGCAGCACAAACAACGTTGATCCGATCCCAGCATAGGCGTGTAGTGTGCATACTTTTGGATTTTCTGCTCTAAAAGTAGCTATTCGCCCTCTGCCCAAGCGTTAAAAATATACTCCAGATACAATAACAAAATATTACTCCCACTGTAAAATAAATGTAAAACGTTTTATGTCACTGAAGTAGTGACCTAAAATGTCTTACATTTGTTTACAGAGCGAGTATTATGCTATTTCATGTTCATAACTAATTTTATTTTTCTATGCTATAATTGCATTTGTTATTGATTATGAAATTCAGAGAAAAACTCAATTACGTGTGTGAAAAACATAAACATCAAATGGGTCCATAGTCATATATCTAGGACTAGCTCATGTATTTATGATGATCTTGTTAATCTTATCATGAACATTGTTAAAGTAACAACGATGTCAACAATAATGAGTACACATTGGTGTTGGGTAGACCCAAAATTGCTATGATATCACATCATTATTATATCGCCGATATTTTTTCATATAATATCTAACACTTTAGCTACACGTAAGTCGTATGAAAATTGAATTTGGGCCAGTCAATTTTATGTCCGTGCTCTCTTTTTTCTGTTGTGTGGTGTGTCTTGTTTTGGGCTGAAATGTTTTGATTGACCTGTATTTTGGGTCAGTCCATCTGACTCCTCAGTCCTCCTCTCTCTCGCTCTATTTTTCTATTTTCTGTTTCTATGTGTTTTTCTTTTGTTTTTTTCCTTTTCTTTATTAGTTGATTTTTGGTTTTCTTTTTGTGGATATTTTTTGGATCTTGGGTGAGTGTAAATGTACACCTAAATACTATACAATATATGTGAAAACTGCACTATTATATGACCATTCTTCGCATAAAAAGTAGTGCAATTAAAGTGCAAAGTTGTGTGATGTTTTTTGTTTCATTTTTCGTGTGATGCTTATTTATTACATGTTATAAAATATGCAATTTGTGTGTAAATTTTCTCATTAATTGGTTTATTTTAAATTTTGTTTTCTCCTTTTAAAGGTAATACCAGTGCCACTAATTCGTTCATCCTTTAATTTTTTTTCATTTTGTTTTTCTTCTCAAGAGTAATATCATTGCCATTAATTCATTATTCCTTAGAAAATAACTTCATTTTCTAGTTCTTAAAGTTATGTGCTATTATTTTTTAAAGTTTTTTTGTATTATTTTGTTCCTTTTAAAGGGTAATACCAATGTATAATTTGTAGAAAATTTCAATTGCCTGATTTTGCTTTAGTATACATTTTATTTTCTTTCTTCCTTAGTGGTAATACCAATCCGACCAATTCATTCTTCCTTACGGAACTTCTTATTTGGAAAACTTCCACCATTATTGTGACGCCCCCGATTCAATCGTACACTAATCATGCACGCAAATGTGTACGATCAAGATCAGGGACTCACGGGAAGATATCACAACACAACTCTACAAATAAAATAAGTCATACAAGCATCATATTACAAGCCAGGGGCCTCGAGGGCTCGAATACAAGAGCTCGATCATAGACGAGTCAGCGGAAGCAACAATATCTGAGTACAGACATAAGTTAAACAAGTTTGCCTTAATAAGGCTAGCACAAACTGGGATACAGATCGAAAGAGGCGCAGACCTCCTGCCTGGGATGCTCCTAACTACTCCTGGTCGCCGTCAGCGGGCTGCACATAGTAGTAGGCTCCTCCCGAGTGGTAGTAGTCGTTGTCGACGGTGGCGTCTGGCTCCTGGGCTCCAACGTCTGGTTGCGACAACCAGGTAGAAGGGAAAGGGGGAAAAGAGGGAGAAAGCAACCATGAGTACTCATCCAAAGTACTCGCAAGCAAGGAGCTACACTACATATGCATGGGTAAATGTGTAAAGGGCCATATCGGTGGACTGAACTGCAGAATGCCAGAATAAGAGGGGGATAGCTAATCCTGTGGAAGACTATGCTTCTGGTAACCTCCATCTTGCAGCAGGAGAAGAGAGTAGGTGGTAAGTTCACCAAGTATCATCGCATAGCATAATCCTAACCGATGATCCTCTCATCGTTGCCCTGTGAGAGAGCGATCACCGGTTGTATCTGGCACTTGGAAGGGTGTGTTTTATTAAGTATCCGGTTCTAGTTTTCATAAGGTCAAGGTACAACTCCAAGTCGTCCTGTTACCGAAGATCACAGCTATTCAAATAGATTAACTTCCCTGCAGGGGTGCACCACATAACCCAACACGCTCGATCACATTTGGCCGGACACACTTTTCTGGGTCATGCCCGGTCTCGGAAGATCAACATGTCGCAGCCCTACCTAGGCACAACAGAGAGGTCAGCACGCCGGTCTAAACCCTATGGTGCAGGGGTCTGGGCCCATCGCCCATTGCACACCTGCACGTTGCGAGTGTTGGAAATATGCCCTAGAGGCAATAATAAAAGGATTATTATTATATTTCCTTGTTCATGATAATTGTCTTTTATTCATGCTATAATTGTGTTATCCGGAAATCGTAATACATGTGTGAATATATAGACACCAACATGTCCCTAGTAAGCCTCTAGTTGACTAGCTCGTTGATTAACAGATAGTCATGGTTTCCTGACTATGGACATTGGATGTCATTGATAACGAGATCACATCATTAGGAGAATGATGTGATGGACAAGACCCAATCCTAAACATAGCACAAGATCGTATAGTTCGTTTGCTAGAGTTTTTCCAATGTCAAGTATCTTTTCCTTAGACCATGAGATCGTGTAACTCCCGGATACCGTAGGAGTGCTTTGGGTGTACCAAACGTCACAACGTAACTGGGTGACTATAAAGGTATACTACGGGTATCTCCGAAAGTGTCTGTTGGGTTGACACGGATCAAGACTGGGATTTGTCACTTCGTATGACGGAGAGGTATCTCTGGGCCCACTTGGTAATGCATCATCATAATGAGCTCAAAGTGACCAAGTGTCTGGTCATGGGATCATGCATTACGGTACGAGTGAAGTGACTTGCCGGTAACAAGATTGAACGAGGTACTGGGATACCAACGATCGAATCTCGGGCAAGTAACGTACCGATTGACAAAGGGAATTGTGTACGGGGTTGCTAGAATCCTCGACATCGTGGTTCATCCGATGAGATCATCGAGGAGCATGTGGGAGCCAACATGGGTATCCAGATCCCACTGTTGGTTATTGACCGGAGAGTCGTCTCGGTCATGTCTACATGTCTCCCGAACCCATAGGGTCTACACACTTAAGGTTCGGTGACGCTAGGGTTGTATGGATATGAGTATGCAGTAATCCGAAAGTTGTTCAGAGTCCCGTATGAGATCCCGGACGTCACGAAGAGTTCCGGAATGGTCCGGAGGTGAAGAATTATATATAGGAAGTGCAGTTTCGGCCATCGGGAGAGTTTCGGGGGTCAACGGTATTGTACCGGGACCACCGGAAGGGTCCCGGGGGTCCACCGGGTGGGGCCACCCATCCCGGAGGACCCCATGGGCTGAAGTGGGGAGGGAACCAGCCCATAGTGGGCTGGTGCGCCCCCCCCCCTTGGGCCCCCCATGCGCCTAGGGTTGGGAACCCTAGGGGAGGGGGCGCCTCCACTTGCCTTGGGGGGCACTCCTCCCCCTTGGCCGCCGCCCCCCTAGGAGATCCCATCTCCTAGGGCCGGCGCACCCCCCTAGGGGGCCTATATAAAGGGGGGAGGGAGGGCAGCCGCACCCTGAAGTCTTGGCGCCTCCCTCTCCCCTGCTACACCTCTCCCTCTCGCAGAAGAACGGTGAAGCCCTGCTGCGGTGACTGCTGCATCCACCACCACGTCGTCGTGCTGCTGGATCTTCATCAACCTCTTCTTCCCCCTTGCTGGATCAAGAAGGAGGATACGTCACGCTGACCGTACGTGTGTTGAACGCGGAGGTGCCGTCCGTTCGGCGCTAGGATCTCCGGTGATTTGGATCACGACGAGTACGACTCCCTCATCCCCGTTCTTTGAACGCTTCCGCTCGCGATCTACAAATGTATGTAGATGCATCCGATCACTCATTGCTAGATGAACTCATAGATGGATCTTGGTGAAAACGTAGGAAATTTTTTTGTTTTCTGCAACGTTCTCCAACAGTGGCATCATGAGCTAGGTCTATGCGTAGTTCTCTTTGCACGAGTAGAACACAATTTGTTGTGGGCGTAGATGTTGTCAACTTTCTTGCCGCTACTAGTCTTATTTTGCTTCAGCGGTATTGTGGGATTAAGCGGCCCGGACCAACCTTACACGTACTCTTACGTGAGACCGGTTCCACCGACTGACATGCACTAGTTGCATAAGGTGGCTGGCGGGTGTCTGTCTCTCCCACTTTAGTTGGAGCGGATTTGATGAAAAGGGTCCTTATGAAGGGTAAATAGAAGTTGAAAAATCACGTTGTGGCTTTAACGTAGGTAAGAAAACGTTCTTGCTAGAACCCTCTTGCAGCCACGTAAAACTTGCAACAACAATTAGAGGACGTCTAACTTGTTTTTGCAGCAAGTATTCTGTGATGTGATATGGCCAAAGTTGTGATGAATGATGAATGATATATATGTGATGTATGAGATCATGTTCTTGTAATAGGAATCATGACTTGCATGTCGATGAGTATGACAACCGGCAGGAGCCATAGGAGTTGTCTTTCTTTTTTGTATGACCTGCGTGTCATTGAGAAACGCCATGTAAATTACTTTACTTTATTGCTAAACGTGTTAGCCATAGTAGTAGAAGTAATAGTTGGTGAGTAACTTCATGGAGACACAATGATGGAGATCATGATGATGGAGATCATGGTGTCATGCCGGTGACAAGATGATCATGGAGCCCCAAGATGGAGATCAAAGGAAGCTATATGATACTGGCCATATCATGTCACTATTATTTGATTGCATGTGATGTTTATCATGTTTTTGCATCTTGTTTACTTAGAATGACGATAGTAAATAAGATGATCCCTCATAATAATTTCAAGAAAGTGTTCCCCCTAACTGTGCACCGTTGCAACAGTTCGTTGTTTCGAAGCACCACGTGATGATCGGGTGTGATAGATTCCAACGTTCACATACAACGGGTGTAAGACAGATTTACACATGCAAACACTTAGGTTGACTTGACGAGCCTAGCATGTACAGACATGGCCTCAGAACACAGAAGACCGAAAGGTCGAGCATGAGTCGTATAGAAGATATGATCAACATGAAGATGTTCACCGATGTTGACTAGTCCGTCTCACGTGATGATCGGACACGGCCTAGTTAACTCAGATCATGTTATACTTAGATGACTGGAGGGATGTCTATCTAAGTGGGAGTTCATTGAATAATTTGATTAGATGAACTTAATTATCATGAACTTAGTCTAAAATCTTTACAACATGTATTGTAGATCAAATGGCCAACGTTGTCCTCAACTTCAACGCGTTCCTAGAGAAAACCAAGCTGAAAGACGATGGCAGCAACTATACGGACTGGGTCCGGAACCTGAGGATCATCCTCATAGCTGCCAAGAAAGATTATGTCCTGCAAGCACCGCTAGGTGAAGCACCTGCTCTCCCTACAGAACAAGACGTTATGAACGCTTGGCAGACACGTACCGATGATTACTCCCTCGTTCAGTGCGGCATGCTTTACAGCTTAGAGCCGGGGCTCCAAAAGCGTTTTGAGAGACACGGAGCATATGAGATGTTTGAAGAGCTGAAAATGGTTTTTCAAGCTCATGCTCGGGTCGAGAGATATGAAGTCTACGACAAGTTCTTCAGCTGTAAGATGGAGGAAAACAGTTCTGCCAGTGAGCACATACTCACTATGTCTGGATTACATAACCGCTTGACTCGGCTGGGAGTTAATCTCCCGGATGACGCGGTCATTGACAGAATCCTTCAGTCGCTTCCACCGAGCTACAAGAGCTTTGTGATGAACTTCAATATGCAGGGGATGGAAAAGACCATTCCTGAAGTATTTGCAATGCTGAAATCAGTAGAGGTAGAAGTCAAAAAGGAACATCAAGTGTTGATGGTGAATAAAACCACCAAGTTCAAGAAAGGCAAGGGTAAGAAGAACTTCAAGAAGGACGGCAAGGGAGTTGCCGCGCCCGGTAAGCAAGCTGCCGGGAAGAAGCCAAAGAATGGACCCAAACCCGAGACTGACTGCTTTTATTGCAAGGGAAGTGGTCACTCGAAGCGGAACTGCCCCAAATACTTAGCGGACAAGAAGGCCGGCATCACGAAAGGTATATGTGCTATACATGTAATTGATGTGTACCTTACCAGTACTCGTAGTAGCTCCTGGGTATTTGATACCGGTGCAGTTGCTCACATTTGTAACTCAAAGCAGGAGCTGCGGAATAAGCGGAGACTGGCGAAGGACGAGGTGACGATGCGCGTCGGGAATGGTTCCAAGGTCGATGTGATCGCCGTCGGCACGCTACCTCTACATTTACCTACGAGATTAGTTTTAAACCTCAATAATTGTTATTTAGTGCCAGCTTTGAGCATGAACATTGTATCAGGATCTCGTTTACTTCGAGATGGCTACTCATTTAAATCCGAGAATAATGGTTGTTCTATTTATATGAGAGATATGTTTTATGGTCATGCTCCGATGGTGAATGGTTTATTCTTAATGAATCTCGAGCGTAATGCTACACATATTCATAGTGTGAATACCAAAAGATGTAAGGTTGATAATGATAGTCCCACATACTTGTGGCACTGCCGCCTTGGTCACATAGGTGTCAAACGCATGAAGAAGCTCCATGCAGATGGACTTTTAAAGTCTCTTGATTACGGATCATTTGACACGTGCGAACCATGCCTCATGGGTAAAATGACCAAGACTCCGTTCCCAGGAACAATGGAGCGAGCAACCAACTTATTGGAAATCATACATACTGATGTGTGCGGTCCAATGAGTGTTGAGGCTCGCGGTGGCTATCGTTATGTTCTCACCCTCACTAATGACTTGAGTAGATATGGGTATGTCTATTTAATGAAACACAAGTCTGAGACCTTTGAAAAGTTCAAGGAATTTCAGAGTGAGGTTGAGAATCAACGTGACAGGAAAATCAAGTTCTTGCGATCAGATCGTGGGGGAGAATACTTGAGTCACGAATTTGGCACACACTTAAGAAAATGTGGAATAGTTTCACAACTCACGCCGCCTGGAACACCTCAGCGTAATGGTGTGTCCGAACATCGTAATCGCACTCTATTAGATATGGTGCGATCTATGATGTCTCTTACCGATTTACCGCTATCATTTTGGGGCTATGCTTTAGAGACTGCCGCATTCACTTTAAATAGGGCTCCGTCGAAATCCATTGAGACGACACCGTATGAATTATGGTTTGGGAAGAAACCTAAGCTGTCGTTTCTAAAAGTTTAGGGATGCGATGCTTATGTCAAGAAACTTCAACCTGAAAAGCTCGAACCCAAGTCGGAAAAATGCGTCTTCATAGGATACCCTAAAGAAACTATTGGGTATACCTTCTACCTCAGATCCGAAGGCAAGATCTTTGTTGCCAAGAATGGATCCTTTCTAGAGAAAGAAGTAAGTGGGAGGAAAGTAGAACTTGATGAAGTATTACCTCTTGAACCGGAAAGTGGCGCGACTCAAGAAAATGTTCCTGAGGTGCCTACACCGACTAGAGAGGAAGTTAATGATGATGATCATGAAACTTCAGATCAAGTTGCTACTGAACTTCGTAGGTCCACAAGGACACGTTCCGCACCAGAGTGGTATGGCAACCCTGTCTTGGAAATCATGTTGTTAGACAACGGTGAACCTTTGAACTATGAAGAAGCGATGGCGGGCCCGGATTCCGACAAATGGATGGAAGCCATGAAATCCGAGATAGGATCCATGTATGAAAACGAAGTATGGACTTTGACTGACTTGCCCGTTGAGCGGCGAGTCATAGAAAATAAATGGATCTTTAAGAAGAAGACAGACGCGGATGGTAATGTGACCATCTACAAAGCTCGGCTTGTCGCTAAGGGTTATCGACAAGTTCAAGGGGTTGACTACGATGAGACTTTCTCACCTGTAGCGAAGCTGAAGTCCGTCCGAATCATGTTAGCAATTGCCGCATTCTATGATTATGAGATATGGCAAATGGACGTCAAAACGGCATTCCTTAATGGTTTCCTTAAGGAAGAATTGTATATGATGCAGCCGGAAGGTTTTGTCGATCCTAAGAATGCTGACACGGTGTGCAAGCTCCAACGCTCGATTTATGGGCTGGTGCAAGCATCTCGGAGTTGGAACATTCGCTTTGATGAGATGATCAAAGCGTTTGGGTTTATGCAGACTTATGGAGAAGCCTGCGTTTACAAGAAAGTGAGTGGGAGCTCTGTAGCATTTCTCATATTATATGTAGATGACATACTTTTGATGGGAAATGATATAGAGCTTTTGGACAGCATTAAGGCCTACTTGAATAAGAGTTTTTCAATGAAGGACCTTGGAGAAGCTGCTTATATATTAGGCATCAATATCTATAGAGATAGATCAAGACGCCTCATAGGTCTTTCACAAAGCACATACCTTGATAAGATATTGAAGAAGTTCAATATGGATCAGTCTAAGAAGGGGTTCTTGCCTGTGTTGCAAGGTGTGAAATTGAGCTTAGCTCAATGTCCGACCACGGCAGAAGATATAGAAGAGATGAGTGTCATCCCCTATGCCTCAGCCATAGGTTCTATTATGTATGCCATGCTGTGTACCAGACCTGATGTAAACCTTGTCGTAAGTTTGGTAGGTAGGTACCAAAGTAATCCCGGCAAGGAACACTGGACAGCGGTCAAGAATATCCTGAAGTACCTGAAAAGGACTAAGGAAATGTTTCTCGTTTATGGAGGTGACGAAGAGCTCGTCGTAAAGGGTTACGTCGATGCTAGCTTCGACACAGATCTGGATGACTCTAAGTCACAAACCGGATACGTGTATATTTTGAATGGAGGGGCAGTAAGCTGGTGCAGTTGCAAGCAGAGCGTCGTGGCGGGATCTACATGTGAAGCGGAGTACATGGCAGCCTCGGAGGCAGCGCATGAAGCAATTTGGGTGAAGGAGTTCATCACCGACCTAGGAGTCATACCCAATGCGTCGGGGCCGATCAAACTCTTCTGTGACAACACTGGAGCTATTGCACTTGCCAAGGAGCCCAGGATTCACAAGAAGACCAGGCACATCAAGCGTCGCTTCAACTCCATTCGTGAAAATGTTCAAGATGGAGACATAGATATTTGTAAAGTACATACGGACCTGAATGTAGCAGATCCGTTGACTAAACCTCTCCCTAGAGCAAAACATGATCAACACCAGAATTCCATGGGTGTTCGATTCATCACAATGTAACTAGATTATTGACTCTAGTGCAAGTGGGAGACTATTGGCAATATGCCCTAGAGGCAATAATAAAAGGATTATTATTATGTTTCCTTGTTCATGATAATTGTCTTTTATTCATGCTATAATTGTGTTATCCGGAAATCGTAATACATGTGTGAATACATAGACACCAACATGTCCCTAGTAAGCCTCTAGTTGACTAGCTCGTTGATTAACAGATAGTCATGGTTTCCTGACTATGGACATTGGATGTCATTGATAACGAGATCACATCATTAGGAGAATGATGTGATGGACAAGACCCAATCCTAAACATAGCACAAGATCGTATAGTTCGTTTGCTAGAGTTTTTCCAATGTCAAGTATCTTTTCCTTAGACCATGAGATCGTGTAACTCCCGGATACCGTAGGAGTGCTTTGGGTGTACCAAACGTCACAACGTTACTGGGTGACTATAAAGGTATACTACGGGTATCTCCGAAAGTGTCTGTTGGGTTGACACGGATCAAGACTGGGATTTGTCACTTCGTATGACGGAGAGGTATCTCTGGGCCCACTTGGTAATGCATCATCATAATGAGCTCAAAGTGACCAAGTGTCTGGTCACGGGATCATGCATTACGGTACGAGTGAAGTGACTTGCCGATAACGAGATTGAACGAGGTATTGGGATACCGACGATCGAATCTCGGGCAAGTAACGTACCGATTGACAAAGGGAATTGTATACGGGGTTGCTAGAATCCTCGACATCGTGGTTCATCCGATGAGATCATCGAGGAGCATGTGGGAGCCAACATGGGTATCCAGATCCCGTTGTTGGTTATTGACCGGAGAGTCGTCTCGGTCATGTCTACATGTCTCCCGAACCCGTAGGGTCTACACACTGAAGGTTCGGTGACGCTAGGGTTGTATGGATATGAGTATGCAGTAATCCGAAAGTTGTTCGGAGTCCCGGATGAGATCCCGGACGTCACGAAGAGTTCCGGAATGGTCCGAAGGTGAAGAATTATATATAGGAAGTGCAGTTTCGGCCATCGGGAGAGTTTCGGGGGTCAACGGTATTGTACCGGGACCACCGGAAGGGTCCCGGGGGTCCACCGGGTGGGGTCACCCATCCCGGAGGACCCCATGGGCTGAAGTGGGGAGGGAACCAGCCCATAGTGAGCTGGTGCGCCCCCCGCTTGGGCCCCCCATGCGCCTAGGGTTGGGAACCCTAGGGGAGGGGGCGCCTCCACTTGCCTTGGGGGGCACTCCTCCCCCTTGGCCGCCGCCCCCCCTAGGAGATCCCATCTCCTAGGGCCGGCGCACCCCCCTAGGGGGCCTATATAAAGGGGGGGAGGGCAGCCGCACCCTGAAGTCTTGGCACCTCCCTCTCCCCTGCTACACCTCTCCCTCCGCAGAAGAACGACGAAGCCCTGCTGCGGTGACTGCTGCATCCACCACCACGCCGTCGTGTTGCTGGATCTTCATCAACCTCTCCTTCCCCCTTGCTGGATCAAGGAGGAGACGTCACGCTGACCGTACGTGTGTTGAACGCGGAGGTGCCGTCCGTTCGGCGCTAGGATCTCCGGTGATTTGGATCACGACGGGTACGACTCCCTCATCCCCGTTCTTTGAACGCTTCCGCTCGCGATCTACAAAGGTATGTAGATGCATCCGATCACTCGTTGCTAGATGAACTCATAGATGGATCTTGGTGAAAACATAGGAAATTTTTTGGTTTTTGCAACGCTCTCCAACAGCGAGGGCGGCCGGAAGCAGAACTAGCCCCCTTAATACAAGAGCAGTCTTACGTTCCAATCCGGCGCGCGCCGCTCAGTCGCTGACGTCACGAAGGCTTCGGCTGATACCACGACGTCGAGTGCCCATAACTGTCCCCGCGTAGATGGTTAGTGCGTATAGGCTAGTAGCCAGACTTAGATCAAATACCAAGATCTCGTTAAGCGTGTTAAGTATCCGCGAACGCCGAACAGGGCCAGGCCCACCTCTCTCCTAGGTGGTCTCAACCTGCCCTGTCGCTCTGCCATAAAGATCCACTCGCGGGTACTCCTACGAGCCGACCCGTCTTTGGTCACCACATGTACCATGTATAAAGTATATAGTATATACCCGTGATCACCTCCCGAGTGATCACGGCCCGATAGTATAGCATGGCAGACAGACAAGAATGAAGGGCCACTGATGATAAACTAGCATCCTATACTAAGCATTTGGATTGCAGGTAAAGGTAACAACAGTAGTAGCAAGGACAGGCTATGCATCAGGATAGGATTAACGGAAAGCAGTAACATGCTACACTACTCTAAGGCAAGCAGTATAGAGGAGAGTAGGCGATATCTGGTGATCAAGAGGGGGGGCTTTCCTGGTTGCTCTGGCAAGAGAGAGGGGTCGTCAACACCGTAGTCGTACTGGGTAGCAGCGGCGTCGGTCTCGGTGTCTAGCGAGAGAAGAGGGGGAAGAAACAATAAATATAATGCAAACAAATGCATGACGATGCATGACATGACAAAGCGTGATGCTAGGTGTGCTCTAACGCGGTACGAGGTGGTACCGGTGAAGGGGGGAAACTTCCGGGAAAGTATTCCCGGTGTTTCGCGTTTTCGGACAAATGAGCCGGAGGGGGAAAGTTGCGTGTTTGCTATGCTAGGGATGCGTGGCGGACGAACGGGTTGCGTATCCGGATTTGTCTCGTCATTCTGAGCAACTTTCATGTTGAAAATATTTTAATCCGAGTAATGGATTAAAAGATATGATTTTCTAAAGATTTTATTAATTTCTGGAATTTAATTAATTATTTAATTTAATTTCGAAAATGGATTTATGACATCAGCATGATGTCATGCTGACGTCAGCAGTCAACAGGGGTTGACTGGTCAACCTGACCAGTGGGTCCCACTAGTCAGTGACATATTTTAATTAAACAATTTAATTAACCTAATTAGTATTAATTAGGGGGTGGGCCCCACTGTCATTGACTACTTAATTAACTAATTAACAGATCAGGTTAATTAGGTAACTAATGTGTAATTATATTAATTATTTGTTTAGTTTAATTAATCAAAATTAATTAAGTTAATTATTTCTGTAATTAATTATATTAATTATTTTATATATATATTATTATTTTAAATAATTTTTTTATAAACGTTCTGGGGGCTTGAGGCCCCACTTGTCATAGGGCCAGCGGGCCAACAGGGTTAACGGGTGCGGGGTGTGGGGCACAGCCCGAGCGGTTCGGGCGCTGCGGGCATCCGCCTGTTTGGGCGCCAGTGAATGGCGCCGGGACGCCGGCGACAGCGGCAAGCGCAACAACGAGCGGGGCGACTGGCCGGCAGCGGCGACTGAGGCCGGGCGAGGGGAGTAGGGGTGTGCGGTGGGGCGTGGGCGCTCGGGCGAGCCGGGGCGCGGCCAACCGCGGATGCGGGCGGCATGGCGAGGCAACGGCGGGGCAACGGCTGCAGGGACGAGCGGGAGGCGCACGTCAGAGGCAGGCGCAGGTTGCTGCGGTGGCCGCGGGCGGTCTCGAGTGGAGGCGCCGAGCGGGGCGAGGCTGGGCTGCAGGGGGGAGGCCGGAGGCAGGTTCGACGGCTCCAGGCAGTAAGCAGCAGCGCGAGCGGAGGTACGGGGGAGCGGGCGCGCCGGTCGCGGCGACAACGAGCGCATGGCGGCGCGGTGAGCGCGAGTGGGCAGTGGCTCGCGATGCGTGCGGACGTGCGTGGGGGCGCGTTGGGGCGAGCACAGAGGGTCGCGAGGCAGCGCGCGAGCGGCAGGGATGGTGAGCGGGGCGGGCGCGAAGAGCACGACAATCAGGCGCGCGCCGGTGCGTGGCGGGGCGCGAGGAAGAGGAGAAGGAGGGGGCTCACGGGGGAACATAGGGAACGGGCAGCGGGGGGTCGTGGTGGGGGACGGGGACGTCGGCGAAGAGGAAGCAGGCCAGCGGGTGGGGGGGGGGAGGATCCGGCGAGGTCCTCAGGCGGCGGCGGGTGCGTCATCCGAGCGGCGGGGTCACAGCCGTTCGGGCCCCGATCCAGATCAGATCGGGGGAGGGGGGCGCGTCGTGGGGGGGAAGTGGTGGACGGTGGTTAGGGTTACAGGGGGGAGAGGGGATAAGGGAGTGTGGGGGTGGGTCGTGGCCCAGTTGGGCCTGTGGCCTGCTGGGCCGGAGCCCCGGGGGGTTTCTTTTCCTTTTTTGTTTGTTTTTCTCTTTTGTATTTTCTTTTCTTTTATTTATTTTCTCTTCTGTTTTAATCCAATTTAAAATATTTATGCATTTTATAAAACTGTGTCTTCTACACCATAATTACCAGTGCAATATTTGGCCCTGACCGAACAATTTTGTTTCAACTTTTAAAAACTTTTGTTGTTTACCATTTTTCTGAACTGATTTTTGAATCGGTTTGAACTAACGAAAGTTTAGCAACAGTAATCACAGATGACATGGCATCATTAGGAGAGTTTTACTGTAGCCTAATTATCCGGGCATTACAATTATATGCTAATTGTTGCATATCATAAGAAAACGCAAATTATATTTCACATGTGTGCATATTTTACCATTTTTTTTTTCCTTTTTCTTAGAGGCTAATACCAATGCCACTAACTCATTTTACTTAGGAAATTTCAATATTATGTTTACCATGAAATATGCATGTAAATTATACTAGATTGCAAAAATTGCACTATTATATGATTTCTTTTGGCATATTAAAAATTCCCAATTTTAGTGCAAAGTTGTAAGTAAGTTTTTTGGTTTCTTTTTATTTTCTTACTTCTTAAAGGGTAACACCAGTGCCACTAATTCATTCATCCTTAGAAAAATTTATTATTATTATTTGGTTTAGTTTTTTCCTTTTTCCTTCTTAAAGGGTAATACCAATGCTACTAATTCATTCTTCCATAGAAAACTTAATTATTTTGATCTTGTTTTTATTTTTTATTTCATTTTATCTCTTTTTAAAGGGTAATACCAATTCCACTAATTCAATCCTTCTTAGAAAACTTATTGTTTGCAAAAAAATCACTATAATATGCTTATTTTTGCATATAAAAAGTGCAATTTTTTTCACTATTTGTTTCTTTATTTTCACCGGTGCCACTAATTTATTCTTACTTACATAAACTTGATTATTTTGATTTTGATTTAGTTTTATTTTCATTCTTTTTAAAGGGTAATATCGATGCTAATAATTCATTCATTATTCAAAAGCTTCTTTTTTATGGAAATCTCACTACTACATTCTTAATCTTGCATATTTTTTAAAAACACATTTCTTTGGAAAATTGTGCACAAATTTTGTCATTATTTGTTTTCTATTCTCTTTCTTCTTAAAGGGCAATGCAATTGTCAGTAATTCATTCCTATAAAAACCATTCTCAGAGTTTCTGGTTCAAAAGCTTATTTTTATGAAAATTACACTATTATATTACCATTCTTAGACTTCTTGGTTCAAAAACTTCATTTTACAAAAAATCCACTATTATATTTGTATTCTTGCATATTATAAAAAACGCAATTTTTATGTAAATTGTGTGCAAATTTTGTCATTATTTGTTTTTTATTCTATTTCTTCTTAAAGGGCAATGCAATTACCACAAATTCATTCCTATAAACACCATTCTTAGAGTTCTTGGTTTTTTTTTCATCTATTCTTCATGTGTATAATAGGTTTATTGTTGCATATTATAAAAAGTGTATTTTTTGTGTAAATTGTGTGCATGTTTTTTTAAAGTTTCTACTAGATTCTTTCTTATTTAAGGGTAACCATGCCACTACTTCATTCTTCTTTAGAAAATTTCATTTTTTTTTGTTTTCTTCAGTCTTAATGTAGGGGGGAAGGAGAAGGGTGGAGAAAGAAGCCAGCTAGGCCTTTGGATCTAGATCAAATGGTGGAGACCGATTTTATCGACGCAAAAAACATCAAACACCTGACACATTGTCGCCCCATTTTTCAATTTATTTCTTGTTTTAGGTAATATAAATCCCTTAATTCTCCTTAAATAATGTCTTTGTTTTTTTATTTTTTATTTTGCTCCATCTACATGACAGAAGAAGTGAATGATAAGCACACCATGTATGTGATGTGCCTCTGTGTATTGTCCATGTGTGTGACATGCGTGTGGGCTTTTTCGCATGGGCATGTGACCGTTTATGCATGATTTATGTGGTGTGTCGTATACATGTATGTGCTCACCCATCGTAGCCGCTGGTGAAGGAGGTCAGGTCCAATACGGGGGCTACCAGGTTGTACAAAAAGTGACCGACCTGAAAATAAAATTCAGTCGACGGTGCACTAGTCGGTCCCAATATACTAATGTATACTCACATCCTTAGACCATGAGAAGAAGCTCACAAAGAACACGGGTGCTAGGCAGCCTCTAACTCTGAGCATTCTCACCTTAATTTTTGTTGTTTCTCTCAAAGCAAGAGTACGTGTTGTTACGTGAATCGAGGTCGCTCCTTTTATATTGCTCCCACCCCCGAGCAATGCTACATCCATGGGCTTTTTAGTTTACGGGAGCTAAAACATTTGGCAAGCTTTGACTGGAGAGAAGGGGAAGGACGGGCCCACCCACGGTGAAATTCAGGGGGGGGGGGGGGGGGGGGGGGAGGATTAATAGGCAAGTTTTGTAAAAGGTTCATAGATGTAGGATTATTGCCCACCCCCTCTCCCTTTTGAATGAAAGCCTTCTCAGTAATGTGTCTTATTTAGCAAAAGGGAATTAATTAATCATTCGTCATGTGCGGCTACTGTTGGTCGAGGTCGGTGAACTTTCCCTTGCTGTATGAACAACAGAGTACTATTGACTTGCACTTTTTTATTCTTTGTGGTCGGCTGGCTGCTATCGGATGGCTGCTGGTGTTTTATCAAAGAAAGAGGTTTTGACTACAAGACACAAGACCCACACGCCACAACTACCAATGACCAGACAATTATGGAACAAAATAAAGCAAACCGCATGCAGGCGCACTCCCAGGCATACCCAAGAATGTCACCAGTAACCCCAGCCAAACTACTAAGCATCTCTCTCCCATACTCCAACTGATGAATTCGCCTAGATGAACAATACTCCATCCATTTATTTTTAGTCTGCATATAAGATTTGGTCAAAGTAAAACTTTGTTAACTTTGACTAAATTTATAGAAAAAAAATCAAGATTCACAATATGAAAACAATATTGTTAGATGCATTGTGAAATTAATTTTCGTACCATATAGCTTTAGTATTGTAGATGTTGATATTTTTCCTATAAATTTGGTCAAACTTTACAAAGTTTGACTTTGACCAAATCTTATATGCGGACTAAAAAGAAACGGAAGGAGTACTATATAAAACCGTGCTTTGGTTTGATTGCGACATGCATGCGGTGAGGATGAGCATGCTCGTTGAGATGTCAACGACAATCCCAGCATTGGCGTGTAGTGTGTGTTTGTTATGGAAAGTATCAGATATCTTTGGATAGAAGAATGATGTTTATTATGGAGAGTACCATTGTTTTTTAGTATTGACTATAGCATAAGTAGTGTGCTTAAATACCTGATAACCCACAAGTATAGGGGATCGCAACAGCTTTCGAGGGTAGAGTATTCAACCCAAATTTACTGATTCGACACAAGGGGAGCCAAAGAATATTATCAAGTATTAGCAGCTGAGTTGTCAATTCAACCACACCTGGAAACTTAGTATCTGCAGCAAAGTGTTTAGTAGCAAAGTAATATGATAGTGATGGTAACGGTAACAAAAGAGTAACGAAAGCAAATTAATGTTTTTGGTATTTTGTTGTGATTGTAACAATAGCAACAGGAAAGTAAATAAGCGTAAACCAATATATGGAAAGCTCGTAGGCATCAGATCAATGATGGATAATTATGCCGGATGTGGTTTCATCATGTAACAGTCATAACATAGGGTGACACAGAACTAGCTCCAATTCATCAATGTCATGTAGGCATGTATTCCGAATATAGTCATACGTGCTTATGGAAAAGAACTTACATGACATCTTTTGTCCTACCCTCCCGTGGCAGCGGGGTCCTAATGAAAACTAAGGGATATTAAGGCCTCCTTTTAATAGAGAACCGGAACAAAGCATTAGCACATAGTGAATACATGAACTCCTCAAACTACGGTCATCACCGGTAAGTATCCCGATTATTATCACTTCGAGGTTAACGGATCATAACACATAATAGGTGACTATAGACTTGCAAGATAGGATCAAGAACTCTCATATATTGATGAAAACATAATAGGTTCAGATCTGAAATCATGGCACTCGGGCCCTAGTGACAAGCATTAAGCATAGCAAAGTCATAGCAACATCAATCTCAGGACATAGTGGATACTAGGGATCAAACCCTAACAAAACTAACTCGATTACATGATAAATCTCATCCAACTCATCACCGTCCAACAAGCCTATGATGGAATTACTCACGCACGGCGGTGAGCATCATGAAATTGGTGATGGAGGATGGTTGATGATGACGACGGCGACGAATCCCCCTCTCCAGAGCCCCGAACGGACTCCAGATCAGCCCTCCCGAGAGGTTTTAGGGCTTGGCGGCGGCTCCTTATCATAAAACGCGATGAATTCTTCTCTCCTATTTTTTTCTCCCCGAAAGCAGATATATAGAGTTGGAGTTGGAGTCGGGAGGTCTCCAGGGGGCCCACGGGGTAGGGGGGCGCGCCCCCACCCTCGTGGACAGGGTGTGGGCCCCTTGGTCTTCATCTTTGGCGAGGATTTTTTATTATTTATTGTAAGATATTCCGTGGAGTTTCAGGTCATTCCGAAAACTTTTGTTTTCTGCACATAAAACAACATCATGGCAGTTCTGCTGAAAATAGCGTCAGTCCGGGTTAGTTCCATTCAAATTATACAAGTTAGAGTCCAAAACAAGGGCAAAAGTGTTTGGAAAAGTATATACGACGAAGACGTATCAACTCCCCCGAGCGTAAACCCTTGCTTGTCCTCAAGCAATTCAGTTGACAAACTGACAGAAATAAAGAAAAACTTTTACAAACTCTGTTTGCTCTTGTTGTTGTAAATATGTCAAGCTAGCATTCAAGTTTTCAGCAAAGATTATAACTAACCATATTTGCAATAATTCTCAGGTCTCATGATTACCCATATCAATAGCATAATCAACTAGCAAGCCATAATAATAAATCTCCGATGACAACACTTTCTCAAAACAATCATAATATGATATAACAAGATGGTATCTCGCTAGCCCTTTCTGAGACCGCAAAACATAAATGCAGAGCACCTTTAAAGATCAAGGACTGACTAGACATTGTAATTCATGGTAAAAGAGATCCAATCATAGTCACACCCGATATAAGTTAACAGTGATGAATGCAAATGACAGCTGCGCTCTCCAGCTAGTGCTTTTAATAAGAGGGTGATGACTCAACATAAAAGTAAATAGATAGGCCCTTCGCAGAGGGAAGCAGGGATTTCTAGAGATGCCAGAGCTCGGTTTTGAAATAGAGATAATTAATATTTTGAGCGGTATACTTTTATTGTCAACATAACAACCAAGAGATGGCGATATCTTCCATGCTACACACATTATAGGCGGTTCCCAAACAGAATGGTAAAGTTTATACTCCCCCTCCACCAACAAACATCAATCCATGGCTTGCTCGAAACAACGAGTGCCTCCAACTAACAACAGTCACAGGGGGAGTTTTGTTTTGCAATTATTTTGATTTAGTTTGCATAAAGCATGAGACTGGGCATCCCGGTGACCAGCCATTTTCTCGTGAGTGAGGAGCGGAGTCCACTCCTCTTGAGAATAACCCGCCTAGCGTGGAAGATACAGACAGCCCTAGTTGATACATGAGCTATTCGAGCATACAAAACAGGATGAGTATTTAAAGGTTTAGAGTTTGGCACATACAAATTTACTTGGAACGGCAGGTAGATACCGCATATAGGGAGGTATAGTGGACTCATCTGGAATAACTTTGGGGTTTAAGGGATTGGATGCACAAGCAGTATTCTTGCTTAGTACAGGTGAAGGCTAGCAAAAGACTGGGAAGCGACCAACTAGAGAGCGACAACAGCCATGTACATGCATTAAAATTAATAAACATTGGATGCAAGCATGAGTAGGATATAATCCACCATGAACATAAATATCGTGAAGGCTATGTTGATTTGTTTCAACTACATGCGTGAACATGTGCCAAGTCAAGTCAATTAAATCATTCAAAGGAGGATACCACCCCATCATACCACATCATAACCATCTCAATAGCATGTTGGCACGCAAGGTAAACCATTATAACTCATAGCTAATCAAGTATGGCACAAGCAACTATGATCTCTAATTGTCATTGCAAACATGTTTATTCATAACAAGCTGAATCAAGAACGATGAACTCATCATATTTACAAAAACAAAAGAGGTCGAGTTCATAATGGCTTTTCTCATCTCCGTCAGTCCATCATATATCATCATAATTGCCTTTCACTTGCACGACCGAATGATGTGAATAATAATAAGAATGCACGTGCATTGGACTAAGCTGGAATCTGCGAGCATTCAATAAACAGGAGAAGACAAAGCAATATGGGCTCTTGGTTAAATCAACAATAAAGCATATAAGAGCCACTTCAACAATTTAATCATGGTCTTCTCCTACTGACCCCCAAAGAAAAGAAAAGAAATAAAACTATTTACACGGGAAAGCTCCCAACAAGCAAAAGAAGAGCGGGAAATATTTTTGGGTTTTCTTTTTAATTATTACTACAGCAAGAAAAGTAAACTACTACTAATTTTTTTTGTTTTTTTAAGGTTTATCAAACACACAAGAAGAAAGCATAAAAGGAAATAAACAATGAAAAAGTATGAACACCGACATCTAGCAATGCGTGTGTGTGAACATAAATGTAATGTCGGTGAGAAATACGTACTCCCCCAAGCTTAGGCTTTTGGCCTAAGTTGGTCTATGGCCACGGCTGGCCTGACTGATATTCATAATAATAGTTGTTGGGGTCGTACTGTGATGAAGAAGACTCTGACTGCCATTGGCTGACAGCCATCTCCGGATCCCAAGAATAAACAGACTATCGTGGAGGCTCCTCTTGTGATTCCGGTTTCGGGGCTGGTGTAGGGTTCCGGTAGGCGTGAATAGCCGCCAACGGAACAAGGTACGTGCCTACAGTCAAATCAAATAAAGAAGGAGCAGGCAAGGTAATAGTCTCAAGATGATGTTTATTAAAGAACAATTGATATTTAAGCTCTCCTTCCCTATTCTTAACAATAAAATCATGTGCTACCATACTTTTATAACCTAAATAAACACGAGGCAACACCTTTTCTTCCTTCTCATAATGCCTAATAGGTATGTTAAAATGTGCAGCGAGGTGTGAAGCATAAATGCCTCCAAAGATGGGACCCTTAGTACGGTTCATACTAACCGTCTAGCAATAATGCCGCCCATACTAAAAGAGTTATCACCGTATAAGCCGTGGTGCAAAATAATAATGTCAGGGATACCCAGGTTTCCACAGTTTCCGCGACCAATTAAGCAACAACTAGCAAATAATGCAAAGTAGCGTAAAACAGGAAAATGTATGCTAGTGATTCGTGCATCGGAACCCTTCCTTGTTTCCCCTACAATGATAGTGTCAATAAATCCCTCCACATCATCACGATGTGGTTCTTCTATCTTGCCCCCAAAAGGGACTAAACAAATCCGACAGAAATCATAAAGTGACTTCTCCTTATGCTCATCATATAAATGAAATTCCACCGTAGGTGGTGAGTTCTTAGAATGAAAATGAAAGTTTTGCACAAAGGTATTTGTGAGCAAGAGATACTGATCGCATTGGTCGTGGAGGAAAGCGGTAAGGCCTGCAGTCTAAGCCAACTCATGAAAATCTTCATAAATCCCGACTTCTCTTAAGAAATCCTCGGAAGGCCATTCACACGCCCGAACCTCCGCGGTGCGAGGAAAATTATACTTAGGCTTCGGTGCCTTCTCCTTCGAGCTTTGGCTCGATGAGCCCCTCAAAATTCTCCTCATCATTTTCTGAAAAATTCTGAAATTTTTAGTAACTTCAAAATAAAAGTAAACCAAACTCAATAATATTGATAGCAACCACTCCTACAAGTGCCTAGAGCCTATATCATGCATCAAAACTACTTTTGACCATATAAATTTGACATGCAAGCTCAAGAACAGGGTCACCTAAGTAGCAAAAATTTGTAATGAATAAAACACTAGAACAAAAACTAATTGGACCAATGGAGGAGCCACATACCAAGGAACAATCTCCCCAAGCAGTTTTGTGAGAGGTGCTTTGAGCAAGGAGATCGAAAATGGCAGCAAAGAGGGCTGGAACTCGTGCTTGAGTTGGTTTTTCGTGTTTGTGGGAGGAAGAAGAAGAGGATGGGTGCAGGAAGAAGTGGAGGAGGGTCACCGTGGGCCCACGAGGCAGGGGCGCGCCCAGGGGGGCAGGGCGCGCCCTCCACCCTCGTGACCAGGTGGCAGCTCCCCCCGCGGTAATTTTTGCACCATAAATCCTCAAATATTCCCGAAAAAATCATATTAAATTGGCATGTCATTCTGAGGACTTTTATTTTCGAGACATTTTTATATTGCATGGATAAATTAGGAAACGGAGAGAAAAATACTATTTTTACTTTATTTCAACTAAATAACAGAAAGTATAGAGAGGGTACAGAAGGTTGTGCTTCTAGTTTCATTCATCTCATGCTCGTCAAAAGGAATCCACTAACAAGGTTGATCAAGTCTTGTTAACAAACTCATTCCGATTAACATGAAACCGCAGAAATTTCGAATAGCACTAGGTTACCTCAACGGGGATATGCACATCCCCAATAATAAGTATATCATATTTCTTCTTGACAGTAGGAAGAGGAAATTCAAAACCTCCAAATATAATCGATGGAATTTTTCCGATAGAATTCATACTATGAACTTGAGGTTGTTTCCTCGGAAATTTTACCGTATGCTCATTACCATTAACATGAAAAGTGACATTGCCTTTGTTGCAATCAATAACAGCCCCTGCAGTATTAAGAAAAGGTCTTCCAAGAATAATAGACATACTATCGTCCTCGGGAATATCAAGAATAACAAAGACCGTTAAAATAGTAACGTTTGCAACCACAACAGGCACATCCTCACAAATACCGACAGGTATAGAAGTTGATTTATCAGCCATTTGCAAAGATATTTCAGTAGGTGTCAACTTATTCAAGTCAAGTCTACGATATAAAGAGAGAGGCATAACACTAACACCGGCTCCAAGATGACATAAAGCAGTTTTAACATAGTTTGTTTTAATGGAGCATGGTATAGTAGGTACTCCTGGATCTCCAAGTTTCTTTGGTATTACACCCTTAAAAGTATAATTAGCAAGCATGGTGGAAATTTCAGCTTCTGGTATCTTTCTTTTATTTGTAACAATATTTTTCATGTACTTAGCATAAGGATTCATTTTGAGCATATCAGTCAATCGCATACGCAAAAAGATAGGTCTAATCATTTCAGCAAAGCGCTCAAAATCCTCATCATCCTTTTTCTTGGATGGTTTGGGAGGAAAAGGCATGGGTTTCTGAACACAAGGCTCTCTTTCTTTACCATGTTTCCTAGCAACAAAGTATTTCTTATCATAACGTTGATTCTTTGATTGTGGGTTATCAAGATCAACAGCAGGTTCAATTTCTACATCATTATCATTACTAGGTTGAGCATCATTATGAACATCATCATTAACATTTTCATTAGGTTCATGTTCATTGCCAGATTGTGTTTCGGCATCAGACATAGATATACCATTTGGATTATCAGGTGGTTCAGCAATAGGTTCACTAGAAGTTTGCACAGTTCTATCATTTTTTCTTTTCTTCCTTTTAGAAGAACTAGGTGCATCAATATTATTTCTCTGAGAATCTTGCTCAATTCTCTTAGGGTGGCCTTCAGGATACAAAGGTTCCTGAGTCATTCTACCAGTTCTAGTAGCCACTTTAACAGCATAATTATTTTTCTTACTATTCATCTCATTGAGCAATTCCTTTTGAGCTTTAAGTACTTGTTCTACTTGAGTGGTAACCATAGAAGCATGTTTGCTAACAAGTTTAAGTTCACCTCTAATATTAGCCATATAATCACCCAAATATTTAATCATATCAACATTTTGTTTTAATTGTCTACCAAAATAAGCATTGAAGTCTTCTTGCTTAAACATAAAATTATCAAACTCATCCAAGCATTGACTAGCAATTTTAGCAGGAAGGATTTCAGCTTTATCATATCTATAGAGAGAATTTACCTTTACTACCTGTGTCGGGTTATCGAGGTCTGGAGGTTCTTCAATAAATAAAGGATTAAGATCATATGTTTCTTCAATAGGCGGTAAATTAAGACCATGTATTTCTTCAATAGGAGGTAAATTCCTAACATCTTCAGCTTTAATACTTTTTTCTTTCATAGATTTCTTTTCCTCTTGCATATCTTCGGGACTGAGAAATAGAACACCTCTCTTCTTTGGAGTTGGTTTAGGAATAGGATCATTAATTGGAGCAGGAGCTGGCTCAGGAGGTGCCCAATTATTTTCATTTGTCAACATATTATTCAATAAGATTTCAGCTTCATCCGGTGTTCTTTCCCTGAAAAGAGAACCAGCACAACTATCCAGGTAATCTCTGGAAGCATCGGTCAGTCCATTATAAAAGATATCAAGTATTTCATTTTTCTTAAGAGGATGATCAGGCAAAGCATTAAGTAACTTGAGAAGCCTCCCCCAAGCTTGTGGGAGACTCTCTTCTTTAATTTGCACAAAGTTGTATATTTACTTTAAAGCAGCTTGTTTCTTATGAGCAGGGAAATATTTAGCAGAGAAGTAGTAAATCATATCCTGGGGACTACGCACACAACCAGGATCAAGAGAATTAAACCATATCTTAGCATCACCGTTTAATGAGAACGGAAATATTTGAAGGATATAAAAGTAACGAGTTCTTTCATCTTTAGTGAACAGGGTGGCTATATCATTCAGTTTAGTAAGATGTGCCACAAGAGTTTTAGATTCATAGCCATGGAAAGGATCAGATTCAACCAAAGTAATTATATTAGGATCAACAGAGAATGCATAATCCTTATCGGTAACACAAATAGGTGAAGTAGCAAAAGCAGGGTCAGGTTTCATTCTAGCATTTAGAGATTGCTTATTCCATTTAGCTAATAACCTTTTGAGTTCATATCTATCTTTGCAAGCTAAAATAGCTAAAGAAGCTTCTTGATCAAATAAATAACCCTCAGGAATAACAAGTGATTCTTCATCACCACTTTCATCATCATAATCAGATTCAATATTTTCAATCTCTCTAGCCCTAGAAAGTCGTTCCTCGAGAAAATCACCAAGTGGAACAGTAGTATCAAGCATAGAAGTAGTTTCATCATAAGTATCATGTATAGAAGAAGTAGCATCATCAATAACATGCGACATATCAGAACGAATAGCAGAAGCAGGTTTAGGTGTTGCAAGCTTACTCATAACATAAGGTGAATCAAGTGTAGAGCTAGATGGCAGTTCCTTACCTCCCCTCGTAGTTGAGGGATAAATTGTTGTCTTAGTGTTTTTCAAGTTCTTCATAGTGTCCAGCAGATATAAATCCCAAGTGACTCAAAGAATAGAGCTATGCTCCCCGGCAACGGCGCCAGAAATTAGTCTTGATAACCCACAAGTATAGGGGATCGCAACAGCTTTCGAGGGTAGAGTATTCAACCCAAATTTATTGATTCGACACAAGGGGAGCCAAAGAATATTATCAAGTATTAGCAGTTGAGTTGTCAATTCAACCACACTTGGAAACTTAGTATCTGCAGCAAAGTGTTTAGTAGCAAAATAATATGATAGTGATGGTAACGGTAACAAAAGAGTAACGAAAGCAAAGTAATGTTTTTGGTATTTTGTAGTGATTGTAAAAATAGCAACGGGAAAGTAAATAAGCGTAAACCAATATATGGAAAGCTCGTAGGCATCGGATCAGTGATGGATAATTATGCCGGATGTGGTTTCATCATGTAACAGCCATAACATAGGGTGACACAGAACTAGCTCCAATTCATCAATGTAATGTAGGCATGTATTCCGAATATAGTCATACGTGCTTATGGAAAAGAACTTGCATGACATCTTTTTTCCTACCCTCCCGTGGCAGCGGGGTCCTAATGGAAACTAAGGGATATTAAGGCCTCCTTTTAATAGAGAACCGGAACAAAGCATTAGCACATAGTGAATACATGAACTCCTCAAACTACGGTCATCACCGGTAAGTATCCCGATTATTGTCACTTCGGGGTTAACGGATCATAACACATAATAGGTGACTATAGACTTGCAAGATAGGATCAAGAACTCTCATATATTGATGAAAACATAATAGGTTCAGATTTGAAATCATGGCACTCAGGCCCTAGTGACAAGCATTAAGCATAGCAAAGTCATAGCAACATCAATCTCAGAACATAGTGGATACTAGGGATCAAACCCTAACAAAACTAACTCAATTACATGATAAATCTCATCCAACACATCACCGTCCAACAAGCCTACGATGGAATTACTCACGCACGGCGGTGAGCATCATGAAATTGGTGATGGAGGATGGTTGATGATGACGACAGCGACGAATCCCCCTCTCCAGAGCCCCGAACGGACTCCAGATCAGCCCTCCCGAGAGGTTTTAGGGCTTGGCGGCGGCTCCGTATCGTAAAACGCGATGAATTCTTCTCTCCTATTTTTCTCTCCCCGAAAGCAGATATATAGAGTTGGAGTTGGAGTCGGGAGGTCTCCAGGGGGCCCACGGGGTAGGGGGGCGCGCCCCCACCCTCGTGGACAGGGTGTGGGCCCCTTGGTCTTCATCTTTGGCGAGGATTTTTTATTATTTATTGTAAGATATTCCGTGGAGTTTCAGGTCATTCCGAGAACTTTTGTTTTCTGCATATAAAACAACATCATGGCAGTTCTGCTGAAAACAGCGTCAGTCCGGGTTAGTTCCATTCAAATCATACAAGTTAGAGTCCAAAACAAGGGCAAAAGTGTTTGGAAAAGTAGATACGACAGAGACGTATCAATACCTCAAGCGAGAAGCCTTAATTTAGGAAAAGTATTAGTTATGTGGACTCCTCCTAAAATTATATGCCCCCTTTTCATCATCTTCATGTTCTGCCACATGATCCTACCCGACGACGTTGATGTGAGACAAGCCATAGGAAAAGAAGCACTCATGATGTGTTTGTTGGGTCACTCGTAATTGATATTAAATCACTAAAATGTGTTGTCCTCATTGCAACACATGGACAATTAGCTAGTTAAGGGTACATAGGGTCACCAAACGTAACCGGATTAATCGAATAGTAGGTCAAAATTAAGGATAGAAAGAAAGATACACACATTCTTTTATACGTACTATATAGTACAAATATTGGACCCCCATAATGTTCCAAATGTCAGATTCCTGGGCAGGCTAGAGTGAATGTTTTGTTCGCTACTTGGGGTTGAAGGGGGGGGGCTATAGAGAATGAACGAATTCGTTCGGCATGAAACAACACCCCTCCCCTCCATAAGCATGCGCATACATGCCTTAATGCTCTCATACTAAAATATAAAAGTAAAAAGTAAACCCACTTTGGCCAGTTTGTACTATGACAAAAAAGCATAGTTTTGCCTGTGACTAGTAAAGCCTAGCATTTGCCCTACCCTAGCCGCCGCCACGCCAGGCGACTAGGGAGGCGATTTTCTTCCTCCGATCTCAGCCGACCAGGGCGTTGGCCCCCCTTCCTCCGGTTGCTCTGGCGGCAGGAGGGAGGGGGTACCCCGTTCCTCCGCTCTGTAGTTAGGTTTTGGATTTGTAGGTCGTGGTGCGTCGTTGGGGTGGTGGGAGCGACCCCCGGATGAATAAATCTGCCTCAGCTTCACTCCCACACCGGCGGTGCTCTTCATGGCGGCGTCTCGGAATTGATGGCATCGTGTGATTGCCGATCCTTCAGATTGGCTGTGTTAGGGTTCATGGATGGTGTCAGCGAGGCGGCGGCGGCGACTCCATCAAGTGTGTCTCTCCTTATGCTATGTCCCGGATGCTGTGGCGTTGTCTCCGACGTCATGGTGGAGCAGGAAGATTTTGTCATCCAGGAGTACGCACAGACGATTGTCTGCGCAAGTGACAGCTGGAAGATGGTGCATCCCTTGCTGGGTTTGTGGTTGGTGGCTGACAGTTTTGGTTTCCTCCATCGACGTCGTTGTCGTACGGGGGTGTCAGATCTAGAGTTCGATGGCGTGTCCGGGGACATGTTGCCCCGGTCTGATTCTCTCAACGGCAATGATTTTGCTTCTAGCAAACTACTTTCGAGGTCCGTAAAGCTGCTGATCAGCGATGGAGCCGCGTCGAGCTCTGGTGAAGAGGTGATCTGTTTTCTTTCCCTTTGGTGGCCACTTCGATGGTGTCAGAGGAGAGGAACATGCGCTGGTATTTTGCATAGGATTATCCTATCTTTTCAGTCTTGTAATGTCGGTGCTTATGTGCCTTGTAACCGGATCTTTATTTTATAAATGAGCCACGTATTACCATGCAAAAAAAAAGCCTAGCATTTGCCATGTTGTACAAAAAGTTGCCATAGTCCAAAAATAAAGGGTAAAAAGAATGAGAACTAAAAAATCCCATGCAAACCAAAAATGTGATATTCTTTAAAAAAAATTGCCATGGTCAAAAAGATCTTTGGTTATGCAATGGCACAAAAAAGAAAAATATCATGGCAATTTGCATTGTACGTGGTGGCAAAAAATGTTGATTAGATTGTATGGTATTTTTACTATTGAATACACACACAAAATGTGTATTAAAATTTGCCATCATGTGGAACACAAAAGGTGCACCATATATTGTTTATTTTAGTAATGTATAATTGCCGCTGCCATGTTTCGTAAAGTGAAAAAAACGGCCCAGGGCCCGACTTGTCAGGCAGGCAGGCCCTACAGCCTGCATCCAATCGCGCGGAAATATCTGCGCCCGATATTTTTCCGCCCCCGCGCGGCCACGTCAACAAAAAGTACGCCTCTTCCCTCAAAGATGAAATTAAAGTACGCCTCCACGCGCCCTGCGCTGCCCTTTTATTTCTTCGTCTTCTCTGCTCTCTCTCTCTCTCTCTCTCTCTCTCTGCTTGCTGGCGCTGGTGCAGGCCAGATATTTTTCTTTCGATGAGAGTATGCATCTCGGCCTCCTCGTCTCTATCTCTCCAGGAGGAGGACGACGGACGACCAAATCCCACACATCGCTTCCCCTCTTCTCCATCGACTTGAGCTTTTATCTGAGAAAATCGACGGAAGATATCCTGATTTCTACGTCCTTCCCCGGATTTCTGGCGCCGTGCGACGATAGTTCTTGCGGAGGAGAGAGCTCAAATCTTGTCGATCTCTTCGTCCAACCGCTCTTTCCGACCGCCGTCGATTTCGGTCCGTTTTTCTCATCAAGGGGGGAAAGGAGGTAGGAAGGAAAGGACTGAATCTTTGCTTCCATCCATTTCATCGGACACATAAATATACCCTGCTTCTTCTTGATCGGATGGGGGACTTGTCCACGATTCAACAGCCACCCGGCACTGTCGCCAAGGTAATCTAATCTATCCGCGCCTGAATGTTTTTCTGATTCACTGCAAGTACTAGGAGCATATCACTTCGACTTATGTTTGATTTCCTAGTCTCTGATAAATGAAATCCTTGATTAGCTCAGTATTCTCTTGCAATTAGCTCTTGCCAATCGACATGCAAGTTTAATTCGACTCGAAAAGTACAGACGAAGCCAGGCAAAAGTACAAGTCTAGTGACTTAATTTTGCATGGAAATGGAAATGACCTGTAAAGTGGAAAATGATCATATCTTATTCTTCAGCAGGGCGACCAAGTTGGAGAGTTGGTGTCGGCTGGATGGACAAACGACAGCCACAACATGTACATAAGCTCCATGGAAGCCTCCTTTGTGCGGCAACTCCGTGGCCAACAGTTACAGCACCACCACGCTCACGCTCCTGCTAGGAACATCACCCATGTGGCCGGCCATGGGCTCAAGGCACTCCATGTCCAAGATGGAGCTCCCAGTGAGCTCATGTCCGAGAGGAACGTCCCTCGCTCGCGTCATGTGGGCGTAAGAGGCCTGCCCGAGGATCCGTGGGCAAGGCGTTTCAGGCCACCCAGAGATTATTCCGGTGTCAATCGTCGTGGTGATGTGGTGGGTGCTTCGGCCGATGATGGTGAATCGGGTACCGAGACGGTTCCGAAGACGGCTCGGATGCATAGAAGAGAAGTGGACATTTGCGCCGGAGAAAATCTTGTTGGCAAAAGCTCAGGTTGTTACACTTCATTATCTTGTTTGCAGATTGTTTTCTACGGTATGTGTTTTGTTCAGTTTGACAGAAGTTCAGAATTGCTATGCAGTCTTCACTTACTGTTAGTCTGATATGAATTCAGAAGTGTCGACTAAAGAAAAAAGATACATTGTTATCATGTCGTAAGTCGATAAATCCAATAATTGTGATCCAAGGATTGATGTAATTTTGCATGCCAGGCCGCAGGTATTCGTCATGATAGGTGGAAATAGTAAATGATCTTATGGAATTGTTTGTCATATAAAGCGGCTTTAACTGAATTGGCTATTTGGTCGACAACCATGTTTGATGCATTGTCTAGAGTAGCTCTTTAGTAAATAATTACATGAAAATTCACTTAACTGTTAGTCTGACAAGCATTTCGTTCCTTCTCTCCAGAAGCCTCTGGTCAGAATTTTCTTGAAGACGAGGTTCATTCCATTGCTCAGCCAATCAAATCTTGCAAGAAAAGGAGGACTGCCCCTTCCACCGCTGCAGATTCTTTCATGTCGATGCTTGAATGCGGCGACGAGCGGTGATGAAGGCCAATATATGTTTCCGAAGCCCCGGGGAAGCGACGGAAGACTAGTTCTAGAAATTCTTGCTGAAGTAGTTGTGATAAGTAACTGGTGTGGCTGCTAATATTTTTAACTC
This sequence comes from Triticum urartu, assembly GCF_056163025.1. Classification (NCBI taxonomy): domain Eukaryota; kingdom Viridiplantae; phylum Streptophyta; class Magnoliopsida; order Poales; family Poaceae; genus Triticum; species Triticum urartu. Next base: position 665,832,119 of record NC_141877.1, on the reverse strand, counting down.
GACGGATAGCTCTTGGTCGGTCTGCTCTTTCGGCGTGAAGAGAAGGCAATTCATTGGTAGTTTGTATCATCTCTGCAGAGCATCAGGCTCAAGTTTGCAGATCTCCGAGAGTTGAGGTGGTGATGTGATGCCTTGTGATGGTGTATTTCTTCAGCATCTACTGTCTGCAAGTGAATCAATAGAATTTGGATAGTTTATACTACATGACTGTTGATGCCACTGTTGTTTGGTCTGGAGACATTTTTTGCCTGGCAATCTCTCTGTTTCTTCCTCTGCACACTGTTGGTTGTGTTGTGCTAAAACTGGAGTATGTTGTGATTCTGTGAGGTCTTTGTTAAAAAAAAAATCTTGATGCAGGGCATTTCTCATTCAATCCATATATCGAGGTCTTCGCCGAGAATATCGTTGCAAAGACCAAGCTCATGAAGCTCGTTTACAAAATAAATCAAAATATATATAGAAGTTTCAAAAAATGTCAATTCTTTTCCACAAATACAATGCATATTCTTCAAGTATGTATAAAATTTTATCAACTAATTTGATTATGTGCATGCTACACAAAAACAAACAAATATCTGGCCCAAATACAACAAAGAAAAGGCCTATTTTAACATGAATTTTTGTCTTTTAGGTGTACATCACATATGAATATGGGTTCATACTTTCACTAGTGCAAGTTCTCTCAACAATAATAACATAATTGGATCACATAACTATTCCCCAACATGCAACAAAGAGTCACTCCAAAGTCACTAATAGCGGAGAACAAACAAAGAGATGATGGTAGGGTACGAAACCACCTCAAAGTTATTCTTTCTGATCGATCTATTCAAGAGTCCGTAGTAAAATAACATGAAGCTATTCTTTCCGTTCAATCTATCCTAGAGTTCGTACTAGAATAACACCTTAAGACACAAATCAATCAAAACCCTAATGTCACCTAGATACTCCAATGTCACCTCAAGTATCCGCGGGTATGGTTATACGATATGCATCACACAATCTCAGATTCATCTATTCAAACCAACACAAAGTACTTCAAAAAGTGCCCCAAAGTTTCTACCGGAGAGTCAAGACGAAAACGTGTGCCAACCCCTATGTATAGGTTCATGGGCGAAACCCGCAAGTTGATCACCAAAACATACATCAAGTGAAACAATAGAATAACCCATTGTCACCACGGTTATCCCACGCAAGACATACATCAAGTGTTCTCAAATCCTTAAAGACTCAATCCGATAAGATAACTTCAAAGGGAAAACTCAATCCATTACAAGAGAGTAGAGGGGGAGAAACATCATAAGATCCAACTATAATAGCAAAGCTCGCGATACATTAAGATCGTACCACCTCAAGAACATGAGAGAGAGAGAGATCAAACACATAGCTATTGGTACATACCCTCAGCCCCGAGGGAGAACTACTCCCTCCTCGTCACGGAGAGCACCGGGATGATGAAGATGGCCACCGGAGAGGGATTCCACCTCCGGCAGGGTGCTGGAACGGGTCTAGATTGGCTTCCGGTGTCTACGGAGGCTTCTGGTGGTGGAACTCCCGATCTATTGTGCTCCCCGAAGTTTTTAGGGTATATGGATATATATATATGGGAGGAAGAAGTACGTCGGTGGACCTCCAGGCTGTCCACGAGGCAGGGGGGCGCGCCCCCCACCCTCGTGGCCAGCCCGGGACTCTCTTGGTCCATCTCCGATACTCCGTGGGCTTCTTCTGGTCCAAAAATAAGTTCCATGAAGTTTCAGGTCAATTGGACTCTGTTTGATTTTCCTTTTCTGCGATACTCTAAAACAAGGAAAAAAACAGAAACTCGCACTAGGCTCTGGGTTAATAGGTTAGTCCCAAAAATAATATAAAAGTGTATAATAAAGCCCATAAACATCCAAAACAGATAATATAATAGCATGGAACAATAAAAAATTATAGATACGTTGCAGACGTATCAGTGGCATGTCCGAAGAGGCGGCACGCGTCTCCGGGGTGTGCCCCCCTCACGGACGGCGGCGCCGCCGGCACCTGGAGGGGGGAAACGGACGCGTCGGGTCTACACGGAGGGGATCTTGCTGTGGGTCTGGCCCAGATGTTGCTCCAAAGTGTTCCTATGGGCTGACCTAACACAACCGGGTGGAGAGGTCCACTGGTCAAATCTCGTCCGTGCAAAGTCAAAGGGTTAGGTCCTATGGTCAAACACTACAGGGTTAGGCGGGACGGGGGGCCTGGGGGTAGCAATGCCACTAGAGCGTCGCACCGGGACGTACTACATGCCGTACGGTGTGGTGGCATGTCAGAAGATGCGGCACACGTCTCCGGGGTGTGCCCCCCCTCACGGACGGCGCCGCCGCCGGCACATGGAGGGGGGAAACGGACGCGTCGGGTCTACACGGAGGGGATCTTGCTATGGTCTGGCCCGGATGTTGCTCCAAAGTGTTCCTATGGGCTGACCTAACACAACCGGGTCAAGAGGTCCACTGGTGAAAGCCCGTCCGTGCAAAGTCAAAGGGCTAGAACCCGTAGTCAAACGCTACAAGGTTAGGCGGGACAGTGGCCCTGGGGGGTAGCAATGCCACTGGAGCATTGCACCGGGCCCTCATACATGTGGGGTGGTGTGGTGGCATGTCCGAAGAGGCGGCACGCGTCTCCGGGGTGTGCCCCCCCCCTCACGGACGGCGCCGCCGCCGGCACCTGGAGGGGGAAACGGACACGTCGGGTCTACACGTAGGGGATCTTGCTGTGTCTTTGGCCCGGATGTTGCTCCAAAGTGTTCCTATGGGCTGACCTAACACAACCGGGTGGAGAGGTCCACTGGTCAAAGCTCGTCCATGCAAAGTCAAAGGGTTAGATCTCGTGGTCAAACGCTACAGGGTTAAGCGAGACGGGGGCCCTGGGGGTAGCAATGCCACCGGAGTGTCGCACTGGGACCTAATACATGTCGTACGATGTGGTGGCATGTCCGAAGAGGTGGCACACGTCTCCGGGGTGTGCCCCGCTCACGGACGGCGTCGCCGCCGGCACCTGGAGGGGGGAAACGGACGCGTCGGGTCTACACAGAGGGGTTCTTGCTGTGGGTCTGGCCCGGATGTTGCTCCAAAGTGTTCCTATGGGCTGACCTAACACAACCGGGTGGATAGGTCCACTGGTCAAAGCTCGTCCGTGCAAAGTCAAAGGGCTAGATCCCGTGGTCAAACGCTACAGGGTTAGGCGGGACGGGGGCCCTGGGGGTAGCAATGCTACCGGAGCATCGCACCGGACCCTCATACATGCGGGGTGGTGTGGTGGCATGTCCGAAGAGGCGGCACGCATCTCCGGGGTGTGCCCCCCTCATGGACGGCGCCGCCGCCGGCACCTGGAGGGGGGAAACGGACGCGTCGAGTCTACATGGAGGGCATCTTGCTGTGGGTCTAGCCCAGATGTTGCTCCAAAGTGTTCCTATGGGCTGACCTAACACAACCGGGTGGAGAGGTCCACCGGTCAAAGCCCGTCCGTGTAAAGTCAAAGGGCTAGATCCCGTGGTCAAACGCTACAGGGTTAGGCGGGACGGGGGCCCTAGGGGTAGCAATGCCACCGAAGCGTCGCACCGGGACCTCATACATGCGGGGTGGTGTGGTGGCATGTCCGAAGAGGCGGCACGCGTCTCCGGGGTGTGGCCCCCCTCACGGACGGTGATGACACGGTAGTAGACGTTTTGCGGTAACGATGCAGCGTGAATATTATTAATACTCGAAGCGTGATAAAATCATGAGTTTTTTACACGACGTGGGCACATGTGCTATAGGATTGATGGTAATTGTTTATAATTTTTTGTGATGGAGAAGTATCTGAACACTTCCCTCTACGCGTATTACTCTCCGCGTGTCTACGATTGTGGCCGTAGGCCTCCGGGGGATAGCATGCCACCAAATATTGCGTAGGCGGCCTCTCACAAGTCTGGAAGTGTTGTGGCGGTTGCAAACGCCCGGCACGCACCTCCGGCGTGTGGCCCCCCTCACGAACGGCGCCGCCGCCGGCACCTGGAGGTGGGAAACGGACGCGTCGGGTCTACACGGAGGGGGTCTTGCTGTGGCTTTGGCCCGGATGTTGCTCCAAAGTGTTCCTATTGGCTGACTTAACACAACCGGGTGGAGAGTTCCACTGGTCAAAGCCCGTTCATGCAAAGTCAAAGGGCTAGATCTTGTGGTCAAACGCTACAGGGTTAGGCGGGACGGGGCCCTGGGGAGTAGCAATGCCACCGGAGCATCGCACCAGGACCTCATACATGCGGGGTGGTGTGGTGGCATGTCCGAAGAGGCGGCACGCATCTTCGGGGTTTGGCCCCCTCCAAGTGACGGCAGCACTGCCTTGCGTGGAGGGGGGGCACACCGCGGAGCCCCAAGACGGGCGTCTACGCATGCGTGAACACTTTCATATATGCATCGGGACCCGTGCGATTTTTCGGTGACATAGCTACACCCCGAATCCCCCCACTAACCAGATTCCCTCCGCGTCGATCGTCCCCCCCCCCTCCGTGACACGGCGACATCGACGTTCGTAATGGGGGCAATCGATATACCATCAGGGTATGTTTTTTTAGATAAGGCATAAGTATCTTATGGAGAAAATATAAAGTAAAAATAAAAAAATAAAAATAAATTAAATATATGCCGACGGCAAGGCCGTCCGCATAGCTGTGCACAGATCGGTGCAGTCCCACGGATCGATGATGTGGCATCGCACACAGATCAATGACATGGCAGAGGGGCATGGGCCAGGCCTATGCCGACGGCTATGCCGTAGGCATACCTCTGCCATAGATAGTATAAAGTAAAATAAAAAACTAAATAAACATATGCTGACGGCAAGGTTGGGGCAAGGCCGTCGGCATAGCTGCGCACACGGAGGTGCAGTCCCACGGATCGATGTCTTGGCATCGCACACAGATCGATGACGTGACAGAGGGGCATGGGCCAAGTGAAAGGATCGATATGGTTGACTAGAGGGGGGGTGAATAGGCAACTACCAATTTTTACTTTTCTTTACCAAATTAAACTTTGCATCAAAGTAGGTTGTCTAGATGTGCAACTAGGTGAGCAACCTATATGATGCAATAACAATAAGCATACAAGCAAGCAAGAGAAGTAACACTAAAGAGCTTGCACAAGTAAAGGTAAGAGATAACCAAGAGTGGATCCGGTGAAGACGAGGATGTGTTACCGAAGTTCCTTCCTTTTGAGGGGAAGTACGTCTCCGTTAGAGCGGTGTGGAGGCACAATGCTCCCCAAGAAGCCACTAGGGCCACCGTATTCTCCTCACGCCCTCACACAATGCGAGATGCCGTGATTCCACTATTGGTGCCCTGGAAGGCGACGACCGAACCTTTACAAACAAGGTTGGGGCAATATCCACAACTTAATCGGAGGCTCCCAACAAAACCATGAAACTTCACCACAATGGACTATGGCTCCGTGGTGACCTCAATCGTCTAGGGTGCTCAAACACCCAAGAGTAACAAGATCCGCTAGGGATGAGTGGGGGAATCGAAAATCCCTTGGTGGAAGTGTAGATCGGGGCCTTCTCAACCACTCCCGAGAAAATCAACAAGTTTGATTGGCCAGAGAGATAGATCGGGCGAAAATGGAGCTTGGAGCATTTAATGGAGCTTGAGCAATAAATGGAGCTTGGGGGAGGAAGAGGTAGGTCAAAGAGAAGAAGGGGACTCCCTTTTATAGTGGGGGCAACAATCCAACCGTTGCCCCCCACCAACCAGCCCCGCACAGGGCGGTACTACCGCTAAGAGGGGGCGGTACTACCGCTAGGTCAGCGGTACTGCCGCACCAGCCAGCGGCACTGCCGGCAGAGGAGACTAGTAGGGAATAGGACCCAACGCGGTACTACCGCGGTGGTAGGGGCGGTACTACCGCTCCTGAAACGGTACTACCGCCTCTACAACCTCAACTAGTGCCGCAAAACCTGACACGAGAAAAAGACCCCTCGAGTCGAGGCGGTAGGAGCCAGACAGCCCAGCGGTACTACGGCAGCGGGGTCACAGGCGGTACTACCGCTGTGGAGCGGTACTGCCGCTTGTGACCCTTCGGCCGTACTACCGCTGGTAGTGTGGTACTACCGCTAGGACACTGAAGAGAGAGAGAGAATCTCTCCAATGAGGATGAGGACGAGGCGGTGGTGCCAGGCACCCCAGCGGTACTACTGCTGTGGAGATAAGGGCGGAACTACCGCTATGGAGCGGTACTACAACTTGTGTCTCCTCAGCGGTACTACGGCTGGGTTGCGTGGTACTACCGCTGGGACCCAGACAGGACAAGGAAAAGTGGAGAGACCTCTTCAAAGGAATGGACAAGCTTAGAGGGTGAGAAGCCGATGTGTACGTGTTGATTCCACCCATGCAAAACCCCAGCGGACCCCCTCTTGATAGTACGGTGCCCTCTACGCAACTAGTCCACCGAGAGAGAAACGAAAGAGCTACACCGTCTTGAAGGACACTCCGAAGGGAAGGAAACGTCTCGTGCCAGGGGTGAATCTGTGAACTATTCAAAGCACATGATTAGTCCGCAAACATGTTGTCATCAATCACTACCTTGAGAGAGATATGCCGTAACAATCTCCCCCTTTTTGGTGGATTGATGACAACTAGGGATTTGCGCAAGGAAAAGAAATAAATGAAAGAAAACTAAGAACTACAAAATATAGACGGGCTCCCCCAAAATGTGTGCACCTGGTTAGTGGAGCATTCGGAAATCAAGACACAGACATCCGGATCAACACTCCCCCTATATTTTATAGTCCAACAATTCTAAGCACAATTCTAAGCACAAGATATATGAGAGAAGAGAATATAACAGGACAAGAATGCAACTCATAATAAACTACAGTACTGAATAGACATAAGTAATAAGGTAGCAATAGGGAGCATATGTCTCACACCATATGTCTAGAACTTAGGTCTCAAACCAAACCAAACAAAGACACCGAGAGAACACACAAGAAAACACAAGACGACAAACACAAAGCACGACACAAATCCCTACACTCTCTCCCCCTTTGGCAGCAAGACACCAAAAAGGGAAAAGAGCGACACTACAATTCCAGGTGATGGCAAGCTGAGGATCTCGAAACATCAAATCTCAGCGTGATTGTCTGCATCTCCGTCGTTGGTCGAAAACCGCTCTGCGTCGGAGTCGGTCCAAGGGCAGTGCTGATGAATCCACTCCTCCTCTTCAGTGATCTGACCCTCAGAACCACTGGCAACTGTCGCTCCCAACTGACGCATGAGCTCCTTGTGGCGCATCCTGGCATGCTTCTCCGCCACATGAGTCATGTACTGACCATGAGACTCCATGCAGAAAATCTTCTTCACCTTGTTTTTAAGCTTCTTCACCCACGAGGGTTCAGCACTAGAGGGGCCAATATCCTCCTCGTGATCATCAGTGGCTGCCCCACCCTCGGTCTCCATGGCAGCAGTAGCAGCAGCAGCAGACGGACCCCCTGTTTGAGGCGCTGGGGTGACCCAATTGTCCTTCTTCCTCAGACGCTTGATCTCATGAGAAACCAAGTCTCCAGTCTCTAGCAACACTCTGGGATAGGTCTGTGCCCAGGCCCTCTCAATGAGCCTCATGATGAATGGACCATATATCGGGCACTTGCGCTCAGACACGGCAGAGAGAAGTTCAGACCACATGACATGAGAAATATCCAGGCTCTCTCCAGTGCTTGCTTCCTTCTCATGCTGACAGAAAAGGAGCATGTCCACGAGGTAAGAGTGGACCATATCCAGATTCCCGATCCGAGGGAAAAGAGTCTCACGGAAGATGCGATGAAGAATGTCCAGATACGAAGACAGCTCATAGGTCTTCTTCTCAGTTACTGGGTGAACTTTCACAGTGCAGTAGGGCCAAAGGGCTTGCTTGTGGGTGGATGTAGCATTGCGGTGAGGGCGGAAACCGACAGGAGTCTCAAGCCCGTGATCCACCACATCAAGTAACTCCATGAAAGCCTTCCACTTGACGGAAAGCAGCTTGCCATTGGTCATCCATGTCAGAGTCCTGTCGACATCCGTCCCAAGATGGACGGTGGCATAGAATTGAGCCACCAAATCCGCATTGAAATCCTTGTTGAATTGCATGATCCTGAGAATGTTCAGCTGAGTGCACATCTGAAGGGCTTCGCCAAAGTACTCCGGGTCCTTCTCCATAGCATCAGTGTCAATGGAGCGAACATCAACAAAGAGATTCTTCTTGGCCTTGATCACATCAAAGTAGATGGCAAACTGAAAACGGTTCCAGAACGGGCGGTTCACCAAAGTGGGTTCTTGGTCCACCGCATAGGGGTTACGGCGACGCTTCTCCCAAAACACCTTGTTGGTCATCTCAGTCATAGTCTTCCCCTTTGACTTGATGGCAGATCTCTTCATTTGCTGAGGAGGTGGAGGAACACTTGCGGATGCACTTGCTGGAGGCGGTTGGGTGCTCGAGGAGCCACCAGCTGGCTCAGAGGTGCGGTAGCGTTTTGATGTTGCATGCCCGGGGTTGATACGGTGAGCTTGATGCTCAGAATGGTCATCACCGGCATCCATGGAAAGAGAACGGGGTGGGGATCGACTCCACCAATGGAAATGGAGAGGGACGCCCCGGAGACGGAGATCCGCCGGAGCCCTCCCATGGCAAGATGAGGCTGGAGAGAGGAAGAGGAAAGAGGGGGCGAAGCGAACGGGTATGGGGGATAAGAAACCTCCCCCTGCTCGGATATAACCCCCTGGTCCCGTCCCTCAGCGGTAGTACCGTGCTGGGGGGCGGTAGTGCCGCTTATGAGCGGTAGTACCGCGCACCACCAGCGGTAGTACCGCCCAACACGCTGCGGCAACCAAACAACATGGCTTTTGCTTGAAGGAAAGATAAGAACAGCAAGAAAAGAGAGCACACCAGCAAACGACCAAGACACACCTCTTCAAAAGAGGGCGGTGGCCGAGGCCACCTATGTATGAGTCAAGAGGTATGGCGCCGCGAAGATTTTAACCTTGGGCCCATGACCAAAACTCGTCTTCGGAACACAAGTACCATCAACAATGGCTAAAGTGAAAGACTTGATCAATTTATGCATAATGGGGGAGGGAGAGTTCATTGAGAGAACAACACTCCCCCTATGTTCATGCCTACACCTAAACTAGACAGCAAATTGAGCGTGGTGGGGTGTGCAAGGGTTTAAGCCACATTGCTCGAATCGATGATATTTAGCTCATGCCTTAACTCACGAAATCTTGCTTCATCCAAGGGCTTCGTGAAAATATCTGCAAGGTTGTCATGAGTGTTGACATAGTTGAGCTCGATCTCTCCTCGCCTAATGTGATCCCGGATGAAGTGATACCGAATCTCAATAGGCTTCGTCTTGAAGTGTTGCACCGGGTTGAGAGAGATCTTGATGGCACTTTCATTGTCACACCAAAGAGGCACTTTGTCACAAGTGACACCATAATCCTTTAAAGTTTGCCTCATCCATAGGAGTTGTGCACAACAACTACCGGCGGCAACATACTCCGCCTCAGTGGACGAGAGAGACACACAACTTTGCTTTTTGGAAGACCAACTCACCAAAGACCAACCAAGGAATTGGCACCCTCCAGAAGTGGACTTCCTATCCACTTTGTCTCCCGCCCAATCGGAGTCCGAGTACCCTACAAGCTTGAAGTTTGATCCTCTTGGGTACCATAAGCCAAAGTTTGGGGTATGAGCCAAATATCGAAAGATTCGTTTGACCGCCACATAGTGACTTTCCTTCGGTGCGGCTTGAAACCGTGCACAAATTCCCACACTCAACATGATGTCCGGTCTAGATGCACAAAGGTAAAGCAAGGATCCAATCATGGAGCGATATACCTTTTGATCCACCACTTTACCATTGGGATCTAAGTCAAGTTGGCACTTGGTGGGCATTGGAGTGGAAGTCGGCTTGACGTCACTTAGCTTGAATCTCTTGAGCATGTCTTGAGTTTATTTGGATTGATTGATGAAGGTTCCTTCTCTTCTTTGCTTCACTTCGAACCCTAGAAAGAACTTCAACTCTCCCATGGAGGACATCTCGAACTTTGAGGTCATGAGAGCGGCAAATTCCTCATTGAAAGCTTTGTTAGGAGAACCAAAGATAATATCATCAACATATAATTGGCACACAAAAAACTCCCCTTTGACCTTCTTAGTAAAAAGAGTGGGGTCGATTAGCCCAACTTCAAAACCGCGGTCTTGTAACAACTTGATAAGGTGGTCATACCACGCACGTGGGGCTTGTTTAAGGCCATAGAGTGCCTTATCGAGTTGATACACATGATCGGGAAAGTAGGGATCCTCGAACCCGGGGGGTTGCTTGACATAAAACAATTCATTAATAGGACCATTAAGAAAAGCACTCTTCACATCCATTTGTTGTAACTTAAAGTTATGATGAGAAGCATATGCAATCAACATGCGAATGGATTTCAAGACGAGCAACGGGAGCAAAGGTTTCACCGTAGTCGATACCCTCGACTTGGGAGTAGCCTTGTGCTACCAAACGAGCCTTGTTGCGAATGATAATCCCATGGGCATCTTGCTTGTTCTTAAATATCCACTTGGTTCCTATGACATTGTGATTCCCGGTTGGTCTTGGCACCAATCTCCACACTTTGTTGCGCTCGGAGTTGTTGAGTTCTTCATGCATGGCATTGAGCCAATCCGGATCTTCTAGCGCTTCATAGACCTTGTGGGGTTCCACACAAGAGACAAACGCGTGATTCTCACAATAATTTGCTAATTCTTACCCCCTTTCTTAAGCTTCCAAACACATTCGTCATGAGACGATCCTTGGTGGAGAGCTTGGAAACAACCTTGGCGGCGCGACGCTCTAATTCCTCCTCGGGGGTGAGACGAGGAGTGGTCACTTGATCATCTTGAGCGTCGTCTTGGGCTTGTTCTTGTTCTTGAACTTGCTCGGAGGAGAGAACTTGACCTTGGGCATCACTTGATGTGTCAACACCGTCTTGAGCGTGATCTTGCCCTTGGTCATGTTCTTGAAGATGAGGGCCTTCATGTTGAACTTCGGAAGCGTGTGGGCCTTGGGTTGGTGATGGCTCCACTTGAGTGGAGCTTTTTCCTTCTCCTTCGTCCAAAAGGGGTTCCTCAATGGGTAGGATAAAGCCAACACCCATTCTTCTTATGGCTTGGGGAGGAATTTCATCACCTACATCACAAGTGCCACTTTGCTCCACTTGGGAGCCGTTATTCTCATCAAACTCCACGTTACACGTCTCCTCAATAAGTCCCGTGGATTTATTGAGGACACGGTAAGCATGAGAGTTTGTAGCATAGCCAACAAATATGCCCTCAAAAGCTCTAGCCTCAAATTTAGACAACCGAACACCTTTCTTGAGAATGAAACACTTACACCCGAATACCCGAAAGTACTTGAGGTTGGGCTTGTTACCGATGAGTATCTCGTATGGAGTCTTGTTCAAGCCCTTGCAGAGGTAGAGCCGATTGGATGCATGACACGCGGTGTTGATGGCTTCGGCCCAAAAGTTGTATGAAGACTTGAACTCCGCCATCATGGTCCTTGCTGCATCCATCAACGTCCGGTTCTTCCTCTCTGCAACACCGTTTTGTTGAGGGGTGTAGGGTGCGGAATATTGATGCTTGATTCCCTCATCACTAAGAAACTCATCCAAGGTGTAGTTCTTGAACTCGGTGCCGTTGTCACTTCTTATTGTCAAGATCTTTGCATTGTGTTGACGTTGTGCTTCATTTGCAAAGTCAATGACGGTTTGTTGGGTCTCGCTCTTCCTCTTGAAGAAATACACCCACGTGTACCTTGAGTAGTCATCCACAATCACCAAGCAATACTTCCTACCTCCAAGACTATCGAAGGATGGGGGCCCAAAGAGATCCATGTGAAGGAGCTCCAAAGGCCTCTTTGAATAAATGATAGTCGTGGGAGGGTGAGCCTTCTCATGTAGCTTTCCTTCGATACAGGCACTACAAGCATGATCTTTAGCAAAACTAACATTCGTTAGTCCACGGATATGGTCCCCCTTGAGGAGACTTTGCAAATATCTCATATTGACATGGGCTAAACGGCGATGCCAAAGCCATCCCACATCAACTTTAGCCATTAGGCATGTCGCGGTCTTAGTGGGTCGCTCCGAAAAGTTAATCACATATAGACCGTTCTCGACATGCCCAACAAAAGCTACTTTAAGAGTCTTGCTCCACAAGAGGGCCACGGTATCGATATCAAAGAAAGTGGCAAAGCCCATGATTGCAAGTTGACAAACGGAAAGTAAATTGTATGCAAGGGACTCAACAAGCATGACCTTCTCGATCGTGAGATCATGAGAGATGACCACCTTGCCAAGTCCCAATACCTTAGAAGATGAGGCGTCACCCCACTCGACATTGGTGGGCATAGATGGAACCTTGTGCACGTCCACCACCAAGTCCTTGCTTCCGGTCATATGATTTGTAGCTCCGCTATCGAGCAACCATGATCCCCCACCGGAAGCAAACACCTACAAGAGATCAATGCTTGGTTTTAGGTACCCATTTTGTAATGGGTCCTTTGATGTTAGTAACAAGGGTTTTTGGAACCCAAATAGACCATTCAATGTATTCATGAGGAGAACCAACAAATTTGGCATAAACATGCCCATCACTAGCACGGCATAACACATAAGAAGGATTAAAATCGCCGGCTTTGTTGGGAGGGGTGACATTGCCCTGCTTGACATTGTTCTTCTTCTTCTCCTCAGAGGCACTCTCTCCCTCCTTCACAAAGGTTTGCATGAGAGGGGGAGGTCGTTTGGTCTTGTCATTCTTCTTCTTGTTCTTGGAGTCGGGCACGTACCCAACCCCTTCCTTGGCCACAACTCCCTTTTGGTTGATCAAGAGATCGTTGAGGTTCTTCTTGCCTTGTATGCAAGTCGCAAGACCTCTCTCAAGTTGCCCCTTTAGCTTAGCGTTCTCCTCAACGAGATGCACATGCTCACAACACGGGTTAGTAGCATTTGCATTATCAATTAACATCATACGAGGGAAAGTGGCTTTTTCCTTGGTTAGCTTTACTTGAAGTTGATCATGAGACTCTTTGAGGCTAGCATGAGCACCCTTCAAGACCTTGTGAGCCTTGTCAAGTAGATCAAACTCCTCTTTGAGTCTAGCAAGATCAACCTCAAGTTCGGCCTTCTCAGAGTTTAGCACATGAGAAACTATGAGGACATGATCATAATCTTTCTTTAACTTAGCATGATCAACGTTGTGTGACTCCTCAAGAGCCAAACGAAGACCACACTCTTCCTCAAGAGCATTGGAAAGATCCGAAATCTCATCGGCATATTCACGACTATGCCCTTCCATCTTAGTGATGGTGTCTTCGTGTGCCTCGATCATGTCATTGGCTTCACCAAGTTGTTCCAAGAGAGCAACAAAGTGCTTCTTGGATTTTCCCTTGAGTTTGGCCATAAAGGCCTCAAACTCGTTAGCCTCCACATTAGCTCCCTCAAGTTCATTAATGCTATCCGTCGGAGAAGGATGATTAATGATGGTAGTTTTGATATTGGGGGTTACCTTGTTGGTGGCTTTAGCCATGAGGCACTTGGCGGTGATGCTCTCATTGGGTGAGTCGAAGAGAGACACCCGTGAAGTCGTCGCAATGGCAACGGAGGCCATGGCAACCGACTCATCATCTTCATCATCGTCATCGTCCTCATTGTACTCTTCTTGTACAACCAATGCCTTGGGAGGAGTCTTCTTGGTGAAGTTGTTCTTGTTGGGGAACGACTTGGCCTTGTCCTTTCGGATGAGCTTGCCACCATTGTCTTTCCTCTTCTCATACGGGCATTCCGCAACAAAATGACTCATGTTGCCACAATTGTAGCAAGTCCTTACACGTTTCTTGCCCCTCGTGCCACTCGAGTTGTTTTTACTAAAGTTTGGCCTCAAGTTTTTCTTGCTCCAAAATTGCCTTGAAGCAAGTGCCATGTGTTCATGATATGCATACTTCGTATCTTCGGGGTTGCTCTCCTCTTCTTCCTCTTCTTCTTCTTCAACGGTGAGCTTGGCCTTCAATGCAAGGTTAGGCTTCTTTGCCCATTGAGAACGGAGCACCGCATTGTCGGCGGTCTTGTCCGAAATGTTCATGGCCACAAACTCATCCAACACTTAGCTTGAGGTCAAAGTGTGGAAGTCCGGTCTTTGACGAATGACGGAGGACATGGCCTTGTGGTAGGGCATCATTGCCTTGAGGAATTTGCGCTTGATCCAATTGTCATTCGTGTCCTTGCTCCCGTGATCTCGTAGTGAGACCGCGAGTTTGGTTACTCTCTGATAAAGCTCACGAGGTTCTTCATCTTCTTTCATAGCAAACTCATCGGCCTCATCTAGCACCACTTCATAGTTGGAGCGTTGAATGCTTGCGCTTCCCCGGTAGAGAGAGACAACACAATGCCATGCATCTTTGGCCAAGGCGAAGGGACGAAGATGAGATAGGTCTTCGGATGGAATTGCATCTTGAATGATGAAGAGAGCATTCTCATTGAATTGATTATCCGCGGCTTCTCGAGGAGTGAAGTTGCTTGGATCATGCGGATAAAAACCTTCTTCAATGATTCTCCAAAGGTTAGTGTTCACATGATTTAAATGACGTTTAAATTGGTAAACCCAAGAATCAAAGTCCTCATTTTTCACAATCTTAGGGGGAGGACCGGCATGATTCAAATGAGTAGAAGGAACCGGTCCACCATAAACAAGTGGTGGTTCCACATGAGCAAAGATGCCGGTGCCATTTTTACCACTAGAAGATGGAGCCTTTTCACTACTAGCTTCCCCCTTGTCGGGGATAACATCCGTCACCTTGTTGGTGGGATCACCCACTTTCAACGGTGTGGTGGAAAGTTTAAGCCCCTCAAGAAATTTAGTAAACATGCTTTCAACCTCGGTCGTCATGGAGGTCTTCAATGTCTCTAAGGCCACATTGAATTCCTCATGAGAGGCCGAGGTTCCCCCATCTCCCGTGGACGAGATCGGATTCACACTGGAGTGTTCCTCCACACCGTCTACGGTATCAACCATACTCTTTGGACGGTAAAGTCCTTAATAAAGAGACGAGGCTCTGATACCAATTGAAAGGATCGATATGGTTGACTAGAGGGGGGGTGAATAGGCAACTACCAATTTTTACTTTTCTTTACCAAATTAAACTTTGCATCAAACTAGGTTGTCTAGATGTGCAACTAGGTGAGCAACCTATATGATGCAATAATAATAAGCATACAAGCAAGCAAGAGAAGTAACACTAAAGAGCTTGCACAAGTAAAGGTAAGAGATAACCAAGAGTGGATCCGATGAAGACGAGGATGTGTTACCGAAGTTCCTTCCTTTTGAGGGGAAGTACGTCTCCGTTAGAGCGGTGTGGAGGCACAATGCTCCCCAAGAAGCCACTAGGGCCACCGTATTCTCCTCACGCCCTCACACAATGCGAGATGCCGTGATTCCACTATTGGTGCCCTTGAAGGCGGCGACTGAACCTTTACAAACAAGGTTGGGGCAATCTCCACAACTTAATCGGAGGCTCCCAACAAAACCACGAAGCTTCACCACAATGGACTATGGCTCCGTGGTGACCTCAACCGTCTAGAGTGCTCAAACACCAAAGAGTAACAAGATCCGCTAGGGATGAGTGGGGGAATCGAAAATCCCTTGGTGGAAGTGTAGATCGGGGCCTTCTCAACCACTCCCGAGCAAATCAACAAGTTTGATTGGCTAGAGAGATAGATCGGGCGAAAATGGAGCTTGGAGCATTTAATGGAGCTTGAGAAATAAATGGAGCTTGGGGGAGGAAGAGGTAGGTCAAAGAGAAGAAGGGGACTCCCTTTTATAGTGGGGGCAACAATCCAACCATTGCCCCCCACCAACCAGCCCCGCACAGGGCAGTACTACCGCTAAGAGGGGCGGTACTACCGCTAGGTCAGCGGTACTGCCGCACCAGCCAGCGGCACTGCCGCGCAGAGGAGACTAGTAGGGAATAGGACCCAACGCGGTACTACCGCGGTGGTAGGGGCGGTACTACCGCTCCTGAAACGGTACTAACGCCTCTACAACCGCAACTAGTGCCGCAAAACCTGACACGAGAAAAAGACCCCTCGAGTCGAGGCGGTAGGAGCCAGACAGCCCAGCGGTACTACGGCAGCGGGGTCACGGGCGGTACTACCGCTGTGGAGCGGTACTGCCACTTGTGACCCTTCGGTCGTACTACCGCTGGTAGTGCAGTACTACCGCTGGGACACTGAAGAGAGAGAGAGAATCTCTCCAATGAGGCTGAGGACGAGGCGGTGGTGCCAGGCACCCCAGCGGTACTACTGCTGTGGAGACAAGGGCGGTACTACCGCTATGGAGCGGTACTGCCGCTTGTGTCTCCTCAGCGGTACTACGGCTGGGTTGCGCGGTACTACCGCTGGGACCCAGACAGGACAAGGAAAAGTGGAGAGACCTCTTCAAAGGAATGGACAAGCTCAGAGGGTGAGAAGCTGATGTGTACGTGTTGATTCCACCCATGCAAAACCCCAGCGGACCCCCTCTTGATAGTACTGTGCCCTCTACGCAACTAGTCCACCGAGAGAGAAACGAAAGAGCTACACCGTCTTGAAGGACACTCCGAAGGGAAGGAAACGTCTCGTGCCAGGGCTGAATCTATGAACTATTCAAAGCACATGATTAGTCCGCAAACATGTTGTCATCAATCACCAAAACTACCTTGAGAGAGATATGTCGTAACACCAAGCCTATGCCGACGGCTATGCCGTAGGCATATCTCTGCCATAGATATGTCGACGGCCGCCGTTACCTCCCGTCGGCATAGTTTCAACACCGTCAAACGGTCAGCGCTGACCGGGTAGGTGGGCCCGGGCTATGCCGACGGGCCCCGTAGGCGTATCTCGAGCGGTCCCGACGGCCTCATCTATGCCGATGGCCCCGACGGCTTTTCTACGCCTACGGCCTGTCCTAGGCCGTCGGGATAGGTCTATCTATGCCGACAGGGGCCGTCGGCGTAAGCAGTTATTCTGATAGTGAGTGATTTATTTCCTAGTGAATTGGTACTATTGCTACAAGTCAAAGGTTCAATTCACTAATTGGATGCAATAAGATTACAAGTTAGACATCTTATTTCACTTTTTGTTTAACATTTGCACATCGATTCTCTATTTCTGAGGGCCCTTATCAGCCATACACGATAGCATCACCGACTCCAATATAGTTATTTTTCATCAGATTAGATTATTGACATGTTCAACGATGATACTTGTAGAGCAAAAAAAAACTAATAGAAATGTATCTTTTTCTTTGCATTACAGAAATATGTTGCTGGACATTCATACAAGTGCTATTTTTTAACACCATACAAGCGCTATTTTTTAGACTGCATTCTTGCGATGCAGCTCTTGAGCAATTGTTATTTTTCTCGCCCCCCTCATCTGCAAATCCTGGCTCCGCCCCTGGATGGCCATCCCCCGTCACAGGGCCAGCTCTACTGCTCAAATTTTAAGATTATCCCTAATCCAAACCACATGCATGTATGAAATCAGGAAAATGCGGAGGCATGACATACGCTGATCTGATTTTATCTGACTTGATTTTTTTAGTGCACTATACTGTAGTACAATACGCAAAGTGCCTGCATTGCGCTGCACTCTATCAGAGCCTCAGTTGTCATGCATCATGTCAAAGGCATATTATCAGGGTATTATTTTGTTTTGCGGAGCTTCTTCAGCTTCTTGGCAATGGCCGCGGTGTCCATCCTGTTTTGTGTTGTCCTTGAGGTCAGCTGCTATCGAGTCGATTCCTCCATGCAACAAATGAATTCGTCCGCATTGACTGATGGGATCTGCAATATATGACTAGAAGCAACAAATCGTGTGCAGCTGCAGCACATATATCATATTAATAATATCAAGATTTCGATCTTTTCTGCGAGGATCTGCCTTTAACTGGCCTTAGCAAAAATACCTGCCTTTAATTGACCAGATCTTCAAATGTGATTTGATCATCAGGTCATGAACGTGACGTCCAAGTTTTTTTGGCTCTGCATTTTTCATTGTCCCCGCACAGGCGTTATATATACAAGGCAATTTCCCACTACGATTACAATCGCTAGATCCTACTATTCCTCCATCATCTTGCACCCGATCGAGATCACCTCCTAACAGCGCCGCGCCGGCCGGTCACCTCGACTTTCGCGTGCGTCCAGGCCGGCGTGATGGACGACAACGGCATCTGCCTCCCCAGCGACCTCCTCCTCGACGTCCTCCGGCGCCTCCCCGGCCGCGCCCTCGCCGTGTCCCGGTGCGTCTGCCGCGCCTGGCGCGAGCTCGTCGGCGCCCATACCCACACCCTCCTCCTCCCGCAGGTCTTCCCTCGCGAGTTTCCCGGCGTCTTCGCCACCTACTACGGCTTCGACCCCAACTTCGCCCTGTTTGGCCCGCCGGTGTCGGGTGACGCCCATGTTCCCGGCTATCGGCGTCTCTTCTGGAACCACTCGGATTGCCGCGTGAAGCAGCACTGCAACGGCTTGCTCCTCGTAACAGGGAATTACAGATACGACCCTTCATTGAATACCATCGGCGTGTGCAACCCAGCCACGTCGCGGTACGCCCGCCTGCCGCAGCCGCCGACGCCATGGCCGTAGTCGTACAGCGTCGAGGGCGTGTTCCTTGCCTTTGACCCGGCCGTGTCACCGCACCACCAGGTGTTCTTCTTTCCCACGGAGAAGCTACAACGCGACAGCGAAGAAGAAGCGCGGCAACATAACTCATCCTGTGCCAAACGACCGTGTTGGATCGATTGGGAGCGTACGTCCCTACCAAACTTATTTGAAGAAGAGCCTCCATCTGGATCGGAGGAAGAAGAAGAGCAGCACGAGTCACACACCCAAGAGCCACCCCGTTCTCAGAGCCAGTCCAGTCCCAATGTGGCTGCTGCCGAGGTGCCAAAGCTATTCCGAGTTTTCGTGTTCTCTTCACTAACAGGCCAGTGGGAGATCCGGGAGTTCACGCCGGGGCGCTGCACTTTGGGACACCTCTATGACGTGGTGACCGCACCACGTTGTAAGGACCAGCGGACATGGTGGTCGGCCGAGTACTGGCATGGCTCGCTCTACGTGCACTGCCGCAGTGGTGTCCTCATGATCCTGCATTGTTCAAAAGGGACGTACGACATGGTTGAACTCCCAGGGCATCCTCTCGATCGCGAGGGATTGAATCACTGGCAACTGCCGGAGAGGTACTTAGGGAGCTACGGCAGAGGGATCCGCTATGCGATATTCAAAGAGTTACAACTTGAGGTATGGGATCTGACAGAGTTAGCCGATGGTCAGTTGCTATGGACGTTGGCACACAAAGCCGACCTTAAAGAGCAAGAGCGTGCCATGAATTATACAAGGGACCGACTGAGGATGGAACCAAAGAAGACATGGGCAGTGGTTGAAAGCACCAAAGACTTGATTAGTTTATTTGAACGTGAAAACGATGAGGATAGCAATGATGATTGTGCCGATGGGACCGAAGAGGACGCGTATGAGCAAGGAGAGGAAGTAGAGGAAGAGGAAGAAGATAACTACAACGAGACACAAGATGATGAAGAAGAAAAACAAGATCGTTATGATGAGACACGAGGTGAAGAGGATGAAGAACAGGATAGCTATGGCAATGATGATCATGCAGGACTCGAGAGTAGCGATGGTTCTGACTACTCATGGAACTCGGACGAGCACAACTTCATTGAATTTGATGACAGTACAGTTGTAGATGAAAACTTTTGGGGGTGGGGTCGTTGTATTGTCGGGTTCCATCCATACAAGGACGTACTCCCTCTAAAATTCGGCAAGGCGGTCGTGGCATATCATCTGCACACTTCGAGAATACAATATCTAGGTGATATATATCCTAGACAATATCACCAGCCAAATGCTAGAGATGTCCACGGTGCTTTCCCCTACCGCCCTTGCTATGTCGATGCACTCCAGCCCAGGAAAACATCACAGTCATCTTAGAGGCACGTACTATTGTGCTGCAATTTAATCTACACAATATTTATTCGTAATCAGTTGTTTTATCTGGTGGTTCTGTAATCCCTTTGGGTAGAACTACAACTATCATGAAGAATAATATGATATTTATTTTAGTTATTTTGATTTATGCATTCTTGGGTTGAACTCATGTGCGTGGTATATATGGCGTCCATGGGTTAATTTTGGTCTTGGTTAAAGATATTTTTGTCTCGCTTGTAAATAACATTTTACTTCTAGGAGAGTATATGTAAGATGTCGAGAAGAACACTCCCTTGGGTGGTGGAATATGTGATGTGCTGAGCCTGTAGAACGCCTCACCTCCAGGAGCCTCTGTACTGAGCTGTCACATTAAAATATAATACGCTCTTTCATTTCTTTCTTGTTCGTTTTTTATTTTTATATTTTCCCTTTCTGTTTATATTTAAAATTATTACAAATATTAGTTTGATTAAATTGTTTTGAAAAAATATACCGCACATTAAAAAAATGTTCATGTAATGTAAAAAAAATTGTCCGTGTAATTTGTAAAAATATGTTCATGTCATTAAAAAACAATTATTCATTAAGTTTTAGAAATGTTCATGTGTTTCAAAAACATGCCCATGACATTTGAAAAAAATTGATACAATGTAAAAAAAGTAATTTAAGAAAATATTCCATAGCATTCAACAAAACTGTTCGTCACATTTGCAAAATGTTCATAACACTATAATAAATCTTTCACATGATTTATGAAAAATGTTTGTCGTATATTTTAAAAATCTTCAATAAGTATTTGGAAAAATGGCCAACCAGTATCTGAAAAATGTGCAACCTGTATATATAAAATTAAATGTGCATTTGCTAAATGTTTAACATAATTCAGATTAAAAGAAGTTCAGCGTGTGTCTAAAAAATATTCAGTATGTATACCAGTGGCGGAGCCAGCGCCCGGCGACCCTGGGCACTTGCCCGGGCTCGCTAGGTACGCGCTAGTTACGATGGCCTCGTTACGCCACGAAAAATGGTCAACGCATCGTGCCTTACCCGGGCAGCTGGGCTGATTGTGGTTGGCTAATGGCTAATGGGCTTCTTTCTTACTTTAATAATGGGTTAGGTGAGACATGCCTCACGAGCCCTACGTACTCAGATGGAACAAGGCCTGCTGGCCTACAAGCAGACCAGAAGGAACACGATCTTTTATATAAAAAAATATATGCTATTCATACGTTATTAATATTATTATCTTTTTTAAAAAAACTTTCAATCTATTTATCTTCAATCATGGCAGTACAACATACACCAGAAATGAAAATTACATCCAGATCCGTAGACCACCTGACGACGACTACAAGCACTGAAGCGAGCCGAAGGCGTGCCGCCGTCATCACCCTTGCATCGCCAGAGTCGGGCACAACTTGTTGTAGTAGACAGTCGAAAAGTCGTCGTGCTAAGGTCCCATAGGACTAGCGCACCAGAATAGCAACCGCCGCCGGTGAAGAATAACGTAGGTTGGAAGGATTCAACCCGAAGACACACGAACGTAGACGAACAACGATGAGATCCGAGCAAATCCATCAAATATAGATCCGCCGGAGACACACCTCCACACGCCCACCAACGATGCTAGATGCACCGCCGGAATGGGGCTAGGCGGGGAGACATTTATTCCATCTTCAGGGAGCCGCCGCCGTCTCGCCTTCCTAATTAGGACACAAACCCTAACAAGACAGGAAAAAACGACTGAAAAGGGAGCCCTCCCGCCGGCCCTTGGCAGGATCCACCGTGCCCCCATGGCCCTAGGGCCACCAGAGACGAGGCGGACCTGCGGCGGCGCCGACGAGAGGCAGAAACCCTATCTTTCTTTCTTGGAGGAGGAGGAGCGAAGTTGTGGCTTATTCATACGTTACTAGGTATGCACTGGTTCAATTAGCTGTCGGTTATTCCCTCCCTTTCCCCTGGACGGTTATTGTTTTATCTCAAATTATATAGGTTTTTTTAAAAAAAATTGAGGTTTTAATTTTTGAGGTTTGAGAGTAGGTTCTTGGTCACTGAGGTTATATATTACTTCACACTAAAACTAAATGTCTATTTACAATGTTTATAATTTCACTTCATTATTAATGCAAATTTGTGGTTCGGGATTATGGTGCTATTTATATGTTGTGTATCTGAATCATGGTTGTTCTCATTGGTCGAAATTTTTACGAAACCTACCCGTTGCCTGCAATTTTGTCAGCACCCCCCCCCCCACCCCCTTTTTTTCTACACGCCCATTATTGTTTAATAGAACCTATATGCACATTTTAACACAACCTAAGCCCTGCTCTAGTGGCAGTGCTTTCGAGCTCACGGGATCGATTACCTGTCTTGCCAGCTTGATTTTTAATGTTATTTATGGCCATGGTGGGTTAGACTCAAACCCGCTCATTAAGAAAAGGATTGGCGTGTGTTGACCACTAGAATTCAAAGATTTGTGTCTAAAAAGGGTTAAATACTGTATATTTTGTTTGATTCAAAATTAATTTAAGTACTTTCAGGGGGAAAAGCTAAAATTTGCGAGATCTTTAAGAATCCGGTTCTTCTGGTGTCTACCGAAAAAAAGTATTAAGGAAAAAAGACTTGCTCCGAAAATTCGATTTTAATTTTTGCAATGGACACTTCAGTTCAAACTTGCCCAGACTCCACAAAATTCCTGGCTCCGCCCCTGATGTATACGAATGATGCTCAACTTGTATTAGATAAGATATGTATTATAAAAAATATAGGAAACAAAAAAACAAATGAATGAATAAAAAACACAAAGAAAACCCGATGAAAACCAATACGGAAAACACACGGGAAACAAAGGAAAAAAATACCGCACAGCTTCTATTCAAACTGATACTTAGAACCTTGCCAAAACCGGTCAAGAAAACTACAGGAACACAACATATTAGGCTAGCCCGCGAGCGAAAGCATTAGACGCGATAAGGTGTTCGGTGTCATAGTTGGTGATATATAGCCCTGGCGCGAGTTTTCGTTCTGTGGCTTGCCCAAGTCAATGATGAGGCTGGACATGGACCAGCAGATGTGCGTGTTGCAGGTCCATCACCCATTTCGATGGTTGAGAGGGCCATGGCTACGTCTCGTTCCATTTGTTTCTTTGCTTATCATTTTTATTTACTTCTATTTTATTTTTTGAAATAAAAAATATTTTCCCCAATGTTAAAAAATGTTCATCCGGTTAATAATTTTGTTCATGCAATTTTAAAAATATTTGTATATCATTCGTTTAAAATGAGTTTATTACAATTAAAAATAATTTGTGAAAGTGTAATTATGGTTCACATAGTTTGCAAACAAATATTTGTACCATTCAAAATACGTGAAGATTTTCATATCATGCAAAAAAATATAAAAAATTCTCATACAATGTAAATAAAAATTCACATGGTTTTAAAAATATTTTCATATTATGTAAAAAATTGTGCTATTTATAAAATGTTCATACACAGTTAAGGGTTCTTCGCACATTAAAAATTGTTCATAAAATTTATGAAAAATGTTCAATATGTTTCTAGAAAATTTTCACTGTGAATTTTAAAATGTTCTACATTTATTCAAGAAAAGGTTCTATGTTTATTTGTAAAATGTTTAACTTGTATCTGAAAAATGTTCAGCCTGTATATTAACGTACATTTGACTAATGTTACACCATATATTTGGATAAATGTTTAACATGTATTTGAAAAATGTTAAAATGTATCTAAAATATGTTCCACATGTACATAAAAATGTTCAAAATGTATTTAGAGAAGTTGACAAGTATTTGAAAATAGAAAAAACACCAAAAGCAAAAGGGGAAAGAAAACCAGAAAGGACCAACCGAAAGTATAGGGAAAAAACAGAATGAAAAAGACCGGCTGAAACCTTTCGAAAACCGATGGCAACTGTACATAGAAGATTCCCCCGAACCACGTTACTAGGCCAGCCCATCCTAGCAATCAATGAAGGTTAGACAGTACTCAGTATTTCAATGTGTATTTGAAAAATGTTTGACTTGTATCAAAAATCTATCCAACTTGTGAAAACTTTGTTTTTTCCACTCTAGTTTTGCCCACGATGTTTATGCCACTCTAGAATTTGACATCTCACTTTTACCACTCTTATCTTTTCACGATGTATCACAAATGTCATTCCACGGCTAAAGCAAAATGTCTTCATTTCAGTTTTGCTACTCTTAGCTTTTGACAATGAATCACAATTGGCACTCTAATTTTTTTGCTTTTGTCACGGATTGGCAATTATGACGTATTGTCAAAAGCTAAGATTGGCAAAAGTGACATGTCAAATACTATAGTGACATAAACAAAGTGGGGAAAAGGCAGCACTAGTTGGAAAACCCTAATATAAATAGTTAATTAGCAACATCGTCATAAAAGAGGACGTCGATGGTATTTTGGGAAGTGCCAGCGGCATGGACAGGATGAAGCATGTTACTGCCGACCTATCACTAGTGGTCTTGGATCAACAAGGGTACGGCGCTAGTGTGTGGGTTGTATAGACGAAGTACCAAGATCATACTAGTGGTGTCGGACTAGCGGAAACACCGCTAGTATTATGTGTACTGGTGGCGTTGGATCTTTCGCCGAGCACCACAAGTTTGATCAGCCGGTCCCACCAAGTTACAAGTGGCTTTGCTAGTTGACCTTAGACAGTAGTGCGATTGACTTTACTGGTGTTGGTGAAAGTTTTTTTACGCCACAAGTTACTTAAGGGTCCAAAAATCGACGGGCAAACTTTGCGCCCCATATATCAGTGGCATTGTCCTGCAGGTTTTTTTTAGAGAATTCGTGAGAGTCAAGGTAAAGATAGACATTAACAGCAAGATAAAGCGTTTTGTGACGGGTAAGAAGGGAGAAGAGACGGTGAAGTATCAGGTGAAATATGAGAAGTTACCCACTTTTTGTTTCAAGTGCGGTGAGTTTGGGCACTGGTATGAAGAATGCGGAGATGGAGTACATGATGAATCCATGTTTGAATGGGGTGAGTTTGTTCTTGCTGATAACGTGAGGTACAAGCAGGCAGGAAGGGGAAGTTTTGCATCTCAAAGAGGAAGAGGAGGACCTTGGGCAGGTGGAAGGGGAAGAGGAAGAGATCGGTACAATCCAAGCCAGAGTTGGCGTTTCAATGCACGTCCACAACAGAACCAAGCTACGGATGCTCAATCAGGGGCCGCTGCTGATGATCCGTTAGCAGGGCAGCTGACCACCCACGGAGGGGTGATCCAGAAGCTAGAAACAGTCAGACGTCAAACAAACGTACATCAGTGGATAATATACCGAGCTCGTCCGGAACTGCGAACACTGAAGAAAATCAAGATAAAGCAATGGTTCTGGTGTCCAGAGAGCCCCCAGTCCCTCCCCTTCCGCCGGTGTATGTGTCACCAAGGAAGGAACGGAAGAGGCCGAAGAAGATAAACATGGGAGACATGCCAGAGATGGGTAAAGGGACAAGTGAGTTTGAGGAAGAGATGGGAAGGACAACAACCAACAATGAAGCATCATCGGCGGGCTCCGACGAGGAGCACCGCCGGGCGCAATGAGTGTCTTAAGCTGGAACTGTCGTGGCGCGGGCAACGCTGCGACAGTTAGAGAGCTTCGCGAAATCGCGAAGGAGTTTGCCCCTACCCTTTTTTGTATCGCTGAAACACAAATTGAAAGGACGAGGGTAGAAAGTCTAGCAGGAACCATCGGCTATGATCATGGCTATGTTGTAAGTAGTCAAGGTAGGAGCGGTGGTTTAGGAATATTCTGGAATAATCCAATAAAGATCGAAATTCTGGGTTACTCGGTGTACCATATTGATTGTGTGGTGGAAGAACCAAACACTGATCCATGGAGAATGTCATTGTTTTATGGTGAAGCGCAAACACACCTAAGATACCAAACTTGGGATGTTTTAAAAGGAATTGGGTCTTTGAGCAATCTCTCGTGGATTTGCATTGGGGATTTCAATGAGGTGTTATGTCCAGATGAACAAGAAGGTGTTGGAGAGAGGAGCAATGCATAGATTCAGGGTTTTAGGGATGCGGTGGATGTATGCATGTTGATGGATATTGGCTATCAAGGCCATTTTTGGACTTATGAAAAGAAGGTGGCCCGAGGGAGTTATACCCGTGGACAGGGCTATAGCCACTGCTGAATGGAGCGAGAGGTACCCGGACGCCCATCTTAGGCATCTGACGGCGGCAACTTCGGATCATTGTCCTATCTTGCTGAATTTCAATGGAACCCGTCCTCCGGATCAGAAGAAAAGTTTTAAATACGAAGTAATGTGGGAGACCCATGAAACATGGTCAGAGACCATATCATCAAGTTGGGCTGGGGGAGGTCCGATAGGAAGCATGGATGAGCTGCGAACAAAGCTGAAGCGAATATCGAATGAGCTCGGGGCGTGGAACAGGAATACTTTCGGCTCTGTTAGGAAAGAAATAAAGAGTCTGAAATATGAATTGGATCGTTTGCGTAGTGACCCAGCCAGGTCGGCACCATCCCATGTTGAGCTGAAAATCAATGAGAAACTCATTGAGCTTTACCATAGGGAAGAGTTGATGTGGAGGCAACGCTCAAGGCTGGAGTGGCTCTCGGCCGGAGATAAAAACACATGGTTTTTCCATCTGCGAGCAAGCCAGAGAAGGAAGAGGAATATGATCAAGGCACTTTCTGATTCATTGGGAGTGATGATAGAGGAACCGGGTGCCTTAAGATCCCTTGTAACGGATTTTTACAAGAGTTTATATACGTCAGAAGGAGTCTCGGGGATGGAAGAAGTTTTATCAAAGGTTCCAACTAAAGTAACAGAGGAGATGAATGCCGTGTTACTTGCATAGTATACAAAGGACGAGGTAAAAACTGCTCTCTTTCAGATGGTTCCAACAAAGGCACCGGGACCGGACGGTTTTCCGGCACACTTCTATCGAAGGCATTGGGACATTTGTGGGGACGAGGTGACGAATGCGGTGCTGAGAATTGTAAAAGGGGAGGAAGGAGCTGAATGTGTCAACGATACGGTTTTGGTACTTATCCCTAAGGTTTTGAACCCAACCCAACTCTCTCAATTTCGTCCGATTAGTTTATGTAATGTAATCTATAAAATTGCGTCCAAAGTGGTTGCCAACAGGCTAAAGAGAATCCTTCCTGACATCATATCTGAAGAACAGTCAGCGTTTGTTCCGGGAAGGTTAATCACGGATAATATTATTTGTGCTTATGAGTGTTTGCACTTCATGAAGAGAAGCAAAGCCAAATCAAACAGCTACTGCGCCCTAAATCTTGACATGATGAAAGCTTATGACCGGTTGGAGTGGCCTTACCTCAAGGCTATGATGGAGAAGTTGGGTTTTGCACAAGCATGGATACAGGTAGTAATGAACATGGTGCAGTCAGTTAAGTTCTCAGTTCTTTTCAATGGTGAGAAACTAGAACAATTTATACCCACTCGTGGTATCCGACAGGGAGATCCCATCTCTCCTTACCTTTTCTTGATTGCGGCAGAGGGCCTTTCGTGCCTACTAAAATCGAGTTCTGAGTCGACTAGTCTGGAAGGGATCAAGGTGGCACCAACAGCTCCGGTTGTGAACCATCTCCTTTTCGCAGACGACAGCCTGCTGCTTTTTAAGTCAAGTGTTGAGGGAGCTGTGACGGTGTCAAACCTGTTGGAGATTTATTGCAAAGCTTCGGGGCAACGGATAAATAATGAAAAATCCTCCATCTTTTTCAGCAAGGGCTGTCCTCAAGTGATGCGGGATAACATAAAACAAATTTTGAACGTGCACAATGAGTCTTTGAGTGATAGATACCTTGGGATGCCTACTGATGTGGGTCAATCAAAAATGGGCACGTTCAAATATTTGAGAGATAGAGTATGGGAGAAAGTCAGAGGGTGGATGGAGAAATTGTTGTCTGTCGCAAGCAAGGAGGTACTTATCAAGTCAGTGGCCCAAGCTATCCCAGTTTTCTCTATGGCTTGTTTCAGGTTACCCCACGGATTGTGTGAAAATATTACCTCAATAATTAGGCAATTTTGGTGGGGAAGTAAGCAAGGAAGGAGGAAGCCAACGTGGGTAGCATGGGATGTGATGACTCAACCAAAATACATGGGAGGTATGGGTTTCAGAGACATAGAAATTTTCAACCTTACTTTGTTGGCCCGTCAAGCTTGGAGGATTCTGGATGATCCGAACTCTTTAAGTGCAAAAATACTAAAAGCTGTATACTTCCCAACTTGCGGTTTCTTGGAAGCAGAGTTGGGGAATCGCCCCTTGCAAATTTGGCGAGCTTTGATTGATGGAAGGGAGGTACTAAGGCAAGGACTTATTCGGCGAGTCAGAGATGGCCGTACTATAAAGATTTGGGAGACAAACTGGATACCTAGGGCTGGTCCATTGCGCCTATCTATATCAGATAACCCTTTGGTGTTTGTCTCTGAACTGATTGATGCAACGACAGCAACATGGAGAGAAGAGCTGATAAGAGCAAATTTTATACCATTTGATGCTGACGCCATTATGCCCATCCCGTTGTGCACCAGGGTCATTGATGATTTTTGGGCCTAGGAGGCCGAGAGAAGTGGGAGATTCACAGTAAGATCATGCTACCGGATGGTCATGAACAAAAAATTCCATAGAGAGAATTGGATAGAGGAACATGCAGGAGCATCTGATTTTAGTGCAAGAGGCAAAGCATGGAATGATCTTTGGCACATTAAAGTCCCAGCAAAACTGAGGGTGTTCTTATGGAGACTTGCTCAACATTCCATGCCATCCATGGATGTACTGCATCATCGCAACATGGCGACTACACACCTCTACGTGCTGTGTGGCTGTGCCGACTCGTGGAGGCACGCTCTTTTTGATTGCACCATGTCACGATGTATTTGGTCTTTGTCAGAGGTTTCTTTGGTTGAAAGAGTTAGCATGAACACTGATACGAATGCTCGAAATTGGCTCTTTGCAATGCACGATCAACTGCCACAAAGGGAGTTTGTGCCTTTGGTTGTAACTCTCTAGTCGGTATGGAAGGCGAGACGTAAGGCAATATATGAAGGTATCTTTGAAAGTCCAGGCTCCACACATCAGTTTATTAAAGCCTATCTGAGGGATCTTGACACACTTGAGGAGACAAGAAGCAAGCCTCCAGAGAGGCGACAAAGCAGACCGAACCAGTGGCTCAAACCTCCGGACGGAATGTTCAAGTTCAATGTCGACGCTGCAGTACCCCAGAGCCGGAGTCGCGGCATAGCAATAACGATATGTCGTGACCAAGATGGATTCTTCCAGGGAGCATCAGCATTAGTGGTGAAAGGAGGTTTTGATCCTCCGACTGTTGAGGCTCTTGCTATTCGGGAAGCATTGGCACTTGCTGCAGATCTTAACATACAGAGTGCACATGTAGCTTCGGATTGCAGAACGGTGGTAGATGATATTAAGCAAAGGAACCCGATAAGCTATGGGGCGATTCTACATGAAATAATAGATCAGAGCGCTTTTTAAGTAGATGTAGCTTTGTGCATGAGTTTAGGAGCTCGAATTTCGAGGCTCACAATCTAGCGAAGCATTGTTCAAAGTTAGGGGTGGGTCGCCATGTTTGGTTAGGGCACCCCGGTGATCTCTTTTTTGTACCTATGAACATCGTTTTGGTCTAAATAAAGCTTCGCGATATTGTCTCAAAAAAATATCAGTGGCATTGGAACTTTCATTTTTATGCCGTGTATTCCCGGACCGATACCACTAGTGACCGGTCAAAATTCTTTAACAGAAACCAATGAAATTTTGTCTGAAATGCTTTCACACATGGGAATCCACTCTATATTCACGTTGGGTTTGCAATCAAATTAAAAGACATTCAATTCCCGAATGCCCTCTCTCTTCTCCATGCTTTGCACTATAAAAAGCATGCTTCGTTGTTGTTCGACAAGGTCAAACTCTCTCCCTCGCTAATCTCTCTTTCCCACAAAAGCTCCAGAAGAAGTTCCCATGTGAAGAAAAGAATTCGTAGCCAACAACAATGTCGTCCATGTGGTGGATGACTTTGTCCCCAACTCCTCGTTGATTCGGGCCAAGATGAAGAACATCCAGCCGCCAAACTACGAGCAGGGGGTTTGCGATTTCTTGCAGATGGAGTTTCTGGATGAACGGTACTATACCATCAAGCCTAGAAAGGACGACGACATCTTCGTGCAGTTCTTCAACCCAAACTTTGCGCAGAGGGTCACAGTCACGTGTGGGTGGCGACCCTGATTCACGATGCCAAGGACAAAATGTATGTGGTATCGAAGAGATGGGTCTTGCTAGCTTGAAGACGAAGTTATCAATTCATGGATCAATTTTTATGTTTTATTTTCTATATTGTAAGCATGTTCCTATCATGCGGGGAGAACAATTATGTGTGCTCTTTATATTATTCATATGTTTAATTATTTGTGATCATTTATAACCATGTCCGGTGCTTGGCACGTAACTCGACCCCCTTTTGTACCGCTCACTGGCCTCTTCTCTCCTCCCTTATCTCTCCAGCCCCCAGTTCCCATTTTCTTCCTCCGAACTCCCCCGAGGTCAGACGCTCAGGTTTTTTGTTTTTTTTTTGGAAAAAGAGGCTTGCCCTCAGCCTTTGCATCTGAACAATGCATGCAGTCATATTATTAAAAGTCTCAAAGAAGTACGAAGTATTCAAAGTATTACAGCTCACAAAAGGAGCAAAAAGACATAAAAGAACGCAAAGTCACAACCGGTATGAATTAAAGGACTAGGGCCCTAGACTCCTATCTTGTTATGCGACCGTCATCCAAACCGGTTGAATATAGCCTGTGCTACCATCTACCATTGGTTGCACCCAGTAAGTAAGAACCACGTACGGATCCATGCCGTAGCTCTGAAGATGACCTGCAAGAAGGTTAAAATATGTTGTATGTTAAAAATCATATCATTCTTGCATTCCCATATAGCCCACATAAATGCACATGTTCCAATTCGAATACGAGCCACAAAAGATCAGACGCTCAGCTAGCACTGCCCCGCACCGCTTAATCCATGATACCTGTTTATTCGCATCGCTCTCCCACGCACACAGCTGGATCTGGTGAGGAATATGCCCACTAAGGGCCTGTTCTGATCTCCTCCCGCTCCACGCTTCACAAAATCCTGAAGCAGATACGAGCCGAACGAAAAAGCAGCTAGAAGCTAGCTTCAGGAAGCAGGGATCGATCGCAGTGTAAAATCGTGAAGCAGCATTGGCCTAGCTCCACCGATTTGTGAAGCTGGAGCTGGCCGATATTACAAGCGAACTGCCACCGCCAAGTCATACAAGCCGAACCGGTACGCTCGATAAACTGGTCGTTCCACGTTCCCTCGACTGTGCTCCCTCGCTACTCCTCTACAAGGCCGATTTTGGGCTGCCTCCAGTCGGCCCAACTAGCCCAAACATGCCATAGCCCACCTAGCTGGGCTGTAGTGACGCGAGAAGCTGCAAATCGAGCCGAACGGATTTTCCATCGCTGCTTGGAGTGAGAAGCTACTCTGAGAAGCTGAATTTGTGAAGTTTTGGGAAGTTAGAGGACATCAGAACAGGCCTTAAGTTGGATCTGGCTTGACAACGGCGGTTTCAGATCTGCTCTTGGAGGTCGCTTCGTCCCGTGCGATGACGTCATCGGTCCAGGTATGTGTGAATCATTTCTCATACATTAGGGCATGTACAATGGTGGCATATGGATACATATGCCCCATGACAAAAAGTAATTTGAGGCACCTGCATTAACTTTTTCTCTCCAATGCAAGCTATCACTAGTGGGTCTCATTAAAAAATAAAAAATAAAGAGTCTAATACACATGCATCTCTACTTTTCACTCAACCTTTTCAGATTTTGTCACCGGACCACATTTTTTCTGTTCAAGCACCCGCCTCCTGGAGAGGATCCCGCTTCCCTATCCGAACCTACTTTACGTCATATCCGATCCTACATGACATGCGAGGCATCACCTTGGGGCTATGCATTGTACATGCCCTTAATGCATCATGCGTCCCATCTCAATTTAAGTAGTTGGCACTTCTTTTTGAGCGGCTGGATCCCCAAAGCCACCATACAGCCTCCCATAGCAAACCCGCCTGCAACGCACACCTCGGCTCCCCTGCCCCCTCTTCCAATCCACTTACCCTGCCATCGATCGGCCCAAATCGCCGGATCTAGCTGTCGAGGTCCGCTGCTGCTGAATCGACGAGGGAACCAAGGTCGATCCGAAAGGGGGTCGCGCAGCCGCCACGAGCACCCACTGCCACTGCCAGGGATTGCACATGCGAGAGCGATTTCTCGCCTATTGTGACACCGAGTTTCGGCTTGCAGTAGGCGAACGGTACGATGGGCTAGCCCAATTAATACTTGTACTGGTAGTTTTGCAAAGGTTTTCCACTGGTTCATGGAACCTTCCACCGATTTTACGAAGGTTCCACATGTTTGTTTTTTGTTTTTTTCTGTGTTTTTCCACATGTTTTATTTTTCCAGTTCTTTTTTCAAATACATGTTGACATTTTTAATACACATTATACATATTTCATATCCGCACATAATATCCTTGTCGCAATGGTAAAGTTGTTGCCCTGTGACCATGAGGTCACGGGTTCAAGTCTTGGAAACAACCTCTTACAGAAATGTAGAGAAAGGCTGCGTATAATAGGCCCAAAGTGATCGGACCCTTCCCCGGACCCTGCGCAAGCGGGAACTACATGCACCGGACTACGCTTTGAACATTTTTATAATACATGATGATTTTTTTTGGAATAATTATTTGAACATCTTTTCTAATAAATATTAAATACTTTCAAATATGCAATGAACATTTTCTGAATTCCACAAATTTATATAAATGAAATATTTTAAATATTAATTTCGAACTTCTTTTAGTGCCAGGAACATATTTTTCGAATGTGTGAACATTTTTTAATTGTAACCTATAATTTTTTAAATGTACAAAAAACATATTTTTAACTTAAGTGGACATATGTTTTACATTCCTAAACTTTTTTTAATGTCATGAACAGTTTTTGAAATGCGAGAACATTTTTAAAATTTCATGACTTTCTTTTTAAATGCATGCACATTTCTTAAATTTCATGAATATTTTTTTATGATATAAACATTTTTTAAAGTTGCGCGAACGTTTTTTACATTGAATGAAATATTGTATATAGAATGTTTCCAAAATATAAACAAAATTAAAAGAGCAAAATAAAAAAAAGAAACAAAGAAACTCAATTTGACAAACTCTTTATGTCGCTTGCTTCCATTCTCATCACTAAATGTCAGTATAACCTAAAAACATACTAACTGTATCTCATGTACATTGCAGAGTTTTTTTTAAGGAACACAAAATGCATTCCATTAACTTACACGGACTGGACATACGCCAGCAACAAGGTCTTTTACATGGGATGGAAGCGGGTCAAACCATACTTGATAGTTTCCCCTTTCCACACTCACACCAAACGCAGCAAGACAGTGCGCTGATATATTACAGACTCTAGGACAAATCTCTATTTTACAACACTGGAACGAGTACCGAATAACAGATTTCAAGTCCTTAAATAAGACACCTAGTACTGAGTTGTCATATGCCTCGCTGGTCATTGCTTGCTTTAGAACAGTGGCGTCAGTCTCCAGTATGATCTTTTGACATCCCATTCTTGCTGCTTCCTGGATTGCATTAAACATCACAGCTGCCTCTGCGTGCAAGGGATCAACAACAAATGTTAAATTTCCTGCTCCTATCACCAGCGTTTCCTCAAATTCATTTTTAATGGTTAAACCCATCCGCCGGAATGAGTTGATTCTCTGAATGCCCCATCTGAGTTTATTTTCCGCAAATCCTTGGGAGGAGGGGACCAGACATGTATCTTATCTCTTTTCTCCTTTTGAAGTGCTCCCAGTATTCTGTAAAAAGTAGTTGATGAGAGAATAAAATTTCATTTAGGCTCCTAATTTTCTGTTCTTGGTTGGCCTTATTTCTTTCTAGCCACCAAGTCCATAGTAACGCACATACCTTTATACATGTTTCTTCATTTAGTTGGAGGATTTGTATTCATTACCCATTTAGCATTGGGGCAATTCACCAAAAGTAGCCGTGTATCTTCCAACCCCGCAGCCCTCCATAGAGCCTTCACCAATTTGCATTTCAAAAAACAGGGTCCGCCGTCTTCATCTAGCCAGTAACACACTGGGCACCTCGTGTCAAAGCTCAATTCCCCTTCTCTTTAGTTTCACTCTGAGTGGAAGGCTATTATTTGTAAAACGCCATATGAAGTGTTTGAGTTTACTTGGTAATAGTAAAGCCCATAATTTCTTCAATGGTAGCTTAATATTCCCTTCAGGGGTGTGTGTTGTAGACGTTGATGCCTCATCTGCTTCCCTTCCCTAACTGTCCAGAACCACCTGGTATGCTGAATTTACAGAGAAGTTCCCCCTTTTATCAAAATGCCATGCTATTATATCTTCTGCTCCCTCCTGTATTGGGATTGAGAGTATAGTATTTGCATCTTCTTCACTAAAGGTCTGCTCAATAAGTTGTGCATCCCATGAGTGCGAAACTGGGTCAATCAATTCAATCAATTCGGCGACTCTTGTGAGTAAATGATTTCGTCTCGTAGACTTGACCCTTCTTGAGCTATCTCTTGGGAGCCAAGGATCCGGCCATATGTTAATATTCTTCCCATCCCCCACTCTCCAAATAATACCATTTTGCAACACTTTGACTCCTTTCAGTATGCTTCTCCAGCAATAGGAGATTCCACTCTTCGCTTCGGCATTTAAGAGATCTTGGTCCGGGACGGCATTTAAGAGATCTTGGTCCGGGAAGTACTTAGCTGACAGTATTTCGGCGCATAGGGACATGAGATTCTTTAAAATTCTCCAGGCTTGCCTTGCTAGCATGGCCGAGGTTGAAAGAATGCAGATCTCTGAATCCCAGCCCGCCATCTTTCTTTGGCTTTGTCCTATTTTCCCAACTCACCCAATGTATCTTGTTCTCTTTGTCCATATTACTCCACCAGTATTGCCCTATCATCGAGCTGATCTCATCACACAATGATTTAGTAAGATCAAAACATGCCATGGCATAAACATGTATGGCCTGCGCAACCGCCTTGATTAGGATCTCCTTTCCTGCTTTAGAGAGCAACTTCTCTTTCCATCCCTGCAATATCTTCCACACTTTCTCCTTCAAGTATTGAAATGCCTTTGCTTTAGATTTACCGATGTACACCGGCAGTCCAAAATATTTCCCTGAGAAGCCATCCTTTGCAATGTTCAGCTGCTTCATCAGGTCATCTTTATCTTCAACTTTTGTATTTTTGCTAAACATGATAGCTGATTTTTCCGCATCTGAGCCCGGGCTCAGATGCTCCTGCTCAGAAAAAAATCAAAAACAAATACTAGAAAAATTCAAAAAAATCCGATTTTTTTTGTGTGCTAGATAATTTAATGTGTGAGGTCCTCTTCAAATTTCAACTCATTTGGATATCTGAGCAGCTCTCGAAAAAAAAGACAAATTGGGTCAAAACAGTTCATGAACAATAAACTTTTTTACAAACCTCGATTTTGTCTTTTTTGCAGAAAGCTGCTCAAATGTCCAAACGAGTTGAAATTTGCATCGAACCTCACGCATCAAATTATCTACCACACAAAAAATGGAATTTTTTGAATTTTTCTAGTATTTGTTTTGATTTTGTTCGTCGGAGCGGGTGCAGCTGAGCCCGGGAGCCAAATTGGCCTTCTCCTACCACTTGACCTGAGCATGCTTCATAATTGCTTAATATTGTGTTCACTTCCTGCACACTATTTCTATCTGCTACGATGAGGAGGAGTGAATCATCTGCAAACAATAAATGGCTTACACTTGGGGCATTATTACAAATTTTTATTCCTTTTAATCTTCCATTTCATTCAGCTTCATGTAACAAGGCCGAGAAACCCTCGGCACAAATTAGGAAAAAGTACGGGGACAAGGGATCACCTTGGCGAAGCCTGCGCTCTGGAATGATGGTCTCTGTTACATTCCCATTCACCTTTACTTGATATCTGACGGTAGTGACGCATTTCATCACGAGCTCGGTCCATCTTCGATTGAAACCCAGTCGCAGCATCATTCCTTGCAAGAATTTCCACTCCACCCGGTCATATGCTTTACTCATGTCTAATTTAATTGTTGCATATCATTTCCTTCCACTTCATTTTCTCTACAGGAAATGTGTCAGCTCATAGGCTAGAAGAATATTGTCAGATATCAACCATCCTGGAACGAAAGCGCTTTGATTTGCCGAGATAATATCAGGAAGGATTAATTTAAGCCTATTTGTAATTACCTTGGAGATTAGTTTGTAAACCACATTGCATAGGCTTATTGGTCGCAGATCCTTCAACTCTTCCGGTGTTGTAGTCTTTGGGATGGGTACTATCATTGTGTTGTTCCAGCCATCTGGCATTTCTCCTCCATTTAGTACTTTGAGTACTTCATTTCTAACTGATTACCAACAGTATTCCAAAATCTTTTAAGAAAACACTGCCGGCATGCCATCAGGTCCTGGTGCTTTCAGGTCTCCAATGCTTGCTAGAGCATTTTTTAACTTCTTCTTCTGTGTACTCTGAACAGAGGATGTTATTCATTTGTGCTAAAACTCTAGGCTGAACTGCATGAAGAACTTGTTCATAATTTTGTCCAGTAGCCGAAGAGGAGATACTAAAAAAGTATTTTGCAACGTGTTGCCTCAGTTGGTCTGCATTATTTATCCATGAACCATCATCCTGTTTCAGTCTTCTAATGGTGTTCCTCTTTTTCCTTTCCGAAGCAAAAGCATGGGAAAAGGCGTATTTTAGTTGTAGTACTGTATCACACTTCAGACATAAGCAACGTGGGCCCTCTACAGACAGTTCTACACTCCTGCAGCTGCACAGCACTTGTGATCAATAGAGACAAAGAAGAACTAAAAGGAAACACCCTCTTCCCTCTACAATCATACTGCCATGCCCGTCGGCGGAGAACTGAAGAGCAACACCTTTTCCAGTTCAATCGTGTCCGATTCTGCCTGCATGGCCTATATTTTCTAGTTACGCTCATGTATCTCTGTTCCTTCCCTAATACTCTATAACACTAAGCTCTCTAGTTTTAAAGAGCCCATATTCAGTTGAGATCTTCAATTAGAATTAGGTCACCTAATTTTGATCTGGTCAACAATTTCTCAAAGCACTCTCATTCAATACTTAAATACTATACATTATGTTTTCTAACTTTTAAGTCCTTACAGTTAGTTAAGGTATACAATTTAGAATCGGGCCAACCTAGTTTGACCGCGTCAACAAGCTCTTCCATTCAATTCTTTTAATTCATTGTGTTCCTTAGTTTTGAAACTCTTTCGTTCAATTGAGATATTTAATTTTGGATTTGGTTTACGACTTTGACCGGGCCAATGATTTTTCAAATCAATCAACAACAACCGGCCTATAAAAACATATCAATCCCGCGCACCCTCCCACCAGCTGAAAAAAGAAGCACCACCATGTGATATTGTAGCACCAATATATATAGTAATACATGCGACCACCGACATAGAAATTTCCCCACATATATATAGGTTGGTTAGCGGATAACACAGAATCACATAAAGAAAGGCCCCCGTGAGCTTAATGGAGATTTCTTTCACCCCGCAAAAAAAGGAAATAGCCGCATTATAAATAAAAATAAAACACACTCTATCATCTCTCCATTCGCCAAATTAAATATTCCATGGGTCAAAATATAAGGGGTATTAGTTTTATAGAAAGTCAAATTTCTTTAACTTTGACCAAGTTGAGAACAAAAATACCGACATCCACAATATTAAACAAAAAAATATGGAAATTCATTTCATGATGAATTTAGAAATATCGATTTGATATTATGGATTTTGATATTTTCTTTTACAAATTTTATCAAACTTAAAAGGTTTTACTTATCAAAAAGGTAATGCATTTTATATTTTGAGACAGACTGGTTATTTTCTGAAGAAACCCAACAATAATGAAGGAACACAACAACTCCAACAGCGCAGTAAAGCATGCCCAACCCTTCAAGTATAAATGAAAGCCGTACTTTGCAGCACTTCGTCAAAAAGGAAAAACATGGTGGGCGTGATGACTGCTGCCGCACGTTGGCTGGCTCTCCGCCGGAGATCCCTCTTGGGCTTGTGGCGACCCGCTGGTCTTTTTTCCTCTTTCTTTTATAATTTCTCTTGGGCTTCTGGCCGAAGGAAAAACCAAATGGCACTGCTTCCTCAAAGCGAGCTTCGGGTATCCGATCAAGGGACTAATGAAACACCAGTACATGTCATACAGAAGCTCCACTCATCCCTCCGCCAGCCCAACCTAAGTTTCTATTGGACTGAGCTTGTGTTTGTGTTGTTGCCCCAGTAAATTGTCTTATTTTCGGTGCAGCACTTGACTTGCTGTTTGGATATGTTGATTGCTTTATATATAAAGCGGGACAAAAGTCTATTTCAAGAAATAATTTTGTCTGATTACTCTGACACAAAACTAGTATTGACAAAAAAGGAGTTCTTTGACGGGACATGAAGTTTCTACACCTGAGCTCATATGCACCCCCATGAATAGTATAAATCAAAAAATAGTTAAAAATCTGAAAATTTTTGAAGACAAACTTTGACGAATTATGAACACGCATGCAAAATTTCATCAAGAAACAACATTCCAAAAAATTTGGCCGTAAAAGAACAAAATTGATACTCTTGAGAAAGAGACTTTTTGGAGTGTAATTTTTTTTATGTAGCATTTTTGGAATGTTTTTTCCTCATGAAATTTTGAACGCATGTTCAGAATGCATCAAAGTACGTCTAAAAAAATCAGATTTTTTTGACCTTTTTTTTTACTTTTTTATTTTACCATTCACAAGGGTGCATGTGAGGTCGGGTGGAGAAGGGCACTTTCATCTTTGACGGTGCACTAGTGTACATGCTCTCCTTGGGCCATGCACCTTTAATCAGTGGTCAAACAAGCAATCCTTGTAGTAGTAATCAGTAGTCAATGTAAGGATGGCAATTTTACCCATGGGTACCGTACCCGCATGGGCAGGGTATGGACACATTTTTATACCCATGGGTAGTACCCAAACCCTACCCATTAAGTCATGGATAGGGTACAGGTATAACCTCGTACCCGCGGGTATACCCATACTCTACCCGCTTGTGAACTAATGTTAAGTTTTCGTCGATTAATCATTAATTTGTCGTGTGACTCGGCTACTCCTATTATGCGTATGTTGTGATTTCTAAATTTTTATAGTGGTCATTTACTCATGTACCTGTTATTGAGCTGAGATAATTGATTTTTTTGTCAAGTGTGCTATCGATGAGTGTAAAATTGTGAACAACTTGTGTCCTATTTGTTCTACCCGCTGGGTACCCAATGGGTACGGGTACCCGTCCAATATGGATATGTTTAAAGTTTCATACCCATGGGTATGGGTATGGGTAGAATTTTGTACCCATTAACTATACGGGTATGGATATGATATTGCTCTACTCTGTCCATACCCTACCCCTTGCCATCCTTGAGTCAATGGGATAGACTCGTGGACTTTTGATCTGGGAGGTTGGACTCGTGAAGGCACAATGCTTCACGCATGGAATATTAGGTTTGTGTGACAGGGGTTAACCATATAATTAATCCGATGGCTTGTGAATAATAAACAATGGCCTCTCACGCGCCTTCCCAACCTAACGCCACGGACAACCAGGCAAGCTGCATAGGGTGCTCCATCTCCTGCCGTGCACTGATCTGAACTGAATCCAAACTGATAAATATATGCGAGCCCCCTACTTAGATAGATTAACAAATGCCGCAGGGTAGGAGTACCTATAGTCAAAAATCTTGACCGTTCTTCAGTTTCAGTCAGACACTGTAGAAATTAAACCACTCTAGCTAGTGCATCGATCGTCTCCCAAATACATAGGCCGGGTAAATAGGCGTTTAACTATATGTATATGCTGACCAAATGGGCGATTTTCTGGTAAAGCGACACGGGAATCTTGGTGCATAATATCATTTTGCATGGCCAAATGATAGGCCATGTAGAATCAGTAGCAAACCACTACTTCCTGACAGAACATAGTGTATACTCAATATGCACCAAGTAAAACAAAGCCAATGAAAGGTCTCGCAATTTGCAAAGTACTCCCTCTGTAAAGAAAATATAAGAGCATTTAGATCACTATTTTAATGATCAAAACACTTTTATATATTTTTTAGAGGTAGATATGATTTCCGATTGGTACTGTTAACACACACATAAGTCGTGTTTGCTTTTTGGCATCTCAGAGGGCAGAAGACAAGACAAAATTGATCAGATCATAATCAGGACAGGCGCACGAGAGAGAGGCGATGATTCCAACTGGCAGCAGCAATATTTTTTAGGTTAGATACATCAGGCCACTAATTAAGCAATCAGTGATCAGTCAATAGCAGAGATAAACAAATAGTCAGGCCACATGGCAGTTGCGTACTTGCAAGAGCATGATATGAGGTTTGGTGATGAATAAGTAGTTGAATATATGCAGCGTTAGTAGTATATACTAACTAACCAATAATCCAAACTGATAGAAACAAGAACTATATCTTGTGATCATAAGCTTGACACCTCCCAAGTGGCAGCATGAGACAACTGATTAGCATGTGTGATTGGTTTGGGTACAGCAAGAGCTCACAGGTTAGCTAGGATTTGCCATGTCCAACTTATTCATACAGGCACAACCAACATGTGTGCTACTTGTAACACAGGTATACAACAAAGATTTTGCAGATGCAGAGACTACCAAATGAATCCTTGATGTGAACAATGATCAATGTAAACTAACAAGTGATCAAGTTTCCATTGAAAAAATTCCAGTAAATGATCAAGCAGTGGTCAAACAGTTGGTGGGCGAGAAACAAGGTGGGTTTCTTTTGTAAGGTTGAGCATGGCCGAAATTTAGAGTTGGTGTAGGTAATCAACCTGATGAGGCAACTAGATAAGTTTCATGTCAGTTGTTGTAA
The DNA here is from genome assembly GCF_056163025.1 of Triticum urartu. Lineage (NCBI taxonomy): Eukaryota > Viridiplantae > Streptophyta > Magnoliopsida > Poales > Poaceae > Triticum > Triticum urartu. Next base: position 665,790,956 of record NC_141877.1, on the reverse strand, counting down.
TAAAAAACGCACCGGATACATGCAACAGATGAGGGATCGAATTAAGCTAATGAATACTAGTACTAGCTGTGCATGGTTGGGTGGGTATCTTAGTTTGACATATTCACATCAAGACAAGGGCTATGGAACAAAAGAAAAGGTTAGAAAATTGATCATTATGCAGACAGTTCCCTACGCTGACCTACAAGGTACACCAATGCCTCAGTTGCTTTTAGAGATATCGGCCATTGTATGTGTTCAAAACTCTCGTATAATCTTCAGCAGACTACTTAGGGCATCTCCTACGTACGCTGACCTATAAATTGTCTCCCGAATGAAACTCATCAAACACCACGAAATTTCTCAAAGTTTGGGTAGAAAATAACACAAATCATCCATACATAGCATGTAAGTAAGTCTAGTATAACAATAGTTTCAACAAGAAACAGTTCAAATTCAACGAGATTTACCGGATGTTTAACCAGTTTTGCATGAACGGATCATGTCATCCCACGCATACTGCCCCCTCAGTTTTATCCAACAGTGTATATATGTACATGGTTGTCCCTCTATCATGTGGTACATCATGACAGCGTGTACGGGATACATAATGTGTAGAGCAACATTGAGTGAATGAATGATTCAATCGACAAGTTGAGCACGAAGAAGCAAAATTTACGATCTCTACGGTTGCAGCGTGTAATAGTCACATTGCCTCTAGCCAACCAAGCACGCCACAAACTTAGTGACGGTGGTCTGGATGGTGTACCTTCAATAGACAATGACTTTATATTGCGTTTATGGATGATGTGCATATCGTAGGGCACAATGTGCTTTCACGTTTAAACGAATCATGCAGGCGCTACCGGAAGAGCCCCCTTCCGCTCTACACATAATAATTTTAGATGACATGGCAGCTGCAGATAGCCGGCAATTGGCTATATTATTAACCATGCTCTTAGGTACTTTGTGAAACCTTACCCGTTTTGTCAAGGCATGGTCAATAATTTACTTGATCTAGAGAGCTACTACTCTGTAGGTGTCAAGTGCATGGGGATCTCTTGATTGAAAGAATCTCAAGAACTTTGCTCCTTTGACCAGAGTAGAGGCGACTTTCACTATTCATTCTCGAATGACGAATGTAACATGATGCTACAACTAGGATCTAGTAGTTCGATGTGTTCAAGTAATCCCAAACACAGGAGCAGTTGTTTAACTGTGTGCGAGTCCAAGCGAAGACGACAAGGGCATGGAGATCACCGCTCTTGATTTGACAAGTGCGCTTCAAAGTATGCATGTAATACCTTACCTGGTTCCATGCACGCACGCACCGTGTTCTTTCTTTGTCGTGGGCAAGGATCAACAGTCGGTCATGATGCATTGATGCACATATAATCCCTGCAAATGCTACTATCTCAGTACGTGGTTGATTATCCAAGTGTATTTGATCAACCTAAGCCTCGAATGCGAGTAGCACACACCTGATTTCACATTGACCGCTTTTGTTTTCTGGAAGTATACATCTCCAAACTAAAGTGTACATGTAGGTTGGTTTACAAAGGCGCACAGGTTAGTCGCGAAATATCCATGACGAGAAACGTCAAACGCCCAGCTACTCTACTGCAAACTGCAAAGCTTACGTAGGTGTGCACTCAGTAGAAGCTGCAGCGTTGCATGAGTGCGTACTGTGTGTCTCGACTATGGAAGGTAAACCTGCATGGGCGCACTGCACCCGTGCATGGGCAGAGAAGGCACTGCAGGTGATCGACGAAGCGACGCATCAGACCGCGCAGGGTTACAAACAGTGGGTGAAACCCCTCGTGCGAAAACTGCGACGCGCCATGCCGACAAGGTGGCCGTGCCATGCATGTCGAGGACGACGCCCGTGCATGCAGACGCAACAGCGTAAAGAAGATGGACGGCGATAGACCGATGGACATAGGCTGCATGCATGTGCCTGTTCGCGCTGTGCGACAACAGCGAGCTAGCACACGAACGGTACGTACGCATGGTGCATGCATGGCACACGGCGGCAAGGCGGCGACGTCCCCGGCCGAAAGCCGGGGCCGGGGCCGGAGCGGAAGGGCGGGGATAGGCAGCAGGCAGGCAGGATGGAACCTCTCCTTCATGGTGTTGGGTCCTACTCCTACGGCCTTCTTCCTCTCGTCCGCTCATGTCCGCATCCCAAGAAAAGGCACGAGTACCCAAGCACGCACGGTCGAGGAGATAGATGGGACATGGTCACATGGTACGTGGTGAGGCGACGTCACCAGACTTTTCGTCCGCCGTGCCGTGTCCAAGCCGTGGGCGACATCATGTCCTGACGATTAGTTTAGAGGGGTAGTGCACGTACGCTCACTAAACAAAAACAAGTGTCACTGAGGTCCATGCACCTGCATATGTTGAGCGTCCCAAGGAATGGACTATTGACCACCTGCTATTACCATCACACATGCATATGGTGAGAATTGAGACGATAATTACTTATCACGTCGTAAAGCTCCACACAGTTCTCCTATATTACGTATTTATCTGCCTGATAGTGCATTGCTTTTATCGTAGATCGTGCATGTGCCATGCGGGGTCACTCATCGATCGATCACTAATAAAGCACGCGGGAAAACGTACGGGAACATGGCATTTGGGCGGTGTGTGAGCGGTCGATGGACATGTACGTACTTGTGTTCCGCCCGAAACGGGCATGGATCAGTCTCAATCCATTAGCCAATCTTGACGCCTACACCCTCACGTGCATGCATGTTGCTCTTTGACCGGTAGCACTTCTTCCATCTCGCTCTCTTCAGGGCATTAGTCAACGTGCTCCGCTCCGCTGGCCCCTCTTCAACCCCTCCGGCGGGTGCACCGGCGAAAGCATCTTAAGGCAGTGTAGATTTTTCTTACTCTACCTAGTGAAAGCAGGCGCATCACGTACACTTCACCGGCCTGCTCTCATGCATCCGACCCGGTCCTCTTTCCTTCCCTCGATTGTCGTTGTCTCGCTTTCAATTTAATGCCCGTGTCGAAACCTGTCTGTCTTTTCTTAACAAGCATAGCATAGCATTGATTGATTAATCTGCTGCCACGATCCCTGCTTTGATCATGTCAGCACAGCGTCGACCAGGCCTGCCGTAGTTATTATTCTCCTGCTGCTCTGTTCACAAGTTGATCCATGGGATGGTGCAGACCGATGCGCCCTTGGACAGACCCTGCTGATTAGGTACGCACCTTAACGTTTGGCCTCGCTATTTTGAAGATTTGTTTGGATTGTGATTATGTTTGTCTTATGTTGTCATATTATTTTTGTCACACTTGTCTAACTTGAGTTGCTCGGTGGCTGTTTGGATTGTGACTACCTTTGTCATATATTGCCACATGATTGTTATCACACTTGCCATATTTGTCTTAGTTGAGTTGCTCAAATTGTTAGCCATACTTTGGCTTGCCTAAGGGAATTTTATTATACTTTTTTGTGTCTATGACATGTGGGGTTCATTGCTCATAAAAAAAATTCTTGCCTTAGGTGTGGCTAGAACCAAACACTTACCTAATTTGGTCAAACTTGCCTAAGGTTAGCTGTGGCAAAGTGTGGCAAGGTGTGGCTGGGAACCAAACAACCCCTCAAATTGTTAGCCACACTTTGGCTTGACTAAAAGAATCTTGCCATACTTTTTGTGTCTATAACATGTGGGGTTCACTACTCATAAAAAAATTCTTGCCTTAGGTATAGTTAGAAGCAAACACCCACCTAACATTGCCACAACTAGCCTTAGACAAAGTGTGTCTGCCATAAAAAATATGGCTAACAAAATGACGATCACAAATGTGACAAGATTTGATCAGAAATTGACTCTATGACACGTGGATCATATAACTAGAGAAGTGTGACATGCAACAAGTATGTCAATGAACTAAAAACATGAGCAATATGTTATGGTATGACTAAGGTTAAACGTGGCAATCCTAAACTGAGAACCAAACATGCCCTAAGCAGCTACAGAAAAAGCTAGCTACTGTAGGATCGTCGCGATATTAAAGGTTGGATTTACTAGCGCGGCGGCAGTGGTTGAGCAGTGAATAGTCTGAAAAAGCTAGCTACTACTGTAGGATCGTCGCGATGTACGAGGAGTTTTAACTGCAGAAAAGGATGGGCTAGAAGATCTAGAGTGGACAGGTAAACAGTGAGTAGGTGCGCAGGTACTACAGAGCATGCATGTTTGATCGTCGGATCCTCTTGTTTCTCTGTTTGAGCATGCAAGTTGGGAGCTTCGACTTCGATCAGATCAGATCAGATCAGATCTCAAGCATACGCAGAGGCAGGCCGTGCTGGCTCTATGTCTAATTCTCTAGTTTAGCCAGGAGTCTCGAAGAGCATCTGCTGCACTTTGCGACCGACGTGATGGATCGAGACCGGACGGCCACCTTTGTCCATGACACGCGCGCATAGTTCTGGGGACACAATGTACTCTCCCACTACGCACGACTGGTGCGAGTGCTTGGCTCGGCCATTGATGGAGACCGTGCATGTCAAGTACGCCTACGTACGTTACGCAGTACTCCTAGGCTGCCTGTGTGCCCCCGTGCGTGCCGGCGTCTCGTCTCATCCAGCACACGAGCGCCACAGGCGCATGCATGGGCACGCGCTCCTCCCGAAATCTGGGCACCTGATCGAACTTAGCCGAGCAGGGGATGGCACGAGCCGAGGAGCAGAGCGGCCGCACTCCCTACAGCAGCCACCATGAATCGCGAGCAGGGGGTGCGACCTGCTGCGACGCCTGTCTCGGTCGATCCCAACAGCGCGGCAGCATGCAGCGAGCCGCAGGCAGATTTACGTGCGTTCCGCCAAGGAGATCCATCCACACTAGAGCAGCGTGCGTATCCATCCGAGTACGGGAGTACAGGGCGGTTGACCTTGGTGCATACGAATCGCGGAGAGCTATGCCTGGCTAGGGCTAAGCTACTTTAAGGCCAACTTCACCGCGCGACCCTATTCTGTCCGCCTCCGTCTGTTTGGGGTAAAAGAGACAAACGAGACGGCCCAGCGTGCGGGCGCAAACGGACAAATGTCCGGATTCCGTCCGCTTTCGACTCATCCTTGGCCCAAACTTGCGCTCGGTTTGGGGTGAAACGGACGCGCGCGGACGGCCTCGACGCACGCCCTTGTCCCTCCCGTGGCCCGTCTTTCGGGGACATTAGCAGTCTCTCCGCTCCCAACGCTTCACCCTCTCTCTCCGCCCCGCCCCGCCGCCGGCGCCGCCGCTATTCTCCGGCCGCCTCCTCACCGCGCAGCCCCCCCCCCCCCCCCCGCCGTCCGTACCAAACCACGTCTCGACATGGCCGCCACCACGCCCGCGCTTCCGCCGTAGTTTTGGTCGTCGATCGGAGGAGGTTTGGCCCTCGCCGTCCTTGCCGGTGGCAGAGGGGACACGACTGCCGACGACGTACCATGGCGGCCGAGGCAGATTCCGACAAGCTCCAGAGCGGCCTGTAGCCGGCCGGCAACCACCCTGCTGCGTCGAGGTGATCATCGCGGCCTCTTCGCCACCACGAGCGCAAGGTGTTCGACCTTTTGCCAACAAATGTATGGACAGTGGAGACGAGTTTTTCTACCATCACTTCCTTTGTTCATCGGACGATTCGTCGTCGGATGATGACGATCTTGTGGTGGCTGCACTGGTCGTTCACGACCATATTCAACGGCAGCTTCCACGGTACAGGGGGGTCAGTCCCTGGCCGTGCTCCCAACCTGAACCGCAACAGGGAGAGAGGCCACGCCCTGCTCTATGCAGATTACTTTGCCAACACCCCGCTCTTCAGGCCGGATAAATTTCGTCGCCGTTTTCGTATGGCCAGCATGTGTTCAATCGTATCCGAGAGGGAGTGGTTGCTCATGACCCATACTTCGAGTGCAAGACGGATGCCCTTGGCAAGCTTGGATTCTCCTCCTACCAGAAATGCACAGCAGCCATCCGCATGCTTGCATATGGAATTCCAGGCGATCTGGTGGATGAGTATGTGCGTATGAGTGAGACAACATGTCTGATGTCAATGTATAAGTTTTGCCAGGCTGTGATCGAGGTCTTTGGCCCAGAGTACTTGAGGCAGCCAACTGCCGTTGATACAGAGAGATTGTTGGCGACCAACGCAGCTAGAGGTTTTCCAGGTATGCTTGGCAGCATAGATTGTATGCACTGGGAGTGGAAGAACTGTCCATTTGCTTGGCAGGGCCAGTAGAAGGGGCATGTTAACGGGTGCACTGTCATATTAGAAGCGGTGGCATCACAAGATCTTTGGATATGGCATTTTTTCTTCGGCATGGCAGGTTCTCACAATGATATCAACGTGCTGCAGCGTTCTCCAGTCTTCGCGAGGCTTGCAGAAGGCCGCTCCCCACCTGTCAACTTTGAGATCAACGGCCACCATTACAACATGGGATACTATCTAGCATATGGTATATATCCTCAGTGGTCAACTTTTGTGAAGACAATCTCGAAACCCCAAGGTGAGAATAGAAAGAGATTTGCCCAAATGCAAGAGAGTGTTAGAAAGGATGTGGAACGTGCTTTTGGTGTGCTTCAATCCCGGTGGGGTATCGTTCGAAACCCTGCACTGTCATGGGATGAAAGGAAGCTTTGGGAGGTGATGACTGCTTGTGTGATCATGCACAACATGATCGTCGAGGACGAGCGTGATGAGAGTATCTTCGACCAAGGATTTGATTATCAAGGTGAAAATATTGAGCCCCTGCATCAAGACCCGGCCACATTTGAACAGTTTGCCCAATTCCACCGTGAGATGTGTGATTGGCACACTCATGTGAATCTTCAAAATGACTTGGTTGAGCACGTGTGGGATCACGTTGGCAACCAATAGATGTATCTGTCCATTTTATGTTCAGTCAAGACAATTTCAATTGGGTTGTAAAACTATTTTAATTTTCATACAAATATTTGGGTTCGAAACTAGTTTTAATGCAAATTTGGGCAATTCTTGGCCCTGACGAATAGGATGGGGCAAAAGGATGCGGCCGCGCGTTGGGCGCACGGCCACCGCATCCCAGGACAGGCCCGGACACGACCCCAAATTCCTACTCAAAAAGATAAAAACAGAACAAAACGGACGTCCGTTTATGGTCGCGCGATGAAATTGGCCTAATGGCGATCCATCGATCCATCGAGCGCATGTCTGCATGCATGCACCACTGTGGCACGGGCAGCTGGGCGCAGGGCATGCCCACAGGCCACAGGCCACACAGCCTAACCATGGAGTGATGGATGGCACTGCAGGCGGCTGGCTCTACGCCCTGCGTCCTCCTTCACTCGATCGCTAGCTTGCCTGCCACAAGCTTTTTGTTCAGCGATCGACTTGCTAGCTTTGCTGCATCGTACGTAGGCCCTGGATCATGGGTTAGTTTGACCTAATTGGACTCAAATAGCCCTAAATTATTCAAACATGAGGGTTAGATTGAAACTAGTTGCATCTAGCCCTCCAAAAAAACACAAAAGAGTTAATTGGAGCTAGTTCTTATGGGGCCCACTGAAAAATCACTTTTCTCTCTTTATCCCGCCAGCCAAGTGATGCTAATTGGAGCTAGTTTTTATGAGGCCCACTGAAAAATCACTTTTCTTTCTTCATCATGCGCATATATTGTCAATCTACCCCTGTCATCCAAACACCTTTTTGGCTAGAATTAGTTCAAGGTTAGGGATTGTTTGGTTCTAGGCCTAGCATTGCCACATTTTGTCACACATTTTTGCCAAGCTTGTCTAAGATTATTTCATCAAAATGAGAGTCACAAGTTGGCAAGTCTAAGGGAATTTTGCCACACTTTTTGTGTGTATGCCATGTGGGGCCCAAAAGTGGCTTGCCTAAGGTGTGGCTTGAACCAAACACTCAACTAAGTTGGTCAAACTTGCCTAACCTTAGGTGCGGCAATCTTCGGCAAAGTTAGTCACAAACCAAACAACCCCTTAGTCATGAAGTTAGAAACTAACTCTAACCTCTAACTAAGTTAGAGTATCCAAACGGGCCCGTAGCTGGCCCTGTGATAAGCAATTCAAATTAATCCAAAAAGTTAGTCTAGTACTCCTTCCGTCCCAAAATAAGCGTATTATGTTTAGTATAACTTATATACCTACTAATAAAAAAAATGTATTCTTAGGTTGTCATGCTATTTTATAAAAAACCCTCGATATCTGTCTTTCTTTCATATCGTTACTGATCCGGATTGTGGATAAACATCTCAACAGAATAAGGGTTGAAGACGAAATTGATGTTTCTTTACCCCGCAAAAAAAAGAATTTGATGTTTACATATTAAATCTACATGCAAGCCGTGTTTAAATAGAAGACATGTGAAATCTTGAACTTGCGCTTTTGTAGGCAAAGATCATCTTTGTTTCGGCCGTAACTACAAATACTCAGATTATAGACCATTTTTGTCAATTAAAAGTGCGTGGTATTCTTTTCTCCCGTTGCAACGCATGGGCCCTTTTGCTAGTTGCACTAAAGTCGGTACAAAGTTGAGGCACTTATTTTAAGACGGCGGGAGTATAATTTATACTTTTAAGTGTGCCATTCGGTCTTAAACTCAATATCTCTTGGTTCTAATAGGATATGTGAAAAATGCATTTATAGTTCGTCACTCATATTTGGAAAATGCTAGGTTGGTATCTTAAACTTGTATTGGGAACCCGTTTTTGTTGGTGTAGACAACACCAAGGTGTTGGAGAGACACAAGTGTGTGAAGCTACCTACACCAAATATATTTCTTAAAGCACATAATAGGACATGAGGATTTGGAGGTCTCATGCCTCACTGCATCTCACAGGAAATTGAAAAAAAAACTAGAATCTTATAGTTGCGCCAAACAAGAAAAGCAAAATAAAATAAAATCCATAAAGACTTACTACAAAGCATGGTATTTTAAACAATCAAACTACAGTACTACACTACTGAATACAAAAGTCGTGAAACTTCGATATTAATGAAATCGTGATGGATGTCTTGCTATCGATGAGAACATCACCTCACACAGAAAGAGAAATTTGTTTTTTAGATTGACAAACCAAATAATAAAATCTATGTAAAGAGATAATAACAAGTAGAATTCTTCAAAATTTCTATACAAAATTCCAGCAAAATATGGTTTTGTAGTTATTTTTTAACCAAAGAGGCAACAATAGAAAAAACAATGCATGTAAACATTATAGTACATTCTGGTTTTCGTGACCGTGGAACCAACCGTGTCTTTTGCAGAATTAAGATCGTCATGTGTCTTTTCTTCTTCTTTTAGAATTAAGAGCATCTCTGGCCAAACTCTCAGATTGGCATATTTTGTGGAGTTAAAACCTAACGAAGCCTCAAACCTATAACTCCTCAAAAATTGAGGAATTAACTGTTGAAAGATTTCTCTTTCCCTCAAAATGAGAGAGCCAAGCGAAAGTGCTATTCCAATCCCGTGTTCATGTGCTCGGGTGAATAGTAAAATTACAAAAAAGTTTTTTTTTGTGTGTGAAACATTGACAAATGTTTTGATAGATTGCAAAATTTCATCACCAGATGACATCAATGAAGACGTGGCAAAACAAATCGATGCTCCAAAATGAGTTTGAAATTAATATTTTGCAGCATCCATTCTGTTTTTTGGCCACATTTTCCACGGATGCCATCTGGATCTGGTGATGAAATTTTGCAAGCCATCAAAACATTTGTTAATGTTTCACAGAAAATTTCACATTTTTTTTAATTTTACTGTTTGTTATCTCGGGATCACAATAGCCGTGTCCAACGCCATACATAATATGCATAAGCCGAGACCCACCGACCAATTTTTTGAGAAGTTAAATTCAAGAACAAATTTGAGAAGTTAAGATTCAAGAACAAATAGTCAGCTATAAGCCGAGACCCACCGACCACACAGACCTAACGACGAGTGAGGTGGTGCTATGCAATGCACGACCGGTCGATGTGCCTGCGCCCTTATCCACTCTCCGCCATTACGACTGGACATCCTGGCTTGGTTGGTTTGTCCCGGCACCGGCAGGATGCAGGTCTGCTAGCGACCTCTGCCGTCAACTCAAATGAAATTCGACAGCAATAATGCCACGAACGGCAGCGAGGCCAACGATGCCTGCTGTCGCGGCTAGCTGGGCAGCGCCGATCGGCCGCGATGGCAGTCGCCGGCCACGCGCGCACGGACGTTGGCTAGTTTTTCCGTCCTCCCGACCGAGGTGGGTCGCTCCTTGATTCGCACGGTCAATGCGCCCCGTCGTCCCCTTGCCTTTCCGCAGTGTACTTCCCGTAGTGGTAGATTATTTTTTCGATCGCCCCGGTCCTGTCCCGGCGCGGGCGAGGTCCCCGAGCTTTGTATAAATGTGGGCGGGCGCCATAACTTCCTCAGCTCCTCCCCATCGCCTAGCTCTCCTCTCTGCCAAGCTAGCGAGCTAGCCCCGCGGGCGTGCCGAGCGTCCATCAGGACGATAGACGTGCGGTGCGGACGTGGTGGCCGGCCGTGACCTCCCCTGCGCGGAGGCCGACGATGCTGCAGGCGGCCAGGTACCTGCTGGGCTCCCCGGGCGCCAGCGGGTTCGGCTCCAAGTCCACCGCCGAGGAGGTCACGGCCGCCTGCCCGGACCTCGCCTCGCTCACCGCCATCATCACCGGCGCCACGTCGGGGATCGGGGCGGAGACGGCGCGGGTTCTGGCCAAGCGCGGGGCGAGGGTCGTCATCCCGGCGCGGAGCGTGAAGGCGGCCGAGGACATGCGCGCGCGCATCCTTGGCGAGTGCCCCGGCGCCGACGTCCTCGTGCTGCACCTCGACCTCAGCTCGCTCGCCTCCGTCCGGGACTTCGCTCGCCGCTTCCTCTCCCTCGGCCTGCCCCTCCACCTCCTCATCAACAACGCCGGCAAGTTCTCGCACGGCCAGCTCGCGCTGTCCGAGGACGGCGTCGAGATGACCTTCGCCACCAACTACCTCGGCCATTTCCTGCTGACGAAGCTCTTGCTGGGAAAGATGGCGGAGACTGCGGCGGCCACGGGGGTGCAGGGCCGCATCGTGAACGTGTCGTCCAGCGTGCACGGCTGGTTCTCCGGCGACTGGGCCGACTACCTTCAGCTCGTCACCCGCCGCAAGATGTAAGCATCGCATCTTTCATCAGTCCTTCACCTAACGCTGATTGTTTGGCCATTGTTTAGCCGCCGCCGCTAGTAATTAACATTGGCATGTGCATGTGCACGTACGTGCGTCCAGACCCTACGACGCAACGCAGGCCTACGCGATGTCGAAGCTCGCCAATGTGCTGCACACCAAGGAGCTCGCCGCCCGCCTCCAGGTCCGTTGCTTTCCTCTCCTTTTGCCATTTCAACTCGACTAACTGTCCTTCAGAGGTTAATTTTGTCTTCCGTTTGGGCCTTGTGGTTTTTCAGGAGATGGGCGCGGACGTGACGGTGAACTGCGTGCACCCGGGCATCGTGAGGACGCGCCTCAACCGCGACCGAGAAGGCCTCATCACAGATCTCGTCTTCGTGCTGCTCTCCAAGCTGCTCAAGACCATCCCCCAGGTGATTAATCTACGGTGCCGCCCACCACACGTCCCCTCTAATTAAACCCGGCCATTGCTAGCTCCATGTGTCGGGCAGGCCCCGAGCCATGCATACGTCTCTGTTCTGCGCCCAGCCCCGCCTGCCGGCGCCGCGCCGGAGGGCAAGGCTTTGCCTGCTTTTTCAGAGTTCATGCGCCGCTCGCTTCTCCTTGCTGACGCCCTCTCTTCTCGCGTGCAGGCTGCGGCGACCACGTGCTACGCGGCGGTGCACCCGAGGCTGGCCGGCGTGTCCGGCCGCTACCTCGCCGACTGCAACGAGGCGCTGCCGTCGCCGGCCGCGGCAAGCCGCGGCGAGGCCGCGCGGCTCTGGCAGGCGTCGGAGGACATGATCAGTGCCTCAAGCAGTCAACCGGACTGGAACTTCTGAGTATCCGACTGCTCTAGTTTGTGTCCAACAACCGTATAAACATATTCCTCGCTTGGTAGATGTAACATGCATATATACATATTTTAGTAGTAGCAGTGTCCAATTAGTGATCGTGTTTCTGTAAGAAAGAGCTGAACTATGAGATCCATGTGTATTATACTACCATATACGAGTACTAGTAGACTAGAGGTCGATTGACTTGGTGGTCGGTGACATGCACGCATGTAGTACTAGTAGTACTTCTGTATTTTGTCAGTGAGATTCCGATGTGCATATATGTCCTGTAGTAGCCTGCGCCGTTGGTGTCAGGGAAGTGAGAGATGCCACAGTGCCGCACGCACGCACGCTCTGGAAGTACTACGTACTACGAGATGGCCATGGTGCTGTGCGCGCGTGCATGGGCGAACAGAAGGCCCGAATTGTCTCGTTCGATTGGACTCGTCGACCGGGCGTTCCATATGAGCCCGATGCTTTGGACAAGGGAGGGGCTCCGCTCGTACGCATTGACGGCCGCATGATTGCGCCCGTGGCCTTTCTCCCTTGGGGTTGGACGTTTCCAAAACAAGGGGTGAGTTTTAGGGCATTTTGCATACTTTGTGCTGATTGGGTCTATTAGATCTAATGCAGACTAAAAATCAACATCTACATATAGTTTGGTTGTCTGTATTAGGCTTCGTGCGTGAGGAGAGCAATTAGTTAGCACGCTGTTTGGTTGCCTGTGTCACTGTTGTCAGACAAACAACACATTGTTTGGTTGCAAACGACTATTGATGTGATCATCACTTCTCACTAGTGGTGATCTTTTCACACACTGAACATTGTCTTCTTCTAACAAGAAAACAAATGGCAGTTTATCCTACCTACTAGCAAACGACAGTACAAGTTATTAAGAGCCAATATGATTGAATAGGAAAAAGGTCAACGATACTAACTAGGTGAAAGTTCATCCTCTTCCTCTTCTTATACCGTTGTTGTGTTGCTTCATCATCTTCTTCCACTTCTTCAGATCATTATCTGACCTCTGTTACCCCACATTGTCTGAGCCCACTCCATCTTTTTGTTCTTCCATGCTTCGTTGTTAAATGCCTCCACACCATGGCCGGAGTTGATCACCTCATCATGAGTCACATCTTTCTCCTCCGGCACAAGTTTATCAGTTCCCCATTGCAAGATCCGGTTATGAATGATGCAACACACAAGAAAAAGCTTGACCTGGGTAGGATAAGGGTGGAATGGCTTCTGATCCAGCACCTTAAACCTACTCTTCAGAATTCCAAATGCCCTCTCAACCGATACTCTAAGGCTGAAGTGTCTAAGATTGAATTGTTCCTAAGGAGTCCCAGGATAGTTCCTACCAGAGAACTCGTTTAGATGGTACATGGTTTTCTTGAAGGGTGGAAGAACACCTGGCCGACATTCATAGCCAGCATCTCCTAGGTAGAACTTGCCATCGTGGATGTTGATGCCATCATGACAACTCATGCTGACACTGAGAATGTTAGCATCATGTGTTGATCCTTACCAGTCAACCAATACATATGTGAACTTCAGATCGAAGTCAACGACAACAAGCATACTCTGGCATGTGTAGTGCTTCCTCCTACTATATGATGCAACTTGTGACCTCAGCACTCTGGTAGTGACATGAGTACCATCTATTGCCCAAATGCATTCCTAGAATGGCATCACACGATGGTGATATGGCTACAACAGAACAGTAACAGCATATCAAGCCATGAACTACATACTGTGAGTGCTCACCTTGAAGTATGGATACACTTGCTTGACGTATGTGGAGATTGTCTCCATTGATTTCCTGAAGGTGTTGTGTACAATAGTGAACCTCTGGTTATAACCAATACCATGGAGGAACATAGCTACTTGCTCTTCCACAACGGTGAATATGCTATCTTCTAGCAGCCCCCCGGCTCCTGAACATCTTCACAAGCCTGACAAATGGTGCTCTTTTCATTCGAAGCATCCACAGAGCCTCTGTGTCGTAGTTGTAGATGTAGTTCAGATTCGCTATCCTCTCCCGATCCCAGATTAACATCGGACCATACCGGATGGGAGGTTTGTTATTCTGACAAACAACTCTCTTATGGACCAACAAAATCCAGGCCCGAACCATAGCTATCAGCATTGCTGCCTAAACTAGAAGATTTGTCCGTATATCCACAACCTAAGCGACATCCATGATGTGGTTAGCAATGGTGGAATCGACCCAAAATATGCTCCTACCAAAGAACCTAACAGAGGAGGGGGAGGTGGGGTAGCTTACCAACTTTGGGATACGGGGAGACATGTCCGAGACGAGGATGGCCTGATGGAGTCGAAGAAGAAGGGGAGAAGCAGCTGCCATTGCCGAGAAGTGCTGTTGCCGCCACCACTGTCGTAGCCGTAGATTTGAGTCTTCGCCGCCGCCGGTGCCAATTACAGAGGAGGGCTTGTCCTAGAGCCACGAGTGACCGAATAAAAAGGGTGGTGAGGGTATATTTTGCGCCATCCCGTTTGTTTTTTTGTGTCAAATTTTGGTCATAGATTTAACTAACAAAATTTTAATTTTAATGTATGTCACCAAAAATAATACTATTGGATTGATATTTGAACATAGTTTTTGATTATATTATTTTTTGCTATATATAACATATATTTTATTAGTGAAATTTATGATCAAAACACGATCCTAAATATGAGAGGGGCTAATAAATTAGGACGAAGGTAGTGGATCATACAAAACAGTTCCAAAACATATTAGACATGCTCCCATCATGCGAGGGCTGCTCTCCTGTCTCCTCGTGGTCGTGGCACCTGCATTGTAGACGTCAGAGGTGGCCGTCAAATTTCGGTAGGCACCTTGTACGTACCACCACTCAAAACTTGAGAATATAAGTGGTGTGTCATGCATGCATTTCATGTCGCGTGGCAAACCACTTGTCTCTGAGCCGGCGCAGTGCATGATTTGCGTCGACGGTGAAGTGGGTTGGTCAGGTCAGCGATGAGGCTGGGCCTTGAATCGCACATTCGTGACCGATCCGGCGGTTTCAATGGCTGTCATCAGACGACCTTTGATTTGCTCAGAAAAAAAGCAGAGGCCACGAGGACCCCTATACTGGGCCTCTCTTGGTCAAGGGCCAGAAAGATGTGTGACATGCACACCTAGACATCCACACCGAACTCTCTCTCTCTCTCTCTCTCTCTCTCTCTCGTCGGTGAGTGAGTGACTGACAGCAATCACAGCACCACTCACTGATCCAGCAATTGGTTTCATGCATTTTCGAACGAGGGACTCAATTTCAGGTTTGTTTACACTCAACTCTTTTCATTATTTTTCATGTTTGTGAGTGGATGATACGTCTCCGTCGTATCTACTTTTCCAAACACTTTTGCCCTTGTTTTGGACTCTAACTTGCATGATTTGAATGGAACTAACCCGGACTGACGTTGTTTTCAGCAGAATTACCATGGTGTTATTTATGTGCAGAAACAAAAATTCTTGGAATGACCTGAAACTTCACGAAGCAACTTTTTGGAAAATATAAAAAATACCTGCAAAAGATGAAGGCCAGGGGGCCCACCACCTGTCCACGAGGGTGGGGGGGGGGGGCGCCTGCCCCCCTAGGGCGCGCCCCCTACCTCGTGCCCCCCTGGAGATCCTCGAACTCCAACTCCAACTCTATATATTGTGTTTCGGAGAGAAAAAGCTCAGAAAGAAGAATTCATTGCGTTTTACGATACGGAGCCGCCGCCAAGCCCTAAAACCTCTCGGGAGGGCTGATCTGGAGTCCGTTCGGGGCTTCGGAGAGGGGAATCCATCACCATAGTCATCATCAACCATCCTCCATCACCAATTTCATGATGCTCACCGCCTGAATGAGTAATTTCATGATGCAAGTTCTTTTCCATAAGCACGTATGACTATATTCGGAATACATGCCTACATTATATCAATGAACTGGAGCTAGTTCTGTGTCACCCTATGTTATGAATGTTACATGATGAACCGCATCCGGCATAATTCTCCATTATCGATCCATTGCCTACGAGCTTTCCATATATTGTTCTTCGCTTATTTACTTTTCCATTGTTATTGCTATCATCACTACAAAATACCAAAAACATTACTTTTACTACTATTACCTTTTTGGTACCATTACCACTACTATCATATTACTTTGCTACTAAATACTTTGCTACAGATACTAAGTTTCCAGGTGCAGCTGAATTGACAACTCAGCTGCTAATACTTGAGAATATTCTTTGGCTCCCCTTGTGTCGAATCAATAAATTTGGGTTGAATACTCCACCCTCGAAAACTGTTGCGACCCCCTATACTTGTGGGTTATCAAGACTATTTTCTGGCGCCGTTGCCGGGGAGCATAGCTCTATTCTTTGAGTCACTTGGGATTTATATCTGCTTATCATTATGAAGAACTTGAAAGATCCAAGAACCAAGATTTATCCCTCAACTACGAGGGGAGGTAAGGAACTGCCATCTAGCTCTGCACTTGATTCACCTTCTGTTTTGAGTAACCTTGCGACACCTAAACCTGCTTCTGCTATTCGTTCTGATATGTCGCATGTTATTGATGAGGCTACTTCTGCTATGCATGATACTTATGATGAAACTGCTTCTTTGCTTGATACTACTGTGCCACTTGGTGAATTTCTTGATGAACAACTTGCTGGGGCTAGAGAGATTGAAAATATTGAATCTGATAATACTGATGAAATTGATGATGAAGACTTGCCTGTTATTCCTGAGGGTAATGTTTTTGATAAAGAAGCTTCTTTAGCTATTTTAGCTTGCAAAGATAGATACGAATCAAGAGGTTATTAGCTAAATGGAATAAGCAATCTCTAAATGATAGGATGAAACCTGACCCTGCTTTTGTTACTTCACCTATCTGTGTTACCGATAAGGATTATGAATTCTTTGTTGATCCTAATATAATTACTTTGGTTGAATCTGATCCTTTTCATGGTTATGAATCTGAAACTGTTGTGGCACATCTTACTAAATTAAATGATATAGCTACCCTGTTCACTAATGATGAGAGAACTCGCTACTTTTATATCCTTAAAATATTTCCGTCCTCATTAAAGGGCGATGCTAAGATATGGTTTAATTCTCTTGATCCTGGTTGTGTCTGTAGTCCCCAGGATATGATTTATTACTTCTTTGCTAAATATTTCCCTGCTCATAAGAAACAAGCTGCTTTAAGGGATATATATAATTTTGTGAAAATTGAAGAAGAGAGTCTCCCACAAGCTTGGGGGAGGATTCTCCAATTACTTAATGCTTTTCCTAATCATCCTCTTAAGAAAAATGAAATACTTGATATCTTTTATAATGGACTAACCGATGCCTCCAGAGATTACCTGGATAGTTGTGCTGGTTCTGTTTTCAGGGAAAGGACACCGGATGAAGCTGAAATTCTATTGAATAATATGTTGACAAATGAAAATAATTGGACACCTCCGGAGCCAATTCCTAAACCAACTCCGAAGAAGAGGGGTATTCTATTTCTCAGTCCTGAAGATATGCAAGAGGCAAAGAAATCTATGAAAGAAAAAGGTATTAAAGCTGAATATGTTAGGAATTTACCTCCTATTGAAGAAATACATGGTCTTAATTTACCGCCTGTTGAAGAAACATATGATCTCAATCCTTTACCTATTGAAGAAACACATGATCTTGATAACCCAACACAGGTAGTAAAGGTAACTTATCTCTATAGATTTGATGAAGGTGATATACCTCGTTATAAGTCTGCTAGACAATGCTTAGATGAGTTTGACAATTTCATTGTTAAACAAGAAAACTTTAATGCTTATTTTGGTAGACAATTGAAATACAATTCAAATATGCTTGAACACTTGGGTGATTATATGGAAAATGTCAAAGGTGAACTTAAACTTATTGGTAAACATGCTTCTATGGTTACCACTCAAGTGGAACAAGTACTTAAAGCTCAAAATGATTTGCTCAATGAATTGAATAGTAAGAATAATGATAATGTTGTTAGAGTTATGACTAGAGGTGGTAGAATGACTCAGGAACCTTTGTATCCTGAAGGCCATCCTAAGAGAATTGACAAGATTCTCAGAGAAATAATATAGATGCACCTAGTCCTTCTAAAAGGAAGAAAAAGAAAAATGATATGACTTTGCATGCTTCTAGTGAACCTGTTACTGAACCACCTGAGAATCCAAATGACATTTCTATTTCTGATGCTGAAAACACAATCTGGTAATGAACCTGAAACTAGTAATAATGTTAATGATAATGTTCATGATGATGCTCAACCTAGTAATGATAATGATAGAGAAATAGAACCTGGTGTTGATCTTCATAACCCACAATCAAAGAATCAACGTTATAATAAGAAAGACTTTGTTGCTAGGAAACACGGTAAAGAAAGAGAACCATGGGTTCAGAAACCCATGCCTTTTCCTCCCAAACCATCAAAGAAAAAGGATGATGAGGATTTTGAGCGCTTTGCTGAAATGATTAGACCTATCTTTTTGCGTATGCGATTAACTGATATGCTCAAAATGAATCCTTATGCTAAGTATATGGAAGATATTGTTACAAATAAAAGAAAGATACCGGAAGCTGAAATTCCACCATGCTTGCTAATTATACTTTTAAGAGTGGAATACCAAAGAAACTTGGAGATCTCGGTGTACCAACTATACCATGCTCCATTAAAAGAAACTATGTTAAAACTGCTTTATGTGATCTTGGAGCCGGTGTTAGTGTTATGCCTCTCTCTTTATATCGTAGACTTGATTTGAATAAGTTGACACCTACTGAAATATCTTTGCAAATGGCTAATAAATCAACTGCTATACCTGTCGGTATTTGTGAGGATGTGCCTGTTGTAGTTGCAAACGTTACTATTTTGATGGACTTTGTTATTCTTGATATTCCCGAGGACGATAGTATGTCTATTATTCTTGGAAGACCTTTTTTGAATACTGCAGGGGCTGTTATTGATTGCAGTAAAGGTAATGTCACTTTTCATGTTAATGGTAATGAGCATACGGTACACTTTCCGAGGAAACAACCTCAAGTTCATAGTATCAACTCTATTGGAAAAATTCCATCGATTATATTTGGAGGTTTTGAATTTCCTCTTCCTACTATCAAGAAGAAATATGATATTCTTATTATTGGGGATGTGCATATCCCCGTTGAGGTAACATAGTGTTATTCGAAATTTCTCCGGTTCCATGTTATTCGGAATGAGTTCGTTAACAAGACTTGATCAACCTTGTTAGTGGATTCCTTTTGATGAGGAGGAGATGGATGAAACTAGAAGGCACAACCTTCTGTACCCCACTTTTACTTTCTGTTATTTATATTAAATAAAATAAAAATAAATATTTTTCTGTCTGTTATCTAATTATCCATGCAATATAAAAATACCCAGAAAATAAAAGTTCTCCTAATGCCCTGAAATTTAAATACGATTTTCTCTGAAATATTTGAGAATATTTGGCACTGAGAACACAATAGGGGGGGTCAACCACCTGCCCACGAGGGTGGAGGGCGCGCCCTACCCCCCTAGGCACGCCCCCCTGCCTCGTGGACCCACGGTGGCCCTCCTCCACTTATCCTTTCACCCACACACTCCATCTTCCTCCCCCAAACACGAATATCCAGCTCAAACGCGAGTCCAAGCTCATTTTGCTGCCATTTTCGATCTCCTTACTCAAAGCACCTCTCACAAAACTGCTTGGGGAGATTGTTCCTTGGTATGTGACTCCTCCATTGGTCCAATTAGTTTTTGTTCTAGTGCTTTATTCATTGCAAATTTTTGCTGCTTAGGTGACCCTGTTCTTGAGCTTGCATGTCGAATTTATATGGTCAAAAGTAGTTTTGATGCATGATATAGGCCCTAGGCACTTGTAGTTGTAGTTGCTATCAATATTATTGAGTTTGGTTTTCCTTTATTTTGAAGTTACTAAAAAATTTCAGAATTTTTCAGAGGAGGAAATATGCTTAGGAAAATGTTCCAAGGTGGTTCTTCAAAGAAGCAAGGACCCAAGCTTGCAATGCGTGATGCTGATGAAGAGCCACCAAGAGATGCTCCAGTGCATCCTTGTGAATGGCCTTCTGAGAACTTTATGGATCGAGCGGGAATTAAGGAAGAATTTAACGCATATTTGCGTAACGCTGATCTTGTATGCTTCGAGGAAGAGAAGTGCAGCTAGTATCACAATCTCACTAGTTCCTTTGTGAGGAGGTTTGAATTTTCATCTTCACGTAATTCTCCAACTGTCCTGTTTGATCTTTATGAAACTTCTTATACTATGGACTTTGAGGATTTTACCACTGCTTGCAAACTTCCACAATGGGGTAGTATAAGGGATCCTCGCAAATATGAATTTAGAGATTTTCTTGCTAGCATAACTGTGGGAGAATTTAGAGATATAACACAAGCTACCATAGGGAGCATTCACTTTCCAGCTATACATTATTTTGCTCTCTTCATAGGTAGATGCATTAATGGTAAAGATGAGGCATGTCACATGTGTGTCCCTGACCTCAGTATTCTTAGGAGTGCTGTGTTAGGAGATAAATCATATAATTTGGGAGCCATTGTTGCACGTAGGTTGCATCTTAATAGATTTAATGGATATTTCTTTGGTGGAATTTATGCAACCCGCATAGCTAATTTTCTTGGTGTAGCCATACGCGAAGATGATATTGAATTACCCCCTGCTTACCTAGACTTTAATGCTATGGTTCACCACCAGTTTGTCGAGAGGAATGAATCACCTCTCCAGTATCGACTAATCTTTGACAGACACCGTGCTGTCCATATTACTCTCCCTGCTCATGCCTTCTTTGATTATCAGGCAAAAGGAAGATATGTTATTACTAGAGAGGAGGCAGATGAGTACGAGAAGAGGGCTGAGGCCGCTCGTCGCCACGCTGCAGCTCAGGAGGCGATAGCCGCTGCATCTCAGTACGACCCCAACTTTTACTATGGATATCCGCCAGGCCAGCCGTGGCCATAGACCAACTTAGGCCAAAAGCCTAAGCTTGGGGGAGTACGTATTTCCCACCAACATTACATTTATGTTCATACACTCATTGCTAGATGTTGGTGCTCATACTTTTTCATTGTATCATCCATGCTACTTTATTTCCTTTTTATGCTTCCTTCTTGTGTGTTTGTTAAACCTTAAGACAAACCAAAAAAATAGTTGTAGCTTTTAATTAGTTTATTTTCCATGCTTGTAGTAGTAATTAAAAAGAAAACCCAAAAAGATTTCCTGTTCTTCTTTTACTAGTTGGGAGCTTTCCCATGTAAATAGTTTTATTTCTTTTCTTTTCTTTGGGGGTCGAGATGAGAAGACCATAATTAAATTGTTGAAGTTGCTCTTATATACATTGTTGTTGATCTGACAAAAGAGTCCATATTGCCTTGTCTTCTTCTGTTTATTCAATGCTTGCAGATTCCAGCTTAGTCCAATGCATGTGCACTATTATTATTATTCACATTATTCGTCGTGCAAGTGAAAGGCAATTATGACGATATATGATGGACTGACTGAGATGAGAAAAGCTGGTATGAACTCGACCTCTTTTGTTTTTGTAAATATTATTAGTTCATCGTTCCTGATTCAGCCTATTATGAATAAACATGTTTGCAATGACAACTAGAGATCATAGTTTCTTGTGCCATACTTGATTAGCTATGAGTTATAATGGTTTACCTTGCGTGCCAACATGCTATTAAAATGGTTGTGATATGGTATGATAGGGTGGTATCCTCATTTGAATGATTTAAGTGACTTGACTTGGTGCATGTTCACGCATGTAGTTGAAACAAAATCAACATAGCCTTCATGATATTTATGTTCATGGTGGATTATATCCCACTCATGCTTGCATTCGGTGTTGATTAATTTTAATGCATGTTCATGACTGTCGTCGCTCTCTAGCTGGTCGCCTCCCAGTCTTTTGCTAGCCTTCACTTGTACTAAGCGGGAATACTGCTTGTGCATCCAAACTCCATAAACCCCAAAGTTATTCCACATGAGTCCACTATACCTACCTATATACGGTATCTACCTGCCGTTCCAAGTAAATTTGTATGTGCCAAACTCTAAACCTTCAAATAAATATCCTGTGTTGTATGCTCGAATAGCTCATGTATCAACTAGGATTGTCTGTATCTTCCATGTTAGGTGGGTTATTCTCAAGAGGAGTGGATTCCGCTTCTCACTCACGAGAAAGTGGCTGGTCACCGTGATGCCCAGTCCCATGCTTTATGCAAACTAAATCAAAATAATTGCAAACAAAACTCCCCCTGGCACTCTTGTTAGTTGGAGGCACTCGTTGTTTCGAGCAAGCCATGGATTGATGCTTGTTGGTGGAAGGGGGAGTATAAACTTTACCATTCTATTTGGGAACCGCCTATAATGTGTGTAGCATGGAAGATACCGCCATCTCTTGGTTGTTATGTTGACAATGAAAGTATACTGCTCAAAATATTATTCACCTCTATTTCAAAACCAAGCTCTGGCACCTCTACAAGTCCCTGCTTCCCTCTGAGAAGGGCCTATCTATTTTCTTTTATGCCGAGTCATCATCCTCTTATTAAAAAGCACCAGTTGGAGAGCACTACTGTCATTTGCATCCATTACTGTTAGTTTACATTGAGTATGACTCGACTGGATCTCTTTTACCATGAATTACAATGTCTAGTCAGTCCTTGATCTTTAAAGGTGCTCTGCGTTTATGTTTTGCAGTCTCAGAAAGGGCTAGCGAGATACCATCTTGTTATATCATATTATGATTGTTTTGAGAAAGTGTTGTCATCCGAGTTTTATTATTATTGCTCGCTAGTTGATTATGCCATTGATATGAGTAAACTTGAGACCTAAACGTTATTGTGAATGTGGTTAGTTATAATCTTTGCTGAAAACTTGAATGCTGGCTTTACATATTTACAACAACAAGAGCAAACAGAGTTTGTAAAAGTTTTTCTTTATCACTTTCAGTTTATCAACTGAATTGCTTGAGGACAAGCAAAGGTTTAAGCTTGGGGAGTTGATACATCTCCGCCGTATCTAATTTTCCAAACACTTTTGCCCTTGTTCTGGACTCTAACTTGCATGATTTGAATGGAACTAACCTGGACTGACGCTGTTTTCAGCAGAATTACCATGGTGTTATTTATGTGCAGAAAGAAAAGTTCTCGGAATGACCTGAAACTTCACGGAGCAAATTTTTGGAAAATATGAAAAATACCTGCAAAAGATGAAGGCCAGGGGCCCACCACCTGTCCAAGAGGGTGGGCGCGCGCCCCCCTACCTCGCGGCCCCCCTAGAGCTCCTCCGACTCCAACTCCAACTCTATATATTGTGTTTCGGGGAGAAAAAATCAGAGAGAAGAATTCATCGCGTTTTACGATATGGAGCCGCCGCCAAGCCCTAAAACTTCTCGGGAGGGCTGATCTGGAGGCCGGTCGGGGCTCCGGAGAGGGGAATCCGTTGCCATCGTCATCATCAACCATCCTCCATCACCAATTTCATGATGCTCACCGCCATGCGTGAGTAATTCCATCGTAGGCTTGCTGGACGGTGATGGGTTGGATGGGATCTATCATGTAATCGAGTTAGTTTTGTTAGGTTTTGATCCCTAGTATCCACTATGTTCGGAGATTGATGTTGCTATGACTTTGCTATGCTTAATGCTTGTCAGTAGGACCCGAGTGCCATGATTTCAGATCTGAACCTATTATGTTTTCATCAATATATGAGAGTTCTTGATCCTATCTTGCAACTCTATAGTCACCTATTATGTGTTATGATCCGTTAACCCCGAGGTGACAATAATCAGGATACTTACTGGTGATGACCGTAGTTTGAGGAGTTCATGTATTCATTATCTGTTAATGCTTTGTTCCGGTACTCTATTAAAATGCGGCCTTAATATTCCTTAGTTTCCATAAGGACCCCGCTGCCACGGGAGGGTAGGACAAAAGATGTCATGCAAGTTCTTTTCCATAAGCACGTATGACTATATTCAGAATACATGCCTACATTACATTGATGAACTTGAGCTAGTTCTGTGTCACCCTAGGTTATGACTGTTACATGATGAACCACATCCGGCATAATTCTCTATCACTGATCCATTACCTACGAGCTTTCCATATATTGTTCTTTGCTTATTTACTTTTCCATTGTTATTGCTATCATCACTACAGAATACCAAAAACATTACTTTTACTACTGTTACCTTTTTGCTACCGTTACCACTACTATCATACTACTTTGCTACTAAATACTTTGCTGCAGATACTAAGTTTCCAGGTGTGGTTGAATTGACAACTCAGCTACTAATACTTGAGAATATTCTTTGGCTCCCCTTTTGTCGAATCAATAAATTTGGGTTGAATACTCCACCCTCGAAAACTGTTGCGATCCCCTATACTTGTGGGTTATCAGTGGACAACATCACTCAATTGGTTTTATGTATTTTCATAGGACGGACTGGATACCAGGTCTATCATTAGTTAAACACAATATATGATTTTTGTTTGAAATGAATGTTGAACACAAAAATATAACTTGGACTAATTTAAGTAATGTTTTTAAGTTATGATTTTATACTTTAGTCCTGGCTAAACATGTGTACTATTAAAGTTTACATATTAAGCTGCGAGAAGGAATCAACATCATGTCATTTTATAAGAGCCGGTGAAGGAAATATGCCCTAAAGGCAATAATAAAGTTATTATTTATTTCCATATTTCATGATAAATGTTTATTATTCATGCTAGAATTGTAATGACCGGAAACATAATACATGTGTGAATACATAGACAAACATAGTGTCACTAGTATGTCTCTAATTGACTAGCTCATTGATCAAAGATGGTTAAGTTTCCTAGCCATAGACATGAGTTGTTATTTGATCAACGGGATCACATCATTAGGAGAATGATGTGATTGACTTGACCCATTTCGTTAGCTTAGCACTTGATCGTTTAAGTTTACTTCTATTGCTTTCTTCATGACTTATATATGTTCCTATGACTATGAGATTATGCAACTCCCGAATACCGGAGGAACACTTTGTTTGCTACCAAACGTCACAACGTAATTGGGTGATTATAAAGGTGCTCTACAGGTGTCTCCGATGGTGTTCGTTGATACGTCTCCATCATATCTACGTTTCCAAACACTTTTGCCCTTGTTTTGGACTCTAACTTGCGTGATTTCAATGGAACTAACCTGGACTGACGCTGTTTTCAGCAGAATTACCATGCTGTTATTTATGTGTAGAAACAAACGTTCTCGGAATGACCTGAAACTTCACGGAGCAACTTTTTGGAAAATATGAAAAATACCTGCAAAAGATGAAGACCAGGGGGCCCACTACCTGTCCATGAGGGTGGGGGCGCGCCCCCTACCTCGTGGGCCCCCTGATGCCTCTCCGACGCCAACTCCAACTCCATATATTGTGTTTCGGGAAGAAAAAAATCAGAGAGAAGAATTCATCGCGTTTTACGATACGGAGCCGCCGCCAAGCCCTAAAACCTCTCGGGAGGGCTGATCTGGAGTCCGTTCGGGGCTCCGGAGACGGGAATCCGTCGCCATCGTCATCATCAACCATCCTCCATCACCAATTTCATGATGCTCACCGCCGTGCGTGAGTAATTCCATCGTAGGCTTGCTGGACGGTGATGGGTTGGATGGGATCTATCATGTAATCGAGTTAGTTTTGTTAGGGTTCAATCCCTAGTATCCATTATGTTTTGAGATTGATGTTGCTATGACTTTGCCATGCTTAATGCTTGTCACTAGGGCCCGAGTGCCATGATTTCAGATCTGAACCTATTATGTTTTCATCAATATATGAGAGTTCTTGATCCTATCTTGCAAGTCTATAGCCAACTATTATGTGTTATGATCCGTTAACCCCGAAGTGACAATAATCGGGATACTTACCGGTGATGACCGTAGTTTGAGGAGTTCATGTATTCACTATGTGTTAATTCTTTGTTCCGGTACTCTATCAAAAGGCGGCCTTAATATCCCTTAGTTTCCGTAAGGACCCCGCTGCCACGGGAGGGCAGGACAAAAGATGTCATGCAAGTTCTTTTCCATAAGCATGTATGACTATATTCGGAATACATGCCTACATTATATCAATGAACTAGAGCTAGTTCTGTGTCACCCTATGTTATGACTGTTACATGATGAACCGCATCCGGCATAATTCTCCATCACCGGTCCATTGCCTACGAGCTTTCCATATATTGTTCTTCGCTTATTTACTTTCCCGTTGCTCTTGCTATCATCACTACAAAATACCAAAAACATTACTTTTACTACCGTTACCTTTTTCTGCCATTACCACTACTATCATATTACTTTGCTGCAGATACTAAGTTTCCAGGTGTGGTTGAATTGACAACTCAGCTGCTAATACTTGAGAATATTCTTTGGCTCCCCTTGTGTCGAATCAATAAATTTGGGTTGAATACTCTACCCTCGAAAACTGTTGCGATCCCCTATACTTGTTGGTTACTATTCGTGGAGTTGGCATAGATCAAGAATAGGATTACTCACTCCGATTGTCGGAGAGGTATCTTTGGTCCCTCTCGGTAATGCACATCACTATAAGCCTTTCAAGCAATGTGACTAATGAGTTAGGTGCGGGATGTTGTATTATGGAACGAGTAAAGAGACTTGCTGGTAACGAGATTTAGCTAGGTATTGGGATACCGACGATCGAATCTCGGGCAAGTAACATACGGATGACAAAGGGAACAACGTATATTGTTATGCGGTTTTGACCGATAAAGATCTTCGTAGAATATATAGGAACCAATATGAGCATCCAGGTTCCGCTATTGGTTATTGGCCGGAGACATGTCTCGGTCATGTCTACATAGTTCTTGAACCCGTAGGGTCCGCACGCTTAAAGTTCTGTGACGATCGGTATTATGAGTTTTTGTGTTTTGATGTACCGAAGGTAGTTCGGAGTCCCAGTTATGATCACGGACATGATGAGGAGTCTCGAAATGGTCAAGATGTAAAGATCGATATATTGGATGACTATGTTCGGATATAAGAAAGGTTCCGTGAGGTTTCGGACATTTACCGAAGTACTGGGGGGTTACCGGAACCCCCCGGGGAGTATATTGGGCCTAATGGGCCTTAGTGGGAGAAGAGGAGGGGCGGCAAAGGGCAGCCGCGCGCCCCTCCCCCTCTAGTCCGAATTGGACAAGGAGGGGGCGGCGCGCCCCTTTCATTCTCTCTTCTCTCCCTTCCTTCTCCTCTCCTACTCCAACTAGGAAAAGAGGGAGTCCTACTCCCGGTGGGAGTAGGACTCCTCCCATGGCGCGCCCTCCTCCTTGGCCGGTCGCCTCCCCCCTAGCTCCTTCATATACGGGGGCAGGGGGCACCCCATAGACAACAATTGATCTATTGATCTCTTAGCCGTGTGCGGTGCCCCCCTCCACCATAATCCACCTCGGTAATATCGTAGCGGTGCTTAGGCGAAGCCCTGCGATGGTAGCTTCATCAACATCATCACGACGCCGTCGTGCTGACGAAACTCTTCCCCGAGCTCTACTGGATCGTGAGTTCGCGGGACGTCACCGAGCTGAACGTGTGCTGAATGCGAAGGTGCCATACGTTCGGTGCCGAGGATCGGTCGATCGTGAAGACGTACAACTACATCAACCGCATTGTTATAACGCTTCCACATAGCGGTCTACGAGGGTATGTGGACAACACTCTCCCCTCTTGTTGCTATGCATCACCATGATCTTGCGTGTGCAAAAATTCCTACGTTCCCCAACAGTGGCATCCGAGCCAGGTTATTGCGTAGATATTATATGCACGAATAGAACACAACTGAGTTGTGGGCGATACAAGTCATACTTCTTACCAGCATGTCATACTTTGGTTCGGTGGTATTGTTGGATGAAGTGGCCCGGACCGACATTACGCGTACGCTTACGTGAGACTGGTTCTACCGACGTGCTTTGCACATAGGTGGCTGGCGAGTGTCGGTTTCTCCAACTTTAGTTGAACTGAGTGTGGCTACGCCCGGTCCTTGAGGAGTTTAAAACAGCACTAACTTGACGAACTATCGTTGTGGTTTTTGATGCATAGGTAATAATGGTTCTTGCTCAGCCCGTAGCAGCCACATAAAACTTGATGCTATATGGTCAAGACATGATGCTATATTTATTGTATGAGATGATCATGTTTTGTAACACAGTTATCGGCAACTGGCGGGAGCCATATGGTTGTTGCTTTATTGTATGCAATGCAATCGCCCTGTAATTGCCTTACTTTATCACTAAGCGGTAGCGATAGTCGTAGAAGCAATAGTTGGCGAGATGACAACAATGCTATGATGGAGATCAAGGTGTTGCGCCGGTGACGATGCTGATCATGACGGTGCTTTGGAGATGGAGATCAAAGGCACAAGATGATGATGACCATATCACTTATATTGATTGCATGTGATGTTTATCCTTTATGCATCCTATTCTGCTTTGTTTGACGGTAGCACTATAAGATAATCTCTCACTAAATTTCAAGGTAAAAGTGTTCTCCCTGAGTATGCACCGTTGCCAAAGTTCGTCGTGCCGAGACACCACGTGATGATCGGATGTAATAAGCTCAACGTTCATCTACAACGGGTGTAAGACAGTTTTACACACCTAGAATACTCGGGTTAAACTTGAGGAGCCTAGCATATGCAGATATGGCCTCGGAACACTGAGACAAGGTCGAGCGTGAATCATATAGTAGATATGATCAACATAGTGATGTTGACCATTGAAAACTACTCCATTTCACGTGACGATCGGTTATGGTTTATTTAATATGGATCACGTGATCACTTAGATGATTAGAGGGATGTCTATCTAAGTGGGAGTTCTTAAGTAATATGATTTATTGAACTTAAATTTATCATGAACTTAGTACGTGATAGTATTTTGCTTATCTATGTTATTGTAGATAGATGGCCCGGGCTGTTGTTCTGTTGAATTTTAATGCGTTCCTTGAGAAAGCAAAGTTGAAATATGATGGTAGCAATTACACGGACTGGGTTCGTAACTTGAGGATTATCCTCATTGTTGTATAGAAAAATTACGTCCTGGAAGCACCGCTGGATGCCAAACCCGCTGCAGGAACAACGCCAGATGTTATGAACGTCGGGCAGAGCAAAGATGATGACTACTCAATAGTTTAGTGTGCCATGCTTTATGGCTTAGAACCGGGACTTCAACGTCTTTTTGAATGTCATGGAGCATATGAGATGTTCCAGGAGTTGAAGTTAATATTTCAAGCAAATTCCCGGATTGAGAGATATGAAGTCTCCAATAAGTTCTACAACTGCAAGATGGAGGAGAATAGTTCTGTCAGTGAACATATACTCAGAATGTCTGGGTACCATAATCACTTGACTCAGCTCGGAGTTAATCTTCCGGTTGATAGTGTCATTGACAGAGTTCTTCAATCACTACCACCAAGCTACAAGAGCTTAGTGATGAACTATAATATGCAAGGGATGGATAAGACGATTCCCGAGCTCTTCGTAATGCTAAAGGCCGCAGAGGTAGAAATCAAGAAGGAGCATCAAGTGTTGATGGTCAACAAGACCACCAGTTTCAAGAAAAAGGGTAAAGGGAAGAAGAAAGGGAACTTCAAGAAGAACGATAAGCAAGTTGCTGCTCAAGAGAAGAAACCCAAGTCTGGACCTAAGCCTGAGACTGAGTGCTTCTACTGCAAAGTGACAGGTCACTGGAAGCGGAACTACCCCAAGTATTTGGCGGATAAGAAGGATGGCAAGGTGAACAAGGTATATGTGATATACATGTTATTGATGTGTACCTTACTAGAGCTCGCAGTAGCACCTGGGTATTTGATACTAGTTCTGTTGCTAATATTTGCAACTTGAAACAAGGACTACAGATTAAGCGAAGACTGGCTAAGGACGAGGTGACGATGCGTCTGGGAAATGGTTCCAAAGTCGATGTGATCGCCGTCGGCACGCTACCTCTACATCTACCTTCGGGATTAGTTTTAGACCTAAATAATTGTTATTTGGTGCTAGCGTTAAGCAAGAACATTATATCTGGATCTTGTTTGATGCGAGACAGTTATTCTTTTAAATCTGAGAATAATGGTTGTTCTATTTATATGAGTAATATCTTTTATGGTCATGCACTCTTGAAGAGTGGTCTATTTGTGTTGAATCTCGATAGTAGTGATACACATATTCATAATGTTGAAGCCAAAAAATGCAGAGTTGATAATGATAGTGCAACTTATTTGTGGCACTGCCGTTTGGGTCATATTGGTGTAAAGAGCATGAAGAAACTCCATACTGATGGACTTCTGAAATCACTTGATTATGAATCACTTGGTACTTGCGAACGATGCCTCATGGGCAAGATGACTAACACGCCGTTCTCTGGAACAATGGAGCGAGCAATAGATTTGTTGGAAATCATACATACTGATGTATGTGGTCCGATGAATGTTGAGGCTCGCGGCGGGTATCGTTATTTTCTCACCTTCACAGATGATTTGTGCAGATATGGGTATATCTACTTAATGAAACATAAGTCTGAAACATTTGAAAAGTTCAAAGCATTTCAGAGTGAAGTGGAAAATCATCATAACAAGAAAGTAAAGTTTCTACGATCTGATCGTGGAGAAGAATATTTGAGTTACGAGTTTGGTTAACATTTGAAACAATGTGGAATAGTTTCGCAACTCACGCCACCCGGAACACCACATCGTAATGGTGTGTCTGAACGTCGTAATCGTACTTTACTGGATATGGTGTGATCTATGATGTCTCTTACTGATTTACCGCTATCATTTTGGGTTTATGCTTTAGAGAGAGCTGCATTCACGTTAAATAGGGCACCATCGAAATCCGTTGAGACGATGGCTTATGAACTGTGTTTTGGCAAGAAACCAAAGTTGTCGTTTCTTAAAGTTTGGGGCTGCGATGCTTATGTGAAAAAGCTTCAACCTGATAAGCTCGAACCCAAATTGGAGAAATGTGTCTTCATAGGATACCCAAAGGAAACTGTTGGGTACACCTTCTATCACAGATCCGAAGGCAAAACATTCGTTGCTAATACTGGATCCTTTCTAGAGAAGGAGTTTCTCTCGAAAGAAGTGAGTGGGAGGAAAGTAGAACTTGATGAGGTAACTGTACATGCTCCCTTATTTGAAAGTAGTTCATCACAGAAACTGGTTCCTGTGACACCTACACCAATTAGTGAGGAAGCTAATGATGATGATCATGAAACTTCAGATCAATTTACTACTGAACCTCGTTGGTCAACCAGAGCAA
The DNA here is from genome assembly GCF_056163025.1 of Triticum urartu. Lineage (NCBI taxonomy): Eukaryota > Viridiplantae > Streptophyta > Magnoliopsida > Poales > Poaceae > Triticum > Triticum urartu. The sequence continues at coordinate 665,759,636 of NC_141877.1, read as the reverse complement.
GATCCGCACCAGAGTGGTACGGTAATTGAGGGAGTCCTGGATTAGGGGGTCTCCGGACAGCCGGACAATATCCTTTGGCCGAACTGTTGAACTATGAAGATACAAGATTGAAGACTTCGTCCCGTGTCCGGATGGGACTCTCCTTGGCGTGGAAGGAAAGTTAGGCAATACAAATGTGTATATCTCCTCCCTTGTAACCGACCTTGTGAAACCCTAGCCCCCTCCGGTGTCTATATAAACCGGAGGGTTTAGTCCGTAGGACAACATACAATCATACCATAGGCTAGCTTCTAGGGTTTAGCCTCTACGATCTCGTGGTAGATCAACTCTTGTAATACTCATATCATCAAGAACAATCAAGCAGGACGTAGGGTATTACCTCCATCAAGAGGGCCCAAACCTGGGTAAACATCGTGTCCCCTGCCTCCTGTTACCATCCGCCTTAGACGCACAGTTCGGGACCCCCTACCCGAGATCCATCAGTTTTGACACCGACATTGGTGCTTTCATTGAGAGTTCCACTGTGTCGTCACCATAAGGCTTGATGGCTCCTTCGATCATCAGTAGCGATGCGGTCCAAGGTGAGGTTTTCCTCCCCGGACAGATCCTTGTATTCGGCGACTCCGCACTGCGGGCCAATTCGCTTGGCCATCTGGAGCAGATCGAGAGCTACGCCCCTGGCCATCAGGTCAGATTCGGAAACTTGAACTACACTGCCGACATCCGCGGAGACTTGATCTTCGACGGATTCGAGCCTGTGTCAGGTGCGCCGCACAGTCATGACGAGCATGACATAACTCTATCGTCGGAAAGTATCCGGCAGATTGCATCTGCAACTACTCCGACCGTCAATCCGGAGTAAATCGCGCCATACGAGAGCGGAGGGATAGACCCCGCCACGGAGTCCGCGCTCTCAGCGGCGATAGATCCAGATGCTGACTTTACCCCTTACGAGAGCCGTGTCGCCGAACCACTGGATTCATCTCCGGCCACGGACTCCGAGCCTCTTACATCCGTGCCCGTCGAACCCGACTGGGCACCGATCATGGAATTCACCTCCGAGGATATCTTTCAGCACTCGCCTTTCGGCGATCTGTTAAATACATTAAGGTCTCTCTCCCTCTCAGGAGAACCTTGGCCGAACTATGTTCGGCTAGAATGGGATGCGGACGACGAAGAAATTCGTTGCCCAGCCACCACCCACTGGTAGCCACTGTCGACGACTTAACCGACATGCTTAACTTTGACTCCGAAGACATCGATGGCATAAACGAAGATGCAGGAGACGAACAGGAACCAGCGCCCACAGGGCGCCAGACAACCACTTCATCACATGACATATACAGGATGGATACACCCAAAGAGGGCAATGGCGAAGAGACAGTGGAGGATGCCCCCTCCAAGCAACCCAAGCGCCAACGTCAGTGGCGCCGCTCTAAGTCCCGCCATAGCAATAACAGCAATAACAGCGCAAGAGGAAATAACAGTCCACTCGACTCTAGAAGAAACGACGACTGCACCGCCCAGTGGCAGAGCACGATCAAGATGCAAACGGCGAACATAGTGCGGATCCGGTGTCCGAACACGGCGACGCCAAGGATAAACCTCATCAAACCCCGTTTGGGGAGGAAAACAGTCTGGACGAAGATGCACACATCATCCCGGAAACGCACTTGGAGCAAGAGAACCTCCGCAGAAGGCTTGTTGCCACAGCGAGGAGCCTGAAGAAGCAGAAGCAAAGGCTTAAAGCGGCACAAGATACGCTCAACAGTAGGTGGAACAAAGTGCTCGACAACGAAACAAAGTATGGTGGAAGTTACCACACAAATAGCTATCCAAAGCGCAAGCTATTACCTGAATTCGACGATGCGGCCTTAGAGCCCACGTAGCCGAAAAATGATACGGCCAACCGGCCGGATCCACCACCTTGTGACCGCGATAGAGCGGCTAACAAAGTCGCATATAACTCAACACACGATCTACCTGAGAACTTGCGCCAAAAATTTGGCGCGACCAGATCCATCTATGGATATACGAAGCGCGCTTCGGCACAAAATCAAAACCGAATACTACAACCGTCCGAACACCATGGCATATACCAATACAGGGGTGCCGCACACCCCCTATGTTTCACCGATGAGGTGCTGGATCACGAATTCCCAGAAGGATTCAAACCAGTGAACATAGAGGCGTACGACGGGACCACAGACCCTGGAGTCTGGATCGAGGACTTTATCCTCCATATTCATATTGCTCGCGGAGACGATCTCCATGCCATTAAATACTTGCCCCTCAAGCTTAAAGGGCCAGCTCGGCACTGGCTGAAAAGCCTCCCCGAAAACTCAATTGAAGTTGGGAGGAGCTCGATGACACTTTTCGGGCTAATTTTCAAGGGGCTTATGTCCGACCTCCGGATGCGGACGATTTAAGTCATATAATCCAACAATCCGGAGAGTCCGCCCGAAAGCTTTGGAATAGGTTCCTCACCAAGAAGAACCAAATCATCGACTGTCCGGACGCCGAAGCCTTAGTAGCTTTTAAAAACAGTGTCCGAGACGAATGGCTCGCCAGACACCTCGGCCAAGAAAAACCGAGAACAATGGCAGCCCTAACAAGCCTCATGACCCACTTTTGCGTGGGCGAAGACAGCTGGTTGGCCCGTAGCAGCACCAGCGACCCAAGCACATCTGAAGTCAGGGATGGCAATGGAAAACCACGACGCAACAAAAACAAGCGTAGAAATAAAGAAGGTAGACCAGATAATACGGTGGTAAATGCCGGATTCAGGGGCTCTCGACCAGGTCAGCGGAAAAGCCTTTCAAGGGCAGCAGAGAAGTGTTGGGGAACGTTGCAGAAAACAAAAAATTTCCTACGGTTTCACCAAGATCCATCTATGAGTTCATCTAGCAACGAGTGATCGGATGTATCTACATACCTTTGTAGATCGCAAGCGGAAGCGTTCAAAGAACGGGGATGAGGTAGTCGAACACGACGTGATCCAAATCACCGGAGATCCTAGCACCGAACGGACGGTACCTCCGTGTTCAACACACGTACGGTCAGCGTAACGTCTCCTTCTTCTTGATCCAGCAAGGGGGAAGGAGAGGTTGAGGAAGATGGCTCCAGCAGCAACACGACGGCGTGGTGGTGATGGAGCTGCAGTACTCCGTCAGGGCTTCGCCAAGCGCTATGGAGGAGGAGGAGGTGTTGGAGAGGGAGAAGGAGGCAACCAAAGGCGTGGATGAAAAGCCCTCCTTCCCCCACTATATATAGGAGGGCCAAGGGGGGGGCTCCGGCCCTAGGAGATCCAATCTCCTAGGGGGGCGGCGGCCAAGGGAGGTTTCCCTCCCCCCCAAGGCACCTAGGAGGTGCCTTCCACTAGTGGGACTCTTCCCTTTTGTGAACCCTAGGCGCATGGGCCTCTTGGGGCTGGTGCCCTTGGCCCATGTAGGCCAAGGCGCACCCCCTACAGCCCATGTGGCCCCCGGGGCAGGTGGCCCCACCCGGTGGACCCCCGGGACCCTTCCGGTGGTCCCGGTACAATACCGATAACCCCGAAACTTGTCCCGATGGCCGAAATAGCACTTCCTATATATAATTCTTTACCTCCGGACCATTCCAGAACTCCTCGTGACGTCCGGGATCTCATCCGGGACTCCGAACAACATTCGGGTTACTGCATATACATATCCCTACAACCCTAGCGTCACCGAACCTTAAGTGTGTAGACCCTACGGGTTCGGGAGACATGTAGACATGACCGAGACGACTCTCCGGTCAATAACCAACAACGGGATCTGGATACCCATGTTGGCTCCCACATGCTCCACGATGATCTCATCGGATGAACCACGATGTCGAGGATTCAAGCAACCCCATATGCAATTCCCTTTGTCAATCGATATGTTACTTGCCCGAGATTCGATCGTCGGTATCCCAATACCTCGTTCAATCTTGTTACTGGCAAGTCACTTTACTCGTACCGTAATGCATGATCCCGTGACCAGACACTTGGTCACTTTGAGCTCATTATGATGATGCATTACCGAGTGGGCCCAGTGATACCTCTCCGTCATACGGAGTGACAAATCCCAGTCTTGATCCGTGTCAACCCAACAGACACTTTTGGAGATACCCGTAGTCTACCTTTATAGTCACCCAGTTACGTTGTGACGTTTGGTATACCCAAAGCACTCCTACGGTATCCGGGAGTTACACGATCTCATGGTCTAAGGAAAAGATATTTTGACATTGGAAAACTCTAGCAAACGAACTATACGATCTTATGCTATGTTTAGGATTGGGTCTTGTCCATCACATCATTCTCCTAATGATGTGATCTCGTTATCAATGACATCCAATGTCCATAGTCAGGAAACCATGACTATCTGTTGATCAACGAGCTAGTCAACTAGAGGCTTACTAGGGACATGTTGGTGTCTATTATTCACACATGTATTACGATTTCCGGATAATACAATTATAGCATGAATAAAGACAATTATCATGAACAAGGAAATATAATAATAATGCTTTTATTATTGCCTCTAGAGCATATTTCCAACAGTCTCCCACTTGCACTAGAGTCAATAATCTAGTTACATTGTGATGAATCGAACACCCATGGAATTCTGGTGTTGATCATGTTTTGCTCTAGGGAGAGGTTTAGTCAACGGATCCGCTACATTCAGGTCCGTATGTACTTTACAAATCTCTATGTCTCCATGTTGAACATTTTCACGAATGGAGTTGAAGCGACGCTTGATGTTCCTTGTCTTCTTGTGAAACCTGGTCTCCTTGGCAAGAGCAATAGCTCCAGTGTTGTCACAGAAGAGCTTGATCGGCCCCGACGCATTGGGTATGACTCCTAGGTCGGTGATGAACTCCTTCACCCATATTGCTTCATGTGCTGCCTCTGAGGCTGCCATGTACTCCGCTTCACATGTAGATCCCGCCACGACGCTCTGCTTGCAACTGCACCAGCTTACTGCCCCACCATTCAAAATATACACGTATCCGGTCTGTGACTTAGAGTCATCCAGATCTGTGTCGAAGCTAGCGTCGACGTAACCCTTTACGACGAGCTCTTCGTCACCTCCATAAACGAGAAACATTTCCTTAGTCCTTTTTCAGGTACTTTAGGATATTCTTGACCGCTGTCCAGTGTTCCTTGCCGGGATTACTTTGGTACCTTCCTACCAAACTTACGGCAAGTTTTACATCAGGTCTGGTACACAGCATGGCATACATAATAGAACCTATGGTTCAGGCATAGGGGATGACACTCATCTCTTCTATATCTTCTGCCGTGGTCGGACATTGAGCTGAGCTCAATTTCATACCTTGTAACACAGGCAAGAACCCCTTCTTAGATTGATCCATATTGAACTTCTTCAATATCTTATCAAGGTATGTGCTTTGTGAAAGACCTATGAGGCGTCTTGATCTATCTCTATAGATCTTGATGCATAGTATATAAGCAGCTTCACCAAGGTCCTTCATTGAAAAACTCTTATTCAAGTAGGCCTTTATGCTGTCCAAGAGTTCTATATCATTTCCCATCAAAAGTATGTCATCTACATATAATATGAGAAATGCTACAGAGCTCCCACTCACTTTCTTGTAAACGCAGGCTTCTCCATAAGTCTGCGTAAACCCAAACGCTTTGATCATCTCATCAAAGCGAATGTTCCAACTCCAAGATGCTTGCACCAGCCCATAAATCGAGCGTTGGAGCTTGCATACCTTGTCAGCATTCTTAGGATCGACAAAACCTTCCGGCTGCATCATATACAATTCTTCCTTAAGGAAACCATTAAGGAATGCCATTTTGACGTCCATTTGCCAAATTTCATAATCATAAAATGCGGCAATTGCTAACATGATTCGAACGGACTTCAGCTTCACTACCGGTGAGAAAGTCTCATCGTAGTCAACTCCTTGAACTTGTCGATAACCCTTAGCGACAAGCCGAGCTTTATAGATGGTCACATTACCATCCGCGTCTGTCTTCTTCTTAAAGATCCAATTATTTTCTATGGCTCGCCGCTCAACGGGCAAGTCAGTCAAAGTCCATACTTCGTTTTCATACATGGATCCTATCTCGGATTTCATGGCTTCTAGCCATTTGTCAGAATCCGGGCCCGCCATCGCTTCTTCATAGTTCGAAGGTTCATCGTTGTCTAACAACATGATTTCCAAGACAGGGTTGCCATACCACTCTGGTGCGAAACGTGTCCTTGTGGACCTTCGAATTTCAGTAGGAGCTTGATCAGAAGTATCTTGATCATCATCAATAACTTCCTCTCTAGTTGGTGCAGGTACCTCAGGAACATTTTCTTGAGTTGTGCCATTTTCCGGTTCAAGAGGTAACACTTCATCAAGTTCTACTTTCCTCCCACTTACTTCTTTCGAGAGAAACTCTTTCTCTAGAAAGAATCCATTCTTGGCAACAAAGATCTTGCCTTCGGATCTGATGTAGAAGGTATACCCAACAGTTTCTTTAGGGTATCCTATGAAGACGCATTTTTCCGACTTGGGTTCGAGCTTTTCAGGTTGAAGTTTCTTGACATAAGCATCGCATCCCCAAACTTTCAGAAACGACAGCTTAGGTTTCTTCCCAAACCATAATTCAAACGGTGTCGTCTCAACGGATTTCGACGGAGCCCTATTTAAAGTGAATGCGGCAGTCTCTAAAGCATAGCCCCAAAAAGATAGCGGTAAATCGGTAAGAGACATCATAGATCGTACCATATCTAATAGAGTGCGATTACGACGTTCGGACACACCATTACGCTGAGGTGTTCCAGGCGGCGTGAGTTGTGAAACTATTCCACATTTTCTTAAGTGTGTGCCAAATTCGTGACTCAAGTATTCTCCTCCACGATCTGATCGTAGAAACTTGATTTTCCTGTCACGTTGATTCTCAACCTCACTCTGAAATTCCTTGAACTTTTCAAAGGTTTCAGACTTGTGTTTCATTAAGTAGATATACCCATATCTACTCAACTCATCAGTGAGGGTGAGAACATAACGATAGCCACCGCGAGCCTCAACACTCATTGGACCGCACACATCAGTATGTATGATTTCCAATAAGTTGGTTGCTCGCTCCATTGTTCCTGAGAACGGAGTCTTGGTCATCTTACCCATGAGGCATGGTTCGCACGTGTCAAATGATTCGTAATCAAGAGACTCTAAAAGTCCATCTGCATGGAGCTTCTTCATGCGTTTGACACCTATGTGACCAAGGCGGCAGTGCCACAAGTATGTGGGACTATCATTATCAACTTTACATCTTTTGGTACTCACACTATGAATATGTGTAGCATTACGCTCGAGATTCATTAAGAATAAACCATTCAGCATAGGGGCATGACCATAAAACATATCTCTCATATAAATAGAACAACCATTATTCTCGGATTTAAATGAGTAACCATCTCGAATTAAACGAGATCCCGATACAATGTTCATGCTCAAAGCTGGCACTAAATAACAATTATTAAGGTTTAAAACTAATCCCGAAGGTAAATGTAGAGGTAGCGTGCCGACGGTGATCACATTGACCTTGGAACCATTCCCGACGCGCATCGTCACCTCGTCCTTTGCCAGTCTCCGCTTATTCCGCAGCCCCTGCTTTGAGTTACAAATGTGAGCAACTACACCGGTATCAAATACCCAGGAGCTACTACGGGTACTAGTAAGGTACACATCAATTACATGTATATCATATATACCTTTTGTTTTGCCGGCCTTCTTGTCCGCTAAGTATTTGGGGCAGTTCCGCTTCCAGTGACCATTTCCCTTCCAATAAAAGCACTCAGTCTCGGGCTTGGGTCCATTCTTTGGCTTCTTCCCGGCAGCTTGCTTGCCGGGCGCGGCAACTCCCTTGCCGTCCTTCTTGAAGTTCTTTTTACCTTTGCCCTTCTTGAACTTAGTGGTTTTACTGACCATCAACACTTGATGTTCCTTCTTGACTTCTACCTCTGGTGATTTCAGCATAGCAAATACTTCAGGAATGGTCTTTTCCATCCCCTGCATATTGAAGTTCATCACAAAGCTCTTGTAGCTCGGTGGAAGCGACTGGAGGATTCTGTCAATGACCGCATCATCCGGGAGATTAACTCCCAGCTGAGTCAAGCGGTTATGTAACCCAGACATAGTGAGTATGTGCTCACTGACAGAACTATTTTCCTCCATCTTACAGCAGAAGAATTTTTTAGAGACTTCATATCTCTCGACCCGGGCATGATCTTGGAAAACCATTTTCAGCTCTTCGAACATCTCATATGCTCCATCTCTCTCAAAACGCTTTTGGAGCCCCGGCTCTAGGCTGTAAAGCATGCTGCACTGAACGAGGGAGTAGTCATCGGTACGTGCCTGCCAAGCGTTCATAACGTCTTGTTCCGCAGGGAGAACAGGTGCGTCACCCAGCGGTGCTTGTAGGACATAATCTTTCTTGGTAGCTATGAGGATGATCCTCAGGTTCCGGACCCAGTCCGTATAGTTGCTGCCATCGTCTTTCAGCTTGGTTTTCTCTAGGAACGCGTTGAAGTTGAGGACTACGTTGGCCATTTGATCTACAAGACATATTGTAAAGATTTTAGACTATGTTCATGATAATTAAGTTCATCTAATCAAATTATTCATTGAACTCCCACTTAGATAGACATCCCTCTTCTAGTCATCCAAGTATAACATGATCCGAGTCAACTAGGCCGTGTCCGATCATCACGTGAGACAGACTAGTCAACGTCGGTGAACATCTTCATGTTGATCGTATCTTCTATACGACTCATACTCGACCTTTCGGTCTTCTGTGTTCCGAGGCCATGTCTATACACATGCTAGGCTCGTCAAGTCAACCTAAGTGTTTGCATGTGTAAATCTGTCTTACACCCGTTGTATGTGAACGTTTGAATCAAACACCCGATCATCACGTGGTGCATTGAAACAAGAACTGTCGCAACGGTGCACAGTTAGGGGGAACACTTTCTTGAAATGATTATGAGGGATCATCTTATTTACTACCGTCGTTCTAAGTAAACAAGATGCAAAACATGATAAACATCAAATGCAATCAAATAATAATAGTGACATGATATGGCCAATATCACATAGCTCCTTTGATCTCCATCTTGGGGCTCCATGATCATCTTGTCACCGGCTTGACACCATGATCTCCATCATCATGATCCCCATCATCGTGTCTCCATGAAGTTGCTCGCCAACTATTACTTCTACTACTATGGCTAACGCGTTTAGCAATAAAGTAAAGTAATTTACATGGCGTTTCTCAATGACACGCAGGTCATACAAAAAATAAAGACAACTCCTATGGCTCCTGCCGGTTGTCATACTCATCGACATGCAAGTCGTGATTCCTATTACAATAGCATGAACATCTCATACATCACATATAGATCATTCATCATTCATCACAACTTTGGCCATATCATATCACAAAGCACTTGCTGCAAAAACAAGTTAGACGTCCTCTAATTGTTGTTGCAAGTTTTACGTGGCTGAAGTAGGGTTCTAGCAAGAACATTTTCTTACCTACGTGAAAGCCACAACGTGATTTGTCAACTTCCATTTACCCTTCATAAGGACCCTTTTCATCGAATCCGCTCCAACTAAAGTGGGAGAGACAGACACCTGCCAGCCACCTTATGCAACTTGTGCATGTTAGTCGGTGGAACCGGTCTCACGTAAGCGTACGTGTAAGGTTGGTCCGGGCCGCTTCATCCCACAATACCGTTGAAGCAAGATAAGACTAGTAGCGGCAAGAAAGTTGACAACATCAACGCCCACAACAAATTGTGTTCTACTCGCGCAAGAAGAACTACGCATAGACCTAGCTCATGATGCCACTGTTGGGGAACGTTGCAGAAAACAAAAATTTTCCTACGGTTTCACCAAGATCCATCTATGAGTTCATCTAGCAACGAGTGATCGGATGTATCTACATACCTTTGTAGATCGCAAGCGGAAGCGTTCAAAGAACGGGGATGAGGTAGTCGAACACGACGTGATCCAAATCACCGGAGATCCTAGCACTGAACGGACGGTACCTCCGTGTTCAACACACGTACGGTCAGCGTAACGTCTCCTTCTTGATCCAGCAAGGGGGAAGGAGAGGTTGAGGAAGATGGCTCCAGCAGCAACATGACGGCGTGGTGGTGATGGAGCTGCAGTACTCCGTCAGGGCTTCGCCAAGCGCTATGGAGGAGGAGGAGGTGTTGGAGAGGGAGAAGGAGGCAACCAAAGGCGTGGATGAAAAGCCCTCCTTCCCCCACTATATATAGGAGGGCCAAGGGGGGGGGGCGCCGGCCCTAGGAGATCCAATCTCCTAGGGGGGCGGCGGCCAAGGGAGGTTTCCCTCCCCCCCAAGGCACCTAGGAGGTGCCTTCCACTAGTGGGACTCTTCCCTTTTGTGAACCCTAGGCGCATGGGCCTCTTGGGGCTGGTTCCCTTGGCCCATGTAGGCCAAGGCGCACCCCCTACAGCCCATGTGGTCCCCGGAGCAGGTGGCCCCACCCGGTGGACCCCCGGGACCCTTCCGGTGGTCCCGGTACAATACCTGTAACCCCGAAACTTGTCCCGATGGCCGAAATAGCACTTCCTATATATAATTCTTTACCTCCGGACCATTCCGGAACTCCTCGTGACGTCCGGGATCTCATCCGGGACTCCGAACAACATTCGGGTTACTGCATATACATATCCCTACAACCCTAGCGTCACCGAACCTTAAGTGTGTAGACCCTACGGGTTCGGGAGACATGCAGACATGACCGAGACGACTCTCCGGTCAATAACCAACAGCGGGATCTGGATACCCATGTTGGCTCCCACATGCTCCACGATGATCTCATCGGATGAACCACGATGTCGAGGATTCAAGCAACCCCGTATGCAATTCCCTTTGTCAATCGATATGTTACTTTCCCGAGATTCGATCGTCGGTATCCCAATACCTCGTTCAATCTCGTTACTGGCAAGTCACTTTACTCGTACCATAATGCATGATCCCGTGACCAGACACTTGGTCACTTTGAGCTCATTATGATGATGCATTACCGAGTGGGCCCAGTGATACCTCTCCGTCATACGGAGTGACAAATCCCAGTCTTCATCCGTGTCAACCCAACAAACACTTTCGGAGATACCCGTAGTCTACCTTTATAGTCACCCAATTACGTTGTGACGTTTGGTATACCCAAAGCACTCCTACGGTATCCGAGAGTTACACGATCTCATGGTCTAAGGAAAAGATATTTTGACATTGGAAAACTCTAGCAAACGAACTATACGATCTTATGCTATGTTTAGGATTGGGTCTTGTCCATCACATCATTCTCCTAATGATGTGATCTCGTTATCAATGACATCCAATGTCCATAGTCTGGAAACCATGACTATCTGTTGATCAACGAGCTAGTCAACTAGAGGCTTACTAGGGACATGTTGGTGTCTATTATTCACACATGTATTACGATTTCCGGATAATACAATTATAGCATGAATAAAGACAATTATCATGAACAAGGAAATATAATAATAATGCTTTTATTATTGCCTCTAGAGCATATTTCCAACAAGAAGGACCATCTGGCCTAAACAAGATTCTTGACAAACTCTGTCAGATTCACGGCACCCCCGACAAACCTGCAAATCACACCCACAGAGAATGTTGGGTCTTCAAGCAGGCCAGTAAGCTCAACGCCGAACACAAAGGGGAAGAGACACCAAGCGAAGACGAGGATGAACCTCGCCAGCAAAGCACCGGAGGACAGAAAAAGTTCCCACCAGAGGTTAAAACGGTAAACGTGATCCATGTGACGAAGAGGAGAAGCAAGCATGCACTCCGAGACACACGTGCCATAGATCCCGTCACCCCTAGGTTCAACCCCTGGTTGGCCTGCCCGATCACTTTTGATCGTAGGGATCATGCGACAAGTATCCGGCACGAAGGACTAGCGGCCTTGGTGTTAGACCCAATAGTAAACGGGTACCATTTCACACGAGTCCTCATGGACTGCGGCAGTGATCTAAATCTGATATATCAGGACACAGTCCGCAAAATGGGTATAGACCCAACACAAATAAGCCACAGTAATACTACCTTCAAGGGAGTAATACCAGTCCAAGAGGCCAGCTGTACAGGCTCTCTACTGCTATAGGTTGTATTTGGCTCTCCCGATAACTTCCGAAGCGAAAGGTTAACTTTCCACGTCGCTCCATTCCGAAGTGGTTATCAAGCACTACTCGGAAGAACGACTTTCGCTCGTTTTAATGCAATACCGCATTATGCTTTTCTCAAGCTTAAGATGCCCGGTCCACGTGGCATCATCATAGTTAGCGGAAATACTGAACGTTTTTTACGTGCGGAAGAGGATGCGGCGGCTTTAACAGCCGCGAACTAGACGGTCTCACCAACCAGAAAAAATGACAGGTCGTCAAGACCACAGACACGGTTAGACGAGTCCGGTGCTCCACCACATATACATGAGATTGGTTTGATGACCAAACCCTCATAGACGATACCAGTGGCTTCCCACGTGCAATCAGGGCCAGTCCGGCTCAGCTTGACTTCTCTTGAATTTTGATAGTCCATTGATAATAACCAATTCTTCTTTTTTTTGGCACGGCAACTTTCACCCAAGGTCTTTCCTTTTACATATGACAATCGTGCTACACCCGTCCAGGACACGGCACAACGGAGACACAGGCGCAGACATGCAGCAGGGACCCGCCCAAAGGTTTCTTTTTAGATTAAGACCCTGCATAAACCTTTTTTTACTGTCTCTTATTGTTCACATCCTCCGGATACTCCACACAACCGAGAAGGATGCTGACGTTATTGGCATGTGGCCACGTCAGGATATTGCACATACCTGGACACATGGGGTTTATTATTAAGGGCATTGTCTAGCCTGGTATATGTTATAAAGATCGAACACCTTAGGGAGTGTCTGGCGTCGCGAGTTTGGCCCTATATGCATCAGCTCCGAATCATGTCTTTGGTCAAATGTTGGGTTTGCCAGGCTCCCATGTTTTGGTACCTTACGTTCCGTTATATCGGCTAAGGTAGCACTGGGAGAACTACTACGATTGTGCCCTGGTTCATCCGGATGAGCACCTCAGTAGAGAAAGCTGAAAACTGACTGTCATGATATAGCGAGAGACTGGTCAACCACTCAATGACTCAGCGGAATCTTCGGGATTCCTCCGCATTAACGAAGGGCCGTTTCCCGGTCATGTACGTACGCGCCCCGTATTCGGACGAGCGCAGAAGTACCAGGGGCTATATACTAGCCCCACCGTCAAACTCCTATGGCTAAGTGAAAGTGTTAAAGCAATATAGTACGATTGCTTTGTTCGCTGCGCTACCACCTCCTTAATGGACCAAGACGTTGGATCAAGTGTGGATACGCGTTTTCTGCGAACACCCCCGCATTATATGCGTGGGGGCTGAAGCCGACGACTGCAAACTTTCAGGTTATATACATATACACATAAACGGCCGCACAGGAGGCGTCATAGTACTTTCGGGCAAAAGTATAAATACAGCCTTGATAACTTCATAAAACATTGTTTTTACAATGGAAGTACATGTCACTAGAACATAATATTCTTCAAGCACTGAGCCTCTATCGAACGAGCGCCTTCAAGAACTTCTTCAAAGTAGTGCTCGGCAGCCACTCAGCCTACGGCCGAGCCCTGTGTCACAACAGTGGTGGCCTCCATCTCCGCCCAGTATGTCTTGACACGGGCAAAGGCCATCCCCGCACCCTCTATGCTCGCCGATCTCTTCATAGCATCGATGCACGGCACAACACCAAGGAATTGTTGCACTAAACTAAAATAGCTATTCGGCCTTGGCCCTCCCGGCCACAGATGATCCACAACAGACCTCATGGCAAGTCCGGACAACCTATGGAGCTCGGCCCACTCGGCCATTCGCTCATTCAACAGCAGCGGACGGACTGGAGCATGAAACTGTGACCAGAACAGCTTTTCCACTTCATGATCTTTCTGATCCTTGAAGTACTCTACCGCATCAGCAGCACTTGCAGCCAAATCCACATAGGCGTCTGCAGAACTCCATAGTCGGTCAAGAGGAGCATACTTCGGATCTCCGAATTTACTCCGCAACAAGAAGGACTTCCCAGACACGATATCTGCAGCTTGATGTAGCTCCTCCTTCGTCGGTCTAATTTTGGAGCGGGCTACCTCGGCAGCTACCAGGGCCTTCTCCAGGTTCGTCACCCTTGCTCGGCTTTCTTCTTCAAGAAGCTGGTAACGGTCAGCGGCATCTTTTAACTCTACATCCATTTTGGCCATTCTTTCCTTGCTCTCGCAATACGCGGCCTGTTCAGCCCTCAACTCTTCGGCTGCCTTTAGAGCGGCCGCATTGCTACTCCTTGCTTGTTCCTTCGCTCGGGCAAGCTCCGCCCGAAGGGTCTCCACGGTGGCAGCTCCATCTGCAGTCACAACATATTAAAGATACTGGCATCATGCTCCTCTTATTATGTGACGATCACCAGAGAAATCACTTACCCTATGCCTCGTCAAGCCGCTGGTTGACAAGCATGATATCACCATCGGCCGCATCAAGCCGCCGCTTTAGCTCGGTAAACCCATCAGTTCGGCTAGCCACTGGAGCCTCAGCCACCTACACATAAAGGTAATCGGGTTATTACCTAGGAATATGATCCTCGGGTTGCCGCCGTTCTCGACGACAACCAGAGTCTCAGGGGCTACTATCTGCATAGGGCACACCTAACGTGTGCGGTACTATGAAAAACCCCTGTTCAAGAATTCATCCGATTAACCAGTTAACTTGCCGATTAATCCCTACTCATAGGGTCCCCGAGTAGCCGATTACCCAATAAATCATCCGATTAATTGATTAAATGGCCGATTAACTTGCCGATTAGCCTATTAATCCCCTACTCACCAGCCAACCGAGCAGCTACTAGTTAACGATTTCCTCAACAATGTCAAAAACATACACTATTTCACGTACCTCAAAGCCTTTCAGCAGACTCATAAAGGCTTCGTGTAATCCGCTTTTACCGGATGAAATCCTTTCAATTACCATACCCATCAGCGTACGATGCGCTTCCGAGATGGCCGCTTTCCCTAGAAGATACTTCGGTGCGTCCGACCGCACACTGTACGGTTCCGGACTCTTCCTGCCGCTCTCCATAGGAGCCGGATACTGGGGATTCCAGGTAGCCAAAGGGTTATCCTCTGGCCTTATGAGGTGGGGTGTCAGGGGGAGGCGTTTCTCTCTCCATCATCTCCGAAAGAAGATCCCCCGAAAACAAACTCTATCGAGAAGGGCTACGATCCGGACTACAATTTATAAGCATCGGTTATTGTCTTCAGAAGTGAGGTAGGATATTTTCACTATTAAGTACTTTTTGATTACTTACATCTCGGTAGAGGGATGATCCCCGCGCGGACGTTGTGCGGCAAGAATACCCTCCGAGGCAGGACCCTCTGGCGAAGATTTCTTCTCCCGTTTGGAAGCCTTAGTTTCCGGATCTTCAGAGGTAGTCCTCTTCCTTCCCCGGGCAGAGAGAATGTCAGATTCTTCCCCATGACTATCCTCCCTCGCGGAGGCGCTCATTCCCCCGGTTGGAATGAGTAGCGAGTGAGGCCCGCTTTCGCCCTCTTCAATCCCCCCCTTCATATTCCTTTGAGGGCACTAGATAAGGCACCGGCTCGAGCATCTTGTCCAGTACCGGATTATCCAAGCCCTCAGGAAGGGGGGCCGAACACCTGATCATCTTCGCCTTTGTTATCCAGTCCTGGTCAAAGAGCGACTCTTTAGAATGATGCCATGATAAATAAAAGGACAGCGGGTTAGGCCATGGGATTACTTACTTGGGTAGCAGGGCGGTTGCAGCTCAAACCCACATCCTCGGTGGTGTCCGGACACTCTATTTGGGGTCCGAAGAATGATTTGTACATCTCTTCAAGCGTCATGCCAAGGAAATGCTGAATAGCTCGCGGTCCTTCCGGGTTGAATTCCCACATACGGAGGGGCCGACGTTTGCAATGCTGGACTCGACGAACTAGCATAACTTGCATTACCATAACCAGACTGAAATCTCTCTCAAAGAGATCTCGGATACGGCTCTGCAATATTGGCACGTCCTTTGCTGGACCCCAGCTCAGCCCCCTGCTGATCCATGACATCAGTTGCGATGGGGGGCCCGAGCGAAAGGTGGGGGCGGCTACCCACTTGGCACTTCGGGGAGCTGTGATGTAAAACCACTCCCGCTGCCACAATCTGAACACCTCTGGGAAGGAACCCTCTGGCCATGGAGCATCAATGATTTTGCCTATTAAGGCACCTCCGCACTCTGCGTGCCGCCCCTCGATCATCTTCGGCTTCACATCAAAGGTCCTTAGCCACAGGCCGAAGTGAGGGGTAATGCGGAGGAAGGCCTCACATACGACAATAAATGACGAGATGTGAAGAAGGGAATCCAGGGCCAGATCATGGAAATCCAGCCCATAATAGAACATAAGACCCCTAACAAAGGGATCCAGAGCGAGGCCTAGTCCTCGGAGGAAGTGGGAGATGAACACGACACTCTAGGTGGGTTTGGGAGTAGGGATGACCTGCCTCGGGCAGGCAGCCTATGCGAAATTTTGGCGGTCGGATATCTAGCCTCTCTCAGCTTCTTGATGTCCTCCTCTGTGACAGAGGAAGGCATCCACTGACCTTTAAGGTTGGATCCGGACATAGTTGAAGGTCCGAAGCACCTGAGCTGAGCTTTGGGTGTTAGAACTCGAGGCGAGGGAAGGATTCGATTGAGCATGAGAGGAAAAAAGAAAAGGCCTCATCCTCTTTATAAAGAGGGTGAATATCAAGCGTCCTCCTCGTGGCCGTTTTGGACTTGCCTAAGATCTAGGAGTCATACCAACAGGCACGGTTGGGTTACCCACGTCCGTATTCATGAGAATCCAATAATAAGAGGGACACGATCTCTACTTTGACAAGACGTGACAGAAAAACCGCCTCGCAATATGCGTAGCTGGTTGAGAAAAACGGTTTAGATAAGGACCGGGCCATGACGTGATGTTGTGCTACCAAAACGTGTCAGCAGATTAGATTTATGGAAATATTATTCTCTCTACGGTGGAGTGTGGAACTTGTTTTGCAGAACCGGACACTATCCTTGTGTTCAAAAATCTTCCATGAAGTATTTGGAGAAGAACCCGCCTTGCAATGCCGAAGACAATACTGCGCGCCGGAATCATCGTCATTGAAGCCTGGTTCACGGGCTACTGAGGGAGTCCTGGATTAGGGGGTCTCCAGACAGCTGGACTATATCCTTTGGCCGGACTGTTGGACTATGAAGATACAAGATTGAAGACTTCGTCCCGTGTCCGGATGGGACTCTCCTTGGCGTGGAAGGCAAGCTAGGCAATACAGATGTGTATATCTCCTCCCTTGTAACCGACCTTGTGTAACCCTAGCCCCCTCCGGTGTCTATATAAACCGGAGGGTTTAGTCCGTAGGACAACATACAATCATACCATAGGCTAGCTTCTAGGGTTTAGCCTCTACGATCTCGTGGTAGATCAACTCTTGTAATACTCATATCATCAAGAACAATCAAGCGGGACGTAGGGTATTACCTCCATCAAGAGGGCCCGAACCTGGGTAAGCATCGTGTCCCTGCCTCCTGTTACCATCCGCCTTAGACGCACAGTTCGGGACCCCCTACCCGAGATCCGCCGGTTTTGACACTGACAGTAATCATGTTCTGGAGGTCATGTTATTTGACCATGACGAACCTACGAACTATGGGGAAGCGATGATGAGCCCAGATTCCGCAAAATGGCTTGAGGCCATGAAATCTGAGATGGGATCCATGTAGGAGAACAAAGTGTGGACTTTGGTTGACTTGCCTGATGATTGGCAAGCCATCGCGAACAAATGGATCTTCAAGGAGAAGACTTATGCTGACGGTAGCATTACTGTCTACAAAGCTCGACTTGTTGCAAAAGGTTTTCGACAAGTTCAAGGAGTTGACTACGATGAGACCTTCTCACCCGTAGCGATGCTTAAGTCCGTCCGAATCATGTTAGCAATTGCCGCATTTTATGATTATGAAATTTGGCAAATGGATGTAAAGACTGCATTCCTGAATGGTTTTCTGGAAGAAGAGTTGTATATGATGCAACCTGAAGGTTTTATCGATCCAAAGGGTACTAACAAAGTGTGCAAGCTCCAGCGATCCATTTATGGACTGGTGCAAGCCTCTCAGAGTTGGAATAAACGTTTTGATAGTGTGATCAAAGCATATGGTTTTATACAGACTTTTGGAGAAGCCTGTATTTACAAGAAAGTGAGTGGGAACTCTGTAGCATACTAATATTATATGTGGATGACATATTATTGATTGGAAATGATATAGAATTTATGGATAGCATAAAAGGATACTTGAATAAGAGTTTTTCAATGAAAGACCTCGGTGAAGCTGCTTATATATTGGGCATCAAGATCTATAGAGATAGATCAAGACGCTTAATTGGACTTTCACAAAGCACATACCTTGATAAAGTTTTGAAGAAGTTCAAAATAGATCAAGCTAAGAAAGGGTTCTTAACTGTATTAAAAGGTGTGAAATTGAGTAAGACTCAATGCCCGACCACTACAGAAGATATAGAGAAAATGAAAAGTGTTCCCTATGCTTCAGCCATAGGATCTATCATGTATGCAATGCTGTGTACCAGACCTGATGTGTGCCTTGCTATTAGATTATCAGGGAGGTACCAAAGTAATCGAGGAGTGGATCACTGGACAGCGGTCAAGAACATCCTGAAATACCTGAAAAGGACTAAGGATATGTTTCTCGTTTATGGAGGTGACAAAGAGCTCGTCCTAAATGGTTACGTCGATGCAAGCTTTGACACTGATCCGGACGATTCTAAATCGCAAACCGGATACGTGTTTATAATGAACGGTGGAGCTGTCAGTTGGAGCAGTTCTAAACAAAGCATCGTGGCACGATCTACGTGTGAAGCGGAGTACATAGCTGCTTCGGAAGCAGCAAATGAAGGAGTCTGGATGAAGGAGTTCATATCCGATCTAGGTGTCATACCTAGTGCATTAGGTCCAATGAAAACCTTTTGTGACAATACTGGTGCAATTGCCTTGGCAAAGGAATCCAGATTTCACAAGAGAACCAAGCACATCAAGAGAAGCTTCAATTCCATCCGAGATCAAGTCAGGTGGGAGACATAGAGATATGCAAGATACACATGGATCTGAATGTTGCAGACCCGCTCACTAAGCCTCTTCCACGAGCAAAACATGATCAGCACCAAGACTCCATGGGTGTTAGAATCATTACTGTGTAATCTAGATTATTGACTCTAGTGCAAGTGGGAGACTGAAGGAAATATGCCCTAGAGGCAATAATAAAGATATTATTTATTTCCTTATTTCATGATAAATGTTTATTATTCATGCTATAATTGTATTAACCGGAAACATAATACATGTGTGAATACATAGACAAACATAGTGTCACTAGTGTGCCTCTACTTGGCTAGCTCATTGATCAAAGATGGTTAAGTTTCCTAGCCATAGACATCAGTTGTTATTTGATCAACGGGATCACATCATTAGGAGAATGATGTGATTGACTTGACCCATGTAACGCCCTCGATGCGGCTATATCTCCCAACAACTGCATAAAAGAGATTTTCGATGTCGGCAAACTAAACTTAGGTATTCCAGAACTGCAATGATAAAATTGTGACGACAACACCTCGGAGCTCAACTCCCCGGGACACTGCCACAACCCCTAAAGACAGGAGGCACCAAGAACAATGTTCTCGTCACAAATCGATCGGAACGATTCCAAGATACCCGCGTGATCCTAAAAAAAATTTAGTGAAATTTGAGAAGAGAAGAGTCAAAACTCTACGTCAGGATGCCTTACCAGAGCGATGATGGGACCGGGGAGTAAAAAGAATTCCTAAAATCTCCGATATATAATTCCTAAATGACTCAAAACATTTTTCTAGACTCAACTTGTCCGCTAATTCGATCAAGCAGTGGGGGCTCCTAAGGTCGGGGAAGGCTCTGATACCAACTTGTAACGCCCTCGATGCGGCTATAGCTCCTATGTGTCGAAGCACGACTTAGAGGCATAACCGCATTGAAAGCAATGTCGCAAGTAAGGTAATCTTCACAACATCCCATGTAATACATAATGAGGGGAAAGGTACATAGTTGGCTTACACTCGCCACGTCAAACAAAGTACATAAATAGCATTACAACAACCAATACACTCATGGTCCGACTACGGTACCAAAATAAAAGATCAACCCAACATGCGACACGGTCCCGATCGCCCCAACTGGGCACCACTACTGATCATCAGGGAAAGACACATAGTAACGGCGTGAGTCTTCGTCGAACTCCCACTTGAGCTCAAGCGCATCATCTGGAACGGATTCATTAGACCCTGCATCTGGTTTGGAAGTAATCTGTGAGCCACAGGGACTCAGAAATCTCGCACCCTCGTGATCAAGACTATTTAAGCTTATAGGTAAAGGCAAGGTAATATGTGGAACTGCAGCAAGCGACTAGCATATATGGTGGCTAACCTGTTCGCAAAAGAGAGCGAGAAGAGAAGGCAAAGCACGAACGAAGAACTAGAGAACCAACTATGGCAAACATTACTCCAACACCGTGTTCACTTCCCGGACTCCGCCGAGAAGAGACCATCACGGTAACACACACAGTTGGTTCATTTTAATTAAGTTAGGGTTCAAGTTATCTACAACCGGACATTAACAAATTCCCATCTGCCCATAATCGCGGGCACGGCTTTCGAAAGTTCAAATCCCTGCAGGGGAGTCCCAACTTAGCCCATGACAAGCTCTCACAGTCAACGAAGGATATACCTTCTCCCGAGACATTCCGATCAGACTCGGTATCCCGGTTCTACAAGACACTTCGACAAGTTAAAACAAATCCAGCAACACCGCCCGAATGTGCTGACAAATCCCGATAGGAGCTGCACATATCTCGTTCTCAGGGCACACTCAGATGAGCAATCCGTACAACCAAAACCAAACCTCAAGTTTCCCCGAGGGGGCGCTGCACAGGGCTCTAGTTTGGACCAACACTCAGAGGAGCACTGGCCCGGGGGGGTTTAAATAAGATGACCCTTGGGCTCCGGAAACCCAAGGAAAAAAGAGGCTAGGTGGCAATGGTAAAACCAAGGTTGGGCATTGCTAGAAGAGTTTTATTCAAGGCGATTTGTCAAGGGGTTCCCATTATTACCCAACCGCGTAAGGAACGCAAAATCTGGGAACATAACACCGATATGACGGAAAACTAGGGCGGCAAGAGTGGAACAAAACACTAGGCAAAAGGCCGAGCCTTCCATCCTTTACCAAGTATATAGATGCATTAAGATAACAAGATAATATAATGATATCCCAACCAGAAAATAATGTTCCAACAAGGAACGGTCTCCAATCTTCACCTGCAACTAGCAACGCTATAAGAGGGGCTGAGCAAAGCGGTAACATAGCCAATCAACGGTTTGCTAGGACATGGTGGGTTAGAGGTTTGACATGGCAATTTGGGAGGCAAGATAAGCAAGTGGTAGGCATTCTTGCATAGGCATCACATATCGCATCCCGCATAGCATTCCATGTTTGCATCATGTTGTTTGAGGTTTGCACGTGGTTGATTGTATTCCTTTTACTTGTTTGTCTTGTTTGGGTAGAGCCGGGAGACGAGTTCGCTAACGAGGAGCCCGTTGAGTTTGCTTTCGAGGATCTAGTCAACTCTGATAACTTTGCAGGCAAGATGATCATACCCTCGAAATCACTTCTATCTTTGCTTTTCTAGATGCTCGCTCTTTTGCTATGCCTATGCTACGATGCCTACCACTTGCTTATCTTGCCTCCCAAATTGCCATGTCAAACCTCTAACCCACCATGTCCTAGAAAACCGTTGATTGGCTATGTTACCGCTTTGCTCAGCCCCTCTTATAGCGTTGCTAGTTGCAGGTGAAGATTGGAGACCGTTCCTTGTTGGAATATTATTTTCTTGTTGGGATATCATTATATTATCTTGTTATCTTAATGCATCTATATACTTGGTAAAGGGTGGAAGGCTCGGCCTTTTGCCTAGTGTTTTGTTCCACTCTTGCCGCCCTAGTTTTCCGTCATATCGGCGTTATATTCCCGCATTTTGCGTTCCTTGTGCGGTTGGGTAATAATGGGAACCCCTTGACAAATCGCCTTGAATAAAACTCTTCCGGCAATGCCCAACCTTGGTTTTACCATTTGCCACCTAGCCTCTTTTTCCCTTGGGTTTACGGAGCCGAAGGGTCATCTTATTTTAACCCCCCCCCCCCGGCCAGTGCTCCTCTGAGTGTTGGTCCAAACTAGAGCCCTGTGCAGCGCCCCCTCGGGGAAACTCGAGGTTTGGTTTTAGTTGTACGGATTGCTCATCTGAGTGTGCCCTGAGAACGAGATATGTGCAGCTCCTATCGGGATTTGTCAGCACATTCGGGCGGTGTTGCTGGATTTGTTTTAACTTGTCGAAATGTCTTGTAGAACCGGGATACCGAGTCTGATCGGAATGTCTCGGGAGAAGGTATATCCTTCGTTGACCGTGAGAGCTTGTCATGGGCTAAGTTGGGACTCCCCTGCGGGGATTTGAACTTTCGAAAGCCGTGCCCGCGGTTATGGGCAGATGGGAATTTGTTAATGTCCAGTTGTAGATAACTTGAACCCTAACTTAATTAAAATGAATCAACCGTGTGTGTTACCGTGATGGTCTCTTCTCGGCGGAGTCTGGGAAGTGAACACAGTGTTGGAGTAATGTTTGCCGTAGTTGGTTCTCTAGTTCTTCGTTTGTTCTTTGCCTTCTCTTCTCGCTCTCTTTTGCGAACAGGTTAGCCACCATATATGCTAGTCGCTTGCTGCACTTCCACATATTACCTTGCCTTTACCTATAAGCTTAAATAGTCTTGATCGCGAGGGTGCGAGATTGCTGAGTCCCTGTGGCTCACAGATTACTTCCAACCCAGATGCAGGGCCTGATGACTCCGTTCCAGATGATGCGCTTGAGCTCAAGTGGGAGTTCGACGAAGACTCACGCCGTTACTATGTGTCTTTCCCTGATGATCAGTAGTGGTGCCCAGTTGGGGCGATCGGGACCATGTCGCATGTTGGGTTGATCTTTTATTTTGGTACCGTAGTTGGACCATGAGTGTATTGGTTGTTGTAATGCTATTTATGTACTTTGTTTGACGTGGCGAGTGTAAGCCAACTATGTACCTTTCCCCTTATTATGTATTACATGGGATTTTGTGAAGATTACCTTACTTGTGACATTGCTTTCAATGCGGTTATGCCTCTAAGTCGTGCTTCGACACGTAGGAGCTATAGCCGCATCGAGGGCGTTACAACCCATTTCATTAGCTTAGCACTTGATCGTTTAAGTTTACTGCTATTGCTTTCTTCATGACTTATATATGTTCCTATGACTATGAGATTATGCAACTCCCGAATACCGGAGGAACACTTTGTTTTCTACCAAATGTCACAATGTAACTGGGTGATTATAAAGGTTCTCTACAGGTGTCTCCAATGGTGTTCGTGGAGTTGGCATAGATCAAGAATAGGATTTGTCACTCCGATTGTCGGAGAGGTATCTCCGGGCCCTCTCGGTAATGCACATCACTATAAGCCTTGCAAGCAATGTGACTAATGAGTTAGTTGTGGGATGTTGTATTATGAAACGAGTAAAGAGACTTGCCGGTAAAGAGATTGAGCTAGGTATTGGGATACAGACGATCGAATCTCGGGCAAGTAACATACCAATGACAAAGGGAACAATGTATATTGTTATGCGGTTTTGACCGATAAAGATCTTCGTAGAATATGTAGGAACCAAGATGAGCATCCAGGTTCCGCTATTGGTTATTGACCGGAGACATGTCTCGGTCATGTCTACATAGTTCTTGAACCCATAGGGTCCGCACGCTTAAAGTTCTGTGACGATCGGTATTATGAGTTTTTGTGTTTTGATGTACTGAAGGTAGTTCGGAGTCCCGGATATGATCACGGACATGACGAGGAGTCTCAAAATGGTCGAGACGTAAAGATCGATATACTAGATGACTATGTTCGGATACCGGAAAGGTTCCAGGAGGTTTTGGACATTTACCGCAGTACCGGGGGTTACCGGAACCCCCCGGGGAGTATATTGGGCCTAATAGGCCTTAGTGGAATAAGAGGAGCGGTGACCAAGGGCAGCCGCGTGCCACCTCCCGCTCTAGTCCGAATTGGACAAGGAGGGGGCGGCGCCCCCCTTTCCTTCTCTCTTCTCTCCCTTCCTTCTCCTCTCCTACTCCAACTTGGAAAAGAGGGAGTCCTACTCCCGGTGGGAGTAGGACTCCTCCCATGGCGCGCCCTCCTCATTGGCCGGTCGCCTCCCCCCTAGCTCCTTCATATACGGGGGCAGGGGGCACGCCATAGACAACAATTGAACTATTGATCTCTTAGCCGTGTGCGGTGCCCCCCCTCCACCATAATCCACCTCGGTTATATCGCAGCGGTGCTTAGGCGAAGCCCTGCGACGGTAGCTTCATCAACATCATCACCACGTCATCCTGCTGACGAAACTCTTCCCCGAGCTCTACTGGATCG
Organism: Triticum urartu; assembly: GCF_056163025.1. Lineage (NCBI taxonomy): Eukaryota > Viridiplantae > Streptophyta > Magnoliopsida > Poales > Poaceae > Triticum > Triticum urartu. The sequence continues at coordinate 665,734,909 of NC_141877.1, read as the reverse complement.
TGAGTTCGCGGGACGTCACCGAGATGAACGTGTGCTGAACGCGGAGGTGCCATACGTTCGGTGCTGAGGATCTGTAACACCCTCGATGCGACTATAGCTCCCACGTGTCGAGGCACGACTTAGAGATATAATCGCATTGAAGGCATATGTCGCAAGTTAGGCAATCTTCACAACATCCCATGTAATATGAATAATAAAGGGGAGATAACATAGTTGGCTTACACTCGCCACGTCAATCAAGTACATAATTAACATTACATCATCCAAACACTCATGGCCCGACTACGACGCCAAAATAAAAGAGAACCCAACATGCAACACGGTCCCAATCACCCCCAACTGGGCACCACTACTGATCATCGGGAAAGGAAACGTAGTATCGTTGAGAGTCTTCGTCGAACTCCCACTTGAGCTCATACGCGTCTCCTGGAGCGGAATCATCAGGCCCTGCATCTGGTGTAATAGTAATCTGTGAGCCACGGGGACTCAGCAATCTCGCACCCTCGCGATCAAGACTATTCAAGCTTATAGGTAAGGCAAGGTAAAATATAAGTGGAGCTGCAGCAAGCGACTAGCAAGTATGGTGGCTAACTTATTCGCAAAGGAGAGCAAGAAGAGGAGGCAAAGCGCGAGCGAGAAACTAGAGAGCAACCTGCGCAAAACATTACTCCAACATCGTGTCCACTTCCCAGACTCCGTCGAGAAGAGGCCATCACGGTAACACACTCGGTTGATTCATTTTAATTAATTAAGGTTCAAGTTATCTACAACCGGACATTAACAAATTCCCATCTGCCCATAACCGCGGGAACGGCTTTCGAAAGTTCAAATCCCTGCAGGGGAGTCCCAACTTAGCCCATGACAAGCTCTCACGGTCAACGAAGGAATAGACCTCCTCCCAAGACGTTCCGATCAGACTCGGTATCTCAGTAATTCAAGACACTTCGACAGGTTAAAACAAGACCAGCAACACCGCCCGAATGCGCCGACAAATCCCGATAGGAGCTGCACATATCTCTTTCTCGGGGCACACTCAGATGAGCCAGACGTCGGGTAGGCCAGCCCAGAGTTGCCCCTGGTAGCCCCGGACATCGCTCGGTTGGACCAACACTCAGAGGAGCACTGACCCGGGGGGGGTAAAATAAGATGACCCTTGGGTCTGCAGAACCCAAGGGAAAGAAAAGGCTAGGTGGCGAATGGTAAAACCAATGTTGGGCATTGCTGGAAAAGCTTTAATCAAGGCGAAATATCAAGGGGTTCCCATTATAACCCAACCGCGTAAGGAATGCAAAAAAATCCGGGAACATAACACCGATATGACGGAAACTAGGGCGGCAAGAGTGGAACAAAACACTAGGCGAGAGGCCGAGCCTTCCATCCTTTACCACGTATATAGATGCATTAAGATAACATGGCAATATAATGATATCCCAACAAGTAAATAAATGATGTTCCAACAAGGAACAGCCTCCAATCTTCACCTGCAACTAGCAACGCTATAAGAGGGGCTGAGCAAGGCGGTAACATAGCCAATCAACGGTTTGCTAGGACAATGGTGGGTTAGAGGTTTGACATGGCAATTTGGGAGGCTTGCAAGCAAGTGGTAGGCATCGTAGCAATGGCATAGCAAAAGAGCGAGCAAACTAGCATAGCAAAGATAGTAGTGATTTCGAGGGTATGATCATCTTGCCTGCACAGTTGTCAGAGTTGACTGGATCCTCGAAAGCAAACTCAACGGGCTCCTCGTTAGTGAACTCGTCTCCCGGCTCTACCCAAACAAGACAAACAAGCAACAAGGATACAATCAACCACGTGCAAACTCAAACAACACGATGCAAAGATGATATGCTATGCGGGATGCGATGCGGGATGCAAAATGCAAGATATGACAGGAAATGCATGAACCTGGCCTCAACTTGGAATTCCAAGTGTCCCACTGGAAAGATGAGATGAAATCGCTTGAAAACGATATAAAGAACGCCGGAATCGGAGTTACGGTTTGGAAATGGCAAGCGATTCAAAAATGACACCGGTCTGCGATTTACAGCAAGTAGGCCTCTAAATGCAATGAAATGAACATGCTACAGCACCCAAACATGACAACAAAATACATGTCAGGGATGCACACAAGATGCTTAACAAAAGTCTAGCACTGAGCTACGGTCAATTCATCCATTAGGAGGTTCAAAAAAGCATGGCAAAAACGCAAATGGTAAGACAGATCTCAGACTTAGTGAAATTAACACTTGTCTGGAATTTCAGATCATATAGCCCTCTTCGGAGCAACAAAACAACATGCTACAGGACCTGAACATGACAAAGAAAGACATGGCATGGAGCTACTCAACAAGCTTAACAAAAGTCCCTTAGTGACCTTGAGCCAAAAGGGATCACAAAAAATACTAACAAGCACACGAACATAGCAAAAATATAATCAGTTTTCAGACTTAGTGAAAACTGGGACATGCTGAAACGTAACTCACGAAAGCATGTTTACGAGCTCGATGCACTCACCATGGTGCAAGTCATGGCAAGACAAGCATACATACCTTAAGAAGGCACAAAATACAAGCTAGACATGGCAAAAACAATGGCATTACATGCACGGATCAACTACAATAACATCGGCAAAATCGCAAACAAGTTGACGATCTTCCCAGATTCGTAACGAAGCAAAAGTAGAGCTCGATTGACTCAAGCTAGGCTGCTCCATAATTGCAAACGAAGACACGGATGGATAGAGCACTACAAGATTTACAAAACTCCCTTACTGATCATCCTCAAAAGAGGCACGGATCACTAGGAAACAACATGAACATATGGCATCATGAGATAAACAATCCCAGGACTTAGTGAAATCACTAAGTCCCTGAAAACAGAATTAGCAAGTGCCCCACTTTGCAAGCTTGCACAAGTCACCACACACATCCTAAAAATACATGGGTTGCACCTCTGGAAATATGACAAAACCCTTAACAAAACATATGAAGAACTCACAGGCATATCATGCACACATTAATCATGGCAAAAATGACAAAAGTGCTAAACGGAGTAACAGATCTGACAATTAACTCAAGTAGCCCTCTTCTAACAGCATTTCGGGCATCAAGATGAGCTCAAATGAAAATGATGCAATGGAATGAAATAATGTAATCTCCGAGGTGAACATTTTAATATGTTATATGCCCAAATCGGAGCTACGGATGCAAAGTTACGGGGCCTCGAACATGAGCATATGGACTGAAAATTTAAGGACTTGGAGAAAAAAACAACCCCAGATCTAGGGTTTGCACGGAAACCGAGGCGCGGCCAGGGCACTGTAGCAGCTCGAGGACCGCTGGAAATAGAGCCGCGGTGGCCGGATCTCGCCGAAGAGGCCGTCGGCGACGAGGAGGCGGGGCGCCCGGAGCTTCACGGAGGCGGGGCGGCGACCGCGGGGCTCCGGCGACGAGCTTGGCGGCGGGGGCGGCGAGTGGCGAGGCGGCGGTCGTCGGCCGGTGCGGCGGGGCCGGCAATTGCGCGCGACGGCGCCGGTTGCCTCAGGCGGCCGGGCGCGAAGAGGAGGGCGGCGGCTCGGTAGGCGGCGGCGGGCGGCGGATGGGCCTCGGGGGCCCGATCTGGGCCTCCCGGGCCGGCGGCGGCGACGAAGTGGGGCGGCGGCGCGGGCGTATCCTGGGGCGACACGTGGCGGTGGCGGCTGGGTCGGACGTTGTCCGGCTCCGTCCGGACACGTCCGGCGGCGGCAGAGACGGATTTTTAGGGTTTCGGAGGGAGGAAGGAGATCCGAAAATGGAGGGGCCTTTATATAGGCATAGAGGGAGCTAGGAGAGTCCAAATTAGGTGCGGTTTTCGGCCACGCGATCGTGATCGAACGCTCTAGGACATGGAGCAGAGTTTGGTGGGTTTTGGGCCAAATTGGAGGGGTGTTGGGCTGCAACACACACGAGGCCTATTCGGTCCCTCGGTTAACCGTTGGAGTATCAAACGAAGTTCAAATGGTACGAAACTTGACAGGCGGTCTACCGGTAGTAAACCAAGGCCGCTTGGCAAGTCTCGGTCCAATCCGGAAATGTTTAATCCCCACACACGAAAGAAAGCTAGAAATGACCACCGGAGGAGAACGAAGCACCGGAATGCAAAACGGACAACGGGGAAAATGGTCGAATGCATGAGAGGAACACGTATGCAAATGCAATGCACATGATGACATGATATGAGATGCATGACAACGATAACAACACACGGAGACAAAAACCCGAACCCGAGAAAATAAATATAACTTAACGCCGGAAACGGCAAGAGTTGGAGTACAAATTGGGAAAGTTACATCCGGGGTGTTACAGGATCGGTCGGTCGTGAAGACGTACGACTACATCAACCGCGTTGTTATAACGCTTCCGCTTAACGGTCTACGAGGGTACGTGGACGATACTCTCCCCTCTCGTTGCTATGCATCACCATGATCTTGCATGTGCGTAGGAATTTTTTTAAAATTACTACATTCCCCAACAGCTGGCACCCAAAATAAGGACATGATCTTATCTTTTATAAATGTGATCTTAGATCATATAGCCACATTTCCAAAACTAACTGTTGGAATATGTCTTATGCCATATGCAATTTTCTTAATAAATTGTGTTATGAAATTTATATCTATTTTTCAGGTAGAGTTTTTATTCTATTTTTTGAAAAAGATAGAGGGTTCACTGGAAATACATTTCAAAAATAAATTTTGAGCTACATTGCATTATTTCTAAACAAAATGTGCAACCCACCCCCAGACTATAAATAAAGCCCCAAAATATATTGGAGACCAATTGTTGGTGCCAACATATAATTACTTAATTCTATGTCGATAACATTGGTAACTCATTTGAAGTAGAGATTTGACCAATATTTAAATACAAAATCTAACAACCATTCCAATTTGTTCTGCCCTTTTAGCTCGATGCATGAATAATGGATTTTTCTATAGCTCGTCATATAAAAAAAGGAGGATAACCCTGGGGTCATGGGGATTTCGTGGTAATACTCGTGATTTGGGGATTTTATGAAGGCAAATCGCACGTGGATGATCCAGGTTTGGGCCCGTGTCTTAGGTCTAACACCCTACTCCTGTTGGATGTTCTTTCTCGTATAAACAATGTGGTTACAATATATGATCTCATTGACCTTGTTGAATCTGTTGAGCATGTCTAGAATTTACCCGAACTTCACCTTATATAGGGGGTGACAAAGAGAGGATACAATGACCACCTGGCCACATACATACTAATAATGGCGCAGTAAAGCTAGTCATTGCCAATGTCTTGATTGTGTCGCGTTATTACTAGATTTGATTTTATTGTTTGTAATGCTAGTCTTCAATGCCCCTTGCCTGATTCAGTTGTAGCAATGCCGTTCCATCCGAGTAGTTATCTTGGTGGAGACACAAGTTGTTTGGGACTACTCGGCCATATCCTCGTCATGGGCCTACCCCGGGAAGATTCCGCCGTCCCGGCCTTTGCAACAATAAATGCACGTAACCGTATTTTGCAGCTCATCCTAAAATAATTGATTTTTAGTGCTCAATTGTTTAAGCTGGGAGAAGGAACCAAAATTATGTCATTTTATAAGAGTTGGCAGCCAAAATTAGGACTTGATCTTATCTTTTAAATGTGATTTTAGATCATATAGCCAATATTTCCGAAACGAAGTGTTAGAATATGCTGAATGACATATGTAATTTTTTTACTACATTATGTTTTTTTTGAAACGGGATTTTACTACATTATGTGACGATGCAAAAGAAGAGGTTTTATCAGAAATACATTACAAAAACATATTTTTGAGGTATGTTGCATTATTTTAAACTGAAAGCGCAAGCCACACCAGGTTTTGTAAAATAAAGCCCCAACTATTTGAGATCGCTCGCTGGTGCTAACATGTTATTACTTAATTCTTTGTCGACAATGTTGGTAACTCATTTGAAATAGAGATTTCGTTAACGTTTAAATACAAAATCTAACTTTCCTGTAAAAAAATTACAAAGTCTACCCCCCCTCGCCCCTCCTGTGGTGGGGTCCGAATTTGTTATGCCCTTTTAGCTCGATGTGTGACAGCTGCAAACGAGTCAAGTTCAAACAAATTGGGTTAGGCTCAGCTCATGGCAGGGCAGCCCGGTGCATTTAGCTCCCGCTTGCGCAAGGTCAAAGGAATGGTCCGACCACTTTGGGATGGTCCGACTCAGCTTATACAAAAATTCAACCGAGCTCAAACCGAGTGAAGCTGAAGGCCGGGCTATAGAAAGTGGATCATGCTCAGGTTGTAACGATCTTGAGTCGATGTCCATCTAGTTTTGAGCTAAATAAGATGATTTTTCGACAAATTTTCAAACAAGGTATACCACAACACAACATAAGAAACTACTATATAGTTCAAGACTTCAGATTACTCTCTCTCAACTGAAGACTAGTACTTAATAGCAAAAGATTATAAATGAACTAGCAAGAGAAGAAAATGAAAGTGCGCCCGCTCCCAAACTATGGCCAAAATAACATTATATTTAGCACATGGCTGACCACATAACATATCGCGGCTAAATTTTCGTCGCCCTTAATTAAGGTTCTATGTTTGTAATAGGTAAAATGAAGAAAATTCGTACACAACATATATTGTAATATTTTTTGATTCTATATGGTAATAAATTATTCCCCTTTTATATCTCAAAATTATGTAATATAATCATATGATATCGGGTTATCAAGCTAAAACGAGCGAGCTAGTGCTGCCTCAAGATCGGCTTGTTTCTTGATGAAGCTACATAAAGTGATTATACTCAGCTCTCTTTTGTCGAGTTGATCCCAAGTCGAGCTATAATACGAGTTGGTATCGAGCGGCTCACGATCCTCGAGTTTTTCTTGCAGCCCTAGAATAATGAAAATTTTTGGGTAACAATGGTTGTTGTGTCCAATAATTTAATCATTGAAATTGAGTTGTGAACCATTCATCTTCTAATCACACGACACAATCATCTGAACGAATGATGGCGTCACAGAAAAAAGATATCAACGTGACACGAGCCCTGTCTCTGATGGAAGTGGAACAACTCCTAGTTCCTGTCACAGATCCCACGGAGAACCGCATTTCCCATTTTCGGTAGCACGTTGTCATCCATCGTATCATTCATCATCATGCGAAAGAAATAGGAAAGGAAGAACCTGTGGCTCCTCACCGTTCCTTCGCCGGCAATCATCCACGGATAGACATACAGGAAGCAGCCAGTTCCGGGGAACGTTCAACGCCAAGGGCAAACGGCCAAGGCCACCCCTTCCTTCTCTTTGCAGCGTCTCCACAGCGACGTACAACGGCCGGCCACGGGCGCAATCATTCCACAAGTCCGTCCGTCCCAAGCATCGGGCGCATATGGAATGGCCGGTCGACGAGTCCAATCGAACGAGACAATTCAGCGCCTCCGTTGGCCCATGCACGTACGCACGCACGTACGATCACCACCTTGTACTTTTGCACGCGACTGAGATGGATACGATAGGTAGAAGATGTTGCTGAGCGTGCGTGCGTGCGTGAAACACTGTGGCATGTCTCACTTCTCTGACATGAACAGAGCATATGTGCATAGTGGAATCTCACTGACAGGATACAGGAGTACTAATGGAATAGAGTATACCTGTATATGCTTGCATGTCACCGACCAACAAGTCAATAACCGTAGTCTACTGTATATACAATAACATATGAGTAGTGCTGTATATAATACACATGGATCTCACAGTCCCAGCTCTTTCTTACAGATGCTCATCACTCTGTGCCACCATCACTAATTGGCTACAGCTACTTATACTAGTAGTACTAAAATATGTATATATGCATGTTACGTTCCTGGCATGAAGCGGAACAAACCAAGAGAGGAATATGTTTACACGGTTCATGGACACAAACTAGAGTAGTCGGCCAACGTTGGCCCACCCAAACCCACATAAAATCCTCCCCATTCGCTCGTCGGACCAAACCTAGTCACTTCACTTCCCTTCCATCCAATCCCCTCCGCCATCCAAGCTCATCTTTGGCTTCTTCCGGCTGGATCTGGCATGACGGGCAGCGGATCTGAGTCCTTCCGCTCTAGATCCGTCGACCCTGAACTCATCACATACGGGACCGAGGAGGAGATGACCGTCCATCTTACGCTCCACCATGCCCTGGAGGAGGTCCATGCACGGCTGCGCTCGGACTCCATCCGTCGAGAATCCATTGCATCTGCCCAAATAGCGCATGGATCCGGCGCTAGGCCAGTTGTAGCTGCCTCGCCGGAGGCCGTGCGGTCCGCCTGACGCCCGAACGCGCTGACGGACGTGCAACACCTCCGTTGGCGCCCTGATATTCGGGACGCATCATCGTCCCACGAGGCCATGGCACGGCGTGCCCGCCGTGCAAGGCACCGGGCACCGGAGGCGGCAGTCGTCGGCAAGGCGCATTCTCTGGCGCCCAGTATGGGGCATCAGTCCGGGCGACGCAACTGCATCATCGTGGGTGTCGGTGGCTCGTCCCCGGATGGATTCTTCATCAATCTAATGTCCACCGGCACCGTTCGGGTTCCGGGCTCCGGCGAGGAAGAGTAGAGCATGGGAGACAGCGGCGCCTCGAGTCCCGTGAGCCGGCTCGTGTCTCATGCCCTACTCTACCCACTACAAGAAATATGTCAACTTGTGACCCTCACTATTGGCCGCTGAAAGGTCATAGTTTTTCATTTGCGACCTTTTTGTGACCAAAAATAGAAGGTCAAAAGCTGGCGGTCGTAAACTGAAATTAGTGACCTTCTTTGTGATATGTAAAAGGTCGTTGGTTCCACGACCAAATTTTTGGTTACTAGCAACCTCTTCAGGCCACCTAGGCAGCCAGCATGGCAAGCTGATGTGGCACAAGAATCAGCCCGGTCCGATTCGGCGTTTTGCATGGGCCGAGCCCAACAATTCAGCCTTTTTACTGTATATTTTTTCTGTTAATTTTCTCTAGATACATGGGCCTGGCCCAATAATTTGGCATTTTTATTTTCTAGGACATGGCCTTTCTGGCTCCAAAGTTTTTGAATTTTTTTCAGAAGATAGGCCCACTAGTGAGATGGGACCCAGTTGTCAGGTTCTAATAAGTGGGTCCCAGTTGTCACTGTTATATTCTTCAGATCTCAATTTTCCAGTAAATAAATAACAATATTTAAATCAAAACAGAGAGAAAACAAAATGCTTCGAACAGAGCACGACTAGTCCAGAAAAATATGGTTCACATCATGAATACAATCAAAAAGAGCCAAACTTGGCACATTATTAAAACCAAACATGGTTCACATTAGTTTTACAATAAAAAATGTTCACATCAGGTAACACAGCTATCACAGTATAACTAGCTCCAATGCTTCTCCCAACTTGTTCATCCTGGACCTCACCACAAAACATGAATGAAGGCCAGCATCTGCAAGTTATCAAGCAAAATGGTTAGAACAAGCAAAATGCGAAATTTTTATCATTTAAGCATAGAAAGATAGGGTCAACAACATTTCAATGTTTGAAAAATGAACCAGGATTTCAATGTTTGAACAGCAAGAAATTGATACAGTAGATCATATGCGGTTTAATCAACCCCTAAGGAGAGACACGTTGACACATTCATTTGGCAACACCTGTAGAAATTGAACCTCCTAAACATGCAATGTCGAATTTGTATCTCACAGAAGTATACATACTTATCAGGTTTAATTAGCACAGAGAAGCCAAATGCTAGTAACTCATGATTAGTACACAAGACATGGTTCAGCAAAGTAAACAAGAAGGTGGCTGCAGTACAAAAGTAAGCTCATCACACAGAATAAATGAGTGGAACTACAGTACATCCTCTAAATTAGCATGTTCACAAGATTAAAAGTAAGCGCAGCATAAGCATATGAGTTTTGTTTGGCACAACCACATCAAACATAGCAACGCCAACATGAAAAGTTTTAGAATTATTGACATATGTTTCCTCGAAATCATACTACACAGAGAAGGGTTCAGCCTCAAGTCTGAACTAGCCTTACATGGTGAAGTACAGATTTTAGTGGCTACATAAACAAGAAGCATCGGCTTAAGTTGCAACCCGCAACAGAAACACTTACAAAAATCGGGCACTTGGGGGTTTGGCGGGAGTACTACCTTGTGGATGTCGCCGATGAAGTGTGAGAGAAACAAGAGCGCTTCCGTCAGGTTATCTGCAGTATTCCACGCAGAAAAACATGGCATCTTCAGTACGAATTCAGTCAACCAAAATTGATGTGCTGAAGCTCGTATGATCTAACTGAACATTACATTGGCGGGAAGATTTACAAGATGGCGATTGTGGTGATGATCCGTAGGTGAGGAGCTGGGAGGTGTAGTTGTTGACGGCTCCGGCGACACGGCAGCCCTTGACGCCGTCCTCGTCCTTGATGTGAAGGATGGCCGGGACTCGGATGCTGACCTCCCTGGGCGTCACCTACTCCCTCTCATTGTAAGTTGTAATCAGGTGCGGGCTCCCTGGGCGATTCATGAAAGGGAAGTTGTCAAGCTTGACAATCTCGTAGTCCGACAAGTCAATCGTGTCAAACTGGTCCTGTTATCAAAAAAGGAACAAAGACAGTTATAAACACAGCTAGAGAAGGACCTGGAGCAACTACAAACAATTCAAAATGAGATTAAAAAAACCCTATGATTTGAATTTTAAATCAAGCTAAACGGTTTAAATATTAAGCCATCGGTAATACAAAAATCATAAGAGGTGTGTCACTGATTGTAGAGTCAATACAAGAAAGTAGGCTGGTAACACAATAACAAGCCACACATAAAATTGTCATGCCCTGGACAACTACATAGAAGAAATCAAAAGTAACCATAATAGTAGAGGTGCGCTGATCAAGTATAAAAACACTATTCTGAACCGTAACAACAAAATCACCGCTCTTAGGTGGACACTACACAAAATATGCTCAAACAGTACCGACGTCACGCCAGGATGAATTGTCACAATGTCAAGATCAGTATTTCCCACAAAAGTTGATGATAGTTCCGGTTCCATATTTTTCTACTAGTATGAAACAAGGTTGAAAAAAAGAAGACAAGTGCAGAACTAGCCAACTGACAGTACATATCAAAAGGAAAATAAAACCAAGGAACACAAACCCATAAAGCGTAAGCTTGAATTTACCACTCTACGGAACCAAACTGCAGGGTTATTCCAGTTCTATACACAAAAGATTTAACATGTTTTCCTACTAGTATTTACAATGTTTTTATTTTGGTAAATTAGAAAGAGGGGAGATGGGGCACAGAACTTTGAGGCACTGTTATGAGGTAGTGTCTGATGAAGGTTGCCCTTTGGGGCGGCAGCGGTAGCTCCGCCAAATGTAGCAACAGCACCTACGACTGGCACAGCGGCAAATACAGAGAAGAATGTCATGACAAAAGCAACACAGAAGGCTTTTGTGATGGCATACCTAAAAATAGCAGTAGTAGGTTAGTGTGGTTTATGTATATTTGCACAGCACACAACATAACAGATAAACAAAGGCCAAGAACCCATAGGCGCCAGAAAAACAAAAATCTTTTTAGACTAATGCCTATTCCATGCCATCTGATCTACAGCAGCAAAATTCACTACACAATAGTTATTTCATAGAAGAATGTTACTCCAGCAGTACAATTCACTACACAATAGTTAATTTATAGAAAAATATTCCTCCATGTGCACCAAAAGCAACCAATGCATCTTATCACTGAGCTTGCTGGGGAAAAGCAATGATGCTACAGAAGCAGTTCTTGAACTTAATCTGTACTACATGTGCAAAGTAACTAGAGAGAGATTGTCTGCACAATCCCATCCGAGCTTCTAAACCATACAAGAGCAGACTAAATGCCAATGAAAGAACAACACAGTGACTTGAAAAGCAATATAGCGGACGGAGTTAACATATGCTATTTGTAGATTGGAAAGAGATTGATTGTAGAACAATGTGTATTTGTGGACAAAGGCACGACCATAACTGGAACGGATTGAGCTATTATGGCTGAAAAAGTAATCTAAATTGTTGCCGGATTGATTGATTGATTGATTCCACAGTGCACTGGACCAACAAAATTGTTCCCAGCAATGCTTTTTTCTACCCTGTGGAGCCTTCCTACACTGATCTACCAGTTGCAGCACTTACTGCAACCAACATGTTATAGTCCAAGTTGAGGTACAAAACAAACCCAGAAATTAAATCGGCTAGATGTCGACTGAAACCTGCCGAGACTAACAAGCTGCGGCCAAACTGACAAAGTGGTCTCGCTATTGTGTTACTCACAATGCAGATGTTGAGAATTTAAAGTCCGACAACCCCTAACTGAACTCGAACCTGAATGCTCTTGACACTTCCTGACTGAACCTGAACGCAGTGTGGGGATTAGGAGAGGAGGCGTACGTACATAGCAGGTCCACGGCAGCTCTTTCTACCCTCGTGGGCCTCGCTGCAGCTGGTGAGCAGGAAGGTCTTGAAGCCGAGGTCGCGGACCTCCCTGTAGAGGCGAAGGCTGGAGGGGATCACCGGCACCTCCCCCGTCTCCACCCACCGGTCGAACTCCCGGTGGTCGAACAGCTCCAGCCTGCAATCAAACAGAAAATTAACCGTGTGTGTTAATAGCAGGCCCGCGATCTCGGAATGTGACAAGCGTGGGTCGCCCACCCGTATCCGTGCTGCGCGTAGTAGGGAAGGTTGGAGAGCAGCGTCTCGTCGATGTCGAAGACCCAGGCGCCGGTGGCGGCGGCGGCGCGGGCGTAGGCGGAAGCCTCCCCGCGACGAGGTCGAGGTCAGAGCGGTAGGCGGGGCCAGTGAGGTATGCGTGCACGTGCGACACGCAGTCCTGCAGCACGACGGCCCACGGTGCCAGGTTGTTGGCCTCCCCCACCGTCCTCCAGCTCGCGCACCGCAGGTCCACGGCAGTCTCTGTGGACGCGGTGGGTGGCGCGCTCAAGTGGCGGGAGGACCAGGGGTGGGTCGGCGGCGAGGTTCGTGTAGTGACGGGAGGAAGGGGGCGGTGGACGAGGGGGACTTGGATTGGATCTGGAGAGAATGGGGGCGACAGCTGGAGTGGGAGGGGCCGGCGTGGAGGGTGCGACCTCGCGACAGCGGGGAGGAAGGGGAGGGGATCGAGAGGAGCTCTGCTGGATCTGGAAGGGGGAGGAGAGAGCGAGGGAAAGAAAGGAGGCGGGGTGGATGGAAAATGACCACAGGACAGAGTTAGGGTTTCGGGGATGGTGTGGAAGGGCTGAGGATTGTCGTTGGGTCCCCGATCATCCGACGGTGTTTGATGCACGATCCGCGTGACACGTCCATGAATCAATCAGATTACAATACGACGTTATGACCATCTAAATTGGTCGTGGTTGACTAAAATTAATGTGTTAAAATCATGTCAGCTATTTTATGAGCTGAAATATTCAAAAAAAATGGAAAACCTTCTCATTGTATCACCAAATGTGAACAAGTTTTCAGGAAAAATAACAAACAAGAAATAAGATAAATATCTTTTAAAATGTGTCTTCAAAAATGAGTTTTTTGGCAAAAAAAACATTTTCCATTTTTCGAGTGCCCGAAAATGAGTTTTTTTGTGAAGGACCTACCATATATTTGTTGCAAAATTGGACCAAAACAATTTTATAAAATATTAGGCCATATTTAATGCACAATTGACCAAATGGTTGGGTGTCAAAAGTTTTGATCCACCTCTAGTGAAAAAGATAAATTTCCGATGATTCAGTAGGAAGCGGGTCAAATTTGAACTACAGCTGCCTCATAGTTTGCTATTTATTTTTTCCAAAAATCATTTATATGTACATAAGTATCTATTTAATCAGATAAATATCAAAAGTTTTCCAAGATTCAACCACTAGCTAGGAACGGTCATGCTCGGTGTTTTGACCCTATTTTGAAACGGGCATAAAAATTAAAAAAAATCAAAAAATTGGAAAACTTTCGCATTGTGTCATCATATGTGACCAAGTTACCAGGAAAAATAACAAACTTGTAATACAACAATTATTTTAAAAAAGTGTTCTCAGAAATTAGCTATCATGCGTGAAGATTCGTGGCTTTCAATCCAAATGGTCAATCTTATGGCCACATTCATGACATAGTTTGTTCAAATGATGTCATATTGTGCACAAGGGTGCATCTTGGAATTTTCCAAACAATGTTTCCTAAGGGAGTTTTCATTTTCTTTGCACGGAAAATTCATTTTCCATTTTTCGAGTGCCCGAAATGAGTTTTTTAAGGACCTACCATATATTTGTTGCAAAATTGGACCAAATCATTTTTCTAAAATACTAGGCCATATTCAATGCACAATTGACCAAATGGTTGGTGTCAAAAGTTTTGATCCACCTCTGGTGAAAAAGGCAAATTCCCGATGATTCAGCAGGAAGCGGGTCAAATTTGAACTGCAGCTGCCTCATAGTTATCATTTATAGGTACATAAGTATCTATTTAATCATAGAAACATCAAAAGTTTTCCAAGATTCAACCACTATCTAGGAACGGTAATGCCCGCCGTTTTGACCGCATTTTGAAACGGGCATAAAAAATTCAAAAAATCAAAAAATTGGAAAAACTTTTGCATTGGTCATTATATGTGGCCAAGTTTCCAGGAAAAATAACAAACTTGTAATACGACAATTATTTTTAAAAAGTGTTCTCAGAAATTAGCTATCATGCATGAAGATTCGTGACTTTCATGCCAAATGATCAATCTTATGGCCACATTCATGGCATAGTTTGTTCAAATGATCTCATATTGTGCACAAGGGTGCATCTTGGAATTCCAAACCATGTTGCCTAAGGGAGTTTTCATTTTCTTTGCACGAAAAAATCATTGTCCATTTTTCAAGTGCCCGAAATGAGTTTTTTTTGTGAAGCACCTACCATATATTTGTTGTAAAATTGGACCAAATAAATTTTATAAAATACTAGGACATATTTAATGCACAATTGACCAAATGGTTGGGTGTCAAAAGTTGTGATCCACCTCTGGTGAAAAAGACAAATTTCCGATGATTCAGCAGGAAGCGGGTCAAATTTGAACTGCAGTTGCCTCATAGTTTGCTCTTTATTTTTTTCAAAAAATCATTTCTAGGTACATAAGTATCTATTTAATCATATAAACATCAAAAGTTTTCCAAGATTCAACCACTAGCTATGAACGGTCAAGCCCGCCGTTTTGACCGCATTTTGAAACGGGCATAAAAAATTCAAAAAATTGGAAAACCTTCGCATTGTGTCATTATATGTGACAAAGTTTCCAGGAACAATAATAAAATCGTAATACAGAAATTATTTTTAAAAAGTGTTCCCAGAAATGAACTATCATGCGTGAAGATTCATGGCTTTCAAGCCAAATGATCAATCTTATGGCCACATTCATGGCATAGTTTGTTCAAATGATCTCATATTGTGCACAAGGGTGCATCTTGGAATTCCAAACCATGTTGCCTAAGGGAGTTTTCATTTTCTTTGCACGGAAAATTTATTTTCCATTTTTCGAGTGCCCAAAATGAGTTTTTTTTTGAAGGACCTATCATATATTTGTTGCAAAATTGGACCAAATCAATTTTATAAAATATAGGACATATTTAATGCACAATTGACAAAATGGTTGGGTGTCAAAACTTTTGATCCACCGATGGTGAAAAAGAAAAAAAATTGACGATTCAGTAGGAAGCGGGTCAAATTTGAACTGCAACTGCCTTATAGTTTGCTCTTTATTTTTTCCAAAAATCATTTCTAGATACATAAGTATATATTTAATCAGAGAAACACCAAAAAAATTCCAAGATTCAACCACTAGCTAGGAACGGTCATTCCCGCCGTTTTGACCGCATTTTGAAATGGGCGTAAAAAATTCATAAAAAATAAAAAAATGGAAAACCTTCGCATTGTGTCATTATATGTGACCAAGTTACCAGGAAAAATAATAAACTTGTAATACGACAATTATTTTAAAAAAGTGTTCTCAGAAATGAGCTATCATCTCTGAAGATTCATGGCTTTCAAGCCAAATGATCAATCTTATGGCCACATTCAAGGCATAGTTTGTTCAAATGATCCTATATTATGCACAAGGGTGCATATTGGAATGGCAAACAATGTTTCTTAAGGGAGTTTTCATTTTCTTTGGACAAAAAATCAATTTTCCATTTTTCGAGTGCCCAAAATGAGTTTTGTTGTGAAAGACCTACCATATATTTGTTGCAAAATGGGACGAGATCATTTTTATAATATATTAGGCCATTTTTAATGTACAATTGACAAAATGGTTGGTCATCAAAAGTACATATACACCTTTCGTGAAAAAGATAAATTTTCGATGATTGAGTAGGAAGCGGGTCAAATTTGAACTACAACTACCTCATAGTTTGCTCTTTATTTTTTCCAAAAAATATTTATAGGTACATAAGTATCTATTTAATCAGAAATACATGGTTTGGTGGCGATATGTTGATGTTTGGATGGTGGCCCAGGGCCCCAACTCCAAAGCGCGTAGACTTGCATGCCCGCCGCGTGGTCACCGCGTGATCGTGGTGTTGCCACCCGTTCTGGGCGGCCTATGCATGTCTAGTGGGTTGGGCACTCCCCTGATAGGTGCCAGGAAGAAGAAGGCAATAGAAGAAGCTCACGAGGAGACTGAACTGAGCTCAAACATAAATTAGCACCCAAGTGTTTGATTAGTGGTACGGGAAATGCGCATGGCCAATGGGTCCGAGTTTTGGCTGAGGATGATCATCTACTAAGGACACTATCTTGGAAAATTTGCAGCTCAAATGGAGGAGCCTAGGTGTCACTTGCTTTGCAACGTACCACATTGGACAGAAAAATGAATGTTGAAGCCACACTCACATGTATTGTTAGATGGGGCTCAAATTTTGTGGAGAGCTATGATTTGGGAATAAAGAAGATGTGGCAAAAATTCAGCTCATTCGGATATGCCTAGCTAGTACTTCCTTCACAACAGTTCGAGTTGAACAAAAACTTTGGAAATTTGCCGAGGAAGATTTACCAGGCAAATGGAGTTGAATATTGTCATGAGGTAATGATTTGGATAGTAAAGAATGCCCAATTTTTTTGGAATTTTGGGAATGACAGAAATATAGGTTGCTTCACAACCTAGTGCAAAAATTGACACATGAACATGACACATAGGCAAAACTGATGAGGTGGCGCCTAGTCATAGCAATAAGTACCAACGCATCCATGTTCACAACCTCATGACCATTTATATTGGTCGTAATCAGGTAGAAATAACGTCATTGGCGCCTCTTGTCTGCTTTGTGACCATTTGGTGTAAGCAGTTTCAGGGTTTGAGCCCTTCAAGCGAAATGGCCGTGAATTTACGACCAATTCAGCTGGGGTCACTAAAAAAAGGTCATAAGTTGACATATTTCTTGTAGTGACCTTGCCGGCAACTGGACCAACACTCTGAGAAGCACAGTTGTCCGCCGGACATGGCCAGTGCGAAGCCGGGCAAGCGGGGAGCACAACCAGACGAGCTCCGCTAAGATTAGTTTTCATGTTGCATGTAATAATGTGGATTTGAGGTTTCTAATTTGAGATATTCATATGTAGAATGCTTTTTTCGAGGCGTGACCAGTCATTGTCCGCGGATGCGCCCGTGCACGTCGGCGGGCGTTTGAGGGATCCGATTCGCCAAGTCCGGCTGTGGATGCTCTAAGACCAACTCCAACCCATTTGGTCTAGTCATGTCCATTTGGGTCGCTAAGGACAAAAACTCCGGCCCAACGCGCAGATCCAAACTCAAAATGTGTTTGCTTCATGATTTTGGGTTTGAAATGCGTTTGCGCGCACACGACGCGTACGCGCCGCGCTCCCGCTCGATGTCCTCCGTGGCCCCACATGTCGGCCAGCCAACCACCAGACACAGTCATATTCAACGCGGCCACCTACCGTGGGCCCATGCGTCAGTGACTGCAAGCTATAGGGCTCGTTCTTTTTTAATCCATGCGTGCACCCACCTCCCCCAGCGCGCCTACCCTCGCCAGCAACCAGGCAACCCTAGCCATGGCTTTCTTCAGCGACTTCGACAAGAGCCAGGAGTATTCATCCCTGGCACATCCTCTGCGTGCTTCCTCCTCTGCCTCCACCGGCGCCTGCCTGCCCCGTGCGGCAACACCTGCACATTCCGGTATACCAGGCACTCTGGCACTGTCTGTACAGGTAGCCCCTGCCGTCCCCTGATGTCGCGCTGCCGCACAACTGGCATTTGGATCCGCAACTGATCCCTATGCCGGCTGCGCCGCGGTCATGGCGGGCGCACGCTGAGGAGGTGTGCAGGTGACGGGAGCACCTCACGCCGAAGCAATGTGGGATGCCGGTGCCTGCTCCGGACTCTTCCAACTTGGAGAAGTGGTTTGCCGTTGAGCACGAGTAGCAACGCCGCCTCGGCGTCCAGAAGCACCACACCAACCCTTCGCCGCCCCGTCAAGCCGGAAGAGGAGGAGGAGGAGGCTGCGCACCAAGCCAAGTACGGTGCGAAATTTATTTATCTTTCCTCCCCGCCGAGTTGATGGCATTGACCGTGCGAATTAAGCAGCGAGCCACCTTGGTCGCAAGGACTCGCGGGCGCCAGGTTCGGTCAGTGCGCCGCCCACTCGTGACAGGAGTCGCGTCGTCTTTGCTCGTGACAGGTCAGCTTAAACAATTTGACTTGACAGTGAATCGGAAACTGGTAGCTCCCGCCGGTCATGATCTTGCTGTATTTCACCACTGCGCTTATCTGGATGTCGATCCATGGGCATGGGTTTATCTGGATGTATGATGGAACGCAGAAATTTGGCCAAGAGCTGCGCAAATCAAATAGTACTGCTGTGTTTGGATATCTACGCACGGGACATGATAGTTGATCCGTGTCGGGTGCGGGCCCAGGAGACACAACAGAAGGTCAAGTCAAATAGGGAGACCTACAACTACAAGTGTGTATCGTGAGGATGTGGAGCTGATAGTCTTGGGGTCCTTCGTCATGCTTATTTTAGTTACTCTCTGTCGCCTGCTCCTGTGTGAGCTTGTGGTGTCGCTCCTGCGTGAGCCTTTTGGCATCCTAAAAATTGTTGAACACTCCTGGTTTAGGTCTAGTTTGCGTTTTTGGGTGCCTTTGGGTTTTCGCCCCATGGTAAGCTGCTCGATGACGGGTGCTTATAGTGGGTTTTCCAAGGATGCTCTGAACTCGCTTTTCCCTTTTCAGTTTCCTTGGTAGCTTCAGTTTCGGAATTCTGTATTTTCGTTATGTCAAAGTAATGAAAAGGGGTTATGCCCGGTTCAAAAAAAACTACAAGTGTGTGGGTGGATGTGCATGTGGAAGATGGTTACTCGTATGTTAGGTCCACCTAATCGATGCCTCACCTACAAACCACACGATTGGTTCCCGCAAGTGGCCACCGTGCTTAATCAGAACAGGAGCAATGCATATATACTCCCTTCGGTCCTTTTTAATCTGTATATAAGAATTGTCTGAAGTCAAACTTCATAAAGTTTGATCATATTTATATGAAAAAATATCACCATCTTCTATGCTAAAGTTATACAATACTCCGTCCATTCCCTTTTATAGTGTGCCTTGTTGGTATGTAGCACTTATACCAAGACATGAGGTGGCACATTTATTTGGATTGAAATTGCCCCTTCTCTCATACTGTCATGCATGTGCATGCATGCAGCAAAGCGCACTACATCCAAGGCAGGGCTATTTGGGACTAAAGCGCGCATTACGTTGTGAATATGAGCCAGAATCCTATACGCACTAGAATATCGAATAGAGGGAGTATGAAATTTAAGTCATGACACATTTACTAATATTGATTTCATATTGTAAATGTTGGTTTTTTTTTATAAAGTTGATCAAACTTTATGAGGCTTAACTTTAGACAAATCTTATATGCCAACTAAAAAGGACCGAAGGGAGTACAGCGTATAGTACGTTTGAAATTTGCGAGAAGCAAATGGCAAATGGAAAACAAATGGCAGAGGGTCATCTACTCTTGTGAATCTTAAACGCCGGTGTATGGCAGAACCAGCGATCGATCATGCATGCAGTGCAGAGAGAGACTTTACTCCACATCTAGGCTTTCGCATGTCCTGCGCTGCGCGTGAAGCAGTGGCGCATGCATTGCCATTTTTTATTTTTTGCGGGAACGATGGATCGCCATTAACATCGATCGAGCTAGCTTCTGCTCTTGCGGCCAGCCATGGACGGAGGTCAACCTGCTCTGCAACTGCGCGTAAAGGCTGGATCCATCTAGGGGCCGGGCGATCCACCGATCGACGGGGTAGTAATTCGATCCGCATGCTCCTCTACAGTGGAAGGCTTCAAACGTAGGAGTACTACTACTCGTACGTTACTGCAGATCGGACTACATGACTAGCTGCATGGAGCAGTATGTAGCCTTTGCATGGCGCACTGCATGCATGCACACCTAGGATAGGCCCTGCACGGTGGCGGCAGCAGCAGCAGTCCTCGGGATTCGTGAACGCGACCCCGCTTGGGCCGTCGGTCCACTTGTACGTACGTCCATGGAATCTGCTTGTGTGTCTGTCGTACTCATCATAGTAGTCGTACCCTCCGTTTTGAAGAAAATAACACTCAGCTCAGCTCGGCTCGTGGCATCCTTTCCGACCGAATGGCCAGCCAGCCACTCCCATGCTCGACTAGTCTGGACCAAGGTACGTGTAGTACTACTTGACATGGATGGATGGTGCTGGTGTCACCGACGGATGGATGGGCTGGGACCAGACGACGGCACGCATGGGGGCACACAGGGTTTTGCACTGCGTTGCATGGGCTACCTAGTCTGGAGTAGTACGTGACAGTGTATGGATGGAGATCGCGCGCACGTACTTTGACGACATGATCACCATCCGGCGAGCATGGATCATCTGCCACACGGGCTACATCCTACTAAAAACATTGATGATCGAAGCTCCCAAAGCCCAGAGAGAGATGGGGAAGGATCGGACGATCGAGCATGCATGCGCTGTTTACCTGTGCATCCGTTTATGCAGTTCATCGTGCCTCGTACGCCGCGACGACGTGCCCGCCTCTGCAAACAAGGCGCCCTATGCCAGCTTCAGACTACAAACTGGACTTCAATGCTGGACTTCAACCTTCATTTCTCGACAGGAAGCGCTGCACAAGGAAAACAGCGTTTATCTGTGTAAAATGATCAAACGCGCAAGGTGCAGACCAGGACCAGCAGGGTCTGCCAGCCAAATAACGTACGGACAGGCCGATCTGCACCGTTCGATCAACCTGTGAATGATGAGAGGAGGAGAATAACTATGGCCTGCTGCGCCCCTGCGTACCCCTGATCGATGCTATGCTGACATGATCAAAGCAGCAGCTGCTGCCAGGGATCTAGAGCGGATTAATCAATAAATGCGTGTTAAGCAAAGACATACAGGTTTCAGACACGGCATGGGCCTTGATGAATTCAATGCGAGAGAACGACAATCCAGATTACACTCCAAGGCCATAAAGTAGAGTCGCTAGCTAGGAGTATCGATCAATGCATGTAGCAAAATAAAACCAGTGCTCGATCTCGAACGACAGCGGTGATTAGGAAACTGGTCCAAGTGATGCTACCGTGAGCTAATACGGATGTCATAAGTTAACATTGTGGTACTATCGTGCTAGTGCAAATTTAATCACGTCCTAGACCCTGGATAGCTGGCTACAATAATAATCTTTGAGGATAGATAAATGATGCATGCATGAAGAGGGCGAGATGGAAGAAGTGGTTCAGCGACGTGCATGTGAGTGTCGGCGTCAAGTTTGGCGCATCGGCTGGGGCTCATCCATGCCCGTCCATCGATCACACGCCGCGGAAACGCCATGTTCCATTGTTCCCGCCTTAATTAGTGACCGATCTATGACCCCGCGACGGCACATGCTGGAGTAAGTACTACCTTACCTATAGCTATAGGTTAATTTTGTCGCATCAAATGCATAAACTGGATTTCCCTTCAGTTTTACGACGTGGTAATGTGAATCCCATTCCCATCCATCAACTCCTTGGGACGATGGACATAGGAGCAGCATTTTTCACATATCGAAGTGCATCGAACTCAGTAGCGGAGCTCCTTGCCTAGTGTTGAACGAGCGTGCGTCTACACTCACTAGCTCTAGGTGCATCTGTGGCAGCAGTGTCCTCCGTGGTTCGGACATGGCACGGCGAACCAAAGTCCGGCGACGTGCGCGCGTGTACGCTAGCTCTAGATGCATCTGTGGCAGCAGTGTCACCCGGACATGATGTCCTCGGTGGTTCGGACATAGCACGGCGAGCCAGAGTCCAGTGACATCGCCTCATCACGTACCCTGTCTCTGTCTGTCTATGTCGAACGACCTCCTCGTCCGTGCGTGCCTCGTTGGTCGTGCCTTACTTGGGATGAGGAAGGAGACAAGCAGGATAAAATCCATGGGGCCCGCCGGCGGAAGGACGGAAGGAAAGGTTGCATCAGTGGTTGCATCGGTCCATCTTATCCTCCCGTTCACGACGGCCTTGGTCGCCGCCGTGTGCCATGCATGTTGCACATGCACCGGGCCGGCAAGTACGCATGTCCATCGATCGCCGTCTTCTTTATGCTGTTGCACTCGCATGCACGGACGTACGTCCGGCCTCAACATGTGGACGCGGACAGTCACCTTGTCGATCGTTTGCTCGCTCCTGGCACGAGGGGTTCCACTGTTGTCCAACTTCGCGTGGTCTACGGATGCGTCACTTCATCACCTTGTGTTAATGCAGTGCACCCATGCCACTTGCGACATAACCTTGCATAGCACAGACACGCACGCAGTACGCAGCACCCATGAAAATGAAAAAACTCCTAAGGACGGTAGAGTAGAGTAGCTAAGCAACTTAGTAGGCGATACGAAACGCGCCGCCGTCATTGCCTCAATGCTTTTAATCGTCGTCGGGTGGTCTGTTGATATCAATGTATTTTTTATTTTTAATGTTCTTTGTACTAATTTAACAGTTGATAAATAGATTGAAAGTTTTCCTGAAAAAATAATAAGAAGCTTAGTAGGCGATCCATTGACGTTGTATATATAGTTGGTGCTTCTTCCTTTTTGACCATATATGCTTTTCTTGGGGACTAATTAACCTGTGCACTTTTTCTGGGACACCTTTTGCACTCAAGTACGAATTTACGAGACGTACGCGTGCAAAGCTATACTCTGCTAATACTAGAAACCCAGAGCGGTCAATATGAAACCAGACGTGCTACTCTACTCACTAGCTATTTTTTTTTTATATTCACGACACTCATTAGCTAATCCGTATAACGGGTGATTCATCAACTCACCGATCGAGCCAGCTTTTGGGTCTTGGATTAATCAAATACTCCCTCCGTTCCTAAATACTTATCTTTCTAGACATTTCAACAACTAACTACATACAAAGCAAAATGAATGAATCTACGCTCTAAAATATGTCTACATACATCCGTATGTAGTAGTCATTTGAAATGTCTAGAAAGACAAATATTTAGAAAAGGAGGGAGTACTTCCTCCGTAAACTAATATAAGAGTGTTTAAAATACTAAAGTGGTGATTTAATAGCTCTTATATTAGTTTACAGAGGGAGTACCAATGGATAATTAACTAGCATCGGTAGGGATTACATATGCATGACCGAGTGTTGATCAACCCTTGCCCACCACGAAGAAAGTACACGGTGCGTGCGTGCATGGAACTAGGTACGATTAGCTCGGACGCGCACTTGTCAAATCAAAAGCGGTGGTCTCCATGCGCTTGTCGTTTTCGCTTGGACTCACGCATAGTTAAACAGCTGCTCCTGTGTTTGGGATTACTGTTACATTCGTCATTCGAGAATAGTTAAAGTTGTGTGTACTCTGGTCAAAGGAGCAAAGATCTTGGGATTCTTTCAAATCAAGAGAAAAGAGGTCATGCACTCGACACCTATATAGTGCCTAGCTCTCTAGATCAAGTAAATTATTGATCTATACCCATGCCTTGACAAAACTGACAGGGTTTCACAAGGCACTACCTAGACTTGGTCAGGAAGTAGTAGACTAGTGGTAGTACACTTGAACTTGGAAGAATCGTGTGGAAGAAGGCAAGAAGCTGGATTGTACGGGAAGTTTGATCATACACAAGCATAAAAAAGGGCATGTCTTTTCACCAGGGATCACTTTTGAATTTGTAATGTACGAGTACTCAGGTGGCAGCAAATAAAATTGCTCACCTAGGTCAACTGTTCAAAATGGTGTTCTGATGTTTGCATTTGACTGATCCCTGCTAAATCATCGTGACAATTATTGCTAACTGAATTGCTCCAATGGCCAGATGAAGTAAAGATGAACCACCATTTCAGTCATCTGTTATAACTGAAGATTAGATTTTTCAAGAACTGAACATTAGATTGGTAGGAACCTAGCTAACTTGCCGTGACTTTTAATGATCGAGCATCACTGTAGAATTCTACACATGAGGTTGGAGTTGATGAAAAATTCCTATCAATTGTAATGCTACGAATCAAACAGGTATAAAAAAAATTCGTAAGGGCTACAATCCTCCAAAATTTCTTCAGGGATCCTTTGAATCAAACAAGCCCTACATGAATATAACACTATCCGCAGTTTCAACGCTTGATATATCTAAAAGCCCTTGGTGTTTTGTGTACAAAGATACCGATAGACCGGGTGAGAGAATCAGGGAAACTGTCTGCATAATGCTCGATTATGTAAATTTTACTTTGGTTCTATAGCCCTTGTATTCATGTCAGTATGTCAAGCTAAGATTCCCAACCATGCACAACAACTACTAGTATTCATTTTCTTAATTCGATCCTCATATGTTGCATGTATCCGGTGAGTTCTTTATTCCAACAACGGACAAGAAACTCATCTAATTGTCTCATCAGGTTGATTCCCTATCCCAACTCTAAATTTCGGTCACACTCAACCTTACAAAAATAAATCACCTTTGTGTTCTCACCACCAACGGTTTGACCACTGCTTGATTGGTAACTGGACGTTTTTAGGAAAACTTGTTCACATGTTAATTGACATCGACCTTTGTTCTCAAGGATCATTTAGTAGTCACTTCATCTAGAAAATCTTGGTTGTATACCCGTGTTACAAGTTGTCAAGTTGCACACATGTTGGTTCTGCCTACATCAATAAGTTCACATGACAAATCCTAGCTAATATAACATGCAAGTGCTTGTTATACTCAAATAAATCACACATGTTTAGCACCAAAAAAGGCTTCTCACCCCGCTTTATAAAATAAAGCCATGACCGAATACATCCAACATGCATCCAACCGAAACGGAGGTCCACAAGAACAACAATAAGGGTACACAACAAGAAAATAAACAACAAATTCATTACTATATGAGCTGGGAGCAACAGCAAACAAGCCCCCGAAAGAAAGAAAGCAATGCCTCAAGGAGGGTAAATGATCATAAGCAGTCGGATTGCCACTTCCTTCTGCTTCCTCGTCAACTCATCAATGGCCATCTTATCCCGCCGCTTGGAGAGAGACTTCCAAACCTGCAAGAATCCACATAGTTTGTAAATCACATCAGTATCCCTAGATGAGAAAATATGTTTTGTGACTAGTTTATTCCTATCGCATCACAGGTTCCAAACCAAGGTTCCAAAATTCACCCACAACATTCTGTGAACCTAACCGGAGCAATTAGCCAACAATTGGTGCCAATCATGGAAGTTGGTTGGGTACCAGCTATTGCCCAAAACTTCCCTGAAGCTCCACATAAATTGGGAGTGCACCTTGAACATTTGCTTCATGTCCATGGAAACAATGTAAATCTTTTCAAGGAAGCTTCTCAAATAAGAATAATTATCCCTTGTATAAAATCGTCATACCATAAATAAAGTGCCAAGACTTACCTTTATCATGTTTGAAATTGCTAGTGTGTCTTGTGCTGGAACAGAAGTTTTTTTGTCACTAAAAAAATATCAATTCAACAGAAGATGATAAATTCACGAAATTTTAACAAAAAAACATGTGCGAGTTCTCTGTTTCGTGCTAAGTTTTCAGAATCGTTGGAGTTTCAGAAGTATAAGTCCTCTCTGCATCTTTATATAGTCTCTGTTTTGACAGATTGTTGTTATAGTTCTCGTAAACTGGTTATGTTTGCCAGTATATTGTTCCCATTTTGTGTGATGGTGCTAGAATTGTTTAGTTTACAATAGCGAATGATGGATCATATTTTTTCAATAATGTTACAGCAAGGCATGATTAGCATTTAACATTATTTATACTAATCCCTCTGACGAAGTTCTATAAAGTCTTTTGTGAATGAAGTTTCAAGATATTATTACTTAATTCTTTGTTGGTTATAATGGAAACTCGTTTGAAACAGTAAAAACTAAATACAAATAGTAAACCTAAACATACATAGATTACACTATTGAAGATCCAATATTAGTCTAAGAAAATGAAGTGAAAAATTAAACCGCGGTCCAATTTGTCCCTGCTATGGATAAATAATGTTTTTAATACTATAGTTTAGCTCCACTTACACAGATGATTTTTAGTTCCCTACTATTTACCTTTGTGATGCTGTGAAAGTATATTGTACTATTCATGCTTTGTGATGTTATCGAATTGAGTTCTGAACCTTCTTGTACCACTTGGAATAAGTGGGTAGCTATCTGAAAAACAATCAACAACTCCAAAACGAGTTGTGAACCTTCTTGTGATCATACATCACAAGCATCTCAACTAATGATGGCATCCCCGAATAAAAGGGATATCAATGTGACACGAGCCTCCACTTCGATAGAAGAGGAACAGCACCTACTTTCAGTCCCAGAGAGAACGGCGTTACCCATTTACGGTGGAACGTTCTGATCCGTCGCATCAGCAGAAAGAAACGGAAAACCTTGCCCGGTCACCGTTCCTTGATCGGCAATCATCGAGAGACAGGAAGCAGCCATCTCATGTCACAGAAAAAAGGAAGGGACCCTCCAAGCCAGCCCTGTTCAAGGGAAAACGGCCAAGGACACGAAAAGTGGCTGCAGAGGCCGAGCTCCACTGCTCTTGATATTTGAATTTTTTGAAAAACACATTTTCAATGCTCAAAAAAATCTGAAAACAAATATGTGAATACGTATACATATTCCTAAGGACCGGTAGAAATCTAGAGAAGAAATACTTTGTATTTTGGGAAATACAAAAAAGTGAAATTTCTGACAGAAATGGCATCTTTTTTCTCCTATATATTGTCAGAAATTTGTTTTTTTTCAATAGTCCAAAACAAAACGAGATTTGTACCGAAACTTGCAACGGGTATTCGGAATGTGTATATGCATCCCGGGAAATAATTTCACATTTTTTTAAAACTTCAAAAATACAAATTTGAAAAAGTCAAATATAGAGAGCACTGGTGCTCCCCTTCCTTTCCTTTTGCAGCGCCCCCACGGCGACGTACAACGGCCGGCCGGCCACGGGCGCAATCATTCGGACGTAGATGATGCGTCGCGTGCCTTTCCACAGGCATCGGCCGCATATGAATTCGCCCGTCGACGAGTCCAATCGAACGAGACAAACAATTCAGCGCTTCTGTTCTGTTGGCCCATGCACGCACGCACGTATCATCGCCACCTTGTATTGTACCAGCACGTACTGAGATAGAGATACGATAGATAGAAGATGTTGCACAGCGTGCGTGCGTGAGACACTGTGGCATGCCTCACTTCTCTCGCATGAACAGACCAAGCTACGAGCATCCTGTATGTGTGTACTGACAGAATACAGGAGTTTGGCTTGCAAATAGTACTACTAGTGAAATACAGTATACATGTAGTATGTAGGAGTATATGCTTACATGTCACCAACCCAAGTCAATGACCCTCTAGTCTAGGGAAAGTAGTACACATGGATCTCACAGTCCGAGCTCTTTCTTACAGATGATCTTCACTCTGTGACAAACACGATCACTGATTAGCTACTGCTTACTAGTACTAAAATATGATTATGTGCATGTTACATCCTGGCTTGAAGCAGAACAAACCAAGGGAGGAATATGTTTACACGGTTGATGGACACAGACTAGTCGGATGCTCAGATGTTCCTCTCCTTCGTGCTTCCCTGTTGACTACTGGAGCCGCTGATCATGTCCTCCGACGCCTGCCAGAGCCGCGCGGCCTCGCGGCGGCTTGCGGCAGCCGGCGACTGCAGCGCCTCGTTGCAGTCGGCCAAGTAGCGGCCTGACACGCCGGCCAGCCTCGGGTGCACCGCCGCGTAGCACGTGGTCGCCGCAGCCTGCGCGCGAGAAGAGAGGGCACTACGTACGTCAGCAAGGAGGGGCGAGCGGCGCATTAACTGCGGAAAGCAGAGCCTTCACCTCCGGCGCGGCGCCGGCAGGCGGGGCAAGGCGCAGAACAGAGTGCAGCGATTGCAGTCTGCATATGATAACACAGATGAGAGCAGCAGATTAATCACCTGGGGGATGGTCTTGAGCAGCTTGGAGAGCAGCACGAAGACGAGATCTGTGATGAGGCCCTCTCGGTCGCGGTTGAGGCGCGTCCTCACGATGCCCGGGTGCACGCAGTTCACCGTCACGTCGGCACCCATCTCCTGGAGGCGGGCGGCGAGCTCCTTGGTGTGCAACACGTTGGCGAGCTTGGACACCGCGTAGGCCTGCGTCGCGTCGTAGGGTCTGGACGCACGTACGTGCACATGCACATGCCAAGCTTGATTAGCGGCAGACTAAACAATGGCGATCGATCAGGTGAGGATAATAATAAAACTAACTAATGGCGGATGGCGCTTACTGTCAGTCGACAGAGTTAGGTGATGGATCGATGAAAGATGCGATGCTTACATCTTGCGGCGGGTGACGAGCTGGAGGTAGTCGGCCCAGTCGCCGGAGAACCAGCCGTGCACGCTGGACGACACGTTCACGATGCGCCCCTGCACCCCCGTCTCCGCAGCCGTCTCCGCCATCCTCCCCAGCAGGAGCTTCGTCAGCAGGAAATGGCCCAGATAGTTGGTGGCGAAGGTCATCTCGACGCCGTCCTCGGACAGCGCGAGCTGGCCGTGCGAGAACTTGCCGGCGTTGTTGATGAGGAGGTGGAGGGGCAGGCCGAGGGAGAGGAAGCGGCGAGCGAAGTCCCGGACGGAGGCGAGCGAGCTGAGGTCGAGGTGCAGCACGAGGACGTCGGCGCCCGGGCACTCGGCTAGGATGCGCGCGCGCATGTCCTCGGCCGCCTTGACGTTCCGCGCCGGGATGACCACCCTGGCACCCCGCTTGGCCAGCACACGCGCCGTCTCCGCCCCGATCCCCGACGTGGCGCCGGTGATGATGGCGGTGAGCGAGCCGAGGTTGGGGCACGCCGCCGTGACCTCCTCGGCGGTGGACTTGGAGCCGAACCCGCTGGCGCCCGGGGAGCCCAGCAGGTACCTGGCCGCCTGCAGCATCTTCGGCATCCGCTAGCACCACCGGCCGGCCACCGCGTCCTCGCCGCACGGCCGCGGAGCTAGCTTGGCAGAGGAGAGAGCTAGGGAGCGTGGGTGTGGGCGGGGGTGAGGAAGTTAATGGCGCTGGGCCGAGTTATATAAAGCTCGATCGGGGACCTCGCTCGCGCCCAAGCCCAAGTACGCTGCGACGGACGGACGGAGCTAAATTGAATTTAATTCTTCTCCCCGATGATTTGATGGCATTGACTGCGCGGCGACCGTGCGAGTTACCTCGGTCGGAAGGACGTGCCGGGCGTCTCCGTGGCCCATCGGTGGTGCCGCTACTTTCCGTCAATGCGCCGCCCACCCACTGGTCACATTCATCGCGTCGTTTCTCCGTCCAGGTAAATCAGATCCTCTTCATTTTAGACTAAATAACAATGAAAGTTTGATCATAAATTAATGAAGAAAATGTCAACTATGTGTCAAAATTTTAGTTATACTATGGGAAACCTTTTCAAATCCAAATCCAGCAATATACTTTGTATCGTATGTATATAACGTAATATACTTTGTTGGTTGCAGGCTGGGCATGGATCCATCGGCCGAAATAAGCACAGGCTGCCATTGGCCCATTGCACCAGTTTCTCATGAAAGAAGCACCTGGCATTTAGATGTGGATCAATGGGTATGGGTTTATCTGGATGTGTATGATGGAAGGGTGTGTGTTTGGTTCCCATGCTCTGGAACGATGAATTTTGGCCGCGAGCTGTGCATAGCAAACAGTACTGTCGTTGCATATCTACGTACGCCGGCCAGGTTGCCCGGACATGACCATTGATCCATGTCGGGTCCGCCCGGGAGACACAACACAAAGTCAGGTCAATTGGCAAGACCTACTACAAATACGTGGGTGGACGTGCATGTGGAAGATGGTTATGTTAGGTCCACCTGACCAATGCCTCACCTATAAACCACATGATTGGTTCCCGCCAGTGGCCAGTCTGCTTAATTGAGGAACCCTAATATCCAGCAAACGTCAGATTTTTTGGTATGGCAAATTAAACATTATTATGGTAAATTATGTTCGTTGAGGATGGCAAGTGGAGTTGCTGAGCGTGACAAATTCGTCTCAGTTTATTTATTGGTCGGAAAATTACCATGCATGCAAACTAAATTTCCGTCATCATGCCAATATATAATACAGTAGAAGATGTCGTGAAAAAATTCATGCTCCATTGGAGCACGGTCACCAAAATGCCCTGCAGCGAGCAAAAAGGCCGTAGAGCAGCCAGCCCAGTGCAGTGCAGCGCATAGTCTTTACTCCACATCTAGGCTTTCGCATGTCCTGCGCTGCAGCTAGCGGCGCATGCATGCGCCCGATCGATGGACCGATCGCCATTAAAACCGATGGAGCTAGCTCCTGCTCTGCGATCGGCCATCGACGACGTCAACCAGCCCACGGAGTAATTCGATGTAGCGGCCGGCCGGCCGGGCGATCTATCCATCAACGGAGTAATTCGATACCCACGCTGCTCCTCTACTGTGAAAACCCTTTACTCCTCATAACGTGCTGTACGTTAGCAATACGCCTGCGACTCAGGCCTGCATGGAGTAGGATCGATCGAGACGGCTCGGAGTGTGCACAGACTATAGCCAGCCTTTGCATGGCGCACTGCATGCATGCATGCACACCTAGTGTACTATCTCTCTCTTAGTTTACAGAGTATGCGCCATGCAAAGTCATATATTACAAAAAATATATATCAATATGAACTTTAAATGTTTTATTTTCAAAAGATATAACTTTTGTGTTATACTCCCTTCGTAAACTAATATAAGAGTGTTTAGATTACTACTTTAGTGATCTAAACGCTCTTATATTAGTTTACAGAGGGAGTATAGATTATATTAAATTGACAAAATTGACAATTTAGATATAAGCGCAAGACTTGTAAACCAAAATGAAGAGAGCAGGATTTTTGGATAGGGTAGGCGCTGCGCGGCACCAGCAACACTGGAGAAGTGGACATGCGCCGCGCCCTAGCAGTCCGTCCACTCGTACGCCGATGGAGTCTGCGTGTGTCTGGCTGACTAAGGTCAACTCCACCGCACGACCCATTTCTATCCCAAATTGTCCGTTTGTGTCCGTTTGGAGGAAAACGGACAAATCGAACGACTCAACGCATGGGAGCATACGGACGTTTCGTCCGGTCTATGTCCGTTTTTGCCCCATTTTCAGACCAAAGTTGCTCTTGGTTTGGGGCCAAAGCGGACAGAAAGCGGACGTCTTCGCGTCCTCGTCGTCCGTCTGTGTCCGCCTCGACCCCACCCGTCACTCTCTCCTTTTCTGTACCTGGCCCACCATACGGATAAAATCCGGACAAAATGGGTATAGATTTAGGGTAGCAGCGTTGCACGCAGCGAGTTTGTGCGGCCTCTGTCCGGCGTTTGTTCTCTCTATTTCTACCCTATACAAACAAAATCCGGACAAAATGAGTATAGATTTAGGGTCGTGCGGTGGAATTGGCCTAATGACTCAATGGCGTCGGGCATACACGTACACGCACCTCAGCCGACAGCCGGCCACTCCCATACTCGCCTCGCCCCTGTATCTGTATGGACGAAGGTACGTGTACTTGACATGATCGCCGCGTAGGCAGCGCTCGTGTGATGGATGTGACGAGACGCCGGCACGCATGGAGGCACACAGGATTTTCCGTTGCATTGCATGGGGTACCTAGTCAGGACTGGTCAGTGTGTCTTCATCCCGCGAGCATGCATCGGTCTTCTCTGGGTTCTGGCAAATCCTCGTACGCCGCGACCTCTGCAAACAAGGCGCACTAGTAGTACTATGCTGGCCTGGATCGGTAAGCCAGCTATTAGTACTAGCAGTAAGTAGTGATTTCAACCTGGACATGAAGCTTCATTTCTCGTGAGCAAGTGCATGCTGCAGAAAGAAAACAGTATTGCGCGTGTGAAATGATCAAAGGCCCAAGGTGCAGCAGAGCGGCAGGACCTGTCCATCTGCACGGTTCGACCAACCTGTGAATGATGAGAGGAGGAGAATAACTATGGCCTGCTGCGCCCCTCCCTGCCCCTGATCGATGCTACGCTGACATGATCAAAGCTGCTGCCAGGGATCGACCGGCTTGCGGCAGCAGACTAATCAATCAATCAATGCGGTGCTGAGAAAAGACACGCAGGTTTCGACACGGGCATTGTATTGAAAGCGAGCGAGGGCAGGCCGGTGAAAGGAAGTGATCTCTAGGGTAGTAGTCTCTAGCGCTGAACTGCTCCGCGTCACTAGCTAGCCACAAAGAAGAGAAATTAACCTAGGAGTAGCATCGGTCATTGCATGTGAAATCTACCCTACGTTCCGGTGCTCGATCGTGTACGACAGCGGTGATTAGAGAGCGGGTTCCAGTGATGCCATCATGAGCTAATGCGAACATCATACCTCTCGCCAAAAAGAAAAGAAAAAGCAAATGGCATACGGTAACTTCGTGCTGTACTACTAGTGCAAACTTTAATTTCCTAGGCCTGGAGTGGATAGCTAAGTTAACTTTGATCATAGAGAAAAGTCGACGAAAAAAAAACGATGATAGAGAAAGGACGCATGCAGGAAGAGGGCGGGACGGAAGAAGTGCTTGTGGGCGAAGAGCGACGTGCATGTGGGAGTGTAGGTGGGTGTCAAGTTTGGCGCATGGATTGGGACTCATCCATGCCCGTTTCCGGCGCAACACAAAGCAGTACATGTCCATCGACCACACATTGCGCAAACGCCATGTTCCTTTGTCCCCGCGCGCTTTATTAGCGATCGATCCATGACCCCGCACGGCACATGCTGGGTACTAACTAGCTTAGCTACTCTATATGATAATTGTGTTGCATCATATGCATAAACTAGATACTAGCATTTCCGTTCAGTTTTACGACGTGGCGATATGAATCCCATCAGCACCAGCGCTCATGCTTAGTGGTGAACGTGCGTGCATGTGTGGCAGCAGTGTTATCAGGACATGATGTTCTCCATAGTTCGGACATGGCACGGCGAACCAGAGTCTAGTGACGTCGCCTCACCGGTCACCACGTACCCTGTCCTCGATCGACCTCCTCCGTGCGTGCCTCGGTGGTCGTACCTTTCTTGGGATGCGCCACAAAGGATGACGAAGGAGACTAGCATGATATGATAAGTAAAACACGTGCGGCTCGCAGGTGGAAGGAAGGAGAGGTTTCCATCGCTCCATCTTATCCCTTCCCTTCACGACGGACCTGGTCGCCGACGCCGTGTGCCATGCACGCATGCTGCATGGGTCATGTACAGGGCCGGCAACTTTGCATGCATTTAGTCCATGTCCATCGATTCGCCGTCTTCTTTTTTATGCTGTTGAAGTGCACTCGTATGCACGGACGTCCGTCCCGTCAGGCCTCGACATGCCGACACGGACACCCCTCTCTCGTCGAACGATGGGTTTCACTGTTGGCCAACTTTGCGCTGTCTACGGATCTGTGTGATGCGATGCGTCACTTCATCACCTATTCACCTGGCCTTGCACAGATGCACTGCACGTACCCATTGCCATGCACGCGCTTCCATAGACCAGGCATACACACAGTACGCAGCACCCATGCAAACTCCTTCCTACGATAGAGTAGCTAGGTGATCGATTGACGCCGTTGGTAGTTGGCGCTTCTTCCTTTTTGACCATATATGCTTTCCTTGGAGACTAATTGACCTGCTGTGCACTTTTTGGGGAAAACTTTTGGACTTAATTACGAGATGTGCGCGTGCAGAGCTATACCCTGCTAGAAAACAAAAGCGGCCAATGTGAAACCAGGTGAGTAGCTAGCTAATCCTTTGTCAAAGATGAGTGATTAAACAACTCACCGAGCCAGCTGCATGCCTGCTTTCGAGGCTTAGGTTGATCAAATGCACATGGACAATAACTAGCATCATCAGTAGGGATTACATATGCATGATCAAGTTTTGATCCTTGCCCACGACAAAGGAAGAACACGGTGCGTGCCCATGCATGCATGGATGCCGACGCGCACTTGTCATATCAAGAGCGGTGGTCTCCATGCGATTGTCGTCTTCGCTTGGACTCACACACTTAAACAACTGCTCCTGTGTTTGGGATTACTGTACACACCGAACTAGCTGCTACCCCTAGTTGTTGCACCATGTTACATTCGTCATTCGACAATAGTTTAAGTCGCCTCTACTCTGGTCAAAGGAGCAAAGATCTTGGGATCCCTTCTTCCAATCAAGAGATCGCATGCACTTGACACCTATATAATACCTAGCGTTTTAGATCAAGTAAATTAGTAACCTATACCCATGCATTGACAAAATGGGTAGGGTTTCACCTTGCATTGACAAAATGTGGTAGGCCAGGAATCTTGAACTTGGAAGTATCGTGTAGAAGAAGGCAAAAGAAGCTGAAGTACTTGCGCATATCTTTCTGAGGAGCTATCCTGCTCAAAATTGTACGGAAAGTCTGGAGCGATTGAATATATACAAGCATAAATTTGAAATGTGTTTGTTTTTCGGGAGTACTTAGGGCATCATCGACGACGTCGATGACTAACGAACCTTATCAAATGTTTGTGGATACGTTTAGACCTCTCGACAGACAGCCGCTACAGCCTGCAGAGGCCATCCAACCGTGTCCATTAATTGTTTGAACACGAATGTAGACGAAATTTAAGAAAATACGTCATATTACATGCAAACACATGGAACTTAAATATTTGAACATAAATTAAATTTAAACTAAACTTAAACTATTCTAAACTAGGCCAAGTAGCGGAAGATGACCTCGTAGGTATGGCCTCCAAGGCCACCGGCACAGCCGATCTGTGCCATTCTCGTCGCGCCAGTTGAGGAAGCTGTACCAGGCGTCATGACATTCCTCCCCCGTGGCGCTGGTGCTCCGCTGCCTCCTCCACCTTGCGCCGCATTTTGTTGTCTTCTAGGCGGACCATACTTTTGGGATGAATACTTTATCGTTATGGGCGTGGATGTTCTTATTTGGACATTCTGTTTGGGCTATTGGATTTATGTTCTTAGGTGGTGTTTGGTTCTCTAGTCCTATGACTTTTTCTAGTCCCTGGGACTTTTTAAAAAGACTCTTAAGGAGGTGCTTCTAAAGACTTTTAGCAAAAAGTCTCAAAAAATTTCCATTCTGTTTGGTTTGCTAGGGACTTTAAATACAAAAAAGTCTCTGGAACCAAACACCCCCTTAGTTTCCCGGTGGGGTATTGGATCTTTGTAAAGTAGATCCTTATGAATCTTACACCCAATTTGACCGGGAAGTCCAATGTCAAAACGAAGGGGATCCGCTAGCTCGCTATTTAGTATGTTCTCGAACTCGGCAAACCCGACGTGGAGGAGTAGGCTTTTCGGGCGGCGACGTGAATGCAAGTGGGCGGGAAGCCGGTGAGCCTTGGTGAATGTCCAGACTCCGTCAGGCCAACTCCACCGCGTGACCTCAAACGGACGTATGTTTTGTCCTGTTTTTGTCCCTTTGGGTAGGGATTTGGGGTCGTGTCCGGGCCTGTTTTGGGATGCGGTGGCCGTGCGCCCACCACGCGGACGCATCCTTTTGCCCCATCCTGTCCGCGTCTATTTAAAAAAAAGGGACGTTTCAAATGCCAAGGCCCAGTTCACGACCCCAGTTCATCACGCCGGCAACAAAGCCAGCGGCCTACACGACCATCGCCGGCAACACAGCCAGCGGCCGGCAACACAGCCAGCCTCCAAAATGAATAGTTGTCCTTGCCGGCAACACAACCAGCGGCCGGCAACACCAGCCGACCTCCAAAGTGAATGTTTTTTCGCCGGCACACTGCCAGTGGCCCAACGGGCGGGCGGCACCCATGCCAGCCTCCAAAAAGAACGGCCACGCCGATCGGACGACCTAGTTCAGGCCTTCGGCGTCGAGCATCTTCTTCTGCTTGGCCTCGAACCAGGCCCTTGTCTTGTCGCTCATCTTCGACAAGTCCACGCTCATGATCGCAAGGGCCACCTCCTTCGCTTTGGTGGCGGCATTGGTGGCCTCGATGTCAGCTGCATCTGCCTGGCCTTGACGTTGTCGGCCTCGATGTCGAGCTGCCTTTTCCGGGCGGCCTCTTCCATGTCGAGCTGTCTTTGCCGGGCCGCCTCCTCCATGTCTATCTTCCTCTTCTTGGCCGCCTCCTCCATCTCAAGCTTCTGTCTTTGGAGGTCTAGGTATTGTTTCATTTGCTCGTCCTTGCTTTGCCGCTTCTTCTCGTCCCTCACATCCTTATGTGACATCATGTCATGCAAAGTCTCATGCAAGGCCATGGTTGAGGCGTCACGTATGTCGTCCACCTTGGAGTTGGTCTTCCCCCTCGGCCTCTTCAACGCCTCGCCATCCCCACCTCCGGCGAACTTGGCCGTTTTCTTGCCTCTCTTCCTTTGAAGTTCACGGTATTGATCCTTGAACTTAGAGCAATTGTTGATGAGCGTCCAATAATGCGTAAGAGTGAATGTCTTGTCATTGTGTCGGGCCTTGAATGCCTCCAAAGATTGAAATGCCTACACCACATGATCAACAACAAGTGAACATGCAAACATATACACGGCCGAAGTATCATGGCCGTAGCAAGGAAAGGGCTAGAAAGAGAAGAGCATACCATGTCCCCAATGCCGAGACCACTCACGGGCCGTGCTTCAACGCTCTCAAATGCGGCACAATACTTGTTGTACTCTTGTTGGATGAACAATCATCTTTTTTGAATCGAACCGATGCCACGGTTGCTTGTAATTTGGTAGGGGTCAAACATCTTCCTTTCATGGAATGTTTTGTGGACTCTCGTCCAAAAAACAATGCCCTTTTGTTTCGCGCCGGTCTTTGGATCTTGGCTAATCTCCATCCAACATTGACAAATCAACTTGTCCTCATCTTGTGTATATGAACTGGTGCGAATGCTCTTCCGCTTCTTTTGTGCTTCCGCTCTTTGGGTGAGCTCGTCTATGAACAATGGAGCGCCACTAATATCAACATCATTGGCTTCATCTTCATCTTCACCTTGGACATAGATGTCGTCGTCTTCATGCCACGAATCACCATGGTCGTAGTCAGCACGGTCGTCGGCCTCCTCATCGGGCACGTACTTGGCGCGGCCATCCTGACTTTGGGTCTCCTCGGGGTCGTAGGCACGGCCATGCCCACCCTGGAAGATCACGTCCTCCATGTACTGGTTGTAGAAGGGGTCGTCCACCGTCGGCGTTGAGGTTGGCATTCCGTCAAACAACACGCGGGGGGCCGGCATGGTGCCCGTGAATGGTGCACGCGCTTGCTTTCTTTGCATCTCGACGGACGGCCGCCCGCCGCTGCTGGACCCAGGCGTGACATTGAGGTCGATGACGGCCGCGAGGCGTGGTGTGGACGGCGCGAACAAGCCCACGTCCGGCGACGCCGAGAAACGGGTCTGGCCGTCGTGCCTGGGCGGAGGAAAGCCGGGCGACATGGACGCGGCGCGCGACGTCGGCGACTGGAAGTGCGTAGGCCGGGCGACCGACGAGCCTGTGCTCGCCGGGCCAACGGCCGCTGCATGGAACCCCGCCGGACGGCCCATGCCAAGCATGAGGATGGCGTGCGCTTTGTTGACGAGGTCCTCCTTCTCGTCGGCAGCGGCCTTGCGCCACGCGGCCTCCAGCTCCTCGCGCCGGGCGGTGAATTTGGCCGCGGCGGCATTGATCTTGACGGCCGCTCTCCGTTCCCTCCTCTTCGCCGATTCCGCGTCCAACTTGGCGATCTCCTCCGGCGTGCACTCCGACCGCGGCTTCCTTGGCGCCTTCTTCTTCACCTTTGCGGTCGGGTCGACGGCCAGGCCGCCGGAACTCGGCGGGGCGTCGGCCATGGACGGGGGAGAGAGGTGGCGGCGGGAGGGACGTGGGAGGGTTTGGGAGAAATGGCGCCAAATGGGCATGGGGGGGGTTGGTTTCTCCCACCGACAGGCGGGCCAAGGGAGGACAAGCGCGCGCGTCCCGCCCGTTCGCGCGCTGTCCGTTTCACCCCAAAACCGGCGCAACTTTGAGCCGGGGATGAGTCGAAAGTGGACATAAAGCGGACAAAAGTCCGTTTGCGCCCGCGCGCTGGGCCGTCTCGTTTGTTCCTTTTACCCCAAGCGGATAGGGGCGGACAGAATAGGGTCGCGCGGTGGAGTTGGCCTCACATCTGCCCCTTTATTTGGGGCTAGGCTGTCGAATTTCAGACATCCGGTCCGGCATGGCTGGCCGATTTGATAATCCATATTGAATGGCTAAAAGTGCCCGGATAGTTATTTTGCGGACCTTCCGCATTGAAAATGCCAGATTGTTATGATCCGGTGGCAGTTCATAAAATTACCACAGTATATTCAATCCGTCACATGGATATGTCAAGTGCCCAGCCAGGCAGCCACCAATACTCAGATTAGTAATTAACGGGCAAAGCAAAGTGCATGCACTGCAGCGTCACATGTAGTGCTTTCTCCTAGCTAGGTCGGCATGCATGGCGCATCAGAAGCCCCAACCTTCCTCTAGCTAGGTCGTCACTGTTCAAAATGATGTTTTGCCGTTTTGCTTCTGACCCCTGATAATTGTCATGACAACTACTGCTGCCTGAATTGTTCCCAAGGCCACATGCAACCTGGATATATTCTAACAAAATTTAACCTAGTGACATGCCGTGATGTTTTTTTTTATCTTCTGCTTCAAGGGCCGTTATATCTAAAAGCAACTAGTTCATAGATATAGATAGACAGGGAGAGAGAATCAGGGGACTGTCTGCATAATGCTTGATTATTTTCTTTTACTTTGGTTCCATAACCCTTGTCGTCATGTCACGATGTCAAAGTTAGATGCCCAACCATGCACAGCTAGTACTAGTATACTCATTAGCCTAATTTGATCACCCATCTGTTGCATGTATCCCCAGTGTCTTCTTTATCCCAAGTTTCCAACAACTGACAAGAAACTCATCTAGTTGCCTCATCAGGTTGATTCCCTACACCAACTCTACATTTCGGCCAAACTCAACCTTACAAAAAGAAACCAACCTTGTTTATCACCACCAACTGTTTGAACACTCCTTGATCATTTAATCGTTTCATCCGAAACTCGATCGCTTGTTAGTTTTTTACTTGATCAGTTGTTAGTTGACATCGATCATTGTTGACATCAAGGATTCATTTGGTAGTCACTGCATCTGCAATATCTTGGTTGTATACCTGTGTTACAAGTAGCACACATGTTGGTTGGGCCTGGCCTGTATCGATAAGTTGGACATGGTAAATCCTAGCCAACCTGCGAGTTCTTGCTGTACCCAAACCAATCACACATGCTAGTCAGTTGTCTCACGCTGCCACTTGGGAAGTGTCAAGCATATGATCACGAGAAATAGTTCTTGTTTCTACCAGCTTGGATTATCAGTAACTTAGTATATAGTACTACTACTAATGCTGCATATATTCAACTACAGATACCCCCGCGTCGTTCCCTGCTCGGGCGACTCGGGTGGCTTCCCAACCCTATCCGCCGCCGTGGTCTAGCCCATCTTCCTCCCCTCCTCCCGCCGCCGGCTTGCGCCCGAAGGCCGACGGCGGTGGCGGGGGCTCTTCCTCCCTCACGCTTCTCAGGGGTGGCGGGGCCCCAACATGCGTGGAGGAGCGGCCGATCTAGAAGCTATGGCGTTGGCTTCGACGGCGGCGGCGGTCGGCCCTGCCTCGGGCCACGGGCGGCTGCTGCGGTGGCTGGCCTGGATTGGGCGGCGGCGCGATGCGGTCTTCGGCGGCATTGCCATCTTGCTTTAGATCGACGGCGGTGTTGAGGGCCTGGTGGACTACTTGGCGGCACCCATGGCAGATCTGTTCTGGCCGGTGTAGCCAGTGGTGGTGGTCATCTTCTTCGTCGGCGGTGGCCGGCCAGAAGCCTGGTGATCGGATCTCGAGATCCATCATCTAGTCCTGGCTGCGAGTTGGGGAGACATGGTTGCCGGTGAAAACCGAGCCGACGCAGGCGATGACGGCGTTCTATGCCGTTACCTTGATGAAGGCATCGTCGTGTAACTACTGTCGACCCACTCGTGCTGCTCCGGGGGAAACCCTAGGATCTGGTGTTCCAGATCGGACGATGGCGGCACTGCGGTGTCGTTTCTCACTTGGGAGCATCGTTTGTGGAGCAGCGCTGGAAGTCAGAGGCAGGAGGTGGAGCGGCTTCGTCTTGCACGGAGCTTCGGTGGAGATGTCAAGTCATGCCTGACCGACAGGTGCTATGCTTTGTCATGCCTGGTCGGCAGGTGCTACGCACGACAGATCTTCCAAGGCTTCAAGCGGTGTCGGCTGGTGGTACTTGGCAGCATGGCGCTAAGGTGTATCAGTGGCGACCGCGACGTGCTCAGCTGTTTGCGCGCGGGGAGGAGGTGCCGTTGGACGCCGTGATGGCGCCGGCGGTAGCTAGACCGAGCAAGGTTGATGCATCAGTACAGTTCTGAAGATGGAGCGGTGGCAGTTGGCGGCGGCGGCCTCTGAGAGCACGCCGGACCAGTGTGTGCCCCAGACCAGGCAAGTGGCTAGGTTGGGGTCTCAGGTCTTAGATGTTAGGCTTAGCTGCGATGTCTGCTTGGTACTAAGCCCATGATATCTGCGTCCCTTCATCAACTGGATAGTTGTAGCGACAGTTTGTTGCTTAGACGGCGGCTTCAGTCTTACTGTTGTATGACTTTGTAAGGTCTTGTGAGAATAATTAATAAAGTGGTCGTATGCATCGCCGAGATGCAGAGGCCGGGGTAATCCTCTTTTCTAAAAAAAATATATTCAACTACATATTCATCACCAAACCCCATATCATGCTCTTGCAAGTCTGCAACTGCCATGTGGCCTGACTATTTGTTTATCTCTGCTATTGAGTGATCACTGATTGCTTCATTAGTGGCCTGATGTAGCTAACCTGAAAAATATTGCCGCTGCCAGTTGGAATCATCGTCTCTCTCGTGCGCCTGTCCTGATTATGATCTGACAGTTTCGCGTCACCTTCTGCCTTGTGAGATGCGAAAAAGCAAACACAAATTATGCGTGTGCTGACAGGTATGAATCCGAAATCATACTCAGCAAAATGGTGAGGCGTTTTTTTTTTGGGTGGGGTTCTGTTATAGTTCGTGCATTTTCAGTATAATCTATGTTCAGTCAAGAGGTAGTGGTTTACTAATGATTCTCCAAAGGCTATCATTTGGCCATGCAAGACGAAATTATGCAGCCAGATTCGCATGCCACTTTACAAGAAAAACGCCTGTTTAATCAACATGGTATATATAGTAAAAATGACTGAGTATTTTTTAGAGGGTAGATGCTCTAGCCAGAGTGGTTTTCCTTTTTACAGTGTGCAACGGAAGAATGGTGAAGAAAAATGCGGGGTTTTTGACTACGCGTACTCCACACTGGTGCATGTGTTAATCTATCTAGTTTGGATTCAGATCAGTACATGGAACCCTATGCAGCTTGTG
This sequence comes from Triticum urartu, assembly GCF_056163025.1. NCBI lineage: Eukaryota > Viridiplantae > Streptophyta > Magnoliopsida > Poales > Poaceae > Triticum > Triticum urartu. Next base: position 665,692,902 of record NC_141877.1, on the reverse strand, counting down.
TGGTTGTCCGTGGCGATAGGTTGGGAAGGCGCGTGAGAGGCCATTGTTTATGACAAGCCATCTGATTAATTATATGGTTAACTCTTGACACACAAACCTAATATTCCATGCATGAAGCATTGTGCCTTCACGAGTCCAACCTCTCAGATGAAAAGTCCACGACCCTATCCCATTGACTACTGTACCACACAAGGATTGCTTGTTTGACTACTGATTAAAGGTGCATGTCCCAATGAGAGCATGTAGAATACTAGTGTGAGTACATTCTTTGAGGCAGAGTAGTGCACCGTCAAATAACCTTTTTTTTCATGCAAAAAAGTACCTTTTTTTGTCAGCAGTAGTTCTGTATCAGAGTAATCAGCAGTAGTCTGTAGAGGACCCAAGCTGCTTATGTCTGAAGTGCGATACTACTGTAAGTGCAAGTCTGCAATGTATATGAGATGGGAAAGTCGAGATGTTTCAACGGAGAATGGAGAATCTCGCTGTCGCTGACAGTTAGTTTTATTTTCTGAGAAAGTCTACTGACAGTTTGTGTTTTTTTAAGGTTATACTGACAGTTTGTGATGAGTGTTGAGTTTTTGTCGAATATTATGTATGAGTTGGGTTACGTTTGGACTTGTGTTGTACTATGGGCCGGATAGGATATGTGTCGTGTCGAAGTCGAACACATTGTACGCTTGACCTCTTATATAATGAGAGGTCCTCCATGTTGTAATCCATGACGACTAGATAATGTCATGAATGCAGGGGGGGGGGGGGTGGGGGGCGTGGTCATTGCCCTGCTTCTCGTCGCTGGAATTTCAGTCGCCACCATCAACGTCGCCTGGATAGGAACGGTGCCTATACTACCGCAGGGTACCATCCGGTGTTCCTCGTCGTCACCATGGTTCTGGTGGCGGGCTCCGCCGCCACCATGCCCATCACCAACACCACCATCATGACTACCCCTTGGTGCACCGCTTGACGATGACATGTATCTAGGGTAGGGGAATAGACCTGACCTACACAACCTTCCCAAGGACACTACCCAAAGATCAACAACATGCAAAGCACAGTAGTTTCCACCGACTGGAATCTACTCAGAGTGCAACCCACTCGACCAACAATTCCACTCGAATAACCCAATTCCATTCGACCAGTATATCACCATTTGACCGTACAAGAAAACATTCGGAATACAAAAGACCTAAAGTCACTTAGGATGGCAACGGTCAGGCGTTCACTCGGTAGTGTTAATGATCATTTATGTATCTTTATTGCTGGCGTTACCAGTAACGCCTCACCTTTATGTACATTGAACTCCTTGTAACATGGGCTGGCTGGGGTCCTGGCGCACTCTATATAAGCTACCACCTCCATTGAGAGAAGGGTTCGCACCCCCTGTAATTTCACGCATAATCCAGTCGACCGCCTCAGGGCATCGAGACGTAGGGCTTTTACTTCCTCCGCGAGGGCCTGAACTCGTAAATCTTGCGTACACAACCTCATCGTAGTTAGGATCTTGCCTCCTCCTATGTACCCCCCTTTCTACTATCGGACTTAGAACCACGACAGTTGGCGCCCACCTTGGGGCAGGTGTCTTAGCGACTTCCGGTGAGGTTGTGATTTTTTCGAATCCCATCATCATGGTTTCCGGCGGAGGTTTGGCTGAGGGCCGCGAGATCCGTCTCGACGCGCTCGTTTTCATCGCCGACGACTCAGCTTGGCTTTAAGAAGCTCCCCTCGACGTCGAGGCGCTCCCCGTCCGCAGGGCGACCCACTTTCGGGCATGCGTCCGCGGCGTCCTTCTGCGGCAACCGTCGACCCAGTGTCGGTCGGCTCCTGCAACGTCTTCGCTCCCCGCTGTTCGTCACCGCAAGCGATTCGGTCGATTGCGGCTTCCGCGGTGGATCAAGCATGCGGTGGCTCGCCGGACGGACACCCCTCAAGTCGCAGCAATTGAGCCCAACGAATCTCTCTACGGGTTGTTCGACCCGTCGACTGGCTCCGTCGAGACCCTGTCCGAGTGTGACAGCAGCGACCCTGCGGCAGAAGTCCTGATGGTCGACACGCCGCGCAGCCCTCCTGGTTTCCGCCACATCGACGGCGGCGATGGCGGTGGAAATCCGTCACATGTTCACGAAGAATATCGTCCTCAAGCCCTTACTTCGCAACAGCGAGAGGAGCTGCATCGTCGCAATACGGAGGCACTCCACACTCCCATCGTTGGGGAAACCTATGAGGCTTGGGCCTTGGAGACTGCACGCCTGGCCACGTTGGCTGAGCGCGCGCGACTGGAGAACCTTCAACGTTCACTCGACGATCGCGCTCGACGACTGGTCCCTGAATCCAGTCGACGACAGCGGAAATTGTTTCCCCCCAAACATCAGGTATACCGTACTCCAATTCAGAATCTTACTGCTGCAGCCTGCATAGCAGAGTCAATCCAGCCGTCCCAGTCAGAGGCTGGAAGAGGTTTGATGCAGATTCGAGCGCTGCTCCGTGCAGCGGGAGAGCAGAACACAGCAGTTTCCCAGTTGCGTGACAGGATCCATAGCAGATCTGTGGTTCCAGACACTGTCCAATCGGCCCACAACCCAAGATCGCCTCTGCGGCGTGAGGGCCGAAGACACCGCCAAGAGCAGTACATGGGTCGGAATCACGAGCAATATGATCATCGGTTCGGCCGTGAGGACCGCTGTCGAGTGTCCATGCCCCCTCCGAGAGGCAGATCGTATTCACCCCGGTGACCCGATGACAGGCGTCCGTATGGTGACGAGCGAAGACATCCAGTCGACCCTAGAGAACCTGGATTTGATGCAAGGTCAATTTTGGTACAAGGTTTGGTCGACCAGAACAGAGCTTACAGAGAAGGACGTGACAGAGATCGACCAACGGGCAGTCGAGTGCATGTATCAGGATCTGAGTGTTTCAGCAATGCCATCAGGGCTGCAGAAATCCCTCCCAACTTCAGGTTGGCGACTGGGGTAAGTAAGTTTACTGCTGTATCCAAACCTAACACTTGGCTAGAGAACTACCGAGTGGCTGTACAGATTGGTGGCAGTAATGATGAGGTAGCCATGAAACATCTTCCTTTGATGTTGGAAGGGTCAGCCAGAGCTTGGTTGAATCAGTTGGCTCCTGGTAGTATATTCAGTTGGGAAGAGTTGGCCCGGGTGTTTGTTAGAATATTCGAAGGCACTTGCAAGCGGCCTGCAGGGCTGACAGAGTTGCAGCATTGTGTTCAAAAACCGAATGAGACTTTGAGAGATTACATCCAGAGGTGGACCACTTTGCATCACACAGTGGAAAACGTGTCACCACACCAAGCAGTTTGCGCCTTCAAGGAGGGCGTTCAGTACCGAGACCTCAACCTGAAATTCGGTCGGACAGGAAATATGACTCTGACTTGAATGATGGAAATAACCACTCGGTATGCTAACGGTGAGGAAGAAGACCGACTCCGCAGCGGCAAGAGCAAACCGGTCGCCCAAGACACCGGAGGAGGTAATTCCAGTCGGAAACAGAAGCGCAAGGCCGAGCCCGCCGCTCCTGGTGAAGCCGCAGCAGTGACTCGGGGAAAATTCAAGGGAAAACCTAAAGGACCATGGGTCCCCAAAAAGGTGAAAGATTCAGTAGGAAATGATGTGTTAGATTTTCCGTGTCATATACACACCAAAGTGGATGAAGATGGAAACCTGATTTATCCCAAGCATATCACTCGGCAGTGTTGACTCCTTACCCAGCAATTCCAGGAGGGCCAGCCCAAGGAGAAAGAGAAAGAGTCTGATAAGGATGAGGACAAAGAGGAAGATGATGGTTTCCCCAACACCAATGCCACTTTGGTGATTTTTGCCGACGTTGAAAGGAAAAGTCGATTGAAAGTCATTAACAGAGAAGTGAACATGATTGCTCCGGCAACGCCAACGTATTTGAAGTGGTCTAAGACTCCCATTACAATTGACCAATCTGACCATCCGACACGTGTTGCTACCCAGGGCGGCAAGCATTGGTGGTCGACCCGGTCGTTGGGGGCACTCGATTGACCAAGGTCCTGATGGATGGTGGTAGTGGCTTGAACATTTTGTATGCTGAGACTCTCCGAGAGATGGGAATCCCGATGTCCAAGCTTAGTGAAAGCAATATGCGATTCCACGGTGTCATCCCTGGGAAAAAAGCTGATTCACTCGGCCAGATCACTCTTGAGATGGTTTTCGGCAATTCAAAGAATTATCGCAAGGAAAAGTTGACATTTGAAGTTGTGGATTTTCACAGTGCTTATCATGCTATTCTGGGCAGGCCTGCGTATGCTCGCTTCATGGCTCGATCGTGTTACGTATACCTCAAGCTGAAGATGCCTGTTCCCAAAGGTGTGATTACGAACACTGGTAATCCGCAGAGAGCGGAGGAGTGTTTCAAGAAGGGCTCAAAGATTGCCGATGAACAGATGGCAGCAGTGGAAATGCAAGAGTACCAGAAGGACGCAGATCCGAGTGATTTGCTACGTGCCAAGAAGTCCGCTTTAGGATCTTCATTTCAGTCGTCTGGTTAAACAAAGCAAGTTCGTGTTCACCCGACCGATCCTAGTGCTGCCCGACTCATATCTCAACAACGCTTGACAGCAAATAGGAAGAAGCGCTCATCCAGTTCCTCCGTGAGAACTGGGACATCTTTGTATGGAAGCCTTCTGACATGCCAGGTGTACCCAGGGGACTGGCTGAGCACCGTTTGCGAGTCGACCCGAAAGCAAAACCTGTCAAAGAACATCTCCGTCGGTCCGCCGTGGAGAAGAGGAAGACAATTGGTGAGGAGGTGGCTCGACTTCTGGCAGCTGAGTTCATCCGCGAGATATACCACTCCGAGTAGCTCGCCAGTGTTGTCATGGTCCCCAAGAAGGACGATTCACTTCGCATGTGCATCGACTTCAAGCATATCAATCGGGCCTGCCCGAAAGATCATTTCCCTCTGCCCCGCATCGATCAAATTGTTGACTCGACTGCGGGATGTGATCTTTTGTCCTTTCTGGACGCTTATTCCGGGTACCATCAGATCCGACTGTATGGTCCTGATGAAATAAAAACAGCTTTTATCACCCCATTCGGGTGCTTTTGCTATGTTACCATGCTCTTTGGTCTCAAGAATGTTGATGCCACATTCATGCGCATGATTCAGAAGTGCCTGCTCACTCAAATCAGTCGGAATGTGGAAGCATACATGGATGATATCGTGGTCAAGTCACATAAAGGTTCTGATCTACTGACTGACCTCGCCGAAACCTTTGCCAATCTGAGAAGATATGATACCAAGCTTAATCCATCAAAATGCACATTCGGAGTCCCAGGAGGAAAGTTACTCGGTTTTCTCATTTCCAAACGAGGGATCGATGCAAACCCAGAGAAAGTTGGTGCAATCCTCCGAATGAAACGCCTTGTGCGTGTGCATGATGTCCAGAAGCTTACTGGTTACCCGGCCGCTTTGAGCCGATTCATTTCTTGTCTCGGTGAAAAGGCATTGCCTCTTTACCGACTGATGAAGAAATCTGACAAGTTCGAGTGGACTCCTGAAGCTGACGCATCGTTTGCAGAGCTCAAAACCCTGCTTTCCACCCAGTCGGTGCTTGCTACTCCAATCAGCAAAGAGCCTTTACTGCTTTATATCACAACCACTGGACAAGTTATCAGTACGGTACTCACGGTTGAGTGGGAAGAAGAAGGCAAAGCCTACAAAGTTCAGCGTCGAGTGTATTATATTTCTGAAGTCTTAACTCCATCCAAGCAGAGATATCCTCATTATCAGAAGTTGGATTATGGAATTTATTTGACGACAAAGAAAGTTGCACATTACTTCTCAGATCACTCGGTTTCAGTTGTCAGTGATGCTCCATTATCAGAAATTCTAAACAACAGAGATGCAACTGGTCGAGTGGCGAAGTGGGCGATTGAACTCCTTTCGTTAGATATCAAGTTTGAAGCAAAGAAAGCAATCAAGTCCCAAGCAATAGAAGATTTCCTTACCGAGTGGAGTGAGCAGCAACAGCCCACTCAAATTCACTCGGAACATTGGACTATGTTCTTTGATGGGTCCAAGATGCTGAATGGTTCTGGTGCTGGAGTGGTCCTGGTATCCCACTGTCGGGGAACACAGTAATTTCAAAAAATTCCTATGCACACGCAGGATCATGGTGATGCATAGCAACGAGAGGGGAAGAGTGTTGTCCACGTACCCTCGTAGACCATAAGCAGAAGCATTATGACAACGCGGTTGATGTAGTCGTACGTCTTCACGATCGACCGATCCTAGTACCGAAAGTACGACACCTCCATGATCTTCACACGTTCAACTTGGTGACGTCGCACGAACTCTCGATCCAGCTGAGTATCGAGGGAGAGCTTTGTCAGCACGACGGCGTGATGACGGTGATGATGATGCTACCGTCGCAGGGCTTTGCCTAAGCACTACGATGATTGCTACGTCTCCAACGTATCTATATTTTTTGATTGTTCCATGCTATTATATTATCAACCTTGGATGTTTTATATGCATTTATATGCTATTTTATATGATTTTTGGGACTAACCTATTAACCTAGAGCCCAATGCCAGTTTCTGTTTTTTCCTTGTTTTAGAGTATCGCATAAAACGAAAATCAAACGGAGTCCAATTGACCTGAAACTTCACGGAACTTATTTTTGGACCAGAAGAAGCCCACGGAGTATCGGAGTTAGACCAGGAGAGTCCCGGGCTGCCCACGAGGGTGGGGGCGCTCCCACCCCCTCTGGGCGCGCCCCCCTGCCTCGTGGACAGCCCGGAGGTCCACCGACGTACTTCTTCCTCCCATATATACCCATATACCCTAAAAACTTTGGGGAGCACAATATATCGGGAGTTCCGCCGCCAGAAGTCTCCGTAGCCACCGAAAACCAATCTAGACCCGTTTTGGCACCCTACCGGAGGGGGCAATCCCTCTCCAGTGGCCATCTTCATCATCCTGGCGCTCTCCATCACGAGGAGGGAGTAGTCCACCCTCGGGGCTGAGGGTATGTACCAGTAGCTATGTGTTTGATCTCTCTCTCTCTCTCTCTCTCGTGTTCTTGAGGTGATACGATCTTGATGTATCGCGAGCTTTGTTATTATAGTTGGATCTTATGATGTTTCTCCCCCTCTACTCTCTTGTAATGGATTGAGTTTTCCATTTGAAGTTATCTTATCGGATTGAGTCTTTAAGGATTTGAGAACACTTGATGTATGTCTTGTGTGGGATACCCGTGGTGACAATGGGGTATTCTATTGATTCACTTGATGTATGTTTTGGTGATCAACTTGCGGGTTCCGCCCATGAACCTATGCATAGGGGTTGGCACACGTTTTCGTCTTGACTCTCCGGTAGAAACTTTGGGGCACTCGTTGAAGTACTTTTGTGTTGGTTGAATAGATGAATCTGAGATTGTGTGATGCATATCGTATAATCATACCCACGGATACTTGAGGTGACATTGGAGTATCTAGGTGACATTAGGGTTTTGGTTGATTTGTGTCTTAAGGTGTTATTCTAGTACGAACACTATGATAGATCGATCAGAAAGAAAAACTTTGAGGTGGTTTTGTGCCCTACCATAATCTCTTCGTTTGTTCTCTGCTATTAGTGACTTTGGATTGACTCTTTGTTGCATGTTGAGGGATAGTTATGTGATCCAATTATGTTATTATTGTTGAGGGAACTTGCACTAGTGAAAGTATGAACCCTAGGCCTTGTTTACTAGCATTGCAATACCGCTTACACTCACTTTTATCATTAGTTACCTTGCTGTTTTTATATTTTCAGATTACAAAGACCTTTATCTACCATCCATATACTACTTGTATCACCATCTCTTCGCCGAACTAGTGAACCTATACAATTTACCATTGTATTGGGTGTGTTGGGGGACACAAGAGACTCTTTGTTATTTGGTTGCACGGTTGCTTGAGAGAGACCATCTTCATCCTATGCCTCCCACAGATTGATAAACCTTAGGTCATCCACTTGAGGGAAATTTGCTACTGTCCTACAAACCTCTGCACTTGGAGGCCCAACAAAGTCTACAAGAAGAAGGTTGTGTAGTAGACATCAATGATATGACCGAGGTGGATTATGGTGGAGGGGGGCACCGCACACGGCTAAGGGATCAATGATCAACTTGTGTGTCTATGGGTGCCCCCTCCCCTGTATATAAAGGAGTGGGGGAGGGGGAGGGCAGGCCCTCTATGGCGCGCCCTAGGGGAGTCCTACTCCCACCAGGAGTAGGATTCCCCCTTCCAAGTAGTAGGAGTAGGAGAGAAGGAAGGGGAGGAGAGGGGAAAGGAAAGGGGGGCGGCCCCCACCCAATTCAGATTGGGCTAGGGGGGCGCGCCTCCCACCTTTTCCCTTCCTCTCCTCTATTCCACTAAGGCCCATATACTCCCCCCCCCGGGGGGGGGGGTCCAGTAACCTCCCGGTACTCCGGAAAATGCCCGAACTCATCTGGAACCATTCCGATGTCCAAACATAGGCTTCCAATATATCGATCTTTACGTCTCGACCACTTTGAGACTCCTCGTTATGTCCGTGATCAAATTCGGGACTCCGAACTACCTTCGGTACATCAAAACACATAAACTCATAATACCGATCGTCACCGAACATTAAGCGTGCGGACCCTACAGGTTCGAGAACTATGTAGACATGACCGAGACATGTCTCCGGTCAATAACCAATAGCGGAACTTGGATGCTCATATTGGCTCCCACATATTCTACGAAGATCTTTAAAGGTCAAACCACATAACGATATGCGTTGTTCCCTTTGTCATCGGTATGTTACTTGCTCGAGATTCGATCATCGGTATCTCAATACCTAGTTCAATCTCGTTACCGGCAAGTCTCTTTACTCGTTCCGTAATGCATCATCCCGCAACTAACTCATTAGTCACATTGCTTGCAAGGCTTATATTGATGTGCATTACCGAGAAGGCCCAGAGATACCTCTCCGACAATCGGAGTGACAAATCCTAATCTCGATCTATGCCAACTCAACAAACACTATCGGAGACACCTGTAGAGCACCTTTATAATCACCCAGTTACGTTGTGATGTTTGGTAGCACACAAAGTGTTCCTCCGGTATTCGGGAGTTGCATGATCTCATAGTCATAGGAACATGTATAAGTTATGGAGAAAGGAATAGCAACAAACTAAACAATCATCGTGCTAAGCTAATAGATGGGTCAAGTCAATCACATCATTCTCTAATGATGTGATCCCGTTAATCGAATGACAACTCATGTCTATGGTTAGGAAACATAACCATCATTGATTCAACGAGCTAGTCAAGTAGAGGCATACTAGTGACACTCTGTTTGTCTATGTATTCACACATGTACTAAGTTTCCGGTTAATACAATTCTAGCATGAATAATAAACATTTATCATGATATAAGGAAATATAAATAACAACTTTATTATTGCCTCTAGGGCATATTTCCTTCAGTCTCCCACTTGCACTAGAGTCAAAAATCTAGTTCACATCGTCATGTGATTAGTTCACATCTTCATGTGACTAATACCCAAAGGGTTTACTAGAGTCAATAATCTAGTTCACATCGCTATGTGATTAACACCCAGAGAGTGATCATGTTTTGCTTGTGAGAGAAGTTTAGTCTATGGATCTGCAACATTCAGATCCATATGTATTTAGCAAATTTCTATGTCTACAATACTCTGCACGGAGCTACTCTAGCTAATTGTTGCCACTTTCAATATGTATCTAGATCGAGACTTACAGTCCTCTAGATCGGTGTCAAAATCTTGCATCGACGTAACTCTTTATGATGAACTCTTTTATCACCTCCATAACCGAGAAATATTTCCTTAATCCTCTAAGGATAATGTTGACTGATACGTCTCCGTCGTATCTACTTTTCCAAACACTTTTGCACTTGTTTTGGACTCTAACTTGCATGATTTGAATGGAACTAACCCGGACTGACGCCGTTTTCAGCAGAATTGCCATGGTGTTATTTTTGTGCAGAAATAAAAGTTCTTGGAATGACATGAAAATCAACGGAGAATTATTTTGGAATATATAAAAAATACTGGAAGAAAGATCCATGTCAGGGGCCCACACACTACTAGGGAAAACCTTATACACAGAATCTTAGCAGCAGCGCGGTACAAAAAGAGGCGCTACTGCTAATTATCAGCAGCGCGGGAACAAAACAAGCCCTACTACTACACAGTTAGCAGTAGCGCAGCCCAGTGGAACCACGCTGCTACTAAAATCGACAGACAATACCCAACACCCTTGATTTAGCAGCAGAGCGCTCCTGCTACTCGCGCTACTGCTAAGCGAATAGCTATAGCGAGGTGAGATACCCCACGCTACTACTGAGCATGTCCACCCCACACCACACCGGCACACCGACCCCGATCGACCCCCACCCCACCAAACTCTCTCTCTCCTCTCATCCACAGCCGCCGCCGCACTCATCCGCCCGACGATCCCACCGGCCGGCGCCCTCCGCCCTCATCCCCTCCAGCTTCCCCCACCTTCTATCCATCTATATGCCCCTAGACTAGATCGAGCAGGCGAGCGTCGTCAGATCGGGACCGGTCATGCCCACGGCGGGGCATCTGGATCCGCGCCACCGTCGATCCAGGACGCGACGTTCGGCTCCTTCTCCACATCCACGCCAAGGGTGATGATGAGTGAGGGTGCTTCCTCCCCGCGCTCTCTCCCGGCGGTGCTTGGGGTGAGTGCCAAGGGTGATGATGAGTGAGGGGGTCGAGCGATGCGCGTTTCTCTCGTACACGTACGCGCGTGTGTGCGAGGCGTTGGCTCTAACTGAACCCGAGCGAGGCGTTGGGCTCTAACTGAACCCGAGCGATTGCACTGTAGGCTACGCGTTACTGAACCCGAGCGATCGATCGATGGCTGTTAACTGAACCCGATCGAGCGATTCCTTCGCTACTGCTGCTAACTGAAGCCGATCGATGCTGCCTCTGGGATGAACAGTGAGCGTTGCGGCGAGGGGGGGGGGGGGTTGGATGAACCGTGAGCGGTGGCGTTGCCTCTGGATGAATAGGACCCCGTGGTGTGGTGGAGTGCTGGATGAACAGTCGACGGTGGAGGGGTGCCCGTGGAGGGGTGGTTGAACAGGACCCCGTGGTGTGGAGGGCTGGATGAACAGTAGACGATGGAGGGGTGCCCATGGAGGGGTGGTTGAACAGTAGCCGGTGGAGTAGCGCGTGGTGGAGGCTGGATGAACACGAGCCCATGGAGGCTGGAGGAGGTCGATGGTGGAGATGAACAGTATCCCGTGGAGTCCCGTTTTGCGGTACGCCACACCCGTCCAGATGAACAGGACCCCCGTTTCGACCGTAGCGCTCCAACACAAGTCTGTTTCGTCCGTTTTGCGGTACGCCACACCCCTCCCGATCAACAGGACCCCCGTTTCGACCGTAGGAGGTCCGTTTCGTCCGTTTTGCGGTACACCACACCCCTCTCGATCAACAGGACCCCCGTTTCGACCGTAGGAGGTCCGTTTCCTCCGTTTTGCGGTACGCCAGACCCCTCCCGATCAACAAGACCCCATTCCGAATGTAGGAGGTCTGTTTCCTCCGTTGTGCGGTACGCCAGGCCTCGTTTCCATCGTCTGTTCCGTCCAAGCCCTCCCGATGAACACGACCACGCATTCCGTCCTGACCCAGCCGGTTGGCTCCCACGCGTTCTGTTGCCTCCCGATGAACACGAAGCATTCCGTTGCCTCCCCATGAACACGACGCATTCTGTTGCCTCCCCATGAACACGACGATGACGTTCTTTCTCCGTTCCGACCCAACCATGTACACGAGCCCTGGCCGTATGTATGTGCGAGTAGGCGTTCGAGACCCCGCCCGTAAGTACACATACGTGGCCGTATTTTATTTCTTGCACCCTGGCCGCTGTACGTACGTGTACATGCTACATGCGCGCCTCTACTACGACACGTACGCACCTCTACTATGACACGTGCACGCCTCTACATCCACCAGTATATATGTACGTACACGTTCGCGACCAGAATGACAACGCTACGTACGCTTCGACCAGGTGGGTCCCGACTGTCAGGCACTTCCTTGCCTGCGAAGATGTAGCTGGTGGGTCCCAGTAGTCAGGGGGCGGATCATTTTTTTTGCCCGGACGCACTTCCTTGCGTGCGAAGATGTAGCTGGTGGGTCCCAGCAGTCAGGGGCAAACGTTTTTTCGCGAAATACGGTGGCCCGTCCGGTGGGTCCCCGCTGTTAGGTGGAGGAATAATTATTTTGCACATAATAAGGAGGCAATTCCTTGCTGCGGCCGTGGACCCAGCTGTCAGCCTCTCCACGTACAGTCCACGTCCGATGGAAGCCGTTCCTTGACCACGTTGACCACGCCGCTCCGAGAGCACCAGGGCAGTGGACGACGGCGACGCCTAGGAAGGGGACGACGCGGAGCCGGGGAAGACGCAGCAGTGGATGCCCACGCGTAGAGGAGTATGAGGGTTCACTGGTTCGCTGCGGTGTGAGGCTGCCGTCGTCGCAGAATAACAGGGGGTGTGGGTGAGTAGAGGGATGGCCTGGCCAGCGGTGGGAGTAGTAGGGGGCGGTGAGGCCTACGCCGCATCGCAGACGGCCATGGGAGGCAGGAACACGAGGCACGATCGGCGCTGGTTTGGGCGGCTGGAACAAGAAGACCAGAGGTTCAAGAAGCACTACGGCCGTTGGATGGACATCGTACGGTCACTGGAGCTAGAATCGTGCATATTGACTAAGTTGACAAAGCCCTCCGTCCCTGTCAACTTAGTAGGCCCACAAGTCAGCCTGCCACTATACTGGGTCCCAGCTAACATGGGGAGTATTCATTTTTTTGTGCGTAATAAGGAGGCACTTCCTTGCGTGCAAACATATAGCTGGTGGGTCCGAGCTGTCAGCGGCGGTAATGTTTTTTTCGGGAAATACAGAGGACCTTTCGGTGGGTCCCTAATGCCAGGTGGAGGAATCATTATTTTGCGCGTAAAAAGGAGGCATTTCCTTGCGTGCGGCCGTGGACCCAGCTGTCGGCCTCTCCACGTACAGTCCACTTCAGATGCATGTCGGTCGTTGACCACGTTGACCAGGCCACGCCGAGAGCACCAGGGCGGTGGACGACGACGAGGCCTGGGAAGGGAACGACACGGAAGCAGGGAAGAATCGGCAGTTGTTTCCCACACGGAGGGGAGTACGACTGTACGAGGGTTTACTGGTTCGTCTGCCGTCGTCGGAGAATAACAACGGGTGTGGGTGAGTAGAGGGATGGCTAGGCCAACGATGGGAGTATGGTGGGGTGGTGAGGCCCGCGCGGCAGCACAGTCGGTCGCGGGGAGGAGGGAGCAGGCAGTCCCGCCGGCGCTTGTTTGAGCGGCTGGAGCAGGAAGAGCAGAGATTGAAGAAGCACGACTGCCGTTGGATGGACATCCTACAGTCAGTGCTTGTGCGTCAACCTTTTTTAGGAAAGCCGTTGGATGGACATCCATCTGCCATTATTTCTAATAATTTACAGCCCATTTGTTAATTCTTAAGGTTTTTTTGGAGCCCATATTCTTTTTCTTAGCATTACAGCCCATATTGTGGCCACGGTTAAAAAATTATACGAAATTTTGCATATTTCAGTGCGGTCTGAACTGTTTTTAATCCCGAAATTTCGACTCACATTCAAACTGATTTTAAAAAGAAATGTATATCAATATAAAATCCAACAAATTCTCCATGCATAAAAATTAATGTAATTTAAAATCTTGAAATGAAAAAGAAGATATTTGAAACTAATTGCCGGTTGGATGTGTTTTAAAAATGTACAGCCCATTTGTCATTACTGATGGGCCATTTCCTCGGCCAGCCGAATGAAAGCTCTCCTCGTCTTGAAAGATTTGCAGCCCAACAGGCCTGACAAAGTGACTTACTTGGCAAATCACAAAAAAACTGGGTTGTGGCCGTGGACCCAGCTGTCAGCCTCTCCACGTACAGTACTCTTTCGATGGAAGTCGTTCCTTGACCACGTTGACCACGCCGCGTGGATAGCACCACGGCAGTGGACGACGGCGAGGCCTAGGCAGGGGACGACGCGCGGCCGGGGAAGACGCGACAGTGGAAGCCCGCGCGAAGAGGATTACGAGGGTTCACTGGTTCGGCTGCGGTGTGAGGCTGCCACCGCTGCAGGGCCTGGCGAACGGTGGGAATAGTAGGGGCGGTGAGGCCTCTACGGCAGCACAGCCGGCCACGGGAGGAAGGAGCATGCGGCACGACCGGCGCTGCTTTGGGCGGCTGGAGCAAGAAGACCAGAGGTTGAAGAAGCACTACGGCCGTTGGATGGACATCGTATGGTCACTAGAGCTAGAATCGTTCATATTGACTAAGTTGACAAAGCCCTTCGTCCCCGTCAACTTAGCTGGCCCACAAGTCAGCCGGGGGAGTATTCATTTTTTTGTGCGTAATAAGGAGGCACTTCCGGTGGGTCCGAGCTGACAGCAGGGGGAACGTTTTTTCATGAAATACGGTGGCTTGTCCGGTGGGTCCCAGCAGTCAGGGGGAAACGATTTTTTTCGCAAAATACTGGTGGCTTGTCCGGTGGGTCCCCGCTGTCAGGTGGAGGAATAATTATTTTCCGTGTAATAAGGAGGCACTTCCTTGCGGCTGCCGTGGACCCAGCTGTCAGCCTCTCCACGTACAGTACTCTTCCGATGGAAGTCGGTCGTTGACCACATTGACCATGCCGCACCGAGAGCACCACGACGGTGGACGACGGCGAGGCCTAGGAAGGGGACGACGCGGAGCCGGGCAAGACGCGGCAGTGGATGCCCACGCGGAGAGGAGTACGAGCGTTCACTGGTTCGGCTGAGGTGTGAGGCTGCCGTCGTCGCAGAATAACAGGGGGTGTGGGTGAGTGAAGGGATGGGGGCGGTGAGGCCTCCTCGGTAGCACAGCCGGCCACGGGAGGCAGGAGCAGGCGGCACGACCGGCGCTGCTTTGGCGGCTGGAGCAAGAAGACCAGAGGTTGAAGAAGCACTATGGCCGTTGGATGGACATCATACGGTCACTGGAGTATTGACTAAGTTGACAAAGCCCTCCGTCCCCATCAACTTAGTAGGCCCACAAGTCAGCCCAACAATATGGTGGGTCACAGCTAGCAGGGGGGTATTCATTTTTTTGGGCGTAATAAGGAGGCACTTCCTTGCGTGCGAAGATATAGCTGGTGGGTTCGACCTGCCAGCGAGGGGAACGTTTTTTCGTGAAATACAGAGGCCCTTCCTGTGGGTCCTAGCTGTCAGGTGGAGGAATCATTATTTTGCGCGAAATAAGGAGGCATTTCCTTGCGTGCGGCCATGGTCCCAGCTGTCGGCCTCTCCACGTACAGTCCACTTCCGATGGATGTCATTCATTGACCACGTTGACTAGGCCGCGCCGAGAGCACCAGGGTGGTGGACGATGGCGATGCCTAGGAAGGGAACGACACGGAGCCAGGGAATACTCAGCAGTTGTGCCCACGCGGAGGAGTACGAGGGTTTACTGGTTCGTCTGCCATCGCCGGAGAATAACAGCATGGGTGGGTGAGTAGAGGGATGGCTAGGCCAGCGATGGGAGTATGGTGTGGCCGTGAGGCCTGCGCGGCAGCATAGCCGACCGCGGGAGGAGGGAGCAGGCAGTCCCGCCGGCGCTTGTTTGAGCTGCTGGAGCATGAAGAGCAGAGATTGAAGAAGCACGACAGCCGTTGGATGGACATCCAACAGTCACTGCTCTCATGTGTTGACTAAGTTGGCAGGGCGTTGCGTGTGCGCCAACCTTTTTTTTATGAAAGCATACGCGTCAACCTGTAGTAGGCGCACAAGTCAGCCTCAAATCTGTGGAAAACAGCATACATCCCATCTGCCATTATTTCTAACAATGTAAAGCCCATTTGCTAATCTTAAGAATTTTTTTGGAGCCCATCTTCTTTTTGTTAGCATTACACCCCATATTGTGGCCACGGTTAAAAAGTATATGAAATTTTGCATATTTCGGTGCGGTCAGCTGTTTTTAATCCAGAAATATCGATTCACATTCAAACTATTTTGAAAAATAATTTATATAAATATAAAATCCAAATAATTGTCCATGCATAAAAATCAATGGAATTTAAGATCTTGTAATGAAAAAAAATTGAAACTAATTCCCGGTTTGATTTGTTTTAAAAATGTACATCCCATTTCTGGGCAAACCGAATGAAACTCTCCTCGTCTTGAAAGATTTGCAGCCCAGCAGGGCCGATAAAGCAAGTAGGCCTTGTTTGGGTATTTCTTAAAAAAATAGAACTGTGCTAGCCATTTCAGCAAGAAAAAAATACAACTGGGCTCATGATGTGGTAAACATAAATAAAACCCTGGCTAGACGGGCCATAGCCCCCGCATAGCCCCGTTGTTACCCTGATCCGTCGCTAAAACTAGTATAAATAACAATTGCTTGTTCCTAAAAAAAACTGCGCGACTTGCTGGGTCCCTGGTGTCAGCCGCTCGTAATGTAATTCTCTTGTTTATTGACTACGTTGACAAGAGCCCCAGATGTCCAACCATTAGGAGGAACCATATTTTTGGGCTTGTACTATAGATGCACTTGCTTGCGTACTGCCATGATGCTGGTGGGTCCCTACTGTCATCCTCTCCATGTACAATCATCTCCTTGTTCCTCTCGGTTGTTGATGACGTTGACAACGCAAGAGGGCGGCGCACCACGCACGGCGAGCGAACCAAGGCCGCAAGGCGGAGGACGACGGCGAGGCCTCGGATGGAACGGATAGGAGCCGTTGAAGATGCGCCGGTCCAGTCGCAAGCGGAGGGGAGTACGAGGGTTGACTAGTTCGGGCGCGGGTGCGTGTTGGGGCTGACGTCGCCGGTGAATAACAGGACGTGTGGGGGAATAGAGGGAGGGACTGGCCAACGTTGGAGGGTACGTACGGTAGGGCGGCGGAGGTGCAGCCAGCCATGGGAGGCGGGAGCAGGCGGAGCCGATGGGGTGGTTTGGTTTGGGCAGCTGGAGGAAGAAGAAGACAAGAGATAGGAGATACACGACAGATGTTGGATGTCAATCCAACGGTTGGTAGGCAGAATCGTTTGTTGACTGGCTAGTAAGTCGACACCACCTTGGATAGGCTATTTCCTCGCTGGTCCCAAATGTCAGAATCCAAATCTGTCACGGTCATGCAGCCTTTCCTATGAAAATTTACAGCCCATTTGATGTGCTAGTTCGAAATAAGTTTGTGGGTGCTGGTGGGGGATGATCACTTGGCTTCTGTAATGCACAGTGAGCTCAAGCAGCCGGCGGGAGTGATGCCATTTGCCTTGTTTCAAAGGCCATTTGACTTGTTTCAAAGAAAATATGACAGTCACAGCCGAGTTGAAAAGAGCAGGAACATCTAACTCCAGCTTACAAACTGTACAAAAGCACGAGGGTTAATTGTTCATCAGGTTTACAAAAAAACCAGATTGAAAAGGGCAACAACATCTAACTCCAGCACCGTTTTCGGCAGTCACAGTCAAATTGATCGGTCAAGTCCATAGAATGAACATCCTATGTCGTAAAATTTACTGGATTATGACCACAATATGTTGTAAATAGAAGCCTGGCACGTTCAGAAGCTCTTTTTCCCACCTGAAACTCCTTTTTTTGCTCTTCGACATACCCATCCGTCAATTTAGTAAATATATGGGCTTTTGAATTGATTTTACTATTTACTAGTGTGGATGGGCTGTTTTGTCTTGGACCCAGAGAAACAATTAGTACTAGTATAGTGGAGACACTCTACAACTACCCAGAAAAACAATTACTACTAGTACAGTGGAGACACTCTACCGCTTCTGGCTCCTCCTAGGTCATTGAAATGTCTCCCTCTACTGAATTTCATTATACTTTTGTTCACCGACATGCGGGCCATGCAGCGCGCGGGCCCAAATGCCATCCACCAAATTAGAAGGTATTATGCAGGCGGAGAGTCACCCCGGTCGTAGGGCGGCAGTAACGAGCCATCGTATCACAAAACCCCACCTCCCCACAGTCTAAGTTTGACGGACGAAGCAACCATCATTTCACTCCTTGCTGAATCCCCTTCTCCCTCACCGTCTTCAAGAAAGGCAACACTCGCATCTGCCACTGTTCTTCTCTCTGAACGAAGGGAAGGTAAGTGGATCCGTGATGTTGGTATATTTTCGTTCAGAGAAAAAAAAACTTTTGCAAAGCACTAACCGATCCTCACTCACTTTTTTGTTTCATTGTCATTGGATTGTGTTTTCCTTTCAGTGGTCTCCTAGTATTCGTCAGTTTCATGATGGACCAAGGAGAACCAGGCAAAGATCTGCCGATATTGGAGCAGACGCGGGAGGCTAATCCCCATGAGACAGAGAGCTCCAAGAAGATGGAGGCAACTACCGAGCCGACCCCAGATAAGCTCACGGCCACTACTGAGATGGTCAACGCCCCGTTTAAGGTTACAGCCCCCGTGGCACTGCAGGAGCAGTTTTCCCCTTCGAGGATGTGTCCCCCCCTGCGGAGCTGCCCAAGGTGATTTCCTTCTTTGCCGATCTCGATTGTGGTTTTTCATCTAAGCATGTGGTGATTTTTTTTAGAAAAGGAAGTATGTGGTGATTAATAATGCAAAATTTTATTAGCTTCGATGCCATGCTATACATAGTGGTTTAAATAACTTGTGTTTCTTATACTGAAAAGTAATTCAGAATTTGTTTCTGTTTCAATTAGAGCCCTTATGCAGACAAGGATTGTGTGGTTGTACATGTCACTCGCTATGAGGCAGACGTCCTGAATATACGCACTGGGAAAACAGAGTTCTCAGGCTGTTGGATCCTGGAAGCCATTTGCGGTTATTCCAATGAAGAGTTGTATTCCAGCCTCACTATTGTCAGGCGTGTTGTCCAGGGTGTACTGAAGCACAAGAAGTTCAAAGCTACTCCTTTGTTTGTGAGGCATACTGTTCTTGTCAAGCTTACGCAGGAAGATGATGTGGCATGCCTCCACAAACAAGTTTATCAGTGGCAAGGCCACAAGGTTGTCTTCATGAAGGTTCACAGGATTGAGCTGCTGTGGGACGTCCTCGATGATGTTCATGGCAAGGTCCGTCTTGTGTCCAGCCCAAATTAGATCGAGGCATGAAATAGTTGCCCCAGCTAGTGTTTAATAGTAGTTTGGATTGTGTCTAATTATCTGAACCTTGCCTGTTATCGACCCCTCTAGGGCTAGTACTCTATTTGAATCTGTCTATGGGAACTGCTGATACTTTTGTGTGCCCGTGAATCATGTGATAACCATCATAATTGTTGCCAAGACAGATGCGTCCTCACTAGTTTTTTCATGAATATGGCATGGTAAGACATAAGTTGTCACGGTTTATCATACGAGCAGTGTGTGCTTTGATGAAATAGAGCACTCGTTCGAGAATCGTGCGCCGGCGTATACATAAGTACTTGTAAACACTGTTGGTGCTACCCCACTTGTAAGCAGTTGTGCAAAACACGGCACATTGGCTCAGCTCGCTTCAACACTAGGCTATGGACCAGCTAACAATCAACAATCTGCTGTCTGACATATAAGCAACTATGTATCTTGTTACAATGGTTCATGCAGTTAATTCAGGCCACAATGTAATAAATTCCAAACGTTCACACGCTAGTCCAGCGCTCATGTGGAACACTCACATTAAACTCGTCTTCATAAAAAACTTGAATAGCATAAGTTAAGCAATTTTATACATCTCAACGATTCATAGAACATAAAAAACATATACTAGTTCACAGCAAAAGACAAAGTTGTGAGAAGGTATACAAATCAAGAAAAAACAAGCAAGGCTTCTCTGAGCAAAGGGCCTCCCGGCAGGCTTAAATTTCCTAGAGTTCACTCTGGTTTTTTCTTGTTGCCACCATCCAGGGTTAGGTTCTCTCATTCCATAATAACCAATTATAATTGTGGTCTCAGCTGGAATGCTGAAATGAACCATGCAGTGTACTGACCAGCTGAAATGCTTGTGCATTCCACTAAATTTAAGCACCGCTATTTGCTGAAATAAGCAGACCACAATGCCTCTTGTCCGTGCACGTGTCCAAAAAACCACCGTGCAGCCGTGCCAGCTAGTCCTTGGTCCATGGATGAACTGGTAGAAAGTGCATTCTGGACTAGGATGCAGTTGTTTTCGCTCGTCCCTGCACTGCAATCAGGAAGTAAAATGTACGAATCAGCTTCTTTTAGATTGTGTTGGTCATTCTACCTTAGTTACTACCAATGTAGGGATACCTTGAAGACGGGAGGTTAGACGACGACAATGAGGGATAGCCATCTCATTTTGCGCAGTTGTACTAAAACTGAGGTGTGTGCTTTTGATTGCGCAAATAGAAACAATACAGAGACAGACATCCCGAAACGATATGGAGACAGACATCCCTATTTGCGCAAATACGAAATACGGTTATTTAAACAGTGACATATATTACTACTTTCCCCCGTTTCCTCTTAGAACCAAGTCCTAGATTCATGCTACAGCTTTCCCACTTTCTTCCCTGTTTGAACCAACGCTTTGAGTCGACTGTATGAACTAGCTTTACTTCTAATAATAGTAGAAGTCTAGGTGGCTTTGGAACAGCAGACGGAAGTAGAAAAGGATCCACGCGAAGGGAGCTGGGGCAGTAGAGCAAGGCAGGTTTCGAAGTAATATATACCTGAGGGTCGTCGGCAGGTGGCAAAGACGGCGTCGAGAGGCCGCATCTTGGCCACAATACCGCAGGGAGGAAGAAGGGGTCGGAGGCCCTCCCGAGCCGACGCTCTCTCGGAGAGAACGGCACGGCCGCCGATCGGGACGCGCGGGCAGCCGTTGGTCTCCTCCCTCGCCGCCGACGACAGCGTGAACGATGCACCTACACCCCTGCCCCAGTCGAGGTTGTCCGGTCGGATTTGTGACCGGCCGTGAGCTGAGAGAGAGAGTGTGGCCACCTATGTGTTGCTTAGATCTGGAGAGCATGAGAGAGTGAATGAGAGGAACCCCAGTAAAGCAAGTGCTAAGGCTCCTGCTTTTATATATAGTGCAGTGATTTTGTTGTACCAGCTTCAAAAAAATGCGCTCCTACGTGTACCCGCGAGTGGGTGTGAGAGAACTAGTGCGTGCGTGCACCGCTTCTCTTTGTGAGAGTACAATATACTATGCCCAAAGAACGTTCGCCGCAAGAGTAATAGTATAAGTGTGTGACGTGTGAGCTAAAATAAAATATGTGCGCCGTCTTTTGTTTTTCAGAAGTTCTGAGGGTAGGGTGTGAACAGCACATATGTGCGCGACGTCTACCTGCAGATAGACGGTGGGTGCGACGTGTGAGTCTGCGAGAGGACTCGGGAGAGTCGCGACTCATGAGGGTGCGTGTGCATGAGAGAGAGGGGGGCACGTATCAATGCAATGCATGTGTCCGTAAATCATTATCCGACAAACGTTCGCCACAAGCCTTTTCCTGACGAACGCTGTAAGAACCGTTAGATCTGCATCTGACAGTGTCAGTTTTTCCATGTCATTTAACAGAACAGCCACTCCTCCTACACACAAATCTTCCACGTGAGTGTTAGCAACTGTCGTATGCTCCCCCCGTTCTGAAATGCAGTGCATATAGCTTTATTGAAAATTCGAACCTCGCAAACTTTTACTGAGTTTCCGTGTACCAAATTGCACATGTAGAATACCATATATATCATTTCATTCATCTTCGAGAGGTAACTATAAAGATGGGTGAGGAGTCTACAAAGAAAGACCATCGTATCACCCGCAGCAATTTCAAGCATCCTTTAGTGTCGAGGAATATCATAGGAACTCTATATGATATGATTTTTATAGGATTTTTTCCTTTAGAGCCAATTGGTTCATAGGAATAGATTCATATACTCCACATTTCAAAGGAAATAAACATGATATCAGTTCTATAGCTTTAGAGCCACTTGGTTCATATGAATGGATTCCTATACTCCCTTAATTTCAAAGGAAAATAAACATTAGCGTATATTCAATAGAAAAGTTCCTATGATATGAACCAAATTACATCTCTTTTCTAATCCCTCCTCATAGGAATTGAAATACATGTCATCTCTAGATTCAATAGAAAAGTTCCTATGATGTGAACCAAATGACATCTCTTTTCCAATTCCTACTCATAGGAATTGAGATGCTCCATGTCATCTCTTTCCCTACAACTTCCATGTATACATCTTCTATTCCTAAATAGATAGTACAACCCACTAGTAGCTTTTTTCCAAAACATGCAACTATGGCACAAGAACTATATAGTGTGCCAATAACTTTGAAAGATGGCCGCTGGATGAAGCTAACCTGACAGTGCAGAGATAGGCAAATCGGAGCACTACTAGTCGTTGGATATCATCAACATTCCACCAGATCTGCCACATGTACAATTTAGAAGACTCCATTGTTGAACTTAAGCATAATGGACAAACCTCAAAACACAAGCACTTCTCCTTTGTTCTAGAATCTTCTATATCATAATTGATTATTTTTTATAAATGAATTGCCATTTTTTTACTTTATGATTTACAATGCACAACCCCATGAATCTTAACATTTTTGTAAAACTAATTCATTTTGAATGAGATGAACTATAAGAACTAAACGAACATCTACATCATGCATATATGACTCAAAGCTTTACATGCTATAGTGTGTATTTATTCATAATTTGGTTTCAAAATCTCATGCGTTCAATACATGTGTACCTTACTAGTTTTGAGTAGAGTTGCAAATTTCACGCGGCCCCGGGTATATCAAAATGCAGGGCCCATGCATCATTGCCTTTCGGTCGAACCTACGTCCACAATTTTTTGTACGTACTATATCTCCACTGGTCCCCGAACCCAAAATGTTGCCTCGTTCCCGTAAAACCAAGCGGCCCACACATATTTAAGGCGTCGAATCGAACCCATTTACTACGACATGGCCCCGCATGTCGTAGTACTCCTACAAACCCTACCGCCGCACTCATCATCGGTTTTCTTCAAGAGGACGAGGGAGAAGCCGATTTGTAGTGGAGGCGCTTTCAAAAAAAGGATCTGTAGTGGAGACCCCTACCCTAGGGTGCCCTAGGTAGCTGCCGCACGCATCATTGTTTTCTCTTTTCTTTATGCTCTTGCGCCCTAGAGTGAAATGATGGTTGCTTCGTCCGTCCAGCTTAATGCGGGAAAGGTGGGGCTTTGTGATTTGATCCCTCATCGCTCATTTTCTACTACTGCGGCGCTACGACCGGGTGCCTCCAATTCCAACCGCTACTCCGAACTGTAATTTGGTGCATCGCATGTGGAACAAGACGGTGGATGAGCCACATGTCGGCCAAAGAGGTCCTGTTAAGTGTGTCGCCATTTCATGTGCGGACTGACCCTGCTTGAGTTGCAACTCCAACACGACAAGAGCAGCCTACCACTTGGTTTTGATCCTTGGTGAATCCCGACTATATTGATCTAAAAAGATACATGCTGAACTACCCTCTCCGTCTCGGTTTTTTTATTTGGGACAATTCCATTTCTCCCCCTAACTTGAGCCCACACCTGGCATTTGCCCCTAAATTTCGAGTATGCTCAAAAATACCCCTCTTCCGTCAAGTGTCCTTATAGAAATGCCCCTCCATGCCGTTTCCGTCTGGTCAAGGGCCTTTGACCATCTCCAAAAAATTCCTTGGACGTTCTTGCCCCTACCTCCATTTATCATTTACATATAGTGCCCAACCCAAAAAAATAAAACAAAAACTCTCTCTGCAACTTACATGTGGGACCCAAAAAGAGAAAAAAAAACTCTCCCTGTCTCCCTACTCTCCTCTCTCTCTGGACGCAACCGCGGTAGCTCGCCGCCGGCGAGCAGTAGCAGCGGGCAGCAGAAGGGTGCTGCAGCAACCATCTCCACATCATCTCCTGCTCGTGCGCGCCTGTTCTGTGCCGAAAGTCCACGCAACCACCTAGGCTCAGTCCTCCCTTGTCCGTCCATACATGCCGTCGCCGGCGTAGTTCGCGGCCAGAGTCAACTCGAAGCTCAGAAAACACACCTGTTAAGTTCGCCTCTACCTAGAGAATGTTACCTCTGAATGAATTGAACGGAGGTGCTACAAATCGTCACCATGGTGTTCATCTTCTCCGCCACCGATGGTGCTCCGCCGTGCCCTGATCTCCTCGGCTATGCTTGCCCTTCCTCGTCCGAGCATGTCCTCGAGTTCCTGGTGATCCCTTGGCCATTTTGCCCTCTTTCCAGAGCCTGCACGAGCCAGATAGTGCCACCCCACCTAGCGCCGCCGCTCGCCGCCGACGGAGATCGCGGTTGTCATGGTCTGTGAAAGTCCCGCATCCTACTATCGTGCTTCACTAGTCCGCCGCAGCCCCATTGAGCTCAAGCGCTCCTTGAACCCCCCTCCTTGCGTGCTCCCGTGCCATCTGGTGCGTCGCCGGCGTGCTGCACACTCGCCGGATGTGCCCGTGTGAGGCAACACAATTACTAGTTCTTAACCAATATAGAGTAGTTAGTATTGTAGACGCTGACCAGTGGGCCCCCCTTCCAATAATCTAGTAAATAATGTTTTACATAATAAAGAAACAACAACATGTGGTCCCATCTGTCTGAAGGGGCAAAAATGTCTGAAAAATTTCTCAGAGACGGTCAAAGGCCTTTGACCAGACGGAAGTTGTACGGAGGGGCATTTTTATAAGGACACTTGACGGAAGAGGGGTATTTTTGAGCATACTCAAAATTTAGGGGCAAATGCCAGGTGTGGGCTCAAGTTAGGGGGAGAAATGGAATTGTCCCTTTTTATTTTTAGGCGTCTCAGTTTATAGGGCCTGAACGCAGTTCTAGGTCATCCATTTGACTAACTAAATATGAGTTACTATGTCACAAAAAGTATATCATTGGATTCTTAAGAGGATGTAGTTGTATTTTAAATGGAGGGCGGGGCTTTTCCTGCGTTGTAGGTGGGGCAGTTCCGCCTAGTCGGTTCGACAGAGACGCGAGAAGACGAGGGAGTAGGCTGCTGCAAACGTATGGCTATGTGATTTGATAGCGAGTTACTGCTGGACAGGTGGTGCCCCATGATTTGACTTGCCATTATCGTTTTAACTGCGGCGCTACGACCGGCGTGAGTCTCCCGATTCCTGACCACCTCCATACAGGTGCCTCTCCAATTGCTCCACCATGTAGTAGAGGCTGGCTCTTGCATGAGAGCCCACTTCTCCACTTTTTCCTTGCCTCTCTTTCCTCCACATATGCAAAAATGCCTTGTAAAGCGCACTATTGTACTTACTTGCTCCTACAGGTGCTTAAGCTTGCCACATAGGCATAAAGTCTGATGTGGCAAGTTAATCAAGAAGAGAGAGACTAGTTTGGTGACGCAAGGAATAAACGGTGCTAAGCGCGTGTACCTAGGTGAAAAGACAATTTTGAGTCTATAGCTAATTAAATGAAGCAAACTTAGCAACACCATTTCATTGGAAGAGGTCACTCCTTGGCAAATGCAATAAATACTAGTACTCCCTGTGTCCCATAATATAAGAACGTTTTTGACACTACACTAGTGTAAAAAACATTCTTATATTATGGGACGAAGGGAGTACGAAGAAAGAGATAGAGAGAAGTAAAAAAATACACTTATAGCCAACCTTATAGCCAAAACCTTGTTGTAGTATGAGTGACTAAGTGATGACTATGTATGGCATGCCAACATCAGATAGCCTAATGCACCATGTTAAATATCCAAGGGCGCGACCGCACGAGCGACGCAACGGTCGTGGTAGGCGCGACCACGATACGGGTTGCTGGCAGCTGCTACCTCTTGAGCACTCCGTGGGATTTCCCCGAAGAGGAGAGGATGATGCAGCAAAGTAGCGTAAGTATTTCCCTCAGTTTTTGAAAGCCCAATAATGTCCAAAACAGTAGATAATATAGCATGGAGCAATCAAAAATTATAGATACGTTGGAGACTTATCAAGCATCCCCAAGCTTAAATCCTGCTCGTCCTCGAGTAGGTAAATGATAAAAACAGAATTTTTGATGTGGAGTGCTACTTGGCATAATTCTAATGTAATTCTTCTTAATTGTGGTATGAATATTCAGATCCGAAAGATTCAAGACAAAAGTTCGTATTGACATAAAAATGATAATACTTCAAGCATACTAACTAAGCAATTATGTCTTCTCAAAATAACATGGTCAAAGAAAGTTCATCCCTACAAAATCATATAGTTTAGTCATGTTTCATTTTCGTCACACAAGAATGCTCTCATCATGCACAACCCCGATGACAAGCCAAGCAATTGTTTCATACTTTAGTAATCTCAAACGTATAAACTTTCACGCAATATATGAGCGCGAGCCATGGACATAGCACTATGGGTGAATAGAATATAATGAGAGGGGTTATGTGTAGAAGACAAAAAGGAATAAAGTCTCACATCAACGAGGCTAATCAATGGGCTATGGAGATGCCCACCGATTGATGTTAATGCAAGGAGTAGGGATTGCCATGCAACGGATGCACTAGAGCTATAAATGTATGAAAGCTCAAGAAAAGAAACTAGTGGGTGTGCATCCAACTTGCTTGCTCACGAAGACCTAGGGCACTTGAGGAGGCCCATTGTTGGAATATACAAGCCAAGTTCTATAATGAAAAATTCCCACTAGTATATGAAAGTGATAACATGAGAGACTCTCTACTATGAAGATCATGGTGCTACTTTGAAGCACAAGTGTGGTAAAAGGATAGTAACATTGTCCCTTCTCTCTTTTTCTCTCATTTTTTGGGCCTTTTATTTTTTATGTCCTTTCTCTTTTTTTGGGCACTCTCTTTTTTATGGCCTTTCTCTTTTTTTATTCCTCACTTGGGACAATGCTCTAATAATTATGATGATCACACTTCTATTTATTTACAACTCAATGATTACAACTCGATACTAGAACAAAGATGACTCTATATGAATGCCTCCGGCAGTGTACCGGGATATGCAATGAACCAAGAGTGACACGTATGAAAGAATTATGAACGGTGGCTTTGCCACAAATACTACGTCAACTACATGATCATGCTAAGCAATATGACAATGATGAATGTGTCATGATGAACGGAATGATGGAAAGTTGCATGGCAATATATCTCGGAATGGCTATGGAAATGCCATAATAGGTAGGTATGGTGGCTGTTTTGAGGAAGATATAAGGAGGTTTATGCGTGAAAGAGCGTATCATATCACGGGGTTTGGATGCACCGGCGAAGTTTGCGCCAACTCTCAATGTGAGAAAGGGATATGCACGGTACCGAAGAGGCTAGCAAGGATGGAAGGGTGATAGTACGTATAATCCATGGACTCAACATGAGTCATAAAGAACTCACATACTTATTGCAAAAATCTACAAGTCATCAAAAACCTCGGTACTATGCGCATGCTCCTAGGGGGATAGATTGGTAGGAAAAGGCCATCGCTCGTCCCCGACCACCACTCATAAGGAAGACAATCAAATAACACCTCATGTGTCAAATTTGTTGCATAACGTTTACCATACGTGAATGCTACAGGACTTGCAAACTTCAACACAAGTATTTCTCAATTTCACAACTACTCAACTAGCACGACTTTGATATTATTACCTCCATATCTCAAAACAATCATCAAGCATCAAACTTTTCTTAGTATTCAACACACTCATAAGAAAGTATTATTATTAATCTTGCATACCAAGCATATTAGGATTTTAAGCAAATTACCATTATATTAAGACTCTCAAAATAATCTAAGTGAAGCATGAGAGATCAATAGTTTCTATAAAACAAATCCACCACCATGCTCTAAAAGATATAAGTGAAGCACTAGAGCAAAACTATAAAGCTCAAAAGATATAAGTGAAGCACTAGAGCAAAACTATAAAGCTCAAAAGATATAAGTGAAGCACATAGAGTATTCTATCAAATTCCAAATCATGTATGGATCCCTCAAAAGGTGTGCACAGCAAGGATGATTGTGTTAAACTAACAAGCAAAGACTCAAATCATAAAAGACGCTCCAAGCAAAACACATATCATGTGGTGAATAAAAATATAGCTCCAAGTAAAGTTACTGATAGAAGTGGACGAAAGAGGGGATGCCTTCCGGGGCATCCCCAAGCTCTGGCTTTTAGGTGTCCTTAGATTATCTTGGGGGTTCCATGGGCATCCCCAAGCTTAGGCTCTTGCCACTCCTTGTTCCATAATCCATCAAATCTTTACCCAAAACTTGAAAACTTCACAACACAAAACTTAAAGTAGAAAACTCGTGAGCTCCGTTAGCGAAACAAAACAAAAGACCACATCAAGGTACTGTAATGAACTCATTATTTATTTATATTGGTGTTAAACCTAATTTATTCTAACTTCTCTATGGATTATAAACTATTTTACTAGCCATAGATTCATCAAAATAAGCAAACAACACAAAAAACAGAATCTGTCAAAAACAGAACAGTCTGTAGTAATCTGTACCTAGCGCAAGATCTGGAACCCCAAAAATTCTAAAATAAACTTATGGACATGAGGAATTTATCTATTAGTCATTTAAAAAAATAATTAACTAAATATCACTTTCCAAATAAACATGACAGCAGTTCTCGTGAGCGCTAAAGTTTCTGTTTTTTACAGCAAGTTCAACAAGACTTTCCCCAAGTCTTCCCAACGGTTCTACTTGGCACAAACACTAATTAAACACAAAAAACACAACCAAAACAGAGGATAAATAAATTATTTATTACTAAACAGGAGCAAAAATCAAGGAATAAAAATAAAATTGGGTTGCCTCCCAACAAGCGCTATCGTTTAACGCCCCTAGCTAGGCATAACAAGCAAGAATAGATCTAGGTATTGCCATCTTTGGTAGGCAATCCATAAGTGGCTCTCATGATAGATTCATATGGTAATTTTATTTTCTTTCTAGGGAAGTGTTCCATGCCCTTTTTAATGGAAATTGAAATCTAATATTCCCTTCCTTCATATCAATAATCGCACCAACCGTTCTAAGGAAAGGTCTACCAAGAACAATAGGGCAAGAAGGATTGCAATCTATATCAAGAACAATAAAATCTACGGGCACATAATTCCTATTTGTAACAATAAGAACAGCATTTATTCTTCCCATAGGTTTCTTAATAGTGGAATCCGCAAGATGCAAGTTTAGAGAGCAATCATCAAAATCACGGAAATCTAGCAAATCACACAAAGTTTTGGGAATAGTAGAGACACTAGCACCCAAATCACACAAAGCATAAAACTCATAATATTTAATTGTAATTTTAATAGTAGGTTCCCACTCATCATAAAGTTTTCTAGGGATAGAAACTTTCAACTCAAGTTCTTCTTCATAAGATTGCATCAAGGCATCAATGATATGTTCGGCAAAGGCTTTATTTTGACTATAAGCATGAGGAGATTTTAGCAAGGATTGCAACAAGGAAATACAATCAATTAAAGAGCAATTTTCATAATTAAATTCCTTGAAATCCAATATAGTGGGTTTAGCATCATCTAGGGTTTTATTTCTTTTATTCCCACTTTTATCAATTTCACCATCAAGATCTAAATACTCCGAATTTTTAGAACGCCTTCTAGGTAAAGGTGGATCATATTCAGTCCCATAATTATCAAGATTAATATTGCAAAACAAAGATTTAATAGGGGACACATCAATAACTTTTAGATCTTCATCTTTATTTTCATAGGAATCTGGTTTAGCGGCCATCTTATTGACTAAGGTAGCTTGCATATCCGAAATTTCAGCAGTTAATTTTTCAAGACGACCATCAAATTCTTTAGACATATCATCGAGCTCTTTATTCATATAACTCATAAAACCTTTTTGTTCCTTAAGCTCATTTCTAAATAAATTATTATGCTCAAATTACAAAACCATAAACTTCCTGACGTTGTTTTCGATCTCCTCTAACCTTTTAAGGTGAAGATAACCGAATCTAGGAAGAGCCATCGCGACAAACAAGCAATCCAACACACGAGTAAACAAAAAGCAAACGGGCAAAAGAGGTAAATAGAGAGGGAGGATAGAGAGAGAGAGGGGGCGAATAAAACGGCAAGGGTGAAGTGGGGGAGAGGAAAACGAGAGGCAAATGGCAAATAATGTAATGCGGGAGATAGGGATTGTGATGGGTACTTGGTATGTTGACTTTTGCGCAGACTCCCCGGCAACGGCGCCAGAAATTCTTCTTGCTACCTCTTGAGCACTGTGTTGGATTTCCCCGAAGAGGAGAGGATGATGTAGCAAAGTAGCGTAAGTATTTCCCTCAGTTTTTGAGAACCAAGGTATCAATCCAGTAGGAGGCTACGCGCGAGTCCCTCGTACCTACACAAAAACAATAGATCAACGCAACCAACGCGCTTAGGGGTTGTCAATCCCTTCATGGTCACTTACGAAAGTGAGATCTGATAGAGATGATAAATAATATTTTTGGTATTTTTGGTATAGAGATGCAAAGTAAAAAGTAAAAGAAAAGTAAAAGAAAAGCAATAATAAAGTGATGGAGATTGATATGATGAGAAAGAGACCTGGGGGCCATAGGTTTCACTAGTGGCTTCTCTCAACAGCATAAGTATTCTACGGTGGGTGAACAAATTACTGTTGAGCAATTGACAGAATTGAGCATAGTTATGAGAATATCTAGGTATGATCATGTATATAGGCATCACGTCCGAGACAAGTAGACCGAATCCTGCCTGCATCTACTACTATTACTCCACTCATCGACCGCTATCCAGCATGCATCTAGATTATTAAGTTAAAAACAGAGTAACGCCTTAAGGAAGATGACATGATGTAGAGGGATAGTTTCATGCAATAAGATAAAAAACCCATCTTGTTATCCTCGATGGCAACAATACAATATGTGGCTTGCTGCCCCTTCTGTCACTAGGAAAGGACACCGCAAGATCGAATCCAAAGCTAAGCACTTCTCCCATGGCAAGAACAACCAATCTAGTAGGCCAAACCAAACTGATAATTCGAAGAGACTTGCAAAGATAACCAATCATACATAAAAGAATTCAGAGAAGATTCAAATATTATTCATAGATAGACTGGATCATAAACCCACAATTCATCGGTCTCAACAAATACACCGCAAAAAGAAGATTACATCGAATAGATCTCCACAAGGGAGGGGGAGAACATTGTATTGAGATCCAAAAAGAGAGAAGAAGCCATCTAGCTACTAACTATGGTCCCGTAGGTCTGAAGTAAACTACTCACACTTCATCGGAGGGGCTTGGATGATGATGTAGAAGCCCTCCGTGATCGATGCCCCCTCCGGCGGAGCTCCGGAACAGGCCCCAAGATGGGATCTCGTGGATACAGAAAGTTGCGGCGGTGGAATTAGGTTTTTGGCTCCGTCCCCGATCATTTGGGGGTATGTAGGTATATATGGGAGGAAGAAGTACGTCGGTGGAGCTTCGAGGGGCCCACGAGGCAGGGGGGCGTGCCCCAGGGGGGCACCCTCCACCCTCGTGACCGCCCCGTGGCTTTCTTGACAGAGGGTCCAAGTCTCCTGGATCTTAACTGATGAGAAAATCACGTTTCCGAAGGTTTCATTCCGTTTGGACTCCATTTGATATTCTGTTTCTCCGAAACACTAAAATAGGCAAAAAAACAACAATTATGGGCTGGGCCTCCGGTTAATAGGTTAGTCCCAAAAATAATATAAAAGTGGAAAATAAAGCCCAATAATGTCCAAAACAGTAGATAATATAGCATGGAGCAATCAAAAATTATACATACGTTGGAGACGAATCAGCAGCCCTTGGATCTGAGATCAAATGGTCGCATGCTAAGTTGCTGAATAACCCTCCAGGATAGGATATTCACCCATAGGTCTAGAATCACGGCATGCAACCGTTCGATCTCAGATCCAAGGGCTCTCGGAAGCCCGTATCATGGGAGAATGGAAGGCCACTACCCTGCCGTTCGCACGCTGGCAGTTCGCTCCTACTCGTCCCCGCATGTCCTTCAATACTACGGCAGTTCGCTCCTAGTCGTCCCGTCCATTCACATTATGGCAGTTCCACTAATCCTAACCCTCCTCCCAAATCCATGGCGTCCCAAATCTCCCCAATCGGTGGTGAGTACAAGGTTAGAAGCATCACCGGCGATGAGTTCGATGTCATCTACACCCGTTCTTCCGCGACGGTGAAAGGATGCCTTTCTCGCTTCAGACGCATGTTCTAAGACTCAGATGATGAGTGGGTCGCTGGGCTAGATGTTGAGTACACCACAGTCCTGGGACGAGAGAAGGATCTAAAGGACGAAGAGAGGAAGAAGCCCACCGTGATCCAGGATTGCGTGCACGACTTATGCTTGGTCTACCACATATGCCATGCTGACGTTGAGTGCCAGGATTTTAAGGACTTCCTCGAGAGAAACCTAGACAAAGAAGTCCTGCGTCGGATAGGCCTCGTTGTAGACAACACCTTCGACCTCCAGAAGAATCGGCTGGTGTCCTCTCGTCAGCCTTCAATGCTGACCCTGGCAGGAGCCATGGTTCATCCTTCGTACGGTAAACTGGAGAGGACATCCACTACGGAATGTACTAGATATAGACCACATCCACTACGCTGCAATGGATGGCTACCTTTGCTTCAATATCTACAAGGGTTGGATGAAGAGCAACAGCCAAGTGTGCGGTTCAAGCAAAGAAGTATCGGCCAAGAGGAAGAGGGACAAGGACGAAGTCGAGGACGTGGATGAGGACTCCGAGTAAGGTGGCAGTGTCGTTGCTCATGGTAGTTCTAAACTTCTAATGCAGTGTCTATCGGATTAGTTGCATAGTTTAATTTCAGGTGTGCTTAGTTTAATTTGAGGGGTGTGTT
Organism: Triticum urartu; assembly: GCF_056163025.1. NCBI lineage: Eukaryota > Viridiplantae > Streptophyta > Magnoliopsida > Poales > Poaceae > Triticum > Triticum urartu. The sequence continues at coordinate 665,659,977 of NC_141877.1, read as the reverse complement.
GTGCTGAGCCCCCAGCAGAACTATGTTATGTTTCTTCTCGTTACTTTAACTCTTCAGTATGTACATACTACTAGTATTTCTTTAATAGAATTTAGCACCACAATTAAGCATGTACTAGTTTTCTTGATAGTACTATATGCATAATTTGGCGACGAGCACTCTCTATATGTACCACCTTTTTTTTAATTTCAATTTTTGCTCCATGGCGCAATCCATTGATAGTACTACTGTACAAAAGTATACATTTTTTAAAAGGCTAGAGTACTATTCATCACATATATAGCCAGTTAAATTCTCAACCTAGAACGACGTGCATGCCATGTAGTAAACCGATACGTAGGAAGTATAGTAAAAATGAGGTGATTTTACCGAGCGATCGGCGGGGGAGCATGGCCTGTCATGCGGTCCCACGTGTCATGATGTACCAAGGCGATGCGCGTGTCCCTCTTGAGGCAGAAGCAATACTACGTGGTTTGAGATGATGGCGAACCGAAGTGTGAAATAACGGTTGCTTCGTCCGTTTGGGAAGGTGCGGTATTGTGATTTGACGTCTCATTGCTCATTACTACTACTGGGCCAGTACGAGTGGGGTGCGTCCCCCCTGCTGTTCTGCACTGTTATTTGGTGCTTGACACGTCGACCCGGTTGCTATATGTCCCACATGTCGGCGACAGGAAGTACAGAATTCATGAAAGGGAGCATCGACGGAGGAGTATACTACAGAATTCATGAAAGGGAGCGACTTAGTTTTGGAAAAATCTGTTTTTACGGAGTACGTACCCACTAGGGTTTATAGGGCTCATCTAGAAAACATTCATTTTTCCATTTGATAAGTCTCAATTCTACTATACTAGTAGTAGTACCATTACATGTTGGATTTCGAGGTGCGTTAGATCACCCGACGCAAGCAGTGTCAAGAGGAAACTAACCAATGCATGTACAAGTTCATGGAAATTTAGTGGTCATTCATGCATTCGTTCTAATTAATGCCTCGTTAAACATAACTTCTTAAGAAAAACGAGCGTACTAATTACTTGTGCAAACTACGAAATTAATTCGACCACTCACCGTCTACCTTGGTTGGAGAGATTTTGAAATTGAGCCATAAACTGGAAAGGAGGGAGTAGTAACTTTTGTCTCGATTACTATTTGTGGCCTTGTATAGATGCAAAATGTATTTTTATATAGTGGCCTTGTATAAGTAAATGGAGGGAGTACTAACCAAAGTACGTAGTAGGGACGAGGAGTAAACGGAGGGAGTAGTAAAATTTTCTCCTCGTGCTGCGAGCCACCACGCGCGTGGGCGAGGGAGCGGGTGTAAAGGCGTACAATAGTAGTAGTAGTAGTAGTAGTAGTACTACTACTACTACTACTACTCGTAAGCAAGCTTCACCTCATCCTGCGAGCCACCGCGCCCGTGGGCGGGGGATACGGCGTACTAAGCAAGCTTCTCTTGTTCTGCGAGTTGGCGGGACACATCAAAAGTACTCCAGTGTATAGAGCCTTGCCTCTAAGGTAGGCCCCACATAGTTTGCCTCTTCTTTTAATTTAATATAATGCGTCAAGTCGCAATTTGTTTGTTCACCCGTGGTAGACGATCCTCTCTCCACCAAGTGGACAACCAGTACACGTGCCAAATTACCACATGGGCTGACTTTTTCGTACAGAAATGAGCTCCACCGTGTACCCACGCGGGTGTGGTTGGGAAAGAGACGGGAGTACGTGCGCCGTGCGTGCACCTCTTCTCTTCGTGCACGTCCCCCACCTACGTGGGTGTGTGTGAGAGAGAAACAAACCTAGACATAATGTGTCGTCCATCCCCATGCCTCCGCCCAGTCCGACCACCAGTCACCACCACGCCCCACTCCTCCTCACCTTATCTCTGATCTTTCTCCCTCCATTTTTATATACAAGGGGCCACTATCAAAATTAAAATTTGCATATATACAAGGCCACTAACACTAATCGATGCAATATTAATGGTGTTTGCCTCGTTGTACTAGCAAAGGAGGACATTAATTATCCCTTGCATGCATGCGGGAGTTTGTAAAAAATGCATCTTGATGTTCCGTGCAATGCATGGGCATCTTGCTAGTCCATGAAAACAACACATGGCAAAATTCCACGGCGAACGAGGGATTTGAATCTGTTTGGAGGGGTTGTTTGGATCTTACCCGGGGTAGCCAAAATATTGGCGACACTTTTGTCCACCGGTGCCTTTGCCACTGATGAACGAGGAATGGCTCGGGTGCTCATGCTGTCCTGCATCCTCGAGCGCGCACGTTGGAGACAAGCTCGCACGAGCTGTGTTCTTTCGTCCCACAACACCGCCCGAGCCGCCCGCAGACCGACCGGCGACCCGCAAATTACACCATCCAACCTTAGCCGCACACATTATGACAGTAACTCAACCAACCGGACGAAATTCATGCAAACACGTAGACAAATTGATATTTCATATAAACAACGACGGAAATCATATAAAATACCGGATTTCATACAAACATGACGGATTTCATTACATTCAAATGAACTACGCGGTGCTAGTTCTGGACAGCACAAGTATATAATACCTGGCCTAAATTGGCACCCGCCGATCGATTTGTGTTCCTCAGGTCCGGCAGCATGATCACTGGACTGCCGGGAGCCCCGGAGGTATATGCTTCAGCGCAAAGGACGGCTCTCTTCCCCACTGCCCAACTAATATCATTGGCTGGTGCCAAAGATGATGGTGGCCGGCACCGGTTCGAGTTCATCACCGGCCACTACTTCGCCATGGCCGGCACCGGCTCGAGTTAATCCTAACATTCCCCCCTTCCGTGGAGCCCATGTGGGGTCGACGAAGGTCCTCGCAACAAAAGGATCCGGCAAGACACCTGCTGTGTATGCCGGCGTCGCCTCCGCGGTGGCCTTCATGGGACCCAAGCGGCGGCAGCCTCCCATGTTCTACTTCTCCTCGATGATGGCGGCGGACACGGAGGAGCTGGCCACCGACTCGTCGCTCTCCGCGCACCCGGCTTCTGTCGCTGCTTGCATGGCGCGACCGCCGGCATGGGAGTCTCGGCCACAGAAACGGGAGACACGGTACGAGGTGGCGGCGTGGACGGCAGCAACGACGCCCGTGTGCCGCTCCTCGTCGAGGTGGCCTGGAGCGGCAAATTGCTAAACCGCGCGCCGGCTTGGGGCTGCAACTGGCTCCGTCGGGCGAGGGGAGGGAGGTGGAGCAGAGAGCTGCACAGCTCGTATCCGGCGGCTACCCAACCGGCTTGGATGCGGAATAACTACTCTTTGTAAGCCATTGTAAGAGTGGACAAAATGGTGGAGGAGATAGGGGAGCGGCGGAGGTGTGCGATTCTTGGCTGACGATTTTCCTCGTTTAAATAGGAGATTAAATAGACGGCGGACGGGAGGAGCTCGGCCGGCGTTGCGTTTCACGCTGGCCCGGTCATGAACGGACGTGTGTCCAGAGTGGGTTTCTCGGCTTCCACACAGGCGGGTTTCATGGAGGCGTTTGAATGCGGCACGGAGGCGTGTTCAGCCGGGCGTGCCGCTAGTGGCGCCCTCGACTCCGACCTAGGACACCGCGTTGTTCTTCCACTAATGTGTGGGCTCTTTGGGTGCTTGGCCTGCATGTCAGTGACCCAACGCATGCAGCGCACAGCAGAGGAACCTTTGGTGGGCCAGGGCGGTCAGAAGCGGGCATTTCATAAACCAATGATTGTTCATTGAGTGTGACGTCATCTTTTTCATGTAGATAAGCCTACTATGTTGATAGCCCGTTCGATACGTTGTGATTCATAAAGACCGCTGCAAACATCAATGTTCTGCCTATCACATATAAGATTGATTAATACCTGTAACAATCCATGTCCTTAACAAAGGGTGCATGCACGTATAGGTTGAGCGTGTGTCTTGCGTCGTGTGCTGTGTGCATGCAGGTGTGCGAGTGTTGCCTGCGTGCAAGGGTACGTTTCAGTGTTGCATGCATGGGTGCGTACGTGCGTGTGTTCGTGAGTGCATGTGTACGTGTCAGTGTTGCACGCCAGCATGCGTGTGTGTGTACGTGTCAGTGTTGCACGCCTACATGCGTGCGTGTCTTGCGTGCGTGCATGTGTACGTGCGGGGTGAGGCTACACATCAGTCGACTGACTTTTTCATCTCTGGTCATTAGATTTTCCAGCCGTTGGATACGAAATCAAGGGCCTCCAGTTTATCATCAAACTTCCCCCTAAGCCGCCAGCCACCACCGGTCAAACCGCCAGCCCCCGCCGCCCACGACCGGCCCGTCCTCCCCGAAACCACTCCCCACCGCCGGTCCGCCGCCGCACCGACCATCCCTCTAGCCCCCCCCCCCCCGCCGAGCTTTTTCTCCGGGGATCCCCACCCCACCGTCCAATGAACGCCCCCCAACCGTCAGTGACTACCAACCAGAGGTCTCACAACTTCGAATACCCACCGACCACTAATTTATTACCATTTCTATCCTTCATATATGCGCTGACGGGTGGGCCCAATGGTAATGTGCGCTGCTGAATGTGGACCGTTTGACTGGTCAATTGATCGTGTTATCAACAAATTACGGAGCTGTATGGTGTGCCAGTGACCGTATGATCACCCTAAAATGTACTCCTATTTTATTAACACAGTACAGACTCAAACTACCATTTCTTTCTTTCATATACGGGCTGACAGGTGGGCCCAACGGTTACGCGCCCCAATGGTGCAACACTAGTTGCGCCGCGTGGAACGTTTGACTGGTCAATTGATTGTGTCATCAACAAAATACAGAGTTGTACGGGTGAGCCAGTCACCGTATAATCATGATATGTATTTGTTTAACACGGTACAGACGCAAGGGCTCATATATACGCGCAAGCACTCACCGCTATAAGCGCACACACACGAACCCTACCCCTATGAGCACCTTCGAGAGAGTGGGCCAGCATATATGATCTTGAGATTTTACGAAGTCACCATAGGTGCCTCGTAGTCGAGTGGAACGTCTCCTCCCACTGAACATACATCGCCGGAAAATACTAAAATTAACACAAGATAAATGCGAGCACCGGGACTTTAACCTTCGTGGGCTCGAGAAACCACTGTCCTCTAACCATCCAACCACATGTTGGTTAGCACGACAAAATGTATGTGGTGACCGTGATGAGCTTATTCTGAAGTCCAGTGACCATATCGTGCTTTCGCTTCAAATACAATGATCGTAAGTGTCGTCAACAAAATACGGAGCACGCATCAAATGCAAAGTCCGTCAGTGTCATCAACAAAATATGGAGACGTATCGTGAGCTAGATACCGTTGTACTATTGTATATGCTTATTTTCTTAGTGGCCGATTGCGTGTGTGGTGTGGTGGGCACATCATTTATAGTTGTGGTGGGTCAACATGAAGACTCATGGGTCGGTTCCATCCTGCGCCACATATAGGTTGGACCAAGACGTGTTATACGAAGACCCATGTGGAGGACTCGGCGTACAACACGAAGCTACCAGAGTCACGGAGGACTCTATCCCCACTGGTGATAAGCCGGCTATATATGATTTGTAACCCCAGGCCCTTAGTATGTTATACAAGCTTGGGGCTAGTTCGTTGATAGTATACACACACGCACAATGCCTGGTATTCACGTGTGCTTTGTACACACCCCTATCACTAATATACAGTACCAGGAGGTCCGATCCGAACTAGGGTAAAACTTTGCCTCGTATTACCAGCCAGCCTAACAGCCAGGGATATCCTACCGAATGATATGATGAAATCATATCTGCCAACTACTAAGAGAGAGGTGTGTCGGGGGGCAATGTGTGCGAGAGAGGCCTAAAGATAAAGTGCGTGCGGGAGACACGTAGGCACATATATGTGCGTATAGAGGGCTAGTAGAGACTGTATATGCATGTGAGAGAAATAGTTTTTTCCAACTGAGATTAGTGAAAAGAGTGGTACATAGTAGTCAGAAAGAGAGAGAGAAACATAGAGAGCATGTGCGTGAGACACCCCGACACCCTGAGAGAGATTGTGAGCACGTGTGAAAGAGAAATGTCGATGCATATAAAGTGTGTGCACTTATGCGTTAGATAGAGAGATATATAACGCGTTTGTGAGAACGGGGCGAGGCATAGTGCATCTACGTGTAAAAGGCGGTTCTACGCATTAAATTAAAATATAAATGGCATTATTATTTTTGGATGAGATCATGAATTTTGCAAATTGTGTATGGACGAAAATTGGTTTACCAGACACCCATACTCTATTGAATTCTAGCATGTGCATGTGTTTATTTTATATTATCGATCCATAGAGTGGGAGCGGTTTGAAATACAGGCAATGGATGCTTTTGCAATTCATATATAAACATTAATTAGTGCACTCCATGTTGTTAGTGTGAAGCACTTTATACATTTGTCACTTGCATGGATACATTCCAAATTGCTAGCTACGGAATAGAATACATGTCGAATTCAACATAAAGGGGGTTTCGAAGATTCGAATTCATAGGAAGTGCATTCATCTATTTGAACCGAGATAATGGCATTTATAAATCAGATGTAAAAGGGGGCATCAATATTTGTTGTGAGTTTGAACATGCTATATATATTCATACGCATATCTAACTTTTTTTTGCAACCAAGGAGATTATATCTGGAACCATGCATGAACTGAGGTAAGTTGAATATTTTTTTAATATATACTTGTGTACAATGTATATTCAAATGTACCTCCGCCATTCCAAAATAATTGTAGCTTTAGGATTTTCAAGAGTAAAGATTTGTGAAGCTTGACAAATCCTGAAAGTTCAATTCAAGAGAGCTGAAAACGTTAACGCTTCTGCTCCCAAATATTGAACGAAGCGGCAAATAGGCCTCTGGTCACCCGAAACCGCGCGAGACTAATGTTTTGGTGGTAGGAAATTACTGTCCTAACTCTGGTCCGTGTAGCCTATCGGCCCGATGTCCAAAGGTCTAAACCGGGGTAGGTTTGTAACTTTGACAACACACCAGTCTCAACCGCCTCTGAGAATCATTCATACGCCGTGGGCGCCTACCCATGCGCTCGGCCGAAATCTATCCCGCCCACATTTGGGACACCTGACATGACTGTCCTACCCCCAACCCGCAATATGTCCGAAATTTTAGATGGGGGCAAAGTTTGTAACTTTCCCCAAATTTCAAACAAGCGCGTCTCAAACCGAAACATTGTTCCCCCTTAGTTCCCCGTCTCCCTCTGTTTCCCCATTCATACTCCGTGGGCGTGAAAATGCCCTCTCCACCAGCCGCGAAACCCCAGCCTCCTCCGTCCTCCACCCCATAGCGGCCAATCCACCGCCGCCCTCCTCCATCACGCCGGAGCCGGTACCCCGACGTCGTCGTCCAACGCAACCGCAACCACAACGCCCTCAAGGACTTAGTAGCTGAAGCCGAGGCAGAGCTGCCTCCACGACGCCGATGCCAACGTGCGCCGTACCAGAACCACTCCGACCACGCCGTCCTGCGCCTCACTGCTACGGCTGCACTGTCGCAACCGTCCACCGCACCGAAGCTGTTCCCGCTACGCCGTCGTTCGCCGCCTCGGATCTGCTTCCCCGCCGCCGACAGACGGCCACCGCACCACACTCAACAACTTGGCCATGGGTTCGTCCAAGGCTGCACCGTCCTCCACAACTTCTGGTTTCCGGCGAACAACAGGAAGATCGTCGGAAAAATAGAAGGAGGACACAGCACTGCCAGCAGAAAGAGGTACTCCTCTTCCCTTATTCGCGCAAATCTTACGTCTCCGCTCTCACCGTATTCATCCCACGAAAGAAACCAGTTGAGCCCTTCTTACTGCATATTCTTCGTGATACTAAATGCACAAGGTTTCCTCCCTTTTACTATTTCACCTTTGCTAGAGGTCAGTAGCCCGCCTGGATTTCAATTCAGGGTCAGTCGAACCGCAATTAAAAGAAGTAGCACCCGCTTAGGCGCGCGGAGCACCTAGTCCGCCTGTTCCCCGGGGAAGCGGCGCATCAGTGTCTATCTAGGGATGTGGGGTGCAGGAGCTGCTTGCGCCCGATCTGGAGGTCGGCAGGGCTTGAATGGATGGCCGGGGGCGGCGGTGCGGTGAGGTCGTGGGGAGGGCGCAGGCAGGGGAGGAATAATGGGCCGGTGGTCGCTGGCGTTTCGAGGAAGATCATCAACACTGACTGGCTGGATGTAGATGAAGGCGATCTGCCCGTTCTTTGTACATCGGACGGTGCAGAAAAAATGGACTGACCTATTTGCTTTCAGTCGACTGTTATTTTCAGAGAATCCTGTAGTAATTTAGTGTGCCATGCATGTTGTATACTATCATATGTCTCCCGTCATTTATTTCTCACCGACCTACTATCTGCTACCTTTACACTGTACTAATTGTGCACACACTTCACCCATACTCACACTATTGTTTTTTATGCATGGGTATTTCAGACTCTGACGCAGTGTTGATGAATGCAGAAAAGAAAAGACAGAAGTTGCTCTAGTGTAATTCGAAGATAAGCACTAAGCGTTTCAGCGCTCTAATGGGTGCAATGTCAGCAGTTGGAGATAGTGAACGTAGCTCTGCAGTTGATGATCTCAATTGCCACACACAACCATCCCAGGTGCTTGCTTTAACTTCGCGCTATCAAATGTGGTTGCATGTTGCATATGGTGTCTAGCTTGTATTGGTTCCAATTTGGTTAAATTGCATCTGCTTACTTTACACATTATACCTTTGATAATGACATTCCTTCCTGTTTTTGATACATACTACATATGTCTATTAACCATGTTCGTACATCAAACTAATGCTCTTTTGTATCCCTTGTCAATCAGTTATGATGAGACAGTCACCCGAGTGGGTTACTGTGAGACGCCCTACTCGTTTAAAGAGTGTAGCTCTTATAAAGAATGCAATTTCATCCTCTCCACATGATTCTCAAGAAACAGCAAGCCTAAATGAAGATATTGAATGTAGCTCTGTACCTGAAGACCGCACTTCCCCTACACCACCATCACAGGTGCTTGCTCTAACTTCGAAGTGTGATATGTGGTTGCATGTTGCATACGGTGTCTAGCTTGTAATGCTTCTAATTAGGGTAAATTGTATCTGCTTAGTTTACACACTATAACTGTGAATATGACATGCCTTCCTATTTTTGGTACACACTACATCTATGTGTTAACCTTGTTCTTACATGAAACTACCTCTCTTCTGTATCCTGCATCAATCACTTACGATGAGTCACCTTTATTCGTTGCATATTGCATATTATTTCTAGCCTATTGCCATGTATTGCTTCTAATTTGGTCAAATACATTTGTTAGGGCACCCTTTTAATTTGGCAGAGTGATATTGGTTTCATCTTTCATATGGTTTCTAGCTTGCATTGATTCTAACAAGTTCAAGCACCTTATGCTTAGTTTACACTTTATACATCATACATGTCAATATGTCACGCCGTCCTGTTTTTCATACATATTCCATCCTCCTATCATGCGGCTGCCTTACATGAAAGTAGTGTTCGTCAGTATCATGCATCAATGAGTTCCGAAGAGCAAATTTTATTCCTTTTTCTTGTGGGTTTGACTTGACAAGGAAAAATCAAGAAAGAGGAAGGAAAAGAGTAAGGAAGGCGATGTTGGTGGTCCTCTGAAGCAACGTAAACGGAGCATCTGTACCGATTCTCCTTGTACTAATAGTGCATTACAAGGTCCAAGTCTCCACTCCCCTACTCCACCATCCAAGGTGCTTGCTCTAACTTGGCATTGTGATATCTAGTTGCATGTTGCATATGGTGTCTAGCTCGTATTGCTCCTAATTAGTGTAAACTGCATCTGCTTAGCTTACACATGATACATGTGAATATGACACGCTTTCCTGTTTTTGGTACATACTATATCTGTCTATCACACCATGTTCTTACATGAAACTACTCTTCTTGTGTATCCTGCATCAGTCACTTATGATGTGACACCTTTAAGTTGGCAGTGTGATATTGGCTTGCATCTTGAATGTGATTTCTAGCATGTATTGCTTCTAGTTTGATGAATGCCACCTATGACGAGACAGTTTTAACTTGGCAGAGTGATATTGATTGCACCTTCCATATGGTGTCTTGCAGTGTTTCTAATTTGTTGAAGTGCCTTCTGCTTAGTTACCACATCATAGGTGTGAATATGTCAAGCCGTCCATTTTTTCGTACATATTCCATCCTTGTATCATGACTTTGCCTTTCATCAGAGTAGTGTTCGTCAGTATCATGCATGAATGAGTTCTGAAGAGCGAATTATATTCCTTTTTCTTGTCGGTATGAGCTCACAATGCAAAATCAATAAAGCTGAAGGAAATTGGCAAGGCATTGGATGATGGTGGTCCTTCCGAGCAACTGAAATGGAGGTTCTCTACAGATTCTACTCCGCCATCCTCCCAACAAGATTCGCAAGACAACGCAAGGCTAGACAGTCAACGTAGTTGTGTAGATGATGAGCACATCTCCCCTACTCCACCATCACAGGTGCTTGCTCTAACTTGGCACTATTATATGTGGTTGCATGTTGCGTATGATGTATAGCTTGTATTGCTTCTAACTTTGTTGAATTGCATCTGCTTACTTTACACATAATACCTGTGAATATAGCATGTGTTCCTGTTTCTACATCAGACTACTATTCTTGCATATCCCGCATCAGTCACTTATGATAAGGCACCTTTAAGTCGCCACTATGATATTGGTTGTGTCTTGCATATGATTTCTAGCATGTACTGCTTCTAATTTGTTGAAACGCCATATAGTTTGAACTTGGCAGAGTGATATTGGTTGCATCTTTCATATGGTGTCTAGCTTGCAGTGCTTCTAATTTGTTGAAATGCCTTCTGCTTAGTTACCACATCATAGGTGTGAATATGTCACACCATCCTGTTTTTCATACATATTCCATCCTTGCATCATGTGTTTGCCTTTCATCCGAGTAGTGTTCGTCAGTATCATGCAGGAATGAGTTCTGAAGAGCGAATTTTATTCCTTTTTGTTATCGGTTTGACTTGACAATGCAAAATCATTACAGCTGAAGGAAATTAGTCCAGCAGTGGATGATGGTGGTCCTTCGGAGCAACTCAAACAGGGGGTCTCTACAGATTCTACTCCGCCATCCTCCAAACAAGTCGCAAGACAACACAAGGCTAGACAGTCAACGTAGCTGTGTAGATGATGAGCACATCTCCCCTACTCCACTATCACAGGTGCTTGCTCTAACTTGACACTATTATATGTGGTTGCATGTTGCATATGATGTCTAGCCTGTATTGCTTCTAACTTGAATTGCATCTTCTTACTTTACACATAATACCTGTGAATATGACACGTGTTCCTGTTTCTAGAACATACGTGTACATGATGAGCACATCTCCCCTACTCCACCATCACAGGTGCTTGCTCCTACTTGGAACTGTTATACATGGTTGCGTTTTCCGTATGATGTCTAGTTTGTATTGCTTCTGATTATGTTGAATTGCATCTGCGTAGCTTACAACTTATACCTGCAACGATCACTTACCCATAAGACACATTTAACTTGGGACTGTGATGTAGGTTGCATCTTGCATTGTCTTCTAGCTTGTACTGCTTCTAATTTCTTGAAATGGCACTTACAACGAGACACTTTTTACTTGATAGAGTGATATTGGTTGCATGTTCATATGGTCCCTAGCTTTCATTTCTTCTAATTTTGTTGAAATGCCTTCTGCTTACTATTTTTCATACATATTCCATCCTCCTATCGTACGTGTGAATATGAAACACTGTCTTTTTTGTATATATTCCATCCTCCTATCCTGTGCTTGCCTTACATCAAAGTAGTGTTCGTCTGTATCATGCATCAACCAGTTATGCAGAGCTAATTTTATTCATCTTCTTGTGGTTTTGACTTCATAAGGCAATATCAGAAAATAGGAAGGAAAAGAGTAAGTTAGGGGATGTTGGTGGTCCTCCGCACCGACGCAAACACTGACTCTCTAGATTTGCCACTGCTACTACTAATGAAGTTGAAGTCCCAAGTCTACATGATGAGTTCATCTCCCGTACTCCACCATCGCAGGTGCTTGCTCTAAGTTGACAGTGTGATAATTGGTTTCATGTTGCATATGTTGTCTAGCCTATATTTCTTCTATTTTGATTAAATTGCACCTGCTGAGTTTATACGTTATACATGTGCATATGACATGGCTTTCTGTGTCTAGAATACACTGCATCTATCTATCATATCATGTTCTTACATCAAAGTACTGTTGTTGTGTATCCCGCATCAGTCACTCATGATTGGACGCTTTTAACATGGCAGTTTGATAGTGGTTGCATCTTGACATGATTTCTATGTTGTACTGCTTCTAATTTTTCGAATTGCCACTTATGACAAGACACTTTTAACTTGGCAGAGTAATATTGGTTGCATCTTTCATATGGTGTCAAGCTTGCATTACTTCTATTTTCTTGAAAATCCTTCTGCTTAGTTTGCACATCGTAGCTGTGAATATGTCATGCCATCCTGTTTTTCTTACATATTCCATCGTCATACAGTTGTCTTACATCAAAGTATTGCTTGTCTATATCATGCATCAATGAGTTCTGAAGAGTGATTTTATTCTTTTGTGTTGTGGGTACAGCTTGACATGGCAAAGTCAAAAAAAGCAAGGAAAATAATATAGTAGGGAGTGATGTTACTCGTCGGGTGAAACGGAAAAGCTTGTGCCGTCGAGATTCTACTGGTACTTATAGTGCAGTAGAAGGTCCAAGTCCACCGGCTAAATCTACAAACACAGTATCACCTGCTCCACCAGCTGCAGCATCCGCTTCAACTGTACCAGCATCTCAACCAGTTACTCGTTCATTTGCTCCGGAACTGACCAGTTCTCAAGCTGCCTTCACACCTAACACTACTTCCGAAGCACTGCTGACACAACAGGACTTGGCAAGATCAAATGAACCTCATGAGCATTAACATCAAGACGGTACCTGACCGAGTCAAGTTGCAGTTGCATGCTCCTTTATATGTACTCTCACAGTTTGATGTACACGAACACTTTCCATATTCGTTGTTGAACTAGCACCACGGCGCAAGCGGAAACAGACATCAGGGATAATGCTTGACAGATTTACAAAATCTAAAGGAGGAAGAATGGAGATCCATTTTGAGGCAGGTTTAAAAAGGCCACGTGATGCTATAGAGTTAGCCAAGTTAGTCTCAGAGGCAGCCGTTGCCGTTAGGTGTCATACACGTATCCTCCCAACGTGGATCCAGTACAGGAATGAGAAAGACAATACCCAGTTTAACACCTTCCTTGACCATTTATCCGTAAGTAATGTTATTCATCGCAATTAGTAATATTGTCTTGCTCTGTCCCATACTTTCGAGCTTCCTCCTAATAAGACTCACATTCTTTTTTCAACAGATGAGGTTCAAGTTGGATCCGAAAGATGATGCAACTAAACAAGCATGCACTCATGTTTTTCAGTCTGCTCTGCGACAGTATCGGTACCACCTTAGAAAATCTCACTTTAAAGGCAAGGCTAACAATTAAATCGCCCAAACATCTCTAGTGGAATATATTACAGATGAAGACTGGACAGCCCTCGTTAAACACTGGTCTGATCCAAAGTATCAGGTAGGCTATATGTATTTGATCAGACCACATATTGAAGTTGTATTTATGTATGTGCCTTACAAGTGTATCTTCTTCTAGGCTAACTGTTTGAAGAACAAAACCAACCGTTCTAAAGTGAAATTCCAACAGACAACAGGATCTCGTAGCTATATTGCACACTGCGAGGCTCTTGTAAATAGCTGCTACTTCCTTCATTTTTTGTGCCATATTATCGTATCTATATTGACTTGTTCCAAATACAGAGGAAAGCCAGTGCGGACCAAAAAGAACCTGAACTGAATGCAGTGCAAATCTTCAAGGATTTCCACACCAACAAGATGAAGGGCATGAGCACACCAGTTCAAGCCGCTGTTGTAAGTCCTTACTCCTTCTGCCTTGAACTGATTGGTACTATGATGTGTTCATTTAACTACTTGGTTTGCAGCCAATGTCAGTTACTCTGTTCACTTTTATTCACAGTTGTCTTAACGTATCATTTCACCTTACATGGTTTAAAATAGATGAAGGATATTCTTTTGGTCTTGATCTATAATCTAGTTGTTATGTTCACGTGCGCACACAATGATAAAATAACATGTTTGTTTTATATCTATTTGCTCATGATATGAATGATGTCATACTATGTTCATCCTACTTTAAACCATGTCTCTTTATCCTTAGATGTCAACGAATGTGAGGAAATAGACAATACAGTAGGCATGCTACATGGGCATATGTTCCGAAAGTGATTTTATTATGTAGTTGGCACTAAATACATGCTAATGTATTACAGTAGTTCACCAAAATAAGTTATGTATAAATGTTTAACCTACTTTGTTTGTTTTTGTCTCATTAGTAACTTATCTGGTACACTAATATACAAGTTCAAACTTTCAGGAAGCTATGGAACAAATGATTGAACAGCCACAACCACCTGAAGGTGACGACGCTACTACAGGCACAATGTCACCTCTTGCTGAAGTGCATCAGTATCTCTCCACTAACAGTGCAAAAAGCACCTTCCTGCGTAATTCTGGGTTGGTTGTCAAGGTAACCTCGTCCAAATTGCCTACTGAACAAAATCTTCCTCCTAGACAAAGTGATATATATGTGCTCCAGACACAAGTCCAATCCCTAATGGACGTTGTTTCAGAAACAAGAATAGTGGTTGAGAAATGTCGTCAAGATATGAATGGTTTTGAAACCAGACTATTAGACATTTGCTTTGTTGTTCAAGAGCAATGGCGGAAAAAGGTGGAGATCGTGCTGCTCCATCAGATTCTACAGCCTGAAACATTAGCACTTAGGTCAAATGATCTGTGATTCTATACATCTGATGGTGCTTTTATCTGGAAGGACTGTAAACTTTATGCCAACAGGCCTTTTGTTGTATGGTTGGAATTTATTTTGTTGTGATACAACATTTAAGATGTTGCCTCAGGCTGCAGTAATTACGACGCTATTTTTGTATAGTGTAGGTTTATCTTAGTAATGTATTCGGCCGAAAGGTTCGTAGTAGCCCAACATGCCAACATTCGTCGGGCCCATTCCAATTGGTCTAAAAACGATTACAGTCCGAAATTGGCATGTAGCCGACTAAAAATATCTGGGCCTAAATCAGCATAAGCTTTCATATTTTTCTGGTAGGCATGTGCCCATAGTGGGCCTTTAACAGGCCTAAACATAATTTGGGCCCTCGGTAAAAATAGGCCGTTTACAGGTGTAAATATCTCGAACCCATAAAAACATGGGACTTTAATAGACGAAAGTGAGATTGGGCCCTAATTGCGCCAAATAACCCACTGGACTTAGCAGGCCGAAATGGTGGCCCATTTACGATGTGAATCTTTGACAGGCCGAAATTCGGACGGGTTGTAAATGCGCCAACCTAATACACGGGCCTTTAACAGGCCGGAACTTCGGTCGGGCTAGATTATCGTCATTTTTATATGGGCCGTTAATGGGCCCGATATGACGTTTGGCCACATATGACCCATGGTTTACGTCCGGCATTAATAGGCCGAAAATGACAACAGGCCGAAAGTGGCCCAAAGCTATAGTGGGCCTCTAACAGGCCGAATGTCATACATGGCCGAATATGACCCAAATCCTTCATGGTCGTTTATGGGCCTAAAGTTTTGATGGCATGTAAATGGGCCCAAATGAAGCCGGACCTTTAACAGGGCGGAAATACACCGGGCCGTAATTCGGCCCAAGTACTTAGCGGACTATTAACGGGCCAGAATTGACCATGGGCCGCATTGATGACAAATTTAGGATAGGCCGTTGATGGGCCGATTTGACAGAGAATGTTGGGCCTTTAGCTGGGCCAACCCATTATGGTCTGCAGAATCTTGTGGGCCTTTAGCTAGGCCGGCCCATTGTGGTCCGCAAAATCTTGTGGGCCTTTAGCTGGGGCGGCCCATTATGGTCTGCAAAAACATGTGGGCCTTTAGCTGGGCCGGCCCATTATGGTCCACTAAATTTTTTGGGCCTTTAGCTGGGCCGGCCCATTATGGTCCACTAAATCTTATGGGCCTTCGGTTGGGCCGGCCCATTTAAACTTTGTGGGCCACTTTTGGGCCGGTCCATGTATCAACATATCATAGGCCCATCTCGATCGTTCGATGAGTGACACCTGTGCCAACGCGGAGCTGACGCGTGGCTCCGTCAGCCAATGAGAATTTTACACGTGGAAAATCAGCATTGGTCGTGGTTTTTAACGGGTTATCGGATCCAAAATCCGACCCGATAGCTTAACGACGTTCCATTACGGTGGATGCCACATGTCGGTCACCCTTGACGAAAGCACTTCTGTGACGCGCGATTTATCGTCATGGAAGTGGACACTTCCGTGATGATAATTTTGGCAATGTCATGGAACACTTCTATGACAGCACAGGTATGACTATCTTGATTCTGTCATAAATTTGTCATGGATGTACATGCATGACAGAAAACGCGACCTACTGTGACAAACACGTATCATCACGGAAGTGTATTTTTTGTAGTGGATAAAGAGGACTTGATACTATAATGCTATGGTTGGGTTTTACCTTAATGATCTTTAGTAGTTGCGGATGCTTGCTAGAGTTCTAGTCATAAGTGCATATGATCCAAGTAGAGAAAGTATGTTAGCTTATGCCTCTCCCTCAAATCAAATTGCAATAATGATTACCGGTCTAGTTATCGATTGCCTAGGGACAAATAACTTTCTCGTCACAGCAAGCTCTTTACTACAACCAACTTAGATATTCCTTTATCTAAACAGCCCCTAATTTTTGTTTACATAATATTTATTATCTTGCAAACCTATCCAACAACACCTATAAAGTACTTCTAGTTTCATACTTGTTCTAGGTAAAGTGAGCGTCAAGCGTGCGTAGAGTTGTATCGATGGTCGATAGAACTTGAGGGAATATTTGTTCTGCCTTTAGCTCCTCGTTGGGTTCGACACTCTTACTTATCGAAAACTGTTGCAATCCCCTATACTTATGGGTTATCAGTCACCATGCGTGCTCTCGGACAATCGAGGCCAAAGTATTCCGAGCAGGTTTTTACTGGCTACGTGCAAATGAAATGGCAAAGGAAATAGTCGACAAGTGTGAGGGCTGCCAGTTCTACTCCAACATGTCCCACAAACCTGCTTCAGCCTTGAAGACCATTCCACTCGTCTGGCCATTTGTTGTTTGGGGATTGGATATGGTTGGACCCCTGAGGACCGATAGAAGTGGTTTTACTCATTTGCTAGTAGCAGTTGACAAGTTCACTAAATGGATTGAAGCCAAGCCTATCAAGAGTCTCGATTCAAGCACTGCCATCAGTTTCATCAGAGAGCTGACATTCAGATATGGAGTCCCTCACAGTATTATCACAGATAATGGCTCTAACTTTGATTCTGATGAGTTAAGAGCATTCCACGCCTCCCAAGGAACTTGGGTTGACTACACGTCTGTCGTGCATCCACAGTCGAATGGGCAGGCAGAGAGAGCGAATGGGTTGATCCTCCAAGGGCTGAAACCACAGTTAATGCGTGAGCTCGAGCATGCGGTTGATGCTTGGATGGATGAGTTGCCATCAGTTCGTTGGGGGTTGAGAACGATGCCAAATTGGTCGACTGGTCGGACTCCCTTCTTTATGGTCTATGGGGCTGAAGCTGTGTTGCCAAGCGATTTGCTTCATAACGCGCCCCAAGTTGAACTTTTATCAGAAGCTGAAGCACAGCAAGCTCGGCAAGATGCTGTTGACCTCCTGGAAGAAGAGAGAGAGATGGCCTTGATCCGATCGACCATTTATCAGCAAGACCTCCGCCGATTCCATGCCAGAAACGTGAGAGGTCGATCATTTCAGGAAGGAGACCTGGTGCTCCGAGTGGATCAGCAACGACCTCACAAGCTTGCTCCTTCTTGCGAAGGTCCCTTCATCATCACCAAGGTGCTCCACTACGGAGCTTATCACCTTTACAATGTGGAACACAAGAAAGACGAGCCACGGGCTTGGAACGCGGATCTGCTCCGCCATTTTAACACTTAAGCACTCGGGTCGGCGAGTTGTAATTAGAATCGTTCATTTTGCTTATCAAAGACAAGATTTTTGTGGTGCTTTAATAATAGCTATCCTGTCAAGTTGTGCGTTCAAAATCCCCCAGTGGGTGGCTTAGCCACGAACCTGATTCGCCTAAGTTTAAAAAAAAATCCTACCGAGTGGAGAGCAATCCCCACTCGGGGGCTTAGCTGCAGTCCCGTACTCGCCTAAGTTTAAAAAAATCCTATCAAGTGGAGAGAAATCCTCCCACTCGGGGACTTAGCTGCAGTCCGGTACTCGTCTAAGTTAAAACAAATCCTAACGAGTGGAGAGCAATCCTACCACTCGGGGGCTTAGCTGCAGTTCCGTACTCGCCTAATTTTAAAAATCCTACCGAGTGGAGAGAAATCCTCCCACTCGGAGGCTTAGCTGCAGTCACGTACTCGCGTAAGTTTCTAAAATCCTACCGAGTGGAGAGCAATCCTCCCACTCAGAGGCTTAGCAGCAGTCACGTACTCGCCTAAGTTTCTAAAATCCTACTGAGTGGAGAGCAATCCTCCCACTTGGAGGCTTAGCAGCCGTCACATACTTGCCTAAGTTTCTAAAATCCTACCGAGTGGAGAGAAATCCTCCCACTCGGAGGCTTAGCTACAGTCACTGTTGGAGTAATGGGCCACGGGTAGGCTAACCCAGGCCCAGAACCTTTCAAGACATCGGGGCAGGCTGCACCTCTCAAGACCCCAAGACGAAGAGCCGCCTTCCGAGAGTCGGTGGCGAGGCAGCCGACTGCCCACTCGCGGCCGAGTTTCGAGGACGACTTCAGGATGAGTCGACTCCTGACTGGCGACTTCCAGAGAAGCCAGCCATGGGGAGTCGGCCCGCGACGCCAAAAACCCCCATGCCCTCATAAAGAGGGACGGGACGGGGAGTGGCCACAGTAAGGTCCACTCCCACCCTTTTCCAAGGGCAGGCGTGGCCACAGTACGCCGTGCCCGCGGAGATCTCCGCCCGGCGCGACATTGTTGCCGTGCCGGCCCTGACGTCAGCCCTAGTGGGCGGAGTCATGTGCCCACGACGGCCTGCCGGTACGACCTAGGGACGACGGGTCCCACCAGCCGGCGGGCGTACGGAAGACGGCGAGAGCGCTACCTGTCGGCCCAGTTGGGAGTCGGCCCCCAGGAGTCGGCCGGCCCCTCCCACAGGCCCCACGCGCCATTAACCAGACGCGACAGGGAGTGGCAACAGTGATCGCCCGCCAGACGGCGGAGCTATTGCCACGACCCCATGACCGAGCCCGCATCATTAGAGGCACGGCTACAGTAATCTGCAGCCGGCAAGACCCGCCCGCGGTAGACGTGGCCTGCTGGCTCCGTACCGAGCCAGTCGGCAGGGCCCACCAGTCGGCGGGCCCCAGGAGTCGGCGGATAAGACGGCGGCCAGAGAGACTGACGGCTGGGCCCACGTCCAGCCGGATTACCATTGTACCCCCAGGGGTAGGCCTATATAAACCCCCCAGGGCACCCATGCAAAGGGTTCGAATCCATTAGCACTAGCCCAGATCATATAGGAAGGAGAGAGCTAGCCTTGCCTTCTCTCACCTCCAGGAAGCAACTCAAGGAGCAACCGTGTACACACTTTGCCATAGTGATCATGCGGAGACCCCGCAGAGCAGTAGTAGGGGTATTATCTCCATGGAGAGCCCTGAAGCTGGGTAAGATTCTCCGGCATGCATGCCTTCGCCTTATCCCGTTTCCAGGCACCGGCGACGTTCTACTCGCTCCCACCATGATAAGCCATCCTTTGGCATATGTCGCACCCAACCCCCGACATTTGACGCCCACCGTGGGGCCTCGTGCATCGTCGTTCGGAGACCTACTCTGGACGGGAACCCTTTTCCTCCCTGGCGAGCGCAGCCAGCCCGGCACGCCAGACGGAGTTTGCGCCAACGCGCTGCACGACGCTGAGATCGCCTGCGCAGCCAGCTGCCTCGCCAATCTTGTCGGCGAGGTTCGCCTCTCCGACGAGCCTGCATCCGACGCAGGCACGGGCGGCCCCGAGAGCCTCCTCGCGGGCCTCCTTTACCAACTCCACGTCGCCGGTGAGCCTGCCGTGGACTTGGAGTATGTAGGCTCCACCGACCCAATGTTGGTCGACTCCGGCACCGCGTCACTCGACGCGTTCCCCACCAATGTGGTGGTCTACGACGAGCCGCTCCCTCGCGCGGAGAGCGACGGAAGCACCATCACAGAGGTGCTCGTCATCAGTCATGACGAGCGTCCCGGCGGAGGAGCGCACGACCTGCTTGGCGCGGCACTGCAAGACCTGACCGCGCCCATTCCGAAAGACGCTGACGCGGAGACGCTGGAGGCGCGCCGCCTTCAGCTCGTCGATGGCGCGAAGAAGCTGGCTAGCATGAGACGCTTGTCAGAAGCCTACCAGCGTGAGATGGATCGCGCTGTAGGTGGCTCGCCAGCCCCAACTGGGCCCAGCCGCCTAGGCGCGGTCCAGCAGCGCGGCGTGGCCATCGCCAACCTATTTGGAGAAAATCAGCATGTATACGCCACGCCTGCGGAGAACATTCGAGCCGCCCAGGTGGCGTCGGACGAGATGGACAACTTCGAGGGTGAAGATTGCCGCCTGATGGCGGAGCGAGTCTAGTGGCTCCTCGATGTGGCTGCCACGCAGAACGAGGCCGGCTGCCGCATAGAGGCACCGCGGTGACAAAACGACGACCCGCCTCCACGCCGAGACCAAGTGCGACGTCTCAGACACCGACTGGTGGCGCCCACGGAAGAAAAGACAAGGATCCGGCTGTCAGCTGCAGTCGGACTCGCGTTACCATAGAGCGCGACCAAGACGGCCGCCCGAGAGCAGTGGAACGACGGGACGACTATCCGCCTCCTCCTCCTCGCAAGGAAAGGCGAGTCTCCCCGCCGCCTGTCGACCATGCGACTCTCGGCGACCGCCTTGGCCGCCGAGAGGGAGTCGGAGAAAACGACGCCCGCCACCGGATCGACCGACTTCGCCGATCCCTAGCGTTGGAAGAAGAAGACGAGTTGGGTCCGCCTTGTTTCGGGCCCCGCATTCGAGACGAGCCCTTTCCCAAAGGGTTCACGCTCCCAAGAGACACGCCCAAGTACACCGGCTTCGTGAAGCCGGAGGACTGGCTAGTTGACTACTCCACAGCTGTCAACATAGCGAACGGCAACAAGCGTGTTGCTGTAAAATACGTTCCGCTCATGCTCCAGGGCACGGCCCGGACATGGCTGAACAGACTGAAGCCCCGCAGCATCAACAGCTGGGTCGACTTCACCGATGCATTCGTCTGCAACTTCACAAGCACGTACAAGCGTCCTCCCAAGCCTCGCCAGCTTTCCTTGTGTGTGCAAGGCCCCAACGAGTCAACTCGCGACTACCTCACGCGTTGGGACGAGCTTCGAAACTCCTGCGAGGGCGTGCACGAGGTGCAGGATATCGAGTACTTCACCGCCAGGTGCAGAGAATGCACCCTCCTCAAGCACAAGCTCCTCTGCGACGAGCCAGAAACCCTCGACGAGCTGCTGATCATAGCAGACAAGTATGCCATGGCCGACTCCTCCATGAAGGCGGAGATTCAAGTTAGTGCGACTGGTAAAGTAGCCCCTCAGGCTCCTAGAACTCCGGCTGGAGACGCCAGTCGGCAACAACAGCAAAGCGTGTTGGAAATATGCCCGAGAGGCAATAATAAAAGGATTATTATTATATTTCCTTGTTCATGATAATTATCTTTTATTCATGCTATAATTGTGTTATCCGGAAATCGTAATACATGTGTGAATACTTAGACACCAACATGTCCCTAGTAAGCCTCTAGTTGACTAGCTCGTTGATCAACATATAGTCATGGTTTCCTGACTCTGGACATTGGATGTCATTGATAACGAGATCACATCATTAGGAGAATGATGTGATGGACAAGACCCAATCCTAAACATAGCACAAGATCGTATAGTTCGTTTGCTAGAGTTTTCCAATGTCAAGTATCTTTTCCTTAGACCATGAGATCGTGTAACTCCCCGATACCGTAGGAGTGCTTTGGGTGTACCAAACGTCACAACGTAACTGGGTGACTATAAAGGTATACTACGGGTATCTCCGAAAGTGTCTGTTGGGTTGACACGGATCAAGACTGGGATTTGTCACTCCGTATGACGGAGAGGTATCTCTAGGCCCACTCGATAATGCATCATCATAATGAGCTCAAAGTGACCAAGTGTCTGGTCACGGGATCATGCATTACGGTACGAGTAAAGTGACTTGCCGGTAACGAGATTGAACGAGGTATTGGGATACCGACGATCGAATCTCGGGCAAGTAACGTACCGATTGACAAAGGGAATTGTATACGGGGTTGCTTGAATCCTCGACATCGTGGTTCATCCGATGAGATCATCGAGGAGCATGTGGGAGCCAACATGGGTATGCAGATCCCGCTGTTGGTTATTGACCGGAGAGCCATCTCGGTCATGTCTACATGTCTCCCGAACCCGTAGGGTCTACACACTTAAGGTTCGGTGACGCTAGGGTTGTAGAGATATGTATATGCAGTAACCCAAAAGTTGTTAGGAGTCCTGGATGAGATCCCGGACGTCACGAGGAGTTCCGGAATGGTCCGGAGGTAAAGAATTATATATAGGAAGTGCTATTTTGGCCATCGGGACAAGTTTCGGGGTCACCGGTATTGTACCGGGACCACCGGAAGGGTCCCGGGGGTCCACCGGGTGGGGCCACCTATCCCGGAGGGCCCCATGGACTGAAGTGGGAAGGGATCCAGCCCAAAGTGGGCTGGGGCGCCACTTCCCCCTAGGGCCCATGCGCCTAGGGTTTGGGGAAACCCTAAGGGGGGGCGCCCCCTTGCTTGGGGGGCAAGCCCCCCTCCCCTTGGCCGCCGCCCCCCTAGGAGATTGCATCTCCTAGGGCCGGCGCCCCCCCTAGGCCCCCTATATATAGTGAGGGGGAGGAAGGGCTTCAAACCCACGCCTTTGGTGCCTCCCTCTCCCTCTCCAACACCTCCTCCTCCTCCATAGAGCTTGGCGAAGCCCTGCCGGAGTACTGCAGCTCCACCACCACCACGCCGTCGTGCTGCTGCTGGAGCCATCTTCCTCAACCTCTCTGTCCCCCTTGCTGGATCAAGAAGAAGGAGACGTCACGCTGACCGTACGTGTGTTGAACGCGGAGGTGCCGTCCGTTCGGCTCTAGGATCTCCGGTGATTTGGATCACGTCGAGTACGCCTTCCTCATCCCCGTTCTTTGAATGCTTCCACGCGTGATCTACAAAGGTATGTAGATGCAATCCAATCACTCGTTGCTAGATGAACTCATAGATGGATCTTGGTGAAATCGTAGGAAAATTTTGTTTTTCTGCAACGTTCCCCAACGGTGGCATCATGAGCTAGGTCTATGCGTAGTTCTCTTTGCACGAGTAGAACACAATTTGTTGTGGGCGTAGATGTTGTCAACTATCTTGCCGCTACTAGTCTTATCTTGCTTCAACGGTATTGTGGGATGAAGCGGCCGGACCAACCTTACACATACGCTTACGTGAGACCGGTTCCACCGACTGACATGCACTAGTTGCATAAGGTGGCTGGCGGGTGTCTGTCTCTCCCACTTTAGTTGGAGCGGATTCGATGAAAAGGGTCCTTATGAAGGGTAAATAGAAGTTGACAAATCATGTTGTGGCTTTCACGTAGGTAAGAAAACGTTCTTGCTAGAACCCTATTGCAGCCACGTAAAACCTGCAACAACAATTAGAGGACGTCTAACTTGTTTTTGCAGCAAGTGTTTTCTGATGTGATATGGCCAAAGTTGTGATGAATGATGAATGATATATATGTGATGTATGAGATGTTCATGCTATTGTAATAGGAATCACGACTTGCATGTCGATGAGTATGACAACCGGTAGGAACCATAGGAGTTGTCATTATTTTTTGTATGACCTGCGTGTCATTGAGAAACGCCATGTAAATTACTTTACTTTATTGCTAAACTTGTTAGCCGTAGTAGTAGAAGTAATAGTTGGCGAGCAACTTCATGGAGACACGATGATGGAGATCATGATGATGGAGATCATGGTGTCATGCCGGTGACAAGATGATCATGGAGCCCCAAGATGGAGATCAAAGGAGCTATGTGATATTGGCCATATCATGTCACTATTATTATTTGATTGCATGTGATGTTTATCATGTTTTTGCATCTTGTTTACTTAGAACGACGGTAGTAAATAAGATGATCCCTCATAATAATTTCAAGAAAGTGTTCCCCCTAACTGTGCACCGTTGCGACAGTTCGTTGTTTCAAAGCACCATGTGATGATCGGGTGTGATAGATTCCAACGTTCACATACAACGGGTGTAAGAAAGATTTACACATGCAAACACTTAGGTTGACTTGACGAGCCTAGCATGTACAGACATGGCCTTGGAACACAGAAGACCGAAAGGTCGAGCATGAGTCGTATAGAAGATACGATCAACATGAAGATGTTCACCGATGTTGACTAGTCCGTCTCACGTGATGACCGGACACGGCCTAGTTAACTCGGATCATGTTATACTTAGATTACTGGAGGGATGTCTATCTAAGTGGGAGTTCATTGAATAATTTGATTAGATGAACTTAATTATCATGAACTTAGTCTAAAAAATTTACAATATGTCTTGTAGATCAAATGGCCAACGTAGTCCTCAACTTCAACGCGTTCCTAGAGAAAACCAAGCTGAAAGACGATGGCAACAACTACACGGACTGGGTCCGGAACCTGAGGATCATCATCATAGGTGCCAAGAAAGATTATGTCCTACAAGCACCGCTAGGTGACGCACCTGTTCTCCCTGCAGATCAAGACGTTATGAACGCTTGGCAGACACGTACCGATGATTACTCCCTCGTTCAGTGCGGCATGCTTTACAGTTTAGAACCGGGGCTCCAAAAGCGTTTTGAGAGACACGGGGCATATGAGATGTTCGAAGAGCTGAAAATGGTTTTGCAAGCTCATGCCCGGGTCGAGAGATATGAAGTCTCCGACAAGTCCTTCAGCTGTAAGATGGAGGAAAATAGTTCTGTCAGTGAGCACATACTCACTATGTCTGGGTTACATAACCGCTTGACTCAGCTGGGAGTTAATCTCCCGGATGACGCGGTCATTGACAGAATCCTTCAGTCGCTTCCACCGAGCTACAAGAGCTTTGTGATGAACTTCAATATGCAGGGGATGGAAAAGACCATTCCTGAAGTATTTGCGATGCTGAAATCAGCAGAGGTAGAAGTCAAAAAGGAACATCAAGTGTTGATGGTGAATAAAACCACTAAGTTCAAGAAGGGCAAGGGCAAGAAGAACTTCAAGAAGGACGGCAAGGGAGTTGCCGCGCCCGGTAAGCAAGCTGCCGGGAAGAAGCCAAAGAATGGACCCAAGCCCGAGACTGAGTGTTTTTATTGCAAGGGAAGTGGTCACTGGAAGCGGAACTGTCCCAAATACTTAGCGGACAAGAAGGACGGCATCACGAAAGGTATATGTGATATACATGTAATTGATGTGTACCTTACCAGTACTCGTAGTAGCTCCTGTGTATTTGATACCGGTGCAGTTGCTCACATTTGTAACTCAAAGCAGGAGCTGCGGAATAAGCGGAGACTGGCGAAGGACGAGGTGACGATGCGCGAAGGGAATGGTTCCAAGGTCGATGTGATCGCCGTCGGCACGCTGCCTCTACATTTACCTACGGGATTAGTTTTGAACCTCAGTAATTGTTATTTAGTGCCAAGTTTGAGCATGAACATTGTATCAGGATCTCGTTTAATACGAGATGGCCACTCATTTAAATCCGAGAATAATGGTTGTTCTATTTATATGAGAGATATGTTTTATGGTCATGCTCCGATGGTGAATGGTTTATTCTTAATGAATCTCAAGCGTAATGCTACACATATTCATGGTGTGAGTACCAAGAGATGTAAGGTTGATAATGATAGTCCCACATACTTGTGGCATTGCCGCCTTGGTCACATAGGTATCAAACGCATGAAGAAGCTCCATGCAGATGGACTTTTAGAGTCTCTTGATTACGAATCATTTGACACGTGCGAACCATGCCTCGTGGGTAAAATGACCAAAACTCCATTCTCAGGAACAATGGAGCGAGCAACCAACTTATTGGAAATCATACATACTGATGTGTGCGGTCCAATGAGTGTTGAGGCTCGCGGTGGCTATCGTTATGTTCTCACCCTCACTGATGACTTGAGTAGATATGGGTATGTCTATTTAATGAAACACAAGTCTGAGACCTTTGAAAAGTTCAAGGAATTTCAGAGTGAGGTTGAAAATCAACGTGACAGGAAAATCAAGTTCCTGCGATCAGATCGTGGAGGAGAATACTTGAGTCACGAATTTGGCACACACTTAAGAAAATGTGGAATAGTTTCACAACTCACGCCGCCTGGAACACCTCAGCGTAATGGTGTGTCCGAACGTCGTAATCGCACTCTGTTAGATATGGTGCGATCTATGATGTCTCTTACCGATTTACCGCTTTCTTTTTGGGGCTATGCTTTAGAGACTACCGCATTCACTTTAAATAGGGCTCCGTCAAAATCCGTTGAGACGACACCATTTGAGTTATGGTTTGGGAAGAAACCTAAGCTGTCGTTTCTAAAAGTTTGGGGATGCGGTGCTTATGTCAAGAAACTTCAACCTGAAAAGCTCGAACACAAGTCGGAAAAATGCGTCTTCATAGGATACCCTAAAGAAACTATTGGGTATACCTTCTACCTCAGATCCGAAGGCAAGATCTTTGTTGCCAATAATGGATCCTTTCTAGAGAAGGAGTTTCTCTCGAAAGAAGTAGGTGGGAGGAAAGTAGAACTTGATGAAGTATTACCTCTTGAACCGGAAAATGGCGCAACTCAAGAAAATGTTCCTGAGGTGCCTACACCGACTAGAGAGGAAGTTAATGATGATGATCATGAAACTTCAGATCAAGTTGCTACTGAACCTCGTAGGTCCACAAGGACACGTTCCGCACCAGAGTGGTACGGCAATCCTGTCTTGGAAATCATGTTGTTAGACAACGGTGAACCTTCGAACTATCAAGAAGCGATGGCGGGCCCGGATTCCGACAAATGGCTGGAAGCCATGAAATCCGAGATAGGATCCATGTATGAAAACGAAGTATGGACTTTAACTGACTTGCCCGTTGAGCGGCGAGCCATAGAAAATAAATGGATCTTTAAGAAGAAGACAGACGCGGATGGTAATGTGACCATCTATAAAGCTCGGCTTGTCGCTAAGGGTTATCGACAAGTTCAAGGGGTTGACTACGATGAGACTTTCTCACCGGTAGCGAAGCTGAAGTCCGTCCGAATCATGTTAGCAATTGCCGCATTCTATGATTATGAGATATGGAAAATGGACGTCAAAATGGCATTCCTTAATGGTTTCCTTAAGGAAGAATTGTATATGATGCAGCCGGAAGGTTTTGTCGATCCTAAGAATGCTGACAAGGTGTGCAAGCTCCAACGCTCGATTTATGGGCTGGTGCAAGCATCTCGGAGTTGGAATATTTGCTTTGATGAGATGATCAAAGCGTTTGGGTTTATGCAGACTTATGGAGAAGCCTGCATTTACAAGAAAGTGAGTGGGAGCTCTGTAGCATTTCTCATATTATATGGAGATGACATACTTTTGATGGGAAATGATATAGAGCTTTTGGACAGCATTAAGGCCTACTTGAATAAGAGTTTTTCAATGAAGGACCTTGGGGAAGCTGCTTATATATTAGGCATCAAGATCTATAGAGATAGATCAAGACGCCTCATAGGTCTTTCACAAAGCACATACCTTGATAAGATATTGAAGAAGTTCAATATGGATCAGTCTAAGAAGGGGTTCTTGCCTGTGTTGCAAGGTGTTAAATTGAGCTCAGCTCAATGTCCGACCACGGCAGAAGATATAGAAGAGATGAGTGTCATCCCCTATGCCTCAGCCATAGGTTCTATTATGTATGCCATGCTATGTACCAGACCTGATGTAAACCTTGCCGTAAGTTTGGTAGGAAGGTACCAAAGTAATCCCGGCAAGGAACACTGGACAGCGGTCAAGAATATCCTGAAGTACCTAAAAAGGACTAAGGAAATGTTTCTCGTTTATGGAGGTGACGAAGAGCTCGTCGTAAAAGGTTACGTCGACGCTAGCTTCGACACAGATCTGGATGACTCTAAGTCACAAACTAGATACGTGTATATTTTGAATGGTGGGGCAGTAAGCTGGTGCAGTTGCAAGCAGAGCGTCGTGGCGGGATCTACATGTGAAGCGGAGTACATGGCAGCCTCGGAGGCAGCGCATGAAGCAATTTGGGTGAAGGAGTTCATCACCGACCTAGGAGTCATACCCAATGCGTCAGGGCCGATGAAACTCTTCTGTGACAACACTGGAGCTATTGCACTTGCCAAGGAGCCCAGGTTTCACAAGAAGACCAGGCACATCAAGCGTCGCTTGAACTCCATTCGTGAAAATGTTCAAGATGGAGACATAGATATTTGTAAAGTACATACGGACCTGAATGTAGCAGATCCGTTGACTAAACCTCTCCCTAGAGCAAAAACATGATCAACACCAGAATTCCATGGGTGTTCGATTCATCACAATGTAACTAGATTATTGACTCTAGTGCAAGTGGGAGACTGTTGGAAATATGCCCTAGAGGCAATAATAAAAGGATTATTGTTATATTTCCTAGTTCATGATAATTGTCTTTTATTCATGCTATAATTGTGTTATCCGGAAATCGTAATACATGTGTGAATACTTAGACACCAACATGTCCCTAGTAAGCCTCTAGTTGACTAGCTCGTTGATCAACAGATAGTCGTGGTTTCCTGACTATGGACATTGGATGTCATTGATAACGAGATCACATCATTAGGAGAATGATGTGATGGACAAGACCCAATCCTAAACATAGCACAAGATCGTATAGTTCGTTTGCTAGAGTTTTCCAATGTCAAGTATCTTTTCCTTAGACCATGAGATCGTGTAACTCCCGGATACCGTAGGAGTGCTTTGGGTGTACCAAACGTCACAACGTAACTAGGTGACTATAAAGGTATACTACGGGTACCTCCGAAAGTGTCTATTGGGTTGACACGGATCAAGACTGGGATTTGTCACTCCGTATGACGGAGAGGTATCTCTGGGCCCACTCGGTAATGCATCATCATAATGAGCTCAAAGTGACCAAGTGTCTGGTCACGGGATCATGCATTATGGTACGAGTAAAGTGACTTGCCGGTAACGAGATTGAACGAGGTATTGGGATACCAACGATCGAATCTCGGGAAAGTAACGTACAGATTGACAAAGGGAATTGTATACGGGGTTGCTTGAATCCTCGACATCGTGGTTCATCCGATGAGATCATCGAGGAGCATGTGGGAGCCAACATGGGTATCCAGATCCCGCTGTTGGTTATTGACCGGAGAGCCATCTCGGTCATGTCTACATGTCTCCCGGCCCGTAGGGTCTACACACTTAAGGTTCGGTGACGCTAGGGTTGTAGAGATATGTATATGCAGTAACCCGAAAGTTGTTCGGAGTCCCGGATGAGATCCTGGACGTCACGAGGAGTTCCGGAATGGTCCGGAGGTAAAGAATTATATATAGGAAGTGCTATTTTGGCCATCGGGACAAGTTTCGGGGTCACCGCTATTGTACCGGGACCACCGGAAGGGTCCCGGGGGTCCACCGGGTGGGGCCACCTATCCCGGAGGGCCCCATGGGCTGAAGTGGGAAGGGATCCAGCCCAAAGTGGGCTGGGGCGCCACTTCCCCCTAGGGCCCATGCGCCTAGGGTTTGGGGAAACCCTAAGGGGGGGCGCCCCCTTGCTTGGGGGGCAAGCCCCCCTCCCCTTGGCCGCCGCCCCCCTAGGAAATTGCATCTCCTAGGGCTGGCGCCCCCCCCTAGGCCCCCTATATATAGTGGGAGGGAGGAAGGGCTTCAAACCCACGCCTTTGGTGCCTCCCTCTCCCTCTCCAACACCTCCTCCTCCTCCATAGAGCTTGGTGAAGCCCTGCCGGAGTACTGCAGCTCCACCACCACCACGCCATCGTGCTGCTGCTGGAGCCATCTTCCTCAACCTCTCCTTCCCCCTTGCTGGATCAAGAAGAAGGAGATGTCACGCTGATCGTACGTGTGTTGAACGCGGAGGTGCCGTCCGTTCGGCGCTAGGATCTCCGGTGATTTGGATCACGTCGAGTACGCCTTCCTCATCCCCGTTCTTTGAACGCTTCCGCGCGTGATCTACAAAGGTATGTAGATGCAATCCGATCACTCGTTGCTAGATGAACTCATAGATGGATCTTGGTGAAACCGTAGGAAAATTTTGTTTTTCTGCAACGTTCCCCAACAAAGCGACCACAAGCGCAAGGCCCCGCAGCCGGCTTCCAGCAGCCAGCAAGTGGCGACAGTCGAAGACCAGCAGCCGGAAGGGCAGCCTCCACCCAAGCGACAGAAAGGCGGCAAGCCCAACTGGTTGTCGGCTTTCTCATACGAGCAGACTCTGGATGGTCCTTGCAAGTTCCACAGCGGCGCGAAGCCGTCGAACCACACCACCCGGAAGTGCCACTAGCTCACCAGGATTGCCAAAGGAGACGGCCTCCTGCCTCCCCCGCCTGCTGGGCAGCCGCCTCCGCCTCCGCCCCAGCAGCCGGCTGTCAGGCCAGTCGGCGCAGTACAAGACGAGTGCCCCGAAGGGCACGGAGCCTACATGGTATTTACCAGCATGGCTGATGATCGACGCAGCAGGCGGCTGCAGCAGCAAGAGATGAATGCAGTAGCATCAGAGACACCAGAATTCATGCACTGGTCCGAGAAGCCTATCAGCTAGAACAGAGCTGATCACCATGAGGTGATGCCGAGTCCGGGCTCCTATGCCTTGGTCTTGGATGCCACCTTTGCCACGGATAGACGAGCTGCTCGTTTCTCGCGAGTTCTAATAGACGGAGGCAGCAGCATCAACATCCTGTACAAGGACACCATGGAGAAGTTAAGAATCAAGCAAAGACAGCTTCAGAATAGCCGGACTGTATTCCACGGCATTGTTCCTGGCCTTTCCTGCTCACCAATCGGCAAGATCCTGATGGACGTCCTCTTTCGAGACAAAGATCACTTCCGCCGAGAGTCAGCTTGGTTTGAGGTGGTGGATCTCGAGAGCCCATACCATGCATTACTTGGCCGACCCGCCCTGGCCAAGTTCATGGCGGTCCCCCACTACGCCTACCTCAAGATGAAGATGCCTAGTTCCAAGGGGATTTTGACCATAGCCGGCGACTACTGGAAGTCGTCTGCCTGTGCGGCTGAAAGTAGTCGGTTGGCCGAGTCCCTGGTGATCGCAGTCGAGAAGCGGCTCCTTGACCGGGTTGTGGTGATGGCCGGCAAGCAGCTAGAGGTGTCGCCTAACCCCAAGGAGTCGGAGGCTGAGGGTTCGTTCAAGTCGGCCAAAGAGACAAAGAAGATCCCCTTGGATCCGGAGCACCCAAAGAGGTACGCTGTCGTAGGTGCAAACCTTGACAGCAAATAGGAAGGCGAGCTCGTCGATTTCCTCCGTGAGAATCGGGACATCTTCGCATGGTCCCCCAAAGACATGCCAGGTGTACCGACGGAATTCGCCGAGCACAAGTTACATGTCCGATCTGATGCGAAGCCAGTCAGGCAGCCCTTGCGCCGCCTATCAGAAGAAAAGAGAAGAGTTGTCGGAGAAGAGATAGCCCGACTCCTAGCAGCCAGCTTCATTATGGAAGTATTCTTTCCAGAGTGGCTGGCCAACCCGGTCCTGGTACTGAAGAAGAACAAGCAGTGGCGAATGTGTATTGACTACACAAGGCTCAATAAGGCTTGCCCCAAGGACCCGTTTGCTTTGCCAAGAATTGATCAGGTGATAGACTCCACAGCCCGATGCGAGCTGTTGAGCTTCGTAGATGCATATTCAGGATAACACCAGATCAAGCTGAATCCGGCTGACAGACTGAAGACCGCCTTCATCACACCGTTTGGAGCCTTCTGCTACCTGACCATGACGTTCGGCTTGAGGAATGCCGGCGCCACCTTTCAGCGTTGCATGCAGAAGTGCCTCCTCAAGCAACTCGGCAGAAACACCCACGTTTACATGGACGATGTGGTGGTGAAGACGGAGAAGCATGGAACACTGTTGGAAGACCTCAAGGAGACCTTTGAGAACCTGCGCCGATTCCAGATCAAGCTCAACCCTGAGAAGTGCGTCTTCGGAGTACCAGCCGGCCAACTCCTTGGCTTCCTGGTCTCTGAACACGGCATAGAGTGCAACCCTGTAAAGATCAAGGCCATTGAGAGGATGGAGGTACCCAGCCGACTGCTGGACGTGCAAAAGTTCACGGGCTGCTTGGTGTCCATCAGCCGATTCATCAGTCGGCTAGGCGAGAAAGCTCTCCCCTTATACCAGCTCATGAAGAAGACCACTTTTTTCGAGTGGAACCACAAGGCGGACGAAGCCTTTCTCTAGTTGAAGAAGATGTTGACTACTCCACCCGTTCTGGCGGCCCCGACTCCTAAGGAGCCCATGCTCCTGTACATCGCCGCCACCAGTCGGGTAGTCAGCACAGTCATTGTAGTGGAACGCAAGGAGGAAGGCAAGGCACTACCTGTCTAGAGACCGGTATATTACCTGAGCGAAGTGTTGTCGACCTCCAAGCAGAACTACCCCCACTACCAAAAGATGTGCTATGGCGTGCACTTTGCCGCCAAGAAGTTAAAGCCTTACTTTCAAGAGCATCCAATCACTGTGGTCTGCACGGCCCCACTTGCCAAGATCATCGGAAGTTGAGATGCTTCTGGACGAGTGGCGAAATGGGCCATAGAGCTGGCTCCCTACACCATCTACTACCAGCCCCGCACCGCCA
This sequence comes from Triticum urartu, assembly GCF_056163025.1. Classification (NCBI taxonomy): domain Eukaryota; kingdom Viridiplantae; phylum Streptophyta; class Magnoliopsida; order Poales; family Poaceae; genus Triticum; species Triticum urartu. The sequence goes on along the minus strand of NC_141877.1, from coordinate 665,626,830 downwards.
TCAAGTCACAAGCACTGGCCGACTTCCTCGTCGACTGGGCCGAGACCCAGTACCTACCACCAGCGCCCGACTCCACCCATTGGCGGATGCATTTTGACGGCTCCAAGATGCGCACCGGCTTGGGAGCCGGCTTTGTCCTCACTTCTCCTAAAGGCGACAAGCTCAAATACGCACTGCAAATCCACTTTGCCGCCTCCAACAACGTCGCCGAATACGAGGCGCTCATTCACGGGCTCTGGCTTGCCAAAGAACTTGGCATTCTCCGGATCTTGTGTTATGGTGACTCCGACTTAGTGGTCCAGCAGTCGTCTGGCGACTGGGACGCCAAAGATGCAAACATGGCGAGCTACCGTTTCCTCGTGCAACAACTCAGTGGATATTTCGAGGGGTGCGAGTTCCTCCATGTGCCAAGAAACGACAACGACCAAGCAGACGCCCTGGCACGAATCGGCTCTACCCGCCAAGCAATACCATCCGGCGTCGCCCTTCAGCGCCTCCTCAAGCCGTCTGTCAAGCCTTCACCAGAATCAGACTCCATCTCTGTGCCGGCTCCCCCCGAACAAGTCGGATCCGACTCCAGAGCTCCAACAGACGGTACGAGGATTTTGGCAGATGGCTCGAAAGCCGCCATAGTCGAAGCCGGCCCAGGGACTGCAGAACCCGGCCCAGGGACTGCGGCAGCCAGCCCGAAGACTCTAGAACTCGGCCCGAGGGCTGCACCAGTCGGCCCGGAGACTTCATTAATCCAGCAAGCGGTTGCTGACTCCAGCCCGCCGCCTCCCAGCCCAGCCGGCCTCGTCCAAGTCGCAGTTCTTGCAGTCGAAGAAATAGCAGCACCCTCATGGGCCCAGCCCATCCTCAAATTCCTGGTGAGCAAAGAGCTGTCGACTGATGAGATCTTAGCTCGGCAAGTGCAATGCCGAGCGGCAGCCTACACCATAGTCAACAGAGAGCTAGTCAGGCGCAGCGTCACTGGTGTCTACCAGCGCTGCGTAGAGCCAGAGCAAGGCCAAGCAATTCTCAAAGACATCCATCAAGGCGAGTGCGGCCACCATGCGGCTTCAAGAGCACTCGTTGCCAAAGCCTTCCGACACGGTTTCTTCTGGCCAACGGCCTTAGAAGAGGCCAAGGAATTGGTCCAAAAATGCAAAGGGTGGCAGAAGTTCCGCCCCAAGCCGCATCAGCCGGCTTCTGCACTCAAGACCATCCCCATTCCCTGGCCCTTCGCAGTTTGGGGCCTAGACATGGTGGGACCATTCAAGACGGCACGAGGTGGCCTAACTCACTTACTTGTCGCGGTGGACAAGTTCACCAAGTGGATAGAAGCGAAGCCAATCAAGAAGCTGAATGGCGTGACTTTCATCTCCGACATCACAATTTGGTACGGTGTACCACACAGCATCATCACCGACAACGGCACGAATTTTGCCAAAGGCGCCTTGGCCCGTTTTTGCGCGACACATGGCATCCGACTGGACCTAGCATCCATCGCCCATCCACAGTCAAACGGCCAGGTGGAGCGAGCAAACGGCCTCATCCTGTCCGACATCAAGCCCCGACTGGTCGAGCCTCTGGAGCGCTCGGCTGGCTGCTGGCTCGATGAGTTGCCAGCCGTCCTCTGGAGTCTGCGCACGACTCCGAACAAGTCAACCAGCTTCATGCCTTTCTTCCTCGTCTACGGTGCTGAAGCCGTCATCCCAACAGACATAGAGTTTGACTCCCCGCGAGTCACCATGTACACCGAGGAAGAAGCAGAAGAAGCACGTCAAGACGGCGTCGATCTGCTGGAAGAGGGCCGGCTGTTGGCACTCAGTCGGTCCAGCATCTACCAGCAGAGCCTGCGCAGATACTACAACAGGAAGGTCAGGCCGAGATCTTTCCAAGAGGGCGACCTTGTGCTCCGACTGATCCAGCGAACAGCCGGCCAGCACAAGCTATCGGCGCCTTGGGAAGGCCCCTTCATCATCAGCAAAGTGCTGGGCAACGACTCCTACTGCCTGATCGACGCTCAGAAGCCACGAGCACGCAAGAGGGACGACTCCGGCAAAGAGACAGAGCGGCCATGGAATGCAAATCTCCTCCGAAAATTTTATAGTTAAACGCAGTATGTACCATGCTACCTTTTATATTAAAAGTACCAAGACTTCGGGCCCCCCCGAGAAGAGCTCAGGGACTGCTCTCTTTCATCTATATGATAAGAATTATGCCTTCGAGTATGTTACTTTTTGTTATGCCGCTTGGCACCGGGTTCGACTAGTCGGCCCGGGGACTTGCCGCCTTGCGCTATGAAATGCTTCCTGCAGCCGGACAAGTAGTGTGTGGCGCCTAAGCTGTCTCCTGTTAGAAGCCGCAGCTCGTAGAGCGACTGTCCGGTGGGCAGGGGTAAGGAAGAATGGGCGTCCACATGAAAAATGGCTAAGGACTCAAAGCATAAACATAGCTTAAAGCCGGCTTCCAGCCTTTTTTCGCAAACCGACTCTTGAGTAGTCGGCTTGCCGCCTTCTATCCGACTTGCTAAAACAACTCTAAAACGGCTAAGTACTTGCCTTCCCAAAGTGACCAAGAATTTGATCCAGCAGCAGTCCGCAGAGCGGCTGTCCGACTGACAAAGACGGCAACTGAGGGAAGGTGGCAAAGAAAAAAGCCAAAGGAGCAATGAGCAAGAAAAGATAGAAGTCGGATGAATATTTACATAACAAAGGCCCTTGGCCGAATCTTCGAGCAGAAGTTCAAAATACACCCCGCGGGTCGAATTGTGCGAATTAACAAGTTCTTCAAAGACTATTAAAACAGATAAAACAAGGATAAGGTGGCAGCCTAGGAGGCAGCAGACGGGTTTGGAGGATCGGAGGAGACGGCTGTGTTGGATGTTGGGGCGGCTAGATGGGCGGTCTCGGCTTGATCACCTCCGGCGGCAGTCGGCTCAGGCGGGCACGGCTCGTTGCTGGAGGCGCGGTCGAGCTGAGGCTGGCCGTCCGCTCCGTCTTCCGGTGCCTCCGTCTCGCTTCCGTCCTCCGCCTCGTCTTCCTCCTCGACGCTGGAGCCGATCACCTCCGTCGAGTCCTCGCTGTAGTCTGGGTTCATCCCAAACCACTCCGGCGGTACCTCCCCGCCGTCTTCAGCCCGCTCGGGGACAAAGATGCTGGTGTCGGTGTACTCGGCGATCGCCACCGCGCGCTAGACAAGGGCGTCTTCCGCGGCTGCCAGCTCCGGCTGGGCCTCTGACCGGAGTGTGGCCAGCCGGTCTAGGTCCAGCCCTGGATACCACGCCTTGACAAATTCCAAGGCTCGGCGCGCTCCAGCCCGGGCCGAGGAACCCTTCTAGGCCTCAAGACGGCCAGCCGCGACCTCTAGCCAGTCGGTAGTCCGACTGGGGGTGCGCGGAGCCTGCATGTCTGGCCACAGGGCAGCGATCGCTTGGGCACCGACACGTTGAAGCCGACGCAGCATCCGGTGGCCGGCTGCAGACGAGCCCCAATGCTCAGAATATGCTCGTCAAGGGTCCGGGGGGCATCGGCGGCGATATCCGCGCCATTCGCCCTCTGCTCCTCGCGATCAGCCTCGATAGCTTGATTGGCGGCCTGCGAGTGGCCGGGGAAGAAGTCTGCCAAGACGAAAAGAATGAAGAACAAATCAAAAAACCAGCAGTCGGCTCGACCTATAGTCGGCAGCTCGAAGAAGAAAGCAAAGAAGCTCACCATCGACGAGGTCCTCGATCTCGTGGAAGCCAGAGGCCAGCATTGCCTCCTTGTTAGTCCAGGAGGAGCGCTCGCTCGCGAACTCGGCTAGGAGGGCGGCCTCCTCTTCTTCCGCCTCCTTCCGCGTCTTCTTAAGCAGCTCCTTCTGCTCTGCCAATTGTGCGGCCAGCAGATCACACTCTGCGGCGAGCTTGCTGCACTCCTCCACCTTGGCGCGCAACGCGGTGTTGGCTTCGCTCAGCTGCTGTTGAATAGTGGCGTTGGCCTCTAAAGAGAAAGAAGAAAGAAGGCATTAAGTCATCAACAAAGAAGGTCGCCAGGGAGATCCGGCCCGACTGCTCAGCAGTCGCCCTGAATCTCGGGGACTACAGCCTGCGGGTGCGCCAGCGCGCCCCGCAAAGAAGAAAAAAGACTCACTTCGGCTCTCCGACAAGTCGGCGGTCCACTTGCCCAGCTCTTCAACATTGCGGTTGAAGGCGGTGACATGGAGGTTGTGATAGTCATGTGACAAGTATTTCAGACAAAAGTTAGTACCTGGAACTCGCCAATTAGAGTTCTGGGCCGCCTGCTCAGCAGCCAGCCTGAAACTCGGGGACTACACCCAGTGGGTGCGCTGGCGCGCCCCCACAAAGAGGAACAAGAAAACAAAGACAAAGGAGAAAGCATACCCGGATGGCTGCCCGCGACGCCAGGTGCGCCTTGGTGCAGTTTTGGATAGCATCGCTCTCAGCTCGCAGCTTTGTCTGGACATCCAGAAGCGCCTGGTTCAGCGGGCCCGTGCCGCCTCCTCGCACCCACTCAATGGGCGCGGCGCTCGTCGCTTCGGCGTCGTGGATCGTCGAGCTGGCGGTGCTGGCCTCCAAGGGGCGTGGCGCCGAAGTCACCTTCTCAAGACGGCGGCGCGTTGGCGAGCCGACTTGAAGGAGTAGCTTCGCCACAGCCTCGTCTTTAGTCGGCGGCAAGGGCGGATCCACCGGTTGTTTGCCTTGCGCGCTCCTAGACGGCGGCGGGGGCGGTGGTGGCGGCACGACCGCGTCCGGCATGGAGGCGTCGCCGACGCCCCTCTCCATGATCGGGAACTCGCCGGTGGCTTCCCCTAACTGCCCCGTGAACTCCGGGGGCGGCGGCGCAGAGTTCAGAGGGGTGAAAAACACCGTCGACCGCCGGTGCTCGACTTCCTTTGCCTGCCGCCTTGCCGCGACGGCGGCCTCGGCCTCCTCCAGCTTTTTCAGGGCGGAGGCCTCCGCCTTCTCGGCCTCCGTTTTCTTCAGGCGGGCGGCCTCTTCCTCCTCGCGCTTCTCCTGCGCGTTCCGCTCCGTCGCCTCCCGGAGGTTGGTGGCGGGGTCAATCCGCCGAGTAGTGGTAGACGTCTCCGCCAACCCCATAACGGAGGCGGCGGCAACCCTCTCAAGAGTGAGGGGAGCCCTGAAGCGAGGGAAGCATATGAAAGACTCAAACAAGATCAACAAAGAGAGAATAAAGATGAGGGATGGAGGCGCTTATGCAGAGACCAGCGGCGGCTTCTTCACTTCCTTGCGGAAGCGGTTGGCTTTCGCGGCCGCCTCTTCCCGCTTGGTCGCCGCGGCCGCTCCCTTAAACTTCTTCGACCGGCCACCAAGTGTACTCGGTCCGGACCGGCGCTTCTTCGTGCCGCCTTGAGCGTCCAAGACGGCGAAGGAACCCGCGCTTGGCTGGCCAACCTTTGGCTGGTGGCGCGGGGTGACTTCCCCCTCGGCATCGTCATCAGGCCAGTCGGCGAAAGTGGCCGTTGGCCTGGAGCCGCCTGCTTCTCCTCCTCCTCCCTCGGCATCGGCCTCCATGGCCGCCGCCCCCAAGTCAGGATCATCGACGTCGCTCTCCGCCCGATCATGGACAAACTGACAAGCCGGCCCCGTGGTGCCGGCCGAAGGATGGATGAGAGGGTTCTGATTCAAAAACAAAAATGGACAGAGTGGACAAGTCAGACTCGGCAACGAAAGAAACAGAAGAAGAAGGAAGACGACTTACAATAGGCAGGGGGTTGGTGCGTGAGTACGGCTCCTTGCCGAACCGCCAATCCACCGTGAGACCGAAGTTCGCGATGTAGTTCACCGTGTCAGCCACCTCCGCGTGAGGCATGTCCTTGGAGCACACCCGACTCGGGTCCCGATGACCGCTCATCTGGCAGATCAGGTGAGGTCGGCCTTGGAGCGGGAGGACTCGGCACGCCACGAAGGCGGCCAGCAAGTCGGCCCCGGTCAAGCCATCCGACTGCGTCAGCACTCGAAGTCGTGCGACGGCGGCGGCGCCGGTAGGAGACAACGTCCTGGCTCGGTGTGACCAGCTGGGGAGCCTTCCAGCCGGCGCGCCGGCTTCGTAAGCCGGCAGGTTGACCCAGTCGCCTTCTAGGGCGATGTTCTTCACATAAAAGTAGGACCGCTGCCACATCTTCACCGACTTGATCAGCGCGATGGTGGGAAATGGATTGTCGGCCACTGATCTCTGCATCGCGATAAACGCACCGCACTGGGCCGGCACGCCGGCGACGTGTGTGCCAAGCTTGGACTGGAAGATTTCACCCCAGAGCTCGATGGTGGGGAGAACGCCGAGGAAGCCTTCGCACACGGTGGCGAAGGCAGCCAGCAGCACCACCGTGTTCGGAGTAAGGTGGTGCGTCTGGAGCCCGTGGAACTCCAAGATGGAGCGGAAGAAGCCGCTCACCGGCAGCCCCAGGCCGTGCATGAGGTGCTCACGGAATATGACCCGCTCGCCCTCCTCCGGTGCCGGTGATATTTCCCCCTCCGGCGCAAGGCGGACCCGCACTAAGTCCCTGCCGGGCAGCCGCCGTGTCTTGCGGAGGATCTCGACGTCGTCGTCATTGACCTCGGAGCCGTCCCACACTCCGGAGCGCATAGGAGGAGGCGCGGCAGCGGAGGAAGAGCTCATCGCTGCGGGCGCGGCGTGGTTCGGAGCAGCGGCGGCGAGAGGAAGAAGAAGCAAGAAGGAGCGAAAGGGAGTAGGGAGGATGGGCGCGCGTGCTTCGCCGCCCCCCTCCCCCCGCCTACTTGTAGGCTCATGGGCTGAGAAGCCGAGGGGGCAGTCGTGGGATTAACTGCACCCAGGACCCCATGACCCCCACGATTTACCACACGAAGTTACTGCGTGCAATAACCGCGCGGGAACCCCAACCGTCCGCACGGCCACAACGGATCCGTTCACATGCCGAGGCACGGTAGTGGCGGGCCCCGCCTGTAGGCCTGTCCCGTCGCGCGCGTGGGTGGGCCGACTGGCTCAGCCACGTGGCGCCTCGCGAAGGGTCCACAACGGGCGGCAACCTGGAGGCTTATCAGGCACGCCGCCTGGACTCCGCCGCGACGTTCAAACTTTTTCAGGGGCAAGTTGGCCTTAAGCAAGTCCGGCTCCAAATAGTCGGCTTGACAGAAGACAGCTAGCGAGGCCCAGATCCAACCGCCGGGAAGAAGAAACTATTGAGCCTTCTCGACATATCGCCCTCGGTGCCTCACCAGCTTCGGGGACTACTGTCGGAGTAATGGGCCACGGGTAGGCTAACCCAGGCCCAGAACCTTTCAAGACATCGGGGCAGGCTGCACCTCTCAAGACCCCAGGACAAAGAGCCGCCTTCTGAGAGTCGGCGGCAAGGCAGCCGACTGCCCACTCGCGGCCGAGTTCCGAGGACGACTTCAGGATGAGCCGACTCCTGACTGGCGACTTCCAGAGAAGCCGGCCATGGGGAGTCGGCCCACGACGCCAACAACCCCCATGCCCTCATAAAGAGGGACGGGACGGGGAGTGGCCACCGTAAGGTTCACTTCCACCCTTTTCCAAGGGCAGGCGTGGCCACAGTACGCCGTACCCACGGAGATCTCCGCCCAGCGCGACACTGTTGTCATGCAAGCCCTGACGTCAGCCCCAGTGGGCGAAGTCCTGTGCCCACGACGGCCTGCCGGTACGACCTAGGGACGACGGGTCCCACCAGTCGGCGGGCGTACGGAAGACGACAAGAGCGCTACCAGTTGGCCCAGTTGGGAGTCGGCCCCCAGGAGTCGGCCGGCCCCTCCCACGGGCCCCACGCGCCATTAACCAGACGCGACAGGGAGTGGCAAGAGTGATCGCCCGCCAGACGGCGGAGCTGTTGCCATGACCCCATGACCGAGCCCGCATCATTAGAGGCACGGCTACAGTAATCTGCAGCCGGCAAGACCCGTCCGCGGCGGACGCGGCCTGTCGGCTCCGTACCGAGCCAGTCGGCGGGCCCCAGGAGTCGGCGGATAAGACGGCGGCCAGAGAGACTGACGGCTGGGCCCGCGTCTAGCCGGATTACCATTGTACCCCTGGGGGGTAGGCCTATATAAACCCCCCAGGGCACCCATGCAAAGGGTTCGAATCCATTAGCACTATCCCAGATCATATAAGAAGGAGAGAGCTAGCCTTGCCTTCTCCTACCTCCAGGAAACAGCTCAAGGAGCAACCGTGTACACACTTTGCCATAGTGATCATGTGGAGACCCCGCAGAGCAGCAGTAGGGGTATTATCTCCACGGAGAGCCCGGAAGCTGGGTAAGATTCGCCGGCGTGCATGCCTTCGCCTTATCCCGCTTCCAGGCACCGGCGACGCTCTACTCGCTCCCTCCATGATAAGCCATCCTTTGGCATATGTCGCACCCAACCCCCGACAGTCACGCACTCGCCTAAGTTTCTAAAATCGTACCGAGTGGAGAGCAATCCTCCCACTCGGAGGCTTAGTTGCAGTCTCGTACTCGCCTAAGTTAAATACCAGCCTGATCCGCAAGGACGACGAAGTGCAGGTCGTGCACAGCACCTAGTGCTCGTGTCCATGACCCACTCGACGGAGCCGCGCCACAAGTACAACGTCCGCTCCATTCCGATCCGCAAGGACGACAAAGTGCAGGTCGTGCACAACACCTGGTGCTCTTGTCCATGACCCACTGGACGGAGCTGCGCCACAAGTACAACGTCCACTCCATTCCGATCCGCAAGGACGACGAAGTGCAGGTCGTGCACAGCACCTAGTGCTCGTGTCCATGACCCACTCGACGGAGCCGCGCCACAAGTACAACGTCTGCTCCATTCCAATCCGCAAGGACGACGAAGTGCAAGTCGTGCACAACACCAGGTGCCCTTGACCATGACCCACTTGATAGAGCTGCATCACAAAGTCAAATGACAGTTCCAACTGAAGAACCAAGTTTCACCCGGAGTCAAGAGATTCAAAAGCAGCAAAGATGAAGATAAACATATTCAAAGAAAAGCAAAGTTCAGATAAATCTTGCAGGGTTTGGAACTGCAGATAAAAGTATTCGAGCATCAGGCTCGAAGGAGTTTTGACGGTTACAAAATCACTCGGCATTCCAAGGAAAATTTAATTAAGGCTTAAAGTTTGTTCACTCCTTTGGAGGAGGACTCGCTACCTCGATGAACTCGTTCCGTGATGCGAGTGGCTGCTTCAATGAAGGTCTCCATGAAGGTTTGGAACTCGCGATGTTTGGTTTTGGTGACCTTGAGCACTGCCAGCTTCTCTTCCTTGGCCTCTTTGCAGTGGACACGAACCAGGCACATAGCCACATCAGCACCACATCGGGCGGAGGACTTCTTCCATGCTTGCACTCGGTCGGGGATCTCATTGAGTCGAGTCATCAGAGACTCGAGGTCATTCTGGAAACCGCTACCTTCAGTCGGGCTAGATAATCCATGACGCTGGCAAGACGAGATTCCAGTCGGAGCACGTTCATGGTAGCTTCATCCTGAACTAGAGAGTTGATGGGATCCAAGTTCGTTTCGATCCGTCCAGTCTCTTCTTCAAAGTTTTGGCAAAATTCTACATAGCACAGCAAAATAATGAGTCGAAGAGCCATCTGAGGAATCAACAACTATCAAGAGAAACCAGTCGACCAAGAGAAAATACCTCTTGGTGAGTCCCCCCCCCAGATAAGCCTCCAGCTCATTTCTCTTTTGAGAGAGATCTTCAATCTTGTCGTTCAGGTCTACCTTGTCCTTCTTCAGACATGTCACTTCCTTGTTAGCTTCGGCAAGAGCAGTCTTCAGCTTGGCGTTATCTTCCTCTAACGTCCGACTGAAGCCAGCTTCTTGTCGGCAAGTGTTGTTTTCTCTTGGGCTTATTTCTGTGCCGCTGCAAGATCAAGGTCCTTCTGTGCCAGAGCCTGCCTCATTTTCTCTAAAAATTAATAAGCAACACTCGGTTCAGGAGGAAGAACGGACAGATGACTCGGGAAATAGTCCAATCTCACAGTCGGCAAGTTTTTACCTTCCATACCAGCTGTTTCACCCATGGCCTTCTACAAGTTCTGCTTGGCCAAGTCCAGGTCAAGATTGAGCTGGATCTGCTTTCTCTCGAATTCAGCAAATTGGGATATGAGCTCACAGGATTTCTGAAGTCAGTAAATAAGATATATTAGTGGACAAAATCAAAGATTATTTGCTCCCGAGTGTTGAAAAGAGTTCTAAGACTACTGCAGAATCAAACATTCAACAGAATTCTCAGGGACTACACCCAGTGGGTGCACTTGGCGTGCCCCCACTGGTTTAGTTCGGTACTCGACTTGATCAGTCCAGCCGCCCAAAAAATATTGGATCTCAGACCACCGCCGACTGCCCGCAGTCGACCGCGGTCTCGGGGACTACACCCAGTGGGTGCACTTGGCGTGCCCCCACTGATTTAAGAGTTCACTCGACAGGATCCGTTTGAAACCGAGTGGATTTATTATCAAAAAAGTTTTAAGACCCCCACCGAATCAAACATTCGACGACGGTCTCGGGGACTACACCCAGTGGGTGCACTTTGCGTGCCCCCACTGATTCAAGAGTTCACTCGACGTTGGCTAAAGTGAAGAAGATTGTAAAATAAAAGAATGCACCCAGTGGGTGAACAGATGCACATGAAGTTTGAAAAAGTTTGAAAACGCTCATCCACGGACATCTTACGAGTAAGAAAGCAGCAGTTCTCAAGCATCAAGTTAGAAGATCAGTCGGAAATCAACTAACCTGGACATTGGCTTGGAGAGCTGCACTGGCGTCATAGGCGGCTTGGCTGGTCTCACGCACCGTCTTCATCCGCTCCATCATCAGGCCTGCTTGGCGTATAGCTTCTTTAGCAGCGCCCGCCTGATCCTCCGGGGCATGATGGGTGACGAACAGCGGAGACGGTGGAACAGTCGCAGCAATCTGAGGGTCCAAAGTGTGGAGTTGAACATATGAAGCAGGATCTTGGGCAGTCCACGCTGATGGACGTTCAGTCGACACAGGATCGGCAAAAGTGACAAAGGCCCGATTGAGGTCTCCAGTTTGCTGGACCACCGGTTCGGGCACTGATGTCGTCTGAGCTGTCTTGCCGGTCGGCGCTTTCCTCCCCGAGCTCTTGCCTCTCCTTCCCATGGGCCTCAAAGGCACTTCTTCATCATCGTCTGGAAGTTCAATCACATGTTGCGGCGCTGCAAAAGTTTCGATCGTAATATATCAGTCGACTTGCAAATCAATTGACAAAGTGGTGGCAAGATGGCAGAGTCACGCCTGCTCTGGAGGTGGCCGCATCTTCCATTTCCGCATCATCCTCATTGTGGTAAATATCCACAGAAGTCCCAGAGGTAGCAGCACTGCAAGTTCCAGAACTCAAACGTCAAGCAAGAAAGCGAGTCGACGTCTACGTAAGAAGTCCTTGAATAAAGGGAGAAAACAAAACACTTACCCGGAGGCGATAGGAACCTCGACCTTGATGTTGGGCAAAGTCTTCCGAGGCTTAGGAGCCGCAATCTTGGGTTGTGTTGGCGCCTTCTTAGTCGGAATGGGGGAGGAAGTCCGAGTGTGCTTCAAGGTCTACGCAACTGCCTTGTCGGCGATGCTCGCGGGGTCATGGGTCTGCTTGGAACGTCTTTCAGTGCGGGGTGGAGAGTTGACCTCCTCGCCGTCGCTTGAGTCCTCACTCTCCTCCTCATCCTCGTCATCGGATCTCCAATCGCCACTTTCGCCCCACTCGCCTCTCCCTCCTGGTCCTGCTCTCCATTGGGCATTGAGTACGTATCAATGTAGATCTGCAAGGCAGAGAATAACATAGACATCAGTCGGGCACGAAGACAGTTACAAATCAAAATGAAGAAGCACTCGACAGTAAAGGACAAACCTTTTCAGGTTCATGGCCAGCGCAAAATGGTTAGACTCTTCTAGACCCCCGAGGGTTATCTTTGTTCCCAGTGATACCTTGCAACGACAGCTCCACCATCTCTTCGGTGACCTCCTCCGGGTGGATCTGAGTGGTGTCCTCAATGCCCGAGTACATCCACATAGGATGATCGTGGGCCTGGAGTGGCTGGACGCGTTGACTGAGAAACACTTCCAGCAAGTCCATACCAGTCACGCCGTCCCGAACTAATTGGACTACTCGCTCCATTAGCATGTTCACCTCTGCTCTCTCTGCTGGAGTTACTTTCAAAGAAGTGGGCTATTGGACTCTCTCCATGGAGAAGGGAGGGAGACCGGTCGACTGACCAGGAGTCGGTTGGTCCTTGCAGTAGAACCAGGTCGACTGCCACCCTCTAACTGACTCGGGAAGGATCTCAGCTGGAAAAGCACTTTTGCTTCTCATCTGGATACCTAGGCCTCCACACATCTGGATCACATGAGTCTTCTCATCATTCGGATTAGCTTTTTTCATGGACTAAGAGCGACAAGTGAAGATGTGTTTGAAGAGACCCCAATGCGGTCGACAGCCCAAGAATTTTTCACACATGGAAACGAACGCAGCAAGGTACGTGATGGTGTTGGGGGAAAAGTGATGAAGTTGGGCTCCAAAGAAGTTCAGAAAACCCTGAAAGAAAGGATGGGGAGGCAGAGAGAATCCACGGTCAACGTGAGTCGCAAGGAGGACGCACTCACCCTCCTGCAGCTGCGGCTCGGTCTCGTTGCCAGGAAGCCTCCAAGATCTGTGGGCAATAAAACCCCCTAAGGCCAGATCCTCCACATCCTCCAGCTGAATCATGGAGCGAATCCAGTCGCCCTGGATCTAGCCGGGCGGCAGGCCAGACCTCGAGGAAGATCCCCCCCCCGACTCGTCTTCTTGTCCTTCGGCTTCCCCGCCGTCGTCGCCATCGCCTTCTTGGGGCGCTCCAGAGCCGCCGTCTTGTCCTTCCCCATCGCCACAGACTGCTCACGGGTGGTGTGGTGGTGTCGAGAGCGGCGGAGGATGAGGTGAAGAAACAGAGGAAGGAGAAGGAGAATGGGATGCGCTGTGCAGACGCACCGACCGCGGGGCCTTTTATTTGCCCGTTTCCGAGTGATTGACATGCGGTCCCAAGAAATCCTGTCAAATCCCGCAACAGCCACGCGCTCGGTACGTGGCTAGAAAGGCGGCGCAGAAATCGAGGTGCCCTTGCCTAATCCGTCCTGATTACTGCGGCGCTCTCCGCCCCACTCGCTTCCCAAAATTTCGAATCCCGTGAGATCCGGGAATGGCAGTGCAATCAGTCACGCCAAAGATTTCGTTCTACTACAACACTCGAAGCATTCCAGAATGGGTTCACTCGACAAATTCTGAGTGGATCAAGGCGAATGAAAGTAAAGTTGAAGTTTCAAAGTGGTTCGCTTACCCAAGCAAGATGCCCCTGAAGCATAAAAATTGGGTCGGAACCATCTCCAACCTCTTCTTCCCTCAGACCTCGATCCATTCGGGGGCTAATGACGATGACATATACCTAGGGTAGGGTAATAGGGCTGACCTAGACGCCCTTCCTAAGGACACTACCCAAAGATCAACAGCAATCAAAGCACAGTAGTTTCCACCGACTGGAATCTACTCAGAGTGCAACCCACTCGACCAACAATTCCACTCAGATAACCCAATTCCATTCGACCAGTATATCACCATTCGACCGTACAAGAAACCACTCGGAATACAGAAGACTTACAGTCACTCGGGATGGCAACGGTCAGGCGTTCACTCAGTAGTGTTAATGATCATTTATGTATCTTTATTGCTGGCATTACCAGTAACGCCTCACCTTTATGTACATTGAACTGCTTGTAACGTGGGCTGGCCGGGGTCCTGGCGCACTCTATATAAGCCATCCCCTTCCACTGAGACAAGGGTTCGCACCCCCTGTAAATTTACGCATAATCCAGTCGACCGCCTCAGGGCACCGAGACGTAGGGCTTTTACTTCCTCCGCGAAGGGCCTGAACTCGTAAATCTTGCGTACACAACCTCATCATAGCTAGGATCTTGCCTCCTCCTACGTACCCCTCCTTTCTACTGTCAGACTTAGAACCACAACACCGCTGCCACTCCCCTGGAGCACGAGGGCCAAATACCAGGGCAGCTGAGCCCAAGGAAGTTGCCCCGGTCATACGCTAGGAGATTGTTATTGGACCAACTGTCGTCGACAAACAGGTCGCTACCGTGCCAGAAGTCATTTGAGGTTGGCATGGAATGTGAGCATGATGCCTCTACCTCCAACATCGCCACGGGGGCCGCCAAACTGCCGTGCCTTCCTCGATGTACGCGCCCATGGAGTGGAGCTGGCCGGGTGAGCGCCAGATGGCTCGTCGATGACCCAGATTGCCACTTCTCTAACGAGGGACTCACGCCACCACCTCCGCCTTAATTTGGATGCAAACCTACCGGAGCTTTATGGGCGTTCGGACATCCGCATGTCCAGCCATAAACAACCATGTGGTCTCTCTCGGTCATCTCTCTCCGCCGCACAGCACACACAACAAAGGAAGCTCCACAACAAATGGGAAATTTTTGGGATGGCTTTGGATAACTTCTTCCCATGTCCGGATATGTCCCAAACGTATCCACTGACATTTGTGGTGTCTGTTTTGATGGCTTGCATTGGAAATGCCCTTATCCCTTTTCTTCACGTCGGACCTGGTCGCTGTTGTGCGCCATGCGTGGTGGTGCACAGGGCCGGCAACTCTGCATGCATGTAGTCCATGCTCATTGACCGTCATCTTCTTTCGAGCAGTTTTAATATGCTCCCTCTTACCTCCTTTTTTCACATGAAAGGTAAGAGTATATAATAGATTTGAGCCGTTGATCACATTAATTAATGGTTCGATTAAATCTTACCTTCTTATCTCACATGTAAAAAGAAGGGGGCGAAGGGAGCATGTTAAAATTTGCCTCTTCTTTATGTTGTTGCACTCGCATGCACGGACGTCCGGCCTCCACCTGTCAACACGGATATCTTGGCGATCGTTTGCTCGGTCCTCGCACGTGGGATTTCACTGTTGTGTGTTGGCCAACTTTGCGCTGTCTACGGATGTGTGTCCTGCGTCCTTCATCACCTGCCCCTCACCTTCCATAGCACAGACACGCACATACAGACATATAGTACTCATGCAATGCAAACTCCAAACGTAGACTGGTAGCAGAGTAGCGTGTTAAAAAAAACACTACCTAAGCAGCTAGGAAATTGACGTCGTTGATAGTTGGTGCCCTGGGCTCCTTTTTGAGTTTTGACCTGCTTTTCTTGGAGACGAATTAACCTCTGCACTTTTTAGGGGAAAACTTTGGACTTAAGTAGTACGTGTACAAGATGTACGCGTGCATGGCTATACTCTGCTAGTAGTAGAAAATAAAGGCGGTCAATGTGGAACCAGGTGCGTGGTAATCACCGGCAGCTAATCTTTTTTAGTACACTCACTAGCTAATCCGTTTGTAAAAGATGAGAGATTAAGGGGGTGTTTGTTTCCAGAGACTTTTTTATGTAAGGACTAGAAATAGTCCTTCTTAGAGACTTTTTTACCAAACGGGAAGGACTTTTTAGAAACTACACTAGACATTTGGGACTAAATGAAGAAGACTTTTAAGGAGAGTCTTTTTGTGACTTTTCCAACAATGTCTTTCCATACACCCATTGGCCCGCCAACCCCATGGTGTTGTTTGATTGTTATTTTTCTATATACTAGAGGCAACATGGTCATTTAATAACCTCTAGAAAGGGACTAGAGACTTTTTAGTCTCTGAAAACAAACAGGGAAGGACTTTATAGGGATTATAAATTTTTAGTTGGGACTAGAGAACCAAACACCACCTAAACAACTCGCCAATGGAGCCAGCTTTTGGGTCCTAGACTAATGCATAATTAACTAGGAACTAGGAGTAGCATCATCAGTAGGGATTACATATGCATGACTGCGTGTTGATCGATCCCACGGCGTAGCCCCATGCATTGGTGCATGCGATTAGCTCGGACGCGCGCTAGTCAAATCGGCGGTGGTCTCCATGCGCTTGTCGTCTTCACCTGGAGTCGCACAAAGTTAAACAACTGCACCTGTGTTTGGGATTACTGGACAATCCAAGCTATCGGCTAGAGTATCATGTCACATTCGTCATTCGAGAATGAATAGTTAAAGTTGTGTGTACTCTGGTCAAAGGAGCAAAGATCTTGGGATTCTTTCAATCAAGAGATCCCCATGCACTTGACTCCTAGTACTAGATAAAGTAAATTATTGACCTGGTCATGCATTGACAAAACTGATAGGGTTTCGAAGGTACTCCCTCCAATCTTTTTTATTCTGCATATTAACTTTGTCTAAAGTCAATCTCATCCAACTTTGATCAAGTTTATACAAAAAATTATTAACATTCACATAACAACACATTTATTATTAGACCCATCTCGAAATATATTTTCATATTATATTTATTAGATGTTATAGATGTTAATATTTTCTAATATAAATTTGGTCAAACATAGCAAACTTTGACTTCAGACAAAGCTAATGCGCGGAGTAAAAGGACCGGAGGGAGTATCTAGAGTCCTAGACTTGTTCAGTAAGTAGTATACCAGGGTATTTGAACTTGGAAAAACCGTGTCGAAGAAGGCAAGAAGCTGGAGTACGTGCACACCTTTCTGAGGGACTAGCCTTCTGAAGATTGTACTGGAGGTTTGAACACTGAAAAGCATTAAAAGAACATGTTTTGTTGATCTTTTTTTTTCAGAGAGTACTTTTGAATTTGTTATTTACTCTACAAGCTCGTAAATTATATTTCAAATCATTCAACCGACCACATGCGTCTGTCCAGTGACACCCATCAATACTCAGATTAGTAATTAATGAACAAGCAAAGTGCAAGGCTGCAGGATGCAGCGTCACATGGAATGCTATCTCCCAGCCAGGGCGGCATGCTTGGCGCATCAGAAGCCACAACCTTCTCTAGCTAGATAATCATTGTTCAAAGTGATGTTCTGCATCTGATCCCTGGTAAATTGCCATGACCATTATCCTGGCCTGAATTCTTCCAATGGCCACATGAAACCTTGATATATATCCTAATGAAATTTAATTCTATTGGGCCTTCTGTGGTTTGTAGGATTTTAGTAAGAATTCTGTAGGATGGGATTTCTAAAGTGAAAATCCTTATAGAGTATAAAGCCCTTTGGTTTGTAGGAATAGACTCCTATTCATATCTAGAATTGGTCACTAGTAGAAAACAGGGCTTTGGTCACGGGACAATATTCACATTAGTCCCGGTTCCGTCACGAATCGGGACTAATGTGAGCATTGGTCCCGGTTCGTGCGGCTAAGGCATTAGTCCCGGTTCACCTGAGCCCTTTAGTCCCGGTTTGAGACACGAACCGAGACTAAAGGGTGCGATGCCCTTTAGTCCCGGTTTGTGTCTCAAACCGGGACTAAAGATTAGACCTTTAGTCCCTGTTTGAGACACGAACCAGGACTAAAGGGTGCGATGCCCTTTAGTCCCGGTTTGTGTCTCAAACCGGGACTAAAGGTCCCATTTTCAAACTCTACCCCCCTCCCCCCCTCCCCCTTGGATCGCCTTTTATGTTTTGAAAAAATCAAAATAAAATGATAAAAACTTCAGAAAATAAAATCCTTCGAGAGGTAGTTATATTACTACATCTACTAGTTAGGAAAATTTAAAAACTTAAATTTGGACATGTTTTGCAAAAAGTGTAGGGAAAATGTAAAACGGCTGTAACTTCTGCATACGATGTCGGAAAAAAACGTATAATATATTAAAAAAATCAGCACGAAAATCCGCATCCGATGGAGACCGCCTACGGCCTGTTTGCAATTTTTTAGAATCCTCAAATTCTAAAAGGGAAAAAAGTTATGCTCAAATTTTAGTTTTTTTTTAATTTTTGTTAAATCTGGTCAAACTACTTATTCAAGAAGTATTAGTGTTACTAAATAATTATTCAAGAATATTAGTGTTACTAAATAATTATTTCAGTTTTTTTGAATTTTGGTCAACTGTGGTCAAACAATGGTCAAACTACTTAATCAAGAAATATTAGTGTTACTAAATAATTATTTTAGTTTTTTGAATTTTGGTCAAATCTGGTCAAACTATGGTCAAACTACTTATTCAAGAAATATTAGTGTTACTAAATAATTATTGATTTTTAGAACAATAGTTTCAAACTCAAACAGTGAAATGTGTGACTTCATGCTCAAGCTAAATTCCTGAGGGTTAATAGGATTGACATCTTACTATTGTCAGGAAAACAATAAGTGCGGACTTGAAAACGAGGGAGAATAGAACCCGAAAGTTAAGCGTGCTCAGGCTGGAGTAGTGAGAGGATGGGTGACTGTTCGGGAAGTTAGATGATTTGGAATGATGAGGGATGATTAGAGATTAAAGGTTAAATTGATTATAGATTAGAGGTTAAAATAATTCAGAAATTTGAAATTCAAAAAAAAATTCAAATTTTTTTTAAAAAAAAATCATAAAATTACCTTTAGTACCGGTTGGTGTTACCAACCGGAACTAAAAGTGGACCTCCAGGCAGCGGCCACGTGGAGGACTGAAGGCCCTTTTTCTACTAGTGGGTTCCCATCCTTCACATTTCAAAGAAAAAAATATTTGCTCGGACCTAATGGAAAATGTCATCTCGTTTACTATAGAAACCGAGATATATGTCATTTTATTTTTTATGACTTTTCTATTCCTATAAATTTTTTTATCCTATGAACCAAAGGGGGACTTGTTAGTAGAGTGCGGCCGTTATAGTCATCTCTTATAACTGAAGATTAGATTGGAAGAGCTGCACATTAAATTTGGTAATACTCTAGTGACATGCTGTGATTTTTTTATGATTTGAGCTGACCCCAAAAACAAAATGAGTATATCATTATGCTACATCGGCCCATATATCCAGGAAAGGCACGGCGTACTGCGTGTACGAAGATATATACAGACAGAGTAGAGAATCCGGGGAAGTGTCTGCGGAATGCTCAGTTTTCAAACTTTTACTTTGGTTTCATAGCCCTTGTCTACATGTCAATATGTCAAACTAAGATGCCCAACCATGCACAGCTAGTACTAGTTGTATTCATTTGCTTAATCTGATCCCTCATCTGTTGCATGTATCCGGTGCATTCTTTATTCCAACAGCTGACAAGAAACTCATCTAGCTGCCTCATCAGGTTGATTCCGTTCACCAACTCCAAATTTCGGCCACACTCAACCTTACAAAAAGAAACTAACCTTGTTTCTCACCACCAACTATTTGACCACTCCTTGATCATTTTCTGGAATTTATTCAGCGGAAACTTGATCACTTGTTAGTTGACATCGATCATTGTTCACATCAAGGATTCATTTGGTAGTCACTGAATCTAGGAAATCTTGGTTGTATACCTATGTTACAAGTTGTCAAGTAGCACATGTTGGTTGTGCCTGTATCAATAAGTTGGACAAGGCAAATCCTAGCTAACCTGCGAGTTCTTGATGTACCCAAACCAATAGCAGATGCTAATCAGTTGTCTCACGCTGCCACTTGGGATGTGTCAAGCTTATGATCACAAGATATAATTCTTGTTTCTATCAGTTTGATTATTGGTTACTTAGTACTATATAGTACTATTAATGCTGCATATATTCAACTACATATTCATCATCAAACCCCATATCATGCTCTTGCAAGTCTGCAACCGCCATGTGACCTGACTATTTGTTTATCTCTGCTATTTGACTGATCACTGATTGCTTCATTAGTGGCCTGATGTATCTAACCTGAAAAATATTGCTGCTCCAGTTGGAATCATCGTCTCTCTCTCTCTCTCGCTCTCGCTCTCTCGTGCGGCTGTCCTGATTATGATCTGATCAGTTTCGCGTCGCCTTCTGCGTTGTGAGATGCGAGAAACGCTTGTGCTAACAAGTACGAATCCCGAATCATACTTGTCAAAATGGCGAGGCGTTTTTTTTTGCCTCTGTTATAGTTGGTGCGTTTTAAGTATAAATATGTTCAGTGAGCCGTCAGCAAGTAGTTTTTTTTTCAAAAAGAGAAATTGGCTCACAAAGAGCAACAAAAGCAAATAAGGCCCAAAAGCCGCAACCGGCTGGCATAAGATAGATAGCTAAACTAGTCGCCTATCCTATTACATGACAGCCATCCAAACCGGTTGAAGATATCCCGCGCTACCAACTCCCAATCCAGTAACCAAACACTCTCTGGCCTCCGTCGGAGTGAATAAGGACCACATACGGATTAGCGCAGTAGCCCGGAATAAAACCTGCAAAAAATGAATAGTTGAAGCCAAATCATTTCTGCAGTTCCGGATTGCCCATAACAACGCACACGCTCCTACGCGAATTTGTCTAGCTGTTTCGGGATCTATCCCAACAAGCCACGTTCCAAATAATGACCTGACCGAATTCGGAGGAGTAATGTTAAAGGTAACTTGCACCGAACGCCATAAGACCTTCGCCAACGGGCAATCAAAGAAGAGGTGCTTGATATTTTCATCCCGATCACAGAAACTACACCTAGTAGATCATGTCCAGTTTCGCTTAACCAAATTATCTTTCGTTAAGATGACTTGTTTATGTACAAACCACATAAACACTTCGATTTTCAGAGGAACCTTAACTTTCCAAACATGTCTGAATATACATCAATATACATCGACTTGACTGTGAATTCCCCAGATCTAGTAAGCTTCCAACACAACTGATCGGGCTGATGCGTAAGCTGAACCTCCATCAGTCTATTTACCAGATGAAGCCAGGCTTCCCACCGGTCTCCAACAAGCACCCTCCTAAACTGAATATTAAGGGGAGTAGACTGCAAACTCATTGCAACCAGAGCATCACGACGCTGCACGATACGATATAGAGAAGGATACTGAAGCGCCAACGGCGCTTCCCCCAGCCAAGTATCCTCCCAGAAGTGAGTATTGTTGCCATCCTCAACAATAAACTTTGTTCTATTAAATAAAGTAGCTTTGACTCTCATTAGCCCTTCCCAGAAAGGCGAATCAGTCGGTCTGACTGTCACCTGCGACAAAGACTTAGAGTGGAGGTACTTGTTACGCAGAATCTGTGCCCAAGTAGCTTTAGTCTCAGTAGCTAACTTATATAGCCACTTACTAAGAAGACATCTGTTCTTGACCTCAAGATTTTCAACACCAAGACCCCCTTGGTCCTTCGGTCGGCAGATGACGTCCCATTTGGCTAAACGGTACTTTCTCTTAAGTTCATCACTCTGCCAGAAGAAACGGGACCGATAGAAGTCCAGCCTTTTCCTAACTCCAACTGGTACCTCAAAAAAGGACAAAAGGAACATAGGCAGACTCGTGAGCACCGAATTAATAAGAATCAACCGGCCTCCATACGACATGAGTTTGCCCTTCCAGCAGCTCAGTTTTTTCTCAAACCGATCCTCGATACACTTCCATTGGATGTTTGTCAGCTTACGATGATGAATGGGGATACCTAGGTAAGTGAACGGAAGTGCTCCCAATTCACAACCAAACAATTGCTTATATGCATCTTGTTCCTCTTTGGCTCTCCCAAAACAGAACAGCTCGCTTTTATAGAAGTTAATCTTCAAACCGGTCAATTGCTCAAACAGGCACAACACCAGCTTCATATTTCTCGCTTTTGCCAAGTCATGCTCCATAAAGATGATCGTATCATCAGCGTACTGCAGGATGGACACACCACCATCAACTAGATGAGGCACCAAGCCACCTACCTGGCCGGTCTCCCTTGCCCTACCTATCAGGATTGCCAACATGTCAACGACAATGTTGAACAAAATAGAAGACATTGGATCACCTTGTCTCAGGCCCTTATGTGTCTGGAAATAATGACATATATCGTCATTCACTTTAATTCCAACACTCCCTTTTTGCGTGAAGGATTCGACTTGTCGTCTCCAAACTTCATCAAAACCCTTCATGCGTAGTGCCTGTTGAAGGAAAGGTCATTTGACTTTGTCGTACGCTTTCTCAAAATCCACCTTGAAAACCACGCCATCAAGTTTTTTCGTGTGAATCTCATGGAGCGTTTCATGCAAGACCACAACCCCTTCGAGGATGTTCCTGTCCGGCATGAAAGCAAACTGGGTAGGCTGCACCACAGTATGCGCAATCTGTGTGAGCTTATTCGTCCCGACCTTGGTAAAAATTTTGAAACTAACATTGAGAAGACAGATAGGCCGGAATTGCTCAATCCGCACTGCCTCAGTCTTCTTGGGAAGTAAGGTTATCGTTCCAAAATTCAGCTGAAAAAGGTGAAGCTGGCCAGAAAATAAATCATTGAACAATGGCAAGAGATCTCCTTTAATAATGTGCCAACACTTCTTGTAAAACTCTGCCGGAAAACCATCCGGGCCAGGAGCCTTATTGTTCTTCGTCTGGGAAATGGCCTCAAACACCTCTTTCTCAGAGAAAGGAGCTACTAAAATATCATTCTCAACAGTCGTAAGTTGAGGCACATCCTCAATCCTCGACTCATCCAGCGACACATAGTTGTCCTCTGGAGGCCCAAACAGCTGCTTGTAATACTCAGTAATATATTGCTTTAAGTTTTCCTGACTAAGAATCATTCCCTCGTCTTGTTCAAGCTGAAAGATCCTCTTCTTTCTATGCTTACCATTGGCGATCAAGTGAAAAAATTGAGTGTTCGCGTCCCCCTAAACGACTCTATTGACCTTAGCCCGAAGCGCCCACTTTAGTTCTTCCTCGCGAAGGAGCTCTTTCAGCCTCATCTCCGCATCAAGCTTGGCATGAAGCTCCGAGTCTGGCAGGATCATGGTTTCGGCCTTTACATCAAGGGACTGAATAAGCGCAAGGAGTTGTTCCTTTTCAACCTTATAAATCCCACTGAGATGCTTAGCCCACCCACGTAGGAAGCTTCTCAAATGCCTAATTTTATTCTGCCAGCGCTCGAGCGCAGACCGACCTCCTGCATCCTTAGCCCATTCTCTGGCTATGAGATCCAAGAAACCTTCTCTCTCAAACCAAGCAAGCCCGAAAGAAAAAACATTTTTATTTCCTAAGTGGATGGCCTCCCCAGAGTCAAGACATAAAGGCGTGTGATCAGAAATACCACGAGTAAGCGCCTGGACCGTAACAAATGGGAATTTCTGCTCCCATTCAACGCTAGTCAGGACTCGATCCAGCTTCTCAAACGTCGGATTTGGCAAGGCGTTAGCCCAGGTAAACTTTCGGCCCGAAAGCTCTATCTCACGCAGGTCTAGGCTTTCAATGATTGTGTTAAACATGAACGACCATCAGCCGTCAAAATTGTCATTATTCTTCTCATCACTCCTCCTGATGATATTAAAATCACCCCCCACCAGGATAGGAAGTTGTTCGGAACCACAAATCCTAACCAGATCAGCCAACAAATCTGGTTTGAGCTTGGGCTGAGCGGCACCATATACCGCTACCAAAGCCCAGTTAAACCCATCTGCCTTCGACCTCACCCTAAACTTAACAGCAAAATCTCCCATGACCATGCTTCGGACTTCTAACGAATCACATCTAACTCCGAGTAAAATCCCACCCGATCTTCCTCGCGGAGGTAGACAATGCCAATCGAAATCAATACCCCCCGAAAGAGTATTTAGAAATTGTGGCGAGAAATTGACTCTACCCATTTCCGACAAAGCAATAAAGTCCAACTTATGCTCAATAGAAGCCTCAACAAGAAACCTTCTTTTAGCCAAGTCTTTTAGACATCTGCTATTCCAAAAGATTTCTTTCATACCTCATCGTGGAATTTTTTAGCCGTCCGTATCCGAGCACACCTCCGCACTGCGGAATCCGGGTAAATCTTCCGCTTCCATTTGCGTTTAGGAGCATTGAATTTCCAGTTGGTCCTCACAACCAGTCGCAGAGGTATGCAAATCCACAATGTCTACTCTCTCATCCTCCTCCTCAGGCTCAGGAGACGGTTGAGCCAGATCCTCACAAAGATTATCGAGCGCCCTGACCCCTAAAGCGTCGATATCTGAATCATTCATGGGTTTGACCGCAGCTAAGTTACGAATCATCTCAAGCGCCCGTTCGGCCTCTAAATCCAGCATATCATTAACCGAGGTTGAGATTTCACTATCATTACTACCTAGTGAAATTCCTAGCTGGTTTGCATTATTGATAATCTCATCATTGGAAAAATGCAAAATAGAATTAGAGGTATTGACCGACATACCAGTAGTGACCTCTACGTCACGAAGCTTGGCCGCCCTCATAGCGCACCGCTGCTGAATGTCGTCCACTTCCGGATGGTCCTGGAGATGGCTACTCAACCGTCGCCCCTCAGAGACCGGATCCAGAATACCCCCGAACGCAATCACCTCCTCCTGAGTAGCTACACAGGAGAACTCCAAACCGGGGGAAGGTGGAACCGGGGCCTCCTGCCCGAGCTCCCTATCCATCCCGGCCCAACGACCAGCCAACGTCACCGGCGCTGAAGGCCAGCAGGCCTCCCTAGGCGCCCCCGTAGGAGAGAGCCCCGAGGCCACTTGCCCCGAGCCCTCTCCGGAAAGTAACGCCGGCGCCAGCGAAACCGGCCCAGAAAAAGGGGAGGAAGGAGCCGTGGCCGGCAGCCTCGGCCCCCCTCCCGAAGAGTCAAGCAACACCGTGAGGAACCCGTCCTCCGGAAGCCCCGATGAGAGCGCGGAGGCCTCCTGCCCCACACCCCCATCATCCGAAGGCACCGCCTGCTGAACCTGAGAGACCACGACCGCAGCGGAGGAATCCGAAATCACCATCTCCGGACCCCCGCCAGCGAGAGCAGTCTCCTCCGCCTCATCCCTGACCGAAATCGGCGACGCACCCAGAAAAGGAACCACAGACTCCTCAGACTCCAGCACCGGCAGCGCATGCTCAAACACCTCATCAGACTCCACACGACTAATGATTCTTCAAATGCTATCGTTTGTCCATGTAAGACGAAATTATGCAGCAAGATTCGCGTGTTCTAGCTAGAGTGGTTTCATTTCCACAGTGTGTAACTTAAACTGAAGAACGGTCAAGGTTTTTGACTATACGTACACATACTCCTACCCTGGTGCATGTGTTAATCTACCTAAGTAGGGGTACATATATTTATCAGCTTGGATTCAGATCAGTGCACGGAAGGAGATGAAGCACCCTATGCAGCTTGCCTGGTTGTCTGTGGCGTTAGGTTGGGAAGGCGCGTGAGAGACCATAGTTTATCACATGCCATCCGATTAATTGTAGGTTAAACCCTGTCACACAAACCTAATATTCCTTCCATGAAGCATTGTGCCTTCAAAGGTCCAACCTCGCAGGTCAGACCCTATCTCATTGACTACTGATTATCATACAAGAATTGCTTGTTTGACTACTGATCAAAGGTGCATGGCCCAAGGGAGGCATGCACGTACAGTGGTACATTCTTTGAGGCAAGTGAGTCCATCGTCAAAGAGCCTTTCTTTGTGGGTAGAAATAGTACTTCTGTATCGAGAGACGGCATACAATGAACTGGAAGTGCTGCCCTGCGTCGATGGCAAGTTTCAGTATGAACAAGAAAAGATGCAACTGCAGGAGAGTAAAACTGTAGCATATGAAGTGCGATACTGCAACTGCAACAGCAAGTCTGTAATGTACTCCCTCCGGTCCTTTTTACTCTACATATTAGGTTTGTACGAAGTCAATCTCATCCAACTTTGACCAAGTTTATATAAAAAATTATAGACATTCACATAACAACACCAATATCATTAGATTCATCTTGGAATATATTTTCATATTATATTTATTAGATATTATAGATGCTAACAATTTCTAATATAAATTTGGTCAAACTTAGCAAAGTTTGACTTTCGGCAAATCCAATATGCAGAGTAAAAAGGACCGGAGGAAGTACATGAGATGCAGTGGGCCTGACAAAAAGTGAAAAGGCTCCAAACAGTAGAGAAGGTCCATGCAAGAAAGGCTAGAAAGAAACTCCATCTCCGAGGATGTGTGAGTGTGAGAAACCAGTGCGCCATACGGCCTGTGTGAGTGTCTGAAGAGTGAAGCCTAAACTGCTCTAGAGGTGCTCCTATTCAACAACCCCTTCCCCCCGCGCCTTATCGGCCCCCTTAAGCGCCGCTCAAAGGCAATTTCATACATGGCGCACACCCCCACTTTACACTAGATCTAGTAGCGCGCCGGCCCATATTCTTCCTATTTGATCTTTTTCTGTGTTTTCCACCTAGTTTTCTAAGTTATTTTTCTTTTTTCCTGTTTTTTCTCTAAATGTGTGAACTTTTTTCAAAACTGATCAACTATTTTTAAAATTTGATGCACTTTTTTCAACTTTGTGAATTATTTTCCAAAATTTATGTACTTTTTCAAATTCTATGAATTTATTTCAAATTTGGTGATTTTTTTTCAAAATCAATGATTTTTATACAAATGGATTAAATTTGAAAATTTGCGAACAATTTTCCAAATTCCTGAAGTTTATATCAAAATCAATGAATTTTTAAAAATCCATGAAGGTTTTGCGAGTTTTTTTCAAAATCAATAAATTATTTCCGAATTTGTGAAGTTTTTATCTTTTTTTGAATTTATTCTGAATTTGTGATTGTTTTTTATTTTTTGCTGTTTTTTGGAATTTTTTGCATTTTTTTCAAAATTAAACGGATCAACCGCGGTTGCTCAACCTCCGAATGAAAAGAACCAGGTGCTTGTTTTGATCTTTTTTTCTCTTTTCTGGGCACTGAACTTCATAGACAGACTTACCAACTGATGAGCCAAAGTAGCAAATTTTTTCTTCCTAGGAGGGGCGGACTCTACGTTAGTAGATCGAACTTTCATTTCTTCCTTCCATTTCATCTGTTCAAGTAGTCTCCTTTTCAAGTAGATACGCTTTGATACCAGACTGGTGTGCATTCTATGCTTACCCAGCGCCTGGGCGAGCAATCGGTCGCGCGCTTGATGGCCAGGACATTTATGCTTGCGCATGTCCGCCAGATCCCCTAACTGGAGCAGGAAGCCCATCAATGGGGCCTTCTACTTTGTTTTATTTTTCTTTTCTGTTTTTATTTTTTCTTTAAACTAATTCAGGATTTTAAAAAAGTTCAAAAAATGAAAACAAATTTTATAAAAAATGTTCATGAATTTTAAATACATTTTGTTGAGTCCAAAAAATATTCACTCATTCCAAAAATATTCGTGAGTTTATTTTCTCATGAATTTTACAATGTTTACGAATTTGTTAAAAATCTTCCAGAATTTCAAAAACAATTCTGGAATTAAGAAACAAATGTTCAGGAATTCAGAAATATATATTCATTTAAAAAAGATTGATAATTCAAAACATTTTCATGGCTTCAAAAAATGTTTGTAAATCAATAAATTCATTATTTTAAAAAATGGTTCACAGATTCCAAATAGGTTCATGAGTTTTCTAAAATGTCCATGAATTTTAAAACTCTTACGCAAATTCAAAAAATTGGAAGATATTTTCATGAGTTCGAAAATTGTTTACAAATTGCAAAAATGTTTGGGAATTGAGAAATGTTTACAGGTTTGAAATATGTTCATCAATTTCGAAAGTGTTGATTTAGAGAAAAATAAAAAATAAAACTAGGCGAGAAAAACAGAAGAAAAAAACCAATTAAGGAAACTTCTGTGACCTTCACAAAACCGATGGGAAAAAACCCATAATGGGCCGGGCCATATAGAGGACTTGGCGCACGGGTCGGTAGATGCTAGGTCGGTATACAACGATCTACTCACCAAATAGGAGCCGCGATTTGTGATGTGTTGACAGTCGTTTGTGTGAATCTTCTATTGGCTTGATAAACCTTAGTTCTTTACTGAGAAAAATACTTTCTGCTACTATAGTATTTCGCCCTTACTCTTCAGGGAAATCCGAACGCCTATCACAATTAGCAGGCCACTAGCGACAATGGATGGGATATGGGCAGGGGCAGAGCTAAAAAAAAGTCTAATGCACACTTGTAGCTTGCACGTGTGCAGCTTGCACGTAAGAGTATGCAGTAGAAAATGTATTAACTAACGACATGTTTCAATTCTTTTAGAATTTAGATACATCACTGAAAATAAGAGATTGATATGTGCTTCTAGTTGAATTCAAATCATCAAGTGAAATTTTTTAATAAATAATTTATACTCCATCCGTCCCAAAATAACAGTCTTTGATTTAGTGCAACTTTGTACTAAAGTTGCACTAAATCAAAGCCAATTATTTTGGGACAGAGGGACTATTATGCAAGTCATTTGTGCTCGACGTTTACTAGAGCTTGTTTGACACCAAGGAGGATTATGGTAATTCTGTTGAGCTAACCATTAATTTTTGCCTATTTTACCTTTTGTATAATAACTTATTTTTCTCCGTTGTCTATTTTTCACTATATGCTGTATAGTAAATTCAATGCATTAGAAAGCTGAGTCTAAATCAATGCATGATAGATTGAGTGATTGCTGGTGTTTATCCACAAACCTTAATTATAGCCCTAACATAGTTAATTACACTTTGCCATTTACCAAAGTGAAAATTTAAACATTTTTGTTGGAAAAACAAACATATAGATGAACTGGTTCTCGATTTACAAGATCCAATCACTACTAATTTTTGTGTTGATCCTGATGCCTATGCATCAGGGTACGACTACGCAGCTCCGCCCTTGGATATGGGAAGCAAAGGTCACAAAGAAAGAAGACGTGGAGAGGACATAATCGTGAGAGAAGACCGTTTTAGTTTTAGATTTAGGGAAACATAAGAGTAGTACTACTGTTCTTTAGAAAATCTATGAGAAACAAGTTGTTGCTGGCCAGGGTCATGGACATTGAAGCCCCGGCGCAACCGATTGCTATGGCGTTTGCAGGCCCAATAATGTTGGTACAACCGAAATGATAAATCCATGGCTCGTTGCTTTTCTTTCTTGAGTTGTTTGGATTTCTTACCACATGTGTAATGTTATGTTTCCACCCCATGTAAACAAAATTCCCTTATTTTCTTCAATTTAAGCAAACTATTGCCACTTTTCACCCCTTCTAACGTTTTGTTGTGTTCTGACTAGTTGGTCCCAGGAGAGTAAAGATATGCTCATTCTGCCAATTGATTGATTAAAAAGAAAGAAAGAAAAAGAAGAGATCATGTTGACTGGAGAGGAAGGAGATGAGGTCGATTCAGTAGTCCATCATAGCGCGCGGGCAACAATGAGAGAGGAGAGGCGAGGTGCTCCGCTTTGTCGAAGGCCTTTAAGCTATCGGCAGCCAGGCTGCAACGGGCATGCATGTTGTGTTGCCTACACTGTTTCCTTAGTGTTGGCAATGGTAACAAGGAGAGATAGATGGTAGTAGTCGACGCAAAAAAAAGTAGTACCAAAATAACAGCAAAATCGACAGACCAAACAAGCCCGTCTGTCCCGGGTGAAAGCTTGGCCGGTGCTGGCCGGCCGGCGGCGATGACGCATGTGGGCGTCGCTATCCTCCTTGGAGACGTCGTCGGGAATCACACAGCCAGATCTCCCGGATCAAGTCTTTCGGGTGAAAACCTAGATCCTGCTGCAGGGTCGGGCGGTGGCGTCGTCTTCAACGTCGTTCCCCTCTTTAGGGCACCATCTTGAAGACTTTGATCCCTTTGGTGCTTCCAACAACTGGACGTGCACGATGGTTTCTGTGGCAACGATGATGACGGTGAGCAACATCAGAGGCGTGGCCTTGGTCGTGGTAGTCGGCTCTTCTTCTCCGGCGTGTCCGTGGGTGTGCCTCGAGTGCCTGTTGCTGTGAAGTCGAAGCCACAGTGGGGGCTGGTGGTATACGATGACGCGTAACAGACGGCTCGTTCGGTGATCCTCCGTGACGCCATCCCTGCCTTCCTTAGTAGTTCGTCGTCGAAATCGGAGCTGCGTTGCCTAGTATGGATTGGTTGGAGTGTTGAGCTGCGGCTATTAGGGCTGTAGTTTTTTTTCCTTTTCTCTTTCTTTGATCTTCGGATCTGGTCCTAGGATGTTTTCCGCTGCTTCCTGCTATTATCAATGAAATGCCAACGATGCTGGATCTTTAAAAAAAAAAAAAAACAAGCCCGTCTATGTTGCATGCCAAGTCAGTGCTGAAACGTGGGACCAACTAGTCGGAACACAAAAAGAAATTAGAAGGAGTAAAAAGTGACAATGGTCTGCTTAAATTGAGTAGAACGAAGGAATTTCTTAAAAAGTTGTCACTAACCGGAAAAGTAGGGGTAAAATACAAAATTTACACACACAAAATTGTTAAAGTCCAAGAAGGTGAAGAAAAAGGGAAAAAGACACTCTCTAGTAAAAAAAAACATGGTAATTTTGTAAGAGGTGCGAATCAGTACAATATTTTCTAGAAGCCATAGTAAATATCTGTATGAACTACAAAGTACTCTCTCCAACTTTCCTGTGTAGAGTGTATTTGGTTTTGTTAAGATTTGTTTTAACCAACTAGAACAATGCACATGCGTTGTAACGGGGTATAAATATTCTAGTACGTTAACTTGTGATTTACCTGTCAATAATAATGTGATTGTGTAAATAAATGTTCATCAAATTTTGACCGTGAATTACCTTATATTTTGATTGCAAGTTTTTTGATAAGTAAATTAAAATGGAATTGGTTCAGAAGGTAAATAAATTAAGATGATTGATTTTCATATACATGAAAGTTTGGACGAATAGGTGATGGAAAGAAAGATGAAATGAAAACCTTACGTTTTTTTTAAATAGGAGAGATAGAGATTATTCTGTTAATATGTGCTTGTTGCCCTTGTATCGGTAAAGTAATTTTTGGTATACTGCGTAGTGAAAAATTGAGAAACAAAAACAATTACAAAACTCTATGAAAATCCTTAAACTACTCCAGTGGGCGAGAATACATCCAGAAGAGTCCACTTAAAAGCAACACATTAACCTCACACATTACATGAAAATATTCCAATCCTACCACAATATAACTCGACGATATACAACTAAAATATATATGTCCTCAATAACTAGACTGTATAAATATATGTTCTCAATAACTACCTGATAAATAAAATATGAGATATAATTAAAACTTCAAGATAACTAAATCGAAGGCCGAAGACTGATGAGTAGAGAAACTTGGAGCCACCGGCCGCCCGATTTTAGTTGCCGCCGTCGCTTCCGCTCTTCCTCTTCAACGTCGATGGCTGCTGCTGCTGCTCACGTACTTGCCTCGACGCGCCCACCATCATCTGCATCGCCGGCGTCGCGTACGCCCCGGCAGCACCGAAACCAAAAACCGACGCCGCCCCGCCCATGCCCCCAGCGCCCCCGGGCGGCGGGGGACAACGGTATCCTCCTACGGCACCGGCTACGCAGGCCGACGCGGCGCGCTGCTGCGCGTGGGAGCTGTAGCCGGTCAGGATGCACGCGCGCCCCGACTTCTCGTACTCCCGCCGGCTCGCCACGCGGGTGCTCAGCTCGCGCAGCTCCTCCACCAGCGCCTTGCACCTCGCGTCGTCGGCCAGCGCCGGCAGCAGCGCCTCCTGCCTGCGGTCCAGTATTCTCGCGGCCTCAGCGTACTCGCCTCGCTCCGCGGCAGCCCGCGCCGCCGCAATGTCCTCCGTCGCCTCCACGCGGAATTTCTCCCGCGCGACCTCCATGGACGGCTGCTGGTCCTTGGCCACCTCCACCGGCCTCTGCACGGCCACGTCCTCGCCGGCCACGTCCACCACCTGCCCTGTCGCCGTGTCGCGGTAGGTGCAGGTCACCTTCATGATCTGCGTCACTTCGTCAGCTTCGCCGGCCTTGGGCACATCCACTAGCAGCAGGAAGCGCCTCTCCTCGTCCGCGTACAGCTCGCCGACGTCTACAGAGGCGGAGCGTGCGTACGCATCGATGCTGCTGTCGTAGCGGCCGGACTTGACTGCCTGGACGCGCACTGGGTGCACGCACTTGACAGTGATGAGCGCGTCCTGCACGACCACGGAGAGGAGCCCGCCGATGCACTGCGCGAACGAGTCCTGCACCACCGTCTCGTCCTCGATGAAGGAGAAGGTGCCGCCGGTCTCCTCGGCGATCGTGTGCATGGCTGACGAGTCGTGGTCGCCGCCAAAGCCAAACGTGTGTATCGGTGTCGATCGGTGTCCGGCGCCACTCAGCAAGGAGCCTGGCACGAGAGCACGGTAGTTCTTGGAGCAGGAGACCGAGCCGTAACCGTAACCTCCTCCTCCTAGGTTGTAACCTCCTCCTCCGAGGTTATACGTGTCCTGGCCGTCCGAGAGAAGGATGACGCTGGCGACGGTGTTCTTGTGCCGGCGGCCATCGAGCACCTTGGCAGCCTCGGTGAGTCCCTTGAGGATGTTTGTTCCACCGCCAGCAATGAGCAACTGCACGGCGCCCTTGGCCTTGACCTTCCCGGCTTCCGACATGCGCGTCAGAGGGATGAGCCGACGCGCGTCCGTTGAGAAGGCCACGACGCTGAGACGGTCAGCAGGGCCGAGCTGGTCGACGACGAACTCCATGGCCTTCTTCAGCAGCGCGATCTTGTCGCCCGTCATGCTGCCGCTGACGTCCAGCACGGTGACGAGGTCAAGCGGCGTGCGTGGCTGCGCCGGGGGCCTTGGCGTGGACCAGCACCACGAAGTTGTCGTGCGGCTCCCCCCTCGCGACGGCCGGGTGCTCGCAGTGCGCGTCGAGGACGAGCCTGCCTCCGCCGTTGGCCGCGTCCTGGACGAGATCCCAGTCGTCGAGTGGCGCCCCCTGGGCCGCCAGAGGCTCCAACGGCTCGTCGTCGTCGTACACGGCGGCGCCGTGAGGAGGATACGCCGGCGATGGCTGGTCCACGAAGGGAGACGCCCACATCGGCATCGGCCTCGGCAGAGGCGGCGGCGGCGGGAACTGGTAAGGGTGCAAATAAGGGTACGAGGACACCTGGTATGGCCAGCGGGCGTTGCAGACCGGGCAGACGGAGCCGGTAACGCAGGCGAGATGGAACCTGTGCTGACACTCGGACGTGAAGGTGGGGGAGCCGTATCGAAAGGCGCACTTGCATACGCCGCACGCTGACCTCGACGCAGCAGCGCCGTGATGCACGGTCGGCATACGGGCAGGCTGCGGGTGCAAGGGAGACAGCTGGAAGGTCGGCGTGAAGCTCCAGAACGCGGAACAGGACGGACACGAGTGGGCGCCGGAGACGCAGAGCGGGTGGAAAGTGTGGGCGCACTCCGACGAGAACGCGGCCTCCAAGCGTCCGATGCCGCCGTAGCAGCCGGCGCACCGCTGGCCTGCGCTCGCCATGATATCGATCGAGCTAGTCGCCGACGAGAAGTACGATCGCGGATAGATGAGATCGGTTTCGTGAAGTAGATGAGATCGGTTGTGGTGTAGCCCTAGATTCCGAGCGCCGCGTACTTATAGGCGTTCGCGTGAAACCGGCCGTAGAAAATCGCCACCGACTCTCGCTTATACTTACGTCGGTGCTTGATTGGATCTCCACGTCACGTAATTTGGGAATTGGGATTACCTTTTGTTCAGAAAAATTAGTACCTTTTGTTGGCAAAATTTTAGCATAGTCCCTTTTACCAACGTACGTCGGTGTTAAGACTAATTTTGGGCTTCTCGCGGTACGGACCGTCACCTTTATGATTTAGGCTCTAGTTTTTTTCTTTTTGTGCATTTTCGCTGTTTGTGATTTGGTTTTCGCCTAATTTTCCTCAATGAACTGGGCAATTCTCTTTTTCTTGTATGGAATGAATGGAAGAATCGCTGCCCTTTCTTAGGATAATAACTCCAACATTGTACCTTAAATCGGACACACCAAATGTCCGCAGACAAGTCCACAGACAGCTTTAGGGGAGTCAACTATCCAACCTAGTCCACAAAATAAAAACAGACACACCATTTTCATTGATATTATGGTTTCTTTTACATAGCAAAAGTAAAAACCGACCCTGGTCTACACTTTGTTGGTCATCGAAGTCCATTGCTTGGTCGTTGATGTCGCGAGTAGAGTATGAATGACGCCGAGCTGCCAACGTTGGCAGCGCTCCCGTTCCTGGCGAAAGTTCATCCACCACCCATTGCATGTCCTGGCCATTGCTCACGGAGATCGAAGAAGGAAGGGTGGAAGAGGTGGTGGGCGGCGGCTTGGATGAAGGGAGGTGGGGCTCGGACGTGGTGTGGTTTGTGTCATGGCCGACATTTTTAAATAGTAGTGGGCACCGGGGCAGGCGGAGTGATAGCTTGAATGTGTTCAGGTGAAGTTGGCTTCTTGTTCGCCATGCTGGTGTGATTGTCAGGCAGGCGGAAAGATGGTCAACTCACTTGAATGCGGTAAGAAGCCGTCACGTCATCTCGCCCGGCCACGTCTGCGATGAAGCGGCATTAACGCGACGTGAGTGGGAGGTCGAAACAACTTTTTTGACCACCGCACTGGTGTGAGCGTCGTGCCGTTTAAACGACATGTGGCAGTGCTTGGTCACGTGCATTTTGGACTGACATTAATATGACATGGAAAGGGGTGTGTTGTTTGAAGCAGAACGAGGGGGGGGGGGGGGGCTGTTCAGGTCCTAGGTGGTTGCGGAGGTCCCAACGCCTAGCGGCGAAGCTTAGGCCTGATTTCAGTGATTATATGAGCAATTTAGTGATGATAAGAGTAAACCTCCTAGGCTAGGGGAGGGGGGGGGGGGGGGGCAGGTTGCAGTGGTAGCAATAGGGACCTTGCCCCCCTCCCCCCTAACATCACTATTCGCTACTAATTTACTTATAAACAATACATATTAATGGTTTTTTGCTGCTAAAACTCATCCTTTTTTTTAATATTTGGCCCTCCCAAATATGTTTTAACATCAATTGACCCTCCTACTCAAGTTTTTCTAGCTCCACCGCTGCTAGGTTGGTCTCTACAAACCTCCGCCCCTGCCAATGCTTGTAAATCTTCTTAGCTTTGCTTTTGGTTTGTGGAATTTCAAACATATCAATTTGCACCGCGTTAGATGGCCTAAAGTGTATGGACAGCCTAATCCGAATTTTTGCGGGTGGGTTAGTGCACGGATGCCAAACATTTTGAAAGTCTAGAGGAAAAATCGTGTTGATCCCTTTTTATAGGGGAAAACGTGGGGAGCCACTAGGTAACGAGCGCTTCTTCGGAAGCCTCGCAACGATCAGCGCCACTTGGCGCGCTCTCAGCCATTCGTCACGCTCGCGCTCTGGGCGCTCCTTCCGGATTTTATTTTTTTATTCTTCCGCACGCGTTTTCGGCTATTTAAACGGTTTTTTTGGGGTTTTTTCGACGTTTTGGTTTTTCATCGGTCTTCCTTAGCTTCTGGACCAAAATAAAATTTTGAAAAAAAATTGCGCGAAAAAACGCGTTTTATTTTTTTTCCTTTTGTCACGGCTTTTCTTCCGCGAGAGTCACGGCCGTGCCTCTCGGAAATGAAAAAAAACGTGTTTAAGTGCCTCTCGAAAATAGAAAAAAAAACTCGTTTTTTGTTTTTTTGCTTTCTGATAGTCACGGTTTTGCTTCTGCGAGAGGCACGGTTGTGCTTTCGCGAGAGTCACGACCGCGTGGTTTTTTTCTTTCGCGAGAGTCACGGTTTTGCTTTTGCGAGAGGCGGGTGTGCTTTCGCGGGAGTCATGGCCATGCCTCCTCGGAAACGAAAAAAAATGTGTTTTCTTTTTTTTTCCTTCCACGGAGTCACGATTTTGCTCCGGCGAGAGGCACCGTTGTGATTTCATGAGAGGCACGGGCGTGCCTCTTTCGGAAAGGGAAAAACCCGTGCTCCCGGGTCGGTTTTTTTGTCCGGTTTTTCTCAGCCGGTTTTTTTCGTGAAAAAAAATCGTCAAAAGTTTTGAAGATCTCGACGCGAAGAATTTCAACGATGAAAGCAGTTTGAGATCGGACACACGGTTTAAGAGATAAAACGTTTTGAATAAATGGATCTACGAAAAAAGAGAAAACTCTCTGGTTGCGACAAGTGACGCTTTCCATGTGCGCCACTTGTCGCAACCTGAAAAGTTGGAGTGATTTTTGCCTCAACTAGTGATTTCGCAAAACGTGTTGATCCTGTTGTCATTGGAAGTTAGATTTTCATGTAAGCCGCAGGGGGCCATATGTCCGTGGCGTACAGGGGAGAGGAAATGTCGCTCCCGCCGTTAACCCCCTCTTGTCCCCCCGATCCCCGCACCATCTCGCCGCCGCCGCTGCCGCCATGACATTCTCCGCCGCGCGGAGGAGCCTGGCCAGCAGCCTCTCCCGCCACCTCACCCGCCGTCCCCACCCCTCCCTCTCCCACCTCGTCCCCTCCCAGCACGACTGTCGCCAAAGCCAAGACCCCTCGTCCTCCTCCAGCTCCGGTCCGCCAAACCCTACCCAGCGACCCCCGCCATTTCCCTCCGGCGGCCTCCGCCGACGCTCGAGGTCCGAAAGCCTCCCCCTCCCCCTCCCCTTCGGCGCCCGCCGTAACTTCTCCACCGCCTCCCCGCCCCCGGATGGCGTGATCGACGCCGTCGCGCGCCTCATCTCCGACGCCGCGTCCTCGGTCGTGCCCGCATTTTCGTCGGAGGAGGTGGCCGCCGCCGCGGCCGACTCGTTCCTCCCGGTCGCCGCCGTGAAAAGCACCTCATCTACGCCGTCCACTCAATCACCGGGCTCAACTGGTAAGTTCATCACCGTGGACCCTGGGGGTTCCAGTTTTGATCAACTGAGCTGTAAATAAGTTTTGCTGCGTCGTGGGTCATGCGCAGGTGGGCTTCCATTGCGCTGACGATGTTGTTGGTCCGGACGGCAACCATCCCGCTGCGGGTGCGCCAGATCAAGGCCCAGAACAGGCTTTCTGTAATCAACTCTCATTTCAGCAACTTCGATCGTTTCTTCCTATATATCATCATGCCTTGTGTTTTTTGGCGGTGCATTTTATGAAGAGCCGCAAAGTTT
This sequence comes from Triticum urartu, assembly GCF_056163025.1. Lineage (NCBI taxonomy): Eukaryota > Viridiplantae > Streptophyta > Magnoliopsida > Poales > Poaceae > Triticum > Triticum urartu. The sequence goes on along the minus strand of NC_141877.1, from coordinate 665,589,993 downwards.
TTAAAACCTGACTGGATTGATAGATAGAGGTACAACACACTACTGACTGTAAATACTTCCTCCGTTCACTATTATCAGACGTTTTGGTTATTTTCAATATATACGGACTATACATGCGGACTGAAATGAGTGAACAAAAACACTAAAACATGTCTACATACATCTGATTTAGAAAAAAGTTAGAACATCTTATAATAGTGAATGGAGGGAGAGTAGTTCTGTTGGTCATCCCTGCTGATGTGGATAAGTGCCTATGTTTTGGCCCTTCTGTATTTCAAGCATGCTGATGGGGATTATGCAAAGTCAAGTGGGCTGAAGGGATTTGATGGCTACATTGCCATTACATTCTACTCTGAGCTAACACGTAAATTGCTTTTGAGTTGTCTTATGCGTCTCAAATAGGTCCAGTAGCATCCAATTCTTTAACCTGAAATCATCTTTCTTTCTTTTTCTGCGAAGGAGGAATTAAATCATCCGATGTCATAACTGGATTGATGAATAGTATAGATAGACACATGAATTTTTTACAAAGTTGCAGTGACACCTTTGTTGTCGTGTCAATGGTTAGAGTGATGATCGAAGTGCCTCGTCCATACTTGATTAAACGGGACCCAATAATTGGCTTTACATTTTTCACTTAACCTGTTCAACTACGTTGATATCAATCATCACATCTCGATTACCATACTGTCACTATAGGTTTGTAGATAAAGTGATCGAAACAAAAAAAACACTTCGATAAATTTTTGTTGATGCCCAGTAAGTTCTTTGAAACTATCCTGTGCTACTTAAATTTCTGTGAGGCCTGGAATAAGTTACATGGCACTTATTTCTTTTGTTATATGTTCATTGTTCGTTTAAATCTATCCACATTATATGTCTTCTTAGAATGACTACAAGAATTAGTTTAATTTACTTCTTTGAAACTCTTATTCTATACAGGCATTGAAGCCAGAAATCATAGCAATCAATAAGGAAGGAGATGTAAGTAGATTTAGCTCTTTGGTTCGGGCTGCATTTTGTATTATAACTTCTTGAGAGCATGTTAGTTCTAGATACCATGGTTGTATTAACAGAAAATATCTGCAAGCATACATTTACTATTGTTTGTTATGTGCAAAGCTACACATATAACATTTTTTTGAAGATGTCATTATGCTTTGCATTTGTTGCCTCCCTTTTACTAAATCATACTTACTGATTGTGATGCATAGAGAAATACCATTGCTAAGATGATCAGTTCTTCTAGTAGCATATTTAGTAACTAGATATATTATAAAGACATTGCAATCACTTACCAATCTGCTTATTCAAGTTAATCAGAGTTAACTGTTATGTAGACCATGGTACGGTGTTTGTAAATAACGCAAGGTAACCTAAATTACATTATAGTATTCCACACTCCTAATTAATGATATAACCTTTAATACTTATTTCCTGCAGTCAAGGGACCCACAATCGAGGCATGAGAGGAGGAAGAAATTGCGCGAGCTATTAAAAAAGTATGCAACCACCAATTGGTTCACTTATTTTCCCGTGTTGAAATCTAAGATGATTTTTCTGACCGCTGTGCATTTTTAGCAACGAATCATTTTATGTTTAACTCTCTGGTTCTTCAAACACAGGACTGTTCCTTTAAATGACTTGGGCTCTATAGTAGTTCTAGGGTTTTAAATTACTTTATTGGCTATCAGATCATTCTTATTGTCATCCGTGGTCTCGAAGTGCCTTTTTTCTGCTCATATCATGTTTTTTCAGTATTTACATGTCTTGCATATTTTGACTTTGTATGCAGCCATTTTACTTTTTTTTCTAGTCTTGTAGGCAATAAATTCATTGTTTTAATTCCTAATTTTTTTTCTTCAGGCATGGTGTTAGTCGATTGACACCCTTTAACCATACATTCCTCCAGGGGTCTATAATTTTAAGCTTTTGCTGTGCTGTAAGTTCACACCAACTTGCTCATAATTCAAAGTTTCTATCTACAATTGCATCTAGTTATTAAACTCTCGTCTAGCAGTAAAATATTCTTTTTTAATGTTTCTCGCCTTATGTTCACTCTGTCAACTGTAGATACGGAACATTATAGAGGAAGTCCCTTCTTTGGAACGAGGTGGAGCATATTGGTTTACTGATTTGACAACTCCAGATGAGCTTTACATCCTGCCGGTGTTGACATCAATGACAGTTGCTGCGGACGAGGTGTGTATCTTGTCCAAAGAACTAAAGATGTCTTGTCTGTTATGCATAGTTGAGAAATTAAATCTTTCTTCCCAGCTCAATGTGAAGGCGCGCATCCAGGGACAACCTATTATTGTGCAGCAGGTGGGGAAGAACTTGAATAGAGCACTGGCTTTTCTGATTATACCGCTATCAATGATTGTCTGCAAGGTATAAATCTAACTACCATGTATATGGAATTCAGACATACTGGGAATTTGGGGGTTGTTTAAAAAGAATGTTAAGTGACCATTTTTCGGGTTGTCCTAGATGGCTTCTGAAATTCTCGCCATGGTCTGCCCCATAACTTGGAAAGTCCACCAGTTATCCTTCCTACTTGACTTGTGCATCCAAATATAGCCTGCATATTGCCTGCATACTACTATAACATTAGCAGAGCAACAGCTGTGCTTTTTGCACCACCATAAACAGTTTCTTTTGTTGTGCAGGCGCATTTCTTTTGGTGGGTGCCATGGAGTGCGTTTACTTTTGTGTATGGATTTGGTAACTCGTTAGCACTGCAGTGTTCAGGCCTTGTGTTCATCTCCTTTCGCATTTCCTAATGTGTAGTATTAAACCTGGCCTTACCTTATGATTTCTTGTCTCAGCTATTCGGAGGCCAGCCGTGAGGCATTACTTTGGTCTTCCTCACCTAGCAACACGGCCTGCACCTGCACCTGCACCCGCGCAAGTGCCAGCGCCTGACCTTTCCGAGGGGACGGAGTCGATGCCAGCGCCAACCTCTGCTAACCTTTCCGAAGGGACGGAGCCGATGCCAGCAGTTGATTCGCCGCCTGCAGCAGCCAAGGGATCCGTGCATTCTAGCTCTGAGCCACGCGACATGACTGAGAAGAAGAGGCGAACTCCAAGGGTGATAACTAATAGATTGCGCGACGATTGCTCCTCGAGCGATGGGCAGTGATCCCAAGGAGGATTCTAGCAAAGTTGTGTGTGACTGACTCCGGTGATCTGTTGGGAGTTCAATCGGGCCTGAGATGCAGTTCTTTTTCTTTGGCCATCCATCTTAGACCGACCAGCCGGGCTTGACATCTGTTTAATTATTGCGTGTTAGTTAGTAGGCCGGTAGTAATTATAATTTTTGTATTATTGGGTGTTGACCAATCATGTGAGTTTATCACTAGGACAATTCAACTGGGCACTCTAGTTTGGATACGGAGTGTTGGCCACGAGAATATAGAAAATCAGTTTTTAGCTGTTTTTTTGGCAAAAACCCGTTTTACAGTATTATCGATTACTAGTTTATGCAAAATTATGCTTGGGTTAGGAGAGTAATAATCACGGCTGTATAATTCTTTGTTTGGATAGTAATTAGCTTATCGTGCGTTGACGCGTGAGTCGTGACATCTTCCTACTTTCAATGCTCGGCCGCTATTGACGAATCTTCAAGATCCTGTCTAGGACTCATCCATCGCTGCTCGCGTCCCCTTCGTCCATAATGATTCCGTCCGTGGCCGCCGGCCCTTCCCTTGTTGCCAAGGTCGTTGCCCTCGGAGGTTTTCCATTTTTTTATGCTTGTTTCAAAATATGGTCAAAATCTCAGGCCTGGCCGTTCATAGCGAGGGGTTTAATAATGAGAAAATCTTGGTGGCACTGATGAAATAGCTATTTGTGTATCTAAAAATATTTTTTTGAAAAAATAAAGAGCAAACTATAAAGCACCTGTAGTTCAAATTCGATCTAGTTCTTACTGAATCAGCGAAAATTTGTCTTTTAAATGAGAGGTGGATGGAAACCTTTTGACATGCATCCATTTGGTCAATTGTACATAATATGTGGTCTAATGTTTTTTAAAAATGTAGTGGTCCAAGTTTGCAACAAGTATTTGTGAGGTTCTTAAAAAAACTCATTTTTGGCACTTAGAAAATGAAAAAAAAATGTGCAAAGAAAATGAAAACTCACTTTGGCAATATTGTTTGTCATTCCATGATGCACACTTCTGCAAAATATGAGATCATTTAAACAAACTATGCCTTGAATGTGACCATAACATTGGTTATTTTTTTTGTTAGACATGAATCTTCATACATGATAGCTCATCTCTCAGAACATTTTTAAAAGATATTTGTTAATTTTCTCAGAATATATGTCACATATAATGATACAATGTGAAGATTTTTGCATTTTTCTAAATCTGTTTTGAATTTTTTTTATGCCAGTTTCAATATGCGGTCAAAACGTCAGGCATCGCCATTCGTAGCTACGGGATTAATAATGCAAAAATCTTGGTGGATCTCTGATGAAATAGCTACCTCTGCACCTTACAATAATTGTTTTTTAAATAAAAAGCAAAACTATGACACGCAGTTTGACCAAGTTCTTGCTGAATAATCTTGGTGGAAGGACAACTAGCTGAAAGAACCGATGAAAAAGAGTTGACCAAGTCCTATAGGAGTCGGCCCACAGGAATGCTAGGGGGGCTGCGGTTGCGCGTTTGCGCGACACCCAGCTTTCTACGCGCTAATGTTTGACCAGAAATCGACACCGGCTGGCCGTATAAACCTTAAGCTCTCTACATCTAACGATTAGGACAGGATGTCGACCGAGACTTGCTCAGTTGACTAACTTTCAGCGAATCTGGAAAAAAATCAAAATTTTATACGAGTAGAGTACTCCTACTTACTACTAGCTATAAGTTCGAACACGGTCGAGACACACGCGGCCAGTCTAAGAGTGAGCGACGTCCTCTCGTGTGTCCCTCCGACGCCAAGCCATGGCGCTGATGCCGCCGAGAGCTCCGCGCCTCGCCGCTGCCGTCCTCCCCCTCCTCTTCCTCCTCCTCCTCACCCCCGCGGAGGCGCTGCCCTTCGTCGTTCTGCACGGTCGGTCCACCCTCGCTTACTCTGCTTCCGTCCATGGCTTATTGACTGGTTGACTGACTGATTGGTTCGAGGAGCAGGGATTGGGGGCCAGTGCACCGACAGCAGCGTCGCCGAGTTCACCCGGCTCCTGGCCGACTGGTCCGCCGCCGACGGCCACTGCCTGTACGTACTTAGATATGCGTCTTCTACGTACGCCCTTCCGCCACTGGAGTTTGACTCATTATGCTCGCTTGTGTTCAGAGAAATTGGAAATGGGGCACGGGACTCCTGGCACATGCCTCTCCAGGAACAGGCTGATATCATGTGCAACAAGGTGATTGTTTCGGCGCTTTGGGCGATGATGATGATGCCTTTTCCTCTGCTGTATGCTGAGTAGATAGATATTCATCATCCATGTCTGCCTGGTAATTTGTTTCTGCAGGTAAAGGAGATGAAAGAGCTAAGCGGCGGCTATAACATTGTTGGTCTGTCTCAGGTATACAAGTATATAAGTATGTTGTAAGTATGTTGTTGGCATTTTTCTATAACACAATCTATGAAATGTGTTGTTCTTCTACTAAACATTATGTGCTTCCACAGGGGAACTTGGTTGGCCGGGCAGTAGTCGAGTATTGTGACGATGGACCACCGGTGAGTAATGAGTTGCTTTCGAAATTGTACAAGCATGCACCTGAATGGGTAATCTGGATGCTTGTGATTGTGAATGTGTGTTGGGTCTCTGTGTTCATATCTATTATTACCTCCCTTCCAAAATATAAGTCTTACTACATACAGAGCAAAATGAGTGAATGTACATTTCAAACTATATCTATATACATTCGTATGTAGTTCATATTAAAATTTCTGAAAAGACTTATATTTACAAACGGAGGGAGTAGCATGCCCATTAGTGAGAGTTTTTCTTTTTTCAAAAACATGCATACAATGCCTCAATTTTAAGCTTTGATTGATCAGTAGGGTCGCAGAGAATGCTATTCGGTTTTTGTGCAGTAAGTTATGTATCCTCACACTTGTAACAGGTCAAGAATTTCATCTCACTCGCTGGGCCTCATGCTGGTACTGCTTCCGCGCCACACTGCGGTGTAAGTTGATCTCATTATCCCCAGCTAGCTAATATCCAGTTTATCCAATTCAACCAAGAGTCTGATTGCCTCCGAACATTGTACATCTCTTTTCTGCAGTCTGGTTTTTTCTGTGTTATTGTTGATGCCCTGATCAAATCCGAGATTTACTCAGACTACGTGCAGGTATTTATATCTTGGCTTAGTCACTTCCCAAACTCTAGTCGTGCTAGTATTAATAAACGAGAGACTTTAACTTGAGTCGTGTTGAATTACAGGCACATCTTGCGCCAAGTGGTTACATCAAGATCCCAACTGTGAGTTGCATTGCATTTCTTGAGGCCATCACCAATAGGAATTCACCTTTACGCTGATATATCTATCATTTGCTGAACTTGCACTCTTTTGAACTCTTAAATTTCTTGTTGTGCTGTTCCGTTAACTGTTATTGGGTACTGACGGGGCTCAGGTATATCTGAGTAATAGTGAATTCCATATTTTTATCATAGTTTTAAATAGCCGGCTATAGAAGCTATAGCCTTTTTAGTAGGGAGCCGCTAAATGGTCGCCTTCACAAATAGCCCGCTTTAGCATGCTATAACTGATTTGGAGGCCCGCCGCTATTTTCTATAGCCCGCTATTTAAAACATTGATTTTTATTTATGGGTAGTTTGACGTTCTATTTTCTTTGTCGCTCACTTGCTCTCCGAAGAATTTTAAGTAGGCAATCTTGATGCGTGTTTAGCTTTTAGTTTTTGCTTCTACTTCAGAGTGGAAGACCGTAAGAAAACATTGACTGATCTTTAAACATAAATCTTGGATGTAAACCTGAGCAATATTCGATGATATATTCCTAGTCACCGAAGATGTACTGTTTTTTCAGGATATAGATGATTATCTGAAGGGATGCAGGTTTCTTCCCAAACTTAACAATGAGATACTAGGTGAAAGAAATGCTGCCCACAAGGAAAGGTTCAGCAACCTAGAGAATTTAGTACTGATCATGGTAAGGCTGATAATGTCTCAAACCACATTTTGATCCACGTTCAAATATTAGATGGTACTCCCTCCGTCCCATAATGTAAGAGCGTTTTTGACACTAGTGTAGTGTCAAAAACACTCTTATATTATGGGACGGAGGGAGTAGCATACTTGAATTTGGCATGGAATATCAAAATTCAAAATGGACTTCGCTTTTCCCCTGTTTTGAAATGCAGCGGGAGTCGATTTTCTGAAGTCATTGCTTGGTGATTTCCCTGTTCATGCAACAATAAATGTTGATGAGAATGTGAACTGACAAATATTTCAAGCATAGCTCAAACACACAAGTATTTCTTGTGTGCACCAAAACAACAAAATAACATGAACATGTACAACTAGGGTATGCATTTAGTAGGTGTCTTCCCCTTTCAAAGATTCATAATAGAGACTGATAATATATTTTTAACCGAAGAGCATAGAACAATTGTTCTATGGTAATTTTCATTAAAAAATAATATTTACAAATACACAAGCAAAAAATAGGACAACTAACCAACACCAGTTCTAGTGAACTCCATAAAGAAATTAAATAAGATTTATTTCAATCCACTGCTTGAAAGCATCTCTATGCCTGTTCTTTGTCTTGAGAATAATCAACTGAAGATCATTTCTAAGCTGAACCCTCCAAGACTGAAGAAGGAGCTATTGCTTTGAAAACCTTGGAGTTTCTCTGCATCCATAGGTGGCAGCAACCCATAATGATAATATCCGTTGTGAACTAAGAGGGTAGGAAATCTGCCATGAACCTTAATTCATCCAGAAACATTAATGCCTCTTTTCCTCTCAACCATAATTGAGTCCCAACAACTAAGATCAAATGGACAATCCGAGAAGAGATGAAGAGCAGTTTCTTCACATTTAGTATCACACATGGCACATAGATAGATGGGCAAGAAAAGATTTTCCTTTGAAGAAGATTCCTTGTGTTTACTCTGTCATAAGTCATGAGTCACACAAAAATCTTGTATCTAAGCATTACAACACTTTTTCAAATTTTCTTATAAAGCTCTGGTGCTTAATAGAGACTAGTAATTGAAGTAATATTTTGATGCACTTAATGTTTTGCCCTAATATGCTATGCAGTTTGAGAATGATACCGTCCTCATACCGAGGGAGACGTCATGGTTTGGTTATTACCCTGATGGAGCCTTTGATCCAGTCCTACCTCCTCAGCAGGTACAATTTTTGTTCTTCATGTTGGACTAGTGATGTGCCTTAGCGAGTTGATGAAATTTTGAGTCAGTTTCGGCTCACTGAACTTACCAAAATATGGTCTGCAGACAAAGCTATATCAGGAAGACTGGATTGGTCTGAAGGCCCTGGATGACGTCGGGCGAGTCAAGTTCGTGTCGGTGGCAGGAGATCACCTGGACATCTCCAACACTGACATGACAAAACACATCCTGCCTTACTTGAAGGACAAACCATCTGCTTGACTGCCTCCCCATTCGCTCGCTGCCGCATAGTACGCAATTGGTGAAGCACTCAGGTGGACGAGGAGCGACACCGGGGTACTCCTTCGGTCCTTGACATGACGATCCACCATCTTTTTGTCAGGGATATAATGTTGGGTTGGTGCACATGTCATTCTCTGTTCAAGTTTTTGCTTCTGGCATGGCTTTGTAGAAACAAAAATCACAGGTTACATACATGTCCCTCTTCGCAATATTTTCTCATGTTCACCTCAATACTTTGCTTCTTGCATTTTGTATTTTATGATTTGCGAGCTTCTGCCTGCATGCTCAATAGTGCAACAAAATACAACATGCCTTTGCTAATTTGATGACACTAACCGAGCGTTGGGAATTAGCAAACGATTATGGTCTAAAATTGCAGTGGAAACAAAATAATCCCAATACTACTTCATATACTAATTTAAGGATCATTGCTTAGCACCGAAACAAACCTATGCAGCAGCATATATGGAGAAAATAGCCCACACAACATCCCATATGCTCCTTAGATGATGTCTGGGTTCAGGGGAACATCAACACATATGACACCAGATTTTTAACGTGGGAGACCCCCCAACTTGGGATATAAATCATGGGTCGAAGCCATCCAAATCTTCTTCCACTACTATCAAATCTAGGAAACAAAATGTACTTCTATAGGTAGCACTAGAGGATCCCATATATCAAGATTTATGCATCTTGGATACTAACAAGAATAAGATTTGAGTCCACAAAAATTAGGGATTGAAACAATCTCATCAAAGTTGGTGGAACCATAGCTTCAAGGAGACAAAATGGTGGATCTAGATTTCACAACCTTGGGGATGGGATCCCTTTGCTTGATAGCAAGCTTCTTCCCGTTTCTTCTCCAATGGAGGCTCAACTGAGATTTGTCACACTGCTTGTTGGTTGTTGGATGGGATGGTAAAACATACCCCTTCCTTCATGAGCAAAGTCCAAAATAACCTATGTCATAACCCTAATGGGTAGTGGGTTTTGACCCAGCTTTGGGTTGCCTAAAAGATTCCAAATGGTCATCTTCTCACAACCCACATAAGGAGTATATCCTAGTGAATTCCCCCTCTGACTCATGAGGGGGCACCACCACGCCCACTACCTTGCAATATGTTTGTAGCTTCTCGTTTGGCAATATCTTGGTTATCATATCAAAACCATTGTTGCGGTATGGATCTACTCAAGTTGTAGCAACTTGGAACTCGCAACATCTCGAATCCAATAATTTCTCACATCAAAGTGCTTACTTCAAGATTGATATCTTGAATTCATGGCATAAAAATATTAATCAAGAAATTTGAAAAAAAACATTGAACCAGTATTAGAAAAATCTTAGACAGAGCATTTGAAAAATGTTAAATGTGACGAAATTTCTTGATCATGTAGATAAAAATGTTAATAAAGCATTTAAAAAATAAGTATTTGAAAAATGTTGAACAAGTATTTGAATATGTTTAATAAGTATTAAGAAAATGTTGAACAAGTATTTGAAAAATGTTGAACAAGCGTTCAGACAATGTTGAACGTGTATACAAAAAATGTTGTTCAATTATTAAAAAATGATTAATCCTATTAATCATATGTATAAAAACGTTAATCAAGCATTTGGAAAAATGTTGAAAAAGTATTAAAAAATATTAATCAAGCATTTGGGAAAATGTTAAATGTGTATAGAAAAAATATTGACAATGTATTAAATAAATGATGAAATTTTTTGATCATGTATATAAAATTGCTAATTAAGTACTCCCTCCGTCCCAAAATAAGTGTCTCACTAAGTTTGAGACACTTATTTTGGGACGGAGGAAGTATTTGAAAAGAATGTTGAATAAGTGTTTGAAAATGTTAATCAAGTGTTCGGAAAATTTTAAATATGTATAGAAAAATGCTGACCATGGATTCAAAACATTTTAATATTTTTATTTGAAACTATGAATCAGGCATTTAAAAAATGTATAAAAAAATGTTGGCCATGTTTTATTTTTTAAATGTATAGAAAAAATGTTGACCGTGTATTAAAAAAGGTTAAACTTGTATTTGAAAAATGTTAAAACTGTGTATGAAAAATATGTTGACCATGTATTATAAAAATGTATGATTTGTATTGGAAAAATGTTATGTGTATTTAAAAAATATAGAATAATAACCAAAAGAACAAATAATACCAGAATCGAAACAAAATAAACAAAAGGAAAAAAGAAAATAAAAACAAAGAAACAAAACGCAAAAATGAATGAAAAAGAATGGAAATAAAACAAAGAAGAAACAAAGAAAAGAAACAAAATAAAATAGAAAAAGGAAAAAAATCCTAAAGAAGACCGGTGGAGTTAGCCTCCAGTAGGACGCGCCCCTAGTTCTTTTTTTCAACTATGCGTGCGTGAATGGGCCGGCTCAATAGGATGCAAGGTGGAAAAAAGCTTTGGCGAGAGCTGCCACTTATTATCTCGCTTTCCATGAGATAACGAAGCGACTAGCATTTATTAGGGTGAATAAATAACGAAGCGATTAGCCAGGCTACTGCGCCTCGCCTAGGGACGAGACTTGCCTGCTCCCCGCTTGTGCGCCCATCCGTGCTCCCGTATACGTGGCTTGATTTGATTGAAACTAAATAAGGCCCGGCCCCATCCCCTTAAAATCAGGGGGAGAGATAATTAGATTAGAAAATAAAAATAAAAAAGACAACCGTATGATGAGGTGGGAGCACGAATGGGAGCATGGAGTGGGAGCAGGCAAGCTGAATCCCTCGCCTAGTGGGCTGGCCTGCCACATCGGCTTTCCTTAGGCCTCTCCCAATGCTCCATCTTATACAGGTGCTAAGATTGCCAATTAAGCAAAAAATATGATGTGGCATGCTAATTAAGAAGAGAGAGAGAGTAGTATGATAATCTCAGAAAAAACGATGCTAAGCGCGTATATCTAGATAGAAGCATAATTCTGAGTCTACAATAAATTAAATGCACGAAGCTTAGCACCTTTATATTGTGGACTTAAATTGCTAATAAAGCATTTAATATGCTTAACACTCCATCTAAGCACCTTTACATTGAGGAAGGTCTTAGTAAAACTTTGTGGGCCCTTACCCGGGCTGGGCCCTAGGCGGCCGCCCTCGCTGCCTAGGCCCAGGGCCGGCTGGGAAGGCTCAATTTTGACGTAAAAAGGGTTTACCAAAGGAATCACTCGATAATCTAGGAGGGTACAAAGCGGTGGATTATTTCCTAGGAGTATGACAATTTATTTAATATAGACTAGTATAAATGCCCGTGCGTTGCAACGGGCTAAAAATATCGCAAAACATGCTCCGTGTGATAGTAAGTGCCATTTCTTATATCCAGTTCTGATAAACATCGGTTATAAGTTTATAATATTATCACTTTTTGGAGTATGATGTGTGAACGTAAATAATCCACCCTAACATCTTTCACCTGATTGAAGAGCAGTGGCGCATGAAATAGTCTAGTAATCGATTTTATCTCTTACACTTCAAAAAACACAAATATTTCTTTGTTTCAAACTAATTATTATTTTTGAAACTTTTAATCTTTTTATTAGAATTGAAATATGATTATATTTTTTTGATCAATTTTAATTGATTTTGTTAAAAAAAATTGGAACATTTTTGTGGGAGTGTTGTGCATTTAGAAAAACGTGAACATATTTAAAACATGATTTTTTTAAAGCAATAAGAATTTGAAACACTTTTTATCTTAAAAAACACATACAAGCTCGGTATCCGCAATAAAAAAAGGATTGTTAGTATAAAGTTGGGAAAGTCGTTGGGATGTCCTTTGGTGGCTCCACCCTCATATTAACATTATCATCGGGTGGAAGAGGAATGGTGTGAATGTTTTTAGCGGAATTTACAGACAGTGAAATTGTCATACATCATTTGAGAGTTTAATAACTAATTCAAAAGTATTTTCTTATAATTTCAAAAGATTTTCAATGCAAATGAATTTATTTTGGATGGAAGGGTACTGGTGCAATGAAGTGGGATTGTTTATATACATTATTTGTCAATATTCAAAAACAAACATGTTTTTACTATGTTGATTTTTTAGAATATGTTGGTTGCTTGGTTTGCAAGAATATATTCTGTTTCTTTTCTTTTGCACTATTTGAACTTGGCCCGAAGACCGAACCACACACACTCGCCATCATCACCATAAAAATGAAAGCTTTTCTGGTAGATGCTCATTTAGGATACATTTAGGAGATATATATATATATATATATATATATATATATATATATATATATATTTGCAATCGGTAGCACAGTACATGTACAATTTAGTGAAGGTTTTTGTTCCTTTCCTATGAACTTTTATTTTGGAGATTACAGTCACATGAATATCAGCACATGGCTTACTAAGTTGAAACTGTTACTATCAGAGTGTAAGGCGGTACGGTCAAATAATCACAGTGGACCAATGTGAGGAGGTGACACCTAGCAGATAACCATATGTTTTTCTTTAGAGTCAGATAACCATTTGTTGGAATGCCAAGAACAATCGCACATAAATCCAACGTAATTCGGTGCATCTAGCAGTTTCCAGCAACAACGATTGATTTTCTTTTAAAAAATCAATAGGCAGTAAATCTCCACGGAGCCGCACAACATGTCTCCCTTATCCACACATCATCTCCATTCCTCCGCCTCCATCTTCCTCCTGCTACCTCACACCACCAAGCGCCGCTCCTCCTCCTCTTCTCTGTCCAGCGCGCCCTCGTACAGCTTGGCGTAGCCCCGCTGCGGCGACCACCGCCGGTTCCTCCCCTCTGTGCATCCCCCACCCTCGCATGCCGGCGGATCCCTCGTTGCATAGCCATGGCGGGCCGGCCTGTTCGAGGCTGTCGTCGCTGCTCCCCCCACCCACCTAGCACCCAGCAGCGCCCATGAACGGCTTGGCGTTGCCCCGCCCTGCCTCCCAGTTCCCCATCCTACTGTCGCCTGGCCGTGCTCCCCACAACAGCTGCCCGTGCTGCGCCGACGATGCGCTCCTCCATTGCTTGAGTGCGCAGTCGTGGGGTCGTGTCCGCCCTGGGCCTAGAGAGGATGCCGGGGCCGGTGTGGGATGGTGTCAGGCGCGCCACCACTTCCGCCTGCCTGCTCCACCGCCTCTGTTATTCTTCACACCCTTTCCCCTCTCTCTCCCCTCGCCGCCGGGGTCCCCCGCTCCCCTGCTCCAACCACCGCAAGTGACCATGGCGGGCTACGCGCGCGCGCTGGATCCCCCGTTCTGAAAGTGCGTTATATTGACTAGAGGGGGGGTGAATAGGCGATTTTTATGAAAGTCTTCAAAACGTGGAAGTTTCGAAGACAAACGATAGAAATAAACCTATTACCATGCAGCGGAAGGTAGACTACACTAGGCAAACCATAGTCAAGTATTCAATGAAGTGAAAGCACAATGACTAATAGCAGCTAGGTAGTAAGGATCAGGTAGGAAGATATTATGAAGCTAAATAGAACACGCAGTCACTCAGTGAAGACAAAAGATAGTGCAATCAAACAATGACTTCACAAGGACCAACAGTAAGTAAAGGGAAGGGAAGGATGAAACTAGTGACTCGTTGAAGACAATGATTTGTTGGACCAGTTCCAGTTGCTGTGACAACTGTACGTCTGGTTAGGGCGGCTAGGTATTTAAACCTGAGGACACACAGTCCCGGACACCCAGTCCTGAACACGCAGCTCAGGACACCCAGTCCTCACCGTATTCCCCTTGAGCTAAGGTCACACAGACCTTGCCCAATCACTCTGGTAAGTCTTCAAGGTAGACTCCCAAACCTTCACAGACTTCGTTCACCGGCGATCCACAATGTCTCTTGGATGCTCAGAACGCGACGCCTAACCGGCTGGAGGATTCACAGTCCTCAAGTGTAATAAGTCTTCAGATCACACAGACAAGAAGACTTAAGTGATGCCTAACACTCTTTGGCTCTGGGTGGTTAGGGCTTTATCCTCGCAAGGAATTCTCTCTCAAAGGATTCGAGGTGGGTTGCTCTCAAACGACAAAAGTCGTACTCTAACTCTGAGCAGCCAACCGTTTATGGTTGTAGGGGGTGGGCTATTTATAGCCACTAGGCAACCCGACCTGATTTGTTCGAAATGACCCTGGGTCACTAAGGAACTGACACGTGTTCCAACAGTCAGATTTCAAACTCACACGGCAACTTTACTTGGGCTACAAGCAAAGCTGACTTGTCCAACTCTGGACAAGATTCGCTCTCATAGTCTTCACTCGAAGACATAGGTTTTGGTTAAGCATCACTTCAGTCATTCTGACTGGTTCTCTTGGACCCCACTTAACAGTACGGTGGTTCCTATGACTCAACAAAGAAGAAAAAGAACTACGAAAGATCTAAGTCTTCGAGCTCCATAGGCTTCATGCGATGTCTTTGAAGGAAATATGCCCTAGAGGCAATAATATAGTTATTATTTATTTCCTTATAATCATGATAAAAGTTTATTATTCATGCTAGAATTGTATTAACCGGAAACATAATACATGTGTGAATACATAGACAAACTTAGTGTCACTAGTATGCCTCTACTTGACTAGCTCGTTAATCAAAGATGGTTATGTTTCCTAACCATGAACAAAGTGTTGTTATTTGATTAACGAGGTCACATCATTAGTTGAATGATCTGATTGACATGACCCATTCCATTAGCTTAGCACCCGATCGTTTAGTATGTTGCTATTGCTTTCTTCATGACTTATACATGTTCCTATGACTATGAGATTATGCAACTCCCGTTTGCCGGAGGAACACTTTGGGTGCTACCAAACGTCACAACATAACTGGGTGATTATAAAGGAGCATTACAGGTGTCTCCAAAGGTAGATGTTGGGTTGGCGTATTTCGAGATTAGGATTTGTCAGTCCGATTGTCGGAGAGGTATCTCTGGGCCCTCTCGGTAATGCACATCACATAAGCCTTGCAAGCATTACAACTAATATGTTAGTTGTGAGATGATGTATTACGGAACGAGTAAAGAGACTTGCCGGTAACGAGATTGAGCTAGGTATTGGATACCGACGATCAAATCTCGGGCAAGTAACATACCGATGACAAAGGGAACAACGTATGTTGTTATGCGGTCTGACCGATAAAGATCTTCGTAGAATATGTAGGAGCCAATATGGGCATCCAGGTCCCGCTATTGGTTATTGACCGGAGACGTGTCTCGGTCATGTCTACATTGTTCTCGAACCCGTAGGGTCCGCACGCTTAAGGTTACGATGACAGTTATATTATGAGTTTATGCATTTTGATGTACCGAAGGTTGTTCGGAGTCCCGGATATGATCACGGACATGACGAGGAGTCTAAAAATAGTCGAGACGTAAAGATTGATATATTGGAAGCCTATGTTTGGATATCGGAAGTGTTCCGGGTGAAATCGGGATTTTACCGGAGTACCGGGAGGTTACCGGAACCCCCCGGGAGCTATATGGGCCTTAGTGGGCTTTAGTGGAAAGGAGAAAGGGGCAGCCCAAGGTGGCTGTGCGCCTCCCCCCTTCCCCTAGTCCTATTAGGACTAGGAGAGGTGGCCGGCCCCCTCTCTCTCTTTCCCCCCTCAAGGAGTCCTATTCCAACTAGGATTGGGGGGGGGGGGGAATCCTACTCCCAGAGGGAGTAGGACTCTCCTGGCGCGCCTCCTGTGGCCGGCCAGCCTCCCCCCTCTAGTCCTTTATATACTGAGGTAGAGGCACCCTAGAACACACAAGTTGATCCACGTGATCTATTCCTTAGCCGTGTGCGGTGCCCCCAGCCACCATATTCCTTGATAATACTGTAGTGGAGTTTAGGCGAAGCCCTGCTGCTGTAGTGCATCAAGATCGTCACCACGTCGTCGTGCTGACGGAACTCTTCCCCGACACTTTGCTGGATCGGAGTCCGGGGATCGTCATCGAGCTGAACGTGTGCTCGAACTCGGAGGTGCCGTAGTTTCGGTACTTGATCGGTTGGATCGTGAAGACGTACGACTACTTCCTCTATGTTGCGTCAACGCTTCCGCAGTCGGTCTGCGTGGGTACGTAGACAACACTCTCCCCTCTCGTTGCTATGCATCACATGATCTTGCGTGTGCGTAGGAAAATTTTGAAATTACTACGAAACCCAACAATGGCATCCGAGCCTAGGTTATTTATGTTGATGTTATTTGCACGAGTAGAACACAAGTGAGTTGTGGGCGATATAAGTCATACTGCCTACCAGCATGTCATACTATGGTTCGGCGGCATTGTTGGACGAGACGACCCGGACCAACATTACGCGTACGCTTACGCGAGACCGGTTCCCCCGACGTGCTTTGCACACAGGTGGCTTGCGGGCGACTGTCTCTCCAACTTTAGTTGAACCAAGTATGGCTACGCCCGGTCCTTGCGAAGGTTAAAACGGAGTCTATTTGACAAACTATCGTTGTGGTTTTGATGCATAGGTGAGATTGGTTCTTGCTTAAGCCCATAGCAGCCACGTAAAACTTGCAACAACAAAGTAGAGGACGTCTAACTTGTTTTTGCAGGGCATGTTGTGATGTGATATGGTCAAGACATGATGCTGAATTTTATTGTATGAGATGATCATGTTTTGTAACCGAGTTATCGGCAACTGGCAGGAGCCTTATGGTTGTCGTTTTATTGTATGCAATGCAATCGCGATGTAATGCTTTACTTTATTACTAAGCGGTAGTGATAGTCGTAGAAGCATAAGCTTGGAGAGACGACAACGATGCTACGATGGAGATCAAGGTGTCACGCTGGTGACGATGGTGATCACGACGGTGCTTCGGAGATGGCGATCACAAGCACAAGATGATGATGGCCATATCATATCACTTATATTGATTGCATGTGATGTTTATCCTTTTATGCATCTTATCTTGCTTTGATTGACGGTAGCATTATAAGATGATCTCTCACTAAATTATCAAGAAGTGTTCTCCCTGAGTATGCACCGTTGTGAAAGTTCTTCGTGCTGAGACACCACGTGATGATCGGGTGTGATAGGTTCTACGTTCAAATACAACGGGTGCAAAACAGTTGCACACGCGGAATACTCAGGTTATACTTGACGAGCCAAGCATATACAGATATGGCCTCGGAACACGGAGACCGAAAGGTCGAGCGTGAATCATATAGTAGATATGATCAACATAATGATGTTCACCGATGAAACTACTCCATCTCACGTGATGATCGGACATGGTTTAGTTAATTTGGATCACGTGATCACTTAGAGGATTAGAGGGATGTCTATCTAAGTGGGAGTTCTTTAATTAATTTGATTAACTGAACTTAAATTTATCATGAACTTAGTCCTGGTAGTATTTTGCAAATTATGTTGTAGATCAATAGCTCGCGTTGTAGCTTCCCTATGTTTATTTTGATATGTTCCTAGAGAAAATTGTGTTGAAAGATGTTAGTAGCAATGATGCGGATTGGATCCGTGATCTGAGGTTTATCCTCATTGCTGCACAGAGGAATTATGTCCTTGATGCACCGCTAGGTGATAGACCTATTGCAGGAGCAGATGCTGACGTTATGAACGTTTGGCTAGCTAAATATGATGACTACTTGATAGTTTAGTGCACCATGCTTAACGGCTTAGAATCGGGACTTCAAAGACGTTTTGAACGTCATGGACCATATGAGATGTTCCAGGAGTTGAAGTTTCAAGCAAATACCCGAGTTGAGAGATATGAAGTCTCCAACAAGTTCTATAGCTAAAAGATGGAGGAGAATCGCTCAACTAGTGAGCATGTGCTCAGATTGTCTGGGTACTACAATCGCTTGAATCAAGTGGGAGTTAATCTTCCAGATAAGATAGTGATTGACAGAATTCTCTAGTCACCATCACCGAGTTAGTAGAACTTCGTGATGAACTATAGTATTCAAGGGATGACGGAAACGAATCCCGAGCTTTTCATGATGATGAAATCGATGAAGGTAGAAATCAAGAAATAGCATCAAGTGTTGATGGTTGACAAGGTCACTAGTTTCAAGAAAAAGGCAAAGGGAAGAAGGGGAACTTCAAGAAGAACGGCAAGCAAGTTGCTACTCAAGTGACGAAGCCCAAGTCTGGTCCTAAAGCCTGAGACTAAGTGTTTCTACTGCAAAGGGACTGGTCACTGGAAGCGGAACTACCCCAAGTGATTGGCAGATAAGAAGGATGGCAAAAGTATATTTGATATACATGTTATTGATGTGTACTTTACTAGTGTTTATAGCAACCCCTCAGTATTTGATACTAGTTCAGTTGCTAAGATTAGTAACTCGAAACGGGAGTTGCAGAATAAACAGAGACTAGTTAAGGGTGAAGTGACGATGTATGTTGGAAGTGGTTCCAAAATTGATATGATCATCATCGCACACTCCCTATACTTTCGGGATTAGTGTTGAACCTGAATAAGTGTTATTTGGTGTTTGCGTTAAGCATGAATATGATTTGATCATGTTTATTGTAATAGGTTATTCATTTGAGTAAGAGAATAAATTGTTATTCTATTTACATGAATAAGACCTTATATGGTTACACACCCAATGAAAATAGTTCGTTGGATCTCGATCGTAGTGATACACATAATCATAATATTGAAACCAAAAGATGCAAAGTTAATAATGATAGTGCAACTTATTTGTAGCACTGCCGTTTAGGTCATATTGGTGTAAAGCGCATGAAGAAACTCCATGCTGATGGGATTTTGAAATCACTTGATTATGAATCACTTGGTGCTTGCGAACCATGCCTTATGGGCAAGATGACTAAAGACTCCGTTCTCCGGAACAATGGAGCGAGCAACTGACTTATTGGAAATAATACATACTGATGTATGCGATCCGATGAGTGTTGAAGCTTGCGGCGGGTATCATTATTTTCTGACCTTCACATATGATTTGAGCAGATATGGGTATATCTGCTTGATGAAACATAAGTCTGAAACATTTGAAAAGTTCAAAGAATTTCAGAGTGAAGTGGAAAATCATCGTGACAATAAAATAAAAGTTTCTACGATATGATCGCAGAGGTAAAACATTTGAGTTACGAGTTTGGTCTTCAATTAAAACAATGTGAAATAGTTTCACTACTCACGCCACCTGGAACACCATAGTGTAATGGTGTGTCCGAACGTCATAACCGTACTTTATTAGATATAGTGCGGTCTATGATGTCTCTCACCGATCTACCACTATCGTTTTGGGGTTATGCATTAGAGACAGCTGCATTCACGTTAAATAGGGCACCATCTAAGTCCGTTGAGACGACAACAATCTGAACTGTGGTTTGGCAAGAAACCAAAGTTGTCGTTTCTTAAAGTTTGGGGTTGTGATGCTTATATATGAAAAAGTTTCATCCTAATAAGCTCAAACCCAAATCAGAGAAATATGTCTTCATAGGATACCCAAAGGAGACTGTTGGGTACACCTTCTATCACAAATCCGAAGGCAAGACTTTTGTTGCTAAATTCAGAGTTTTTCTAGAGAAGGAGTTTCTCTCGAAAGAAGTGAGTGGAAGGAAAGTAGAACTTGATGAGGTAACTGTACCTGCTCCCTTATTGGAAAGTAGTTCATCACAGAAATCTGTTCCTGTGACTACTACACCAATTAGTGAGGAAGCTAATGATGATGATCATGTAACTTCAGATCAAGTTACTACCAAATCTCATAGGTAAACCAGAGTGAGATCCGCACCAGAGTGGTACGGTAATCCTGTTCTGGAAGTCATGTTACTAGACCATGACGAACTTGCGAACTATGAGGAAGCGATGATGAGCCCAGATTCCGTGAAATGGTTTGAGGCCATGAAATCTGAGATATGATCCATGTATGAGAACAAAGTATGGACTTTGGTTGACTTGCCCGATGATCGGCAAGCCATAGAAAATAAATGGATCTTCAAGAGGAAGACGGACGCTGATAGTAGTGTTACTATCTACAAAGCTAGAATTGTCGCAAAAGGTTTTCGACAAAGTTCAAGGTGTTGACTACGATGAGATTTTCTCACTCGTATCTATGCTTAAGTCTGTCCGAATCATGTTAGCAATTGCCGCATTTTATGAAATCTGGCAAATGGATAAACAAAACTGCATTCCTTAATGGATTTACTAAAGAAGAGTTGTATACGATGCAACTAGAAGGTTTTGTCGATCCTAAAGGTGTTAACTAAATATGCAAGCTCCAGCGATCCATCTATGGACTGGTGCAAGAATCTCGGAGTTGGAATATACGCTTTGATAAGTTGATCAAAGCATATAGTTTTATACAGACTTGCGGTGAAGACTGTATTTACAAGAAAGTGAGTGGGAGCACTACAACATTTCTGATAAGTATATGTGAACAACATATTGTTAATCGGAAATAATGTATAATTTTCTGGAAAGCATAAAGGAATATTTGAAAGGAGTTTTTCAAAGAAAGACCTCGGTAAAGCTGCTTACATATTGAGCATCAAGATCTATAGAGATAGATCAAGACGCTTGATAAGTTTTTCAATGAGTACATACCTTGACAAGATTTTGAAGTAGTTCAAAATGGAACAGTCAAAGAAAGAGTTCTTGCCTGTGTTGCAAGGTGTGAAATTGAGTAAGACTCAAAGCCCGACCACGGCAGAAGATAGAAATAGAATAAAAGTCATTCCCTATGCCTCAGCCATAGGTTCTATAAAGTATGTCATGCTGTGTACCAGATCTATTGTATGCCCTACCACTGAGTTTGGCAAGGGAGTACGATAGTGATCTAGGAGTAGATCACTGGACAGCGGTCAAAATTATCCTTAGTGGAATAAGGATATGTTTCTCGATTATGGAAGTAAAAAAAAGGTTCGTCGTAAAGGGTTACGCCGATGCAAGTTTTGACACTAATCTAGATGACTCTAAGTCTCGATCTAAGATACATATTGAAAGTGGGAGCAATAAGCTAGAGTAGGTCCGTGCAGAGCATTGTTGACATAGAAATTCGCAAAATACTTACGGATCTGAATGTGACAGACCCGTTGACTAAAATTATCTCACAAGCAAAACATGATCACACCTTAGTACTCTTTGGGTGTTAATCACATAGCAATGTGAACTAGATTACTGACTCTAGTAAACCCTTTGGGTGTTGATCACATATCGATGTGAACTATGGGTGTTAATCACATGGTGATGTGAACTATTGCTGTTAAATCACATGGCGATGTGAACTAGATTATTGACTCTAGTGCAAGTGGGAGACTGAAGGAAATATGCCCTAGAGGCAATAATATAGTTATTATTTATTTCCTTATAATCATGATAAAAGTTTATTATTCATGCTAGAATTGTATTAACCGGAAACATAATACATGTGTGAATACATAGACAAACTTAGTGTCACTAGTATGCCTCTACTTGACTAGCTCGTTAATCAAAGATGGTTATGTTTCCTAACCATGAAAAAAGTGTTGTTATTTGATTAACAAGGTCACATCATTAGTTGAATGATCTGATTGACATGACCCATTCCATTAGCTTAGCACCTGATCGTTTAGTATGTTGCTATTGCTTTCTTCATGACTTATACATGTTCCTATGACTATGAGATTATGCAACTCCCGTTTGCCGGAGGAACACTTTGGGTGCTACCAAACGTCACAACGTAACTGGGTGATTATAAAGGAGCATTACAGGTGTCTCCAAAGGTAGATGTTGGGTTGGCGTATTTCGAGATTAGGATTTGTCACTCCGATTGTCGGAGAGGTATCTCTGGGCCCTCTCGGTAATGCACATCACATAAGCCTTGCAAGCATTACAACTAATATGTTAGTTGTGAGATGATGTATTACGGAACGAGTAAAGAGACTTGCCGGTAACGAGATTGAGCTAGGTATTGGATACCGACGATCGAATCTCGGGCAAGTAACATACCGATGACAAAGGGAACAACGTATGTTGTTATGCGGTCTGACCGATAAAGATCTTCGTAGAATATGTAGGAGCCAATATGGGCATCCAGGTCCCACTATTGGTTATTGACCGGAGACGTGTCTCGGTCATGTCTACATTGTTCTCGAACCCGTAGGGTCCGCACGCTTAAGGTTACAATGACAGTTATATTATGAGTTTATGCATTTTGATGTACCGAAGGTTGTTCGGAGTCCCGGATATGATCACGGACATGACGAGGAGTCTCGAAATAGTCGAGACGTAAAGATTGATATATTGGAAGCCTATGTTTGGATATCGGAAGTGTTCCGGGTGAAATCGGGATTTTACCGGAGTACCGGGAGGTTACCGGAACCCCCCGGGAGCTATATGGGCCTTAGTGGGCTTTAGTGGAAAGGAGAAAGGGGCAGCCCAAGGTGGCTGTGTGCCTACCCCCTTCCCCTAGTCCTATTAGGACTAGGAGAGGTGGCCGTCCCCCTCTCTCTTTCCCCCCTCAAGGAGTCCTATTCCAACTAGGATTGGGGGGGAATCCTACTCCCAGAGGGAGTAGGACTCTCCTGGCGCGCCTCCTGTGGCCGGCCAGCCTCCCCCCTCTAGTCCTTTATATACTGAGGTAGAGGCACCCTAGAACACACAAGTTGATCCACGTGATCTATTCCTTAGCCGTGTGCGGTGCCCCCAGCCACCATATTCCTCGATAATACTGTAGCGGAGTTTAGGCGAAGCCCTGCTGCTGTAGTGCATCAAGATCGTCACCACGCCGTCGTGCTAACGGAACTCTTCCCCGACACTTTGCTAGATCGGAGTCCGGGGATCGTCATCGAGCTGAATGTGTGCTCGAACTCGGAGGTGCCGTAGTTTCCGTACTTGATCGGTTGGATCGTGAAGACGTACGACTACTTCCTCTACGTTGCGTCAACGCTTCCGCAGTCGGTCTGCGTGGGTACGTAGACAACACTCTCCCCTCTCGTTGCTATGCATCACATGATCTTGCGTGTGCGTAGGAAAATTTTGAAATTACTACGAAACCCAACAGTCTTCTCTTGTCATAGTCTTCAATGTGAATATCTTCATATACCACCTTTGACATCAATGTCTTCATACATTTTTAGGGGTCATCTCTGGTAGGAAAACCGAATCAATGAGGGACTTCTACCTGTGTTATCCTGCAATTCTCACAAACACATTAGTCCCTCAACTAGGTTTGTCGTCAATACTCCAGAACCAACTAGGGGTGGCACTAGATGCACTTACAATCTCCCCCTTTTTGGTGATTGATGACAAACTAGTTGAAGTTTTCAACGAGGAATATAATATGTGAAATTGTAAAGGAATTGTCTTCATTGGTTGCAAGGGCTCCCCCTGAAGATGTGCATATAAGTAATTTGCTTTTGGAATGCGAATGCACATGGCAGGTTGTACTCGTGGAGATCCTCTTCAACTTATGATGAAAATTCATTATGCATGAGAAGGTATGTGAAGATAATGACATGCATAATGGAAAATGGACGTCTGCAAAATGATCTAAGTGCGGAATTTATCGTCGCACATGCGGAATTTATCGTCGCATCACGAAGTAGAAAATAAGTAGCAGACGACCATCGAGTTTAGGTGTTATAACTCAAAGAACCAAATGTATCAAAACGAGAGTTGTAAACACGAGGCAAAATATAAAGCAACCGCCCATGTGGACCCGCTTGAAGACTATCAAACTCATACGCTTCTCCCCCTTTTGTCAGTAAGGACCAAAAAGGTTTGAAGACATAGAGCATCTACTCGTTCCCATGAAGAGTAGGTGAAGCAGCAGGGTCGTCGGTGGTGTTCGGCGGTGCAGAAGAACTTGGAGCAGTGTCGAAGCATGCTGAAGGAGGTGGCGGTGAAGTAGCATCATCTTCATCCTCGATCACTCTGGCATTCACAGTTGCAGCAAAGGAAGAGAACTCAGAGTCTTCAAGAGATGGAGTTCGTCGCAGCACTGCCCTTCGAGGAGGTGTGGAGTCAAACTTGAAGCATTCAGAGAAGCCATCCTCGTGAAGATCATCTTCAGAGCACATAAGCGTCAGTCCTTTCCATGTGCGTCGAGAGGTTTCATGGGCAACAAAGGCATTCTTGGTGGCAAGATTGCGAATGCGGTTGACATCCACCAAGAGGCTTTGCATTTGGCGCTTCAGCCAGTCATGATGCCTATCCTGTTTCTGATGAAGAGCCACCAGAAGCTCTCAGTCATTGAGAACACGAGTGCGCTTCTTGGGTCGTTGGGTAATTGTGCTATCGGTGGCTTCAGTAAGGGCAGGATGTGGTGCACGTGTAGTTCCAGCCAAAGGATACACACGAGTGACTGCTTCAACTCCTTCAATGTTCTGAGAAAAAACTTTGATGCTCCGCATTCTGAAGACTTAGAGGTTCCTTGGCAGGCTCAGGATAAATGGCTTCAACAGACATATCCACATCAGGCAGAAAGATCCGATGATTGCGAGCAGATGGCTGATATGAGATAGTGGAGTGGAGTTTAATCAGCCGCATTATCCATGGAGCGTAGAACTTCAAGCCAAAAAGATTAGAGCCTGATGCAGCAAGTTGGCGGATGAAGAAGTCCTGTGCATTGAAGCATTTGCCATGAAGAATATAGAAGACCAAAGTCTTCATTGCACCTTCCAGCTTGGCATGTGGAGAATGTCCTTTGATGGGCCAGAGAGTTCGCCTTATGATGTGATAAATAGTCCTTGGCAGATACTCAAGGTCTTCAACGAAGAACTCCTTGGGATATGCAGCATCTTGGGGCAATGGCTTCATCATACTGAGCATCTGACTCATGTTTGGTTCAGGCTTCTGAAAGATGCTCTCCATAGCTTCACTGTGAAGCTGACAGCCAGGTTCGTAGAGATCGCCAGGAGTGGGTAGACCAGTGAGCTCAATGATATCAAAGGCTTTGGCTTCGTGATGAACATTTCCTGTCATCCACTCCAGGACCCAAGTCTTCGGATCTTTGTTGTACCCACGGATGTGAAGTGTGGCATAGAATTGGAGCATCAACTCTTCATTCCAGTGCTCTTGGTCGGTGACAAACGGCAGCAATCCAACCTCTTTGAAGTAATCTAGAGCTTCTTCCAGACAGGGCAGACCAGCTATTGCTTCGATGTCAAGACGCTTATGTGGGAAGATGCGACCTTGATTGTATAGAATGCAGGAGTAATAGCTTCGCTGCGGATAGCTCCAAAACCGATCAGATGATATTATTTCCCTTGATTAGGGGTTCCTGAAGCTATTGAAGAAAGTGTTGTCTGCTTTGAAGCCATTGATATTGAAGGATCCAGGTGCTGATGCAGGACCTGGAAACCTGGGCAATCTGGGGATTGGCTTCTGTACCTGAGGCCTGTGCTCAACATGGTAGTCAAACTGAGGACCAGCAGCAGGCGCAGGAACAGAAGCAGTAGCATCATTGGCTTCACTGACTTCTGGTGCTTGGGTAGGTGAAGGCTCCACATTGGCTTCAGCCATGACAGCGTCAGTGGCAGCCTCAAAATTCTCAACCTCCACTTGATGAGCTAGAGGGTCGGTCACAGTCATGTTCTCCTCGAGAACAGCTTCTTGGTGAGACGGGGGTGTAGCAGCGCTTGGGGTTTCTTCTTCATCGGCTGATGCAGCCGGAATGTCTTCAACAGCTTTAGCTTCAGACTCAGAGACTGGAGGCCTTGGTCCTTTGTGAAGCCTGCGCAATGCTGGCGACGCCTGTGGAGTTGGAGTTGGCTGGGCCTCAAAGTCTTCTTCCTCTTGTGCTTGTGGGTGATCAGCCCATGATACATCCGGAGCAATTGGCGTCAGAGGACGACCAATGCTGATGAGCTCGCTGTGCGTTAGCACAGGCGATGATACCTGTTGGTGCTCGAGCTGAGGAAGAACTGCATCATCTTCAACATGGTCATGGTGACCAATGTCTTCAGCAGCGATGGGATCAGCTGCTGGAAAGTCTTCAGCTTCATGAGCCTCTGTGAAAGCAGGCTCATGGAGAGTCAGTTGGCGCTCCTGAGGTTCAGCGTCAGGGTGAACCATGGAGATGGGTTCAACAATCAAGGGCTCTGTGGGAGCAGCCCGTTCCTTCTTGGTCTTCTGCTTCTTCTTGGAGGGAGCAGTAGCAGAGGCTTCAGGATGTTTCCTCTTTCTGGCTTCAGCCTCAGCAGTCCTCGTCTTCTTCAGCTCTGAAGCAGTTGACCGTGCCTTTGGCTTCGAGCCAGTCATGCTAGTTGGGAAGACAACGGGATCTGCTTCCTGCCTTGGTACGTCGGGTTCGTCCATAGCGGGCTTCTTCTTCTTCTTTGCAGCCATCCTGGGGTCGATGCCAGGACGCCCAAGGGCCTTGCGCTTCGCAGCCTCATTGTAGGCTTGCACACATTTGTCAGCCAGCCTCTTCATGCGCTCACGAGAACCCTGAGCTTCTGCACGTTTCTCGAGAAAGGCTTCTTTGAGCTCGTGCAGCATAATCTTAAAGTTTTTCACCTCTTGCACGCTGAGCTTGGCCATATGCTTCTTGAACTGAGCTTTTTCATAGTCAATCTTTTGCTTTAGTTCAACAATGCGCTGGGCGATAGCTAATTCTGAAGCAATGGCGCCATGGAAGGTGACATTGAGGCCAATGGGAAGTTGCAGATCTTCGAAGCTGAGATTGGGCGTGTCAAACCACTCATCAATGAAATTGTGGATGATAGCCACATCAAAGAGAGGCAGATCATTGAAGATTTCTGCTTCTTCTTTGCTCTTGATCAGTTTCTCAAGAGCGTCATCTGCAAGATCTTCATCACTGGACAGATCGATGGCATCGTTTCGCAGAATGGCAGCAGCTGTCAGTTCTTGGCCGGTGTGTGGCAGAGGCATCTTGACTTTCTGGGGCTTGGAGATGCGTGATAAATCTTCAGACTACACACTGTCTTCAGGAGGTGCAGTAGCCAGTGGCTTCGCCCGTGAGATTTTTGGTGCAGAGGCAGGCTTTGAAGCTTTAGGCTGCTTCAACTTCTTTATCTTCGGCGCTACAGGTGCTTCATCTGATTCAGCGTCATCTGCAGGCTCATTCATGGTTGTCCCTTGAACCAAGATGTGAGTGATGAGACCTTCCAAGTTGTAGAAGGGCCCAAGAAGATTGGGTTCAGCTTCACGAGTTCCATCTGTTGGGGAACGTTGCAGAAAACAAAAATTTTCCTACGGTTTCACCAAGATCCATCTATGAGTTCATCTAGCAACGAGTGATTGGATGCATCTACGTACCTTGTAGATCGCGAGCGGAAGCGTTCAAAGAACGGGGATGAGGGAGTCGTACTCGACGTGATTCGAATCACCGAAGATCCTAGCACCGAACGGACGGCACCTCCGCGTTCAACACATGTATGGAGCAGCGACGTCTCCTTCTTCTTGATCCAGCAAGGGGGAAGGACAGGTTGAGGAAGATGGCTCCAGCAGCAGCATGACGGCGTGGTGGTGATGGAGCTGCAGTACTCCGGCAGGGCTTCGCCAAGCACTATGGAGGAGGAGGAGGTGTTGGAGAGGGAGAGGGAGGCACCAAAGATCAAGGTAAGAAGTCCTCCATCTCCCCACTATATATAGGAGGGCCAAGGGGGGGTCGCCGGCCCTAGGAGATCTAATCTCCTAGGGTGGTGCGGCCAAGGGGAGGAATCCCTCCTCCCCAAGGCACCTAGGAGGTGCCTTCCCCTCCTAGGACTCTTCCTCCTTGAAACCCTAGGTGCATGGGCCTCTTGGGGCTGGTGCCCTTGGCCCATGTAGGCCAAGGCGCACCCCCTACAGCCCATGTGGCCCCCCGGGACAGGTGGCCCCACCCGGTGGACCCCCGGGACCCTTCCGGTGGTCCCGGTACAATACCGATGACCCCGAAACTTGTCCCGATGGCCGAAACAGGACTTCCCATATATAAATCTTTACCTCCGGACCATTCCGGAACTCCTCATGACATCCGGGATCTCATCCGGGACTCCGAACAACATTCGGGTTACTGCATATACATATCCCTACAACCCTAGCGTCACCGAACCTTAAGTGTGTAGACCCTACGGGTTCGGGAGACATGTAGACATGACCGAGATCGCTCTCCGGTCAATAACCAACAGCGGGATCTGGATACCCATGTTGTCTCCCACATGCTCCTCGATGATCTCGTCGGATGAACCACGATGTCGAGGATTCAAGCAACCCCGTATACAATTCCCTTTGTCAATCGGTATGTTACTTGCCCGAGATTCGATCGTCGGTATCCCAATACCTCGTTCAATATCGTTACCGGCAAGTCACTTTACTCGTACCGTAATGCATGATCCCGTGACCAGACACTTGGTCACTTTGAGCTCATTATGATGATGCATTACCGAGTGGGCCCAGTGATACCTCCCTGTCATACGGAGTGACAAATCCCAGTCTTGATCCATGTCAACCCAACAGACACTTTCGGAGATACCCGTAGTATACCTTTATAGTCACCCAGTTACGTTGTGACGTTTGGTACACCCAAAGAACTCCTACGGTATCCGGGAGTTACACGATCTCATGGTCTAAGGAAAAGATACTTGACATTGGAAAACTCTAGCAAATGAACTATACGATCTTATGCTATGTTTAGGATTGGGTCTTGTCCATCACATCATTCTCCTAATTATGTGATCTCGTTATCAATGACATCCAATGCCCATAGTCAGGAAACCATGACTATCTGTTGATCAACGAGCTAGTCAACTAGAGGCTTACTAGGGACATGTTGGTGTCTATTATTCACACATGTATTACGATTTCCGGATAACACAATTATAGCATGAATAAAGACAATTATCATGAACAAAGAAATATAATAATAATGCTTTTATTATTGCCTCTAGGGCATATTTCCAACAGTCTCCCACTTGCACTAGAGTCAATAATCTAGTTACATTGTGATGAATCGAACACCCATGGAATTCTGGTGTTGATCATGTTTTGCTCTAGGGAGAGGTTTAGTCAACGGATCTGCTACATTCAGGTCCGTGTGTACTTTACAAATATCTATGTCTCCATCTTGAACATTTTCACGAATGGAGTTGAAGCGACGCTTGATGTGCCTTGTCTTCTTGTGAAACCTGGGCTCCTTGGCAAGAGCAATAGCTCCAGTGTTGTCACAGAAGAGTTTGATTGGCCCCGACGCATTGGGTATGACTCCTAGGTCGGTGATGAACTCCTTCACCCAAATTGCTTCATGCGCTGCCTCCGAGGCTGCCATGTACTCCGCTTCACATGTAGATCCCGCCACGACGCTCTGCTTGCAACTGCACCAGCTTACTGCCCCACCATTCAAAATATACACGTATCCGGTTTGTGACTTAGAGTCATCCAGATCTGTGTCGAAGCTAGCCTCGACGTAACCCTTTACGACGAGCTCTTCGTCACCTCCATAAACGAGAAACATTTCCTTAGTCCTTTTCAGGTACTTTAGGATATTCTTGACCGCTGTCCAGTTTTCCTTGCCGGGATTACTTTGGTACCTTCCTACCAAACTTACGGCAAGGTTTACATCAGGTCTGGTACACAGCATGGCATACATAATAGAACCTATGGCTGAGGCATAGGGGATGACACTCATCTCTTCTATATCTTCTGCCGTGGTCGGACATTGAGCCGAGCTCAATTTCACACCTTGTAACACAGGCAAGAACCCCTTCTTAGAATGATCCATATTGAATTTCTTCAATATCTTATCAAGGTATGTGCTTTGTGAAAGACCTATGAGGCATCCTGATCTATCTCTGTAGATCTTGATGCCTAATATATAAGCAGCTTCTCCAAGGTCCTTCATTGAAAAACTTTTATTCAAGTAGGCCTTAATGCTGTCCAAGAGTTCTATATCATTTCCCATCAAAAGTATGTCATCTACATATAATATGAGAAATGCTACAGAGCTCCCACACACTTTCTTGTAAACACAGGCTTCTCCATAAGTCTGTGTAAACCCAAACGCTTTGATCATTTCATCAAAGCGAATGTTCCAACTCCGAGATGCTTGTACCAGCCCATAAATCAAGCGTTGGAGCTTGCACACCTTGCCAGCATTCTTAGGATCGACAAAACCTTCCGGCTGCATCATATACAATTCTTCCTTAAGGAAACCATTAAGGAATGCCGTTTTGATGTCCATTTGCCATATTTCATAATCATAGAATGCAGCAATCGCTAACATGATTCGGACGGACTTCAGCTTCGCTACCGGTGAGAAAGTCTCATCGTAGTCAACCCCTTGAACTTGTCGATAACCCTTAGCGACAAGGCGAGCTTTATAGATGGTCACATTACCATCCGCGTCTGTCTTCTTCTTAAAGATCCATTTATTTTCTATGGCTCGCCGCTCAATGGGCAAGTCAGTCAAAGTCCATACTTCGTTTTCATACATGGATCCTATCTCGGATTTCATGGCTTCTAGCCATTTGTCGGAATCCGGGCCTGCCATCGCTTCTTCATAGTTCGAAGGTTCACCGTTGTCTAACAACATGATTTCCAAGACAGGGTTGCCGTACCACTCTGGTGTGGAACGTGTCCTTGTGGACCTTCGAATTTCAGTAGGAGCTTGATCAGAAGTATCTTGATCATCATCATTAACTTCCTCTCTAGTCGGTGCAGGCACCTCAGGAACATTTTCTTGAGTTGCGCCATTTTCCGGTTCAAGAGGTAATACTTCATCAAGTTCTACTTTCCTCCCACTTACTTCTTTCGAGAGAAACTCTTTCTCTAGAAAGGACCCATTCTTGGCAACAAAGATCTTGCCTTTGGATCTGAGGTAGAAGGTATACCCAATAGTTTCTTTTGGGTATCCTATGAAGACGCATTTTTCCAACTTGGGTTCGAGCTTTTCAGGTTGAAGTTTCCTGACATAAGTATCGCATCCCCAAACTTTTAGAAACGGCAGCTTAGGTTTCTTCCCAAACCATAATTCAAACGGTGTCGTCTCAACGGATTTCGACGGAGCCCTATTTAAAGTGAATGCGGCAGTCTCTAAAGCATACCCCCAAAAAGATAACGATAAATCGGCAAGAGACATCATAGATCGTACCATATCTAATAGAGTGCGATTACGACGTTCGGACACACCATTACGCTGAGGTGTTCCAGGCGGCGTTAGCTGTGAAACTATTCCACATTTTCTTAAGTGTGTGCCAAACTCGTGACTCAAGTATTCTCCTCCACGATCTGATCGCAGGAACTTGATTTTCCTGTCACATTGATTCTCAACCTCACTCTGAAATTCCTTGAACTTTTCAAAGGTCTCAGACTTGTGTTTCATTAAGTAGACATACCCATATCTACTCAAGTCATCAGTGAGGGTGAGAACATAACGATAGCCACCGCGAGCCTCAACACTCATTGGAACGCACACAACAGTATGTATGATTTCCAATAAGTTGGTTGCTCGCTCCATTGTTCCTAAGAACGGAGTCTTGGTCATTTTACCCATGAGGCATGGTTCGCACGTGTCAAATGATTCGTAATCAAGAGACTCTAAAAGTCCATCAGCATGGAGCTTCTTCATGCGTTTGACACCTATGTGACCAAGGCGGCAGTGCCACAAGTACGTGGGACTATCATTATCAACCTTACATCTTTTGGTACTCACACTATGAATATGTGTAGCATTACGCTCGAGATTCATTAAGAATAAACCATTCACCATCGGAGCATGACCATAAAACATATCTCTCATATAAATAGAACAACCATTATTCTCGGATTTAAATGAATAGCCATCTCGTATTAAACGAGATCCTGATACAATGTTCATGCTCAAACTTGGCACTAAATAACAATTATTGAGGTTCAAAACTAATCCCGTAGGTAAATGTAGAGGTAGCGTGCCGACGGCGATCACATCGACTTTGGAACCATTCCCGACGCGCATCGTCACCTCGTCCTTCGCCAGTCTCCGCTTATTCCGCAGCTCCTGCTTCGAGTTACAAATGTGAGCAACTGCACCGGTATCAAATACCCAGGAGCTACTACGAGTACTGGTAAGGTACACATCAATTACATGTATATCACATATACCTTTCGTTTTGCCGGCCTTCTTGTCCGCTAAGTATTTGGGGCAGTTCCGCTTCCAGTGACCACTTTCCTTGCAATAAAAGCACTCAGTCTCGGGCTTGGGTCCATTCTTTGGCTTCTTCCCGGCAGCTTGCTTGCCGGGCGCGGCAACTCCCTTGCCGTCCTTCTTGAAGTTCTTTTTACCCTTGCCCTTCTTGAACTTAGTGGTTTTATTGACCATCAACACTTGATGTTCCTTCTTGAATTCTACCTCTGTTGATTTCAGCATAGCAAATACTTCAGGAATGGTCTTTCCCATCCCCTGCATATTGAAGTTCATCACAAAGCTCTTGTAGCTCGGTGGAAGCGACTGAAGGATTCTGTCAATGACTGCGTCATCCGGGAGATTAACTCCCAGCTGAGTCAAGTGGTTATGCAACCCGGACATTTTGAGTATGTGCTCACTGACAGAACTATTTTCCTCCATCTTACAGCTGAAGAATTTGTCGGAGACTTCATATCTCTCGACCCGGGCATGAGCTTGGAAAACCATTTTCAGCTCTTCGAACATCTCATATGCTCCGTGTCTCTCAAAACGTTTTTGGAGCCCCGGCTCTAAGCTGTAAAGCATGCCGCACTGAACGAGGGAGTAGTCATCGGTACGTGCCTGCCAAGCGTTCATAACGTCTTGTTCCGCAGGGAGAACAGGTGCGTCACCTAGCGGTGCTTGTAGGACATAATCTTTCTTGGCAGCTATGAGGATGATCCTCAGGTTCCGGACCCAGTCCGTATAGTTGCTGCCATCGTCTTTCAGCTTGGTTTTCTCTAGGAACGCGTTGAAGTTGAGGACTACGTTGGCCATTTGATCTACAAGACATATTGTAAATATTTTAGACTAAGTTCATGATAATTAAGTTCATCTAATCAAATTATTCAATGAACTCCCACTTAGATAGACATCCCTCCTGTCATCTAAGTATAACATGATCCGAGTTAACTAGGTCGTGTCCGATCATCACGTGAGACGGACTAGTCAACGTCGGTGAACATCTTCATGTTGATCGTATCTTCTATACGACTCAAGCTCGACCTTTCGGTCTTCTGTGTTCCGAGGCCATGTCTGTACACATGCTAGGCTCATCAAGTCAACCTAAGTGTTTTGCATGTGTAAATCTGTCTTACACCCGTTGTATGTGAACGTTAGAATCTATCACACCCGATCATCACGTGGTGCTTCGAAACAACGAACTGTCGCAACGGTGCACAGTTAGGGGGAACACTTCCTTGAAATTATTATGAGGGATCATCTTATTTACTACCGTCGTTCTAAGAAAACAAGATGAAAAACATGATAAACATCACATGCAATCAAATAATAATAGTGACATGATATGGCCAATATCACATAGCTCCTTTGATCTCCATCTTGGGGCTCCATAATCATCTTGTCACCGGCATGACACCATGATCTCCATCATCATGATCTCCATCATTGTGTCTCCATGAAGTTGCTCTCCAACTATTACCTCTACTACTATGGCTAACGCGTTTAGCAATAAAGTAAAGTAATTTACATGGCGTTTCTCAATGACACGCAGGTCATACAAAAATAAAGACAACTCCTATGGCTCCTGCCGGTTGTCATACTTATCGACATGCAAGTCGTGATTCCTATTACAATAGCATGAACATCTCATACATTACATATAGATCATTCATCATTCATCACAACTTTGGCCATATCATATCACAAAGCACTTGCTGCAAAAACAAGTTAGACGTCTTCTAATTGTTGTTGCAAGTTTTACGTGGCTGAAATAGGGTTCTAGCAAGAACGTTTTCTTACCTACGTGAAAGCCACAACGTGATTTGTCAACTTCTATTTACCCTTCATAAGGACCCTTTTCATCGAATCCGCTCCAACTAAAGTGGGAGAGACAGACACCCGCCAGCCACCTTTATGCAACTTGTGCATGTTAGTCGATGGAACCGGTCTCACGTAAGCGTACGTGTAAGGTTGGTCCGGGCCGCTTCATCCCACAATACCGTTGAAGCAAGATAAGACTAGTAGCGGCAAGAAAGTTGACAACATCAACACCCACAACAAATTGTGTTCTACTCGTGCAAGAGAACTACGCATAGACCTAGCTCATGATGCCACTGTTGGGGAACGTTGCAGAAAACAAAAAATTTCCTACGGTTTCACCAAGATCCATCTATGAGTTCATCTAGCAACGAGTGATTGGATGCATCTACGTACCTTGTAGATCGCGAGCGGAAGTGTTCAAAGAACGGGGATGAGGGAGTCGTACTCGACGTGATTCGAATCACCGAAGATCCTAGCACCGAACGGACGGCACCTCCGCGTTCAACACACGTACGGAGCAGCGACGTCTCCTTCTTCTTGATCCAGCAAGGGGGAAGGAGAGGTTGAGGAAGATGGCTCCAGCAGCAGCACGACGGCGTGGTGGTGATGGAGCTGCAGTACTCCGGCAGGGCTTCGCCAAGCACTATGGAGGAGGAGGAGGTGTTGGAGAGGGAGAGGGAGGCACCAAAGATCAAGGTAAGAAGTCCTCCATCTCCCCACTATATATAGGAGGGCCAAGGGGGGGGCGCCGGCCCTAGGAGATCTAATCTCCTAGGGTGCTGCGGCCAAGGGGAGGAATCCCTCCTCCCCAAGGCACCTAGGAGGTGCCTTCCCCTCCTAGGACTCTTCCTCCTTGAAACCCTAGGCGCATGGGCCTCTTGGGGCTGGTGCCCTTGGCCCATGTAGGCCAAGGCACACCCCCTACAGCCCATGTGGCCCCCCGGGACAGGTGGCCCCACCCGGTGGACCCCCGGGACCCTTCCGGTGGTGCCGGTACAATACCGATGACCCCGAAACTTGTCCCGATGGCCGAAACAGGACTTCCCATATATAAATCCTTACCTCCGGACCATTCCGGAACACCTCATGACGTCCGGGATCTCATCCGGGACTCCTAACAACATTCGGATTACTGCATATACATATCCCTACAACCCTAGCGTCACCGAACCTTAAGTGTGTAGACCCTACGGGTTCGGGAGACATGTAGACATGACCGAGATCGCTCTCCGGTCAATAACCAACAGCGGGATCTGGATACCCATGTTGGCTCCCACATGCTCCTCGATGATCTCATCGAATGAACCACGATGTTGAGGATTCAAGCAACCCCATATACAATTCCCTTTGTCAATCGGTATGTTACTTGCCCGAGATTCGATCGTCGGTATCCCAATACCTCGTTCAATATCGTTACCGGCAAGTCACTTTACTCGTACCGTAATGCATGATCCCGTGACCAGACACTTGGTCACTTTGAGCTCATTATGATGATGCATTACCGAGTGGGCCCAGTGATACCTCCCCGTCATACGGAGTGACAAATCCCAGTCTTGATCCATGTCAACCCAACAGACACTTTCGGAGATACCCGTAGTATACCTTTATGGTCACCCAGTTACGTTGTGACGTTTGGTACACCCAAAGCACTCCTACGGTATCCGGGAGTTACACGATCTCATGGTCTAAGGAAAAGATACTTGACATTGGAAAACTCTAGCAAACAAACTATACGATCTTATGCTATGTTTAGGATTGGGTCTTGTCCATCACATCATTCTCCTAATTATGTGATCTCGTTATCAATGACATCCAATGCCCATAGTCAGGAAACCATGACTATCTGTTGATCAACGAGCTAGTCAACTAGAGGCTTACTAGGGACATGTTGGTGTCTATTATTCACACATGTATTATGATTTCCGGATAACACAATTATAGCATGAATAAAGACAATTATCATGAACAAAGAAATATAATAATAATGCTTTTATTATTGCCTCTAGGGCATATTTCCAACAGTCTCCCACTTGCACTAGAGTCAATAATCTAGTTACATTGTGATGAATCGAACACCCATGGAATTCTGGTGTTGATCATGTTTTGCTCTAGGGAGAGGTTTAGTCAACGGATCTGCTACATTCAGGTCCGTGTGTACTTTACAAATATCTATGTCTCCATCTTGAACATTTTCACGAATGGAGTTGAAGCGACGCTTGATGTGCCTTGTCTTCTTGTGAAACCTGGGCTCCTTGGCAAGAGCAATAGCTCCAGTGTTGTCACAGAAGAGTTTGATTGGCCCCGACGCATTGGGTATGACTCCTAGGTCGGTGATGAACTCCTTCACCCAAATTGCTTCATGCGCTGCCTCCGAGGCTGCCATGTACTCCGCTTCACATGTAGATCCCGCCACGACGCTCTGCTTGCAACTGCACCAGCTTACTGCCCCACCATTCAAAATATACACGTATCCGGTTTGTGACTTAGAGTCATCCAGATCTGTGTCGAAGCTAGCCTCGACGTAACCCTTTACGACGAGCTCTTCGTCACCTCATAAACGAGAAACATTTCCTTAGTCCTTTTCAGGTACTTTAGGATATTCTTGACCGCTGTCCAGTTTTCCTTGCCGGGATTACTTTGGTACCTTCCTACCAAACTTACGGCAAGGTTTACATCAGGTCTGGTACACAGCATGGCATACATAATAGAACCTATGGCTGAGGCATAGGGGATGACACTCATCTCTTCTATATCTTCTGCCGTGGTCGGACATTGAGCCGAGCTCAATTTCACACCTTGTAACACAGGCAAGAACCCCTTCTTAGAATGATCCATATTGAATTTCTTCAATATCTTATCAAGGTATGTGCTTTGTGAAAGACCTATGAGGCATCTTGATCTATCTCTATAGATCTTGATGCCTAATATATAAGCAGCTTCTCCAAGGTCCTTCATTGAAAAACTTTTATTCAAGTAGGCCTTGATGCTGTCCAAGAGTTCTATATCATTTCCCATCAAAAGTATGTCATCTACATATAATATGAGAAATGCTACAGAGCTCCCACTCACTTTCTTGTAAACACAGGCTTCTCCATAAGTCTGTGTAAACCCAAACACTTTGATCATTTCATCAAAGCTAATGTTCCAACTCCGAGATGCTTGTACCAGCCCATAAATCAAGCGTTGGAGCTTGCACACCTTGTCAGCATTCTTAGGATCGACAAAACCTTTCGGCTGCATCATATACAATTCTTCCTTAAGGAAACCATTAAGGAATGTCGTTTTGACGTCCATTTGCCATATTTCATAATCATAGAATGCAGCAATCGCTAACATGATTCAGACGGACTTCAGCTTCGCTACCGGTGAGAAAGTCTAATTGTAGTCAACCCCTTGAACTTGTCGATAACCCTTAGCGACAAGGCGAGCTTTATAGATGGTCACATTACCATCCGCGTCTGTCTTCTTCTTAAAGATCCATTTATTTTCTATGGCTCGCCGCTCAACGGGCAAGTCAGTCAAAGTCCATACTTCGTTTTCATACATGGATCCTATCTCGGATTTCATGGCTTCTAGCCATTTGTCGGAATCCGGGCCTGCCATCGCTTCTTCATAGTTCGAAGGTTCACCGTTGTCTAACAACATGATTTCCAAGACAGGGTTGCCGTACCACTCTGGTGTGGAACGTGTCCTTGTGGACCTTCGAATTTCAGTAGGAGCTTGATCAGAAGTATCTTGATCATCATCATTAACTTCCTCTCTAGTCGGTGCAGGCACCTCAGGAACATTTTCTTGAGTTGCGCCATTTTCCGGTTCAAGAGGTAATACTTCATCAAGTTCTACTTTCCTCCCACTTACTTCTTTCGAGAGAAACTCTTTCTCTAGAAAGGACCCATTCTTGGCAACAAAGATCTTGCCTTCGGATCTGAGGTAGAAGGTATACCCAATAGTTTATTTAGGGTATCCTATGAAGACGCATTTTTCTGACTTGGATTCGAGCTTTTCAGGTTGAAGTTTCCTGACATAAGCATCGCATCCCCAAACTTTTAGAAATGACAGCTTAGGTTTCTTCCCAAACCATAATTCAAACGGTGTCGTCTCAACGGATTTCGACGGAGCCCTATTTAAAGTGAATGCGGCAGTCTCTAAAGCATACCCCCAAAAAGATAACGGTAAATCAGCAAGAGACATCATAGATCGTACCATATCTAATAGAGTGCGATTACGACGTTCGGACACACCATTACGCTGAGGTGTTCCAGGCGGTGTTAGCTGTGAAACTATTCCACATTTTCTTAAGTGTGTGCCAAACTCGTGACTCAAGTATTCTCCTCCACGATCTGATCGCAGGAACTTGATTTTCCTGTCACATTGATTCTCAACCTCACTCTGAAATTCCTTGAACTTTTCAAAGGTCTCAGACTTGTGTTTCATTAAGTAGACATACCCATATCTACTCAAGTCATCAGTGAGGGTGAGAACATAACGATAGCCACCGCGAGCCTCAACACTCATTGGACCGCACACAACAGTATGTATGATTTCCAATAAGTTGGTTGCTCGCTCCATTGTTCCTGAGAACGGAGTCTTGGTCATTTTACCCATGAGGCATGGTTCGCACATGTCAAATGATTCGTAATCAAGAGACTCTAAAAGTCCATCAGCATGGAGCTTCTTCATGCGTTTGACACCTATGTGACCAAGGCGGCAGTGCCACAAGTACGTGGGACTATCATTATCAACCTTACATCTTTTGGTACTCACACTATGAATATGTGTAGCATTACGCTCGAGATTCATTAAGAATAAACCATTCACCATCGGAGCATGACCATAAAACATATCTCTCATATAAATAGAACAACCATTATTCTCGGATTTAAATGAATAGCCATCTCGTATTAAACGAGATCCTGATACAATGTTCATGCTCAAACTTGGCACTAAATAACAATTATTGAGGTTCAAAACTAATCCCGTAGGTAAATGTAGAGGTAGCGTGCCGACGGCGATCACATCGACTTTGGAACCATTCCCGACGCGCATCGTCACCTCGTCCTTCGCCAGTCTCCGCTTATTCCGCAGCTCCTGCTTCGAGTTACAAATGTGAGCAACTGCACCGGTATCAAATACCCAGGAGCTACTACGAGTACTGGTAAGGTACACATCAATTACATGTATATCACATATACCTTTCGTTTTGCCGGCCTTCTTGTCCGCTAAGTATTTGGGGCAGTTCCGCTTCCAGTGACCACTTTCCTTGCAATAAAAGCACTCAGTCTCGGGCTTGGGTCCATTCTTTGGCTTCTTCCCGGCAGCTTGCTTGCCGGGCGCGGCAACTCCCTTGCCGTCCTTCTTGAAGTTCTTTTTACCCTTGCCCTTCTTGAACTTAGTGGTTTTATTGACCATCAACACTTGATGTTCCTTCTTGAATTCTACCTCTGTTGATTTCAGCATAGCAAATACTTCAGGAATGGTCTTTCCCATCCCCTGCATATTGAAGTTCATCACAAAGCTCTTGTAGCTCGGTGGAAGCGACTGAAGGATTCTGTCAATGACTGCGTCATCCGGGAGATTAACTCCCAGCTGAGTCAAGTGGTTATGCAACCCGGACATTTTGAGTATGTGCTCACTGACAGAACTATTTTCCTCCATCTTACAGCTGAAGAATTTGTCGGAGACTTCATATCTCTCGACCCGGGCATGAGCTTGGAAAACCATTTTCAGCTCTTCGAACATCTCATATGCTCCGTGTCTCTCAAAACGTTTTTGGAGCCCCGGCTCTAAGCTGTAAAGCATGCCGCACTGAACGAGGGAGTAGTCATCGGTACGTGCCTGCCAAGCGTTCATAACGTCTTGTTCCGCAGGGAGAACAGGTGCGTCACCTAGCGGTGCTTGTAGGACATAATCTTTCTTGGCAGCTATGAGGATGATCCTCAGGTTCCGGACCCAGTCCGTATAGTTGCTGCCATCGTCTTTCAGCTTGGTTTTCTCTAGGAACGCGTTGAAGTTGAGGACTACGTTGGCCATTTGATCTACAAGACATATTGTAAATATTTTAGACTAAGTTCATGATAATTAAGTTCATCTAATCAAATTATTCAATGAACTCCCACTTAGATAGACATCCCTCCTGTCATCTAAGTATAACATGATCCGAGTTAACTAGGTCGTGTCCAATCATCACGTGAGACGGACTAGTCAACGTCGGTGAACATCTTCATGTTGATCGTATCTTCTATACGACTCAAGCTCGACCTTTCGGTCTTCTGTGTTCCGAGGCCATGTCTGTACACATGCTAGGCTCATCAAGTCAACCTAAGTGTTTTGCATGTGTAAATCTGTCTTACACCCGTTGTATGTGAACGTTAGAATCTATCACACCCGATCATCACGTGGTGCTTCGAAACAACGAACTGTCGCAACGGTGCACAGTTAGGGGGAACACTTCCTTGAAATTATTATGAGGGATCATCTTATTTACTACCGTCGTTCTAAGAAAACAAGATGAAAAACATGATAAACATCACATGCAATCAAATAATAATAGTGACATGATATGGCCAATATCACATAGCTCCTTTGATCTCCATCTTGGGGCTCCATAATCATCTTGTCACCGGCATGACACCATGATCTCCATCATCATGATCTCCATCATTGTGTCTCCATGAAGTTGCTCTCCAACTATTACCTCTACTACTATGGCTAACGCGTTTAGCAATAAAGTAAAGTAATTTACATGGCGTTTCTCAATGACACGCAGGTCATACAAAAATAAAGACAACTCCTATGGCTCCTGCCGGTTGTCATACTTATCGACATGCAAGTCGTGATTCCTATTACAATAGCATGAACATCTCATACATTACATATAGATCATTCATCATTCATCACAACTTTGGCCATATCATATCACAAAGCACTTGCTGCAAAAACAAGTTAGACGTCTTCTAATTGTTGTTGCAAGTTTTACGTGGCTGAAATAGGGTTCTAGCAAGAACGTTTTCTTACCTACGTGAAAGCCACAACGTGATTTGTCAACTTCTATTTACCCTTCATAAGGACCCTTTTCATCGAATCCGCTCCAACTAAAGTGGGAGAGACAGACACCCGCCAGCCACCTTTATGCAACTTGTGCATGTTAGTCGATGGAACCGGTCTCACGTAAGCGTACGTGTAAGGTTGGTCCGGGCCGCTTCATCCCACAATACCGTTGAAGCAAGATAAGACTAGTAGCGGCAAGAAAGTTGACAACATCAACGCCCACAACAAATTGTGTTCTACTCGTGCAAGAGAACTACGCATAGACCTAGCTCATGATGCCACTGTTGGGGAACGTTGCAGAAAACAAAAAATTTCCTACGGTTTCACCAAGATCCATCTATGAGTTCATCTAGCAACGAGTGATTGGATGCATCTACGTACCTTGTAGATCGCGAGCGGAAGTGTTCAAAGAACGGGGATGAGGGAGTCGTACTCGACGTGATTCGAATCACCAAAGATCCTAGCACCGAACGGACGGCACCTCCGCGTTCAACACACGTACGGAGCAGCGACGTCTCCTTCTTCTTGATCCAGCAAGGGGGAAGGAGAGGTTGAGGAAGATGGCTCCAGCAGCAGCACGACGGCGTGGTGGTGATGGAGCTGCAGTACTCCGGCAGGGCTTCGCCAAGCACTATGGAGGAGGAGGAGGTGTTGGAGAGGGAGAGGGAGGCACCAAAGATCAAGGTAAGAAGTCCTCCATCTCCCCACTATATATAGGAGGGCCAAGGGGGGGGCGCCGGCCCTAGGAGATCTAATCTCCTAGGGTGCTGCGGCCAAGGGGAGGAATCCCTCCTCCCCAAGGCACCTAGGAGGTGCCTTCCCCTCCTAGGACTCTTCCTCCTTGAAACCCTAGGCGCATGGGCCTCTTGGGGCTGGTGCCCTTGGCCCATGTAGGCCAAGGCACACCCCCTACAGCCCATGTGGCCCCCCGGGACAGGTGGCCCCACCCGGTGGACCCCCGGGACCCTTCCGGTGGTGCCGGTACAATACCGATGACCCCGAAACTTGTCCCGATGGCCGAAACAGGACTTCCCATATATAAATCCTTACCTCCGGACCATTCCGGAACACCTCATGACGTCCGGGATCTCATCCGGGACTCCTAACAACATTCGGATTACTGCATATACATATCCCTACAACCCTAGCGTCACCGAACCTTAAGTGTGTAGACCCTACGGGTTCGGGAGACATGTAGACATGACCGAGATCGCTCTCCGGTCAATAACCAACAGCGGGATCTGGATACCCATGTTGGCTCCCACATGCTCCTCGATGATCTCATCGAATGAACCACGATGTTGAGGATTCAAGCAACCCCATATACAATTCCCTTTGTCAATCGGTATGTTACTTGCCCGAGATTCGATCGTCGGTATCCCAATACCTCGTTCAATATCGTTACCGGCAAGTCACTTTACTCGTACCGTAATGCATGATCCCGTGACCAGACACTTGGTCACTTTGAGCTCATTATGATGATGCATTACCGAGTGGGCCCAGTGATACCTCCCCGTCATACGGAGTGACAAATCCCAGTCTTGATCCATGTCAACCCAACAGACACTTTCGGAGATACCCGTAGTATACCTTTATGGTCACCCAGTTACGTTGTGACGTTTGGTACACCCAAAGCACTCCTACGGTATCCGGGAGTTACACGATCTCATGGTCTAAGGAAAAGATACTTGACATTGGAAAACTCTAGCAAACAAACTATACGATCTTATGCTATGTTTAGGATTGGGTCTTGTCCATCACATCATTCTCCTAATTATGTGATCTCGTTATCAATGACATCCAATGCCCATAGTCAGGAAACCATGACTATCTGTTGATCAACGAGCTAGTCAACTAGAGGCTTACTAGGGACATGTTGGTGTCTATTATTCACACATGTATTATGATTTCCGGATAACACAATTATAGCATGAATAAAGACAATTATCATGAACAAAGAAATATAATAATAATGCTTTTATTATTGCCTCTAGGGCATATTTCCAACAGTCTCCCACTTGCACTAGAGTCAATAATCTAGTTACATTGTGATGAATCGAACACCCATGGAATT
Organism: Triticum urartu; assembly: GCF_056163025.1. NCBI lineage: Eukaryota > Viridiplantae > Streptophyta > Magnoliopsida > Poales > Poaceae > Triticum > Triticum urartu. Next base: position 665,546,429 of record NC_141877.1, on the reverse strand, counting down.
CTGGTGTTGATCATGTTTTGCTCTAGGGAGAGGTTTAGTCAACGGATCTGCTACATTCAGGTCCGTGTGTACTTTACAAATATCTATGTCTCCATCTTGAACATTTTCACGAATGGAGTTGAAGCGACGCTTGATGTGCCTTGTCTTCTTGTGAAACCTGGGCTCCTTGGCAAGAGCAATAGCTCCAGTGTTGTCACAGAAGAGTTTGATTGGCCCCGACGCATTGGGTATGACTCCTAGGTCGGTGATGAACTCCTTCACCCAAATTGCTTCATGCGCTGCCTCCGAGGCTGCCATGTACTCCGCTTCACATGTAGATCCCGCCACGACGCTCTGCTTGCAACTGCACCAGCTTACTGCCCCACCATTCAAAATATACACGTATCCGGTTTGTGACTTAGAGTCATCCAGATCTGTGTCGAAGCTAGCCTCGACGTAACCCTTTACGACGAGCTCTTCGTCACCTCCATAAACGAGAAACATTTCCTTAGTCCTTTTCAGGTACTTTAGGATATTCTTGACCGCTGTCCAGTTTTCCTTGCCGGGATTACTTTGGTACCTTCCTACCAAACTTACGGCAAGGTTTACATCAGGTCTGGTACACAGCATGGCATACATAATAGAACCTATGGCTGAGGCATAGGGGATGACACTCATCTCTTCTATATCTTCTGCCGTGGTCGGACATTGAGCCGAGCTCAATTTCACACCTTGTAACACAGGCAAGAACCCCTTCTTAGAATGATCCATATTGAATTTCTTCAATATCTTATCAAGGTATGTGCTTTGTGAAAGACCTATGAGGCATCTTGATCTATCTCTATAGATCTTGATGCCTAATATATAAGCAGCTTCTCCAAGGTCCTTCATTGAAAAACTTTTATTCAAGTAGGCCTTGATGCTGTCCAAGAGTTCTATATCATTTCCCATCAAAAGTATGTCATCTACATATAATATGAGAAATGCTACAGAGCTCCCACTCACTTTCTTGTAAACACAGGCTTCTCCATAAGTCTGTGTAAACCCAAACACTTTGATCATTTCATCAAAGCTAATGTTCCAACTCCGAGATGCTTGTACCAGCCCATAAATCAAGCGTTGGAGCTTGCACACCTTGTCAGCATTCTTAGGATCGACAAAACCTTTCGGCTGCATCATATACAATTCTTCCTTAAGGAAACCATTAAGGAATGTCGTTTTGACGTCCATTTGCCATATTTCATAATCATAGAATGCAGCAATCGCTAACATGATTCAGACGGACTTCAGCTTCGCTACCGGTGAGAAAGTCTAATTGTAGTCAACCCCTTGAACTTGTCGATAACCCTTAGCGACAAGGCGAGCTTTATAGATGGTCACATTACCATCCGCGTCTGTCTTCTTCTTAAAGATCCATTTATTTTCTATGGCTCGCCGCTCAACGGGCAAGTCAGTCAAAGTCCATACTTCGTTTTCATACATGGATCCTATCTCGGATTTCATGGCTTCTAGCCATTTGTCGGAATCCGGGCCTGCCATCGCTTCTTCATAGTTCGAAGGTTCACCGTTGTCTAACAACATGATTTCCAAGACAGGGTTGCCGTACCACTCTGGTGTGGAACGTGTCCTTGTGGACCTTCGAATTTCAGTAGGAGCTTGATCAGAAGTATCTTGATCATCATCATTAACTTCCTCTCTAGTCGGTGCAGGCACCTCAGGAACATTTTCTTGAGTTGCGCCATTTTCCGGTTCAAGAGGTAATACTTCATCAAGTTCTACTTTCCTCCCACTTACTTCTTTCGAGAGAAACTCTTTCTCTAGAAAGGACCCATTCTTGGCAACAAAGATCTTGCCTTCGGATCTGAGGTAGAAGGTATACCCAATAGTTTATTTAGGGTATCCTATGAAGACGCATTTTTCTGACTTGGATTCGAGCTTTTCAGGTTGAAGTTTCCTGACATAAGCATCGCATCCCCAAACTTTTAGAAATGACAGCTTAGGTTTCTTCCCAAACCATAATTCAAACGGTGTCGTCTCAACGGATTTCGACGGAGCCCTATTTAAAGTGAATGCGGCAGTCTCTAAAGCATACCCCCAAAAAGATAACGGTAAATCAGCAAGAGACATCATAGATCGTACCATATCTAATAGAGTGCGATTACGACGTTCGGACACACCATTACGCTGAGGTGTTCCAGGCGGTGTTAGCTGTGAAACTATTCCACATTTTCTTAAGTGTGTGCCAAACTCGTGACTCAAGTATTCTCCTCCACGATCTGATCGCAGGAACTTGATTTTCCTGTCACATTGATTCTCAACCTCACTCTGAAATTCCTTGAACTTTTCAAAGGTCTCAGACTTGTGTTTCATTAAGTAGACATACCCATATCTACTCAAGTCATCAGTGAGGGTGAGAACATAACGATAGCCACCGCGAGCCTCAACACTCATTGGACCGCACACAACAGTATGTATGATTTCCAATAAGTTGGTTGCTCGCTCCATTGTTCCTGAGAACGGAGTCTTGGTCATTTTACCCATGAGGCATGGTTCGCACATGTCAAATGATTCGTAATCAAGAGACTCTAAAAGTCCATCAGCATGGAGCTTCTTCATGCGTTTGACACCTATGTGACCAAGGCGGCAGTGCCACAAGTACGTGGGACTATCATTATCAACCTTACATCTTTTGGTACTCACACTATGAATATGTGTAGCATTACACTCGAGATTCATTAAGAATAAACCATTCACCATCGGAGCATGACCATAAAACATATCTCTCATATAAATAGAACAACCATTATTCTCGGATTTAAATGAGTAGCCATCTCGTATTAAACGAGATCCTGATACAATGTTCATGCTCAAACTTGGCACTAAATAACAATTATTGAGTTTCAAAACTAATCCCGTAGGTAAATGTAGAGGTAGCGTGCCGACGGCGATCACATCGACTTTGGAACCATTCCCGACGCGCATCGTCACCTCGTCCTTCGCCAGTCTCCGCTTATTCCGCAGCTCCTGCTTCGAGTTACAAATGTGAGCAACTGCACCGGTATCAAATACCCAGGAGCTACTACGAGTACTGGTAAGGTACACATCAATTACATGTATATCACATATACCTTTCGTTTTGCCGGCCTTCTTGTCCGCTAAGTATTTGGGGCAGTTCCACTTCCAGTGACCACTTTCCTTGCAATAACAGCACTCAGTCTCGGGCTTGGGTCCATTCTTTGGCTTCTTCCCGGCAGCTTGCTTGCCGGGCGCGGCAACTCCCTTGCTGTCCTTCTTGAAGTTCTTTTTACCCTTGCCCTTCTTGAACTTAGTGGTTTTATTGACCATCAACACTTGATGTTCCTTCTTGACTTCTACCTCTGCTGATTTCAGCATAGCAAATACTTCAGGAATGGTCTTTTCCATCCCCTGCATATTGAAGTTCATCGCAAAGCTCTTGTAGCTCGGTGGAAGCGACTGAAGGATTCTGTCAATGACCGTGTCATCCGGGAGATTAACTCCCAGCTGAGTCAAGCGGTTATGCAACCCAGACATTTTGAGTATGTGCTCACTGACAGAACTATTTTCCTCCATCTTACAGCTGAAGAATTTGTTGGAGACTTCATATCTCTCGACCCGGGCATGAGCTTGGAAAACCATTTTCAGCTCTTCGAACATCTCATATGCACTATCTCTCTCAAAACATTTTTGGAGCCCCGGCTCTAAGCTATAAAGCATGCCGCACTGAACGAGGGAGTAGTCATCGGTACGTGCCTGCCAAGCGTTCATAACGTCTTGTTCCGCAGGGAGAACAGGTGCGTCACCTAGCGGTGCTTGTAGGACATAATCTTTCTTGGCAGCTATGAGGATGATCCTCAGGTTCCGGACCCAGTCCGTATAGTTGCTGCCATCGTCTTTCAGCTTGGTTTTCTCTAGGAACGCGTTGAAGTTGAGGACTACGTTGGCCATTTGATCTACAAGACATATTGTAAATATTTTAGACTAAGTTCATGATAATTAAGTTCATCTAATCAAATTATTCAATGAACTCCCACTTAGATAGACATCCCTCCTGTCATCTAAGTATAACATGATCCGAGTTAACTAGGTCGTGTCCGATCATCACGTGAGACGGACTAGTCAACGTCGGTGAACATCTTCATGTTGATCGTATCTTCTATACGACTCAAGCTCGACCTTTCGGTCTTCTGTGTTCCGAGGCCATGTCTGTACACATGCTAGGCTCATCAAGTCAACCTAAGTGTTTTGCATGTGTAAATCTGTCTTACACCCGTTGTATGTGAACGTTAGAATCTATCACACCCGATCATCACGTGGTGCTTCGAAACAACGAACTGTCGCAACGGTGCACAGTTAGGGGGAACACTTCCTTGAAATTATTATGAGGGATCATCTTATTTACTACCGTCGTTCTAAGAAAACAAGATGAAAAACATGATAAACATCACATGCAATCAAATAATAATAGTGACATGATATGGCCAATATCACATAGCTCCTTTGATCTCCATCTTGGGGCTCCATAATCATCTTGTCACCGGCATGACACCATGATCTCCATCATCATGATCTCCATCATTGTGTCTCCATGAAGTTGCTCTCCAACTATTACCTCTACTACTATGGCTAACGCGTTTAGCAATAAAGTAAAGTAATTTACATGGCGTTTCTCAATGACACGCAGGTCATACAAAAATAAAGACAACTCCTATGGCTCCTGCCGGTTGTCATACTTATCGACATGCAAGTCGTGATTCCTATTACAATAGCATGAACATCTCATACATTACATATAGATCATTCATCATTCATCACAACTTTGGCCATATCATATCACAAAGCACTTGCTGCAAAAACAAGTTAGACGTCTTCTAATTGTTGTTGCAAGTTTTACGTGGCTGAAATAGGGTTCTAGCAAGAACGTTTTCTTACCTACGTGAAAGCCACAACATGATTTGTCAACTTCTATTTACCCTTCATAAGGACCCTTTTCATCGAATCCGCTCCAACTAAAGTGGGAGAGACAGACACCCGCCAGCCACCTTTATGCAACTTGTGCATGTTAGTCGGTGGAACCGGTCTCACGTAAGCGTACATGTAAGGTTGGTCCGGGCCGCTTCATCCCACAATACCGTTGAAGCAAGATAAGACTAGTAGCGGCAAGAAAGTTGACAACATCAACGCCCACAACAAATTGTGTTCTACTCGTGCAAGAGAACTACGCATAGACCTAGCTCATGATGCCACTGTTGGGGAACGTTGCAGAAAACAAAAATTTTCCTACGGTTTCACCAAGATCCATCTATGAGTTCATCTAGGAACGAGTGATTGGATGCATCTACGTACCTTGTAGATCGCGAGCGGAAGCGTTCAAAGAACGGGGATGAGGGAGTCGTACTCGACGTGATTCGAATCACCGAAGATCCTAGCATCGAACGGATGGCACCTCCGCGTTCAACACACGTATGGAGCAGCGACGTCTCCTTCTTCTTGATCCAGCAAGGGGGAAGGAGAGGTTGAGGAAGATGGCTCCAGCAGCAGCACAACGGCGTGGTGGTGATGGAGCTGCAGTACTCCGGCAGGGCTTCGCCAAGCACTATGGAGGAGGAGGAGGTGTTGGAGAGGGAGAGGGAGGCACCAAAGATCAAGGTAAGAAGTCCTCCATCTCCCCACTATATATAGGAGGGCCAAGGGGGGGGGCGCCGGCCCTAGGAGATCTAATCTCCTAGGGTGGTGCGGCCAAAGGGAGGAATCCCTCCTCCCCAAGGCACCTAGGAGGTGCCTTCCCCTCCTAGGACTCTTCCTCCTTGAAACCCTAGGCGCATGGGCCTCTTGGGGCTGGTTCCCTTGGCCCATGTAGGCCAAGGCGCACCCCCTACAGCCCATGTGGCCCCCCGGGACAGGTGGCCCCACCCGGTGGACCCCCGGGACCCTTCCGGTGGTCCCGGTACAATACCGATGACCCCGAAACTTGTCCCGGTGGCCGAAACAGGACTTCCCATATATAAATATTTACCTCTGGACCATTCCGAAACTCCTCGTGACGTCCGGGATCTCATCCGGGACTCCGAACAACATTCGGGTTACTGCATATACATATCCCTACAACCCTAGCGTCACCGAACCTTAAGTGTGTAGACCCTACGGGTTCGGGAGACATGTAGACATGACCGAGATCGCTCTCCGGTCAATAACCAACAGCGGGATCTGGATACCCATGTTGGCTCCCACATGCTCCTCGATGATCTCATCGGATGAACCACGATCTCGAGGATTCAAGCAACCCCGTATACAATTCCCTTTGTCAATCGGTATGTTACTTGCCCGAGATTCGATCATCGGTATCCCAATACCTCGTTCAATCTCGTTACCGGCAAGTCACTTTACTCGTACCGTAATGCATGATCCCGTGACCAGACACTTGGTCACTTTGAGCTCATTATGATGATGCATTACCGAGTGGGCCCAGTGATACCTCCCCGTCATACGGAGTGACAAATCCCAGTCTTGATCCATGTCAACCCAACAGACACTTTCGGAGATACCCGTAGTATACCTTTATGGTCACCCAGTTACGTTGTGACGTTTGGTACATCCAAAGCACTCCTACGGTATCCGGGAGTTACACGATCTCATGGTCTAAGGAAAAGATACTTGACATTGGAAAACTCTAGCAAACAAACTATACGATCTTATGCTATGTTTAGGATTGGGTCTTGTCCATCACATCATTCTCCTAATGATGTGATCTCGTTATCAATGACATCCAATGTCCATAGTCAGGAAACCATGACTATCTGTTGATCAACGAGCTAGTCAACTAGAGGCTTACTAGGGACATGTTGGTGTCTATTATTCACACATGTATTACGATTTCCGGATAACACAATTATAGCATGAATAAAGACAATTATCATGAACAAAGAAATATAATAATAATGCTTTTATTATTGCCTCTAGGGCATATTTCCAACACCATCAGCACAGGGAGCAGAGGGACCAGGGTTGAAGTCTAATCCCAAAGACTTCTTGTTCTGCTTCGCTGAGTTCTGGGCAAACTGGAAGTTGCGCTTAAACAGATTGTCGTCACGACACCATAGCAGTGACGATGGGTTAGCATCCGCAGGCTGTAGTCCACGGACCATGCAGGGATAGAAGCCTTGTTCAATGGCTTCATCTCTGGTCCTGGGTTGAAGATTTTTGTAGAGGATGTCTCCCCATGGTCGCTTGATGGCATTCTTTTCAGCATATTCCTTTGTCACAAATCTGTACTTGAACCACTGTTCTGCCCAATAGCGTCGAATCCATTGGATTCGTGTCTTGCGCTGATTGTAATCCTCTTCAGGATCTGTCTTGTACAGCTCTAAGAGGTCATCGGGCAGATCTCTTGATGTTTCTCCTCGACGCTTTCTGCCACCCTTCCTTGCTGATTTCTCTGAAGCCATGAACTTTAAACTGAATGGCTTCAATACGTTCAAAGGCTTCAAAGGCTTTCGCTTGCTGGACAAACAGGAACTAGCTTCGGGAGAATTTATGTGATACTGTAAGAATTCTGCAAATGAATGCAGACTATGAGAACCAAGGGATTCTCCCACGGACATGTACCTGTGACAGCATTAAGGTGCGAGGGAAGGGGAAGAGGTCATATGCATTCTTAGAAGATTTTGAAGATAAATCAGTTTAGAAGACATTGACCTCATCGTGCGAAGACATTCACTCATAGATAAGGAGTTGGTTCCAGATTTGTACGAATCCACGGATCAGTACAAGTGAGGAATCTAACTACTTTGTGAAGCATAAGTGAATATACTAGGCATATTATGAGATGCAGTTTGAAGTGGATCCAACATGTGTGAACAAAAACCACTTGTGGTAGAAAGTGACGAATCTATAGGATCAAAGGGGCCGTAAAAAAGAAGTTTTATTGACCACACGTAGAACTGCTAGACGGTGATAGAGGCGAGGGTGTCCCGATCTTTCGATGAGATGATAACTATCGATTTAGTGGAGACGACTTTGACGATCCGACTACAAACGTGCACGACGTTGCGCCTTAGCAATCGCTAAACCAATCTCCTGAGGTTACTGACGATGCCGGAAGCACGGTCAGCCTGACCACGAAGGTCTATTCCTGCAAGCAATCGAAGAACGAGCAAGAATAGGATAAAAAAATCTGAATATTGCAAATATATATGAGGTATTGATAATGGTGGGGATCCGTAAGTGGTCTTGGTCTGGTCGTTGGACACAAACGAAGTACACGAAGTTGCAATGGCTAACTTTTAACTAAACAAATCCCAAGGAAAAAGCTACTAGATGGATCTACTTATATAGGAGCAAGGGGTGGCGGCCAAGGAGGTGGGAGGACATCCCAAGGCAGCCTAAAACTAACCCTAAGTCGTACAAGGCTCATGGGCCCAAGTGGAGGTGATGCAACACCTTTGGGCTTGTAGTTTGACTCGGATTCTGCTGCAACATCAGATTGTTCCGTCCGTAACTCAACGCTCCGAACGAATTTGAAGGTGAATCCAATTGGGTTGGAAAGAGCACGAAATCTAGTTTCCAACAAAAAAAGAATCACCCAATTCGGAGTCCGTATGAAAAAGTTGTTCGCGTTTTGAGTCAGGTATGTCTGTGCAGTCCCAAGCTAGATAAGTAGTAGGATTAAATCTACCCTCAAATGACGGTAAAAAGATAACCTGGCCATGTGCTTGTGTGTGTTGTCCCAACTCTCGTGATGGTGAAGATGTGTCCGTCGTCCAAGAACTTCTATCTTCGGAACCTATCATGATTAGTAGAAACAAGAAACAAAATTCAAGAATAATGTTCCTATGAACTACTAGGGTGTGGTGGTAAAGCGCTCACAGTAAAGCAAATATCAATATCTTACAAGTTCTTACCAAGCAGCAGGTGGTGATAGGCAACCAGCGGTGTCAAATAACTCTGAAGATTGTGTAAAGCGATTGCCAGGGGAACGTACGTATACACGGTGTAGAAATATGTGGAGCTGGGTTGGCTATATATGGTAGCAAAAGATTAGCAATAATCAATTCAGAGATGCGATGTTGAATAAATGCTCGACGACGGTACTGTGCTGGTCCTAGGCTAGACCGAACTAGAGACGCGAGCCTAGAACACTAATGAGGTCACGTCGTAGCACAACTAGCATCAATGAAGGATACTAAGTAGCTCTGGACAGCAAGATATAAGTGAAGATCACAACGGCAGTAAAGATAATGAGGTGAAACAACAGCCAAGCAGGATATATCAACAACTTTGTCTCCAACTTTCCTCTGAAAAAGTTTGTGCCGATTTTTTTGTTTTTTTTCTTCTCTCTTTTTTTTCCTCACACTTTTTTTTTCTTTCTCTCCTTTTTTTTCTCTGACTTTTTTTCTCCTTTTTTTTCTCTCGTTTTTTCTCTCTCTTTTTTTCTCCCTCTTTCCAAAACAAACTAGATAAGATGCAGATTGGATCAAGTGAAGATGTGAACGATCTCAACTATTATTATGACAATGAATGGTGGGTAGCACGTGATGGAAATTGATGGATGGGTGGTGGACAGCGGAAGAGATAATGATGCAGCGGTGGCGTGACTAATGTGAACAGAACTCGAAACTCTAAACGAACTAGACACTAAGACCAGCAACTCGACACGACGATGCAACCGATAATTCAACTATGCAAGCAATGAAAAAAAAATTACAAAGGCTCAGACTGGCTTGGACCAAGGATGAATAGATCTAACTCTTTTTTGTGGCTTTTTCTTGGACAATAGGTAAGAAAATAAATCTAATCTAGGAAAACTGGAAATTCTCACCGAGCAACCTGAAAACTGATACCACTTGACATAGGCGAGGGTGTCCCGATCTTTCGATGAGATGATAACTATCGATTTAGTGGAGACGACTTTGACGATCCGACTACAAACGTGCACGACGTTGCGCCTTAGCAATCGCTAAACCAATCTCCTGAGGTTACTGACGATGCCGGAAGCACGGTCAGCCTGACCACGAAGGTCTATTCCTGCAAGCAATCGAAGAACGAGCAAGAATAGGATAAAGCAATCTGAATATTGCAAATATATATGAGGTATTGATAATGGTGGGGATCCGTAAGTGGTCTTGGTCTGGTCGTTGGACACAAACAAAGTACACGAAATTGCAATGGCTAACTTTTAACTAAACAAATCCCAAGGAAAAAGCTACTAGATGGATCTACTTATATAGGAGCAAGGGGTGGCGGCCAAGGAGGTGGGAGGACGTCCTAAGGCATCCTAAAACTAACCCTAAGTCGTACAAGGCTCATGGGCCCAAGTGGAGGTGATGCAACACCTTTGGGCTTGTAGTTTGACTCGGATTCTGCTGCAATGTCAGATTGTTTCGTCCGTAACTCAACGCTCCGGATGAATTTGAAGGTGAATCCAATTGGGTTGGAAAGAGCACGAAATCTAGTTTCCAAGAAAAAAAGAATCACCCAATTCGGAGTCCGTATGAAAAAGTTGTTGGCGTTTTGAGTCAGGTATGTCTGTGCAGTCCGAATCTGAATCCAGAACGTGAGAGACTTGGACTCTATCTTCTCTTGGCCCAAAAGTGACGTAAGAGGACTTTTTGAACACAACCTAAACTTCTCCTTTTCCCTTGTCTTCATATGTGGATTGTACAAATGTCCCATACACCTGCAATTAGACAAAACACAAAAGTGTGTGAAGTATTTTTGTTCTGGATAACATAAATAGATTAATGAATAGTTTGCATTAGAAATCACCTGACAAATATGCATGTATGCAATATTTTTGGTCGTATCCAAGGTAGTCATGTCCTCATCAGACGGAGTGGAAGAGGAGGCCGAGCAGTCCGATCGTCCGTGCCCTAACTTGGCGACGGAGGACACCTACGGTGACGACGGAGAAGACGATGTCCGCGGTCGGCGTGAAGACGGCGTCAGAGAGGTTGCGGCAGCTAAGCGCTTCGTCACCGGCGTCGTCGAGGGCTAGCGGTGGCGCTAGGGTTCGTGCGAGAGTGGAAGAAGAGATAATGACTGCGGTGAGGCGTGTATTTATAGGGACAGGGGCGGCTCAGTGTTATTACACAGGTGCCCCTAGCGATTCACATCTGAGGAACACGTGGCCATCATGCAGCATGTCAGAGGTTGTTCCACGTCCCACGCACGCCTGGATTGTCGGGTGGTCGTTCCCACTTCTCCGGGTTTCAGGTGAAGGAATGAGCATTGAAAACGGACTTAATGTTTGTCTCTGTATCTTCTGCTGACAAGGACGCAGAGAAGACATTTGACAGTTTCAAAGGAATGCATATGATTTGGAGAGATAGAGTTTGAGATAGAAAGCATAGAGAGGTCAGGGTCCGATCACATTCACTTAGTTCAAAAGATTCAACAAGAAGACATAGCTATAAGTGAATGCTGTAGAGGACAGAACACTAGTATATATATATAATCAACATAGCGAAGATAATCATAAAGACATGTTGATATTGAGGCCAAACCAAATATGAAGACATAGCAAATGTAACGCCATGAGTGAAACACTTCAAACAGAACCTTTGGTGATGGCGTTATCCACCATATAGGAAGTATTAGACCCAGACACGGCGCACAATTATCGTGGCGCTCCGAAGTCAAATTCCACATTAATGTATTCACACTTAGAATGTATGTCTTTATTGATTGAAGATATACTTTACTTCGTGTGTTGCACATCTAAGTCATCAATATGCATAAGTGTTAGGATGTGTGCCTGATCACAGGACATTTGAGGATTCCAAGATATTTAGCTCACACCGTAACTTGCAAAATCTCTTCTCATCCAAGGGCTTGGTGAAGATATCTGCCAATTGCTCTTCAGTGTTGACGTGTATGATATCAATATCTTCCTTCACAACATGATCTCTGAGAAAGTGATGACGAATTTTAATGTGCTTTGTCTTTGAGTGCTGAACTGGGTTGTTGGCAATCTTGATGGCGCTTTCGTTGTCGCAGTAGAGTGGCACTTGCTTCAGATGAATGCCATAGTCCTTGAGTGTTTGCTTCATCCACAGAAGCTGAGCGCAGCAAGATCCAGCAACAATGTATTCAAATTCAACAGTGGAGAGAGATACATAGTTCTGCTTCTTTGAAGACCAACATACAAGTGATCGTCCCAGAAAATGACATGTGCCTCATGTAGACTTGCGATCCACCTTGTCACCAGCATAATCAGCATCCGAGAATCCAACCAGATCAAACTCTGAGCCCTTTGGATACCATAATCCTAGAGTTGGGGTGTGAGCCAAATATCGAAGAATTCGCTTCACAGCTAAGTGATGCGACTCCTTTGGTGCTGCTTGGAATCGAGCACACATGCAGACACTAAGCATAATATCTGGCCTAGATGCACATAGATAAAGTAAAGAACCAATCATGGAGCGGTATACCTTTTGATCGAACTCTTTACCATTGTCGTCGGGACCCAGATGATGTTTGGCTGGCATTGGCGTCGTGAAGCCTTTGCAGCCTTGCATACCGAACTTCTTCAGGCAATCTTTGAGATACTTCTCTTGAGATATGAAGATGCCGTTGCATTGCTGTCGTATTTGAAGACCGAGGAAGAACTTCAGCTCTCCCATCATGGACATCTGATATTGCTCTTGCATCATATATCCAAACTCTTCACTGTACTTCTGATTGGTGCAGCCGAAGATAATGTCATCCACATATATTTGGCATACAAACAGTTCACCATCATATGTCTTCATGAAGAGAGTGGGGTCGAGGGAACCAGGTATGAAGCCTTTTCTCTTCAGGAAGTATTTGAGTGTGTCATACCAAGCCCGAGGGGCTTGTTTGAGGCCATACAGTGCCTTGTTGAGCTTATATACCATGTTAGGATGTTTTGGATCTTCAAAGCCAGGCGGTTGTGCAACATACACTTCTTCTTCAATCTTGCCATTGAGAAAAGCGCTCTTCACATCCATTTGATATAGAAGTATGTTATGATGATTTGCATAGGCCAGCAGTATGCGTATGGCTTCAAGTCGAGCCACGGGAGCAAATGTTTCATCGGAGTCAATCCCTTCCACTTGAGTATATCCTTGAGCAACGAGACCAGCTTTGTTTCTGACAACTTGACCATGCTCATCTTGCTTGTTGCGGTATATCCATTTGGTGCCTATTATATTATGCTTCCGAGGGTCAGGACGCTTAACCAGTTCCCATACATTATTCAGCTCAAACTGTTGAAGCTCTTCTTGCATAGCTTGAATCCATTCAGGTTCCATGAAGGCTTCTTCAACTTTCTTGGGTTCTGTTATTGAGACGAATGCGAAGTGCCCACAGAAATTTGCTAGCTGAGTTTCCCTTGAACGAGTGAGCGGACCAGGTGCATTGATGCTATCAATTATTCTCTCAATCTGCACTTCATTGGCAACACGAGGATGTACAGGGCGAAGATTTTGCTCTTGCTGATCATTGTCATTGTTAGAGGGATTGTCTTCAGGCTGAGCATTGTCTTTAGGTTGATCCGGTGCGGAGATGATAAGTTCCTCTTCAGGTTGAGCTTCAGAGGGTATGATTTCTCCAGTTCCCATTAGTTTGATTGATTCACTGGATGGAACTTCATCTAGCACATTTGGCAGGTGCTCTCTTAGTGAACTGTTAGTCTCATCGAACCGCACATCCACTGTTTCAACCACTTTATAATGAAAGAGATTGAAGACTCTGTAGGAGTGTGAATCCTTTCCATATCCAAGCGTAAAACCCTCATGTGCTTTTGGTGCAAATTTTGAAGTGTGATGTGGATCCTTGATCCGGCACCTGGCGCCAAATACTCTGAAGTAACTGACATTTGGCTTCTTGCCAGTAAGGAGCTCATAAGATGTCTTGTTCAGAAGCTTGTGAAGATAAACACGATTGATTGTATGGCATGCAGTATCAATGGCTTCAGGCCAGAATTTTCTTGGAGTCTTGTATTCATCAAGCATCGTTCGGGCCATCTCAATGAGTGTTCTGTTCTTGCGTTTGACGACGCCATTCTGCTGTGGCGTGTACGGGGCTGAGAATTCATGTGTGATGCCCAAAGTATCAAGATATGTATCAAGTCCAGTGTTCTTGAATTCAGTGCCATTGTCACTTCTGATGTGCTTTATCTTGGCGCCATAGTTGTTCATTGCTCGATTGGCGAAGCGTCTGAAGACATCCTGCACTTCAGTCTTGTAGAGGATTATGTGCACCCAAGTATATCTAGAATAATCATCAACAATGACAAAGCCATAGAGACAAGCAGTAGTAGTAAGAGTTGAGTAATGAGTGGGACCGAAAAGATCCATGTGGAGCAGTTCGAAGGGTCGAGTAGTTGTCATGATTGTCTTCGAGGGATGTTTGGCCCTCGTCATCTTTCCTGCTTCACAGGCACCGCATAAGTGATCTTTCTTGAACTTGACACCCTCGATGCCTATGACATGCTTCTTCTTTGCAAGGGTGTGGAGATTCCTCATGCCAGCATGCCCTAGCCTCCGATGCCAGAGCCAGCATTCTGAAGCTTTTGCTAGAAGACATACGGCAAGCTGTGGTCCTGCTGAGAAATCTACCACGTACAAATCATCTTTCCGATACCCTTCAAACACTAGAGACTTGTCAGATTCCATTAGAACAAGGCAACGATATTTTCCAAACATTACGATCATGTTCAAATCGCAAAGCATTGAGACAGACATTAAGTTGAAGCCAAGGTATTCAACAAGCATGATTTTATCCATGTGTTGATCCTTTGAGATTGCAACTCTACCTAGACCCAATACCTTACTTTTACCAGTGTCAGCAAATGTGATGTGACTCTTGTCGGATGGACGTAAGGTTGAGTCCATAAGAAGGCTTCTTTTGCCAGTCATGTGATTGGTACACCCACTATCAATAATCCATTCTGAAGACGCTGGTGTCGTACCCTACAGTGCAGTTAGGGGGATAGGCTTCACGAAGAGAATTGTGAAGCAAAAACATTTGACGAACCAGTGGGTTATGAAAACTTAGATCCAGATTAGGACTGATAGGGAGAGTAGCAAGCGATTCAGGAACGAAGTACATAGTAAGACCATTCGGGCATTTGATATTGCGCCCTACAAGATGTTTAAGGTCCCCAGCAATAGCGTCAGACGATTTTGGTTTTCTGCTGGAGACCTTTCCCTGCAAAAGAGAGTTAAGCTTTTTTAGCCACCCACATCTTCAAGGGTGGCTTAGAAGCAATAAGTCTAAGTGCAGCGTCTGAGAACTTTGGCTTTGGAGCCCTAGCAAAAAGTCTTGCAGGCGGACAATAGTACTCATAAGAATAAGCAGAATAGTTCTTGGTCTTATGAACATGGCGGTACGATGAACCGCGCTCATATTCATAGGCCTGAGTATGGTTTCCCTGCAAAACATTTGCGTTAGTGCGACTCAGGTGAGTCCTCTGTCTGTATGAAGCCTTTGGACCGTATGAAGCCTGTGGTCTGGGGTTTGTCTTCTTCACCTGTGGTGTCATGATGACATTCACAGGAAGATTTTCCAAACACTTTTTCGGCACCCAGATCTTCTTCATAGGCGGCCCATTCCTACAGTTAGTACCAATATACCTGGCAAACACTTCACCATTCTGATTCTTAAACAGTTTATAGTTTGCATCAAAGGATTCATCAATGACAATGGGGTTAGCACAAGTGAAGCCAGATAGATTGGATGGATCTGCTGAAGGTTCCTTTGCAGCAACCCATGTGGTTTTGGGGTACTGCTCAGGTTTCCAGTAAGAGCCATCAACATTCATTTTCCTTACGAACCCAACGCCCTCTTTCCTCGGGTTTCGGTTCAGAATCTGCCTTTTGAGGACATCACATAGTGTCTGATGCCCTTTAAGACTTTTGTACATCCCTGTTTCAAGCAATGTCTTCAACCTAGCATTCTCATCAGCAATAGCAGAGGTATCCTCAGCAGAGGGGTTAGTTCCCACATCAACAGTTGAAGATATTGCAACAGTAGCAGCAGTAGAACATTCAGCAACAGAAGTAGCATTATCACGCTCAACGCATTTAAGACATGGTGGTTCAAATCCTTCCTGAGCGGAACTAATCTGTTCGGCGCGAAGTGACTCGTTTTCCTTTTGAAGATCTTCATGAGCCGCTCTCAATTTCTCAAGATCTTGCTTCCTTTGAAGATAATCATAGGAAAGCTTTTCATGAGTTGTTGAGAGCGTTTCATGACGACTTTCAAGTTCCTCATACTTAACATGAAGATTTTTTATGTCTTCAATTAAGGACTCAGATCGAGTCATTTCAGCGTCTAACAGATCATCGCTTTTGTCTAACAGTTTTTGAATATGTTCCATAGCTTTCTGTTGTTCAGTTGCAATTTTAGCAAGTGTTTTGTAGCTGGGTTTTGAACCACAATCAGAGTCATCTTCACTGGATGTTTGATAGTGAGTAGTGCGTGTGTTTACCTTGGCACCGCGTGCCATGAAGCAGTAGGTAGGAGCGGAATAGTCCTTGTCATTTGCATCGGTGTCGGCGATGAAGTCATTGTCTTCAGTGTTGAAGATGGACTTGGTAACGTATGCTATAGCCAGACTTGCAACGCCAGAGTCGGACTCCTCCTCAGACTCCACCTCCGCCTCCTCAGAAGCGGACTCCTCCTCTGAATCCATTTCCTTGCCAACAAACGCACGTGCCTTGCCAGATGAGCTCTTCTTGTGTGATGAAGACTTTGAGGAAGACTTGGAAGAAGACTTTGAGTATTTCTTCTTCTTCTTGTCGTCAGAGTCATATTCCTTGCTCTTCTTCTTCTTTTTGTTCTCATTGTCCCACTGCGGACACTCAGAAATGAAGTGGCCAGATTTCTTACACTTGTGGCATGTTTTCTTCTTGTAGTCATGAGCAGAAACTTCATCATTCCTTGAGCTTGATCGTGAAGACTTTCTAAAGCCTTTCTTCTTGGTGAATTTTTGGAACTTCTTCACAAGGATAGCAAGTTCCTTTCCAATGTCTTCAGGGTCATCAGAACTGCTGTTAGATTCTTCTTTAGATGAGGAGACAACTTTTGCCTTCAAGGCACGAGTTCACCCATAGTTGGGACCGTAGATATCTCTTTTCTCAGAAAGCTGAAACTCATGTGTGTTGAGCCTCTCAAGTATGTCAGATGGATCGAGTGTCTTGAAATCAGGACGTTCTTGAATCATCAGGGCTAGGGTGTCAAACGAACTGTCAAGTGATCTTAGGAGTGTCTTGACGACTTCATGCTTGGTGATCTCAGTAGTGCCGAGGGCTTGAAGCTCATTTGTGATGTCAGTGAGTCGATCAAATGTGAGCTGAACATTCTCATTGTCATTTCTCTTGAAGCGGTTGAAGAGGTTGCGAAGGACACTGATTCTCTGATCTCTCTGGGTTGAGACGCCTTCGTTGACCTTAGAGAGCCAGTCCCAGACTAGCTTAGATGTTTCCAAAGCACTCACGCGGCCATACTGTCCTTTGGTCAGATGACCACAGATGATATTCTTGGCAGTAGAGTCCAGTTGAACGAACTTCTTAACGTCAGCAGCAGTGACACCTTCTCCAGCCTTGGGAACACCGTTCTTGACGACATACCATAGGTCGACGTCAATGGCTTCAAGATGCATGCGCATCTTATTCTTCCAGTAGGGATATTCAGTTCCATCAAAGACGGGGCACGCAACGGAGACTTTAATTATCCCTACAGTCGACATAGCTAAAACTCCAGGTGGTTAAACCGAATCACACAGAACAAGGGAGTACCTTGCTCTGATACCAATTGAAAGTGCGTTATATCGACTAGAGGGGGGGGGTGAATAGGCGATTTTTATGAAAGTCTTCAAAACGTGGAAGTTTCGAAGACAAACGATAGAAATAAACCTATTACCATGCAGCGGAAGGTAGACTACACTAGGCAAACCATAGTCAAGTATTCAATAAAGTGAAAGCACAATGACTAATAGCAGCTAGGTAGTAAGGATCAGGTAGGAAGATATTATGAAGCCAAACAGAACACGCAGTCACTCAGTGAAGACAAAAGATAGTGCAATCAAACAATGACTTCACAAGGACCAACTGTAAGTAAAGGGAAGGGAAGGATGAAACCAGTGACTCCTTGAAGACAATGATTTGTTGGACCAGTTCCAGTTGCTGTGACAACTGTACGTCTGGTTAGGGCGGCTAGGTATTTAAACCTGAGGACACACAGTCCCGGACACCCAGTCCTGAACACGCAGCTCAGGACACCCAGTCCTCACCGTATTCCCCTTGAGCTAAGGTCACACAGACCTCGCCCAATCACTCTGGTAAGTCTTCAAGGTAGACTCCCAAACCTTCACAAATTCGTTCACCGGCGATCCACAATGTCTCTTGGATGCTCAGAACGCGACGCCTAACCGGCTGGAGGATTCATAGTCCTCAAGTGTAATAAGTCTTCAGATCACACAGACAAGAAGACTTAAGTGATGCCTAACACTCTTTGGCTCTGGGTGGTTAGGGCTTTATCCTCGCAAGGAATTCTCTCTCAAAGGATTCGAGGTGGGTTGCTCTCAAACGACAAAAGCCGTACTCTAACTCTGAGCAGCCAACCGTTTATGGTTGTAGGGGGTGGGCTATTTATAGCCACTAGGCAACCCGACCTGATTTGTCCGAAATGACCCTGGGTCACTAAGGAACTCACCCGTGTTCCAACGGTCAGATTTCAAACTCACACGGCAACTTTACTTGGGCTACAAGCAAAGCTGACTTGTCCGACCCTGGACAAGATTCGCTCTCATAGTCTTCACTCGAAGAAATAGGTTTTGGTTAAGCATCACTTCAGTCATTCTGACTGGTTCTCTTGGACCCCACTTAACAGTAGGTGGTTCCTATGACTCAACAAAGAAGAAAAAGAACTACGAAAGATCTAAGTCTTCAAGCTCCATAGGCTTCATGCGATGTCTTCTCTTGTCATAGTCTTCAATGTGAATATCTTCATATACCACCTTTGACATCAATGTCTTTATACATTTTTAGGGGTCATCTCTGGTAGGAAAACTGAATCAATGAGGGACTTCTACCTGTGTTATCCTGCAATTCTCACAAACACATTAGTCCCTCAACTAGGTTTGTCGTCAATACTCCAGAACCAACTAGGGGTGGCACTAGATGCACTTACACGTTCCCATGCTCCACCACCCAGAATCCCATGGCGGCGGACAATACAGGCTCTGTAGGCGAGCGGGCTCCGACCGCTGGGCTCACCACGCCGCGAGGATCCCCCTGCCCCGTGCTCCACCACCACTAGTGGGCATGGCGGGCTACACACCCGCGTGATGGATCCCCCGCTCCCTGCTCCAACACCGCCAGTGGCCACTCGCGCACCACCGGGAGTCCCATGGTGGCGGCCATGGCGACCTCTACAGACGAGCAGTCTCCGACCGCTCGGGTTTGCCGCCACTCCAGCACCGACCGATGGGCGGCCACGGCCATATGCTCATGCTCAACCGTCTCCGCCCATGGACGTACTAACTCTGATTTTTTGTTCTGTATGTGTTGACCTCGGACCTTTTTTCTGTATCTTCAGATGTGCTCTCTCTTCTCTCTTCTCTTTGATTTCTTTGTGTCCTTCATAATAGGAGGCTAGGCTCCGCCAAAGACTCGCCAGCGTCCAGACCCCCTCCACGCCATCCCCATCTCACCGGAGATCTGCACCAAGTCCCATCCAGCGCCCACCCTTCGGCCCCGCCAGGCATCTCTGTAGCCCGAGCGCTTCAGCCGCCTCGCACCCCAAGCAGAGGAGAGGAGCTCCTTGCCACAAGCCTTCCTTGGCTCCTGCGGCGTGGAGGGGGGCGGCAAGCGGCGGCCTGTGCCCGGCAGTGGAGAATGCAAATGGATAAGCGGCGACGGTGCTCGATGGTGAAGCAGTCTTAATATTAAGGATCGTGGGTAGAATTGTAACTAATGCATGGCTGTTTTTGTAAAAGTGAAACATTTTCCCAGGGTGCCACGAAAACAGAGATTGCGGGTTGAATTCATGTAAACTGAGGGGCTTTTTTGCAAAACCGCAACTATGACGGATGACCAGAAGCAATGCCTGCTTTATTATTAGGGGAAGATAGACGGTCTCGTTTGCAATTGAGGAACAACTCATTGATATATTGAGGAACTCTTGCCTCTGGATTGTAGCCCTTTCATATTGGAAAAAACTAGTACTACTATTGATGTTGCAAAAAAAACTTATTGATGTATTTTAAGTTTCTTTTTCTAAAATATTGAGCATCGGCAACTAAGGCCAGGACTCCCTGCGATGTGAGGCCGGGCCGTGGGAGTTCACCGAGCGCAAGGCACGTCGGCACGGAGACTGGCGAGTAGGGCCCACATGTCAGCAGCGTAACGCGACCGCGAGTGGAATATCCGCCTCGTCGCGGGCTAACCCTCTCTTCTCCCCCGATCCCCACGCGATCTCGCCCGCCGCCGCAGCCGCCGCCACCGCCATGGCTTTCTCCGCGCGGAGGAGCCTCGCCACCACCCTCTCCAGCCACCTCACCCGCCGCCTCCACCCCTCCCTCTCCCACCTCGTCCCCTCCTCCCACCGCGACAACAACCGCGAGGACCCCTCCTCCTCCTCCTCCGGCCCCCCGTTCCCCACCCAGCAAGCCCCGCACTTCCCCTCCGCCGACCTCCGTCGGCGCTCGAGATCCCAGGGCCTGGCCCTCCCGCTCCCCTTCGGCGCCCACCTCGCGGCCCACCGCAGCTTCTCCACCTCCTCCCCCGGACCGCAGATCGATGGGATCCTCAGCGACCCCGCGGCCGGCCAGATGGATGTCGCGGCGGGCGTCCTCTCCGACGCCGCGGCCTCGGTCGCGCCCGCCTTCCCGTTGCCCTTCCCGGGGGAAGTGGCCGCCGCCGCCGCAGACTCGTTTCCCCCCGTCGCGGCACTGCAGTACGCCATCGACGCCGTCCATTCGTTCACCGGGCTCAACTGGTAAGCCTCGTTGACGTGGTAGCACCTGGGGGCCATGCCGTTCCACTTTGGATCAAGTAAACTGCGATAAAGTTCTGAACTTTGGTCATTTTGTAGGTGGGCTTCTATTGCAGTGACGACCATCTTGATCCGAACGGTGACCATCCCGCTGCTTGTGAACCAGCTGAAGTCCACGATGAAGTTGAATGTAATGAGCTCATTTGAGTAGTAACTTATATTGTTTGTTTATATGTATGCTTTATTGTATGTCCGTTCTGCCTTTTGCCGATGTGTTTTATGCCAAACTTCTATAGAAACCTACCAATTTCAATCTTTGATAACGGTGAACACTGAAAATTCTGTGCAATTTGTAGTGAAGGCAGGCTCGTGTATTTAACATGTAGTATGTTTTAGATGTCTCGATTCAAGCTTGGTGGTAGAGATAATAATGCAAGGTCGAGTGGGGATGGCAGAATTTGATGGCTGCATGTGCCAAATATGTTTTCTTTCAGCTAACATGTAAACTGCAGTTGAGTTATCATGTGAATGTATTGTCTCCATTTGCTCCAGTGGCCTGCAATTCTTTAGCCTTAAATAGCAACATGGAAACGATTCTTTGGGTCAAAATCATTTATGTCATCATTTGATTCATAAATTGAAATTGTATAGCCACATGCGTTCGACAAAAGTGTGCTGTCCCCCCATTTTTTGTTATGCCAAGGAGTAGAATGAGAATTCAAACGCTTCATGTACTTAAATTAAAGGGGATACAGTTCTTGGCGTTATATTTTCGGTTAACCTGTCCAACTAATTCGATCTTGATCTTCACTTCTGATTGCCATACTGTGGCTGAAGGCTTGTAGCTGAGGACATAGAAAGAAACATCATATCATGCAGATGAAATTCGATATGCCTCCACGAAGTTATATGAGACTATCCTATATGTCACTCAATGTTTCTGAGAGGCCTGAAATAGTTATATGATGTTCCTTTTGTTATGTTGTTTTCTTATTTAAATCTGTCCACATTATATGTCTGGCGTGCTTCTTCGTGTGACTGCAAGGTACCCACTTGAATTTCCTCTTACAAACTCCTACTTTATGCAGGCAATGAGGCCAGAAATTGAGGCGATCAACATGGAAATGCGTAATGTAAGTAGATTTATTTCTTCAGTTCAAGTTGCATTTATATGGTAATTCACTATAGGCACGTTTGTTGTAGACACCATAATTGTATTAACAGCAACTTCCTGCGATCATATTTTTGCTGGTTTTTTTCTGCAATTCTACACATGTAGCCTTTTTCCATGTCAATTTTATTTGTTGCCCCCCCTTTACTAAACCATACTTTTTTTGTTATTTGGAGTGTTTGGGAGACATATAAGGTGAAAGTTGTCTTCCAGCATATTTACGATCTACTCCCTTCGTTTCTAAATATTTGTCTTTTTAGAGATTTCAAATGGACTACCACATACGGATGTATATAGACATATTTTAGAGTGTAGATTCACTCATTTTGCTCCGTATGTAGTCACTTGTTGAAATCTCTAGAAAGACAAATATTTAGGAATGGAGGGAGTATATATAATCAACGATATTATCATCCTTAACCCTTTTTCTTAGCCATGTTTGTCAAAGTTGACTGTTATAAATTGACCAAGGTATGATGTTTACAAATAATGCAACACTTAATTTTTCGTACTGGATAGTACTGATGCTAAATGAATGCGTTTCCAGGAACCTAAGTTCAATCTTGTCCAAGACAATTTACACTCCCAGGGAACATAAAATCTATTTTAGTTCAAATCAATTTATATTGTACCCTCCTAATGATATAATCTTTCATGTTTTCCTGCAGTCAATGGATCCACAATCGATGCTAGAGGGGAAAAAGAAATTGGGTGAGCTATTCACAAAGTATGCAACTTCCAATGGTTTACTTATTTAGTTATTTTCCCGCGAATATAATCTGGAAGTTATTTATTTTGCCTGCTGTGTTTAAAAATTCTATGCTTTGGTGCAATTTTGCCAACTAATCACATTACGTTCATGTCTTTGGTTTCTCAAACTCAGACCGTGTTCCTTTAAATGCCTTGGGCTCTGTAGACTCTTTTAGGTTCTGAAATTGCTTTGTTGGTCATTAAATTGTTCTTGCTATCATCCGTGCTCAGGAAGCGCCTTTTTTTTGCTCAAATCAGTAATCGTGCTTTTCCATGTTTTATAGAATTTGACTTTGCCGCTTTAACCTCTATTATTGTTTTTGTGGTCTTTTACTTCTTCTAGTCATACAAAAATATTTCCATTGTTTTGATTTTTTTATTAATGTCTGCTGTCAGGCATGGTGTTAATCCATTGACTCCGTTAAAGGGTTTACTCATCCAAGGGCCTATATTCATGAGCTTTTTCTTCGCTGTAAGTTCATACCACTTCCTTGTATAGTGTCAAAAATTTTAACTACAACCACACCGTTATAATACTGCCATCTTACAGTAATGTTGATCTTCTTTCTTTTAATGTTCTTCCACCTTATGCCTCTGTCTCAACTGTAGATACAAAACATGGTGGAGAAAGTCCCTTCTTTGAAAGGGGGTGGAGCATATTGGTTTACTGATTTGACAACTCCCGATGAGCTTTACATCCTCCCAGTGTTGACATCAGTGACGTTCTTGGCTACGGTGGAGGTGTGCACCCTGGCCGATGCAATAATTATGTCCTATATGTTATTATATAGATAAGAAAATATTTGTTTTTCAGCTCAATATGCAAGAAGGTATGGAGGGAAATCCTATGCTGCAAACGATGAAGAATTTCTCTAGAATATTGGCTCTTATGACTATACCATTTACAATGCACTTTCCCAAGGTATGAAATACTCAAGACTATTAATTTTATGAATCATACCCATAAAATTCTAACTAGAAGTTATCTGTAATGAATTTGAACATACTGGGAGTGCAGGTAAATTGGCATGATTAAGTGCCCTCTCCTAATGAATTACTAAATCTGGGCTTGTTGGAAAACAATTATAGTGACCATTTTTTGGGTACTGCCTCAGATTAGCTTCTGAAACTGGGCAAAATTTGCCCCATAACTTGGAAAGTCCATTCAGTAACTACTCCCTCCGTCCCAAAATTCTTGTCTTAGATTTGTCTAGATACGGATGTATCTAATACTAAAACGTGACTTGATACATCCGTATTTAGACAAATCTAAGACAAGAATTTTGGGACAGAGGGAGTATTTCTCTATGATCACGACCACAATCAGTCTTCCCTAGTAGTCTTATTCATGCATACATGGGCTTGATATTACCTGAAATGTAAGGCAATTTGGTGCGTATTGAAGCCCTGTTTGCACCATTGTCAAAGCTTTCATGGTGGTCTGGAGTTGGGAATAACACGGGTATGGGCTACTCCCTTGATTTCTTGGGGGAGGGCTAGAGCAGAAATTTATCTTGCATGGTTCAGCTGGAGCTGCCATTTAGGTGTTCATAGTGCTTCAGATAGACAGATACAGTTGAGTTTGTACCCTAAAGGAGGAACTGTTTTTGTCCACCTAACTGCTGAAGATAATTGTACACCGATTGATTGAAATATATGTAAATCCTTTTTTAAGAAAATAAGCTAGAGCTGTTATCCACACTCAAATATGCGACAAATTGTTGCTTGCACACTTCCGCAAGAAATATGTGGCGTCCATCCCCAAAAAATAAATATACATGGTGCCAGTGGTTTCATGCTTAACCTAATAACTACTCCCTCTGTCCCATAATATAAGAACGTTTTTGACATTAGTGTAGTGGCAAAAACGCTGTTATATTATGGAACAGAGGGAGTATCGTCTTTTGTTGATGCCATATTTTATCCACCTTAACATAGCTAAGTTTCTCTGTTTGCAGCATTAACATCACTTTTCACTGTCTATATCTTCTCTTTTCTTCTGCACTGCCATTAATACTCTTTTTTTGCTTCTGCAGGCAATTTTCTGTTACTGGGTAACGGCAAACTTGTTCTCTCTTGGGTATGGTTTTGGTAAGTCACTTCTCCAGATTTGAAACCTTGCTCATGTCCATGTCTTCTGTTTGTCTCCTTTCCTAGTTTCTAATGCGTATACCTTCCAAAATTTTCTCCCAGCTCTCCGGAAGACAGCCGTAAGGTATTTCTTGAATCTTCCGGAGGTTGTACCACAGCCCGAAGCTGCGCAAGTGTCGACCTTCAACCTTTTCGAGGCACCAAAGCCAGTGTCAGCAGTTGATACACCCACTGGAAACAACGGTGATTCACCCACTGGAGACAACTGTGATTCACCCACCGCAGCCAATGGGTCAGAGCAGTCTAATGCTGAGCTAAGCGATCGGGTTGTGTTTCTTGAGAAGAAGATTGCAGAACTTGAGAGGCGGGCTAAAGCTAGAGGCGAATCTCAAGAGTAATAAACTAACAGGTAAGTTTTGATCGAGCACGTGAATCCTAAAGAAGCACTGTTTGTAACCTGTGTCTGGTGGTGAAGGGGTATCTGGCACCGACTTACCAATATAGTACCAAGATTTGACTTGGACTATCCAATTTTGTGAGCATGTGTATGCGCGTGTGGCAACTGTTGTTTCGAGCAAATAAACCGGAGGGATCCTGGCAGATAAAACCGCCAGTGTTTGTTGGATTAACCGCAGTGATGCTGGCCGAGCAGAGACCAGAGGGTACTTTTATTCTTGTATCACTTGCTTGACATTTGAGAATGGAACGATGTAATAGTATTAGCTTTTAGTTTGCGATCAAGATAAAACGAGGCTGTCGAAAACATATGTCTGGACCGTTGATTCCTGTTACATTGTTTGATGATAAAGTGACTAAGTAATACCCTGTTATTCTGAGACAGACTTAAATCACTGCGTACTTTCTACTTGTATCCCCTTACGTAGACGATGCTGTGACTTGCGCTTTAATATGCTGCTAGCAAATTTGATCACAAAGATGGATATGAACATGTTCACTGAAATGAGCCAAAGTTGGGAGGGACAACAACAACAACAAAAATGCCCTGAGAAAGAAGCAAAAATCTACTTATATAGTTCTTCCCAGCGGACATGAGATCCGCCAGATTCTTCTCTAGCTCGTGCTTATAAACGTCTTATCTATGGCTCCATGGTCTTTCGCAACAGTAGTAAGGCGTGATCTGAAATATTACTCAGTATTACCGCACTCAGCCTCACAACGTGTTTGATTCAGAGCAGTTAAGGGGAATGGGAGTTTCAAGGATATGTGACACTGTTTCATTAGGGGACAAAAAAGTCCAGGATGAAAGCGCAAATAGAATTAAGGAGGCTAATTTCGAATCTCTTCCCTGCTCCCTCCTATTAATTCACATGAGATGTAATTTTCTCTTGAATTCTCACCGCACACCAAACACGGGTTTGAAACTAATTATCAACTGCCCAAGGTTAATCTCTCAATAAACTCTCATTCCTTCTCCCGAACCCTTGCGGATGGAGTCCGTCCACCCTCCATGTAAAAACTAAAAAGGTTCCGTTGGTAAGAGGATTCCTCGCAAAAAAAGAAAAGAAAAGAAAAGAAAACCCCACCTTTTTCATGAGGGACAGTAATGGATGTGCTTGGTTCTGCACGAGGACAAGCTGCTGATGAGAGAGTGCACGGTCACCACCAGAGGCTAGGGGTAGAGGATGATGGACATTCAATGCCTACAATGAACTGGGCACAACGGTTGTATTGTCTTTCTTTATGCTAGTTAAAACTAATGGAGCTTGCTCTTATCCAGGTGGCTCATCTCTGCAAGGGAAAGTAGTTCTGTAGGGTGTGAGGTTGATGTGTAACTGTTATGCCATACTATTTTCTTGCTAGTATTAGCAAGATGCCCATGCGTTGTATGGAATATCAAGATATATTTGTATGAGTAGTTTATCTTGTGGGAGAAAAGAATGCACGAGGAAAGACCTTATCTTATTTGTAAATGTGGAGAGGGGTGTGTGTATTTTTTTTTGCAAAATTGCCATAGTTTCCTTCCTATCCGTCAGATATAAATCGGACGGACTATATTGCAGGATGGCAGACACACCATCATCACCAACTTTGTTTTTTTGTAAGAGTAGAGATATGTGTCTACTGTCCATAAGGTCACTCACAATGCATTATCATGTGCTAGTACCATGGTGCATCATACTATTTTAATCACTACAATTGCATAGTATTATATATTAGTATCATTGTGTTATTTCATTTTTATTTGTAGAATCACAACACAAAGTTGCAGATATGATCTATCTCTTATCAACTTTTCTATTTGATGCATTCCATCATAATATGATACTACAATATTCTCTGCAATGCCACGTCATATTAAGGATAGTATAACCGCACCTAATCCCTGCCCTCACAGTGATTTCGGTTTTCGGCCGTCCGTTTTTGGCCATCGGATGTGCTGTCTTAAGGGGCTGCTTTTTTTAGGCACTATAAGGGGCTGCTAGTCCGGAAGAAAAAACCAAGCACTCTCATAAACTGGGCCGTACAGCCCATTTACATGACCGAGCACATACAGCCTAGTACTCGCAGCGCTCCCGTCTCTTACCTGTTTTGCTTTTCTCAAAAAAAAACCTATGGCGCTCGAGACTCTCGAGTCGAGAGAGAGGAACAGATCGGGCTGCGGGCGACATGGCCGAGGCGCAGTCTTCCCGTCTTCCACGAGGGGATGCCGGATGCGGAATCTCCTCCCGGTGGGCGTAACGTAAGGGTTCTTCCTTGAGCGGGTATGGCTGTGCCTTGCTGACAGGATGCAGAGTCAGGTTTACATGAGTCATGAGGTGAATGCTAGCTCTTGGCCTTCCTTTATCTCTGAACCCCGACGCCCTTTGTAATTCGCCTTTTCCACTTCATCTTGCATCACGGATGAAGAGTAGATGGGCTGCCGCTTCCTGATAATCCGACCACCCGCGGGCCTTTCACCTAGCAAACCCACTTCAGGAGAAAGATGAAGAGCTCTGGCTGTGTCTGTTCTGCTTTCTTTCTTTGCTATAATGGTTTAAACTTTTCTTCTTTCTCCTTGGCGATGTAGTACAAATTTGTACTAAAATTCAATTCTTTGTTAGGATATACGTACAACAGGCGGCTGAGACAACTGAATTATCATGGAGGATTATAAGTACTACTCACCTACAGTTTCAAAACCGACTGATAGTTGTCTGGAATCATCCACACCCACTAATTTCTGCACCTACAGTTTCGAAACTGACTGGTGCTTGTCTCGAATCATCCACATCGAGTGATTTCTGTAAATTCTACAGTGCCCAGCAGGGCTAATAGCTCTCTCATGAAATTTTATTTTGCATTAGGTGCATTGAAATAATTCTCATGAATAAAACGACAACTAATGCCCATGCCCTGATGTTTTCTATTGAAGTGGTCAGGTGCATGTTTCATTGTTGTTCAAGCCCTGCTTATTAAGGAAATAAACACAATTGACTTGTTTTTGCACCTAATTTTCTTATGCATGGTAGTCTGAATTGGGCTAATATTGGTCCATCAAGAGTCACTAGGGGCGTGTTTGGTTGCCTGCATATGGCCCAGCCTGGCCCGTGCGGAAAAGATTGGGCCCGTTTGGTAGCCTGCGTTCACCGTGCGGCACGCATCGCACGGAACTTAGCACGACCAGGCCAGGCCCAGGGGAAACGTCTGAATCGGTAGTAGCTCGCGAGTCTGGCTCGGGCGAGGCAGGGGAGGGCGACGCGCTTCTCCCCTCGTGCGAGCAGGGAGATGGCACGAGCTCGCCCGCGTCGCCGAAAAATCGGCGGGAGGATTTCGGCTCACCTCCCGCCGAGTCCACCCCTATTTAGCCCATTCCTCACCGCTCCAACTCCCTCCATTCGAGCTTTCCCGCCGACACGCATCGGCACTGACGAGCAGGTAAGCGGCACATCTTCATCGACCGGTGGGCCATGGCGTCGGCACACTTCACGGCCGGCGTTGATCTTCCATGGCAGTCCCCCATCGTCCTCGAGCTGCAGCCATGACCTCTGTGAGTTCAATCCCCTTTCTCTCTGTTCCTTCTAGCTAGACCTGAGCTGCAACTAGGGTTTGATCTAGATGCATGGTAGGTCAGTGGTCTGATATGGTTGATTGCTATGGTGCGGTTGCAATTTGTGGTAGGGCTAGATGTTCAAGCATGTGGTAGGCTAGATTAGTAGTAGAGTTTGAAGTTGAACCTTGTGCTTGTGTTGATTCGTGCTTAGATCTATGATTTGTAGCTATTGGTGGTCCATCTATAGCATGTTGTTTGTTGTAGATATATTCCTGCTCATAGATTGTTCGGTATGCTTGGTATGATAGCGATGAAGCATGTGTTTACTAAGATAGTGATGAACCATGTACATGTATGCTTCTGCTTTCATGGATTGTCCGGTATGTTGTGTGCTATGCTTACTGTCAATGCGTGCTACGATTGTAGGACATGGCCACACAGACGCAATGTGACATCCCCAGATTACTAAACCGTGGTTATGCTGTTTAGACATGCTAAGTCATCATCATTAAACACTAAGAAAAACAATTAAGTAATAATCCAACTTCAAATTCAAATTTCAAATGGAAGTAAAAAAATACTTCTTCAGATAATTAAAAAAAGTTCATAATATTTTAAATAATCCCAAAGCAATTATAAAGATAAAACCAGCATTATTTGAAAATTCCAAATTGACCCTAGCAACCAAAACAGTGGACTAGCAGCAATTACTTTTGCCTTTTCAATTAAAAAAAACAGTTAAGCGATTAAAAAAATGCTGAAACTTTTTTGCAACACCACAATGTTGCATTTCATTTGTGAGCTAAGTTTTACATTCAAAAAAAGTCGTTTAGTGCACAGACTAATTGTGAAACAGTAGCTAACTATAAATATTAAATTTTTTTTGAGACAAAATATTAAATAGGATAAAAAGAAAATGCCACTATGCACGTATGGCCCAGTGCTACAGTAGCACGCCCAGCCCATCTACAACCTTCCCCCCTACAGTGCAGAGGAGGCAGGCCATGGCGCTGTGCACACACGCACACGCCGTGCACGCCCGGATTTGCCTCGTGTCGATCATCTGGGCACTCCAGGAGATGGATAAAAAGACCCCCGACGACTTGGACGAACCCTAACCCTCACTTAACCCCTTGCTCGCCCTCCTTCTCGAAAATTTGCTCGTCCCCGAGTTCTGATCGCCGTCGTTGCGTCGATCCCGTGGCCACCGGCCTCCCCTTGTCGCGTGAAGATGTCGGGGACCTCCGTCGTGGTCGGCTCCATGACCACACCGAAGGGCTCAAGCTAGGAGGCCCCGAGCGCTCGCTATCGGGCGTCTTCCCCGCGTCCGGTTGCCGCTTCCCCGTCCCGGATCTCCTTCCTCAGCACTCCCCCAGCCTCCCGAGCACGTCATCGAGCACCGCCGTGAGATCCTCATCCGATCCCCCTGTTCCCGGTCTCTATTCGTGGTCCTGCGCATCGTTGTTTACCGTGACCGGAGCTCGTCCATGACCGTGCCCTGCGTTGCCCGCGCCCTGTCTCTCCCTAAGCCACGCCCGACTGCACCCTACGCCGTCCGCCGCTGCTCCCCGCATGCCCCCCTGCCACGCGCCACGCCTGCGTTGGCCGCGCTCGCCTCGCCCGCTGCCGCCGACGCCTGCGCGCGCTCGGCCGCCCCTGACCGCGCCGTCTCCCGACCTCCCGTGCTGCTTCGTTGTTGTTCTGCTCCCTGCGCCGTTGCTGCTTCGCTGCTACTTCAGCTGCTGCGACTAGCCGCTGCTCTGCGTGCCTGCTACTGCGCTGCTCCGCTTCGTCGCTGCTGTTGCTTGCTGCAACTACAGCGCTGCTTGCTAGCTGCCCGCTGCTGCTCATACTCTGGTGCTATGCGGCCTTGCTAGCTGCCGGCCCGTGGCTGTGTGTGTGTGTGTGGTGCCGGCCCCGGCCCAAATACTAGTTTAGGGACTAATTTAGTTAGTTAGTCTAACTAGTAGTACTATTTAATTAGTCCAATAGTAGATGACATGTGGACCCACCGTTAGATTAAATTAAAACAAATTTTAAGAAGTCTAAGTCAATGGCATGTGGTCCCCTACACTATTCATATATTGACTAGTCAACATTTGACTAGGTCAACACAACCCCACTGTTATACACTACGACTAGAATAGTATTGGGTAAAAATAAAATAAAATTTTGCTGTTTTATTTTCGAATTAAAAGAATTCTATAAATTAGAAAATCATTTAGAACTTCAAAAAATCATATAAATTAAACCGTAGCTCGGATGAAAATGTTTTATACATGAAAGTTGCTCGGAACGACGAGACGAATCCGGATACGCAGCCCGTTCGTCCGCCACGCATCCCTAGCATAGCGAACACACAACTTCCCCCCTCCGATTCATCTGCCCGAAAACGTGAAACACCGGGGATATATTCCCGGATGTTTCTCCACTTCACTGGTATCACCTCATACCGCGTTAGGGCACACCTAGCACCGCTACTTGTCATGTCATGCATCGTTATGCATCTGTTTGCATTGTATTTATTGTTTCTTCCCCCTCTTCTCTCCGGTAGACTACGAGGCTGACACTGCTGCTGGTGCTCTGGTCGACTACGTTGTTGACGACCCCTACTTGCCAGAGCAACCAGGCAAGCCATCCCTTGATCACCAGATATCGCCTATTCTTCTCTCTACTGCTTGCATTAGAGTAGTGTAGCATGTTACTGCTTTTCGTTAATCCTAGCCTGATGCATAGCCTGTCATTGTTGCTACAGTTATTGATACCTTACTTGCAATCCTAAATGCTTAGTATAGGATGCTAGTTTATCATCAGTGGCCCTACATTCTTGTCCGTCTGCCATGCTATACTATCGGGCCGTGATCACTCGGGAAGTAATCACGGGTATATACTTATACATATTATATGATACCCGTGGTGACTAAAGTCGGCTCGGCTCATAGAGTAACCGCGAGTGATTCACGGATTGGGTCCGAAAGGACGTTTGTCCCGACGGCCCTCTGAGTGGATCTTTGTGGCGGAGCGACAGGGTAGGTTGAGACCGCCTAGGAAGATGTGGGCCTGGCCCTGGTTGGCATTCGTGGTCATTTCAAAATAATATGCTTAACGAGATCTGGGTATTTGATCTGAGTCTGGCCATTGGCCTATACGCACTAACCAACTACGCGGGAACAGTTATGGGCACTCGACGTCGTGGTACCAGCCGAAGCCTTCGTGACGTCAGCGACTGAGCGGCGCGCGCCGGGTTGGACTGGATTGCCTGCTCTTGTATAAGGGAGGCTAGGTCTGCTCGCCGGCCGCGTACGCAACGTGCAGGTGTGCAATGGGCGATGGGCCCAGACCCCTGCGCCATAGGATTTAGACCGGCGTGCTGACCTCTCTGTTGTGCCTAGGTGGGGCTGCGACGTGTTGATCTTCCGAGGCTGGGCATGACCCAGAATAGTGTGTCAGGACAAAGGGGATCGAGCGTGTTGGGAAATGTGGTGCATCCCTGCAGGGAAGTTGATCTATTCGAATAGCCGTGTCCCTCGGTAAAAGGATGACCCGGAGTTGTACCTTGACCTTATGACAACTAGAACCGGATACTTAATAAAACACACCCTTCCAAGTGCCAGATACAACCGGTGATCGCTCTCTCACAGGGCGACGAGGGGAGGATCATCGGGTAGGATTATGCTATGCGATGATACTTGGTGAACTTACCATCTACTCTCTTCTACATGCTGCAAGATGGAGGTTGCCAGAAGCGTAGTCTTCGACAGGACTAGCTATCCCCCTCTTATTTCGGCATTCTGCAGTTCAGTCCACATATGCTTCCCCTTTTCCATTTGATATCAATGCATACATATGTAGTGTAGCTTCTTGCTTGCGAGTACTTTGGATGAGTACTCACGGTTGCTTTGCTCCCCTTTCCCCCCTCTCTATACCCGATTGTTGCGACCATGCGATGGAGTCCAGGAGCCAGATGCCACCGTCGACGATGACTCCTACTACACTGAAAGTGCCTACTACTACGTGCAGGCCGCTGACGATGACCAGGAGTAGTTTAGGAGGATCCCAGGCAGGAGGCCTATGCCTCTTTCGATATGTATCCCCGTTTGTGCTAGCCATCTTATGGCAACTTGTTTAACTTATGGCTGTACTCAGATATTGTTGCTTCCGCTGACTCGTCTATGATCGAGCTCTTGTATTCGAGCCCTCGAAGCCCCTGGCTTGTAATATGATGCTTGTATGACTTATTTTATTTATAGAGTTGTGTTGTGATATCTTCCCGTGAGTCCCTGATCTTGATCGTACACGTTTGCGTGTATGATTAGTGTACGATTGAATCAGGGGCGTCACACGCAAGATCTTAGTCGGGCCCTTATCCTGTCCGACAGCCAGTTTGCTCCATTGTTTGTCGAGGACTCGCAGCCTATGTCCGAGATGGCACCTGATTCAGAGGTGTTCGCGTCTGATTCCCTCTATATACCAATAGTGCTCGTTGAGCCAACTCCTGCTCCTGCTGCTGCCGCTGCACTCAAGGTAGCAGCAGCAAAGGCAAAGAAGGATGATAGGTCGAACAACATGAAGTGGCAGCCGTTCATATCCATGTTCGTGCTGAACAAGATGTGTGAACTCATCTCTATTGGAGTTAGGACTGACAAGGGCTTCAAGGAGGTGCACTTGAACACCGTTGCAAAGCAGGTGTTCGAGTTCTATGGGCAGGAGGTGTCTGCCACCCAGGTATACAACCACCTGAGGAAATGGAGAGGTCGATGGATCCAAGTGTCCAAGCTAAGAGACCTTAGTGGCGCCTCATGGGATGAGAACACTTGCTCCATAGTTCTGGAGGCAGAACACTACGCCGGCCATGTCGCGGTTAGCTCACAGCCCTCTTCCTTTTCATACTGTCCACCATTGCCTACTCCTAATCGCAACTAACAACACTTGTGTTTCATTCTTAGGACCACCCAAGGGATGCTGAGTTCCTCAACACACCCATACAGAACTACAGCCAGATGCAGCACATCTTCTCCTTCGGGCTAGCAACTGGGAAGCATGCCATGGGCTCGGGGGGGGGGGGGGGGGGGCCTCTTGGTTCTCCCATGCCAGACTTCCCTGGGACCCCGGACGTCGACGTTCTTGATGGCCCTGACAAGCCCGCTGCGAAGCCCTTCGACAAGCCATTTTACCACGTCCATGATAGGAAGAGGAAGAAAGGAGGCCTTATGGAGGAGATCAATGTCTTTTGCAGCATGACTGAGGCGGTGAAGGAGGTGGCAACAGCCATCAGGGAGTGCAAGCCCCTCGACGTCCACCCTAACTTGTATGGTGTTGTCATGACCCAGGATGGCTTCACCGACTAGGCTCTCATAGTAGCTCTCAGCCACCTGCTTGACAACAAGGCTCAGGGTGTTGGGTTCGTTGCCATGGCCGACGCTCACAGGGTGTTGTGGCTCAGGAGCTGGCTGGGCAAGCACTGCTACTAGAGTAGTGCTGCCTGTGAGCGTGCATGATCCCCGACGGCGATGGCGGTGGCGACGACGATGACGATGATGACGTACATTTTGTGTAGCTAGGGCTAAAAACCTATTTGATGGTATGCATATTTTGGTGAGGTGGTATATACTAACCCCTCACGTTGATGGTGAACTTGCGCTGGTAGGACGACACCCTCTTTTGGATGTGGTGGTAGGTTAACACCAAGGTAGTGCTAGGAAGAACTTGCTATGCCGTATGATCATGCATGCTTTACTTATCTTCCGCTCCATTGTTGTTTGTGTGCTACTTTGCTTGCTACTTGTGTGCTCCATTGATTTGCTGCTTCAACTCTTGCTCTTGTGCATTGTTAGGGCAAGTGGTATGCCGTGTTCATCGGTAAGGTTTCAGGGGTTTATAGTTCATGGGAAGAAGCCAATGCACAAGTGGCATCGTATAGCAACAACACCCATAGAGGGTTCAAGACTAGGCAGGCAGCAGAACAATCTTACTTCGACTCGATGCGAAAGCACGGAGGCAGCAGTGTTGACAGTGGCAAGGTTGGAGGTGTCAAGATGGATCGTCAGTTTGGGCTGAAGCACTCGACTGTTATTGTGTTGTATTATTTTTAGTGATATTTATATCTATCTTATGTGCCATAAAATTTCTAATGACTCTTTAAGTATTAGGTCGCACTTGTGGCTTGCATTTTTTCTGCTGTCCATTTTCTTTTTTATGTGCAAGCCGTTTTTCTTTCAACATGTTCACCAAAACTCAATTTTCATTCTCTTGATTTGTTTCAGTGCAATTCACAAGACTCTTGGGGGGGGGATTGTTGAAAGTAAAGATGGCTGTGTAGTTGTGACTAAGGGCGTGTATATCTCAAGGGGGGGGGTAACTGATTATTTTTCACGACAAAAAAATTGATTCTTTATTTCCAAATAGATGTAATATTTAGTCTAATTATCGGTCATTTTATATAAATTATTTCCACTTAGTAGATAAAAGGTAATGGGTGACGAATGACATGCATTCAGTTTCTAAGGTTATCTGTCAAAACTCAAATTCGAAGATATGCAGAGCTATTCTCATCTCATTGTAGTTTCACAGTGTTCTTCTCTTTTCCGTTCTTGCTCTGACATAATACACAGTAACTCTCATCTATCGATCACTATGAATAACAGATTTGTTCTATTTAACAATTGAATTGTCCCATGCAAGCTAGGAATATATCCAGTGCTTGGAAAACACAGATGTGGGTGTTCTATTGCTCAGTTGTGGCTAAGAATGAGCATTTGTACCTTCTCTTATTGGTGGGGTTCTAGGTTTAGAGTTATGGAATATCACTGAAACAGAAATTTTGGTTTATGCTTGTGGTGATTTTTCAGTCTAATAGAACTTAAGTGTTTGTTAACTAAAATTCAGATTTTTTTATCTGAATATATTTCTAGGTTGAATCAAGTTCGTTCCAATTATGATATGAAAAGTGGGCATCTTTTTAATAGCTGTAACATGTTCTCCTGATTGCATTTATTCAGCACCTGGTTCCTCTGATGGTTTAGGGGTTGCTTGAGGTATCTACCTTTTAGAACCTATGTTGGGTTATTGGATACATAGGAACCAATATGTTCGACTCTCACCATCTTCAAACATGTCCTGGGATCTACTGTTGTGAGACCTACTTTTTTTACTTTCACCGTACAAAATAAAAGCTTAATTCCATTTCGACCACATTCAAATGTTAGGCCAACTCCACCGCGCGACCCCAAACGGACGTCCGCTTTGTCCGGATTCTGCCCGTTTGGGTAGGGCAATGGGGTCGTGTCCGGGCCTGTCCTGGAATGCGGTGGCCGTGCGCCCAGCGCATGGCCGCATCCTTTGGCCCCATCTTGTCCGCCTCCATTTTAAAAACAACAACATTCGAAATACCAAGCCCTAGTTTAGGCCAGCGGCCCTAGTTCACGCCGGCAACAGAGCCAACAGCCTACACGTCCTCGCTGGCAACACAGCCAGCCTCCAAAATGAATAGTTTTGTTCGCCGGCAACACAACCAGCCTCCAAAAACGAATGTGTTTCCCGCCGGCACACAACCAGCGGCCCAGCGGGTGGCACCCATGCTAGCCTCCAAAAAAGAACGACCACGGCCAATCGGACGACCTAGTTCAGGCCGCCGGCGTCGAACATCTCCTTCTGCCTGGCCTCGAACCAGCTCCTCGTCTTCTCGCTCATCTTGGTCAAGTCCACGCTCATGATCGCAAGGGCCACCTCCTTTGCTTTGATTGCGGCATTGGTGGCCTCGATGTCGAGCTGCTTCTGCCTGGCCGTGACATTGGCGGCCTCGATGTCGAGCTGCCTTTGCCGGGACGCCTCCTCCAAGTCGATCTTCCTCTTCTTGGCCACCTCCTCCATCTCAAGCTTCTTCATTTGAAGCTCTAGGTATTGCTTCATTTGCTCGTCCTTGCTTTGCAGTTTCTTCTCGTCCCTCACATCCTTTTGAGACATCAAGCCATGCAAAGTCTCATGCAAGGCCATGGATGAGGCATCACGTATGTCGTCCACCTTGGAGTTGGTCTTGCCCCTCGGCCTCTTCAACGCCTCGTCATCTCCACCTCCGGCCAACTTGGCCATCTTCTTGCCTCTCTTCCTTTGAAGTTCATGGTATTGATCCTTTAACTTAGGGAAATTGTTGATGATCGTCCAACAATGCGTAAGAGTGAATGGCTTGTCATTGTGCCGGGCCTTGAATGTTTCCAAAGATTGAAATGCCTACACCATATGATCAACAACAATTGAACATGCAAACATATACAAGGCCGAAGTCTCATGGCCGTAGCAACGAAAGAACTAGGATGAGGAGAGCATACCATGTCCCCAACGTCGAGACTACTCACGGGTCGTGCTTCAACGCTCTCAAAAACGTAAAATAACAGTTCGGGTGTGACTTAAATCCGGACTGCGGGTTGAATTCTCTGAAATAGAGGGACTTTTTTGAAAAATGCCATGACGGACAAAAGAAATCCAATTTGCTTTATTATTAGATAAAGATTAGTCCCACCTCTCCTGTTTTGTTCCTTAATTAGTCCCATCTCGCCCGACTAGACTTGAGCCAAATACTTTTGCTATATAAGAGGGGTGCCACTGCTGCAATTTAAGCACAAGTACTTCAGCCGCGGTGCTTGGGTATTAAACCAAAAACCATACCGAATTTTCGGTTAGCTATTTGTAGCTACCATTTTTGGTTATTAGTTTTCCTAACCGAACTTAAAAAAACAAATGTTAAAAACTGAATTTTTGGTTTGTACCGAAATGCCCAGCACTAGTGGCTACGTGCATTCACTCAGAGAGGGTAATAGTAGAGCCAACTATTGGCTATATCTTTTTGTCATATCATCCATAGCCAACATAAATAAGACTTAACTATAAAAATGTGCTACTTCATCTATAATCTATAATACCTAAATAACTCATCCCCACTAACCTATTTAACTTAACATGCAAGCTATCCACATCAGCATCCAATCTCCCACGGCCACATCAGCACTAACCCTCCACTTCACTAAATCCTTCCGCTCCTGCATGCATGACATTTTTTTTCTGCCCTCATAACCCATCATGTCACCATTAAATCCGTCTTTTTATTAGCCACGGGATAGCACCATGAGCAATTCATCTACCGAAAGATAAATAATCTCTCTCTCCTCTCCTCTTGCCTCCCCGTTTTCTCAGTTACCATCCGTTCCCTTCTCCCGAAAAAACCCCTTCTCTCCCCTCCACAGCTCCGCTTGATCTCCTTCGCGATCACCGTCATTAAGCAGTGTCATCCTAACAGTCGGCCACTGTTCAACATCGAAGGTGCGGTCGAAGCCCAACGCACGATGAAGGTTGGTCTCACCATCCTCCGCCCGCCAGGTTCACCGCCGCTTCACAAGGTTGATCTTACCATCGTCTTCCCCATCTTGACTCATACATCTTCTGGGAAGACAACGAAGGAAAAAAATCATGCATGTGTCTTTGTCTAATCGGTGATCTTGGTCTGCAGGTCACCTCTCCCTCTCTGGTTTGCTCATGTTGTTTACAGTGTGCCTCAGCTGCAACACTAGCAACGACCTTCTCTCCTCTTTCACATCTATGAGGTTGGGTTCATCATCAAGCCTAAAAGGAGTAGATTTTTTTAATCTTGATTCTCCAGATTCTTGATTATATCGTGACTCAATGGCGGATACAGTATGGGTCAAGGGTGTACAGATGTACACCCAAAATTTGCTGCACAAAATTCCTATATATGGCAAGAAGGACTAAGAGTGGCATACTTTGAGAGACTACACATCAGCTCTCATGTGGCAAACAGACCAATATTAACCCATCGGTCACTAACCACACCTAACTACTAACCACACCTAACTAACCAGTAGCCCAAGAGCAGCAACGAGCCACCTTTGCCCTCACGCACGAGAGATACTAAGAGCATCTACAGCCGGACATGGCAAAACCGACCCCTCAAACGTCTGCGGACACAACCGGACGCGTCCGCGGACAGTGACAGGTCACGCCTCATACTTGATGTTGTGCATCCGAGTCTCCCGTATTCCATGACCTAGATTCATACAAAACATGGAAAAGAAATCATACATACTACGCACACGCTAGCTAACTACGCCTCGTCGTCGGAGATGTCTAGGATGTTGATGATGAGTGGAAAGTAGCTGCAATAGGTGTACCAATGTAATCTTTATGATATAGTGAAAGAATAATCTCCTCTTCCTCATGTTGTTTCTACATGTTTAGTCATTTACTTTTGAATCTTTGATTTATAGACTATTGTTGATCATGTAAAAAAAACTAATATTTGTATTGGTACTGCGATTTCTGCAATCATACATTTTACTTTCTATAAAATGTAAGAGATGTTCCTCTTTCTCATTGTGAAGTTGTTTTATACATAGGGAGTTAATAGAATATCTGAATATATATGTGGCCTTAAAAGCAGAGCGTTATGAATTTTGTGCCAAGGGAGTCTCTTTTGGTCTTTATGCTTGGGTCCTAAGATTTTTCTTTTCTCCAAGCTTTTGGCATTGGTGTGTACAAAGCAATATGAAAAAAATGGCTTCTATGCCAAGTGATACTTAATTGCAGCCATCATTAAGTCAATCATATTGAGGAGTAGTTTCTGATTTTTTTTCCTGTGTTGCTTATTGGTCTGTAACATTGAGAAGTGAGGTAAAGGAGAAGACAAACATGCATCTGTGTCATTGTAACAATTGCAGAATGTCACTCAAGATTGTACAAAATCAGAAAAGCAAAAGATAGGGTACGTAGGCAATATCCAAGGAACAAACTAACACACATTCAAGTAATCAGTTGGCTAGAAGCCTTACGCAAGTGTGTGTTTCCCACTAACAAGCTATCATAATTATAGTATAAATTTATACTTTTTTCCGCTGATTTTTTTGGCTTGAATTTCCACAGCAACGCACGGGGTATCATCTAGTTAATACATATGGCCCATCCCATAATCTACAAACCCATGTGGTAGCTGACTCTTATTATACAGACCATTTCGTTCCCTTCTCTCTCGTCTTCTCTTTCCTCCAACTTAATAAAATATAATATTTAAACCTTTATAGCCTCTTACATTGCTTTATTATACTTGCTTTGAATGCATACGCATGCATCACTTGGAAGGAACATAACTTTTGGAACAATGACGAGCCGGTGATCACACAAGTGCTAATTAGCCGTCCGGCGAGGGGCATGCACAATGGTTCATTAGTGCATGACTGCGGTTTGATTGATGCACACAAACAGTTGGATTGGCGATGGATCACCTATGTTAAGAGTAAGGATAATAGTAGTCAATTGTGTACTATATCTTACCATCATGTCATATGTATCTAATCTAATAGCCAATATGTTTGTTAGCTATAAATATGTACTACTTTATTAACACTCCCAATCCACCTCACAATCCACAAAGTTTCTTCGACCCCGCATTGCAACTAGCTCTTAACGCTAATCCATAAACCCTAATCTACAGCCCGCTTCAACTCAGCAAAAATATAATATTAAAAAATTTATAGTCTGCTTACATCCGAAAGTACTCTTCCGCTCTCGAGCTCATATTGTTGTTGTTGTTGTTGTACTATTTTTTATTTTACTGATCATGAGGGTGTATTGAGCTCGTGAGCAGAAACTTCACGTCTGCTTACATCACCTTATTATACTCGCTCTTAGGAATTGAATGACGCTTGTACAAGGCGTCTATTCCAAGTGAGATGATGGTTTATGAGACGTGCCTGTATTATGGTGGAATCCCTCTAGTACCCGTATATGTAGGAGGCGAAGACTTGATATTTTTTCTGCAGTGGGCCAGACACTTGATCTTGTGATATACCAAGAACATATTTACGCTACACGATGGCTAGGGGTTGTAGGGGCTTGCTTGCAAAATGGAAGCGAGAGGAGATGACATGCACATATGCATGGTGGTGCGTACATGGAACACCTGACAATATCATTCTCTAATTATTGCGAGAGCACTAAGAGAAGAAGGAAGAGAGAAGAGAAAACCCCATTTATTACGAATGCTCTATGTCGAAGAATATGGTGGTTTCACATGTATCACATAGATGTAAAGGTATGTAAATAGAAGAGATCAAAAAAATTCAAATTAAATTAGTGCATAAAATTCTGGATAAAAGTTTCGGCGTCACAATTTTTCTTACAATTGGTATACGAACATGGTTATTTGCATGTTTGATTCACCATTGAAGTTTGATTTTTTATCCCTTTGAAATCGCTAAATTTCTGTTATTGTCATTATTTTGATTGAGAAGCATTACATTAATTTCATTTTGATTGATGCTTCTTATCAATTTTTTATTGGAGAAGCATTACATTAATTTCAGACCGGCTAGTACAAAAAATTGCATTATATACAAAGTCGTGTGTAACATGTTC
This sequence comes from Triticum urartu, assembly GCF_056163025.1. Lineage (NCBI taxonomy): Eukaryota > Viridiplantae > Streptophyta > Magnoliopsida > Poales > Poaceae > Triticum > Triticum urartu. The sequence goes on along the minus strand of NC_141877.1, from coordinate 665,505,051 downwards.
AAGAGAAAAACCTACTTTACTGATGATGTAAATTATGATCATGCTATTTGCATGCATATGGTTTTTTACAGCCATACCAGGGGTATTTGTTTCATGAACATTAACTATGGTGTTCTGGAACTTATTGAGTTGTACATGTTTGCACTATTATACATCCCACTTGCTCTTGGTATTTTTCATTGTGCTAGCGCGTGCTAGTAAACATATTGAATGATTTGGATATACTTGTTAGTAAGCATGGCAAGTAGTATGATATATTCCTAGTGATTCTTTTGGATGAACTGTTGTTGAGTTCCAGTAATTATGAATATTTTTTTGTTTACTTGAGACTCAGTCAAGTGCAACATACAAAATCAAACATAATTTTTTTTGTATTAAGCCCATGCAAGAAAGGATTTTCGTTGGTTACTATTTCTTGGGACATTGAGTTCTACAAAGTAGTCCCACTTATCATGAAATTTTTATCTTATGTATAGATGAAACTCAGTCACATCCAAGAGCAGGGATAATTGCACTTTCTAGTTTGCATATAATGTTTTCAGTTTCTTGCATGAAGATTCTCTTTGTTGACGCATGTGCACGCTGTTTGGCATGCATCATGCATCAATAATTTGTAGAAAAGACAGGAATTATGTTAGATCGAATTAGTTTGTCCATCTCTTATTTAAAAGGAATGGTATAACTAGAGTTCTGAAATGGACAATCCTTTTCCATGGATTTCTTTTGGTGTTTGGTTGTTCGTTGAATGGTAAAGCATATCGAATGCATTTCACTTTATAAAAAAATATTTCTCTGAAATGCATATGCATGTGTGTAGTACTAACTATATGTACATTTGGCAATGATGCAACAAAACAGTTGCAACCGTAAATAGCATGCTTTTCTGCACTAGAGAGAGAATGCATGCGAGGTCATCACAAAATTAAATTAGTCATCATATGTGAAATGTGTTACTACTGGAAAAGCTGGAGAGATCATGGCAACAAATATAGCTGGAGTGACTAATGTCAATGTTATTACTCCTCTGTAAAGAAGAGCATTCGGATCACTAAATTAGTGATCTAAACGCTCGAAAATCCGTTGGTGCTCCCTCTCCTGCACGTGAAAATATTTTTTGAAATGCCAAAAAAGTTCCAACAAAAATTCTGTGTGTTCTTTGTCACATACAAATTTGTAGGCAAAAGGATGAAACATTTTGGCATGTGAAAAAAAGCAAGCAAAATAAACACCAAATGTTACTCTAATTTTCTTTTCACCGGCGAAATACTACTGCTCCGTTTCGCATGAAAATTTTCAAGGATGCTTGCGACACTAACACGGACATCTAATTTTTTTTCAGATTTAAAAAAAACATTTACTATATATTTTTTATTTACTATTCACGTGGGAGCGCACGCTCCCGCGAGCCAAAACGTCATTATCTTTACGCCACCTTTCATGTTATCTTTCCGCGGAGGCACCTTGGTCTCCAATCTTGGAAAACGTCATTATCTAAACGCTCATATGAGCGTTTAGAGAAATGACTTTTTGGCTCCCAGAAGCGCGCGGTCCCGCATGAATAGTAAACAAAAAAATAGTAAATATTTTAAAAAAATTCTGAATTAGATGTTCATGTTAGTGTCGCAAACATCCTTGAAAATTTTCATGCGAAACGGAGCAGTGGTGTTTTGCCGATGAAAAAAACAAATTTAGAGTGACATTTTGGGGTAACATCTGGTGTTTTTTTTTGCACAGGCCAAAATATTTCATCTTTTTGTTGGAACTTTTTTGGCTTTTCAAAAAAATATTTTTGCACTTAGGAGCGTGTGTTCCCGGGAGCATGAACGGATTTCCAATTCTCTTGCTACTTGCTTGATATTCAAAAACCAAAATATGTAACTATTCTTAGCTTTGAGTTGCAGTCAAGCCCTCCGAGAGGCTGAACGAACATCGCCCGAAAGACTGAAATAAATCCAAAAAAATATGAGCACCTAACTAGGACAATCCTGGTGGGCTGGTACCACCACAAATAACCTAACCATCTGAGCTAGGCTCAGTTTGCATCTTTTACGTACCTTGATTACATACAGGTGCATATAGCTAGAAAACAAAATATTTGGAGTGCCTTTATATAGGTCTGCATTTTATTTAACCCATTTACTCATTTTTTGAATCATATTACACCCAGGTACATAATTAGGAGTAGCTAGTTTAGTGGGACATGGCTGGACTGAAAGCTTAGGTGCATGACTGACAGAGATATATATGTGACGTGGCCGTCTGCCTTCTTTGACTACTAGTTGGCTGATGACTTGTGCACTTTGTATGGCACACGCGTACACACAAATACGTATACCTATATAAGTAGCCCTGGGATGAATATGGGCACCGGCCGTGGATGGATGGACCATCTAGCTAGCGTGGACAGCGGAGCACCATGGCCTCGATCGTGATTCCCGGTCCGAAGGCCAGCAGTGCACCCCACTCCGGCAGCGGGCTCCGGCCCCGGCGCAGCTCGTCAAGCACGAACACGATCGTGGCGCCGCTCATGTTGCCGTACTCGCGGAGCACATGCCGGCTGGCCGCCAGCTTCTCCGGCTCCAGCATCAGCACCTTGTTTATGTTATCCAGGATCGGACGGCCTCCTGGGTGCACCGCCCAGAAGAGGTCGTTCCACCTCCCGTTCCCATTCCCAGAGCATGGGGATGGCGGAGGAGCAGCACCACCGTCGTCGTCGTCGACAATGGCGCTACGGAATGCGTCGAGGAGGCATTGCTCCACGTTCTGCCCGACGAGCGTGGGCACCTGGATGGCCAGGTGGAAGTCGACGCCGCCCCCGGAGACCCGCATGCCCAGCGCGTGCTCGGTCCTGGGAATCGTGGTCTGCGTGGCGGAGACCATCTCGAAGATCGGGCGCCGCTCGCCGTCGAGGAAAGGGCCGGCCCCGACGACGACGGCGCCCGCTCCGTCCCCGAACAGCGCGTGGCCGACGATGTTGCCGCCGTCGGGCGCTCCGAAGCAGACGAGCGTCATCTCGGAGCAGGCGACGAGGACGCGCGCGCCGCGGTTGTTCTCGGCCAGCTCCTTGGCGAGGCTCAGCGCCCTGCCGCCGCCGTAGCAGCCGTGGAGGCTGAGCATGGTGCGGCTCACCGTGGGGCGGAGGCCCAGCAGCGTGGCCAGCCGGAGGTCGGCGGTGGGGGCCTGGCAGGCGGAGTAGGTGCTGAAGACGAGGTGGGTGATGTCAGCGGTCGGGCGGCCCCACTCGGCGATGGCCTTGGCCGCGGCGCACTGCGCCAGCTTCGGCACGGCGTCGGCTGTCATGTCCACGCGGGTGTCCAGCGACGGCAGCTCCCTGTCGAACAGCTCCGGGTGCGCGGCCAGCGTCTCCTCCGTCAGGTGGAAGTGCCGCCTCTCGATGCCGGATTTTTCGCCTGCAAGAACAGAATAAGTACAATTCAATTGTTCGTTGGAAAAGCATGCATGCATGCATGCAGAGTATGGTCGGTGACGTCCAAAAAGAAACATAGTAGTAGTAGTACAGATTCTCTTGAGCTTCTCCTTGAGTTCAGGCAGATGGTCGCTGTTGGTGACGCGGAAGAGGTTCTCGGCGAAGACGTCCTGGGGCACTAGGAGGCCGGTCGGGTTCGCCGTACCGATGCCGAGCATGGCCGCGTGCCGCCGCGCCGCCGCCCCACCGCTGGTTCCGCTGCTTTCCATGGCCGGCCGATCTTTTGGAAGACTACTACTTGCTGCACGCACGTACGTATGAACTTAGTTGCTTGTGAATCTTCAGGTGAGTGTGTGTCTAAGTGATCCGTCAGGCTCGGGCTTTATAGTAGTGGCTGGCTGCACGCGCGAGCAACCACCTGGTCTGCATGTCATTAATGAATCTTCACCTCAGGTGCAGCTTTCGGAGCAGCATCCAAAACGGTTGGGCGGGAATGTTTCGGCCAAGAAATGGGCAAAGCTCAACTCCATTTGGCTCTCACCAATTCCATGGAAGTGGAAGTGAGTAGGTGAAAATTCCTTAAAGTTCTATCGTAGACATGGGGATTTGAAACAGTTGAGTTTTTTTTCGGGCAAAACATCTGATCTATTCATCTTTAATCACAACAGTATAACGAACATTAGAAATAATAAAAATTAAATTCGGATCCGTAGACCATCTAGTGACGACTACAAACACTGAAGCGAGTCGAAGGCGCGCCCCGCCATCATCGCCCCTCCCTCATCAGAGCCGGGCAAAACTTGTTGTAGTAGACAGTTGGAAAGTCATCGTGCCAAGACCACAATATTTTTGCTTTGACTGTTGAGTATTTAGGGATTCACCTTATAATTAAGTACAAAATTGCTTCTCTAATATAAGCGCTAATACTGATCGACAAATCTTGTATAGTTCCGTAGATCATACATGAACATAAACATGAGATAAGATACCAGATAATTCACCAGACACTGACCACAAGTGAACAACATAAGCACACAATTCAATGTCTAAACATATATGGACAAAATACAATATGTAAGATAAGAAACAAACTTACAAGTAAGCCAGATACAGAGATGGAAACTAAAGTTGCTGTTTCCATTTTTACAGAATTTCAAGATTATAATGAATGTGCGAAAAGGTCATGTATATTTACAACTAACAGAATAGTATACAAAGTACTCCATCTGTTTCAAAATATTTGAAGTTCTAGGTTTGTCCTATAAGTTAAACTTGCTTAAGTTTGACCAAGTTTAGAGAAAATTATATCAACATCTACAAAACCAAATCAGCTTCATCACAAATTATATTTGCTTTCTACACATATTTTTTTGAGCAGGCATTCTAACATATATTTGATACTCTAGATAGGAACATATTTTTCTATATACTTGGTCAAATTTTAAGAAGTTTGGCTTAAGACAAACCTAAAACTTCAAATATTTTGGAACATAGAGAGTAGTAAATACAATAATTTTGTACTTAAAATATAATACCTTCCAAAAACCAAAGAAGCTAACTATTAGGGCAATAAACAAGCTAATTAGGCTTAGGCAAACCAGGAGCAATCAAACCGTACCCTGCCCTGCCTTGCACTTGTGATTTGGAACTAGTGACAATTGTGAGGTACCACATTAGCCTGCTATAGTCCAAAGCGAGGGATGAGCCACATTAGACAATCTTAATTGAACCAATTTGATAATATCGACCCGGATCCCTTTTCATCGTGTGCTTATTGTCCATGCCATGTAAGAATTACATGCCTTTGTGTATCATTGGCTTGCCTAGCTCTATGTTTTTTCTAGGTGAGCCTAGATCTATGTAATATCAGGCCGATCTTGGTTTGTCGAGATGTTCAGCCTGTCAGTGGTATGCATTACTAGAATCAATGATAAGCATTACTACCAATGGCCGTCTAGTGGGGAGTGGGGTGGTCGTAGAAATTCATGTTTTGGAGGTAGTCCGCATGTGGGCATGTTGCAACGGTTTTTGTTCGGTTTCTGTCAATCATTTGGGTAATTCTCTTCTAGTTAATTAATTTAGAAGACAAATCTTTTGCCTCCGTTTCAAAGGAAAAAACTACCAACGGCTAACTCACGGCCCTTCATAGGTGACTGGTACGGATGAGAGTTTTTATAGTAGTGAGCACTATATTTTTAGAACATGTGTTTCATTATCCGGCTTGAATTTGGAAACACACCATCCCGAGGGGTGGGCACATTGGGAACACCTTCACCACCTAGCTTATATTTGTGTTCAAGGGGAGTGAATGTGTGGTTCACGACTTGAGCTCTTCATTGATTCTTTGTGACATACATGACTCACTGAGGGACACCTTCCCCATGATGATGTGGTGACATAGACATGTTGGAAAAATATGCCCTAGAGGCAATAATAAATTAGTTATTATTATATATTTCATTGTTCATGATAATCGTTTATTATCCATGCTAGAATTGTATTGATAGGAAACTCAGATACATGTGTGGATACATAGACAACACCATGTCCCTAGTAAGCCTCTAGTTGACTAGCTCGTTGATCAATAGATGGTTACAGTTTCCTGACCATGGACATTGGATGTCGTTGATAACGGGATCACATCATTAGGAGAATGATGTGATGGACAAGACCCAATCCTAAGCCTAGCACAAAGATCGTGTAGTTCGTATGCTAAAGCTTTTCTAATGTCAAGTATCATTTCCTTAGACCATGAGATTGTGCAACTCCCGGATACCGTAGGAGTGCTTTGGGTGTGCCAAACGTCACAACGTAACTGGGTGGCTATAAAGGTTCACTACAGGTATCTCCGAAAGTGTCTGTTGGGTTGGCGCGAATCGAGACTGGGATTTGTCACTCCGTGTAAACGGAGAGGTATCTCTAGGCCCACTCGGTAAGACATCATCATAATGTGCACAATGTGATCAAGGAGTTGATCACGGGATGATGTGTTACGGAACGAGTAAAGAGACTTGCCGGTAACGAGATTGAACAAGGTATCGGGATACCGACGATCGAATCTCGGGCAAGTACAATACCGCTGGACAAAGGGAATTGTATACGGGATTGATTGAATCCTCGACATCGTGGTTCATCCGATGAGATCATCGTGGAGCATGTGGGAGCCAACATGGGTATCCAGATCCCGCTGTTGGTTATTGACCGGAGAGTTGTCTCGGCCATGTCTGCATGACTCCCGAGCCCGTAGGGTCACACACTTAAGGTTTGATGATGCTAGGGTTATAGGGAAAGTATGTACGTGGTTACTGAATGTTGTTCGGAGTCTCGGATGAGATCCCCAACGTCACGAGGAGTTCCGGAATGGTCCGGAGGTAAAGATTGATATATAGGAAGTATGGTTTTGGCCACCAGAAGTGTTCCGGGCATCACCGATAGTGTACCGGGACCACCGGAGGGGTCCGGGGGTCCACCGGGAGGGGCCACCAGCCCCGGAGGCATACATGGGCCAAGTGTGAGAAGGGACCAGCCCCTAAGTGGGCTGGGGCGCCTCCCCACCAAGGCCCATTCGCCTAAAGGGAAGAAGGGGCAAACCCTAAGGGCAGATGGGCCCTAAGGCCCATGCCTGGTGCGCCTCCCTCTCCCCCTCCACTTGGCCGCCACTCCAGATGGGGATTGGGGCTGCCGCCACCCCTAGGGTGGAAACCCTAGGTGGGGGCGCATCCCTCCCTCTCCCCCTATATATAGTGGAGGCAAAGGGGCAGCCCAACACATGAAGTTCCTCCCCTGTTGGCGCAGCCCTACCCCTCTCCCTCCTCGTCTCTCGTAGTGCTTGGCGAAGCCCTGCTGGAGTCCCGCGCTCCTCCACCACCACCACGCCGTCATGCTGCTGCTGGATGGAGTCTTCCCGAACCTCTCCTTCTCCCCTTGCTGGATCAAGGCGTAGGAGACGTCACCGGGCTGTACGTGTGTTGAACGCGGAGGTGCCGTCCGTTCGGCACTAGGATCATCGGTGATTTGGATCATGACGAGTACGACTCCATCAACCCCGTTCACTTGAACGCTTCCGCTTAGCGATCTACAAGGGTATGTAGATGCACTCTCCTTCCCCTCGTTGCTAGATTACTCCATAGATTGATCTTGGTGATGCGTAGAAAAGTTTGAATTTCTGCTATGATCCCCAACACTAGCATCATGAGCTAGGTCTATGCGTAGTTTCTATGCACGAGTAGAACACAAAGCAGTTGTGGGCGTCGATATTGCCAATTTGCTTGCCGTTACTAGTCTTATCTTGATTCGGCGGCATCGTGGGATGAAGCGGCCCGGACCGACCTTACACGTACTCTTACGTGAGACTGGTTCCACCGACTGACATGCGCTAGTTGCATAAGGTGGCTAGCAGGTGTCTGTCTCTCCCACTTTAGTCGGATCGGATTCGATGAAAAGGGTCCTTATGAAGGGTAAATAGAAATTGGCATATCACGTTGTGGTTTTCGCGTAGGTAAGAAAAGTTCTTGCTAGAAACCTATAGCAGCCACGTAAAAACTTGCAACAACAATTAGAGGACGTCCAACTTGTTTTTGCAGCATATGCCTTGTGATATGATATGGCCAAAAGGATGTGATGAATGATATATGTGATCTATGAGATTGATCATGTTCTTGTAATAGGAATCACGACTTGCATGTCGATGAGTATGACAACCGGCAGGAGCCATAGGAGTTGTCTTAATTTATTTATGACCTGCGTGTCAACATAAACGTCATGTAATTACTTTACTTTATTGCTAAAGCGTTAGCCATAGTAGTAGAAGTAATAGATGACGAGACAACTTCAAGAAGACACGATGATGGAGATCATGATGATGGAGATCATGGTGTCATGCCGGTGACAACGATGATCATGGAGCCCCGAAGATGGAGATCAAAAGGAGCAAAATGATATTGGCCATATCATGTCAATATTTGATTGCATGTGATGTTTATCATGTTTTACATCTTATTTGCTTAGAACGACGGTAGCTTAAATAAGATGATCCCTCGTAATAATTTCAAGAAAGTGTCCCCCCTAACTGTGCACCGTTACGAAGGTTCGTTGTTTCGAAGCACCACGTGATGATCGGGTGTGATAGATTCTAACGTTCGAATACAACGGGTGTAAGCCAGATTTACACACGCAATACACTTAGGTTGACTTGACGAGCCTAGCATGTACAGACATGGCCTCGGAACACGGAAGACCGAAAGGTCGAGCATGAGTTGTATAGAAGATACGATCAACATGAAGATGTTCACCGATGTTGACTAGTTCGTCTCACGTGATGATCGGACACGGCCTAGTTGACTCGGATCATGTTTCACTTAGATGACTAGAGGGATGTCTATCTGAGTGGGAGTTCATTAAATAATTTGATTAGATGAACTCAACTATCATGAACATAGTCTAAATTGTCTTCGCAAATATGTTGTAGATAAATAGCTCACGTTGTAGCTCCCTGTTTCAATACGTTCCTAGAGAAAGATTAAGTTGAAAGATATTGTAAGCAATGATGCGGACTAGGTCTGTAGTCCGAGGAGTGTCCTCACTGCTACACAGAAGGCTTACGTCCTTGATGCACCGCTCGATGTGCAAACCCCTACAACGTCGTCTTTGGATGTTGTGAACATCTGACAGACACATTCTGATGACTACCTGATAGTTTAGTGCACCATACTTTACGGCTTAGAATCGGGATTCCAATGACGTTTTGAACGCCATAAGACATATGAGATGTTCCAAGAACTGAAATTGGGATTTCAGGCTCATGCCCGTGTTGAGAGGTATGAGACCTTTGACAAGTTCTTTTGCCAACAAGATGGAGGAGAATAGCTCAGCTAGTGAGCATGTGCTCAGAATGTCTGGGTGCTACAATCACTTAAATCAAGTGGGAGTTAAACTTCCAGATAAGATAGTGATTGATAGAGTTCTCTAGACACTCTCACTAAGCTACTAGATCTTCGTGATGAACTATGACATGTAAGGGATGGAGTTGATCCCAGAGCTGTTCGTGGTGCTTGAGACCGCAAAAGGTAGAAATCAAGAAGGAGCATCAAGTGTTGATGGTTTAACAAGACCACTGGTTTCAAGAAGGGCAAGGGCTAGAAGGGAAACTTCATGGATGGCAAACCAGTTGCCGCTCTAGTGAAGGAACCCAAGGTTGAACCCAAACCCGAGACTAAGTGCTTCTATTGTAAAGGGAACGGTCACTGGTAGCGGAATTACCCCAAATGCATGGTAGATAAGAAGGCTGGCAACTTCAAAGTATATACATGTTATTAATATGTACCTCGCTAGTACTCCCGGTAGCACCTGGGTATTGGATACCGGTTCATTACTATTATTGGTGACTTGAAGCAAAAGCTACGGACTAAATGGAGACTGGCTGAGGGCGAGGTGACGATGTGTGTTGGAAGTGTTTCCAAAGTTGATGAGATCACCATCGCACACTCCATCTGCCTTCGGGATTAGTATTGAACCTAGATAAATGTTATCAGGTGTCTACGTTGAGCATGAATATGATTAGATCATGTTCATTGCAATACGGTCATTCATTTAAGTTAGAGAATAATGGTTATTCTGTTTACATGAATGATACCTTTCATGGTCATGCACCCTATGTGAATGGTTCATTGAATCTCGGTCGTGGTGATACACATGTTCACGCCAAAAGATGTAGAGTTAATAATGATAGTACCACTTTCTTGTGGCACTGCCGCTTAGGTCATATTGGCGTAAGATGCATGAAGAAACTCCATATCGATGGATGTTTGGAGTCACTTGATTTTGAATTGCTTAACACATGCGAGCCATGCCTCATGGGCAGGATGACTAAGACCCCGTTTTCAGGTACAATGAAACGGGCAAGTGACTTGTTGGAAATCATACATGCAGATGTGTGTGATCCAATGAGAATTGGAGCATGCGGTGGATATCGCTATTTTCTCATCTTCACTGACGATTTGAGTAGATATAGGTATATTTACTTAATGAAGCACAAGTCTGAAACGTTTGAAAAGTTCAAGCGATTTCAGAGTGAAGTTAAGAATCATCATAACAATAAGATCATGCTCCTATGATCTGATCAAAAGGGGATTTTCTGAGTTATGAGTTTGTCAATCACTTAAGACATTGTGGAATTGTTTCACAATTGAAGCCACCTGGAACACCACAAGGTAATGGTATGTCCGGACGTCGTAATCGAACCCTATGAGATATGGTGCGATCTATGATGTCTCTTACCAATATACCATTTTCATTTTGAGGTTATGCGTTAGAGACAACTGCATTCACTTTAGATAGGACACCATCTAAATCCGTTGAGACAACGTCATATGAACATTGGTTTGGCAAGAAACCAAAGTTGTTGTTTCTTAATGTTTGGGGATGCGATGCTTAGGGCTTCAGCCGGAGAAGCTCGAACCCAAAGCGGACAAACACATCTTCATAGGATACCCAAAGGTGACAGTTGTATACACCTTCTATCTCAGATCCGAGGGCAAATTGTTTGTCGCTAAGAACGGGTCCTTTCTCGAGAAGGAGTTTCTTCGAAAGAATTGAGTGGGAGGAAGATAGAACTTGATGAGGTTGTCGAACCTTTACTTCAACCAGAGAGTGATGCAACACAGAAAGATGTTTTCTGTGGCGCCTACATCTGCTGAATAGGAAGTTAATGATAGTGATCATGAAGCTTCGGATCAAGTTGCTATCGAACCTCGTAGGTCGACAAGGATATGTACTACTCCTAAGTGGTACGGTAATCCTGTCTTAGATATCATGTTGTTAGGCAACAATGAACCTACGAGCTATGGAAAAGCGATGGTGGGCCCGTATTCCGACAAATGGTTAGAAGCCATGAAATCCGAGATAGGATCCATATATCAGAACAAAGTATGGACTTTGGTGGACTTGCCCGATGATCGGCAAGCCATAGAGATAAATGGATCTTTAAGAAGAAGACGGACGTGGGCGGTAATGTTACCGTCTATGAAGCTCGACTTGTGGGAAAGAGTCTTTTCACAAGTTCAAGGAGTTGACTATGATGAGAATTTCTCACCCGTAGCGATACTTAAGTCCGTTGGAATCATGTTAGCATTAGCTGTATTTTTCGATTATGAAATCTTACAGATGGATGTCAAAACAAGTTTTCTTACCAAGTTTTCGTAAGAAAAGTTGTATGTGATACAATAAAAGATTTTGTCGATCCTAAGGATGCTAAAAGGTATGCTGGCTCCAGCAATCCTTCTATGGACTAGAGCAAGCATCTCGGAATCAGAATATATGTTTTGATGGAGTGATCAAAGCTTTTAGGTTTATACAATGTTTGCTAGAAACTTGTATTTACAAGAAAGTGAGTGGGAGCACTACAACATTTCTGATAAGTATATGTGGATGACATATTGTTGATCCGAAATAGTGTAGAATTTCTGGAAAGCATAAACGGTTGTTTGAAGAGTGATTTTCAAAGGAAGACCTGGATAAAGCTGCTTACATATTGGGCATCAAGATCTATAGAAATAGATCAAGACGTCTGATGATACTTTCAAAGAACGCACACCTTGACATGTTTTTGAAGGAGTTCAAAATAGATCAGTCAAAGAAGGGGTTCTTACCTGAGTTGTAAGGTGTGAGGTTGAGTAAGACTCGAAGATTGACCACGGCAGAAGAAAGAGGAAGGACGAAGGTCGTCCCCTATGCTCTTGTCATAGGCTCTATACGGTATGCCATGCTGAAGTACCACACCTATTGTGTGCCTTGCCACATGTCTGGCAAGAGGGTACAAAGGTGATCTAGGAGTGGATCACCAGATAGCAGTCAAAATTATCCTTAGAGGAATAAGGAAATGTTTCTCGGTTATGGAGGTGATAAAGAGTTCGACATAAAGAGTTACGTCGATGCAAGCTTAACACCTATCCGGATAACTCTGAGTAGAGATACCGGATACGTATAATGGAGCAACAATTTGGAATAGCTCCAAGTGGAACGTGGTAGCAGCATCTACGATATGACATAAAGTTTTGCGAAGTACATAGGGATCTAAATATGGCAAGACCCGTTGACTACAACCTCTCTCACAAGCATAACATGATCAAACCCAGAACTCATTGAGTATTAATCACATAGTGATGTGAACTAGATTAGTGACTCTAGTAAACTCTTTGGATGTTGGTCACATGGCGATGTGACCTGTGAGTGTTAATCACATGGCGATGTGAACTAGATTATTGACTCTAGTGCAAGTGGGAGACTATTGGAAATATGCCCTAGAGGCAATAATAAATTAGTTATTATTATATATTTCATTGTTCATGATAATCGTTTATTATCCATGCTAGAATTGTATTGATAGGAAACTCAGATACATGTGTGGATACATAGACAACACCATGTCCCTAGTAAGCCTCTAGTTGACTAGCTCGTTGATCAATAGATGGTTACAGTTTCCTGACCATGGACATTGGATGTCGTTGATAACGGGATCAAATCATTAGGAGAATGATGTGATGGACAAGACCCAATCCTAAGCCTAGCACAAAGATCGTGTAGTTCGTATGCTAAAGCTTTTCTAATGTCAAGTATCATTTTCTTAGACCATGAGATTGTGCAACTCCCGGATACCGTAGGAGTGCTTTGGGTGTTCCAAACGTCACAACGTAACTGGGTGGCTATAAAGGTTCACTACAGGTATCTCCGAAAGTGTCTGTTGGGTTGGCGCGAATCGAGACTGGGATTTGTCACTCCGTGTAAACGGAGAGGTATCTCTGGGCCCACTCGGTAAGACATCATCATAATGTGCACAATGTGATCAAGGAGTTGATCACAGGATGATGTGTTACGGAACGAGTAAAGAGACTTGCCGGTAACGAGATTGAACAAGGTATCGGGATACCGACGATCGAATCTCGGGCAAGTACAATACCGCTGGACAAAGGGAATTGTATACGGGATTGATTGAATCCTCGACATCGTGGTTCATCCGATGAGATCATCATGGAGCATGTGGGAGCCAACATGGGTATCCAGATCCCGCTGTTGGTTATTGACCGGAGAGTTGTCTCGGCCATGTTTGCATGACTCCCGAGCCCGTAGGGTCTACACACTTAAGGTTCGATGACGCTAGGGTTATAGGGAAAGTATGTACGCGGTTACTGAATGTTGTTCGGAGTCCCGGATGAGATCCTGGACGTCACGAGGAGTTCCGGAATGGTCCGGAGGTAAAGATTGATATATAGGAAGTATGGTTTTGGCCACCAGAAGTGTTCCGGGCATCACCGGTAGTGTACCGGGACCACCGGAGGGGTCCGGGGGTCCACCGGGAGGGGCCACCAGCCCCGGAGGCATACATGGGCCAAGTGTGAGAAGGGACCAGCCCCTAAGTGGGCTGGGGCGCCTCCCCACCAAGGCCCATGCGCCTAAAGGGAAGAGGGGGCAAACCCTAAGGGCAGATGGGCCCTAAGGCCCATGCCTGGTGCGCCTCCCTCTCCCCCTCCACTTGGCCGCCACCCTAGATGGGGATTGGGGCTGCTGCCACCCCTAGGGTGGAAACCCTAGGTGGGGGCGCAGCCCTCCCTCTCCTCCTATATATAGTGGAGGCAAAGGGGTTGCCCAACACATGAAGTTCCTCCCCTGTTGGCGCAGCCCTACCCCTCTCCCTCCTCGTCTCTCGTAGTGCTTGGCGAAGCCCTGCTGGAGTCCCGTGCTCCTCCACCACCACCACGCCGTCGTGCTGCTGCTGGATGAAGTCTTCCCGAACCTCTCCTTCTCCCCTTGCTGGATCAAGGCGTAGGAGACGTCACTGGGCTGTACGTGTGTTGAACGCGGAGGTGCCGTCCGTTCGGCACTAGGATCATCGGTGATTTGGATCATGACGAGTACGACTCCATCGACCCCGTTCACTTGAACGCTTTCGCTTAGCGATCTACAAGGGTATGTAGATGCACTCTCCTTCCCCTCGTTTCTAGATTACTCCATAGATTGATCTTGGTGATGCGTAGAAAATTTTGATTTTCTGCTACGATCCCCAACAAGACATACGTGGTATCGTCGGTGATCTAGCATTGTACAATAGCAAAGCGTGAATATCCCTTCTACCGTTAATATCCGTCCTAGAATTGTATCAACTATCGTTGAGGAAATATCTACACATGGAATCTTCTAATTGGTTCAGTAGATGAATAGGTAATAAACCCTAAAGTTGAAGGTCATGGATTGGACTCGCGGGTCAGGATTGCGGACAAATGACATCGCTATCTTCAAGCAGAGAGCATCCACATAGTGCAAGCATAACCCCTACCTATGTACTAACTCTATATTCTTATTGAAAGTTGATAGGCCATATGTGCAAGGGTTTGTAGGACACTACTTCTTATGATGTCCTCTCCTCAGAACCTTGCCAAGGTTAGAATCGGAACATGCACACAATATACATGTACAAATTTATGAAACAATTAAGATGCCAAATATAGACTAGAGATTCAAACCATAAATAACAAGAACATGTCAAGAACATATATTGATCATAATCATGTTGGGAAGGTCATGTTGAACACACAAACATCATCTGAAGTCTCAGTCGATTATTGAAAACTAAGGAAGCGACCAGCTCTCCTCCCACGCTCCTAACCCTCGTCGCCGCCACCACCTCCCCCGCACGATCCCGGCCGGACCCGGCGAGCCCAGTCAACGCGCGGCCAGATCCGGGTCCCCCTCCCCCACTCTTCCCTTCCCCCCTTTCCACCCTCGTGCTGCCTCCCCGGGAGGCGGCCGGGGCGGCCAGCGCGCCTGCTCCCTCTTCCTCCACCTCGTGTCGTCCCTCCCTGCCGCCGCCGGCGGTTGCCCCTGGCTCTGGCCCGGGTGGTGTCGGCGGCGGCGGGATCTTCTCTCCCCGCGCGTGCGTCCTCCCTGCCCGGGGCGGGGGGCGGCGGCGGTGGCCGGCGGCAGACGTGAGGGAGGCATTGCTCCTTGGTGGTGGGGCAGCTTGGTTGCGCGGGGTGGCCGGCGGCGCGCCCCCGGCCCAGATCTAAGCCCTGCGGGTCCCATCTGGGTCCTAGCGGGTCGGCTACCGGCGTGGCTTTGTTGTCTTCTGCATGTTGTGGACGTGGAGCAGCTTGAACGAGGGGCGGCATCACCGTCGGCGTGCTTGCTGCAGCGCGAAGGCGGGAGCTTTACGGGCCTTGGGTGGCCCGGCCGGGCCTGTGGGCCCACGGGCCTGGTGTGCTCCTGCTATTGCGTCCGGTCGGCTACCGTCGTTGATGGTGGAGGTTGAGCCCTCCCGCGTGCTGACAATGCTACTGCCTCTGTCCCGGCTCCTCTTCTTCGGTATGCAGACCTCTCTTCGTGGTGCCGTGGTGAGACGGCGTGAGAAGCTTCAAGACCAGCGTGGCGCATGATGGTTGTCGGTTTCAGTGGCGGGCTTCGGAGCGCCTGCGGTGAAGGTTGGGATGGGAGAAATCCCTGTCGGCCTGGCCGACACCGACGCGGTGGCGCCTGAGGGTGCTGCCGGACCTTCCTAAAGGTCGTCGGGGGCTACCCTTCTTCTCTCCTCGTCGCGTACCAGGGGAAACCCTTTGCAGCACCTTCGGCATCGTCGCGTCCCTTCTTGGAGGTGTTGATTGGTACCGGCGCTTCGGAGTCTAGGAGCTTGGTGGGAGATCTCCGGTGGGCGCAGTGGTCGCGGGGCTTCTTCGTGTTTTTGTCGATCCGTCGTTGTCGGCATTGGTTTCTTTTATATTTTCTCTCTCGTTTCTTTTGGGCGTGTCTGTGCTGCTTCCGCCCCAGCACCTATCGTTGGCTGTATCAGTTGGTTGCTTTGTAATACAAAGCGGGGGAAAACCCTTTTTTGTAACAAACACACACAGGGGAATGGGAGATGAAAGGAGAGAGAAAAGTGGGAACTTAGAAAAACCGCGGAAGTGTGTGAGAGAGATATTTTTAGGAGGGGGGGGGGTGATGGTTGTAGTAGGGTGAATTGATCAGTTAGGGTTCTAGTACTATCATGTGATTCAATGTCTAGATCGTATGAGCTACCAGACATACCACTACAGATTGACCCTCTATTGACTCCACTCACGGGTATCCTGCCTATCCATAAGCAAATGTCATAGGAGGGTTTGTCTCCACTGACAGGTAGGATATACTCATCAGTGGAGGTGTATGACTGCTGATGGATGTGGTTACTTGGACTGCCAGTGGTTATGAATAACCAATGGCGGGCTATTTCAATTATAATGGTTAGTAGCTTATGTTCCAAAATTTAGTAGCTATGGCTGCAACTCCTAGAAGTGGCTGCAAATGCACACACCCTGCTAGCAATGCAACCCATACGACTACGCTTCTTAGCAGCCATAGATACCGAGATAGTACATTGCACACATATAAGTATATATGCATCCATATAACCACATTGCACATATATGTTCCCATTCACAACAAAGTCATAATATTTAGCATTCTCATCTAAATATAATAAGACTTGAAACTCATAAATCCATAGTTAACATCTATAAGTTCAACATTCCCATCTTACACATAATAAGATCATAACCAACATCTATAAGTTCAAGTAAAGAACATTTTTTTTGTTACGTCCACGCCTTCGTGTATAGTAGATTCGATGTATCCGCCTCTTCATGTGGGACCGGACACGACGGTGCCACAAGATGCCAATCTCATGCTAGCCAGCCAGACTACACCAAATGTATTCATGTTGAAAAGATTATACCTTAGAGAGGGGGTTGGGAATAAACCATTCAAGTCTGGTGTTACACCCTCCATGATATATGTTCAACTTTTCATGTTAACCGCCAAGGCAAGTAGCAGTGACGAATGCCATTGGTCCTTACTCCAACCGGGCAATTGAAATGCCACTTACTTCTATTTTATGAAATGATACTAAAATGTAAACCCTCATGGAACACATAGATTAAGGCAATCAATATGACATACATATTTTCAAAATACGGGTAATTCAAAAGAATGTATCTGGAGGGTGGATAGACAGATATAACTATCCTACCAAATTATGGTCCAAAAGGCATGAGCATAGATCTAGTACAAACTGGAGGCGTGGATAAGATTTATTTGTGAAGTGCCACTAAAGTCAAAGAGCATCACCGCCACTACATTTTAGTTGCGCCACACAAAAGTTTCTTTCAAAAAAGTGTTTTCTGTAGTACACTAAAAGTGATAGTTGTAGTACACTAAAAGTGATAGTTTCAAGGGGAAATATATCCATGTTTGCATAAAATAAACTATATATTTGATTTACTTCCAGTAGCACAAAAGCACAACATTGAAGGTCTTTCCGAGGGAGAAGGGATAGAAGAATTGTTAGCGAGGCATCTTAGATTCATAATGACCCTTATATACTGCATAATGCATGATGAATCTGCACTTACAACCAAGTCAAGACACACTGGTCTACAACACTCACAACCAAATAAATCAACGGCATCAATATGCAAGTGCATCCATATGATCACCCCTATTTACCGCTTG
The DNA here is from genome assembly GCF_056163025.1 of Triticum urartu. NCBI lineage: Eukaryota > Viridiplantae > Streptophyta > Magnoliopsida > Poales > Poaceae > Triticum > Triticum urartu. Next base: position 665,487,095 of record NC_141877.1, on the reverse strand, counting down.
TTCATATGACCACCATAAGTAGATTTAACTGATAGCAGAAATGCACAAGTACTTCCACAAATCCATATGGCCACCACTATCACAAAGTATAGCTATGCATAGAGTACAAGATAGCACAACACTTCATCATCCGAACATGACACATAGCATGTACAAAAGGCAGAAGGAGGGCCATGGAGCCCATCCATCGTAGTTGTAGATGGAGGAAGGCCCGTCAGACACAATGGTAACTTATCGCCCTGGAAAAGTCAGACCTAAAAAAGTTGCCACACCGTTATTATGGCGTTGACATTGTATTGGTAACTTTTGATACCAATACCGGTGGCAACTTCATAAAACACAGGGTGAAAAGTTTATAGTGATTTTTTCCCGATAATCCATACTCACTATCGAAGCTGTCGTTCCACAAAGCCAACAGTTAAAATTGATAAGGTTTATTTTTTTCACTCTCTAAATCAAGTTTTAATAAGTTGATGACATCAGTTTCATCTGCCCCACCTTGCAATTTCACTTTACCTCATATGTGGTCATTTGTTTTTTGCATATAAATTGATTGGATTGCTATAGTGCAAACTCGTACATATTGACAGCCTAGGAACACGTCCTGCTCCAGCCCCCTTGCGCGGACGTTTACACATTTTATTTTCCAATTTAAAAAATGGTTTGTGTTTGACTTGCCTGAGACAGGTTTTTCTGACTTGTCATGAATGTTGTGTCTTATATAGTTCTTCTTAGCGTCGATTGCCACTTTAATTAGTACTTGCATTGATTTGTTCTTAGCAATAAACGGTCAAATTCAGGATAGCCATTGCCTTGACGGCTTGTTTTTGTATGGGGTGGGTTGATCTCTGTCGGTGATTAATTAGGTTGCGTTTGGATGTGTAGCTTATCTATCTTGCTCGTTTGGGCATTTCCTATAAAAGCAAGACATGTTGCTCGGTTAGTACTCTCCATGAGCACGCGAGGTGTAGGCAGTTGGAGGACACTTTCATTCTCTTTCCCATGCTAGAGAGCCAATCCTACTCTTCTCCTTGGATTAGGGTTCTAGAGTCAGGTATTGACTATATTGCCTAACAGAGCCAGATTTTCACGAGGTACTAAACGTCTGACTTTGTCTAATGTGGCTAGTATCGTTCTAGCCCAAGATCCAAACACACACTTAGGGCTCTATTGACTCAAAGGAAATCCATAGGATTTTTAGAGGATTCGAACCCTTATATTTTTTTCCTATGGTGGCCGTTTGATTTGCAGGATTGGAATCTTTAGGAATTTTTCCATAGGATTCATTTGTGCAATTTCGAGGAGGATTCATTTGTGCTTCATTTTGGATGAAAATTTCCATCCACTCAAACTTTCTGGAAGAATTCCTCCATTTTTCCTGTGCTATTAAACACTCTTCCGCCCAAATTCATATATTTTTGTAATCATATAGGATACAAGAGGACATGCCACTCTATTGCTGCGTTTTCCTATTCTCGTGTTTTGAGAATCCTACAAATCAGAGGCCCTGAGTGCGTCGATGCATAACACTCAAGCACTCCTAGTACAAGTTGCTCCTTGTGTATTTACGTCTGCGAGTTCCTCTTCTTGCCCAGCAATCGCTATTGTCCCCTCACCACATCATGGTGAACTAGTCATCGGTCACACACTTTAAGTCGAAGATCATGGTCTCCCTTCTTTGAATAGGGAGCGGTAGTATTTTGATGGATTGATTACTTGGTCGTCTTTTTTAGTAGACATGTGGGAGGTAATGGTCAATCATGGAAGAGAAATGGATCAATGATGCTCCCAAAATGTCGCGGCAATATGCACGCGGCACATCTCGTATAGTATAAATCTATAAATGGACCAACAGATGATCATAAGACTCGCTCCTTAACCTCATCAAAGGGTGAGTCACACATGAACAACTGGTGATCGCTCTAGCTAGTTAGCCATGCGTATCAGCAAGACGATAATTATTGTGTCCACCTTACTCATGCGACCCAGTTCATCAATTTGTTTGACCTGATTAAATGATGGAGTATAGCTCGAGCTTTTGATTATATCTGTAATTATCTAGCTATATTGGATAATCAAAATCTGCTGTTAGAGAGAGAAGACACGGTTGTTTGTGTATAAAAGCCGTTGGTAGGAAGAGCTAGGGATCACACACACATAAGTACATCTATCAAAGCTAGTAGCTTTCAATTTACTTGCAGTGAAGTTGGGTAGCTAGCTTAAGCTCTAGCAAGGTGGCAAGATGACGCTTAAGCTCTTGGCGGAAGTGAGCCCGCAGGAGTTGCTCGTAGCTCTTGCGGAGCTCCAGAACCACGTGCTCGGCTACGTCAAGTCCATGTCGCTCAAGTGCGCCGTGGACCTCGGCATCACCGACGCCGTCCACCGCCGCGGCGGCACCGCCACCCTGGCCGACATCGCAGCCGACACGAAGGTGCACCCGGCCAGGGTCGCCGACCTCCGGCACGTCTTGGAGCTGCTCAGCGAGTCGGGCATCTTCAGCGCCACCGCCTGTGCTCCCAGCAGGAGATGGCGAGCAAAGACGCCGGGTTCAACTTCAACCGCGTCCTGAACGATGTGGGAACCGTCAGTCCCTCGCCGCTGCCCTCCTTTCTCTGTTGCCGTGGCTCGAACCAACGAAGAAGAAAGGGAAAAAAGAGGAAGAACAGGGACACGGCAAGGATTTTCCGACCCACGAACGCCTTCAACCTTGATCTCGAACTCAAGCAACAAAACCCCGCAGCTGTTATAACGGCCCTCGCGTGACTTTATACGCGAGCCAGCGCACCGGGCATGACCCGCGCCTCCACTCCCTCCTGATCACTCACACCCCGCTTGCTCCGTTCGTGCCAGCGTCGCGCTCCGACACGCGCACCCCACGGCGAGCTCCAAAAGCCGCGCCTTCGATGAGCCACACGACTCGCCAACAGCTGCTCCTAAACCCACACACACAACGCACACCCACATGTACACGCCCGTGCTGCACCTGCACACACACACACTCCCTGCCGCGGACCTGACGCGCCCAGCACGCCTGGCGTGTGCCCATACACGCACCCGACGCGGTGAGCTCGTCGCCGCGGCTTATTACATCCAACACTCGCGCCCTAATCCGCGACTCAGAGCAGCCCGGTGTCCTCGACGTCGTCCACGAGCAGGGCTCGCTCTGTCGCTGGCGCCTTCTTGAGCTGCGAGCACTCGCGCTTGAAATGTCCGCGTTCGCTGCACTTGTAGCACCGTCCCCGCCGGTTGCCGCCGAGGCCCGAAGCTTCGTTGCGCACACCATCGTCGTCGTCCCACGCTCCACCTCGCCGCTGCTCCCGCACCCGCCATTGTGCCGCCGTGTACAGCAGCTCGCCGCCCGCCTACCTGCGCCGACGCAGCCGCTCGTCAAACGCCTTCAGGCGTCCCAACGCATCCTCGAACAGCAGCGTTGAGAGGTCACAGAACTGCTCCATCCCGGCGACCGCTGCGTACAAGCGATCCGGGACGCAGTCCAACAGCTTCTTCACCATCGCCGAGTCGTCGAGGGTTGCTCCCAGCCCGGCGTAGCGCGCCGCCATGCCGCTGATCTTCCCGACGAAGGCGTCCAGCGACTCCCCGCCGTCCATCCGCAGGAGTTCGAACTCGCTGCGCAATGTGCCCAGCCACGCTGCTCGGATGCGATTGGCCCCGACGAACCGGGCCTTGAGGCTGCTCCAAATCTCCGCCGCGGTCTTCTTCGCGGCCACCTGCAGCAGCAGATCGTCGGCGAGCACCCGGAGTAGGTAAGCCCGCGCCGGCTTATCCTCGTCCAGATCGGCCTCCACCTTGATGGCCGAGGTGGTGTAGTTCTCCCCCGTGAGTACATGCGCTGGATGCGACACTGGACTGCCCGCACCGCCGCCGTACGGGACGATCGACATCACCGGCGCGCCCTGACCTTCACGTGGCTCTGATGCCAATTGTTGAAACCGCCAGTCCCTCGCCGCTGCCCTCCTCTCTCTCTTGCCGTGGCTCGAACCAACGAAGAAGAAAGGGAAGAAGGAGGACAAACAGGGCCACGGCAAGGATTTCCCGGCGCACGAACGCCTTCAACCTTGAGCTCGAACTCAAGCAACAAAACCCCGCAGCTGTTACAACGGCCCTCGCGTGGCTTTATACGCGAGCCAGCGCACCGGGCATGACCCACGCCTCCACTCCCTCCTGATCGCTTGCGCCCCGCTCGTTTCGCTCGTGCCCGCGTCACGCTCCGATGCGCGCGCCCCACGGTGAGCTCTAACGGCCGCGCCCTCAATCAGCCATACGACTCGCCAACAGCTGCTCCTAAACCCACGCACACCCGCACAAACACGCCCGTGCTGCACCTGCACGCACACACACACTCTCCGCCGCGGACCCGACGCACCCAGCACGCCTGGCGCGTGTCCATACACGCGCCTAACGCGGTGAGCTCGTCGCCGCGGCTTATTACACCCAACAAACGACGCCATAACCGCGGACAGCGAGCTCTTCCTCGAGGTCATCTTTCTGGATAAAGGCCGCATCCTCTGCGGCCTGAGCTCGCTCGTGGACGTCGGCGGTGTTGGTGCTGCCTCTCCTTGCAGCGCCGCTCCTTCTTCTACCTCTGACTACTTTTCCTTTTGTGGTTTCTCTCAAACACACATCCATGGAAGAAACTCACAGGAAACACACACACGCCAAGGAAGAAACCTGCTGCTAGCTTTGCCGGGAGGCTCTCTCCTTGGTTAACACAATGGCTACATTTTCTCACCAGCCCTCACGGCCTTCTTTTCCATTGCTCAATGTGACATATATATACACAGAAGGGCACACAGCCAGCCATAACGTCCGGCCATCACGCAGGCACTAACCGGCCATCATAAACGGCCACTAACAGCACGTCCTTCATGCACTAACTAGTCCTATCTACATGCACGTACTACTAACTGCCTTATCCTACTCCTAGCTAGAATCACTCCAGCAGCCACAAGACTCGGCCATATCTAAAACCAATTCCACGTCTCAACGTGACCTACTACTACCATGCAGCTAATCACCTACGCATGCATCGGCTACTTGATCAACACAACAGCCGAAAACTTGCCATATCACCTGACTTACTTGGTCATACTTTAGCCCATCACACTTCAGCCTTCGTCGCGCCTTGCCACTTCACGCAGCACCACGGCTTCACGCCGCCTCGGCATCTCACCATACTCGCCACGTCGCACGGCATCCCGGCATCTCGCCTTCTATGCGTGCTCAACCAAAGTTTCGACGACTAGCTACTCCTAGACCATCTAAGTTACATGCATAACAAAAACAAACTAAATGCTGATACAATAATATCAAGATCAAGGAGTGATCGCCAAGGTGTACCCGCGCATCGAGTGCACCGTGCTGGAGCCTGGACTGGACCTCCCTCACGTTGTGGGCCAGGCCGCTGGTGACCATGATAATCTCCGTTTCGTCGCGGGTGACATGTTTGAATCCATTCCACCCACGGATGTTGTCTTGCTCAAGGTATGTCTATGTACCCCATCGACATCACCTAGTGTTGATGTGGTCTCATCCTGTTGTACCATTAATTGGCGGGTCCCAAATATTCCCTTCGATTTCATAATGTAGTAGAGTGCATATAGATTTTCTGAAAAATCAAACTAAATAAATTTTGACCGAGTTTATAGAGGAAACTATTTATACATATAATTCAAACATACAAAACATGAAAATATGACTGATGATGTATCCAGTGATATGTATTTGGTATCTTAAATGTACATATTTTTGTCTATAAACATGGTTTAAGTTTGTAATGTTTGACTTTTGAAAAAAAAATCTATACACACTACATTATGAAACGAGTAGTCTAAGACCTTTTTTGTTTCTTTCTTATTGTTTCCTTTATCTTATTTCATTCACTGAACCGTCCATATTTTTCGTTGAAGATTTTTCTCTGTTGCTTCTTATAGTGCAATCAATGTTTTAGTTTTCCTCCTTCGCTAAACTGCTCATTGTCTTCTTTTTTTCTTCTAAATTGTTTCTTTCTATTTGTTCTAGAACATCATGCATGACTGGGGTCATGAGGATTGCGTCAAAATACTTCAACGTTGCAAGGAGGCCATCCCCGTCAAGAAAGCTGGAGGGAAGGTGATGATCATAGATATGGTGAGAGGGTCTACAGATGGCGATAGAAAGATCAGTGAGATGGAAGCCTTACAGAACATGTTCGCAGTGTGCATCAATGGGGCGGAACGGGACGAGAGTGAGTGGAAAATGATCTTTTCTAATGCTGGATTCGGTGACGACTACAAGATCATGCCGGTGCTGGGTCCCTACTCAGTCATAGAGATCTACCCACGAAAGCTTTGCATGGCGAACTATACCTTATTATAATGAACACAATATGTTGCACGCGTATACCTAAACCCGAACATGTTTCATTGGTATGTTTGCGCATGAATCCTGTGTCACTAGTAGAAAACAGGGCTTTGGTTCAGACCGGGCCAGCCCATTAGTCCCGATTCAGTCACGAACCGGGACCCATGGTGGCAACGGTCCCGGTTCGTGAGGCCAGAGGGCCGGCCGAGCCTTGTGGGGCATTGGTCCCGGTTTGTCTGGATCCTTTGGTCCCGGTTCCAGACACGAACCAGGACCAATGGACATCGCTCCTGACCGACAACCATTGGTCCCGGTTCGTGGCTGGAACCGAGACTAAAGGACCAATGAGATGCCTATATATACCTCCTCGCCCACGAGCAGAGCACTCCACTGCTCTGCTTTTCTGGCCAGCCGTTGGAGAGCATTGTGGTGCTCTAACTCACCTCCTATGCACAGGAGGTGTTCGATGAAATGCCCGAGCCATACTTAAGCTTTCTCCTCTCGAAGCTCCTTGTCCAGGCTCCATTTTCCTCGAGATTTGTCTAGATTTGGCGGTCTATCCTGTCCCGTCCTCGTCCTCACCGCCGTCGATCGCCCGCGCCGATCTCGTTGCCGGCACAACCGTGGTGAGCCTCTTGATCTTATCTTCTTTCTAAAAGAAAAAAGTTCTTACCTTGTATGATTTAGATAGATACTTGTGTAATTTTCTTACTTTTATTATTGTTTATTATTATATAGTGCGATGGTTTTGGTATCCGCCTCCGTCGGCCCTCGTCCTGTCTATAATTCGGATGTGGTATATATTATCTTTTATAACTATTTGGTTCATTTATTGTTTATGATAATTATGCCGACCAAAGTGACATAGATTTTTTTATCTAGGAGGTATGTGAACCGAAAATTCCAACCGACCCTATTGTCAAGAGGTTAAATTTAGTTGAAGAAGAAAACAATTACTTGAAGGAAAAATTAAAAAAATTTAAGGAGGAGAAGATGATATTGGAGTTGCATGTTGCGGATGTCGTCGATGATCACAAGATCAAGATGGATGCAATGCGCTTGAAGATTAGAAAGATTAGAAAATATGCCATTCACACCGAGGCTTGGTATCATTATGCCATTGGATCAATTGTTACCTTGATTGTGATTATGATCGCATTTGTTGTTGCATTGAAATGTTTCACATAGTTTGAATGTATGGTTTAATTAGATGCTCTGGAGAGGTATATGTTGTTCAATGAGAACTATGTATGTACTTTGGTTTTAATGTGATGATGAACTTCTATTAATTTGGTCACTTATCTATTCATGATGTTTTGTAATGGTTTTTGACACACTTAATTATATATAATGCACGCAGATGAGCCGGCAATGGATGTATAGTAACAGACGCACCTCCGAGTACATTGAGGGTCTGCATAATTTTCTCGCAGTGGCTGAGGCAAACAAGAAGAATGGTTTTATGTGTTTTCCATGCCCTAGCTGTGGGAATACGAGGTCTTACTCTGACTCAAAAACCCTTCACACCCATCTGCTTTATAAGGGTTTCATGCCACACTATAATGTTTGGACCAAGCACGGAGAAAGTGGGTTTATGATGGAAGACAACGAAGAAGAAGAGGATGATGACAACTATGTGCCCCCTGAATACGGTGATGTTGCAATGGGAGAATCTGAAGATCAAGAAGAACCAGACGATGTGCCCGATGATGATCTTCGCCAGGTCATTGTTGATGCAAAGAGACAATGCGAAAGTGAAAAGGAGAAGCTGAAATTCGATCGCATGTTAGAGGATCACAAAAAAGGGTTGTACCCCAATTGCGAAGATGGCAACACAAAGCTCGATACCATACTGGAATTGCTGCAGTGAAAGGTAGAGAATGGTGTACCTGACAAAGGATTTGAGAAGCTACTGAAAATATTGAAGAAGAAGCTTCCAAAGGATAACGAATTGCCCGACAATACGTACGCAACAAAGAAGGTTGTATGCCCTCTAGGATTGGATGTGCAGAAGATACATGCATGCCCTAATGACTGCATCCTCTACCGCGATGCGTACAAGGATTTGAACGCATGCCCTGTATGCGGTGCATTGCGGTATAAGATTAGACGAGATCACCCTGGTGATGTTGACGGCGAGCGCCCCAGGAAGAGGGTTCCTGCCAAGGTGATGTGGTATGCTCCTATAATACCACGGTTGAAACATCTGTTCAAAAACAAAGAGCATGCCAAGTTGATGAGATGGCACAGAGAGGACCATAAGAAAGACGGAAAGTTGAGAGCACCCGCTCACGCGTCGCAGTGGAAAAAATTGAGAGAAAGTACTGGGAGGAGTTTGCAGGTGACACAAGGAACGTATGGTTTGGTTTAAGCGCGGATGTTATTAATCCTTTTGGGGAGCAGAGCAGCAATCACATCACCTGGCCCGTGACTCTATGTATCTATAACCTTCCTCCTTGGTTGTGCATGAAGCGGAAGTTCATTATGATGTCACTTCTCATCCAAGGCCCTAAGCAACCCGTCAACGACATTGATGTGTACCTAAGGCCATTAGTTGAAGAAATTTTACAGCTGTGGAATGGAAATGGTGTACGTGTGTTAGATGAGCACAAACAACAGGAATTTGACCTACATGCGTTGCTGTTTGTAACCATCACTGATTGGCCTGCTCTCAGTAACCTTTCAGGACAGACAAATAAGGGATACCACGCATGCACGCACTATTTAGATGACACCGAAAGTATATACCTAGACAAATGCAGGAACAATGTGTACCTGGGGCATCATCGATTTCTTCTGACTAAGCATCAATGTCGAAAGAAAGGCAAGCATTTCAAAGGCGAGACATATCACAGGAAGAAGCCCGTCGTCCGTACCGGTGATCACATACTTGCTATGGTCAATGATTTACAAGTAATCTTTGGAAAGGGTCCCGACGGACAATCTGTTCCGAATGACGCCGAGGGACGCACACCCATGTGGAAGAAGAAATCTATATTTTGGGACCTACCCTACTGGAAAGACCTAGAGGTCCGCTCTTCAATCGATGTGATGCACGTGAGAAGAATCTTTGCGTGAACCCGCTAGGCTTCTTGGGCATGTATGGGAAGACAAAAGATACACTGGAGGCATGGGAGGACCAACAACGTGTGCAAGAAAAAGACGGCATGCCTCCAAAGCAGTATGAAGATCCTGCCAGCTACGCTCTTACCAAAGAAGAGAAGGAAATCTTCTTTGAATGCCTGCTCAGTATGAAGGTCCCTTCTGGCTTCTCGTTGAATATAAAGGGAATAATAAATATGCCAGAGAAAAAGTTCCAGAACCTAAAGTCTCAAGACTGCCACGTGATTATGACGCAACTGCTTCCGGATGTATTGAGGGGGCTTCTACCGGAAAATGTTCGATTAGCCATTGTGAAGCTATGTTCATTCCTCAATGCAATCTCTCAAAAGGTGATCGATCCAGAAATCCTACCAAGGTTAAGGACTGATGTGGCGCAATGTGTTGTCAGTTTCGAGCTGGTGTTCCCACAATCCTTCTCCAATACCATGACGCACGTCCTAGTTCATCTAGTCGAAGAGATTGTCGTTCTGGGCCCTGTATTTCTACACAATATGTTCCCCTTTGAGAGGTTCATGGGAGTCCTAAAGAAATATGTCCGTAACCGCGCTAGGCCAGAAGGAAGCATCTCCATGGGCCATCAAACATAGGATGTCATTGGGTTTTGTGTTGACTTCATTCCTGACCTTAAGAAGATTGGTCTCCCTCAATTGCGGTATGACGGGAGACTGACTGGAAAAGGCATGCTAGGAGGGGACTCAATAATATGTAGGGATGGGCATTCTTGGTCTCAAGCACATTACACAGTTCTACAGAATTCTACCTTGGTGACCCCGTATGTCGATGAACACAAGAACATTCTGCGCTCCAAACACCCGGAGTAGTGGGACGACTAGATTACATGTGAACACATCAAGAATTTCGGCAGTTGGTTGCAAACACGTCTCAGGGGTGACAACACTGTTTCTGATGAGCTGTACTCGTTGGCCAGGGGACCATCTTCGACTATATTGACTTATAAAGGGTACGAGATAAATGGGAATACATTTTGCACGATCTCCCAAGATCAAAAGAGCACCAACCAAAACAGCGGTGTCCGCTTTGATGCAGCAACCAAGAGGGGAATGGTGCTGGAAATATGCACTAGAGGCAATAATAAATTTGTTATTATTATATTTCCTTGTTCATGATAATTGTCTATTGTTCATGCTATAATTGTATTAACCGGAAACCGTAATACATGTGTGAATACATAGATCTTAATATGTCCCTAGTAAGCCTCTAGTTGACTAGCTCGTTGATCAACAGATAGTCGTGGTTTCCTGACCATGGATATTGGATGTCGTTGATAACGGGATCACATCATTGGGAGAATGATGTGATGGACAAGACCCAATCTTAAGTGTAGCACAAGATCATGTGGTTCGTTTGCTAAAGCTTTTCTTATGTCAAGTATCATTTCCTTAGACCATGAGATTGTGCAACTCCCGGATACCGTAGGAATGCTTTGGGTGTACCAAACATCACGACGTAACTGGGTGACTATAAAGGTGCACTATAGGTATCTCCGAAAGTGTCCGTTGGGTTGGCACGAATCGAGACTAGGATTTGTCACTCCGTATGACGGAGAGGTATCTCTGGGCCCACTCGGCAATGCATCATCATAATGAGCTCAATGTGGCTAAGGAGTTAGCCACGGGATCATGCGTTATAGAACGAGTAAAGAGACTTGCCAGTAACAAGATTGAACGAGGTATGGGGATACCGATGATCGAATCTCGGGCAAGTAACATACCAATAGACAAAGGGAATTGTATACGGGATTGATTGAATCCCCGACATCGTGGTTCATCCGATGAGATCATCGTGGAACATGTGGGAGCCAATGTGGGTATCCAGATCCCGCTATTGGTTATTGGCCGGAGAGATGTCTCGGTCATGTCTGCATGCTTCCCGAACCCATAGGGTCTACACACTTGAGGTTCGGTGACGCTAGAGTTGTTATGGGAAATAGTATGTGGTTACCGAAGGTTGTTCGGACTCCCGGATGAGATCCCGGACGTGACGAGGAGTTCCGGAATGGTCCGAAGGTGAATATCGATATATTGGACGAAGGGTATTGGAGTTCGGAATTGTTCCGGGGGTACCGGGTGACGACCAGCGTGTCCGAAAGGGGTTTCGGAGGCCCCGGCAAGCGTTGGGGGGCCTTATGGTCCAAGGGGAGGGGCACATCAGCCCACTAAGGGGCTGAGCACCCCTCCCACCCCATCTCACGTAACCTGGAGAGGTGGGGGTGCCTCCCCTAGGGAAGGCATCCCTCCCGGCTTGGGAGGCAAGTTTCCTACGGGTGGGGGCGCCCAAACCCATCTAGGGTTTCCCCTATGGCTGCCGCCCCTACCCTAGGGAAACCCTAGGGCGCCTCCTCCTCCCCTTCCCCTTATATATAGTGAGGGAGAGAGAGGGCAGCCACACCCTTCTCCTGGCGCAACCCCTTCCCCTCTCCTACACCTCCTCCTCCTCCGTAGCGCTTGGCGAAGCCTTGCCGGAGAACCACGAGCTCCATCACCACCACGCCGTCGTGCTGTCGGAGTTCTCCGTCAACTTCTCCTATTCCCTTGCTGGATCAAGAAGGAGGATATGTTCCCGGGCTGTACGTGTGTTGAACATAGAGGCGCCGTTGTTCGGCGCTTTGATCGGAATCGACCGCGATATGAATCACTGCGTGTATGACTCTACCAACCGCGTTCTTGTAACGCTTCCGCTTAGCGATCTTCAAGGGTATGAAGATGCACTCCCTCTCTCTCGTTGCTAGTATCTCCTAGATTGATCTTGGTGACTCGTAGGAATTTTTTTGAATTATTGCTACGTTCCCCAACAGTGGTATCAGAGCTAGGTCTATGCGTAGATTCTATGCACGAGTAGAACACAAAGCAGTTGTGGGCGATGATTTGTTCAATTTGTTTATCGTTAATAGTCTTATCTTGATCCAGCAGCATTGTGGGATGAAGCGGCCCGGACCGACCTTACACGTACGCTTACGTGAGACTGGTTCCACTGACTGACATGCACTTGATGCATAAGGTGGCTGGCAGGTGTCTGTCTCTCCCACTTTAGTCGGATCGGATTCGATGAAAAGGATCCTTATGAAGGGTAAATAGCAATTGTCATATCACCGTTGTGGTTTTGTGTAGGTAAGAAACATTCTTGCTAGAAACCCATAGCAGCCACGTAAAACATGCAACAACAATTAGAGGACGTCTAACTTGTTTTTGCAGGGTATGCTATGTGATGTTATATGGCCAAAAGGATGTGATGAATGATATATGTGATGTATGAGATTGATCATGTTCTTGTAATACGAATCACGATTTGCATGTCGATGAGTATGACAACCAGCAGGAGCCATAGGAGTTGTCTTAATTTATTTATGACCTGCGTGTCAATGAAAACGCCATGTAATTACTTTACTTTATTGCTAACCGTTAGCCATAATAGTAGAAGTAATAGTTGGCGAGGAAACTTCATGAAGACACGATGATGTAGATCATGATGATGGAGATCATGATGATGGAGATCATGATGATGGAGATCATGGTGTCATGCCGCGCCTCGAAGATGGAGATCAAAGGCGCAAGATGATATTGGCCATATCATGTCACTTTATGATTTGCATGTGATGTTTGTCATGTTTACATCTTATTTGCTTAGAACGACGGTAGCATAAATAAGATGACCCCTCACTAAAATTTCAAGAAAGTGTTCCCCCTAATTGTGCACTGTTGCGAAGGCTCATTGTTTCGAAGCACCACGTGATGATCGGGTGTGATAGATTCTAACGTTCGAATACAACGGGTGTAAGCCAGATTTACACATGCAAAACACTTAGGTTCACTTGACGAGCCTAGCATGTACAGACATGGCCTCGGAACACGAGAGACCAAAAGGTCAAACATGAGTCGTATAGTAAATACGATCAACATGGAGATGTTCACCGTTGATGACTAGTCCGTCTCATATGATCGGACACAACCTAGTCGATTCGGATCATGTATCACTTAGATACTAGAGGGATGTCTATCTGAGTGTGAGTTCATTGAATAATTTGATTTGATGAACTTAATTATCATGAACATAGTCTAAATTGTCTTTGCAAATTATGTTGTGGATTAATAGCTCGCACTTTACCTCTTGGTTTTAATACGTTCCTAGATAAGGACTAAGTTGAAAGATATTGTAAGCAATTGTGTGGACTAGGGCTGTAGTCTGAGGATTGTCCTCACTGCTACACAGAAGGCTTCTGTCCTTGATGCACCGCTCAGTGTGCCAACCCCTCTGGCGTCGTATGTGGATGTTGTGAACATCTGGTAGACACGTTCTGATGACTACCTGATAGTTTAGTGCACCATGCTTTACGGCTTAGAGTCGGGGCTCCAAAAACGTTTTGAACGCCATAGAACATATGAGATGTTCGAAGAGCTGAAATTGGTATTTCAGGCTCATGCCCATGTTGAGAGGTTGAGACCTCTGACAAGATCTTTGCCTACAAGATGGAGGAGAATAGCTCAGCCAGTGAGCATGTGCTCAGAATGTCTGGGTACTTCAATCACTTGAATCAAGTGGGAGTTAATCTTCCAGATAAGAGAGTGATTGACAAAAGTTCTCCAGTCGCTATCACCAAGCTACTAGAGTTTCGTGATGAACTATAACATGCAAGGGAAGATAATCCCGGAGCTGTTCATCGTGCTTAAGGCCGTAAAGGTAGAAATCAAGAAGGAGCATCAAGTGTTGATGGTTAACAAGAGCACTGGTTTCAAAGAAGGGCAAGGCCAAGAAGGGAAACTGCTTGAATGGCAAGCCAGTTGCTGCTCAAGTAAAGAAACCCAAGAACCCAAACCCAAGAGAAAGTGCTTCAATTAGGGGAACGGTCACTGGTAGCGGAACTGCCTCAAATACATGGTAGATAAGAAGGCTGTCAACTTCAACAAAAGTATATTTGATATATGTGTGTTATTGATGTGTACCTTACTAGTACTCCTAGTAGCACCTGGGTATTAGATACTGGTTCAGTTGCTAATATTGGTAACTCAAAACAAAATCTACAGAATTAACGGAGACTAGCTAAGGGCGAGGTGACGATGTGTGTTGGAAGTGTTTCCAAGGTTGATGTGATCACCATCGCACGCTCCCTCTACCTTCGGGATTAGTGTTGAACCTAGATAAATGTTGTTTGCATTGGTGTCTGCGTTGAGCATGAACATGATTAGATCATGTTTATTGCAATACGGTTATTCATTTAAGTCAGAGAATAATGGTTATTCTGATTACATGAATAATACCTTCTATGGTCATGCACCCAATGTGAATGGTTTATTGAATCCCGGTCGTAGTTATACACATGTTCATAACATTGATGCCAAAAGATGTAGAGTTGATAATGATAGTATCACTTTCTTGTGGCACTGCCGCTTAGGTCATATTGGTGTAAAGCGCATGAAAGAACCTCCATGCTAATGGACTTTTGAAGTCACTTGATTTTGAATCACTTACACATGTGAACCTTGCCTCTTTGGCAAGATGACTAAAAAACAATGGAACAGGCAAGTGATAACCCACAAGTATAGGGGATCGCAACAGTTTTCGAGGGTAAAGTATTCAACCCAAATTTATTGATTCGACACGAGGGGAGCCAAAGAATATTCTCAAGTATTAGCATCTGAGTTGTCAATTCAACCACACCTGGAAACTTAATATCGGCAGCAAAGTCTTTAGTAGCAAAGTAATATGATAGTAGTGGTAACGATAGCAAAAGGTAATATTTTTGGTATTTTGTAATAATGATAGCAATAGCAACGGAAAAGTAAATAAGCGAAGAACAATATATGGAAAGCTCGTAGGCAATGGATTGGTGATGGAGAATTATGCCGGATGCGGTTCATCATGTAACAATCATAACATAGGGTGACACAGAACTAGTTCCGGTATTCCGAATATAGTCATACATGCTTATGGAAAAGAACTTGCATGACATCTTTTGTCCTACCCTCCCGTGGAAGTGGGGTCCTAACGGAAACTAAGGGATATTAAGGCCTCCTTTTAATAGAGTACCAGAACAAAGCATTAACACATAGTGAATACATGAACTCCTCAAACTACGGTCATCACTGGTAAGTATCCCGATTATTGTCACTTCGGGGCTAATAGATCATAACACATAATAGGTGACTATAGACTTGCAAGATAGGATCAAGAACTCTCATATATTGATGAAAACATAATAGGTTCAGATCTGAAATCATGACAATCGGGCCCTAGTGACAAGCATTAAGCATAGCAAAGTCATAGCAACATCAATCTCAGAACATGGTGGATACTAGGGATCAAACCCTAACAAAACTAACTCGATTACATGATGAATCTCATCCAACCCATCACCGTCCAGCAAGCCTATGATGGAATTACTCACGCACGGCGGTGAGCATCATGAAATTGGTGATGGAGGATGGTTGATGATGACGATGGCGACGGATTCCCCTCTCCGGAGCCCCGAACGGACTCTAGATCAGCCCTCCCGAGAGGTTTTAGGGCTTGGCGGCGGCTCCGTATCATAAAACGCGATGAATCCTTCTCTCTGATTTTTTTCTCCCCGAAAGCAAATATATAGAGTTGGGGTTGAGGTCGGAGGAGCTCCAGGGGGCCCACGAGGTAGGGGGCGCGCCCCCACCCTCGTGGACAGGTGGTGGGCCCCCTGGTCTTCATCTTTTGCAAGGATTTATTATTATTTCCAAATAGATGTTCTGTGAAGTTTCAGGTCATTCCGAGAACTTTTGTTTCTGCACATAAATAACACCATGATAATTCTGCTGAAAACAGCGTTAGTCCGGGTTAGTTCCATTCAAATCATGCAAGTTAGAGTCCAAAACAAGGGAAAAAGTGTTTGGAAAAGTAGATACGACAGAGACGTATCAACTCCCCCAATCTTAAACCTTTGCTTGTCCTCAAGCAATTCAGTTGATAAACTGAAAGTGATAAATAAAAACTTTTACAAACTCTGTTGCTCTTGTTGTTGTAAATATGTGAAGCCAGCATTCAAGTTTTCAACAAAGATTATGACTAACCACATTCACAATAATGCTTAGGTCTCAAGTTTACTCATATCAATGGCATAATCAACTAGCGAGCAATAATAATAAATCTCGAATGACAACACTTTCTCAAAACAATCATAATATGATATAACAGGATGGTATCTCGCTAGCCCTTCCTGAGACCACAAAACATAAATGCAGAGTACCTTTTAAGATTAAGGACCGACTAGACATTGTAATTCATGGTAAAAGAGATCCATTCAAGTCATACTCAATGTAAACTAACAATAATGAATGCAAATGACAGCGGTGTTCTCCGACTGGTGCTTTTTAATAAGAAGATGATGACTCAACATTAAAGTAAATAGATAGGCCCTTCGCAGAGGGAAGCATGGATTTGTAGAGGTGCCAGAGCTCAGTTTTGAAATAGAGATGAATAATATTTTGAGCGGTATACTTTCATTGTCAACATAACAACCAAGAGATGGCGATATCTTCCATGCTACACACATTATAGGCGGTTCCCAAACAGAATGGTAAGTTTATACTCCCCCTCCACCAACAAGCATCAATCCATGGCTTGCTCGAAACAACTAGTGCCTCCAACTAACAAGAGTCCCAGGGGTAGTTTTGTTTGCAATTATTTTTATTTGATTTGCATAAAGCATGGGACTGGGCATCCCGGTGACTAGCCACTTTCTCGTGAGTGAGGAGCGGAGTCCACTCCTCTTGAGAATAACCCGCCTAACATGGAAGATACGGACAACCCTAGTTGATACATGAGCTATTCGAGCATACAAAACATGATATTTATTTGAAGGTTTAGAGTTTGGCACATACAAATTTACTTGGAACGGCAGGTAGATACCGCATATAGGTAGGTATGGTGGACTCATATGGAATAACTTTGGGGTTTATGGAGTTGGATGCACAAGTAGTATTCCCGTTTAGGACAGGTGAAGGCTAGCAAAAGACTGGGAAGCGACCAGCTAGAGAGCGACAACAGTCATGAACATGCATTAAAATTAATCAACACCAAATGCAAGCATGAGTAGGATATAATCCACCATGAACATAAATATCATGAAGGCTATGTTGATTTTGTTTCAACTACATGCGTGAACATGCGCCAAGTCAAGTCACTTAAATCATTCAGAGGAGGATACCACCCTATCATACCACATCACAACCATTTTAATAGCATGTTGGCACGCAAGGTAAACCATTATAAGCTCCTAGCTAATCAAGCATGGCACAAGAAACTATGATCTCTAGTTGTTGTTGCAAACATGTTTATTCATAATAGGCTGAATCAGGAACAATGAACTAATCATATTTACAAAAACAAAAGAGGTCGAGTTCATACCAGCTTTTCTCATCTCAGTCAGTCCATCATATATCGTCATAATTGCCTTTCACTTGCACGACCGAAAGATGTGAATAATAATAATAGTGCGCGTGCATTGGACTAAGCTGGAATCTGCAAGCATTCAATTAACAGGAGAAGACAAGGCAATATGGGCTCTTTTGTCAGATCAACAATAATGCATATAAGAGCCACTTCAACAATTTAATTATGGTCTTCTCCTATCAACCCCCAAAGAAAAGAAATAAAACTATTTACACGGGAAAGCTCCCAACAAGCAAAAGAAGAACAGTAAATCTTTTTGGGTTTTCTTATTAATTACTACTACAAGCATGGAAAGTAAACTAATTAAAAGCTACAACTATTTTTTTTTGGTTTTTCTTAAGGTTTATTAAACACACAAGAGGAAAGCATAAAAAGGAAATAAACTAGCATGGATGATACAATGAAAAAGTATGAGCACCGACATCTAGCAATGAGTGTGTGAACATAAATGTAATGTCGGTGAGAAATACGTACTCCCCCAAGCTTAGGCTTTTGGCCTAAGTTGGTCTATGGCCACGGCTGGCCTGGCGGATATCCATAATAGTAGTTGGGGTCGTACTGAGATGCAGCGGCTATCGCCTCCCGAGCTGCAGCGTGGCGACGAGCGGCCTCATCCCTCCTCTCGTACTCATCTGCCTCCTCTCTAGTAATAACATATCTTCCTTTTGCCTGATAATCAAAGAAGACAGGAGCAGGGAGAGTAATACGGACAACACGCCATCTGTCAAACATTAGTCAATACTGGAGAGGTGATTCACTCCTCTCAACAAACTGGTGGTGAACCATAACACTAAAATCTAGGTAAGCGGGAGGCAATTCGATATCATCCTCGCGTATGGTTACACCAAGAAAATCAGCTAAGCGGGTTGCATAAATTCCACCAAAGAAATCTCCATTAAATCTATTAAAATGCAACCTACGTGCAACAATGGCTCGCAAATTATAGGATTTGTCTCCTAACACAACACTCCTAAGAATACTTAGGTCAGGAACACACATATGACATGCTTCATCTTTACCATTTATGCATCTACCTATGAAGAGAGCGAAATAATGTATAGCAGGAAAATGAATGCTCCCTATGGTAGCTTGTGTTATATCTCTGGATTCCCCCACAGTTATACTAGCAAGAAAATCTCTAAATTCAGATTTGCGAGGTTCCCTGATACTACCCCATTGTGGAAGTTTGCAAGCAGTGGTAAAATCCTCTAAGTCCATAGTATAAGAATTTTCATAAAGGTCAAATAGGACAGTTGGAGAATTACGTGAAGATGAAAATTCAAACCTCCTCACAAAGGAACTAGTGAGATAGTGATACTGGCTGCACTTCTCTTCCTTGAAGCTCACAAGATCCGAGTTACGCAAATATGCGTTAAATTCTTCCTTAATTCCTGCTCGATCCGTAAAGTTCTCAGAAGGCCATTCACAAGGACGCACTGGAGCACCTCTTGGTGGTTCTTCATCAGCATCACGCATTGCAAGCCTGGGTCCTTGCTTCCCTGAAGAACCACCTTGGAACATTTTCCTAAGCATATTTCTTCCTCTGAAAAATTTCTGAAATTTTTAGTAACTTCAAAATAAAAGCGAACCAAACTCAATAATATTGATAGCAATTACTCATACAAGTGCCTAGAGCCTATATCATGCATCAAAACTACTTGGAACCATATAAATTTGACATGCAAGCTCAAGAACATGGTTACCTAGGCAGCACAAATTTGCAATGAATAAAGCACTAGAACAAAAACTAATTGGACCAATGGAGGAGTCACATACCAAGGAACAATCTCCCCAAGCAGTTTTGTGAGAGGTGCTTTGAGCAAGGAGATCGAAAATGGTAGCAAAACGAGCTTGGACTCGGGTTTGAGCTGGATATTCGTGTTTGTAGGAGGAAGAAGGAGTGTGTGGGTGAAAGGATAAGTGGAGGAGGGCCACCGTGGGCCCACAAGGCAGGGGGCGCACCCAAGGGGGTAGGGCGTGCCCCTGACCCTCGTGGCCAGGTGCCAGCTCCTCCTGCTATGTTCTCAGTGCCAAATATTCTCAAATATTCCAGAAAAAAAATCATATTTAAATTTCAGGGCATTTGGAGAACTTTTATTTGCGGGGTATTTTTATATTGCACGGATAATTCAGATAACATATAGAAAATACTATTTTTATTTTATTTAATATAAATAACAGAAAGTAAAAGTGGGGTATAGAAGGTTGCGCCTTCTAGTTTCATCCATCTCATGCTCATCAAAAAGAATCCACTAACAAGGTTGATCAGGTCTTGTTAACGAACTCATTCCGAATAACATGGAACCGGAGAAATTTCGAATAACACTATGTTGCCTCAACGGGGATGTGCACATCCCCAATAATAAGAATATCATATTTCTTCTTGACAGTAGGAAGAGGAAATTCAAAACCTCCAAATATAATCAATGGAATTTTTCCAATAGAGTTGATACTATGAACTTGAGGTTGTTTCCTCGGGAAGTGTACCGTATGCTCATTACCATTAACATGAAAAGTGACATTGCCTTTAGTGTAATCAATAACAGCCCCTGCAGTATTCAAAAAGGGTCTTCCAAGAATAATAGACATACTATCGTCCTCAGGAATATCAAGAATAACAAAGTCCATTAAAATAGTAACGTTTGCAACTACAACAGGCACATCCTCACAAATACCGACAGGTATAGCAGTTGATTTATCAGCCATTTGCAAAGATATTTCAGTAGGTGTCAACTTATTCAAATCAAGTCTATGATATAAAGAGAGAGGCATAACACTAACACCGGCTCCAAGATCACATAAAGCAGTTTTAACATAATTTCTTTTAATAGAGCATGGTATAGTGGGTACTCCTGGATCTCCAAGTTTCTTTGGTATTCCACCCTTAAAAGTATAATTAGCAAGCATGGTGGAAATTTCAGCTTCCGGTATCTTTCTTTTATTAGTAACAATATCTTTCATATACTTAGCATAAGGATTCATTTTGAGCATATCAGTTAATCGCATACGCAAAAAGATAGGTCTAATCATTTCAGCAAAGCGCTCAAAATCCTCATCATCCTTTTTCTTGGATGGTTTGGGAGGAAAAGGCATGGGTTTCTGAACCCAAGGCTCTCTTTCCTTACCGTGTTTCCTAGCAACAAAGTCTTTCTTATCATAACATTGATTCTTTGATTGTGGGTTATCAAGATCAACAACAAGTTCAATTTCTATATCATTATCATTGCTAGGTTGAGTATCAACATGAACATTATCATTAACATTATCACTAGTTTCAGGTTCATTACCAGATTGTGTTTCAGCATCAAAGATAGAAATATCATTTGGATTCTCAGGTGTTTCAGTGATAGGTTTACTAGAAGAAAAGTCCTATCATTTTTATTTTTCTTCCTATTAGAAGGACTAGGTGCATCTACATTATTTCTCTGAGAATCTTGCTCAATTCTCTTAGGGTGGCCTTCAGGATACAAAGGTTCCCGAGTCATTCTACCAGTTCTAGTAGCCACTCTAACATCATTATCATTATTCTTACTATTCAATTCATTGACAAATCATTTTGAGCTTTAAGTACTTGTTCTACTTGAGTGGTAACCATAGAAGCATGTTTACTAATAAGTTTAAGTTCACCTTTGACATTAGCCATATAATCACCCAAGTGCTCAAGCATATTTGAATTGTATTTCAATTGTCTACCAAAATAAGCATTATAATCTTCTTGCTTAGCCATAAATTTATCGAACTCATCTAAGCATGGGCTAGCAAATTTAGTAAATGGGATTTCAGCTTTACCATATCTATAGAGAGAATTTACCTTTACTACCTGTGTCGGGTTATCAAGACCATGAGTTTCTTCAATAGGTAATGGATTAAGATCATATGTTTCTTCAACAGACGGTAAATTAAGACCATGTATTTCTTCAATAGGAGGTAAATTCTTAACATCTTCAGCTTTAATACCTTTTTCTTTCATAGATTTCTTTGCCTCTTGCATATCTTCAGGACTGAGAAATAGAATACCCCTTTTCTTCGGAGTTGGTTTAGGAATAGGCTCAGGAGTTGGCTCAGGAGGTGTCCAATCATTTTCATTTGTCAACATATTATTCAATAGAATTTCAGCTTCATCCGGTGTTCTTTCCCTAAAAACAGAACCAGCACAACTATCCAGGTAATCTCTGGAAGCATCGGTTAGTCCATTATAAAAGATATCAAGTATTTCATTTTTCTTAAGAGGATGATCAGGCAAAGCATTAAGTAATTGGAGAAGCCTCCCCCAAGCTTGTGGGAGACACTCTTCTTCAATTTGCACAAAATTATATATATCCCTTAAAGCAGCTTGTTTCTTATGAGCAGGGAAATATTTAGCAGAGAAGTAATAAATCATATCTTGGGGACTACGCGCATAACCAGGATCAAGAGAATTAAACCATATCTTAGCATCACCCTTTAATGAGAACGGAAATATTTTAAGGATATAAAAGTAACGAGTTCTCTCATCATTAGTGAACAGAGTAGCTATATCATTTAATTTAGTAAGATGTGCCACAACAGTTTCAGATTCATAGCCATGAAAAGGATCAGATTCAACCAAAGTAATTATATCAGGATCAACAAAGAATTCATAATCCTTATCGGTAACACAGATAGGTGAAGTAGCAAAAGCAGGGTCAGGTTTCATTCTAGCATTAAGAGATTGCTGCTTCCATTTAGCTAATAACCTCTTGAGTTCGTATCTATCTTTGCAAGCTAAAGTAGCTAAAGAAGCTTCTTTATAAAAAACATAACCCTTAGGAATAATGGGCAAGTCTTCATCATCACTTTCATCAGTATTATCAGATTCAATATTTTCATTCTCTCTAACCCTAGCAAGTTGTTCATCAAGAAATTCACCAAGTGGCACAGTAGTATCAAGCATAGAAGTAGTTTCATCATAAGTATCATGCATAGCAGAAGTGGCATCATCAATAACATACGACATATCAGAACGAATAGTAGAAGCAGGTTTAGGTGTCGCAAGCTTACTCAAAATAGAAGGTGAATCAAGTGCAGAGCTAGATGGCAGTTCCTTACCTTCCCTCGTAGTTGAGGGATAAATCCTGTTTTTGGATCTCTCAAGTTCTTCATAATGATAAGCAGATATAAATCCCAAGCGACTCAAAGAATAGAGCTATGCTCCCTGGCAACGGCGCCAGAAAATAGTCTTGATAACCCACAAGTATAGGGGATCGCAACAGTTTTCGAGGGTAAAGTATTCAACCCAAATTTATTGATTCGACACAAGGGGAGCCAAAGAATATTCTCAAGTATTAGCAGCTGAGTTGTCAATTCAACCACACCTGGAAACTTAATATCTGCAACAAAGTTTTTAGTAGCAAAGTAATATGATAGTAGTGGTAACGATAGCAAAAGGTAACAGTAGCAAAAGTTATGTTTTTGGTATTTTGTAATAATGATAGCAATAGAAACGGAAACGTAAATAAGCAAAGAACAATATATGGAAAGCTCGTAGGCAATGGATCGGTGATGGAGAATTATGCCGGATGCGGTTCATCATGTAACAGTCATAACCTAGGGTGACACAGAACTAGCTCCAATTCATCGATGTAATGTAGGCATGTATTCCGAATATAGTCATACGTGCTTATGGAAAAGAACTTGCATGACATCTTTTGTCCTACCCTCCCGTGGCAGCGGGGTCCTAACGGAAACTAAGGGATATTAAGGCCTCCTTTTAATAGAGTACCGAAACAAAGCATTAACACATAGTGAATACATGAACTCCTCAAACTACGGTCATCACCGGTAAGTATCCCGATTATTGTCACTTCGGGGTTAACGGATCATAACACATAATAGGTGACTATAGACTTGCAAGATAGGATCAAGAACTCTCATATATTGATGAAAACATAATAGGTTCAGATCTGAAATCATGGCACTTGGGCCCAAGTGACAAGCAGTAAGCATAGCAAAGTCATAGCAACATCAATCTCAGAACATAGTGGATACTAGGGATCAAACCCTAACAAAACTAACTCGATTACATGATGAATCTCATCCAACCCATCACCGTCCAGCAAGCCTACGATGGAATTACTCACACACGGCGGTGAGCATCATGAAATTGGTGATGGAGGATGGTTGATGATGATGATGGCGACGGATTCCCCTCTCCGGAGCCCCGAACGGACTCCAGATTAGCCCTCCCGAGAGGTTTTAGGGCTTGGCGGCGGCTCCGTATCTTAAAACGCGATGAATCCTTTTCTCTGATTTTTTCTCCCCGAAAGCAAATATGTAGAGTTGGGGTTGAGGTCGGAGGAGCTCTAGGGGGCCCACGAGGTAGGGGGCGCTCCCTAGGGGGGCAGGCGCGCCCCCACCCTTGTGGACAGGTGGTGGGCCCCCTGGTCTTCATCTTCTGCAAGGATTTTTTATTATTTCTGAATAGATGTTCCGTGAAGTTTCAGGTCATTCTGAGAACTTTTGTTTCTGCACATAAATAACACCATGGTAATTCTGCTGAAAACAGCGTTAGTCCGGGTTAGTTCCATTCAAATCATGCAAGTTAGTGTCCAAAACAAGGGCAAAAGTGTTTGGAAAAGTAGATACGATGGAGACGTATCAACAAGTGACTTGTTAGAAATCATACATGCTGATGTGTGCGGTCCGATGAGTGTTGAAGTGCACGGTGGATATCGTTATTTTCTCACCTTCACAGGTGAATTGAGTAGATATGGGTATATTTACTTAATGAAGCATAAGTATGAAATGTTTGAAAAGTTCAAGCAATTTCAGAGTTAAGTTGAGAATCATCTTAACAAGAAGATCAAGTTCCTTCGATCTGATCAAAGGGAAAGTATCTGAGTTATGAGTTTGGCAATCACTAAAGACAAGGTGGAATCATTTCACAGTTGACGCCGCTTAGAACACCATAGCATGATGGTGTGTCCGAACGTTGTAATCGAACCTTATTGGATATGGTGTATGATGTCTCTTACCAATGTACCTCTATTTGGGGGTTATGCATTAAAGATAGTTACATTCACTTTAAATAGGGCACCATCTAAGTCCGTGGAGACGACACCGTATGAACTATGGTTTAGCAGGAAACCAAAGTTGTTGTTTCTTATGGTTTGGGGCTACGATGCTTATGTCGATAGGCTTCGGTCTGAAAAGCTCGAACCCAAAGCGGAAAATTGTATCTTCATAGAATACCCAAACAAGACGATTGGGTATACCTTCTATCTCAGATCCGAGGGCAAAGTGTTTGTCGATGAGAACATGTCCTTTCTCGAGAAAGAGTTTCTCTCAAAAGAATTGAGTGGGAGGAAGATAGAACTTGATGAGGTTGTTGAACCTTCACTTCAACCAGAGAGTAGCGCAGCAAAGAAAGATGTTTCTGTGGCAACTACATCAGTTGAAGAGAAATCTAATGATGATGATCATGAAGCTTCAGATCAAATTACTATCGAACCTCATAGGTCGACAAGGGTGTGTACAACTTCTCAGTAGTAACCCTGTCTTAAAGGTCATGTTGTTGGACAACGATGAACCTATGAGCTATGAAGAAGCGATGGTGGGCCTGGATTCCAACAAATGGCTAGAAGCCATGAAATCCGAGATAGGATCCATGTATGAGAACAAAGTATGGACTTTGGTGGACTTTCCTGATGAACGGCAAGCCATTGAGAGTAAATGGATCTTTAAGAAGAAGACAGACGCTGATGGTAATGTCACCATTTGTGAAGCTCGACTTGTCTCAAAGAAGTTTCCAACAAGTTCAAGGAGTTTACTATGATGAGACTCTCTCAATCATAGCGATGCTAAAGTCTTTTAGAACTATGTTAGCAGTTGCTGCATTTTCATTTACAAAATCAAGCAGATGGATGTCAAAACAAAGTTTCCTTGACGGTTTCCGTGAGGAAAGGTTGTATGTGATGCAACCAAAAGGTTTTGGTCAATCCTAAGGATGCTAAAAGGTATGCAAACTCTAGCGATCCTTCTATGGACTAGAGCAAGCATCTCGGAGTTGGAACATATGCTTTGATGAGGCGATCAAAGCATTTGGGTTTATACAAAGTTTGCAAGAAACTTATATTTGCAAGGAAGTGAGTGGGAGCACTACAACATTTCTAATAGGTATATCTGGATGTCGTATTGTTGATCGAAAATGATATATAATTTCTAGAAATCCTAAAGGGTTGTTTGAATGGAGGTTTTCAAAGGAAGACCTGTGTAAAACTGCTTACATGTTGGGTATGAAGATCTATAGAGATAGATCAAGACGCCTGATAATACTTTCACATAGCACATACATTGACATGATCTTGAAGGAGTTCAAGATGGATCAGTCAAAGAAGGAGTTCTTGCCTGAGTTGTGAGGTGTGAAGTTAAGACTTGAAGCTCGACCACGACAGAAGAAAGAGAAAGGACGAAAGTCGTCCCCTATGCCTTAGCGATAGGCTCTATACGATATGCCATGCTGTGTACCGAGATGTGCCTTGCCACGTGTCTAGCAAGGGGGTACAAGAGTGATCCAGGGGTGGATCATTGGACAATGGTCAAAATTGTCCTTAGAAATAAGGAAATGTTTCTCGTTTATGGAGGTGATAAAGAGTTCGGCGTAAAAGGTTACGTCGATGCAAGCTTTAACACCTATCCTGATGACTCTGAGTAGCAAACCGGATACGTATAGTGGAGCAACCATTTGGAATAGCTACAAGTGGAGCATCAACAATATGAAATCGAGATTTGCGAAGAACACACGGATCTGAATATTGCAGACCCGTTGACTAAAACGTCTCTCGTAAGCATAACATGATCAAACCCTAGAACTCATTGAGTGTTAATCACATGGTGATGTGAACTAGATTATTGACTCTAGTAAACTCTTTGAGTATTAGTCACATGGCGATGTGAACTATGAGTGTTAATCACATGGCGATGTGAACTATATTATTGACTCTAGTGCAAGTGGGAGACTGTTGGAAATACGCCCTAGAGGCAATAATAAAATGGTTATTATTATATTTCCTTGTTCATGATAATTGTCTATTATTCATGCTATAATTGTATTAACCGGAAACCGTAATACATGTGGGAATACATAGATCGTAATATGCCCCTAGTAAGCCTCTAGTTGACTAGCTCGTTGATCAATAGATGGTCGTGGTTTCCTGACCATGGACATTAGATGTCGTTGATAACGGGATCACATCATTGGGAGAATGATGTGATGGACAAGACCCAATCTAAAGCGTAGCACAAGATCGTGTAGTTCGTTTGCTAAAGCTTTTCTAATGTCAATTATCATTTCCTTAGACCATGAGATTGTGCAACTCCCGGATACCGTAGGAATGCTTTGGGTGTACCAAACGTCACAACGTAACTGGGTGACTATAAAGGTGCACTACAGGTATCTCCGAAAGTGTCTGTTGGGTTGGCATGAATCGAGACTAGGATTTGTCACTCCGTATGACGGAGAGGTATCTATGGGCCCACTCGGTAATGAATCATCATAATGAGCTCAATGTGACTAAGGAGTTAGCCATGGGATCATGCGTTACCGAACGAGTAAAGAGACTTTCCAGTAACAAGATTGAATGAGGTATGGGGATACCGATGATCAAATCTCGGGCAAGTAACATACCAATAGACAAAGGGAATTGTCTTTGGGATTGATTGAATCCCCGACATCGTGGTTCATCCGATGAGATCATCATGGAACATGTGGGAGCCAATATGGGTATCCAGATCCCGCTATTGTTTATTGGCCGGAGAGATGTTTCGGTCATGTCTGCATGGTTCCTGAACCCGTACGGTCTTCACACTTAAGGTTCGGTGACGCTAGAGTTGTTATGGGAAATAGTATGTGGTTACCGAAGGTTGTTCGGAGTCCCGGATGAGATCCCGGACGTGACGAGGAGTTCCGGAATGGTCCGGAGGTGAAGATCGATATATTGGACAAAGGGTATTGGAGTTCGGAATTGTTCTGGGGGTACCGGGTGACGACCAGCGTGTCCGAAAGTGGTTTCGGAGGCCCCGACAAGCGTTGGGGGGCCTTATGGGCCAAGGGGAGGGGGCACATCAGCATACTAAGGGGCCGAGTGCCCCTCCCACCCCATCTCACATAACCTAGAGAGGTGGGGGCGCCTCCCCTAGGGCAGCCACCCCTCCCGTCTTGGGGGGCAAGTTTCCTAGGGGTGGGGGCGCCCAAACCCATCTAGGGTTTCCCCTGTGGCCGCCGCCCCTACCCTAGGGGAACCCTAGGGCACCTCCTCCTCCCCCCTTCCCCGTATATATAGTGAGGGAGAGAGAGGGTAGCCGCACCCTTCCCCTCCCTACACCTCCTCCTCCTCCGTAGCGCTTGGCGAAGCCCTGCCGGAGAACCACGAGCTCCATCACCACCATGTCGTCGTGCCGTCGGAGTTCTCCCTCAACTTCTTCTCTCTCCTTTGCTGGATCAAGAAGGAGGAGACGTTCCCGGGCTGTACGTGTGTTGAATTCGGGGGCGCCGTTGTTCGGCGCTTAGATCGGAATCGACCGCGATTTGAATTGCTGCGTGTACGACTCCACCAACCGCATTCTTGTAACGCTTCCGCTTAGCGATCTTCAAGGGTATGAAGATGCACTCCCTCTCTCTCGTTGTTAGTATCTCCTAAATTGATCTTGGTGACTCATAGGATTTTTTTTGAATTATTGCTACGTTCCCCAACAGAAGGACACGTATTATGGTTACATAGTGGACATATGGGAACTTGACTAGGGACATAATTTTAAGGTCCCGTTGTTTCAGTGCAAATGGGTTAATCTGTCAGTAGGCGGGGAACAGGTAGACCCATAGTACGGAATGGCAATAGTGGATCTGAGCAATCTTGGGTATACAGACGAGCTATTCGTCCTAGCCAATGATGTGGCGCAGTTTTTCTATGTGCAGGACATTCTACCAAACCGAGAAAAAGAAAAGATAAGGAAGCAAATACATCATACGATGAGCCAAAGTGCCACATAGTTCTTTCAGGAAAAAGAGACATCGTGGGATTGGAGGGCAAGACAGACATGTCTGAAGATTATGAAAAGTTTCATGAAATTCCTCCCTTCAAAGTCAAGGCTGACCCAAGCACCCTGTTAAATGATGATGAATATCCATGGTTACGGCGCAATAAGCAAAGGACACAAGCGAAGAAAAAGTGAAGACTTTCTCTCCACAACTATTATGATGATGCCTTTGATCTAGAATATCACTGCAGTTACATGTGAAGAAATGAAATGCCTTTTGTAACAGACGAGTTTCCGTATGAAACCGTGATACTTCGAAAGAGATTGTCTGTTTTGTACACGAAGTGCATCCAGTTTTTGCCGTAACCATCTCAATTTTTTAGCACATGCTATGTGGGTGAAATTATGATACCATGCCAACTTTCAACCTTTTTAGAGTTCATTTGTAGTGCTTTTCAATTTCAGCGTCATTTAGCTAAAAAAATCAGTAAATGCATGAAAAATACCAAATGAAGTCAGAAAGGGTTGAAAATTGATGATGTGGCTTTGAATGGTGCATTTTGAACACACAAAAAGTCTGGAGTTCAAATAAGTTCAAAAAATGAAATCCCTTTGTAACAGATGAGTTTTCGTCCGAAACCCTGATACTTCGAAAGAGATTGTCCATTTTGTACACGAAGTGTATCCAGTTTTTGCTGTAACCCTCTCAACTTTTTAGCACATGCTATGTAGGTGAAATGATGATACCATGCCAACTTTCAACCTTTTCAGAGTTCATTTGTAGTGCTTTTCAATTTCAGGGTCATTTAGCTCAAAGAATGAACTAATAGCAAAAAGAATGAACTAATAGTAAAAAGAATGAACTAATAGCAAAAAGAATGAACTAAAAATAATCAATTAAATTATTCTGTTATGATCAACTAAAACAAAACTATAATATTCTTCAATAGCAAAAAGAATCAACTAAAAAGCTTTTATAAAACTCTAATAGCAAAAGGAATCAACTAAAAAGCTTTTATAAACCTCTTGTATTTCTTAAACTAAAATTATATAAAATTTATGCAACTAAATTATTAAAGCATTTTCTGTTCAAAATATTAATGGAAAAAATAATTTTCATAAAGAATTTTTTTGTTAGAATGAACTAATATCAAAAAGAATGAACTAAAAATAATCAATTAAATTATTCTGTTATGATCAACTAAAACAAAACTATAATATTCTTCAATAGCAAAAAGAATCAACTAAAAAGCTTTTATAAAACTCTAATAGCAGAAGGAATCAACTAAAAAGCTTTTATAAACCTCTAGTATTTTTGAAACTAAAATTATAAAAGATTTATGCAATTAAAATTATGAAAATATTTTCCATTCAAAATAATAATGGCAAAAATAATTTTCATAAAGAAAATTTTTGTTAGAAACTTTAATAGCAAACTAAAATAACAAAATATGTTTTTGATTAAAACAAACATTTAAAATAACCTAAAAATTACCAAATTTTATGTAATGATAAAACACAATAATATTAAATAGCAGGAAAAAGAATCACTAAAAAATCTATTTTTATAGTAAAGTTATTCACAAACTAGTGATTCACACAAATTTAAAATATTCAAATTTGAAAATTATTGGCACTAACAGAAAGTCTATAATTTTTTTGACCTAACAGCAAAAAGAATCACTGAAAAACTGTAAGTATTTAGCTGTAAGTAGAAAAAAGCAAAAAATAAAATAGAAAAACCAAAAAATGCCACCTAGTAGGCCACCACTACCTGAATACGACTAGAAACCCAGCTAGTAGGCCCATAGGCATAGCAGTGTGAGATTAGGCCCGTAGGCCTGCAGTTCAGAGGAGTTCGAGAGAGATGGCGGGGCAGAGCTTATAAACCATACTCGACGCATGTCAGCTAGCGAGGTGGGACTAAACATACCACCGCACCGCGGCTGTGCCAGGCGCAGGCCATTGGTCCCGGTTGGTGCCATAGACCGGGACCAATGCAACCCTTTGGTTGGGGATATAGCTACCAGGTATGACACGCCCAGGAGGGGCCGGGTCAACCCCAATGGAGGGTTACGAGAAGAAGCCCAGTAAACGTTCAAGGTGATAGTTTATTAAGACTTGTAGAAGGCCTAAGCCCAGGGGCGGCTTAAGGCCCAATATTGTAAACCGCCATATGTAAAGAAAGACTTGTAAAGAAAGGTATATAAAAGAAGTCACTGAGCCGGATACGTTTTATGAATGCCCGGGACTCTGTAGGCCGCCAGACGTCAACCCGTATATATAAGGGGACGACCAGGCGGCGGCTTAGGACAAGAAACAACAGATCGATAACCAAGCTAGCGGATTCGCTCCTTGGTCATCAAAACCTAGCAATACAACATCGACTAGACTAGGCTTTACATTCACCATAAGGGGCCGGACCAGTATAAACCTCTTGTGTCCTTTGTCCAGATTAACCCCTTTAAGCTTCCTAGTGGCGATGGCCCTACGACTAAGTCCTTTCACTACGCCATCTGCCGTGACAATTCCACGACAGTTGGCGCCCACCGTGGGGCCAGCACACGGTGGATTTGAGTTCTTGAAGGGCAGCTTCGAAGGGCTCAAGGGATACGTTGTGGGCCGAATGACCAGAAGTCGTCACGGCAAACTCTACATCGACGACGAAGGCTGGGGCCCCGAGGCCGGCTCAATTGAGTATGGGTACCGGGTACCCTTTGGCGGAATCCATGTCTTCATCGGACGGATCGACGAGTCGAGCCCTGAGCCGGATGTCTGCACCAACCTCATCGAGACGGCTCAGCGCGCGAGATCCGCCCGGACTCAACCTGCCGTGAGGCATGCCTTCGTGGGTTGCATCCATGGAGGTGAATTCTCCGAAGGATCCGTGGATGGCGGTGAGACGACCATCTGCTCTGACGGTGAGTCGTCCTCGGGCGAGACAGATTCTTTGTATCAGCTACAAGATGGCTGCTACCTCTTGAGCTTGCGTTGTATTTCCCCAAAGAGGAAGGGATGATGCAGCAGAGTAGCATAAGTATTTCCCTCAGTTTTTGAGAACCAAGGTATCAATCCAGTAGGAGGCCACGCTCAAGTCCCTCGTACCTGCACAAAACGATAGCTACTCGAACCCAACGCGATTAGGGGTTGTCAATCCCTTCACGGTCACTTACGAGAGTGAGATCTGATAGATATAATATTTTTGGTATTTTTGGTATAGAGATGCAAAGTGAAAAGTAAAGGAAAAGTGAAAAGCAAAGCAAGATTAAAGTGATGGAGATTAATATGATGAGAATAGACCCGGGGGCCATAGGTTTCACTAGTGGCTTCTCTCAAGAGCATAAGTATTCTACGGTGGGTGAACAAATTACTGTTGAGCAATTGACAGAATTGAGCATAGTTATGAGAATATCTAGGCATGATCATGTATATAGGCATCACGTCCGTGACAAGTAGACCGAAACGATTCTGCATCTACTACTATTACTCCACTCATCAACTGCTATCCATCATGCATCTAGAGTATTAAGTTAAAAACAGAGTAACGCCTTAAGCAAGATGACATGATGTAGAGAGATAAATTCATGCAATATGAAATAAACCCCATCTTGTTATCCTCGATGGCAACGATACAATATGTGCCTTGCTACCCCTTCTGTCACTGGGAAAGGACACCGCAAGATCGAACCCAAAGCTAAGCACTTCTCCCATGGCAAGAACTACCAATCTAGTTGGCCAAACCAAACGGATAATTCGAAGAGACCTGCAAATATAACCAATCATACATAAAAGAATCCAGAGAAGATTCAAATATTATTCATAGATAGACTTGATCATAAACCCACAATTCATCGGTCTCAACAAACACACCACAAAAAGAAGAAGATTACATCGAATAGATCTCCACGAGAGAGGGGGAGAACTTTGTATTGAGATCCAAAAAGAGAGAAGAAGCCATCTAGCTACTAACTATGGACCCGAAGGTCTGAGGTAAACTACTCACACTTCATCGGAGAGGCTATGATGATGTAGAAGCCCTCCGTGATGACGGCCCTCTCCGGCGGAGTTCCGGAACAGGCCCCAAGATGGGATCTCGTGGATACAGAAAGTTGCGGCGGTGGAATTAGGTTTTTGGCTCCGTATCTGTTCATTTGGGGGTACGTAGGTATATATAGGAGGAAGGAGTACGTCAGTGGAGCATCGAGGGGCCCATGAGGCAGGGGGCGCGCCCTAGGGGGGGGCGCCCCCCACCCTCGTGACCGCCTCTTTGACTCCTTGGAGTAGGGTCCAAGTCTCCTGGATCATGTTCGGTGAGAAAATCACGTTCCCGAAGGTTTTATTCCGTTTGGACTCCGTTTGATATTCTGTTTCTTCGAAACACTGAAATAGGCAAAAAACAGCAATTCTGGGCTGGGCCTCCGGTTAATAGGTTAGTCCCAAAAATAATATAAAAGTGGAAAATAAAGCCCAATATAGTCCAAAACAGTAGATAATATAGCATGGAGCAATTAAAAATTATAGATACGTTGGAGACGTATCAGGCATCCCCAAGCTTCATTCCTGCTCGTCCTCGAGTAGGTAAATGATAAAAAGAGTATTTTTGATGCGGAGTGCTACTTGGTATAATTTCAATGTAAATCTTCTTAATTGTGATATGAATATTCAGATTCGAAAGATTCAAGACAAAAGTTTATATTGACAAAAATAATAATACTTCAAGCATACTAACAAAGCAATTATGTCTTCTCAAAATAACATGGCCAAAGAAAGTTATCCCTACAAAATCATATAGTCTAGCTATGCTCTATCTTCACCACACAAAGTATTTAAATCATGCACAACCCCGATGACAAGCCAAGCAATTGTTTCATACTCTAACTTTTTCAAAACCTTTTCAATCTTCACGCAATACATGAGCGTGAGCCATGGATATAGCACTATAGGTGGAATAGAATGGTGGTTGTGGAGAAGACAAGAAGGAGAAGATAGTCTCACATCAACTAGGCTTATCAACGGGCTATGGAGATGCCCATCAATAGATATCAATGTGTGCGAGTAGGGATTGCCATGCAATGGATGCACTAGAGCTATAAGTATATGAAAGCTCATCAAAAGAAACTAAGTGGGTGTGCATCCAACTTGCTTGCTCACGAAGACCTAGGGCATTTTGAGGAAGCCCATCATTGGAATATACAAGCCAAGTTCTATAATGTAAAATTCCCACTAGTATATGAAAGTGATAACATGAGAGACTCTCTACTATGAATATCATGGTGCTACTTTGAAGCACAAGTGTGGTAAAAGGATAGTAACATTGTCCCTTCTCTGTTTTTCTCTCAATTTTTTTATTTGGGCCTTTTCTCTTTTTTTATGGCCTCTTTTTTTTTCTCTTTTTGGGGCTTCTTTGGCCTCTTTTATTTTTCGTCCGGAGTCTCATCCCGACTTGTGGGGGAATCATAGTCTCCATCATCCTTTCCTCACTGGGACAATGCTCTAATAATGATGATCATCACACTTTTATTTTTCTTCCAACTCAACAATTACAACTCGATACTTAGAACAAAGTATGACTCTATATGAATGCCTCCGGCGGTGCACTGGGATATGCAATATGACAATGATGGAGTGTGTCATAATAAACGGAACGGTGGAAAGTTGCATGGCAATATATCTCGGAATGGCTATGGAAATGCCATAATAGGTAGGTATGGTGGCTGTTTTGAGGAAGGTATATTATAGGTGTATGATACCGACGAAAGCTGCGCGGTATTAGAGAGGCTAGCAAAGGTGGAAGGGTGAGAGTGCGTATAATCCATGGACTCAACATTAGTCATAAAGAACTCATATAGTTATTGCAAAAATCTAGAAGTTACCAAAGCAAAGTATTACGTGCATGCTCCTAGGGGGATAGATTGGTAGGAAAAGACCATCGCTCGTCCCCGACCGCCACTCATAAGGAAGACAATCAATAAATAAATCATGCTCCGACTTCATCACATAACGGTTCACCATACGTGCATGCTACGGGAATCACAAACTTTAACACAAGTATTCTTTAAATTCACAACTACTCAACTAGTATGACTTTAATATTCAACACACTCATGTTTCAATCTTTTCTTAGTATTCAACACACTCAAAAGAAAGTTTCACAAATCTTGAATACCAAGCGTATTATTATTAAGAAAATTACCATGCTATTAAGAGACTCTCAAAATAATTTAAGTGAAGCATGAGAGATCAATAGTTTCTTTAAAACAAATCCACCACCGTGCTCTAAAAGATCTAAGTGAAGCACATAGAGAAAAATTATAACGCTAAAAGATATAAGTGAAGCACATAGAGCAAAATTACAACGCTAAAAGATATAAGTGAAGCACATAGAGCAAAATTACATAGCTCAAAAGATATAAGTGAAGCACATAGAGCATTCTATCAAATTTTAATTCATGTATGGCTCTCTCAAAAGGTGTGCACAGCAAGGATGATTGTGGCATACTAAAACACAAAGACACAAATAATACAAGACGCTCCAAGCAAAACACATATCATGTTGGTCAACAAAAATATAACTCCAAGTAAATTACCGATGGAAGTGGACGAAAGAGGGGATGCCTTCCGGGGCATCCCCAAGCTTTGACTTTTTGGTGTCCTTGGATTATCTTGGGGGTGCCATGGCATCCCCAAGCTTAGGCTCTTGCCACTCCTTGTTCCATAATCCATCACAAGAATTCACCCAAAACTTGAAAACTTCACAACACAAAACTTAAAGTAGAAAACTCGTGAGCTCCGTTAGCGAAAGAAAACAAAAGACCACTTCAAGTTACTGTAATGAACTCATTATTTATTTATATTGGTGTTAAACCTACTGTATTCCAACTTATCTATGGATTATAAACTATTTTACTAACCATAGATTCATCAAAATAAGCAAACAACACACGAAAAACAGAATCTGTCAAAAACAGAACAGTCTGTAGTAATCTGTAGCTAGAGCAATATATGGAACCCAAAAAATTCTAAAATAAATTGCTGGACGTGAGGAATTTATCTTTTAATCATCTGCAAAAAGAATTAACTAAATATCACTCTTCAAATAAAAATGACATCAGTTCTCGTGAGCGCTAAAGTTTCTGTTTTTTACAGCAAGTTCAACAAGACTCTCCCCAAGTCTTCCCAACGGTTCTACTTGGCACAAACACTAATTAAACACAAAAAACACAACCAAAACAGAGGATAAATAATTTATTTATTACTAAACAGGAGCAAAAAGAAAGGAATAAAAATAAAATTGGGTTGCCTCCCAACAAGCGCTATCGATTAACGCCCCTAGCTAGGCATAAAAGCGAGGATAGAGCTAGGTATTGCCATCTTTGGTGGGCAATCCATAAGTGGCTCTCATGATAGTTTCATATGGCAATTTTATTTTCTTTCTTGGAAAGTGTTCCATGCCCTTTTTTAATGGAAATTGAAATCTAATATTCCCTTCCTTCATATCAATAATCGCACCAACCGTTCTAAGGAAAGGTCTACCAAGAATAATAGGGCAAGAAGGATTGCAATCTATATCAAGAACAATGAAATATACGGGCACATAATTTCTATTTGCAACAATAAGAACATCATTAATCCTTCCCATAGGTTTCTTAATAGTGGAATCTGCAAGATGCAAGTTTAGAGAGCAATCATCAAAATTACGGAAATCTAGCAAATCACACAAAGTTTTGGGGATAGTGGAGACACTAGTACCAAAATCACACAAAGCATAAAACTCATGATCTTTAATTTTAATTTGAATAGTTGGTTCCCACTCATCATAGAGTTTTCTAGGGATAGAAACTTTCAACTCAAGTTTTTCTTCATAAGATTGCATCAAGGCATCAACAATATGTTCGGTGAAGGCTTTCTTTTGACTATAAGCATGTGGAGAATTTAGCACGGATTGCAACAAGGAAATACAATCAATTAAAGAGAAAATTTCATAATTAAATTCCTTGAAATCCAATATAGTGGGTTTAGCAACATCTAGATTTTTATTTCTTTCAATCCCACTTTCATCAATTTCATCATAAGGATCTAAATACTCCGAATTTTTAGAATGCCTTCCATGTAAAGGAAGATCATATTCAGTTTCATCAAGATTCATATTGCAAAACAAAGATTTAATAGGAGACACATCAATAACTTTTAGATCTTCATCTTGATTTTCATAGGAATTCGGTTTAGCGGCCATCTTATTGACTAAGGTGGCTTGCATATCCGAAATTTCAGCAGTCATCTTTTCTAAACGAGCAATTTGGGATCTTATACCATCAAATTCTTTAGACATATCATCAAGCTCTTTATTCATATAACTCATAAAACTTTTTTGTTCCTTAAGCTCGTTTCTAAAGAAATTATTATGCTCGAATTGCAAAACCATAAACTTCCTAATGTTGTATTCAATCTCCTCTAACCCTTTAAGGTGAAGATCACCAAATCTCGGTTGAGCCATCACGACAAACAAGCAATCCAACATACGGGCAAACAAAAAGGCAAGCGGAAAAGAGAGGGAGGAGAAGGAGATGGTGAAAGAGAGGGCGAATAAAACGGCAAGGGTGAAGTGAGGGAGAGGAAAACGAGAGGCAAATGGCAAATAATGTAATGCGTGAGACAGGGATTGTGATGGGTACTTGGTATGTTGACTTTTTGCGTAGACTCCATGGCAACAGCGCCAGAAATCCTTCTTGCTACTTCTTGAGCTTGCGTTGGATTTCCCTGAAGAGGAAGGGATGATGCAGCAGAGTCCCGTAAGTATTTCCCTCAGTTTTTGAGAACCAAGGTATCAATCCAGTAGGAGGCCACGCTCAAGTCCCTCGTACCTGCACAAAACAATAGCTACTCGCAACCAACGCGATTAGGGTTGTCAATCCCTTCACGGTTACTTACGAGAGTGAGATCTGATAGATATAATATTTTTGGTATTTTTGGTATAGAGATGCAAAGTGAAAAGTAAAGGCAAAGTAAAAAGCAAAGCAAGATTAAAGTGATGGAGATTAATATGATGAGAATAGACCCGGGGGCCATAGGTTTCACTAGTGGCTTCTCTCAAGAGCATAAGTATTCTACGGTGGGTGAACAAATTACTGTTGAGCAATTGACAGAATTGAGCATAGTTATGAGAATATCCAGGCATGATCATGTATATAGGCATCATGTCTGTGACAAGTAGACCGAAACGATTCTACATCTACTACTATTACTCCACTCATCGACCGCTATCCAGCATGCATCTAGAGTATTAAGTTAAAAACAGAGTAACGCCTTAAGCAAGATGACATGATGTAGAGAGATAAATTCATGCAATATCAAATAAACCCCATCTTGTTATCCTCGATGGCAACGATACAATACGTGCCTTGCTGTCCCTTCTGTCACTGGGAAAGGACACCGCAAGATCGAACCCAAAGCTAAGCACTTCTCCCATGGCAAGAACTACCAATCTAGTTGGCTAAAACAAACGGATAATTCGAAGAGACTTGCAAAGATAACCAATCATACACAAAAGAATTGAGAGAAGATTCGAATATTATTCATAGATAGACTTGATCATAAACCCACAATTCATCGGTCTCAACAAACACACCGCAAAAAGAAGAAGATTACATCGAATAGATCTCCACGAGAGAGGGGGATAACTTTGTATTGAGATCCAAAAAGAGAGGAGAAGCCATCTAGCTACTAACTATGGACTCGAAGGTCTGAGGTAAACTACTCACACTTCATCGGAGAGGCTATGATGATGTAGAAGCCCTCCGTGATGACGGCCCTCTCCGGCGGAGTTTTGGAACAGGCCCCAAGATGGTATCTCGTGGATACAGAAAGTTGCGGTGGTGGAATTAGGTTTTTGGCTCCGTATCTGTTCGTTTGGGGGTACGTAGGTATGTATAGGAGGAAGGAGTATGTCGGTGGAGCATCGAGGGGCCCATGAGGCAGGGGGCGTGCCCTGGGGGGGGGGCGCCCCCACCCTCGTGACCGCCTCTTTGACTCCTTGGAGTAGGGTCCAAGTCTCCTGGATCACGTTCGGTGAGAAAATCACGTTCCCGAAGATTTTATTCCGTTTGGACTCCGTTTGATATTCCGTTTCTTCGAAACACTGAAATAGGCAAAAAACAACAATTCTGGGCTGGGCCTCCGGTTAATATGTTAGTCCCAAAAATAATATAAAAGTGGAAATAAAGCCCAATATAGTCCAAAAGAGTAGATAATATAGCATGGAGCAATAAAAAATTATAGATTCGTTGGAGATGTATCAATGGCGTGCTTGGGGGCTATTCCGATGGCAATAGTATTCTGGGCCTCTCTGAGCCTCCGAATCGAGCTGGAGTCTTCATGGCTGGCACTCGACCTGGTCAGAATTCCACAGCAGCGGCAGCAATAACCACTGGGTCGGCAGCAGCCGGGTCAGGAGACCCCGCGCGTACACCGGCTCAGGTACTGATGGACCTCATGGATAGGATGACGGCCCTGTTGACTGCTGTGGTGGAGCCGGCGAATAAAGCTCAACATGACGCGGAGGTGGTGCGACTATGCAAAGAGGTGACTGCTGTGGCTTTTCTGGTTTATCCGGCAACCTCTGTTGAGGCAGGAGTGACCACAAGAACAGGAGGTGTCCCTTGTCTGGTGCCGGCTCTACGTAAGCGCTTGCCAAAAGACTTTAAAGGGCCTCGTAAGGTGCCTAATTACACGGCTGACTTGCAGCCTGGGGCATGGATTGAAAGTTATGAGATGGCAATGGAGCTGTTGGAGGTCAGCGATGCAGCAATGGCTAAGTATTTCACTATGATGTTGGACGGAATAGCTCGCACTTGGTTGAAAGGGTTGCCACCCAACTCCATCGGCTCTTGGGCGGAGTTAAAAGCCCAGTTCATCCAGAACTTCAAGGACACATATAAGCAGCCTATGTCAATCGTGGACCTGACTAATTATAAGCAAGAGGAAGGTGAGTCCACGACCCATTGGGTGCGCCGGGTCAAGGAGATAATACATTCATCTGATAAGATGGATGCCGGCTCTGTGGTCTTAATGTTGGAGAAAAATTGCCGTTTTGGACCTCTGAAATAGAAGCTGGGGCGGCTCAAGCGTGATTGTAATGACATGGGCCAGTTGATGGCGGCCCTGGTCAAATATGCTGATTCTGACAGTACCAAGGATCCCGCGTCTGATGAAGAGAAGACAGGGAAGGGAAAGAAGAACGGCAACGGCAAGGGTCACCAGCATAACCCAGCGAATCAAGGTGGTAATAAACGTAAGGCTGACGAGTTTGTGGCTAACACCAATACACAGGGCAACAACCAACGGCGCAAGGGTAGGCCACCTCCTCGGTCAGGCGGGTCAGGTCCCACCCTCGAGCAACTACTGAATGAACCTTGTCCAAGACACGACACCCAGGAGAAGCCAGCTACCCATCTGTGGAAGGACTATATGATCATGAAGGCATGTAAAAATTCCAACATGTTTGATGGTAGCCACGGACCTGGCGGTGGTTCAGGCGGAGGCGACTTTCATGGCCCGGGCGCCGGTTCAGGTGGAGGCGGTTTTCACGGTCAGGGACATCCGGGTAACCAGGGTGGATATAATCAGCAACCCGGCCAAAGTAATCAGCAGCAATAGCAGCAATAGTCCGAGTATCAGAGTAACCCAAAACAGTTGAATAGTGGACAGTACCACGTATTTACCACTAGTTTATGCAAGAGGGACCAGAAGCTTCATAAGAGGGCTGTAAATGCTGTTGAGCCGGCGATTCCACGTTATTTGAGGTGGTCAGAACAGCCTATTGTGTGGAGTAGGGAAGATCACCCTCCCCGGGTTGATAATCCGGGTCACTTGGCCTTGGTGGTGGCACCCCATGTTGGTGGATATAAGTTCACTAAGGTGCTCATGGACGGAGGCAGTAGCATCAACATCCTCTATTATGAGACGTTTCGTCGGATGGGGTTGACTAATAAGAGTCTTAAACAATCAAACACTATTTTTCATGGTGTTGTGCCTGGTAAGTCGGCATACCCAGTTGGTAAGATTGAACTGTAAGTAGCCTTTGGGGATGAATATGATTCCAGGGCTGAGAAGTTAACTTTTGAGGTGGTTAAGATCAAAAGCCCATATCATGCTCTATTTGGACAGCCGGCTTATGCCAAGTTCATGGCTCGGACGTGTTATGTGTATCTGCAGCTCAAGATGCCGGGTTATAAAGGCACCATCATAGTACATGGAAGCCGGAAAATAGCCCTGGAATGTGAAGAAGGTGATGCCGCTTATGCTCAGTCTTTTTGTGCGACAGAGGAGTTAAAGTTTTATAAAGATAATGTTGACCCGGCAGACATGACGTCTTTGAAGAATCCAACTACGGAGCATGAACCGGTGTTGAAATTCAAATCAGCTGATGACACCAAGATGGTTGATTTTGTGCCTGGTGACTCATCCAAACAGTTCATCATCAGTGCCAACTTGGATCCAAAATAGGAAAGCGCGCTCGTCGAGTTCATCAGTGAGAACGAGGACATCTTTGCACGGAAGCCTTCTGACATGCCGGGTGTCCCGAGAGAACTCGCTGAGAACACTCTTAATATTGATCCGAAGTTTAAGCCGGTCAGGCAGTTTCTTCGGCGGTTTAACGAGGAAAGGCGCAAGGCCATTGGAGAAGAGGTGCCCGGCTCTTGGCGGTCGGGTTCATTGTTGAAGTTTTTCACCCAGAGTGGTTGGCTAACCCTGTGCTTGTACTCAAGAAGAATGGCACCTGGCGTATGTGTGTGGATTACACTGATTTGAACAAGGCTTGTCCGGCTGACCCTTTTGCTATCCCTCGTATTGATCAGATCATTGATGCTACGGCGGGTTGTGAGCGTTTGAGTTTTTTGGATGCCTATTCAGGTTATCATCAGATCAAGATGGAAGTTAAGGACCAGGAGAAGACAACTTTCATCACTCCGTTCAGAGCCTTCTGCTATGTGTCTATGCCTTTTGGGCTTAAGAGTGCCCAGGCGACTTATCAGCGCTGTGTGCAGAATTGCCTTCACAATCAGATTGGGCGTAATGTTCATGCTTATGTAGACAATATAGTGGTGAAATCCAGAGAGAAGGAAACCTTGGTAACTGATCTAAAGGGAACCTTTGATAACCTTCGGGTCTACAAGATGATGCTTAACCCGGCCAAGTGTGTTTTTGGAGTCCCAGCTGGCAAACTCTTGGGTTTTTTGGTGTCTAACAGAGGTATTGAGGCTAATCCAGAGAAAATTAAGGCAATTACATCTCTGGCCAAACCGGTGTGCATCAATGACGTTCAGCGGTTGGCGGGTCGCGTCGCTGCCTTAAGCTGGTTCATAAGCCGGTTAGGGGAGAAGGCGATGCCTTTGTATCAAATGATGAAAAAGGCGGATGACTTTGTATGGAGTGACGTTGCTAACTCTGCTTTTGAGGATCTGAAGAAACAGCTCGCTGAGCCGCCGGTTCTTGCTGCTCCGGTGGAGAAAGAGCCATTGTTGTTTTACGTGGCTGCTAACTCACGTGCTGTCAGTGCGGCCATTGTTGTGGAACGTAAGGAGGCTGGCAAAGAACATCTGGTTCAGCGGCCGATTTATTACGTCAGTGAGGTGCTCATTGAGTCTAAACAGAGATATCCACATTGGCAGAAGCTTGTTTATGGGG
This sequence comes from Triticum urartu, assembly GCF_056163025.1. Classification (NCBI taxonomy): domain Eukaryota; kingdom Viridiplantae; phylum Streptophyta; class Magnoliopsida; order Poales; family Poaceae; genus Triticum; species Triticum urartu. Next base: position 665,444,504 of record NC_141877.1, on the reverse strand, counting down.
TGTTCATGGCAAGCCGAAAGCTCAAGCATTACTTTCAGGGTCACCAAATTACTGTGGTTAGCTCTGCTCCTCCAGGAGACATTATTCAAAATAGAGAAGCCACAGGACGAGTCGCCAAGTGGGCCATTGAACTTGGATCTCATGGTTTAAAATATGTGCCACATACTGCGATCAAGTCTCAAGCACTGGTTGACTTCATTAATGGCTGGATAGAGTTACAGATACCGGAGGAGAAGCCAGACAACACATATTGGACAATTCACTTTGACGGGTCCAGACATTTGGAAGGCTCGGGGGTTGGAGTTGTTTTAACCTCTCCTCGAGGTGACAAGTTTTGTTATGTGTTACGATTGATGTTTTCATGCACTAACAACACAACTGAGTACGAAGCCTTGCTTCATGGTCTTCGAATGGCTAAGGAAATGAGTTTGAGCCGGGTATGGTGTCTAGGTGACTCAGATCTGGTAGCTCAACAAGTATAAGGCAAGTGGGATTCTAAGGATCCTCTCATGGCGGCTTATCGCCGTGAGGTCGACACTGTGGCTGGGTATTTCAAAGGTTATCAAGTGGAACACATTGACCACAGAAAGAACGAAGCGGCCGATGCCTTAAGCCGGTTGGGATCTCAGCGTAAGCCGGTGCCACCGAACAACTTTTTAGATGTCTTACAGAACCCGTCTGTTAAGTTGCCTACAGAGGAAGATTTGGCCATTCCTGACCCGGAGGTACAGTTGGTGGCGGCTCTTCATGTTATTCCAGATTGGGCAGTACCGTTCCTGGCTTACATGACCCGGGGCGAGTTGCCAGAGGACGAGACCCTGGCCCAGCGGTCCAAGTCAATGACGATTTCTGACGGAGAGTTGTATCATCGCCGCGTCACTGGAGTGTTTCAACATTGTGTTTCTCCTGAAGAAGGTCAAGAAATACTTCGTGAGATCCATGAAGGGGATTGTGGTCATCACGCCGGGTCAAAGTCTCTTGTGGCCAGAGCTTTTCGTCATGGTTTTTACTGGCTAAAAGCTCACGCTGATGCGGAGGATCTGGTAAGTAGGTGTGATGGATGTCAAAAATTTGCACGACGAGCGCATGTGCCGGCTCAAGAGTTGTGGATGATTCCAATCACTTGGCCGTTTGCAGTTTGGGGGCTTGACATGGTTGGACCTTTCAAAAGGTCCAAAGATAAAAAGACACATCTTTTAGTGGCAGTTGACAAATTCACAAAATGGGTTGATGTAGAGCCAGTGAGCAAGTGTGATGCAGCCATGGCGGTTCAGTTCATGAAAAAGGTGATTTTTCGCTTTGGTTTTCCACACATCATTATCACTGACAATGACACTAATTTGTCCCAAGGTGCTATGGAGGAGTTTTGTCAACATGAGCATATCCATCTTGATGTTTCCTCAGTAGCTCACCCTCAATCCAATGGTCAAGCTGAGAGAGCAAATCAGGAAATCCTAAAAGGTCTCAAGCCCCGGCTTATGGTTCCCTTACAACGGACGCCGGGCTGTTGGGTAGAGGAATTACCCTCGGTGCTGTGGAGTATCAACACCACTCCTAAAAGATCTACAGGTTATACACCTTTTTCATGGTTTATGGAGCGGAAGCAGTGCTGCCTAGTGACATCCGTCATGACTCGCCTCGCGTAGTGGCTTACGTTGAAGCTGATAATGAACAAGCCCGACAGGATGCACTTGACTTGTTAGATGAGGAGAGAGACTTGGCGGCGGCTCAATCAACAATTTATCAACATGACTGCGCCGTTATCACAACCACCGGGTTAAGTCCAGGACCTTTCAAGAAGGTGACCTGGTGCTCCGGCTCATCCAGGATCTGTCTGATGCACACAAACTATCCCCGCATTGGGAAGGACCCTTTGTGGTCAGCAAGAATTTAAACAACGGGTCATATTACCTCATTGACGTTCGAGAGCACAAAGACTCACGTAAGTCGGAGGATGAGACCCGCTGGCCATGGAACATTGCTCAGCTTCGGCCATACTACACCTGGGCTACCGGCTCTCGTCATGTACATACTTTGATGTTGTATATATTATGATAAGTAATAAAGCAGGACCTCTGTATTTTTCCTCTTCAAGGATCATATATCTTTACTATTTTCATTATTTAAATGACTATTAAGGAGCTGATCGTATCTGAATCTAGCTTAACCTTTTTGGTCCGGCTTATGATCGTATTCGAATGTAGCTATAAACCTCATGGTCACTTGGGGGCTTCCTGTTCAAACATAGGTCATATTCGAACCAAAGAGAACATAGCTGTCGTAACCCTCTTGATCGGCTCAAAGCCAAACTCATTAGGGGGCTTCTTGATCATATGCGAATCATAGCTTAACCCCTTTTGGGTCCGACTTGGATCGTATTCGAATCAGGGTCATTAAAAACCTCTCAAGGTCATTTGGGGGCTTCCTGTTCAAACATAGGTCGTGTTCGAACCAAAGAGAACATAGTTGTCGGTACCCTCTTGATCGGCGCAATGCCAAAGCCACTGGGGGCTATATGATCGTATTCGAATCTTAGCTTAACCCCTTTGGTCCGATTTACTGATCGTATTCGAATCAGAAACCCCCAAATTTATGTTGTTTGAAATCTGATATTTTGTCTTATTGGTTTTTATTGTCTCAAATCTAAACTATCGGTATGGTTTTTATTTAAGCCGGCTTGGCTATTTGACAATAAACCGCCAAGGCATGATATTCATCAGGTATATGGAAGCATTGACTTCTCAAAAAGATTGGGTCATCAACCTCATCATCCGGGTCATGTAAACCGGCAGTCCAGATTCAAAGAACACAGGTATGACAGTGTCATTCGTGAACTGGTTTCTCTGTGTTTCAGCCTTGTTTATTTTACATCTAGTTCTGGCTTTTCTACTATGATAATTTCATTAGTCATATACCGGGATATTTTTGACCCGTCCGGTGCCAAACCACCAGGCCAGCTCTTTCATTTTTTACAGGAAAAGAGTTAAAACATTATAGATGTAACCACGGATGTAGCGCATAACATGCATTGACATCATGGGCAAAGAGTCATATGTAGCATCTTATGCACGATGGCATAGGCAAAATATGCAGTTTTCAAACTAATCTATTACAAGGCTTTGAGAGCCCGCAAGATGGTTATGATTCCCCCCTCGCCGATTCACCTCCATCTATTGGCTAGAAGCTGGGATTGGACTAGTCAAAGCCGTTCAGAGCAATGAACTCCGCTTCATCGTCAATCAGGCCGACCGGGTCAACTTCCGGAGCAAAAGTGTGTTGATGAACCGGCGGGATAAGGTCTGTCACATTATAAGAGGGAGTCACCATCTTATTATTCTCCATATCAAAACCCGGCTGATATTTATCGATGTTGGTCTCCTCTCCAAGAATGGTAGCTTCAGGTCAAACTCCCCTCACACAGGCAATAAATTCCTCTTGCTCAATTGGAGTCCTGTCTTCCTTCACGGTAGGGTACCCCTTAGCCACATCCACCGCGTCTAGATCTGGCACCCAAGCTTTGGAGCGGCTCAGGGCAGAAAGGGCTCCGGCTCTAGCATAGGATCGTTTGACCTCTTGAAACCTGGCGGGTAAGATTGATAATTTCTTAAAAATGTCACTCAACCGGTTGGAACCTTGGTTGGCAGGGGAGATAGTAGCAAGTGCTTGTTGAGCACCAGTATACAATTGCTCCACCAAGGTATAAACTGCCTTTAGCTTAGTTACACTGTCTTGGCTCAGATTTTTGCTTCGTGGACCTGCGAGTGTTTTTTTAACAAAAGCTCAGCAGGCGGCTTATATTCCTGGTCAAAATAAGGTATAAATGATTAATGCAGATGACTTACCAAAGATGGCGGAGACCATTTGAGACACACGGTCCTTTAAGCCGGTGAGCTCCGTGGTAACCTCCTCAAGAGCCGCCTCAGCTGTTTCAGCACGTTGTACCAGCAGTGTCTTTTCTTCGTCCCAGGATTTCTTCTTTGCAGTCAAGCTGGTCTTCAATTTTTCTGTCTTAGAAAGACTCAATTGGAGTTTAGAGTCAGCAGTCTTTATTTCTGCCTCTTGATCCGCTAGTCGGGTCTTTACATCAGTTAATTGGGAGCCCAATTCAGATAGGGCATTCTACAAAACATACACAGGTGTGTCAAGGCTTAAACTAAAGTTATAAGGGTTCAAGTCTCAAGTACTTTGCACCGCAATACCACTTGACACTTGGGGGCTAATGTCTGCCAAAGCAATTTTTATGACTCTTATATGTTTCAAGTCCTAAGTGTTTTACAAAGTAACAACACTTGGCACTTGGGGGCTAATGCATGATATTCAGAAAGTTTCTCAAGATTGAGTCGGATTGCAATACTTATTGGGACTAGTAAAAGACAATTATGAAGTTAAGTACTGGTTCATTTATGATAAATTGAGCCGGCCCTTGGGGACTACAGGTGAAGTTTACGCTACTCTATTGGACTTTCGAAAAGCTTAGAGACAAAGTATCAACCTATATCATAAAGTCTATAGATCATTCAGGGTCATCATCTGATGACTTGGGGGCTGGCAGAGTATAAGTAAAGCCAGAAAACATACCTCATATTTAGCTGCAATTGCTTGACCATCTCAATTTCCGACTCACGGCTGGAATGCACATGACTGAGATAGCCAGACAGTATGTCACTAGCATTTAGATGAGTGTAGTGAGAGATATCAAACTGTACTTTCTGCCTTTCTAAGGCCTCCTGTTTGGCAGAATGCCTGGCTAGCACAGTCTGATTACCCGGCACAACAAATCTACTACCAGTGATCAGAACGTCATGATCAAAAGACCTTGGTGGGTTAGCTGAACCGGATAGTCTGACGGTAGAGGGATTAACAATGGTATCATCAGCTGACGGCTCAGGAGGGTCCGATTGAGCATGGACAGCCGAATCTTCTGGCACTTCAAATTGATCGGGAGGAGTCGATGTTACCGGTTCAGGTGCAAGATTTATTGGGTCTTCAGCCGGTTTAATAACTTTAGCTTTTTTGGACTTCGCTTGACCACTTAGAAAGATTTTTTATGAGACAGTTAGTATAATAATGCAGTTTTAAAGATGCAGAGGAAAGACAATTTTCCTTACCCAGGGGCAGTCTTGAAAGCCGGAAATTGAGTCTGAGATGAGTCGCCAGAAGAGCGAGAAACCTCATGCAAAGGTAAAATAAAGTTAGTAATGCAAGGGAATAGATCCATGAATGGAAGCAAAAGACAAAGATGAAAGAAACCTCATTTTGGCATTTTCGAGGAGTTTGTTGTAAGACGGAAGGCGGTTCATCATCGTCATTATTGCGGGCCTGACGGCGGCTCTCATGTTGCTGCTTTTTCAAAAGAAAATGAGGGTCCAAATAAGCCAAAGGGTGCAAAAACCTTACTTTCCGGGTTACCAGTCGAAGTTTCTGTCTTGGAAAATGGGCTGAGTCGGAGGAAATAATTACTTCTTCTTCTACGGCCTGGCTGGCCCCTGTGTCGTCCTAGCAATAGTCAGTGTCAATAAGGTTATTAAAAAATTGGCCAAGGGAGTCAAGGGCTACCTCCGACTCAGTAACATCGTCAAGCTTTAACAGGTCCGAGGCAGTGCTCCTCTTCTTCTTGGACCTCCAGGTCGTCTTCCTGGCGGCTGTGGCAACAACTCTAGCCTTCTTGGCAGCTTCATTGGTCATATTTGGCCTTCCAGAAGTCATATTTGGCCTGTAAACAAATAAACAGGATAAAAGGTCATGCAAGTATTTAAAACTACTGAGGAAAACACAAAAAGAGATAGAGGTCAGGGGTTTTTCACCTCTGGTGCCGGGTTAAGTTTGCAGAAGGGGTTTAACCCAACCTAACTGTAGTCCTCATATTTGTCGTTCACAAGGATGGTTGGCATTGCAACAATGTCTTCTTCAGTTAGTTGCACAGAGCTGTGACGCAGAGAGTCATCTGGGCCACCGCCATATTCATACATCAATTTGGATCGGCAGCTTAGAGGGATGACCCGCCATGAGATCCAGCAACGGGTCAGATCCACTCCGGTTAAGCCATTCCCCAATAAAGCTTGAATCCTTATAATAGATGGAATAAGCTTCTTGCGTTCACCAGCTGTAAGTTTATCAGGGAGCACAAACTTGGAATCCGGACGATCCGCGCGATAACCCAGCAGTGGTTTTTCATTGGCTGGTGACGTATCTTGGCAATAGAACCAGGTTTGATTCCAATCTTTGGGATGACTCGGTAAGACTATTAAGGGAAAGATGGCGCCCTATCGGCGCTGAATTGAGATTCCACCGAGTTCCAAGCTAGGGCCGTTGGTACACTCATTCTGGCGGTTCAAATAAAAGTGCTCTCTGAAGAGTTCCATAGTCGGCTCTTCTTGAAGATACACCTCACAGAGAACTTGAAAATTGCAGATGTTGGATATGGAATTGGGTCCAAGATCTTGAGGGTGAAGTTTGAAAAAATGAAGAACGTCTCTGAAGAACTTTGAGCCGGGTGGTGAAAAACCCCGATTCATATGGTCAGTGAAGACAACAACTTCACCTTCTTTGGGATTAGGCCATTCCTCGTCCGGGTTAGGAGCACAATAAGACATAATGTTTTTCTCTGCCGAAAATCCAATGGTGACTGTCCGTGTCAAAACCGGCGGATATTGGGTAGGGGGTCCCGAACTGTGCGTCTAAGACGGATGGTAACAGGAGGCAGGGGACACGATGTTTTACCCAGGTTTGGGCCCTCTTGATGGAGGTAAAACCCTACGTTCTGCTTGATTTATTCTTGATGATATGAGTATTACAAGAGTTGATCTACCACGAGATCAGAGAGGCTAAACCCTAGAAGCTATCCTATGGTATGATTGTATGTTGTCCTACGGACTAAACCCTCCGCTTTATATAGACACTGGAGAGGGTTAGGGTTACACAAGGTCGGTTACAAAGGAGGAAATATCCATATCCGTATTGCCTAGCTTGCCTTCCACGCCAAGTAGAGTCCCATCCGGACACGAGACGAAGTCTTCAATTTAGTATCTTAATAGTCCAATAGTCCGGCCGAAGGATAGAGTCCGGCTGTCTAGAGACCCCCTAATCCCGGACTCCCTCAGTAGCCCCTGTAACAGGCTTCAATGACGATGAGTCCGGCGCGCAGTATTGTCTTCGGCATTGCAAGGTGGGTTCCTCCTCCGAATACATCACGAAAGAATTTGAATACAAGGATAGTGTCCAACCCTGCAAAATAATTTCCACATACCACCGTAGAGAGAATAATATTTCCACAAGTCTAATCTGCCGACATGTTTTGACAACATAACATTATGCCATAGCCCGGTGATTATTCAAACCATTTCCTTTGACTAGCCCTGCACACAACGCGAGGCAGTTTCTTGACATGTCTTGTCAAATCAGAGATCGTGTTCCCCTTATTACGGGATTCTCATCAATACGGTCGTGGGTAACCCAACCGTGCCTAGGACTCCTAGATTTTACAAGTCCCAAACAGCCACTAGGAGGACGCTTGATATTCACCCTCTTTATAAAGGGACAAGGCTTTTACTTTTTTCCCTCCTGTGCTCAATCGAATCCTTCCCCGCCTCGAGTTCTAACACCCAAAGCCCAGGTCAGGTGCTTTGGACCTTCAATTATGTCTGGATCTATCCTTCAAGGCCGGTGGATGCCCTCCTCCATTACGGAAGAGGATATCAAGAAGTTGAGGGAGGCCAGATACCTGACCGCCGAGATTTCGCATCGGCTGCCTTCCCGAGGGCAGGTCATCCCTACTCCCGAACCCAACGAGAACGCTGTGTTCATCTCCCACTTCCTCCGAGGTCTAGGCCTCACTCTGGATCCCTTTGTTAGGGGTTTGATGTTCTATTACGATCTAGATTTCCACGATCTAGCCCCGGACTCCTTTCTCCACATCTCGGCATTTATTGTCGTATGTGAGGCCTTCCTCCGCATTACCCCTCACTCCGTCCTGTGGCTCAAGACCTTTGACGTGAAGCCAAAGATGGTCGAGGGGCAGCATGTAGTGTGCGGAGGCGCGTTAATAAGCAAGATCGCTGGAGCTCCATGGCCAAAGGGTTCCTTTCCAGAGGTGTCCGGATTATGGCAACGAGAGTGGTTTTACATCACAGCTCCCAGAAGTGCCAAGTGGGTGGCTGCCCTTGCTTTCCGCTCGGGCCCTCCACCACAACTGATGTCATGGATTAGCAGAGGGCTGAGCTGGGGTCCAGCCAAGGACGTGCCTATACTGTAGAGCCGCGTTAAAGATCTCTTCGAAGGAGATTTCAGTCTAGTTATGGTGGTGCAAGTCATGCTGGTTCATTGAGTCCAGCCTTGCAAACGCCGGCCCCTCCGTATGTGGGAGTTCAACCCAGAAGGGCCGCACACTATTCAGAATTTCCTCGGCCTGACGCACGAGGAGATGTATAAATCATTCTTCGGACCCCAAATAGAGTGTCCGGATACTACCGAGGACGTGGGCCTGAGCAGCAACCGCATCGCCAACCAAGTAAGTAATCCTCTAGCCGAACACACCGTCTTTCATTTATCATGACGTCATTCTGAGAAATCGCTCTTTGACCAGGACTGGCTAACAAAGGCGAAGATGATTCGGTGTTCGGCCCCCCTTCCTGAGGGTTTGGACAATCCAGTACTGGAAAAGATGCTCGAGCTAGCACCTTGCCCGGAGACATCAAAGGAAGATAAGGGGGGGGGATAAAGAGGGCGAAAGCGGGCCTCCACCGCTACCTATTCCGACTGAGGGAACGAGCGCCTCCATGAGGGAGGATAACCAAGGGGAGGAATCTGACATTCTCACACCCCAGGGAAGGAAGAGGACTACCTCTGAAGATCCGGAAACCAAGGTTTCCAAACGGGAGAAGAAATCTCCGCCAGAGGGTCCTGCCTTGGAGGGTGCTCTTGCCGCACAAAGTCCGCGCGGGGATCAGCCCTCTAACGAGCCGTAAGTGATCAAAAAATACTTAATAGTAAATATATTCTACCTTACTTCCGAGGAAAATGACCGAAGCGTTTATCTTTCAGTTCAGATCTTAGCCCTTCTCAACAGAGCTCGTCTTCGGGGGATCTTCTTCCGGAGATGATGTAGAGCGAAACGCCTCCCCCGGACTCCCCCGCTCAAGAAGCGGGCGACCTTGAAGTGTCATCAAGGAGGGCCTCTCCGAATCTGGTGAGGCCAGAAGATAATCCTATAGTCACCTAGAGTCTCCAGCATCCAGCTCTTGAAGAGAGCAAACAAAGGAGTCCGGCGCCGTCTGGTATGCGGTCGGACGCACTGAGGGATCTGCTAAAGCGAGCGACCATCTCGGAAGAACACCGTACGTTGATGGGTACGGTGATGGAAAGGATTTCGTTCGCCGAAAGTGGGTTGCATGACGCCTTTATGAGTCTACTGACGGGTTTTGAGGTACGTGAAATGATATACATTTGTGATAGTACCGCACATTTTTAGGTGTGCCCTATGTAGATAGTAGCCCCTGAGACTCTAGTTGTCGCCGAGGATGGCGGCAAACAGAGGATCGTAGTCCCAGGTAATAAGCATACCACATTTATGTGCAAGTGTTGGAAGCTCCGGTGGCTAGCCGGACTAATGAGTTTGCCGAACTAAAGCGTCAATTGGATGCGGCAGATGCCGACATCAAGCTTATTAACAAGCGGCTTGACGAGGCACAGGGTAAGTAATGTTTTCTGGTTAATGTCACATAGGAAGAGCAGCGTGATGCTAGTATCTTTAATATGTTGTGACTGCAGATGGAGCTGCCATCGTGGAGACCCTCCAGGCGGAACTTGCCCGAGCCAAAGAACAAGCAAGGATTAGTGATGCGGCTGCTTTGAAGGCGGCCGAAGAGTTGAGAGCCGAGAAGGCCGCGCATTGCGAGAGAAAAGAGAAAATGGCCAAGATGGCTATAAAGTTAAAAGACACTGCCGACCGTTGCCAGTTCCTTGAAGAAGAAAACCGAGCGAAGGTGACGGACCTTGAAAAGGCCACAATGGCGACCAAAGACACCCGCTCTGCAATGAGAGCGAAGAAGGAGGAACTGCGTGAAGCCGGGGACATTGTGGCTGGGAAGCCCTTTATGCTGCGGACGAAGTTCGGCGATCCGCAGTATGCCCCTCTGGATCGGCTGTGGAGTTCGGTCGACGCATATATGGACTTAACGGCGAGCGCTGTCGATGCGGCCGAATACTTCCGAGATCAAACATATCGTGAAGTGGACAAGCTGTTCTGGTCGCAATTTAACATTCTAGAGCGTCCGCTTCCATTGACTGATCAGCTTGCCGAATGGGCTGAACTCAATAGATTGTCCATACTTGCCATGAGGTCTGTCGTGGATCATCTGTGGCCGGAAAGGCCAAAGCCGAACAGCTATTTTAGCTTGGTGCGGTGCGACGCATTAATGCGATGACGAGGTCAGCGTGCATAGAAGGCTCGCGGATGGCCCTTACCCGTGTCAAAGCATACTGGGCGGAGATGGATGCCACTATTGTTGCGGCGCAGGGTTCGGCCATAGGCTGAGTGGCTGCCGAGCACTATTTCGAAGAAGTTCTCGAGGGTGCTTGTTTGATAGAGGCCCAGTGCTCGAAGAATATTATGTTTGAGTGACATGTATTCCCATTGTAAAAACAATGTTTATGAAATTTATTAAGGCTGTATTTATACTTTTGCCTGAAAGTAATATGATGCCTCCTATGCGGCCATTTATGTATATATGTATATAACCTGAAATATTGCAGTCGTCGGCTTCAACCCCCACACATATAATGCGGAGGTGTTCGCAGAAGACGCGTGTTCACACTTAATCCAATGTCTTGGTCTTATTAAGGAGGTGATAGCGCAGCCAACAAGGCAACCGGACTATAATGCTTTAACACTTTCACTTAGCCATAGGAGTTTGACGGTGGGGCTACTATATAGCCCCTGGTGGCTCCGCACTCTCCCGAATTCGCGGTGCGTACATGCCTGGCCGGGAAACGGCCCTTCGTTAAGGCGGAGGAATTCTAACATTCCGATAGGTCATCGAGTGGTTGACCAGTCTCACGCTATATCATGACAGTCAGTTTTCGGCTTTCTCTTCTGAGGTGCTCGTCCGAATGAACCGGGGCACAATCGCAGTAGTTCTCCTGGTGGCGCCTTAGCCGATAGATTGGAATGTAAGGCAGAAAAACACAGGAGCCGGGCAAACCCAACATTTGACCAAAGACATGATTCGGAGCTGATGCATATAAGGCCAAACTAGCGACGCCGAACACTCCCTAAGGTATTCGGTCTTTATGGTATAAATCGGGCCTAAACAGTGCCCTTTGTAAGAAGCCCCTGGTGTCTAGGTACTTGCATTATTCTGACGTGGCCACATGCCAAGATGTCAGCATCCTTCTCAATTGCATTGAGAATCCGAGGGATGTGTCAACAAGAGACAGTAAAAAAAGTTGACGCAGGGTCTTAATCTAACAAGAATCCTTGGAACGGGTCCCTGCTGCACGTCTGCACCTGTGTCTCCATTGTGCCGTATCCTGGACGGGTGTAGCACGATGGTCATCTGTAAAAGAGAGGAACTTAGGTGAAAAGTTGTTGTGCAAAAAGGTAGGTTTAAAGAAACCATGTTCAATTTAAGATGAGTAAAAGTTGCCACTTGTCTACGCTCGTTGAGCCCCTTGTATTTGTAATAGGGGCATGGCCATCAAACCTGTATGAATTACATATAGCTGCGCCGGACTCGTCTAACTGTGTCCGTGGTCTTCACGACCTATCGAATGCTTTAGTTGGTGAGGCCGTTTTAGTGTGCGGCTGCCAAGGCCGCCGCACTCTCTTCGGCACGCAGGGATCGCTCAATATTTCCATTTACATTAATGATGCCATGTGGACCGGGCATCTTAAGAGTGAGGGAAGCATAATGCGGTATTGCATTAAAGCGAGCGAAAGCTTCGCGTCCAAGTAGTGCTTGATAGCCACTTTGGAATGGCGCAATGTGGAAGGTTAAATTTTCGTTACGAAAGTTATCGAGGAAGCCGAATATAACCTATAGTAGCAGGGAGCCCGTGCAATGAGCCACTGGGCCTGGCGTTACTCCTTTAAAGGTAGTATTGCTATGGCGAATTTCCGTTGGGTCTATCCCCATTTTGCGGACTGTGTCCTGATATATCAGGTTTAGACTGCTGCCACCGTCCATCAGGACTCGTGTGAAGTGGTATCCGTCGATTATTGGATCTAATACCAAGGAAGCCCATCCTGCGCGCCGGATACTTGCCGACTAATCCCGATGGTCGAAGGTGATCGGTTGAGACGGCCAGTGGCAGAACTCCGTGGTGATAGGCCCTTGGGCATATTTATCTGGGAGTGCCGCTTTGTTTCTCCCCTTTATCACGTGTAACACGTTTACTGTTTTGACTTCTGGTGGAAATTTCTTCTGTTCCCCAGTGCTTTGCTTGCGAGGCTCATCCTCGTCTTCGCTTGGTGTATCCTACCCCTTATGTTCGGCGTTGAGCTTGCCGGACTGCTTGAAGACCCAACATTCTCTGTGGGTATGATTTGCAGGTTTATCGGGGGTGCTATGGATCTGACATATTTGGTCCAGAATGTTGTTTAGGCTGGACAGTTCATCTCTGGCGCCTTTAGAGGGCGGCTTTTGCTGACCTGGCCAAGAGCTTCTGAATCCGGCGTTTACCGCCGTGCTCTTCGGGCTGTCTTCTTTATTTCGGCGCTTATTATTTTTGCTGCGTCGTGATTTCCCGTTTCCATCTCTAACTTCGGATGTACTTGGGTCACTGGTGCTGCATCGGGCTAGCCAGCTGTCCTCGCCCGTGCAAAAGCGGGTCATGAGGCTTGTTAAAGCTGCCATTGTTCTCGACTTTTCTTGGCCGAGGTGTCTGGCAAGCCATTCGTCGCGGACGCTGTGCTTAAAAGCTGCTGAGGGAGTCCTGGATTAGGGGGTGTTCGGGTAGCCGGACTATACCTTCAGCCGGACTCCAGGACTATGAAGATACAAGATTGAAGACTTCGTCCCGTGTCCGGATGGGACTTTCCTTGGCGTGGAAGGCAAGCTTGGCGATGCGGATATTCAAGATCTCCTACCATTGTAACCAACTCTATGTAACCCTAACCTTATCCGGTGTCTATATAAACCGGATGGTTGTAGTACGTAGGCAATCAACTCCATATACAACAATCATAGCATAGGCTAGCTTCTAGGGTTTAGCCTCCTTGATCTCGTGGTAGATCTACTCTTGTACTACCCATATCATCAATATTAATCAAGTAGGACGTAGGGTTTTACCTCCATCAAGAGGGCCCGAACCTAGGTAAAACATCGTGTTCCCTGCCTCTTGTTATCATCCGGCCTAGACGCACAGTTCGGGACCCACCACCCGAGATCCGCCGGTTTTGACACCGACATTGGTGCTTTCATTGAGAGTTCCTCTGTGCCGTCACAATCAGGAAGGATGCATCCTCCCGTCTTTAAAGACGGCGCCGTTGCTAAGGGAGCCTTGGCTGTCGGCCAAACCCTCCGGCTAGGTGGTTTCCTCATGACCGCCTATTCGGCTGTTGCGCCGACGGTGACCTCTCGGGTAATCAAAGCAACCTACACGTCAGCTCAGAGCTCGTCGAGCAGCTAGATCCAATGGAGCTCTCTTCCGTAAACAAGCTCTTGGATCGCATCGCCGCCCTGGGGGTCGCTACGGATTACGTACAGGTTGGGCTTAAACCCGATCTAAGAGAAACTAACTCTCCCCAAGTCACCCACCATGTTGCCGTGGTAGAGACGCAGTGCGACGACCCTTCATCTATTTTAAGGACTAGCTACGTCCGAATTCCCGACCCCTCCAAGCCGGATACCCGTGGAGGGGGAGATGTAACTCAAGACCTGAGCTTAGGATCAGGCAACGGTTACAAAAGTACTGGCCAGATTCACTGGACAACATCCAAGAATCCGAACTTCAGAGTTCGGAAACTCTTCGGCCTCCGAATCTTGGATTCGGCGAGGTTTTAGATTCAATGACACCCGCCCACCCGATCATAAGCGATCTCTCCCAAATCAGGCAGAGGCCCGAGGAAACAGTACATCATTACTGGGCCAGATTCCTCCTGGCTATGAACATGATAAAGGATTGCCGCGAGGAAGACGCAATCTCAATTTTCTGCAGTAATTGCACGGACAAGGGAATCCTTAACGCCGTAAGTCGTCGTGATATCACACGCGTCGCTGACTTGGCGTCCATAGTACAAAAGTACTGTGCGATGGAAAGCGCCTGGAAAACCGAAATAAATTTTTGGGATAATCCGGCCTTGAATAGTAATCCCGTCTGAACTAAGAGGGTGCATTATCACAGGACACCCGGGATAAACACCAAAAAGCCAAAACCCTCTACAGGGCATGGAACCGTACTGGAAAGATAGCTTGATGGACCCTGTAGAATTCACAATACAGAGGACACCACACCAACTCACAGGCTTAGAGCATGTCGGATACTCCGGCAGGTGGCCAAAATTGGCGAGGACCTCTTAATTCCGGAGGCCGCAGAAAGCCAGCACAAGGACACCAGTACCGTTCTCACAGTCTTCGAGACTTTCGCATCAAACAATGTGCGAAAAAGAACACTCCGCAGCCTTGCCGAAGTCTATCAAGTTGCAACAATAAATCCATGGAGCAACACTGCCATTACCTTCAACGCAAGTGATGAACCTAGATTCCGAACAGCCCGAGCACCAGCCGCATTGGTCCTCAGTCCCATAGTGGATGGCTTTCGCCTCACCAAGGTGCTCATGGATGGAGGCAGCGGGCTGAACCTCATTTATGAGGAAACCCTTCAAAAAATGGAAATAGACTGGAACCGCGGCGAGCGAAGCAGCACAACCTTTAGAGGAATAATCCCCAGTCGGGAAGCGCGCTGCACAGGAAAAATCACACTAGATGTGGTGTTCGTCACGCCGGATAATTACAGGTCCGAAGAAGTCACGTTTCAGGTGGCCCCGTTCAAAAGCGGATATCACGCTTTACTAGGGCGGGAAGCATTCACAATCTTCCAAGCAATACCCCATTACGGGTACATGAAGCTTAAGACGCCCGGGCCAAACGGAATTATCACTCTAGCTAGTGATCCGGACATAGCACTCCGCGCCGAAAACAAGACGGCTGCATTAGCCCTTGAGGCACTATCCGAAGCCATGGCGGCCGAGGAACTGACTGCGCTGTGCTCCACGGTTAATAGGGATGATGTGATACTCGACAAGAGATCCAAATCCACATCCTTCAAGCCAGCTGACGAAATAGTCAAATTCCAGGTCCATCCAACGGACCCCAATAAAACAGCTTCCATCGGGGCACGACTGAACCCTGATGTAGACGCCACACTGCGAGAGTTCCTACGAGAGAACTGGGACATTTTCACCTGGCACCCTTCAGACATGCCAGGGATCCCACGCAGGCTGGACGAACACACCTTATATATCCTAAAAGGATTCAAACCTGTTAAGCAAGCCCTTCGGCGTTTTTCCGAACCCAAGAGACAGGCTATGGGAGAGGCGGGATTCATTAGAGACATAAAACATCCGGACTGGCTAGCAAACCTGGTGATGGTACCAAAGAAGGACAAATCCTGGCGCCTGTGTGTCGATTTTAAAGACCTTAACAAGGCTTGCCCAAAGGATCCCTTCCCCCTCCCCCGTATCGATCAAATTATCGATGCCACCGCAGGACACGACTCATTGTGTTTCCTCGACGCATACTCCGGTTACCATCAAATCAAGATGGCAGAATCAGACCAAGCTGCAACAGTATTCATCACACCATACGACCCATTCTGCTTCAACACAATGCCCTTCGGGCTGAAAAACGCCGGCGCAACATATCAGCGCATGATCCAGACATGTCTGGCAAACCAGATCGGCAAAACAGTGGAGGCGTATGTGGATGATGTGGTCGTCAAATCAAGAAATGTCGAATCTCTAGTAGACGACTTGAGGCTTGCATTCGATAACCTCCGAAAATATGACATCAAGCTCAACCCGGAAAAATGCGTCTTCGGCGTTCTAGCCGGAAAGCTCTTGGGCTTCATTGTATCCGGTAGAGGAATTGAAGCAAATCCAGCCAAGATCCGAGCTTTGTCACAATTGGATATCCCAAAGGACCTCAAACAAATACAAAAATTAACCGGATGCGTGGCGGCTTTAAGCCGCTTCATCTCCCGCTTGGGAGAAAAGGCACTACCCCTCTATCGCCTCCTTCGGCGCACCGAACACTTCTAGTGGACGGATGCCGCCACGGCCGGACTTGGTGAAATAAAAGCCATATTGGCAACAAACCCAGTCCTGGCCGCGCCAAACACCAGCGAACCAATGTTGTTGTACATTGCAGCAACACATCAAGTTGTCAGCGCAGTGCTCGTTGTCGAGCGGGAAACGGATGGACACAAATTCCCTCTTCAAAGGCCGGTCTACTACGTATCCACTGTCCCCACTCCATGCAAATCACGGTACCCGCATTATCAAAAGATTGCATACGCGGTATTCATGGCATCCCGGAAGCTACGACACTACTTTCAAGAGTGTTCCATAACAGTAGCCTCGGAAGTACCACTCAACGATATTATCAACAACCGCGATGCAACGGGCCGGATTGCAAAATGGGCCATCGAGCTTCTCCCGTTCGATATAACCTATAAGCCACGACGAGCTATTAAATCGAAAGTTTTGGCCGACTTCGTCGCAGAATGGACGGAGGCCGAGCTCCCTAAAGAGTACAGCACATATTCAAACTGGATTATGCATTTCGACGGCTCCAAAATGTTGGCCGGACTGGGGGCCGGCGTCATCCTGATGTCCCCCACAGGAGACACAGTCCAATATGTGCTCCAGATCATGTACACAGATTCCAACAATGCAGCCGAATATGAGGCCCTCCTACATGGTCTCCGGATAGCAGTATCCATGGGTATCCAGCGCCTAGAGGTACGCGGGGATTCCAACCTCGCGATATCCCAAATAAATGGAGACTTCGACGCCAAGGACCCAAAAATGGCAGCTTACCGCAACGCCGTCCTAAAAATGTCAGCTCGGTTCGAAGGGCTGGAGTTTCACCATATAGCCCGAGAAAACAATCAAGCAGCAGACGTCCTGGCATGCATCGGAGCAAAACGCGATGCAGTCCCCCCCAAAATCTTTTTGGAAAGATTGTTCAAGCCATTCGTAGCATGGGAGGGGGAACCCGCAAATAACAGCCCGGACCCAGCCGCACCACTCGACGCCGAACAATCTGACACAATTGGAGGCTCTGCTAATGAAATTACACCTTCAGCCCACGTAATAATGGCAGTTATCGCCCCGTGGACAGAACCATTCCTAGCCTACCTTACTAGGCAGGAACTCCCGGAGGACCAAAACGAGGCCCGCTGCATAGTGCGGCGATCTAAATCCTATAGAGTCCATGAGGGAGAGCTTTATAAGAAAAGCACTACCGGAGTCCTTCAAAGGTGCATCTCCGAAGAGGAAGGGCGGAACCTTCTGGCTGAAATTCATGCCGGACTCGGTGGTCACCACGCCGCTGCTCGGTCCCTTGTTAGCAAGGCTTTCCGTACATGCTTTTATTGGCCGACGGCCCGGGCAGACGCTCAGGACCTAGTCCAACGATGCGCTGGTTGCCAACTTTTTGCCAACCAAAGCCATATGCCACCAACCGCACTCCAAACTATACCCATCACCTGGACTTTTGCGGTCTGGGGGCTTGACATGGTCGGACCCCTTAAAGGTGGGACCGATAGGAAAAAATACTTACTAGTCATGGTGGATAAATTCACCAAATGGATAGAAGCGAAGCCTGTTAAAACAGCCGAATCCGGACCTGTGATAGACTTCATATCCGGGGTTGTACATCGTTATGGCGTCCCCCACAGCATCAGAACCGATAACGGTACAAACTTTACCGCCGACGAGGTAAAACTCTGGTGCAAAACCATGGGCATCAGGCTCGATTATGCTTCCGTCTATCACCCACAAACCAACGGCCAGGTCGAACGTGCAAATGGTCTTATCATGAGCGGCATTAAACCCAGACTGGTGCGGTCCCTCAAGGAATCTAACACGCACTGGGTAGAGGAGCTCGACTCCGTGCTATGGGGGCTGCGGACCACGCCAAATCGCACCACCGGATACACACCATTTTTTATGGTGTATGGCACAGAGGCAGTTCTGCCCTGCGACATAATTCATGACTCACCTAGAGTGCGCATGTACGAAGAATGAGAAGCCGAGCTCGATCGGCAGGACAACTTGGACGCCTTGGAGGAGGAGCGTGACGTGGCAAAAGCCCGTTCCGCATTTTATCAACAGCAGGCCCGAAGATATCAAAGCAGAGAAGTACGGGCCAAAAATTACAATGTTGGCGAACTAGTTCTACGCCTACCGGATAAGAAAAAGGACAAACTCAAGCCCAAGTGGGAAGGTCCATTCATAATCGACCAAGTCCTGACTGGTGGGGCGTACCGCCTGCAAGATGCGTCGGATAACCGACTCGAGCCGAACCCATGGAACGCCACCCGTCTCCGAAGATTCTATGCCTAGCGCCGGACTCTGTGTTCGTCTCCTTCCTCTGTCCATTTTTTGCATTTTTCTGTCTTACCTTTCTCTCCTTCCCCTCTTTTCTTTTATAGCTCTTAAAGGCTCATCTAGTGATGCGCCACTCGCGCTCATTAAACCTGGGGGCTTCTTTAACAGAAGCTTATTTATACGGGCTTCACGCCCAACACATGCGTCAAACTTCCGCATGTACCTTTTTCTTCACCATTATATGCATCAATATGACTTAAGTTTTGGCCAAGCTGGGTTGCCTGGCTCCTGTGCTTACCCCTACGTTCCCGATTGTTCGGCTAGGCGGTAAAGGGAGCACCTCTGCGATTGTTACTGCCGGGTCAGCCGGATGTGTACCTCAGACTGGGTGAAGCCGAAAGCTAGCGTTCTTAAGGGAATATTCGGTCGATGAAATAAAAGATGATCTTTTTACTCATTTTATGCGCCCCCAGATGCTTTTTTCTGCGTCTTTTCACGCAATCCGGACATGCACTTTAGGGCATGCCTCCCAGCGAAAGGAACCCCTAACGGAACTATTCTCTCTGGAAGATGTTTCTTACTAACCATGTAATATAACATAACTAGTTGGGCAATTGTCTGATAAAGCACTAATGACCCCTACGCCTGGTCTCCACGCATACCCCGGTTCTTATATAACCGCTATGGTATTCGGACACACTCCGGACCGTCAGGTCCCGAGGTTGAAGCGAAAAGGTCGGCAACGACAAACGATCTACAATCCGGCTAGAAGGCATTACACATGTCAATTCAAAATTACATAGTCATTCTGACTGATTGTATTCCTCTTTTATACCATCTAACAGGCTGTCTAATTTACAGTCCTGCTGGGAATACTTCGCGGCCAACTCTACTTGGCCGTATACTAAGCTCACAGGGATCTCCTTCCCGTCAGGCCCCACTGGTCCGACCTCGGCCATGTGGTTTGGGTCAGACTTCGTAAAACGGGTCTTCACCATGGCCCAGGCCTCCCTAGAGCCTTGTCGGCAGGCCGATATCTTCCACAACCGGAAGCGCCGCTGAGCTCCCTTCAGCTTCTCTGCAAGCTCTCCAAGGCCCTCGGGCACGGAGTGGGCAGGCCATAAGGCTTGGGCAATACCCCGCATCGCCTGCCGAATTCGCTCGTGCAGTTGCAAGAGTTCGGGAAGAAGGTCACCCGTAGAACCGGGCATCTCCTCTGCAGGACGACCTGTGAGCATACCTACAGACATTACTCTATTAGTCGACTTGCTCGCCGAACTCTTTTTTCAAAGTTCGTTCAAGCACTTACTAAAAATGCCGTGTCGAAGCCGCTGATTCTCCTTCGTGGAGTCCGACAGCTGGCCACGAACATCTTTAAGTTCGACGTCCAGCTTGGTGTTGGCATCCTGAAGATCATTCTTCTCTCGCCTCACCTTTGTCAACATACTCTCACCGGCCTTTAGCCGTCGTAAGAGTTGTTGCCTGTTCGGATCGAGCCCGGCGCCATCTGCAAAATGATTTGTCAGATTTGCACCCACACCGCACAATACTAATCTTTCGAAGTGTATCTTACCTGAGGGGGTCTCTTTGGGCTCCCCTGCCGCGGCTAGTGTGGCCTCTAGTTGGGCCTTGCACTTTTCCAGCTCCTGGGACAGTACAGTATTCTTCTCTGTAAGAAGCTGCATATTACATGATCCTTAATTCAGTTGCTCTAACTGCTTCAAGTCTCGGGGGCTACTGGCATATATATATATATATATATATATATATATATATTTAACCAAAATTTTCTTACCCGTATGTCTTTTACATACTGCTCCGTGGCTCTGGCTAAACCATTTTGAGTGGCACGGAGGTACGCATCTCCCGAATTAAAGGCATCTAAAGCCTCTTGGGAGAAACAAGCGTCGCGTAGAACTGTCCGGCGACGCCTGTGGTTCATGGCACTCTCCACTTCAGAATTTGTGGCAGACAGCCTGTCCGCATCCTCTGTCGGAGGAGCGTCCGGTGCGCGCCTTGTGCTCGCCTCCGCTTCTTGGCCAGACGTTGGAGCCTGGCTGGTGGAGGCGCGATTGGCAACCTCTCCGGATGTAGTCCGGCGAGGTCTCTTCGTTCTGAAGATAGCACGAACGTTAATATGCCCTGACAGAATAACACCAGGGAAATAGAGGGTGCGCTATACCTTTGCGCCGGCATCTCAGTCCGGACTGCATTCCTTTTTGTCCCACGGGGCCCTGCGGCCCCTCGTTGGCTAGCCGCCGCAGGTTCGGCATCCTGCCGCGGAAATCTCCCCTGCAAAACACGGTTGTCGTCAGAAACACCGGAATACGTGAGAGTGGAATCTCTCTCAAGGGAATGAGACTCCGGTTTCTGTCACCTGGGAGGCCGGGATTAACCCTGGGTAATCAGCCGTGATGGCTACCAGGTATTGTCCTTGCTTAGCTGATGGAACACTCCGTCGATAAGCTCCACCGATATGTCCGGATCCTCTTCGGAGTCCGGATCGAGGGACCGTTCTGGGTCCTTGGGCTGTGGAGGGCGGCTGTTTATATCCTTTACCTCCTGTCGCAGTTCCTGCACTGAAGTCGTTAGACTACATATCTAACCGTGGGAGTATAAAACAAACGGGCAAGCACAATTGTTCACTTACCCAACTTGGAGGATTGTACATAGTAAATCCGGCCTCCGAGTTGACGCGGAGGAATTCCTCCTTTTCTCCCTTGTACAAAGAGGATAAGATCTTTACTAGAGCGGCAGCTGAGGCCGGCCCCTTACGTCCGTAACGGGTGGCGTCATCCTCCCCGTTGAAATCCCACATGGGGTGGCCTCTATATTGAAGCAGCTGCACCCCCCGCATAATGCATGCGGCCATGACTCCAATCATGGTTAGTCCGGAATGAGCCAACAGTCTTATCCGGCCCATCAGGTAAAGGACGTCTCTGTCGCTTTCTCTCTGAGAGCTCCACGGATGCTAGCCCAAGCGTTTCTTCAATGGAGCACTGTTGAACTCAGGGAGACCGACCCGGATAGGGACCGGTAGCGGGACATCATCTATGTAAAACCATTCCGAAGGCCAGTCCTCGGACGCCTTCTTTGGGGTTCCGGAAAGGTATCCGGTCCCGGCGATGCGCCATACTTCGGCTCCGCCCACTTGGTATATAGACCCCTCTCAAGAACGGGGCACCAAGCAGAATAACCTCTTCCACAACGCGAAATGGGCCTCAACGCCTAAAAATAGCTCGCAAAGGGCGACGAAACCCGCAATATGTAATACGGAGGCGGGCGTGAGATTGTGCAGCTGGAGGCCGTAGAACTCCAGAAGCCCGCGGAGAAATGGATGAATTGGAAACCCCAGTCCCCTTATTAGATAGGGGACGAGGCACACCCGCTCTTCTTTAGAAGGATTGGGGGTGCTCTCCGCTTGTTTTCCGCCATTATAAGTGGCGAGACCGGCTCGGACCGGGATCGTGTATGCCTGAGGGAGAAATCCCTTGGCCTGAAGCGACACTAACTCGCTATGCGGGATGGTGCAACTCTCCCAGTCCCCAGGTTTGGGACCGGAGGGGCGAGGGGAGGAGCTGCGACAGCTGGTCATGTTGAAATGGACCTTTGCTGGAAGCGCTCTGATGATAACTCACGGAAAGGAGAAGATGCGGTTTGGACCTAAATCCCCATCCCATTAAATAGGTGGCTCGTTTATGCGGCTAGGGGTGTGGATGTAAAAACGCCTCAGCTTTTCGCATTCGTTTGACACGTGGAAGACAGCCATTATTGGGCATGGAAGCCGAGGAGCGCTACATTACAAAAATCGGACATTATTCCTACAGGTACACAAGATTTGGAGAAGAACCCGCCTTGCAATGCCGAACAATCTGCGCGCCGGACTCGTCGTCATTGAAGCCTGGTTCGGGGGCTACTGAGGGAGTCCTGGATTAGGGGGTGTTCGGGTAGCCGGACTATACCTTCAGCCGGACTCCAGGACTATGAAGATACAAGATTGAAGACTTCGTCCCGTGTCCGGATGGGACTTTCCTTGGCGTGGAAGGCAAGCTTGGCGATGCGGATATTCAAGATCTCCTACCATTGTAACCGACTCTATGTAACCCTAACCTTATCCGTGTCTATATAAACCGGAGGGTTGTAGTCCATAGGCAATCAACTCCGTATACAACAATCATACCATAGGCTAGCTTCTAGGGTTTAGCCTCCTTGATCTCGTGGTAGATCTACTCTTGTAC
This sequence comes from Triticum urartu, assembly GCF_056163025.1. NCBI lineage: Eukaryota > Viridiplantae > Streptophyta > Magnoliopsida > Poales > Poaceae > Triticum > Triticum urartu. The sequence continues at coordinate 665,421,716 of NC_141877.1, read as the reverse complement.
TACCCATATCATCAATATTAATCAAGCAGGACGTAGGGTTTTACCTCCATCAAGAGGGCCCGAACCTGGGTAAAACATCATGTTCCCTGCCTCCTGTTATCATCCGGCCAAGACGCACAGTTCGGGACCCACTACCCGAGATCCGCCGGTTATGACACCGACAGCTGCCAAGGCTTCGCGTCCGGACAGGCGACTATTTGGTTCTTTTTAGTAAGAAACCTGTTCCAAAGCTTTCAGGCTGACTGTAACGCCCTCGATGCGGCTATATCTCCCACGTGTCGAAGCACGACTTAGAGGCATAACCGCATTGAAAGCAATGTCGCAAGTGAGGTAATCTTCACACAACCCATGTAATACATAAGGGAAAGAGATACATAGTTGGCTTACAATCGCCACTTCACACAATTACATGAATAAAGCATTACATCAACCAGATACAATCAAGGCCCGACTATGGAGACAAAATAAAAGAAGACTACCCCAAATGCGACAAGGTCCCCGATCGACCCCAACTGGGCTCCACTACTGATCAACTAGAACGAAACAACACAAAGGACAAGATCTTCATTGAGCTCCTCCTGAGCTTGGTTGCGTCATCTGCACGGACTCATCGGCACCTGCAAGCTGGTTTTGGAAGTATCTGTGAGTCACAGGGACTCAGCAATCTCACACCCTCGCGATCAAGACTATTTAAGCTTATGGGTAAGGTAAAAGGTATGAGATGGAGCTGCAGCAAGTGACTAGCATATATGGTGGCTAACATACGCAAATGAGAGCGAGAAGAGAAGGCAAAGCACGGTCGATAAAAGTATGATCAAGAAGTGATCCTATAGCAAACTACGTCAAGCATAACTCCAACACCGTGTTCACTTCCCGGACACCGCCGGAAAGAGACCATCACGGTTACACACGCAGTTAACCCATTTTAATTAAGTTAAGGTTCAAGTTATCTACAACCGGACATTAACAAATTCCCATCTGCCCATAACCATGGGCACGGCTTTCAAAAGTTCAAATCCCTGCAGGGGTGTCCCAACTTAGCCCATCACAAGCTCTCACGGTCAACAAAGGAATAGACATCCTCCCGAGGCATTCCGATCAGACTCGGTATCCCAGTTCTTCAAGACATGCTCGACAATGGTAAAACAAGTCCAGCAAAGCCACCCAGATGTGCCGACAAATCCTGATAGGAGCTGCACATATCTCGTTCTCAGGGCACACCGGATGAGCAAGACATCGGGTGGGCCAGCCCAGAGTTGCCCCTGGTAGCTCCGAACATCGCTCAGTTGGACCAACACTAAGAGGAGCACTGGCCCGGGGGGGGGGGGGGTTAAAATAAAGATGACCCTTGGGCTGGCCTAACCCAAGGGAAAAAAGGCTAGGTGGCGAATGGTAAAACCAAGGTTGGGCCTTCCTGGAGGAGTTTTATTCAAAGCGAACTGTCAAGGGGTTCCCATTATAACCCAACCGCGTAAGGAACGCAAAATCCGGGAACATAACACCGATATGACGGAAACTAGGGCGGCAAGAGTGGAACAAAACACCAGGCATAAGGCCGAGCCTTCCACCCTTTACCAAGTATATAGATGCATTAATTAAATAAGAGATATTGTGATATCCCAACAAGTAAACATATTCTAACAAGGAACAACATCTCCATGTTCCAACAGGGAACAAACTTCAACCTTCACCTGCAACTAACAACGCTATAAGAGGGGCTGAGCAAAGCGGTAACATAGCCAAACAACGGTTTGCTAGGACAAGGTGGGTTAGAGGCTTGGTTCAACAATATGGGAGGCATGATAAGCAAGTGGTAGGTATCGCAGCATATGCATAGCAAAAGAGCGAGCAACTAGCAAGCAAAGATAGAAGTGCTTTCGAGGGTATGGTCATCTTGCCTGAAATCCCGCAAGGAAGAAGAACGAGTCCACGAAGAAGACAAACGGACGTAGACGAATGGTTCCTCACAAACGCGACGTTACCGGAACCAACCCGAAGAAGCAAACACCGGAAAAGAAGCACACAACATAGTAAACAACCAACACATGAACATGGTATGATATGCGGGATGCGATGCGGGATGCAAAATGCAAGATATGACAGGCAATGCATGAACCTGGCCTCAACTTGGAAAACCAAGTGTGCCACTGGAAAGATGAGATGAAATATCTTGAAAACGATATAAAGAACGCCGGAATCGGAGTTACGGTTTGGAAATGGCAAGCGATTCAAAAATGACACCGGTGTGTGATTTACAGCAAGTAGCCATCTAAATGCAACGAAATGAACATGCTACAGCACCCAAACATGACAACAAAATACATGGCAGGGATGCATTCAAGATGCTTAACAAAAGTCTAGCACTGAGCTACAGCCAATTCATCCATTAACAGGTTCAAACAAGCATGGCAAAAATGCATATGGCAAACAGATCTCAGACTTAGTGAAATCAACACTTGTCTGGAATTTCAGATCAGGTAGCCCTCTTCGGAGCAACAAAACTACATGCTACAGGATCTGAACATGGAAAAGTAAAGCATGGCATGGAGCTACTCAAAGAGCTTAACAAAAGTCCCTTAATGACCTTGAGCCAAAAGGGATCAGAAAATACAATTGCAAGCATGTGAACATAGCAAAAACATAATCAGTTTTCAGACTTAGTGAAAACTGGAGCATGCTGAAACATATATCAAGTAGGCATGCTTACGAGCTTGATGCACTCAATACGGAGCAAGTCATGACAATCTAAGCATATATCCATCAAGAAGGCACAAAATGCAAGCTAGACATGGCAAGAACAATAGCATAGCATGCACGGATCAACTACAACATCATCGGCAAAATTGCAAACAAGTTGACAATCTGCCCAGATTCACAAAGTAGCAAAAGTAGAGCTTGATTGACTCAAGCTAGGGTGTTCCATAATTGCAAACAAAGACATGGATGTATAGAGCACTACAATATTAACAAAACATCCTTACTGATCATCCTCAAAAGAGGCACGGATCACTAGGAAACAACATGACCATATGGCATCTTGAGATAAACAACTCAAGGACTTAGTGGAAATGCTAAGTCCCTGAAATCAGAATTAACAGGTGCACCACTTTGCAAGCTTGAGCTAGTCACCACACATATCACAAAAATACATGGGTTGCACCTCCGGAAAGATGGCAAAACCCTTAACAAAACATATGTAGAACATCAGGGCATATCATGCACACATTAATCATGGCAAAAATGACAAAAAGCTAAATAGAGTAGCAGATCTGACAATTATCTCAAGTAGCCCTCTTCTAACAGCATTTCGGGCATCAAGATGAACTCAAATGAAAATGATGCAATGGAATGAAATAATGTACTCTCTGAGACAAACATTTTGATATGCTAAATGCATGAATCGGAGCTACGGATGCAAAGTTACGAGGCTATGAACAGGAGCACTTGGATCTGGGATTTCCAGGACTTAGAAGAAATTTACCCCGTGGAAAAAGTCAACGGCGGACGGGGATATCCAGGACGGAGCGGTGCGGGGACGGGCGAGGGCGTTTGGATCGGGAACCGGTGGATCTGGTCCCGATCCAGATCGGATCCGGCCGGAGTTTACTCCGGCGAGCTCCGTGAGCTCCCGCGAGGGACGGCAGTGGCGAGGCAGGCGCCGGTGGAGGTGGTTCGGCCAGCGGCGGAGCTCGGCGAGCCCGGGCGCCAGGCACGGAGCCCGATGGCGGCGGTTGCGCGCGGTGGCGGCGAGCTGCATGGCGGCGAGGCGGTCGGCGGCGATGGCCGGTCGCGGGCGGGGCGGCGCCCGCGGTTGAAGGCGGCGGGGCGACCGGGCCGGGCGGCGGAGATCCCAGGCGGCGGCGGCCCGATCTGTCCTGGGGCGGGGAGGAGAGAGAAGGGCGGCGCGCTGACGTGGCAGGCGGGGATTGGTCCGGCGCGGCGCGCGGACATGTCTGGCGCGGGGATTTTTGTCCGGCGGCGCGAGGTGGACGAAGGTTAGGGTTCATCCGCGAAAATTTCGGGGATGTCCACATATTTATAGGTAGAGGGAGCTAGGAGAGTCCAAATGAGGTGCAGTTTTCGGCCACGCGATCGTGATCGAACGACCAAGATGATGGAGCAGGTTTAGGTGGGTTTTGGGCCAAAATGGAGGGGTGTTGGCCTGCAACACACACGAGGCCTTCTCGGTCCCTCGGTTAACCGTTGGAGTATCAAACGAAGTCCAAATGATACGAAACTTGACAGGCGGTCTACCGGTAGTAAACCAAGGCCGCTTGGCAAGTCTCGGTCCAATACGAAAATGTTTAATCCCCACACATGAAAGAAAGGTAGAAATGACCATCGGAGGAGAACGGAGCGCCGGAATGCAAAACGGACAACGGGGAAAATGCTCGGATGCATGAGACGAACACGTATGCAAAAGAAATGCACATGATGACATGATATGCAATGCATGACATGCAAGCAATGTCATGGCAACAACAGCGAATAACTGGACGACACCTGGCACATCGGTCTCGGGGCGTTACACTGACTCTCCGGGCTGTTGAGTTATATGCCTCAAATCGTCCACATCCGGAGGTCGGACATAAGTCCCTTGAAATTTTTCCCGAAAAGCGTCCTCGAGCTCTTCCCATCTTCCAATGGAGCTTTTGGGGATGCTTTGAAGCTAGTGCCGAGCTGGCGCTTTGAGTTTGAGCGGTAAATACTTAATGGCATGGAGATCATCTCCTCGAGCCATATGGATATGGAGGATATAGTCCTCAATCCAGACCCCAGGGTCTGTTGTTCCGTCATATGCCTCTATGTTTACGGGTTTGAATCCCTCTGGAAATTCATGGTCCAGCACCTCGTCGGTGAAACATAGGGGGTGTGCGGCACCCCTGTATCTGGGTGTACCTCGTTGTTCGGATGTTTGTTGTGTTGCATCGTATGCTGGAGCGCACTTGCGTGGTCCATAGATGGATCTGGTTGCGCCATCCTTTTGATGCGAGCCCTCGCGTGGATCGCGTATTGGCTTTTGTGCTGCGTTGTTTGCCACTCTATGTTGGCCGTGAGGTCGTCTATCCGGCCAGATGGCCGTTTTAATTTTTGTTTGCGGGGGATCTAAGGCCTCCTCATCGAATTCAGGTAGCAACTTCCGCTTCAGGTAGCTCTTGGTGGGGCGATTACCGCCGTACTTCGCTGCTGTGTTGAGTACTTTACTCCATCTGATTCCGAGTGTGTCTTGCGCAGCCTTGAGCCTTTGCTTCTGCTTTTTTAGACTCCTCGCAGTGGCAACAAGCCTTTGACGGGCATTCTGTTGCTCCGGGTGTCTGTCTGGTGTGATATCATCCGGACTAGTATCTTTGACAGAGTCGGGTTGTTCGGTTTGATTCTCCGTGTTTCCGTGGTCCGGCGATGGTTCACCCTGCTCTAACGCTTGGTCTATATGATCGTTGTTTCTGCGGAGGCAGGATTTGGAGCGGCACTTACGCCGCCGCTTTGACTGCTTCGCGAGGGGACAACCCTTTGTTGCGTCCTTTCGTTCCTCGTCGTCGTTTTCTTTTGGTGTGTCCACCATGTATATGTCGTGTGATGAAGTGGGCGTCCAGTGCCCTGTGGGCAGTGGTTCCTGTTCGTCTCCTACATCGTCGTCCATACCGTCGATGTCTTCAGAGTCAAAGTCGAGCATGTCGGTTAAGTCATCGACAGTGGCAACTAAGTGGGTGGTGGGTGGGCGGCGAATTTCTTCGTCATCCGCATCCCAATCCTGCCGGACATAGTTCGGCCAGGACTCTCCTGACAAGTAGAGAGACTTTAATGAATTCAGTATGTCGCCGAAGGGTGAGTGCTGAAAGATATCCGCGGAGGTGAACTCCATGATTGGCGCCCCGTCGTATTTGATAGGCACGGGCGCAGGTGGTTCGGAGTCCGTGGCCGGGGAAGGATCCGGCAGTTTGGCAACACGGCTCTCGTGAAGGGTAAGGTCGATATTCGGCTCGATCGCCGCTGAGGATACGGCCTCCGTGACGGGGTCAATCCACCCGTCCATGGATGGCGCAAATAGCTCCGAATTGAGGCTCGGAGCGGCTGCCGGTGCGATCTCCTAAATACGGTCCGATGGTAGAGCTAAATCATACTCATCGTGACTACGTGGTGCACAAGGCAGGGGCTCGAATCCGTCAAAGATCAAGTCTCTGCGGATATCGGCCTTGTAATTTAAGCTACCTACCGCCGCTGTGCTGCATTATCCCTTCCTCTTTGGGGAAATACCGACGTAGCTTCAAGCGACATCAAAAGGAATTTCTGGCGCCGTTTCCGAGGAGGATCAAGTCAAGATAGTCTCCCGGCCACGTGCCATTTCTGGCGCCGTTGCCGGGGAGGATCTTCAACATATACCAGGTTCCTAATCACAAATCTCATCTCCTCACAATTTACATTATTTGCCATTTGCCTCTCGTTTTCCTCTCCCCCACTTCACAAAAATTTGCCATTTTTTCGCCTCTCTTTTTTGTTCGCCATTTTCTTACCGGATCTATTTTTTAGTGCAATCTTGTTGTGTTTTCATCATGACTCAAGAGAATACCAAGTTGTGTGATTTCTCAAATACCAACAAGAATGATTTTATTGGCACTCCGCTTTTTCCTCCCGCCACTAGTGCAGAGACTTGTGATATTAATACTGCTTTGCTGAATCTTGTTATGAAATATCAATTTTTCGGTACTCCTAATGAGGATGTTGTATCCCATCTTCATACCTTCGTGAATTATGCGATATGCAAAAGAAAAAAGATGTGGACAATGATGTCATGAAGATGAAATTATTGCCGTTTTCTTTGCATGATTCTGCAAAAATTTGGTTCTCTTCTTTGCCTCGCAATAGTATCGATTCTTGGAATAAGTCCAAAGATGCTTTTATCACTAAGTATTTTCCACCCGCAAAAGTTATTTACCTTAGAACCCAGATAATGAATTTCAAGCAACTTGAACATGAGCATGTTGCACAATCTTGGGAAAGGATGAAAATGATGCCAAGGAATTGCCCAACTCATGGGTTAAATCTTTGGATGATCATACAAAATATTTATGCGGGATTGAATTTTGTTTCTCATAATCTTTTAGATTCCTTCGCGGGTGATACTTTTATGGAAATTACTTTGGGTGAAGTCACCAAATTGCTTGATAATATCATGGCAAATTATTCACAATGGCATACCGGAAGAGCTCCTACTAGTAAAAAAGTTAATTCGGTTGAAGAAATTTCTTCTTTGAGTGAAAAAGTTGATGCTCTTATGAAATGGTTGCTAGTAGAAGTGCTCCTATTGATTGAGAAAAATAGTGATGCCGTAGATGTGAATTTTATCTCTCGAAATAATTTCAACAACAATGCTTATAGAGGTAATTTTAATCCTAGGCCTTTTCCAAGTAATTCCTCTAATAATTATGGTAATTCCTATGGAAATCAATCTTATAATAATAGTAACACCTCTGATCTTGAGAATAATATTAAAGAATTTATCAACACGCAAAAAGTTTTCAACACTTCCATAGAAGAAAAGTTGAATAAGATTGATGATTTGTCCAGAAATGTTGATAGAATTTCTCATGATATACATAATCTCAAGATGAAAATTTTTGTGCCTAAAGGTTAGGAATCAATTAAATTTCTTTATGTTTCTATGGATGAAAGTAAGAAAAAAACTCCTATGCTTAGAGCTAAAAGAGAATTTTTAGAAAAAGCGTTTTCTAGTGATTACTTTCGCAAAAGTGACGAACATCTTAAAATGATTGGTGTTTCTTATATTGATTCCTTGTTTAGTAAATTTAAGATTGATTAAAAGGGGACTGAAGAAGAGTCAACTTTATCTAGAAGGCGTCCCGCTATTTCGGAGGGTGAAAATCTTGTTGAGAAAATTGATAAAAGTGGGTTTGAAGAGGTCAAAACTTTAGCTAGTGATGTGCCCACTCTTTTGGATTACAAAGACTTTAATTATGATAGTTGATCTTTTATTGATTGTATTTCTTTGTTGCAATCCATGATAAATTCACCCCATCCTTATGAACAAAATAAAGCTTTTACTAAACATATTGTTGATGCTATGATGAAAACTTTAGAAGAGAAGTTGGAATTAGAAGTTTCAATTCCTAGAAAATTGCATGTTGAATGGGAAACTACTATAAAAATCAAGATTAAAAATTAGGAGTGTTTTGCTTTGTGTGACTTGGGTGCTAGTGTTTCTACTATTCCGAAATCTTTATGTGATGTGCTTGGTCTTACCGATACTGAATCATGTTCTTTAAATTTGCACTTGGCGTATTCTACTTTTAAAAAGCCTATGGGAATAATTAATGATGTTCTTATTCTTGCAAATAGGAATTGTGTGCCCATAGATTTTATTGTTCTTGATATTGATTGCAATCCGTCTTGTCCAATTATTCTTGGTAGACCATTTTTATGCACTATCGGTACCGTGATTGATATGAAAGAAGACAATATCAAGTTCCAATTTCCTTTGAGGAAGGGTATGGAACACTTCCCTAGAACAAGAATTAGGCCACCATATGAATCAATCATGAGGGCATCTTATGGATGTCGAACCAAAGATGACAAAACTTAGATCCTTGCTTTATGCCTAGCTAAGGGCATAAAACTATAGCGCTTGTTGGGAGGCAACCCAATGAATAAATTTATTTTTGCTTTTTGCTTCCTGTTTTTGAGTATTAGCACAATTATGCTACTGTTATGATTGTGTTTTTTATGTTTTAATTAGTGTTTGTGCCAAGTAAAGCCTTTACGATCTTCTTGGGTGATAGTTGTTTGATCTTGCTAAAAAAATAGAAACTTTTAGGCTCATGAAAATAATTCTCATTTTTAAGGAGAGAGAGATAAAATACCCATTCCTTTTTAGTAGATCAATATACAGATTTCTCAGGTCGTCCTAGTTTTTCAGAATTTTTGGAGTAACAGAAGTATTCGAAACACCCAGATTAATATAGACTATTCTGTTTTTGACAGATTTTGTTTTCTTTGCGTTGTGTGCTTGTTTTGATGGCTCTATGGTTTTCTTTGATGAGTTTTTTCCATATAAAACTTGGAATACACTATACATGATGCAAGATCAAAATATGAATTGGTTTTATACAACACTTATAGTAGTGATTTATTTTCTTATACTAACGGATCTCACGAAGGTTTTGTTGAGTTTTGTGTGATTGAAGTTTTCAAGTTTTGGGTTATCTTACGATGGATGAAGGAATAAGGAGTAAGGAGAGCCTAAGCTTGGGGATGCCCTGGCATCCCCTCCTATTATCCAAAAGAGAGAAAGCAACTAAGCTTGGGGGTGCCCCCGAGTGGCATCTGCTCTTTCTTCTAATGACCATCAGTATTTTACTCGAAGCTATATTTTTATTCGTCACATACTATGTGTTTTGCTTGGAGCGTCTTATATGATATGAGTCTTTGCTTGTTTTATTTTGTGTTTAAGTCTTGATTCCTAGCTGGACACACCTATTTGGAAGAGCCAAAATTATGTCATGACTTGTTAGAATTGCTCTCTATGCTTCACTTAAATTTTATGAGCTATGGACTTGCTCTAGTGCTTCACTTATATCTCTTTGAGCATGGTGTGCTTTAGTATTTTTGAAGAAATGATCTCTTGCTTTACTTAGATTTATTTGGGAGTTAATAAAATTTTCATGAAATTCTCTCTTGCTTCACCTAAATTATTTTGAGAGAAAGAAAAATTATGCTCATGATCTTCACTTATATTTGTTTGAGCTTGTCAAAAGCAACATATGAAAATTAGTTCCAAAGTGATAGATATCCAAGAAGGATATAATAAAAACTTTCATGACGATCATTGGAGAAAATAAACTTGATTCTTAGTAATAGTTTTGAGATATGATGATGTGATATGTGAGTTATGTTGATGAGTAATTATGCTTTAGTAAGAATATTGGTGTTAAGGTTTGTGATTCCCTATGCAAGCACGAAAGTCAATAATTATGCCATTTAATTATATCCTACTTGTGGTGCATTATTCAGTGTTAATTATGCTTAATGCTCGCTTATGAGATTATTCATTTCTTGGTTGGTCTCTTCTCAATCTTTTACTAGCCTTCATTTTGCACCAAGTATGCTCACTACTTGTGCATCCAAAAACCTTTACACCAGTTTTGCCACATGTTTCCACTATATCTACCTATATGCGGTATTCTTTTGCCATTCTAAGCAAATTTGTATGTGCCATCTCTAATTTTCAGAATAAACCTCTCTTTTGTGTGTTCATTTCACTCGACGGAGCGGTGAGGGGTGGCTAATATTTTCCATGCTAGATGTGTTATTCTCATGATGAGTGTGTATTCACTTGTCATTGCACGAGAGTAAGGCAAAGGTATTAGGGATGCCGAGTCCCGAAATGAAAAATGAATTTACTTTATGTTGTCAAATAATAAATTCCTTGGAATGTGTTGGTATGGAAGGCACCCGCGGATACGGTTAGCCATGGAAAGTGAAAGTATGGTGGAAAAAGGAATAAACTTTATTTTTTGTTTGGGAACTACCTATGATATATCTAGAATGGAAAGTGTTGGGAACTCTAAGTCGTTTTCGTTGGTGGGATGGATACACCTCCCAAAATGTTTTTATCTCTAAGTTTTTCGCTTTGAGCTCTCGCACCTCTACAAATCTCTACTTCCCTCTACGAAGGGCCCTTCTTTTACTTTATGCAATTTTTATTTTTGAATTTGAGTCTCCATCTTCTCTTATAAAGCACCAACTAGGAGGCACTATGATCGTACTTGAGCATTGAGTGTAGTTAATATGCGAGTGTGTTTCATGAATGGATCAATGATTGAGCATGATGTTCTAGGGATAGTTAATTTTAGCGTTGATATTCTGAAAGACATGGTTGCTTGTGGATATGCTTGAGTATTCAATTTATCATGTCAAAACTAGACTATTTCTTTGAACAATATAAAAGTCCAAATGTCCATGCTATAAAGAAAACAATATGGTATGACATGTTAGGCAGCATTCCAGATCAAAAATTATGTTTTTATCACTTACCTACTCGAGGACGAGTGGGAGTTAAGCTTGGGGATGTTTATACGTCTCCAACGTATATATAATTTTTGATTGTTCCATCCTGTTATATTATCAATCTTGGATGTTTTATAATCATTTTATATCATTTTTTGGTACTAACCTATTGACATACTGCCAAATACCAGTTGTTGTTTTTTGCATGTTTTTTACATTGAAGAAAATCAATACTAAACAGAGTTAAAATACCGCGAAACTTTACGGAGATTTTATACGGACTAGAAGACACCCAATGGGCCAAGGCTACACCTGGGGGTGCTTCGAGGAGATCACAACCCACCAGGGCGCGCTAGAATGCCCAGGCGCGCCCTGGTGGGTTGTGCCCACCTCGGGTGCCCCTCGGACCGCATCTTTGCTCTATAAATAAGGCAAATTCCAGAAACCCTAGGGGAGTCGACGAAAATCAATTCCAGCCGCCGCAGAGTCCAGAACCACCATATCCGATCTAGACACCATCACAGATGGGGTTCACCACCTCCATTGGTACCTCTCTGATGATGCGTGAGTAGTTCTTTGTAGACCTTCGGGTCCGTAGTTAGTAGCTAGATGGCTTCCTCTCTCTCGTTTGATTCTCAATACAATGGTCTCTTGGAGGTCCATATGATATAACTCTTTTTGCGGTGTGTTTGTTGGGATCGGATGAACTTTGAGTTGAAGATCAGATCTATCTTTTTATATCCATGAAAGTATTTGAGTTTCTTTGATCTCTTTTATGCATGATTTCTTATAGCCTCACATTTCTTCTGCGATATTTGGGTTTTGTTTGGCAAACTTGATCTATTTATCTTACAATCGAAAGAGCTGCTTTGTAGATGGTTTGATCTTACGGTGCTTGATCCTAGTGACAGAAGGGGAATCGACACGTATGTATCGTTGGTACCAAGGATAAAACGATGGGGTCTATCTCTATATAGATAGATGTTGCCCACATCATGTCATCGTTCTTATTGTATTACTCCGTTTCCCCATGAACTTCATACACTAGATGCATGCTGGATAGCGGTCGATGTGTGGAGTAATAGTAGTAGATGCATGCAGTAGTCGGTCTACTAATCTTGGACGTGATGCCTATGTAATGATCATTGCCTGGATATCATCATGATTATTTGAAGTTCTATCAATTGCCCAACAGTAATTTGTTTACCCACCGTTTGCTATTTTTCTCGAGAAGCCACTAGTGAAACCTACGACGCCCGGGTCTCGTTCTCATATTATTTGCCTTTGCGATCTATTTTATTTTCCTTTTATTTTCAGATATATTAAATTCAAAAATACAAAAATACCTTGATGCAATTTATTTTATTTGGCATTCGATCTACCAATATTTACAACTCTCTCACGTCCGTTTACTCATCTTGGGGTGCCGCTACCCAAAAGGGATTGACAACCCCTTTTAAACGTCGGGTTGCGAGTAGTTGTTATTTGTGTGCAGGTGTTGTTTACGTTGTGTTGCTTGGTTCTCCTTCTGGTTCGATAACCTTGGTTTCACATCTGAGGGAAGTCCCTACCACCGCTGTGCTGCATCATCCCTTCCTCTTTGGGGAAATACCGTCTAGCTTCAAGCGACATCAGTACGAAGCTCTCCAAAGTTCTTTTGGAAAGGAGTCCTGATAGGATAATTCGCTTTTTGGTATGTATTTCAGCAAAGGCCTTCCAAATAACGATATTTGAAAGCCTGATGATGAACTTCGTACCAAAAAGCGAATTATCCTATCAGGACTCCGTTCCAAAATAACTTTGGAGAGCTTCATACCATCTTGCTCCTATTACTTCCGGCTAATGATGAAGCCATGGTTTTCTTGAATCCATTGACACTAGACAACGTGACATATAGAAGGGAAGATGAGATCAGGAAAAATAGGGGCCATTTTCTGTACATGCAGAATGGCGCCATTTTGTTAAATCCCTTGTCGGTCCGGACTTCGGACATTCATGAGAGAGCCGGTCCGTCCCAAACCCTAGAAGCGTTGCCGAGGCCAACCCAAACCCTAGAAGCGTCGAGGCCACCCCAAACCCTAGAAGCATTGCCGATGCCACCCAAATTTACCATGTTAAAAGAGCGTTGTCGTCGAGGCCACCCCAAACCCGTAGAAACTTCGAGGCCACTAATTAATATTCCTTGTTGTGATTAGCTAGCTAGGTCTATGTTTGCCACTAATATATCCATCTCTCATGTTTTCATATTAATTGCCATGGTGTAATATTTACAGAAACTATGGAGCAAAGAGACTTGGAAACAGAACAGTTGTTGGGGGACATAATCCTCGGCGGAGGTGATGTCTTGTCGTATCTCAACGACACCGATGGTCTGGAAGGAGAGGGTGAAGGCTCCGGTGATCGAACAATGGAGGAGGAAGTACATGATCATGATGTCTCCGGTGATCGAATGCCGGTGGAAGAAGGAGACCGTGATGATAGCTCCGGTGACCGAATGGAGGAGGGAGTTGTTGCAAAGTTCGGCGAGGTATATATATATATTAATTAAGTCTGTGCTGACTAGCTAATTGATGCATTAATTGTTTTGGTATGTACATATAATAACTCTTCTTTCTTCTTTTATAGCCCTCCGGATCGAGCCAAACTTCGGTAATGAGACGATGCCTGAAGAAAAGGTTGCGCCAGGATGAAAGGTTCACGATCACAGCAATCGCGGACGATGGCCAACCGATTGAACCCAGGTAGACCAAGCAAGCATTTTCTGCTCAATGCGGGGCTATTGTTAGGGACATGATCCCGATCAGCATCCAGCAATGGAATAAGCCTAAGAACGAAGACCCTCAAGTTCCTTATATCAACAATAGACAGAAAGATGATCTTTGGACCTCGCTGAAGGCAAATTTCACCCTACCGCCAAAGGATGATCCGGATAAGCCAGTTATAGAGCCATTGGTCAAGGCTCATGCTCTTAAGAAGATGTCAGATCTATTCAGGAGGTGGAAGAATGAGTTGAAATCATCATATGTCGACAAAGGGAAGACTCCAGAATTCACCGGCCGATTTGAGAAGATAAGAGATCACTGGCACGCATTTGTGGCCTACAAGACATCGGACAAGAGTAAGAAGATGTCAAAGACAAGCAAGATAAATGTTGCAAAGAAGGAGTATCACCATCGCTAGGGGTCAGGTGGCTACCTTAAAGCCCAACCGTTGTGGGACAAAGCTAAGAATGGCATGCTTGGTAAAGGGGTCGAAGCAGAGACATTGAACTGGCCAGACCGTTCAAGGACTTGGTTCTTCAGGGTTGGGGGAACCTTGGACCCTTAAACCGGGAAGTGCGTTTGGACGAACGAGCAACATGCAATACCCATCAAGAAGCTTTAGAAGTGTATTGGCGCAACGCAGCAAGGGACGTTCGTTCCCGATAGAGAGAACAACGAGCTGACAGAGGCCCTCGGGGATCCTGAGCACCCTGGACGAACATGAGGCACGCCAGGCTCCGTTGCGTGGAAGGTTGGGTTTCCCGACGCATGCGGTTACAAAACCCGGGAGAGGAAGAGGAAACTAGAGCAGAGCGAAATGCAGAAGCTGAATTCAAGAGTACGAAAGCTAGAGGAACAAGCTGAGAGCGAGCGAGCTGCCGGAGCTACCCAGAAGCTACCCTGCCATCTCAGCGGAGAAGCAGCATGGCTTCCACCGAGCTCGTTCAGCAGCCTGACTTCACGGCTCCTAGATACCATGTGGATGCTATCACGGAGGCTCAACATTGCCAGCTTGTGATGCAATGGCAAAACCTCAAAGTCAAGGCGGTTGTCGGCTTTGTTGCACCTCCTCAACCCGACGGAACTTTTCATTGTCGTCCGATTCCACATGGCTATGATGTTGTGATGGTGGATGAAGTAACAGAGGGATTTGAGGAGCTCGAGCTTGACCACCCTATAGGTGAAGGGGAGACACAGCTGGGTCTTGCTCTGAAGACTCCATGTCTATGGCGGAAGGAGCACATCAAGCTTCCGAACTGGACGCCTCCGCTTCCTCCTCCTCCTCCTCCGGCGAGTGATCAGGTGTAAGGGCATATTTATCCCTAAGGTGTTTTCGTGATTGATGAGAATGCTTTTGCGGACTAATCGTGTGCTTTGAGCGTTTCAGAGATTCATCCTTTGGCACGAGACGATTCTTTCCCCTCGGAGTTTTAATCAAGATGGTGTAGCTCTTTCGTTTCTGTTTTGGTGGACTTGTTTCCAAGGAGTTAGCGTAATATCAAGAGGGGGTCCGCTTTGGTAAGGCTAGGGTGGAATCAACATGTACACTACCTTTTCACACCCTCTGAGCCTTCCTGCTTCGATGGAGGTCTCATTCCCTGTTTTATGAGTATGTTTTGGTCCCAGCGGTAGTACCGCGGTGCCTAGCGGTAGTACCGCCTGTCGGTCCTCAGCCGTAGTACCACTCTGGTACCGGGCTCCTACCGCATTGACTCAATGGGGTCGCCTCTCGTGTCGTATTGTGCGGCACTAAGCAGTGGCAGTAGAAGCGGTAGTACCGCTCATGAGCGGTAGTACCGCCCTACCACCGCGGCAGTACCGCACTGGGTCTGACTCCTGCTCATGCGCCAGCCCTCCCAGACTGCACGGCAGTACCGCGAGGGGGAGCAGTAGTACCGCTGGTCCCAGTGGTAGTACCGCTGCACCCAGCGGTAGTACCGCCCTCTACGGGGCTGTTTTGGGGGGTAACTGTTGGATTGTTCTCCCCTCTATAAAAGGGGGTCTTCTTCTCCAAGGTTGACTTACCTCTTCCCCCAAAGCTCAATTATTGCTCCAAGCTCCATTTTCACCCGATCTCTCTCCCTAGCCAATCAAACTTGTTGATTTGCTCGGGATTGGTTGAGAAGGCCCCGATCTACACTTCCACCAAGAGAAATTTGATTCCCCCACTAATCCCTAGCGGATCTTGTTACTCTTGGGTGTTTGAGCACCCTAGACGGTTGAGGTCACCACGGAGCCATAGTCCATTGTGGTGAAGCTTCGTTGTGTCGTTGGGAGCCTCCAATTAAGTTGTGGAGATTGCCCCAACCTTGTTTGTAAAGGTTCGGTCGCTGCCTCCACGGGCACCAATAGTGGAATCATGACATCTCGCATTGTGTGAGGGCGTGAGGAGAATACAGTGGCCCTAGTGGCTTCTTGGGGAGCATTGTGCCTCCACACCGCTCCAACGGAGACGTACTTCCCCTCAAAGGGAAGGAACTTTGGTAACACATCCTCGTCTTCACCATCTCCACTCTTGGTTATTTCGTACCTTTACTTGTGCAAGCTTATATTGCGTTGCATCTCTTGCTTGCTTGTGTGCTTGTTGTTGCATCATATAGGTTGCTCACCTAGTTGCATATCTAGACAACCTACTTTGATGCAAACTTTAAATTGATAAAGAAAAGTCTAAAAATTGTTAGTTGCCTATTCACCCCCCTCTAGTCAACTATATTGATCCTTTCAATTGGTATCAGAGCCTCGTCTCTTTTTAGGGACTTTGCCGTTCGAAGAGTATGGTTGACGTCGTAGACGGTGTGGAGGAGCACTCCGGTGCGAATCCGGTCTCGTTTATGGGAGATGGGGGAACCTCGGTCTCTCGTGAGGAATTCAATGTGGCCTTGGAGACATTGAAAACCTCCATGACGACCGAGGTTGAAAGCATGTTTACTAAATTCATTGAAGGGCTTAAACTATCCACTTCACCGTTGAAAGTGGGTGATCCCATTGACAAGGTGATGATGCTAACTCTGGCAAGGGGGATGCTACTGGTGAAAAAGCTCCTTCTTCTAGTGGTAAGAATGGGACCGACATCTTTTCCCATGTGGAACCTCCACTTGTTTATGGTGGACCGATTCCCTCTACTCATTTGAATCATGCCGGTCCCCCCCTAAGATTGTGAAGAATGAGGACTTTGATTCTTGGGTTTATCGCTTTAAGCGTCATTTAAATCATGTGAATACTAATCTTTGGAGAATCATTGAAGAAGGTTTCTATCCGCATGACCCAAGCAACTTCACCCCTAGAGAAGCCGCGGATAATCAATTCAATGAGAATGCTCTCTTCATCATCCAACATGCAATTCCACCCGAAGATCTCCCTCATCTTTGGCCCTTCGCCTTGGCCAAAGATGCATGGCTTTGTGTTGTCTCCCTCTATCAGGGAAGCACAAGCATTCAACGCTCCAACTATGAAGTAGTGCAAGATGAAGCCAATGAGTTTGCAATGAAAGAAGATGAAGAAAATCGTGAGCTTTATCGGAGAGTAATCAAACTTGCGGTCTCACTCCGAGATCATGGGAGCAAGGACATGGATGACAATTGGATCAAGCGCAAATTCCTCAAGGCAATGCTGCCTTACCACAAGGCCATGTCCTCTGTCATTCGTCAAAGGTCGGACTTCCACACTTTGTCCTCAAGTGAAGTGTTGGATGAGTTTGTTGCCATGAGAATCTTGGACAAGACCACCGACAATGCGGTGCTATGTTCTCAAAGAGAAAAGAAGCCCAACCTTGCATTAAAGGCCAAGGTTAGTGTGGAAGAAGAGGACGAAGAAGAAGAAGAGGAGGGCAACCCCAAAGATACAAAGTATGCCTATCATGAACACATGGCTCTTGCTTCAAGGCAATTTTGGAGCAAGAAAAACTCAAGGCCCAACTTCAACAAGAAGAACTCAAGTGGCACAAAGGGCAAGCAACGTGTGAGGACTTGCTATAATTGTGGCAATGTGAGCCATTTTGTTGCGGAGTGCCCGTATGAGAAGAGGGAAGACAATGGTGGCAAGCTCATCCGAAAGGACAAAGCCAAGTCAACTTCAGCAAGAAGACTCCTCCCAAATCGTTGGTGGTACAAGAAGAGTACAATGAGGATTATGATGATGAGGAGGATGAGTTGGTTGCCATGGCCTCCATTGCCATTGCGACAACTCCACGAGTGTCACTCTTCGACTCACCCAATGAGAGCATCACCGCCAAGTTCCTCATGGCTAAAGCCACCAACAAGGTAACCCCCAACATCAAAACTACCATCATTAATAATCCTTCTTTGACGGATTGCATCGATGAACATGATTGACCTAATGTGGAGGAGAATGAGTTTGAGTCCTTTATCGGCAAACTCAAGGGTAATTCCAAGAAGCACTTCGTTGCTCTCTTGGAACAACTTGGTGAAGCCAATGACATGATCGAAGATCATGAAGATACCATCTCTAAGATGGAGGGGCATAGTCATGACTATGCCGATGAGATTTTGGATCTCTCCAATGCTCTTGAGAAAGAGCGTGGTCTTCGCTTGGCTCTTGAGGAGTCACACAACGATGATCACGCTAAGTTAAAGAAAGATCTTGATCATGCCATTGTTGTTTCTCGTGTGCTAAACTCCGAGAAGGCCATGCTTAGGGTTGATCGTGCTAGACTCCCAGAGGAGTTTGACCTACCTGACAAGGCTCACAAGGTCTTGAAGGGTACTCATGCTAGCCTCAAAGAGTCTCATGATCAACTTCAAGTAAAGCTAACCAAGGAGAAAGCCACATTTCCTCATATGGTGTTAATTGATAATGCAAATGCTACTAACCCATGTTGTGAGCATGTGCATCTTGTTGAGGAGAATGCTAAGTTGAAGGAGAAACTTGAGAAAGGCCGTGTTTCTTACATACAAGGTGAGAAAAACCTCAACGACGTTTTGAACAATCAAAAGGGAGTTGTAGCCAAGGAAGGGATTGGGTACGCACCCGAGTCCAAGAACAAGAAGAAGAATGACAAGGCCAAATGACCTCCCCCTCTCAAGCAAACCTTTGTGAAGGAGGGAGAGGGTGCTACTAAGGAGAAGAAGAAGAACACTGGGAAGGGTGGTGATGCCAAGAAGGGCAACACTTACCTTCCCAACCAAGCCGGCAACTTTAACCCTTCTTATGTGTTGTGTCGTGCTAGTGATGGACATGTTTATGCCAAATTTGTTGGCTCTCCTTCTGACTACATTGAATGGTCTATTTGGGTTCCTAAGACCCTCATTACTAACATCAAAGGACCCATTACTAAATGGGTACCTAAAACCAAGCATTGATCTCTTGTAGGCGTTTGCTTCTGCTGGGGGATCATGGTTGCTCGATAGTGGAGCCACTAATCATATGACCGGAAGCAAGGACTTGGTGGTGGATGTTCACAAGATTCCATCTATGCCCACCAATGTTGAGTGGGGTGATGCCTCATCCTCCAAGGTATTAGGGATTGGCAAGGTTGTCATTTCTCATGATCCCACGATCGAAAAGGTCATGCTTGTTGAGTCCCTTGCATACAATTTACTTTCCATTCGTCAACTTGCACTCATGGGCTTTGCCACTTTCTTTGATATTGATACCGTGGCCCTCTTGTGGAGCAAGACACTTAAAGTAGCCTTTGTTGGGCATGTCGAGAACGGTCTCGATGTGATTAACTTTTCGGAGCGAGCCACTAATACCGCGACATGCCTAATGGCTAAAGTTGACATGGGATGGCTTTGGCATCACCGTCTAGCCCATGTCAATATGAGATCTTTGCAAAGTCTTCTTAAGGGGGACCATGTCCGTGGACTAACAAATGTTAGTTTTGCTAAAGATCATGCTTGCAGTGCTTGCATCGAAGGAAAGCTACATGAGAAGGCTCACCCTCCCATGACTATCATCTACTCGAAGAGGCCTTTGGAGCTCCTTCATATGGATCTATTTGGGCCTCCATCCTTTGATAGTCTTGGGGTAGAAAGTATTGCTCGGTGATTGTGGATGGTTATTCAAGATACACTTGGGTATATCTCTTCAAGAGGAAGAGCAAGACCCAACAAACTGTCATTGACTTTGCAAATGAAGCCCAACGTCAACACAATGCAAAGATCTTGACTATAAGAAGTGACAACGGCACCGATTTCAAGAACTACACCTTGGATGAGTTTCTTAGTGATGAGGGGATCAAGCATAAATATTCCGCACCGTACACCCCCTCAACAAAATGGTGTATCGGAGAGGAAGAACCGAACGTTGATGGATGCAGCAAGGACCATGATGGCGGAGTTCAAGTCTCCATACAACTTTTGGGCCAAATCCATCAACACCGCATGTCATGCATCAAGTCAGCTCTATCTCCGCAAAGGCTTGAACAAGACTCCATATGAGATACTCGCCGGTAACAAGCCCAACCTCAAGTACTTCCAGGTGTTCAGGTGTAAGTGTTTCATTCTGAAGAAATGTGTTCGTTTGTCTAAATTTGAGGCCAGAGCTTATGAGGGCATATTTGTTGGTTATGCTACAAACTCTCATGCTTACCGTGTCCTCAATAAGTCCACGGGGCTTATTGAGGAGACGTGTAACGTGGAGTTTGATGAGAATAACGGCTCCCAAGTGGAGAAAAGTGGCACTTGTGATGTAGGTGATGAAATTCCTCCTCAAGCCATAAGAAGAATGGGTGTTGGTTTTATCCTACCCATTCAAGAACCCTTTGTGGCCGAAGGAGAAGGACAATGCTCCACTCAAGTGGAGCCATCACCAACCCAAGGCCCACACGCTTCTGAAGAACAAAGTGAAGGCCCTCAACCTCAAGAACAAGACCAAGGGCAAGGTCAATCTCAAGATGGTGTTGAAACATCAAGTGATGCCCAAGGTCAAGTTCTCTCCTCCGAGCAAGTTCAAGATAAAGAGCATCCTCGAGATCAAGAACAAGCTCAAGACGATTCTCAAGATGATCAAGTTAATGCTCCTCAGCTCTCTCCAGAGGAGGAATTAGAGCGTCGTGCCGCCAAGATCGCATCCAAGCTGTCCACCAAATACCATCTCATGACAAATGTGCTTGGAAGCTTAAGAAAGGGTGTAAGCACTCATATACAATTAGCAAACTATTGTGAACATCACGTGTTTGTCTCTTGTGTTGAACCACAAAAGGTCTATGAGGCGCTCGAAGATCCGGATTGGCTCAATGCCATGCATGAAGAACTCAACAACGTCGAGCACAACAAATTGTGGAGATTTGTGCCAAGGCCAACGGGGAACCATAATGTCATTGGAACCAAGTGGATATTCAAGAACAAGCAAGATGCTCATGGGATTATCATTCGCAACAAGGCTCGTTTGGTAGCACAAGGCTACTCCCAAGTCGAGGGTATCAACTACGGTGAAAGCTTTGCTCCCATTGCATGCCTTGAATCCATTAGCATGTTGATTGCATATGCTTCTCATCATAACTTTAAGTTACAACAAATGGATGTGAAGAGTGCTTTTCTTAATGTTCGTATTAATGAGTTGGTATATGTCAAGCAACCCCCAGGTTCGAGGATCCCTACTTTCCCGATCATGTGTATCAACTCGATAAGGCACTCTATGGCCTTAAGCAAGCCCCATGTGCATGGTATGACCACCTTACCGAGTTGTTGCAAGATCGTGGTTTTTAAATTGGGAAAATTGACCCCACTCTTTTTACTAAGAAGGTCAAAGGGGAGTTGTTTGTGTGCCAACTATATGTTGATGATATTATCTTTGGTTCCCCTAACAAAGCTTTCCATGAGGAATTTGCCGCGCTCATGACCTCCAAGTTCAAGATGTCCATGACGGGAGAGTTGAAGTTCTTCCTTGGCTTCGAAGTCAAAGAAAGAAGAGAAGGAACCTTCATCAACCAAGCCAAATACACTCAATACATGCTCAAGAGATTCAAGCTAAGTGATGTCAAGCCGGCCACCACTGCCATGCCCACCAAGTGCCAACTTGACATGGATCCCAATGGTAAAGCGGTGGATCAAAAGGTATATCGCTCCATGATTGGCGGCTTGCTTTACCTTTGTGCATCCAGACCGGATATCATGTTGAGTGTGGGAATTTGTGCATGATTTTAAGCCGCACCTAAGGAAAGCCACTTTGTAGAGGTCAAGTAAATCTTTCGATATTTGGCTCATACCCCAAACTTTGGCTTATGGTACCCAAGAGGAGAAAACTTCAAGCTTGTAGGATATTCGGACTCAGATTGGGTGGGAGAGAAAGTGGATAGGAAGTCCACTTCCGGAGGGTGCCAATTTCTTGGTTGCTCTTTGGTGAGTTGGTCTTCCAAGAAACAAAGTTGCGTGTCTCTCTCGTCCACCAAAGCGGAGTATGTGGCGGCCGGTAGTTGTTGTGCACAACTTCTTTGGATGAGGTAAACTTTAAAGGATTACGGTGTCATTTGTGACAAAGTGCCTCTTTGGTGTGACAATGAAAGTGCCATCAAGATTTCTCTCAACCCGGTCCAACACTTCAAGACGAAGCATATTGAGATTCGGTATCACTTCATCCGGGATCACAGTAGGCGAGGGGAGATCGAGCTCAACTATGTCAACACTCATGATAACCTTGCAGATATCTTCACGAAGCCCTTGGATGAAGCAAGATTTCGCGAGTTAAGACATGAGCTAAATATCATTGATTCGAGCAGTGTTGCTCAAACCTTTCACACCCTCCCATACTCAACTTGATGTCTTGTTTAGATGTAGGCATGGACATAGGGGGAGTGTTGTTCTCTCAATGAACCTTCCCTCCCCCCCCATTATGCATAAACTAATCAAACTCTTTCACTTTAGCCATTTTTGATGGTACTTGTGCTTCAAAGATGAGTTATGGTCATGGGCCCAAGGTTAAAATCTTCGTGGTGCCATACCTCCGGACTCAAACATAGGTGGCCTCGGCCACCGCCCTCTCTTGGAGAGGTGTGTGTTTCTCGTCCTATTTGTGTTGGTTTTGCGTGTGTGTTTGCTCTTGTTTTCTAGTCGGTTTCTTTTCTTGAGCTAAGCCATTTTTGGCCAGTCTTTTTGCGGCTGAGCGGTACTACCGCTGGGTGCGCGGTAGTACCACTGATGATCGTCAAGCGGTACTACCTCCCACCCCAGCGGTACTACTGCTATGGGGCGGGCAATGGGGGGTTATGTTGGACCCGGGGGAGTTGCTTTGCCCCCATACCCATTCGCCCCACTCGCTCGTCTTCCTCGTCGCTCCAGCGACGTCTCGCCACAGGAGGGCTTCGGCCGGCCGCCGTCTTTGTGCCGTCCCTCTCCAATTCCTCCGGTGGAGTCGATTGATACGTCTCCAATGTATCTATAATTTTTGATTGCTCCATGCTACTTTATCTACTGTTTTGGACTATATTGGGCTTTATTTTCCACTTTTATATTATTTTTGGGACTAACCTATTAACCGGAGGCCCAGCCCAGAATTGCTGTTTTTTTGCCTATTTCAGTATTTCGAGGAAACAGAATATCAAACGGAGTCCAAACGGAATGAAACCTTCGGGAACGTGATCTTCGCACCGAACATGATCCAGGAGACTTGGACCCTACTCCAAGAAGTTTCCGGGGAGGTCACGAGGGTGGAGGGCGCCCCCCTGGGCGCGCCCCCCTGCCTCGTGGGCCCCTCGGAGCTCCACCGATGTGCTCCTTCCTCCTATATATACCTACGTACCCCCATTAGACCAGAGACAGAGCCAAATACCTAATTCCACCACCGCAACTTCCTGTATCCACGAGATCCCATCTTGGGGCCTGTTCCGGAGCTCCGCCGGAGAGGGCATCCATCACGGAGGGCTTCTACATCAACACCATAGCCCTTCCGATGAAGTGTGAGTAGTTTACTTCAGACCTTCGGGTCCATAGCTAGTAGCTAGATGGCTTCTTCTCTCTTTTTGGATCTCAATACAATGTTCCCCCCCTCTCTCGTGGAGATCTATTCGATGTAATCTTCTTTTTGTGGTGTGTTTGTTGAGATTGATAAATTGTGGGTTTATGATCCAACTTATCTATGAATAATATTTGAATCTTCTCTGAATTCTTTTATGTATGATTGAGTTATCTTTGCAAGTCTCTTCGAATTATCCGTTTGGTTTGGCCAACTAGATTGGTAGTTCTTGCAATGGGAGAAGTGCTTAGCTTTGGGTTCAATCTTGCGGTGTCCTTACTCAGTGACAGAAAGAGTTGCAAGGCACGTATTGTATTGTTGCCATCGAGGATAACAAGATGGGGTATTTATCATATTGCATGAATTTATTCCTCTACATCATGTTATCTTGCTTAAGGCGTTACTCTGTTTTTAACTTAATACTCTATATGCATGCTGGATAGCGGTCGATGAGTGGAGTAATAGTAGTAGATGCGGGCAGGAGTCGGTCTACGTGTCACGGACGTGATGCCTATATACATGATCATACCTAGATAACCTCATAACTATGCCCAATTCTATCAATTGCTCAACAATAATTTGTTCACCCACCGTAGAATATCTATTCTCTTGATAGAAGCCACTAGTGAAACCTATGGCCCCCGGGTCTATTCTCATCATATCAATCTCCATTACTTTATTTTACTTGTTTTGCTTTTACTTTTCACTTTGCATCTTTATACCAAAAATACCAAAAGTATTATCTCTATCAGATCTCACTCTCGTAAGTGACCGTGAAGGGATTGACAACCCCTAAGCGTTGGTTGCGAGTTGCTACCGTTTTGTGCAGGTACGAGGGACGTGCGCGTGACCTCCTACTGGATTGATACCTTGGTTCTCAAAAACTGAGGGAAATACTTACGCTACTATGCTGCATCACCCCCTCCTCTTCGGGAAAACCAACGCTAGCTCGAGACGTAGCATCGATCCCCGCCGCGTCCTCTTGCCATGGATGCCGGTATTGCCCCTGTTCCCGTTGTCTATTTGCCTAGATCTCACATCTAGTTTTTAGGGGCAATAGGCATTGCTTTTCTCGATTTTTGGCTAAGTCGAGGCTTGAGTAGGATGGAGATGGCTTCTAGGCCTTTTGGATTGATGTTTGGTAGGTTTATTTTTGAATTTGGCATCCCCGGTAGTGCCGGATCTGTCCACGGCAGTAGGGAACCGCCGTTCCCTGTCTAGAGCAGTACTACCGCCCATCTTGCACAGTACTACCGCTCGAGCGATACTACCGCGGTTGGGTCGCGGTACTACCGCTGGATGCCCAATTCCATCATTTCCTACCACTTTTGATCCATGTTGTCTTGTTTGGAGGCTTATGTTGTTTCTTTCATGTTGTTTCTTCTGCTCGTGTGTTTGGTTCCAGGTGATGAACATCCTGAGCAGCAAGTCCGCCGTGTCAACCTTGGACGTGCAACATCCAAGCGCTACCGCACCTCTGAGACAACGATGGCCTCATCAAGTGTTCCGCCTCAAATTAAGGAGATGAGTGCGTGCAAGCCCAAGCCAAGGGCCAAGTCTATGATAGAGATGTTTGCTAAGGAAATCTGGGAGAAGCGTCGGCGCAACCCCTATGAGGTCGATCAAGAGCCTGCCTTGGTCAACCGCCCGTTCTGGAACTATTTTCATTATGCCATCTACGTTGACGTGATCAAAGCCAAGAAAAATCTTTTTGTTGATGTTCGCTCCATCGACATTGCCTTTATGGAGAAGGATCCTGACTACTTTGGGGAGGCTCTTCAGATGTGCTCTCAGTTGAACATCCTCAGGATCATGCAGTTCAACAAGGATTTTGATGCAGACTTGGTGGCTCAGTTTTATGCCACATCCATCTTGGAACATATGAGGACAGGACTCTGAGTTGGATGACAAATGGCAGGCTGCTTACTGTCAAGTGGAAGGCCTTCATGGAGCTTCTTGAAGTTGAGGATCAAGGTCTCGAGAACCCAGTTGGCTTTCGCCCTCACCGCAATGCAACTTCCACTCACAAGCAATCTCTCTAGCCATACTGTACCTTGAAGATTAACCAAGTGACTCAGAAGGAGACCTATGAGCTGCCAGCATTTATGGATATTCTCCATTGCATCTTCCGGGAGACCCTCTTCCCTCGCATTGGCAACTTGGATATGGTACACTCTTATCTTGTGGACATGCTTCTTTTCTGTCAACATGAGAAGGAAGAAAACACTGGAGAATCTTTGGATATATCTCATGTCATGTGGTCTGAGCTGGTTTCTGCCATCTTTGAGCGCAAGTGCCCTATCTATGGACCGTTTATCATGTTGCTCATTGAGAAGGCCTAGGAGCGTGTGTATCCTAGGGTGGTGCTGGAGACTGTGGATCTAGTTTCTCATGAGGTTAAACATCTGAGGAAGAAGGAGAACTGGGGCACCACAGCTCCGAGTTCTGGCATTCCGCTTGGAGCTGCTGACATGGAGACCGAGGCTGATGTGGATGATGATGCTGACTATGAGCATCTGGAGCAGAGCCCTCTTGGGTAAATAAGCTCATGCGCAAGATGAAGAAACTCTTTTGCATGGAGTCTCACGGTCAGTACATGACTCATGTGGCTGAGAAGAAGGCTAGGAGTCGTCACAAGGAGCTCATGCGTCAGTTGGGTGCAACCGTTACCAGGGGTTCTAAGGGCAAGATCACTGATGAGGAGGAGTGGATTCTGCAGCACTGTCCGTGGACCGATTCAGACACTGAGCAGTTTCCGACCGATGACGGCGGTGCAGACGATCCCGCTGGGATATGATGTTCGAGATCCTCAGTTGGCTATCACCTGGAGCCGTAGCAACGCTCTTTGCCTTTTTGGTGTCTCGATGCCAAAGGCGGAGAGAGTTTAGGGATTTGTGTCATTGTCAAGTTGCGAGCGTGTGTTTGTGTGGAGTGTTTGCCTTACCTGTCTTTCTCGCAAACTCTTTTCTCGTGTTGAACCTTGCTTGCATTGGTTTGGTTGTGGTCGTGAGACTTTTCTATCATATGGTGTAAGACATATGCACTCTATCGCATCTTATTGAGCTTATGTTATCTTGTGCTAGTTATGTTATGCTCATATTTACTATCTTGCTTAGTGTTAGCCTTATTGTTGCAAGATATGCATTGTTTATAAAATATAGGGGGAGTGTTGATCCTAGTATGTGTGTCGTGTAGTCCAAAGCACTTTTCCAGATAGCACACATCTAGGGGAGCCCGTCTATATTTTAGAGATGTGGGGTTTGCTTATGTCATATATTTTCCCCTTTGGGAAAATATCGTATTGTCATCAACCCACCAAAAAGGGGGAGATTGTAAGGGCATATTTATCCCTAAGGTGTTTTGGTGATTGATGACAATGCTTTTGCGGACTAATCGTGTGCTTTGAGCGTTTCAGAGATTCATCCTTTGGCACGAGACGATTCTTTCCCCTCGGAGTTTTAATCAAGACGGTGTAGCTCTTTTGTTTCTGTTTTGGTGGACTTGTTTCGTAGGAGTCACCGTACTATCAAGAGGGGGTCCGCTTTGGTAAGGCTAGGGTGGAATCAACACATAAACTTCCTTTTCACACCCTCTGAGCCTTCCCGCTTTGATGGAGGTCTCATTCCCTGTTTGATGAGTATGTTTTGGTCCCAGTGGTAGTACCGCGGTGCCCAGCGGTAGTACCGCCTGTGGGTCCTCAGCCATAGTACCGCTGCGGTACCGGGATCCTACCACGTCGACTCGAGGGAGTCGCCTCTCGTGTCGGATTGTGCGGTACTAAGCAGCGGCAGTAGAAGCGGTAGTACCGCTCGTGAGCGGTAGTACCGCCCTACCACCGCGGTAGTACCGCATTGGGTCTGACTCCTGCTCATACGCCAGCCCTCCCGGACTGCACGACAGTACCGCGAGGGGGAGCGGTGGTACCGTTGGTCCCAGCGGTAGTATGGCTGCACCCTGCGGTAGTACCGCCCTCTGCGGGGCTGTTTGGGGGGGGGGTTTGTAACGGTAGGATTGTTCCCCCCTCCATAAAAGCGGTCTTGTTCTCCAAGGTTAACTTACCTCTTCCCCCAAAGCTCCATTATTGCTCCAAGCTCCTTTTTGCCCGATCTCTCTCCCTAGCCAATCAAACTTGTTGATTTTGCTCGGGATGGGATAAGAAGGCCCCGATCTACACTTCCACCAAGAGAAATTTGATTCCCCCACTAATCCCTAGAGGATCTTGTTACTCTTAGGTGTTTGAGCACCCTAGACGGTTGAGGTCACCACGAAGCCATAGTCAATTGTGGTGAAGCTTCATGGTGTCGTTGGGAGCCTCCAATTAAGTTGTGGAGATTACCCCAACCTTGTTTGTAAAGGTTCGGTCGCCGCCTCCAAGGGCACCAATAGTGGAATCACGGCATCTCGCATTATGTGAGGGCGTGAGGAGAATACGGTGGCCCTATGTGGCACCCCGGCTCAGAGCAACCGGTTTACCTTGCATTGCCAGCCAGAGACCATGTCTTCTGGCAACACACAACATCTTGGTACAGAAAACAACCGCTTTATTGAGGCTAGCGGATCAAAGTTTACATTACAACAGGTAGCGAGGCCAAGCGGCACACACGGTGCAGCTGAACAATATGTACATTATTTAGTGAACATAAAGGCCTCGATCATAACAATTACGCGGCAGTGGAACAACGTCTTAGTGGAAGCTCCATAGCACAGGGACACCAATGTGGACACGATCTAGACTCAGACAGCACTCCTCTCCAACAAGACTTTCCTGAAATCTGGCATGACACACCAGGTCAGTACATTGCATGTACTTGCAAACGCACAACATACATAAACATAATGACAAATAATATCATGATAATTAACCAATTATTAATAATGCAACAATATATTCAACATGCCGTGATCATATTCTTGTGAGGAAAAAAATCCCTCTTACCAACGGTGATCACTTCCTAGATCACCACCGTACCAACCTCAAAATCTTAACCATGAATATCTCGTGATCCTTCCGGCGATCAAAACCTTGACCCATACTAGGTCTAAAACAATGATCCTTCCGGCGATCACAACCACGACGAACACTTGGTCATGTCCAACCCAATGGCCTTCCTGCCATCCTCAATAGTGCAGAGTTCAGAACATAGTGTGCAAGTTTTATTAAATGTTGACCCATGGTGTGACCCACTTTTGAGCATGTCCGTAACCGTGGACTCGGCTATCGATAGATTAATACACTCTGCAGAGGTAGCGCATTGTACCCACACCACGGAACCCATGGCCTCGTACTCCCATTCGGGTGGACCAACGACATTCTAACAAAACCACTCCATTGCCATGCCACTTTCTCAGCCACTCCGACCCACTCCCAACTAGGCTAGTCCTGGGTGGCCCCGTGTCTACTAAAGACACAATGACCACCGTCGTGGCCAAAACTTCCCGCACGGGGACTGGTACCAAAGATCTCAACAACGGGCACACAAGGTTATGTCTACTTACCGGGCCAGGGTACTGCACGCCCATAACCTTCCCTAGTTGGAGGTACCGACCAGAGGCATGACAACGGACCGAATAAAGGCCTTCCCATACAGGCAAATGTGGTTGCACTAGGAAAAACTCGATTCAGTGGCACCATGACCCGGTCAACGATATATTCAAGTTGTATTTTTATCAGGTTCAACTTAAATTGAAAATAACCGGTGTTATAGTATGCCATGAAGTGCAACAATAACATATGCATCACATATTAACGGAAAAGACTGAGTCAACTATATCCACACTAAGTATATCGATTCAGTGGCACCATGACCCGGTCAACGATATATTCAAGTTGTATTATTATCAGTTTCAACTTAAATTGAAAATAACCGGTGTCATAGTATGCCATGAAGTGCAACAATAACATATGCATCACATATTAACGGAAAAGACTGAGTCAACTATATCCACACTAAGCATAACCATCAATAACTCTTGACACTCCTCTGGTCAAGATTAAACCTCACATTAAACATAATCTTTTCTAACAAGTTTTATCATTTTTCTCATGCAAGAAAAATAACTTTAATTAATTCCTTATATCCATAACCATATTATTTCTTCCATAGAAAAAATTAATTCTAGTCTCTTTATCAACTTAGTTAGCTCTAAACTTTCTGTAACACAAGCACATTAACTTGAACAAGGACTTAACAGAATATGAATAACACAACAATGATCTATATGCATGGATTAAATCATTCATTCAAGTGGGAAAATCACAAATATTGCAATGGCACCATGAAAATGTTTATGTGGCTTGCCTTAGTGCAGATGAGGTTCACAAGCTTCCTGGTGATCCTCAAGACAAGCTTCACTGCTCTGAAAACAATTACAAACACAAAAAGAACTCATCAAGAATCCTTCTGAAAATCACCATAAAATCTATACATCAGGGGAAAATCCCATTTTTGGTGAGCTTCTAGATTTCTTTGCAAAGAACACAATGCAAAAAGAATCAATTCATTTGGACTTATGGTTGAAAAGTTATAGCTGTTTGAAGCTCTCTAGATAAATATGAATTTGAATTTAAATAAACAGACTGGAGGGGGTGATGTCGAAGGCGTAAAGCCTCGGGGCGCCACCACTCGTACCACTTTGCGCGCATACTGAGTGGCTGACTAGCGGGCCCCGCTAGTCAGACGAGGGGGAGAGTGGAAACGAGAGTGGGGGCGGCGCGGCTTCGCCGGAGCAAACGCTGGCGACGAGGGCTCCTTCACCAAAACGAGAGGGAGGGACCGTGAGAGGAGACTGAGGTGCACCCGCCAGTACCCTAGAGTAGCTAGGGGTGGTCGGACGGCGTTAGAATCTTCCTCTCTAGCGGAGACAGGAAGTAGAGCTCGCCGGAGACGAAGACGACGACGAGCAGAGGCGACTCCAGGGGCTCCAACCGGGCGGAATGGCACCACCGCAGAGTGGCGGAGGCCCTGGAAGGGTTGCCAGGCCTGGGAGGGGTCAGAGCTACGGGGACGACCCAAGGGGATCACCGGCGAGCTCGAGCTCGGGGACGGCGGCCTGCGGCCTGCCCGGCCGGGCTACGGTCCTCTACTAGGTTGTGGAGTGTGTGGGACTAGTGTATGATGCTCGAGGAGACTGGGGGAGGGCTCTATTTATAGCCGAGCATCGAGGGGGGTTCGGGCTCCGCCAGTGGACACCTGGACACGGCGCACGGCGACGAGCGGCATCAGTGAGAGAGGGAGAAGGAGACGGAGCTGTCGCATGGACTATGGGCGAACGGGGACGAGCACATGGGCACCGGGGTGACGACGAGCATAGTGCGCACCGCACTATTTCGTTGGCCGGACCGTGCCCGTGCTCGCTGCGGCGAGCTCGGACGTCGGCGAGTTCCAGGAAAGAGTTAATGGGGCTAAGACGAAGATGGTGGCGAGGTTTGGCACGCTTAGGCAGGTGGGGAAGCAAGCACGCGATCAACAGAGGCTCGGGCATGTCGCAGTGCGCGTCGGCCGCATGCCAGCATGCCTGGACGAGCGCGGTCACCACGTGAACTCTGACCTCATGCCAACCTAAGACCAAACTTCATGTTTGGCATGTTGTTCGTGGTAGTTTTGAATGTTACCACGCTTTGGTTTGGATCCAGACGCAGTAGAAAAGATTTCACAAGCCTAGTAAGTTTCTGATCAGTAACTTTGAGAGCTTACTGTGGTCAAACGGCTGGGAGTGGGGGCTGAGTTTTGGAGGGTAGCAATCATCTACTAAGGTGATGATGCACAAGAAAAATCATCCCCAAAGGAGCAAGTAAAATGGTAGTTGCTACCATTTCTGTCCAGAACAGAAAATATTTTCTGTAGCAAAAATATTCCAAAAAGTCATGCAATATTTTTGCTCAGGAAGGTGCCCTAGAGTTCCAAGAATATTTGTGAATTTTCTAATATTTTTGTGGGCAAGAGAAATTGGGGTTGCTTTGGAGCACATTAATCTAGCTAGGGTTTAATAGAGGGAAATGAATATTTTTCTATGAAAAATATTCCAAATATTATTTTGAGATGAACCAGAGGGGGAATGATGGTTAGAGAGGGAAATGGGACACTTGGGTGAAAGACAAGGGGTACCCAAGTGTTTAAGTCAATATGAAAGGGTTCAAAAACTCCAAATTTCAAAATCAATCCACTGAAAATCAGGCAAATAAAGGAGGGCAAAAACCAGGCTATCACAAACCTCCCCCACTTAGAATGAATCTCATCCTCGAGATTCAGTTGCTTGGGAAAACCATTCTGGATAATGTGTCTTGAGAAACTCTTCCCGTTCCCACGTGGATTCTGACTCTGTGTGATGCTCCCACTGAACCTTGTAGAACTTTCTTACTTTGCTGCGAGTGACCCTTTCCATCTGATCCAAAATTTTAACCGGCATCTCTTCATATGTTAAGTCCTTTGCCAACTCTACCTTAGTCATAGCAGTTTTTTCTCAGGCGGCGATATGCATCGCCTCAACAGTGAAACGTGAAACACGCTGTGCATGTCCGACAATTCAGTGGGTAGTTCCAACTGATATGCAACAGTACCCACTCGTGACATAACTGGAAATGGACCAATAAATCAGGGTGCCAACTTTCCACGAGTCTGAAATCTCTTGACTCCTTTCATAGGGGTGACTCGGTGGTATACCTGTTCTCCAGGTTCAAAACTGATCTGTCGGTGCTTTGCATCATAGTAACTCTTTTGTCGGGATTTGGCCAATTGCAATCTGTCTCGGATTTCCTTAACTTGTTTCTCAGCTTCCATCATGAGATCTGTTCCGAAGATACGGCTATCTCCGGTTTAAGACCAATTTAATGGAGTGCAGCACTTACGGCCATTCAAAGCCTCATATGGTGACATTTTTAGGTTGGTCTGGAAGCTGTTGTTATAAGAGAACTCAGCATATGGCAGACAGTCTTCCCATTTAGATCCTTGGGCCAAAGCATAGGCTCATAGCATATCTTCGAGTATTTGGTTCACCCGCTCTGTCTGTCCATCGATCTGGGGATGATAAGCAGTACTATATTTCAGTGCTGTCCCCAAGGCTTGATGGAGACGTGACCCAAAAGCGGAGGTAAAAGGTGAACCTCGGTCAGAAGTGATGGTTCGGGGTACTCCATGCAGACTGACTATCCTGGATACATACAGTTGTGCAAGTTGATCTGCTCGATATGTGGTTCTGATCGGGATAAAGTGAGCAACCTTGGTTAAGGTGTCCACTATGACCCATATTGCATCATTGCCTCGCGGAGTCTTGGGCAGTCCTGTGATGAAATCCATGCAAACATCGTCCCATGTCCATTGTGAGACTGGCAGGGGTTGGAGAAGTCCGGCTGGCTTCTGATGGTCTGCCTTTACCTTGTTGCATATGTCCAACAGGCTACAAAATAAGCAATGTCTTTCTTCATCCCATCCCACCAAAATACATGTCGCAGATCTTCATACATTTTCGTACCTCCAGGGTGAATAGAATAAGAAGATTCATGTGCTTCTGACATGATTTTCTGCTTTATATCCGCCTGATTTGGTACACAAATTCTTCCACGGAATCGGAGAATACCGAATTGATCCTTCGAGAAATCTGAAGTCTGTCCTGCTACCACATTCTTGGCACGTTTCTGTAGAATGGTGTCATCTGGCTGTGCCTTGTGGATCTCTTCCTCAAGGGTGGGGCGACTTCCAAAATGTTAGCAAGGCCAGCATCAACTATGCCCAAGTTGAGCCGAGCAATCTCATGTTGAAGTTCAGGAGGCAAGGATTCCAATATGACCTTCAGGCTGACAGGCTTTTAACTGAGTGCATCGGCGACCACGTTGGCCTTACCCGGGTGGTAATTTATTCCAAGATCATAATCCTTGACTAACTCAAGCCACCTTCGTTGACAGAGATTTAAATCTGGCTGAGTAAATATATACGTGCGACTTTTGTGATCGGTAAAAATTTGGCACCTCTTCCCTATGAGATAGTGTCTCCAAATTTTTAGAGCATGAACCACCGCTGCTAATTCCAGATCATGAGTGGGATAATTTCCCTCGTGGGGTCGTAGCTGTCGCGATAAATAGGATACTGCCTTGCCATCTTGCATAAGTACACATCCAAGTCCTTGTCTGGAGGCGTCGCAATACACATCAAACTACGGTAGATATCTGGAAGGGTTAACACTGGTGTGCTCGTCAGTCGTATCTTTAGCTCATTAAAACTTTTCTCACAATCCTCAGTCCATTCAAACTTCTTATCCTTTTTGAGCAGCTTCGTCATGGGTTTAGCAATCTTGGAAAACCCTTCAATGAAACGACGGTAATACCCGGCTAATCCAAGAAAACTCCAGATCTGTGATACAGTTGTGGGTGGCAACCAATCGAGCACATCCTTTACTTTGCTTGGGTCCACAGCTATACCTTCAGCGGATAGCACGTGTCCAAGGAATCCAACCTGCTTGAGCCAAAATTCGCATTTACTGAATTTGGTGTATAGCTGATGGTTGTAGAGTCATTGTAACACTACTCAGAGGTGTTCCTTGTGATCTTCTTCACTCCTTGAGTAAATAAGTATGCCATCGATGAAGACTACCACGAACTTATCGAGGAAGTCCATGAATACCTTGTTCATCCTATGCATGAAGAAAGCAGGGGCGTTGGTGAGACCAAAGGACATAACTGTATATTCATAAAGACCGTACCGAGTGGTAAAGGCGGTCTTAGGAATATCCTCCTTTTTAATCTTGAGCTGATGATATCCAGTCCATAAATCAACCTTGGAGAATACTTTGGCCCCACTGAGTTGATCAAACAAGTCATCAATCCTTGGCAGCGGATATTTATTTTTGATGGTGACATCGTTCAGCTGATGGTAATCCACATACATGCGGAGGCTGCCATCCTTTTTGTCCACGAAGATAGTAGGTGATCCTCATGGTGAAGAGCTAGGACAGATATATCCTTTCTGGAGCATTTCATCAAACTATTTCTTTAGCTCCACTAATTCTGATGAGGGCATCCGGTAATACTTATTGTATAATGGTGCGGTTCCGGGCAGAAGATCTATTGTGAACTCAAGTTCTGGATCTGGTGGCATGCTTGACAGCTCTTCTGGAAATACATCAGGAAACTCACTGACCACAGGAATTAATTCCAATTCAGCCACAGCGGTGAAGGCCATTTATTTCTTGGGTATGCTTCTGCAAGCATATAATTTGGTAGTCTGCCCCTTTTGACTGGTCAAAGTGACTTCTCGAGTTGCACAATGTATGCATACTTGGTATTAAGTCAGCCAATTCATACCCAAGATAACGTCCAGTTTAGCAGACTCAATAATTATCAAATAAGTTGAAAAGCAGACTTCATTGATATTGATTTCCAGATTACGGCAGACCAGATTGCTCTTGATTAAGGATCCCGGGGTTTGCACAAGCATATTCTTGCCCAAAAGTGAACAAGGAAATTTGTTTTTGGCAACAAAACTCCGAGAGATAAAAGAGTGAGAAGCCCCAGAGTCAAATAAAATTACTGCGGGTATGTTGTTAACAGGAAACATACCAATGACACATCGGGGTTTTCTTGGGCTTCATCTGCGGAGAGGTGATGAACGTGCCCAGTGATGTGGTGCTGGTCTGGGCATGATTCCATAAAGTGGACTTGTGGCCTAAATAGAGCATTCGCCTTGATGTTCTTGGGACACTGTCTGGCATAATGTCTGGTTTGCCCACAACTGAAGCAATCATTGATGCGCTGGCTCTCCTCGTGCACTGGGTTGGGCACGACATTCTTGACTTGGGTGGTGGTCTTGTTATTCTGTTGTCAATTGGGCTTGTATTCCACCTGAGTCCGCTGCCAGGTACGAGCCTTTTGGACGGGTTGCCCATCCTTCTTTGGCTCAAACTTGCACTTGTGATCGTTATTAACAGGCCTGTTGCCTGACACGAGCTTTTGCTCCCTTTCCACAATGAAAGCTTTGTTCACTAGAGTTTGAAAATCCGGGAAATCAAACATGCTGAGAGTACACCAGAGTTGCGGGTTTAATCCACCAAGAAATCTATCAATCTTTCTTTCTTCAGTGGCCATGTCATGAAGGGAGTAACATGACAAATGATTGAATTTTTGCAAATATTCACCCACAGACTGATTTCCTTGGATGAGCGCGAGAAATTCTTGCTGCTTAGTCTTCATAATTCCAGTAGGGATATGATATTTCCGGAACAGATCCGTGAATTTCGACCAGGTGATTTCCTCATCAACAGGCCACAAGGCTTATATATTTTCCCACCATATGGCAGCAGCACCTTCAAGATAATGATTTGCAAATGGAACTTTATCACCTTCTTCACTATGAGCAATCTCAAGTTTCCTCTCAATGGTTCGCAGCCAATCGTCTTCTTCCAAGGGGTCAATAACCTGACTGAAACTGGGAGGCTTGGTCCTTTGAATATCTCACAGCTTTGAGAGATGACTGTTCTGATTCCAATTATGCCCAACCATAGCTTGCACACTTTTTAAAATTTCAATCAGATCATTATTTCGTCTTTCCTCAAACATACGTAGCAGTTGCTCGGTGGAGGGCAGATTTGGCGGTGGAGGCGGTGGTGGAACGTACGGCTCGGGGGAGTGTCCTGCCTGTCGTGCGGAACGACGAACAGGAGTACCCTCGCAAACATGGCTACTGCTGCCTCCCCGCGGCATCCCATTGTAATTTTTTCCCAAGACAACGCAACCAAGATGAGAAGCATTCAAGATAAATTGGGGAATGGCCAGCAACAAAAGCCCGAGAAAAACCGAAATGACAAATAAAACACGGCGAAAGAAATAGAGTTCCAACATAATTATACATTGACTCTGTCACATCCCTAGTTCTGGTATGACCTAGACTAGCTAGTCATTTGTGCATCATGTTTAAAGTCCATTTAAATTTGAAATGAGGATTTGTGAAACCCTCAGAATCATTTCTGGAAATGACCCAAATAAAAAAATGCTCCAAAAAGGTCCAAGAAAATGCTCATGTTGCTCTCTGAAAATATTGGACAGAGATGAAAATCAAACCAATATTTTTAAGAGCTCATAAGTATTTATTTTGGGCATTTGGACTTAATCTAGTAATTAATTGCTTTGGATATATATTTGCTATATATATATAATATATGTCCAAAAATTCTGAATTTTGGTGAGGGGCTTTGGATTAATCCCTTAGGTCCCTGCAAAATTTGACAGATGTAAATAAAATGATTTAGTATTATTACTAAATCAGAACAAATGTCAGAAAATAGAAAACAAAAACAAAAAGGAAAAACCTTACCTCGGTTACCTGCGGCCTAGCACCGTGCGGCCCAGCAGGCCGGCCCAGCCCACCGGGCCCTCTGCCAGTCATCCCCCTCCTCTCACCAGGAGGACCAGAGGCGCGTGCCCGGCGCCTGTGGCCACACGCCGTGGCCACCTCCTACTTCCGCCGACGGGGGAGAGGCTCCTGGAGCGCCACGCACTCCCCCGTTCCCTCTCACTCCCCCCCCTGAGTCGATGCCCTCCTCTACCGCCTCCCCCATGCTCTTTCTCTAATGGCTGAGCGCTACCGTCACCGCCGTTCACCGTAGCCGCAGCCACCGCCTCCCCCTCGCCCTCTCTCCGTGTCTGCAAGCTCCTCCACGTCTCCGTCTACCTCCCCATCGAGCCACGCGCCTCGGGAGGCCCTGGAGCGCCTCCATCGCCTTCGTCTTCTTCTCCGGCCGCCGTGGATCCCCATCGTTGCACCGTCGACCTCAACGCGTCCCTGAGCTCACCGTCAAGCCCACCGCAATCGTTGTGAGCTCCTGCTCCTTCTCCCTCTCTCCGTTTAGCCATTCGTTCGCTATAGCCCTGTCCACCACCACGGCCGTAGCTCCTCGCTGCCGTTCATGTCGCTGCCATGGCAACTGTCACCTAGGGTCGCGACCGAGCACACCACCGTGCTCAGTGCAACGCCAGGAGGCCGTCGAGGCACTCCGCAGCCCCTGCCGTACCCCGTAGCTCGATTCCGCCCGAACCCATGCTCCGGCCGCCGCCGCGAGCTCCGCTCCGGTGAGCTCCGGCCACCCTGCGTTGTTCCGTCTCCTCCACTAGATGCGCGCGAGCACCAGCTCCTCGGAGATGGTCTTGGAGGCCCATTTGGTCACGGGAGGACCAAATCTGAGGCCCTCCGCCGCGTCTGGCCTCGTCGGCGTCGAGTCGCCGGCAGGTTTGACCCCGCTGACCAGGGGTTTGACCTCCCCTGGATTGCTGACAATTGGGCCCAGGCCCCTGCAAATTTTAGTTAAGTGTTAATTAAACCTAATTAGCCTGCTGATACTGACATGTGGGCCCAGGACCTTAACTAAGCTAGATTAGGATTAGATTAGTGCTAATTAACTTAAGTTAGTTAGTTAGACACTGACATATGGGTCCCACTGGTCAGGTTTGACCTGGACCGACCCGTTGACCTGCTGATGTCACTCAGACTTCATGCTAACGCAATTATTTCTTTTCTGGTTTTTAAATTAAATCAGGGAAATCCAGAAAATGTTATAAACTTCTAAAATTCATAGAAATTCAACCGTAGCTCGGATTGAAATAAGTTATATATGAAAAATTATCAGAAAAATTCAATCTATCCATCTGTACCATTTTCATGAACGACAAACCAACCTATACATGCTGTATATATGAAAACACACTTATGGCATTTAAAGGGGCTTAAATTAGAGTTGCATTTGAACCTTTGGTTCAAATGGACCTCTTCCAAGTTGAATGCTAAATGCATTAGCTCAAACAACATCACATCTTCATGCCATGTTCATGCATCATATTGTTGCATATGCTTGTATTTTGATTGTCGACACCGTTCCTTCTCGATAGGTCCTACTCCGGAGACTGTTCCAGAGTACCTGTCTGAGGAGCAGTGCCCCCTGTTGTTCTACCAGGCAAGCAAACCCCCTTGTTTATTCCGATACAATCCTACCCTCTCACTCCTACTCTCATTTATTGCATTAGGACAACAATGATTCATCTGCTACTTTATGCTGCGGTAGTTGAACCCATTCCTCTGCATGACCTGTCATTGCCACAGTAAATAGTTAAAACCCACTAGCATGTGTAGGAGTTGATTGAGCCATGTTGTGTTCCTACCATGCCATGCCTGCTATTGCTTAGAGTTATGTCAGGTCTGATTCATCGGGAATGAATTGGAGTGTTACGATATGTTCTGGTGCTGAGAGTTAAGCATGTGAACACGATTTGGTAAAGGTAGCGGTGAGAGGCCATGTAGGAGTACATGGTGGGTTGTCTCATTGGGACCGTCCTTAAGAACTGAGTTCTGTGTAAGTTGTCCAATGACTAGATACTACCACACATTGGGCTCCGGGCGCTCCAAGCTCTCTCGACTTATTAGCCAACTTGATCTCTGTCCAGGAGTTGCAAATAGTTTCTAGTGTTTGTAGGTAGTGCTATTTTTCTACCGAGTGGCACCCGGCAGGGTGGACTTGTTACAGACTAGGCACACGTGGCCCGGTGTACCGAGTGGCCCCTGGATGTTGGGCTCGGGAACCCTGTACACATCGTTTGGGGCCGTGAGCGAAACCCTGACCGGATCTCCTTGCGGATGGAACCCGAATAGGCGACAAACCTGGACTAGAGTCTTGTGTGGTTAGTCTGGTCGTGGCCGACACCCTCGCCAGGCTTCCGCTTGAAGGTTGCCGAGATACATGACGTGTACATGGTGATAAGTGGTGAGAGCGTGTGTGAAGAAGTACACCCCTGCAGGGTTATCATGATCTATTCGAATAGTTGTGTCCTCGGTTATGGACCTCTTGGATGCTTACATGGTACATAGACAACTTAAAGTGGATACTCTCAAATGCTCAAGACAAGTGTGAGTGCTATGGATGGCCTTCTCGTAGAGAGACGGGGATGAATCCATAGTAGTGTATTGATGTGGTGGTTAGTGGACTCGTGTGTGCTGCCTCACCTCAAAGAAGTTTCTCGTTGTCGTAGAACAGGATAGCCACTGAGTCAAAGCTGGCTTGCTGCAACTAAACCCCACATTACCTTCTTGATACAAATGCATGTATGATAGGATCTGATGTAAGTCTTGCTGAGTACCTTCGTACTCACGTTTGCTTTATTTATGTTTTGCAGGTGAGACATCTGTCTCACTAGTAGTACCACTTGGACTTCGACGAGTAGCTTGTTACCTCAGCTACGATCTTGTACCCTTGGGAGGGACTTGTAGATAGTCAGGCTTCTTAGCCTTTTTCTTTTGTAGTTTTCTGTACTCAGACATGTAATGCTTCCGTTGCTTGTATGCTCTGAATGATGGGTCATGAGACCTCTGCTTGTATTAATGCTATGTGGCTCTTCTGGGCCTTTATCTATATGAGTTTGCGTTATGTTGTGATGCCATGTTGTACAACACATACTTGCATGTTATGTGTACGTGTGACGTGTATTGCTATGTGTGGGATCCGACAACCTAGTTGTTTATCCTTGGTAGCCTCGCTTATGGGGAAATGTAGTCTAGTGATTCCACCGAGCCATGGTAGTCCGCTATAGCCCGGTTTTCCCGGAGTCCTGTAAGCCCAGCACTACTGCTCCGGAACACTTAGACTGGCCGGCATGTGATTCACTTTGTTCCTGTGTCTGTCCCTTCGGGGAAATTTCTTGCGGTGACATCTTGAGTCCTGCCTAGCCTGCTACAGCCTGTTTCACCGGAGTCCTGTTAGCCCAGTGCTACAGCCCGGATTCGCACGCTGCTGACCGACATGCTCGATGTTGATTCATGTATGCCTGTCCCCGTAAGTTAGTGCCACTTTGGGTTCATGACTAGTCATGTCGGCCCGGGTTCTCTGTCACATGGATGCTAGCGATACTATCATATACGTGAGCCAAAAGGCGCAAACGGTCCCGGGCCATGGTAAGGCGACACCCGTGGGAATACCGTGCGTGAGGCCACAAAGTGATATGCGGTGTTACATGCTAGATCGGTGTGACTTAGAATAAGGGTCCCGACAGCTTTGGTATCAGAGCCTGACTGCCTGTAGGATTACCAAGCCAACCTGGTCAAACTTGGGTCTACAAATTCTTTAGCTATATAGGGGAATTGATTGTGGAAGGGAACGTAACGCTCTTTTTACTCCCTATACCTCATGCCTTCTGATCTGAGTCATCCTATCTTTCCTACGGGGTTAAGGAACTAGGCTTTCTCTTCCGTCTATCAGGATCACGTGTTACTACTCCATAGCTTCTAAGGATTGGTTGACCAGTCTTATCCCAGTTCGAGTACCTCTGGTGTAGCCTGTTTCGTAATATCTCAGAACCTTGAGTGATGATGTTGAGTTGGGTGCTACCCCATCTTTTGCAGAATGTCTCATTTTGAGCATTTTACTGCCGTTATGCTGCCGGAATTGTCCTAGGAGTTTGAGAGATACTAATTTCTTGTGATACCTTCTGCATCCTTTAGTTGATGCTGAATCCATCCTTGTTTTCCTTGGTTTAGTTCTTCAGGATGTTGTCGGTTAACCGAAGTTCTATTGCTCGTAGTCGGAACCACGAAGATGGTAGGGATGAGGATCCTCCCGACCAGTCTTCATTGGCAGAGTTCATGTTAGAGATGGAGAGGAACAAGCGTGAGTCTAACCGCTTGTTAGCACGTATCGAGAAGAACACCGCACCCCATTGCAAAGAGTTAGCGACCATCTATGATTTCATTGGTCTGAAACCACCTACCTTCCATCATTCCATTGAACCACTCGATGCAGATGACTGGCTTTGTAGTATCACTCACAAGCTGCGTTCTGCGAACGTAGCTGAAAGTGACAAGGTCACCTACGCTACTTATCATCTGGAAGGTCCTGCTAGTCTTTGGTGGCAGAACTATGAGGCTATGCTTCTAGCTGGCCAGATACCCACTTGGAGAGATTTCACTGAGGCTTTTCACGAGCATCACATTCCTCAGGCTCTCATTGACCGCAAGAGAGATGAGTTCTGTAGTTTCACCCAGAGTAAGATGCTGTTGACGCTTATAGTAGAGAGTTTGAGAACCTTGCCCGCTATGCTACAGAAGAGGTGTCCACAGATGCCAAGAAGCAGGCTAGGTTCTGGAAGGGTCTCAACCCCAAGTTGCGTCGTGATCTCCACTTGCATCATTTCAATACATTCCAGGCTCTTGTGAACAAGGCCATTAATGCAGAGACAGCTCAACTCACTTACGAGGAGTCTTGTAAGCACACCCGTGATTTGGGTTCTTCCTCCGGTTCTACTTCGCAGAAGCGCCGGATTTGGGTTCCGAACTCCGCTCTTCCACCCGGTTATACACCGAGGCCTTCTTGTGTGGCACCTCACCCAATTCAGTTACATGCTCCACCCAGGCCTATTGGTAGACCGCTTGTCAAAGCGGGTCCACGTCCTACTTCAGGGACTTGTTTCACATGCGGAGAGCCAGGACACTAT
Source organism: Triticum urartu (assembly GCF_056163025.1). Taxonomy (NCBI): domain Eukaryota; kingdom Viridiplantae; phylum Streptophyta; class Magnoliopsida; order Poales; family Poaceae; genus Triticum; species Triticum urartu. Next base: position 665,379,569 of record NC_141877.1, on the reverse strand, counting down.
GCACGTGACTGCTCTCAAACCAACTATGCTCCACCCCCGTCTGAGAAGTCTGTTGGCCATGGTAGGCCATCATGCAAGATGATTAGTGTCAAGTCAGCTCCCACTGAACGTGGATGTGTGCATCACGTCTCAGCTAAAGACGCTCATGATGATCCAGATGTCGTTCTGGGTACACTCCTTGTCAACTGTCATCCAGCTTCGGTTCTGTTTGATACCGGAGCATCTCACTCTTTCAACTCTGAAGGCTATGCTCGTTTGCACGACATGTCATTTTGTGATATGCCAACTCCACTTGAAATCCAAACTCCAGGGTCTAGATGGCAAACGACCAGAATAAGCCATGGTAATGAAATCCTTGTTGACAGACTTGTATTCCTTCCATCACTTGTAGCCCTCAAGTCTTCAGATATTAACATCATCTTGGGTATGGACTGGATGACAGCTCATCATGCCAAGATTGATTGTTTCACCAGGTTTGTTCAGCTTACACACCCATCTGGCAAGATAGTCACTGTCTCCACTAGAGTTGCAAAGCGCCAACTGTATTCTCTTAATGCCAACCCTCTTCCTGACCTTGAAGATATCCCGGTAGTCCGTGACTTTCGGATGTCTTTCCAGAGGAACTGCCAGGTATTCCACCTGACAGAGATGTAGAGTTTGTCATAGATCTTATCCCAGGAACCGCCCCAATCTCTAGGAGACCTTACAAGATGGCACCCTTAGAACTAGCTGAGCTTAAGAAACAACTCGATGAATCCTTGCAAAATGGTTTCATCCGTCCTAGTTCTTCTCCCTGGGCTTGCCCCCTCCTCTTCGTCAAGAAGAAGGATGGTACGAACCGGATGGTTGTAGATTATCGCCCCGTTAATTTGGTCACGATAAAGAACAAGTATCCGCTCCCCAGGATCAACGACCTATATGATCAGCTCACTGGATCCTCGGTCTTTTCAAAGATGGATTTGAGGTTAGGCTACCACCAAATCAAGATCAGAAATGGGGACATTCCTAAGACGGCTTTTGTCACTCGTTATGGTCAGTACGAGTACACCATCATGTCCTTTGGTCTAACCAATGCTCCAGCTACATTCTCTCGCTTGATGAACTCGATCTTCATGGAGTACTTAGATAAGTTCGTCGTGGTTTACCTCGATGATATTCTTATTTACTCGAAGAACAAGGAAGAGCATGCCGAACATCTTAGACTTGTGTTAGAGAAACTCAGAGAGCACCGCCTTTATGCCAAATTCTCCAAGTGCGAATTTTGGTTGCCAGAAGTGACCTACCTGGGCCACGTGATATCTGTTAAGGGCATTGTTGTCAATCCCGAGAGAGTTTAGGCCGTTCTTGATTGGACTCCGCCTGAAACGGTTAAGCAAGTTAGGAGTTTCCTTGGCCTAGCCAGTTATTATCGCCGCTTCGTTGAGAACTTCTCCAAAGTGGCCAAACCTCTCACGGAACTTCTCAAGAAATATAAAAAGTTTGAGTGGTCCCCACAGTGTGAGCATAGTTTTCAGGAACTGAAAAGACGCCTGACTTCTGCTCCCATACTTGTGCCACCGGATTTCACTAAAGACTTTGTTATCTATTGTGATGCCTCACGACAGGGACTAGGTTGCATTCTTTTGCAAGATTGCCATGTGATTGCCTATGCATCTCAACAGTTGCATCCACATGAGGAGAATTATCCTACACATGATCTAGAGCTTGCAGCCGTAGTCTATGCACTTAAGACCTGGCGACATTACCTTCTTGGTAAGCGTTGCGAGATTTACACCGATCACCAGAGTCTCAAGTATATCTTCACCCAACCAGATTTTAACCTTAGGAAAAGGCGTTGGTTGGAGTTGATCTCAGATTACGACTTAGGGATTACCTACACCCCAGGCAAGGGAAATGGCATGGCTGATGCACTAAGTCGTAAGTCCTATGGCAACAATCTCATGTTGTAACCGGGCCAACCACTTCTCCATGAGGAGTTATGTAAGCTCAACCTTCACATTGCTCCTCACGGATTCCTTTCTACCTTGGTGGCGAAACCTACTCTTGTGGATCAGATCATCTCTGCTTAGAAGCAGGACACGGGAATTTCCTAGATCAAGAGAAACATTGACAAGGGAGTTGGTGGATGTTTCTCTATGGATGGTCGAGGTGTTGTTTTCTTTGAGAACCGCTTGGTGGTTCCCAAGAACCAACATCTGCGACAACTGATTCTTAAGGAGGCTCATGAATCTCCTCTCATGATTCATCCTGGTAGTACTAAAATGTATCAGGACCTACACCAGAGGTTCTGGTGGACTAGGATGAAGAGAGAAATCACTGAGTTCATTGCTAAATGTGACGTTTGTTGTCGCGTTAAGGCAGAACATCAAAGACCTGCTGGCACCCTTCAGCCTTTAGCTATTCCTGAGTGGAAATGGGACAAGGTTGGTATGGACTTCATCACCGGCTTTCCCAGGACCAAGAGAGGGAATAATGCTATCTTCGTAGTCATTGATCGTCTTTCCAAAGTGGCTCACTTCCTACCTGTTCGAGAGAGTATCACTGCTAGTCAGCTCGCTGACTTATATATTTCTCAAATAGTGTCACTTCATGGTGTTCCACTAGAGATCAATTCAGACCGTGGTAGTCTTTTCACTTCTCATCTCTGGGAGAGTTTCCAAATTGCCATGGGCACCCATCTTTCCTTCAGTACCGCTTTCCACCCTCAATCAAGTGGTCAGGTGGAAAGGGTCAACCAAATTCTCGAAGACATGCTTAGAGCTTGTGTTATCTCATTTGGTATGGATTGGGAGAAGTGTCTTCCCTTCGCCGAGTTTGCTTATAACAATAGCTACCAATCCAGCCTCAAGAAAGCTCCTTTTGAGGTTCTGTATGGACGAAGATGTCGAACACCTTTGAACTGGTCAGAAACCGACGAAAGACAATTCTTTGGACCGGATATGATCTAGGAGGCAAAAGAGCAAGTTCGCATCATTCGTGAGAATTTGAAAACATCCCAATCTCGTCAAAAGAGCCAGTATGACCGTAGTCATAAGGAAGTGGCTTATGAAGTTGGCGACAAATCTTACCTTCGGGTTACCCCTTTGAAGGGTACCCATCGTTTCGGTATCAAGGGCAAGTTGGCTCCTTGTTACATTGGTCCTTTTCACATTCTCGCTAAATGAGGAGAGGTTGCCTACCAGTTGGAACTACCCCCACATCTTTCTCGAGTTCATGATGTCTCCCATGTCTCTCAACTCAGGCGTTGCTTCTCGGATCCCATCTGCGGAGTGGACCACGAAACGCTTGATCTCCAAGATAACCGCACTTATCGAGAGTACCCCGTCCGCATTCTGGATCAAGCAGAGTGTTTCACTCGACGTCATAACATCAAGTTTCTCAAGGTTCAGTGGTCTCATCATTCCGAGAGAGAAGCTACCTGGGAGCGTGAAGATCGTCTTCGACTTGAGTACCCCACTTTCTTTCCGCCGACCCCTGAATCTCGGGACGACATTCTTTCGAGTGGGGGCGAGTTGTCACATCCCTCGTTCTGGTATGACCTAGACTAGCTAGTAATTTGTGCATCATGTTTAAATTCCATTTAAATTTGAAATGAGGATTTGTGAAACCCTCAGAATCATTTCTGGAAATGACCCAAATAAAAAATGCTGCAAAAGGGTCCAAGAAAATGCTCATGTTGCACTCTGAAAATATTGGACAGAGATGAAAATCAAACCAATATTTTAAAGAGCTCATAAGTATTTATTTTGGGCATTTGGACCTAATCCAGTAATTAATTGATTTGGATATATATTTGCTATATATATAATATATGTCCAAAAATTCTGGATTTTGGTGAGGGGCTTTGGATTAATCCCTTAGGTCCCTGCAAAATTTGACAGAAGTAAATAAAATGATTTAGTATTAATACTAAATCAGAACAAATGTCAGAAAGTAGAAAAGAAAAACAAAAAGGAAAAACCTAACCTGGGTTACCTGCGGCCTGGCACTGTGCGGCCCAGCAGGCCGGCCCAGCCCACCGGTCCCTCTGCCAGTCATCCCCCTTGTCTCGCCAGGAGGACGTGAGGCGCGTGCCCGGCGCGTGCGGCCACATGCCGTGGCCACCTCCTGCTTCCGCCGACACGGGAGAGGCTCCTGGAGCGCCAACCACTCCCCTGTTCCCTCTCACTCCCCCCCCCCCCGAGTCGATCCCCTCCTGTGCCGCCTCCCCCTCGCTCTTTCTCTCATGGCCGAGCGCCGCCGTCGCTGCCGTTCACCGTAGCCGTAGCCACCACCTCCCCCATGCCCTCTCTCCGTGTCTGCAAGCTTCGCCACGTCTCCGTCTACCTCCTTCGTCTTCTTCTCCGGCCGTCGTGGATCCCCATCGCTGCACCGTCGACCTCAGCGCGTCCCTGAGCTTGCTGTCAAGCCCACCGCGATCGTTGTGAGCTCCTTCTCCTTCTCCCTCTCTCCATTTAGCCGTTCGTTCGCTGTAGCCCCGTCCACCACCACGGCCGTAGCTCCTCGTCGCCGTTCATGTCGTCGCCGTGGCCACTATCACCTAGGGCCGCAACCGAGCACACCACCGTGCTTAGTGCAACGCAAGGAGGCCGTCGAGGCACTCTGCAGCCCCTGTCACGCCCCGTAGCTCGATTCCGCCCGAACCCGTGCTCCGGCCACCGCTGCGAGCTCCGCTCTAGCAAGCTTCGGCCACCCCGCGTCCTCCCGTCGCCTCACCGGAGGACCAAATCCGAGGCCCTCCGCCGCGTCTGGCCTCGTCGGCGTCGATTAGCCGGCGGGTTTGACCCCACTGACCAGGGGTTTGACCTTCCCTGGATCGCTGACAAGTGGGCCCAGGCCCCTACAAATTTTAGTTAAGTGTTAATTAAACCTAATTAGCCTGCTGATACTGACATGTGGACCCAGGACCTTAACTAAGCTAGATTAGGATTAGATTAGTGCTAATTAACTTAAGTTAGTTAGTTAGACACTGACATATGGGTCCCACTGGTCAGGTTTGACCTGGACCGACCTGTTGACCTGCTGATGTCACTCAGACTTCATGCTGACGCAATTACTTCTTTTCTGGTTTTTAAATTAAATCATAAAAATCCAGAAAATGTTATAAACTTCTAAAATTCATAGAAATTCAACCGTAGCTCAGATTGCAATAAGTTATATATGAAAAATTATCAAAAAAATTCAATCTATCCATCTGTACCATTTTCATGCATGACAAACCAAGATATACATGCTGTATATATGAAAACACACTTATGGCATTTAAAGGGACTTAAATTAGAGTTGCATTTGAACCTTTGGTTCAAATGGACCTCTTCCAAGTTGAATGCTAAATGCATTAGCTCAAACAACATCACATCTTCATGCCATGTTCATGCATCATATTGTTGCATATGCTTGTGTTTTGATTGTCGACACCATTCCTTCTCGATAGGTCCTACTCCGGAGACTGTTCCGGAGTACCTGTTTGAGGAGCAGTGCCCCTGTTGTTCTACCAAGCAAGCAAACCCCCTTGTTCATTCCGATACAATCCTACTGTCTCGCTCCTACTCTCATTTATTGCATTAGGACAACAACGATTCATCTTCTAGTTTATGCTGTGGTAGTTGAACCCATTCCTCTGCATGACCTGTCATTGCCACAGTAAATAGTTAAAACCCACTAGCATGTGTAGGAGTTGATTGAGCCGTGTTGTGTTCCTACCATGCCATGCCTGCTATTGCTTAGAGTTATGCCAGGTCTGATTCATCAGGAATGAATTGGAGTGTTACGATATGTTCTGGTACTGAGAGTTAAGCGTGTGAACATGATTTGGTAAAGGTAGCGGTGAGAGGCCATGTAGGAGTACATGGTGGGTTGTCTCATTGGGACCGTCCTTAAGAACTGAGTTCTGTGTAAGTTGTCCAATGACTAGCTACTACCACACATTGGGCTCCGGGCGCTCCAAGCTCTCTCGACTTATTAGCCAACTTGATCTCTGTCCAGGAGTTGCAAATAGTTTCCGGTATTTGTAGGTAGTGCTATTTTTCTACCGAGTGGCACCCGGCAGGGTGGACTTGTTACAGACTAGGCACACGTGGACCGATGTACCGAGTGGCACCCGGATGGTGGGCTCGGGAACCCTGTACACATCGTTTGGGGCCGTGAGCGAAACCCCGGCCGGATCTCCTTGCGGATGGAACCCGAATAGGCAATAAACCTGGACTAGAGTCTTGTGTGGTTAGTCAGGTCGTGGCCGATGCCCTCGCCAGGCTGCCGCTTGATGGTTGCCGAGATACATGACGTGTACATGGTGATAAGTGGTGAGAGCGTGTGTGAAGAAGTACACCCCTGCAGGGTTATGATGATCTATTAGAATTGCCGTGTCCTCGGTTATGGACTTCTTGGATGCTTACGTGGTACATAGACAACTTAAAGTGGATACTCTAAAATGCTCAAGACAAGTGTGAGTGCTATGGATGGCCTTCTCGTAGAGAGACGGGGATGAATCCATATTAGTGTATTGATGTGGTGATTAGTGGACTCGTGTGCGCTGCCTCAGCTCGAAGAAGTTTCTCGTTGTCGTAGAACAGGATAGCCACTGAGTCAAAGCTGGCTTGCTGCAACTAAACCCCACATTACCTTCTTGATACAAATGCATGTATGATAGGATCTGATGTAAGTCTTGCTGAGTACCTTTGTACTCACGTTTGCTTTATTTATGTTTTGCAGTTGAGACATCTGTCTCACTAGTAGTACCACTTGGACTTCGACGAGTAGCTTGTTACCTCAGCTACGATCTTGTACCCTTGGGAGGGACTTGTAGATAGTCAGGCTTCTTAGCCTTTTTCTTTTATAGTTGTCCGTACTCAGACATGTAATGCTTACGTTGCTTGTATGCTCTGAATAATGGGTCATGAGACCTCTGCTTGTATTAATGCTATGTGTCTCTTCTGGGCCTTTATCTATATGAGTTTGCGTTATGTTGTGATGCCATGTTGTACAACACATACTTGCATGTTATGCGTACGTGTGACGTGTATTGCTATGTGTGGGATCCGACAACCTAGTTGTTTATCCTTGGTAGCCTCGCTTATGGGGAAATGTAGTCTAGTGATTCCACCGAGCCATGGTAGTCCGCTATAGCCCGGTTTACCCGGAGTCCTGCTAGCCCAGCACAACACTTAGACTGGCCGGCATGTGATTCACTTCGTTCCTGTGTCTGTCCCTTCGGGGAAATGTCTCGCGGTGACATCCGGAGTCCTGCCTAGCCTGCTACAGCCCGGTTCACCGGAGTCCTGTTAGCCCAGTGCTACAGCCCGGATTCGCACGCTACTGACCGACATGCTCGATGTTGATTCATGTATCTCTGTCCTTGTAAGTTACTGCCACTTTGGGTTCACGACTAGTCATGTCATCCCGGGTTCTCTGTCATATGGATGCTAGCGATACTATCATATACGTGAGCCAAAAGGCGCAAACGGTCCCGGGCCATGGTAAGGCAACACCCGTGGGAATACCGTGCATGAGGCCGCAAAGTGATATGAGGTGTTACATGCTAGATCGGTGTGACTTAGAATCGGGGTCCCGACAGACTCATACATGAGAGATACATCACATGCCATGTTCAACTACCCTCATACATGAAACGAAACCTCATGACTCGTACGACTACACTCGTACGTCATCCGGACGACTGTAAATACTCAGAAGCTCTACTGCTCTGCTGGTGCTGCGGGGTCCTCTCCTGACTCGGATCCTGAACTAACGTGGTTAACTGATACCACTGGGTTAAAGGTAACACAGCGACGTTGCCTCGAGGGCTCTCCCTTAGGGGCAGGTGCAGGGTGAAGCATCGGGGCTACAGGAGTAGTGAGAAGTGAAACCCACTCAGCAGGAGCACTGAGAGGACTCACGGTCAAGGCGCCCGAGCTACTCGGAGGAGTAACCGGTGAAATAGGGGAACTAGAACTGACTGGAATATAAGGAGTAAATCCCAGGTAGGATGGAGTAATGGCCGATCTAGTGGAGACTAGAGCAGATGCTAAAGCAGTACGGGCACGAGTCAGCTCTCGAGCCAGCTCGTGGATCATAAGATAGGTAGCGGTGATGTAACGAGCAAGATGGCTAGCAACACTTTCAGACTCCGGATCAATGATAGGGAAGCGGACACGACCATTGTCGTGCAGAGAAGGATAGTAGTAGAAACCTGGGTGGTTCTGCATCCGGACCTCGTTGTAACAAAGCTCAACAAGGACCTCGAATGCAGCAAACTGGACAACCTGGGATGCGGTAGAAGCATAACCGCTCCGAGAGGTACGAGTGTAAGTGCTGGAGTCGGAACTGCTGCACAGAGTAACCCCTGCGTGATACTCATACCTTGAGTCAGCTAGACGCTCCTGGGACACATGATAAACTGGATCATCACCGAGGGGGTACAGCCGACGCCACACATTACGAAGAAGATGCGGCAATGTGTACAGCATCAGCTGCAACTTGCACGGATACAACACCAGAGCCATCTACACTCACAACCATTAGTAGGTTAGCATAAAAATAAGACAAGTATATGCAATGTAACAACCAGCTACCAATGCTACCGACACTCAACATAAACTCGTATCTACCGTCCAGTCAACACGTCGTAGTCTAGCGTGGCCTACTGTCAGTGCAGCTCTGATACCAAGCGTTGTGGCACCCCGGCTCAGAGCAACCGGTTTACCTTGCATTTCCAGCCCAGAGACCATGTCTTTTGGCAACACACAACATCTTGGTACAGAAAGCAACCGCTTTATTGAGGCTAGTGGATCAAAGTTTACATTACAACAGGTAGCGATGCCAAGCGCACACACGGTGCGGCTGAACAATATGTACATTATTTAGTGAACATAAAGGCCTCGATCATAACAACTACGCGGCAGCGGAACAACGTCATAGCAGAAGCTCCATAGCACAGGGACACCGATGTGGACACGATCTAGACTCGGACAACACTCCTCTCCAACAAGACTTTCCTGAAATGTGGCATGACACGCCAGGTCAGTACATTGACTGTACTTGCAAGCGCACAACATACATAAACATAATGACAACCAATATCATGATATTTAACCAATTATTAATAATGCAACAATATATTCAACATGTTGTGATCATATTCTTGTGAGGAAAAAAATCCCTCTTACTAACGATGATTATTTCCTGGATCACCACCGTACCAACCTCAAAATCTTAACCATGAGTATCTCGTGATCCTTCCGGCGATCACAACCTCGACCCATACTAGGTCTAAAACAATGACCCTTCCGGCGATCACAACCACGACCAACACTTGGTCCTGTCCAACCCAGTGGCCTTCCCGCCATCCTCAACAATGCAGAGTTTAGAACATAGTGTGCAAGTTTTATTAAATGTTGACCCATGGTGTGACCTACTTTTGAGCATGTCCGTAACCGTTGACTCAGCTATCGATAGATTAATACACTCTGTAGAGGTAGCGCACTGTACCAACACCACGGAACCCGTGGCCTCGTACTCCCATTCGGGTGGATCAATGGCATTTCGACGAAACCATTCCATTGCCATGACACTCTCTCAGCCACTCCGACCCACTCCCAACTGGGCTAGTCCTGGGTGGCCCCGTGTCTACCAAAGATACAACGACCACTGTCGTGGCCAAAACGTCCCTCACGGGAACCGTCCCTCACGGGGACCGATACCAAAAATCTCAACAACAGGCACACAAGGTTATGTCTGCTTACCAGGCCAGGGTACCGCACGCCCATAACCTTCCCTAGTTGGAGGCATCGACCAGAGGCATGACAACGAACCGAATAAAGGCCTTCCCATACAGGCAAATGTGGTTGCATTGGGAAAAACTCGATTCAGTGGCACCATGACCCGGTCAATGATATATTCAAGTTGTATTATTATCAGGTTCAACTTAAATTGAAAATAACCGGTGTCATAGTATGCCATGAAGTGCAACAATAACATATGCATCACATATTAACGGAAAAGACTGAGTCAACTATATCCACACTAAACATAACCATCAACAACTCTTGACACTCCTCTGGTCAAGATTAAACCTCACATTAAACAGAATCTTTTCTAACAAGTTTTATCATTTTTCTCATGCAAGAAAAATAACTTCAATTAATTCCTTATATCCATAACCATATTATTTCTTCCATAGCAAAAATTAATTCTAGTCCCTTTATCAACTTAGTTAGATCTAAACATTCTGTAACACAAGCATATTAACTTGAACAAGCACTTAACATAATATGAATAACACAACAATGATCTATATGCATGGATTAAATCATTCACTCAAGTAGGAAAATCACAAATATTGCAATGGCACCATGAAAATGTTGATGTGGCTTGCCTTAGTGCATATGAGGTTCACAAGCCTTCTGGTGATCCTCAAAACAAGCTTCATTGTTCTGAAAACAATTACAAACTCAACAAGAAATCATCCAGAATCCTTCTAAAAATAACCATAAAATCTAGACAGCAGGGAAAATCCCATTTTTGGTGAGCTGCTAGATTTCTTCGCAAAGAACACAATGCAAAAAGAATCAATTCATTTGGACTTATGGTTGAAAAGTTATAGCCTGGAGGGGGTGACATAGAAGGCGTAAAGCCTCAGGGCGCCACCACTCATACTGCTCCGCGCGCGTACTGAGTGGCTGACTAGCGGGCCCCGCTAGTCAGATGAGGGGGAGAGGGGAAACAAGACAGGGCGCGGCGTGGCTTCGCCGGAGAAAACACCGACGATGAGGGCTCCTTGGCCAAAACAAGACGGAGGGATCGAGGGAGGAGACTGAGCCGCACCTGCCCGTACCCGTAGAGTAGATAGGGGTGGTTGGACGGCGTCAGAATCTTCCTCTCTAGCGGAGAAAGGAAGCAGAGCTCGCCGAAGACGAAGACGACGATGAGCAGAGGCGACTCCAGGGGCTCCAACCGGGCGGAATGGCACCACCGCAGAGTGGCGGAGGCCCTGGAAGGGTTGCCCAGGCCTGGGATGGGCCAGAGCTACGGGGACGACCCGAGGGGATCGCCGGCGAACTCGAGCTCGGGGACGGCGGCCCGCGGCCTGCCTGATCGGGCTACGGTCCTCTACTAGGTTGTGGAGTGTGTGGGAGTAGTGGATGATGCTCGAGGAGGCTGGGAGAGGCTGGGGGAGGGCTCTATTTATAGCCTAGCGTCGAGAGGGGTTCAGGCTCTGCCGGTGGACACCTGGACACGGTGCTCGGCGACGAGCGGCGTCAGTGAGAGAGGGAGAAGGAGACGGAGCTCACGCGGGGACTATGGGCGAACGGGGACGAGCACATGGGCACTGGGGTGACGACGAGCACAGTGCGCGCCACACTGTTTCGTTGGCCGGACCGTGCCCGTGCTCGCTGCAGCGAGCTCGGGCGTCGGCGAGTGCCAGGGGAGAGTTAATGGGGCTAAGATGAAGATGGTGGCGAGGTTTGGCACTCTTAGGCAGGCGGGGAAGCGAGCACGCGATCAACAGAGGCTCAGGCGCGTCGCAGAGCGCATCGGACGCATGCCAGCAAGCCTAGACGAGCGCGGTCACCGCGTGAACTCTGACCTCATGCCGACCTAAGACCAAACTTCATGTCTGGCATGTTGTTCGCAGTACTTTTGAATGCTACCACGCTTTGGTTTATATCCAGACACAATAGAAAATATTTCACAAGCCTAGTAAGTTTCTGATCAGTAACTTTGAGAGCTTACTGTGGTCAAACGGCTGGGAGTTAGGAGCTGAGTTTTGGAGGGTAGCAATCATCTACTAAGGTGATGATGCACAAGAAAAATCAGCGCCAAAGGAGCAAGTAAAATGGTAGTTGCTTTAGAAACTACCATTTCTGTCCAGAATAGAAAATATTTTCTGTAGCAAAAATATTCCAAAAAGTCATGCAATATTTTTGCTCAGGAAGGTGCCCTAGGGTTCGAAGAATATTTGTGAAGTTTCTCAGATTTTTGTGGGCAAGAAAAATTGGAGTTGCTTTGGAGCAAATTGATCTAGCTAGGGTTTAAGAGAGGGAAATGAATATTTTTCATTAAGGAAAAATATTCCAAATATTATTTTGAGATGAACCAGAGGGGGAATGATGGTTAGAGAGGGAAATGGGACACTTGCGTGAAAGCCAAGGGGTACCCAAGTGTTTAAGTCCATATGAAAGGATTCAAAAACTCCAAATTTCGAAATCAATCCACTGAAAATCAGGCAAATAAAGGAGGGCAAAAACCAGGCTGTCACACCCTAGTGGCTTCTTGGGGAGCATTGTGCCTCCACACCGCTACAACGGAGACGTACTTCCCCTCAAAGGGAAGGAACTTCGGTAACACATCCTCGTCTTCACCGGCTCCACTCTTGGTTATTGCGTACCTTTACTTGTGCAAGCTTATATTGCATTGCATCTCTTGCTTGCTTGTGTGCTTGTTGTTGTTGCATCATATAGGTTGCTCACCTAGTTGCATATCTAGACAACCTACTTTGATGCAAACTTTAAATTGATAAAGAAAAGGCTAAAAATTGTTAGTTGCCTATTCACCCCCTCTAGTCAACTATATCGATCCTTTCATCAGGGCACTCCGCCTCCTTCTCCAACTGCTCTGGTGCGTGAGGCCGGCACTCCGCCTCCTCCTTCGCCTCCTCCAGCGCGTCCGAGCAGTCCGCCTCCTCCTCCGCCCCATCAGCAACAGCGGAAGACAGATGCCACCGCTCTGGCTGCTCCGGCGCGTCAGAGCACTCCGCCTCCTTCTCCGCCTCGTAAGCAACAACGAAAGAGAGACGTCGCCGCTCCGGCGGCTAGCAGTACAGCCAGAGGCGGTATACAATACAGATACGGTCCATCTCTCAAGACTCCTGAGAAATTACCATACGATAGGACTGTGGAGGAAAATGCGGAGATCTATGAAACCCAAGTGAGGGAATTTTTTGCAAAGAAACCTCCACCTCCCAAGGATACGATAGATCCCGTGAAAGTGAAGCACACGATCGATGCCCTGAAGCAACCACCACCCCCTCCGCCGGATGACAACCATGTCCGCTTTCTTAAAAAGACATTGGAAGATGCGCGCAGGTCGGGAACTACTTCAAGTGATAAAAGGTTAGCAGAATGAAGAAGTGGGAAAAAACTTCCCCAGCTCGGCGAACAAACTAACCAATCGTGCCCCCCACTCAAGGTGTCTAGCGATATCGTCGCAATTCTGTCGGGGATGGTGCCCAGTACCAATCCTGCTGATTACCTGGGCGATGATGTTGTGTTTGATACAATGGAGGTGGACACATTCAGATACCAGTTCGGGAAGCCTCTCGTCAAAGATGGAAGTCCTCCTCTAACAATGATGACGCAAAGATTCCATCAATGGTACATGAAAACCTGCAGCGAGTCTGGGAAGGATGCTTTGACGATGAGAATTAAAGGGGACCATGATACGTCCATTTTGCATCATTCTTCTATATCAATATTTATTGCATTATGGGCGGTTATTACACATTAGGTCACAATACTTATGCCTTTTCACTCTTATTTTACAAGGTTTACATGAAGAGGGAGAATGCCGGCGGCTAGAATTCTGGACTAGAAAAGGAGCAAATATTAGAGACCTATTCCGCACAACTCCAAAAGTCCTGAAACTCCACGAAAGTCAGTTTTGGAATATATTAAAAATATTGGGAGAAGAAAGCACCAGAGTGGAGCCAGCCACCATCCATGAGGGTGGGGGCACGCCATACCCCCTGGGAGCGCCCCCTGCCTCGTGGGCCACCTGGCAGGCCCCCGACGCCCATCTTCTGGTATAAGGTGTCTTCTGCCCTGGAAAAAATAAGGAGGAAGATTTCGGGACGAAGTGCCGCTGTCTCGAGGCGGAACCTTGGCGGAACTAATCTAGGGCTCTGGCGTAGCTGTTCTGCCGGGGAAACATCCCTTCGGGAGGGGGAAATCGTCACCATCGTCATCACCATCGATCCTCGCATCGGGAGGGGGTCAACCTCCATCAACATGTTCACCAGCAACATCTCCTCTCAACCCCTAGTTCAAATCTTGTATCCAATCCTTCTCTCAAAACCTCAGATTGGTACATGTGGGTTGCTAGTAGTGTTGATTACTCCTTGTAGTTGATGCTAGTTGGTTTATTCGGTGGAATATTATATGTTTAGATCCTTTATGCACATTAATACCCCTCTGATTATGAACATGAATATGGTTTGTGAGTAGTTACGTTTGTTCCCGAGGACATGGGAGAAGTCTTGTTATAAGTAGTCATGTGAATTTGGTATTCGTTCGATATTTTGATGAGATGTATGTTGTCTTTCCTCTAGTGGTGTTATGTGAACGTCGACTACATGACACTTCACCATTGTTTGGGCCTAGGGGAAGGCATTGGGAAATAATAAGTAGATGATGGGTTACTAGAGTGACAGAAGCTTAAACCCTAGTTTATGCGTTGCTTCGTAGTTGCGGATGCTTGCGATGGGCTGATTTGGATCCATATGTTTCATGCTATGGTTAGGTTTACCTTAATTCTTCTTTCGTAGTTGCGGATGCTTGCGAAGGGGGTCAATCATAAGTGGGATGCTTGTCCAAGGAAGGGCAGTATCCAAGCACCAGTCCACCCACATATCAAATTATCAAAGTAACGAACGCGAATCATATGAGCATGATGAAAACTAGCTTGACGATAATTCCCATGTGTCCTCGGGAGCGCTTTCCTTTATATAAGAGTTTGTCTAGGCTTGTCCTTTGCTACAAAAAGGATTGGGCCACCTTGCTGCACCTTATTTACTTTTATTACTTGTTACCCGTTACGAATTACTTTATCACAAAACTATCTGTTACCGATAATTTCAGTGCTTGCAGAGAATACCTTATTGAAAACTTCTTGTCATTTCCTTCTGCTCCTCGTTGGGTTTGACACTCTTACTAATCGAAAGTACTACAATAGATCCCCTATACTTGTGGGTCATCAAGACTCTTTTCTGGCGCTGTTGCCGGGGAGTGAAGCGCCTTTGGTAAGTGGAATTTGGTAAGGCAAAATTTATATAGTGTGCTGAAATTTACTGTCACTTGTTACTATGGATAGTAATCCTTTGAGGGGCTTGTTCGGGGTATCTTCACCCCGACCAGTAGAGCAAAGAGTTGCTCCTCAACCTACTTAACCTACTGAAAATGTTTACTTTGAAATTATCTCAGGTATGATAGATAAAGTGCTAGCTAATCCTTTTACAGGAGATGGAGCATTACATCCTGATATGCACCTAATCTATGTGGATGAAGTTTGTGGATTATTTAAGCTTGCGGGTATGTGATAACCCACAAGTATAGGGGATCGCAACAGTTTTCGATAAGTAAGAGTGTCGAACCCAACGAGGAGCTAAAGGTAGAACAAATATTCCCTCAAGTTCTATCGACCAGCGATACAACTCTACGCAGGCTTGACGTTCGCTTTACCTAGAACAAGTATATAACTAGAAGTACTTTGTAGGTGTTGTTGGATAGGTTTGCAAGATAATAAAGAGTACGTAAATAAAAAGTAGGGGCTGTTTATATAAAGAAACAATAAAGTAAATATGGCGAGTGCGGAAAAGTTGTGGTAGGAGTTGCGAAATTGCCCCTAAGCAATTGACTACTTTACTAGACCGATAGCAAGTATTATGTGGGAGAGGCCACTGCTAGCATGTCATCCCTGACTTGGAATTCTATGCACTTATGATTGGAACTATTAGCAAGCATCCGCAACTACTAATGTTCATTAAGGTAAAACCCAACCATAGCATTAAGATATATTGGTCCCCCTTCAATCCCGTATGCATCAATTTCTATGCTAGGTTGAAGCTTCTGTCACTCTTGCCCTCCAATACATAGTCCTATCAACATACAAATAACCCTAGGGTGTGATCCACGCGCGCAATCATATGATGGGCACCAAAGGACAGCAACATAACCACAAGCAAATTAAATCAATCATAGCAATTCATCAACCACCGATAGGACAACGAAAATCTACTCAGACATCATAGGATGGCAACACATCATTGGATAATAATATGAAGCATAAAGCACCATGTTCAAGTAGAGGGTACAGCGGGTTGCGGGAGAGTGGACCGCTGTAGATAGAGGGGGGAAGGTGATGGAGAGTTGGTGAAGATGGCGGAGGTGTTGGTGTAGATCGCGGTGATGATGATGGCCCCCGGTGGCACTCCGGTGCCACCGGAAGCGAGGGGAAGAGAGCCCCCCTCCTTCTTCTTCTTCCTTGACCTCATCCCTAGATGGGAGAAGGGTTTCCCCTCTGGTCCATGGCCTCCATGGCACGGGAGGGGCGAGAGCCCCTCCGAGATTGGATATGTCTCTCTGTCTCTCTCTGTTTCTGCGTTCTCAGATTCTTCCCTTTCACCGTTTCTTATATTCCCGGAGATCCGTAACTCCGATTGGGCTGACATTTTAACACAATCTCTATCCGGATATTAGCTTTCTTGCGGCAAAAGAAGGGCACCAACCGCCTTACAGGGTGGCCACGAGGGTCAGGGGCGCGCCCCTACCTCGTGGGCCCCTCGAGCATCGTCTCGCGTGGATTCTTCTTCCCGAAAATCATATATATTCCAAAAAAAATCTGCGTCAGTTTTTATTCCGTTTGGACTCCGTTTGATATGGATATTCTGCTAAACAAAAAACATGCAACAAACAGGAACTGGCACTGGGCACTGGATCAATATGTTAGTCCCAAAAATTGTATAAAAAGCTGCCAAAAGTATATGAAAGTAGAATAATATTGGCATGGAACAATCAAAAATTATAGATACGACGGAGACGTATCAGTATGCCCGAGGATGTTATCAAGAAGAAGGTCTTCCCTTTATCTTTGAAGGAAAAGGCATTGACATGTTTTAGGCTATGTGATGATATTGGATCATGGAACTACAACCGATTGAAATTGGAATTTCATCAGAAGTTTTATCCTATGCATCTGGTTCATCGTTATCGTAATTATATATATAATTTTTTCCCTCGCAAATCTTGAGGGAGGCTTAAGTCAATGTTACACTCATGCCCCAATCATGAGCTCTCAAGAGAAATTATTATTCAAAATTTTTATGCCCGACTTTCTCTCAATAATCGCTCCATGCTCGATACTTCTTGTACTGGTTCTTTTATGATGAAGACTATTGAATTCAAATGGTATTTATTGGAAATAATTAAACGCAACTCTGTGCGAACTCGACGAAGGTAAGGAGTCAGGTATAACACCTAAGTTTGATTGTGTTAAATCCTTTATGGATACCGATGCTTTTCGTGAATTCAGCACTAAATATGGACTTGACTCTGAGATAGTAGCTTCTTTCTGTGAATCATTTGCTACTCATGTTGATCTCCCTAAGGAGAAGTGCTTTAAATATCATCCTCCCATTGAAGTAAAAGTAGTTGAACCTATTAAAGTTGAAGAAAATACTATCACTTATAATGTTGATCCTATTGTTCCTACCGCTTATATTGAGAAACCACCTTTCCCTGTCAGAATAAAGGACCATGCTAAAGCTTCAACTATGCTTCATAAGAGTAATACTAGAACACCTACACCCTTTGAGAAAATAAAAGTTGAACCTAGTATTGCTATGGTTAAAGATCTCTTGGTAGATAATAGTGATGGGCATGTTATTTACTTATGTGACATGGGTTCTAGTGCGAGTGCAATACCACATACTTTATATAAAGAAATTATGCATGATATTGCACCTGCTGAGATAGAAGATATTGATGTTACAATTAAGCTTGCCAATAGAGATACTATTTCACCAGTTGGGATTGTTAGAGATGTTGAAGTCTTGTGTGGGAAAGTTAAATATCCTACTGATTTTCTTGTTCTTGGTTCCCCACAAGATGACTTTTGTCCCAATATATTTGGTAGACCCTTCTTGAATACTGTTAATCCTAAGATAGACTGCAAAAAGGATATTGTTTCTATTGGTTTAGGGGATATGTCTCATGATTTTAATTTTGCTAAATTTCATAAACAACCCCATGATAAAAAATTGCCTAGTAAAGATGAGATTATTGGTCTTGCTTCTATTGCCGTGCCTCCTAATGATCCTTCAGAACAATATTTGCTAGACCATGAAAATGATATGTTTATGAATGAAAGAAGGGAAATAGACGAAGTATTCTTTAAATAGGGACCTATTTTGAAACACAACTTCCCTGTTGAAATTCTAGGGGGTCCTCCTACACCCAAGGGTGATCCCGTGTTTGAGCTTAAACCATTACCTGATACTCTTAAATATGCTTATCTTGATGAAAAGAAGATATATCCTGTTATTATTAGTGCTAACCTTTCAGAGCAGGAAGAAGAGAAATTACTAAAAACTTTGAAGAAGCATCGTTTTGCTATTGGATATAGTCTTGATGATCTTAAGGGAATTAGTCCCACTCAATGCCAGCACAAAATAAAATTGGAGAAAGATTCTAAACCAGTTGTTGATCACCAACGACGGTAAAATCCTAAGATGAAAGAAGTGGTAAGAAATGAAATACTAAAGCTTCTGGAGGCAGGTATAATTTATCCTATTGTTGATAGTCAGTGGGTAAGTCATGTCCATTGTGTCCCTAAGAAGGGAGGTATTACTATTGTTCCTAATGATAAAGATGAATTGATCCCACAAAGAATTGTTACATGTTATAGAATGGTAATTGACTTCCGCAAATTAAATAAAGCTACTAGAAAGGATCATTACCCTTTACCTTTTATTGATCAAATGCTAGAAATATTATCCAAACATACACATTTTTGCTTTGTAGACGGTTATTCTGGTTTCTCTCAAATACCTGTGTCAAAAGAGGATCAGGAAAATACCACTTCTACTTGTCCTTTCGGTACCTTTGATTATAGACGTATGCCTTTTGGTTTATGTAATGCACCTGCTACCTTTCAAAGGTGTATGACTGCTATATTCTCTGACTTCTGTGAAAAGATTGTTGAGGTTTTCATGGATGATTTTTCCGTGTACGGAACTTCTTTTGATGATTACTTAAGCAACCTTGATCGAGTTTTGCAGAGATGTGAAGAAACTAATCTTGTCTTGAATTGGGAGAAGTGTCACTTTATGGTTAATGAAGGTATTGTCTTGGGGCATAAAGTTTCTGTAAGAGGTATTGAAGTTGATAAAGCTAAAGTTGATGCTATTGAAAAGATGTCGTGTCCTAAGGACATTAAAGGTATAAGAATTTTCCTTAGTCATGCCAGTTTTTATAGGAGGTTCATTAAAGACTTCTCAAAAATTTCTAGGCCTCTGACTAATCTCTTACGAAAAGATGTTCCTTTTGTCTTTGATGATGATTGTGTAGAAGCATTTGAAATATTAAGAAAGCCTTGATTTCTGCACCTATTATTCAGCCACCTGATTGGAATTTACCCTTTGAAATTATGTGTGATGCTAGTGATTATGCTGTAGGTGCTGTTCTAGGACAAAGAGTTGATAAGAAATTAAATGTTATCCAATATGCTAGTAAAACTCTATACTGAAAAATAATTTTTAGCAGTTGTATTTGCTTGTGATAAGTTCAGACCTTATATAGTTGATTCTAAAGTAACTGTTCACACTGATCATGCTGCTATTAAATACCTTATGGAAAAGAAAGATGCTAAACCTAGACTTATTAGATGGGTTCTCTTGCTACAAGAATTTGATTTGCATATTATTGATAGAAAGGGAGCTGAGAACCCCGTTGCAGACAACTTGTCTAGGTTAGAGAATGTTCTTAATGACCCACTACCTATAGATGATAGCTTTCCTGATGCAAAATTAGTTGTCATAAATGCTTCTCGTGCTACTCCATGGTATGCTGATTATGCTAATTACATTGTTGCTAAATTCATACCACCTAGTTTCACATAGCAACAAAAGAAAAAGTTTTTCTATGATTTAAGACATTACTTCTGGGATGACCCACACCTTTATAAAGAAGGAGTAGATGGTGTTATTAGACGTTGTGTACCTGAGCATGGACATGAACAAATCCTATGCAAGTGTCACTCCGAGACTTATGGAGGACACCATGCTGGAGATAGAACTGCACATAAGGTATTGCAATCCAGTTTTTATTGGCCTACTCTTTTCAAAGATGCCCGTAAGTTTGTCTTGTCTTGAGATGAATGTCAAAGAATTGGTAATATTAGTAGACGTCAAGAAATGCCTATGAACTATTCACTTGTTATTGAACCATTTGATGTTTGGGGCTTTGATTATATGGGACCATTTCCTTGCTCTAATGGATATACACATATTTTAGTTGTTGATGATTACGTTACTAAGTGGGTAGAAGCTATTCCAACTAGTAGTGCTGATCATAACACCTCTATTAAGATGCTTAAAGAAGTTATTTTTCCGAGGTTTGGAGTCCCTAGATACTTAATGACTGATGGTGGTTCACATTTTATTCATGGGGATTTTTGTAAAATGCTTGCTAAGTATGATGTTAATCATAGAATTGCATCTCCATACCACCCACAGTCTAGTGGTCAAGTAGAACTGAGTAATAGAGAGCTCAAATTAATTTTGCAAAAGACTGTTAATAGATCTAGAAAGAATTGGTCCAAGAAACTTGATGATGCATTATGGGCCTATAAAACTGCATATAAAAATCCTATGGGTATGTCTCCGTATAAAATGGTTTATGGAAAAGCATGCCACTTACCTCTCAAACTAGAACATAAGGCATATTGGGCCATTAAAGAGCTCAATTATGATTCCAAACTTGCCGGTGAGAAGAGACTATTTGACATTAGCTCACTTGATGAGTGGAGAACCCAGGCCTATGAGAATGCCAAACTGTTTAAAGAAAAAGTTAAAAGATGGCATGACAAAAGGATACAAAAGCGTGAGTTTAATGTAGGTGACTATGTTTTGTTATACAACTCTCGTTTAAGATTTTTTGCAGGAAAACTCCTCTCTAAATGGGAAGGTCCTTACGTTACCGAGGAGGTCTATCGTTCCGGTGCCATAAAAATCAACAACTTCGAAGGCACAAATCAGAGGGTGGTGAATGGTCAAAGAATCAAACATTATATCTCAGGTAATCCCATAAATGTTGAAACTAATGTTATTGACACTATAACCCCGGAGGAGTTTATAAGGGACAATTTCGAGAACATTTCAGACTCCGAAAAGGAATAGGTATGTGGTACGGTAAGTAAACCGACTCCAAAACAGTTCTAATAGCAATTTTCTCCGTTTTTGGAATATTTAAGAAAATAGGAAAATAAGAAGTAGTCCGGAAAGGAGACAAGGCATCCACGAAGGTGGAGGGCGCGCCCTACCCCTTGGGCTCCCCCTGCCTTGTGGGCACCTCGTGTGCCCTTTGGACTTCGATTTCTTGCACGATACTTCTTTTGGTCAGTAAAAATTCATTATATAAACTCTCGAAGGTTTTAACCACCGTACCACACAAATATCTCCTGCTTTTGTTTTGAGCTGTTTCGTGTCAGAGTTTCCAAGGCCAGGCATCATGTCCTCTTCCTCCAACAACGTGGGCGACGATGCTTGGCTAATGAAGATAGAGATAAAGAGAGAAGAACTTGGGGAGATAAACAAGGGTGATAGGATCAAGAAGGCCATGGAGGATCAAGCTCCAGTAGCAGAAGAAGAAGACATCCTTCAACCTTACTATAACCATCTTATCCCTACTGAAATAGAAGCTTTCAAGATGATTGAAATAGTTTGGGTGCAAAACAAGTATCTCACTGATGAAAATATTTTGTTGTAAGAATACATCACCGCACTCAAGGGCATTATTCGTAAATTGGAGAATCTCTCCTACGCTCGATGTGTGACACGACTTCATCAACAGCTCCATCATCCCCACCTCCGAAGAAGGAGAACTGAGTATCGGGTATGGGCACTCCCCTTGGCAACTGCCAAGCTTGGGGGAGTGCCCCGGTATCGTATCACCATCACACTTCTATCTTTACCATTTTTCTTAGTTCGATCCTTTTGATTATATATTGGTCTAGTAGAAGAAAGTTTATCATGATCTAGCTTTGAGTTTTGTGTTGATCCTTATCTATGTAATCGAGTCCATGAGCTATATATAATAAAGATTAGTTTTGAGTCGAGGGTTTGGTTATCTTGCTATGATCTTGAGGGAATAAAATAAAAGAGAAAGAGAAAGAATAAAAAGAATAAAGAGATCATATTGATCTTAGGACAGTAATGACTTCACATATAAAGAGTATGATGAATAAAAGTTGTTGAGGGTTGACAAACATAGTTTTGGTCATCGTTGCAATTAATAGCAAGTAATAAAGAAAGAGATGTTTTCACATATAAATATACTATCTTGGACATCTTTTATGATTGTGAGCACTCAATAAAATATGACATGCTAAAAGTTGATGTTGGACAAGGAAGACAACATAATGGGTTATGTTTTCTTATATCCAAAATAAATTGTATTGTCATGGATTATCCAACATGTTGAGCTTGCCTTCCCCCTTATGCTAGCCAAACTCTTTGCACCAAGTAGAGATACTACTTGTGCTTCCAAATATCCTTAAACCCAGTTTTGCCATGAGAGTCCACCATATCTACCTATGGATTGAATAAGATCCTTCAATTAAGTTGTCATTGTTGCAAGCAATAAAAATTGCTCTCTAAATATGTGTGATTTATTAGTGTGGAGAAAATAAGCTTTATAAGAGCTTGTGATATGGAAGAAATAAAAGCGACGGACTGCATAATAAAGGTCCCTATCACAAGTGGCAATATAAAGTGACGTTCTTTTGCATTAAGATTTCATGCATCCAATCATAAAAACACATGACAACCTCTGCTTCCCTCTACGAAGGGCCTATCTTTAATTTTTGTCTTATACTTTATACAAGAGTCAAGGTGATCTTCACCTTTCCTTTTTACACTTTATCCTTTGGCAATCATTGTGTGTTAGTAAGATCCATATATATATATATATAGTGGGTCTATTATGATAACAACCCTTAAAAGTCTTATTCTAATAACACCGACCTTATTATGATAACACCTACGACCAACACGGTAGCTACAAACTAACCACTGAACTGTGCCTGAAAGAAAAAACCACTCACCTTATCGACGTTCGAGCACCAACTCCCATCCCTCTCCCCGTGCCCCTCCACTCCCCATGACCACCACCTCCTACCCCGCCGCCGCACAACCTCCACCTCCCACCTCGCCTCCTCCTACCCCCAGCCGGTGCTGCCCCGCCTCCTCCTCCTCCCGCCCGGCGACGCCCCGCCTCCTCCTCCTCCCACCCGGCGATGCCCCGCCTCCTCCTCCTCCCGCCCGGCATCTCCCCGCCTCCTTCTCCTCCCGTCCGGCGGCGCCCTGCCTCCTCCTCCTCCTCCCGCCCGGATCCACCCCGCCTCCTACTCCTCCCGTATGGCGCCCCCCGCCTCCCCAGCGCCACCTTACTCTCCCCAACCCTGCGGCCTCCTCCCCAGCGCCGCCATATTCTCCCCCGTCCCCGACCACCGCGGCGCCCCTCCCCACCACCCCCTATCACTCCCGCTCGGCGGGCCTCCCTCCCCAACCCCACTCCCCCAACCAAGCCCGACTCCCTCATGGCACACGCCGCCTCCCTGGACAGCCGGATCTCGGCCGCCCCGAGGGACCCACGCCCTGCACCTGTTGTCTGAGCAGTGGAGGCCGATGGAGCCAGTGCCGTTCGCCAGCGACTCATCACGCAGTGCACGTGGTCGCGCGGTGCAGTTCCTCCGGCGGCCAATGCCGGTCCACCTCCTACTACAATGCATCCACCTCCGGCTGCGGCGCTGGCTGCCTCGCCCAGAGCTCCTCCGTCGTTCACCTCCGCCCTCTGCCTCAGCGGCGCTGGTGCTGTCGAGTGCGGCTCGGCATGCAGTGAGGCTACGCATGCAGTGCAGGTCCGTTCGGCTCCCTCTGCAGTTCTCCTATGTATGCATGAGCCGACGGCAATCTTCCTCGCTGCAGAGAGCTAGACCGATAGGAGACGGCTGCCCCGTGCCCTCCAGCCTCCTCCAACAACCACAACAGCACGTGCAGCGGCAAAACTGCTCCCCCATGGCTACCGGCGACAGGCTGCACCTCCCTGGCGGCCGGTGGCGAGTGCCAAATCGTCCGCGTGCAGTGCACAAACCACTGCACTGCAGTCCACCTCCTCTTATTTCGTGCGCTTTCAATCATCCTGAAGATGGCAAGGGCAAAACATAGACGATCTGTACTTTCAGACATTTGTTAGGATGACAGGGATTGAACAAGAAAGATCTGTGTTTTCGATCATTCTGAAAATGTTGAAAGTCTGTTCAACAAACTCCCATTCATTTAGTGTTTGAAAATCCTTCTCAAACCTATTGTTTAATATTGGCGCTCGGCCAAGCTAGTGTTCTGTAATTCTGTGTCGTGTACTGCTAACCTACTGTCTCATGGTCTGTGTTGTGTACGTTGTCAAGTGTTAACCTGCGTATCATGGTCTTTGTAGTTCATCCTGTGTATTGTTGAAGCTGATCCAAAGCAACAAAAGCAGCGAGCGGGCATATGTATGCAGGCTGCTGCAGGTTGCCGCATAGTTTTTCAAGTATTGTATTGAAAATGGCCGATGACATTACACGCCTTGTTTCGACAAACAGTTAAAAAACTGGAGCGAAAACAGTACCGAAAATTTAAATTTTTTTGAAAAACATAATTCCGCGATTTTGTAAATTTGAAACTGCTCTTAAACCACAACGAGTTAGAGAAAACAATAGTTATGAAAAAGATGCGGCTTGACGATATCTATCCAACAGTGTACCATTTGCCTCATTCCGACGAGCGGTTTAGAAAAAAACGCAAAAAAAACGCTCACTGCCACTCTTTGTGGGCCACACCATTTTTAAAACTGCTCTTAAACCGCGGGGAATCTCGAAAAGTGTTCAACATGGCGAAGTTGCGCCTAATCCGTAGCTTTCCAACGATATATTACACGCCTTGTTCCGATAAACGGTTAAAAAATAGAGCGAAAACAGTACCAAAAAAACAATACGCGCAGTTTTTTCCGACACGAAGTTCATTAGTCTGTGTAATGCAGTGCTCTTGCTAAAGAAAGTGCAGTGCCCTCGCCTTGAGCATGCAGTGCGGAAGTGTTATCAGAATAACTATTCTGATAATATTATCAGAATAGATGGGCTATATATATATATAGGTAAAATAGATGGGGCACCTAGGTGTTTGGGCACCTTGATCGTTTTGGAAACTGTGATATATTTAATTCGTTTCCTAGCTATTCTTCATGCAAGACTTTCCATGCTTATGTTTTATTTTTTGTTTTAACAATTGGACATGCAAGACTTGCCATAAAATCAAACTATTAATGTTGACTTTTTTTGAATTGCTACAGGTATGTAATGTGCGTATTTTTGTTCCACCCCAGCTCAGCTGCTCCAACGACGGAAGGGTTCACCACAGTAGGGATTCGCTCTCCAGACTATCTTTCGCCGTCTCAGATCTTCTTCCCCGCCGCCGGCAACCACAGCAACTGTATTACCATCATCAACTGAGCAGATGACCTTTAGGACTACACGGTTCCGCAAGAGAGGTCACACTCTTCCGTGTCTGCTTACGTTATGCGTCGCTTAATATGATGAGATGCTACATTATCGTCGTGTTCACCTATTAGACTCCGAGTCAGTTCCAAACTAATGCTGAAACTTGAGTTTTTAAATGGTTGTGGGGTACATATTGGGGCAGCAATCAGTACTATCTGTCTACAATCTGGTTAATCTCCGGTGTCTACTATGAGTTTCATGTTGGGTGCAAACAAACATTAAATGAGCCATTATCTGTATTTTTTAACTAAAGCTATTATCTGCCTGCTATCATTGGTTTTGGGTCTATCCACAGTTTGCTACCATCACTCTGGATTTGTGCATGCACTCCTTACATAATCTCACTATGTTTTATTCCTATGCATGCCAGTTATTGTACACAATGGAACTGATCATGTAGAGCAAAAGAGACGAGCCTTGCGTGGCAATAAAATTTCATGCAGACGTCGTTCCATGGTGGACGCAAAGGCCGCCCCCTCAACCCATTTCGGATCGTAATCAAGAGGAAGATAACTGTTATGAGGGGGATTCAGAAGGAGAAGACCACTCCTTTTTACCCCATGAGGTCTTCGATCTAACTTGGCATGCTGATGTTGGTAATATCATGCATATGGTGCCTTGCATTGCTTACTGTATACATTAAAGATGTCATCTGCTTAGTTTAGACATGCTTTGTGTCAATGCCATCTTTTTAGTTTCTTTATCGTATATGTGAATCATGCAATGCCATCTTGTCTAGCCAGGCATCATATATGTGAATTTTGCAATGCCACCCTGGTTATCCAGTCATCTTATATGTGAATTATATCATGCCATCATTTTTTATTATGTGTTAAATTTGTCAACAATTTTAGTACATTCAATTACTCTTCTTGTGCATCAGCTATTTGGCACGGTCATGGAAAAATCTGGAGTGGAAACAAGGTCTTCAGAGCAGACAATGCTATCTGATGAAGCGCATGTCTTGCTGGTTACCGATAGCTCCTCGGAGGAGGATTCAGAGACAGATGACCAGTCATATCCCCCCCCCCGAGGTGCATGCCCTAAGTTGGCAGGGTTATGTTGCTCATATCGTGCATATGGTATCTTGCATTGCTATGTCATTTGCTTAGTTTAGACATGCTTCGTGTGAATGCCACCTGTTTAGTGTCTAATTACCATATATGTGAATTATGCAATGACATCTTGTTGCAAGACATTATATATGTGAATTATGCAATGTTATCTTGTTGCAAGGTATTATGTATGTGAATTATGGAATGCCATGCTGTTTAGGCAAGCGTCATATATGTGAATTATATCATGTCGTCCTTTTTTTGTATTTCTCATTGCTTTTGTCGACAATGTTTGTATATTCAACTGCTCTACCTGTGCATCAGCCATTTGAATTGGTGACGGAGAAATCTAGAGTGAAAACAAAGTCTTCAGAGCAGACAATGCTACCTGCTGAAGCAGATATGTTGCTGGTTACAGATAGCTCTTCAGAGGATGATTCCGAGGCAGATGACCAGTCCTATTATCCCCCTGAGGTGTATGCTCAAACTTGGCTGGGTTATATTACTCATATAATGCATATGTTGTATTGCAATGCTTAGTTTTTACATCATATACACAATATTGAATGCCATCTCCTTAGTTGACACATCATATATGCGATTGCCCTCTGCTCACTTCCTTAGTATATAAATCATATATTTGAATTATGTCATGCTATGATGTTTACATAGACAGCATGTATCTGAATTATGGCATGCCAACCCATTTTCTAAAGACATAATATAGTTATATCATCTCATCCTGTTTACATGGTCATCATATTTAAATTATGTCATTCTATCCATGAATTATATCATGCCATCATGTTTCCATTGACGGCATGTTTGTGATTTATGGCATGCCAACCTCTTTAATAGACACATCGTATAGTTGTATCATGTCATCCTGTTTACATGGTCATCATATTTTGAAGTATGTCATTCTATCCTGTTTAGTTAGCCATCATACATTTGAAATTGTGTCATGCTATCCTGTTTAATTAGCCATCATATATGTGAAATTATGTCCTGCTATTCTGTTTGCTTAGACAACATAAATGTGAATTATTTCATGCCCTATTTTCTTCCCTACTATCCATTGCACCTGTCTATCTTACAATGCTACATTCAATTACTTTTCTTGTTTATCAGCCATTTCAATTGGAGGGAGTGATGGCAGTATCTGTGGGAGTAAAAACACGGTCTTCAGAAAAGATCGTGCTACCTGTCGATGCAGGTAGAACCACGGTTGTACTTGCCCAAGAACCAGCCCCACCACACATAACCCACACTCATGCAGATTGTAACCCTACCCAGTTGGACAGAGAACCAGCTACACCCCTTCTAACCCCAACCCCAGCAGATAGACACCCAGTTCCCGTTGACACAGCACCGTCTCCACCATAGAGCACCCAAACACGAGCAGTTAGTAAGGCAACTACAGTGCCCAAATCACGAGGACCACCACTCCGAACCCTAAGTCAACGCTTAAAGCAGAAGAAGAATTGTTCTCAGGTCAGGTTCCGTAGCTATGGTTCATACTACTTTGCTCTTGCATCACTGTATTTACTGATACCAACTAATTTCAAATTTGAAGGATGCAATTGAAACTCCAATGGCGCAACATGTATGTTTTAAACCTGTTTCTTCAACGTGTTTGGCTATTTGCTGTTGTAACTTGCTCTATGTTGATTTCAGTTTCAATTGAATAAACAGTTATGTTCTCATGCCATGCACATTACAAGTGTTGTTATTGTTGTGTAGTTTCCCACACTTATATTCTGTCTATGTTGCTTTGTCTTAAATAGATATGATTCGAACTGTATCTATCTTGATTTGGCAACATAAACTAGAATGATATAGACCATACAGTGACCATACTACATAGATATATGTTTGTTTCATGCTGTTATCTTGTCCACCTTACTACTGAACTGGTAAACCTGAGATGTGTTTGTTTGTTTCTCTTTTAGAACGCGGATAAAATATTGGAGAAGAGTACCCTGTTATGCAATGGTAAAGGAAATAATGTAGATAAGGTTCAAGATAGTGAGACATCCCTGTTGGTCTCCAAGAAAGTTGATAAAAACAATATTGAAGACACTGAGACAACCCCAAAGTCCTGTCTTGATGTAGTGTTCGAGTTACTGGCTACCACTGCTGGCACCAGCTCTTCGAACTCGTTGCCTGAATCAGTTCGGCTTCTTGTGTCTCAACGTCAAGTTGAAAGACATCGATCAAATGTTATGCGACAGGAAGCCGAAGGACTGAGGAAGTCCCTGCAGAATTCGGATGCATACTTTCTGGTGCAACAGCAAGCGCTGGAGGACCTAAGCGCCAAACAAGAGAAAGTTAATAAGCTTGCTAAGCATCTTTCCAGCATTATGGGTACCCAGGATATTGTTTCTTGAGCTCTTCTGAAGTGGTTTCAGTTCTGGACGTGTTTTGCTGCGGCGTTTATATGCTGTTGTGTTCCCTATATTTGCACTGGTGGCGAACTTTGATGCCCAGTGGATGTAATATGTGTAATAGCCGTGATAGCCTAGTGTAAGTTGCTTGCTTATTTATTTCCTTGTTGTCTTGTTTATTTGTTTGCTTGTAGTCAGTGCAGTTCTTTTTCTGCGGTTTGCTAGTGGCTGCAATAACCTATTTTTTAAAACTAGGCCACAATAACCATGGGCTAATATTTACTGTAGTGACACTGGGCCTCCTACGGGCCGTAGAAATTGTGGGCCTTCTACGGGCCGTATAAACAGTGGGCCTTCTACGGGCCGTAGAAGCAGTGGACCTTCTATGGGCCGTAGAAACAATGGGCCTTCTACGGGCCGTATCATCAATGGGCCTTCTACGGGTCGTATCATCAATGGGCCTTATACGGGCCGTATGATCGATTGGCCAAACATGGGCCGAACAGACCGCATTCTGGCCGTAAACGGGCTAGTGTTGGAATCGTCCGTTCATGGGCCGACCATAACGGGCCATCGTTAATAGGTCGTATTTGATGACGCTATGAAAACGGCCCAATGTATTAACGGACCACAAACGGGCTGACTGTAACCACGGGCTAAATTTGGCCCACAAGCAGAAAATGACAGTAACGGGCCATAAGTAAACGAATGGTAGAAATGAGACCAAGAATAAATGGGCTCTGAAGAAGGCTGAAAGATAACATGGGCTGGAAACGGCCCAACGGTATAACGGGCCGTTAATGGGTATAAAGTGATACACTGTTCATCACGGGCCAGTTTCACCACAGGCCGTTAACGGGTGTAAAGTGATACAATGTTCATTACGGGCCAGTTTCACCACGGGCCGTTAATAGGCCAAGAGTTACATAGGGCCTCATATGGGCCGAAAGACGTCATGGGCCATACATGGGCCAAAAGTGAAAATGGGCTGGAATCATATTGGATGGCCTAGATGACGCTACTGGGCCTAATTCAGATAGGGTGTAACGGGCCTTCGGTTAGCGGGTTGTAAATGAGCTATATTCGAACAGGCCATTAACAGGCTTTCCATGGGCCGGCCCGCCAGCTTTTGACCAAGTCAAACGGGCCGGCCTTTACACAGGAATGGGCCTCTGTTGGGCCGTGCCACGTGTCGACGTATCATAGGCGCCTATCTGACCCACTGACGAGCTGACACATGTTTCGTCCGGCCAATAAGAAGTTTACACGTGGAAATTTCCCATTGGTCGGGGCTGTTAACTGGTTATCGGATCCAAAACCCGACCTGATAGCTTAACGGCGTTCCGTTACGATGGATGCCACGTGTTGGTCACCCTTGACGAAAGCACTTCTGTGACGCGCGATTTATCGTCATGGAAGTGGACACTTCCGTGATGATAATTTTGGTAATGTCATGGAATACTTCTACGACAGCACATGTATGACTATCTTGATTCTGTCATAAATTTGTCATGGATGTACAGAACAGAGTAACGCTTTAAGCAAGATGACATGATGTAGAGGGATAAACTCATGAAATATGATGAAAACCCCATCTTTTTATCCTCGATCGCAACAATACAATGCGTGCCTTGCTGCCCCTATTGTCACTGGGAAAGGACACCGCAAGATTGAACCCAAAGCTAAGCACTTCTCCCATTGCAAGAAAGATCAATCTAGTAGGCCAAACCAAACTGATAATTCTAAGAGACTTGCAAAGATAACCAATCATACATAAAAGAATTCAGAGGAGATTCAAATATTGTTCATAGATAAACTTGATCATAAACCCACAATTCATCGGTCTCAAGAAACACACCGCAAAAGAAGATTACATCGAATAGATGTCCCCCTCTCTTGTAATCTTCTTTTGTGGTGTGTTTGTTGAGACCGATGAATTGTGGGTTTATTGTCAAGTTTATCTATGAACAATATTTGGATCTTCTGAATTCTTTTATGTATGATTGGTTATCTTTGCAAGTCTCTTTGAATTATCAGTTTGGTTTGACCTACTAGATTGATCTTTCTTGCAATGGGAGGAGTGCTTAGCTTTGGGTTCAATCTTGCGGTGTCCTTTCCCAGTGACAGTAGGGGCAGCAAGGCATGTATTGTATTGTTGCCATCGAGGATAACAAGATGGGGTTTTTATCATATTGCATGAATTTATCCCTCTACATCATGTCATCTTGCTTAAAGCGTTACTCTGTTCTTATGATCTTAATAATCTAGATGCATGTTGGATAGCGGTCGATGTGTGGAGTAATAGTAGTAGATGCAGGCAGGAGTCGGTCTACTTGTCTCGGACGTGATGCCTATATACATGATCATACCTAGATATTCTCATAACTATGCTCAATTCTGTCAATTGTTCAACAGTAATTTGTTCACCCACCGTAAAATACTTATGATCTTGAGAGAAGCCACTAGTGAAACCTATGGCCCTTAGGTCTATTTTCCATCAAATTAATCTTCCAACACTTAGTTATTTTCATTGCCTTTTATTTTACTTTGCATCTTTATCATAAAAAATCCAAAAATATTACCTTATCATATCTATCAGATCTCACTCTCGTAAGTGACCGTGTAGGGATTGACAACCCCTTATCGCGTTGGTTGCGAGGATTTATTTGTTTTGTGTAGGTGCGAGGGACTAGCGCGTAGCCTCCTACTGGATTGATACCTTGGTTCTCAAAAACTGAGGAAAATACTTATGCTACTTTGCTGCATCACCCTTTCCTCTTCAAGGGAAAACCAACGCAGTGCTCAAGAGGTAGCATTGGTCAGACAGGAACTGGCTTTAGGTGAGTGAATATGACAATGTAAGAACTCTGCAAATGAATGCAGACTATGAGAACCAAGGGATTCTCCCACGGACATGTACCTGTGACAGCATTATAGACGCGAGGGAAGGGGAAGAGGTCATATGCATTCTCGCAAGATTTTGAAGATAAATTAGTTTTTGAAGACGTTGACCTCATAGCGCGAAGACGTTCACTTATTTGAAGAGAGTCGGTTCCAGATTTGTACGAACCCGTGAATAAGCACAAGTGAGGAATCTAACTAGTTATGAAGCATAAGTGAATATACTTGGCATGATATGAGATGCAGTAAAAAGTAATATTTAATTACCGCTTGATGAACTGCTAGACGAGGTGAAGAGAGAGGCCAAGCAGTTCAATCTCCCACACCCTAACTTGGCGGCGGAAGACACCTACGGCGGCAGTGGAGAGGACGAGGTCCGCGGCTGGCGTGAGGACGGCATCGAAGAGGTCGCGGCAGTAAGCGCTTCGTCCCGAGCGTCGACGCGAGCTAGCAGAGGCACTAGGGTTTGTGTGAGGCGGAGAGGTGGAAGAAGAGATAATGACCGCGGCGAGTTGTGTATTTATAGGGATAGGGACAGCACGGCGTAATTACGTAGGTGCCCCTAGCGGTTCACATCTGAAGGACATGTTGCTTGTATGCAACTCATTGGGAGTTGATCCATGTTCCCACGCACGCCTGGATTGTCGGGTGGTCGTTCGGGCTTCTCCTGTATTCAGGTAAAAGGATATGGCAATTAAATCAGATTTAAATGTTTGTCTCTATGTCTTGTGCTGACAAGGACTTAGAGAAGACAATCGACAGGTTTCAATAGAATGCATATGATTTGGTCATATAGAGTTTGACATAGAAGCACAGAGGGGGTAAGGGCCCGATCACATTCACTTAGATCAAGAAAAGATTCAAGCATAAAGACATAGCTATAAGTGAATGTTGTAGAGGATAGAACACGAATATATATAGGACAACACTATTCTAATCCTAGGATTAGAATAGTTATTTGGATCACAGCTAGCCCTATATAAGGCCCGCTGGAGGTTCCTGAGATCTGAAAATGCCACCAAACACGAAAAGAAAAAATCCCGTCGTACCTCCCCACGCCCCCACTCCCTCCCTGATCCAGCAACCATCCCCACGCCCCCAGTCCCTCTCTGATCCAGCCACCCACCATCGCCGGTGCCGGCCCACCGCGGGATACGGCCACCACACAGCCGCCGCACCGCCCCTTCCTGAGAACCGACCGCCGCTTCCCTCCCCGGATCGCGCCGCTGCCCCCGTCACCCTCCATGGATCATGCCGCCGCCTTCCCTCCCCGAATGCCGCATCCAACCACACCTCTGCCGGCCCCTGCAACGAACCGCGCCGCAGCTAGGCCCACCTCCAACCGCGTCGTCATCGAGGCCCGACCTCCAACCGCCCCGCCACCGAGGCCCGACCTCCAATCGTGCCGCCGCCCCCACAGGGCCCACAATCGGCATCACCGACCCCGCCCCGCCACAACAGGGAACCCCTACGCCCCAACCACTGGTGCCTGCCCGGATACGTTGCCACCATGCATCGGCAAACTCCCTGCCAACCACCGGCGCCTGCCCGGATCCGTCGCCACCACTTGCCGGCCACACGCCCTCCGCCCCGCCCCAACTTCGCCTATGGCGCGAGCTTTCCTCTGCTCCGACCCGAACTTCCCTCCCGTCCGCCGCGACCTTCCTTCTACGCCGCTGCGACCTTCCCTTCCCTCCGGCATGCCCTCCTACTCATCCACAGCCCCATCCCCACCCTCCCTCCCCTGAACAACTTCCTGGTGCCTACTCATTGCATCTTCCTCCATGCTATTGCTGCCCTCTTCATCCATGCTGTTGTTTGTGTATATGGCTCAAACAAAAACCTTTTTTTTAGATTTTACCTTGGCTGGGTGCATCCTCTCTCTTTGGTTAGAGCAGAAGTTCATGTTGTCAGAAAATTGAAGTCCATGTATATGGAAGTTGATGGTTGTTGTGTGTGTGCAGGGGAGCACAAAAAACTTGTGGCTGACAAATTTTCCTGTTGTGTAGCCGCAACAATCTTTCTTGACCTCTTTCATAATCTTTTACTGCCTTGTTATATCTTGTAGATTGGCGATTGAGGGTGTTTTCCTTGAGAGTGGAACCTCAGAGGTAATAACTTGCGGACATCACCTTTTTTTACCAACCAGCGGACATCACCTTCAACATGGTAATATCTTCTTGCAACTTCTACTGAACTTAATACTGACATAGTAGCCATTCTTGCAACTCCTAGACTTAATTTGTAAGAACCATTCTGGATTCCTAACAACATCTCTGCAAATTTTTAGGAATTCTCTCTTATTCCACAGCTCGCAAGATCACAGCCCATTTTCAACAAAGCTAAGCTCAAGAGTGCGACTGCGGTCGAAGATGCATTAGAGATTGCGTGAAGCTCTCTCTAGTCTGGATGTTCTAGTTGTCGACACATAGGACCTCTTCAGTTTGGGAATGTAGCTTCTTTTGAAAAGTCAGGACTACGATGAAAAAAATGCAGCCATAGTATCGGTTCTATGTTTGTAATTTTCTTAGATGCCCCTCGGTTGTCAACACATAAACTTTGGTACTTGTGGCATATTATTGGTTATAACTGTGTCTGCTCTGCTTGTTTCTTCCCAGCATCTCCTTGACTGCTGTAATGTTGCTCGTTTTGGTTGAAAAATGTACACAGTCTAATGTTTGTTATGTGTTTAAAAGATAATGCAAATCTGGGTGGAGGTGTTCCTCACATATGTATGTTCTTGACATATTTGAAGGATCATAGAAATTTTTCCTTTTCAAATGTCAGAAGTTTGCTTGTGAAAAAGGTTCCTTAACCTCATTTACAGGGGAAGGTACACGTAAAACATGAGATCCAATTTTTAAATACAATTATTTGTGTCTGAAAGAACAAGTGCACGCAAGTTCAAATAGTGGCCATATCTTGAATATTTTGCTTGTGAATAACCATGCATAGTGGCATGTCTGTATGTGCTTGTAGTACTTGGTTTTTTCTGTTTCTATAAATAAATCCAAGAAGTCAAAATTAAAATACAAAGTAATTCAATTTTAATAAAAGTAACAAATTTTCCTCCTTCTAATAATAAAACCAAGAAAATTGCATTGAAGGAACATATTTTTTTTGTATAACTAGGACTTTTCCCGTTACTATTGAATAACACCAAGAATTCATAATTCAAAAATGAACTTGATGTTTATAAAGTCTCATATTTTCCTCGATACTAAAGATTAAAACCATGAAGTTCAATTTTAAAAAATGGAGTGGTTCAATGCATATTAAAAACTTAGTTTTTTCTTGTTACTGAAGAATAAAAACAAGAAGTTCAATTTTAAAAAAGTGGAGCAGTTTGATATTTATTTGAAAACTCAGTTGTTTCGATTGCAAAAGAATAAAACTAATAAGTTCCATTCGAAATAATGAAGAAGTTTGATGTTTCTAAAAAACTTTAATTTGTAAATTTCTAAAAATACACAAAGAAGTTAATACAAAAAAGCTAGATCAGTTCTATGTCTATAAAAACTCAGATTTTTTTCGTTACTAAAAGCGAAACATAGAGAAGTTCAAATTAATAACTGCCAGAAGTTCACGTACTTCATAGTGTGTGTTTTCAAATGAGAAAACAAAATAAAAGGTTAAAGTATAAAATTTTAGTTGCAAGAAGTTCAGGTGCTCGGCACGGGAAATTTCAAAACTTCTTATGAGAGAGGTAATCGGCATGGTATATTATTTGTGCAATTCCAATGAACGGGTGAGAAATTACAAACAAAAATACGTGGCACAAGTTCAAAGTGAAAACAACAGGAAATTTAACTACTACACAGAATGTGTTTCACGTAAGAATATATCAATAGAAAATAAAGAGCTTAAAAGGTTTGTTGCCAGAAGTTCACGTGCTCCTCCCGGTGAAGTTCAAGATCTCTAGTGCGAGACGTCCGACCTTCAATTACAGGTAAAAAACAGGCAAAAAACAACGTTGTTTTTGCCATTATTAAAAATGCTCTCAAACGAAAAAAAATGTAACATGTGTCTACATGAAAAAGATGCTCCTATTCATAAGCTTTCTAATGGTATATTCTATGCTATATTCCGACGAATGGTTTACCCATTCAAAAAATAATTTCGAACCGTCTCGAGTATGGAAAACTGAACAACACGAAAAAGTTGCGTGTTTTCAATAGCTTTCCATTGGTATATCATTTGCTCAATTCTAGTAAGTTGTCTGGGAGTTACGGGCAAAAAAAATCATGTCAGAAATAGACTGAAGTTCAAACAGACATGTCCGAGAAGTTTAATAACTTCACACAGTGCATTTCTATTCGCAATGAAGGGCAGAAATCATGATCTTGTCATTTTCTAATTTACTTCAAAACAAAAAATACGCCACAGAAGTTCAACGTGAAAACAGCAGGAAGTTCACCTACTACACTGAATGAATTCGAGATGCAAAACTTTAAAACCGTCGCTAGTATGAAAAAATGATCAATACGGGAAAGTTGCGTGTTTATAGCAGCTTTACATCGGTATATCACTTCCTCAATTCTAGTGAGTGTTCTGGTGAGTGGATGAAGAGCTGCGAGCAAAAAAAAGCACGTGAAAAATAGAGTGAAGTTCAAGTAGACATGCCGAGAACTTCACGTTCTTCACGCGATGCATTTTCGTTGAATCTGTTTTGCGATAAAGGCAGAACGAATGATCTCGCCGTTTTCGAAATTACTTGAAAATGGCCAGGAATCAGAGAAAACCATCAACACGAAAAAGTTTCGCATTTTTCATAGCTTTTCAACGGTGTATTATTTGCCCCATTCCAATAAATTTTGTATAAATTACGGTGAAAATACGTTTTTAGCCATTTTCAAAACTGACTTAAAACCGTAAGGAATTGGGGGAAACAATATATACCAAAAAGTTTCGCATTTTCTCGAGCTTTCCAACACTGTATCATTTGCTGCATTCGGACTTACGGTTAAAAATTAGCTCGAAAATACGAACTCGGTGAAACTTGTATCGTTTTCTAAATTACTTTTAAACCGTTCAAAATTAGAAAAACATTCAACATGAAAAGGTAGCGCATTCTAATAAGCTTTCCAATGCCATATCATTTGCCTCAATTGGATTAGCCGTTTAGAAATGACATCAAAAATACGAACTCGGATGTTCGCTTTGCGAAATTTTATAATTTTCCAAATTACTCTTTAACCATTTCCTTCCAGCAGGTCTCCGGAGTCCAACGCTCTCCACCGGAACAAAATCCTTTTTTCTAGGGATAAAAAGGTCCCCGTTGAAACTAATCTGCGTCGATCTATTCTTCTGGCTACATACCTTGGCGACGGTTGCGGCTGCGTCTCTCCTGCCACCATGGATCTATTTCTTGTAGCTTCGTCGCCGCCGACGGTGGCCGCGTCTCTCCCGCTAGCCATGCTCTGCATGCATCGGCATGGAAGAAGACGACACCCCCATTTCTTCCCAGCAGGTCTCCGGAGTCCAACGCTCTCCACCAGCACTTGTCCCATTCAAATCGGCCAAATTTCAGATGTGGTATGTTGCTCACCATTAATCTTCTCGCATATGTTAACACATACGTACATCTCCATGTAGCTAGCTTGACGTTTATACATGTAAATGAATCTAGCTCTTTGTGTTCTGGTATACTGTATGTACGACGGAGGGCACAAGCACGACGGAGGACACTCGAACAACGGCGACGACTGAATCAATCCCGCCGTCGGTGCCTAATACTAATATACATGTGCTCAGGTATGGATGCATCGCCCCTTCTCATGCACGCTTCAGGTATGCTTATATTATAAATCTTTCTATCTTGCTTCGTTTCATCAAGTTGGATTGTCATCTAATTCAGATCCGAAAGAATCATCAACAAGCAATCAGGATTAGTGGAGACTTGACAAATGTAGAGAGATTTGCCGACGACGGAGCGGCCGTCACACAACGCGCCACGGATGGCGGCAGCTCACGGCATGCACACATAGCGGCAACATGGCTGGCTGTGGCTAAACGGCGATGATGAGAAACAGCTAGACTCCAGACGACGCATGCGCGATGAGTGATCCGACTCGCCCGATCTCAGTTGTAGTGTCGCAGCCCTCCCTCGGGTCTGCTGTCTCCAAATCTGGCACACGATGTGGAAATATGACGACAGATTGAATAACACATGAATCAATACATGGATCGCCTAGCTACCGATGGTGCCTGATTGATCCATGCCCTATGATATAATGTGTGCATGACATAAATTTGATAGTACGTGCACCAACAACCGAATCATGTTTCTTATTACGATGATGTATATGCTCCCTGCAAAGAAAATGATGATGTATATATACTCCTCCTGATGCAGTATATACTTTTAATGAACTTAATTTTTATTTCAAATAAATATACTAGTTGTTCTGAGAATGGAGGAATGCATATATGTATACTCGCTCCTTTTGATGCGGTATATACTTCTTCAGAAAGAAACAGCAGCACACTCTTCCGAAAATGCAGTATACACTTCTTAAAAAATGGCAGTATATACTCCTTGAGTATTTGTTGGTATATACCCCCAAAAAATGGCAGTATATACTCCTTCAATTTTGTTGGTATATACTCCTTCAAAAAATCAGCATATACTACTTATAAAGGCAGTACAGACCTCTTTACAAAAAAATGCAGTATATGCCTTCCATGTAGTTGGGTATATATCGTCCACCACCCATCTGGAATATATGAAAACACATATGAGGTATATACTAGTATGTAGACAAAAAAGGTCTATATTTTACACGCTTCATTCCCAATCTAAAGAGGTATAAATGTTATATACTAAGGTTCAAAAAATAAAAATAAAAGGTATATACTACTTGCGATCAAAGTGGCAGCATCACAAAAAAAAGGGTATATACTACTTGCGATCAAAGTGGCAGCATCACTTGCCCCGCAAAAGAAAAAGAAAAAAAAGACTTTCCATTGGATAACATGCACCGGTTACCTACAATCTTGGAGGTTCTTTGCGCATGCAACATAATTTGGTAGTACTATTTTATTTATTTAATTCATTGGCTAGGGTGGGAGTACATACTCCTCGGAGTACATATATGTAGGGTCGCGCTATTCGTCACCTTGGATGAGCAATAGCTATTCTTCACCCCTTCTATTTTACCATCAATGCACCGTAATTTTCCGTTCCGTAAGTTTTGTCTTATTTCCGACGCAAAAAGACACCGTAAGAAAATATATAATCGCCGTAAAAAATATTGTATGTTATGTAAAATTACAAACGTAAAAACATAGTCTAAAATACACATAAACTGCAAATTTTCTTGTCTTATGACCTATATTTTTATTTTCTTATATCAAATTTTACGTAGTGAATCAATAGTAATGTAACTATTTAAATTCCAAACATAATTTAATTATGAAATGATCGTAAGATTACGTCGGGTGAATAATAACTTATTCTGCACCCGGGGTGATGAATAGTAACACTATATATATATATATATATATATATATATATATATATATATGACACCGGTATGGGACACCTAGGTGTCTGGGCACCTTGCCTAAAAACCGTTGGATGACACTAAGATGTGTGCATGTGTAATTAGTATTAGCATTAATTGACAAATTAATTAGTTTGTATTACGAAAGAATTTTGCTAATTATTGCTTAATATGGACACTTAGTACCCACCAAATTAAGCCCATGCATGTCTTATACGTCACGTAGCCGGGTATTCTTTTGCGTATAATGGATATCATATTTTTTTTTATCTGCTCACCTTTTTTTCACGAAGTATCTAATACCTTGAATAAATCACTAGGTATATACATACATAACCCAAAATATCTTAAGTATGTTTTTGTACTCGAAATATGTTGGGTATATATTAGATAGACTTACATCATGTAGCCATATTTATTTTAGGTTTATACGTCGACTGATTATGTATAATATTTTTTATGTTTTTTTCGTACAGCCGGGTATACAAGTGTGCCACTTGAAGTATATTTTTTCACATAGTCGGGTATATACGTCGACTGGGTATATACAATATTTTTATACCCTTTTTCATATAGCCGGTTATATACGTCAACCGGGTATTACAATATTTTTGTTAATAGTATTATATAACTGTATTGGATAGTTAGGAAACAAAAATAAAATGCAATTAGTCAACAAATAAATTATTGTGTATATACATATCTGTAGTCACAAGGTTTTCTTTGACACATATCTGTAATAGGAGTAATTGAGTAAGGGCTTGTTTGAATTTGAGGATTCTAACAATGCAGGGATAGGAAATAGACAGGAATACGATAGGAATGCACATGCAAAATAGAGAATTTAAAAACACAGGATTTCTGCCAATCTGGGTGTTTGATTCACAACAATTGGAAGATCACAGGATGCAAAAAAGCATGGTGAGATTAAGTCAAACCACAAGAAAATGTACGGTTATAATG
Source organism: Triticum urartu (assembly GCF_056163025.1). Lineage (NCBI taxonomy): Eukaryota > Viridiplantae > Streptophyta > Magnoliopsida > Poales > Poaceae > Triticum > Triticum urartu. Next base: position 665,339,174 of record NC_141877.1, on the reverse strand, counting down.
CTATTATGCTACTATCTCTTTGTCATGTGCTTGATGAATAGGAATATGAAAAGGAGGAGAAGTGGAAATTAGAATTCCTACGGTTTTTCTTTCAAGGAGACACTAAAGGAACAAATCCTACAGTTTTCCTTTGCTCCATTCCTTTGCACCAAATTCATGAAAAGTAGTATCATAGGAAACTTTCCAATTCCGATGTTTTTCATTCACTTTTCCTTTCAAGCACTGGCGATTCTAGTAGGCAGGCTTGAGTAAGGAAAATCCTACACTAAAAAAATGTTTTTGTGCTACTTCTATTACTTTGGACCCAGGCCACTGCCATACTAGCTCAACTCCGAGGCCCATCGACAAATGCACAGCTGAAACGCGCAGAGATAAATAATGATGGCGTTCAAGAGAGTCCATCACGGATAGCTAAGTTGCCTGGTACCTCACTGCTTGTCATATAGTAGGATAAAATAATCATATTTCCCGTTACTACGAGTGCTCAGTGGACAATATATATAACATGTAGAGTAAAAAAGAGATGCAACAAGTGTAGAACCTCTTTGGCAAAGCCAGGTCGATCTCAGCGTGATTGGGTTGGCTGGTGAGGATGCTCCGGCTGACTTGGCTGTCGAAGGAGGGGAAGAATACCTTAGGTGTCTGGAGATGGAGCACAAGGTACTGCTCCGCTGCGATGGAGGGTTTCGTCGTTGGAGCAGCTCCGGTGAGTTGTACGACGCCGAGGCTGAAGCAGGACAAGAGAGAGAACGAACAACGTTAACCTGAGTGGAATTCTAATAGCATCTCCAATACATGACGTAAAATACATAACCAAAAAGTGCTAGATATAAAATACATCAGCCGCTCATCTCTGAAACTTACTGTCGAAACTGAACTTAACTGTCGAAACTGAACTTAACTGTCGAAACTAAATTTTGCTGTCGAAACTGAACGCACTAGCAAGGTGAGGCTACACGTCGGTCGACTGACTTTTTCATCTCTGGTCAGTCGATTTTGCAGCCGTTGGATACGAAATCAAGGGCCTGCGGTTCATCTTCAACCTCCACCCCCTTGAGCCGGCCAAACAGCAGCCCCCCGCCACCCGCGGCCGGCGGTGCGCCGCCTCGCCCGCCATGAAAACACTCCTCACCGCCGGTCCGCCGCCGCCCCGGCCATCCCTCTAGGCCACCACGTGCTAAGCCTTTTCTCCGGCGATCCCCATGCCACTGCCCCGCCACCGCCACGCCACTGCCGGCGACCACCGCCCCCATCCTGAACCCTAAGATAGATAGTGGGGTATCTCTCCGGCGAGCCCCCCTCCCCGCTGCGGCTGGTTCTTCCTTCACCCCGGCGAGCCCCCCCACGACCTGAAAATCGACTGACCCAAAAGTCGATTCAGTCGACTGAAGTGTAGCTAAATCGGAGCAGCATCGCAAGCAAGAGCAAGAGCGAGAGCAGCAACGCAAGCTAGAGCAATAGCAAGAGCAGACCAGGCAGGGGACCGAGAGCAAGAGCAGAGCAGCAGCGCGAGCGAGAGCTAAAGAAGCAACAGGTCCTACTGATGTGGACGTCGCCGCCGAGGGAGCCACGCCGTGGAGGAAGTGGCCAGCGACGCCGCCATGGATGGAGTCGCGCGGTGTCGGCTCGGGACCGAGCGTCGACAGCACCATGAGATCGAATCAAGAAGAAAATGCGGCGATTAGTGTACAACCTCTTTGGTGGCGCCGATTAGGCCGCAGCTTCATCCAAGGAAACGGTGATGATGATGCTCTTCCGGTGGTGCAGGTGAAGACGACGGTGTGGGAATGGAGGTGGCGCGAAAGACGAGGGGAACGACGGGGCAGCTCCTTGGAGGTGGAGGACGGGGTGGCTGAACCGGCGGGACAATGAGATCGACGACAGATCCTCATCCGGTACGGTGGATGAGGGACGTCGAGGTGTTGCTGTGGACGACGTCGTCGGGGAAGAGGCTTCGGCTGGGTGGTGGACGGACCAGGGTGTGGGGTTTCGTCACGGGTTTTCGCGGCCTCGGTGTACGAATGGGTGGGCGGATGGGATGGCAGTGGGGAACCATGTCTTAGAGACGCGCTTGTCCGAAATGTGGGGTAAGTTACGTAAGTACCCCCACCGATTTGAGGCGGTTCTTTCAGTTCAGGGGTACCACGGGCATTTCGCGTGTCTGGATTTCACAGGAGGTGGGAGTTTTCGCGCGCGTTGTAATTTCGGAATAGCAAGGCGCGGGTTGACATGGAGGGAGTTGTCGGAGCACAATGAGACAAAGATATATCTTAAATATTTCGGGCTAACAAGCCGCGGGTTGAAGAGGCGGGAGTTTCGCAGCACGATAGACAGAGACGGTAGCTTGAATTTTAGGCACAACAAGGCGCGGCTTGAAATTTCGGAAGAACAAGCTTAACGTGTACCCAAAAAAAAGAAAATTTGCACCTCAACACGCACAACACACACACAAACACCATTTAGACTAGAGTAAGGTACACGTGCATTGCACACATGAGATTTGGCAACCAAATTATGAATAAATACCACATTATAGCATGCAAGCTTTGAGTCATATATGCATGATGTAGATGTTCGTTTAATTCTTATAGTTCATTTCATTCAAAATCATCTAGTTTTTATAAGAAAGCTAATCTATTTTAAGATTCATGGAATTGTGCGTCGTAAGACATAAAGTAAAAACAAATAATGACACATCATGTAGAAAAACATTTGGGCAATTCTGATACGAAAGATTCTAGAACAAATAAGAAGTGCTTGTGTTTTGATGTTTGTGCATTATGCTTAAGTTCAACCATGGAATCTTCTAGATTATACATGTGGCGAAATCTGGTGGAATCTAGATGATATCCAACGGCCAGTAGTGCTCAAATTTGCCATCTTTGGACCATCGGATTCACCTCATCCAACGACCATCTTTCAAAGTTAAAGTTACCCACACACAATATAAAAAAATATAATATATATAGGGGTATAGATATAGATATGTGATGCAAAAGCCGCCCATCATCTCCAATTAGAATAGTGTGTCCATGCACGGATGCGACGTGGCCAAATGATGTGTGCCATCGGTATCTCAAATTCAAATCAGTCTGACCTTGTTCAATGTGTATACATTACAACATGCTCGTTTCCAAACCACACCACGCAGATCTCCGTTATATTCATGCATGCATGGGTTTCAAACATCAGGATCTCTTATTCAAATATTTGAATTCAACTTTACATTGATTGTGACCTCACCTATTCAGCTATTCTTTTACATCCACACAGTAGTCTTCTCTTTATAATTGTACCACTAACTTTCTCTCATGCATGCATGCACACACACTACCAGTCGGCATTATCCATCGCACACATGCAATCTTTTTCTTCAGGTCGGTCTCCCATGAAGGCACACACCAACACACATCTCCCTCTCCATCATATCGGGCATTCTTTATCTCTCACACGTGCATGCATAACGATCGATGTTCCTCTATGTATGTGTGTATATATCTAGGTCTTTCATAGTTTTCCACACAAATCGATCAATGGATATATCCAGTGAGGTCTCACCCCCTTTCCCACGTCCACATCGATCAATCTATATCTCTCTATATAGGATTAACATATATAGCTAATACACCCACATTAATTATGTATCCAACGTCCCCCTCTCACCATCCATGCCTTCCTCTAATTCTCTCAGACGCATGCACAATGGCGAAGGCAGGGGGCAGTAAGGGCCCTGCCCCCCTCCCCCCTAACATCACTATATATCAAGGCTAATATGCATGTGATCATTAGACAATTGCTGCTAAAAATGGTTTAAGTTCATGAATTGACCCTCCTCATAAAGGATTAGCAATGCTTGGCCCCTAGCTCATTTATTTTTCATGGCTCCGCCACTGCGCGCATCAGCGCACGTGTTCGCCCCCTCTCTCTAAATATCGATCTCCACTTGTGCATTCCTTCATAGTCTCCCTCCACTCGGCCCCTCGCACCATCTTCTAGCCCACCCACCGGATTTTGCCACATGTACAATCTAGCAGACTCCATGGTTGAACTTAAGCATAATGCACAAACCTCAAAACAACAGTGGTTCTCTTTTGTTCTAGATTCTTCCGTATCATAACTGCCCAAACTTTTTTTCTAGTTGAATTGCCATTATTTGTTTTATACTTTATGCTTTACAACGCACAATTCCATGAATCATAAAATATATTAAGGGCCTCTTTGATTCAAAGGATTCTCAAAGGAATTTTGGAGGATTCTAATCATTAGGAATTTTTCCTATCTTGGTTGTTTGATTCGTAGGATTGTAAACCATAGGAATTTTTCCATATGATTCATTTGCACTAGATTTCATAGGAAACATCCCATCCACTCAAACCTCTTTGAAAGAATTCTGCGTTTTTTCTATGCACAATCAAACACTCGTACAATCCTGTAGGATTCAAGACGACATTCCACTATAATCCCATGTTTTCCTATTCCCGCGTTCTTAGCTTTTTTATAAAAACTAATTGATTTTGAATGAGATGAACTATAAGAATTAAACGAAGGGCTACATCAGGCATATATGACTCAGAGCTTACATGCTATAGTGTGGTATTTATTCATAATTTGGTTGCAAAATCTGATGCGTGCAATGCACGCGTACCTTACTAGTATTTCGAGTTTGTGCAAAACACGTAAACTAGAATACCAATGGCACGCTACACAGTGTCTCTCTTACAGTTCATGAAGCCACGTGGCACATGTGTAGGTGTTGTCACGACCTCCTTGCGTGGATTGATCACAGTGACGTGCTGCTGGTTCCATAAGAATGTACTCGTCCTCCCTGAGCCATACTGGCGGTACATGCACGAAGCGAAGATGTGCACGCACGCCATGCACGCACTCATTCCTCGCACGCACACGCGGGTACATGGGTGGACGCAATTTTGTACCAAGATCGACCCCATGTGATAATTTGACGCGTGTAAAGTCGTTCACTTCATTGATGGTCGATTAATATAGCGCATGCAAATTGAGTGGACGTGAGGGCGGAAGAAAGACATTATCACTCCACTGCGCGCATGCGAGTAGTTAAATCGTGGGTTGCTAGTAGTGCTTCCATTGGTCTGCTTCGTATTTTGTGCCAATTTTTGATAGTAACATACTACTCAATATTTACGCATTTGAGCAGTGTAGTACTTGAAATTTATGTTTCGCTAAACTCATCAGGAGCCGTTTCGGGCCTCGAAACCAAAACCATCAATTAATCTTTACCTTGTTCCCATCACATTCGAAAGCCTGCTCACACCTACTAGTAGTACGTACCAAACCTGAACGTGTTCCCACTATGCAGGTATTAGTACTAGTGCTAGTACTTAGGTTATAAAAAGGGGAACTACCTAACCGAAAATCACTCTACCTTTCCTCTTCATAAGTGCTAGTTCTTCGTCCGTCGTTGCCATGGCCGGTGAGCGGAGCTCTAGGTCGAGAACTACTCGTAACAAGGGAGCGGCAACCAAGGCTGCGGAAAAAAAGAGAGGGCTCGCCGCCACGCAGAGACCTCGAAAGATCTCTCACGGGCAGGCGATGGCTCCCAGGAGCGCCCTAGCCGCGGAGGCGACACTAGTAGAAAATGGGGCTTTGGTCCAGGCCGGGTAACCCCATTAGTCCCGGTTCAGTCCAGAACCGGGACCAATGGGGGCATTGGTCCCGGTTCGTGAGCCCAGGGGGCCGGCCGGGCCACATGGGCCATTGGTCCCGGTTCATCTAGACTTTTTGGTCCTGGTTGGTGGGATGAACCGGGACCAATGGGCCTCGCTCCTAGCCCACAACAATTGGTCCCGGTTCGTGCCTCAAACCAGGACTAAAGATTAGACCTTTAGTCCCGGTTTGAGGCACGAACCGGGACTAATGGGGATGAGACCTTTAGTCCCGGTTCGTGCCACGGACCGGTACTAAAGGTCCCATTTTCAAACTATACCCCCCCCTGTGGATCGCCTTTTCAGTTTTAAAAAAAATAAAAGAAAATGATGGAAATGTCAAAAAAATAAAAGAAAATAAGTTTCCCATGTGATATGTGGTCTAGTTGTTGGGAAAATTTGCAAATGTGAATTTTGACTTTATTTGCAAAATCTCTCTGAAATTTGTAAAAATGGGCATAACTTTTGCATACTAACTCGGATGAAAAAGTTTTTTATATGAAAAATCATCTACTCGAAAAGTTACATCCAAATTTAACTGGGGGAACCCCGTTAAACATTTTCAAAATCCTCAAAAACCTAATAGAAAAAAAGTTACGGGGCTTTTAAGATCTAGAGTGAAAAAAATCGAAAAAAATTCAAACAGTGGGCAAACTGTGGTCAAACAATGGTCAAATTAATTATTCTGGAATATTAGTGTTACTAAATAATTATTTCAGTTATTTCAATTTTGGTCAAATCTGGTTAAACTGTGGTCAAACTATGGTCAAACAATGGTCAAACTAATTATTCAAGAAATATTAGTGTTACTAAATAATTATTGTTTTTTAAAACAACAGTTTCAAAATAAAACTATGAAATGTGTCACTTCATGCTCAAGCAAAATTCCTGAAGGTTAATAGGATTGACATCTTAGTATTGTCAGGAAAACAACAAGTGCAGACTTGGAATGAGGGAGAATAGAACCCGGAAGTTAAGCGTGCTCAGGCTGGGGGAGTGGGAGGATGGGTGACCGTTCGGGAAGTTAGATGATTTGGAATGATGAGGGGTGATTAGAGGATAAATTGAGAAGTGATGAGGGGTGGTGATTACAGACTAGAGGTTAAAATAATTCAGAAATTTGAAAATAAAAAAATTCAAAAAAAATTCAAAAAAAAATTTCAAAAAAAAAATCATAAAATTTCTTTTAGTCCCGGTTGGTGTTACCAACCGGGACTAAAGGTGTAGCTCCACGTGGCCGCGCCCTTTAGTCCCGGTTCTGGATTGAACCGGGACTAAAGGGAGAGGCATTAGTACCGACATTTTAGTCCCGGTTTCAGAACCGGGACTAAAGGCCCTTATGAACCGGGACTAAAGGCCCTTTTTCTACTAGTGCGAACATGCCGAGCTGGCGGAGTTGGAGTCGTTATCCCTCGACGGCATGCCCGATCAGCTCAATAAGCAGAAGGAGTTCATCCAAAGCTTGATGGAGTTGCTGAAGGAGAGCCTCGACGACATGCCCGCTGAGCTCAATCAGCAGGGGGAGTTGACCGCCGGCTTGGTGATGCTGCTGAAGAAGAGCATTGCCTCAGAGAAGAAGGCGACCGGCGAAATCGTGCAACTTCGGGAGGACAATGCGAAGCTCTGCCACGAGATCGACCTGTTGAAGGAGAAGAACGCCAGCTGGGAGAAGTTGCATGAGAATAGTAGTTCCTCAATGAAGATGCTGCAGGCCCTCGCCATGGAACAGAAGGAAGAGTTGGCGAAGCTCCGCATCGAGCACCCGGCTACTGTCAAGGTACGTAATATGGCCGTGGAACAGATGATGAAGGCTCGCGTCGAGAAATGCCGCGTCATGGACACAATGATGAAGATGGCGGAGGAGACGCGCAAGGAGATGGAGGTCGTGCAAGCGATGAAGAAGCAGTTACGACTCCGCGGCGAATTAGATCACTTGGGGTGATAATCTTCCTTCTTCTTTTGCTCCTGTGTTTCATCTTTTGCTTTGGCTGTTTCGCCGCACGTGTCACGTTCTCTGCGAGGCATGAATAGAACAATGTTTTTTTGAGGGAATGAATAGAACAATGCTAACAATGAGATGACTAGAAAATTAGATCATTTTTTATCGCCATATGGCACTGGGCTGCCGTGTTTCGTGCTCCTCCGTCGCAGTACTACTCAAGTGGAAAACTTGAGTATATCGCACGGTTCTTTGCTCCTCCTCGATCAAGTCATCGACGCATTTATACGAGCAGTCAAATCACAAGGCCCCATCTCCCAGCAGTAATGAGCCGTCAAATCACAAAGGCCCTCGCCTATCGTGAAACCGACGAAGCTAGACTGCCCCGCCCTCTAGCCTTTTAAAAAATGTATACTTTTGTACAGTAGTAGTATCGATGGATTGCGCCATGGAGCAAAACTTGAAATTAAAAAAAGGTGGTACATATAGAGAGCGCTCGTCGCCAAATTATGCATATAATACTATTAAAAAGGCTAGTCACAATAATGGTGTCCAGCACAACCCACCCCTCAAATAAAACTAAGACGGTGCTTGGATACGTTTTAGTCCCATGACTAAAAGTAGTGGGACTAAAACATGCTAGCCTCACCCATGCTTGGATCCAAATACTAAAAAGGCAAAAATCAAGTTAATGAGCATTTATTATCCTCCAAACACTCCAATCCAGAACTCGCTTGTGTTAAAGGAGAGGAGTTAAATGAGTAGAGAGAGGACTAATCCACATTTTAGTAGGGGTACCCCTGACTAAAAAAATTTAGTCTCAAGACTAGTTTTAGCCCCTCTTTAGTCAGGGGTGCTTGGAACTTTAGCCTCTTAAAGCGACTATTTTTAGTCATACTAAAATAAGTCCCTTGGATCCAAGCACCCTCTAAGCATCCTGGAATTCTTTGACAAAACTAAGCACCTTGAAATTCTTTGACAACTAAACTACTGGCTATATGATGTTGGCCATATATATTGTGCGTATATAATGTCAAGAAACGAGTGGTAGTACTATACCAACTAAAAGATGAAATGTAAGAAATACTAGTATGTACGTACTGAAGAGTTAAAGTAACGAGAAGAAACATAACATAGTTCTGCTGGGGGCTCAGCACAACACACCCCTCAAATTAAATTAAGCACACCTGAAATTAAACTTTGCAACTGTTCCGGTAGACACTGCATTAGAACCACCATGAGCAACGACACTGCCACCTTACTCGGAGTCCTCGTCCACGTCCTTGGCTTCGTCCTTGTCCCTCTTCCTCTTGGCCGATACTTCTTTGCTTGAACCGCACACTTGGCTGTTTCTCTTCATCCAACCCTTGTAGATATTGAAGCAAAGGTAGCCATCCATTGCAACGTACTGGATGTGGTCTATATCTAGTACATTCCGCTGCCATGCATGATGATGAAACATGTATGGAGGTTTCACCAGTTTACCGTATGAAGGATGAACCATGGCTCCTGCCAGGGTCTGCATTGAAGGCTGACGAGAGGGCACCAGCCGATTCTTCTGGAGGTCGAAGGGGTTGCCTACAACGAGGCCTATCCAACCCAGGATTTCTTTGTCGTTACCAAAGTCTACAGTAACGAATTTGACTAGGTTGCTCCCGAGGAAGTCCTTAAAATCCTGGCACTCAACGTCGGCATGGCATATGTGGTAGACCAAGCATAAGTCATGCACGCAAACCTGGATCACGGCGGGCTTCTTCCTCACTTTGTCCTTTAGATCCTTCTCTCGTCCCAGGACTGTGGTGTACTCAACATCTAGCCCAGCGACCCACTCATCATCCGAGTTTTCAAACATGCGTCTGAAGCGAGAAAGGCATCCTTTCACCGTCGCGGAAGAATGGGTGCAGATGACGTCGAACTCATCGCCGGTGATGGTTCTAACCTTGTACTCACCGTCGATCATGGAGATTTGGAACGCCATGGATTTGGGAGGAGGGTTAGGATTAGTGGAACTGCCGTAATGTGAATGGACGGGACGACTAGGAGCGAACCGCTGTAGTATTGAAGGACGTGCGGGGACGAGTAGGAGCGAACTGCCAGCGTGCGAACGGCAGGGTAGTGGCTTTCCATTCTCCCATGATACGGGCTTCCGAGAGCCCTTGGATCTGAGATCGAACGGTTGCATGGCGTGATTCTAGACCTATGGGTGAATATCCTATCCTGGAGGGTTATTCTGCAAATTTTCAGCAACTTAGCATGCGACCGTTTAATCTCAAATCCAAGGGCTGCCAGCAGCCCGTATCATGGTCGCGCCTACCATGACCGTCGTGTCGCTCGCGCGGTCGCGCCCTTGGAGATTTAACACGGTGCATTAGGCTATCTGATGTTGGCATGTCATACATAGTCATCACTTAGTCACTCATACTACAACAAGGTAGGCTATAAGTGTATTTTTTGTTACTCCTCTCTATCTCTTTCTTCGTACTCAAGGAAGAAACGGTGCTAGTAAGCGCGTGTATTTATTGCATTTGCCAAGGACTGACCTCTTCCAATAAAATGGTCTTGCTAAGTTTGCTTCATTTAATTAGCTATAGACTCAAAATTGTCTTTTCACCTAGGTACACGCGCTTAGCACCGTTTCTTCCTTGGGTCACCAAACTAGTCTCTCTCTTCTTGATTAACTTGCCACATCAGACTTTATGCCTATGTGGCAAGCTTAAGCACCTATAGGAGCAAGTAAAAGTAAGTACAATAGTGCGCTTTACATGGCATTTTTGCATATGTGGAGGAAAGAGAGGCAAGGAAAAAGTGAAGAAGTGGGCTCTCATGCAAGAGCCAGCCTCTACTACATGGTGGAGCATTGGGAGAGGCACCTGTATGGAGGTGGTCAGGAATCTGGGAGACTCACGCCGGTCGTAGCGCCGCAGTTAAAATGATAATGGCAAGTCAAATCATGGGGCCCCACCTATCCAGCAGTAACTCGCTGTCAAATCACACAGCCCTACGTTTTTAGCAGCCTACTCCCTCGTCTTCTCGCATCTCTGTCGAACCGACTAGGCGGAACTGCCCCGCCGCCTACCGCGCAGGAAAACCCCCTCCCTCGACTTTTAAATAGTATATAGTATACTAATTTTGTATCCATGGATTGCGCCCGCGCCATGGAGCAAAGCGTCTAGAAAACGGAGGAGACACGGTGGTCTTGCAATAGAGAAGAGGGAGAGGCGAGACGGTGGTTTTGGAATGGAGATGATGGAGAGGAGAGGAGGTGGTTTTGCAATGGAGAAGAGGGAGAGGAGCGTGTGGTGGCGATTTAGGATTGGACGAAAGGGTCGGCGTGCTCTGACTGCATCAAAATAAAAATCAATTTACCCTTCAATTAAGAAAGCGACCCCACATTAACGAGTCTCCCTTTTATTCTGGGTCATAATTGACCATGATTTTCGCACATAAAATATATGTTATACGTTGTATACAAGGCCACTATCAAAATTACAATTTGCAACTATACAAGGCCACTAACATTAATCAAGGCAAAATTGATGGCATTTGCCTCGTACTAGCACCCGAGGACATTAATATCCCTTGTGTGCATGCAGGAGTGAGAAGGTTAGCTTGCATTCCCACCATTAATCAACCAATGAGGAGTAAGAGGGTTGGCTTGTTGTGCTTGGGAGAGAAAAACCACATTAAGTAACACGACAATCAAGGTGACAATTCAGATACGAACCAAACGGTACATGTAATATGAGTTTGTGGCCTTGTATAAAAAATGGAGGGAGTATAATTTGAAAGTACATTCAGATACGAACCCAACGGTACAATTATTGGTGACATGCATTCACATTTAGCTTGTAAAATACAATACGTGGTCAAACTTTGACCCAAAATACGCGAAACAACAAAAAAATACTTCCAAGACCAGCGCTGCTCTTCCGCTCTTCTCCTCTTAAACCATCGCCGCTCCTCTCCTGTTCCAATCTAAATGCAGCGCCGCTCCTCTCCTCTTCCATTTCAAAACCACCGCCACTCCTCTCCTGTTCTAGTCCAAAACCAGTGTCGCTCCTCTCCTGTTCTAATCCAAAACCAGCGCTGCTCCTCTCCTCTTCCATTCAAAAACCACCGCCGGCGAGTGAAGGTCATGTAGAGAAGTAGATCGATGGAGGAGTACAACCGATACGTGAGGATCGCAGACGGTGACCCTGTGAAGCTAGCTAGGATGTTGGAGATATAGTATTGGTTTGACAACAAGGACCAACTAGCGGCGATGGTGACATCCATGGCCAAATATCTGCAACAGAGCGAAAAGGCGGCGATACTCCCGGAGGGAGTCGCGCCGGAGTACATAGAGCTGCTCCTCTGGGCGATGGAGCAAACAGATTCACCGAATCCGATCGTGAGGGAGCGGTGGTGGGAGTATCGATCCCAGATGGAGCATCCACCAGAGATTGAAGGATCAAGCATCTACAGGGTGCTGTTTGTGAGGGTGTCCTGCCAGAGCGAGCCGGTGGAGTCTTTGTCGACCGAACCCAACTGCAAGAGGAGAAAAGCAGTTGGCCCGACGACGCTTCCCTGCCATCGTCTCCCTCGATGTTCACATCGTCTCACGGGGCGTTTGTCTGCCGTCGAGGAATAGGAGGGGGCTGCTCCCCCAGCCCAATAGTCGCGCAGGTTGTGAATTGTCAGGAGGAGCTTAGGGTTGTCAATATTTGTAGGTTGTGAATTGTGTTTTGTGTTGTGTATTTTGAGAGTACTTCCAGATATGAATGTATTTTGAATTTCAGATTTGCAGTATTGAGCATATGAAGTATTTTATGAATTCTAGAGATCTATTTTTAGCACTTAAAAAATGTAGTTTCATAGGAGTATAAAAGTGCAGACAATGTGATTCTCAGAGAAGAAACTGCAAGTTTCAGTTTCAGATTAGAAACTGCAAGTTCAGTTTCAGATAAGAAACTGCAACTTTCAGAGGCAGAGCATTTATATTAACACGGCATTTTCAAACAGGGTTAACATCATGTTGGAAGTTTTATTCATGGTCGAAAATGGAACTACCAGCCAGTTAACATCATGCTGATCAACATTCATGCATAGCACATCTTCATATGATGCACAGTCAAAATTCGCACACAATGTCGAGTGTGCGAAACACAGAGAAAACGAGGGACAAAGTTTTGGCAAGTGTTGGACGTGGTTTTGGGCTGCCCTGTCTAGGCTTTCATTTTTAACATGCGCAGCCCATGACCTCGGATGCGAGGTCCATAGGCATGTTTGTATTTTCTTAGGGCCGTCATGTATCTATCGGCCTATGGACCTCCCATCCGAGGTTTTATTTTCAGCAGCCCAATTTATGTATTTTTTTTGAAGAAAACGCAGAGGTATGTTCTATTTTTCTATATAAGAATAGGAACACCAAGTCCAACTTATGTTTCCCTTCTAACTATATTATATATATTTAAATTATTTTATATGTTGACTGTTTAGTTCACATACTCCCTCCTTTTCGGTTTATAGGGCTTATCTCAAAATTTTAGTTTTTCAATTTTATAAGGCTCAATTTGGTTGTTTTCCATCACATGTTCAGATTCCAAGGTGCATTAAATCATTGCATGCAAGTATTAAGAGAAAATTGACCAATGCATGTACTTTATGCATGCATGCATTGCAATTTATGCATTGATAACCATAATTTTTTGAGGAAAACAAGTGCATTAATTAGGTGCTTTTGCAAACTACAAAAAGTATTCCACCATTCATCATCTACCTTGGTTGGTGAGATTTTTGAATTGAGCCCTATAAACCGAAAAGGAGGGAGTAATTGGCAAATAGATCTCGCCGCCACACCCCGTCTCCTGACTTCGGGCGCGCCTGCCCCCCTCAGCAAGTCCGCTCGCTCGCCCCATGGAGTCGCTGGCCATATCCACGGGGGAATGGCTGGAAGACATGCAGATGTACAAGATGCATCTCCCACATGTCTACAAAGCCTTGCCGCGGATGCTCCAGCCGCTCGACTCCGTCGCGTCGGCGGTGCCGCGGGAGACTCAAGGGAGGAGATGGAGGGAGCGGGCGATGCGGATCCGCGACGACGCTCTCTCCTGGACCCAGTGCACGCGCGAATGGAGGGAAGCAGAGGAGGAAGCTGCGAGGGAGGAAGCCGAGGAGGGACCGAATCCGTTCTCTCACTCACGCAGGTATGCTCGGATGTGCAAGGATCATGTGGATTGGGAGCTGCTGAATCTAGCCCTGCGGATCTACTGTGAAGGAGATTTCTCGGAGAAGCACAGGATGCCCCACCCTAGTGAGCCGCCGATTGTGTTCATTCGATGGGCGAAAGGAGAAGTGAATTCAGGAGATCCACGCCGTGCTGCGAGATGGGAATGCTTGACTGGACTCCTGCCCACCAGCACGCCACCGGAGCCGGAGCAGGTGGATCCCCTACCTTACCTCTCCCCCAAACCTGCAGAAGATTGAAATTAGGCTTGCAATCTGCTTCAATTTAGCTGTCTAGTGGTTATTTCTGCTTCCTGAGAGACAACATCTGGCTGGAGGGTGAGCAGGAACCAAGAACTTCGATGAATTTCCCCTATCACAATGGGGGGGGCACTGGTTGGGAAGTGGTACGGCCCACCTCCGCCCCAAATGGGGGCACAATCTGGGTAGGCTCTTGTAATTGCCCAAGATCAATCTGCTGGTGGTTCTGACTCTCAGATCAGTGGGAAATCTCAAGGCAAGAATCAGCAAAAGAAGAGATAGGACATCCAGAAAACTGCTCCTGCCCCTGCTTCGGGCCTTATGGCATACTCTGAGGTGATCTGCTACAACTGTGGGGAACCAGGGCATCATTTGGATAAATGTGTCAAGCCCAAGAGTTGTTTTATCTGCCAAATGGTTACCCATAAAGTTGAGAATTGCCCTGTAGAAAGGAAAACCCACAGTTCTGCTGGATATGTTGGAAGTGATAGAAATACTGCTTACTTCCATGCAGTAGCTAACTAGAGGAGGAGGAAAACCCTTATTCACTCCCTTGATGGCCCTAATGGCCCTGTTACTGAGGTAGATGAGATGCTGAAAGTGGCTAGTGACTTCTACAAATACCCGTTTAAGAAAGAAAACCCTTCTGGGTTCTCTCTACAAAACAATTTTTTCTCCGCTTCTGAAAAAGTCTCTCCTGCTGAAAATGAGCTGCTAGAAGCCCCTTTTTCAGAGACAGAGGTGAAGGAAGCCATTTTTAGCTCTTATCCTGATGGGGCTCCTGGTCCTGATGTGATTCCCTTCTTGTTTTACCAGCATTTTTGGGACTTGGTGAAAAATGATCTCTTATATCTTTTACAAGCCTTTCATAGAGGAGAGTTGGATCCAGCAACTTACTCATGGGGGGTTTGTTGGGGTCAAGTTAAATAACTGTGAAAGTGATTTTTTTCCTTGCTGGTAAAGGCCTTAGGCAAGGTGACCCCATCTCCCCGCTTTTGTTTAATTTAGTAGTGGATGTTCTTACTAAAATGCTGAGCAAAGCTGCTGATCATAGTCTGATTGCAGGGCTCTGTCCTGAGGTCTGCCCTGGTGGCATCATCTGCCTTCAATATGCAGATGATACCATCCTTTTCTTAGACAATGACTCCACACATGCTAGCAATCTGAAAACTGTTCTAACCTGGTTTGAACAAGTCTCAGGCATGAGAATCAACTACTCTAAAAGTGAACTCATCCCTATCAACATGGATGATCAGGAGTTAGCTGACTTCCTCTCCATTCTAGTCTGTAATAAAGGTAACTTCCCCATTAAGTACCTAGGTATCCCTCTCCATTATGATAAACTGAGGAGAGAGGATATCCAACCCCTTCTGGATAAAATCATTAAAAGGATTGCTGGGTGGAGGGGCAAACTTCTCTCTTACAGAGGTAGATTGATCCTCATACAAGCTTGTTTGGCTAGCATTCCAGTGTATCTCCTCTCCCTCTTCAAGTTCCCTAAATGGGCAGTGAAACTCATCAATTCTCAGATGTCTCATTGCTTGTGGAATGATTTTGAGGGAAATAAGAAGCTACACCTTGCTAATTGGGCCCTAGTCTCTATGAAAAAAGATTTTGGAGGCCTAGGCATACCTAACCTCCAAGAAATTTACATCTGTCTTCTAGGGTCTTGGATTAATAGATTCTATGAGGAAGACTTGAAACCCTGGAAGCTTCTTATTGCCCATAAATACCTAGGAAATAAACCTAACATTTTTGTCCCTTCCTCCAACCCTAAGACCTCTAGATTCTGGAAAAGATTAAAATCTATTATGCATGCTGTGAAATTTGGCTACAGATGGAACATAGGGGATGGGAGCAGAACCAGGTTCTGGGAAGATAGTTGGTTTGGCACATCCACCCTAGTAGTCCAATTTTGGCCTATTTACTCTGTCTGCAATGAGCTTAACAAAAGTGTCAATGAAGTTTGGGACGGTCAATGCCTAAAACTCTCTTTAACAAAAGCATTACCTTTACTTCCGAGCTGGAAGCCCTGATTTGGCAGCTGGACGATAAGGGGAAGTATTCCTCCAGCTCCCTCTATCATGTTATCAACTTTAGAGGGGTTCAACCCATGTTTATCCCTGCTGTCTGGAAATTGAGAGTTCCCCCTAAAATTCATGTATTTCTCTGGCTTCTCTCCAAAAACAAATTGATGACTAGGGATAACCTTAGGAATAGACACATCATCAAACCCCTTGATTGTGTTTACTGCTTGGAACAAGAGTCTTGTTCTCACCTATTTTTAAATGTATAGTTGCTAAACATCTCTGGGCCCATATTGAGGAATATTTCTCTAGTCAGATTGGCTCATCCTTCGAATCTGTCGCCAGATTCTGGATTGCTACCAAAAAGTGCTCAGTTTTAAACACTGTTAACTCAGCTGTCCTTTGGTGCCTCTGGAAATATAGAAATGCTATGATTTTCAGTAACACCTCCGGGATTTCCATTCCGCAGGTCTTGAGGTTGATCAGGAACATGGTGAGGAACTGGGCGATTCTCTCCTCCGGATCGGACAAGGACAAGTTGATGAGCTTCGTGGAAACCCTAACAAGATCCCTCCAGAAACCGTTGGCGATCACTTATGGCTGAACAAGGCTCGACCTGCTCTGGGGCTGGACCCGTGGGCTCGTCTCAAGATCTCTGAGGAAGATGATGGGCACCAACGCCGAAAAAGAGGGACATCCACCATGCTACGCCTTCCAGCCCGGTCTCTCCGCTTGCTTACTGGTCGCCGCAGGCTGACACGGCCCCTCGGCTGAAGACCATGAAGGCTTCGCTGGACCCTCCTTGTGTCATTTGAGTGCTCTATCTGCTCTGCCTTCAGCACCGCTCGGGTGATTTGTGTTATTTAGAGAACTTGTTCATCCACCCCCTAGTTTGTAGCTTTTCTACCTTTGCTTTCGAACTGCTCTTTGAACTGCTGTATCCGAATATGTTGTGGTTTCGTTCTCAGCAATGGAACCGGGGAGATGCTCCATGTTTTTCTAAAAAAACATTTCATATGTTATTATATATTATTTTTATTGTCATCATATATTTAACAGATACTTACATATGTAAGAAAACAATATCCCACATCTTATTAACTTATAAAAATAATTTCTTAACAAATAAAATCCTGGATTGTTTTGGCATGAAAATCCTAGTGATTGTGTACAAAAGCTTGGTAAGATTTAAGGACGAATGTAATAATTTCACTTATTATTTAAATATATTTATAACAAAATGCTCAGCCCCTTTTTATTTTTTGATAACATTGCTGGCCCAACCCAACATTATAATTACAATCAGCCCAGCAAAATCATGTATTCCGAGAAAGTGCAAATGGCATGTAATTTTTTAGGAAATAAAATAAATGGGCCGCATGGACGCTACATTATTTGTTCATCCAGCCCAACTAATGGCTGTAATTCAAAAAAAAGATCAAATTGACTGTAAATTCTACCGTGCAAAAAAGACTGTAAATTCTGAAAAATGGGTTGAATACGTGCCACATTTTTGGAGGCTGAAATGTGAGCCAATAGGTCGAAGCCAATGCAAGTCGTTGTCAATTTAGTCAACAAATGATTCTGACATGTTAGCCATTGGATTTACATCCAACGACAGGCATCCATCTTCAATCTCTCGTATTCTTCCTCCAGCACCGCCGAGACCACCTCCCGCCTCCTGCTGCTAGCAGCTCTGCTTAGCACGCTTCACTATGAAGCGCTACTCCATCGTTGGCCAGGCCATCTCTCCACCCCATCCACACCTCATGTTCTTCTCCACCGACTGCCGAACCACACCGCACTAGAACCAGTTAACCCTCGTACACCTCTCCATCTGCGACTCTACTCCCGCATCTTCCCATCTCCGGCTCGTTGCTGTCCGAGGCCTCGCCGTCGTCCACCACCTTCGATGCGCTCGACGCGGCGTGGTCAACGTGGTCAACGAACGACACCATCGGAAATAGACTGTGCGTGGAGAGGCTGACAGCTGGGTCCATGGCCGCACACAAGGAAATGCCTCCTTATTACACGAAAAATAATGATTCCTCCACCTGACATCTGGGACCCACCGGAAGGGCCTCTGTATTTTACGAAATAAAGTGCCCCCCGCTGACATGTCGGACCCACCAGCTATCTTCGCACGCAAGGAAGTGCCTCCTTATTACGCACAAAAAAATGAATATTCTCCCTGCCAACTGGAACCCAGCATAGTGGGAGGCTGACTTGTGGGCCTACCAAGTTGACGGGGACAGAGGGCTTTGTCAACTTAGTCAATATAAGCGATTCTAGCTCCTGTTACCGTACGATGTTGATCCAACGGCCGTAGAGCTTCTTCAACCTCTGGTCTTCTTGCTCCAGCTGCCCAAACCAGCGCTGGTCGTGCCGCGTGCTCCTGCCTCCCGTGGCCGGCTGTGATGCCGCGGAGGCCTCACCGCCCCCTACTACTCCCACCGCTGGCCAGGCTATCCCTCTACTCACCCACACGCCCTGTTAATCTGCGGCAACAGGAGCCTCACACCGCACCCGAACCAGTGAACTCTCGTACTCCTCTTCGCGTGGGCATCCACTGTTGCGTCTTCCCCGGCTCCGAGTCGTCCCCTTCCTAGTCCTCGCCGTCGTCCACCAACCCGGTGCTCTCGACGCTCCGTGGTCAACATGGTCAACGACCGACTTCCATCGGAAGAGTACTGTACGTGCAGAGGCTGACATCTGGGTCCATGGCAGCCGCAAGGAAGTGCCTCCTTATTACGCGGAAAATAATTATTCCTCCACCTGACAGCAGGGACCCACCGGACGGGCCACCAGTATTTTGCGAAAAAAATCGTTTCCCCCTGACTACTGGGACCTACCGGATGGGCCACCGTATTTCGTGAAAAAACGTTCCCCCCGCTGTCAGCTTGGAACCACCGGAAGTGCCTCCTTATTACGCACAAAAAAATGAATACTCCCCCGGCTAGCTGGGACCCACCTTGCTGGGAGGCTGACTTGTGGGCCTACTAAGTTGAAGGGGACGAAGGGCTTTGTCAACTTAGTCAATATGAACGATTCTAGCTCTAGTGACCGTACGATGTCCATCCAACGGCCGTAGTGCTTCTTCAACCTTTGGTCTTCTTGCTCCAGCTGCCCAAAGCAGCGCTAGTCGTGCCGCATGCTCCTGGCTACCCTCGCCGGCTGTGCTACCGCAGAGGCCTCACCGCCCCCTACTATTCCCACCGATGGCCAGGCCCTGCGGCGACGGCAGCCTCACACCGCAGCCGAACCAGTGAACCCTCATAGTCCTCTCCGCACGGGCTTCCACTGCCGCGTCGTCCCCTTCCTAGGCCTCGCCGTCGTCCACCGCCGTGGTGCTCTCCGCGCGGCGTGGTCAACGTGGTCAAGGAACAACTTCCATCATAAGAGTACTGTACGTGGAGTGGCTGACAACTGGGTCCACGACCACAGCCCACTTTTTTGTGATTTGCCAAGTAGGTCACTTTGTCAAGCCTGTTGGGCTGCAAATCTTTCAAGACGAGGAGAGCTTTCATTCGGCTGGCCGAGAAAATGGCCCATTAGTAGTGAGAAATGGGTTGTACATTTTTAAAACACATCAAACCGGCAATTAGTTTCAAATATCTTTTTTTTCATTTCAAGATTTTAAATTACATTAATTTTTATGCGTGGAGAATTTGTTGGATTTTATATTGATATACATTTATTTTTAAAATCAGTTTGAATGTGAGTCGAAATTTCGGGATTAAAAACAGTTCGGACCGCACCGAAATATGCAAAATTTTGTATAATTTTTTAACCGTTGCCACAATATGGGCTGCAATGCTAACAAAAAGAATATGGGCTCCAAAAAAACCTTAAGAATTAGCAAATGGGCTATAAATTATTAGAAATAATGGCAGATGGGATGTATGCTATTTTCCACAGATTTGAGGCTTTCCTAAAAAAGGTTGACGCACAAGCACTGACTGTTGGATGTCCATCCAACGGCCGTCGTGCTTCTTCAATCTCTGCTCTTCCTGCTCCAGCCGCTCAAACAAGCGCCGGCGGGACTGCCTGCTCCCTCCTCCTCGCGGCCGGCGGTGCTGCCGCGCAGGCCTCACCGCCCGACCGTACTCCCATCACTGGCCTAGCCATCCCTCTACTCACCCACACCTGCTATTATTCTCCAGCGACGGTAGACGAACCAGTAAACCCTCGTACAGTCGTACTCCCCTCCATGTGGGAAACAACTGCCGAGTCTTCCCTGCCTCCGTGTCGTCCCCTTCCTAGGCCTCGCCATCGTCCACTGCCCTGGTGCTCTCGGCGCAGCGTGGTCAACGTGGTCAAGGAACGACTTCCATCGGACGTGGACTATACGTGGAGAGGCTGACAGCTGGGTCCACGGCGGCAGCAAGGAAGTGCCTACTTATTACGCGAAAAATAATGATTCCTCCACCTGACAGCAGGGACCCACCGGACGGGCCATCATATTTTGTGAAAAAAACGTTTCCCCCTGACTGCTGGGACCAACCAGCTACACCTTCGCATGCAAGGAAGTGCGTCCGGGCAAAAAAATCGATTCGCCCCCTGACTGCTGGGACCCACCAGCTACATCTTCGCACGTTAGGAAGTGCGTCCGGGCAAAAAAAACCAAAACGATTCGCCCCCTGACTGCTGGGACCCACCAGCTACATCTTCGCTCGCAAGGAAGTGCGTCTGGGAAAAAAAGCGATTCGCCCCCTGACTGCTGGGACCCACCAGCTACATCTTCGCAGGCAAGGAAGTGCCTAACAGTTGGGACCCACCTGGTCGAAGCGTAAGTGGCATTGTCATTCTGGTCGCGAACGTGTACGTACATATATACTGGTGGATGTAGAGGCGCGCACGTGTCGTAGTAGAGGCAGCCAGGGTGCAAGAAAGAAAATACGGCCACGTATGTGTACATACAGGCGGGGTCTCGAACGCCTACTCGCGCATACGTACGGCGAGGGCTCGTGTACATGGCTGGGTCGGAATGGAGAAGCAGCGCCATCGTCGTGTTCATGGGGAGGCAACGGAATGCGTCGTGTTCATCGGGAGGCAACGCGGCTGGGTCGGAACGGAATGCGTGGTCGTGTTCATCGGGAGGGCTTGGACGGAAGAGGCGATGGAAACGAGGCCTAGCGTACCGCACAACGGAGGAAACGGGCCTCCTACGGTCGAAACAGGGGTCCTGTTGATCGGGAGGGGTGTGGCGTACCGCGAAACGGAGGAAACGGACCTCCTACGGTCGAAACGGGGGTCCTGTTGATCGGGAGGGGTGTGGAGTACCGCAAAACGGAGGAAACGGACCTGCTACGGTCGAAACGGGGGTCCTGTTGATCGGGAGGGGTGTGGCGTACCGCAAAACGGAGGAAACGGACTTGAGCGCTACGGTCGAAACGGGGGTCATGTTCATCGGGAGGGGTGTGGCGTACCGCAAAATGGGACTCCACGGGATACTGTTCATCTCCACCGTCGACCCCCTCCAGCCTCCACGAGCTACTGTTCATCCACCGTCGACCTCCTCCAGCCTCCATCGCGCGCTACTCCACTGGCTACTGTTCAACCACCCCTCCACAATCTACTATTCATCTAGCCCTCCACACCACGGGGTCCTGTTCAACCACCCCTCCATGGGCACCCCTCCATCGTCTACTGTTCATCCTGCCCTCCACACCACGGGGTCCTGTTCATCCACCCCTCCACCGTCTACTGTTCAGCCAGCCCTCCACCACACCACGGGGTCCTGTTCATCCAGAGGCAACGCCACCGCTCATTGTTCATCCCCCCCCCCCCCCCGCAACTCTCACTATTCATCCCATCGATCGGCTTCAGTTAGCAGCAGTAGCCAAGGAATCACTCGATCGGGTTCAGTTAACAGCCATCGATCGATCGCTCGGTTTAGTAACGCGTAGCCTGCAGTGCAATCGCTCGGGTTCAGTTAGAGCCCAATGCCTCGCTCGGGTTCAGTTAGAGCCAACGCCTCGCACACACGCGCGTACGTGTACGAGAGAAACGCGCATCGCTCGGCCCTCGACCTCCCACCGTAACCGGGAACTCCCCGAAATTTTCCTCCCCCTCGCTTCTACCACGGTTTTTTCCATCATGGACAGCCCAAAGAATGTCATGCAGCTGCGTCTCCGGCCCGCCCAGGACGAAAAGCCCATTTTCTGCCATGATTTTTTGTCATAGAAGTAGGAGCCCACCACATCTATGATGATACCGGGTTTTGTCACAATTATCGTCATAGAAGTGTCATATGTACGACAGAAAAAAAAATTCATTCGGCCCAAAATGTCACGGGTGTGTCTTTTTTTGTAGTGTGGTGAACCGTTATGTTATGAAGTCGGAGCATGATTTATTTATTGATTGTCTTCCTTATGAGTGGCGGTCGGGGACGAGCGATGGTCTTTTCCTACCAATCTATCCCCCTAGGAGCATGCGCGTAATACTTTGCTTTGATAACTTGTAGATTTTTGCAATAAGTATATGAGTTCTTTATGACTAATGTTGAGTCCATGGATCATACGCACTCTCACCCTTCCACCATTGCTAGCCTCTCTAATACCGCGCACCTTTCGCCGGTATCATACACCCACCATATACCTTCTTCAAAACAGCCACCATACCTACCTATCATGGCATTTCCATAGCCATTCCGAGATATATTTCCATGCAACTTTCCACCGTTCCGTTTACTATGACACGCTCCATCATTGTCATATCGCTTAGCATGATCATGTAGTTGACATTGTATTTGTGGCAAAGCCACCGTTCATAATTCTTTCATACATGTAACTCATGAGTCATTGCATATCCCGGTAGACCGCCGGAGGCATTCACATAGAGTCTATTTTGTTCTAAGTATCGAGTTGTAATTGTTGAGTTGTAAGAAAATAAAAGTGTGATGATCATCATTATTAGAGCATTGTCCCAGTGAGGAAAGGCTGATGGAGACTATGATTCCCTCACAAGTCGGGATGAGACTCCGGACGAAAAATAAAATAAAATAAAAAAGAGGCCAAAGAAGCCCAAAGAAAAAAAGAGGCCATAAAAAGGCCCAAATAAAAAAATATGAGAGAAAAAGAGAGAAGGGACAATGCTACTATCCTTTTACCACACTTGTGCTTCAAAGTAGGATCTTCATAATAGAGACTCTCCTATGTTATCACTTTCATATACTAGTGGGATTTTTTCATTATAGAACTTGGCTTGCATATTCCAATGATGGGCTTCCTCAAATTGCCATATGTCTTCGTGGGCAAGCAAGTTGGATGCACACCCACTTAGTTTCTTTTTGAGCTTTCATATACTCGTAGGTCTAGTGCATCCGTTGCATGGCAATCCCTACTCACTCACATTGATATCTATTGATGGGCATCTCCATAGCCCGTTGAGACGCCTAGGTTATGTGAGACTATCTTCTCCCTTTTCGTCTCCTCCACAACCACCATTCTATTCCACCTAAAGTGCTATGTCCATGGCTCACGCTCATGTATTGCGTGAAAATTGAAAAAGTTTGAGAATGTCAAAAGTATGAAACAATTTCTTGGCTTGTCATCGGGGTTGTGCATGATTTAAATACTTTTTGTGGTGAAGATAGAGCATAGCCAGACTATATGATTTCATAGGGATAACTTTCTTTGGCCATGTTATTTTGAAGAGACATAATTGCTTAGTTAGTATGCTTGAAGCATTATTATCTCTATGTCAATATTAAACTTTTGTCTTGAATCATTCGGATCTGAATATTCATACCACAATTAAGAAGAATTACATTGAAAATATGCTAAGTAGCATTCCACATCAAAAATTCTGTTTTTATCATTTACCTACTCGAGGACGAGCAGGAATTAAGCTTGGGGATGGTTGATACATCTTCAACGTATCTATAATTTTTGATTGCTCCATGATATATTATCTTCTCTTTTGGACATTATTGGGCTTTATTATCCACTTTATATTATTTTTGGGACTAACCTATTAACCGGAGGCCCAGCCCAGAATTGTTGTTTTTTTGCCTATTTTAGGGTTTCGAAGAAAAGGAATATCAAACGGAGTCCAAAGGGAATGAAACCTTCGGGAACGTGTTTTTTGGAACGAACAAGATCCAGGAGACTTGGACCCTACGTTAAGCAACCAACAGGGAGGCCACGAGGTACGGGGCGCGCCTGCCCCCCCCAGGCGCACCCTCCACCCTCGTGGGCCCCCTGTTGCTCCACCGACGTACTTCTTCCTCCTATATATACCTATGTACCCCCAAACGATCAGATACGGAGCCAAAACCCTAATTCCACCACCGTAACTTTCTGTATCCATGAGATCCCATCTTGGGCCTGTTCCGGAGCTCCGCCGGAGGGGGCATCGATCACGGAGGGGTTCTACATCAATACCATTGCCTCTCCGATGAAGTGTGTGTAGTTTACCTTAGACCTTTGGGTCCATAGTTATTAGCTAGATGGCTTATTTTCTCTTTTTGGATCTCAATACAAAGTTCTCCCCCTCTCTTGTAGAGATCTATTCGATGTAATCTTCTTTTGCGGTGTGTTTGTTGAGACCGATGAATTGTGGGTTTATGATCAAGTTTATCTATGAACAATATTTGAATCTTCTCTGAATTCTTTTATGTACGATTGGTTATCTTTGCAAGTCTCTTTGAATTATCAGTTTGGTTTGGCCTACTAGATTGATCTTTCTTGCAATGGGAGAAGTGCTTAGCTTTGGGTTCAATTTTGCGGTGTCCTTTCTCAGTGACAGTAGGGGTAGCAAGGCACGTATTGTATTGTTGCCATCGAGGATAACAAGATGAGGTTTTCATCATATTGCATGAGTTTATCCCTCTACATCATGCCATCTTGCTTAAAGCGTTACATTGTTCTCCTGAACTTAATACTCTAGATACATGCTGGATAGCAGTCGATGTGTGGAGTAATAGTAGTAGATGCAGGCAGGAGTCGTTCTACTTGTCTCGGACGTGATGCCTATATACATGATCTACCTAGATATTCTCATAACTATGCTCAATTCTGTCAATTGCTCAACAGTAATTTGTTCACCCACTGTAAAATACTTATGCTCTTGAGAGAAGCCACTAGTGAAACCTATGGCCCCGGGTCTATCTTCATCATATTAATCTTCCAATACCAATTTATTTTCTTTGCTTTTATTTTACTTTGCATCTTTATCATAAAAATACCAAAAATATTATCTTATCATATCTATCAGATCTCTCTCTCGTAAGTGACCATGTAGGGATTGACAACCCCTTATTGTGTTGGTTGCGAGGATTTATTTGTTTTGTGTAGGTGCGAGGGACTGGCGCGTAGCCTCCTACTGGATTGATACCTTGGTTCTCAAAAACTGAGGGAAATACTTATGCTACATTGCTGCACCACCCTTTCCTCTTCAAGGGAAAACCAACCCAAGTGCTCAAGAGGTAGCATAGGGTCCAAGTCTCCTGGATCATGTTTGTTCCGAAAATCACGTTCCTGAAGGTTTCATTCTGTTTGGAATCCATTTGATATTCTTTTTCCGTGAAACTCTGAAATAGGCAAAAAAACATCAATTCTGGGCTGGGCCTCCGGTTAATAGGTTAGTCCCAAAAATAATATAAAAGTGAATAATAAAGCCCAATAATGTCCAAAACATAAGATAATATAGCATGGAGCAATCAAAAGTTATAGATACGTTGGAGACGTATCAACCAACAAGAGGAAGCCACTCACTGTCTTGAAGCCTTTTAATCTGAATACAATGGCAACACAAAAATCAACTAGAAAGGGCGGCAGGCAGCACCATGGAGATACAACCAAGGATTTGCCTCCAGGTCTGTTTGAGCTATACAAGTCAGATCCTGAGGAGAGCTATGGCGAGCGCAAGACCCGAATCCAACGGATTCGAAGATAATGGGCAGAGCAATGGTTCATGTACAGATTTGTGACTGCTGAATATGCTGAAAAGAACACCATCAAGGGCCCCTGGGGAGATATTCTATATAGAAATCTGCAGCCCAAATCCAAGTCTGAAGCCATTGCTCAAGGCTTCTACCCTTGCATGTTCCGAGGCCCACAACCAGAGAATGCCGACCCATCATCACTGTTATGGTGTCGCGATGACAATATCTTCAAGCACAATTATCAATTTGCCAAGGAGTCTGTTGTCAAGAACAAGAAGGACCTGGGACTCGACTTCAACACTGGTCCATCTGCTCCAAGGGCTGATGTCACCTGTGATGCCAATCCAAATGTCATCGGCCCCTTCTACAACCCCGATGGCCTTCTCACTCACATAGCTGTACATGGGGCTATGGTGGAGCACTATGCTGATGACGCAGACTCTGACGAAGCGCCAGCTCCACCCAAGCCGCAGAAGGAGAAGAAATCAAAGGCTTCAAAGCCCCCTGCCTCACCAAAAGCTTCGCGTGTGAAGCCATTGGCCACTGCACCTCCTGAAGCCAGTGTGCAGTCCGAAGACTTGTCTCGTGTCTCCAAGAAGGCCGAGAAGACAAAGAAAACCAAGAAGCCCAAGAAGATTTCCGGGCATGAACTGACTCCAGCTGTCGTTCTCAGGAATGAAGACGACACCATTGATCTCTCATGTGATGAAGATCTTGGTGATGACGCACTTGAGCAACTCATCAAGAGCAAGAAAGAGGCGGAGATCTTCAACGATCTGCCCCTCTTTGACGTGGATATTCTGAACAACTTCATTGATGAGTGGTTCGACGACTAGAGCATAAGCATCGATGATCTTCAGCTTCCTGTGGATATCAGCGTCACCTTCCACGGAGCTATATATTGCCAATGAGCTGGTCGTAGCTTAGAAGATACTTGAGCTGAGGAACAAAATTGATTATGAGAAGGCTCACTTCAAGAAGAACATGGCCAAGCTCAGCGTGGCAGATGTTCAGATCTTCAAGACGATGTTGCATGAGCTCAAGGAGCAGTTTCACAAGAAGCGTGAAGAAGCTAAAGGTTCAAGAGAGCGCATGAAGTACTTTGCGTAGAAATGTATTCAAGCACACAATGAGGCTGAGAAGCGCAATGCTCTTGGCCGTCCTGGCATCGACCCAAAATGGCTGCCAAGCCAACAAAGAAGTCTGCTGCAGCCCGAACTGAAGCACCAAGGCAGGAAGAACCTCGCATTGTCTTCCCTGCCAGCATGACACGCTCAAAGCCTAAGGTCCCCTCAGCAGATTTAGAAATAAAGAAGACAAGGGCAGCTGAAGCTGATGCCAGGAAGCACAAGCACAAGAAAAACTCTGATGAGGCCCCATCAAGAAGAAGTTGAAGACAAAGTCTTCAAAGAAGGAGTGTGCTGCGACCTCTGAGCCCCTTGTGGTTGAGCCCATTTTTGTTGCCCGTCCAGCCTCCACCAACCAAGAGCGTCGCATAGTGATTCACGAGCCTGCTTTCACAGAGGCTCCTGAAGATGAAGAAGTTCCAGTTGTTGAACCCATCACAGATGAAGGCATTGGTCGTGAAGACAATGTAGAAGATGATGAAGTCCTTCCTCAAGTCGAGCAGCAAGTGGTATCATCTCCTGTTCTTACGAACAACAAACTCATCAGCATTGGCCGTCCCTTGATGCCAATTGTTGAGGATGAATCATGGGTCGATCGCCCTCAAGAAGATACCCCCATTCATGAAGACACACCCAGAACTCCAACACCTCAAGTCACCACTCCGGTGCTTGACGATGATAGCTACATGGTACAGACCTCTCCATCATCACAGGCGTTGCCCGCTTTCCGTAGGCTTTACAAAGGCCCCAGGACACAAGTCATGTCGAGCATTCCAGAAGGGGATGTGCAACAAAGCTCAGTAGCATGTCAAGTGTTTCCTGAAGCCACCCAACTATGAATGTCTCCGAGTCTGAAGCTGAAGCTGCTAAAGACATTCCGGCTGCATCAGCCGGTGAAGAAAAAGAAGAACCAAGAAAATAAGAAAGAGTTGCTACACCCCCTGCTACTGACCAAGTCATTCTCAAGGAGAATGAGTCTGTGCCCGACCCTCCTGTTACTGTACAAATGGAGGTTGAAACTATTGTGGTGGCCACAAACAATGATGTTGAAGCCAATGATACTGTCATGGCTGAAGACCATGTGGCGCCTGAAGATAATGTGGCACCTGAAGCTGATGTGGCGCCTAAAGACAATGTGGCACCTGAAGCCAATGTGTTGCCTGAAGCTCAAGTACAACCTGAAGCCACTATGAATGCTGAAGCCACTTTTCCATCTCCAAGGCCTCACACCATTGAACAGGCCTATAATCGTGGTGAACTTGTCACAGTTCAATGGCCCGTTATGGTGCCTCCCACTACTCCTGGACCTCAATAGGACTATCATGTGGAGTAGAGGCCACAAGTTCAGAAGCCAAAGCCCAGGCTGCCAACGCTTCCAGGTACTGCCACATGCCCAGGATCGTTCAACGTGAACAGCTTCAGGGCACACAATACCTTCTTCGATAGCGCCAAGAATCCATACTCGAAGCCAAATATTTCATCTGATCGATTCTGGAGCTATCAGCAGTGCAACTACTACTCCTGCATTCTCTACAATCAGGGGCGAATCTTTCCACACATGCACCTTGATTGTGAAGCCATTGCAGGGTTGCCCTGTCTTGAAGAAGCCCTTGACTGTTTTAGGGAAGTTGGTCTTCTGCCATTCGTTACTGACAAGGAACACTGGAATGAAGAGCTTTTGTTGCAGTTCTATGCCACTCTTCACATTCGTGGCTACAACATGGGTCTGAAGACATGGATCCTTGAGTGGATGTCAGGAGATGTTCATCATGAAGCCAAAGCTCAGGACATCATTGAGCTTACTTCCTTGCCCACTCCAGGCGAATTCTATGAGCCTGGTTGTCAGCGTCATCGCGATGAACTGCAGAGTGCCATCCAAAGGCCTGAACCCAATATGAGCAAGATGCTCAGTATGATGAAGCCATTGCCCCAAGATGTTGAATATCCCAAGGAATTATTTGTCAAAGACCAAGAGTACTTACCATGCACAGTCTATCATATTCTGAGGCGTACTCTATGGCCAATCAAGGGATATACTGTTGAAGCCAAACTTGAAGGAGCCATGAAGACTTTGGTGTTTTACATCATAAATGGTATCAGATTCAACACCCAGGATTTCTTCATCAGACAACTTGCTGCATCTGGGATTGATCTGTTTGGCTTGAAGTTTTATGCTCCATGGGTGATGCGCCTGATCAAGCTCCACTCTTCTGTTGACTATCAGCCCTCAGCGCGCAACCATCTTGTCTTTCTTCCTGAGGTTGATTTGTTCGTCGAGGCCATGTACCCAGAGCCTGCCAAGGAGCCGCTATACCTTCATAACGTTGATCATCAAAGCTTCACACAACCAATAGAAGGAGTTCATGTCCCCAATGCTGCCACTCCTGCTTATCCTCTGGCTAGCAATATATGTGTGCCTCATCGTTCCAACACCGAAGCCACTGACATTACAATTGCTCAAAGGCCTCGGAAGCATTCTCGTGCACTCAAGGCCCGAGAGCTTCTTGTGGCCTTACATCAGAAGGAAGACAAGCATCATGACTGGCTCAAGTGTCAGATGCAGAGTATCTTGGTGGACGTCAATCACATCAGAAACTTGGCCACCAAGAACTCGTTCGTTGCCCATGAAGCCTGTCGGTGGACCTGGAAGAGTCTCACACTACTATGCCCTGAAGAAGATCTTCACGAAGATGGCTTCGCAGATGTCTTCAAATTTGATTCTAGACCTCCCCGCAATGCAAGCTGGCGCCGCACTCCATCAATAGAAGATTCTGAGTACTCGTCTTCGGCTGCAACTGTTGTTGCGAAAGTCGTCGATGAAGAAGACAATGCCACTTCACCAACCATGGCTTCACTACATCTCGACACTGCACCAGGCCCTTCTGCACCACCGAACTCCAACGTCGATCCTGCACCTACATCTACTCCTGATGGGAACGAGTAGATACTCTATGTCTTCAAACCTTTTTGGTCATTACTGACAAAAGGGGAAGAAGCATATGAGTTGATAGTCTTCAAGCGGGTCCTTATGGGTGGTTGCACTATTTTTGCCAAGTGTTTACAACTCTCGTTTGTTTGATACATTTGGTTCTTTGGGTTGTAACACTTAAACTCGATGGTCGTCTGCTACTTTTTCTGCTACTCTGTGATGCGATGATAAATTACGCATGAAGTCATTCCGCAGACGTCCATTTTTCATTATGCATGCCATTATCTTCGTTACATCTTTATATGCATGATGAATTGTCTTCATGAGTTGAAGAGGATCTCCACAAAGTAAAACCTGCCATGTGCATTTGCATTCAAAAGAAAACTACTTATGTGTGCACATCTTCAGGGGGAGCCTTTTGCTACTTACGAAGAGAATTCCGTAGTTCTCAAATTTCTTTATTCCCGTTGAAAACTTCAACCACTTTGTCATCAATCACCAAAAAGGGGGAGATTGTAAGTGCATCTAGTAACACCCCTAGTTGGTTTTGGAGTATTGACGACAAACTTGGTTGAGGGACTAATATGTTTGTGAGAATTGCAGGATAACACGGGTAGTAGTCCCATATTGATTCGGTTTACCTACCAGAGATGACCCCAAAAAATGTGTGAAGACATTGAAAACAATGGTGGTCTATGAAAACATTCACATTGAAGACTATGAAATGAGAAGACATCATATGAAGACTATGGAGTACGAAGACATAGTTGTTTCAAAGTTTCCTTTTCTTCTTTGTTGAGTCATAGGAACCATTGTATTGTTAAGTGGGGTCCAAGTGAACAAAGTCAGAGTGACTAATGTGATTCTCAACCAAATCCTATGTCTTTGAGCGAAGACAATGAGAGCAAATCTTATCTAGAGTTGGATAAGTCAGCTTAACTTGTAGCCCAAGTCAAGCTACTGCGTGTGTTTGAAATCTGACCGTTGGACACGTGTCAGTTCCGCAGTGACCCAGGGTCATTTCGGACAAATCAGGTCGGGTTGCCTCCTGGCTATAAATATCCCATCCCCTACACCATAAATTGGTGGCTGCTCAGAGTTAGTGCACGGCTTTTGTCGTTTGAGAGCAACCCACATCCGAAGCACTTGAGAGAGAGATCCTTGCGAGGACAAAGCCTAAGGCACCCAGAGCCAAAGAGTGTTAGGCATCACTGAAGTCTTTCTGTTTGCGTGACCTAAAGACTTGTTACACTTGAGGACTGTGAATCCTCTAGCCGGTTAGGCGTCGCGTTCTGAGAGTCCAAGAGTCATTGTGGATCGCCGGTGAACAAAGTATGTAAAGGTTTTGAAGTCTACCTTGAAGACTTACCAGAGTGATTGGGCGAGGACTGTGTGTCCTTAGCTCAAGGGGAATAAGGTGAAGACGCGGTCTTCTGAGTTGAATCTCAGCATCCCTAACCAGATGTACAGTTGTCACAGCAACTGGAACTGGTCTATGAAATCCTTGTCTTCATCAAGCTACTGGTTCTATCCTTCAGTTCTGTAACATCCCAAATTTCCAATTTGGAATGTTATACACTAGATCATATGCATATCATATTTTCTTGCATTTTGGTTGATCCTAGAAATTTCACGCAACTCAAGGACCTTCGGAGAGAGTTGGAGATTTCGTTATTTTCATATTTGAGAGTTTTCTCGAATTTGGAAAATAGGATCATTTGATTTATTTATTTTATCTTCAATAATTTTTCCGGTGTCAAAATATATGAGAGAGGGAATAATATGACTTTCCCAAATTTAGGAAAAAAAATGAAGATTTAATAAATAGATCAATTTTTGTTTGCCGGAGTTTTATTTGCATTTTATTTGGATAGGGAAAAATGCGCGTTTTCGAAAATTGCATTTTAGGTCCGTAGAAAAGTTCATTTTGATCAGCTCATTTTTAGGAGTCGGAGAAAATTTACTTTTAGATTTTTGGAGCCCGTTTCGTTTAGTTTTCTTTTGTTTTTCTGCGCGCGAAATCTGTAAAAAAAATATATAAAAAAAAAATTTGAGCAGCGCCTTGGGCCAAAGGCCCAAGCCAAGCCACCTACCGCTGCGCTCCCAGGCGCCAGGCGCCGAGCCAGGAGCCGGCCGCCGCCGCCTCTTGCTAGGACCGAATCCTTTTAGGATTCTAGGGCGCCCCCTTGTCCTTTTTCCTTATTCCGTTTATTTTCTAGATCTTTCCTACTCCTATTTTAATTCCTTGTCCTCTACCCCAAGTAAACCCCTCCCCTCCCCAATATAAATACCCAAGCACCCACCCCCCCCCGCCCTCTAAACACATCAAATTAAAGCCCCTCTCCTCCACACCGCACCTTACCACCCCACGCCGCGCCGCCGCACCACCCCACCCGCGCCGCCGCACCACCCCACCCGCGCCGCCGCACCACCTCACCCGCGCCGCCGCACCACCTAACCCGCACTGCCGCACCTTGACCCCGCGCCCTACGACGCGCCACCATAAGCCGCCGCCCGCGCCTTGCCTACACCGCCGCCGCCCCTCACCCACGCCGCCGCCGCCGCCCAACGCCGCCGCCGCCGGAGCCCCGTTCGCCGGAGATCCTCGCCAAGGTTGCCCCGCGCTACATCTATTCTTTTTCTCGGATCGTTTTCTTCTAATCGTTCCGATTCTTTTCTTCTCTAAACCGTTCCGGTTTTCTAGATCGGTTTTTCGTTCGGTTTTTCTTCTCCGAAACCCTAGATCGGATTCGTTTTCTTCTCCGATTTAGTTGTCTTTGGACCGTTCGCCGGACCGTTCGTCCTAACGAACGTGATCACCGGATTTTTCTAGGTTAACGACGTCCGTTCGTTTAACCATTCTTCTTTTTTTCTTTTCGTCGGATTTATTCCGCGATCGCGATCTTAGATCCGATCTTCTTTCTAGTTTATCTTTTCGCTCGTTTATCAGAATCAGGTGATTCAAGCGCCTGGAGTTTCGTCTCGAAACCTCCGTTCCGTCTAATCAACTTGAACAAGCTTTTGCTACAGTAAAATTTTGACCTAGATTCAACTTGCTAGAACCGAGTCGTTTTCTTCCGCCGTTTGTTTTCCATTTTTTTCGGTTCGTTCTTTCTTTGCAACCGGAGTTCTTAAATTGAACTTTCTGGTTCGTTCTCTTGTTCGAGTTTTACCTGTGCATTAGATGAGTACTTATTGTATGCTTGTTGTTTGTCTGCGATAGATTACCCGGATTGCGCCGCTTGTTACTTTGAAACCCTAGGACTCGCGGATCATCAGCAAGGCAAGTAACACTTTGATCATACCTTTTCTACAACCCATGTTTTATTGCATTAGATCAATCCTCACACATTGCATGATTAGGATCTAATTAAATTGTGGGATGGGAAGTAGATGAGGTAGTACCTATTACCTGTATTACTATGAAACCTTTGGGAGTTACTTCTACGTTTGCTTATTATTATGCCATGCTATGCTAGTAGACGTGGATTGGGTGAGTGATATCCATTACAGATGTGAGTTGATAATTTTAAAAGGTTTATCTAAGGTGGCAACTTAAACACACATCTGGGTGGATGGAGGCACCTGATGTCTATCAGGACTTGCCTATTTTTTTTGGACCGCCACCCAGGCTCAAAGGGATCATAAGATCTTTCATGCTAGAAACTTCCGTGTGCAGCCACAAGCCATTATGGGCTCTGGCATAGTTGACTAAGTTGTGCGAACTCTTACGGGGTGGACTAGCAGATGTAGGGGTTGTAGGTGGTACGGTCTACCCCACATGTAAGGTGCTAGCGCTTCTGAAAGACTGTGTCTCGGTCATCCGTTTTCTCAAACACCATGTAGTGCGAGAAACCAAACGGAGGCGACCGAGTCTTATGGGGAAAAGTGCGCAAACCTCTGCAGAGTAACAAACTAATCATGATTAGCCGTGTCCCCGGTTATGGACAACTTGAGTATCTAGTACTTGAATATCATTGTGAATCTCAACATGTTACTTCTAATTAGTGTTGTTGGGTTTTAATTACTTTTAATTGGGATTGAGAATGCTGTCAACCATTCTCAATGTTTCACAACCACCATGATAGTAATTAATCTTATTCCTTTGCAGTAGGGAAAAATTGGCTTTACGCAAAACTGTAACCATAGAGCTTTCCACCAGCCAAATATGCATATAGTGATAGCCATTGTTCATCATTCTCTATGGTGTGAATTTGCCAGTACATTCAATGTACTGACCCGTTTCGGGCTGCAACGTCTCATGTTGCAGGTTTCTTACGACGAGTAAGTGATACGTTAGGGTTACGAATTCTACACTCAACTTTGCCGTTGGTGTTGATGGGAAACCACAACCTTGTTGTTTCCGCTATATGGATTGAGGTAATAGTATTTATGTTACTTTATACATGTGATTTACCTCTGTTATAAATCCTTCGAGTACTGTTTGGCTTGACACATAAGCACAGAGACTTGATCCATTTGGGTCGGGTCGCTACAAGTTCCCTTTACTTTACAGTTTGTCTTCGTGAAGTCATTGCATGCCTGTATGATCTGATTGACTTCACTGAGTGAAGACTCTTTACTGTTTGGCTTCATACTATGTTCCATCCTGGTCCATACTACCAAGCTGCTGATAGTCTTCGTGTTTTCACTTCATTGCTTACTTGACTATGGCTTGTATAGTGTAGTCTACCTTCTGCTGCATGTCAATAGGTTCAATTCTTCTGTTTGTCTTCAAAGCCTCCGTGTTTTGAAGACTTTCATAAAAATCGCCTATTCACCCCCCCCCCTCTAGTTGATAACTAGCACTTTCAGTAATCCTGTTCTGCAAGTCATGTTACTAGACCATGTTGAACCTGTGAACTATGAGGAAACGATGATGAGCCCAGATTCCGCAAAATAGCTTGAGGCCATGAAATCTGAGATGGGAT
The DNA here is from genome assembly GCF_056163025.1 of Triticum urartu. NCBI lineage: Eukaryota > Viridiplantae > Streptophyta > Magnoliopsida > Poales > Poaceae > Triticum > Triticum urartu. The sequence continues at coordinate 665,304,186 of NC_141877.1, read as the reverse complement.
CCATGTATGAAGAACAAAGTCTGGACTTTGGTTGATTTGCCCGATGATCGGCAAGCCATTGAGAATAAATGGATCTTCAAGAAGAAGACAAACGCTAATAGTAGTGTTACTATCTACAAAGCTCGAATTGTCGCAAAAGGTTTTCGACAAGTTCAAGGTGTTGACTTCGATGAGATTTTCTCACTCGTATCGATGCTTAAAGTCTGTCCCAATCATGTTAGCAATTGCCGCATTTTATGAAATCTTGCAAATGGATGTCAAAACTGCATTTCTTAATGGATATATTAAAGAAGAGTTGTATATGATGCAACCAAAAGGTTTTGCCGATCCTAAAGGTGCTAACAAAGTGCGCAAGCCCCAGCGATCCATTTATGGACTGGTGCAAGCATCTCGGAGTTGGAATATATGCTTTGACGAGTTGATCAAAGCATATAGTTTTATACAGACTTGTAGTGAAGCCTGTATTTACAAGAAAATGAGTGGGAGCTCTATAGCATTTCTAATATTATATGTGGATGACATATTGTTGATTAGAAATAATACATAATTTCTGGATAGCATAAAAGGATACTTGAATAAGAATTTTTCGATGAAGGACCTCGGGGAAGCTGCTTATATATTGGGCATCAAGATCTATAGAGACAGATCAAGACGCTTAATTGGACTTTCCCAAAGTACATACCTTGATAAGATTTTGAAGGAGTTCAAAATAGAACAGTCAAAGAAGGAGTTCTTGCCTGTGTTGCAAGGTGTAAAGTTGAGTAAGACTCAAAACACGATCACGACAGAAAATAGAAAGAGAATGAAAGGCATTCCCTATGCCTTAGCCATAGGTTCTATAAAGTATGTCATGTTGTGTACCAGACCTATTGTGTACCTTGCCATGAGTTTGGCAAGGGGGTACAATAGTGTTCCAGGAGTAGATCACTAACAGCGGTCAAAATTATCCTTAGAAGACTAAAGAATTATTTCTTGGTTATGGAGGTGATAAAGAGTTCATTGTAAAGAGTTACGCGATGCAAGCTTTGTCACCGATCTGGATGACTCTGAGTCTCGATCTAGATACATATTGAAAGTGGGAGCAATTAGCCAGAGTAGCTCCATGCAGAGCATTGTAGACATAGAAAATTTGCAAAATACATACGGCTCTAAATGTGGCAGACCCGTTGACCAAATTTCTCTCACAAGCAAAACATGATCACACCTTATTACTCTTGGGTGTTAATCACATAGCGATATGAACTAGATTATTGACTCTAGTAAACCCTTTGAGTGTTGGTCACATGGCAATGTGAACTATGGGTATTAATCACATAAAGATGTGAACTATTGGTGTTAAATCACATGGCGATGTGAACTAGATTATTGACTCTAGTGCAAGTGGATGACTGAAGGAAATATGCCCTAGAGGCAATAATAAAGTTCTTATTTATATTTCCTTATATCAAGATAAATGTTTATTATTCATGCTAGAATTGTATTAACCGGAAACTTAGTACATGTGTGAATACATAGACAAAACAGAGTGTCCCTAGTATGCCTCTACTTGACTAGCTCGTTAATCAAAGATGGTTAAGTTTCCTGACCATAGACATGTGTTGGCATTTGATGAATGGGATCACATCATTAGAGAATGATGTGATGGATAATTCCCATCCGTTAGCTTAGCATAATGATCGTTCAGTTTTATTGCTATTGCTTTCTTCATGTCATATACATATTCCTTTGACTATGAGATTATGCAACTCCAGGATACCGAAGGAATACCTTGTGTGCTATCAAACGTCACAACGTAACTGGGTGATTATAAAGATGCTCTACAGGTATCTTCAAAGGTGTTTGTTGGGTTGGCATAGATCAAGATTAGGATTTGTCACTCCGAGTATCGGAGAGGTATCTCTGGGCCCTCTTGATAATACATATCATAAGCTTGCAAGCAAACGACTAAGGAGTTAGTCACAAGGTGATTTACTACGAAACGAGTAAAGAGACTTGTTGGTAATGAGATTGAACTAGGTATGAGGATACCGACGATCGAATCTCGGGCAAGTAACATACCAATGAGAAAGGGAATTACGTACATTGTCATAAGGTTCGACCGATAAAAATCTTCGTAGAATATGTAGGAGCCAATATGGGCATCCATGTTCCGCTATTGGTTATTGACCAGAGAGGTGTCTCGGTCATGTCTACATAGTTCTTGAACCCGTAGGTTCCGCACGCTTAACGTTCAGTGATGATATAGTACTATATGAGTTATGTATGTTGCTGACCGAATATTATTTGGAGTCTTAGATGAGATCATGGACATGACGAGGAGTTCCGGAATGGTCTAGAGGTAAATATTGATATATAGGATAATATGGTTTGGCCAAGGGGTGAAGCCCACGGGGCTTTAGGTTGGTGAAAAAGGAGTTTTGCGGAGGCCAGGGGGCCAAACGCCGGAGACCCTGGCGTCTGGCCCTGGGCCAGACGCCGAGGCCCATGGCGTCTGGGCCAGATGCCAAGGACTATGGCATTTGGTCCTCGAAGTCCGAGAAGGACTCTTCCTTGTGAGCAAAACCGACTTTGAGGAGGCTTTTACTCCAAGTTTCAACCCCAGGGCTCAACATATAAATAGAGGGGCAGGGCTAGCACCAGGAACACATCAGGAATCACAAGCCATGTGCTGGCGACCCCGTCCCCTCTAGTTTATCCTCCGTCACAGTTTCCGTAGTGCTTGGCGAAGCCCTGCGGAGATTGTTCTTCACCAACACCGTCACCACGCCGTCGTGCTGCCGGAACTCATCTACTACTTCGCCCGTCTTGCTAGATCAAGAAGGCGAGGACGTCGTCGAGCTGAACGTGTGCTAAACGCAGAGGTGTCGTACATTCGGTACTTGATCGGGACGGATCGTGAAGGTGTATGACTACATCAATCGCGTTGATAAAATGCTTCCGCTTTGCGATCTTCAAGGGTATGAAGATGCTCTCCCCCTCTCGTTGCTATGCCTCTCCTACATAGATCTTGCGCGAGCGTAAGAAAATTTTGAAATTGCATGCTACATTCCCCAACAAAAATGTCATGGTAAGAATTTTTACTATTGTGTCACTAGTCCATCTTTTTCATACATTCTTCTTAAGTAAACTACATTGTTAACTATCTTACTTTTATGTTCTTGAACCGAAGCTCCCAGATGATGTTGTGCCTCCGTTGATGTATGTCGAAGGTGAGATGACAATTGTTAGCATACAGCCATGGACATTGTATCGAATGTGCATACTTGACTTCTCAAATAGATGTAGGCCTTCAAATCAAAGCATGGAGAAAATTAGTGAATGAGCGCAGCCCATAAATAGGAGACCAGTGGACTTTACTATTCTACTCCCAAGCTCAAATGCTCCCTCATGAACAGTAGAATTTAAAAAATAGTAAAAAATCAAAAAATTCTGAATTTTTTGTGGTAAACTTTGACAAATGTTTTACATGCACCAAAATTCAGCATGAAATGACATTAGTGGAAGTTGTGGCGAAAAAAATCGATGCTCCAAACTGTTTTTTTGCCACCACTTCGACGAATGCATTTCGCGCTGAAATTTTGCATTCGTACAAAGCATTTGTCAGAGTTTACCACAAAAAATTCAATTTTTTTGATTTTTTTACTATTTTTTCAATTGTATTGTTCATGAGGGAGCATTTGAGCTCGGGAGCAAATACTCCACGTCCGCCGGAGGATCTTTGTGCTCCATAATGGATATGGAGGTTTTTTTCTTGTTTTATACTATTTTACCTAAGAGTGAGAGAGGAGTTGGTTGTAGTACTTGTCATGTGCTAGGAAGTTATTTACCTAGAATGATAACAATTAGCTAGTAGTGGTCATGATGATCATTATGGTGAGACATTGTTATATCACTACAATGATTATGAGTTTTTATATCACTACGATGATGACGAGTTGTTATATCATTATGATGATGATGATGATGAGTTATATCGTTGCTACTGTACTAAAATTTGTATAAGGGTGTATAAATATAGTATAAATAGGAAGAAATGAAATACATGCGTATAGTAATGGCACGGCGTAATAACCAGTGCTGCTGCTATTTTGCAGTAGCACATGTTAGTTGTAGCATGGGCCCCCATGCTACTACTAGGGTTTTCTCTAGTAGTGTCTCCTTCCTCCCCTCCGATCTTTCTCTAGTAGCACGGGCCCCCATGTAACAGTACAATCAACATTAGATGGTTCCGTAAGTAGTTTTGAGTGACATGATTGCCATGAACTAAGCAAGATTACAAGCATCACAATCTAATACGTTCAACTTTACCATGCTGATCGAAAACCTTTACACACAAACTATTATAAATGGATAAGAAGTCCATTATAAATAGATAAGAAAACAAAATTTTAATGACATGGCATTAAGGTGACCACATTGGTGTCACCTAAACTTGGGCATTCTCCAGGTCAGGCCGGGTTTCAAAAAGCCCGACCCCCAAATCCCAAGCCTAGGCCCGGCTCGGCCCATAGCTTGGCAAAATGCCTATTTTTTGTATTTTAAATAATAAAATAACTATTTTCAGGGATTATGAAATATTGGTTCTCAAAATAATCGATGGTTGCACTTCAAACGCTAATAGAGCTTAAGGTTCAAATATAAACTTTTTCTTCTTGAGAAGTGGACTTTATGACATAAATTTGTTCAAACTCTGATTTGGACAGGAAAGTCAACCAACCAAAACAAACTATAACAACTCAATCTACACGAAAGGAAAGAAAAACAAAAATAATGGAACACATGTTTGTACGACAATTGATACGTCTCCACCGTATCTACTTTTCCAAACACTTTTAGTTTTTTTTAATACTCTCATTTGCATGATGGGTGGAACTAACCCGGATTTATTCAACATCTTTATTGTGTATTGGAAAGTGATTTTTATCTTTAGACCCTTTTACACTAGTAGAAAAAGGGCCTTTAGTCCCGGTTCATACTTGACTTCTCAAATATAAATAGAGGGGCAGTAAGAACCGGGACTAAAGGCCCTCCACGTGGCCGCTGCCTGAAGGTCCACCTTTAGTCCCGGTTGGTAACACCAATCGGTACTAAAGGAAATTTTATGAATTTTTTTTGAAATTTTTTGTGAAATTTTTTTGAAATTTTTTTTTGAATTATTTTAACCTCTAATCTCTAATCACCCCTCATCATTGCTCAATTTAACCTTTAATCTCAAATCACCACTCATCATTCCAAATCATCTAACTTCCCGAACGGTCACCCATCCTCTCACTACTCCAGCCTGAGCACGCTTAACTTCCGGGTTTTATTCTCCCTCGTTTCCAAGTCTGCACTTGTTGTTTTCCTGACAATAGTAAGATGTCAATCCTATTAACCCTCAGGAATTTAGCTTGAGCATGAAGTCACACATTTCACTGTTTGATTTTGAAACTATTGTTCTAAAAATCAATAATTATTTAGTAACACTAATATTTCTTGAATAAGTAGTTTGACCACAGTTTGACCCTAGTTTGACCATAGTTTGACCATAGTTTGACCAGATTTGACCAAAATTCAAAAAACTGAAATAATTATTTAGTAACACTAATATTTCTTGAATAAGTAGTTTGACCATTGTTGGACCATACTTGACCAAAATTCAACAAAACAGAAATAATTATTTAGTAACACAAATATTCTTGAATAATTATTTAGTAACACTAATACTTCTTGAATAAGTAGTTTGACCATAGTTTGACTAGATTTAACAAAAATTCAAAAAAACTGAAATTTGAGCATAACTTTTTTTCCTTTTAGAATTTGAGGATTCTAAAAAATTACAAATAGGCCGTAGGCCGTCTCCATCGGATGCGGATTTTTGTGCTGAATCTTTTGATATATTATACGTTTTTTCTGACATCGTATGCAAAAGTTATAGCCGTTTTACATTTTCCCTACAGTTTTTGCAAAACATGTCCAAAAATGAGTTTTTAAATTTTCCTAACTAGTAGATGTAGTAATATAACTACCTCTCGAAGGATTTTATTTATTGAAGTTTTTATCATTTTCTTTTGATTTTTTCAAAACATAAAAGGCGATCCACGGGGGTAGAGTTTGAAAATGGGACCTTTAGTCCCGGTTTGAGACACAAACCGGGACTAAAGGGCATTGCACCCTTTAGTCCCGGTTCGTGTCCCAAACCGGGACTAAAGGTCTAATCTTTCACTAGTAGAAAAATGGCCTGTTGTCCTGGTTCGTAAGGGCCTTTTGTCCCGGTTCCTGAACCGGGACTAAAGGGTCGGTACTAATGCCCTGTCCCTCTAGTCCCGGTTCAATCCAGAACCGGGATAGATGGGCCTCCACGTGGCCTGTGCGCAGAGCCCAGACAGGAGGGCCTTTGGTCCCGGTTGGTGGCACCAACCGGGACCAATAGGCATCCACGCGTCAGCATTTCTGTGGTCGGGGTTTTTTGTTTTTTTTTTGAAAGGGGGGGGTGGGGGTTTTGGGGGGTTAATTTAGGTGTTTCATATATTGTGTTAGCTAGCTATAATTAATAGAGAGAAGTGTCCTCTCTTATGTCCGTGCTTGGTCGACGCTACGTACTATACATACGTATAGAGAGGACTAGACACGCTAGCTAGCTAGTAAGCAAAGGAAGGAAACAGAAGATTGTCATGAACATATATGCATATAGAGAGAAGTGATATCAACCACCTCTCCTTCTCCGAGAGATTGGTCGAACAACAAGTTCTCGTATATCTATCCGACACTACCGGCTACATATATACAATAATTATCTCTTACAAATATAATCTCCTAACATACGGACTCATGGTCCACAAAGTATTCTCCGTCTTCAGCGATCACGTGGTCAAGAAAGAATGCCGCCAATTCCTCTTGAATTGCCCGCATGCGAGCTGGTGCTAGGAGTTCATCCCGCTTCCGAAACATCTAATTTGAAGGGGGTCAATACATATATATATGAATGAATGAAACTCAACACAAATGATGGTAATAAAATAAAATTGTGAATGTTGTTATTTACGCACTTCATATTGTTCGTCAGAGTAGCCCCGCTCACAGGTCATGTGGCGGATGGACTCGCAAACGTAGTATCCACAGAAATCACTCCCTTGTTCCTGCCACAACCACTTTACAAGAAATAGAGGTCAATCAAACTGATAAGCAAGAATGCCAAATGGTATTGATGAAACTAGCGCTTGAATCAATAGGAGATGCGCGGAACATGCTACTATAGTACTTACTTTCGGGTGTCTAAATTGCAGCTTCTTCGGGAGTCCCGGAGCTTTTTTGGTGAATTTTTTCCAAATCCTGCCAGACAAAGAAAACAATTACTTGATATATCAGGAAATGAAAAAAGTTGCTGATATGGTGGATAATGATCGATTTAACTTACTTCTCGAGCATTTGAGTCATGTCCGCATAGTCCTGGGGATCTTTTCGTCTTGAGTCTAAGACGGTTACTAGTCCCGGCTCAAGCTTAATCTCTAGGAGAATATAGTGGAAACTGCACACGCATGCATAACTCATCAATTACATTACTATAACCTTGACTAATATATAAGGGAAACCGAATACGCACAAGATAGTAACACTCACTTGAAGTTGTAAGGAAAGAGTATTATATCTTTGTTTTCATTTATTACCAACGATCGTAGCAAGTTGGCCTCGGTATCTGCGGCATGAAATTTAACCTGAGTTCATCTATGATATTTGTGTTAATGAACCCAATATCACCGATTTGTCTTTTCTTCAATTCGATGATCTTCAATCTGCATAATATAGTGAGGATAATTATAAATACATGCAATGAAAGAGCTGAGCTATATAGAGAGACTTAATGACAGAAGTAGTACTACTTACAGACAGTAGCAGGTGACCGTTGCTTTATCGAGGGCCAATTGATTGAAAAACTGAAAGAACTCCTCAAATGGAACAGGCAATAGATCAATTCCAACGAGGTCATGCTCCTTTTTAACTCTCACATACAAAGTACTCCTCCCCCCAGACTCTCTGCAGATTTTCAAGTACCAATCATGCAATGTTCGCATCATCTTTGATAGACATCTTTCATCTTTGACGAGAGGCTTCCCGTACTCGTATCTTTGTATCTGCACCTCCATGAAATCATAATGTACATCGTCGGGCAGGTAATCTCCAAGATTGCTATAACCGTGCACCATCCTCAGATCATTAGCGATGATGTTGCTAGGCACCTTGAGCGGGGGGCACGATTGCTTCGCTTGTTCGCCGAGCTGGGCAATTTGTTTCCCAGCTCGTCGTTCTTTCAGCCTTTGATCACTGACAGTACTTCCCGACTGCTCCGCTTCGGCAAATTCCTTTCTAATAATGCGCTCATAGTTTCCTTTCGGCTGAGACTTGGGTGGTTTTGTCAGGGCAGCCAGAGTGCGCTTCGCTTTCACCGGATCTACCTTCACCTCCGGAGGTGGATGTTTCTTTGCTTTCACCCCTTCAAAGAAGTTCCTCACCTCTTCTCGCGCGATCTCGGCGTTCTCCTCCGGGGTCCTCTCGTATGGTAACTTCTCTAGAGTCTTCAGAGAAGGACCGAATCTGTATGTCCTCCCGCCTCTGGCTGTACTGCTAGACGCCGGCAGAGCAGACGGAGCGGTTGTCTTCTTTACTTGCTTACGAGGCGGAGGAGAAGTACTACGACATGCCGGAGCAGCCGGAGCTTCGGCAGGTCTCTTTCGCCCTTGCTGACGAGGCGGAGAAGGAGGAGGCTGGCTGCTCAGGCGCGCCGACGCAGGCGGAGAAGGAGGCGGAGTGCCGCCACGCGCCGGAGAAGGAGCCGGCCGAGTGCCCTGATCGTCCCTCGCCGGAGGAGGAGGTGGTGGAGGAGGCGGAGTGCCCTGACTCACCGGAGGAAGAGGAGGCGGAGGCATCCAGTTCGGAAGGTTGATGAGCTCCTTCTGCCATAGGCATGGAGTCTTCAGAGCAGAACCCAGCCGAGTCTCCCCTTCACCGGTAGGGTGGTCAAGCTGGAGGTCCTCAAATCCCTCCGTTATTTCATCCACCATCACCCTAGCATATCCTTATGTAATCGGCCAGCAGTGAAAAGTTGCGTCGGGTTCAGTAGGAAAAACAGAGCCAACAGCCGCCTTGACCTTCATATTAATCCATTGTGTCATAAGGTGGCAATTTTGAGACTCCGTGATAGCATCCACGGGATACCTGGCAGGAGCCGTCAAGACATGCTCCGGCTGAAGCAGCTCGGTGGAAGACACGCTGCTTCTCCGCTGAGATGGCGGGGTAGCTTCGAGGGAAGCTTCGGCAGTTCGTTTGTTGCGATTTGCTTCTCATTCCTCTATCTCTTGTACCCTAGCGTGCAGCGCCTGCAGTTGGGTCTGCTCCACTTTCTTCCTCCTCTCGTGGCATTTGTAACCGCCTACGTCCGGAAACCCAGCCTTCCACGGAATGGAGCCTGGCGTGCCTCGTGTCCGTCCAGGGTGCTCAGGATTCCCGAGGGCCATTGTGAGATCGTTGTTCTCTCTGTCTGGAACAAACGTCCCTTGCTGCGCTGCTTCGATATAGTGCTTAAGCCTCTTGACTGGTATTTCCATTTGCTCGTCCGTCCAAATGCACTTACCTGATATAGGGTCCAAGGTTCTGCCAGCCCCGAAGAACCAAGTCCGGCAACGGTCTGGCCAGTTAATTGTCTCTGGTTCGATCCCTTTATCAACCAGATCATTCTCAATCTTGGCCCACATAGGCCGGGCTGCGAGGTAGCCACCTGACCCCCTGCGATGGTGATGCTTCTTCTTCACAGCATTTTGCTTGTTTGTCGCCGACATCTTCTTACTCTTTTCCGATGTCTTGTGGGCCACAAATGCGGGCCAGTGATCTCCGATCTTCTCATCTCTGCCCTTGAATTCTGGTGTCTCTTTATTTTCGACAAACTTATTCAGCTCTTTCTTCCACCTCCTGAATAGTTCTGCCATCCTCTTAAGAGCAAAAGACTTGATTAATTGCTCTTTAACTGGCTTCTCCGGATCATCCTCTGGCGGTAGGGTGAAATTTGACTTCAGCTCAGTCCAAAGATCATTTTTCTGCAATCATTGACATAAGACACCTCAGGGTCTTCTGTAGCCGGCTTCAACCATTGCTGGATGCTGATCGGGATCTTGTCCCTAACCAAAACCCCGCATTGAGCAACAAATGTGCTCTTTGTCCGGAGGGGTTCAATCGGTTGGCCATCGGGCGCGATTGCTATGATCTCAAACTTTTCATCCGAGCTCAACTTTCTCTTCGGGCCTCGTCTGTTTACCGAAGTTGTGCTCGATCCGGAGGGCTAGAAAAAAGAACAAAGACTTAATTAATATGTGTACATACCAAAACAATGAATGCATCAATTAGCTAGTCAGCGGAAGCTTAACTAATGTATATACCTGGCCAGACTCGGTTCGGTCACCGGAGACGTCATCACGGTCTCCTTCTTGCACCGGCATTGTGTCACCGGAGCCGTCCTCACGGTCTCCTTCTTGCACCGGCATTAGGTCACCGGAGCCATCATAATCAAAGCCAGTTGCTTCCAGACCATCGGTGTCGTTGAGAAACAACGAGCAGACGGCATCACTTCCTCGTGCGATTATGTCCCCCAACAACTCTTCTTGTACTTCGTCTCGGGCGGTGTCCATAGTTTCTTCAAATATTTACAACATGGCAATTATTATTCAAACATGACAGATGGATATATTAGTGGCAAACGTAGAACTAATATTAATTAGTGGCCTCGACGCTGCTTCTCTAGGGTTTGGGGTGGCCTCAACGCTGCTTCTCTAGGGTTTGAGGTGGCCTCGACAACGCTTCAAGGATAAAAAAAGAAGAGGAAGAAGAAGAAAAAAAAGAGGAGAAGAAAGAATAGAGGAGCTTTCTTCTCCTCTTTTTTTTCTTCTTCTTCCTCTTTTTTTTTATCGGGAACGAGGGTCGGTGTGGGACACTACATTCACATCCCACAAGTGACGTGGGCGTCGAAGCCCGCGTCACTTGTGGGACGTGGATGTAGTGTCCGACACCGACGGCCACATGTATCTCACACCGACGATACTTGCTATTTAGGGTTTCCTCTACCGCTCGGCAACCCTCGACGACCCTCGTTCCCGATAAAAAAAAGAGGAAGAAGAAAAAAAAAGAGGAGAAGAAAGAATAGAGGAGATCTTCTCCTCTATTCTTTCTTCTCCTCTTTTTTTTCTTCTTCCTCTTCTTTTTTTATCCTCTTCTTCCTCTCATGTTCGACGACCCTTGACCCCTCGGCAACCCTAGACCCCCTCTCGACCCTCGACCCCTCGGCGACCGTTGACCCCCTCTCGACCTTCGACCCCTCGGCGACCGTTGACCCTCTCTCGACCCTCGACCCCTCGGCAACCCTCGACGACCCTCGTTCCCGATAAAAAAAAGAGGAAGAATAAGAAGAAAAAGAGGTGAAGAAAGAATAGAGGAGAGAACTCCTCTATTCTTTCTTCTCCTCTTTTTTTCTTTTTCCTCTTCTTTTTTTATCCTTTTCTTCCTCTCATGTTCGGCGACTCTCGATGACCCTCGTTCCCGATAAAAAAAAGAGGAAGAAGAAGAAAAAAAAGAGGAGAAGAAAGAATAGAGGAGATTCTTTCTTCTCCTCTTTTCTTTCTTCTCCTCTATTCTTTATTCTCCTTTTTTTATTCTTCTTCCTCTTCTTTTTTTATCCTTTTCTTCCTCTCATGTTCGACGACCCTTGACCCCTCGGCGACGCTAGACCCCCTCTTGACCCTCGACCCCTCGGCGACCGTCGACCCCCTCTCGACCCTCATATATGAACCTTTTCTTCCTTCTTCTTCCTTCTATTCCTTCTTCCTAAATATATAAAACTTTTTTTAAAATGAAACTAACCTAAAATGTACTAAATCAGAGAACATATATAGATAAAACTTTTCTAATAAAAAAATCTAACTTTTGCATATATGTATTTTTAGAACATCATTACAATTGAAAAAAATACATACATATATACCTATATAAACATACATAAAAAAACATATATGAACATACATAAAAAACATATATCTAAAAGATACATACATACATATATATATATATATATGAAAATCTAAAAACATGTAAAAAACATGTATAATTAAAAAAATGCACGGCGGGGGCGGCAGACGCGCGGTGCTCACAGAGGCGGCGACGCGTCGGGGCAGGGGACGGTCGGCGAGGGCGCGGGCGACGAGGGCGTGGTCGATGGCGACGACGGGCGCAGGCGACGGCCGGGGATAGCGCGGGCAACGGCGACGACGGGCACGGGCGACGGCCGGTGAGGGCGCGGGCGACGGCGACGACGGGCGCGGGTGACGGGGGTGCGGGCGAGGGCGCGGGCGACGGCGACGACGGGCGCGGGCGACGGCCGGCGACGGTGCGGGCGACGGCGACGACGGGCACGGGCGACGGCGACGGCGGGGGCGGCGTGCGGCGTCGGGGCAGCCTGGCGGCGTAGAGGAGGTCGGCATCGTCGGGGGCAACCGGCGAGGGAAATCTGAAAATTTCCCAAGTGTTGCTTATATAGCAAAGGCATTGGTCCGGGTTCGTGGCTCAAACCGGGACCAATGCCCCCTTTAGTCCCGGTTGGTGCCACCAACCGGGACCAAAGGCCTTGTGCTGCCCCGCGCCAAAACTTTAGTCCCACCTCGCTAGCTGAGAGAACTCGAGAGTGGTTTACAAGCGCTACTGCGCCTTCCCTCTCGAGCTCCTCTCAAATGTAGGCTTTCGGGCCTAACCCTGCGCTGTGTGCCTGTGGGCCTACTAGGCCTCCTGCGGGCCTGAATCCTGGCCCATGGTAGGGTTTCTAGTCGTATTCAGGCCGTGGGGGCCCAGTAGGTGGCACTTTTTTTGTTTGTTGCTTTATTTATTTTATTTTATTTCTACATACAACAAAATACTTATTGTTGCTATTTTTCCAGTTTTTTGTTTTGTTTTCTGCATCATTTATTTTCTTTTGTTTTTTGCTTTATTTTTTAATTCTTTTTTGCTTTTAGTTTTAGAAAAATTATGAACTTTTGTTTGGTGCCATTAGTTTTCAAATTTGAAAACATTTTTTTCTTTTTTTCTTTGTTGCTTTATTTATTTTATTTTTGTTTCTACTTACAACAAAATACTTATTGTTGCTATTTTTTTCCAGTTTTTTTGTTTTGTTTTCTGCATTATTTATTTTCTTTTGTTTTTTGCTTTATTTTTTAATTCTTTTTTGCTTTTAGTTTTAGAAAAATTATGAACTTTCTATTAGTGCCATTAGTTTTCAAATTTGAAAACACTTTTTTTGTTTTTTTTTCTTTGTTGCTTTATTTATTTTATTTTGTTTCTACTTACAACAAAATACTTATTGTTGCTATTTTTTCTAGTTTTTTTTGTTTTCTGCATTATTTATTTTCTTTTGTTCTTTGCTTTATTTTTTTTATTCTTTTTGCTTTTAGTTTGAGAAAAATTATAGACTTTCTGTTAGTGCCATTAGTTTTCAAATTTGAAAACACTTTTTTTGTTTTTTTGTTTTCTTTGTTGCTTTATTTATTTTATTTTGTTTCTATTTACAAAAAAAATACTTATTGTTGCTATTTTTTGTTTTCCACATTTTTTGTTTTGTTTTCTACATTATTTATTTTCTTTTGTTTTTTGCTTTATTTTTTATTTCTTTTTGCTTTTAGGTCACCAAAATTATAAACTTTCTGTTAGTGCCATTAGTTTTCAAATTTGAATAGTTAAAATTTGAATTCTTTGAAATTTGTGTGAATCACAAGTTTGTGATTAACTTTACTAAAAAAATTAACATAGATGCACCTATAGAGAAAATTTGACCTAAATTCATAGTTTTCAAATGAACTCTGAAAAAGTTGGCATAGCATACTCGTGTGTTACAAAGTTGGCATGGTATCATCATAATAGTTGCGGGAGAAAGTCTTCACTTTTTCTTTGCTTGTGTCATTTGCTTATTGCGCCATAACCATGGATAATCTTCATCGTTTATTGGGATGCTTGGGTCAGCCTTGACATTGAAGGGAGGAATTTCATGAAACTTTTCATAATCTTCAGACATGTCTGTCTTGCCCTCCACTCCCAAGATGTCCCTTTTTCCTGAAAGAACTATGTGGCGCTTTGACTCATCGTATGATGTATTCGCTTCCTTATCTTTTCTTTTTCTCGGTTTGGTAGACATGTCCTTCACATAGATAACCTGTGCCACATCATTGGCTAGGACGAACGGTTCGTCAATGTACCCAAGATTTTTCAGATCCACTGTTGTCATTCTGTACTGTGGGGTCTACTTGTACCCCGCCGCCTGACAGATTGACCCATTTGCACTTAAACAAAGGGACCTTAAAATCATGTCCGTAGTCAAGTTCCCATATGTCCACTATGTAACCATAATATGTGTCCTTTCCACTCTCGGTTGCTGCATCAAAGCGGACACCGCTGTTTTGGTTGGTGCTCTTTTGATCTTGGGCGATCGTGTAAAATGTATTCCCATTTATCTCGTATCCTTTGTAAGTCAATACAGTCAAAGATGGTCCCCTGGACAACAAGTACAGCTCATCACAAACAGTGTTGTCACCTCTGAGACATGTTTCCAACCAACTGCTGAAAGTCCTGATGTGTTCACATGTAATCCAGTCGTCGCACTGCTCCGCGTGTTTGGAGCGCAGACTGTTCTTGTGTTCATCGACATACGGGGTCACCAAGGTAGAGTTCTGTAGAACTGTGTAGTGTGCTTGAGACCAAGAATATCCATCCCTATATATTATTGAGTCACTTCCAAGAGTGCCTTTTCCAGTCAGTCTCCCCTCATACCGCGATTTAGGGAGACCTATCTTCTTAAGGCCAGGAATGAAGTCAACACAAAACCCGATAACATCCTCTGTTTGATGGCCCATGGAGATGCTTCCTTCTGGCCTAGCGCGGTTACGGACATGTTTCTTTAGGACTCCCATGAACCTCTCAAAGGGGAACATATTGTGTAGAAATATGGGCCCCAGGATGACAATCTCGCCGACTAGATGAACTAGGACGTGCGTCATGATATTGAAGAAGGATGCTGGGAACACCAGCTCGAAACTGACAAGACATTGCGCCACATCACTCCTTAGCCTTGGTACGATTTCTGGATCGATCACCTTCTGAGAGATTGCATTGAGGAATGCACATAGCTTCACAATGGCTAATCGGACGTTTTTCGGTAGAAGCCCCCTCAATGCAACCGGAAGCAGTTGCGTCATAATCACGTGGCAGTCATGAGACTTTAGGTTCTCAAACTTTTTCTCTGGCATATTTATTATTCCCTTTATATTCGACGAGAAGCCAGTCGTGACCTTCATACTAAGCAGACATTCAAAGAAGATTTCTTTCTCTTCTTTCGTAAGAGCGTGGCTGGCAGGACCTTTATACTGCTTCAGAGGCATGCCGTCTTTTTCGTGAAAACGTTGCAGGTCCTCCCGTGCCTCAGGTGTATCTTTTGTCTTCCCATACACGCCCAAGAAGCCTAGCAGGTTCACGCAAAGGTTCTTCGTCACGTGCATCACGTCGATTGAAGAGCAGACCTCTAGGTCTTTCCAGTAGGGTAGGTCCCAAAATATAGATTTCTTCTTCCACATGGGTGCGTGTCCCTCAGCATCATTCAGAATAGCTAGTCCGCCGGGACCCTTTCCAAAGATTACGTGTAAATCATTGACCATAGCAAGTACGTGATCACCGGTACGCATGGTGGGCTTCTTCCGGTGATCCGCCTCGCCTTTGAAATGCTTGCCTTTCTTTCGACATTGATGGTTGGTTAGAAGAAATCGACGATGGACCAGGTACACATTCTTCCTGCATTTGTCCAGGTATATACTTTCAGTGTCATCTAAACAGTGCATGCATGCGTGGTATCCTTTGTTTGTCTATCCTGAAAGGTTACTGAGAGCGGGCCAATCATTGATGGTCACGAACAGCAACGCCTTTAGGTTAAATTCCTCCTGTCTGTGCTCATCCCACGTACGTACACCGTTTCCATTCCACAGCTGTAAAAGTTCTTCAACTAATGGCCTTAGGTACACATCAATGTCGTTGCCGGGTTGCTTAGGGCCTTGGATGAGAACTGGCATCATAATGAACTTCCTCTTCATGCACATCCAAGGAGGAAGGTTATACATACATAGAGTCATGGGCCAGGTGATGTGATTGCTGTGATTGCTGCTCTGCTCCCCGAAAGGATTAATGCCATCCGCGCTTAAAGCAAACCATACATTCCTTGGGTCCTTTGAGAACTCATCCCAGTACTTTCTCTCGATTTCTCTCCACTGCGACCCGTCAGCGGGTGCTCTCAACTTCCCGTCTTTCTTCCGGTCCTCACTGTGCCATCGCATCAACTGGGCATGCTCTTCGTTTATGAACAGACGTTTCAACCGTGGTATTATAGGAGCATACCACATCACCTTCGCAGGAACCCTCTTCCTGGGGGGCTCGCCGTCAAGATCACCAGGGTCATCTCGTCTGATCTTATACCGCAATGCACCGCATACCGGGCATGCGTTCAGATCCTTGTATGCACCGCGGTAGAGGATGCAGTCATTAGGGCATGTATGTATCTTCTCCACCTCCAATCCTAGAGGGCATACGAGCTTCTTTGCTGCGTATGTACTGTCGGGCAATTCGTTATCCTTTGGAAGCTTCTTCTTCAATATTTTCAGTAGCTTCTCAAATCCTTTGTCAGCCACAGCATTCTCTGCCTTCCACTGCAGCAATTCCAGTACGGTACCGAGCTTTGTGTTGCCATCTTCGCAATTGGGGTACAACCCTTTTTCTGATCCTCTAACATGCGATCGAACTTTAGCTTCTCCTTTTGACTTTCGCATTGCGTCCTTGCATCGACAATGACCCGGCGGAGATCATCATCATCGGGCACATCGTCTGGTTCCTCTTGATCTTCAGCAGCTTCACCCGTTGCAGCATCATTGGGCACATCGTCTGGTTCCTCTTGATCTTCACCAGCTCCCCCCGTTGCAGCATCACCGTATTCAGGGGGCACATAGTTGTCATCGTATTCTTCTTCTTCGCCGTCTTCCATCATAACCCCTATTTCTCCGTGCCTCGTCCAAACATTATACTGTGGCATGAAACCCTTGTAAAGTAGGTGGGAGTGAAGGATTTTCCGGTTAGAGTAAGACCTCGTATTCCCACATTCAGTGCATGGACAACACATAAAACCATTCTGCTTGTTTGCCTCAGCCGCATCGAGAAACTCATGCACGCCCTTAATGTACTCGGAGGTGTCTCTGTCACCGTACATCCATTGCCGATTCATCTGCGTGCATTATATATAATTAAGTGTCCAAATTAATAGAAGTTCATCATCACATTAAAACGAAAGTACATACATAGTTCTCATCTAACAACATATAGCTCTCCAGAGCATATAATTAATTAAACCATACATTGAAACTATGCAAAACAATTCAATGCGAAAACAAATGCGATCATAATCGCAACCAAGGTAACAATTGATCCAACGGCATAATGATACCAAGCCTCGGTATGAATGGCATATTTTCTAATCTTTCTAATCTTCAAGCGCATTGCATCCATCTTGATCTTGTGATCATTGACGACATCCGCAACATGCAACTCCAATATCATCTTCTCCTCCTCAATTTTTTTTATTTTTTTCCTTCAGCAAATTGTTTTCTTCTTCAACTAAATTTAACCTCTCAACAATAGGGTCGGTTGGAATTTCCGATTCACATACATCCTACATAAATAAAATCTATGTCACGTTGGTCGGCATAATTTCATAAACAATAAATGAACCAATAGTTATAAAGATAATATATATACCACATCCGAATCATAGACAGGACGAGGGCCGACGGGTGCGGATACCAAAACCATCGCACTATATAAGATGCAATAATAAAAGTAAGAAAATAATACAAGTATCTATGTAAACATACAAGTAAGAATATTTTTCCTTCAGAAAGAAGATAAGAACAAGAGGCTCACCACGGTGGTGTCGGCGATGAGCTCGGCGCGGGAGATCAACGACGGTGAAGACGGGGACGGGGCGTGACAGACCGCCAAACCTAGACAAATATTGAGGAAAATGGAGTTTGGAGGTCGAGCTTGGAGAGGAGAAAGCTTAAGTAGTGTGGCTCGGGCATTCCATCGAACACCTTGTGTGCATAGGAGGTGAGCTAGAGCACCACCAAGCCCTCTCCCCCTCGGCCAGAAAAAAATAGAGCAGTGTGCTCTACTCTTACGCGAGGGGGTATATATAGGCACCTCATTGGTCCCGGTTGGTGGCATGAACCGGGACTAAAGGGGAGCCTTTGGTCCCGGTTCAAGCCACCAACCAGGACCAATGGTGGTGGGCTAGGCGCGAGGCCCACTGGTACCGATTCGTCCCACCAACCGGGACCAAAAGGTCCAGATGAACCGGGACCAATGGCCAACGTGGCCCGGCCGGCCCCCTGGGCTCACGAACCGGGTCCAATGCCCCCATTGGTCCCGGTTCTGGACTGAACCGGGACTAATGGGCTGACCCGGCCTGGACCGTTGCCACCTTTTCTACTAGTGTTTAGTCCCGTTTTGAGACACAAACCGAGACTAAAGGGCATCGCACCCTTTAGTCTCGGTTCGTGTCTCAAACCGGGACTAAAGGGCTCAGGTGAACCGGGACTAATGCCTTAGCCGCACGAACCGGGACCAATATTCACATTAGTCCCGGTTTGTGACTGAACCGGGACTAATGTGAATATTGCCCTGTGACCAAAGCCCTGTTTTCTACTAGTGTTAGACCCTTGTGGATCACGTGCTGAAGTATCCCTTTAGACCATTCTTAAGCATCATCAAAGTCACTTAAGATGTGTTATGCTTTTGTAAATATGAAGTCTGCTAAACATTATGTGGTTTAGTTATAGCCTTGTGCGTCAAGTATTGTTAGGATAGATAGGAGATCTTTTGCTTTAGTTGGAGTCTATCCTTATCTATCTATCCTCCCTATAAATCTCCTGTAACCTCCCTTCGGTTGGCGCCAGCTACCACGACTTGTAACCTACGAGAGATGGATCTCTCCCCAATCTATATAAACACAACACAATCTCTGTACAGGGAAGAAACACTTACACAATTGACATGGTAATCAAAGCCTCCCTCTTCCCCCACATCCAGAAACCATCTTCTCCATCGTATCAACCAAACAATCATCCACTGCACCACCCAGCTTCCAATCCGCCATGTCTTCCTCTAGCCAAACAACCTCCATCGGCCTGAACAATACCATCTCCGAGCCTCTCACAAGAACCAACTATATTCTATGGAGAGCCCAAGCTCGCTCCCAAATCACGGGAGCGGGGTTATATGAGTACATAGATCGAACCAGCCGCGAGCCTTAAAAAACATTCACTACCAAAACCTCTGAAGTGAAGGATCAAACCGGTCCTAATCCTGCCTATAGCCCTTGGTTCATACAACATCTACAGATCGTTGCCTATTTGCTCCGCAACCTTTCCAAAGAAGTACTGGTGCAAGTAGCTTCCCTAGAAACTTCTCATGCAATCTGGTCTGCTCTATCAAATATGTTCCCTGACCACTCCAGAACCCATGCAAACAATAATCATATATCCCTCACCAATGCCCAGTAAGATTCTTAAAGTGCCACTACTTACTTTGGGCACATGCATGCTCTCTCGGATGAACTGGCGGTAGCTAGGAAACCCATCATCGAGGATGGGCTGATCTCGTTCATCATCGTGGGATTAGACATGGATCATCAACCCCTTTTCTCGACTCTAGATGTGCGCGCCGACCCTTCCATTGATGAGCTCCTCGGCATGATCTCCAACTTCCACAAAAGAATGGAGATATGTTCCAAGGAACCGGACCAGGTGCCTTCAAATCCTCTGCAAACGCTACCTCTCGAGGTCGTGGTGGCCCTCCCAAAAACTACCGGAACTTATCCAAAGGTAGGAGTGGGGGTATCGCGATGACAACGGCGGTGGTGGCGGCGGCTAGTACCCGAACGGCGGTGGTGGTGGCGGCGGCAAAAACTTTCAGCGGCGTCCCTCCTACACCGACTGTAGGGGGCGCCCCTTCCAAGGCTACGATGAGTATGAGAATAAGTGTCAAATTTATAAAAAAAAATAGTAATCATATAGCAAAGGACAATTCTCCACGCAAAAAGGTTCCAGCCATCGCGGACACGTCATATGATATTGATACAAATTGATACGCCGATACCGGTGTCTCCGATCATCTACATCGGGATCATCATCGCCTGGTCCGATGTGATCCTCTCCGGGATCGACATGGCGTCAGGACTGTACTAGCAACGGCTCTCCACCAGTTGTGTCCCGCTAACCAGCAGCGGACCCGCGGCAGGACGCGGGCCAACCAACAGCGCCATGTGTGCCCCGCCAATCATTGGCTGACACGCGGCGGGATGCAGGCAGTCCAGCCCCCATGCGCGCGTCGTCACCTGCGAACCAGCCGATCGCGCTGTTCGGCACGGATCCGTGTATCTACACCAGACGGGCCTAGTGCCAATCAGAGGCAGGTGTGGGATCCCATCCCAATTTGGCTGCAGACTCGTCCAGATCTTCAGTGCCATCCACAGTTGCGTCTTCACTGATTTCAGCCATAGACGATCTAGCAGGAGGATCAACCTTGATATTGCAGCACCCAGCGGTCCAGTAGCAGATATCTGGATCCTCTGTGCTTGGATCTCCTGTGCCCAATCCTGCTGCACAGAAACAACTTGCTCCACCACGCACAAGACTCCAAGCAGGGGTATATTTCCTTTGCTGTAATAAAGTGTGTCAATTCCTTCATGCTCCTACCACTGCACATTGGACTACTGCAAAATGCA
Source organism: Triticum urartu (assembly GCF_056163025.1). NCBI lineage: Eukaryota > Viridiplantae > Streptophyta > Magnoliopsida > Poales > Poaceae > Triticum > Triticum urartu. The sequence continues at coordinate 665,283,314 of NC_141877.1, read as the reverse complement.
TATTGAGATATGTGAAGAACACCTAGAGTGTTGGTCTTACGTTCAGCAAGTCACCATCTACCCTTGTTAGTGGCTTCCCTGACTCTGATTAGGCAGCATGCTTAGATGATAGACGCTCAATAGGTGGGTTTACAGTTTTCATTGGACCAAATCTAATCTCATGTTGTACAATAAAACATGTCGTAGTTTCAAGATCGAGCAGTGAAGCAGAGTGCAAGGCTTTAGCAAATGCAACTTCAGAAATCATTGGGACAAGTCCATGCTGAGAGAGCTTGGGATATGTCATACCCAATCTCCTTGTCTTTGGTGTGATAACCTTGGTGCCACATATTTGTCTGCTAACCATGTTTTTCATGTAAGGACCAAACACATAGAAATTGACTATCACTTCGTCAGAGAAAGGGTTGCCAACAAAGAGTTCGAAATTCGGTTTGTACATTCAAATGATCAAGTTGCCGATGGCTTCACAAAAGCTTTGTCTACAAGACCTTTTGAAGTGTTCAAGCGTAATCTTAACTTTGTCAAGTTATGATGAAGGGAAGGTGTTAAACATTATGTGGTTCAGTTATAGCCATGTGCGCCAAGTACAGTTAGGATAGATAGGATGTCTTTTGGTTTAGTTGGAGTCTTTCTTTATCTCTCTATCCTCCATGTAAATCTCCTGTTGGCGCCAGCTACCACGACTTGTAACCTACGAGAGATGGTCTCTTCCCAATCAATATAAACACAACACGGCCCTCTGTATAGGGTAGAGACGCTTACACAGTTGACAAAGTCTACTTTCAGATAATAAGTCTTGTGATCGTGCGTCTTCAGCTCCTTTATAGGCCTTCAAGTACCTCTGCGTGTCAAACACGCTGTTATTATACGCGAATGAATAATTAGATTTGTAATGCCAAACATAGTACCATGTTTTGTGCTGATGAAGCATATTTGTTCGTGCCAAACCAACAACTTATGCTTATATTGTGAACCAATATTCCTGCTTTCAGCATTTGTAACGAACTCCACATTGCTTCTGTTCTTTTTCCCACTATTACTAGGCCTTGTTTTCTCGCTTGCACCAGCGGCACAACTGGTGGAATCTAGACCAGCTCTAGAGGAAGCTTCAAACTTATAAGTTATAACAACCTTGCAAAAAAAATCAGCATCTCACTCTGAAAGAAGCAGAGATGGGTACAGATTCAGACCCTGACCATACATGGTGTCTCAAGCCAATCCCAAGAAAGTTAAATGGGGAACGTTTCGCTTCGGTGCACCGGCCGAACGCTCAGCCGATCACTTTCCCAGCGACGCTCACAGGGCCACACAGACAGCTCATCCCACCCACCGCTTTACTTTTTGCCACACATCGAGAAGCTTATCCGCGCACTTCTCTTCTCCCCTACCTCGCATCTCTCTTCCCAAATCCCAATCCGCCATGAAATTCCTCCCTCTTTTTTCCTTTGACTCCACGTCGGCAAGCAAGCCACTCCGGTTAGCCAGAACCACCCCTTGAACCTTCCCCTTAGTCTATCCCCCCACGATCCATGGTCACAGACGGGGGGTCTCTAGACCTGGCGATGTGATGAGCTGCAAGGGGGCAGGTTCCCGTGCTGGAACCGTCGCCGTGCTAGAACCATCGGCGCGCCGTGCTGGAATCCGGGCCACACTCGTGCTAGAATCGTTGAAGAAAATTGCTGGAACCGGCTATTCGATTTGTTACAACGAAGGATTCAAGACGTTGCATCCATGGCGGTGGAGGTATTTCTTTGTTGGAACTCCCGAGCTGATTTGCTGTAACCGGCTATTAGATTTGTTGGATCCGGCAAAGTTTTTTGTTGCGACCGTCAGTGACAACGCATGTGTTTTCGTTGTAACCGGTATATGTTTTTCCTGCCATCTATGATTTGATTCGCTACAATTTAATTTGTCTGCTACATTCATTCAGAGCCGAGCTGCATCCTGCGACGGCGGCGACCTTTTTTGCTGCAACCGTTGTAGTTTTTGCTACGTTCGTCGAGGATTTTTGCTACATCATTTTTTCATGGTGGAGCTGCAGTCTCGACGGAGGCGACCATGATTTTGTGTTGCAACCGTCGGTTCTTGTTGCTACGACCTATGATTTTTTTTGCTACATACGTTCATTTTTTTCTGAGATGATGTGCTACATCTGACGACAGAAGAGGGCGAGCGCGGGAGACCAACGCGAGCGTGGCGACGTGGGGGAGGACGTGGGTGCGGCCGCGCCTCGCTGGAGCGCACACACGCAGGGCTGGGGTAGAGACATCCCGCATCGAACGAGCGGATGTGAAACTGAAGAAGACGGGGGAAGACGACGACATGGGGGGACGAATCGAACGGTTGTTAGCTGCTGGATCGCACGGCGCGCCGGTGCCTATCAGCCCCAAGTTAAATGTACACAAACAAAAGGCATGTTATTTATGATTTCCTTTTACCGTACTAATTTCCTATTTTTAAATATCTTTACACAGTACCTATGCATGCAGGAGGATCACTCTAGCTGATGGTCAGCGCATTGTCCGTGATAAGAAACTAACCATTTTCCTATGTTTATACCACGTTTAAGCATGCCGACTAACATGAATTGCCCTTTAAATCAATAGGTACCCGCGGTCGCTGGTACTTAGATGAGCTGAGCTACTATTTCCTGTTCCAAACTAGGACACACATGCACGTGCCGTGCAATCTTAGATCGTGCTTAACTCTAACAGGAAGCACCCGATAAAGAGCTTGAACTGGGGCTGAGCGAGATTATATCGTGATCAGAGCTGCTGAGCCTCGCATTGGCTATATATGCCGTAGTACCACGATTTGTAATGTAGTGCAGCTGCACCTGCGTTTCGGGCGCGGGCGCAGAGCTCTGACGGCAGCCTTGATGGAGACTTGAGATGTAGCCATGCATGGCCCATGCGTAACAGCTAAGTACGCCCAGGAAAATCAATGTTAGTGTACCTTGCTTACGTCTTCCGCCAGAGCTGGGAATCCTAGCTGATATATATCCATCCAATGCAACACTGCTTAAAAAACAAATTATGCAGAGCGTCCGATCGTGTGCCCACCCTGGATCTCCGGCGGCGGAGCAGGGCAACCCTCCTGTCTACCTTACATGACTTCCTCGTCGGCGCTCATCCCAGGAATCCGCCAGTATGCGTCTAACTTCTCTCCTTGGCGATTAAACTGCATGCCGTACGTGTGCCCGGCCTGCACGGCGACGAACGAGCGTAGTGCTTGGTTAAGAATTAACCGTGTTGTTGTAAATGGCTCAGGTATGTGCTCAAACACGTACACAGCTGTGGCAGCACTGTCCCATGGGGTACTACGGTATGCAGTGGCCTCCGATTGATCCTAGCAATCAGAGCATTAACACATACACACAAAGACAGATAACATATGTTTCGCAGACATGTGCACGTACTAACACGTACTGTGGCCAATCCCTGTGCTAGCCTAGCTGCTGCTTAGTTTCAGTTTTGCTAAAACACATATGTGCCCTAAGTATTGCATATTTAAATCTTATACTATTGATTTTACACAAGATTTTTCCCGATGTGATCACCGCCTTCCGGCACAGTATTCGCGGTGAATGGCTTCCACGCCAACTTGGGCAGCATAAGCTGACGACCATGACAGCCCTCACCAAACTGATGACCCGCTTTTACGCGGGAGAGGATAGTTGGCTGGCCCGCAGTTCTCACAATGGTAAGATTGGCACCTCAGAGTCCCGCGATGGCAATGGTAAACCTAGACGTAATACAAATAAGCGCAGGCATAAGAATGTTGGGAGCGACACCGAGGATGCCGCAGTTAACACAGGGTTGAGTGGCCCTAGAGCCGAACAAAAAAATCCCTTTAAAGGGAACAAGGACGTCCCAGCCAGTTGGACAAGATCCTCGAAAGAGCATGCCAGATCCATGGCACGTGCGTTTGATGCCATTGTGCTTGAAGACCCAGCAGTTCCATCACCCTATCTGTGAAGCAAATCGGGTGAGCAGGTCCTGACAACCAAGTAGTGTCATGCCAAACGTCGGGAGACATTTGTGCGTAAGTTCGGTTCCGAGCCTGGTCGTGCCTGTCCAACCAGGCGTCGTAGCCGTCGAGAACGGCCGGAGCGCGTCCCCTTGATCTATTGATGGACCATGTAGGGGCTCAATTCGCTTCTATCCATCGTCGTGCGTCGTATGGCTCGAGAAATTCAATGGGGTCTTTGCCGTGATGGCGCGTCGCTATTTAAGCATGTATATTTTCCGTTTTTGGCCTGTAGCACCCTCTGGGGGATCGATCAGGTTGATTGGCTCGACCGCGTGTTAATAGCACGTTGTCGTTGACCTTCTCATCGAATTCTGGCCGAAGACGTCGGCGGGGGTAAGATTTAGGCGCGGTGTGGTGCCGTTCCTCGAGGTATTGTCCGGCCGAGAGGATTTCTACCCACTTGTTATTCAGCGTGTTCTGATCGGCTTGCGGTTGTTGCTGCTTCCTCTTCATACTCCTTGCAGTAGCTACCAGGCGCCATCTGAACCGCTCTTTCTCAAAGGGGTCCTCGGGGAGAAGGTAGTCCTTGGTTCTGAGGCTATCATCCTCCTCAGATTCGGGTAAATAATTGTTGTCGGCCCCATTGAAGACGTCATCGGGGTCCTCATCTTCAGGTATTCCTGCGGGGCTGTTTTGCAGTTCCAAAGAGGCTTGAATGTCCTCTCCCTGGTTATCAGCTTCGTCAGCCGCTGCGCCATTGTCGGTGGCGGCGGTGTCGTGCCCGCTGGAGGCCCTATTGGTATCCTTCACGCGCCTGTGTTGATGTTATGATGGGTTCTTAGATGTGTCCACCATATATACGTCATAAGTGGACGTTGTTGTCCATCTGCCGATATTGGTCAAAGGCATAGTGGTTTCTGGAGTGATGTCGGCATCTTGATCCATGTCGGTAGCCTCCTCGTAGTCTAGCACGTCGGTTAAGTCATCGACTGTTGCGACTAAGTGGGTGGTGGGTGGGATGTAAATTTCCCTGTCGTCAGCTTTAAGTCTGATCTTGTCATAGACCGAAGTTTGACGGTTTGAGATTGATATACTCTGAATGCAATCCAGCATCTCGTTAAGGTGAGACAGATCTTCAGGGTTCATGGACTGGATAGAGGTCGGGCAGACTCAAAGCATGATCGGGGCGCTGGTTAAAGTGAGCTCAGAGTGTTGGTCGGCCTAATCTAACTCTGGGCCACCTGCTAGGGAGATTGGACCCGTACTTGACATAGGGTCCATGTTTGAATTCAGATTGGAGTCGGAGCCCGACTCGATCTCAAGGCCCTTGCCTGGCATGATAGCAGCCGATTCCTCGCATGGGGCCAGACCCATCGGGATATTAGATCCAAAGTTTAGATCGGAGATCGGCTCCGGGATTGAGCCCGCGACAACCGAGAGGTCCTTCATCCAGTCTGGAGCCCAGCCGAAAAGAGCAAGCTCATCATGGGAAACCATGGTGTATTCTAGGCTTCTGAAAGTGACCATCTGGTACGGAGCAAAGTTCTTGATGGGTGCTAGATGGCCCGTCGAGTTGGCATGGAAAACCATGTTGTCGAAAACGAATAGTTGGCCAGGGACAAAGGTGTCGTCCTGGCTAGCGTTGCAGTTGATCTGCATATTAGCCATAAATCCTTTTTTGATCACACATCAGAACTGTCAATGAAAGCACCAATGTCGGTGGTAAAGCCGGCAGACCATGGGGTAGGGGCTCCTGAGCTGTGGATCTCGGATCGATGGTAACAGGAGATAAGGTACGCGTGCTACCTCTTGAGCTTACGTTAGTTTTTCCCTTGAAGAGGAAAGGGTGATGCAGCAAATTAGAGTAAGTATTTCCCTCACTTTTGAGAACCAAGGTATCAATCCAGTAGGAGACAACGCAACAAGCCCGAATACCTGCACAAACAAACACCAACTTGCACCCAACGCGATAAGGGGTTGTCAATCCCTTCACGGTTATTTGCAAAGTGAGATTCTATATAGATGGATAAACGATAAAGTAATATTTTTGGTATTTTTGGTTTATGGAATGTAAAGTAAAAGATTGCAAAAGAAAGTAAATCAAAAACTAAAATTGTAGATCGGAAACTTATATGATGGAAAATAGACCCGGGGGCCATAGGTTTCACTAGAGGCTTCTCTCAAGATAGAGACTATTATGGTGGGTGAAAAAATTATTGTCGAGCAATTGATAGAAAAGCGCAAAGTTATGACGATATCTAAGGCAATGATCATGAATATAGGCATCACGTCCGTGTCAAGTAGACCGAAACGATTCTGCATCTACTACTATTACTCCACACATCGACTGACTCTTGCCTGCATCTAGAGTATTAAGTTCATAAGAACAGAGTAACGCGTTAAGTAAGATGACATGATGTAGCGGGATTAACTCAAGCAATATGATAAAAAACCCCATCTTGTTATCCTCGATGGCAACAATACAATATGTGCCTTGATGCCCCTACTGTCACTGGGAAAGGACACCGCGAGACTGAACCCAAAGCTAAGCACTTCTCCCACTGCAAGAAAAACCAATCTAGTTGGCCAAACCAAATTGATAGTTCGAAGAGACTTGCAAAGATATAAAATCATTCATATAAAAATCCAGAGGAGATTCAAATAATATTCATAGATAAGTTGATCATAAATCCACAATTCATCAGATCTCGGCAAACACACCGCAAAAGAGTATTACATCGAATAGATCTCCAAGAACATCGAGGAGAACATGGTACTGAGAATCAAAGAGAGAGAAGAAGCCATCTAGCTACTAGCTACGGACCCGTAGGTCTGTCGTAAACTACTCACGCTTCATCGGAGAGGCGATGGTGTTGATGTAGAAACCCTCCGTGATCGAATCCCCCTCCGGCAGGACACAGGAAAAGGTCCCTAGATGGGATCTCACGGGTACAGAAGGTTGCAGCGATGGAAAAGTTTTTTCGTGGCTCGACTGGAAGTTTTCGGGGTATTTGAGAATATATAGGAGGAAGATCTAGGTCAGGGGGTCACCGAGGGGCCCACAAGGTCGGGGGGCGCGCCCTACCCCCCTGGGCGTGCCCTCCACCCTTGTGGCCGCCTCGTGGCTCTTCTGACTTGCACTCCAAGTCTCCTGGGTGTCTTCCGGTCCAAGAAAAATCATCACGAAAGTTTTATTCCGTTTGGACTTCGTTTGGTATTCCTTTTCTGCGAAACTCTAAAACAAGGAAAATAACGGAAACTGGCACTAGGCTCTAGGTTAATAGGTTAGTCCCAAAAATTATATAAAATAGCATATTAATGCATATAAAACATCCAAAACAGATAATATAATAGCATGGAACAATCAAAAATTATATATATGATGGAGACGTATCAACACGATGTTTACCCAAGTCTGGGCCCTCTCAAAGAGGTAATATCCTACGTCCTGCTTTGATTGTATTGATGGTTGTGTATCGAGTACAAGCTTGATCTACCTCGAGATCATAAGTTGTGTTCTAACCCTAAGGCTAGGACGGTATGATCATGATCGGATCACCTCTACAGGTTAAACCCCTTGGCTTATATACATGAGGGGTACCTATGGTTACATGGTCGGTTGCAGATCTAAGGATGCATATGGCGGTGGCAGAAGATGTCCTTGGAGTACACGTCAAGTCTTTTGTAGAGGCTATATTGATCACGTCGAGGTGCGAGGCTTTCAGAGTCCTTCCTTATGAGAATGAGGGCCCATAAGCCTGGCCCGAGGATTGTGCACTAACTAGGTTGGTACCTGTTGGGGAACATAGTAATTTCAAAAAAATTCCTACGCACACGCAAGATCATGGTGATGCATAGCAACGATAGGGGAGAGTGTTGTCTACGTACCCTCGTAGACCGGCAACGGAAGTGTTGACACAACGTAGAGGAAGTAGTCGTACGTCTTCCCGATCCGACCGATCCAAGTACCGAACGTACGGTACCTCCGAGTTCTGCACACGTTCAACTCGGTGACGTCCCTCGAGTTCCGATCCAGCAAAACGTTGAGGGAGAGTTTCGTTAGCACGACGGCGTGATGACGGTGATGATGTTCTACCGACGCAGGGCTTCGCCTAAGCACCGCTATGATATGACCGAGGTGGAATATGGTGGAAGGGGGCACCGCACACAGCTAAGGAACGATCACGAGGATCAACTGGTGTGTCATGGGGTGCCCCTTTCCTCAGTATGTAAAGGAGGGAGAGGGGGAGGTGCGGCCGGCCCTATGGGTGCGCCTGGAGGAGTCCTACTCCAACCGGGAGTAGGACTCCCCCCTCTTGCCTTGTTGGAAAAGGAAGGAGGAAGGGAGAAAGAGGAAAGGGGGGCGCCGCCCCCCCTTCCTTGTCCTATTCGGACTAGGGGGGAGGGGGCGTGCGGCCTGCCCTGGCCGGCCCTCCTCTTCTCCCTTATGGCCCATGTAGGCCCAATAACCCTCGGGGGGGTTCCAGTAACCCCCCCGATACTCCGGTAAAATCCCGATTTCATCCGGAACGTTTCCAATATCCAAATATAGGCTTCCAATATATCAATATTTATGTCTCGACCAATTCGAGACTCCTCGTCATGTCCGTGATCACATCCGGGACTCCGAACAACCTTCGGTACATCAAAACACAAAAACCCTAATTACGATCGTCACCGAACTTTAAGCGTGCGGACCCTACGGGTTCGAGAACTATGTAGACATGAGCGAGACACAACTTCGGTCAATAACCAATAGCGGAACCTGGATGCTCATATTGGCTCCTACATATTCTACGAAGATCTTTATCGGTCAGACCGCATAACAACATACGTTGTTCCCTTTGTCATCGGTATGTTACTTGCCCGAGATTCGATCATCGGTATCTCAATACCTAGTTCAATCTCGTTACCGGCAAGTCTTTACTCGTTCCGTAATACATCATCCTGCAACTAACTTATTAGTTGCAATGCTTGCAAGGCTTGAGTGATGTGCATTACCGAGAGGGCCCAGAGATACCTCTCCGACAATTGGAGTGACAAATCCTAATCTCGAAATACGCCAACCCAGCAAGTACCTTCGGAGACACCTGTAGAGCACCTTTATAATCACCCAGTTACGTTGTGACATTTGGTAGCACACAAAGTGTTCCTCTGATAAACGGGAGTTGCATAATCTCATAGTCATAGGAACATGTATAAGTTATGAAGAAAGCAATAGCAACAAACTAAACGATCAAGTGCTAAGCTAACGGAATGGGTCAAGTCAATCACATCATTCTCCTAATGATGTGATCCCGTTAATCAAATGACAACTCATGTCTATGGTTAGGAAACATAACCATCTTTGATTAACGAGCTAGTCAAGTAGAGGCATACTAGTGACTCTCTGTTTTTGTCTATGTATTCACACATGTATTATGTTTCCGGTTAATACAATTCTAGCATGAATAATAAACATTTATCATGATATAAGGAAATAAATAATAACTTTATTATTGCCTCTAGGGCATATTTCCTTCAGTCTCCCACTTGCACTAGAGTCAATAATCTAGATTACACAGTAATGATTCTAACAACCATGGAGCCTTGGTGCTGATCATGTTTTGCTCGTGGAAGAGGCTTAGTCAGCGGGTCTGCAACATTCAGATCCGTATGTATCTTACAAATTTCTATGTCTCCCACTTGGACTAAATCCCGAATGGAATTGAAGCGTCTCTTGATGTGTTTGGTTCTCTTGTGAAATCTGGATTCCTTCGCCAAGGCAATTGCACCAGTATTGTCACAAGAGATTTTCATTGGACCCGATGCACTAGGTATGACACCTAGATCGGATATGAACTCCTTCATCCAGACTCCTTCATTTGCTGCTTCCGAAGCAGCTATGTACTCTGCTTCACATGTAGATCCCGCCACGACGCTTTGTTTAGAACTGCACCAACTGACAGCTCCACCATTCAGTAAAAACACGTATCCGGTTTGCGATTTAGAATCGTCCGGATCAGTGTCAAAGCTTGCATCAACGTAACCATTTACGATGAGCTCTTTGTCACCTCCATATACGAGAAACATATCCTTAGTCCTTTTCAGGTATTTCAGGATGTTCTTGACCGTTGTCCAGTGATCCACTCCTGGATTACTTTGGTACCTCCCTGCTAGACTTATAGCAAGGCACACATCAGGTATGGTACACAGCATTGCATACATGATAGAGCCTATGGCTGAAGCATAGGGAACATCTTTCATTTTCTCTCTATCTTCTGCGGTGGTCGGACATTGAGTCTTACTCAACTTCACACCTTGTAACACAGGCAAGAACTCTTTCTTTGCTTGATCCATTTTGAACTTCTTCAAAACCTTGTCAAGGTATGTGCTTTGTGAAAGTCGAATTAAGCGTCTTGATCTATCTCTATAGATCTTAATGCCCAATATGTAAGCAGCTTCAGAGAGGTCTTCCATTGAAAAACTCTTATTCAAGTATCCCTTTATGCTATCCAGAAAATCTATATCATTTCCAATCAATAATATGTCATCCACATATAATATCAGAAACGCTATAGAGCTCCCACTCACTTTCTTGTAAATACAGACTTCTCCAAAAGTCTGTAAAAAACCAAATGCTTTGATCACACTATCAAAGCGTTTATTCCAACTCCGAGAGGCTTGCACCAGTCCATAAATGGATCGCTGGAGCTTGCACACTTTGTTAGCTCCCTTTGGATCGACAAAACCTTCTGGTTGCATCATATACAACTCTTGTTCCAGAATTCCATTCAGGAATGCAGTTTTGACATCCATTTGCCAAATTTCATAATCATAAAATGCGGCAATTGCTAACATGATTCGGACAGACTTAAGCATCGCTACGGGTGAGAAGGTCTCATCATAGTCAATCCCTTGAACTTGTCGAAAACCTTTTGCAACAAGTCGAGCTTTGTAGACAGTAACATTACCGTCAGCGTCAGTCTTCTTCTTGAAGATCCATTTATTCTCAATTGCTTGCCGATCAACGGGCAAGTCAACCAAAGTCCACACTTTGTTCTCATACATGGATCCCATCTCAGATTTCATGGCTTCTAGCCATTTTGCGGAATCTGGGCTCACCATCGCTTCTTCATAGTTCGTAGGTTCATCATGATCTAGTAGCATGACTTCCAGAACAGGATTACCGTACAACTCTGGTGCGGATCTTACTCTGGTTTATCTACGAGGTTCGATAGTAACTTGATCTGAACTTTCATGATCATTATCATTAGCTTCATCACTAATTGGTGTAGGTGTCACAGAAACCGGTTTCTGTGATGTACTACTTTCCAGTAAGGGAGCAGGTACAGTTACCTCATCAAGTTCTACTTTTCTCCCACTCACTTATTTCGAGAGAAACTCCTTCTCTAGAAAAACTCCGAATTTAGCAACAAAAGTTTTGCCTTCGGATCTGTGATAGAAGGTGTACCCAACAGTCTCCTTTGGGTATCCTATGAAGGCACATTTCTCCGATTTGGGTTCGAGCTTATCAGGTCGAAGCTTTTTCACATAAGCATCACAGCCCCAAACTTTCAGAAACAACAACTTTGGTTTCTTGCCAAACCACATTTCATAAGGCGTCGTCTCAACGGATTTCGATGGTGTCCTATTTAACGTGAATGCAGCCGTCTCTAAAGCATAACCCCAAAACGATAACGGTAAATCAGTAAGAGACATCATAGATCGCACCATATCTAATAAAGTACGATTATGACGTTCGGACACACCATTACACTGTGGTGTTCCGGGTGGCGTGAGTTGCGAAACTATTCCGCATTGTTTCAAATGTAGACCAAACTCGTAACTCAAATATTCTCCTCCACGATCAGATCGTAGAAACTTTATTTTCTTGTTACGATGATTTTCAACTTCACTCTGAAATTCTTTGAACTTTTCAAATGTTTTAGACTTATGTTTCATTAAGTAGATATGCCCATATCTGCTTAAATCATCTGTGAAGGTGAGAAAATAACGATATCCGCCACGATCCTCAACATTCATTGGACCACATACATCTGTATGTATGATTTCCAACAAATCCGTTGCTCTCTCCATAGTATCGGAGAACGACGTTTTAGTCATCTTACCCATGAGGCACGGTTCGGAAGTACCAAGTGATTCATAATCAAGTAGTTCCAAAAGTCCATCAGTATGGAGTTTCTTCATGCGCTTTACACCGATATGACCTAAACGGCAGTGCCACAAATAAGTTGCACTATCATTATCAACTCTGCATCTTTTGATTTCAACATTATGAATATGTGTATCACTACTATCGAGATTCATCAAAAATAGACCACTCTTCAAGGGTGCATGACCATAAAAGATATTACTCATATAAATAGAACAACCATTATTCTCTGATTTAAATGAATAACCGTCTCGCATCAAACAAGATCTAGATATAATGTTCATGCTCAACGCTGGCACCAAATAACAATTATTTAGGTCTAATACTAATCCCGAAGGTAGATGTAGAGGTAGCATGCCGACCGCGATCACATCGACTTTGGAACCATTTCCCACGCGCATCGTCACCTCGTCCTTAGCCAATCTTCGCTTAATCTGTAGCCCTTGTTTCGAGTTGCAAATGTTAGCAACAGAACCAATATCAAATACCCAGGATGCTACTGCGAGCATTAGTAAGGTACACATCAATAACATGTATATCACATATACCTTTGTTCACTTTGACATCCTTCTTATCCGCCAAATACTTGGGGCAGTTCCGCTTCCAGTGACCAGTCTGCTTGCAGTAGAAGCACTCAGTCTCAGGCTTAGGTCCAGACTTGGGTTTCTTCTCCTGAGCAGCAACTTGTTTGCTGTTCTTCTTGAAGTTCCCTTTCTTCTTGCATTTGCCCTTTTTCTTGAAACTGGTGGTCTTATTGACCATAAACACTTGATGCTCCTTCTTGATTTCTACCTCCGCGGCTTTTAGCATCGCGAAGAGCTTAGGAATAGTTTTATTCATCCCTTGCATATTATAGTTCATCACGAAGCTTTTGTAGCTTGGTGGCAGTGATTGAAGAACTCTATCAATGACACTATCAACAGGAAGATTAACCCCCAGTTGAGTCAAGTGATTATGATACCCAGACATTTTGAGTATATGTTCACTGACAGAACTATTCTCCTCCATCTTGCAGCTATAGAACTTATTGGAGACTTCATATCTCTCAATCCGGGCATTTGCTTGAAATATTAACTTCAACTCCTGGAACATCTCATATGCTCCATGACGTTCAAAACATCGTTGAAGACCCGGTTCTAAGCCGTAAAGCATGGCACACTGAACTATCGAGTAGTCATCAGCTTTGCTCTGCCAGACGTTCATAACATCTGGTGTCGCTCCTGCAGCAGGCTTGGCACTTAGCGGTGCTTCCAGGACGTAATTCTTCTGTGCAACAATGAGGATAATCCTCAAGTTACGGACCCAGTCCGTGTAATTGCTACCATCATCTTTCAACTTTGCTTTCTCAAGGAATGCATTAAAATTCAACGGAATAACAGCACGAGCCATCTATCTACAATCAATTGACAAGCAAGATACTTATCAGTTACTAAGTTCATGATAAATTTAAGTTCAATTAATCATATTACTTAAGAATGCCCACTTAGAAAGATATCCCTCTAATCCTCTAAGTGATCACGTGATCCAAATCAACTAAACCATGTCCGATCATCACGTGAGATCGAGTAGTATCAATGGTGAACATCAATATGTTGATCATATCTACTATATGATTCATGCTCGACCTTTCGGTCTCCGTGTTCCGAGGCCATATCTGTTATATGCTAGGCTCGTCAAGTTAAACCTGAGTATTCCGCGTGTGCAACTGTTTTGCACCCGTTGTATTTGAACGTAGAGCCTATCACACCCGATCATCACGTGGTGTATCAGCACGAAGAACTTTTGCAACGGCCATCTTATAATGCTACCGTCAATCAAAGCAAGATAAGATGCATAAAAGATAAACATCACATGCAATCAACATAAGTGATATGATATGGCCATCATCATCTTGTGCTTGTGATCTCCATCTCCGAAGCACCTTCATGATCACCATCGTCACCGGCGCGACACCTTGATCACCATCGTAGCATCGTTGTCGTCTCGCCAATCTTATGCTTCCACGACTATCGCTACCGCTTAGTGATAAAGTAAAGCATTACAGCGCAATTGCATTGCATACAATAAAGCGACAACCATATGGCTCCTGCCAGTTGCCGATAACTCGGTTACAAAACATGATCATCTCATACAATAAAATTTAGCATCATGTCTTGACCATATCACATCACAACATACCCTGCAAAAACAAGTTAGACGTCCTCTATTTTGTTGTTGCAAGTTTTACGTGGCTGCTACGGGCTTAGCAAGAACCGTTCTTACCTACGCATCAAAACCACAACGATAGTTTGTCAAGTTGGTGCTGTTTTAACCTTCGCAAGGACCGGGCGTAGCCACACTTGGTTCAACTAAAGTTGGAGAAACTGACACCCGCCAGCCACCTGTGTGCAAAGCACGTCGGTAGAACCAGTCTCGCGTAAGCGTACGCGTAATGTCGGTCCGGGCCGCTTCATCCAACAATACCGCCGAACCAAAGTATGACATGCTGGTAAGCAGTATGACTTATATCGCCCACAACTCACTTGTGTTCAACTCGTGCACAACATCAACGCATAAAACCTAGGCTCAGATGCCACTGTTGGGGAACGTAGTAATTTCAAAAAATTTCCTACGCACACGCAAGATCATGGTGATGCATAGCAACGATAGGGGAGAGTGTTGTCTACGTACCCTCGTAGACCGGCAATGGAAGTGTTGACACAACGTAGAGCAAGTAGTCGTACGTCTTCCCGATCCGACCGATCCAAGTACCGAACGTACGGCACCTCCGAGTTCTGCACACGTTCAACTCGGTGACGTCCCTCGAGTTACGATCCAGCAAAACGTTGAGGGAGAGTTTCGTCAGCACGACGGCGTGATGACGGTGATGATGTTCTACCGACGCATGGCTTCACCTAAGCACCGCTACGATATGACCGAGGTGGAATATGGTGGAAGGGGGCACCGCACACGGCTAAGGAACGATCACGAGGATCAACTTGTGTGTCATGGGGTGCCCCTTGCCTCAGTATATAAAGGAGGGAGAGGGGGAGGTGCGGCCAGCCCTATGGGTGCGCCTGGAGGAGTCCTACTCCAACCGGGAGTAGGACTCCCCCCTCTTGCCTTGTTGGAAAAGGAAGGAGGAAGGGAGAAAGAGGAAAGGGGGGCGCCCCCCCCCCCTTCCTTGTCCTATTCGGACTATGGGGGAGGGGGCGCGCGGCCTGCCCTGGCCGGCCCTCCTCTTCTCCCTTATGGCCCATGTAGGCCCAATAACCCCCGGGGGGGTTCCGGTAACCCCCCCCCCCCCCCCCGGTACTCCGGTAAAATCCCGATTTCACCCGGAACATTTCCGATATCCAAATATAGGCTTCCAATATATCAATCTTTATGTATCGACCATTTCGAGACTCTTCGTCATGTTCGTGATCACATCCGGGACTCCGAACAACCTTTGGTACATCAAAACACGAAAACCCTAATTACGATCGTCACCGAACTTTAAGCGTGCGGACCCTACGGGTTCAAGAACTATGTAGACATGACCGAGACACATCTCCGGTCAATAACCAATAGCGGAACCTGGATGCTCATATTGGCTCCTACATATTCTACGAAGATCTTTATCGGTCAGACCGCATAACAACATACGTTGTTCCCTTTGTTATCGGTATGTTACTTGCCCGAGATTCGATCGTCGGTATCTCAATACCTAGTTCAATCTCGTTACTAGCAAGTCTCTTTACTCATTCTGTAATACATCATCCTGCAACTAACTTATAAGTTGCAATGCTTGCAAGGCTTGAGTGATGTGCATTACCGAGAGGGCCCAGAGATACCTCTCCGACAATCGGAGTGACAAATCCTAATCTCGACATACGCAAACCCAACAAGTACCTTCGGAGACACCTGTAGAGCACCTTAATAATCACCCAGTTACGTTGTGACGTTTGGTAGCACACAAAGTGTTCCTCCGGTAAACGGGAGTTGCATAATCTCATAGACATAGGAACATGTATAAGTTATGAAGAAAGCAATGACAACAAACTAAACGATCAAGTGCTAAGCTAACGGAATGGGTCAAGTCAATCACATCATTCTCCTAATGATGTGATCCCGTTAATAAAATGACAACTCATGTCTATGGTTAGGCAACATAACCATCTTTGATTAACGAGCTAGTCAAGTAGAGGCATACTAGTGACTCTTTGTTTTTGTCTATGTATTCACACATGTATTATGTTTCCGGTTAATACAATTCTAGCATGAATAATAAAAATTTATCATGATATAAGGAAATAAATAATAACTTTATTATTGCCTCTAGGGCATATTTCCTTCAGTACCCCCTTGTCCAGGACACTGTCACAGGGTATGAATTAGGGAATGACCCAGGGGGCCGTTGAGGCGGTCAACAATGCTTTGTCGCTCGTCGACCGAATATACAAGCACCATTACTTCACTTTTGGCGAAGTTGATCGTAAGTGCCGACATCTGCTGAAGGCATAGGAGGAACTTCAAGTTCGCGATGTCCATGTTGGACCCCTCCACCATGATGATCGTGCCATCAACATACTACTCTAGGTTTGCACCTTCCATATATAATATTGTCTTTACATTCTTGTATTGCAATCTATATCTGAAGCAACTTGGCATATTACAGCTCGCGTCGTAGGCAGCCGAGACCGGACTGGCAGAAGCCATGGCCACACAAGAGGAACGGTTGTAGGCCAAAGTGGGGCTAGCGAGAAGCTCGTGGCCGGACAGGAGGGACGACTGAATGGAGGCTAGAGAGAAGCTCGCGGCTGCACAACATGAACAGTTGAGGGCCGAAGTGACGGCAAGAGAGAAGCTCGTGGCCTAGTTTCAGGTAATTAGTACTTTTCCATAGAGACACCATTCCATATTAACTGATTGACCAACTTCAAACAAGTTGATCTGTCGACCCTCCTCCTCCTATAGGTGTTTCGGGAAAGTTTCGTGAAGATGTCAGGCGGCCCTCCTCCTCCAGAAGCGTCGTGATGGAGTTGTATGGACTATGTTGTTATGGGGCCTGTCGGTGTCAAAACCAGCGGATCTCGGGTAGGGGGTCCCGAACTGTGTGTCTAGGCGGATGGTAACAGGAGACGGGGGACACGATGTTTTTACCCAGGTTCGGGCCCTCTCGATGGAGGTAAAACCCTACTACTGCTTGATTGATCTTGATGATATGAGTATTACAAGAGTTGATCTACCACGAGATCGAAGAGGCTAAACCCTAGAAGCTAGCCTATGGTATGATTGTTGTTCTTGGTCCTACGGATTAAACCCTTCGGTTTATATAGACACCGGAGGGGGCTAGGGTTACACAGAGTCGGTTACAAGGAAGGAGATCTACATATCAGTACTGCCAAGCTTGCCTTCCACGCCAAGGAGAGTCCCATCCGGACACGGGACGAAGTCTTCAATCTTGTATCTTCATAGTCCAACAGTCCGACCAAAGGATATAGTCCAGCTGTCTGGATACCCCCTAATCCAGGACTCCCTCAGTAGCCCCTGAACCAGGCTTCAATGACGATGAGTCCGGCATGCAGATTGTCTTCGGCATTGCAACGCGGGTTCCTCCTCTAAATACTTCATAGAAGATTTTAAACACGAGGATCGTGTCTAGATCTGCAAAACGAGTTCCACATACCACCGTAGAGAGAATAATATTTCCACAAATCTAATCTGCCGATGTACCCCCTAGTGTGACATCACACTGCAGCCAGGTCTTTATTCGAATCGTTTTTCATAACTCATCTCAGTGTGTTTCACGAGGCGGTTTCCTTGGCACGTCTTGTCAAAGCAGAGATCGTGTCCCCTTTATTACGGATTCTCATCAATACGGACGTGGGTAACCCAAGCATGCCTATTGGTCGGACTCCTAGATCTTAGGCAAGTCCCAAACGGCCACGAGGAGGACGCTTGATATTCACCCTCTTTATAAAGGGGACAAGGATTTTTCTTTTTTTTCCTCTCGTGCTCAATCAAATCCTTCCCCCGCCTCGAGTTCTAACACCCAAAACTTAGTTCAGGTGCTTCGGACCTTCAACTATGTCCGGATCCAACCTTCAAGGTCGGTGGATGCCTTCCTCCGTCATGGAGGAGGACATCAAGAAGTTGAGAGAGGCCAGATATCTGACCGCCGAAATTTCGCATCGGCTGCCTGCCCGAGGGTTGCTTCCCAGAGGTGTCCGAATTGTGGCAGCGGGAGTGGTTCTACATCATAGCTCCCTGAAGTGCCAAGTGGGTAGCTGCCCCCACCTTTCGCTCAGGCCCCCCACCACAACTGATGTCATGGATCAGCAAGGGGCTGAGCTGGGGTCCATCCAAGGACGTGCCAATACTGCAAAGCCGTATCCGAGATCTCTTTGAGAGAGATTTCAGCCTGGTTATGGCAGTGCAAGTTATGCTAGTTCGTCAAGTCCAGCCTTGCAAACGCCGGCCCCTTTGCATGTGGGAATTCAACCCGGAAGGGCCGCGAGCTATTCAACATTTCCTCGGCATGATGCACGAAGAGGTGTACAAATTGTTCTTCGGACCACAAATAATGTGTCCGGACATTACTGAGGATGCAGGTCTGAGCTACAATCGCTCGGATACCCAAGTAAGTAGCCCCGCATCCGAACACACTGTCCGTTTATTTATCGCAATGTTGCCCTAAAAAAAGCCGCTCTTTGACCAGGATTGGATAGCGAAGGCAAAGTTGATCAGGTGTCCGGCCCCCCTCCCTGAGACCTCACCAAATCCCGTGCTAACCAGGATGCTGGAGATCACGCCTTATCAAGCGCCCTCAGGAGAAGATAAAGGGGAGAACAAGAGGCTAGCGCCTCCGTGAAGGAGGTTATCCGGGGAGGAGGAACTGAAACTTCCTCTCCCCAGGGAAGGAAGAGAACCGCCTCTGAGGACACGGAGACAATGGTCTCCAAACGGGGGAAGAAATCCCCGCCGGAGGGTCGTGCCCTGGGGGATACCCTGGCCGCACTATGCCCTCAACGAGATCAGCCCTCCACCGAGCTGTAAGTAAAAGGGTACTTAATAATGAAAATATCTCGCTTTACTTCTGAGGAAAATAATCGAAGCATTTATCTTGCAGTTCAGATCTTAGCCCTTCTCAGCAGAGCTCGTCTTCAGGGGATCTTTTTCCAGAGATGATGGAGAGCGAAAGGCCTCCCCCTGCTACACCGCCTCACGAGGCGGGCGACCTCGAGGTGTCATCGCGGAGGATTTCTCCTGATCCGGCAAGGCCAAAAGGTAATCCTGTGGCCAGCCGAAGTCCTCAGTATCCGGCTCTTGAAGAGAGCAATCAAAAGAGTCCGGCACCGTCTGGTGTGCGGTCGGACGTACTGAGGGATCTGCTAGAGCAAGCGGCTATCTCAGAAGAGCACCGCACGTTGATGGGTACGGTGATTGAAAGGATTCTGTCCGCCAAAAGCAGGTTGCATGAAGCCTTTATGAGTCTACTGACGGATTTTGAGGTACACGAAATGATGTACATTGTTGACAGTACCGCGCATTTTTAGATGTGCCCTGTGTAGATAGTAGCCCCTGAGACTCTGATTGTCGTCGAAAATGGCGGCAAACAGAGGATCATAGTCCCAGGTAATAACCAGACCGCCTTTATGCGCAGGTGGTTGAAGCTCCGGTGGCTAGACGGACTGATGGGTTTGCCGAACTAAGGCAGCAACTGGATGTGGCAGATGCAGACATCGTGCTTGTTAACAATCGGCTTGACGAGGCACAGGGTAGGTGATTTTTTTGGTGATTGTCAGATAATAAGAGCAGCATGATGCCAGTATCTTTAATATGTTGTGACTGCAGATGGAGCTGCCACCGTGGAGACCCTTCGAGCGGAGCTTGCTCGAGCCAAAGAGCAAGCAAGGAGTAGCAATGCAGCCGCTTTAAAGGCGGCCGAAGAGTTAAGGGCCGAACAGGCCGCGCATTGCGAGAGCAAAGAAAAAATAGCCAAGACGGCTGTAGAGTTAAAAGATGCTACTGACCGTTACCAGCTTCTTGAAGAAGAAAACCGGGCGAAGGCGACGGACCTAGAAAAGTCCCGGGTGGCTGCCAAGGAAGCCCGCTCCAAAATTAGAGCGACGAATGAGGAGCTGCATCAAGCTGCGGATATTGTATCTGGGAATCCCTTCTTGTTGCGGATTAAGTTCGGGGATCCGAAGTATGCACCTCTGGACCGGCTATGGAGTTCTGCGGACGCCTACGTGGATTTGGCTGCAAGTGCTGCTGATGCGGCCGAGTACTTCAAGAATCGGAAAGATCACGAAGTGGAAAAACTGTTTTGGTCACAGTTTCATGCTCCATCCCGTCCGTTGCTGCTAAATGAGCAAATGGCCGAGTGGGCCGAGCTCCATAGATTATCCGGACTTGCCATGAGGTCTGTTGTGGATCATCTGTGGCCGAGAGGGCTAAGGCCGAATAGCTACTTTAGCTTAGTGCAACAATTCCTTGATGTTGTGCCACACATCGATGCTGTAAAGAGGTCGGCGTGCATAGAAGCCTCGCGGATGGCCCCTGCCTGTGTCAAAACATACTGGGCGGAGATGGATGCCACCACTGTTGCGGCACAGGGTTCGGCCATAGGCCGAGTGGCTGCCGAGCACTACTTTGAAGAAGTTCCTGAAGGCGCTCTTTCGATAGAGGCTCAGTGCTCGAAGAATATTATGTTTGAGTGACATGTATTCCCATTGTAAAAACAATGTTTTATTGAGTTTATCAAGGCTGTATTTATACTTTTGCCCGAAAGTACTATGATGCCTCCTGTGCGGCCGTTTATGTATATATGTATATAACCTGAAAGATGGCAGTCGTCGGCTTCAGCCCCCACGCATATAATGCGGGGGTGCTCGCAGAAGACGCATGTTCACACTTGATCCAACGTCTTGGTCCATTAAGGAGGTGATAGCGCAGCGAACTAGGCAATCGGACTACAATGCTTTAACACTTTCATTTAGCCAGAGGAGTTTGACAGTGGGGCTACTATATAGCCCCTGGTGGCTCCGCGCTCATCCGAATTCGGGGCGCGTACATGCCTGGCCGGGAAACGGCCCTTCGTTAAGGCGGAGGAATCCCGAAGATTCCGCTAGGTCATCGAGTGGTTGACCAGTCTCACGCTATATCATGACAGTCAGTTTTCGACTTTCTCTACTGAGGTGCTCGTCCGGATGAACCAGGGCACAATCGCAGTAGTTCTCCTGGTGCCGCCTTAGCCGATAGAGCGGAACGTAAGGCAGCAAAACACAGGAGCCGGGCAAACCCAACATTTGACCAAAGACATGATTCGGAGCTGATGCATATAAGGCCAAACTCGCGACGCCGAACACTCCCTGAGGTATTCGGTCTTTATGATGTAAACCGGGCTAAACAGTGCCCTTTGTATTAAGCCCCTGGTGTCCAGGTACGTGCAATATTCTGACGTGGCCACATGCCAATACGTCAGCATCCTTCTCAATTATACTGAGAATCCGGGGGATGTGTATCAACAAGAGACAGTAAAAAGGTTTATGCAGGGTCTTAATCTAAAAAGAATCCTTGGAACGGGTCCCTGCTGCATGTCTGCGCCTGTGTCTCCGTTGTGCCATATCCTGAACGGGTGTAGCATGATGGTTATCTGTAAAAGAGAGGAACTTAGTTGAAAAGTTGTCGTGCAAAAGGTAGGTTATGCTAAATAAACCATGTACAGTTCAAGATGAGTAAAGTTGAGCCTAATTGTTACTTGTTTACACGCGTTGAGCCCCTTGTATTGTTATAGGGGTATAGCCATCAAACATGTATCAATTATATATAGCTACACCGGACTCGTCTAACCGTGTCCGTGGTCTTAACGACCTATCAGATGCTCTAGTTGGTGAGGCCGTCTAGTGTGCGGCGCGCAAGGAGCGCTCAATATTTCCATTTACTGTAATGATGCCACGTGGACCGGGCATCTTAAGCATGAGAGAAGCGTAATGCGGTATTGCGTTAAAGCAAGCGAAAGCTTCGCGTCCGAGTAGTGCTTGATAGCCACTTTGGAACGGAGCGATGTGGAAGGTTAACTTTTCACTGCGGAAGTTATCGGGAAAGCCGAATATAACCTCTAGTAGCAGGGAGCCCGTACAATGGGCTTCTAGGCCTGGTGTTACTCTTTTAAAGGTAGTATTGCTATGGCTGATTTTTTTTGGGTCTATCCCCATTTTGCGGACTGTGTCCTGATATATCAGGTTTAAACTACTGCCGCGGTCCATCAGGACTCGTGTGAAGTGGTATCTGTCAATTATCGGGTCTAACACCAAGGCAGCCCATCCTACATGTCGGATACTTGCCGAGTAATCCCGATGGTCAAAGGTGATCGGTTTGGACGACCAGTGGCAGAACTCCGCGGTGATAGGCCCTGGGGCATGTGTCTCTAGGAGTGTCGCTTTGTTTCTCCCTTCATCACGTGTAACACATTTATTGTTTTGACTTCTGGTGGGAATTTATTCTGTTCCCCAGTGCTTTGCTTGCGAGGCTCGTCCTCATCTTCGCTTGGTGTATCCTGCCCCTTGTGTTCGGCATTGAGATTGCCGGACTGCTTGAAGACCCAACACTCTCTATGGGTATGATTTGCAGATTTATCGGGGGTGCTGTGGATCTGACATAGTTTGTCCAGAATCTTGTTCAGGCTGGACAGTTCGTCTCTGTTGCCTTTGGAGGGCAGCTTTTGCTGACCTGGACGAGAGCTTTTGAATCCGGCGTTTACCGCCGTGCTCTTGGGGCTGTCTTCTTTATTCCGGCGCTTGTTTTTGCTGCGTCGTTGCTTCCCATTTCCGTCCCCGACTTCGGATGTACTTGGGTCGCTGGTGCTGCATCGGGCTAACCAGCTGTCCTCGCCCGCGCAAAAGCGGATCATGAGGCTTGTTAATGCTGCCATTGTTCTCGGCTTTTCTTGGCCAAGGTGTCTGGCAAGCCATTCGTCTCGAACGCTGTGCTTGAAAGCTGCTAAGGCTTTAGCGTCCAGACAGTCGACTATTTGGTTCTTTTTAGTGAGAAACCTGTTCAAAAGCTTTCGGGCTGACTCTCCGGGCTGTTGAGTTATATGACTTAAATCATCTGCATCCGGTGGTCGGACATAGGTCCCTTAAAAATTTGCCCGAAAAGCGTCTTCGAGCTCTTCCCAGCTTCCAATGAAGTTTCCGGGGAGGCTTTTAAGCCAGTGTCGAGCTGGCCCTTTGAGCTTGAGGGGTAAGTACTTAATGGTGTGGAGATCGTCTCCTCGAGCCATGTGGATATGGAGGATGTAGTCCTCAATCCAGACCCCAGGGTGTGTCGTTCCGTCATACGCCTCTATGTTTACGGGTTTGAATTCCTCTGAAAATTCATGGTCCAGCACCTCATCGGTGAAACATAGGGGGTGTGCGGCACCCCTGTATTTGGGTGTACCCTGGTGTTCGGATTTTTGTTGTGTTGCATTGCGTGCTGGAGCGCGCTTGCTTGGCCCGTAGATGGATTTGGTTGCGCCGTCCTTTTGATGTGAGCCCTCACGTGGATCGCGTATTGACTTCTGTGCGGCGTCGTTTGCCGCTCTATGTTGTCCACGAGGTCGTCTATCCGACCGGATGGCTGTTTTGTTTTTAAATTGCGGGGGATCTAAGGCCTCCTCATCGAATTCAGGTAGCAGCTTGCGCTTCGGGTAGCTCTTTGTGTGGCGACTACCGCCGTACTTTGCTACAGTGTTGAGTACTTCACTCCATCTAATTCTGAGTGTGTCTTGTGCAGCCCTGAGCCTTTGCTTCTGCTTTTTCAGACTTCTCGCAGTGGCAACAAGCCTTTGATGGGTATTCTGTTGCTCCGGGTGCCTGTCTGGTGTGATGTCATCCGGACTGCTATCTTCGACGGAGTCGGGTTGTTCGGTTTGATTCTCCGTGTTGCCGTGGTCAGACGGTGGTTCAATGCCGTGTTTGTCGTCCGCTGGCGCACCCTGCTCTATCGCTGGGTCTATATGATCATTGTTTCTGCCTAGGCGGGATTTGGAGTGGCGCTTACGCCGCCGCTTTGACTGCTTCTCGAGGGAACGACCCTTTGCTGCGTCCTTCCGTTCCTCGTCATCGTTTTCTTTGGGTGTGTCCACCATGTATGCATCATATGATGAAGTGAGCGTTCAGTGCCCTATGGGCAGTGGTTCCTGTTCGTCTCCTGCATCGTCGTCCATACCGTCGATGTCTTCGGAGTCGAAGTCGAGCGTGTCGGTCAAATCGTCGACAATGGCTACTAAGTGGGTGGTGGGTGGGCGGCGAATTTCTTCGTCATCCGCGTCCCAATCCTACCGGACATAGTTCGGCCAGGACTCTCCTGACAAGGAGAGAGACCTTAATGAGTTCAGTATGTCGCCGAAGGGCGAGTGCTGAAAGATATCCGCAGAGGTGAACTCCATGATCGGCGCCCAGTCGGATTCGATAGGCACGGGCGCAGGTGGTTCGGAGTCCGTGGCCGGGGAAGAATCCGGCAATTTGGCGTCATGACTCTCGTGAAGGGTAAGGTCGATACTTAGCTCGATCGCGGCTGAGAATGCGGCCTCTGTGGCGGGGTCTATCCACCCGTCCATGGATGACGCAATTGGCTCCAAATTGAGGGTCGGAGCGGTTGCCGGTGCGGTCTCCCGAACACTGTCCGATGGTAGAACTAAATCATGCTCATCGTGACCGTGCGGCGCACTCGGCAGGGGCTCGAATCCGACGAAGATCAAGTATTCACGGATGTCGGCCGTGTAGTTTAAGCTTCCAAACCTGACCTGGTGGCCAGGGGCGTAACTCTCGATCTGCTCCAGATGGCCAAGCGAGTTGGCCCGCAGTGCGAAGTCACCGAATACAAAGATCTGTCCAGGGAGAAAAGTCTCACCCTAGACTGCATCGCTATCGATGATCGAAGGAGCCATCAAGCCTAACGATGACGACACAGAGGAACTCTCAATGAAAGCACCAATCTCGGTGTCAAAACCGGCGGATCTCGGGTAGGGGGTCCCGAACTGTGCGTCCAGGCGGATGGTAACAGGAGACGGGGGACATGATGTTTTTACCCAGGTTCGGGCCCTCTCGATGGAGGTAAAACCCTACTCCTGCTTGATTGATCTTGATGATATGAGTATTACAAGAGTTGATCTACCATGAGATCGAAGAGGCTAAACCCTAGAAGCTAGCCTATGGTATGATTGTTGTTCTTGGTCCTATGGACTAAACCCTCCGGTTTATATAGACACCGGAGGGGGCTAGGGTTACACAGAGTCAGTTACAAGGAAGGAGATCTACATATCCATACCGCCAAGCTTGCCTTCCACGCCAAGGAGAGTCCCATCCGGACACGGGACGAAGTCTTCAATCTTGTATCTTCATAGTCCAACAGTCCGGCCAAAGGATATAGTCCGGCTGTCGGGATACCCCCTAATATCCAGGACTCACTCAGGGCCCTTGTTATGTTGTGGATTCGTGGGTTAAACTTTTTATCTATGTTGGACTTGTGAAGTTGTTCCTATGAGTTTGGTATATATGAAGTTGGTCCTATGAGGTTGTATGTGATGTGACTAAGAGAATGCAGGGGCTTAAGATAAAATAAAGAAGAAAAAGGCACTTGCCGAGAGCTGCGGCAAACACTACTTGTCGGTTGCAGCTCGATAAAGGCAACACCTGGAAGCCAGTGCCAATAGTTTGCTGAGAGACGCAAACTCGACAAAGCAAAACACGTGGCAGAACCTGAGACCACATACAAAACTATGTCGAGTAGTTCGTCCCACACCTCTCAATAAAGGTGGCACCTGGATAGACCTACCAATGCCAACACTCTACTGAGAGCCACGAAACTCGACAAAGGAGGATATGTGACATAACCTAAGAGCACCTACAAAACTAGGCCGAGTACTTCGTCCCACAACTTGCCAAAGATTTACTATACGTAAAAAGTATTAGCAGAAGGACAGTGCTAACTTCCGAACGTTATGATTTTAGCTATAAATCCGAACGACTGGTTGCCACCTAATTGCTATCCTCCCATGCTCGCTGCAACTGATTTTTTCCTTCTCTCAAAAACCATAGATGGCAACAGTAAATCGCTAGTGGTTTTTCTGGTTTCTGGCTGCATAATATGAAAAGAAAATAAAACTGTTTGAAAGAGGACTTGAAGCTAGGTCCATTCAATAGTTATTGAGCCCAATAACCAGCTAAGCCACCTTGAGTTGTTTTCTACTCTAGATAAACAAGGTTATTTAAACCTTTTTTATTACTATCATATCAGAAAAAATAATAATTTTTGGCTTGGTAACTTTGGCATGACCAACGTGATAACTATGACCTGAGCAACATGATAACTATATCATGATAAGGCTAGTAACTACAGTACGAGAAGGTTAATGACTATATCATGAGAAGCATGGCAACTTTAGCATGGAGCAGTATCGTAATTTAATACAGAAATTACTTGTTTATGTTTCAAAAGCTTTTTTCCTTGGATGAAAGTTACCATGGTGTTTAAACGTAAAACATTAGGTCTGTGATGCGTAGAATTATCATAAATTTACGTGGAAGTCGCCGGAGGAGTTGTGTTCAACGTTTTTTTTCTCAAAGTGAAAGTTACCATGGTGGTTGAACGTAAGTTATGAGGTCCGCAGTGCATAAATGACCATCTCATTTACACATAAGTTACCGAGACATGTTTCAACAACTTTTTTTCCACGGGTAAAAAGTTATCATTGTGTTGTATGTAACTTATCGGGTGTCCGATGCGTAAATTACCATATTATTTACACAGAAGTTACCGAGGTATGGTGAGAAGTTATCAGTGTGCTTATATGCAAGTTATCAGGCCTACGGTGCGTAAAATACCAGTTTATCTGCACATAAGTTACCGGGGTACATTTCAACAACTTTTTGTCCCCGGATAAAAAGGTTACCAATTTGTTTGTATGTACGTTACCGAGTCTACAATGCATCAATTGCAATGATATTAACATAGAAAGTTATCGGGGATATTTCAAAAAAAATCTTCCCTGGTTGAAAGTTAACATGGAGTTTGTACGTAATTTATCTTGCATGTGGTGTAAATTATCATGCTATTTGCACAAAATTTATGAGTCGATATTTCTACAAATTTTCTCCCCCATGGTGAAAAATTATCAATGTATTTGTACGTAACTTATCAAGTGAGCGGTATGTAAGTTATCATTCTATTTACACAGAAATTATCGGGGTATATTTCAACAACTTTTTCCTCTCAGATGGTCAAGTAGTGGTATTTTATTTGAACTTCACACGAGCCAAGTAGTGGGTGAGTTGGCTAGTGTGTTAAGCTCTCAATATTGAAGTCATGAGTTCATTTCCTAGCTTTAGCATGATTTTTTAGGCTATAAAACTACATCTATAAAAAGTGCTATCGTCAAAGAAAAAAATCATGGTTAACGCTCACCTACCACATGTCTGTCAATGCTGGACTGCCGTGCCATGTGGCCCCAATTTGCCGAGTTAACGCTAGACTGTAGTGCCATGTGGCCCCAATTTGCCGAGGTAGCTTACACAAGCTCTTGGCAATAGTGTCATAGATCGGGTATTTTTTACTTTGGCGAGTTTATTTGTTATGAATCTCGGCTAGTAACTGGGAGTCTCTACTGAGCTTCTCCATCTGAGTGTTGTTGAACTCAAAAAACTCAGAAGAATTCGATATCAATATTTTCCAGTGATGGAAAAGTCCAGCCAAGTCTCCTTTGCTGAGTACGGCCGATTTCACCGAGTTTTTTTTTTTTTTGCGAAAGGATTTCACCGAGTTGTTATTGTGCCTTACCGTTCTTGGGTGTCCTTGAGCAGCCATGTTAGAGCCGAGCCCTTGCCCTAGCTGGCCCTATCTCTACCTCCCTCTGTCTCTCTAAACACTTCTCTCTCTAGCACACACTAAAGAAGAAAGAAGGAAGAAGAAGCAGCAGTGGACGCGTGTTTTTCCTGGCGCACGAACGCCCGCCGTGACAATGGCGTGTTTTCTTTGAGCTCGAACTCAACCCACACTGCCCACGCTCCGCACCCCCTGGCTCACGCACCTGCCCCGCTCGGATGCGGACGACGCGGCCACTGCCGGTGCTGGCGACGTGCTCACCCCCTGGTTCTTCGCCAACAAACACACGCACTCACGCACACAACCTAGACACTAGTCAGACACACCCCAGACCATGGCCAGACTATACACAAGTCGGACCATGGCCATACAATGGTCAGACTATGCCTGGTCTATGACTCACGCGACTACAGACTACACCCGACACACCCAGCTCGCGCACGCACACGCTCTGGACGTAGTCGCCGTGGCTTATTGCCAATCAAGCCATGACTTGTGATGGACGTTGATATTACTCCCGGGGCAGCTCGCGGGGCATCTCCGATTAATTGCCATATATGGACGGACCACATTTACAACTCGACCGCCGTAGGTGGAGGGGCCAACACCGGCCAGTCGGGTACGTGCTGTAGATTTTGTGGCCGAGGAGGAGAACTGTCCCGAGGATTTTGTGGGGTACACTGACGAGGTTACAAATGACTGATTCCCATCACAATTGGTCCTACATGCATGCATAAATCTCTGCACACGCACGCCTAACGTTCACCGTCTACTATACTGGAGCTCCAAGAGTATGCGGATCACCGACGGGCATGCGCTGGGGGAGGAGGTGACCGGCGTGATGCGGCAGGCGGTGAGCCTGGCGGCGCGGTGGGGGCACGCGCAGGTGACCCCGCTCCACATCGCCCGCTCAATTCTCTCGGCGCCGGCGAGCCTCCTCCGCGCCGCCTGCGTCAGGTCCCAGTCCCATCCGATGCAGCACAACGCGCTCGACCTCTGCCTAGACCTCGCGCTCGGCAGCCTCGCTGTGACCACCGCGGTCCACAACAGTGCCGACCCGGCGCCCTCGAACGCGTGCGTGGCCGCGCTGAAGCGGGCGCAGGCGCACCAGCCCAGAGGCAGGAGCGCGGCCAAGGTCGAGCTCGAGAAGCTCGTCGTCTCCATCCTCGACGACCCGAGCGTCGACCGCGTCATGCGCGCGGCCGGCTTCTCGAGCTCCCAGGTCAGGGCCAGCGTCGAGAGCGCTGTCACTTCGTCGAAGAGATCAAGATCAAGTAGGGCAGGTTGCGACGTGCTCGCGACCTGTCCAACTCCAGTTCCGGACATGATTAGGGCTGGACAACCATCTCTCCAGACCGTCCGAGACAGAAGGTAGTTTGCTTGTTTGTTTCACAGAACGGCGTCCAGTGTTTATCTGCCTGACCCTTTTTTTTGTTGGATGAGTTTCCTCTCTTCTTTACAGTACCTAGATAGCTACAGCATGACTGCATGGTGCCCAGTACCTACCTAGTTTGCTTGTTTCACAGAATGGCGTCCAGTGTTTATCTGCCTGACCTCTTCTTTTTGTTGGATGAGTTTCCTTTCTGCTTATACAGTACCTACCTAGTAGATAGCTACGGCATGGCATGGTGCCCAGTGACGGTGCCAGGAGTCAGACCTAGTAATGCCAAGGCTATAACACTTACGCATATATGTAGATAAACTATATATATAGTTAATCAAAAGCCTAGTAGTGCGGCTAACCCAAATTTTGTGATGTCACTTAACATCGCAAACAATGAGTAGCATACTGACGGTGCTGGCTGGTGACGCCAAATGTTTTTTTAGCTACTTAGTGACGCTTGACCAGAAGGTATGAAAACATTGCTTTTCCTTAATTTGTAAAAAATAAAAATAAGCAGACATACAGGTATTGCACATACATACATACATACATACATACATACATACATACATACATACATACACCCCTCCCTTCGACGCATGCATATTTGCATGGAAAGTAGTACTCCCTTTGTTTAGTATAAAGTTAATACAAAGTTGAGTCCTATTTTGAAATGGAGGGAGTATTATGCTTTCTCTAGTCAAAAAGGCTGAGCTGAAACAGGCAAGCCATAAAGTCACTTAGGCACAAGTCACCTAGGCACAAGTCACTTACGCATTTGACATCAGCTCGTGCGTACTCAAGTCGGTTTGTAGGTGCTATATAAGGGCACTACTCCTCTCGTTGTAAATTACTCCATCCAGTGCAAAGCAATGAACCAGTACTACATCACGTGTGTCCGTGAGCTAGCTTTAGTACAAGGCAGAAGTACTAGTGTAGTCTAGCTACTAATTGGAATATATACGAGTGACACTCCAGTTCATCTATGTGCGTGTATGTATTGTAGCTTGCTCTAGCTGCAGTCTAGATCGTCATTCCTCTACTTCGTCAGATCCTCGACAGCTTACTAGTCGGTAGTTTGGGTTAATAATTGACATCAGAGCCTCGTTCCAATGGCCATGTCAGGTGACGGAAAGAAGCTCTCCACCTCCGGTGGTTCCAAGACGCTGCCAAAGCATCTGCTGTGGACCGCGGTTGACGGTTCCAAGGCGCTGCCGAAGCAGCAGCCACGGACCATGGTGCCCAATGGTGGTGCCATGAGTCAGACCTAGTAATGCCAATTCCATATGCATATAGATAAACTGCAGTTAATCACAAGCCTATTAATAAGACTACCCTAAATTTTATGATGTCACTTGACATCGCACACTGGTAGTGCCGGACGGTGATGCCAAATGTTCTTTTAGCCACTTAGTGACGCTTGACCAGAAAGTGTGAAAAGATTGCTTTTTCTTAAATTATAGAAATAAAAATAAGCAGACATTCACACACACACACACACACACACATACTCCCTCTATTCGTACGTATAGATTTTTTCAAAAGTCAAATTTTGCAAAGTTTGATCAAGTTATAGAGAAAAACTATTTATATCAGCAATATCAAACATATGATGAAACAACATATCATAATGAATTTAATAATATATGCTTGGCATTCTATATATAAATGTTTTTTTAAAACTTGATCAAACTTTCAGAGGTTTGACTTTATTAGAAGGGTCATTTGCATTTCTGTCCCTAACTCGAACCACCTACTCAGATTTGCCCCTAATTACAAAGTCTGCTCAAATTTCCCCTCTGTCGTTAGGTGCTCTTACAGAAATGCCCTTCTGCACCGTTATCGTCCGGTCAAAAGTATTTGACCGTCCTGAAAAAAAATAGCAATAAAATCTAAAAAATTGTGGGATCGAAGATACTCATGTGCGCAGGGTGCATTCAAATTTTCGTGCTATTTGTACATTCCAGAAGCTCATGGCAAGGAAAAACAGTTAATCTGTATACTTGTAAACAGTAAATTTGAAATAAAATAGAAAGAAAACTCAAAAAAAATGAAATTTTTTGGTATCAAAAAGGCTTGGGTGCACAAGGTGCTTGCAAGTGCCTTGGGTATGTTCTTAAAATTTTGTTTGCCCTCTTCTGTTACCACATAATAACACGTGAGTTACCGTTCTATTTAGTCTACCAGATACAGTTGCAACTTCTTAAACCATTGAGTGGTGGCATACGTTTTAACAAACGAAATTGGACTCTTTTGTTAGGGCATAAAAGTACTCCATTCTCCAGGCTATATGTTACAAATTATGACGTAGGAGTAACTTTGGTACCAGTAAGATGGCATCATTGGTGGTCCTAACTAGAAGTTATCAGAACATACACATAGAGTCCACACCAATAAGTATCATTAGGTCCTTCCCAGTGCTTCACGGTGTATAGGTGCTAAGGGTGCCACATAGGCAAAAAAAGTGATGTGACAAAGCAATTAAAGAGGAGAGAGAGAGAGAGAGAGCATTAGGCTGGTCATAGTGGGGAGTAACTTATACTAGTGTCATGCATATGACACTAGTCTAAGTTACTACCTTCATAGTGTAAAATAACATAGTAGTAGTGTCATAGAGGACTTCATTTATTAGCTTCTAGACTCATCTTGTCTTGAGAAGCGCTATGTTACAGTAACATATTATGTTACCACTTATCATTAACTACATGCCACGTAAGCAAAAAAATTGGAGTGCGCTATGATACTAACTAAGTTACTCCCACTATGACTAGCCTTATGATGACCCCTAGGAAGAATGGTGCTAAGCGCGTGGACCTATGTAAAATGATTGCCAGCCAATGCATGAAGGAGTTTAATCGTTAAACAATTCCATGAGGGAAGCTTAGCTACAAAAGCGAAGGACCTATGCATTGAGGAGACTAGTTGCTAAGATTTTTAATGCACTTAGCACCTCATCTAAGCATCAATGCATTGGAAGACGCCTTATATACGCCATGGAATATGTTTTTACACTGTATTTATTGGTAATTACTGATGATGATCTTTTTTCCTCTGTGAACTTGCCATGGATTCACTATTTTGGTATTTCCAAGAAATTTTCTTGAAGTAAACAAAATTGGCCACTAATTTTTCCGGTGTATGTGCATGCTTCACTATTTTGATATTTCCAAGAAATTTGCTTGAAGTAAACATCTAGACATGTACGATAATAATATTCCCGGTGTTTCTATTGCAGTGAGTGCCAAGCTAGCACTGCAAAAATAGGAGCAGGACGACCGGCCATCTTTGGCGCAACGACGGCCAGCATTCCTCCGTGGCTCCGCCGCTACAAAGATACAACATGCGTCAGGTCAACATACTGCGGCGCCAGTCTTCAGGCAGACGTACGTATAACACATCTTGTATGTGTCTACTGTATATTTCAATCGTGAAGTGGTGAACCGATTAGTTAATTGCCCGACCGTGAGTGTCTGCCACATGCATGCAGGCTGCTTGCCGCCGGCCGAAGTTCACGGAGCTCACCGCGACAAATCTCAATATCCTCTGCAACGCGCTCGAGCTGCGCGTTCCGCGTCACGGGAACATCATCCCCGGTATATCGTGCACGGTGCTCCGGTGCAGATCCGGCGTGACGAGGACGGCGGGGGCTAAGCCGTCTAGCTCGTTGTCCTCGACGAAAGCGACCTGTCTGCTCTTCCTAGGGACTATGGCGGCAAGATGGCGGTCGCTCAGGAGCTCGCGAGGCTCGTGTTTGGCTCATACGCCGAGTTCACCGCCGTCCAGCTGCAGGGTAGCCCTAACATTCCCGCATGCAGCGGCAAGCTCGCCCCCAAGAGGAATAGATCACCGGACAATGACGGCGACCTCGGAGCGAGGCTGTTCGAAGCGATCGTGGAGAACCCTCACCGCGTTATATTGATGGACGGCGTCGATCACGATTCGGAGATGCACATCATGGGGGGAGGAATGGTGAGGGGATGCAACGGTGAGGTGGTCAGCCTGGAGGATGCCATCATAGTGCTGAGCGCCTCTGACGTCTTGGACTGGAGGAGGTACGTGGCTTCACCTTCCTCCCCACAGGTGAAACGACGGTTTGGTGGACAGAGCCGTGAGAAAGGTGATGACACAATGGAGATGAAACGTCGCCATGGCCGGGATTTGAGTGTTTGTGCAGTGGATGAGGAAGAGGAGGAGGAAGACAGTTTTGGTGATGACGAGGGGATCCAGGATGTTGTGGATGGTGTTTTCCTTTTCAATTAGCAGAGAGTTTTCTTTTTCGTACCGTTATAGATATTTAGAACGGTTTTGAACTGTTAGATTCCGCATTCAGATTTTGTTTTGCATTTTGATTAATTATTAATAAGGAGAACTGTTTTTCGCTCCCCATTGTCATTTCAGAAAACCATTTTGTGAGAAGAACTGGAAAGTTTTTTCTTTGGCTGAATGCTGGTGGGAAATAACTTTATACTCCCTCCGTAACTGAATATAAGATAAAACACTGTCCTAGTGTTAAAAAAGTCTTATATTAAGTTACAAAGGCAGTGAGAATTTGCAAGAAATAGTAAAAAAAAAATACATATTTTCCTTGAAGAGCTGAAAAGGGAGGGAGGGAGAGCAGCTATCCGCAGGCACGCACATGTACGAAGACTCACCTGGCCATGTACGAACATCAGTGCATACAACATTGAATGTCTCTGTGTGCTCCAAGTGTTTCATGCATTCAACCATGGCACGCTATAGTACTATTTGTTTGGCTGCACATGTGCATCCGCTGTTTATTTGATACTACTTTCTCCGTCTTATAATATAAGAGTGTTTTTGACACTAGTGCGCTCTTATGTTATAGGACGAATGCGCTCTTATGTTATGGGACGAAGGGAGTACATTTTTCGTTCTCTTCTTCATTGGCTGCAGTATATTTTGAAAATTAGCAGAACTTAGAATTTGTAACCGTGCATGTTTAAAGCTACGTACAACCAACTTCTGCAAGTGTCCCATCCATGCACCATAGCAGGCAGCCATTAATCCACCACAAAGACTCTAGCATTGTTGCATGCATACAGCTTAAAGTAGGCACCACCTAGAGTTGAAGAGCTTCTGCTGGTCTCAGAATTTAGCAGACAAAAGTATCCAGATAATGACGCTTTACTGGCTGCCGTTGCATGCCCGATGAGAAATGAATAGTGGATCCTGGTGTAGTGCCTCGCAAGGTCGAAAATTCATCTCATGCCCCGCACTTTATTTACTCCCTGTTACAACTCTCACAACATGGTACGAGATTGCAGCCCAATACTGATCCATGATTTCAAAACAAATAACCGATTGTGTTGCCTGTATGGCCGTCACAGTCGACCAAAATCTTAATTGTCTCTTAATTAGTTATTCAAAAATTATAATACACTCTGCTGTGGTTCGGGTGGCTTGCCTTATATATGAAGCGGGGCGAAAGCCTTTTTCGGTAATACACTCTAATCTGAAATAAAAATATTTATTACCCTTTAGGCCCTAAATGTAATTATTTTTAAACGCCACACTTTAGCTCATTTTGTTTTTATCTAGCCTCAGTTTATCCCATAAAAAATTTAACCAATAGGTCTAGCATTTATTATATTTTAGATTAAAATGATAAAGTTATAGAAATGGATGAGAAAATCTGAATATTCATTTCTGAGCCTAGGCGCATCTGCTCCCGAGGAACAATAAAATAAAATAAAGTAGATAAATTTATAAAAATCTGAATCAAAAAATTGCCTGGAAAAGTTAGTGTGTGATATCCGTACCAAATTCCATCATGTTTTGACAACTGAGCAGCTCTCAGCAAAAATGAGAAACTCGGTCCGAACAATGCGTGAAGAGTAAACTTTCTCACATCCCTCAAATTTGTCTTTTTTACCGAGAATTGCTCTGATGTCCAACCATGATGAAATTTGGCATGGACATCACGCACTCAAACATCTTCGATGCAAAAAAAAATAATTCAGTTTTCTTTTATTATTTTTCTAGTATTTCTTTTATTTTACTGTTCATCACCATAAGCAGATGCACCTGAGACGAAACGTCGTGTCCATGAAAAAAATTATGAATTTGCATAGATCCTTTAATCCTTTGCAATGAAAAATTATAAATTCATATTAAGCCTAATCTGTTAGACTTGCATTTAGGGAAAATAGTATTAAACACCTCAGAGATTAAGCTAATGGTAAAGCAAACTATTCAATTAGACTTAGATCTAACACAAATAATTGTGTGACTATAATTGGAACAAATCACACAATCATGTGAGAACGCGAAGGAAAACATGTAAATAATTCTAAATTACTATTGCGCTAAAAATAAGTATAAACTGAGAAACAGAAATAAGAGTTAAAGAATAATAAATGCAAGAATAACCGAACCATTGCACATCAAAACAACGAGCACAAAAATACACTTGATGTAGAATTGGATTACAAAAATTGTGAATAGAAATGGATTCAATTGGCAAGTAAAAGGATCTATGCAATAAATAAAAGACAATCAAATAGTAAAAAAAATGTGGTCCTGTAGTCATTCCCTCACTAGTGTAACCAATGAAGCAGGAAAAAATGGCTACGTGAAGGGTTTGCGTCTATAAGTCGAATGCGAGCGAGAAGTTCATCTCACCACAGGGAGATGAGTTGGATCCGGCCCATGAAGAAAAATCATACTATCAAATTTGCTCCCAGCACACACCCCCTGAGGTGTTTGAGACGCAGACGAGGTACTATTTTAATCCTTTTTACCTTCATTTTTTGTTTGAACCTTTTAATTAACATCTTGATTTCTTTTCTAAATATTTTTTTTTATTTACTATTTTATGAAAATATCTGGGTGTTAAAAATGTGCATTGGATATTTGAAAAATGGTTATCGTACATTAGAAAACTGTCAACATGTATTTCATAGAACTTTCATGCTATAACTAAAAATGTTCATCATTTATTAAGTAATATTCGTCATGTATTACAGAAAATATTCTTCACTTGTTTATAAATGTTCATCATGTATTAAGAAGATGTTATTTGTGTTTCAGAAAATGTTCATCATTTATTCTTTATAATATTCATTGTTTATTAAAAGATGTTTAACATCTTAAAATATGTCCATTGTGGATTAGAAATGTATATTAGTATTTCAGAAAATACACATTGTGTGTTAAAACTGTTCATCGTATATTTTAGAAATATTCATCTTTTATCAAAAAACAATTAAGCATGTATTAAAAAATCATGTTATGTGCATTTTATATTTTCCTAATAAAGAAGCAGAAAAATAAATTAGAACAAGAAAAACTAGGAGTAAATAGAAACACTGAAAACATAAAAAGAATAAAAGGAAAAAAGTCAGCATGTACTACAGATCGTTCATCTTGCATTACTAAAAATGTATATAAAAAATTCCGTGCAATATTTATGAAAACAATATGACATATTTAAAAATACACAAGGTCTTTTGAAAATACATGATACACGTTTTCAAAGAAACGATGAACGTTTTGAAATACTCGACGAACATTTTTTTTACTTACTATACTATGTTTCGTACCTGACACTGCAAACATGTAATTAAACGTGTATTCATGATGTTGTTTTTGTTTCTGGTTGATTTTACAGGATTATTTCCTCGTCTGTCCTCTCCTATTCCATTTTACTGATATGACTTCATATAACATGTTCTTCTGCTACGAACTTGTGCCTAACAGAGATGAAGACAAGGACGCCCCATCAGGCCATCACCATCTTGAGCCTTGCCCTTTTGCTGCTGCTGCTGCTGCACTCCGGTATGTAGTGCAATGTAACCCCACCCACTTGATCTCCAACCCACGCCCAACTGCCTGCCCACGTACGTATGAAACAATCTGAATTCCCCGATTGATCCTGATCATCAATCGCTTCAGGTAAGACTACAACGAGCGGCAGAGGACGATGTTCAGCAATACACCGCTGGGTTCAGAATGTGGGTCTGCACCTGCACGGTGTACCCCCGTCCTGGGCCAGTCGACAACACGACATGCGAGTGGATGTACCAACAACTCGACCAGCGGTGGCGTGCAGGTGCGGGCGTGCGGCTCGGTGACGATTACGACTGCTGCTGCTGCTCTGTGGCCGATCACGCTATGCAGCCTCCTTGTGCTGCTGGTGATGCTGGTCTAGTTCAGCCGTGCACTGTGCGTCAGGTTCAGAGTTTCTTCAGGATGCATGTAATGTTGGTCAGAGTGGAGCTCGGCACTAGCCAATTAGCCATAACAAAAGTTGAGAGTCAATGAATGTGGACTCATGGAATAGTAGCAGCAGTTAAATGAGTTCGGATTAATTTCCTATGTTAACTAGCCATCTGTCGGCAGGGCTGGGGCGGCAACCGTAGCGAGCCGACTGTACAGACCTTGCCGGGGGGGCTTCAGTACCAGGGAAACAGAACTGGCTTCTTCCTGAAAAGAGATATCATTCTGGATTAGTTTTCTTTGGAACAGATTAAACCATTTCTGTTCTACCCGTTGATAAGATTTCACTTGTTTTACCTCTTCTCATGCAGAGCAGGGAATGTAAGTGGATGGTATTGTTAATCCCAAGCCAAGCAGTATTAGGCAAGCACTTTGTCCCGTTTTCTGAACTGCAATGCTTGCACACTAAGTTTTTGGTTTTGCCTCATCTTCCACACTGTGATGCCTGCAAAGTGGCCTGATTTGCGAGCGCTGCAATTCCAATGAAATTCCTTTCTCTCATCAACTCTTTGTCGAAGATAGCATCGGACAGCACCACTGCAGATGCCCCTGCGTCCATGTACGACTTGATTGAACCTGTATACGACAGTGGCCATAGCATCAGAGTGAATAGTATCGTACAGCTAACCGATATTTACGCTTCGGATAAGTCGGGTAATTACTCTTTTTCTTTGGAAGAGTCACAGTGTTATGAAACATGCACTTGGAGGTTGCTACTTAGACACCAACAGAAGATAGGGACGATATTCGCAAAAGAGGAAAATGAAACAGGGACGATGGGTGCTAGACAAGGCCACTTACCTATGGTAATTCCTTGCGAAGCAACCATTGGTACAAGAGGAAATGGTTTCTTTAGAGCAGACATGTACATCTCTCCACCCATCACCGAAGCTGGGTACACCTAATTAAAGTAGACCACACAAACAACCGAGTGTCATATGCCTATAAGCAGAACGGAAAACTAACACATTTATTCATCACAAAATAAAGTGACACATTTTGCTAGTTAGTATGCAACCAAAATGGTCGTAGAAAAGTACATTGTTTTAAAATGTCTGACAAAAGTTATCATCTACTCCCTCCGTCCCATAATATAAGAACGTTTTTGAAACTACACTAGTTTTAAAAATGTTCTTATATTACAGGACGGAGGGAGTAATATATTGTTAATGCTCTGATATGTTTCTAGTCTCTACTATAACTAAAATAGGACAGGTACAAGTAATCAAACCTTAACGACTTTAGCACCAGCATTGAAAGCATATATAACCTGCAAAACCAAATATAACAAACATGTGAGAGTAAATATTAGGCCGCACTACTCTAAATTGCACCAATAAACTTCATGCAAGTTTATATGTGGAATGTGATACATACCTCAGTTGGTGTCAGCACTCCTGGGATATACAGAACTTCACTTCCATCAAGATCATGAAGTATTTCCTTAAACAATAAGATTGAAAGAATCAATTAACATTTGTATACTGGGATGCAAACACTACAATCGCCAAATAGTAGATGACAGATTTCTATTAGATATGTCGAAGTAATTGCGAGCCAAGGGATAGAATGTTAAATTATGGGCACCCTAAAGTCTAAACTACAAGCCTATAAGGATCTCTAACATCAAATATGTTACATTGCCAAACTGTACGTGGAATGTCCCTAGTGATGTGTATAACCAGTAATTACAGACTATGGGAAACATGTGCATTTCTAGCAAAATAAACATTATTACAAATGCAATAGTACTAACTCTTACCATGACTGTGCCAGGGCTCATGAGAAACTGTGCACCAGCTCTAATGGCTTTCCTTGCATCATCAGCATTGAGGACCGTACCAACCTAAATATAGAGTGCAGAAAGATCAGAATGCATCATGAGCAACCTAACATTGTTGCTTATAGTTAGCATACAGGGGTTGTATGGGACAGCTTTGATGGAGTAGTAAATTGTGAGTATTACTTTCCGAAAAACACAGTGGGGCATTGCCACACACACACAGCAAGTTTAAAAGTTCAGGTGTAAAGACCGTAAAAGCCATGGACATGGTACTTTGTAATAAGAGTATCACGTTGTCAAGATTATATGAAAAAGACCAGGCACTCACCCTAGATATATAGTGGTGCTAAAAAGCAGTTAGCTGACAAGTCATATGTTCAGGGAATGGTGCAAAAACCAATGAAGTAATGCCAGAAACTCACCCCAAATGTCAAGGAAGGGTAAATCCTGCGAAGATCCTCAACAGCCTATTAGAAGATTTTATCAATCAATCAAAAGCTAGCAAGAAGGAATGATAATAATTGTTAAAGGGAAGAAAGCTGCAGAAGAATGGTGAGAAAGGCCCACCTCTAGCACTCCAGGAGTGGACATCACAATTTCTAGCTGAACAACATTGCACATGTTTGTTAGCATCAGGGACAAGAAATGGAACACGAAAAGAATACTAGCTAGCATGTACAGTAGCATGGATGGTTCCTCCAAGGATCCGTCCATAAAAGATAGAATTAAGTAGAAGCAAACAACATATCCAGAAGCGCGCTGCCGCTCCATGCACCCAACGAACCAGGGAATGCATTGGAGCAACCGACTCACCACGGAGACGCCGCCGCGAACGGCCGCGTGGGCCGCCTGCATCGCCGTCTCGCCACTGCAAGGGGAGCCACACAAACGGAGCAAGAAACAGAAGGTTCAGTCCAGTGAGGCCAAGCGCCGAACAGGTGGCGGGCAGCGTGGACTGGGTGAAATCAGCTTTCTGCTTACTCTTGCGCGCGAAGGCAGGCGATGACGCGCGAGCGCAGTATGGCGGCGAGCGCTTTCGGTGACCGCGGCGGATCTCGCCGAGGAGACTGGGAGGCGAGAAGAGGCAGCTTTGCTGCGGCGACGACGAGCATCCTGGTTCCCGGAGCGAGTGACAGCCGCCAACTGCTGACCGGTGTAGCTGTATACCTGAGTAGGCGAGCGTATCCTGTCCTGTGAACCGTTGGATGTGAAAGAAGGAGCAGGAGACCGTCAGGATGTGGGCCGATGGAACATTTGCAGAACAAACCTCATAGCCTAAATGATTGGACGAATCATCCTTCTAGTCCAAGCCGTTTCTAACTCCAAAAATATCACATGGAAATCAACATTCAAAGGAAATTTCATGAAAACCATGTTTGAAAGTTTCGAACAAATCTGACAAAAATACGAGATGTTAAAAGGGTGACATTCTATTGCCATGCAAAATTTCAAGTTAAAACACGTTGTAGGATGTTAACCAACCTGTGGTTGAATGATTAGAAGAATAATGGTATCTCAGCCACCAGGATTTAAATCTTAGTGCTCACATTTATCCTAAATTATTTCAGGATTTTCGGCGATACGTATTTAGTGGGAGGAGACGTTCCTGTCGACTACGAGGCGCCTATGTTGACTTCGTAAAATCTCAAGATGACGTGTCAGCTCGGTCTCTCGAAGGTGCTCATATGGGTAGCTACGCATGTGTGCGTTCATAGAGATGAGTGTATGCGCGTATATATTGTTCTACAATTCAGTGCTGATTTTGGTTTTTCCATGGCTCATATCCCGTAATGCTTTTGAACTTGGAATTTCCCATCATCCTTTTAATGTCCCCTATTTTTCTAGTTTTTCAAAACTTCAAAATTTTGTTTTTGCAAGGTTTTTATTGGTTTTTATTAAATGTTGGTTTCCATATGATATTCTTCCTTCTAACCCCATTGAACCATCTCTCTCATGTTCAGTTAGCTAATCCGTCTGCTAGAGGTATTGTTACCCTTCTATGATTCTTTCTGGGAGCTTAAAAATACATTAAGATGCTTGATGTTTTCTCTCCATCCCAAAATAAGGGCGGGGGAGTACATCATAGGTACATGACGGAAATTTGCACTCGGATTGATGTTTTCTCCCCCTCTGCCCCTCCTGATTTGATATATGGCTTCGGCCGCAACCGCCACTCGTCTCCTCGTCGCCGCTGAAGCGCCGTGGGGCAAAGCCCAAGCGGTGGATGATGCGGTCGCGGTGGAGATTAGCGCGGGCATCCTGCTTTAACATGTGCATCGTCTGACGTCAATGGCAAAACAATGAGGATTCTTCCGCCGTCGGTGGCTCACCCAGGCGGGGCGGCCGTTCTCCGCTATGGCTTCGGTCAGGGGTGGTTTGGGACGTCCCCATGAGGCGTGCTGGATGACGGTGGAGGAGGATCTAGTGGACCAGCCGGTGATGGGCGCGAGTTTTCCAGCGAAAGCTTGGTTCGGCCTCGGTCGGAACCGATGATGGCGGCGCCCGTGGGCATCGTTACCTCATTGGAGGTGTCATTGGCGATTCGTGTTCCGTGTGTGCCTCGGGGGAAACCATCGATTCGGTTTCCGGGTCGGATGATGGTGATGTTCCTATGTCCTCACCTCCATAGGGCATCATCTTTGGGAACGTACATCGGCTGAAGGGACAAGTGTTTGGTTTCGGTGTCTGGGCGCAGATATCCACATGCTTCTCATGTGGTGACCAAGGTGGAGTGGCATGCCATCTATAGTATCGACAACGACGAGTCTTGGCGGAAAGGTGCAGCAAGGTCTCGGCGCTAGATACAGTTTGTTGAGCGCGTGTAGGAGGGTGACGTTGTCTGGTGTCGTGGTGGCGTCGCCGGCAGTAGGGTCTGGCAAGGTCAATACATTGATTACTCCTGAAGATGGGATGGCGGAAGATGGCGGTGAAAAATTCTACACTGTGCGGACGGGGTGCATGCTAAGAGTTTGCTAGACCGTTTGGTGCTCCTGGCTAGCCGGCGGGCAGCTTGGTGAGGCCATCAAATTTCATGGCGTGAGTTGACACGAGGTCAGGACACATCATCAACCTTGTAGGTAGGGTGATAGTTTTTGCCAAAAAGATGACTTTGGGTTGATTTATATATTTGTTTTGTAAGACTTTGTCGAATAATGCAATAAAGATGGTTGTGTGCATCAGCCGATGCAGATGCCGGAGATTCTTCTCCTTTTCGGTTGGTGCTAAGAGTTTGCACTTCTGATGTTATAACAGCAAGACTTGTAAGAATTGCAAATAACATCAGAATGATGTTTGTAGTTGCCCGCAAAAAAAAAGAGCATGCCTTTTGTTTTTGCACAATTGAGCGCACGATTGTACTCACTCACCGACCAGCTGATGAACCCCATGGCCCTGGGAGGGGCTTCATGTTGCGTCACCAGCCCAAATCTATCACATTTTGAGTGCCCGGCTACGGATACTTCTCTTCTAGATCCATCAAAATCACTGGAATCATAGAGAAAGAGTGACCGTTGCCAACAGAAAGTGCTTTTCCTTCAACAAGATAAAAGAACAATGACACTTTCTGAAATACCATACAAAATTGTCGCCTTTGCTCAGAGAAATAAAATTCTATCCACACTCTCAACATGATATATAGTTTCATCAATACAATAGTATAACAAACTCTAGCATCTACTATTACAATTTATAGAAGATATAAAATGACAACTATGCAGACACATGTTCACAAGGTAACATGCTTATTAACAACAGACACTAGTAGAAAAAGTTTCATTTGTCCCAGTTCCAAAGGCCCATTTGTCCCGTTTCTGAAACCGAGACTAAAGGGTCAGGACTAAAACCCATCACCTTTAGTCCTTGTTCGCTTATGAACCAGGACAGATGGTGCTTCACGTGGCCGTTGCGGCGAGTCCAGGCAGGAGGGCCTTTGGTCCCGGTTGGTAACACCAACCGGGATCAAAAAAAGGGTTAATTTAGGGGTTTTATATATTGTGTTAGCTAGCTAATAGAGAGAAGTGACCTCTCTTGTCTCCGTGCTTGGTCGACGCTAGGTACTATACGTATAGAGAGAACTCGACACGCTAGCTAGTAAGCAAATGAAGGAAACCATTAAGTACACAAGATCGTCATGAACATATATAGAGAGAAGTGATTGACCTCTCCTTCTCCGAGAGATTGGTCGAACAACAAGTTTTCATATATCTATCCGACGCTACTAGCTACATATATACAATATAAGATCTCTTACAATCCCTAACATACGAAGTCAAGTGCCACATGGTATTCTCCGGGTGGATTGATGACGTGGTCAAGAAAGAATCTTGCCAATTCCTCTTGAATTGCGCGTATGCGATCATGTGGTAGAAGTTCATCCCGCATCTGCCAGATCTAAATTGAAGAAGAGTAGCCCGCTTATTAGAGGTCGTCACGTTGTAGATGAACTCGCAAACGTAGTATCCACATAAATCATTTCTGGCTTCCTGCCACAAGAACTTTACGAGAAATAGAGGTCAATCAAACTAATAAGCAAGCATACTGAATGATATTGATGAAACTAGCTAGAATCAATGGAAGATGCGCGGAACTAGGTAGTAGTACTTACTTTCGGATGTTTAAATCGCAACTCGGTCGCCAGTCCCGGAAAAATTGCGGTGAACTCTTTCCAAATCCCGCCAGACAAAGAAAATAATTACTTGATATAAGAAAATGAACAAAGTTGCCGATATGGTGCGATAATGATCGATTGAACTTACTTCTAGAGCATTCGAGTCATGTCCGCATAGTCCTCGGGATCTTTTCCTCTCGAATCT
This sequence comes from Triticum urartu, assembly GCF_056163025.1. NCBI lineage: Eukaryota > Viridiplantae > Streptophyta > Magnoliopsida > Poales > Poaceae > Triticum > Triticum urartu. Next base: position 665,239,137 of record NC_141877.1, on the reverse strand, counting down.
AAGACGGTCACTTCTCCCCGCTCAAGCTTAATCTCTAGGAAAATAAAGTGGAACCTGCGCATGCATGCATAACTCATCAGTTACATTACTATAACCTCGAGTAATAAGGGAAACCGAACGTGCACAAGACAGTAACACTCACTTGAAGTTGTAAGGAAGGAGTATTTTATCTTTGCTTCGATTTTTTAGCAACGATTGTAGTAAGTTGTCCTCGGTTTCTGAGACATGGTGCTGAACCTAAATTCATGTATGACATTTGGGTTAATGAACCCAATGTCATAGTTTTGTGCTTTTCTGCATTCGACGATCTTCAATCTGCATAATATATTGAGGATAATTATATATACATGCAATGAAAGAGCTGAGCTATATATAGAGACTTAATTACGGAAGTAGTACTTACAGACAGTAGCAAGCCACGAGTGATTTGTCGAGGGCCTTTTGATTGAAAAACTGGAAGAACTCCTCAAAATCAACAATTAATAGTTCTTGTCCAATGAAGTCGTGGTCTGATGACCCACAAGTATAGGGGATCTATCGTAGTCCTTTCGATAAGTAAGAGTGTCGAACCCAACGAGGAGCAGAAGGAAATGACAAGCAGTTTTTAGTAAGGTATTCTCTGCAAGCACTGAAATTATCGGTAACAGATAGTTTTGTGATAAAGTAATTCGTAATGGGTAACAAGTAATAAAAGTAAATAAGGTGCAGCAAGGTGGCCCAATCCTTTTTGTAGCAAAGGACAAACCTAGAAAACCTCTTATATAAAGGAAAGCGCTCCCGAGAACGCATGGGAATTATCGTCAAGCTAGTTTTTCATCATGCTCATATGATTCGCGTTCGTTACTTTGATAATTTGATATGTGGGTGGACCGGTGCTTGGGTACTGCCGTTCCTTGGACAAGCATCTCACTTATGATTAACCCCCTTCGCAAGCATCCGCAACTACGAAAGAAGAATTAAGGTAAACCTAACCATAGCATGAAACATATGGATCCAAATCAGACCCTTACGAAGCAATGCATAAACTAGGGTTTAAGCTTCTGTCACTCTAGCAACCCATCATCTACTTATTACTTCCCAATGCCTTCCCCTAGGCCCAAATAATGGTGAAGTGTCATGTAGTCGACGTTCACATAACACCACTAGAGGAAAGACAACATACATATCATCAAAATATCGAACAAATACCAAATTGACATGACTACTTATAACAAGACTTCTCCCATATCCTCAGGAACAAACATAACTACTCACAAATCATATTCATGTTCATAATCAGAGGGGTATTAATGTGCATAAAGGATTTGAACATATAATCTTCCACCGAATAAACCAACTAGCATCAACTACAAGGAGTAATCAACACTACTAGCAACCCACATGTACCAATCTGAGGTTTTGAGACAAGGATCGGATACAAGATTTGAACTAGGGTTTGAGAGGAGATGGTGCTGGTGAAGATGTTGATGGAGATTGACCCCCTCAAAATGAGAGGATCGATGGTGATGACGATGGTGACGATTTCCCCCTCCCAGAGGGATGTTTCCCCGGCAAAACAGCTCCACCGAAGGCCTAGTTTGGTTCCGCCAAGGTTCTGCCTCGAGACAGCGGCGCTTCCTCCAGAAAGCTTCCTCCTTATTTTTTCTAGGGCAAAAGACACCTTATACCAGAAGATGGGCGTCGGGGGCCTGCCAGGTGGCCCACGAGACAGGAGGGCTCGCCCAGGGGGTAGGGCGCGCCCCCACCCTCGTGGACGGTGGCTGGCTCCCCTTTGGTGCTTTCTTCGCCCAATATTTTTAATATATTCCAAGTTTCAGGACTCTTGGAGTTGTGTAGAATAGGTCTCTAATATTTGCTCCTTTTCCAGCCCAAAATTCCAGTTGCCGGCATTCTTCCTTTTCATGTAAACCTTGTAAAATAAGAGAGAAAAGGCATAAGTATTGTGACATAATGTGTAATAACAGCCCGTGATGCAATAAATATCGATATAGAAGCATGATGCAAAATGGACGTATCAACTCCCCCAAGCTTAGACCTCGCTTGTCCTCAAGCGGAAGCCGATATCGAAAAATATGTCCCCATATTTAGAGATTGAGGTGTCGATAAAATAAAATACGGACATGAGGGCATCATGATCATGAAGGAAATATGCCCTAGAGGCAATAATAAAGTTATTATTTATTTCCTTATTTCATGATAAATGTTTATTATTCATGCTAGAATTGTATTAACCGGAAACATAATACATGTGTGAATACATAGACAAACAGAGTGTCACTAGTATGCCTCTACTTGACTAGCTCGTTAATCAAATATGGTTATGTTTCCTAACCATAGACAAAGGAGTTGTTATTTGATTAACGGGATCACATCATTAGTTGAATGATCTGATTGACATGGCCCATTCCATTAGCTTAGCACCCGATCGTTTAGTATGTTGCTATTGCTTTCTTCATGACTTATACATGTTCCTATGACTATGAGATTATGCAACTCCCGTTTGCCGGAGGAACACTTTGGGTGCTACCAAACGTCACAACGTAACTGGGTGATTATAAAGGAGCATTACAGGTGTCTCCAAAGGTAGATGTTGGGTTGGCGTATTTCGAGATTAGGATTTGTCACTCCGATTGTCGGAGAGGTATCTCTGGGCCCTCTCGGTAATGCACATCACTTAAGCCTTGCAAGCATTACAACTAATATGTTAGTTGTGAGATGATGTATTACGGAACGAGTAAAGAGACTTTCCGGTAACGAGATTGAACTAGGTATTGGATACCGACGATCGAATCTCGGGCAAGTAACATACCGATGACAAAGGGAACAACGTATGTTGTTATGCGGTCTGACCGATAAAGATCTTCGTAGAATATGTAGGAGCCAATATGGGCATCCAGGTCCCGCTATTGGTTATTGACCGGAGATGTGTCTCGGTCATGTCTACATTGTTCTCGAACCCGTAGGGTCCGCACGCTTAAGGTTACGATGACAGTTATATTATGAGTTTATGAATTTTGATGTATCGAAGGTTGTTCGGAGTCCCGGATGTGATCACGGACATGACGAGGAGTCTCGAAATGGTCGAGACGTAAAGATTGATATATTGGAAGCCTATGTTTGGATATCGGAAGTGTTCCGGGTGAAATCGGGATTTTACCGGAGTACCGGGAGGGTTACCGGAACCCCCCGGGAGCTATATGGGCCATAGTGGGCCTTAGTGGAAAAGAGAAGGGGCTGCCCTAGATGGGCTGTGCGCCTCCCCCTTCCCCTAGTCCTATTAGGACTAGGAGAGGTGGCCGGCCTCCTCTCTCTCTTTTCCCCCTCCGCGAATCCTATTCCAACTAGGATTGGGGGGGGGGGGAATCCTACTCCCAGAGGGAGTAGGACTCTCCTGGCGCACCCCTTGTGGCCGGCCAGCCTCCCCCCTTTGGTCCTTTATATACTGAGGTAGAGGCACCCTAGAACACACAAGTTGATCCACGTGATCTATTCCTTAGCCGTGTGCGGTGCCCCCTGCCACCATATTCCTCGATAATACTGTAGCGGAGTTTAGGCGAAGCCCTGCTGCTGTAGTGCATCAAGATTGTCACCACGCCGTCGTGCTGACGGAACTCTTCCCCGACGCTTTGCTGGATCGGAGTCCGGGGATCGTCATCGAGCTGAACGTGTGCTCGAACTCGGAGGTGCCGTAGTTTCGGTGCTTGATCGGTTGGATCGTGAAGACGTACGACTACTTCCTCTACGTCGTGTCATCGCTTCCGCAGTCGGTCTGCGTTGGGTACGTAGACAACGCTCTCCCCTCTCGTTGCTATGCATCACATGATCTTGCGTGTGCGTAGGAAATTTTTTGAAATTACTACGAAACCCAACAGTGGCATCCGAGCCTAGGTTATTTATGTTGATGTTATATGCACGAGTAGAACACAAGTGAGTTGTGGGCGATATAAGTCATACTGCCTACCAGCATGTCATACTTTGGTTCGGCGACATTGTTGGACGAGACAACCCGGACCAACATTACGCGTACGCTTACGCGAGACCGGTTCCCCCGACGTGCTTTGCACATAGGTGGCTTGCGGGTGACTGTCTCTCCAACTTTAGTTGAACCAAGTGTGGCTACGCCCGGTCCTTGCGAAGGTTAAAACGGAGTCTATTTGACAAACTATCGTTGTGGTTTTGATGCGTAGGTGAGATTGGTTCTTGCTTAAGCCCGTAGCAGCCACGTAAAACTTGCAACAACAAAGTATAGGACGTCTAACTTGTTTTTGCAGGGCATGATTGTGATGTGATATGGTCAAGGCATGATGTTGAATTTTATTGTATGAGATGATCATGTTTTGTAACCGAGTTATCGGCAACTGGCAGGAGCCATATGGTTGTCGCTTTATTGTATGCAATGCAATCGCGATGTAATGCTTTACTTTATTACTAAACGGTAGTGATAGTCGTGGAAGCTTAAGATTGGCGAGACGACAACGATGCTACGATGGAGATCAAGGTGTCGCGCCGGTGACAATGGTGATCATGACGGTGCTTCGGAGATGGAGATCACAAGCACAAGATGATGATGGCCATATCATATCACTTATATTGATTGCATGTGATGTTTATCCTTTTATGCATCTTATCTTGCTTTGATTGACGGTAGCATTATAAGATGATCTCTCACTAAATTATCAAGAAGTGTTCTCCCTGAGTATGCACTGTTGCCAAAGTTCGTCGTGCCCAGACACCACGTGATGATCGGGTGTGATAAGCTCTACGTCCATCTACAACGGGTGCAAGACAGTTTTGCACACGCAGAATACTCAGGTTAAACTTGACGAGCCTAGCATATGCAGATATGGCCTCGGAACACGGAGACCGAAAGGTCGAGCGTGAATCATATAGTAGATATGATCAACATAACGATGTTCACCATTGAAAACTACTCCATCTCACGTGATGATCGGTTATGGTTTAGTTGATTTGGATCACGTGATCACTTAGAGGATTAGAGGGATGTCTATCTAAGTGGGAGTTCTTAAGTAATATGATTAATTGAACTTTAATTTATCATGAACTTAGTCCTGGTAGTATTAGCATATCTATGTTGTAGATCAATAGCTCGCGTTGTTGATTTCATATGTTTATTTTGATATGTTCCTAGAGAAAATTGTGTTGAAATATGTTAGTAGCAATAATGCGGATTGGATCCGTGATCTGAGGTTTATCCTCATTGCTGCACAGAAGAATTATGTCCTTGATGCACCGCTAGGTGACAGACCTATTGCAGGAGCAGATGCAGACGTTATGAACGTTTGGCTAGCTCAATATGATGACTACTTGATAGTTTAAGTGCACCATGCTTAACGGCTTAGAATCGGGACTTCAAAGACGTTTTGAACGTCATGGACCATATGAGATGTTCCAGGAGTTGAAGTTAATATTTCAAGCAAATACCCGAGTTGAGAGATATGAAGTCTCCAACAAGTTCTATAGCTAAAAGATGGAGGAGAATCGCTCAACTAGTGAGCATGTGCTCAGATTGTCTGGGTACTACAATCGCTTGAATCAAGTGGGAGTTAATCTTCCAGATAAGATAGTGATTGATAGAATTCTCTAGTCACCATCACCAAGTTAGTAGAACTTCGTGATGAACTATAATATGCAAGGGATAACAGTAACAACTCCCAAGCTCTTCGTGATGCTGAAATCAACGAAGGTAGAAATCAAGAAAAACATCAAGTATTGATGGTTGACAAGATCACTAGTTTCAAGAAAAGGGCGGAGGGAAGAAGGGGAACTTCAAGAAGAACAGCAAGCAAGTTGCTGCGCAAGTGAAGAAGCCCAAGTCTGGTCCTAAGCCTGAGACTAAGTGCTTCTACTGCAAAGGGGCTGGTCACTGGAAGCGGAACTACCCCAAGTGATTGGCGAATAAGAAGGATGGCAAAATGAACATAAGTATATTTGATATACATGTTATTGATGTGTACTTTACTAGTGTTTATAGCAAACCCTCAGTATTTGATACTAGTTCAGTTGCTAAGATTAGTAACTCGAAACGGGAGTTGCAGAATAAACAGAGACTAGTTAAGGGTAAAGTGACGATGTGTGTTGGAAGTGGTTCCAAGATTGATATGATCATCATCGCACACTCCCTATAATTTCGAGATTAGTGTTGAACCTAAATAAGTGTTATTTAGTGTTTGCGTTGAGCATGAATATGATTTGATCATGTTTATTGTAATACGGTTATTCATTTAAGTAAGAGAATAAATTGTTGTTCTGTTTATATGAATAAAACCTTATATGGTTACACACCCAATGAAAATAGTTCGTTGGATCTCGATCGTAGTGATACACATAATCATAATATTGAAACCAAAAGATGCAAAGTTAATAATGATAGTGCAACTTATTTGTAGCACTGCCGTTTAGGTCATATTGGTGTAAAGCGCATGAAGAAACTCCATGCTGATGGGCTTTTGGAATCACTTGATTATGAATCAGTTGATGCTTGCGAACCATGCCTCATGGGCAAGATGACTAAAACTCTGTTCTTCAGAACAATGGAGCGAGCAACAGATTTGTTGGAAATCATACATACTGATGTATGTGGTCCGATGAATATTGAGGCTCGCGACAGGTATCATTATTTTCTGATCTTCACAGATGATTTGAGCAGATATGAGTATATCTACTTGATGAAACACAAGTCTGAAACATTTGAAAAGTTCAAAGAATTTCAGAGTGAAGTGGAGAATCATCGTAACAAGAAAATAGAAGTTTCTACGATATGACCGCAGAGGTAAAATATTTGAGTTACGAGTTTGGCCTTCAGTTAAAACAATGTGAAATAGTTTCACTACTCACGCCACCTGGAACACCACAGTGTAATGGTGTGTCTGAACATCATAACCGTACTTTATTAGATATGGTGCAATCTATGATGTCTCTTACCGATCTACCACTATCGTTTTGGGGTTATGCATTAAAGACAGCTGCATTCACGTTAAAAGGGCACCATCAAAATCCGTTGAGACGACGCCTTATGAACTGTGGTTTGGCAAGAAACCTAAGCTGTCGTTTCTTAAAGTTTGGGGTTGTGATGCTTATATGAAAAAGTTTCATCCTGATAAGCTCAAACTCAAATCGGAGAAGTGCGTCTTCATAGGATATCCAAAGGAAACTATTGGATACACCTTCTATCACAGATCCGAAGGCAAGACTTTCGTTGCTAAATTCGGAAACTTTCTGGAGAAGGAGTTTCTCTCGAAAGAAGTGAGTGGGAGGAAAGTAGAACTTGACGAGGTAACTGTACCTGCTCCCTTATTGGAAAGTAGTACATCACAGAAAACTGTTTCTGTGACACCTACACCAGTTAGTGAGGAAGCTAATGATGATGATCATGAAACTTCAGAACAAGATACTACTGAACCTCGTAGATTAACCAGAGTAAGATCCGCGCCAGAGTGGTACGGTAATCCTGTTCTGGAAGTCATGCTACTAGATCATGATGAACCTACGAACTATGAAGAAGCGATGGTGAGCCCAGATTCCGCAAAGTGGCTTGAAGCCATGAAATCTGAGATATGATCCATGTATGAGAACAAAGTGTGGACTTTGGTTGACTTGCCCGATGATCGGCAAGCCATAGAAAATAAATGGATCTTCAAGAGGAAGACGGACGCTGATAGTAGTGTTACTATCTACAAAGCTAGAATTGTCGCAAAAGGTTTTCAACAAGTTCAAGGTGTTGACTACGATGAGATTTTCTCACTCGTATCTATGCTTAAGTCTGTCCGAATCATGTTAGCAATTGCCGCATTTTATGAAATCTGGCAAATGGATAAACAAAACTGCATTCCTTAATGGATTTACTAACGAAGAGTTGTATACGATGCAACTAGAAGGTTTTGTCAATCCTAAAGGTGTTAACTAAATATGCAAGCTCCAGCGATCCATCTATGGACTGGTGCAAGAATCTCGGAGTTGGAATATACGCTTTGATAAGTTGATCAAAGCATATAGTTTTATACAGACTTGCGGTGAAGTCTGTATTTACAAGAAAGTGAGTGGGAGCACTACAACATTTCTGATAAGTATATGTGAATGACATATTGTTGATCGGAAATAATGTAGAATTATTCTGCAAAGCATAAAGGAGTGTTTGAAAGGAGTTTTTCAAAGAAAGACCTCGGTGAAGCTGCTTACATATTGAGTATCAAGATCTATAGAGATAGATCAATACACTTGATAAGTTTTTTTCAATGAGTACATACCTTGACAAGATTTTGAAGTAGTTCAAAATGGAACAGTCAAAGAAAAGGTTTCTTTCCTGTGTTACAAGGTGTGAAATTGAGTAAGACTCAAAGCCCGACCACGGCAGAAGATAGAAACAGAATGAAAGTCATTCCCTATGCCTCAGCCATAGGTTCTATAAAGTATGCCATGCTGTGTACCAGATCTATTGTATACCCTACACTGTGTTAAGCAAGGGAGTACACTAGTGATCTAAGAGTAGATCACTAGACAGCGGTCAAAATTATCCTTAGTGAAATAAGGATATGTTTCTCGATTATGGGCGTGACAAAAAGGTTCGCCGTAAAGGGTTACGTCGATGCAAGTTTTGACACTGATCTGGATGACTCTAAGTCTCGATCTAGATACATATTGAAAGTGGGAGCAATTAGCTAGAGTAGCTCCGTGCAGAGCATTGTAGACATAAAAAATTGCAAAATACATAACGGATCTGAATGTGCAAGACCGTTGACTAAGATTCTCTCACAAGCAAAACATGATCACACCTTAGTACTCTTTGGGTGTTAATCGCATAGCGATGTGAACTAGATTACCGAATCTAGTAAACCCTTTGGGTGTTGGTCACATGGCGATGTGAACTATGGGTGTTAATCACATAGTGATGTGATCTAGATTATTGACTCTAGTGCAAGTGGGAGACTGAAGGAAATATGCCCTAGAGGCAATAATAAAGTTATTATTTATTTCCTTATTTCATGATAAATGTTTATTATTCATGCTAGAATTGTATTAACCGGAAACATAATACATGTGTGAATACATAGACAAACAGAGTGTCACTAGTATGCCTCTACTTGAATAGCTCGTTAATCAAAGATGGTTATGTTTCCTAACCATAGACAAAGGAGTTGTTATTTGATTAACGGGATCACATCATTAGTTGAATGATCTGATTGACATGGCCCATTCCATTAGCTTAGCACCCGATCGTTTAGTATGTTGCTATTGCTTTCTTCATGACTTATACATGTTCCTATGACTATGAGATTATGCAACTCCCGTTTGACGGAGGAACACTTTGGGTGCTACCAAACGTCACAACGTAACTGGGTGATTATAAAGGAGCATTACAGGTGTCTCCAAAGGTAGATGTTGGGTTGGCGTATTTCGAGATTAGGATTTGTCACTCCGATTGTCGGAGAGGTATCTCTGGGCCCTCTCGGTAATGCACATCACTTAAGCCTTGCAAGCATTACAACTAATATGTTAGTTGTGAGATGATGTATTACGGAACGAGTAAAGAGACTTTCCGGTAACGAGATTGAACTAGGTATTGGATACCGACGATCGAATCTCGGGCAAGTAACATACCGATGACAAAGGGAACAACGTATGTTGTTATGCGGTCTGACCGATAAAGATCTTCGTAGAATATGTAGGAGCCAATATGGGCATCCAGGTCCCGCTATTGGTTATTGACCGGAGACGTGTCTCGGTCATGTCTACATTGTTCTCGAACCCGTAGGGTCCGCACGCTTAAGGTTACGATGACAGTTATATTATGAGTTTATGCATTTTGATGTATCGAAGGTTGTTCGGAGTCCCGGATGTGATCACGGACATGACGAGGAGTCTCGAAATGGTCGAGACGTAAAGATTGATATATTGAAAGCCTATGTTTGGATATCGGAAGTGTTCCGGGTGAAATCGGGATTTTACCGGAGTACCGGGAGGGTTACCGGAAGCCCCCGGGAGCTATATGGGCCATAGTGGGCCTTAGTGGAAAAGAGAAGGGGCTGCCCTAGATGGGCTGTGCGCCTCCCCCTTCCCCTAGTCCTATTAGGACTAGGAGAGGTGGCCGGCCTCCTCTCTCTCTTTTCCCCCTCCGCGAATCCTATTCCAACTAGGATTGGGGGGGGGGGGAATCCTACTCCCAGAGGGAGTAGGACTCTCCTGGCGCACCCCTTGTGGCCGGCCAGCCTCCCCCTCTTTGGTCCTTTATATACTGAGGTAGAGGCACCCTAGAACACACAAGTTGATCCACGTGATCTATTGCTTAGCCGTGTGCGGTGCCCCCTGCCACCATATTCCTCGATAATACTGTAGCGGAGTTTAGGCGAAGCCCTGCTGCTGTAGTGCATCAAGATCGTCACCACGCCGTCGTGCTGACGGAACTCTTCCCCGACGCTTTGCTGGATCGGAGTCCGGGGATCGTCATCGAGCTGAACGTGTGCTCGAACTCGGAGGTGCCGTAGTTTCGGTGCTTGATCGGTTGGATCGTGAAGACGTACGACTACTTCCTCTACGTCGTGTCATCGCTTCCGCAGTCGGTCTGCGTTGGGTACGTAGACAACGCTCTCCCCTCTCGTTGCTATGCATCACATGATCTTGCGTGTGCGTAGGAAATTTTTTGAAATTACTACGAAACCCAACAGATCATTCTTAGAACAACAACATATATAGTCATATGGTTTCTTATGCTAAAGTAACAATCTATTCACAATGTAGAGTATGAATCAGAAACTTCATTGAGACCTAGCAACTATAATCTCAGTCATTGAAGCAATTGCAATTTATCATAACATCGGAAAGAGTCAATATAAGAGCTTTTCAGCAAGTCCACATACTCAACTATCATTTAGTCTTTCACAATTGCTAACACTCACGCGATACTTATGGGTATGAAGTTTCAATCGGACACAGAGAAAGATAGGGGCTTATAGTTTTGCCTCCCAACCTTTTACCTCAAGGCTAATGTCAACAATAATACTTTAAGAAAACTCACATCCAATTAGCTATATATATATATATATATAGAGAGAGAGAGAGAGAGATAGATACATACATACATACATACATACTAGCAAAAGGGCCCGTGCGTTGCAACGGGATAAGGGATAATAAAATTTCGGCGTTCAAATCAAGCCATTGAGAACAAAATAACTATAGTGCAACGGGAGAAAAAAAACTTCTCGTCTCTCTAGCTCAGTAAATTTATTTTAAAACAGTGACTTATATTGAATGATACATAAGTGCCTTGAATAAATGTTAGTCCAAACCCTTGATTTTGTGATTACACGGGGCATCAATTGTATGTAGATTTAATATGTACTCCCACCGTTCCTAAATATAAGTTTGTCTAGAGATTTCGATAAGGGACTACATACGAAGCAAAATGCGTAAATCTATACTCTAAAGTATGTCTATATAAATCTGTATGTATTTTGTATTGAAACCTTTAAAAAAGACTTGTATTTAGAAACGGAGGGAGTACATAGTCATTTTCTAGTGATCATCATTATGCCCGTGGAATTTGGTGTCCTTATGGGAAAGAAAAGTGATGGAAACCAGTGACAATATGTGTAGAAGCCCCGCTGCTTTTTCGGTGCAGTTGTAACTTGCATGGGGAGCCTCTCTCTCGACCCCTCTCTACTCTGTAACTCTTGTTTGATCTGGTTATATGAAAATTCAGGTGGGCAATTTTTTTGCCTCCCGGTGATGTTAAAAAAACAACAATATGTGTAGAAGAACTATGAAGACATAACCGACTTACGGGTTGTTTGGTAGCACTCCGGCTCCTTTCAAGCCAGTCATGCATTAACCTAACTTCACAAAGCCAACTTAGCCCAGATCGAGAAAGCTCGCCTCCATCTCTGGTCCTGCCTCTATCTCTAACTATAATGTTTTGCTGGGCAGGTGGAAGGAAACGACCCGAGTTCGAATCCCCACCCAAAAAATCTTTTTTCGCTTATCTTCTGAAGCCCATGAGCAGGCCCATTAGTATCTATGGCCCAGTAAGTACATATACGGGGTTGACGTTTAGAAACGGACGAACCACGCGTCAATATTTTTAACAAAACATTGAAACGTTTTAAAACATAAGGAGTTTCTGTAATATGTTGACAGTGAACGGGCAGAAGCAATCCGTATACTTTATTAGTATAGAAAACATGCCCAACGGGATAAAAATAATATCACATACTCTACAAATAAATGATAAAAAATATCACACTCTAGCCAAATAAATATTGTTCAAGACCCCCACAACTCCACGCTCCTCTATATCAACTTGGCACCCCTTCTTAAAAATAGTAGCTAGCTTGCGCTCTGACCCGAGTAGCATGGTCCACAGTCCCGCAAAGATTGCATCATCCGTTCCTAAAATATCTTCCAGTGAACTTGACAAACTGCCTATCATCCAAAATTATAGGACTAAAAGATGCATTACACATTTCAGATCAATTTATTTTCAAATGGTCTAAAATAGAAGGATTGTCCTTAAAACAACATAAGTAGGCTAAGCTGAAGTACTTGGCGCAAATTATACTCAGGGGTCATTCATACATTGAGCGAGACATGGGATTGTGGCGGCCTCATCTGTCCCTATAGAATAATTGCCAGAAATAATTGTGTGTGCTCAAATAGGTGTACAAATAGCTAAAACAGGAAGCAATGACCACCAACCAAGTTAATATAGTGAGATTCAGTAGACCTAAAAATTATGTACAGATCCAAACTTTAGACATGGTTTACTGTTCTTATGTATGTGTTAGTTATATTTTACAAGTATATACTGAGTACACGACAATTTCCTTTTGTATGATGCAAAGTACACTTCATTGGGTCATTCTAAGCTTACTTAAAGTAAACTGGAAATTGTTCGGTCATTCTAAGCTGAAAATTTCTCAATGAGGAAATTCGTTGGGTCATTCTAAGCTGAAAATTTCTTTATATTTTCCAAAAGGGGTCCCTCTAGGCTTAAAGTACCAGTCTTTACAAGTAGAGATCATACATATTGTCATGAAAATCTCATACGGTTTTCTGTTCATATAAACATCACTAATCTGGGTCCTGGCTGCTGTATAAAATAGAAATGATGCAATTCAGTTGTTGTACAACTCAAGTATTTCATCACTAATCTGGGTCCTGGCTTAATTATTTTGGTCGGGAACATTTCTTAATTCTGATTAGGAAATAATTATACACTCTATTAACATTAATAGAAGAAATCTAAGGAGATGGTATATGCTAAACTGTCAAAGTACAAAATATTCAAATTCTAGGCTTACTACAGAGGGGCAGAGGATTAGCTATACAATGAAGATAATCTGAAATTTAGCTGTGTGTTATGAAGAAACAACAGGTAACACACAACATCCAAATTTCCCCATTGAGAAACGTCATCTGATTTCATTGGCTCACACTACAATCAGCAAATATTAGATCAGGTAATCTGGAAATAGTCTCATGTAAACATCAAAGTAAGCTGGAATCCACATCGCTGAAGCCTCATGTAAACGGTTAGCTTGCATCAAAGTGACCTTGTTGTCTAGTGTTTATACCTCTCTAATGCAAGGTATCAAATTTCAACACTGAAACTCTAGTTTAATATGCAATCCAAATATTTCAAAGCAACAGTTAAGCATCAAGACTCTAGAGTGTTGTCGATTAAAAAAATAAGCATACAAAGACTATGCTACCATTTTCCAGTATATAGTATATACACTACCAAATCCATAATGTCCAGTCTCAGCCAATCTAGCTCATTACAAGCCAATATTGCTGGTGTTGAGTTGAACTTAACCTTGTAATAAGAGGGTTGTGCTTATTTAACCAGCACTCAGTTTAAAACGAAAAATTATGATGCAGTGGTTCCCGAAACATGATCGTGTGTGTGCTCCTTTGGTCTAACTGAACACCAGTGCTCTGTTTCAATTCATGGGTGCTCTATGCTTGTCATGGATGGGACACTCACCTCCATAACCAGTTTGTTCTACATGATGTACATGGTACGGCAAGTAGAGGTAAGATTGGGATTGAGGCGGAGAAAGCAAGGGAGAGAGAGGAACCTGTAAAACCAGTAGGCACCGCTACACTGTCGAGGTCCTCTCGCTGCCCATCGCCCTTGCTCCTAAGGCCTGGCTTCCCATGCTCTTGTTCCCCAAGTCCCATCACCAGTCAGCCCATCCACACACTCACACGGCCGCGACATGTCGCCGCAGCGGTGGCTGACTTTTCTCCTTGACTCAGTACAAAAACTTAATGTACATGGACAATTCATTTATCTATCAATTTGAACTGTAGTAAATCCTTATAATGAGAACGTAAAGACAAACCACAATACAAAATCATAATTCACAGACATTAACACCATATCAATCTTTAGGCTTTAGTCTAATCGCGTCCTAAAAATTCCTCGCCCTTAATCTTCCAACTTCATACCAGGTAAGAAAAACATTTGGCAGCCCTAACCCTAGTGTCAAGCAACCAGGTACGCAAGCACGAAAGCAGAGCGTAACGTAACTGGACAGAGGAGAAGCACGGGACGCATGACATACCTGGCTGCGCGGCCCATCCCTGCTCCCCTCCCTTGATTTTCTCAGGGAAGGCGTAGTTCACGGTGAGGACGCGGCCGAAGAACTCGGCGCCATCCATGTTGTCCATGGCGGTGGCGGTGTTCTCGCGCTCCAGGAACGTGAAGAACCCAAAGGAGCAGTGCTTCTGCGTGGCCTGGTCGAGCGGCCTCTTGATGCCCTTAATCTCCCTGAACGGCACGAACACCGCATGCAGGATCTTCTCTCCCCCTCCTCCGCTAGTCCACCTGCACCGACGAAAGCAGGGACGGAGTTCGGCTTGGTTTTCCATCGCACAGGAACAAGAAAAGGCAAGGTCCTTCCGCACCCGGGGAAGCAACCCGGAGAGCAACCGGGGGCGAACCATGCGCATCTCGCTGAGAAATTTCGTCAAACAGCTGGCGAGCGACCGAGCGCGGACAGCGGCGGCAGAGAAGAGATTAGTGAGGGAGGATGGTGCCACCGTGTACCTATGTAGGGGGTGTTCTTCTGCACCGGCTGGTTCATGGAGGCGACGGTGGTGGCGACTGCGACGATGAAGCTGCGGGGTCGGTAGGAGCCGGGGATTGCTTGCGGGGAGGAAAACAGAAGTAGGGGACCCCAAGAACGGATGGACGGAGAAGACCGGCCGCGCGTGGCGGCGGTGATCCGAGAAGACCGGCCGCGCGTGGCAGCAGCGGCGGCGGCGGCGCCATACCCTTACGCATCGAGGAGGAGGTCCCAATTTCGTGTGTTCTTTTTTATAAATCTGCTCCGAGTCCATGAGGCACAACCCACCGGCCACGAAACGCTTTCTCTGTTCACCACTTAAAAACAGTACCGCGGGTTCAATTGTTAAAAACTACAGATACCTTTGTGTAAAAAGACCACGACGGTGAACCCGGAGACTCAATCCGTGCTTTATTATTACTAGCAAATATACCCGTGCGTTGCAACGGGGGGAATGAAGATATCGTCATCTTTCCCGATAGCTCAAGACTCCCCCCCCCCCTGTTTTCACCCACACACTCGACGACATCAACAAACTCCTAAAATACTTCATGGTACAACAAAAGGAACAACATGATAAACTTCCTAACATAAGCGAAATTAGTAAGATATTAAACTGCAATTTATAATAGTAAGTTTAATATCTTACTATCACTTGAAATTGCATTCCATGTTATGTAGTCAATATTTGTCTCGTGTATCTCTAGTCTTTACACATAGTATTCCTAACATAGTATGAATGCTCTTCTACATAACATGGACTTCTATACAACTTGGTATGTTGAGTTCACATTTTCCAGACAAATTAACATAAGTGAAATTAAACTGAGTATCATGAGGGAGTGTATTACTTCGTAGCAGCTCAGTTTATCGGTGTTATCATTCTGAAACTTTATTCAGAGAAAAAATATTGGTTGCATATATGCATGCAGATGCTGCATCCAGAATAGAAACATAGACAGTCGAGCAAGTAGTATCATTTAGAATGGAAGCATACAGAAAAAAGTATTGCTGTGCAAAAAGAATAGAAAAACTTCTTGTGGTGACATGCATTGAGATGTTACATCTACAATTCACATGCTGATGATATATGAAGTATACAAAAACATCTTGACTTCAATTATGTGATTTTCTTAATAGAGTCTCAGTCTAACGATAAGAACAAATATTGAAGGGAGAGTCCAATTATTTTGTACTTTCTAATATCGCAGACAACTTACTAAATCATGTTATTTTTAGCAGGCACTGGTCAGAATACCTTTTGGTTGTCCATCTAATTTATCCCTTCTACTCCTAGCGATTTTCACAAGCACTCTCTAGTGTTGGCTGTCAGCACATATGTTCAACTTTTGTAGTTACTTCTTTGCTAATATTTCATTCATGACACCACTCGATTATTATGAAATCAATTGGAAACTGAAATATGACTTTTCCTGTTTGTTGAAAAGTTTTCCAACAAACATATTGCAAACAGAGGGACCAGGCAGTGAATAATTTTTGCCTTCTTCCCTTGAAACTGAAATCGGTTCATCCATAGTTCAATGACGCTACGCTCACTTCCTGGCTTGCTAAAATTATGCTATGCACAAAATGTTGACCCTGCGAAACGACGTCGAAGTTCACCACACTTCACACAGAACTTCTTAGTTCCTCTTAACTCCGAGGTACAAATAAATTTTTAACTAAAAGAAAATTAACACTATCACATTATACTCTCACATGCAGTCTAAACACTCAAAACTACAGTAAGAAAATGAAGCCACCATTTAGGTCAAACATATACTTAGTGGTCAGAATAATAATTAACTGGATGTCAGTTCTCACCTTAATTTCATGACGACTGGCCCAAATTCAGAGCTTGCATCATTGGCCCAACCCAAGATCCTCACCGGTGGACGGATCTATGCCAGATGGAACCATGCGCCATGGAGTCTCCTCTAGCCCTACCACCGGGGCCATACAACCAGATGATTCCGTCGACTGTAGCCCTGAATAGTAACACTGCACATACATGAATTCGCTAGTTACAAAAAATTCACATTGCATAGCAGATTTAGTAATATTCTGCCAATATGGAGTATTGGACATTGGACGGTAGCGAAGCTCTAGGCGACTTCGCCGTCAGGGGGGGTGCCATCGACACTGAAAACAACAGCAAGGAGAGGTCACACAGGCGTGTGCACCCGAACACGTGAAAGCGAGTGGACACCGAACCAGGATCATTGCGAAGACGAACACGTGAAAGTGAATGGCCTATCTCCTTCATTGTTGTAAAGTCTTGTAAGTTAGTTGTGGCTCCGCTTCATGGGCAGCCTCTGCCTGATTTCTGGGCTGCCGACTGCCTCGGGCTAGAGTGTATCATGCGGCAGGACGCTCCAAGTCGAAGGCCATCTCACTCGCCCCGGATGGAGCCGTGCGGTTGGCATCACCTCTCTTTGGAGGGAGTCAAGCCGGCGGCCACCAGGTGCTCTGTGCTAGGAACTGCCTCCACGCTGGGCATGGGAGCTGCGTCGGCCACCGTCACCGTTCACGGAGAATAGTCAGCAGCCGTCACCGTTCACAGAGATTAGTCGGCTGCCGTCGTGACGATGAGGGCCAGTGTGTGGACTCATATTCGTAGAATTTAAAGTCAATTACACTGATGGTGCTAGAACTTGGCGTAAACAGTCACTTTAGTGCTAGAACTTGCGGCATACATTAAAATGGTGCAAAAACTTGGCTTGAGCGTGCAAATACGGTGCAAATCTCGTTTGTATACTCCGGCGAAGCTGACGAGGCATGACAACATGGCATAGGGCCCGCTGTTAGTGACTATATGGTGAAGATTGGGCGTGTGGTGTTCTCTTTAAAAAAAAAACCTCAATTTTTTTTATTTTTTCTCACGTAAAGGCCCCTGTGAGGTGTACAACAACTGCATGTATGGCATTGGGTGGTCCCACCTGTCAGCCCACATCACAAATTTTATTAAAACAACATAAAAACATTAAAGCTTGCACAATTTTATATACAACATGAATATTTTATTAAAAGAACTTGTACATTTTTTGAACTGATATGATAATTTTTAAATACACATATTTCCTAAAATTACTTTTATATTTTATTTAATATGAAAAAACTTTTTAATTATACAATTAATTCGTAATTTAATTTCATTGATTTTTAAAAATTAATAGATGAGCAATGTTTTAGTCTAATATATTTATTTATATGTATATTATTTATAATTACAATTTACATTCTTTACAACTTTCGGAAAGTGAAAAAAAAAACATAAACTGTAGCCCAGGAGCACGTTCTGTTATATTTACACATGTGAGTACATAGTTGGAGTGGCACGCCCCCCTAATTGTTTTAGTTGGGTAGCCGGCTTGAAACACCGTGCGCGTAACCCTTTTTATGATTAAGATTCTTTAGTTATATAACTTAATTCAAATATATAAAACGTATGCCCCTATGTCGTGATGTGAGCTCTTGACTGATGGTTAGCTGCGCGTTATGTTTAGACTAAGGTTACTGGTACGAATCCCTCGGTTGCATATTTTTCATTCTAATAAAATTTGTGATGTTTTGCTGACAAGTGGGACCCACCGAATGCAATACACCTGACAGGGGCCTTTTTGTGAGAAAAAATAATAAAAAACCGAGATTTTTTTGGAAGTCACTGACAGCGGGCCCTATGCCACGCTGTCATGCCTTGTCAGCATCGCAGCCGTATGCAAACGAGATTTGCACCGTATTTGCACGTTCGAGCCAAAATTTTGCACCACTTTAATGTATGCTGCAAGTTCTAGCACTAAAGTGACCATTTGCGACAAATTCTAGCACCACCGATGTAATTGACTCTAGAATTTACTCTAGGACACTTTCCGGTGACTGGGCCAATCTGAACTTACAGTACCCACTCAGCGACCACGCATACTCCGCACTCGGACCAAAACACCGCACTCTCTAGCTCTGCGCCAACAACATCATCGGTCTAGACGGCAGACTCGGAGTCGAGATGGCGATTATGTTCCCCCGTTCAGGCCAACACTTTAGCGTTGCTTTCTCTAGTAGAAGAAGGAAGGGCCTTCCAGAGCTTGTACGTGGAGCTCGCAAGAGGGAACATCACCGCCATCATGGAGGCCACACGAACAAACACCTACCATGACGACTCGATTGATGGCTCTGCGTGGCGGGTATCAACTGATCTTGTTGCCAACCTCTTTGGGGATTTCGAACGAGATCGGACGGATTGTGTACACAGTAGCACCAGGTTGCCGCCACCGTCGTTTCTCGACAGCCCTGAGCCGGTCGACCCCGTGGCCTCTTGACAGGAACATCGAGGGCTCCTGCATGTACGCGTACGTTGCCCTTGCCGACGCTGAAGCTGAACCGCGGAAAGCTCGTCCCTTGCTCTGCGTACTTGCTCCTCCTCCTCATCCAGTCATCCCTCGATTTGTCGCGCGAGACGACCGGTGTTGGGCAGCGGCGACATCGACAGGTTCTTGGCTGATTGTTTGTTGACCGGAAAACGCTAGCGTGGACCACCTCCCCTATATGTTTTAAATTTAAACTGAAAGCATAAATTTACGGAAAGAAGCGTATTATGACGGTGAACCCATGGAGTCAATCCGTACTTTATTATTAGGAATAGACTAACAAAAGAGCCCGTGCGTTGCAACGGGGTAACAAAAATTATATTTCGCCAGTTATCACAATTGCTCCGTCCCCCCATTGTCATCGACCTGTTCATCCTTTCGCCCTTTTGCAAGTTTTATTATGTACACGAGCTTGTGGTTTTCATCATCATACTAAGCAAATACCAGTTAGAAAGAAGAGGTGGAGGTCAAGGACTACTTTAAGTGCCATCTTAATGACTGGAGCCTCGATCTGTTTTACTCGGAGTGCCTTACTCGAATGAATGCAACGTAAAAAAATAGTCCGTTGAAAGAATTTTTCAGGTATGCATGTAAATATATATTTAAAATTTATACACATTTTTTCTCAGGAATTATTCATATATAACATGTTATATTTTGAGTTAGTGTCTGATAGTTAAATATTTTGAAGAGTATTTTAATCTGTCAGAACGCAATGCCTTCGACGTGGTTGATCCCATGATGATGATCTCGACTACTCCGCTCGCAGCTGACATTGAACCACGCCATCACAAGTGAATGTCTAATACTCCCTCTGGTCCTTTTTACTCTGCATATTAGAATTCTCTGAAGTCAAACTTCACAAAGTTTGACCGCATTTATAGGAAAAAATATCAACATCTGCCATGCTAAAGTTATACAATATGAAACTTTAAGTCATGACACATCTATTGATATTGATTTCAGATTGTGAATGTTGGTACTTTTTTCTGTAAAGTTGGTCAAACTTTATGAGGCTTGACTTCAGTCAAATCTTATATGCGAACTAAAAGGGACCGGAAGGAGTACTTTTAAAACTAATCTCCTCAAGTTGGACGTGACGGTCGCCCTTCCCGTTCTACCGCTTACACCTAGTCCATACGCTCGTCCCTTATACACCCACTCACTTTTAAATTGTACATATTGTTTTTCAAAATGCATCAACCTTCCATTTAAAACACATAAAGACTTTTTAAATCACATGGACCTTTTTAAAGAGCATAAATATTTTTAAAATTACGGATATTTGTATGTATGTGAACACTTTTTAGAATTACATGAACATTTTTTGAGAAAGGGTGAATATTTTTCAATTTATATGAACACTATTTTAATACGTGAAAACTTTTCTTAAAACCACACTAACAATTTTAAATGCATGAACGATTTTTAAAAATTGTATAACATTTTCAATAGGCATATAAACACATTTTAAATGTGTCACTCATGTTAATTGGATTTCGAGTATGATCACGTTACACGCACGTGCCCAAGTTTATTCTCAAAGATTTAGTCATCTTTCCGCTGAACACGCCTCACCAAGAGTAGCAGGTTGATTTGGCTCATAATTCTGGTCGAGCCGTTTCATCGGGACACAGGCAGCGTCGCATTTTGATTGGACATGCATGTCCATGCCCGGCAAGCACCCCATGCTTCTTTCCGAGGCTGAGTTAATTTCCTCGTTTCTCTTAAGCGAACCCTCTGTTTATTTATTGATGTCGTGGCTTGTTGATTGTGGCAACTCACGTGTATATAAAATAGATGTGATTTGATGTCAAAAAGCAATGTGGGACTATGACTTACAATACTGGCCTTATAATTGTTACATCAGCACATCAGGACCAGTTGGCCCATAACACACTGGCGAGGCTTCGTTGAGCCCAGCGCAGGCTGCCTCCGCCTTGCCTTACGTGGATAAGTGGGCCAACTTGGAAATATAACATCAGCCCAAAAGCTCATCGCTCGACGTTTAACCTACGAAGGAGACGAGACCTCCTCTCCGGCGCCTTATGCGCCCGTCCGCTTAGCGGGCGCTCGCGCGCAGCCTCACATGGGCCGGCCCAGGTAGCACGCTCTCTTCCTTTCTTAGCTTCGATCGCTCGCTCACGTTTCCTTTGTTCGTTGTTTTTTTGGTGTTCGTCCTTTCGTTCACAAAACTGAAAACGCATGAATCTGAAATTTACGAATCTGAAAAATAGTTCATGAATTTCCGAAAGTTCATCAATTTCGAACACACAAAAATGAAAAAGTTCATCAGATTTGAAAAAAAATTCATCGAATTTGGAAAAAAGTTTATCGGATTTGAAAAAAGTTCATCGAACATGAAAAAAGCAGTTCATCCAATTTTGGAAATGTTCGTTAAAGTTGAAAAATTGTTCATGAAATCGAGTTACTTTTAATTAGAAAAAGAATAAAAGGACAGAAGAAAAGAGGTAAGAAAATGAAATTGACCGCAGAGTTGCGCGTGACGCGGTGGTTATGGCGTGGCACACTTAACCGCTAGGGCACGGGTTCGAAATGTCATCCCCGCACTTGATTTTTTTGCATTAGTTTAGAAAAAAAGGGAATGTGGGCTGGCCCGTTGCGCATGGGGAGGTGTGCGCCCTGTACGGTTAACGCTGTATTCGTCGCTGAGTGCACCAAATAGGATCCAGCCCTACGAAGCATAGACTGGATTAATTGTGGGACAGACATACATCACCCAAAAAAAAGCAAAAAGGTTAGAGAGAATAGTACCACCTCGGATGTAGGTAAAAAAACAGAAAGCGTAAATTCACGATAAGAAGCGTATTGTGACGGTGAACCCACGGAGTCAATCCGTGCTTTATTATTAGGGACAGATTATTATTATTACTACTACTATTATTATTATTATATATATAGGACAACACTATTCTAATCCCAAGATTAGAATAGTTATTTGGATCACAGCAGGCTCTATATAGGGCCCGACAGGGCCCTCCTGAACTTCCCTGAACTGCCCGGTCCGACCCGAGTCGCCCCGACAGGATCCCACCCGATCCGAGATGCCTCGATAGGATCCACCTGATCCCCTCGATCCTGAGCCGCCCCAGCCACCCTCCTCGCCGCTCCTCCCCTCCTGGCTGCCGATCTTCGCCGGATCCGCCGCCTCCCCCCCGTTTACAGCTCCTGGCCGGCCACCGGCGCGGGCGAGCAAGCGACGGCGGACGCCCGGCGCGAGGGAGCCCGCGTCGCCTGGACGCGGCGAAGCCGCCATGGACTTCAGGAAGTCGCATCCTCATCCCATCGCCACCACCCGAAGCCTTGGCCGACCAGATGACGGGCCCGACGCAAGCTACGGCGAGCGGCGCGACCAACGGAGCAACTCCTCCGCGGAGGCGGCATCTGTTGCGCCCTCAAATTCAGCGGCAACAGTACATGAACTTCCTCCCAATTTTGTCTTCTTCTTCAATCTTTCCTTCTCTGACCTTCTTGCTTCGTGCAGATGAACTTTGCGCCCTCTGCAAGACATGGATTGCCATGGAATTCCTCTCATACCTCCACGACGAATTGTTCTCAAGGTGGCCTATCAGCTGCTGGAAAAAGGTTGGTCGAACTTCTAGCCAGGGTATGGTTGAACTTCTTCCTTCCTTGGGTTTGTTATTTGCTTACAGCTATGTGAAGTTCTGGTAGTGTATGAGCCTCAGTCCAGGCTACAAAACAGCATTGTAAAATCTGTCTGTCTGCTTACAGGCATGTGAAGTTCAGGTAGTATGTGAGCCTCAGTCCAGGCTACAAACACTATAAAATCTGCCTGCATTCACATTCACATGTGGAAAAGCCATGTGAAGTTCAACTAGTAAGTGTGCTAGAGTTCAGGTTGGTATGTGTCTGGTTCTGTGCAAAAACAATAAAAGGAAAATAGAACATGCATGTGATATGACATGAAGGTCAGGTTGGTATGCACCAGCAGTCCAACCATTCAAAAACTCATGAAGGTTCAGGTTTTTTAACTGTAGACAGTATTTCCCCTTTGCAAAACAAGAAGTTCAGGTTGTGGAGAGTGCTCAGTTCAGGTACATATAAGTAATCAAATATTGTAGAATTAAAAAACAGGATGTGAAGTTCATTCTGTGAAGGGTGCTCAGTTCAGGTACAAAGGCATTGGCAGATGCTTAGCTCAGTGCATAGTGTGATGGCTCTCACCACTTTTATATGAGAAGTTCAGGCTGTGAATAATGCTAAGTTCAGTTACAAAGGTATATGCAGATATAACTTGTGTGCTAATAGACATTTTTTTCTTTTATGTCAGCAAGACGAGAGACGCATGAAGAAGCTTAGAAGTTCCCAGCAGCAAGTACACAATCCAAAGCCTGTACGCGTTGCACCACCCCCTCAATGGGTCACACCTCAAACGCACCAACAACATTGCCAACCTGCTCCAGACCAAAAATGGATGACACCCGAAACACACGGATACTTACAAGATGTTGGGTCACAGCCCTATCCGCACAAGTTTGCACCTCCACCTAATTGGGTGGCACTGGAAATCCCCCGCAGATTCTTTGTATCCACCAGCAGACTCCCAAGCACGCTGATGGAGGAGGGGGTTAGCTCAAGTCCTGCGTGTAACTCTGGAGGTTATCCTGGTGTGCCTCATCAATGCCAAAGCGAAGCAACTAAACCGGATCCCAGGACAAATCCAACAGCAACACACACACACACACACACACACACACAGAGGAGAGTGCTCTACACACTACCACCGTTGGATCCTGCTGCTGCTGCTACAAGTCAGAATTGTACGGGGCATAAGGTAGATGGATTGCTTCACAAAACAAAAGAGCAAACCAAGACCAGGATCGCAATACCTCCACAACCACCTCAAGCAAAAAGGACGCAAACAAGAGAGAGGCCATCTTCAGCCCTCCTTCCTCCTCGTGATCCACTGCTGCATCCTGCTATGATTACTCCGCCATGCCCCATCCCAGAGGGACAGCAGCCGACACCGGCGAAGTTGCGATCATACACGCACGTAAGTGAAACAAAAAATATTTATATACGCATCTTGTATTATCTGCAATTTTTCTGCTCCCTCCAGGATAACAAGTTCATAAACTGCATTTTAACGTGTTGTTTTGGATTATTTTTTTCTTTTTCTGCAGACGCCGGATCTACCGGATTATCCAATACCAAGACTAAAGATGCGATTCAAAGATGTAGAGAAAGCAAGGGAATTTTATAACAAATACGCCAGACACGCTGGTTTTGGAATCAGGAAGACGGGAGGAAATGACAACCACAAGTATTTTGTTTGCGCCTTCCAAGGGATACACACATCTTCTGTTTCAGAGGCCAACAGGAAGCGAAACAAAACATCGCAGAGGACGGGCTGCAATGCAAGAATGAGGTTAAGGTGCAGGAGGATGACACATGCGTGGCAGTGGACATTGAGTACAATCATAATCACGAACTCATGCAAACTGATGACATGCTGGTATTTTTGCACTCACACAAGAATTATGACCCCACTATTTTGGAGTATGTAAAGCTCCTGCAGTACCATGATGTCAAGCACACAACAATCATGTCCATGCTATCTGAAAATGAAGATGGAAGCTACTTCCTAAGCATGACCGGATGAGACCTGCTAAACTAGTAAGTATTCAAACACCCACATACTTTAATGTAAAATAGCATCCTAGCTCACAACCCATTGCTAGCAAAAAATAAACAAATGCATGTTTGCATGTGATTTGCAGGAAAGCCATGAATGCAAGGAAAGATGATTTGGATGATGTATTGAAACTTGTTTCATTCTTCAAAGACATGAAGGCAATAAATGATGAGTTTTTCTATGACATCCAAGTGGACAAGGACAAGTCAATTAAAAACATTTTCTGGTCCAATGCAAGCTGCCGAGGAGCCTATCAAGACTTCGGCGATTGCGTAACATTCGACATGACTTACAAGACCAACAGATTTCATATGCCCCTAGGAGTGTTTGTTGGAACAAACCATCACTTGCAGTCAACGATATTTGTTGTTGCCCTGATAAGAGACAAAGATGCAAAGTCATTCAAGTGGTTGTTCGATACATTTCTACGGTGCATGAACAACAAGCACCCAACTTGCATTCTAATATGTGAGTTCAAAAAAAACTCTTCAAGTTTCATCATCTTTTCAGTCTATGGGTCTGTGTTGGGTACATTGGTTTTGTCTGAAAATAATGTAAAGAATGCAGTTCAACCACTGTTAGCACAGAAGTCCAACTAGCAGTACAAAGAAAGCAAAATTATCTGTCACATGTTTAGAAAAAAATTAGTTATGAATGTGAAGTTCAAATACATGAATCATAGAAGTTCAAGGACAAATCTGTAAGATAAATATATGTAGCATGTTCAGAAAAATATAGTTATTTACGTGAAGTTCAAGCACCGCCACCACAGAAGTTCAACAACAATGCTCTAAGAAAAAATTTGATTGCGACACTACTAGTTTGTCCTACTACTAACTGTGAAGTTCAAGCACTGATACCACAGAAGTTCAACAACACTGCTGTAAAGAAAAAATACATGTGACATTCTTAGATACCATACTGCCAAGATGTGTAGTTCAAGTATTTGTACAACATAAGTTCACCATCGGTACAAAAAAAAGAATCAAGTTTCATTTTTTAATTCATGCAGACCAATGCCCATCGATGGCGAAAGCTATACCACAATCATTTCCAAACACCGTCCACAAGCTATGACGTTGGCACATCATGAAGAAGTACAGGGAATACCTCGCGTTGCTGTACAAAAAGTATAAAACATTCAAAGAGGAGTTCACAGCTATTTTAAACTGGCCGCTGATGCCAACGGAGTTTGAAGATGCCCGGGCTAAACTAGTGCACAACTACAACCTGGAGAACGACCAGATGATGATGCAGCTCTGGAGTGATAGGAAGATGTGGATTTCAGCATATTACAAGAACATTTTCTGTGCTAGAATGACTTCCACACAACGAAGCGAGAGCATGAACCACGTGCTAAAGAAAGGGTTTGTCAAGGGGACCCAGAACCTACACAAGTTTGCTAGGCAGGCCAATGCTTGCATACAAACTCGGATGCAGAAGGAGAACAAGCAAACAATGACCAGCATGGTATGATGACAAGTACAAAACACCCCCATCATGTTCTGTTTTACCTTCAACATGTGCACTTTGAATTTAAAAAAATGAAACCCATGACTCTGCTTCGACTAATATCTCACTATTTGACATGTGCAGACCAATCCTGTGACAAAAACAACTTACGGCTACGAGGAAGACATGTCTATCAAGTACACGAGAGCCGTGTACACCGAGATGAGGAATAGGATGAGAAAGGCCACGCTATTTCGCGCAAAGCGTACAGCAGAGCCCACCAAGTACCTTGTGTACTACCACAACAAGCCTGGCCATGATGATGAAGAAAGATTTTCCTGGTCAAAGCATGAATTCCAGGTTATAGCTAACCCAGAGAATGAAATATACGAGTGTGAATGCAAGCTCTGGACACACACAGGTGAGCGAAAAAACAAGCTCATTAAATAGCTAGACTAGTAGTATCATATCAAAATTTATGAAACTCATTGCTGGCTCACAAACTATGTATTCTGCATTCATCACAAAATGCAGGCATGTTCTGCCTTCACATCATGAACATACTGGACTACCTCAAGCCTCACAAATTTCCAAACAAGTATATCCTCAAATGGTACACAAAGACTGCAAGATCACAACCAACCTTTGATACAAGGGACTACATCACAACCGCATCGGATGGAAGCTCAAGGCTATCGAAGCAAGACATCTTGCTGCAGCTGAATTGGATGGTTAACAAGAAAGCGATGAGATGTGACCAACAATATGACAGAGCCTACTATGTTCTCAAGAGGCTTGTGGAAGAGCTTGATGCAATACATTCAGCAAATCAAGCGGATGCTGACGAAAGGATGGCTGAAGAGGACACTGAAATTGAAGATGACCTTCATTATTATGCAGCTGAAATGCTCAACGCCGCCGCTGAAGCCAACCAATGCAAGCATGGTGATGGCCAATCAATGGAGCAGCGATAGCAAGAGACGATGAAATTGCTGTTGTATTCTGAAACAAAGGGTAGGAAGAAAATTACTGTAGCAAAGAAAAGTGACAAGAGAGCTCAAATAAAGGCACCACCTGCAGGAAGAGTCATCGTGCACGATGAGAACAGAGTGCCACTTGGACACAAGAAATGCAGTGTGTGCAACCAGGTTGCAGGACACAACAAGCTGACATGTCCAATACTCTTGGAAAGAAACAATGCTGAGGAGGTCAAGCAACCCAAATCTCAAAAACAGCAGCCCAAAGTTATGGAACAAAAGAAGGGACCACACCCAAAGAAAGCAAGCAGTAGACTTTGTAGCATATGCAAGGAGTATGAACCACATAATGCAAGAACATGCCCGAAGCGCGCAGATGCTGAAAAGACAAGCAAAATGCCAGAGAAGAAACAGAAAGCAAGACCTAGAGCCAACAACAAGAAAGTGGTGGAAGATGAAGAGGAAGACGAAGATGAAGACACCGTTGAAGAAGAGGAAGACGAAGAGGAAGAGGAAGTGGAATGCGACGATGAAGAGGAAGACGACGATAAAGAGGAAGAGATACATGTCAAGCAAAAACCTCTACCACCAAAGCCTAGGAGGAGCGCAAGGCTCATGAACAGTTAGAATAGGTCAATTAACACAATGCAAAGTTATGTCATGTCAATGTGCAGAACATTATGCCATCCCCTGGTAATATACACTGTGAAGTTCAAGTAATATTACTGCAGAAGTCCTAGTATGTTATGGCAGGAAGTGATGTGCTGGTGTTGTATTGCATGAAAGTGCAAGCAGTAATAAAAATTGAAAAACATACACTCTGAAGTTCAAGTAATATTACTGCAGAAGTCCTGGTATGTTATGAGAGGAAGTGATGTGCTGGTGTTGTATTGCATGAAAGTGCAAGCAGTAATAAAAATTGAAAAACATACACTGTGAAGTTCAAGTAATATTACTGCAGAAGTCCTGGTATTTTATGAGAGGAAGTGAAGTGTTGGTGTTGTATTGCATGAAAGTGCAAGCAAGAACAAACATGAAAAACATACATTGTGAAGTTCAAGTAATATTACTGCAGAACTCCTGGTATGTTATGATAGGAGGTGCTCGTGTTGTATTCCATAAAAGAGCAACCAGCAAATAATCATACAGTTTTGAAGTTCATGTCAGCTTACAGAAGAAGTTCTGGTATGTAAAATCGATGTAGGAAAAGAATATGCTTAAAAAAATAAAGTTTCGCTGCATAAACTAAGGTTAGCAAGCCTAAGACAACGCGTTCAAATGTGAAGTTCTGCTTGGATACGTGCAGAAGTTCATGTACAATGCCGACAAAGATAAAGAAACGTCATACATATGAAATACATTCACACTTGAAAAAACACAAAGAAACAAATATAGATTCTACGCAAAAGCATACATATTGGTTGGGTTGAAAATTACCAATACATTACACAACACAGAATATCCTCTCCATCTGAAACCAGCAGCCCAGTTGTCGTGGGTTTGTCACGGCAGATGTCCTTGTGAAAGGACTTAGTCGTGGAGCCATCGCTACGGGTTAGCTCAAAGGGGTTAAACCGGACAAGGGGACACGGGGAGTTTTATACTAGTTCGGCCCCTTCAAGGAAGGTAAAAGCCTACGTCTAGTTGTGATTGGTATTGCTAGGGTTTCGAAGGCCAGGGAGCGAATCCACTTTGTCTGGCTCTCAAGTTGTTGTCTGTCCCTAAACCGCTGCCGGGTCGTCCCTTTATATACATAGGTTGACGCCCGCCGGGCTACAGAGTCCCGAAGCCGGATCATAAACGTGTCCGGTTCGATCTCTATCCTTCCTATCTTACAATACAAATTACATGACTATGTCGGTTTACATTTACAGGCTTTAACCCGCCTTTGGGCCTTGGGCCTTCGTGAAGCGCCATCATCCTTGCATCTTCATGGGCTTCTAATCTTCAAGGAGTTAACCTGGCTACACCTGGCCGGTTTACATCCAATAGTAATATCCCCAACATTAGGCCCCAGATTGGTTTGAACTTGTTCATGTCAATCTTCTACACTTAGAAAAATTCCTCCCTCATATCTTCACCTTGATCTTGTAAACCGTTGTGACGTCATACTTCAAGATTATGATAAACCGCCCTGACGTCATCCATCTGTTGATGTCGAAGATTACCTTCATTTAATGTGTATTTAGTCACCGAGGCGACACCCTTATTAACTTATCCATTTTTGGGCTCCTCGATTCCCGCACTTGCCGTTTCATCGCTTCGCCTTATAAATAGGGGCAGAGGACCCCTTTATTTTCTTTCCGCTCTCCTTTCCTCCCTTCTTCTTCCTCGCGACGTCTTCGCACCTGAGCGCCGCCGTCATTGCCAAGCCTCGCCTCTGCTTCACCGTCGGCCGCTGCATCGACCTGTTCGCACCAGAGCTCTGCAGCACACCTCCGCTGCTTTCGCGGCCGCAGTAAGTCCCCCCTTCCTTTCTAGATCCCTTAGGGTTTCCCTGCTCTTCGCGGTTCTTGCAGTTCATCGGAGCTTTTGGTGCTGTTCTTCCTTGGCATGTACATGAATGCTTCGCACTTATCGTATCCCTTGCAGTGGCTAATCTTCTGTTACCACCATAAATCCTTATGCGCAAAAGCTGATGTAGTCCTTCATAAACTGTTTCGGGTCTTACCCTTTTTAGGTCAAAATATTTTTGCTTTTCCGTCTTACCTTAGATCCGAAATTTTCATATGTCTCTGTGAAATCTGTTTCTCCCCACGCCAACCTAGGCGGTTTAACTTTGCATAATCAATCTGTACCATTAGCCCTCTGATAAACCAGAGGAGCCCTTTACCTTTATAGTTATACTCCGGTTTAACAGTGTCTGAGTACCCCTGTCCTGGTATTACCTTTTTTCCCTTATTGCATTGGTCTCCAGTTTATGCCATTTCACATATCGGTATGTTTCTTACTCCATTGTATCTTGCATATCATCATGCATGATTTATAAACCGACCTTTCATTTTCAGCTTGTTCGTTTCACAATGGCCAAACAATTCACTGCTTGCAACTGGGCTCGTTCCCGGGTTACTGAAACTCAACTGAATGAGATGGTTAGCATCGGCTCCTTGCCTAAGAAAACTGAAATTAAATGGCGAGTTCCAGGAACAGAAAATCCTCCAACCCCAAGGCAGGGTGAGGTGGTGGTCTTTGTTGACCACATAAGCCGTGGCTTCAAACCGCCAGGATCAAAGTTTTACCGGGATGTGCTTGCCAATTTCCAACTCCATCCCCAAGATATTGGGCCAAATTCAGTATCCAACCTATGCAACTTCCAGGTCTTCTGTGAAGCATACCTA
Organism: Triticum urartu; assembly: GCF_056163025.1. NCBI lineage: Eukaryota > Viridiplantae > Streptophyta > Magnoliopsida > Poales > Poaceae > Triticum > Triticum urartu. Next base: position 665,208,243 of record NC_141877.1, on the reverse strand, counting down.
CAGGAAGAACCAACTGCAGAACTGTTCCGGGATTTCTTTCACTTAAACCGGCGCACAGAGTTTGTAAATGGCCCGAGCACAGAACTTGGTGGTGTCTCGATTCAAAAGCAGAAAGAAGTTGAGTTTCCTCATGCCAAACATCACAGCCACCCAAAGGAATGGAACCAAACTTGGTTTTATTGCAGAGACACTTCGCCTGAAGACGAAAATCCCCTTCTAGGCTTTCGTGATCACCGGCTTTCCAATAACCATCCGATGCCGCAACGCTTGAGCTCCGCCGAAAGGGCGAAATATGCCCCTCAACTCGCCAAACTCTGGGCCTTTATGGCCAATGGTTTAACAGGTGTGAAATTCATGCGTTGTTGGATATCTTGGAGCATCATGCCTCTAAGCCGGCGTCCCGGTTTAATGTGTGAGTATACCGGTGAGGTTGACGACCCTCAACGCCATTGCAACCTTCAACTATCTGATGAAGAAGTCACTGAAGGTGTACAGAAGATTCTGAATGAATCGGAACTGGTCTGTAGCCAAACCGGTTTGAGTCCCTTCTATGCCAAGAACAAGCCACCTGCTGTAAGCATTATACTTCCTTTTTATCTCTAATATTTTCATTTTGTGCAACCTGTAATCCTTCTTCTGTGTATGTATGTATAATGTGATGACCCCTTGTGGAAATGGAAAACCGTAGAAAAAATGGTAAAACCAACTGTGGACAAAGCGGTCAAACCATCTCGCCCCAAAACCAAAGCCGTCAAACGGACGTCAAAACGGAAAACGGCTGACCGGATCAACATGGAGCTTGATGACGACACTGATGATCCGGAAGTTGAGGTAGAACTTGACTAACTTGGCTCTCTTTTCATGCATCTCATTAACAATGATATTCCTCAGGAGGACGTAGAAGGCAGTCAAGCTGATGATGTAGAGGTAATTACCCTTTCCTCCGGTTCAGACTCTATGCCAACACAAAAAACCCGCCAAGCAGTCCAGAAAGTAAGCTTTTCTCGTCCTCTTGCTCACTTGGATCCAACATTTATTTTGAAGACTCAGCCGCATGAAGCTTGCCGGACAACCCGGCACAGTGGCCAATAGGTCACTTCAGCCGGTTTACCTGACACCCCGGTTCAGAAGCGCCGGTCTGAGGTCTCCCCTTCTCCTGACCATTCTTACCCCAAGTTAGGTTATTTCAGACAACCTCTTAATCCATCCGATTCAAATTATTAGGTGACACCTCCCTCATCATCTAGTGAGTCAACAGCAACTCAACTCCCTCCTCTGAAAACTGTGGCCGGGTAAGTTGTAAAACCTTTTCCTCCAATGCATCATAGAACTTTGAATAAGATATTAATCCTTTTATGTTTTTGTTTGCAGGGCCAAAGCCAGACCCAGCAAGAAAGCTCGGGTCACCAATCCGCCCGAAGACCCGACCACTTCTGAAGAAGAACCTAGAGGTGACCCGGAACAAACTTGTGAACCGGAGGGCCTTCATCCTGAAGCCGCCTCTGGTGAACCGCCCCTTCAGGGCAAAAACACCGATGAACCAGCTGACGCTGAACCTGCCGCCCCTGACGTTGAACCGGAAGAGCCAAACGGGGCTGGTCCGGTGAGAAATGCTGATACTCCATTGTCACCGGCCAAACATACTGAAGGTCAAGGAGACGATGTTATCATTACTGGAATGGGCCATAGCTCTCCTGGCCATCCCGTCATCTTGGCTCAACATAGTGCCAAAGAAGAGCAAGCTGCTAAGGAAAAAGGTAAGTGGAGCAGTGATTTATCAAGCTATGCTCATTTCAATGCTGAAGAGCTTCATTCTGGCTTCTTGAACCATCTGCACTCAAACCGGGACTATGAAGCCGGTTTGGTGAACTTGATGAAAGAGCGATATGAGGTAAATTCGTCTCCCTTTGTTTATTGATTCATAGCTGAGACAGTAGCCCAAGTAGCCCCCAAGGGCCGTTTTATGATGTTAATTATAAATCGGGTCTTTGTAACCAAGACTCATCTTTTAATAATCAGATAACCTGGTGTAGCATAACCCCCAAAGGTCGGTCTAACTGGGCAAGTTAATCCGGGTTTTAATCCATGCATCCACTTTAGAACAGACGCACATTAGCCCCCAAGTGTCCAGGATAATGCTTGTATTGTTCTGGAGACTTATATAAATGCAGTACTTTAGAGCGAACAGGCATTAGCCCCCAAGTATGAAGTGCATAACTGGTTATACGCTTTGTACTTAGAACATATACAACCTGTTGCTTAATATACCTTCAATGTTGCAGGCTGAACTGAGAAGCAAAGATGCTCGAAACTCTGACTTGCAAGAGAATGTGAAGTCTCAACAGGCGGAGGCTGCAAAAGCCAAAGAGGAGCTGACCCAAGCCCTGGCCGTAATGGAGAGGCTGAAGGAATCTTTCAACAAGGATCGGGCTAACTGGGAAACCGAAAAATCCGGTTTAACCAAAAGAGCTGAAGACGCCGAGGCAGCCCTGAAACCAGTTGTAGATGAACTAGCTGGTTTGAAGCGGCAAATCAATGCTATGACTTCTGCTATCTTTGGTAAGTGTCTGCTTATGTGTTTTGCGCAAGTCAATGAACCTTATCACTGACCAGCACATTGAAAAAATCTTTGGCAGGTACTCGGATCGCTCATCTTGGTACAGATATGCGGATGAAGCTCAAAGCGGCATATACATTGGTTGAACAGCTGTACTCTGGGTCTCAGCAGGCTATTTGCACGGCAGCTTACAAAAAACCGGCCCCAACTTTGATTAAGGAAACACTTGAGAAATTGGCCATGTTACCAGCCCGTATTGCCGAATTGAAGAAAGAAGCTGCCAGGTCAGGAGCTTTAACCGCACTTATTCGAGCCAAAGCCTGGATTCCAGATCTTGAAGCGGAGGATATCATTAAAGGATACCCAGGTGTGAAGGAAGACGGTTCAAACTTTGATAATGATGACCTCCGGCAGCTGACCAAACAGATGCGGCCAGTAGCCAGCAAACTGGGCGATGATACAGACTTGTCCCATTTTCAACCGGTTTATGACACTAAAAGGAAAAGACAGCCGGCCGACATCCATGAAGTTGAAGAACTTGTGCCTCCGATGCATAAGCACACTTATGCTCCTGATATTAACCCCTCCAATCTTATCCATGAGGAAGCAGTATTTCAAGCTTTAACTGGAATCGATTGGTCGATGGTTGATTTCCAGCGTCTGGGGAGGGATGAAGAAGTGCCCACACCAACTGACCCTCAACCATCAAACCGTCCAGACGAAGCGTCCTAAGCCGGTCGCCGGTTTACTGGCCACCGTGTGCCGATCTTGTGAAAAATAATTATGCCATTGGAGCCGCTTTGAAAGCTTCTTGTAATAGGATAGCCAAAACTCCGTTATTTGCCATGACATCGAGCATGTTTTGTAATGCCTCATGACAACTTGTGCCACCTTTTGGGATATATTTATGCATAACCCATGATGAATTATGTTCCTGGGTACAACAACTTAGAAGTATCTAGCGGTTTACCGCTAGACGGGTCATAATGTCCATGAAGTGTACAATACATAGATGAAATAATCGAAGTGTTTATACAAAAAGCAATATACATAACATACCTCATTGGTTGACCAACGGTGTATACAACAAAGGTGTTAATACCAATTAGGAACGTTGATAACCCCATCTTTGTAATGCCGGTCTATATATTAAACCGTACCGGGATAACTACCGGGTTTTCTTTATAATACTGGTGATTTAGTCAAACCAGACTGGGTCAATAAACACCGGTTTATAACTGATCATGTGCCGACAACCTGTAGTTGAAAAGCAAGCCGGGTCAAGGACGCCGATTTATCAAAAAAGACTGATGAACTTCAACAAATAAAACTCAAAAAGGAAAATATACAAGGCTTTTTACGAGCTGCCAGGCTCCAAATCGAGGCTTTTCATGGGCTGCCAGGCCTTTGAGTTAAACCATTTAACAAAGCCTTTTAAGATGGGCCTCCAATTAACCAATCATCGTTTTAACTTTGACAAGTTCAGGGTCTATAAAAGATTGACATGTCAAACATTCAATGGGTCATACCAGGATTACCTGGACAGGAGTGGCTTACTTGATGAAGGCAGGTTAACCTGGGGTTTTAGGTGAATACACCAGGCTTCCAAGCCGTGGCTTGATAGCCAATTACAAGGGTCCTTTCAAACTCTTTGTTGCTTTGCAAAAAGAGCCCCCAAGTAACTTTGTGAGCTATGCTCAGTGTGTGCCCATGTTTGAGTATGTGCTTTGTGCAACACTCTCTTTGGATCCACATATTTTTCTTTTGTGGCCTAAATGCCTATCAAGAGGTGTAGCTATGGTGTGATAACAACCAAGCCCCCTAGTGATATCCCTTCGTGGTTTCAAAACCGATCAAGAGGTGTAGCTGTAGTTCAAATATGACCAAGCCCCCTAGTGATTTTCTTTATATCCGTGCAACTGCTAAGACCGGATTAATAAAAACTCCGCTTTGTCAGTAAACTCGTATAATATACACAGGATGGAAAAAGAACAGATACCCCGCTTATAACGGAGGCTTTAGTTTATTATATAATATATATACTGTCATAAATATGTACAGATGAAGAGCCTATGGCTTCAAGTATAGTAAGGCCGAAGGAGAGCTATGTTCCATGGCCGCTGGGTCTCCTCCTCCGATTGACGTGAGTCTTTGTGCTCTCGAACATCAATGAGGTAGTAAGACCCGTTGTGTAGATTTTTGCTGACCACAAAGGGTCCTTCCCAAGGTGGGGATAACTTGTGCATATCAGTCTGATCCTGGATGAGCCGGAGCACCAAATCGCCTTCTTGAAAGGTTCTGGTTTTAACCCAGCGGCTGTGATAACATCGGAGATCTTGTTGATAAATCGCCGATCGTGCTGCTGCCAGATCATGCTCTTCATCCAACAGGTCCAGAGAATCTTGATGTGCCTTCTCATTATCAGCTTCAACATAAGCTGTCACACGGGGCGAGTCATGACGGATGTCACTAGGAAGAACTGCCTCCGCTCCATAGACCATGAAGAAAGGTGTATAACCCGTAGACCTATTGGGTGTAGTATTGATGCTCCATAACATAGAAGGTAGCTCCTCAACCCAACAACCCAGCGTCCGCTTTAAGGGAACCATAAGCCTGGGTTTGATACCCCGTAGAATTTCCTGATTTGCCCTCTCTGCTTGACCATTAGACTGGGGGTGAGCCACCGATGCTAGATCAAGCCGGATGTGCTCACGTTGACAAAATTATTCCATCTCCCCTTTTGACAGGTTAGTACCATTATCAGTTATAATGCTGTGTGGAAAGCCAAACCCGAATATCACCTTTTTGATGAATTGAACCGCCGTGGCTGCATCACACTTGCTGACTGGCTCTGCCTCCACTCATTTGGTGAATTTATCAATTGCTACCAACAGATGGGTCTTTTTGTCCTTGGATCTCTTGAAGGGTCCAACCATATCAAGCCCCCAAGTCGCAAATGGCCACGTAATTGGAATCATCCTCAACTCTTGAGCCGGAATGTGCGCACGGCGGGCGAATTTTTGACACCCGTCACATCTCTTGACTAAGTCTTCCGCATCAGCATGTGCCGTCAACCAGTAAAAATCGTGGCGAAAAGCTTTAGCAACCAGAGACTTTGAACCGGCGTGGTGACCGCAGTCCCCTTCATGGATTTCCCGCAAAATCTCACAACCCTCTTGAGGAGAAACACAACGCTGAATTGCTCCTGAAACGCTGTAATGATGTAACTCCCCGTTGAGTATGGTCATGGACTTGGAAAGCCAGATTATCTGTCGGGCCAACGTTTCATCGTCTGGTAACTCACCCCGGTTCATGTAAGCCAGATATGGGATTGTCCAATCTGGTATGGCATGTAAAGCTGCCACCAACTGAGCCTCCGGGTTAGGAATAGCCAAATCTTCTTCGATTGGTACCTTGACTGGCGGATTATGCAACACATCAAGAAAGACATTTGGCGGGACTGGTTTACGCTGGGAACCAAGACGACTTAAAGCGCCCGCCGCTTCATTCTTCCGCCGGTCTATATGGTCCACCTAATAACCCTTAAAGTGACCAGCCACTGTATCCACCTCTCGCCGATATGCAGCTATGAGTGGGTCCTTAGAATTCCAAGTGCCAGACACCTGCTGAGCCACTAGATCTGAATCGCCAAGGCACTTAACCCGGCTTAAATTCATCTCCTTAGCCATCCAAAGACCGTGGAGCAAAGCCTCATACTCAGCTGCATTGTTAGTACAAGGGAACAATAAACGGAGGACATAATAAAACTTGTCACCTCGTGGGGAAGTTAGTATGACTCCAGCCCCTGAGCCCTCCAACTGTCTGGACCCATCAAAATGAATAGTCCAATATGTATTATCTGGTTTCTCTTCAGGTGCCTGTAACTCCGTCCAATCATTGATGAAGTCCATGAGTGCGTGGGATTTGATCGTTATGCAGGGTATATATTTGAGCCCATGAGGTCCAAGCTCAATAGCCCACTTGGCAATCCGGCCAGTTGCTTCTTTGTTTTGAATGATATCGCCCAGAGGAGCTGAACTGACCACTGTGATGGGATGGCCTGAAAATAATGTTTAAGCCACCGGCTTGCCATAAACACTCCATACACCAGCTTCTGCCAATGCGGATACCTCTGCTTTGACTCAATGAGCACCTTGCTGATATAATAAACCGGCCGTTGAACCGGGTATTCCTTGCCAAGATCCTTGGGCTCTACCACAATGGCTACGCTAACAGCCCGGGCATTAGCAGCCACATATAGTAATAGCGGCTCTTTATCGATCGGCGCTGCAAGCACGGGCGGTTCAGCTAGCTGCCTCTTCAGATCCTCGAACGCTTTATCAGTTGCCTCGCTCCAGACAAAGTTATCTGTTTTCTTGAGCATCTGATATAAAGGGATGGCCTTCTCTCCAAGGCGACTGATAAACCGGCTCAAGGCTGTAATCCGGCCGGCCAGACGTTGAACATCGTTGATACACGCCGGTTTAGCCAAGGATGTAATTGCTGCAATCTTTTCCGAATTAGCCCCAATGCCTCTGTTTGACACCAGAAAACTCAAGAGCTTGCCTGCCGGGACACCAAAGACACACTTCTCTGGATTGAGCATCATCTTGTAAACCCGGAGATTGTCAAAGGTTTCTCTCAAATCATCTATCAATGTCTCCTCCTTTCTGGACTTTACCACAATATCATCCACATATGCATGAACATTGCACCCAATTTGCTTATGAAGGAAATTCTGAACACATCGCTGGTAAGTTGCCTGGGCACTCTTGAGTCCAAAAGGCATGGAAACATAGTAGAAGGCTCCAAAGGGAGTTATGAAAGCTGTCTTCTCATGGTCCTTAACTGCCATCTTGATCTGATGATAACCAGAATACGCATCCAGAAAACACAAATGGTCACAACCTGCCGTCGCATCAATTATCTGATCAATGTGAGGGAGAGCAAAGGGGTCTGCAGGGCAAGCTTTGTTTAAATCTGTGTAATCCACACACATACGCCAAGTGCCGTTTTTCTTAAGAACCAGCACTGGATTAGCCAACCACTCTGGATGAAAGACCTCTACAATAAACCATGCGGCCAACAGACGGGCTACCTCTTCACCAATAGCCTTACTCCTTTCTTCATTGAAGCGGCGGAGAAACTGCCGGACCGGTTTAAACTTAGGATCAATGTTGAGTGTGTGCTCAACGAGTTCCCTCGGTACACCTGGCATGTCAGAAGGTTTCCATGTAAAGATGTCCCGATTCTCACGGATGAACTCGATGAGCACGTTTTCCTATTTGGGATCCAGGTTAGCGCTGATGCTGAACTGTTTGGATGAATCGCCAGGAACAAAGTCAACCTTCTTAGTATCTGTGGTCGATTTAAACTTCAATGCCGGATCATGTTCCGTAGTTGGCTTTTTCAAAGAAGTCATGTCTGCCGGATCAACTTGCTCCTTATAGAATTTTAGCTCCTCCGTGGCACAAACCGACTCAGCATAAGCCGCATCACCTTCCTCACATTCCAAAGCGATCTTTCTGCTTCCATGTACTGTGATAGTCCCCTTATGACCTGGCATTTTAAGTTGTAAATAAACATAACATGGCCTTGCCATGAATTTAGCATAAGCCGGCCGCCCAAACAAGGCGTGGTACGGACTTTTGATTTTTACCACCTCAAACGTTAATGTTTCTGACCTTGAATCATAATCATCTCCAAAAGCCACCTCTAAGGCTATCTTGCCAACAGGATATGCAGACTTACCAAGCACCACGCCATGAAAAACGGTATTTGACGGTTTAAGATTCTTATCTGTCAACCCCATATGGCGGAATGTGTCATAATACAGAATGTTGATACTGCTTCCGCCATCCATGAGCACTTTAGTAAACTTGTATCCCCCGACTTGCGGGGCTACCACCAGGGCCAAGTGACCCGGATTATCAACCCGGGTTGGGTGATCCTCTCTACTCCATAAAATGGGTTGCTCAGACCAGCGCAAATACTGAGGCACTGCCGGTTTGATAGAGTTTACCGCCCTTTTGTGAAGCTTCTGATCACGCTTACACAAACTAGTAGTGAAAACATGATATTGCTCGCTATTTAGCTGCTTGGGATTGCTCTGGTAACCCGACTGCTGTTGTTGCTGCTGATTCCCCTGATGGTTGTAGCCTCCCTGGTTGCCTTGGTGCCCTTGATTGATGTGTCCGGTTTGGTTGCCTTGGAACCCTAAATCGGAACCACCACCTCCGTAGCCCGGCCCGTGGAAACCACCTCCTGAACCGCCGGGCTGGCCGTTATCATACTGGAACATATTGGAATTCTTGAAATCTCGCATGATATAACAGTCCTTCCAAAGATGCGATGCTGGCTTCTCCTTTGATCCATGGTTTGGACATGGCTGATTCAACAGGCGCTCCAAATTGGGGCCTAAACCTCCACCCCTCTGGGGCTGCTTTCCCTTACGGCGCTGGCCATTCTCCTGAGCATTGGTATTAGCAACAAAGTCCAAGCTGCTGTCGGCCTTGCGCTTACCGTTGTTCCCATGGCCGGCCGGATTATGCTGCTGACCCTTGGCGTTACCGTTCTTTTTCCCTTTCCTCGGTTTGTCCTCCTCTGAATCCGGGTCTTTGGTATTATCTGAATCGGCGTACTTAACCAAAGCGGCCATGAGCGTTGACATATCATTACAGTGACGTTTGAGCCTTCCTAATTTCTGTTTGAGCGGTAGGAAATGGCAATTGCCCTCTATTGTTAACACTGCGGTGTCTGCATTGATACGATCTGATGAGTGCAAAATCACTGAGACCCGTTTGACCCAATGGGTCGTGGACTCCCCTTCCTCTTGGACACAAGCGGCCAGATCCACGATTGACATTGGCTGCTTACAAGTATCTTTGAAGTTCTGGATAAATCGGTGCTTCAATTCAGCCCATGATCCGACAGAGTTAGTTGGTAAGCTCTTCAACCAAGTATGAGTTGTTCCTTCCAACATCATGGTAAAATATTTAGCACACACTGCCTCATCCACATCTAACAACTCCATTGCCATCTCATAGCTTTCCACCCACGCCTCTGGTTGCAAATCGGCGGTGTAATTTGGTACCTTATGAGGTCCTTTGAAGTTCTTGGGAAGTCTCACATTACGCAAAGCGGGGGTGAGACACGGCACCCCTAAGGAACTGAACACCACACCTGGCTCTACTGAAGTGGTAGGGTGAACCGGAGTATGTTGTCGTGCTCCGTGTCGAGCTGCTAACTCGGCCTCCCGACACGCGCGGCCGTGGTCCACAACGTCCTGCGCATTAGCGCCTCCCCCTGCCGGGTTGTTTCCTCGCGGTGAATTTCGGCGACGCGCACTGCTGGACACAGCCGGTTCGTCCTCAACGTGTCTACTATAGCTCCGGCTTGGACGGGGAGTGGAATGAATCCTTTCACGACTGTGTGAATATGCCTGCTGTTGATTTAGCGCTGTTTGAAGGAGATCCCTAGCCCGACGTGCTTCAACCGCAACTGGTGACTCGCCGTCGGTTGGGAGGGCTGCCAGGCGTGAAGCGGTGGCCACAATATTGTTCAACGGGTTGGAATAATGCTCGGGAGATGTTGGTACATACTGTGGCACAACGTTGTTCTAGCGAGGCGGGTCCATCGTGCGTGGTTGAACCGACGCTCTTGTTCCCGGTGCCTCTGCCAGGTTTAGTATGGGTTGGTTACCAGCTCCTGCTCCTGGTGTGTTGAAGAGATTCTGCGGCTCATAAACCGATGGGAGACGCGATCGGTACCTTCTTCTCATGACTTCCTTTGAAGCATTCTGGTCCAGCCTAATCCGGTAGGCCTGTGCTTCCAATTCAGCCTGTTCTGTAGCCATCCTAGCGTTCTCTGTCGCCAGGTCTGCTTTAGCCTGAGCTATCTGATCTTTCACCTTTGCAATCTCCGCATTGTGGTGATCCCTGGCCACTGCATCCACCTTCGCGGCCATCAACATTGCCAAAGTGTCGAACAAATCGGACAGGACTTGGGCCGGAGGCGGCGCGGAGCTTCCTGCCCCTGTCGGTGTGGCCGTTGTTGAACCGGAGAGTATTGCTGCAGCGGCCGATGAATGAGGTGTTGATTGTGTGTCGGCCATGAAGATGGAAGCCCGGTTTGGCAGATCAGGGGAATCCGGAATACTGTTGCCCTCGGATCCTCCATCAATCCGGCCGTCCTGTAACTGGTAAAGCGATTCGGTCTCTCTAGAAGACTCGTCATCAGAACAGACCACGGTCTCTCCATCGGACACCGGCCCATCCTCATATCTTGCTCCATGGATGACACCTACGAAAACATGCTTTGCCGTGGGCTAAACCAGCGAAGAACTTGCACGCCGAGCCGTTTCGATAATGTCGGTGCAGATGTCCGGCTCAGGGGCCGGTTCGCCGATCTTGCCGATGAAGACATGAATCCCACCGAAGGGGACCCAGTATCCATACTCGATTGAATCGGCCTCGGGACCCCATCCTACATTGTCGATGTAGAGCTTGCCGCGACGACTCTTCATCATCCGGCCCACAGCGTATCCCTTAAGTCCATCAAAGCTGCCCTTCAAGAACTCAAAACCATCGTGCGATAGCCCCACGGTGGGTGCCAACTGTCGTGGGTTTGTCACGGCAAATGTCCTTGTGAAAGGACTTAGTCGTGGAGCCATCGCTACGGGTTAGCTCAAAGGGGTTAAACCAGACAAGGGGACATGGGAAGTTTTATACTAGTTCGGCCCCTTTAAGGAAGGTAAAATCCTACGTCTAGTTGTGATTGGTATTGCTAGGGTTTCGAAGGCCAGGGAGCGAATCCGCTTTGTCTAGATCTCAAGTTGTTGTATGTCCCTAAACCACTGCCGGGTCGTCCCTTTATATACATAGGTTGACGCCCGCTCGGCTACAGAGTCCCGAAGCCGAATCATAAACGTGTCCGGTTCAATCTCTATCCTTCCTATCTTACAACACAAGTTACATGACTATGTCGGTTTACATTTACAGGCTTTAACCCGCCTTTGGGCCTTGGGCCTTCGTGAAGCGCCATCATCCTTGCATCTTCATGGGCTTCTAATCTTCAAGGAGTTAACCCGGCTACACCTGGCCGGTTTACATCCAGTAGTAATATCCCCAACACCAGCCACATCTTAAAGCAGAAGTTCAAGTCTACGATCATATGTTGGCGGCCCAAAAATAAACAACACCAAAAATCAAGCAGTTCAACCAAAACCGAGGCAGAAGTTCAGGTACATCTGTTGGGGCAAAAACATTCAACACATGGATACTGAAAAATGACGTAGTACATTGAAATTCACAAAGCCAAATCATTCTTCACACCAAATACATTTGTCCATAATATCATAAGTAATAGTGCTGCACCTATAGATACACAAATCACTAAAAATATTCTTACAACCAAATCTTTACGGAATTGTTCCAATCATTATCAAACCTAAAAATCTGTACGAAATCAAATCTACAATGAAACTAATGCTTTGAATTCACGGGCCAAAGGACTGGATCTCTTTAGGGAGCTCTGAACGCATGACTTCATTCTTCTCGCTAAAAATTAGAGTGTGCATGAACTCGGCCTTCCAGTCATCTGCAGCAGCCTGCAAACAAAGAAAGGTGAAAACGATGGTTTAGTAACGGATATCTAAAACCACAGCAGGAGCGTCTCAGCAAAAACACACAAGAAAATCAAAGGATGATGAGACAAGAACAAAGACAGAACATACTTCCACATCACCAAAATCTTCAACAATCTCGTCGCCATCATACGAAGAGCTGAACTTCATGGCAAAGAAACCACAATCATTACTCTTCTACTTCGGAACATCGATGAAAGTCGGCCTCTTTGCAATAGTCACCCAGTTAGGCTGCTTGCTCGCCTTGTACGCAACCTTGCCGTACACCTCCTCGAGCAACCCAACAAATCTCTTTATCTCCCAAAAATAACAAAATTAGATGAAGTCAAAAACATGTTAACCAAAATAGTTAAGTTCAGGTACATAAAAAAGCGACACTTGCATAAGATCCACCTAAACAAAATAGCAGAAGTTCAACTTCTAAATGATAGTCAGTTCAAGCAGTATTACCAAAATAGAGACATCAACATATTTTGTCAACACAAGGCATAATAAACTTCGTGTCAAACAAGAGAATGTGAAAGGAGGTTCAGGCTAAGAAACACTCACGATATTTTGGCAGTCACCGTGGAAACTCGATCACGACGTTTTCATATTATCGTAAGGAAGTGAATCAAGGATGTCAATGCTCCCACGATATCTATTCACCACGTACACACTGTAGTGCGCCATTGTGCCAATTGGCTTGAATAGAATCAAGAAAACCTGCCAAGAATGAAAGGACCGGTGAACACAAACTATAAAAGCATATGTACTGAAGAACCGGCATGAACAAAAACTTCCTGACAAACTCAGCAAAAGGATGCACATGAAATTAAAAAAAGCAAGAGTTATGAAAAACTAACCAGCTTTGCGTTAAGAAGGTCTTCTTCCTTGCGAACAAACATTGAGAGGAGACCAGCAGATTTTTTTGCATCAAACTTTGGAACTGTTTCACCGAAGAAATCATACTCCAGGCAGTATTGTGCATTCACAAAAACACAATTAAAACACCTCCCAAATTCCACTACAACAAAACTAAGGCAAAAAGAAGGAGATAGAGGTGCAAAGAACTAAAACCTGTATGAAGTAGGGACTAAGTACAACCCTGTCAGCACTAGTGAATATCTCAGAGGTCTCCGGCTTATCCTTCCACAAATTTATGAGATAATCCATTATGTCTCCTTCCATCTACTGCCCTTCACCGAAAAGCGTATAAAGGACACGTCCTGTGAGGTCAATCACATTCGCAGGGATGGTAAACATGCAGTAGCTTGTCCTGCAGAATACAAAAGGATGGTAAAAAATATATTAGAAGTTCAGATACAACAACAAACAGAAGTTCAGACACTATAACTCAAAAGGCAAAGAGGAGACATAAAACAGAAGTTCAGATACTACAACAACGGCAGTTCAGACAATACAACAAACAGAACTTCAGACACTATAACTCCAAGGCAAGGGAGAAATGAAGAGAAGCCCACATACTATACAACAACAGAAGTTTCAGACACAGAGTAGCATCTCTGGCAGCAACAAAGTTAAAGAAGAAGAAAACTCACTCAGAATACTTCTCCAGACCGTCTTTACTCAGCACATACTTTTTCAACTTCCGGGCCTCGGATAGATGAGGGTAACTGTATTTTTTCAGGGGAGCGACAGGAGAACGCCACTTAAAAGGCAATCTTGATGCTCTCTTGGAGGAAGTTATGTTCCCAGACTCAACTGGCGGTTTCCTCCTGGTGATGACAGCATTCTTCCCACCTCTACCAGCAACAGCACCAACAGCAGATTTACCATCCTTCGGGTAAGCAATCTTCTCAAAATCATCATCGGACGAAATCACTTCTGCTTCGGCTGCTTCGACTGCATCAGCCTTCCTGTAGCAAGGGGTTTTTGGAGTACCACGAATACCACCAGCCTGCTTCCCCAACTTGGAAGGAATAAGGGTCCGAGGTCTATCATCTTCTATCGGAGCTGTACTCATCGGTTCCTCCCTAGGCTGGTATTCCTGTGACCCGGGGAATGAGTAGTAGTAATCAGTCAACTCCAACGGTTCCACTGTCAAAGAAAAAAGGAAGAGAAAACATCACCATTAAAAACAACTGAAGTTCAGGAACATCACAATGTGCAGTCCAACTAATAAAGATGACATGTTTACTACTCAAGCTAACCTAAAAAAATTAGTTGCAGTAAAAAACTAAATGAAGTTCAGGCACAACCAGAGGCACAGTTCAAGATAAAACCAATGAACTGGAAATCATTCAACTACAGCAAACAAAACCATAGAAATGCATCATCTCTGAAGTTCAATTAGAAAAGAAAATGCTCATGTCCATTTAAGCAATGGAAAAGGACAGAAATTACTGAAACAAAACACACAAGCAAAATTAAAAAAGATAGAAATGAAGTTCATGTACAAATAAAATGCTCCTATCCTTCCGAAACCAGCAGCCTAGCCAGATCTCAAGCAGAAGTCCAAGACAGAGAAAAAAATGAAGTTCAGGTAGAATAAATGATGCAGTGCAGGTAAGCAGTCCAAGTTCCAAATACTTACATGTATAGTAGCCAAACAGAGCTTGGAAGTCTGTCTCAAACAGGTTAGAAGAAGCGATTGAGTACAGCCACGTCTTCCTGATATCCCCGATATTCTCATGGGAATAATTTGCAAGAACCCCGTCATGATACGAATTAACATTCGTAAGCATGAAGAATCCGCAGTCAATACTGCCATCAAACGAAGTAAAAGAATAGTGTTAGAACAGAAAAAAGCCAATGAATTAAACACGTCGCAGCTTAAGTACAACTACAGTTAAACAGATGTGATAAGGAGAAAAAGTGGAACTCATACTTGTTTTGCTGCTGGGGGACATCAATCCAATCCGGAGGGAGGACTGAAGGGTGTCTCCCTGTCGTTGCTGGCATCCTTCCAAAGCTTCTTGATGTTGTCGGTCATCCGCCAAAACAGGCGTACCGCACATTCATCTCCTGGTCCATAATAGGAGTCGAGAAGCTGGAACCTTGAATTCTTCAGGTCAAGAAATATTGAAACCCAATGACCAACACCACCCATGGAAGCAGGAATTTCAGGCGGGTCAAAAGTGGGGAAAACAACTTGAAGCATCATAAACACACGAATCATTAAAAACTGAGAATTAACATCAGAACGGTACAAAGAAAAATAAAATAAATATTAACAAAGTGGATCACACTGCAAAACTAATACAGAGGCAAAGAACAAGATATTGCATACCGAATCATGTGCATCCATGCTATCTGGACCACTCGCCATGAAGTACTTCCTCACACGGGAATCAAATTGACCTCTGAAAATCTTGTCCTAAAATAATGGAGACAACACCAACATATGAAAAAAATACAAAAATGAGACAAACAAGTTTTACCTAAAATGGTAACGAACAAAACAGAAAAGAAATCACTGTATGGTTGACTTACACAAACCCAATACGGCAGGATGAGTTTATCCGATCCGTGGTACTTCGCACGTAGACAGTAGAGTGCACACTCAGCCACATTAGATCGAAGCATTCCACGAGGACAAAAAGATATTGCAACATCTTCAACAGAAGCTTCACACTCCTTGTTTTGGAGCATAGTCATTGATCTAAAACAAGCAAATTGAAAGTAAAACAAGTTTAGCAGCAGGAACTCAGGAAGTTCATAACACATGTTAGCACAGAAGTTCAGCTATATCACAACAGGCGGTACGGTACAAAAGAGGCCAGAAGTTCAGCACCAGAGAAGTAAAAAACAAGAAGTTCAGGTACATAGAGTTGGGAAGTTCAGGTAAGAAACCACAGGCAGTTCACAGGAGGTACATGGATGATGTAAATATTGAGCAGGCACAGAAGTACATCTATATCACAACAGGCAGTACAGTACAAAAGAGGCCAGAAGTTCAGCACCAGAGAAGTAAAAAACAAGAAGTTCAGGTACATAGAGTTGGGAAGTTCAGGTAAGAAACCATAGGCAGTTCATAGTGGGTACATGGATGATGTAAATATTGAGCAGCTGCACTCACCTCTTGGAACGATCATTCCTAAGCCTAGTTACACTGTAATAAAAGTCATCAACCTTCTTTCGGACGACAGCAAGGTCGCTATCTGCTCACCAAAAAAATAGCAATTAACAGCAACACTCAAAGCACATAGATTCACGACAGTTTCAATTAAGACCAACATTCAAGCACAAACATTCAAAACATAAGCACATCTCAGTTGCTACATCAGAAAATATAAAACCACATCATCATAGACCTCACAACCCATGCATTACAAACCTCCACCCACATAGATAACAGGTTCACTTAACATTCCTTACAACCCACACGACAAACAACAAAACCAGAAGTTCAACTTAGACCACACAGGCAGTTCACAGGGGATATCATGGACTAAACCAAACAACAAAGAGGGAAGGGGATGGGGAAAGAAGAGAGAAGCATGCTCCTCTCTTCATGGATCCTTGCCTAGACCAGTGGCAGCACTGGAATGATCAACCTCCTCTCCATAGCTATCGCTTTCGGTATCTTCATCGTCGTCTCCAGTAGATGTTGCAGCGTCGTCGGGAAGGACACCAGCAGCAGCTGGAGCAACTGGAGAATCTGAAACAAGAAAAACTTTTGGTTGTGCCTGTACAGCATCAACATCAACTGATGGCTCTGCTGCAGGAGACTTCTCCAGGCTTGCAGCAGCACTACCACCAGTTTGTACAACAGACTCAACATGATCTTTCTCCAAAATGATGTCTCCAGTTGTCTTGCCCTGCTCAGCATCAGAAACCTCAGCACCAATGGACTACTGAGGTTCAGTTAAGACCACCCCATCGGAGCAGCCGGTGCCTGAGACGGACATGTCTGCAACATTCTCTGGAGCAACACTAACATCATCATTCTGCTGCTACAAAAAGAAACAAAAAGTCATTACAAAGGATTGACTGAACCTCATGCACAGGGGCAGCAAGTCCGTCTCAGGGGCAACAAGACAAATGGACAAGAAAAAATGGTACCTTATTTTCACTGCCATGAACCTCATCAACTATTACACCACTAGCGGGAGCAGGTTCATGCACAAGGGCAGCCTCATGCACAGGAGTAGCTTCATGCGCAGGTAAAACATCCTCCTCAACCCTAGCATCATCATCAACAGCCTACAAAAAAAATCATGTAGAAAACAAATACCTAATCAGCAAAAGTTCAGATTGCATAATCAGTGAAGGTCAGCTATCACAACTGACATATAATGGAAGTCCAAATACAGTAAACATAGCAGGTCAGATATCCACCTACTCTAAGATACAAAAGGGAACAAAAAAGGGCCAGTCATGGAAGTTCAGGTGATGTAGCAGTTGAAGTTCAGGTTCTATAAACAGAGAAGGTCACATAGGAACACCTGTGCTAAAAACGGTTTACGACACATGAAATCAATAACGGTCGCCTATGACTACAACAGTAATAACTGAAAGCTAACATTGAACATTACTGCAAAGAAATATCAAAAGCCAACATAAACAAACCTCTTTGGTATGCTTCACGTGGCCTCCTTCACGACCCGAACGGACAGAATCCTGCCTTTGAATCTGTCTCACAAAAACACTTGCCTCATCTTCAAAAGGCTTGCAACGAGCATCCTGCATTTCCTTGAACAGCCCAACGCTAGTCCGGAGGTGGGAAGTGCTCTCACGAAGCTCTTCAAGAAATTTAGCTTCAATATATAACACCCCCTTCGAAGACTTAGCATCAAATCCGTGTCCGGGAGGAAGAATCCCATCAATGCGACTAAGACGCTCAGCAGTTGAAGGAACACGAGCCAACTCCCCACAAACAGTTTCAAGAAGACTGTCAATCCTAACCAGAGAAACATTGGCAGCTTCAAACAAATTCTCGAAAGAAACGCCACCTGCAGCACTCACATGGGCAGAAGAACCTCCTGGATCTACAGGGGGGCACCAATATTAACATCCCAGGAGAATTTAAATATTGGGGAAGTTCCACTCCCTAGGCCGGCGGAACGAGGCATAGTTAGAACAGGACGTTCAATAACCCTAAAGAACACAACCTCAGCCTGTGTCTTCCACTGCATACAAAAACAAAAGTCAGCGCGTCAGAAAACAAAAGAAGGAACATGGGAACAAAAAATATACAAGACAATACCAGAAGTTCAAGTTAAACTACACAGGAAAGAATAATGCATAGAAAACACTCACGGCCAGTCTCCCAAACACCTAGTTGGCTGGGTCATCATCACCCTTCGTGACCAAGTCAGCCGCAGCAAGCTCAAGAAGCTTGGCCTGATCCATGAAATTGATGCGAGGGGTCCTCAAGTCAATATTAGGCGGCTTGCCAATGATAAGGTAGTCCAGATACATAAGCAGCGGCGTGATGGCACGGCCTGTGACAGCTTTTCCTTTGCTAGAACCTTGCTGATACCTAACAACAGCACTCCGAATATCGTCAACAACCAACTGGCAGTAGTCCATGTCTGCCATGTCCTCAAAGACAAGGTTCTCGGCCATTGCTGCCTCCCTGGACACTCGTGTAGACATTCCAGGGATAACCACCTTCATGAAAACAATAAGGTAAAACACCTACAGAGCAAGATCATCCTTCGTCTCATCCTTCACAAGTTCAGCGAGGATATTCGGCAAATCCTTTGTCTTGATGTCGTCACTCCTAGCATACCCAAGCTTGCCCTTCAACCTCATAACAGCATCATCGAAACCATCATTCGAGGGCCTAGGGGGGGTACGATTACCTTGAGGGAACCCAAAGAGATGGTGAATAGCATCACTTGTAATACGTAGAACCTTGTTCACCTCATCCATGTCCAAAATCATAGTTGAAGGGCAATCCTCGTGTAGATGTTGCCCATCAAAGGACGAGAAATGTTGGAATCAACCTTCAAGTCAAACACACAACCAAAACCAGCATTGATAACCCTCGTCTTGTGCCTAATTTGTAGCATTTACGCACATGTCTTGACCTCTTTCAGTGAGCAGCGAACCGTCTTGTTAAAACGTTTCGCCTCACCTCCTCCTTGGCCACCTTCTTCGGGCGCTTTGCCTCCTCTCTTCCTCCTCTCAGGCCGCTGCACAAGCTGATACTGAAAAAAATACATTCACAAGGAAATAAGGCAGAACAATGAGACACACAAGCTTCACCAAAATTCCACTAATGCCTACATACGCACCACATCTCAGAAGTCCAACTATGTCTACATAGGCAGTACAACCATGTATGACCAGAAGTTAACATGCTTTCAAATTGTTGGAAATTTAAAAAGCAGAAGTTCAGCCATATACACTAAGGCAGTAATGAAACATGTATACCAACAAGTTAAGCTAATTTCTTCATGTATATACCCAAAAGTCGAACTATGTACACAAAGGCAGTAATACCATAAAAGCAAAGCACGTCGGCTAATTTATTCGTCTATATGGAGATGGAGCGGAAGGTCAGCTATGTACACCAAGGCATTGCTAAAAACAATAAAACTACAGCAATAGCGACAAATGCTCTAAAAACAGTAAACATGAGACATTCATACCTGATTAGCGGCAGCATCATCATCGACGTCGTCCTCATCATCAGCATTGAAATCAGCATCATCCTTGTCCTCTGGATTAACACGAGAACGCTTCTTCACACCCTTGTTGAGCTTTGCAGGTGGAACCTTGCGCTTCATGCCACATTTCTTCCCCTTACCAGATGCACCAGCACCAAGCGGAGAAGGTGTAGGCGCGGCAGTGGCAAGCACACGAGGACTACGGCGTGACGTACCACCAAGGCCTAACCCTTCATCTTCAACAACTTCTGCAGGCCTTGAAACACATGGGCTCCTCCGAGGAGTAACTTCACCAACTACTAGCTTCCTCGCAGCAGTCTTCTTGATTTTCTTCTTAACAGGGACAACCTTGCCATCACTACCACACGGCACGTCTTCCTCAACAGTGAGCTCAGCCGCATGAACAGATCCAGGAACATCAGAACCTTTCTCAAGGCGGGCTGACCTCTTCTTGTCAAAATCTTCTTGCTTCTTCCTCTTACGTTGGTCCTCCAGGAGAAGCCGAAGAGGCACATGCTCGGCTTGCGTGACAGGTTCAGTGCCATCAACAGACCGCGACTGCGTCTCTGCCATCTTAAGAGAGCACAAAGGATCCAGAACGGAATCATAACCTTTGACTGACGGAGCCCCCTCCTCAGCAGCAGCAGGGGTTTCTGATAAACCCAACTCAGATAAAACATCGTTGATGGTGTTCACAGCTTCCTCCTCTGTGGACACATCTGCAAAGAACACAAAAAATTGAAGCAAAAAATAAAAAAGCCAGGAACAAAAACAAAAACAAACGACATGAACAAGCTAAAAAAACATGGCTCAAAACTTTAAAATGAAAAGAAAAGGGGTTTCACATACTAGGTGAAGCAAGAGCTGCAGAAGCAAGATCCTCAAGGCTTGAAAAATTCTCAAGGCTCGAAGCAACCTCGGCAATCACAGTCAAAGGGGGAATGGGTGATTTAGCCGTATCAGATATTGGAGCATCAGTATTAACCTCTGAAGCTCCATCTTGATCGCAGGCATTTTTTCAGAACTATTCAACTCATCACCAACTACAAAAAATGCAAGTAAAAAGGCAGCTGAGTTCTAATCCGCAATCCTACACCAAAGGGACTTCTACTTTTACAACAATGTCCAATACCCAAAAGTTCAACAATACCTAACAAAGCAGTAAACACAAAAAACAAACTAAAAATCTACAAACTAAATATAAAAACAATCTACACCAGAGGGGCTACTACATATATCATGAATGTCCAGAAGTTTAACGATACATAACAAAGCAGTAAAACAAAATGTGGATAACAGAAGTTCAACCAAATTTCATTGCAATCAAACAATAATTAAAACCAGAAGTTCAACTGTGTGACCCAAGCAAGTAGCACATAAAAAATATGTAGCATGACCACAAACAGTATTTCACAGGCAAACTAAATATCAATACCATCAACATGATAACAAAAAAACCAAAGATATACACTACAAAAATGAAACATCTAGGAAGTCCAACAACACTTGGTGACAAAGTTTCACCTGCAAAATCATCAACTACAAAGTAAGCAAACACTCTACTAACTCAAACTAATGGTAAAAAGCATACACATAACCATTACTAGAAGTTCACACTATTAAGAATGGCAGTCCAACATGAATACTAAGTGAAGATATGGGAAGACATATATGAGAATAATGCTATTTAAAATACAAGATACAACTACATTAAGATACCTGGAGAAGGTTTTGAAGCCATGACAACACAACCGCCTTGATGAATGCAACTCCAAACACTAGAACAACCTGCTAAAAACAGGGGATTGATTGCATATAGTTAGCAGGTAGAAAATAATACAACAAATACAAAAAACAACTAAATGAAACCCTAGGATGAAACAACTACAACATATCAACAAGTATGAAAACATGAACAGTAGCACATATAGGCAAGCACAAACAAAAAAAGAATCCATAAACTAAATAGCATGTGACAGACACAATGTAGACTTCGAAATCAACAATACTAAGACAATTATATACATCAGATTTTCCATCAACCATCACACCACACCCTCTATTACATGCAACTGAATGCTGAAAATTACCAAAGGGGAAATGAAATCCACTCATCTCTGAACGGATAAAATAGCACACACAACGCATCTCATAGACAAATCTGACCACGGGGGAATGGAATCCACTCACCACACGCACAAGAACCCTACCTAATCTCCCACCAAACCATCAGAAGAAAGGGGGTAGGATGCGGACGCGAGAGCACACAGGAGGCAGACTCGATAGATCTGGCGAAACTAGAAGCAAGCATTAGGAGGGGCAGCACTTGTACCTCTCCAGACGACCCCCGCACGCACGAATCCGCACCGGTTCTTCCACTCCCCACGACGCCACGCACACCTTGCAACCGCGTAGGCAGTTGCCGCCCTCGCTTCAGAGCAGAAGGGAGCAGACTGGGCGAGAGAGAGCGGGGCATGGGGGAGAAATAGGAGCGGGGGCATGCGCCGGTTACTCCAGCACGAGGGAAGGGGACAGGGGCGGAGAAATCGGGGGGAGTTGGAGGCGAGGAAGGCAGCAGAGCGACGGAGAGGGGGGAGAGAGCGAGCGACAAGGGGAGAGGAGTTTTCTGACAGGTGGTGGCGAGGGAGATGGTCACTTAATGCCTCTCTGTCGTGGGACTTGCAGCGCCACTAAATTTATAGTTTTACCCCCCAACAGCTAAGATAGTAAATACATGTGTAGATAAATAAATGCACCATTTGAATGCATCTATTATAATGAGATAAGATCACAAAACAGCACAGCTGATATCCTCAAAACCAAAAATAGATGGCAAATACACTACTAAAGGAAGAAACATACATACATAAATATAACCCTAAAAAAAGAGAAAAGAAGTTCGAAAAATAAAGAACAGAAGTTCAAGTACTCTAATAAAAGAAGTAAAGGAATAAGAATAAATAAACCATAAAGAAACAAAAAGAAGAAGTTCAAGTACAAAAACAGATGAAGTTCATATGTAACCCTAAAAACCCTAAGATAGATAGTGGGGTCACGGATGTGACGGACTCGCCTCCGCATGCGACGACGCGGCACACCGCGTCGTCGCCTGCTCCAGATCGTTCCTGTCTCGGCCTCGCAGGGGGAGGGGAGGGAGGTCCCGACCCCCCTCCCCCCTGCTTGGCCTCGCGCTACCGCATTGCTGCGCGCTAGGATTTGACAGGATGCAATGCGGTTATTCTGTTTCCACCCCCACCACACGCACCCTAAACCCTAAAAACCCTAAGATAGATAGTGGGGTCACGGATGTGACGGACTCGCCTCCGCATGCGACGACGCGGCACGCCGCGTCGTCGCCTGCTTCGGCTCGTTCCTGTCTCGGCCCATACTTGGGCTAATCCCATGATTTCTCACAAGACAAAAGTCTAAAAAAACATCTGGAGAATTAAAATTACAAAGAAAACCAAACAAAGAAAATATAGAGCATCATGCACCTTCGCCTTCCAATGTGGAGTGCAATCTCCAAAACCAGAAGTTCAACCATTAATAAAAAAGAAGTCCAGATCCTATTGAAGATAGTGCCTGTGGTCCAGCTCCACACTTACACACTAGTTACAACAAATTGCAGAAGAAATCTACTAAGGGTTTTTGATTTCTGGAATGTAATATGTCCTGGAATATCAATGTCAAAAAGATGAACCTGCATTCAAGAAAAGTTTTGCTGTGACATAAAAAACCAAGAAAGAAGCACCTGATGAATAATAATGTTTAGTGTCGAAGAAACAAAATGCACAAGCTGTAAGTTAACTAATCAAATGTTCTAAATAAAGGTAAGTTCAAGTTGTAAAAACACAGAAGTTCGGCGTTTTCAAAAAACATCAAATGAACATGTAGAACGACAAATTACACAGAAGCAAAAATCTTGTAAGTTTACGTTAAACACAAACTGAAGTTCTACCACTGTTTGAAGTATGCAAACATGTTACAAAAAAATAAGTAAGGTATGGATGAAAATTACTAAAAAAGAAAAAAAATAGAGTGCGATGTTGCACCACCTTGCAATGTGGAAATCAGGAAGTTCAATCACTGGTACCATAGAAGTCCAATTACTACCACAGAATGTGGATGATCCAAAAAACTAGTCCCCAAGACAGAATAAATATAAAAAGGATGATTTGTGTATCTATGGACCAGCTCCACATTTACGTATATGAGTACTCTGAAAAACAAAAAAACGTACACAAAATTTTTATAACAACACCAACCGAACAGATCGTATTGCAGCATCACCCAAAAAACATGCATTAAAACGAGGGAAGTTCAAGCACAAAAGGTGCAGAAGTCCAACTCTGTAACACAGACAGTAGAATCACTGAAAAAACGCATTATCGAATTTGCTTTTCAGATTTAATCACTTGGGTGACTACACCTTCTTAGTCCGCGACCTCGAATGATATCCTATTGCGCCCTGACATCAAAACAATAAATCAACCAAGCTGCCTCATTGAAGAACCGAAAACCAGCACGGGCCGACACGAGATCCAATCACCCGATTTCAGGGGTGTATTTGCCTTCCCGATCGAATTAACAACGCATGAACGGTCCAATCTCACTACTGCAATCAAATCCGCCCTCTATATTCAAATAAAATAACAAATCCACAGAAGCCGCGGAACCACTCCCGCGGACGAAGAACACAGAGCCTGAAATTAAATCCATTGAAATTAACGATAAATTGCCCACGAAACTCGTACTTAAACCAAATTACCATCATGTTAGAGGTTCCAGAACATCCAGTGAATGCATTAAACTTATAAACAGACACGAGTTCATCCGCCCCGAGAGTGAATCCGCGAAAATGCAAAATTACGAATCAAAATGAGCATTTAGATGCAGGTATGAGTATCTGGATTACAGTCATATCCCAGACAACACTACCGACCGAAATAATTCGCGGGGGAAGCCACGGTTGCGAAGATAGCCCGAAGGTCGGGTTCGTACACAGGGAAGTTCAGGCGCGTTATATGGGAAGTTCAGGTTGTGATCAGAATATATTTTTCATTAAACAATACTTATGGTACATTTATATTTTTATTAGATATAATAGCCCGCGTATGTGTATATTTTCATTAGGTCTAATACATCAACATAATATTTGGAAATGGATTATTGCTAGGAAATCAACATAATATATTTTTGAAAAGCAATTATTGACAGCAGTGCATGCAAATGAAAAATGGAAAGCTAGTATTTCATTGATTGCACGCCATGTACTAATAAAAATGGCTTGCCATTAATGGAGTAGGTGCCCATGCACCTAGGTGCCCCAAACATTTTACCTATATAGTGTTACTATTCATCACTCAGGGTGTAAAATAAGTTATTCTTCACCCGAGGTAATCTTACGATCATTTCATAATTAAATTACGTTTGAAATTCAACTAGTTACATTTCTATTGATTCACTACGTAAAATTTGACATAAGAAAATAAAAATATAGGTCATAAGACAAGAAAATTTACAGTTTATGTGTATTTTAGACTATGTTTTTACGTTTGTAATTTTACATAACATAAAATATTTTGTACGGCGATTATATATTTTCTTACGGTCTCTTTTTGCGTCGGAAATAAGACAAAACTTACGGAACGTAAAATTACGGTGCATTGATGGTAAAATAGAGGGGGTGAAGAATAGTTATTCCTCACCCAGGGTGACGAATAGCGCGACCTATATATCGCCGGTCTATTCTGATAATATTATCAGAATAGTTATTCTGATAACACTTCCGCACTGCATTCTTAGTGCAAGTGCACGTCATTGTTTGAACCAAGTGTGCTGCAGTACTCACACGAGTGAACTTCGTGTCGAGAAAAACTGCACGCAGTGTTTTTCCGGTGCTGTTTTCGCTCTAATTTTTTAACCGTTTATCGGAACAAGGTGTATAATATACCGTTGAAAAGCTATTGATTAGGAGCAACTTCACCATGTTGAACACTTTCAAGATTTCTCTCGGTTTAAGAGCAGTTTCAAAAATGGTGCGGCGGATGACAAGTGGCAGCAAGTGTTTTTTCGTGATTTTTTCTAAACCGCTCATCGGAATAAGGCAAATGATACGCCGTTGGAAAGATATCGTCGAGGCGCATCTTTTTTATATCTATTATTTTCTCTAATTCGTTACGGTTTAGGAGCAGTTTCGAATTTACTAAATCGCGGAATTCTGTTTTTTTGAAATTTTTGCAATTTTCGGTACTGTTTTTGCTCTAGTTTTTGAACCGTTTGTTGAAACGAGGCGTGTAATACGTCGTTGGAAATCTATGGACAAAGCGCAACTTTCATATGTAGAAATGGTTTTGAGATTCCTTACAGTTTTAAGTTAATTTTGAAAATCGTGCGACGGACGACGAGTGGCAGCGGCCGTTTTTCGCGAAAATTGTCCAAACCGGTTGTCGAAATCATTCAAATGATATGTCGTTGGAAAGATATCGACGAAACGCAACTTTTTCATGTAGAACAATCTCTCTAATTCCTTACAGTTTAAGAGCAGTTTTAAAATTAATGAAATGCGAACACTCTGCTTTCGCGACACCTAAATCGACGTGGGTACGTCATCCGACTGAAAACCGCACTGCATCGAACAAAAAGCCGCACTGCATCAGACGGGTAAGAGAACTACATGGTTTTTTTATTCAAATGTAATTTTTTTTAAGGACGAGAAAGTAGAGTGCACTTCACATCGGGTGTAAATGAAACACAACACTATGAAGAAGTGAACCGCATTACTTTTTTTAGCTTCTGTAACAATTTTTTGCACTTACGAGATGAACAACATCACACGGCCGACCGCACTGCTTCAGAATGAAGACCGCACTGCATCGGACGGGTAAGCGAGCTGCATAATTTCTTTTGTTGGACGTTATTTTTCTCATATGAGTTTTTGTTGTATTTTTTTTTACCTCTTTATGAACGAGAGTGTACCGCAGAGATGGGCAAGTGAACCGCGACATATATCGAAGTGACCCGCATTATTATCTTGTTGTTTCGCTAAATTTTTCGCACTTTCATGTTGGGAGCAAGTGAATAGCATCACTCTCAAAAGTAAACCACATCTGAGGACAAAAGGCATTGCAAGTGATGTTAATAGAGCTCAAATTAAACTTTTCTATTTAGTAGTCTAGGCTGCATGAAAGGTGCGAGTGGACTGCATTCAACAATTTTTCCCACGGCCGATGCCACGCCAAGAAACTTGGCCCATTCTTTTTATTCGAGAGTGAACTAAGTAAACAAGTCAGTGAGCTTAAAAAAAATCTAATGAACCACAACAGTTGACTGCATATCCAAAATCCAAAATCTGACGAGTAGTGAACCACATGATAAGGAAGTAAACCGCTCGTGGCTCGCCTAGGGTAAAACGAACCTTTAGGCACAAACAATAGAACTTCAAAAAAGAAGTACATCCAGCAACCACACATCACATGGCACATCAAAATCGGAAGAAGAAAAATGCAACCCCCACAAAATTTACATGCCGAGCTGCACTCACACATGTGTCGAACTGCACGAGACATGATCGGAGTACTGCATGGTCAACGCCACTCGCCATCGTTCTCGTCGAGCACTGCAGGTCCTCCTAGCGGGGCTTCGGTGCACACGGGCAAAACCGCACGCCGGCAGCAGCCGGACTGCATCGGCGTGCCCCGTACCTGGGAACCGCACGCCAACAGCAGCTGGGCTGCATCGCCGTGCCCCACGCCTGGGAACCGCACGCACGCAGCAGCCGGAGTACATCCCGTCCGACAAGGAATGAATCCCGCAGTATTGTGAGGCAAACCTTTTCCTGCCCCATTCTGGACTACAAAACAACAAATATGAGGGAATGAAGCAAACTACAATCTTACAAAAAAAGAGAAAATAAACAACAAAGATGAGGGCACGCAAACGCCGCATGCCGCGCTACCGAGAGCCTCCAACACAGAGAACAAAATGTGATTCACACAATCATGTCCGGCTTACTGTGGGGACATCTCTAGACATGAGGTTGAGAATAGTGTTTTTTAAGAAGTATGCTTAGTCTAAACAAAAGAGTGGGGTTTGGCCACAACCAAGTTAGCCAACACATTCACGTGCCCACCCCATGGCCCCAGAAGTCCAATTGACTAGCAGCATAGCAGTGCATGCACGTGACCATTATATAGGCTAGGGTTCAACATCTTTTTGTGAGAATTTTATTTGAATCGTTGATGTGGCTGTAACTGAATCAATATTATAAACTGAGCAACTACCCATCATGTTCGTTTTTAGTCTGAACTTCCCCCCGCAAAAAAAGTATTTAGTCTGAACTCCCATCGCCTTTTCTCAGGTGAAAACACTACCCGGTCTAATGAACTTGTATTATTACCTCTTTCCGGCAATAAGATGCAATCGGTTCCATTATTTCTAGTCTAGCTGTAGAAAACATATTATGATTTTTTTGGATGATGGCGTTAACATAGAATGTTAGCATCAAATCTGACCAAACTAAAGATAGTAATTCAGGCAAGGAACGAAACAGGGGAGATGTCCAAGGAGCTTACCGGAGACCAAGCTTTTGCTGCCGTCGTTGCCGAATACACTTGATAACTACCGGAGACACAAGCACCGGGTGTGGCCGTGTACTGCTTCCCGCGCTAAAGGAACCGCGTGTAATGAGCTAGCGAGCTGCATGTTCAAACCCATCTTTAGAACTTCTTAATCTCCAGATAACCAAAAGCCATCAATTAGTACTACTTTGTACAACATATACTAAAAAAGTGTCAATGTCATCAACTAACAGACATATATCTCATTTTTTCACATCACAAATGCCTGAACCACTTTGTACATAACATTTACTAGTAGCACAACTTTGCAGAATTAAATATCCTAATAATTGTTTAACAGGGTAGCCATTTTCTTTGTAACTGAAACAAAAACAAAGCTGAACCAAAGCTGGCCATGTTAGCGAATCCTAGTTTGTGCTAATACAAGTTAATGACTGCAAAAGAAAAGGCACTGTGTCCTCGGCCGAGACCATGTCAAAAGACAAACAAAAAAGGAAATAGTGGACTGCATGCCCTTGCTGCTCCAACCGCTAGCGGATTGTCGGCGAACTGCAAGTCCACACTGGTGCATAAATCTTTGCCGCCGAGCAGTAGTGAACGCTGCGGCTGCCTCGTCGTCAGCCTCCTGGTGGCCCTCAACCCTCCGCCGACTGAACTGCAAGTGGGTGTGCTGCAGAAACGTCTTGGTGTGGTCCTCCTGTCGGGAACGGGTGAGCATGTCTGAAAAATAAAATCAAACACCACGCATCACAGTAGCGAACTGCATGACATCAGTAGAGAGTAAGAGATGGCTGAATCCCCGAACTGCGTTAAGGAATCTACTGCACTGAGTACACCGAAATCGAAAGCAAAAAATGCACCATTGTTCTAAACTGTAAAGCGCCGCTACTGTTCTTCCGTGGGGTATCGGTGCCCCCATTTGACTCCCCTCGCATGCATCCGGGGAATGCGCCGGCAAACTGCACATCGCCTCCAACGCAAACGCCGCCGATGCGTCCCCCGTCGCTGACAAGCTCCCTTTTCTTGCCGTAGCGCACTGCACTGCAACGCACATGCGCATTGCACGGGAGCTTCGAAAGAGACGCACTGGACGTGCGGGACGAACTTCATGGTTTTCTTTCAGCGCGCTTTGGGATGCCGTCGGTGTGGGAACCCCTCGTCTATGGAGGGATCATAGGTGAGGTGGAGGCCGGAGGCCAGCTCGTCTTCCACGGTGACCAGAGAAGAGCGAGAGAAGGCCTGGTGGTTGGTCGGGGGTGGTCCGAGTCCCACGCGAGGCAGAGCTCGCCATGTAAGGGGACAGTGGATCTCCCCGGCAGCTGAGGTTGGTGCTGGCGCGATCTGCGACCAACCACCGAGGGCGTTTCCGGCGGTGAGGCCTCCGCCGGCTGCGAGACAAAGGTTCCGGCGCGGAGGCGGGGTGGGAAGGAGGATCTGACCGCCGTGGATGCAAATCCGGGTTGGGGAGGGGAAGGCAGAGGATCAACTACACCGGGACCGGGTGTGGTGGCACCATGAACAAGGGGAGGAAGAGAATCTGGGCGCGGGAAGGCCGTGGCCGGGCAGCGGCGACACCAGCGGGGGAAGAAGCGGGATGGGGGTGGGGCGGCGCCGGCGGCGGAAGAAGCAAGTTGGGAGTGTGGCGGCGCCTGCGGGGGAAGAAGCTGGATGGGGATGGGGCGGCGCCGGCGGGGGAAGAAGCGGGATGGGGGTGGGGCGGCGCCGGCGGGGGAAGAAGCGGGTTGGGGTGGGGCGGCGTCGGTGGGGGGAACTCAGTTGGGATGGGGCGGCGCGCCCTGGCAGAGCAGAAGGTGGATCGGGGGAGGGGAATCGTGGCAGAGGAGGAGGGAGGTGGGGGTGCGTGGGTGGGTTCGGTTTTAGGAGTCTGGCCAGGTGTTAGCAGAATAAGAGCTACTGTTAGCAGAATAAGACTTAAGAGGTGTTATTAGAATAGACTCACTATATATATACTCATTTTCTGTATTTTTAAGAGTATGCATTTCCATCTTCAATATACCTCGTCTATGCATTGATTATACCCCTTATCATTCTCAATATACTTTATTAAATATTCTAAGATACCTCAATACAAGTTTTGTTGAAAAAATATCATTTACGACCAACTTTTCGCAATATACCTTTTTCACGTACAAACAAATCAGTATATACGTAAACCTTTGAAAATATGAGGCACACATGATTTTTTTCATGAAATCCATTTTAGGGTATCTAGTAATTATTAATGAAGTATATTAAAAATAATAATAAGCTATAAAAGATTCATCTATGTGGTATATGAGGAGCGAGAGTACGTTATACCTACTATTATCGCAAGGTGCGTTTCGTTGATTTTTTCATCGGTTCACCCATAGTATTTTTGAAGACTTTCCTTCTATCCAAGGTGGTACTATTTTTTTCATCCGTCCATCCAATTTAACGAAACAAATTTTGTTGTGCTACGTCGTGCACCTGGGCCTTAGCCTGCCACGGCCCGACTGCAGCGGCGGCCCTGGCAATGAAAAATAAAAATTGCCAATGAGGGAATCGAACTCCCGACCTACCTTGCAGAAGCGTAGGAGTCGTTCCACCGAGCAAAGTCATCAATGAGTCCAGAAGAAAGGGTTCGTTTATTTGTTTAATAGTCCCTCCTCGCTCCGTTACAATCCATTGCACCAGTTTATATTCGTCTTTGGTTTTAAATCTGCAAGCCACCTCAAATTTGAATTGCGTTGCATGAGTGGCACAAGTGGAAGGTGAGTAAATTTCGGAAGATTTAATTGCGTGGCATGGGTGAGAGCAGTGGTAGGTGAGCAAATTACGGAAGGCTTGTCTCGCAGCTCTGCATGCTGCATCAGATTGGGGAATGACAAATGTGGAGGTTGAATCGGATTGTCAAGTTCTGGTAAAGACGCTACGAGGTATTGAATCGGACCGTGCACCTGAAGGTTTGCTATTTAAGGAGATTCGTCAGTTTGCTTATCTAAATTTTACTAGTATTTCTTTCGTTTTTGCCCCACGGGCATGTAATAATCTTGCGCACGCTCTAGCGGCCTACGGTGCTAGTCATTAGCCTGTCTCGCATGTGTGGTCTGAGGACCTACCTGACGATGTAAATGTTCGACGGGCCAGCAGATTAGCTGAGCCAGTTTAAGTATGGAATCGATGTGTTCCATTTCAAAAAAAAAATTACGAAAGAATTAACCGCGGGAATAATTAACAATGTTGCATGTGTGACAAAAGTGGAAGGTGAGTAAATAAATTATGGACGCATGGGAATCAGTTTGTGCTAATTAAACGGGGATTATGTTAATGAACAGAAAAGGTGTACCTTCGTTGACCTTGTTAACAATAATAGCAAAAAAATTAATAGCATGAGTGATGGCTTATATATGACCACAGCAATGTCATTAAAAAAAGTGCTACAGCCAGTTTGTAGAGAGCACCATGTTCACATACAAACAAACTTTGGATTGAGTAGTGTCTTATAATTACTGTAGCTTATTTAGGATCTCTTTTTGCCGCTTTGTCTCATAATTTCTAGGCAAGAGGGTAGAAATGATCTCTCTCTATATCTCTTTGTATGCCAAGTGTTTGCTCTTATGTCTGAATGGTTTTTTTTCAAGATGTCCTCTTCAAGTCATCACTACCACTGTCAGTGCAATCGTTGGTTGTGTCGACCA
Source organism: Triticum urartu (assembly GCF_056163025.1). Taxonomy (NCBI): domain Eukaryota; kingdom Viridiplantae; phylum Streptophyta; class Magnoliopsida; order Poales; family Poaceae; genus Triticum; species Triticum urartu. The sequence goes on along the minus strand of NC_141877.1, from coordinate 665,176,222 downwards.
GCTGCTTGGCTCCACCAATTAGCAGCAAACATATTTTTTACAAGAAAAATATGAATTTATGCCTCAATAACAGTATGCTAATACAAACTCAAATACACTGCTTGGAACCTGACTCAGCTAACAAGTGATGCTACCTCCAGAACAATCAATATTAGCTAGACTATGATCAACTCTGTTTTGATTATGATCAATTTTTCAATGGAACATACCCATGCAGATCGAGGAGCATCTTCGTCTCCACAGTAAGATGTCCATAACGGAACAAACATATGTTTCCTAACCCCGGTTGCTCTTTTGCTTGTGAGCTTTTGGAGGCCCCCTATGACATGGATGTAGGTGATCAAGCGGAGTTCAGGGAAGCCATCTCAGGTTCTTTCAGAAAATTAAATGTAATTTTGCCACCTGAAACTTGGTTAGGGAACATACAATGCGGGCACAAGGTATAAAATTCTGGCAATTGTCACATCGTCTCTGCTATTTTCACGGCGTCTACAAATAACCTAGAGTCGGACACTATAAAATTCTGGCAATTGTCGCATCGTCTCTGCTATTTGCCTAGGATTCTATACACTCTTGCATTGGATCCCGTCTTAGAGTGACATTTTTAATCGTGTCATATGCTTGCCAGGAAATAACCTAGGTCGTTAGCTATTAATTATATCCATGTGTGTGTCACGCCTGATGGCATGGACCCCAGCAACAGTACTAGAGGGCGGCCCATTGACAGCGAGCCAGAGCAAAGTGGCTAGGGAGGAGCCAATCTGAGACGTGCAAGAGGGTCGTGTGCGTGTGTGATGGTGAGAATTATATAGTAGGTGGCGTGGTGTGGGGAGAAACTATCATGTATTACCTGAATAATTCTGGACCGTGAGGAGCTGATCTCCCACGACTCTTTCCCCTTCCTCTTACCAACTCCCTCCCAGATCTCGCTGATTTCCCATCTCCGTCTCCTTCCTTCCCAAATTATCAGAGTAGATCGGGGTACGTAACAATATGGTATCAGAGGTCAGCGACCTGGAGACTGCCTACCCAAAACCGCGGTACCAAACCAAGCAGGCGAAGCAGGCGGCGGCGATGGAAGAGCAGCTTGCAGCGCTAGCAAAGGCCATCAGCGATGGGCAAGTCGCCAACGAGGCGAGGTTGGAGGCGATCCAGACCTCTCTGGAGCTCTGGCGTCCCGCCGTCACGCACATCCAGCAGCAGGTGGATGAGCTGCGTAGCCAAGTCGGCCGCATCGCTCTGCACCCGGCGCTGGCGGCGCCCGCGGATCCAGATCCGGGTTCCAGCGAAGAGGGCGCGGTGGGGCACAAGGCGCCGGCGACGTCCAGAGACGCCCTGGGGCACCACGGGCCAAGTGGCCACGACGAGCTCTACGATTCCGGGGGTCTGGCACGCGGGGTGGTCACCACCCTGGCGCCGCCTCCGGTCAACGGTGCGTGCCCATCTACTTCTGCAGTTCCACCGCGTCGTAGTGTTGATTGGGGAGGATATGATCACGGGGGTGAGTCGAGGCCACATCATTTTGCTCACTGGGCTTTACCGAAGGTGGATTTCCCACTGTTCGATGGGGACAACCCACAATTTTGGAAGATGAGATGTCAGAAGTACTTTGATGTTTATAATGTTCCACGAGAGTTATGGGTTCGGTTAGCTACGTTGCATTTCACGGGTAATGTTGCACGGTGGCTGCAAATGTTGGAGTCTCAAAACACCACCCTCACATGGGATCAGTTATTCACAAAGCCTGTGTGACAAATTCGGGCGTGAGCAGTACCAGGCTCACATCCGTCAGTTTCATACCTTGCGACAGACGAGCACTGTCTATGAATACATGTCTAGGTTTGAGGAGTTGATGCATCAGATTTTAGCACATAACTCAGGGTTTGATCCAGTTTACTTTACCACACAATTCCTAGAAGGGTTGAAGCATGAAATTCGTGCTGGTGTGATGCTCCATCAACCAAAAACATTGGACTCTGCGTTTTCCTTGGCTTCGATGCAAGAGGAATTGTTGGAAGCGCTTCCGCGGCGAGAGCACCGGCGTCAGGACGGGGCATACCAACGGGCGCCCCCTCGGCCTCTTCTGGCACAAGGCGTGCCCCCACCGCGACAAGTGCTGCCCGGACCGCCGGCTGCGGCGGATGATCGGCGCGGACTGGATGCAGCCAGGGCACCAGACCGGGGCGCGCGGGCTGATGATCGCGTCGCAGCCTTGCGTAACTATCAACGTGCCCGCGGCCTGTGTTTCACCTGTGGTGAGCGCTGGGGGGCGGGCCATCAGTGCGCCGCTACTGTTCAACTCCATGTGGTTGAAGAACTACTGGAACTTCTTCAAGCAGAACAATATGAGCAACCATTGCAGCAAGATGGCGCGGACGAGGAAGTGCTGATGTCGATCTCCAAGCTGGCCACCACGGGACAAACAACACCGCGCACGGTGCGCTTGATTGGCAAAGTAGCAGATGTGGAAGTGCTTATCCTGGTGGATTCAGGGAGTTCACATAGTTTCGTCAGTGAAGCCATTGCAGGCAGACTAACTGATCAAGTGCAACAAGTACCTCCAACTTCGGTCAAGATTGCTGATGGTGGGGTATTGATATGCTCAGGGGTCATTCCAGCTTGTGCTTGGCAGAGCCAAGGACACACATTCTTATCTGATTTGCGAGTGCTTCCACTTGGTTGTTATGATATGATGGTCGGGATGGATTGGTTGGAGCAATGCGGTCCTATGTGGATTGATTGGGCAGCTAAGCGATTGCAGTTTCAGCATCAAGGGCAGACTATCTTACTCACTGGAGTTCAGAGTGTTACATCCAAAGTGGATCCAATCTCCTTTGACCAGTTGCAAATGTTGGAACAGAACAACTCTGTGGCCCATGTGGTAGTCCTGAGTGTCTTGGAGGACAGGGAAGGTGACCAAACAGAACAGACTGGAGTTCCAGTGGAGGTTGAGGAGTTGCTGAGTCGTTTTCACTTGGTGTTTGAAGAACCGCAGGGGTTTCCCCCACACAGACCTTGGGACCATAAAATTCCCTTGATTCCAGGAGCCAAGCCAGTGAACATTAGACCTTACCGTTACACTCCGGAGCAAAAATCTGAAATTGAGTAGCAAGTGAAAGAAATGTTGCGAGCAGGGCTCATTGTGCCCAGCATTAGCCCATTCTCATCACCGGTCTTACTCGTCAAGAAGAAAGACCAGACTTGGCGGTTTTGCGTTGATTTCCGCCACTTGAATGCCATTACAATCAAGAACACATATCCCCTGCCTGTCATTGAGGAGTTGCTGGACGAATTGAGTGGTTCCACTTGGTTTTCAAAACTTGATCTAAAGGCCGGGTACCATCAGATACGGTTGGTGGAAGAGGACGAGGAGAAAATAGCCTTTAAGACCCACCAAGGGCACTTCCAGTTCCGGGTTTTTCCGTACGGAGTAACAGGAGGTCCACCAACATTCCAAGGGGGAATGAACACCGTGTTAGCGCCTCTCCTTCGGCACGGAGTTCTCGTCTTCATGGATGATATCTTGGTGCACTCGAGCTCGTATCCCAGCCATCTCAGTTTGTTGGAGCAGGTACTCCAGTTACTTCAGGACAATCAGTTGCATGCAAAGCAATCGAAGTGCTCATTTGCACACACATCAGTTACTTGGGCCATCGCATCAGTGACAAAGGTGTGGCCACGCTGGATGAACACATCCAGACGATCAAAACTTGGAAGCAACCTCAGACGATGAAACAACTGCGACGTTTTTTAGGGCTGGCGGGATACTATCGCAAGTTTGTGCGCAATTTCAGCACCATTTCCAGACCATTGGATGATCTTTTGAGAAAGAATACGCTGTTTGTTTGGACACCCACCACCGAGGCAGCATTCCAGTCGCTCAAGCAAGCTCTCATGGAAGCCCCAGTGCTCGCGTTGCCTAACTTCAAGAAACAATTTGTTGTTGAGACCGACGCAAGTGCCACCGGTGTCGGGGCGGTACTGATGCAAGATTCCCACCATGTTGCTTACCTCAGCAAGGCGTTGGCACCAAAGAACTTGGGACTGTCGACGTACGAAAAGGAGTGTTTAGCACTGCTTCTTGCGGTAGATCATTGGCGTCCGTATCTTCAACACTCTGAATTTGTGATTCGTACGGATCAGCGGAGTCTACTCAATTTAACAGATCAGCGACTCAATACCCCCATCCAACAGCGCGCTTTTACCAAATTGGTGGGTCTCCATTTTCAAATACAGTATAAGGCGGGCACGGCAAATAGAGCAGCGGATGCTCTGTCCAGGCGAGCACATGAACAAGGCGGAGAGCTCGCGGCAGTTCCGGTCTGTCGCCCGATGTGGCTGGAGGCAATCCTCAGGAGCTATCAAGAAGATGCAGCAGCACAGCAGCGAATCGCCAAACTGGCGCTCGCCCCTGACAGTGAGGAAGGCTATACCTTACAAGATGGGGTTGTACGCTTTCAGGGGCGCATTTGGATCGGACAAGATGAAGACACCCAGCATGCGTTAATCAAGGCGTTGCACGATAGCGCGACGGGGGGGCACTCCGGATTCCATGCGACTTACAACCGGGTCCGTCGCCTGTTTGCTTGGAAGGGCCTTAAGGAAATGGTGTTGCAATTTGTTCGGACCTGTCAAGTTTTTCAGCGAGCAAAGACGGAGAGGATCTCACCGGCCGGGCTCCTCCAACCATTGCCAGTTCCAAAAAAACCTTGGGCTGTGGTCTCGCTCGACTTCATCGAGGGGTTGCCGAAATCTGGAGGATATGATGTTATCTTGGTGGTGGTGGATAAGTTCTCCAAATACGCTCATTTCATACCGATGAAACACCCGTTCACAGCTCTGACGGTAGCCACAGTGTTCATGCAAAATATCTTCAGACTCCACGGCCTGCCAGCGGCCTTAATTTCGGACCGCGATCGCATTTTCACGAGTGCCTTGTGGCAAGAGCTGTTTAGACTTTCCAAGACAGAAATGCGCATGAGCTCCTCTTACCATCCCCAGACGGACGGCCAGATGGAACGAGTGAATCAGTGCCTTGAGACTTGTCTCCGATGTTCAGTTCATGCTTGCCCCGGGAATTGGTTCAAGTGGCTTTTCTTGGCAGAATACTGGTATAACACCACCTTCCACTCCACTTTGGGAAGAACTCCGTATGAAGTCATCTATGGTACCCTGCCCAGAGAGTTTGGCGTGCTTCAAGTGGATGAGTGTTCTGTACCCGACCTGATGGCATGGCTCAAGGAACGTGAAGTAATACGTGAACTGCTGCAACAACAACTGAAGAAAGCGCAGGATCAGATGAAACACCAAGCAGACAAGCATCGGACAGATAGAGAATTTCAGGTGGGCGACCTTGTCTTTCTCCGGTTGCAACCGTTCATTCAGACCTCTGTTGCTCAGCGCCCCTACCAAAAGTTGGCTTTTCGCTACTACGGGCCATACAAGATCGAGGCACGAGTCGGTAAGGTCACGTACAAGTTGCAGCTGCCGGTGACAAGCAAAATCCATCCAGTTGTGCATGTGTCTCAGTTGAAAAAGGCCCTCGGAGTAGACACACCAGTGGAAGAAGCGCTACCACCAGCTAATGCAGTTTTGCAGGCAATGCAGGTACCTCTCTACACTCTCAACAGTCGGCAAGTGATGGTCAAGGGCGCTCCTTTAGAACGTCTCTTGATCCAGTGGCGCGACTGGCCGCCATCTCTGGATACCTGGGAGGATCCTGAAGACCTGCAACTTCGCTTTCCAACCACGCCGACTTGGGGTCAAGCCGGACTCCAAGGAGGGGAGAATGTCACGCCTGATGGCATGGACCCCAGCAACAGTACTAGAGGGCGGCCCATTGACAGCGAGCCAGAGCAAAGTGGCTAGGGAGGAGCCAATCTGAGACGTGCAAGAGGGTCGTGTGCGTGTGTGATGGTGAGAATTATATAGTAGGTGGCGTGGTGTGGGGAGAAACTATCATGTATTACCTGAATAATTCTGGACCGTGAGGAGCTGATCTCCCACGACTCTTTCCCCTTCCTCTTACCCACTCCCTCCCAGATCTCGCTGATTTCCCATCTCCGTCTCCTTCCTTCCCAAATTATCAGAGTAGATCGGGGTACGTAACAGTGTGGTCACTAATTCCACATGAGCTTTCTAGGCAATGCTAGCTTACATTAATAGTGTGTTATGTGCTAGATCAACTCATCATTTTGGGATTGATCACATTTTTGTGCATTGCGATCACCTAGACATCACAACTATCGTGGGCAAGTGTGGGGAACACAATAAACAACAAATTGGCTGGGCGTGTGATATTGATTTTAACCCGTTGTAACGCATTATTCTGTTTCGTGTAACAGAATATTATTCTGTTACCCTACTTGAACTGATGGTTTCAGGCGGTTGTACTGATGATTTTTATCTTGTCGAACTGATCGTCCTTTCATCGGAATGGAGCATGTAATATATCGTTGGAAAGCTCTTGACAACTACATTACAAATGTATAAGATTTTTTACAAAACTATCACGGTTTAAGAGCAGTTTTGAAAAAACCGTTTTTTTCAAAACCGAAAACGCGAATCGTATTCCGGACTCAATTTTCAAACGGTTTCTCGGAATTGAGCAAATAAGATGGCATTGGAAAGCTGGTCAAAATCCTCTTCTTTCATATATCTATTCTTTTTTCAAATTCTATACAATTTAAAAGTAATTTGAAAACGGTAAAATTTTGGGCGAAATGTACTTTTGTGCTTTTTTGCAAACGGTTTGTCGGATTGACGCAAATGATACAGCGTTGGAAATATATGGAAAATGCGCAACTTTTTCATATAAAAATGTTTTTCTAATTCCTTACGGTTTAAACTCGAATTCGAATACGGTCAAATTTGATTTGGAACGCGATTTTTCTAAAAAAATTGTCGAAATGGGGCAAATAATATACCGTTGGATAGCTATCGAAAATGCGAAACTTAGTCATGTTGAACGTTTTTTCTACTTCACAACCGTTTAAGAGTAATTTTGAATAAGGTGAAACCCATCGTGTTGTTTTTACCTGTCTAAAAAACAGAGTACTCGTATTGATGTATGACTATGTTTGTACTGAGGTATTTTTCACAGAGTAGTTTTGAATACGGTGATGCCAGTTGTGCTTTTTTTTCTGTTTCGGAAACATAGTACTCGAACTGATCTCCGTATGAGTTTGTAGTTTGTGTTGAACGTGTGCTTTCACAGACTCGACTTTACTATGTTTTTGTTAGAGTTTTGCTCGTAACTTTTCAACGGTTACTATATAATCGTCCCCGAACTTGCATGGTTTATAACGTTGAACTGAATGATATTTTTAGTCATCAGTTTACTGCCCATTTTTTCATCACTGTCCATTTTTTTCATCACTTGAGAGTCATTAATAGTTTACTTACTGGGCAATAACACATGAACTCCTCACGCAGTAATACATGTACTACTAGGAACATAAATTTTCAACAAGCACTTAAAAACATAAAACATTACACAAAGAGAAGCACTGAACAGTGAATGTAAAAATAACTCCCACATCCACCATATACCAGGAGCTTCCACTTGAATAGGAAATTTGTTTAGCTCTCACAAATCAATAACACTTGGCCACCAAAAACGCTTGCTTTAAAAAGTACTAAAAATGCTTGCTTTTACAAATGGACCATACTTGCTTTAAAAAGTACTAAAAAGATTCATTTAGAAACAATACTACAAGATTTGTGAACAAAAGGTCGTACAGAAGTTGTATTGATCCACGGAAATATTTGCTACTTGGAAGAAAATAAATATGAACTCTATCTTGGAGATTTGACATATGTTCCATGTATTACATTCAACTCATGTATGTACTGAAGAAATAAAATGCAAGTCCACCATTTAGTAGTTCATGGCTGAGTAGCTAAACTTCACAAAATGGCATATTTCAAACTTAGCCGAGTAATAACTTTTCTCAAATTAATGTTTGAAATTGTAGAAGCAACAACACACTTTGTCTGCCCCGTAGACTCCCATCCCAATCTTCTCAGAAGAAGGATGAGAGAAATTATTCTCTTTTTTCAGTTAAAAAATTAAACACAACAAAAAATCAGTTATTTGGGCTCACAACCTCCTTTATATATTTTTCGAGCTGATGTTCTTTTCTCACTGAACTGATGTATCTTTTGTAGCTGAAACATTGTCATATACGTAGTTGCACTTTTCTCTGTAATTGAAGGGGAAAACCACATAAGCAAACACAACCATGTTTTTTTAACCTCTTTTAGTGCTTTTTTTGGGAGGAACTCGATTCAACAAAACATATGCAAACATTTTGGCTTCAAACATCTCTATTTTTCTTTGAGCTTACCTCTCTCAAGATTTATAATGATTTGTGTTAGAAGTACACGAACAACTCCCGAATGAGATGATGTTAGTACATGTGAAAAAGATGACCAAGTTCATGTATATTAACCGGAGAAGTTCAAAAAGGAACTTCATCTTCACCATACTGACTAGTCCAATACTGAAAAACTGAAGTACGAGAGGGAGACCAGCCTAAGTTCAAACTACACAAACATATAAGCTGCAAGGAGTGAAAGAACCTAGGTGGAAGAAAGTTGAAGCTTACAACCATGTACTGCTGCTCGCGACGAACTCGACCTCCCTAATGCCATGGGGTTGGACTGAACAAATCTCGGTTGTGCATGCAGAGACTACAATATACACACCCATTCCTCGGATTGCAATAAATAGTTCCATATTACATCTAGGTGATATCTCTGTACTTACAAAGTTATTGAAGGTGAACTATAGCAAATTTTTATAGTGCACATGTCTATATAGATATTATCTCTGTACTTACAAAGTTATTGCAGGTGAGTTATAGCAAATGTTTACATCTAGGTGATATCTCTGTACTTACAAAGTTTTTGAAGGTGAACTATAGCAAATGTTTACATCTAGGTGATATCTCTGTACTTACAAAGTTTTTGAAGGTGAACTATAGCAAATGTTTATAGTCCACATAAAAGTTTAAATAATGTACTGCTCCACAACAAATGTTTATAGTCCACATGTCCATAAAAATTAGCTTTTACTTAACAACAAAGAAACATCACAAAAGATTATTTCAGTTCTTCTAGGCATATCAACAAACATCTTGCGAGCAATAGGAATAGAATAAGTTCTCCCGTGCAAACTGAACAAGTTCTCCAAGCATAAGAATAAACAACTAAACTCCCGTCGTGGACCCTTAAAGATGAAATACACATATGCATGCTTTTACTGGAATGATATGTTACCGTAGGTCCCCATTTACTGGAATCAAGCTATAAAAAACATTATGCTTTTACTGGAATGAAGTGATCCACAATTTTGCATACTGACACCTCACTTCTATGTTTTTGCACAAATTTTGTGTGATATAAAAATATGAATGAAAATTACTGGAATGATTGTTATGCTACCTTAGTTCCTCTTCAGACTTGTCCTCGTAGCCACAACCTATGACATGGAGAGCTTTTTTCAAAAGAGATGCTAGAGTGGAGTACCGAGGAACACCACCATATTCCATCAGAGTGAAGGCAACAAATGTTGCTGACTGGCTAAATCTCTTCTCTAAAATCATTTGGGTCTATTCTAATAACACCCCTTAAGACCTTATTCTAATAACACTATTGCCTTATTTTGATAACACCTCTCCAACAAACCGAACTGAGCGCAGACCCACCGCCCCTCTTGCCCACCTTCTTCCCCACCACCACCACCCGGCGCCCCACCAACCATCCCTCCAGCGCCGCACTGCCCCCAATTCCCGCGGCCCCCACCATCCCCACCACCCCGGCGCGCCACCACCTCCCACCCCCGCGTCGCCCAACCAACCCACCCCTCCGACGCGTCGCCGGCGTCGGATCCGCGCGTCGCCGTTCCTGCCAACCACCGGGTCGAGGGGTGCTGGATCTGCCCCATCGCCGTCCTCCCGCGTCTTCCCGACGACGGATGCGCCTAGCGGGGCCGGTGAGCTCGGGGGTCGCCGGTGGCTCTCTCCTCCTCGTTCCTCTACCTCCTCCCTCCCATCCCGCTGCATCCAGCCCGGGCTTCTTCCTCTCCGACCACGGCCCAAAGTCCCTGATCCCGCCTCTGCTCCTCTCCCCCGCTCAGCCACAGCCCCCCCTCGTCTTCTCCGGTTGCCGTGGAAGACGAGCTGACAGTCGGGGCCTAGCACGCGACCACGATGTGCCGGAGCTCACCCCCGTGAACAGGCCCCAAAGAGGTAGGGAGAAGAGCTTCGACGCGTGAGGTCGCTGGCGCCCCCTTCTCAAAGTGCAGTATGTCATGGTCGCGCGTGCAGTTCGCCTCTGCACTGATGCACTTGCTCCCCGACGCAGGTCGTCTCGTTCATCTATGCAGTCCGCCGACACACAATTTTGTTTGTGCGGCCAAGAGGTCCTGGGAGGGCCGCCCCCAGCACAAGCAACCAAAAATATGGGGAGAGGGAGGCGCTTCCGCTTGGACGTTGGCGACCTCCAGCTTGCGGGGAAGCTCCGGCTAGCGCGGCCAACATGGCTCCTATGGAGATGCCGACTGCCATGGCTCCACTCGGCCGGAGTTTGCTGCAGCCCACATCTTCGGCGGGGGCAGCTCACGGCCCACCGGCGTGCAGTTTCGACAGCGGTTGTTTGCATATTGTTTCTGCTATTTTATTTTCCAGAGATCCCATTTGTTGTCTGGACCCCTTTTCATCTTGGTGCAGTTAGCTTCGTCGGTGGCGTGCAGTGTCGACCAACAGCTCCCTCACCTCCCCACTCGTCCTCTTCTGCATGGATCCAGTGGTTGCGCACCTCCCCAGCGAGCCCTGCTTCCTCGCGACAAGCTCCGGTGTCATCCCGTCCGTGCTCCTGCCCCCTCCCCCTCCCATTCCATCGAGCTGGGCAGCGCTTTCCGCGTTCATGTGGGATCCGGCGAGTTCCGTATCACTTGCAGCTCTCTTCGCCAATCCGTGCAGTTGGCATGTTTCGCCTGATGGAGTTCCCGCCGCCGAGTCAGCCAAGGCGACCGTCCCTGCAGGTGCCTCTACCTCGCACCGTCGAGGCCGTCCCCCGCCTTTCACTACTTCGGCGATGACGCGGACCTGTTGGTCACGCTGCGGTTCACTCATGGTCAGTTAGAGGTCCACTTGCCGCCCCTGCTCGCGTTTCACTTCCTTGCTTAAAAGAGCCAACTTCGATCTCCCACGTTTGTTCATGTTTTCTAGACGAGAGGACAACAACGCCAGCATGGGGTCTGCACTGCATGGGTGTGGCCGGAGGGGGAATGGACGTGCTATCCATGGCGTGTTGTAGTACATTATTTCAGAATTTGATGTGCCTTTTTCAGTGCGGTGCAGTGCACTTCAGGTGCAGCTCACTGATTTTCTGGTGTGCAGTTACTCAAGGTCGTCCGCATCAGCTGAGGTGGGGCCTCCGACGAGAAGCTCCCATGGTGGATCTGAAGTATGGTGTGTCGTGTGCAGTTGCTGGTTACCTGTAGCGCGATTCAGTAGTGAGAGCGTTGCAAACTTGCATTACTGTATCCCTTTAGGAAAAGAGTTTCTGCAGTTAGTCGGTTCCTGTATGTGCAGCCTTTTGCATCATTTGTTGTCTCATGCAGTGCGTGCAGGGGTCATAGCAGTTCGGTCGTGAAAACTTTGTGCATAAAATATGCATATACAAAAAATGTTGGCTGCAAAAATATTAAAATCTGTTCATTTTTTAAATGTGTGTCGTTCACTTGTTCATCGGCCCCCTGTCTTTTTCTTTCCGGAAGTGCACTATCTTGTCACGTGCAAAACTAACATTGACCATGAAGTCCATAAATGTTTGTATTTTTTGTTTGTAAAAAGAGAAAAAACTTTCATGAGGTTCATTTTGATTCCAAGCTAATTAATAAATGTAGTTCGTTTGCCGCAACTATGTGGTACACCCCGTAAAATAAGAAAAAAAATGTGGCTCATTGCTCAAGTAGTTATCTGAAAAAAAGCTCATTTCTTATTAGATGCAGTTCACTCGGCCAGTCCATGCGGTCTACTTTCCCAGTATATGCGCATGAAAAATAATAAGTATGGAAAAAGCAATAAAAATCTCATGCGGTTTACTTTTCGTAGTGTCGAGGTTCATTTTCGGTAGTGTTGCGGTTCACTTATGCCCGGGCGTGAAGCACGGTCCACTTCCTCGTCTTGGAAAAATTATGTCCGACAAAATAAGTTATGCAAGACGCTTGCACGTCCGATGCAATGCAGTTTTCAGTATGAAGCAGTGTGGTCGGCCGTATGATGTTGTTCATCTCGTAAGTAAAAAAAAATTGTTACGGAAGCGAAGAAAAGTAATGTGGTTCATTTATTGATAGTGTTGTGGTTCATTTACACCCGATGTGAAGTGTACTCTACTTTCTCGTCCTTGAAAAAATTACGTTTGAATAATAGACACCATGAAGTTCTCTTACCCGTTCGATGTAGTGCGGTTTTCAGTCGGATGAAGTACCCACGTCAATTTGGGTGTCGCGAAAAACAGAGTGTCCACATTTCGGTAAATTTAAAATTGCTCTTAAACCGTAAGGAATTAGAGAGAGTGTTCTACATGAAGAAGTTGCGTCTCATCGATATCTTTCTAGCGGCATATTATTTGAATCATTTCGACAATCAATTTGTAAAAATTTCGCGAAAAACGGCCGTTGTCACTCGTCATCCATCGTACGATTTTTAAAATTAACTTAAAATCATGAGGAATCTCAAAAACATTTCAACATATGAAAGTTGTGCCTTGTCCATAGTTTTTCAACGGTATATTACACGCCTCATTTCGACAAACGGTTGAAAAACTGGAGCAAAAACAGTACCGAAATTTAAAATAATAATTAAAAACAGAATTCCACGATTTAGTAAATTTGAAACTGCTCTTAAACCGTAACGAATTAGAGAAAACAATAGTTATGAAAAAGATGCGCTTCGACGATATATATCCAACGGTGTATCATTTGCTTCATTCCGACGAGCGGTTTAGAAAAAAACGCGAAATAACGCTCGCTGCCACTCTTTGTGGGCCGCATCGTTTTTGAAACTGCTCTTAAACCGCGGGGAATCTCGAAAAGTGTTCAACATGGCGAAGTTGCGCCTAATCCGTAGCTTTCCAACGGTATATTACACGCCTCGTTCCGATGAACGGTTAAAAAATTAGAGCGAAAACAGTACCGAAAAAACACTACGCGCAATTTTTTCCAACGCGAAGTTTACTAGTCTCTGTAATGCAGTGCTCTTGCTAAAGAAAAAGTGCAGTGCCCTCGCGTTGAGCATGCAGTACGGAAGTGTTATCAGAATAACTATTCTGATATATATATCACCCAGGGTGCAGAATAAGTTATTCTTCATCCGAGGTAATCTTACAATCGCTTCCCAAATAAATTACGTTTAGAATATAAATAGTTACATATATATTGATTCAATATGTAAAATTTGGTATAAAAAAACAAAAATATAGGTTGTAATACTATATATATGTAGTATCGTAAAATACCAGTAAACAAAAAAGAATTAAATGGAAAACACAAAATTAAAGGAAAAAAGCATGAACCCCAAACCCCCCAAACCTTTTAGTACCGGTTGGTGTTACCAACCGGTACAAAAGGGCTCCCCGTCCTCGGCGCTGGCTCATGCCACGTGGTGGCCCTTTAGCGGCGGTTCGTGCAGAACCAGTACTCCCTTTAGTGCCGGTTACAAAGCCGGTACTAAAGGGCCTTACGAACCGGTGCTATAGCTCGGTTCTGCACTAGTGATTGCTGCCATCTGTTGGGGGATTTGGTGCCTCCGCAATAAAGTTACTTTTGACAAATATGTTGCTCGTACTCCACTGGAGGTTGTTTTCACTACTTGCTCGTTTATGTTGTATTGGGCAGGATTGCTTAAAGAGGAGGACAAGGTGAAGTTCCAGACTGGGTTGAAAAGGTTGGCTCACGCGGTTGCTGCTCTGACGGACAGATCTTACCCTCGTGGCAGACTTCTCCTGGGAGATAGGGACGGGATTCATATCGGCTAGCTAGGGTGGTCATTGCTAGTTTTAGTTTCCTGTTTCCACTGGGGTTTGATGCTCGTTGGACTAGTTTGAGGCTCTCGAGTAGCATTTTGCTTGGCATCAGTATGCCACTAGTTTCATCCTTTGAACTTTTAGGTTGGGCAGTGGCTTGTAAGTGTCGTCAGGTTTTTGCCCCATAGCGGATGATCCGTTTCAGGGTCGTCCTGCGGTGGGGCCAACTCGTCTCCTTTTGCTTGCAGTTGGTTTTATTGGGGTCTATCTCCCTTGAGTAAGTGGTTGAATAAGACTTGAAACAGACTGATGTATTTCCGTTGATTGCAAAATTAATGGAAAGGGGTGTGAGCCGAGTTGGAAAAAAAGAACCAAGATGCTCGTCGCCACAGCACAACTGCCTCTTCTTGGCTCCCAGCCTCACTGGCGAGATCCGTCGCAGCCACCGAAAGCACTCGCCGCCATACTATGCTCACGCGTCATCGCCTGCCTCCGCGCGCAAGAGCAAGGAAAAAGGTCGGGTTCACCCGGTTCGTGCTGCCCGCCACCTATTCGGCACTTGGCCTCACCGGAGCAGAGGCCAAGGATTGGCTGACCCTTTTGTTCTTGGCTCTCCCTTGCAGCCGCGGGTCGGCGATGCAGGCAGCCCACGCGGCCGTTCGTGGGGGCGTCTCCGTGGTGTGTAGTTGCCGGTGCACTCGTTGGTTTTGTTGGTTTTGCCGGTGCACCCTTCTTTGACATTTGGGTTGAGTCTCTGGCATTACGTCATAGACTTTTGCATCATTGCCTATTACATATATGGCTTGTCAGCTAACAGCTAACTGCTTTATAGCATCAAGCCTGGTCACTTTCAACATAATCTTAAAAACGTGATAACCATAGTTTTACAGCCTTTACATCTGAACTTTCAAACTTATCGTGTCAGTGCGGCAATGCGCCACTGTTTTTTTAAGTAACAGTGTAATGCTCACAATTTACTACTCCATCAAAGCTGCCCCTCACAACCCAGTTATGCTAACTATAAGCAACAGTATTAAGTTGCTAATGATAGTATGATACGTTCTGATCTTTCTGCACTCTGTACTTAGGTTGGTACAGTCCTAAATGCTGACGATGCAAGGAAAGCCATTAGAGCTGGTGCACAGTTTCTCATGAGCGGGCCTGGCTGAGGTTCCTCTGCAAGCTCTAAATTTACCCAAGAACCCTGGCACAATCATGGTAAGAGTCAGTACTATTGCATTTGCAACGATGTTTATTGTGCTAGAAATGAACATCTTTCTATAGTCTGTGGTCACTAGGGACATTCCCTATACACTTTGTCAATGTAACATATTTGATATCAGAGATCCTTATAAGCTTGCATTTTAGGCTTTAGGGTGTCAATAATTTGATTTGCAAATTCGATCACTTCTCTTCCAATTACTTCAACATATCTAATAGAAATTTGATTTAGTGATTGTACTGTTTGTATCCTATACAGCATATAAATGTTAATTAATTCTTTCAATCTTATTGTTTAAAGAAATACTTCATGATCTTGACGGAAGTGAAGTTCTATATATTCCAGGATTGCTGACACCAACTGAGGTATGTGCCACATGCCACATACGATACGAACTTGCATGAAAATTCATTTCTGCAATTCAGAGTAGCATGACCTAATTTTTATTCCCACATGTTTGCTATATTTGGTGTTTGCAGGTTATATCTGCTTGCAATGCTGGTGCTAAAGTCGTTAAGGTTTCAGGACTTATACCCCTCCTCTTGTAGTTATCGTAGTAGTAGTAGTAGTAGAGGCAGATCAGAGCATTTACAATATATTTAAATGATTACTTCTGTCAGACATTGTTAAACAGTGTACTTTTCTATGACCATTCTGGTTGCATACTAACTAGCAAAATGTGTCTCTTTATATTGTGATGAATAATGTGTTAGTTTTGTGTTCTGCTTATGGGCATCTGACACTTAGGTTGTTTGTGTGGTCTACTTTAATTAGGTTTACCCAGTTTCAGTGATGGGTGGAGAGATGTACATGTCTGCTCTAAAGAAACCATTTCCTCTTATACCAATGGTTGCTTCGCAAGGAATTACCATAGGTAAGTGCCCTTGTGTAGCATCCATCGTCCCTAATTCCTTGACCATTTTTTTTCGAATATGGTCCCTATGCTCTGTTTGTGTCTAAGTAGCAACCTCCAAGTGTTTGTTTCATAACATTGAGACTCTTTAAAAGAAACAGAGTAATCACGCAACTTATTCACTCTGATGCTATGGGCACTGTCATATATAGGTTCAATCAAGTCGTACATGGAGGCAGAGGCATCTGCAGTGGTGCTGTCCGATGCTATCTTCGTCAAAGAGTTGATGAGAGGAAGGAATTTCATTGGGATTTCTGCGCTCGCAAGTCAGGCCACTTTGCAGGCATCACTGTGTGGAAGATGAGGCAAAACCAAAAACTGAGTACTGTGCAAGCATTGCAGTTCAGAAACATGGGACAGAGTGCTTGCCTAATTCTGCTTGGCTTGGGATTAACAATACCATCCATTCACATTCCCTGCTCTGGATGACAACTGAAATTTCATCAAGTGGTAGAGTAGGAATGGCACTCCACAAGTCTACATTCATTGACTCTCATCAACTTTATTATGTCTAATTGACTCTCATCCTGAAGAAATCTCTGAACCTCACTCACAGTGCACTGCTACGGGGGGTAACTCTGAACTAGACCAGCATCACCACCAGCACAAGGAGGCTGGACAGCGCAATCGGCCACACAGCAGCGGCGGCGGCGGCGGCATGTCCGGCACCAATTGTGTAGACAGAGACGCAGAAGGAGCAGCGGCAGCCTCTGTCGCAACAATCGTAGTCGTCGCCGAGCCGCACTTGCAGGCCGCCGCTGGTCGTCGAGTTGTTGGACAGCCTGCACATCCAATCGCAGCTGGGCTTGTCGATTGGTCCCGGGCGGGCGTACACCGTGCAGACCCACATTCCGAGCCCATCGGCGTAGTGCTGAACATCGACCTCTGCCGCCGTCGGAGTAGCCATGCCTGAAATTCAGATGGTTTCGTGTGTGAGCTACGTACTATTGTGGGTAGGCCGCAGTTGGCCGTGGGTTGGCGATCAAGTGGGTGGGGTTACGTTCCATACCGGAGGGGGGCAGCAGCAGCAAAAGGGCAGCGAGGCTGAAGATGGTGATGGCGCGTCCTGTCTTCATCTCTGTTCGTCGTCACAAGTTCATAGTAGAAGAACACCATGTCATATGAAATCATATATCAGTAAAAAGGTGGTCAAAAGAAGAAATAATCCTTGTAAATCAAGCAGAAACGAAACAAAGTACACTAGTAGTAAAATGATTCTTGGAGATGTGACGTTGGTGCGGCGAAACCACGCAGGAACTGCTACTAACCTGCACGAGAAGGCAACGCGCGCACTGGCAGGCAACCTTGCACCAGAAGCCGGCACCGAATCGCTTGCGGAATGGAGGGGTTGGACGATGATGAATTCAACAGCGAGATGAGCTCAATTTTCGAGAAACAAAAAAAAGAAATCTTCTTGTTGTTAGTTAGTTGAAGAGTACGGATCTCAAAGTAAGGGTGGAGGGTTGAGGATAAG
The DNA here is from genome assembly GCF_056163025.1 of Triticum urartu. Lineage (NCBI taxonomy): Eukaryota > Viridiplantae > Streptophyta > Magnoliopsida > Poales > Poaceae > Triticum > Triticum urartu. The sequence goes on along the minus strand of NC_141877.1, from coordinate 665,158,579 downwards.
AAGTTTCATGTAGCCTGAGCTACAAAGGAACTTTGACTGTAGAGCCCAACTAACTCCATGGGCGGAACGAAGCTCCCCCTCCTCCTCCTCCTGTGGTGGTGTGCTGTGCATGCCACGGGCCAGCCCATCGCAGCTTGACACGTACGCGCACTGACTGCAGAGATGAGCACGAGGCCGGCCGGTAGCCAGTGCCGATTTGGGAACCCTCATCTTCTTGTAACTGCATGGCCAAGATGGGTTGGTACTTGGTAAATTCGTCTCAGAAAAAGGAGAAGGCGATGAGATTGGCAAATGGCACAGGCCCGATGTAGGTGCATTGCTTGCTTCAGTTCGGAAAAGATGGGGCTCTGCTTGCATTGATTCAGCACTGTATCAGCACAGATATCTATGTTTGTCGAGTGGGTCACTGCATGGAGTGCAAGCACCACAAGGACAAGGCGCCGTGAGGATGATCATCATGTGCCCTACTGCTCTTCTTCGTCTCTCTTCTCTTCACAAGAACTCAGGACTAACTGTAACCTGAATGTGAATTTTGGGGGCTGAGCAACCCTCTGTTTTCTGCTCCTCTCGTCACCACAGCGTCGCCAATCTTGTGTACGCCTCTGTGGTGACCCCCTGTACTTTCTAACTTTTTCCCCTATCAATGCAATGATATGCCGTCTAGGCGTATTCGAGAAAAAACCTCCTAACACAACATTATTACTACGTCATAGTATCGGCAAACAAGGAACGTCAAAAGACACAAGGAAGAATCATTGATGATAAAACTGCAACAAAAGCATGTATATATGTTTAGCGTAGAAATCCTTTGCGAGGCAAATCCACAGATGGTGACGAGCAAACTTCCACTATAATCAAGTACAAAGGTACGAATTGAGGAGTAGAAGTCGACAAGAGAGATTCCAATTCTTCAACTTTAACATCCAAATTTAGGTGGACTTGTAAATCGAACAACCACAATTTTCTCCTTACTCTAGAACTCTCCAAATAACAGAAAAGGAACTCAACTCTCTATGTATTTCGAGTTTGGAGAGAGAGATATATATTGACAGCTTTGTAGAAAACCATTTCAGCTTGCTTACTAACTCAAACCACTTCTGTATTAGCGTGTGGCATGCATATGCAATGTTTTAAATGATAAAAGAGCAAAAATATCTTTCAAATGGTGAAACAGAAGATGCACTATGTCACAATATAGGTAAGATGTTTCCATGTCATGACCTGCATGCTACAATCGGATCCCATCGCAGACTGAGCAAACGCCACGGTTTTTGACCCCATTCGCCTCCCACATTGAAGCTTGGCCACTCCGCCTATAGCATTCATGGTTGGACAGCCGATGATTCGCCTGAGGAGCCTAGTCTGGCTTTTAAATGGTGTCCGGCGAACCCAACCCTAGCCCGCATCACATTTCTCTCATTTCCACTCATCCACATTGTCGACCGTAATAGAGCACTAGTAGAAAAAGGGTCAAACGTGAAGCACATTAGTGCCGGTTTGAATTTGAGCCGGCACTAATGTGTACATTAGTGCCGGTTTCAACGGCTAGCCGGGCCGCTCTCATTAGTACCGGTTCGTGGCGAACCTTTAGCACCGGTTCATGCCACGAACCGGTACTAAAGTGAGTGGTGGCAGGATGTTGTCAGTCCGGAGTCCCTCCAGCACCTTTAGTACCGGGTCGTATCACGAACCGGTACTAAAGGTCGTCCTACATAGACCCTTTGTCCACCCGAGCTCGCTCTGTTCTTCCCCTTTCCCCTCTCCTCTCTGTTCTTTTCCCTCTTCCTCTTAAGCTCATCACACATTTTGCCCAAGATTTGAAGGCCCCCATCCATTCAAATGATCACAAAGGTTAGCAACTCTTTCCTTTCATCTCTCATTGCTAGATTAGCTCGTGCAATGCTTTATATAGTGATTGATTTTTGAGTTTAGTAATTTGGGAGGAATTATATATATGTGCTAGTATTTGATTTATATGCAATTTGAGGTCAAAAATAACACTTAGTTTTGCATATGTAGGTGTGGTTTACTTAGTACCTTCTAAATCTCCGTCGTAACCACCGTCGATCACTCGCAACGTCCCGTTGCCGGCACCACCTTATGGTGAGCCTCTTGTTCATGAAGTTTTATATAAAAAAAATGATGTTTGTGTGATTTGGATATATAGTTACTCGTATAATTATCTTACCCATACGTTGTTTGTTATGCGTAGTGCCATGGTTTTGATATCCGTCCCCGTCGGCCCTCGTCCGGGTTATGATTCGGATGTGGTATATTCTCTTTTAAAACTATTCATTGCATTTCGTGTTTATGACAAATTATGCCCATCAAGTTGACATAGATATTTGTATGTAGGAGGTAGTTGAACCCGAAATTCCAACCGACCCTATTGTCGAAAGGTTAAATTTAGTTGAAAGAGAAAACGAGGATTTGAAGAAAAAATTGAAAAGAATTGAGGGGGAGAAGATGGAATTGGAGTTGCATGTTGCCGATGTCGTCGATGATCACAAGATTAAGATGGAGAAAATGCGCTTGAAGATTAGAAAGATTAGAAAATATGCCATTCATAGTAAGGCTTGGTATCATTATGCTGTTGGATCAATTGTTACCTTAGTTGCGATCTTGATCGCATTTGTTGTTGCATTTAAATTTTTTAGCTAGAGAGTTATTTGTTTGTTGCATTGAAGTGTTGTATGCTCTTTATGTATGAACTTTATGTATTGTATTAATTTGATGTTTTCGGTGCTGTGTATTGAAGATGAGCCGACAATGGATGTACGATGATCAATGCTCTCCCGAGTTCATTAATGGCGTGCGTACTTTTCTGCTTGCGGCTGAGGCAAACAAGCGAGCGGATGGTTTTATGCATTGTCCATGTGCTGGCTGTAAGAATGGTCGCAATTACTCTACGTCAAGAACCATTCACGTCCACCTGTTTGAGTCCGGTTTCATGCCCCACTATAATGTTTGGACCAAGCATGGAGAAAGAGGGGTTATGATGGAAGACAATGAAGAAGAAGAGGACGACGACAGCTATCTTGGCCATGGGTTCCCTGAATACGATGATACAACAATAAGGGAAGAAGCTGAGCCGGTAATGCGGGAAGAAGCTGAGCCGGCAATGCGGGAAGAAGCTGAAGAAGAGGCATCGGATGAGCCCGTTGATGATCTAGGTCGGGCCATTGCCGATGCAAAGAGAAACTGCGCAAGTGATTTGGAGAATAAGAAGTTGCAGCGCATGTTAGAGGATCACAAAAAATTGTTGTACCCGAATTGCGTAGGTGACAAGAAAAAGCTGGGCACCACACTGGAATTGCTGTAATGGAAGGCAGAGAATGGTGTATCTGACAAGGGATTTGGAAAGTTGCTGGTAATGATAAAGGATATGCTTCCAAAGGACAACGAATTGCCCGAGAGTACGTACCAAGCAAAGAAGGCTGTCTGCCCTCTAGGGTTAGAGGTGCATAAGATACATGCATGCCCTAATGATTGCATCCTCTACCGCGGTGAGTACGAGGATTTGAACGCTTTCCCGGTATGCGGTGCATTGCGCTATAAGATCAGCCGCGATGACCCTGGTGATGTCGAGGACGAGCGCCCCAGGAAGAAGATTCCTGCCAAGGTGATGTGGTATGCTCCTATAATACCACGGTTGAAACGTTTGTTCCAAAACAAAGAGCATGCCAAGGCGATGCGATGGCACAGAGAAGACCGTAAGAAAGACGGAAAGTTGAGAGTACCCGCTGACGGGTCGCAGTGGAGAAAAATCGAAAGAAAGTACGGGAAGGAGTTTGCAGATGACGCAAGGAACGTATGGTTTGGTCTAAGCGCAGATGTCATTAATCCTTTTGGGGAGCAGAGCAGCAACCATAGCACATGGTCTGTGACTCTATGTTTGTATAACCTTCCTCCTTGGTTGTGCATGAACCGGAAGTTCATTATGATGCCAGTGCTCATCCAAGGCCCTAAGCAACCCGGCAACGACATTGATGTGTACCTAAGGCCATTAGTTGAAGAACTCTTACAAGTGTGGAATGGAATAGGAGTACGTGCGTGGGATGAGCACATGGGGGAAGAATTTGATCTAAAGGCGTTGCTGTTCGTGACCATCAATGATTGGCCTGCTCTCAGTAACCTTTCAGGACAGACAAACAAGGGATACCGCGCATGCACGCACTGTTTGGACAATACCGACAGTATATATTTGGCTAATTGTAAGAAGAATGTGTACCTGGGACATCATCGATTTCTTCCGAGCAGGCATCCCGTAAGAAAGTAAGGCAAGCATTTCAAAGGTGAGGCGGATCACCGGACGAAGCCTCGCCGCCGTACTGGTGCTGATGTACATGATATGGTCAAGGATTTGAATGTGGTCTTTGGAAAGGGTCCTGGTGGACAACCTGTTCCGAATGACGCTGACGGACGCGCACCCATGTGGAAGAAGAAATCTATATTTTAGGACCTGCCCTATTGGAAAGACCTAGAGGTCCGCTCCGCAATCGACGTGATGCACGTGACGAAGAATCTTTGTGTGACCCTGCTTGGCTTCTTGGGCGTGTATGGGAAGACAAAAGATACACCTGAGGCACGGGAGGACTAGCAACGTATGCACGGAAAAGACGGCATACATCAGGGTCATGCAAGCTACGCTCTTACCAAAGAAGAGAAGGAAATCTTCTTTGAATGCCTGCTTAGTATTAAGGTACCGTCTGGCTTCTCGTCGAATATAAAGGGAATAATAAACATGGAAGAGAAAAAATTCCAGAACCTAAAGTCTCATGACTGCCACGTGATTATGACGCAACTGCTTCCGGTTGCATTGAGGGGGCTTCTACCAGAAAACGTTCGATTAGCCATTGTGAAGCTATGTGCATTTCTCAATGCAATCTCTCAGAAAGTAATTGATCCAGAAATCATACCAAGGTTAGAGAATGATTTGGTGCAATGTCTTGTCAGTTTCGAGTTGGTGTTCCCACCATCCTTCTTCAACATCACGCATGTCCTAGTTCACCTATGCGAAGAGATTAACGTTTTGGGTCCTGTATTTCTACACAATATGTTCCCCTTTGAGAGGTTCATGGGAGTCTTAAAGAAATATGTTCATAACCGTGCTAGGCCATAAGGAAGCATCTCCAAGGGCCATGAAAATGAGGAGGTCATTGAGTTTTGTATTGACTTTATTCCTGACCTTAAGCCGATTGGTGTTCCTGAATCGCGGCATAAGGGCAGACTGGATGGAAAAGGCACGCTAGGAGGGGAACAAATAATATGTATGGACGAACATTCTCTCACTGAAGCACACTACACAGTTCTACAGAATTCCGCCTTGGTGGCTCCGTATATGGATGAACACAAAAATTTGCTACGCTCCAAACACCCGGAGCGGTCTGATGACTGGATTACACGTGAACAAACCAAGAGTTTCGTACCATGCATGACACCTCTATTGAAGATGACCTATACTTGTTGTCCTAGTTACCATCTTCGAATATAATGACTTTAAAAGGGTACGAGATAAATGGTACTACATTTTACACGATCGCCCAAGATAAGAAGAGCACCAACCAAAACAGTGGTGTTCGCTTTGATGCAGAAACCAAGACAAAAAGGAAACATATTATGATTATATACAGGACATATGGGAACTTGACTATCGACGTGGTTTGAAGGTCCCTTTGTTTCGGTGCAAATGGGTCAATATGACACGAGGCGGGGTAATGGAAGACCCGCAGTACGGAATGACAACAGTGGGTCTCAACAATCTTGCGTATGCAGACGAACCATTCGTCCTAGCCAATGATGTGGCACAGGTTTTCTATGTGAAGGACATGTCTACCAAGCCAAGAAAAAAAAAGATAAGGAAGCGAATGCATCGTACGATGAGCCAAAGCGGCACATAGTTTTTTCTGGGAAGAGAAACATCGTGGGAGTGGATGACAAGACAGACATGTCAGAAGATTATGAAAAGTTTGATGAAATTGCTCCATTCACAATGAATATTGACCCGAGCATCCCGTTAAATGATGAAGATTTTCCATGGTTACAGCGCAAAGGGACACACGCGAAGAAAAAGTTTCACACCCAAATATCTGGGATGTGATCGGCTTCACTATCATCACTTTCTTCTGTGTTTCACACCCAGGAGGGAATCTCTGTAATAGTTAGGGTAGTTATGTGTTTTGGCATTTAAAACGCGAAGAAATTTTATGTGCAAACAAATTCTTTCATGCGTTTACTAATTTTTTTAAGCTAAATGACCCTGAAATTGAAAAGCATTTCAAATGAACTCAGAAAAGGTTGAAAGTTGGCATGGTATCATAATTTCACCCACATAGCATGTGCAAAAAAGTAGAGAGGGTTACCGCAAAAACTGAATGCACTTTGTGTACAAAATGGACAATCTCTTTCGAAGTATCAGGGTTTTGGACGAAAACTCATCCGTTACAAAAGACATTTCATTTTTTAAATAACCTAAGCATTACCAAATTGAATATAATGATAAAACACACTAATATTAAACATAAAAAAGAATCACTGAAAAATCTATTCTCAAAGTTAAGTTATTCACAAACTAGTGATTCACACAAATTTCAAATAAATCAAAATTTAAACTATTCAAATTTGTAAACTACCGGTACTAACAGAAAGTTTGTAATTTTTTGTATCTAAAGCAAAAATATTCACAAAGAAACTCTAAATACAGCAAAAAAACAACTTAAAAATAAATAAAACAAAAATAAATAAAGCAAAAAATAAGAAAAAAAAGCCCACCTACTGCGCCACAACGGCCTGCATACGACTAGAAACCCAACCTGTTGTTGGGCCAGGATGCAGGCCCGCAAAGGCCCAGTAGGTCCACAGGGCAGCACAGAACATTTAGGCCCAGTAGGCCTGCTTTGGAGAGGAGCTCGAGGGAGCTATCGCACTGGGGCTTATAAACCAGTGCGGACGCCCCTCGGCTAGCGAGGTGGGACTAAACATTTCGCACCGCACCTGCGCCAGCGCACCCCCTTTAGTACCGGGTGGTGGCTCAAACCGGTACTAAAGGGGGGGGGGGTCTTTAGTACCGATTGGAGCCACCACCCGGTACTAAAGGGGTGCGGTTCCTGCCGCTTGGCCTGGCCAAAACAGGCCTTTAGTACCGGTTGGTGGCTCCAACCGGTACTAAAGGTCCATCCTACATAACTAAACACTTCAAAAATTTCAGTTTCTCATCTGCTTCTTCTCCTCTGCCCCGTCGCCCGCCGCCCCCGTCTCCATATCCCTCGTCGCCGCCCCGTCCCCGTCGTCGCCGCCCCGTCGTCCCCGTCCCCGTCGTCCCCGTCGTCACCGCCGCGCCGTCCCGGCCCGTCCCGCGCGCCGTCCCCGTCCCCGTCATCGCCGCCCCGTCCCCATCGTCGCCGCCCCGGCCCGTCCTCGTCGTCGCCGCCCCGTCCCGTCCCCGTCGTTGCCGCCCCGTCCCTGTCCCCGTCGTCGCCATCCCCGTCGTCGCCGCGCCCGTCGCCGTCCCCGTCGCCGCCCCCGTCGCCTCTCGCCTCGCCGGTGAGCACACACACACATACATTTTTTAGTTTTTTAGTTATAGAAATAGTTATAAAAATGTTAGAAATTTTTCTTTTTTTAGTTATAGAAATAGTTAGTTATATAGCATTGTTAGAAATGTTATAGAAAAGTTAGAATTGTTAGGAATTTTTCTGTTTTTTAGTTATAGAAATAGTTATAAAAAAGTTAGAAATTTTTCTTTTTTTAGTTATAGAAATAGTTAGTTATATAGCATTGTTAGAAATGTTATAGAAAAGTTAGAATTGTTAGGAATTTTTCTGTTTTTTAGTTATAGAAATAGTTATAAAAAAGTTATAAATTTTTCTTTTTTTTAGTTACAGAAATATTAGAAATGTTATACAAATGTTAGTTATATATATATAAATGTTATAATTTTTTTTTCTGTTTTTTAGTTATAGAAGTATTAGAAATGTTATAGAAATGTTAGTTATATAGCATTGTTAGAAATGTTATAGGAATGTTAGTTATATAGAAATGTTAGAAATTTTAGTTATCAAAATCCAATCATTAAAAAAATGTTACTTTTGCGGGCATATAGCTAGTATTTGTTCTCGACGATGCCCGACCCGCATCCTCGCCGTCGACCCGTCCGCGACGACGTCCGGGTGACCCATGTCCGGGACTGGGCTCCGCCGGGCTGGCACTGGGAGGTGCTGCCTGGAGGGGTGCGCCGCTTGATGAGGAACCCGGCTCCGGTCGTCGACCCTGATCTCGTTTGGTGGCGTTCGCGTGGGCCAGTTTTGGTGCGGAGGGAGCCGGCCCTGCCGGAGGTGGTACGTCGTCGTGTCAGGGAGGAGGAAGAGCACGTCCATCGCTACATGGTTGCGTTAGAGGGCGGCAGGTTCTCCAATACCTGGCAGTTCTTCAGGGATCTCACTTCAGCTATAATCATGTGAGGGTTCCTTCTCTTTGGGTGTCCACCGCCCGCGCCGCATGATCCGACGATGTATTCGAGATTATATCTATTATTCGAGACGATGTATTCGAGATTATATCTATTATTCGAGACGATGTATTCGAGATTATATCTATTATTCGAGACGACGTATTCGAGATTATATTCGATGATGCTTATTATGTACTATGATTGATTCAGTTTTTCCTTATTAATTGATTGCACCCATGCATTGTAATGTGAATATATTTCTTTTGGATTAGTTAAACAAAACCTATGGCGGACAATACCGACAGAGAGGGAGAAGAGGCCCTATTCAATATCATACGCAATCCTCGCGGGCCAGATGATGATCAGAATGAAGAAGATTATGACGGCTCCGAATATCTAAACAACACCGGGGAGGGTGATATGATATTCGATCGCGACGACCGAATTGATGAAGTCATGAACTATGAACATGACGAAGAAAATGTTGATCTTGAAACAACAAAGACCGGCGAGGTATATATATTTATATAAGCAGACATCTGGTGATCATCACATGTTTTAAATGACTTGAAGATATATTAACGAATCGATCTTTCTTCTTTCAGCCATCTGGATCGAGCAAATCTTCAGGCAACAGGACGAAATGAGGCCCGAACAAAAAGTTGAAGGAGGGCGTAAAGTACAATATCGAGGCAATCAGACCTAATGGCGAACCATTCGCGCCTAAGAAGATTGCGGACAAGTTTGTTCGTCAGTGCGGAGTTCTTGTGAAGGACCAACTCCCGATCTCCCTTCAAGAATGGAGAGAGCCAGCAAAGCCATGTCAAGGAGTTACTTTTGTCGACGATAGACAAAAACATTTGCTTTGGGAAACGCTCATGGAACATTTCACCCTACCAGATCATTTCACAGATGCAAATGTGGAGAAAGTCAAGGACGCTGCTCTTAGGAAGATCGCGGTTGCATTCAATAACCACAAGATTCGTGAATGGGCCAAGTACGTCAACGGAGGAAGGAAGACTCCAGTATTCGAGGGAACACTAGAGAACCAAAGTGCTCATTGGGACGATTTCGTGAAATTCAAGGATTTAGAATTATCTAAGGAACGGTCGAGAATAAACAAGACCAATGCCGCAAAAAATGATAAGTTCCATAAGCTGGGGCCAGGTGGCTGTGCAGTGGGAATGCCTAAGTGGGATAAGTCTGAGAAAGAGATGCTGGTTGCAGGTGTCACTCCAGAAACATTGAGCTGGCCCCCCAGGTGCAGGACTTAGTTCTATGCGCATGGGGGGGAGTTGGACCCGAAGACAGGCAAAGTTTCGAAGAAGGCATGTCTGGACGGAGCCGAAGATAAGCTACTTGTTGCAATAGAAGAGGCTCGATCCGGGTTGTTTGAGCCCAACAGAGAGAACGACGAGTTTACGCGTGCCCTAGGAAATCCTGAACACCCGGGAAGAACACGAGGCATGGGCGCTATTCCGTGGTATGAGGGGTTTTCGGACTGGAACGCCGACTATAGAACCCGTGCGAGAAAGAAGATTGCGGAGGAGAAGAAGAGGAAGATGGAGGAGGAGCAGAGGAAGCTAGACTATGAACGCCTTCAAGGCCTAGAATCAGCGCACACGGATTTGGCAATCAAATTCCAGCGGCAGCAGGAGCAGATCGACTCACTTAGCCAGCAAAGAGGGTCTCAGCAGCTAGCGGATGATCCACCAATGGATAGCACCGTCCCATCCATGCCGAGAAGTAGCGTGGGTTCCGCCCCGGGCGACGCATTGCTCGATAGCTACCCAGTGGATGACATCATGGAGAACACTAACTGCGAGCTACACTTCAAAATGAAGAACATATCCATGAAGGTGGCGGACGCCCTTGCTTTTACAAATCCCCCCGAGGCAACCTTCCATTGCAACCCGATTCCAGCGGGCTATGCTCATGTCTTGGTTGATGAGGTGGTGGACCAATATTCGGGGCTAGAGCTTGACATTCCTGGAGGTGACGATGAGCACACACTAGGAGAGGCCAACCATCGTATCATCCTATGGAGAAAGGATTGCATCATCTTTCAAAGGCCACCGACACCGCGTCATCCGACTCCTCGTCGCAGTCCGCCACCGAGTCAGCAGACTCCCGCTCCTCCAAGTCCACCAACGCGTCAGGCCACTCCTCCTCCAAGTCCGGCACAGCTTCAGGTCACTCCTCCTCCAAGTCCGGCAAAGCGTCAGGCCACTCCTTCTCCAAGTCCGGCACAGCTTCAGGCCACTCCTCCTCCAAGTCCGGCACAGCTTCAGGCCACTCCCCCTCCTTCAACTCAGCCACGTCAGCCGTCTTCGCCGCCTCAGCAATCACGGAAGAGAGCCGCCTCAGCTATGGTGCGTAGCGGTACAAGTCGAGGTAGTACTGCAGGTACAGGCGGAGGCAAGCGATTTTAATATGGTCCAAGCCTCGCGCCTCTTCCGCAGAGGCCTTACGACAAGTCCAAGGAGGAAAACGTAGCCATATCAAAGGCCGAGGTGGAAGCCCATTTTGCACCGAAACCGCCACCGCCGTCAAGGGAGAAAGTGCTTGTGGAAAAGATTGACCACTTCATTCGTATGGCTAGACCACCAGCTCCCAAGCCTGTTGACACAGACTATGAGCGCCGCCTCAGGAAGTTAAATCGAGCACGTCTACAGAAAGAGGCGAGCTCGAGCTCGAGCAAATCAGCTGGCAAAAAATGCGGTAAAACCGTTCCCCAGCTGGGAGAACATGCGGCGCAATCAATCCCCCCACTTGTTGTGCCAACAACACATGAGAGTAGGCGCGCCCAATATTATTGTGGGCAAACCGTTAACGTTCCCGGGCTGGGCGATGTGGTAATAACCGAAGAGCATATTGCGCAGGCTGAATCGATCGGGATCACTGTTGGACAACTCCTCGATATCGAGCCCATGTCTCCGACTAGAGAGGAGGAAATAAAACGGAAATATGCCCGAGGCCAACCTTTGGTCGAGCCAGAGGAGGTCAATAAGCTCCCAACGAGAATGTATGAATTGCATCAATGGTACATGGACATTACCAAGATTTTCAATCGAGAGTCCCTCATGGTGAATGTCAACGAGGAGCATTACTACCATAAGAAAGCTGTGACCGTTGAGTATTCAGAACTTTTTCAGCTATACAATAAAGACGCACTCGACAAATCTATCGTCAGTTGCTATTGTCTGTAAGTGATTTCTTTCTGTAATTTAAGTCTCAAGCTAGCTGATCATTTTGATCAATCATTACCTGTAATTATCCTCACTATATTCTTTTCTGTGGATTATGCAGGATGAAGATTTATGAAATGAAAAAAGGTGGACGCTATGGCATTGGGTTCGTTGACCCAAATACCATTAATGAATACACATGGAAAATAGATCCATATCACGCAAAATGTGTAGAGGAAAACATGCTACAGTTCTTTAAGGAACTCAAATACAATGAAGATATACTATTTCCTTACAACTTCCAGTGAGTCACACTGTCTTGTACTACAAATTCTGTTTTTCCCTACTAGCTATAGCTACATGTTTTTGCTTACATATGCACGCTTAATTAAGACATGCAAACGTGTGTGCATGCAGATTTCACTGGATCTTGTTAATCATTAAAGTTGATGAAGGAACAGTTGAAGTACTAGACTCGCTATTTAAGAAAGCAAGTGACTACACCATCGTGAAGGGGATAGTCAACATGTAATTTCAATCATTTTTAACTATATTTCAGCCTATTTAATTAGTTCGTCATTTCCTGATAACAACTATTTAATAACCCATTTATTCATTTTCTTTGTCGGCGGGCAGGGCTTGGGCAAAGTTCATCAGGGCCACTCCAGGCCCATGGAAACAAAGTCTGAAATGGTATCGACCCAAGGTAAGTAATTAAATAGTACTAACTAGCTGCCATCTCTTTAATTATCATGCTTGATTAATTATTATCTGATCAAAATTCCATTCTCGTAAAGGCCCTGAAGCAGGCGCCGGGAAATGATCTATGTGCATACTACGTTTGCGAGAACATTCGCATGATGACGTCCGAAAGGAGCAAATCTCAAAGACAGGAGTGGGTACGATATCGATTGTCAGAATACTATTCACAATTTTTACACTATTATCGATATCTAGTCACACAACTAATACACATGCATATTGATCTCCTTCTTAACAGTTCAAAGAGGTGCGGGACAAGCTCCTAGCACAGGACCGCATAGAAGCAATTTAAGAGGAAATAGCGGGATTTTTGCTCGACCAGGTCATAGATCCCAAAGGAGAATAGTATTACCCGCTACCGCCCCCATGAACCACTTCCAATTGTTATCGTGCTCCGAAGGCACCAATTAGCTAGGCTAATGCCACTGGCTCCGAAGGCACCAATTAAGAGAAATTGTGTGTGTATATATATATATATACACATGTGTGTATATATGTGTGAATTAATTAATGGTGGTTGTGAGACATTCGATGATATATATATATATAATGATCGATTCTACTAGAAATTCTATTTATATATATATGCATAACGTGTACAATATGTAGTATCGTAAAATACCAGCAAACGAAAAAGAATTAAATGAAAAACACAAAATTAAATGAAAAAGAAATCATAAACCCAAACCACCCCCCCCAACATTTTAATACCGATTAGTGACACCAACCGGTACTAAAGGGTTCCCTGCCCCCGAAGCTGGCTCGTGCCACGTGGTTGCCCTTTAGCACCGGTTCGTGCTGAACCGGTACTAAAGGGGGGGCCTTTAGTGCCTACATTTTAGTGTCAGTTACCAAACCGGCACTAAAGGGCCTTAGGAACCGGTGCTATTGCCCGGTTCTGCACTAGTGGAGCCCCCCTCCTCATCCACCTTCCCATCAGTCGTCGTCACCATGGTTCGCTCCAAGTTCACGTGGTATAAGATGTTGATGCCGCAGCGCCGCGCCGAAAACACGACGGAGCCCCCATGCCAGGCCCGCGTTGAGGCAGGCCAACCTCCAAGCTCTCCGAAGCCGAGCTCGGGAGGATGAGGAGGAGAAGGAGGAGGTCGAGGATGAGGATGATCCCATGGCACTGGTGAAGGAGGAGGAGAAGGATGATTCCATGGCGATGACGGAGAAGGAGGCGCCGGGGAGGAGGAGGAGGAGGCGATGGCAGGTGACGCCGCGACTACAAGGGCAGACAACCTCTTCTCCATGACGGAGGTGAAGTAGCAAGTCTGTCTCGCGCTACTGGAGGAGCACTGCGCAACAGAGGCCCAATTGGAGGCGAAGCGTGAGTATGATGCAGGCGTGGCGAAGCTTCTTATGGATCCGGACCCCATCGACGAGAACCAAGCAGTGTACTCGTCCGTGCAGAGCACACAGAAGGTCGACCTCAAGTGATGCCAGCTCCACATCAATGACATGTGACACGATGCCCTATCGCGGTGCTAGAGGGCGAGGACAACTAGGTGCCGGAGCAACATGACGAGGATTCCAAAGAGGCACATATCGGCGGCTCCAACGGGTTCGCTCCAGCCGCCAACGACGATGAGGCCAACGGGACTGGCACGGTAGTCATTAACCTCTAAGCATTTTATGAACTGTTTTGGCCGGTCGGGTGTTTGTGGACATTTGAGGATGTCTGTTTTGACAAACGCAGATGCCCTAAGGCTTGTAAAAACAACTTGCAAATTCAAATGTGAAACCACACAATTGGTGTACCTACATCATGGGGTGTGTGGGCGTCGTGGGAGGCGGATGAGGTAGCCAACTTCCGTTGGGGAGAAGTTACAATATTTACCATGGAAACATTATGATACCAAAAATTATGAAATATTGATAAGAAAAAAAGTAGAACATATGTTTTTTTTAAACTAGAACATATGGTTTCGTGAGAGGTTATATTTTTTCTTATCTCACAATTTTTGGGAACAAGTAAAAATAGGGGTGATATGGCACAAACGTAGCTGCCACGTCACATGACATGGCGTACACGTAGGTGCCACATAATCATATTCCCGTTTTGACGTCCATCGTTGGCTCCGTGGCCGGCCAGCGTGGGACACCGACCGGTTCAATCAGCTGCAGGTAGCAAACAAAATGCTCCCCGTCAGTCGGCCGGCCGCGCCGGAATTTGCCGTTCCGTTCTCGCTCGCTCGCCGCCGCAGCCGCCGACCCCGTCCGGTCCAGCGGGCCTTGTCCTCTCCACCAACCATGGGGATCCGCTCCAAGCCATCCCGACGTGGCGCTCGCCCGTACGGCTGCCTGCCAGCCGCGTCCACATCCACACCGCGGCGCGCGGCAGCTGTTCGACGGAATGCCAGCCGCGCCGTTAGACGCCATCTCTTCTCCTGGACCACGCGCGCGCGCACGCTGCTAACCACGACTATGCCGCGTGGGCATCTTCTTCCACGGCATTACCCCGGCCGCCGCGACGCAATGGCGTTCCCAAGGTGCGCGAATGTCCTCCTTCTCCTTTCTGCTCTGCCTCGTCGCTGCGATTGGCATACAACTCTCCTGATCGGTCCTGAAAAGACTAGATTGTTTTAATGAAATATGCCAATGCAAGTGCGACGATGCTGATCGACCTTTTCTCATGTCTTCGTCGGCAAAAATAACTTTTCTTGTCTGGAAAAAGATGCTGAGCGAACAAGGTGGGCCTTACTCTAGCTCGGGTCACGATCCTCCTTCCTGATGGGCCGTATTTGTTTGAGTGGAGGTGAGCTCCCAGGGACTTGTTGATGTTTGTGGATCGTGTATAGGTGTTCACAAGCTAAGCTTTTGCTGCATGATAGGGTAGAGCCAGAACGCAGCTTCCTGCTTCATCGTTGTCATCGTGTCATTTGTGTGTCATTACATTATATATATCAAAATTTTGAATGTTGTGAAGATATATAATGGAACAGTTAGACCCTGGATAAGTTAATCAAGTTGCTCGTTAGTTTAGAGCCATATTTTTATCTGTGCTAGTACAGTGGATAGGACATAGATGCTTGCAGCTGGCATTTGTTTTAGGCATCCTAAACAAGTTGCTTTTGTTTTGTATGTACAGTCATAGTGGAGTAATGGTAGAGTTGGCTGGATATGACAGGAGGACCTGGCATAGGATAGCAAGTCTTGGTATCTGATACCTTGTTTAATTTGTGTTTTGAGACGTACGAATGCCCTGATGTCATGTGTTAGAGTTGACCTGTATGTTAAGAAAGATTGCCGTTAGGCGAAGGAGCTTATACACTAGCAGAATCCTTATTTCTTTCATGATGGTGTAAAGCTGCGACGGATTAAGGTACTGAAAACCGCCATAAAACTTTTCTTGTGAGGTTTCCTGACGCATTACTTGACACAGATCCTTATCCAGGGAGAGCTATTATTCCTGGACTGGCATGGAAAGCTTCCCTGACGGTTACCGGTGATGGTTAGCCTGCCAGTATTGTACAGTTCCTGGGAGATACATGCCCTGTCAGTATGACACATGGATCAGCAATTTGAGCTATACCAAACAATATGTCCTTCACTAATTTTATGTCTCATGTGTGCAAGTCCGCACCTAGACCCAAAGTGGTCGGACCCTTCCCCAGACCCTGCGCAAGCGGGAGCTACATGCACTGGGGCTGCCCTTTTTGTGCAAGTCCGCACCTTGATCTCAGGGATAATCAGCATTCTGGTATTGATACGCCATCTTGGTCAACTCATCATATTAGTATTACGGAGTAGCTGATGAGATCTTTTCTACAAAGCGCTGCAGGACTTGCAAGTATTATATTGATATAGTAGTGTGTGTATACTTACACAGGGAGGTGCATGTACAAATGGAAGGAAGAAAGCCCACCAAGTTTCAGAGCTAGCTGCAGCGCATGCCCAGCCTCATCAGTTTGTTGCTACCAATCCTAACAAAACCAAGAATTTTTCGGTAGAAACTAGTGAGGAGCAGCAAGGGTGTCATTTCATGAGTGAAAAGAAAACCTGGCCGCCAATCTACATATGCATTCTCTCTGATGAGATTTGTAAGCTCTTTCGGAAATATTGAAACAATGCAGAGCGAAAGCTCTGATTAATCTATGATCTGTAGAAATGTGCATGGTCAAGTCTTCACTGGCTTGCACATGGAAATGAGCATGGCTATTTTCTGCGGTGGGTTTGGCGTGGATCTAGATGATTAATCTAAGTTAATTAACTATGAACTGCATTCATGCAGCCTCGTTAACATTAGGCAGGGTGAATCTAGAGTACAACTATAGTTAATAATATCCTGCCAATTGTTGGCCCTAGCGTGAACGTAGAGGTGATCCAGTCTCTATTAGTAGCTCGCAAGGAAAAAAGAAAGTATAAAATGGAAAGCAACTGGGAACTAACTCTGTAGGGTAAGTTCAGTGCAGGCCCATCCTGTGAGAGAGACCTGTTGGAATGCGTGTCTCGTGTTGGGTTAAGTATTGCACATGCTTAATTTTTTAGACTCCATTATTGCAGAGGGCCGGTATCTTGTTAAGTTATTCACTTCTTTCTTTCGTCTACCTCACTTGCAGCTGCAATTCAATGCCATCTTCTCCATAACCAGTAGGTGCGAACTATTCCATTTTTCTCACAGACCAGATCTTGATAGACTGTTGAACCAGCCGGCATTCGGTGCTGCTCGCTTTGGCCATGGAATAGTCCAAGCACACGCTGCAAATTTCAGGTAACTAAATCTCTCCAAACTCAAGCTCATTTGCTGTGAAATTGCTTTCAAATCATCAAACTGTATTGCTTTCTATTGGATTGGTTGGTATCGTCATTCCCTCTGGTTATCATGCTCTGGAGTCCCAATGAGGGTCATCTAGGAAGAAAACTATTCTGAAGTTCTGACCCATGCAATTCCCATTCTGCAGGAGTATAGTTAACCTGGGGCCAAGATAAGCTGTTCATCAAGAGATGGCTGGAATAATGGTGAGTGCTTCTACTGGTGTGATGAACTATTTGTTGGGTAAGCTGACAACCCTCGTGGGAAAGGAGTTTACGAGGCTGAAGAACCTGCGAAAAGAAGTGAGGTTCATTAATAATGAGCTTATCAGCATGAAGTATGCTCTTGATGGGCTTTCAGATCTAGATGAGCTAGATCCACAAACCAAGAGGTGGAGAGACATGGTGAGGGAGATGTCTTATGAGATCGAGGACATCATCGATGACTTCATGCAAAGCATTGGTGAAAATGATAGAACTACTGGGCTTGTTAGCAATACTGTTCGACGCCTCAAAACTTTGAGGGATCGTCATCGGATTGCTGGACAAATCGAAGAGGTCAAACAACTTGTGCTAGAGACAAGTGAACGTCAAAGAAGGTATGAGCTTCGTATACCCCCATCAAGTAATGTTGACATTGACCCACGAGTCACTGCACTCTACACAGAAGTGGCTGACCTTGTCGGTATAGAAGGACCAGCGAATGAGCTTGTCAGTTGGTTAATGGATGAGGAGAAGAAGTTGAAGGCCGTATCAATTGTGGGATTTGGAGGTCTGGGAAAAACAACAGGTATACCGTAGGGTCAAGGGAGAATTTGACACTCATGCTCTCGTGACGGTGTCTCAAAAGCCTAACATTCAAAAAATTCTCCACACTTTACTATCCAAACTTGGCACAGAGACATCTATTCACACTTGCGAGTCACGTCTTATCGAAATGCTCAGAGAACATCTCCAAACTAAGAGGTACAAGTTCTTGCTTCATGTATTGAGATTTGTTATTGTGTCCAATAATAGGATTTCTCAAAGATACATTTATAGTGTATATGCATAATTTAGTCTAAAAATTTCAAACATGGGAGGAAATCATTAGATGACCTAAGAAACACAAAGAAGAAATATTGTTTAAAATGCATTAGTTAGTTGCATTTAATAAACTTGTACCAGATTATCAACTTAGTTTTATACTTCTAATTGGTTGCTACATTTCTTATGGGTGAAGAACATTTCTTAAACAAAACGTGTTTAATAGTTTTCACTTCTAGATATTATGATGCTTCCATAAATTTACTTTACCAAGAACCATGATCTAAGTAAAGATCTATTTTGTTATTCAATCACAACTAATATTTGAATGAACAAAGTTGAGTTTTTCTAGTTCGACCTTTATACATTATTTGATAAATTTCTGCTACTTGACCTAACATTATGTTGAATGTTTGGCAGATATTTGATCATAATTGATGATATATGGGATATATCAGCATGGAATATTATTAAATGTGTTTTTAGTAAAAATGATCTTGCTAGCAGAGTAGTAGTAACTACAAGAAAGCAAGATGCGGCTATGACATGTTGCTCCCGTGATTGCATTTTACAAATGAAGCCCCTCACCAACGAAGACTCAACAAGGCTGTTTTTTGGTAGGGTATTTGGCTCGAAAGAAGCTTGCCCTCCCCAGCTTAGAGATATTTCGGTTGAAATTCTCAAAAAATGTGGTGGTTTACCTCTTGCAGTTATTAGTATATCTAGTATGCTAGCAAATAAAAATTGCAACCAAAAGGAAAGGTGGGAATATGTACAAGATTCTATGGGCTCGGAAAGCAATCACATGCTTGACGGGATGAGGCAAATCTTAAACCTCAGCTACAAAGATCTTCCTCCTTATCTGAAGACATGCTTGTTGTATCTTGGTATGTATCCGGAGGACTACCAAATAGAGAGGTCTAATCTGGAACGCCAGTGGATGGCTGAAGGTTTCATCAGTATAGAAATGGACAAGATGTGGAGAAGGTTGCAAGAAATTATTTCAATGAGCTTGTGAATAGAAGCCTTATTCAACCTGTAGAATTCGATAAGAGAGGGTCGGTGACAAAATGCAAGGTTCATGATATGTTGCTTAATCTTATCTTGATTAAGTCAGCACAGGAGAATTTTCTCACTATAGTGGATGACCCACATGCCTTTACAAGACTGCAATGCAAGGTCCGTCGGCTGTCTATCCGCTTGGATGGTGCAAGTAATGGCCGAGAAATAGTATCGACAAATAATAGTATGTCGCAGGTTCGGTCGATTATGTTCTTTGGGAGCTCTCAGATTACACCTCCTTTGTCAGAGTTCAAGTTCCTCCGAGTTGTTCATATTGACCTTGATGATGCTGAAGTTGACCTCACTGGATTGTGTAAACTTTATCAGCTGAGGTATTTATGCATTAGTGATGGTTGTTCATACCAGCTACCAACACAGATTAGAGTGCTTCAACACTTGGAGACACTTGAGCTGTTTAGTTGTGACAGGGTTCCGTCAGATATAATTCATCTACCCCGTTTGATGTTTCTGAAAGCTTGGACGAGGCTCCCTGATGGGATTGGCAATATGAAATCCCTGCGTCATCTATTTGGATTTGATTTTACGTTGTACAAGCTAGATAATATCAGGGGCCTTGGAGAGCTTACCAATCTGAAATTTCTATATCTCACGTGCGGCATTCGTAAGGATGACTGGGAGAGACGCATGGATGCTCTATGCTCTTCTCTGGGAAACCTATGTCACCTAGAGAACCTGTTTGTCGATCTCATCGGCTGCATAGATGGCTTCATGCCATTGTTTCCTCCCCCAACTCATTACCGCCTTGAGAGACTTATCATGCAATGGAGGTGCTGGTTTTCCAGGGTCCCTAGCTGGATGGGGGAACTCCATAACCTCTGCCAGTTAAAATTCAAAGTTGGTCAGCTGCTAACTGATGGTGTTGGTATCCTTGCTGAGCTGCCCGCCCTCACTCACCTCGATGTAGAGACCGGAAAAACCACAAACAAAGTGATTTCCATCGAGAGAGGAGCATTCCCTGCTCTAAAGAGTTTTAAGCTTCTATTAAGTAGTGCTTTGCACTTGACCTTCCAGGCCGGAGCAATGCCCAGGCTCCAAAGGCTGAAGCTAAAATTCAATGTACATGGATCGGAGCAGATTGGGGCTGCACCTGCCGGCCTCGAGCAATTGTTAGCACTTGAAGAGCTGACTGCAAAAATCTGCTGCCACCGTGCTTCAGAGTCCGACAAGAGAAGTGCGGACTCTGACTTGAGGAGTGCCATCGACATGTTTCCAAGCCATCTTCTAGTCAAAGTCAGCTATGAAGAGGTTTGGAATTTTGGTTTTTCTGATGACTAGTATGGTGGCTACGACTCGGCGGCAAGCAAGCTGGTATGTATGTGCAAATTTACGCTTCCAATTTCTGATGGGATTTAAAGTTTGTTTTTCATTTGCGTTCCTTAGCCAAAAGACAAGTATGATGCTGCGTTGTGATACTCTCAGGCCGTTCCAAATTTAACTTTGCTACTATGACACGTTGTTTCACTCATTCTTTGGACATTTTTGTACAGTTTAGCTAGATTTCAGTCAGCTGATTTTTCGAGTTCGGGTCAGTCGATTTTTGAATCATGGAAGGAGAAGGAAGAAGGAAGGGCCTTGCCAGAGAGAAGGAATGGGCTCGCCGCCATCATCCCATTATCTATCTTAGGGTTCAGGGTGGGGGCGGTGGCCGGAGAAAAAGCTCGGTGGGGGGGGGGGGGGGGGGGGCTAGAGGGATGGCCGGGGCGACGGAAGACCGGCGGTGGGGGGTGGGATGGCGGGGCGGTTGCGGGGAGCGCCGCCGGCCGCAGGAGGCGGCGTGCGGGAGGAAGAAGAAACTGTTGGGAGGAGGAAGAAACAATCTGAGCCGTTCGTTTTCTATCCAACGCTTCAAATTCATCCAGGCCAAATCGACTGATTCAAAACGAGATTCAGTCGACTGGTTGAGCAAGACGTTCCCTTTTTTATATCTCAGTTGTCCGGAGACGATCTTTGTAGCAAGCTCATAATAGGTTAGTGTCATTGTAGACGACGACGATGACAGAAACTGAATTGCATCGTGGGGCAGCTAGCTGATGCGACCCTCTTCAGTGCTTGTCCCTGGCTGCGCTCCTATTCATATATCCTCGGTTCATTTTTCATGTGTCGTGCTATCATTCACCTACCCGTGGTGTGACCGAAATTAATGGTTCCCATCCCACCCTGACAAGATGATTAGAGCTGACTTGTACACACTGGTAGTACTACGTACTATTTTTGGTGACGCGACCTTGTGTGTTTGTCCATGGCTGCGCAGCGCTTCTTTCTTTTTCTCTTTGGCCATTATCTCTCATGACTCATGAGAGCCATCACAGGGCACATGAATTTGACATTCACCTACCGGAGATGTGATAGAAAGTCTCTCTAAAAAAAAAGAAGATGTGTTCCGACGAGTCGTTCGGTTGGTCACCACTCTTTGGCGAAGTGCGATGAGCCAAAAATGCAACTCAAAGCAACAACTTTATCCAAGTTATTTATTTCTTTATTTTGAAAAGTCAAAGGATCATATATACTCCCTCCATCCCGAATTACGTGTCGAAGAAATGGATATAAATGAAAGTATTTAGAACTACAAGCACGTTTAGATATATCAAATAATTCCGGGCGGCGCAGTATTAAGTAAGTAGCATAGGCATGTACAAAAACACCTTCACTAATATCGAAAAACACACCCGAGTTTTTAGGATGTCGAAGTCTTCTTCCTTCTGCATACATGAGTTGCCCACACACACACACACATCATTCCAGTCGAGTTTTTTTTTATTTGTCGTTATAAGATGATGAAAGAGTATCATTGATTAAACCTTTAGCTAGCTGGTTGGTTCCGGTCATTGTTGCAAGGACCATTCAGTTTTCCACGGTAGTCAGGAAGGAACAACGTGGTATCCTCTTTCCTAACGAATAATTTTGTTTTCTTCTTTCCCTGAAGAAGTGGTCTATTCTCACAGGATTGACCAAACACGTTTCCACACCGTTTGTAAGTATCTCCGTCACGTCAACAGAGCAGCTTGCTAGGCAGGCACAGAAGGACGTGACACTCTTGACCGGTGCCCTGTCCACGGAAGGCCAGCAGCAACAGCTCTTTAATTCTAGGGTGCATGTTTAAGATGACACCAATCATCGGTCGGCGTCTTGGACTTTGTCTAACCGTCTGATTTTACGCGAGAGTTTATGTCCATTCTTTCGGTTAGTCTATGTCTATGTCAAGCAATACTACAACTATGTAATTTATTTACGTAATGTTATGCAGAGGCTGATTTGGAGGACTATCATTAGTTATTAGGGGCGCACGGGCCCACCCTGAAATCAGGGGGAAGTTTTGATTGGTAGAGAAAGGAAAGTGTGTAAGATTAAGTAGGATTCATAGGTATTCTCTTTTTTTTGAAGTTGATTCATAGGTATTCTTTGAACGTGGGTATATATGGAGAGTGGGGAACGGTCAGAATATTGATATTTGGGTGGACGCCTGGATTCCAAAGTGTGCGGATAGAAAAGTCAGCACGCCAAGAGGGAACCATCTAATCTCTTGGGTTGCTGATTTTATTGATCCTATTTCTAATGAGTGGGATGTGGAACTGGTGAGACAAACTCTTTGGCCCACTGACACACGGCGAGTACTTGCTATCCCTCTCTCTCCACATGATATGCCGGATTTTGTTGCATGAAGCTATACAAAAAATGGTATGTTCTCAGTTTGGTCAGCGTATTTCATGGAATGGGAACATCAACACGGTAAAAAACTACGACATGTGAATGGTCGAGGAAGAACAAATGCAAATCTTATTTGGCATAAGATTTGGAAGCTCTCGTGTCCGGCTAAGGTGAAAATTTTCATTTGGCGTACACTGTATGGGACGCTTTCGTGTCGTGTTACGCTTGCCAATAGACATATCAAGGTATCGCCTCAATGTCCTACCTGCTCTTCTAATCCAGAATATACAAAGCATGCCTTATTTCTCTGCCACAAAGCAAGAGAGGTTTGGAGAAGGCTGGGTTTGAACGAAATCATTACGAGAGCCTGTGAAATTGATCGAGCAGGTGAGGCGGTTCTGGAGTTCTTACTTCTTATGCCAGAACAGGATTTGACCTCAGTGGCAACTAGGAATGTTCGAGATATGATTGCCATTACTACCTGGTACCTCTGGTGGGAAAGACATAAATTGGTCCGTGAGGAAATAACCCAGAGCGTCTCTCAGATATCACAGGGGATCCGTGCAATTACAACCAATTTTGTTACTGCTTGCTCTCCAAAAGCGACGATAAAAAAGGGGGGTTGGACCAGACCTTCTATGGGTTTTGTAAAACTTAATGTTGATGCTTCGTTTAATCATGATGAGCTCAGGGGCACTGTTGGGGCAGTACTCAGGGATGACAGAGGTAAATTTATTGCAGGGGCGAATGAAAAAATAGACTGGTGCGCAGACATCCTGGCAGCTGAAGCTTTGGCACTCCGATATGGGTTGTCCCTGGCGCAAAGAATAGGGTGCAACCGTCTAGTTATCAATTCTGACAATCTAGAGGTCATCGAGACAATGAACAATGGAGGAGGTCATGCGATTGCAGCAGCGGTGATTTTTGATGATTGTTATTATCTCGCTTGTGATTTTCCTATTTCTAGGTTTGAACATTGTAATAGAGAAGCAAATAAGGTAGCTCACGAACTAGCTAGGTTAGCGAGATTTTCTGCGACTTATGATTGGTTTGAGGAAGTGTTGAATGAAATTGTGAATTTCCTCACAGACGATGTATCTATTTTATCTAATGAATAAAGTGGGTGGTGTTTTGTTTAGAAAAGAAAGGGTAGGATTCATACGTAGGTGACTAGGTGTAGCATTTTTGGTCTATGTGTATGGTTTGCTTTGGATTTGCAACTTTGAAAGGTCCAAAACGTTGTAGAGCTAGGCATCACAATTTACTTCCCAAGAAAAACCGAGGCAAAAAGGGAAAATGTGAAATGAAAAATAAACTCAACTAAAGGGTTTATAGTTGTTTTTTTTTTGCTTTTAACACGTGTTTTACATCTGTGAATAGTTGAGCCCGAGTGGCTGAGTCATTCACCCACTCCCCTAACAAAGCGTAAGGCTTGAAAAAATTCACACGGAGAGAAAAAACGTAAAAGGCTTGCTTAGAAAGCAATAGAAGGAAGAGATTAGACCGATCCACCTGGCCGTTGGTTTGACACTTGTCGGGTGTCGATCCAACCGTCCTTCGACATGCTGCTATATATGTTTCTCGCAAAAAAAAAGACATGCTGCTATGTTGCTTCACTCGTCTCCTGGCATGCTCCTAGACAATTCTTTCTTACTACATGCATATGTTTGAAATGTTTCAAAAATCTTTTGCATGTTTTCCAACGAGCCGTGAGGAAAATGTTGGTACGATGATGTGCATGCATAAAAGTAAAGTAGCTGCTTTGCACGCGATGTTTAACCTTCCGATCCTTGTACGGTTGATGATCCAAAGGTCCAGCCCCGCGACGCGATGAAAGGCCACGGTAAATCGTCCTACAAAAGTCATACAAAGAGTATCATATGTGTAGCATTGCTCTAAAACAATGCTGCGAGTCTGTCTCAAACACCACTCTGGTGGCTCCCAGGTCGGCGGCCGTTGCCACCATATTTTGCGCGCCTTTCGTTTGTTTTGATGCGATTAGACGCTATAAAATTGCAATTTTAAGTGAGATGAGCAGGGAGGAGAATATCCGGCAGCTTTGGCGCCCCATAATGCAGGTGGCGCGCCGGACCCTACGCGTGGATAACGTGAGGTGCGGTCCTCCGGCTGCTCACTAACGGTGGTGGCGGCCGGCCGGCCGGTCCCGGTTGAACAGTCGGATGGGATCATACTCATACGGAGACGGACAGTTTTCCATGCCAATTGATGTGTTGGACGCCTACATGGTGCGCACTGTCCACCACACACTGCATGCACTACTGGTCACCCGGCCGGCCGGTGTCGCCCGTCCGCCGTCAGCCGTCGCTCACCAGCCAGTCACCCGGCATCATGGAAAGGCGCCGCTCATCACGCGCGCTCGTGCGATCATCTTTCCACGGTTCCCGCACGACGAAAAGGCGCCGAGGGAAGCGAGTGAGTGTTGTCCGCTTTTGGCGCACAACGGCTGCATACATATATTTTTCGGCCGGTGGACCGCCATGATCGATCTCTGCCGTTCGCCGGGCAATGCGCATGGTCACCGCCGCACCGGCGAATATACTAATCTTGGCGGGGCGAGAAACGAGGAACTCGATTGTTTTGTTTCCCTTCAGGCCTCCACGAGCACGAGCGTGGCCTTGGCGCGCCGCCCGCATGCACGGCATGCATGCATGCATGGAACCTGGTACGTGACATTCTTTTCCGGCCGTGGATCGCCGTGGTGCGCACCGGCCGGTCGCGCACCCACGCGGGCGGCAACTAGCCAGTGGCCACCCACTCACACACACGGTTGTTCCCTGGCTCTTTTTGTCACATCACGCGCACGTACGTACCAGCGGCGATGGAATGGCGCCACACAGGCGAAAACACTACTCTCTTTTTTTTTGAGAAAGGAGGATATGTCCCCGACCTCTGCATTTGGACGATGCATATATCTATTTTATTAATTATTCATAAAGACACCATCATCTTGGAAACACCTGTCACTACTCCTATCCCCTTGATGAAGGGGTGCCGAATGTCCGAGCCATACCAAACAGACAACGCACCAAAGGCTAGCATCTAAAACCGGATGCCCCATCCAAGCCACAATGCCGGGACTGAGTCATACATCGGCCCGACGCATTCTCAGAGGCCGCCGCCGCCATCTTCCACTGATCCATCTCCAGAGTAGGTACTGACACACCAACCTTGTCAAGCCTGCCGTCAACGCCACCACGGCGTCAGACAACGCCATTGTTCTGCGTATATCCATCCATACGCGCCCGTTGCTGAAACTCCACCGCACCATGCCGTCAGGATCCGCCGCCAGCCTTGCAATAGATGTAACACCCCTCCTCCTCTTGTCATCTTCAACCAGCACTTGCTCCAAAATGATGCCCCTAGAAGAGAGAACAACACCGAAGGCGCCGTATTGTCCAATCCGGTAGACCCAGATCTAGGGTTTCTCCCGAAACATCCTGATCGAGTTGACGTGACCTGCAACAATGATGCCTCGAGAAGAAAACGACGCCGGAGACGCCGCCATCGTCCACCAAAACCACAGTCAGGCACAGTTTTCACCGGAAGCCGCATCGTCCTGATCTCGCGGCTGGCTGGAAGCCTAGAAACACCCGAAGCTTCGCAATGAAGACGTATGGCGCCACCGGTTCTCTAGCGGAGATCCTCCATCCCCTTACCGGAGCCCTCACCGCGCCGCCGACCATCCACATGAAGAGTTGAGTTAACGACTGATCTGGATGGGATCCAGATTCGCGGCTGCCGCCATGCCCACCATTGCCGGAGACCTAGGATCCCGCGGATCATCAAGGGTAGTGTGGCTGCCGCGCGCCCTGGCTGCTGTGCGCCACGCTCCAGCCGCACCAAGAGATTGCCGCCGCGACCATATGCCGGTTCCTTCGACGCTGGGCCCGCCGCCGCCGCGCAAGGGTCTCTGGCGGCGCCCCTGGGTAGACGACGCGAGGGTCGGGATGTGCCTTGTCATGTGTTTGTGCGAGGGTCGGGATGTGCGTTATCGTGTGTTTGTCCAAAACAGTGAAACACTACCACCACTCCATCCACTGGAGCGCACGAATAGAATGCCACGACCGCACGAGCGGCTACCTAGCTTAGCTAGCTAGTGGAGTCTTCCCCGCATAGTATTCCACTCGAGAATTTCATCGACGCCGGAGTCCAATCCGCGTTCGTGCGATGCGTCCACGCCACGGTAGTCGGTAGGTGAAGAAAGCTGCCTCCCTCCCGGCCACTCACCCACCAACTCTCCCTCCGGTCAGCCACGCCTCCGTGCTTATAAGTAGCGCCACGCCCGTGCCGAGTTAGGCAGCGACCGAGAACCACCACCGCCACCTCGCCTCGCCTCGCCCACAAGCAATCCCACCATCACCGGCTCCATTTTTCAACTTCGCCGCCCGCCCACGCAACAAGAAGAAACCAAGGCAGCCAGCATGTGGGTGACGTCGATGCCGCAGGTGTGGGACGAGGAGGCGAGGAGCCGCAAGGGCGACGACATGATGTCGCCGGCGCCCGCGGCCGCCATGCTGGGGTCGCTGGCCGGCTGGCTGTCCCGCGCCGCCGACCCGCCCGCGCCCAAGCTCTGCGGCTCGCCGGGCGGGCCCCCGGTGACCGCGCCCCGGGTCTCCCTGCGCGACGGGCGGCACCTGGCCTACTGCGAGAGCGGCGTTCCCAAGGAGCAGGCCCGCTTCAGGGTCGTCTTCTCCCACGGCTTCACCGGTTCCCGCGAGGACAGCGTCCGCGCCACCCAGGTACCGTTCACCTTCTGTGCCTCTAGCTAGCTAGCTCCGGCTAGCCGTCCGGCGTCGCATGTCTAGTTTAATCTCTCTCCGGCGCCGGCCGATTACTTACTATAATAATGCATTAGTCTCCGTTTGATCGGGTCAGGAACCCAATCCAACTGTGCTGTCATTCACAGCTAGCTACTACTAGCATCCAACTGATTAAAGTACGGTTATCTGTGGCCGAACTGTACGAATGATTGGCAGCTCACTTGGCCGCGATGATAGATATGATTTAGCGCGTACGCTAGCTAATGCTTAGCTGACGGGAAACCGGCCGTGTCCGCGGTGATGGAGACGGTCGCCGTCGGTGCATAAAGCTGAAGAATCAAATGAAGCTGGACGCACGTTGGGTTGGGTGGGAGATCGAATCGAATCAATTCTCTTGTTGGCTCGTTCGTTGGGTGAGCCAGCGCGGTCGCCGATGGCAACGGGCGGGCACGTATGCGCCCAACTCCCCGGGAAAAAGTCGTTGATGTTTGGTGGGACTTTGTTCCTTAGGCAGGTCGAAGTCATTTCTCAATTTGAAAGCGAGGCCAGAAGAAAGAAAGAAAGGGCTTAGCCACCTTAAGCATCCCGTCATCTGCAGCACAGTGATGAACCGATGATAAACATTTTGGTTCAACAAACACAAGAAAAGGACGTGCTCGGTGGCCGACTAATACGTGTTCCAAACTGCCACTGGCCAGAGGCAGGGCACGTCCCTGTTGAGCCAGATAGGTGCAGCGTGTTCCTCTTTGCGTCCCAGCACAGCACAGCACAGTACATCTTCTAGTCTAGTACAGTAGTAGGAGTATATCACTGTCCGTATCCGCACACGTTGCCGTCTGCATGAACGGGCAGAGAGGCAAGCTGTTGAGCCTTAGCTTTCCGAGCTGAGCAGAGCCCCACGTAACCTTCTTCCGTGTCTTTGGCCGGACTGTTCAAAGATGGAGAAGTAGCAGTTCTATTCTGGACGGAGTCTCAAGGATTCGAACCGGCCGGTCTGACTCAACCTGTTCGGTGCGGTGTGGTAGGAGCACAGATTTGTCTGTCGGCGTGTGGTTGGAGGAGGAGCAGCCGGCGACGACCAGGGAAAATAAAGATGCCAGCTTTGCTCCCCACCTCCCCCAGCTTCATCTCCTAGACACGACGGTGACCTGTGAAATCCCGTGGAACGCGTGGAGGAGCAACAATTAATGGCGGCCGCTTCACCGCGACCGAGGGTGGATCTCATCTCCCCTCACACGTGACCGTTTTTGAGTTCAGGAGAGCCGATACTACGTCATACTCCTCCCTCCCTCCCTCCCTCCTAGTAGTGCCCAATTAGGAGGGGAGGCGGCCGGCAGCAGGGAGGTCCACTCCACCCCATCCACCGCGCCAGCCCGGCAATGGAGCTGCTGTGCAAGGCGCCGGTGCTGAGCTGCGGCGCCAGGAGGGTCCGGGGGGGCGGAACGGGATCGCCCATGGGCCCGCTGGCGGGCGCGCTGGGGAGGTGGATCTACGGGGCAGTGAAGCCGCCGCCGCCGCCGCCGCGGATCTGCGGGACGCCCGGCGGGCCCCCGGTGACGGCGCCCAGGGTCCGGCTCAGCGACGGCCGCCACCTCGCCTACGCCGAGTCCGGGGCGCGCAAGGAGGACGCGCGCTACAAGGTCGTCTTCTCCCACGGCTTCACCGGCTCCCGCCACGACACCATCCGCCCCTCGCTGGTCAGTACACGTCGGTCCGCGCTTCCCCTGCGCTCCGCTAAGCTACCCTGTAGAGCGACTTCAGCTTTAGCCGCCGCGACAATGGCGAGCATCAGAGCACGTGTAGGCTTCCAAACCGGGAGATTTTGTTTCCAGCGGATTGGATTGCCGAATTGGGGATCGTCCGCTGGAGAAGATCATACTAGCTTTTTTTTTGGATGTTCTTAGAAATTGTCATGTTGCTATTCAAGGATGCATAAATTTTGCAATCTGGCTGGTCAGAGGATTCAGAGCAAACATTTAGGCTTCACAAACTGCATTGCAATGCTGGAATTTCGTAGTTGATTAGTAGCACTTGAGTAGTACTTTTCTGCAGAACTCAATCCTACTATTTCAATGGCATTATTTAAATTCGGATTAGTTGGTGCCCATCTGTTGGTTCCTCTGTTTTTTCAGCTTGACAAATACTCCTACTACCAATGCCATTGTTCTCTACTTGACCATGACCATGTCATATATAGGCTGAACGTTTCCTCTGAAGACCTTTTCTTTCTGACGAAACAACACGTGTCCTTATTAGTTGCCGACAAGAATGAAGATTTCCTCATGTTATGCAAGTGCTGACTAATTCTTTGTATGGAAAGTTCCAACTAGATAATGAGCATATTTACACTCTGATGCTTACTTTCCAGATGTCATATGCTGCTCATTCACTTCGCATTTTGTCTCGGATGCTAACGTGTGAACCTAAATGTTGGTTTTCAGGAAGTGGCTGAAGAGCTAGGCGTGTACATGGTGGGTTTCGACCGTGCCGGATATGGCGAGAGTGACCCGAACCCTAACCGATCTGTGAAAAGCGCAGCGCTCGACGTCGAGGAGCTTGCTGACGCACTAGGATTAGGCCCTAAATTCTACGTGATCGGCATCTCCCTTGGCTGCCATGCTGTCTGGGGCGCCCTCAAGTACATCCCTGAAAGGTAAACAGCGCAGTGCCAGTCATGCCAGAGAACTCTGCTCAAGACCAAGCAGCTAATAACTTGTTTGTGGCAACATCAGTGTTTGATAAACGGTGATCACTCTGTGATGCAGGATTGCTGGAGCTGCAATGATGGCTCCGGTGGTGAACTACTGGTGGCCGGGCTTCCCTGCGGATCTCGCCGCGGAGGTGTACAACAAGCAGGAGGTGGGCGACCAGTGGGCGCTGCGTGTGTCACATTACGCCCCTGGCATCCTCCACTGGTGGATGGATCAGAGCTGGCTGCCCACCTCCACCGTCGTGGCCGGCACCACGCCGCTCCCCAATAAGCGCGACGCCGAGATCCGCGCCAAGCTCAAGGCCGATGGCACGTTCCAGCAGGTCTACCTCAGCTCCACCATTGTCATCACTACTGAACAGCAGTGCTTATGATCTTACCACCTAACAAGATTTCTTTGATCTTGCAGAAGATGGAACTGGCAACACAGCAGGGCATCCACGAGTCGTACTACCGCGACATGATGGTGATGTTCGGCAAGTGGGAGTTCGACCCGATGAGCCTGCCGAAGCCGCCTTGCCCCGTGCACATCTGGCAGGGCGACGAGGACGGCCTGGTGCCCGTGGTGCTGCAGAGGCACATCGCCAGCCGGCTCAGCTGGGTGAACTACCATGAGCTCCCCGCGACCGGGCATTTCCTGTCGCCGGTCCCCGGGCTAGGTGACACCGTTCTCCAGACCCTTTTCGGCAATGCTAAGCAATGATCAGCAGCAACAGCAGCTCTGAACATACTACGTTGCTGAAGTATAGCGTTCTTCGGGTGCATTGTTTTATTCTAAGGTGGTCAGGTTATCGCTGATTAGCGACGATGTTATAGGTGAAATGGTGGTGTAACATCAAGTGTTTTTTGTGGTGGAAATCGCGCGGCCAGGATGTGCGCGCAAAATATGTAATTGAACCTTGGAAACGAGAAAGTAGTGGAACTACTATACCATGATGATCTTACCTTTTACTCCGTTACTTATTTCTTGGATATATCTTGCCTTCCTGTTTCTGGTCTACCAAGTGTCCACAGGTTATCCTCCCTGGATCAAGAGGAGGCGCGAATTGAGGGACACAAAGAGTTGATTACTCATATTACCAACTTTTTATAAAAACTTTGGACATCCTGATATCACTTCTATATCTTTATATCTAGAGGATCCCAGAACTATACCTTCTGAAGCTGTAGAGAAATTAACTGCAGAGTTTTTCATGGAAGAAATAAGATGTGTTGTCGTTAGTATGGCACATAATAAATCTTCTGGACCCAATGGTTCTACTGTTGAATTCTATCAACATTTTTGGGAACTGGTCAAATTTGATCTTAAAGCTCTTTTTGATGATTTCCAGAGGTGATTTGGATATATCTAGGGTTAGTTATGTGATTATCATCCTAATTCCTAAAACTAAGGACGCTAATCAAAAAAAAAAAATTAGGCCTACCAGCCTGTTAAATGTGAATTAATTTTTTCACTAAAGTTCTTATGAATAGGCTAAATGGGGTTATTGGAGAGATAATTTCTCCCATGCAAACTGTCTTTGTCAAGGGGAGATATATTATGGATGGAGTGCAAATTTTACATGAAGCTGTGAACAATATTCATGTGAAGAAACAAAGCGCTCTGATTTTTCAAGGTTGACTTTAAAAAAGCCTATGACAAAATCAAATGGGTCATTGTCATGCAAATGCTTAAAATTAAAGGTTTCCTTGGTAAATGGATTTACAGGGTCATGCACACTATTAGAAGTTGGGATGTTGGCATCAAAATCAATAATAAATGTAGGTTATTTTTTCCCTACTCATAAAGGTCCGAGGCAGGGGGATTCTTTGTCCCCTCTGATGTTTGATCTGGTTGCTGATGCTTTGGCCATGTTATTAGACATGGACAAAAAAAGTGGGTTGGTGAAAGTGTTGATGATGGGACTAATGTGTTGCAATATGCGGATAATACCATCATCCTTTTATAGATGATTTTGAGAGTGCTCATAATCTAAAATTCATTCTATGTGTTGTTTAAACTGTGTTTATAACATCCTCTCCCTCGGCCATTTACCTTTTTTTAATTGACTTAACTTGATTCTTCTATTTATTCTTTTATTCTTCTATTTTGAATCCAAAGAAAGAGTATACAATTCATTAAATAGTTTTTAAATTCTTCAATTAAGCAATAAAAAATGGAGATTTTTTTAAAGAATACAATCCTTGTTGAATTAGAGAATATTTTGCTTCGAAATCTTTTCATTTAATTAGCCAACCCCACCTTCTTTCTATGCTCTGAGTTTTTAGGCCTGGTTTAGCTTGGGTACCCCTTTAAATTGAATGTATGTTTTAATAGATGAAATCTATGCTGAACTATTCACTTGTCCTAGGGGCTCCATGCAATGAGATATCTAGGGCTACCAGTGGATGACAAAAGAATCAGAAATAAGCATTGAAAATACCCCGAAGATAAAATTGAAAACAGGTGTACTAGCTGGTCATTTAAATATTATTCTTGATGCAAAAAAATTGAACATCTAAATATTTGCCATGTTAAAAAGTCCTATATTAAGAAAGAAAAGGGGAAAAACTTATACCAAGGTAAGAACAAAAAATATTAGGCCTCGAGCTATGGCCCTGCGTGTCGAGGCCCAGCTCCGGCCCTCCGGCTCTGTAGAAGGATTGTTGACATAATTTTTGCTAAGGTGGATCTGATGGTATATCCTATTGGACAAGCATTGCGTCAAATTGTCATGGTTTCGCTCAGAGCTCACATAGCAATTCATTTTAGTTAGCAGGGGGCGGTTTTGCGACCTTCTAGAAGTTTTGTTCGGTTTTTGCTAGATTGGGAACCTTCTTGTGTAGGTTTTTCCTTTTTTTTGTTTGTTTGTTTTCTTCATGATTATTTCTTGTTTTTACTTTTTCGTTTTATTTTCTATTTTCTGGTTTATTTTAAAAAAATAAAAATATTTAGAAAGTTCAAATTTTATTTTGAATTTTCCTAAAATTTTCAAAAAAAAAAACTATTTGAAAATTTCCAATTTGTTTGGAATTTGTTAAAAACGTCCATGTTTATAAAAAAATGCTTGCAAATTTGGGAAAAATGTATTTCCAAAAATTGTTCACTATTTTGAAAAAAATGTTTAGAAATTTGGAAAAATATGTTTGGAAATTATGCAAAATGTGCTTTCAGGAAATGTTTAAATTTTTTTATAATTGTTTGCGTTTTCAAAGAATGTACACTTTCTTAAAAAAGATTGTTAATTTTGATGCTTTTTAAAAAATGTTCATATTTTTCGAAAATTGTTCATCTTTCATTTTTGAAGTTTTTAATAAATAGACATTGTTAAATTTCACTTTTCGGAAAACGTTCTCGATAATTTAAAAAAATGATCATTTTGTTTTTCAAAAATCAACCCAAAAACAGCTAGGACAAGAAGTTGCACATTTTTGCTCGATAGAGGCATGTTTGGCCACTTGCACCTTTTTTCCTCTATCCATCAATGGCTTAGTTTAGCTTGGTTGAGGTAATACACACAAAAAACTATGCTGTGCACTTAGTTTGATTGCCCGCGTTTGTAGTTTTTGGACTGGGCTGATGCACTACACGACATTTGGTTCACACATTCAGCCCAACGTAGTATCCTTGTACCCTATGTGGTGAGCTTACCATCCATGACCTAATCAGTGCTCTCATTGCATATTACATATGGCCACGGGATAAAACAACACTGCAATGACGACAAACTGGACGAAGATTATCAAGTTCTCCAGCCCACACAACCCAATCTGACCTACACTGTTGTCTATTTCATGATTTCTCTTCTTTTAGCAGGAACTTGAAGTAATCATCATCTGCCTCATGCCTAGTTTTAAACCCTCTGTAGCAGCTGTCTTTCTAATCGTTTAGTTGTTTATGACTTGTCTGCTATGAACGGTATACTCTTGGAATCCTCCCAAAGTACAACACATAGTACTTTATCTACCAAGATAGAAAACAATTCAACCAGCAGCCAAAGCAACACAACATATGGAACACAATTAACATATTCATGCATGACCATATATCCAAAAGGCTGCATAAGTTCGTACTGACTACTATGGTGTCTTCCTACCACCATATCCAAAAGAGCGTGTAATCCTACCACCACAAGTTCACCATCAATATGTGGAGTTAGTACATACCACCTCATCAAAATATACAGGTCAACAAGTGTTTTAAAAGCCCTAGGTACCACAAAATTTACATCATTGTCATTATTATCACCATGCACGCTGTCACCAGCACCGGAGCTTAACATTACAAGCCATACTTGCTCATCTAGGTCCAAAGTCGGGGGATCCTATGTTGTAGTTCCATCCCGGTGAACCCAAGCAGTGACTAAGAGCCACCACCAAAGACTCCTAACTAAAGCCACACATGTCCATAGCAGCGTTGTAGAAGGAAGGATGGACGTCGACATGCTTGCTCTCACTGATGGCGGATGTCACCTACTTTGTGACACCGATCATGTTGCTAAAAACGTTGCGCTCCTTGTCCATAAAGTCACCCCTCTCCCTCTCCCTCTCACGAGCAACGTGATAAGGAGCACCAACCATGTTAGGGCCATCAAGGATGATGATGTCTGAATCCTGGGTGTCAGGATACTCAGGCATATGCAAACCGAGAGGCTCACTGGAGCCCATGGCATGCTTGCCGGCCGGTAGCCAGAACCGAGGCGAATATGGTCTATATCTGAGAGTACTTATGTATGCAAGTGTTGAGAAACTCAGCATCCTTGGGGTGATCCTAAGGAGTAAAAACAACGTTGTTAGTTGTGATGGGCATGTTAGACAAGCGAAAAACAAGTCGTATGTTAGCTAACCGCGATGTGGCCTAGGTAGCGCTTTGCCAACATTGTCGTGAAGGTGCCCTGATCCTATTGTGCTAGACTCAGGTACCTGAGCTTGGAAACTTTGATCCATCTGGCTCTCCACTTCCTAAGGTGGTTGTAGTGGGTTGAAGTCACCTTAGTGCCACAGAATTCAAAGACCTTGGTAACAACGTTGAGTGCACCTCCTTGAAGCCCTTTTCAGTTCTCACCCCATTGGATATGACGTCACATATCTTATTAAGCATGAATGTGGATAGGAAAGGATGCCATTTCATTGTGTTCAACTTCCCAAATGCCCTCACCGCGGCCTTTCTAGCCTTGATGGCCGCCTAAGCAGCAATCGTAGGAGCAGCATGCATTGCGACCAAGGATGGTTTCACAACCGACTTCTCGAAGACATATGAATCAGGAGGCATCTTCCCGGATAGTGGCCGGGAGACCTCAACAAGTGAAGGACAAAACTGATTATCAAACATAATTATGATCTTACAAAGGTCTTATGTGTTTGTGTCCTACCATGATTAGCATCAGGACTACTGAACGAACACAATTCATACGACCCATGGATTGATCTTCAAGCACAACACACTAGCACATGTAGCAAACTAGCATTCGACCACACTAGCATATCTAGGAAACCAGCATTCAACACACTGCCGAAATAAACATGGTCTGATCAATGCATGAACTCATCAATGCCGACAACTAAAACCTAGCATGAACACATCTAATCTACTACGTCATCACGTGCTCACAGATGTAAGGTCTACCATAACAAAAACAACGTCACTTACCATACTACATGTAGATCTACTCCTACCACATGCTCACAGATCAATGGTAGAACAAGTAGGGAGTGATTAAACTTATAGTCATCGGTGGATCAAGGAGAAGGCGTGGAAAAACTCAAAGAAAAGGAGGAAGAAGGGTCACCACCGACCACAGAAGATGTGTCGGTTACCTGCTCATCGTTGAAGAACACTCTGATACGTCTCCAACGTATCTATAATTTTTGATTGTTCCATGCAATTATATTATTCATCTAGGATGTTTTATATGATATTTTATATGATTTTTGGGACTAACCTATTAACCTAGAGCCCAGTGCCAGTTTCTGTTTTTTCGTTGTTTTTGAGTATCGTAGAAAAGGAAAACCAAACGGAGTCCAATTGACATGAAACTTGATGGAGCTTATTTTTGGACCAGAAGAAGGCCAAGAAGTAAAAGAGCTGGGCCATAAGAGTCTCGGGCTGCCCACGAGGGTGGGGGGCGTGCCCACCCCCTGGGCGTGCCCCCTGCCTCGTGGATAGCCTGGAGACCCCTCCTTCCTTGTTCCCGACTCCAACACCTCTTATATAACCCAAAACTTCCAGAAAGAATAGATCGGGAGTTCCGTCGCCAGAAGCCTTCGTAGCCACCGAAAACCAATCTAGACCCGTTCCGGCACCCTGCTGGAGGGGGGAATCCCTATCCGGTGGCCATCTTCATCATCCCGACGCTCTCCATGACGAGGAGGGAGTAGTTCACCCTCAGGGCTGAGGGTATGTACCAGTAGCTATGTGTTTGATCTCTCTCTCTCTCTCATGTTCTTGAGTCGGCACGATCTTGATGTATCGCGAGCTTTGTTATTATATTTGGATCTTATGATGTTTCTCCCCCTCTACTCTCTTGTGATGAATTGAGTTTTCCCTTTGAAGTTATCTTATCGGATTGAGTCTTGAAGGATTTGAGAACACTTGATGTATGTCTTGCATGTGCTTATCTGTGGTGACAATGGGATATCACGTGATCCATTTGATGTATGTTTTGGTGATCAACTTGCGAGTTTCATGACCTCGTGAACTTATGCATAGGGGTTGGCACACGTTTTCGTCTTGACTCTCCGGTAGAAACTTTGGGGCACTCTTTGAAGTTCTTTGTGTTGGTTGAATAGATGAATCTGAGATTGTGCGATTCATATCGTATAATCATACCCATGGATACTTGAGGTGACATTGGAGTATCTAGGTGACATTAGGGTTTTGGTTGATTTGTGTCTTAAGGTGTTATTCTAGTACGAACTCTAGGATAGATCGAATGGAAAGAATAGCTTCATGTTATTTTACTACGCTCTTGAATAGATCAATCAGAAAGGATAACTTTGAGGTGGTTTCGTGCCCTACAATAATCTCTTCGTTTGTTCTCCGCTATTAGTGACCTTGGAGTGACTCTTTGTTGCATGTTGAGGGATAGTTATATGATCCAATTATGTTATTTTTGTTGAGAGAACTTGCACTAGTGAAAGTATGAACCCTAGGCCTTGTTTCCTAGCATTGCAATACCATTTACGCTCACTTTTATCATTAGTTACCTTGCTGTTTTTATATTTTCAGATTACAAAAACCTATATCTACCATCAATATTGCACTTGTATCACCATCTCTTCGCCGAACTAGTGCGCCTATACAATTTCCCATTGTATTGGGTGTGTTGGGGACACAAGAGACTCTTTGTTATTTGGTTGCAGGGTTGTTTGAGAGAGACCATTTTCATCCTATGCCTCCAACGGATTGATAAACCTTAGGTCATCCACTTGAGGGAAATTTGCTACTGTCCTACAAACCTATGCACTTGGAGGCCCAAAAACGTCTACAAGAAGAAGGTTGTGTAGTAGACATCAAGCTCTTTTCTGGCGCCGTTGCGAGGGAGGTTAGCGCTTGAAGGTATATCTTTAGATCTTGCAATAGAATCTTTTTGTTTCTTGTTTTAGCACTAGTTTAGTTTATAAAAGAAAATTACAAAAAAATGGAATTGAGTTTGCCTCATACGCTTCATCTTTTTAATATTTTTCGTGAGAATGATGAAAAGGAAAATTGTGCTCAAGTGCTAGAAGAAGAAGTCTATAAAATGTTTGGCACTAAATCTTTGAATGATGAGCATATTGCAATGTTGTTAGTATGAACTCCTTGAATATCCATAGTACTAATGATGATTGCACTAGTCATAATGAAAATGTCTCTTATAAGCATGTCAATTTTTTGGAGTGCATAGAGTTTGCAAGTACACACCAAATAGGGAAGATAGATTTTGCAAGAGGCATAAGTATTTGGAAACTAAATGGTTGCAAGAAAGGCTAGATGTTTCTGCTGAAAATTTAAAATTTCTTCACCATACTTGTGAACTTTGCAATGAACATGGTCATTTAAGTCTCAAATGCAAATTGTTTCATGATCGTATCATGTCCAAAAATTGTGATGGTTTGATTTCCCTTGCACATCATAATGAACTTAGTTTGCTTTTGGGTTATGAAGAAATGAAACGTATAACTAAGCATATTCCAGAATATAACCTTGAGAAATTCCTCGATATTGATCTAGAAAAATTCTTATGTATTGTGCGGTGAATTGCATTGAAAATCCTTGTATTGCCAATTACATAAAGAAAACAAAACAAATAGAGTATGAAGAGAATACTAATGAAAGGGAAGAGGCTTCCCAATATCCTCCTATTATTTCTTATGATGAATCAGGTAACGAGGAGGAGCTTTCTATTCAACCAATCTCATCAATAAGGAGCTCCGAAAAGAGGATTAAACCCACACATGATGTGAAGAAGAAAAAGAAAAGATGGAGAAGTAAAGGTAAAAAGGTATCCCTCCCAAATGATGTTGCCTCTATTACTCATTGTTATGATGATAATTGCTATACTATTGGTGCTATCCATACTATTAATGATGAGAGTGATTATGCTTATGATATGACAAGGCCCAAGCTTGGGGATGCTATGTTTGATGAGAATGACATGTTTGAGAATATATTTGCTGCAATTACTGTTTGTCCCAAGCTTGGGGATGCTATGTTTAATGAAGATGATATTTCTAGCCTCCCAAGTTTTGATATGCAAATTTGTTATGATGATAGCATGCCTCCTAATTATGATGATTATATTGATGCAAGTGGATTTGGAGAGGTCATGACTTTATTTAGTAATGATTCCACTATCTTGGAAGAGGTTTCAATTGTATTATGAGAACAAAGTTGCTACTTATGATGATTATTGTGATGATACTTATGCTATAAAAAGTAACGATGATTATATTTATAAAACTTGTCATGATTATGACTACTCCTTTTCTAAACATTAATCTTTTAATATGGAAACAATGGGAAGATATCACATGATACCAACCATCACATGATACCATGATACCATGTTTAAAAACTCAACTTTTGGTATTTCAAAAAATTCCGAGAAAAATCATGTATGTGTAGAAGACATGTTCCTACAAACCCTAAAAATTTCAGATCCAAAATCGAAATATACATGGAGAAACAAAAAAGACAAATCCAAATGTGAATAGTGACATTTCTGGTTTTGTCTTTTTGTGATACTATTCATGCTGAATTTTTCTTTTTTATTTCTCAATGTGTATTTTGAATTTGAATCTGAATTTTTTAGGGCTAGTAGACATATGTCTTGTGAACATTCACAATTTTTCTTAGAATTTTTTGAAGGATGCAAATTTGATTTTTGTGACACGGTATCATAGTATCATGTGATGGTTGGTATCATGAGATATTTTCCCTGGAAACAATTTATAGTATTCGAGTTTCTTATGATACTCCCACTATTCCAAATGAGAAGAATTTTGCTTATGTGGAGAGTAATAAAATGTCTATGCTTGTAGATCATGAAAAGAATGCTTTATGTGATATTTATATTGTTGAATTCATTCATGAAGCTACTGAAAATTATTATGAGGGAGGAATATATGCTTGTAGGAATTGCAATAATATCAAGTTTCCTCTCTATGTGCTTAAAGTTTTGAAGTTATGCTTGTTTTTCCTTTCTATGCTAGTTGATTATTGTTCCCATAAGTTGTTTGCTCACAAAATACCTATGCATAGGAAGTGGGTTAGACTTAAATGTGCTAGTCATATTCTTCATGATGCTCTCTTTATATTACAATTCTTATCTTTTATGTGAGCATCATTGAAATCATAATGCCTAGCTAGGGGCGTTAAACGATAGCGCTTGTTGGGAGGTGAGGGAGTCCTGGATTAGGGGTTCTCCGGACAGCCGGACTATATCCTTTGGCCGGACTGTTGGACTATGAAGATACAAGATTGAAGACTTCGTCCCATGTCCGGATGGGACTCTACTTGGCGTGGAAGGCAAGCTAGGCAATACTGATATGTATATCTCCTCCTTTGTAACCGACCTTGTGTAACCCTAGCCCCCTCCGGTGTCTATATAAACCGGAGGGTTTTAGTCCGTAGGACAATATACAATCATACCATAGGATAGCTTCTAGGGTTTAGCCTCTCCGATCTCGTGGTAGATCAACTCTTGTACTATTCATATTATCAAGAATAATCAAGTAGGATGTAGGGTTTTACCTCCATCAAGAGGGCCCGAACCTGGGTAAAACATCGTGTCCCCTGCCTCCTGTTACCATCCGCCTTAGACGCACAGTTCGGGACCCCCTACCCGAGATCCGCCGGTTTTGACATCGACATTGGTGCTTTCATTGAGAGTTCCTCTGTGTCGTCGCTGTTAGGCTTGATGGCTCCTTTGATCATCGATAGCGATGCAGTCCAGGGTGAGACTTTTCTCCCTGGACAGATCTTTGTATTCGGCGGCTTCGCACTGCGGGCCAATTCGCTTGGCCATCTGGAGCAGATCGAGAGTTACGCCCCTGGCCATCAGGTCAGGTTTGGAAGCTTAAACTACACGACCAATATCCGTGGAGACATGATCTTCGACGGATTCGAGCCCCTGCCTAGTGCGCCACACGACCACGATAAGCATGATTTAGCTCTGCCATCGGATAGCGTCCAGGAGATCGCGCCGGCAACCGCTCTGACCCTCAATTCGGAGCCAGCTGCGCCATCCATGGATGGGTGGATAGACCCCGCCACGGAGGCCGCACTCTCATTGGCGATCGAGCCGAGTATCGACCTTACCCGTCACGGGAGCCATGATGCCGAACTACTGGATTCCTCCCCGGCCATGGACTCCCAACCGCCTGCGCCCATGCCTATCGAATCCGATTGGGCGCCAATCATGGAGTTTACCTCCGCAGATATCTTTCAGCACTCGCCCTTCGGCGACATACTGAACTCATTAAGGTCTCTCTCCTTGTCAGGAGAGTCCTGTCCGAACTATGTCCAGCAGGATTGGGATGCGGATGACGAAGAAATTCGCCGCCCAGCCACCACCCACTTAGTAGCCACTGTCGACGACTTAACCGACATGCTCGACTTCGACTCCGAAGACATCGACGGCATGGACGACGATGCGGGAGGCGAAGAGGAACCACTGCCCACCGGGCACTGGACAACCACCTCATCATATGATATATACATGGTGGACACACCCAAAGAAGGCAATGGCGACGAGACAGTGGAGGATGACCCCTCCAAGAAGCAACCCAAGCGCCGGCGTCAGCGGCGCCGCTCTAAGTCTCGCCAAAGCAAAAGCGGTGACCCTGGCACAGGAGATAATAGCACTCCGGACAGTGCCGAAGACAACAACAATCCCATCCAGCAAGATCTAGGGCAGGAGGATGGAGAAGTTAGCCCTCCAGAGAGAGCGGCAGATGGAGAGGCGGAGGATGATAATTACATGCCTCCCTCCGAAGACAAGGCAAGCCTCGACGATGACGAATTCGTCGTGCTTGAGGATCCCGTCGAACAAGAGCGCTTCAAGCGCCGGCTTATAGCCCCGACAAATAGCCTTAAAAAAAGCAATGACAGCTTCAAGCTGATCAAGATTTTCTAGCTGACAGATGGACTGAAGTCCTTGCGGACGAGGAATATAAACTCGAACGCCCCTCCAAGAGTTACCCAAAGCGTAGGTTGCTACCCCGACTGGAGGAGGAAGAACTCAAACCTACATCTCCAGCATATGATGCGGCTGACCGGCCACCTCGTGGCCGCGATAGAGAGGCATTTCAGCCAAAAGCTCAGCCCGCAC
Organism: Triticum urartu; assembly: GCF_056163025.1. Classification (NCBI taxonomy): domain Eukaryota; kingdom Viridiplantae; phylum Streptophyta; class Magnoliopsida; order Poales; family Poaceae; genus Triticum; species Triticum urartu. Next base: position 665,116,385 of record NC_141877.1, on the reverse strand, counting down.
CCCGCCGCCACTCAAATAAAAATGACAAAGCATGGGGAAACATGCTTGACCTGCGAGACATATTGGAGGACAAAGCAAAACATGCAAGATCGATCTACGGATCACGAGGGCGCGCCACTACAGGAGACGATAACCGTCACGCCGGATACAGTAAAAGTAAATCCGGCCGGGCCGAACACAGCGGGCAAGATTCATTTGAGCTGCGTCGCGATATAGCCCAGTACAGAGGCACCACACACCCCCTATGATTCACAAACGAAGTAATGGATCACCAAATCCTAGAGGGTTTGAAACCCGTAAATATCGAATCATATGACGGCACAACAGATCCTGCGGTATGGATCGAGGATTTCCTCCTGCACATCAACATGGCCCGCGGTGATGACCTACACGCCATCAAATACCTCCCACTCAAGCTCAAAGGACCAGCTCGGCATTGGCTCAACAGCTTCCCAGCAGAGTCCATTGGCTGTTGGGAAGATCTGGAAGCCGCATTCCTCGACAACTTCCAGGGCACTTATGTGCGACCGCCAGATGCCGATGACTTGAGCCACATAATTCAGCAGCCAGAGGAATCGGCCAGGCAATTCTGGACACGGTTCCTAACAAAGAAGAATCAAATCGTCGACTGTCCGGATGCAGAGGCCCTAGCAGCTTTTAAGCATAACATCCGCGACAAGTGGCTCGCCCGGCACCTTGGCCAGGAAAAGCCGAAATCTATGGCAGCCCTCACGACACTCATGACCCGCTTTTGTGCGGGATAAGATAGCTGGCTGGCTCGTAGCAATAACATATCAAAGAACCATGGTACTTCGGATACCAAGGATGGCAATGGCAGGTCACGTTGCAACAAACACAAGCGCCGCATTAACAGCGACAATACCGAGGATACGGCAGTCAATGCCGGATTCAAAGGCTCTAAACCCGGTCAGCGGAAAAAGCCATTTAAAAGAAGCACCCCGGGCCCATCCAGTCTGGACCGTATACTCGATCGCTCGTGTCAAATACACGGCATCCCCGACAAGCCAGCCAACCACACCAACAGGGATTGTTGGGTGTTCAAGCAGGCCGGCAAGTTAAATGCCGAAAACAAAGATAAGGGGTCGCATAGCGATGATGAGGAGGAGCCCCGGTAGCCGAACACTGGAGGACAGAAGAGGTTCCCTCCACAAGTGCGGACGGTGAACATGATATACGCAACCCACATCCCCAAGAGGGAGCGGAAGCGTGCTCTAAGGGACGTATATGCGTTGGAGCCAGTCGCCCGAAAGTTCAACCCATGGTCCTCTTGCCCGATCACCTTCGATCGCAGGGACCACCCCACTAGTATCCGTCATGGCGGATTCGCCGCACTGGTTCTAGACCCAATCATTGACGGATTTCACCTCACTCGAGTCCTTATGGATGGCGGCAGCAGCCTGAACCTGCTTTACCAGGATACAGTGCGCAAAATGGGTATAGACCCCTCAAGGATCAAACCCACAAAAATGACCTTCAAAGGCGTCATACCAGGTGTAGAGGCCCATTGCACAGGCTCAGTCACACTAGAAGTGGTCTTCGGATCCCCGGATAACTTCCGAAGCGAGGAGTTAATCTTTGATATAGTCCCGTTCCGCAGTGGCTATCATGCACTGCTCGGGCGAACCGCATTTGCGAGAATCAATGCGGTACCGCATTATGCATACCTCAAGCTCAAGATGCCAGGACCTCGGGGGGTCATCACAGTTAATGGAAACACAGAGCACTCTCTCCACACGGAGGAGCACACTGCGGCCGTCGCAGCAGAAGCACAAAGCAGCCTCTTAAGGCAATCCACTAGTTCGGCGATTAAGGACCCGAACACCTTTAAGCGTGCCCGGAGTAATCGGCAACAAGACTTCTTGGCACGTTTCGAGCTCGCATAGCAATGCGGCCCCCACCCCAGTCCCAGCCAAATGGCGAAATCCGTGCCGTGCGTGCATAATTACGCATTGAAAATACCATGGGCATAGGTGGGGAGGGGGCACGACTACGGCACGCCCCAAGACGCGGCTCAACCGCACTAGGGGCTTCCCGCTTTGTTATTTTTCTCTCTTTTAGGACTTTAATCTCTGGAAACCCTGTCCGGCAGTATGATTGCCGAACACATGATGCAGCAACCAAGGAGGCAGAAAGCTACGTCGCACCACGGAACTCTCAGTGGATTATGATAACGAGTGAAATACTTGCTTTAATGCCATTCCTCAGCTTGCCCTTGGAGGGGACATATCAAATAGTCCTAATTTTTGCTTATCGCACTACTTGTATCATTTTGCTTTAATGCACCTTTTTGAATAAACAATGCATAGCACTAGACTATTATCTCATTCTTTATTCTTCCTTTTTATATATATATATGTTCATTTCATGACATCCAGCACCCGTACACTCTGGTACGGCTAATACGCTAGGGGCTTAAGCATACCCCATAATACGGCGTGAGAAGTCCGAACACTTTAGACAGTGCGGCACCCCGAACTTATAGCATTATATGCATCAGCTCCGAATCATGTCTTGGGTCAATAGTTGGGTTTGCCCGGCTCCCATGTTTTGGTACCTTACGTTCCGCTATATCGGCTAAGCTAGCACTGGGAGAACTACTGTGATTGTGCCCCGGTTCAGCTGGGCTAAGCACCTCAGTAGAGAAAGCTAAAACTGACTGTCATGATAAGGCGAGAGACTGGTCGCTGTTCGAGAGGTTTCGAGTCCCTAAAGACTTATGCCGCTTAGAGCGAGGAGTCGGCTTTGTCCGGCTTAAGGCGTGTATGGCGCCCAAAATTCGGCCTTCCGAATACTAGGGGCTTCGCCAAAATTTAAAATTATAGAATTCTATGGCTAAGTGAGAGTGATAAAGCATTATAGTCCGATTTCCTTGTTCGTTGCGCTGAGCACCTCCCTCGAAGGACCCAAAAATGGGAACAAGAGTGCTCAGGTTTATCCCAAACACCCCAGCACTCGTGGCATGGGGGCAGGAGCCGACGACTAGCCATATCTCAGATTTGATAAACAGCCGAACACAAGGTAATATTTTAAATTCAAACAAGCGTTGCATAGCGCATGTGAACAAGTTTTCATACCACAGGATCACACGAGCAAGTTCATTCAAATATTACATCTTTTGCACACTCGTCCGCTACAAGACGGGCACCCTTCAGGACACCCTCATAATACATCTCGGGATGGCGATGCTCCTTGCCCTGTGGCGGCCCCTCCTTCACCAGCTTCTCGGCGTCCATCTTGGTCCAGTGCACCTTCGCACAGGCGAAAGCCCGACGTGCACCCTCGATGCAGACGGACCGCTTGATGACTTCCAGCCATGGGCAGGCATCCACAAGCCACCTCACCAGGCCGAAGTAGCTGTTGGGAAGGGTGTCGCCAGGCCACATCCGGACTATAAAGCCCTTCATGGCCTGTTCGGCCGCCTTGTGCAGCTCGACCAGTTGGTTCAGCTGGTCGCTCATAGGCATCGGGTGTTCGGTCCCAGTATACTGAGACCAGAACAGCTTCTCTGTCGAGCTTCCCTCCTCGTCCTAGTAAAACTTTACGGCATCCGACACGCTGCGGGGCAAATCTGCGAATGCTCCTGGAGAGCTCCGGACTCGGGTAAGTAACAAGTAATTTACTTTCACATGCTTACTTTGCATATTGAATGCCTTACCCGCCGCTATATTCCTCATCGCCTCAATCTCCTGGAGGGCCTTTTGTGCTTCAGCCTTGGCACTCTTTACGCTCTCAAGGGCCGCGGCAAGCTCAGACTCTCGCGTCTTCGAGTCAAGCTCCAACGCCTCGTGCTTCGTCACGAGAGCTTGGAGCTCTTGCTGCACCTCGCCCACCCGTGCCTCTTGCTTTTCCCGCTCGGTGCGCTCCTGGGCCGCTTTGTTTTCGGCCTCGGACAGTGCTTGCTTCAGGGTTGCCACTTCGGTCGTGGCCCCTGGCAAATTCATAATGATCCTGTCATTTTGCAATCGCATCTTTTTTTGTATATATATATATCTATAGACAAGGTATTACTTACCTTTGTTCTCCTCGAGCTGCCTCTTGGCAAGGCCGAGCTCTTTCTCGAACCCCTCGAGGTCCTGCTTCAGTGCGGCGACCTCCGCAGTCAGTGCGGCAGAGGCCAGGAGCGAAGCCTGCATACACATATAGACATACTTATATTAGACTCCTGCAGATATTATTTGATCCTCTATTCGGCTTTTCTTTGTGAACACCAAACAGAGCATCAGGGGCTACTGTCTATGCGGTAATATTTTCCATATATTTTAAAAACTTACCTCAAAGCCTGTTAGAAGGCTGGCACAGGCTTCAGTCAGTCCGCTCTTGGCGGACTGAACCTTCTTGATCACCGCACTCATAATAGTGCAGTGCTCTTCGTCGATGGAAGCGCCGCGAAGCGCTCCCAGTAGGTTGTCTGGTGCCTCTGGATGGACAGAGGTCACCGGCACGGGCGTCTTACCCCTTTTGGAAGGGGGACGCCTGCCTGAGTCTGGAACCACTGGAGGTTCCGGTGCGGTGTTCGGCTGAGAGCCGAACTAGGAGCCCCCGGGAGCCTTGATCCCTTTGCTCCTGGAGTCTGGAAGGTCGCCTTGAGGCGCCTCCGGGACTGTCTCCCCCCGGCTCGGTGCCCCTTGAGACAATACCTCGGGATTGTCCGTAGGACAAGGGGAGGAGGCGGTCGGAAGTGGATCGCTATCCATATCCGACGGATCCAAGGAGCCGTCCGACGAGGACACCTCTGAAGGAAATATGCCCTAGAGGCAATAATAAAGTTATTATTTATTTCCTTATAATCATGATAAATGTTTATTATTCATGCTAGAATTGTATTAACCGGAAACATAATACATGTGTGAATACATAAACAAACAAAGTGTCACTAGTATGCCTCTACTTGACTAGCTCGTTAATCAAAGATGGTTATGTTTCCTAACCATGAACAAGTGGTTGTTATTTGATTAACGGGATCACATCATTAAGTGAATGATCTTATTGACATGACCCATTCCATTAGCTTAGCACCCGATCGTTTAGTATGTTGCTATTGCTTTCTTCATGACTTATACATGTTCCTATAACTATGAGATTATGCAACTCCCGTTTGCCGGAGGAACACTTTGTGTGCTACCAAACGTCACAACGTAACTGGGTGATTATAAAGGAGCTCTACAGGTGTCTCCAAAGGTAAATGTTGGGTTGGCGTATTTCGAGATTAGGATTTGTCACTTCGATTGCCGGAGAGGTATCTCTGGGCCCTCTCGGTAATGCACATCACTTAAGCCTTGCAAGCATTGCAACTAATGAGTTAGTTGCGGGATGATGTATTACAGAACGAGTAAAGAGACTTGCCAGTAACGAGATTGAACTGGGTATTTGGAATACCGACGATCGAATCTCGGGCAAGTAACATACCGATGACAAAGGGAACAACGTATGTTGTTATGCGGTCTGACCGATAAAGATCTTCGTAGAATATGTAGGAGCCAATATGGGCATCCAGGTCCCGCTGTTGGTTATTGACCGGAGACATGTCTCGGTCATGTCTACATTGTTCTCGAACCCGTAGGGTCCGCACGCTTAAGGTTACGATGACAGTTATATTATGAGTTTATGCATTTTGATGTACTGAAGGTTGTTCGGAGTCCCGGATGTGATCACGGACATGACGAGGAGTCTCGAAATGGTCGAGACATAAAGATTGATATATTGGAAGCCTATGTTTGGATATCGGAAGTGTTCCGGGTGAAATCGGGATTTTACCGGAGTACCGGGAGGTTACCGGAAACCCCCGGGGAGCTAGATGGGCCTTAATGGGCCTTGGTGGAAAAGAGAAGAGGCAGCCCATAGTGGGCCGCGCGCCCCTCCCCTCCCTTGGTCCGAATTGGACAAGGAGAGGGGGCCGGCCCCTCTCTCTCTTTTCCCCCCTCCGCGAGTCCTATTCCAACTAGGATTGGGGGGGGGGGAATCCTACTCCCAGAGGGAGTAGGACTCTCCTGGCGCGCCCTATGTGGCCGGCCGGCCTCCCCCCTTTAGTCCTTTATATACTGAGGCAGAGGCACCCTAGAGACACACAAGTTGATCCACGTGATCTATTCCTTAGCCATGTGCGGCGCCCCCAGCCACCATAGTCCTCGATAATATTGTAGCGGTGCTTAGGCGAAGCCCTGCAGCAGTAGTACGTCAAGATCGTCACCACGCCGTCGTGCTGACGGAACTCTTCCCCGACACTTTGTTGGATCGGAGTCCGGGGATCGTCATCGAGCTGAATGTGTGCTAGAACTCGGAGGTGCCGTAGTTTCGGTGCTTGATCGGTCGGATCGTGGAGACGTACGACTACATCAACCAAACGCTTCCGTTGTCGATCTACTAGGTATGTAGATCATACTCCCCCTCTCGTTGCTATGCATCACCATGATCTTGCGTGTGCGTAGGAATTTTTTTGAAATTACTACGTTCCCCAACAGTGGCATCCGAGCCTAGGTTTTATATGTTGATGTTATATGCACGAGTAGAACACAAGTGAGTTGTGGGCGATATAAGTCATACTGCTTACCGGCATGTCATACTTTGGTTCGACGGTATTGTTGGATGAAGCGGCCCAGACCGACATTACGCGTACGCTTACGCGAGACCGGTTCTCCCGACGTGCTTTGCACAGAGGTGGCTTGTGGGTGACAGTTTCTCCAACTTTAGTTGAACCGAGTGTGGCTACGCCCGGTCCTTGCGAAGGTTAAAACAGCACCAACTTGACAAACTATCGTTGTGGTTTTGATGCGTAGGTGAGATTGGTTCTTGCTTAAGCCCGTAGCAGCCACGTAAAACTTGCAACAACAAAGTAGAGGACGTCTAACTTGTTTTTGCAGGGCATGTTGTGATGTGATATGGTCAAGACATGATGCTAAATTTTATTGTATGAGATGATCATGTTTTGTAACCGAGTTATCGGCAACTGGCAGGAGCCATATGGTTGTCGCTTTATTGTATGCAATGCAATCGCGCTCTAATGCTTTACTTTATCACTAAGCGGTAGCGATAGTCGTGGAAGCATAAGATTGGCGAGACGACAACGATGCTATGATGAAGATCAAGGTGTCGAGCCGGTGACGATGGTGATCATGACGGTGCTTCGGAGATGGAGATCGCAAGCACAAGATGATGATGGCCATATCATATCACTTATATTGATTGCATGTGATGTTTATCTTTTTATGCATCTTATCTTGCTTTGATTGACGGTAGCATTATAAGATGATCTCTCACTAAATTATCAAGAAGTGTTCTCCCTGAGTATGCACCGTTTCCCAAGTTCGTCGTGCGCAGACACCACGTGATGATCGGGTGTGATAAGCTCTACGTCCATCTACAACGGGTGCAAGCCAGTTTTGCACACGCAGAATACTCGGGTTATACTTGACGAGCCTAGCATATGCAGATATGGCCTCGGAACATGGAGACCGAAAGGTCGAGCGTGAATCATATAGTAGATATGATCAACATAATGATGTTCACCATTGAAAACTACTCCATATCACGTGATGATCGGTTATGGTTTAGTTGATTTGGATCACGTGATCACTTGGAGGATTAGAGGGATGTCTGTCTACGTGGGAGTTCTTTAAGTAATTTGACTAATTGAACTTAAATTTATCATGAACTTAGTACCTGATAGTATCTTGCTTATGTATGTTTGATTGTAGATAGATGGCCCGTGCTGTTGTTCCGTTGAATTTTAATGCGTTCCTTGAGAAAGCAAAGTTGAAAGATGATGGTAGCAATTACACGGACTGGGTCCATAACTTGAGGATTATCCTCATTGCTGCACAGAAGAATTACGTCCTGGAAGCACCGCTGGGTGCCAGGCCTGCTGCTAGAGCAACACCAGATGTTATGAACGTCTGGCAGAGCAAAGCTGATGACTACTCGATAGTTCAGTGTGCCATGCTTTACGGCTTAGAATCGGGACTTCAACGACGTTTTGAACGTCATGGAGCATATGAGATGTTCCAGGAGTTGAAGTTAATATTTCAAGCAAATGCCCAGATTGAGAGATATGAAGTCTCCAATAAGTTCTATAGCTGCAAGATGGAGGAGAACAGTTCTGTCAGTGAGCATATACTCAAAATGTCTGGGGTATAATAATCACTTGATTCAATTGGGAGTTAATCTTCCAGATGATTGCGTCATTGACAGAATTCTCCAATCACTGCCACCAAGCTACAAGAGCTTCGTGATGAACTATAATATGCAAGGGATGAACAAGACTATTCCCGAGCTCTTCGCAATGCTGAAAGCTGCGGAGGTAGAAATCAAGAAGGAGCATCAAGTGTTGATGGTCAACAAGACCACTAGTTTCAAGAAAAAGGGCAAAGGGAAGAAGAAGGGGAACTTCAAAAAGAACGGCAAGCTAGTTGCTACTCAAGAGAAGAAACCCAAGTCTGGACCTAAGCCTGAAACTGAGTGCTTCTACTGCAAGCAAACTGGTCACTGGAAGCGGAACTGCCCCAAGTATTTGGCGGATAAGAAGGATGGCAAGATGAACAAAGGTATATGTGATATACATGTTATTTATGTGTACCTTACTAGAGCTCGCAGTAGCACCTAGGTATTTGATACTGGTTCTGTTGCTAATATTTGCAACTCGAAACAGGGACTATGGATTAAGCGAACACTGGCAAAGGACGAGGTGACGATGCGCGTGGGAAATGGTTCCAAAGTCGATGTGATCGCCGTCGGCACACTACCTCTACATCTACCTTCGGGATTAGTATTAGACCTAAATAATTGTTATTTGGTGCCAGCGTTGAGCATGAACATTATATCTGGATCTTGTTTGATGCGAGACGGTTATTCATTTAAATCAGAGAATAATGGTTGTTCTATTTATATGAGTAATATCTTTTATGGTCATGCACCTTTGAAGAGTGGTCTATTTATGATGAATCTCGATAGTAGTAACACACATATTCATAATGTTGAAGCCAAAAGATGCAGAGTTGATAATGATAGTGCAACTTATTTGTGGCACTGCCGTTTAGGTCATATCGGTATAAAGCGCATGAAGAAACTCCATACCGATGGACTTTTGGAACCACTTGATTATGAATCACTTGGTACTTGCGAACCATGCCTCTTGGGCAAGATGACTAAAACACCGTTCTCCGGTACTATGGAGAGAGCAACAGATTTGTTGGAAATCATACATACAGATGTATGTGGCCCGATGAATATTGAGGCTCGTGGCGGATATCGTTATTTTCTCACCTTCACGGATGACTTAAGCATATATGGGTATATCTACTTAATGAAACACAAGTCTGAAACATTTGAAAAGTTCAAAGAATTTCAGAGTGAAGTTGAAAATCATCGTAACAAGAAAATAAAGTTTCTACGATCTGATCGTGGAGGAGAATATTTGAGTTACGAGTTTGGTGTACATTTGAAATAATGCGGAATAGTTTCGCAACTCACGCCACCCGGAACACCACAGTGTAATGGTGTGTCCGAACGTCGTAATCGTACTTTACTAGATATGGTGCGATCTATGATGTCTCTTACTGATTTACCGCTATCGTTTTGGGGTTATGCTTTAGAGACGACCGCATTCACGTTAAATAGGGCACCATCAAAATCCGTTGAGACGACGCCTTATGAACTATGGTTTGGCAAGAAACCAAAGTTGTCGTTTCTTAAAGTTTGGGGCTGCGATGCTTATGTGAAAAAGCTTCAACCTGATAAGCTCGAACCCAAATCGGAGAAATGTGTCTTCATAGGATACCCAAAGGAGACTGTTGGGTACACCTTCTATCACAGATCCGAAGGCAAGACATTCGTTGCTAAGAATGGATCCTTTCTAGAGAAGGAGTTTCTCTCGAAAGAAGTGAGTGGGAGGAAAGTAGAACTTGACGAGGTAACTGTACCTGCTCCCTTATTGGAAAGTAGTGCATCACAGAAACCTATTTCTACGACACCTACACCGATTAGTGAGGAAGCTAATGATAATGATCATGAAACTTCAGAACAAGATACTACTGAACCTCATAGATCAACCAGAGTAAGATCCGCACCAGAGTGGTACGGTAATCCTGTTCTGGAAGTCATGCTACTAGATCATGATGAACCTACAAACTATGAAGAAGCGATGGTGAGCCCAGATTCCGCAAAATGGCTTGAAGCCATGAAATCTGAGATGGGATCCATGTATGAGAACAAAGTCTGGACTTTGGTTGACTTGCCCGATGATTGGCAAGCAATTGAGAATAAATGGATCTTCAAGAAGAAGACTGACGTCGACGGTAATATTACTGTCTACAAAGATCGACTTGTCGCAAAAGGTTTTCGGCAAGTTCAAGGGATTGACTACGATGAGACCTTCTCACCCATAGCGATGCTTAAGTCTGTCCGAATCATGTTAGCAATTGCCGCATTTTATGATTATGAAATTTGGCAGATGGATGTCAAAACTGCATTCCTGAATGGATTTCTGGAAGAAGAGTTGTATATGATGCAACCGGAAGGTTTTGTCGATCCAAAGGGAGCTAACAAAGTGTGCAAGCTCTAGCGATCCATTTATGGACTGGTGCAAGCCTCTCGGAGTTGGAATAAACGCTTTGATAGTGTGATCAAAGCATTTGGTTTTATACAGACTTTTGGAGAAGCCTGTATTTACAAGAAAGTGAGTGGGAGCTCTATAGCATTTCTGATATTATATGTAGATGACATATTACTAATTGGGAATGATATAGAATTTCTGGATAGCATAAAGGGATACTTGAATAAGAGTTTTTCAATGAAAGACCTCGGTGAAGCTGCTTACATATTAGGCATTAAGATCTATAGAGATAGATCAAGACGCTTAATTGGACTTTCACAAAGCACATACCTTGACAAAGTTTTGAAGAAGTTCAAAATGGATCAAGCAAAGAAAGGGTTCTTGCCTGTGTTACAAGGTGTGAAGTTGAGTAAGACTCAATGCCCGACCACTGCAGAAGATAGAGAGAATATGAAAGATGTTCCCTATGCTTCAGCCATAGGCTCTATCATGTATGCAATGCTGTGTACCAGACCTGATGTGTGCCTTGCTATAAGTCTAGCAGGGAGGTACCAAAGTAATCCAGGAGTGGATCACTGGACAGCGGTCAAGAACATCCTGAAGTACCTGAAAAGGACTAATGATATGTTTCTCGTATATGGAGGTGACAAAGAGCTCATCATAAAAGGTTACGTTGATGCAGGCTTTGACACTGATCCGAACGATTCTAAATCGCAAACCGGGTACGTGTTTACATTAAACGGTGGAGCTGTCAGTTGGTGCAGTTCTAAACAAAGCGTTCTAGCGGGATCTACATGTGAAGCAGAGTACATAGCTGCTTTGGAAGCAACAAACGAAGGAGTCTGGATGAAGGAGTTCATATCCGATCTAGGTGTCATACCTAGTGCATCGGGTCCAATGAAAATCTTTTGTGACAATACTGGTGCAATTGCCTTGGCAAAGGAATCCAGATTTCACAAGAGAACCAAGCACATCAATAGACGCTTCAATTCCATCCGGGATCTAGTCCAGGTGGGAGACATAGAGATTTGCAAGATACATACGGATCTGAATATTGCAGACCCATTGACTAAGCCTCTTCCACGAGCAAAACATGATCAGCACCAAGGCTCCATGGGTGTTAGAATCATTACTGTGTAATCTAGATTATTGACTCTAGTGCAAGTGGGAGACTGAAGGAAATATGCCCTAGAGGCAATAATAAAGTTATTATTTATTTCCTTATAATCATGATAAATGTTTATTATTCATGCTAGAATTGTATTAACCGGAAACATAATACATGTGTGAATACATAAACAAACAAAGTGTCACTAGTATGCCTCTACTTGACTAGCTCGATAATCAAAGATGGTTATGTTTCCTAACCATGAACAAGTGGTTGTTATTTGATTAACGGGATCACATCATTAAGTGAATGATCTGATTGACATGACCCATTCCATTAGCTTAGCACCCGATCGTTTAGTATGTTGCTATTGCTTTCTTCATGACTTATACATGTTCCTATAACTATGAGATTATGCAACTCCCGTTTGCCAGAGGAACACTTTGTGTGCTACCAAACGTCACAACGTAACTGGGTGATTATAAAGGAGCTCTACAGGTGTCTCCAAAGGTAAATGTTGGGTTGGCGTATTTCGAGATTAGGATTTGTCACTCCGATTGTCGGAGAGGTATCTCTGGGCCCTCTCGGTAATGCACATCACTTAAGCCTTGCAAGCATTGCAACTAATGATTTAGTTGCGGGATGATGTATTACAGAACGAGTAAAGAGACTTGCCAGTAACGAGATTGAACTGGGTATTTGGAATACCGACGATCGAATCTCGGGCAAGTAACATACCGATGACAAAGGGAACAACGTATGTTGTTATGCGGTCTGACCGATAAAGATCTTCGTAGAATATGTAGGAGCCAATATGGGCATCCAGGTCCCGCTGTTGGTTATTGACCGGAGACATGTCTCGGTCATGTCTACATTGTTCTCGAACCCGTAGGGTCCGCACGCTTAAGGTTACGATGACAGTTATATTATGAGTTTATGCATTTTGATGTACCGAAGGTTGTTCGGAGTCCCGGATGTGATCACGGACATGACGAGGAGTCTCGAAATGGTCGAGACATAAATATTGATATATTGGAAGCCTATGTTTGGATATCGGAAGTGTTCCAGGTGAAATCGGGATTTTACCGGAGTACCGGGAGGTTACCGGAACCCCCCGGGGAGCTAGATGGGCCTTAATGGGCCTTGGTGGAAAAGAGAAGAGGCAGCCCATAGTGGGCCGCGCGCCCCTCCCCTCCCTTGGTCCGAATTGGACAAGGAGAGGGGGCTGGCCCCTCTCTCTCTTTTCCCCCCTCCGCGAGTCCTATTCCAACTAGGATTGGGGGGGGGATCCTACTCCCAGAGGGAGTAGGACTCTCCTGGCGCGCCCTATGTGTCCGGCCGGCCTCCCCCCTTTGGTCCTTTATATACTGAGGCAGAGGCACCCTAGAGACACACAAGTTGATCCACGTGATCTATTCCTTAGCCGTGTGCGGCGCCCCCAGCCACCATAGTCCTCGATAATATTGTAGCGGTGCTTAGGCGAAGCCCTGCAGCAGTAGTACGTCAAGATCGTCACCACGCCGTCATGCTGATGGAACTCTTCCCCGACACTTTGCTGGATCGGAGTCCGGGGATCGTCATCGAGCTGAACGTGTGCTAGAACTCGGAGGTGCCGTAGTTTCGGTGCTTGATCGGTCGGATCGTGGAGACGTACGACTACATCAACCAAACGCTTCCGTTGTCGATCTACTAGGTATGTAGATCATACTCCCCCTCTCGTTGGTATGCATCACCATGTTCTTGCGTGTGCGTAGGAAATTTTTTGAAATTACTACGTTCCCCAACAACCTCGATACAGGCTTGGGGCGGTCTGCATAATCATATTCGGCAGTAGGAGAAGCAGTGCGACAAAGGTAAGCTATGAGTTAGTCTGGTATCTGAATACTTACGACTTCGCCAGGGGCTTGGCCTGAGCAGCCACTTGTCTTCGCCTTCGGCGACGGTGGTGGAGCAGTCAGGAAGGAGAGTCCTTCCTTTCTTGGACCGTTCGACCTTCCCGGTTGGGGCGGCCTTCCTTTTCTTGTCTCCCCCGGCTGGAGGGGGAGCATCTTCATCTTCCTCCTCCTCATCTTCATGGGAGGTGTGTGTCGCGGAGTTATCGGACGATGAGTCCGATACCACCTTGCGCCGGGAACACTTTCGGGTTCCCTTAGCCTTCTTCTTGGTCTTCTCCGGCACCTTATAAGGAGCCGGAGTCAGCATCTCCATCAGGAGAGCGTCTGTGGTGTCTTCGGGCAGGGGGGCCGGACAGTCAATCTGCTCCGATGCCTCTACCCAGTCCTGTTAAAGGCATGGGAGCTCAGATCCCGCACATGGTTAAGCTATAGGAAATAAATATCCTACCAGATGTACAGAACTTACCGAATTCGCGGGGCGCTTCGCTCTTAGCCCGTGGCCCTCGGTGAGAGAGGGAGGGACCTCGGCGCCCTTGAATAGCACCCTCCAGACGTCTTTGTGCGTCATGTCGAAGAGCTCGCTTAGAGTCTGGTGCCGGGCCGGGTCGAACTCCCATAAGTTAAAATCCTGTTGTTGACACGGGAGGATCCGGCAGAAGAGCATGACCTGGACTATGTTGACAAGATTAAGTTTCTTGCTTGTCATGTTCCGGATACACTTCTGGAGTCCGTCCAGCTCCACCGATGAAGCCCAGGACAGGACCTTCTCCTTCTAGGAAGTGAGCCGCGTGGGGATTCCAGATCGAAACTCGGGGGCCGCCACCTAGTTGGTGTCGCGCGGGTCGGTGATGTAGAACCACCCCGATTGCCACCCCTTTATGGTGTCCACGAAGGAGCCCTCGAGCCATGTAACGTTGGGCATCTTGCCCACCATGGCCCCGCCGCATTCCTCTTGTTGGCCGCCCACCACCTTCAGCTTGATATTGAAGGTCTTCAGCCACAAGCCAAAGTGGGGCCGGATGCGGAGGAAGGCCCCGCACATGACGATGAATGCCGAGATGTTGAGGATGAAGTTCGGGGCCAGATCATGAAAGTCCAGCCCATAGTAGAACATGAGGCCGCAGACAAATGGATGGAGGGGAAACCCCAGTCCATGGACGAAGTGGCGGAGGAAGACCACCCTCTCGTGAGGTTCTGGGTAGGGATGACCTGCCCCACGGCTGGCAGCCGGTGCGCGATGTCCGCGGCTAAGTATCCGGCTCCACGTAACTTTTTGATGTGCCCCTCCGTGACGGAGGAGGCCATCCACTTGCCTCCCACTTCGGACATGTTTTGGAGAGAGTTGATAAGGAGGATGCGGACTTGGTTGCTGGAGCTCGAGTGCGCAAGAATGGATGAGTAGGGAGGAAGAAGGCGTGGGTAGAAAAAAGGTGAGATCTTATCCCTTTATAAGGGCGGACTAAACTATGCGCCCCCACTAGCCTAGTAAAACTCGTTGATATGTCTTCAATGTATCTATAATTTTTGATTGCTCCATGCTATATTATCTACTGTTTTGGACTATATTGGGTTTTATTATCCACTTTTATATTATTTTTGGGACTAACCTATTAACCGGAGGCCCAGCCCAGATTTGTTGTTTTATGCCTATTTCAGTGTTTTGAAGAAAAGGAATATCTGTCGGAGTCGAAACGGAACGAAATCAACTGGAGAAGTTATTTTTGGAAGGAAACACACCTGATGGACTTGGACCCCACGTCAGAAGATAGGGGAGCTGCCCACGAGGGTGGGGGCGCGCCCACCCCCCTAGGGCGCGCCCCCTGCCTCGTGGGGCCCCCGTGGCTCCCCTGACGTGCTTCTTCTGCCTATATATCTCCATATACCCTAAAACTTCCAGAACAGAGAATAGATCGGGAGTTCCGCCGCCAGAAGCCTCCGTAGCCACGAAAAACCAATCTAGACCCGTTTCGGCACCCTGCCGGAGGGGGCAATCCTTCTCCGGTGGCCATCTTCATCATCCCGGTTGAGGGAGTCCTGGATTAGGGGGTGTTCGGGTAGCTGGACTATACCTTCAGCCGGACTCCTGGACTATGAAGATACAAGATTGAAGACTTCGTCCCGTCTCCGGATGGGACTTTCCTTGGCGTGGAAGGCAAGCTTGGCGATGCGGATATTCAAGATCTCCTACCGTTGTAACCGACTCTATGTAACCCTAACCCTATCCGGTGTCTATATAAACGGAAGGGTTGTAGTCCGTAGGCAATCAACTCCATATACAACAATCATACCATAGGCTAGCTTCTAGGGTTTAGCCTCCTTGATCTCGTGGTAGATCTACTCTTGTACTACCCATATCATCAATATTAATCAAGCAGGACGTAGGGTTTTACCTCCATCAAGAGGGCCCGAACCTGGGTAAAACATCGTGTTCCCTGCCTCCTGTTACCATCCGGCCTAGACGCATAGTTTGGGACCCCCTACCCGAGATCCGCCGGTTTTGACACCGACATTGGTGCTCTCGTTGAGAGTTCCTCTGTGTCGTCGCCTTTAGGCCCGATGGCTCCTTTGATCATCAACAACGATACGGTCCAGGGTGAGACTTTTCTCCCCGGACAGATCTTCGTCTTCGGCGGCTTCGCTCTGCGGGCCAATTCGCTCGGCCACCTGGAGCAGATCGAATGCTACGCCCCTGGCCATCAAGTCAGGTTTGGAAGCTTAAACTACACGGCTGACATCCGCAGAGACTTGATCTTCGATGGGTTCGAGCCACGGCCAAGCGCGCTGCACTATCTCGAGGGGCATGATCTAGCTCTGCCTCCGGACAGTGTCCTGGAGGCCGCACACGCATCGGTTCCGACCCCTAACTCGGAGCCTGAAGAAGCTATGTACCTAGGGTAGGGGCACGGACCTGTCCAAAGAGCCCTACCCAAGGACATCCCTAGAAGAAGTCACCTTTCAATCGACTTGAAGGTATCCCACTCGACGGGTTCAAGACACTCGACCAAGAAGCTATCACTCGACCAAGAAGCTATCACTCGACCATGAAGCCAACCACTCGACTGCCAGGAGACCTAAAGTCACTCTGCAGGCAAACGGTCGGCTATTAAGTAGTCTTTATGGTCATTATAGCACTTTATTAGGGGCATTACCAGTAACGCCCAACCTTAAATGTACCTTAAACCCTGCATCACTGAGGGCAGGAGAGGGCCGGCGAACTCTATATAAGCCACCCCCCTCCTCAGTATGAAGGGTTCGCACCCCTGTTATTTACACGCCTATAATCCAATCGACCGCCTCCGGGCACCGAGACGTAGGGCTGTTACTTCCTCCGCGAAGGGCCTGAACTCGTACATCTTGGTGTGTTTACAACTTCCCAATAGCTAAGATCTAGCCTCCCCATACACACACCCCTACATCACTGTCAGAGTTAGAACCACGACAGTTGGCGCCCACCGTGGGGCCGGAATCTTAGCGCCTGATTGGAGAAGTTGCGATTTTTCCGATCCCTTTGATCATGGTTTCATGCGGAGTTTTGGTGGAGGGCCGCGAGATCCGCCTCGGCGCGCTCACGTTCATCGCCGACGACTCCACCTGGCTTCAGGAGGCACCACTCGACATCGACGCGCTCCTCGTCCACGGTGCGACGCATTTCCTCCTGCGGCAGCCGTCGACCCAGTATCGGTCGGCCCCCATATCGTCTCCCCGCTCTGTCTCCCACCGCCGCGAGCGCTCCGGTTGGTCGAGACTTCAGAGGTGGGTGAGGCATGCCATGGCTCGCCAGTCGGCCGCCCCACAAGTCGCGGCAATCGAGCCCGACGAATCCCTCTGCGGCCTGTTCGACTGGCTCCGCGGAGACCGCATCCGAGTGCGACAGCAGCTATCCAGCGGCTGAGGTTCTGGCGGTCGATGGAACGCACAGTCCTCCCGGTTTCCCTCCCGCTGATGGAGGCGCGGGTGGGGGCGACCCGTCGCATCCCCACGATGAGTATCTCCCCGAACCTCTCACGTCATTACAACGAGAGGAGCTTCGCCGCCGGAACATGGACGCACTCCACACTCCCATCGTCGGAGAGACCCCCGAGGCCCGGGCCTTGGAGGACGCGCGCTTGGCTAACTTGGCCGAGCGCACTCGACTGGAGAATCTCCAGCGAGCACTCGACGAGCAAGCGCGTCAGCGGGCTCCCGAGTCTAGTCGACGTCAGCTCTTCCCGCCGACGCAGGTATACCGAACCCCAGTTCAGAATTTGGCCGCCGCGGCCCGTATAGCAGAATCGATTCAGCCCTCTCAGTCGGAGGCTGGCAGGGGCTTGTTGCAGATCAGAGCGTTGCTCCGGGCGGCGGGAAACCAGAATTCCGCTGTTTCTCAGTCGCGGAATAGGATCCACAGTCGATCCGTTGCAACAGATACAATCCAGTCAGCTCACAGCCCGAGATCGCCCCCGAGGCGTGAGGGACGTGGTGACCGGCATGATCAGTACAGAAGGAATGAGCAGTATGATCACCGATCCTATCGTGATGATCGACGTCGAGTGCCAACCCCTCCCCCGAGGAGTGGGTCATATGCGCCTCGACATCGAGATGACAGGCGCCCTCATCGTGTTGGGCAGAGGATTCCAGTCGACCCCAGGGACCCAGGCTTTGGCACGAGATCTATCCTCGTTCAAGGTTTGGTTGACAGGAACAGAGCTCATCGGGAAGGCCACAACAGAGATGCGCCTGCCAACAGCAGAGTACGTGTTTCGGGGCCAGAGTGTTTCAGTCAAGCCATCAGGGCCGCAGTGATTCCTCCCAACTTTCGGTTGGCGACTGGAGTCAGCAAGTTCACCGTGAGTCTAAGCCTGACACTTGGCTCGAAGACTACCGAGTGGCTGTCCAGATTGGTGGCGGCAATGATGAGGTGGCTATGAAGCATTTGCCTCTCCTGTTAGAGGGCTCGGCCAGAGCGTGGCTGAATCAGTTAGCACCCAGCAACATCTACACTTGGGAGGTTCTCTCTCGAGTGTTTGTCACGACCTTTGAAGGAACATGCAAGCGACCAGCAGGCCTTACAGAATTGCGGTATTGCGTGCAGAAACCGAGTGAAACTCTGAGGGATTACATCCAGAGGTGGATCACTCTGCATCACACAGTTGAGAACGTACCGGATCACCAAGCAGTTTGTGCCTTTAAAGAAGGCGTCAAGAACAGAGAGTTGAACCTGAAGTTTGGCCGGACCGGAGAAATGTCCTTGAATCGTCTGATGGAAATTGCCACCAAATACGCTAACAGAGAAGATGAAGATCGACTCCGGAGTGGCAAGCAGAAAGCAGTCGCCCAGGAAACCGGAGGCAATTCCAGTCGGAAACAGAAGCGGAAGGCCGAGGCAGCCGCCCCTGGGGAGGCCCTGGCCGTAACCCAGGGAAATTTCAAGGGAAAACCCAAAGGCCCCGGAAGCCCAAGAAAGTCAAGGATCAAGATGGAAATGATGGTTTGGATCTGCCATGTCACATCCACACCAAGAAAGATGAAGAGGGTAATTTTATTTACCCAAAGCATACCACTCGATAGTGTCGGCTCCTGATCCAGCAGTTTCAGGGCAAACAGTCCAAAGATAAGGAAAAAGAGTCGGACAGAGTTGAGGACAAGGAAGATAGTGACGATGGATACCCCCAAATCAATTCCACCCTGATGATTTTTGCTGATGTCGAAAGCAAAAGTCGACTGAAAGTCATTAACCATGAGGTGAATATGGTTGCTCCGACAACACCCAGTTATCTGAAGTGGTCTCAGACTGCCATCACATTCGACCAGTCTGATCACCTTACGCACATTGCCACCCCTGGGAGGCAAGATTTGGTGGTCGACCCAGTTGTCGAAGGCACTCGACTGACCAAAGTCCTGATGGATGGTGGCAGTGGCCTGAACATATTGTATGCTGAAACATTGAAAGGAATGGGCATTCCGATGTCCAGGCTCAGTACCAGTAACACGAGCTTCCACGGAGTCATTCCTGGGAAGAAAGCCGAATCACTCGGCCAGATCGCTCTTGATGTGGTTTTCGGTGATTCAAAGAATTACCGCAAGGAAAAGTTGACATTCGAGGTTGTGGACTTCCAAAGTGCTTATCATGCCATTTTGGGCAGGCCAGCTTACGCACGCTTCATGGCTCGACCATGTTATGTGTATCTCAAGTTGAAGATGCCTGGTCCCGAAGGTGTGATCACTGTTACAGGCAATCGGAAGAAGGCAGAAGAGTGTTTTCAGAAAGGCTCAAAGATTGCTGACGCTCAGATGGCAGTTGTTGAGCTGCAAGAGTACCAGAAGACTGCTGATCCGAGTGAATTGCTACGAGCCAAGAAGCCTGCTTCAGAATCTGCTTTTCAGTCGTCCGGTGAAACAAAGCCAGCCCACATTCACCCGACCGACCCCGATGCTGCCCCGACTCACATCTCAACGACGCTCGACTCCAAATAGGAAGAAGCGCTCATCCAGTTCCTCCGTGAGAACTGGGACATCTTCGCATGGAAGCCTTCTGACATGCCTGGAGTTCCCAGGGGGCTGGCGGAGCACCGTCTACGAGTCGACCCGAAGTTCAAGCCTATGAAAGAACATCTTCGACGGTCTGCCATCCAAAAGAGGAAAGCTATTGGCGAGGAGGTGGCTCGGCTCTTAGCAGCGGAGTTCATTCGAGAGATTTACCACTCCGAGTGGCTCGCCAATGTTGTCATGGTCCCCAAGAAGGACGAGTCACTTCGCATGTGCATTGACTTTAAACATATCAATCGGGCCTGCCCGAAAGATCATTTCCCCCTCCCCCGCATCGACCAGGTAGTCGACTCGACCGCGGGGTGTGAGCGTTTGTCTTTTCTAGATGCTTATTCAGGGTACCATCAGATCCGTCTGTATGGACCCGACGAGATCAAAACGGCTTTCATCACCCCATTCGGGTGCTTCTGTTACATCACCATGCCCTTTGGCCTCAAGAATGCTGGAGCCACGTTCATGAGGATGATTTAGAAGTGTTTGCTCACTCAGATCAGTTGGAACGTAGAAGCATACATGGATGATATTGTGGTTAAGTCACGGAAAGGTTCCGACCTACTGACTGACCTCGCCGAAACCTTTGCTAACCTCAGGAGATATGATATCAAAATCAATCCATCAAAGTGCACATTCGGAGTTCCAGGTGGAAAGTTACTCGGTTTCCTCGTTTCCGAACGAGGAATCGATGCCAATCCCGAGAAAGTTGGCACCATACTCCGGATGAAGCGCCCTGTGCGTGTACACGATGTCCAGAAGCTTACAGGTTGCTTGGCCGCTCTAAGTCGATTCATTTCTCGTCTCGGTGAAAAGGCGTTGCCTCTTTACCGACTGATGAAGAAGTCTGACAAGTTCGAGTGGACTCCAAAAGCTGATGCAGCGTTCGCAGAGCTCAAAGCTCTGCTCTCCACCCGGCCGGTGCTTGCTGCCCCAATCAGTAAAGAGCCTCTGCTGCTTTACATTGCGGCCATGGGACAAGTTGTCAGTACAATACTTACGGTCAAGCGGGAAGAAGAAGGAAAGGCCTTCAGAGTTCAGCGCCCAGTATATTATGTGTCTGAAGTTTTGACTCCTTCAAAGCAAAGATATCCCCATTACCAGAAGCTTGTATATGGGATTTACATGACCACGAAGAAGGTTGCACACTACTTCTCTGACCATTCCATTACAGTCGTCAGCGACGCTCTACTGTCAGAGATTTTGCACAACAGAGATGCAACTGGTCGAGTGGCGAAGTGGGCGATTGAACTCCTTCCCCTAGATATCAAGTTTGAATCAAAGAAGGCTATCAAGTCCCAAGCAATTGCAGATTTCGTCGCCGAGTGGATTGAACAGCAGCTTCTGACCCAAGTTCACTCGGAGCACTGGACCATGTTCTTTGATGGATCTAAGATGCTGAATGGTTCCGGTGCTGGGGTAGTATTGGTCTCCCCCCGAGGAGATAAGCTCAGATACGTTCTCCAGATTCACTTCGATTCCTCCAATAATGAAGCAGAATATGAAGCACTCTTGTATGGGTTGCGCATGGCCATTTCACTCGGCGTCCGGCGCCTCATGGTCTACGGCGACTCAGATTTGGTAGTTAATCAGGTGATGAAGGAGTGGGACGTCAGAAGCCCAACTATGACTGGCTACTACAATGCAGTAAGAAAGCTAGAAAAGAAATTCGAGGGGTTAGAGCTTCATCACATCCCCCGACTGAAAAATCAAGCAGCTGATGATCTGGCAAAGATAGGCTCCAAGAGAGAAGCCATTCCCAGCAATGTGTTTTTGGAGCACATCCGCTCGTCGTCAGTCCAGGAGGATCCTTTCACAGAAGAAGCCCCGCAACCGAAAAGTGCCACAGATCCGACTGAAGTCGAAATTCCTGCTGTGGTCAACCTAGTCATGGAGGTCTTGGCTATCACTCTCGACTAGACGATACCATACATCGCGTATATATTGAGGAAAGAACTTCCGGAGGACGAAGAAGAGGCTCGACAGATCGTCCGTCGATCTAAAGCTTTCACAGTCATAAAAGGACAGTTGTATAGAGAAAGCGCGACTGGAATCGGTCAGAAGTGCATAACGCCAGAAGAAGGTCAGATGATCCTTGATGATATCCACTCGGGGACCTGTGGTCACCATGCGTCCTCTTGGACCATTGTGGCCAAAGCATACCGAGAGGGTTTTTTCTGGCCCAGGGCAAACGAAATGGCGAAAGAGATAGTCGACAAGTGTGAAGGCTGCCAGTTCTACTCCAACATGTCGCACAAGCCGGCATCAGCTCTGAGGACCATTCCACTCGTCTGGCCCTTCGCTGTTTGGGGACTGGACATGGTTGGTCCACTGAGAACAGGCAGGAGCGGATTCACACATGTGCTTGTGGCAGTCGACAAGTTTACCAAATGGATTGAAGCCAAGCCTATCAAAAATCTTGATGCTAGCACTGCTATCAGTTTTGTCAGAGAGTTGATATTTAGATATGGGGTCCCGCATAGCATCATCACTGACAATGGGTCAAACTTCGATTCAGAAAAGTTCAGAGCTTTTTGCGCCTCTCAAGGCACATGAGTTGACTACGCGTCGGTCGCGCATCCCCAGTCGAACGGACAAGCTGAAAGAGCAAATGGTCTAATTCTCAAAGGACCGAAGCCTCGACTGATGCGTGATCTCAAGCACGCAGCAGGCGCTTGGGTCGACGAGCTTCCGTCAGTTTTGTGGGGACTGAGGACCACCCCGAACCGGTCAACTGGAAGAACGCCATTCTTTCTGGTTTACGGAGCCGAGGCCGTCCTGCCGAGCGATCTACTTCACAACGCCCCTAGAGTCGAGCTTTATAACAAAGACGAAGCAGAGCAAGCCCGGCAAGACGCAGTCGACCTCCTAGAGGAGGAGAGGGAAATGGCTATGATCAGATCGACCATCTATCAGCAAGACTTGCGTCGATTCCATGCCAGAAATGTGAAGAGCCGAGCCTTCCAAGAAGGAGATTTGGTCCTCCGAGTGGATCAGCAGAAACCACACAAACTTGCTCCTACTTGGGAAGGCCCCTTCATCGTCACTAGAGTCCTCCACAATGGTGCATATCATCTCTACAACGTTGGTCGCCGAATCAACGAGCCACGAGCTTGGAATGCGGAACTACTCCGCCCATTTTACACTTGAATTCTCACTCGGACGAGATGTAATAAGGAAAAATTTCCTGCAGTACATTTTTATCAAAGACAAGAGTGTTCCAATAATTGCTGTCACTTTTGTTTGCATACAAAATCCCCCAGTGGGTGACTTAGCTGCGAATCCGTTTCGCCTAAGTTTGAAAAATCCTACCGAGTGGAGAGCAATCCTCCCACTCGGGGGCTTAGCTGCAGTCCAGTACTCGCCTAAGTTCTCCCACTTAGAGACTTAGCTGCAGTCAGGCACTCGCCTAAGTTTGAAAAAATCCTACCGAGTGGAGAGCAATCCTCCCACTTGGGGGCTTAGCTGCAGTCCAATACTCGCCTAAGTTCTCCCACCTAGAGACTTAGCTGCAGTCAGGCACTCGCCTAAGTTTGAAAAAAATCCTACCGAGTGGAGAGCAATCCTCCCACTCGGGGGCTTAGCTGCAGTCCAGTACTCGCCTAAGTTCTCCCACCTAGAGACTTAGCTGCAGTCAGGCACTCGCCTAAGTTTGAAAAAATCCTACCGAGTGGAGAGCAATCCTCCCAGTCGGGGGCTTAGCTGCAGTCCAGTACTCGCCTAAGTTCTCCCACCTAGAGACTTAGCTGCAGTCAGGTACTCGCCTAAGTTTGAAAAAATCCTACCGAGTGGAGAGCAATCCTCCCACTCGGGGGCTTACCTGCAGTCCAGTACTCGCCTAAGTTCTCCCACCTAGAGACTTAGCTGCAGTCAGGCACTCGCCTAAGTTTGAAAAAATCCTACCGAAGTGGAGAGCAATCCTCCCACTCGGGGGCTTAGCTGCAGTCCAGTACTCGCCTAAGTTCTCCCACCTAGAGACTTAGCTGCAGTCAGGCACTCGCCTAAGTTTGAAAAAAATCCTACCGAGTGGAGAGCAATCCTCCCACTCGGGGGCTTAGCTGCAGCCCAGTGCTCGCCTAAGTTTGAAAAATCCTACCGAGTGGAGAGCAAATCTCCCACTCGGGGGCTTAGCTGCAGCCCAGTGCTCGCCTAAGTTTGAAAAATCCTACCGAGTGGAGAGCAAACCTCCCACTCGAGGGCTTAGCTGCAGCCCCGCACTCGCCTAAGTGTTTAGAAATCCTACTGAGTGAGAGCAAACCTCCCACTCGGAGGCTTAGCTGCAGCCCGGCGCTCGCCTAAGTGTTTAAAAATCCTACCGAGTGGGAGCAAACCTCCCACTCGGGGGCTTAGCTGTAGCCCAGCGCTCGCCTAAGTGTTTAAAAATCCTACCGAGTGGGAGCAAACCTCCCACTCGGGGGCTTAGCTGCAGCCCAGCGCTCGCCTAAGTGTTTAAAAACCCTATCGAGTGAGAGCAAACCTCCCACTCGGGGACTTAGCTGCGGCCCAGTGCTCGCCTAAGTACAGGACACAACCCAATCCGCAAGGACGATGAGGCGCAAGTCGACTGCTACCTTCTCCTTTGGAGTTGCGCCGCAAATACAAGGTTATTCCGAGTGAAGATCGAATTCCACTCGACGGATCAAACCATGAAGATATTCAAAGAGAAATCAAGTTCAGATAAAGCCTAAAAGGTCCCAGACCTCAGATCAAAGTACTCGAGCCCTCGGCTCGGCGGAGTTTAATGGTTACAAATCCACTCGGCATTCCGAGGCAAATTTAAAGTGAAGCATAAAAGTTTTTCATTCCTCAGGAGGAGGACTGGAAGGGGCGACGAACTCGTCCAAGTTGATCCCGTCTGCAATACGAGTGGCGGCAGCAATGAAAGTCTCCATGAAGTCTTGAAAGTTGTGCTTCCTGGTATTGGCAACTTGGATGGCGGCCAGCTTTTCTTCTCGCGCTTCCTTGCAATGGACGCGGACCAGAGACAGAGCGACATCAGCACCACATCTAGCAGAAGATTTCTTCCATTCCTCCACTCGACCTGGGACTTCATTAAGTCAAGCCATCAGGGACTCGAGGTCGTTCTGAAGCATCGTCCCAGGCCAGAGTGATGTGTCGATCCGCGACATTGCGACCTTCAGTCGAGCAAGATAGTCAACCACGCTGGCAATACGAGACTCCAGACGGAGCATGTTCATTGCAGCCTCGTCCTTCACAAGGGAGTTAGCAGGGTCCAAGCCTGGCTCCACTTGACTGGTCTCCTCTTCAAAGTTCTGACAGAATTCTGCAAACACGATTCAAGAATAAGACAGTGACCCTACATAGACTTGGTAACTACAAGACAGTCGGGGCAGAGTAATTACCTTCGAGCACGACGAACAGCTTCTTGGCGAGTCCACCAAGATAAGCCTCCAGATCGTTCCTCTTCCCCGCTAGCTCACCTGCCTTGTCGTGCAGAGCCACATTGTCGTTCTTCAGTCGGCTGACCTCTTGATTGGCTACCTCGAGAGCAGCATTCATTCTGGAGTTCTCCTACTCAAGAGCTCTGACCGAGGCCATTTTCTCTTCAGCAAGCCTCGTTTTATCCAAGACCTCCTTCTGTGCCTCCGCAAGATATTGATCCTTCTTCTTCAGAGCTTCCTCCAGTTTATCTGTGGCGCGTCGAGCAAAATCAACATCAAGAATGGACAAGAAAGAAAAGCCACTCGTCAAGAATGGAGAACCTCACCAGCCATACCTTTTGCTTCTTCTTGCGCCTTCTTCAAATTCTCCTGAGCAAGCTTCAAGTTAAGGTTGAGCTGGATCTGCTGATTCTCCAACTCAGTATAGCGAGCTACAAGTTCGCAGGATTTCTGTAAAAAGAAAAATTAGTCGACAGACGTCCAAAATAAGTTGCTTCCGAGTAACTAAGAGACAATGATGACGTTTCTAAGACTACAACCGAATCAAGAACATTCGACAGTAGTCTCGGGGACTACACCCAGTGGGTGCACTCAGCATGCCCCCACTGTAAAAAAAAGTTGACTGCCCGCAGTCGACCGGATACAGTCCCATTCGACATGGCCTGACCAGACCGAGTGAAGAAATACAGCTACAGCAACACAATATAAAGACTACAGTCGACTGCCAGCAGTCCACCGTAGTCTCGGGGACTACACCCAGTGGGTGCACTTAGCATGCCCCCACTCGTCCAAGAATTGGCAGACACACCCAGTGGGTGTACAGATACAAAGATCTTCATAAAAGAGATTCTTCAAACAGCATATCATAACAGACCAAGTGTTGAGTCGACTGACCTGGACGTTGCTCTGAAGAGCCGAGCTCGCGTCATAAGCTGCTTGGCTGGCCTCCCGAGCCACCTTCACTTGCTCCCTCATGATCCCCGCCTGGCGTATAGCCTCTTTTGCGGCAGCCGCATGGTCCTTAGGGACAGGGTACGCGGCAAAAAGCGAAGGCGGATCCACAGTCGACGTCGAAGGCCGCACACTTGTCAGAGGAATGGCGAAAGTCACAAAAGCCTGAGCGGTGTCACCACCATCCCGAGCTACGGCCTCAGATGCCGGAGCAGATTGGGGGGTCTTGTCAGCCGACGCCCTCTTATTCCTCCTCACTCTCAGCGGTTCATTGTCGTCGTCATCCGGGAGGTCGATAACATGAGGAGGGGCTACAAGGGAAACATTCAATCGACTAGAGTTGCAATAAACGTTCAATCGACTCAAAGCGGGACGTCAGTAATCGTACCAGGGTTGGAGGTAATAGCATCCTCCATCTCTTGGTCGTCGTCCTTGGCGGAGATCTCAGAAGTAGCAGCACTGCAAGTCTCGAAAGTCAGTCAGTTGGCTCAATGAATCGACCAAGGATCTGTCCACGGCCGACAAAGGAAAACAAGTTTTATTATTACCCAGAAATGGTGGGGACGGCCATCTTCATCTTGGGCAGAGCCTTGGGCGGCTTGGACGGCGTCGCGCGTGGGTGCTTGGGAGCCTTTCTAGTCGGCATAGGAGAAGAGGCCCGAGGGCATTTCGACGACTGCCCAACAGGAGCAGTCGCCCTACCACGCTCCCGCGCTGGGTCGTGTGTGAGCTTGGATCGCCCCTCCGGGCGGGGGGGTTCAACCTCCTCCTCCTCCTCTTCGCTGGAGTCGACATCGTCGCCTCCCTCTCCTTCACCGTCGGACTCCCACTCGCCTTGATCGTCTCCGCTCTCACCTCCGCTCGCCTCCCCTTCCTCAGTTGGCCCCTGTGCCCCGTTGGGCGTCGAGTACATCTCGGTAGTCGCCTGGAAAACAACAGACAAGACGAAAGTCAATCGAGCTACTCAAAGAAGACCAATGAAGAAAACAAGATCTCAGTTAGGAGCATAAAGACATACTTGGTCCACGTCATACGAGTTGTCGAGTGGAATTACCCTCCTGGATCCTCGGGGGTTGTCTTTGTTCCCCGTGATGCTCGACAGCCACCCCTCCAGCATCTCGTCGGTAACCTCCTCCGGGTGGACCTGAGTGGTGTCGTCGAGACCCGAGTACAGCCACATTGGGTGGTCACGAGCCTGGAGCGGTTGGATGCGCCTCTGGAGGAAGACCTCCAGCAAGTCCATACCAGTCACGCCCTCACGGACAAGCTCAACCACTCGACCAGCCAGTACTTTGACTTGGGCCTTTTCCTCCGGCGTCACTTTCAGAGAAGCAGGTTTTTCAGCTCGGTCGAGGGAGAAAGGGGGAAGTCCGGTCGACTGCCCTGGGGTCGCCTGGTCTTGACAGTAAAACCAGGTCGCCTGCCAACCGCGGACCGACTCCGGGAAAATGATAGATGGAAAACAACTCTTTCCCCTCGTCTGGATCGCCAGGCCCCCGCATAGCTGAATCACCTGCGTCCTTTCGTCACTCGACTTGGCCTTCTTGACCGATTGAGAACGGCAGGTAAAGATGTGCTTGAAGAGTCCCCAATGGGGGCGGCAACCCAAGAAACCCTCACACATGGAAATGAAAGCAGCAAGATATACGATGGAGTTGGGAGTGAAGTGGTGGAGCTGCGCTCCGAAGAAGTTCAGAAAGCTCCGGAAAAAAGGATGGGGCGGCAGAGAAAACCCTCGGTCGATATGGGTGGCTAGGAGCACACACTCACCGTCGCAAGGCTGAGGTTCGATCTCTCTCCCAGGGAGACGCGCAGCTTCGTGGGGAATGACTCCCCCCTCGACCATGTCGTCGAGGTCTTCTTGCCGGATCACCGACGGCATCCAGTCGCCCTGGATCCAGCCGCGGGGCGGAGCAGACCTTGAGGAAGATCCGCCCCGAGCAGATCTCTTCCCTTTCCCCTGCGCCGCCGCCTTCTTCGCGTGCTCCAGAGCGGATGTCTTGTCCTTCGCCATCGTCGCCGGCAAATATCGCACGGGTCTGCGGTGCTAGGGTGAGAGCGGAGGTGGCGGAGGAGCTTGCGAAGGGAGAGAGGAAGAACAGAGCACACTGTTTGGAAACCCCGAGACTGCTACTTATAAGAGGCCGCTCCCGAGTGGCTGACTGGTAGGCCCAGGCAATCCAGTCAAATCCCGCAGCGGACGCGCGCGCAGTACGTGGCGAAAAAGGTGGCGCAGAAATCGAGGAGCTTCCGCTTTATCGCTTCCGATTACTGCGGCCGCTCCCGTCCCGCGCACTTCCCGAAATCCGAATCCCACGACATCCGCGGGATGCAAAACAACTTGTCAAAACAGAAGACCCCGCTCGCGCCGACACTCGGTATGTCACAAGTAAAGAAATTCACTCGACGAAAGGCCTGGAATGAATCAAGGCAACTGGAAGAGGTTGATGACGTCATCCGTGACGATTGACCCAAAACGAGGCACTCATGTAGCCCAAAGAACCAGTCGGAAGGATCTCCAACTCTTTCCCCACTCAAACCTCGATCCATTCGGGGGCTAATGATGAAGCTATGTACCTAGGGTAGGGGCACGGACCTGTCCAAAGAGCCCTACCCAAGGACATGCCTAGAAGAAGTCACCTTTCAATCGACTTGAAGGTATCCCACTCGACGGGTTCAAGACACTCGACCAAGAAGCTATCACTCGACCAAGAAGCTATCACTCGACCATGAAGCCAACCACTCGACTGCCAGGAGACCTAAAGTCACTCTGCAGGCAAACGGTCGGCTATTAAGTAGTCTTTATGGTCATTATAGCACTTTATTAGGGGCATTACCAGTAACGCCCAACCTTAAATGTACCTTAAACCCTGCATCACTGAGGGCAGGAGAGGGCCGGCGAACTCTATATAAGCCACCCCCCTCCTCAGTATGAAGGGTTCGCACCCCTGTTATTTACACGCCTATAATCCAATCGACCGCCTCCGGGCACCGAGACGTAGGGCTGTTACTTCCTCCGCGAAGGGCCTGAACTCATACATCTTGGTGTGTTTACAACTTCCCAATAGCTAAGATCTAGCCTCCCCATACACACCCCCCTACATCACTGTCAGAGTTAGAACCACGACAGAGCCTATTGCGCCAATCGAGGATGAGCGGTTGGACGTCACCTCAGGGGCTTCAATCTCAAAGGAGATCGAGCCGAACGCTAGCCCCGCACTCTGCATGATCCGTGACTCCGAGGATCCGGACTCCTTTCCGAACTCTGAACCCCCCGCGCCCCTGCCGATCGAATCCGATTGGGCGCCGGTAATAGAGTTCACCGCCGCAGACATCTTTCAGCACTCGCCTTGTGGCAATATCCTGAACTCTCTCAAGTCTCTCTCCTTATCAGGAGAGCCCTGGCCGAACTACGGTCAGCGAGGATGGGATACGGACGATGAAGAAATTCAGAGCCCACCCACCACCCACTTGGTAGCCACTGTCGACAATTTAATGGACGTGCTCAACTTCGACTCCGGAGACATCGACAGCATGGATGACGATGCAGGAGATATCGATGAATCAACGCCCATAGGGCATTGGACAGCCACCTCATCTCACGATGTGTACATGGTGGATACCCCTAAAGGAAGCGACAACGAGGAAAAAGGGGATGGGACGGGAGATCGACCCCCCAAAAAGCAATCAAAGCGTCGGCGTAAATGCCGACCCAAGCCCCGCCTCGACAAAAACCCAGCCATAGAGCAGGACGAGCCGGTAGACGACGAGCAGGCCTTAGAGCAACCATCCGAACAGGGCAACACGGATAGAGAAACCGAACATCCCTCCTCCGGCGAAAACGGCATTCCGGACGACCTCACGCCGAATAAACCTATGGAGCAGAAGAATCTCCACGAGAGGCTCGTTGCAACTGCACTCAGCCTAAAAAAGCAGAAGCGGAAGCTAAAAACAGCGGAAGATGCACTCCGGATTGGATGGAGCAAAGTAATCAATACCACAGATAAGTACGGCGATAGTCGCCGCACTAAAAGCTATCTGAAAAGAAAGCTACTGCCTGAATTCGACGAAGAGGCCCTAGAGCCCTCGCATTCAAAAAATGAAAAAGCCACACGGTCGGGTAGACGACCCCATAAAGCGGCAAGCGGCGCCGCACCTAAATCGGCATGCGACCCACTTAAGGATTCGCATCATGGCCCAGTCAGGTCCATTTATGGGCCAAGAAAGCAAGCTCTCGTAAGCAACGCTATGAAGCCATCATCAGAATCCGGCACACCCAAATACAGGGGCGCCGCACACCCCCTATGTTTCACCGATGAGGTCCTGGACTATGAATCCCCAGAGGGATTCAAACCCGTAAACATAGAGGCATATGATGGAACAACAGACCCTGGAGTTTGGATCGAGGATTATATCCTCCACATACACATGGCTAGAGGAGATGATCTCCACGCCATAAAATATCTACCCCTTAAGCTTAAAGGGCCAGCCCGGCATTGGCTTAAAAGCCTTCCCGAAAACACAATTGGAAGCTGGGAAGAGCTCGAGGATGCTTTCCGAGCAAACTTTCAAGGGACCTATGTCCGCCCTCCGGATGCAGACGATCTTAGTCACATAACTCAACAACCCGGAGAATCAGCTCGGCAGTTCTGGAATAGATTCGTCACTAAAAAGAATCAGATAGCCGACTGTCTGGACGCCGAAGCCTTAGCAGCTTTCAGGCATAATGTCCGAGACGAATGGCTCGCCAAACACCTTGGCCAAGAAAAGCCAAGAACAATGGCCGCACTAACAAGCCTCATGACCCGCTTTTGTGCAGGGGAGGACAGCTAGTTGGCAAGGTGCAGCCCCAGCGACCCAACTACATCCGAAACTAGGGATGGAAATGGAAAACCGTGACGCAACAAGGACCGTCGCTGGACTAAGGACAAAAGTCCGAAGAGCACGGCAGTCAATGCCGGATTCAAAGGCTCACGACAAAATCAGGAAAAATCGCCCCCCAGGATAACAGGGACGATCCATCCAACCTAAATAAAATCCTGGACAGGATATGTTAGATACACAGTACTCCTGGGAAGCCTGCTAACCATACCCACAAAGACTGTTGGGTTTTCAAACAATCCGGCAGTGGACTAAACCTGATATATCAGGATACAATCCAGCACATGGGGATAAACCCAGCAAGAATCCGCCGCAGCAAAACCTCCTTTCAAGGGGTAATACCTGGTCCGGACACCCATTGTATGGGTTTTCTCCGGCTCGAAGTCATATTCGGCTCTGCCGATAACCTCCGCCGCGAAAAGCTGACCTTCCATATCGTCCCGTTCTCAAGTCGCTATCAAGCACTACTGGGACGGGAAGCTTTCGCTCGCTTTAACGCAATACCGCATTATGCATCTCTTACGCTTAAGATGCCCGATCCACGAGGCATCATCTCTTTGAAGGGGAAGCACTAAAGTGCGCCTCCCCAAGCGGAGGACTGTGCGGCCGCTTTGACAGCCCCACAGCAAAATGGCCTCACCGGCCAAAAAACTTCGAAATAGGTCATTCAAGACCACGAACGCGGATAGACGAGTTCGGTGCAAAATCATCATTGATGCAGGCCTAGAAGCCATATACCCCCGCACTAGGGGCTCCACGCATATACAATAAGAGACAATAAAGCTCAATCTTATATATCTTACTTTATACTTTGCTTATTTTAAAGTTTTTCGGCACGACCCATTTTCAACTCAGTTCCTCTCTTTTACAGATGAACGTCGTGCGGCGCCCGTCTAGGATACGGCACAACGGAGACACAGGCGCAGACGTGCAGTAGGGACCCGTCCTAAAGGATTCTTTTTAGATTAAGACCCTGCGTAAACCTTTTTTACTGTCTCTTGTTGCTACACATCCCCTGGTTTTTTCTTTCCGATATAACCAAGGAGGAGGCTAGCGTCTTGGCATGTGGCCACGTCAGAATTTTTGCACGTACCTGGACACTAGGGGCTTTTTTAATAAAGAGTGTTTTTCGCCCGCACTCATAAAGACCGAACACCTTAGGGAGTGTTCGGCGTCGCGAGTTTTGGCATTATATGCATCAGCTCCGAATCATGTCTTTGGTCAAATGTTGGGTTGCCCGGCTCCTGAGTTCGGCTACCTTATGTTCCGCTCTATCGGCTAAGGTAGCACCAAGAGAACTACTGCGATTGTGCCCCGGTTCGGCCGGGCGAGCACCTCAGTAGAGAAAGCCGAAAACTGACTGTCATGATGTAGCGTGAGACTGGTCAGCCACTCGATGACCTATCGGAATCTATCGGATTCCTCCGCTTTAACGAAGGGCCGCTTCCCGGTCAGGCACATACGCGCCCCGAACTCGGACGAGCGCAGTTGCCACCAAGGAGCTACCTAAATAGTCTCACTGTCAAACTCCTATGTCTAAGTGAAAGTGTTAAAGCATTATAGTCCGGTTTCCTGGCCCGCTGCGCTATCACCTCCTTTGTAGTACCAAGACGTTGGGTTAAGTGTGAAAATGCGTCTTCTGCGAGCACCCCCGCACTTTGTGCGTGGGGGCTGAAGCCAACGACTGCCATCTTTCAGATTCTGTATATATATATATATATATCTTAAAACGGCCGCGCAAGAGGTGTTCCCAATACTTGGAGGCACAAGTATAAAAAAGGCCACTACAGTTTATCAAAATATTACTTTATAATTACATATGCTATCATAACATAGCATCTTTCGGGCATTGCGTCTCTATTACACGAGCGCCTTCAAGAACTTCCTGAAAATAGTGCTCGGAGGGTACTCGGCTTTTGTCCAAATCTCGGGACGCAACAACGGTGGTCTCCATCTCTGCCCAGTATGTCTTAACACGGGCAAGAGCCATCCTAGCGCCCTCTATGCATGCTGACCTCTTCATTGCATTTATACGCGGCACTGCGTCAAGGAATTGCTGCACCAAGCTGAAATAACTCTTCGGCTCTGATCTCCCCGGCCACAGGTGACCCATGACGTACTTCATGGCGAGTCCAGACAACCTATTCAGTTCGGCCATTGAGCCAAACGATCATCCACTGCCAGTGGACGCTCTAGATTGTGAAACTGCGACCAGAAAAGCTTTTCCACTTCACGATCTTTCTGATCTCGAAAGTGTTCGGTCGCATCAGCAGCACTCGCTGCCAAGTCCAGATAGGTATCCTCCACACTCCACATCCGGTCCAACGAAGCAAACTTCGGATCATAAAATTTCCTTCGCAGCATAAAGGGCTTTCCAGCCGCAATCTGTTCGGCCTGACGCAGCTCCTCCTTCGCAGCTCTCATCGCAAAGCGCGCGTCCTTGGCATTGGCAACGGCCTTCTCTAAGTCCGTCTGTTTCGCCTGGTCTTCTTTTTCAAGAAGTCTACAACGGTCTGTAGCGCCTTTTAACTTTTCGGCCATCTCGGCCATCTCTTCCTTGCTTCGGCAATGAGCAGCCTGTTCGGCTCTCAACTCTTCAAGGGCTTTCCCGGTGGCCGCGTCACTTTCGCTGGCTTGTTCTTTAGCTCGGGCAAGTTCTGCGCTAAGACTCTCCACGGCGGCCGCACCATCTGCGTCAAGCACACACATCGTAAGACACAGGCATAAAACTGTTCTTACCTGATGCCGCCCGAGGAATTACATACCTTGAGCCTCATCAAGCCGCTTATTGACAAGCGTGATGTCGGCATCTGCCACGTCCAGTTGCCGCGTTAGTTCGGCAAAATCGTCAGTTCGGCTCGATTCCGGACACCCTGCTGCCTACATTCAAAGGCGACATCTTAGACCTGGGATTATGATCCTCCGCGTGCCGTCATTTCTTGATGACGCACACAGTCTCAGGGGCTACTATCTACACAGGGCGCATCTTACTCATGCGCAACTTACAGAAGTATACATTATCTAATGTACCTCGAAACCCGTCAGTAAACTTTTGACGGCCTCATACAATCCGCTCTCTATGGATGAAATCCTTTCAATCACCGTGCCCATCAATGCGCGGTGCTCCTCTGAGATAGAAGCTCGCCCCAGTAGAATCTTTAGCTCCTCCGGCCGAGCACCAGACGGTGCCGGGCTCGTCCCATGACCTCTTTCGAAGGCCGGACGCGGAGAACCTCGGGGGACCGCATAGCCACCTTCCGCCCCTGCCGGATTTGGAGAAACCCTCCGCAACGACACCTCAGGATCGCCCGCCTCGCTAGGCGGCACGGCAGGGGGAGGCGTCCCGCTCTCCATCATCTCCGGAAGGAGATCCCCCGAAGACGAGCTCTGCTGAGAAGGGCTGAGGTCCGAGCTACAAGATAAAGGTTTGGTTAATCTTCTCAGATATAAATCAAGGACTTCCCTCATCCCTCAAAAGGAAAATCTTTTCTCCACTTACGGCTCGCTGGAGGGCTGATCCCCTTGAGGGCGTAGTCCGGCCGAGGAACTCCCCGACGTCGGACCCTCTGACGAGGATTTTCTCCCCCGTTCTGAGGCCATGGTTTCTGGGTCGTCAGAGGCGGTTCTCTTCTTCCCGTTAGGAGAGGAATTGTCGGTTCCTCCCTTCGGAGCAGCCTCCTTCGAGGAGGCCATAGCTTCCTTGTCCTCCCCCTCCAAAGGCATTATCTCTAGCATCCTGACCAGCACGGGATCCAGCCTGGTTTCAGGAAGGGGAGCCGGACACCTGATCAGCTTTGCCTTCGCTATCCACTCCTGTTTAAAAGGACGGCTCTTTTAGGGGCAAGTTTATGACAATTATACGGATAGAAGGTCCGGGCACAAGGTTGCTTACTTGAGTATCCGGGCGATTGCAGCTTAGGCCTGCGTCCT
This sequence comes from Triticum urartu, assembly GCF_056163025.1. NCBI lineage: Eukaryota > Viridiplantae > Streptophyta > Magnoliopsida > Poales > Poaceae > Triticum > Triticum urartu. The sequence continues at coordinate 665,081,138 of NC_141877.1, read as the reverse complement.
CGGTTAAATCCGGACACATCTCTTGTGATCCAAAAAACAGTCTATACATCTCCGCGGGCGTTGCGCCCATAAAGTTCTGGAGAGCTTGTGGTCCCTCTGGATTAAACTCCCACAGGCGAAGGGGGTGACGTTTGCCAGGCAATATTCGGCGAATCAGCATGACCTGCGTCACCTTGACCAAGCTGAGGTCTCCTTCCAAGAGATCCTTAATTTGGCCCTGTAACAGGGGCACGTCTTTGGGCAAACCCCAATCTAACCCTCTGTTAACCCATGACGCTAGCCGTGGTGGGGGACCCGAGTGAAAGGTAGGAAGCGCCACCCACTTGGTGCTCCGGGAAGCGGTGATATAAAACCACTCTTGTTGCCATAAGCCTAGCTCCTCTTGAAAAGAGCCCTCGGGCCATGGAGCATCATCATTTTTGCTTATAACAGCGCCTCCGCACTCTGCGTGCCGTCCCTTGATCATCTTCGGCTCCACTTTGAAAGTCTTGAACCATAATCCAAAGTGAGGGGTAACACGGAGGAATGCTTCGCATACAACGATAAACGAGGAGATATGGAGAATGGACTCCGGAGCTAAGTCATGGAATTCCAGCCCGTAATAAAACAACAGTCCCCTCACAAAGGGGTCCATCGGGAAGCCTAACCCCCGAAGGAAGTGAGACACGAACACTATGCTCTCACCGGGCTGGGGACTGGGGATAGCCTGCCTTTGAGCAGGCAACCTGTGCGAAATTTCGGCAGTCAAGAACTTAGCCTCTCTCAACTTTAGCACGTCCTCCTCCGTGACGAAGGAGGGCATCCATCGGCCTTGAAGGTCGGAACCGGACATTGTCGAAGGTCTGAGGCGCCCGGAATCTGGAGCCTAGGGTGTTGGAACTCGAGGCGACGGGCGAACTTGTTTTGGGATTGGAGAAAAGGAGTAAGGCCCTGGTCTCTTTATAAGAGGTTGAATACCAGGAGCCCTCCCCGTAACCGTTTGGGACTCGCCTTTAATCGAGAAAACATGCTAACGGGCACGATTGGGTTACCCACGTCCGTATTGATGAGAATCCCGTAAAAGGGGGGCACACGATCTCTGCTTTGATAAGACGTGCCAAGGAAACCGCCTCACAAAACACGCTGAGGTGGAAAAGTGAAAACGATTCGAGTGAAGGACTTGGCTGTAGTGTGATGACGCACTGCGGAATATGTCAGCAGATTTGATTTGTGTTAATATTATTCTCTCTATGGCAATATGTGGAAGCTTATTTTGCAGAGCCGGACACTACTCTTGGTGTTTACAATCTTCTATGAAGGACTTGGAGGAGGAACCCGCCTTGCAATGCCGAAGACAATTTACGCGCCGGACTCGTCGTCATTGAAGCCTGGTTCAGGGGCTACTGAGGAGTCCTGGATTAGGGGGTGTTCGGGTAGCCGGACTGTACCTTCAACCGGACTCCTAGACTATGAAGATACAAGATTGAAGACTTCGTCCCGTGTCCGGATGGGACTTTCCTTGGCGTGGAAGGCAAGCTTGGCGATGCGGATATTCAAGATCTCCTATCGTTGTAACCGACTCTATGTAACCCTAACCCTATCCGATGTCTATATAAACCGGAGGGTTGTAGTCCATAGGCAATCAACTCCATATACAACAATCATACCATAGGCTAGCTTCTAGGGTTTAGCCTCCTTGATCTCGTGATAGATCTACTCTTGTACTACCCATATCATCAATATTAATCAAGCAGGACGTAGGGTTTTACCTCCATCAAGAGGGCCCGAACCTGGGTAAAACATCGTGTTCCCTGCCTCCTGTTACCATCCGGCCTAGACGCACAGTTCGGGACCCCCTACTCGAGATCCGCCGGTTTTGATACTGACACCGGTGCTCTCCATGACGAGGAGGGAGTAGTTCTCCCTCGGGGATGAGGGTATGTACCAGTAGCTATGTGTTTGATCTCTCTCTCTCTCTCTCTCTCTCTCTCTCTCTTTCTCGTGTTCTTGAGGTGATATGATCTTGATGTATCGCGAGCTTTGCTATTATATTTGGATTCTATGATGTTTCTTCCCCCCTCTACTCTCTTGTAATGAATTGAGTTTCCCCTTTGGAGTTATCTTATCGGATTGAGTCTTTAAAGATTTGAGAACACTTGATGTATGTCTTGTCGTGAGTATCTGTGGTGACAATGGGATACCACGTGATTTACTTGATGTATGTTTTGGCGATCAACTTGCGGGTTCTGCCCATGAACCTATGCATAGGGGCTGGCACACATTTTCGTCATGATTCTCCGGTAGAACTTTGGGGCACTCTTTGAGGTCCTATGTGTTGGTTGAATAGATGAATCTGAGATTGTGTGATGCATATCGTATAATCATACCCACGGATACTTGAGGTGACATTGGAGTATCTAGGTGACATTAGGGTTTTGGTTGATTTGTGTCTTAAGGTGTTATTCTAGTACGAACTCTAGGGTTGTTTGTGACACTTATAGGAATAGCCCAATGGATTGATTGGAAAGAATAACTTTGAGGTGGTTTCATACCCTACCATAATCTCTTCGTTCGTTCTCCGCTATTTGTGACTTTGGAGTGACTCTTTGTTGCATGTTGAGGGATAGTAATGTGATCCAATTATGATATCATTGTTGAGGGAACTTACACTAGCGAAAGTATGAACCCTAGGCCTTATTTCCATGCATTGCAATACCGTTTATGCTCACTTTTATCATTCGTTACCTTGCTGTTTTTATTATTTCAGATTACAAAAACTATTATCTACTATCCATATTGCACTTGTATCACCATCTCTTCGCCGAACTAGTGCACCTATACAATTTACCATTGTATTGGGTGTGTTGGGGACACAAGAGACTCTTTGTTATTTGGTTGCAGGGTTGCTTGAGAGAGACCATCTTCATCCTATGCCTCCTACGGATTGATAAACCTTAGGTCATCCACTTGAGGGAAATTTGCTACTATCCTACAAACCTCTGCACTTGGAGGCCCAACAACGTCTACAAGAAGAAGGTTGTGTAGTGGACAGCAAGCTCTTTTCTGGCGCCGTTGCCGGGGAGGTTAGCGCTTGAAGGTATATCTTTAGATCTTGCAATTGAGTCTTTTAGTTTCTTTTTTTATCACTAGTTTAGTTTATAAAAGAAAACTATAAAAAAATGGAATTGAGTTTGTCTCATAGCTTCACCTTTTTAATATCTTTCGTGAGTATGATGGAAAGGATAATTGTGCTCAACTGCTAGAAGAAGAAATCTATAAAATGTTTGGCACTAAATATTTGAATGATCAGCATGATTGCAATGTTGTTAGTATGAATTCCTTGAATATCTATGATGCTAATGATATGCAAAGCCACAAGCTTGGGGAAGCTATGTATGATGAAGATGATATTTTTTGTCCCCCAAGCTTTGATGAGCAAATTTACTATGATGAAGGCATGCTTCCTATCTATGATGATTATTGTGATGACACGTATGCTTTAAAGAATAATGATAACCATGAAAATTGTCATCTTGATCTTAATTTTCAATCACATGATAGTTATTTTGTTGAGTTTGCTCCCACTATTATTCATGAGAAGAATTTTGCTTGTGTGGAGAGTAGTAAAATTTATATGCTTGTAGATCATGAAAAGAATGATTTAGGTGCTGGTTATATTTTTGAATTCATTCATGATGCTACTGAAAATTATTATGAGGGAGGAACATATGCTTGTAGGAATTGCAATAATATCAAATTTCCTCTCTATGTGCTTAAAATCTTGAAGTTATGCTTGTTTCGCCTTCCTATGCTAGTTGATTATTGTTCCCATAAGTTGTTTGCTCACAAAACCCCTATGCATAGGAAGTGGGTTAGACTTAAATGTGCTAGTCATATTCTTCATGATGCTCTCTTTATGTTTCAGTCCTTATCTTTTATGTGAGCATCATTGACATCATCATGCCTAGCTAGGGGCGTTAAACGATAGCGCTTGTTGGGAGGCAACCCAATTTTAATTTTGTTCCTTGCTTTTTGTTCCTGTTTAGTAATAAATAATTCATCTAGACTCTGTTTATATGTGGTTTTATGTGTTTAATTAGTGTTTGTGCCAAGTAGAACCTTTGGGAAGACTTGGGGAAAGTCTTGTTGATCATGCTGTCAAAAACAGAAACTTTAGCGCTCACGAGAATTGCTGCCATTTTTATTTGGAGAGTGGTACTTAGTAAATTATTTTTTAAGATGATTAATAGATAAATTCCTCAGGTCCAGAAATTTATTTGAGAATTTTATGAGTTCCATAAGTATATGTTTGATCCATATTACTACAGACTGTTCTGTTTTTGACAGATTCTGTTTTTCGTGTGTTGTTTGCTTATTTTGATGAATCTACGGCTAGTAAAATAGTTTATAAACCATAGAGAAGTTGGAATGCAGTAGGTTTAAAACCAATATAACTAAATAATGAGTTCATTACAGTACCTTGATGTGGTGATTTACTTTCTTATACTAATGGAGCTTACGAGTTTTCTGTTAAGTTTTGTGTTGTGAACTTTTCAAGTTTTGGGTAAGGATTCGATGGACTATGGAATAAGGAGTGGCAAGAGCCTAAGCTTGGGGATGCCCAAGGCACCCCAAGGTAATATTCAAGGATAGCCAAGAGCCTAAGCTTGGGGATGCCCCGGAAGGCATCCCCTCTTTCGTCTTCGTTCATCGGTAACTTTACTTGGAGCTATATTTTTATTCGCCACATGATATGTGTTTTGCTTGGAGCGTAAATTTATTTTGTTAGGATTTTCTTGATGTTATTTAAAAAAATGTTTTGCATCTTTTATTTCAATAAAAGTGGCATTGATAGCCTTTACTATGCCTATTTTAGAAGTCCACATGTTGCTGTTTGAAAACAGAAAGTTTACCGCTGTTGCAATAATTCCCTAGAAAATTCAGAATGTGATAAAATGTTGAAACATTTTGAATATTAAGATCTGATGAATTTACTACAGTGGGAATTTTATTTCATAATTTTTGGAGCTAGGGAAGTATGGATGTTGCAGCATTCTTTACAGACTATCCTGATTAGGCAGATTGTTGTTATGTTGGCATTGTTTGCATATGGTTGCTTCTTTAATGATTCTATTTGAGGATAGGACTATTAAATATGCAGAGGCATTTAGTATTCAATGTTGAATAATAATTTTAGTGATCTGCTATAGTAGATTATGATAAGGTTTTGGCAATGGTTTATACTAACTTATCTCACGAGTCCTTGTTGAGTTTTGTGTGGATGAAGCTTTTGAGATTTAGGGAGACCGTGATATGAGAGGAATTAAGGAGACACAAAATCTCAAGCTTGGGGATTCCCAAGGCATCCCACGATAATATTTCAAGAAGTCTCAAGCATCTAAGCTTGGGGATGCCCCGGTTGGCATCCCACCTTTCTTCTTCAACAGTTATCGGTTAGTATCGGTTGATCCTAAGTTTTTGCTTCTTCACATGATGTTTGATATTCTTAGATGTCATTTTATTTTTCTTTGCTTGCTGTTTTAATATAAAACCAAGATATGAAATTATTAAATTTAGAGAGTCTTCACATAGTTGCATAATTATTCAACTACTCATTGATCTTCACTTATATCTTTCGGAGTAGTTTGTCATTTGCTCTAGTGCTTCACTTATATCTTTTAGAGCATGGTGGTAGTTTTATTGTGAAGAAATAGATGAACTCTCATGCTTCACTTAGATTATTTTGAGAGTCTTGATAGCATGGTAATTTGCTTAAAATCCTAATATGCTAGGTATTCAAGAATAATAAAATTCTCTTATGAGTGTGTTGAATACTAAGAGAAGTTTGATACTTGATGATTGTTTTGAGATATGAGGATGGTAATATTAGAGTCATGCCAGTTGAGTAGTTGTGAATTTGAGAAATACTTGTGTTGAAGTTTGTGATTCCCGTAGCATGCACGTATGGTGAACCGTTATGTGATGAAGTCGGAGCATGATTTATTTATTGATTGTCTTCCTTATGAGTGGCGGTCGGGGACGAGCGATGATCTTTTCCTACCAATCTATCCCCCTAGGAGCATGCGCATAATACTTTGCTTTGATAACTAATAGATTTTTGCAATAAGTATATGAGTTCTTTATGACTAATGTTGAGTCCATAGATTATACGCACTCTCACCCTTCCACCATTGCTAGCCTCTCTAGTACTGTGCAACTTTCGCCGGTACCATAAACCCACCATATACCTTCCTCAAAACAGCCACCATACCTACCTATTATGGCATTTCCATAGCAATTCCGAGATATATTGCCATGCAACTTTCCGCCGTTCCGTTTATTATGACACGCTTCATCATTGTCATATTGCTAGCATGATCATGTAGTTGACATAGTATTTGTGGCAAAGCCATCGTTCATGATTCTTTCATACTTGTCACTCTTGATTCATTGCATATCCCGGTACACCGCCGGAGGCATTCATATAGAGTCATACTTTGTTCTAGTATCGAGTTGTATCATTGAGTTGTAAATAAATAGAAGTGTGATCATCATCATTCAATAGAGCATTATCCAAAAAAAAGGAGAAATGCCATAAAAAAGGAAAGGCCAAATGAAAAATAAAGGCCAAAAAAAGGGGGACAATGCTACTATCCTTTTACCACACTTGTGCTTCAAAGTAGCACCATGATCTTCATGATAGAGAGTCTCCTATGTTGTCACTTTCATATACTAGTGGGAAACTTTCACTTTATAACTTGGCTTGTATATTCCAATGATGGGCTTCCTCAAAATGCCCTAGGTCTTCGTGAGCAAGAAAGTTGGATGCACACCCACTTAGTTTCTTTTTGAGCTTTCATATACTTATAGCTCTAGTGCATCCGTTGCATGGCAATCCCTACTCACTCACATTGATATCTATTGATGGGCATCTCAATAGCCCGTTGATATGCCTATTTGATGTGAGACTACCTTCCCCTCCTTTTTGTCTTCTCCACAACCACCATTCTATTCCACCTATAGTGCTATATCCATGGCTCACGCTCATGTATTGCGTGAAGATTGAAAAAGTTTTGAAAAAGTTAGAGTATGAAACAATTGCTTGGCTTGTCATCGGGGTTGTGCATGATTTAAATATTTTATGTGGTGAAGATAGAGCATAGCCAGACTATATGATTTTGTAGGGATAGCTTTCTTTGGCCATGATATTTTGAGAAGACATAATTGCTTTATTAGTATACTTGAAGTATTATTATTTTATGTCAATATGGACTTTTCTCTTGAATCTTTCGGATCTGAATATTCATATCACAATTAAGAATAATTACATTGAAATTATGCCAACTAGCATTCCACATCAAAAATTATCTTTTTATCATTTACCTACTCGAGGACGAGCAAGAATTAAGCTTGGGGATGCTTGATACGTCTTCAGCGTATCTATAATTTTTGATTGCTCCATGCTATATTATCTACTATTTTGGACTATATTGGGCTTTATTATCCACTTTTATATTATTTTTGGGACTAACCTATTAACCGGAGGCCCAACCTAGATTTGTTGTTTTATGCCTATTTCAGTGTTTTGAAGAAAAGGAATATCAGACGGAGTCGAAACGGAACGAAATCAACTGGAGAAGTTATTTTTGGAAGGAAACACACCTGATGGACTTGGACCCCACGTCAGAAGATACGGGAGCTGCCCACGAGGGTGGGGGGCGCGCCCACCCCCTAGGGCGCGCCCCCTACCTCGTGGGGCCCCCGTGGCTCCCCTGACGTGCTTCTTCTGCCTATATATCTCCATATACCCTAAAACTTCCAGAACAGAGAATAGATCGGGAGTTCCGCCGCCAGAAGCCTCCGTAGCGACCGAAAACCAATCTAGACCCGTTCTGGCACCCTGCCGGAGGGGGCAATCCTTCTCCGGTGGCCATCTTCATCATCCCGGTGATCTCCATGACGAGGAGGGAGTAGTTCTCCCTCGGGGCTGAGGGTATGTACCAGTAGCTATGTGTTTGATCTCTCTCTCTCTTGTGTTCTTGAGGTGATACGATCTTGATGTATCGCGATCTTTGCTATTATATTTGGATACTATGATGTTTCTTCCCCCCTCTACTCTCTTGTAATGAATTGAGTTTCCCCTTTGGAGTTATCTTATCGGATTGAGTCTTTAAAGATTTGAGAACACTTGATGTATGTCTTGCCGTGAGTATCTGTGGTGACAATGGGATACCACATGTCTTGCCGTGAGTATCTGTGGTGACAATGGGATACCACATGATTTACTTGATGTATGTTTTGGTGATCAACTTGCGGGTTCTGCCCATGAACCTATGCATAGGGGTTGGCACACGTTTTCGTCGTGATTCTCCGGTAGAACTTTGGGGCACTCTTTGAGGTCCTATGTGTTGGTTGAATAGATGAATCTGAGATTGTGTGATGCATATCGTATAATCATACCCACGGATACTTGAGGTGACATTGGAGTATCTAGGTGACATTAGGGTTTTGGTTGATTTGTGTCTTAAGGTGTTATTCTAGTATGAACTCTAGGGCTGTTTGTGACACTTATAGGAATAGCCCAACAGATTGATTGGAAATAATAACTTTGAGGTGGTTTCGTACCCTACCATAATCTCTTCATTCGTTCTCCGCTATTAGTGACTTTGGAGTGACTCTTTGTTGCATGTTGAGGGATAGTAATGTGATCCAATTATGATATCATTGTTGAGGGAACTTACACTAGCGAAAGTATGAACCCTAGGCCTTATTTCCACGCATTGCAATACCGTTTACGCTCACTTTTATCATTCGTTACCTTGCTGTTTTTATTATTTCAGATTACAAAAACTATTATCTACTATCCATATTGCACTTGTATCACCATCTCTTCGCCGAACTAGTGCACCTATACAATTTACCATTGTATTGGGTGTGTTGGGGACACAAGAGACTCTTTGTTATTTGGTTGCAGGGTTGCTTGAGAGAGACCATCTTCATCCTACGCCTCCTACGGATTGATAATCCTTAGGTCATCCACTTGAGGGAAATTTTCTACTGTCCTGCAAACCTCTGCACTTGGAGGCCCAACAACGTCTACAAGAAGAAGGTTGTGTAGTAGACATCACTCGCTTATCCACCAAGTGCCGTAATTAATGGCGCGGTTGGGTTACCCACATCCGTATTGATGAGAATCCTGTAATAAGGGGAACACGATCTCTGCTTTGACAAGACGTGTCAAGAAACCGCCTCGCGTTATGTGCGGGGCTGGTTAAGGAAAAACGGTTCGAATAATTGCCGGGCCATGGCATGATGTCATGCTGCCAAAACGTGTCAGCAAATTGGATTTGTGGAAATATTATTCTCTCTACGGTGGTATGTGGAACTTATTTTGCAGGGTCGGACACTATCCTTGTATTCAAACTCTTCTGTGGTGTATTCGGAGGAGGAACCCGCCTTGTAATGCCGAAGACAACACTGCGCGCCGGACTCATCGTCATTCAAGCCTGGTTCAGGGGCTACTGAGGGAGTCCTGGATTAGGGGGTCTCCGGATAGCCAGACTATATCCTTTGGCCGGACTGTTGGACTATGAAGATACAAGATTGAAGACTTCGTCCCGTGTCCGGATGGGACTCTACTTGGCGTGGAAGGCAAGCTAGGCAATACAGATATGCATATCTCCTCCTTTGTAACCGACCTTGTGTAACCCTAGCCCCCTCCGGTGTCTATATAAACCGGAGGGTTTTAGTCCGTAGGACAATATACAATCATACCATAGGCTAGCTTCTAGGGTTTAGCCTCTCCGATCTTGTGGTAGATCAACTCTTGTACTATTCATATTATCAAGAATAATCAAGAAGGACGTAGGGTTTTACCTCCATCAAGAGGGCCCGAACTTGGGTAAAACATTGTGTCCCCTGCCTCCTGTTACCATCCTCCTTAGACGCACAGTTCGGGACCCCCTACTAGAGATCCGCCGGTTTTGACACCGACAGGAAGCAACCCAACTTAATTTTTTTGTTCCTGTTTAGTAATAAATAATTCATCTAGCCTCTGTTATGATTGATTTTTTATGCTTTTAATTAGTGTTTGTGCCAAGTAGAACCTTTGGGAAGACTTGGAGAAAGTCTTTGCGATCATGCTGTAAAAAACAGAAACTTTAGCGCTCACGAGATTTGCTGCCATTTTTATTAGAGAGTGCTATTTAGTTAATTCTTTTTGCAGATGATTAATAGATAAATTCCTCACGCCCAGCAATTTATTTTAGAATTTTGGGGTTCTAGAAGTATACGTTTGATCCAGATTACTACAGACTGTTCTAGAAGTATACGTCTGTTTTCTATGTGTTGTTTACTTATTTTGATGAATCTATGAGTAGTATCGGAGGGTATGAACCATAGATAAGTTGGAATACAGTAGATATTACACCAATATGAATTTAGAATGAGTTCACAACAGTACCTAAGTGGTGATTTATTTTCTTATACTAACGGAGCTTACGAGTTTTTTGTTAAGTTTTGTGTTGTGAAGTTTTCAAGTTTTGGGTAAAGATTCGATGGACTATGGAATAAGGAGTGGCAAGAGCCTAAGCTTGGGGATGACCAAGGCACCCCAAGGTAATATTCAAGGACAACCAAGAGCCTAAGCTTGGGGATGCCCCGGAAGACATCCCCTCTTTCGTCTTCGTTAATCAGTAACTTTACTTGGAGCTATATTTTTATTCATCACATGATATGTGTTTTGCTTGGAGCATCATTTTATTTTATTTTTCTTGATGTTTGAATAAAAATACCAATATATGAAATTATTAAATGTTAGAGAGTCTTCATATAGTTACATAATTATTCGACTACTCATTGATCTTCACTTATATCTTTTGGAGTAGTTTGTCATTTGCTCTAGTGCTTCACTTATATCGTTTTAGAGCACGGCGGTGGTTTTATTTTGAAGAAATAGATGAACTCCCGTGCTTCACTTATATTATTTTGAGAATCTTTAAAACAGCATGGTAATTCGCTTTGGTTATGAAACTAGTCCTAATATGATGGGCATCCAAGATGGGTATAATAATAACTTTCATATAAAGTGCATTGAATAGTATGAGAAGTTTGATACTTGATGATTGTTTAGAGATATGAAGATGGTGATATTAGAGTCATTCTAGTTGAGTAGTTGTGAATTTGAGAAATACATGTGTTGAAGTTTGTGATTCCCGTAGCATGCACGTATGGTGAACCGTTATGTGATGAAGTCGGAGCATGATTTATTTATTGATTGTCTTATGAGTGGCGGTCGAGGACGAGCGATGGTCTTTTTCTACCAATCTATCCCCCAAGGAGCATGGGCGTAGTACTTTGTTTCAATAACTAATAGATTTTTGCAATAAGTATGTGAGTTCTTTATGACTAATGTTGAGTCCATGGATTATACGCAGTCTCACCTTTCCACCATTGCTAGCCTCTCTAGTACCACGCAACTTTCGCCGGTACCACAAACCCACCATATACCTTCCTCAAAACAGCCACCATACGTACCTATTATGGCATTTCCATAGCCATTCCGAGATATATTGCCATGCAACTTTCCACCGTTCAATTTACTATGACACGCTTCATCATTGTCATATTGCTTTGCATGATCATGTAGTTGACATCGTATTTATGGTAAAGCCACCATTCATAATTCTTTCATACATGTCACTCTTGATTCACTGCAGATCCCGGTACACCGCCGGAGGCACTCATATAGTCATATCTTGTTCTAAGCATCGAGTTGTAACTCTTGAGTTGTAATTAAATAAAAGTGTGATGATCATCATTAGAGCATTGTCCCAAGTGAGGAAAGGATGATGGAGACTATGATTCCCCCACAAGTCGGGATGAGACTCCGGACGAAAAAAAGAGAAAGAGAAGAGGCCATAAAAAAGAGAAGGCCCAAAAAAATAAAAAATAAAAAATGAGAGAAAAAGAGAGAAGGGGCGACGCTACTATCCTTTTACCACACTTGTGCTTCAAAGTAGCACCATGATCTTCATGATAGAGAGTCTCCTATGCTGTCACTTTCATAAACTAGTGGGAATTTTACATTATAAAACTTGGCTTGTATATTCCAATGATGGGCTTCCTCAAATTGCCCTAGGTCTTCGTGAGCAAGCAAGTTGGATGCACACCCACTTAGTTTCTTTTGTTGAGCTTTCATACACTTATAGCTCTAGTGCATCCGTTGCATGGAAATCCCTACTCACTCACATTGATATCTATTGATGGGCATCTCCATAGCCCGTTGATACGCCTAGTTGATGTGCGACTATCTTCTCCTTTTTGTCTTCTCCACAACCACCGTTCTATTCCACCTATAGTGCTATGTCCATGGCTCACGCTTATGTATTGCGTGAAAGTAGAAAAAGTTTGAGAACATCAAAAGTATGAAACAATTGCTTGGCTTGTCATCGGGGTTGTGCATGATTTAAATATTTTGTGTGATGAAGATAGCGCATAGCCAGACTATATGATTTTGTAGGGATAGCTTTCCTTGGCCATGTTATTTTGATGAGACATGATTACTTTGTTAGTATGCTTGAAGTATTACTATTTTTATGTCAATATTAAACTTTTATCTTGAATCTTATGGATCTAAAATATTCTTGCCACAATAAAGAAGATTACATTGATAAATATGTTAGGTAGCATTCCACATCAAAAATTCTATTTTTATCATTTACCTACTCGAGGACGAGCAGGAATTAAGCTTGGGGATGCTTGATACGTCTCCAACGTATCTATAATTTTTGATTGTTCCATGCTATTATATTATCCATCTAGGATGTTTTATATGCATTTATATGCTATTTTATATGATTTTTGGGACTAACCTATTAACCTAGAGCCCAGTGCCAGTTTCTGTTTTTTCGTTGTTTTTGAGTATCGCAGAAAAGGAAAACCAAACGGAGTCCAATTGACCTGAAACTTGACGGAGCTTATTTTTGGACCAGAAGAAGGCCAGGAAGTAAAAGAACTGGGTTAGAAGAGTCTCGGGCTGCCCACGAGGGTGGGGGGCGCGCCCACCCCCCTGGGCCCGCCCCCTGCCTCGTGGACAGCCCGGAGACCCCCCTTCTTTGTTTCCGACTCCAACACCTCTTATCTAACCCAAAACTTCTAGAAAGAATAGATCGGGAGTTCCGCCGCCAAAAGCCTTCGTAGCCACCGAAAACCAATCTAGACCCGTTCCGGCACCCTGCCGGAGGGGGGAATCCCTCTCCGATGGCCATCTTCATCACCCTGGCACTCTTCATGACGAGGAGGGAGTAGTTCACCCTCGGGGCTGAGGGTATGTACTAGTAGCTATGTGTTTGATCTCTCTCTCTCTCTCGTGTTCTTGAGTCGGCACGATCTTGATGTATCGCGAGCTTTGCTATTATATTTGGATCTTATGATGTTTCTCCCCCTCTACTCTCTTGTGATGAATTGAGTTTTCCCTTTAAAGTTATCTTATCAGATTGAGTCTTTAAGGATTTGAGAACACTTGATGTATGTCTTGCATATGCTTATCTGTGGTGACAATGGGATATCACGTGATCCACTTGATGTATGTTTTGGTGATCAACTTGCGAGTTCCACGACCTCGTGAACTTATGCATAGGGGTTGGCACACGTTTTCGTCTTGACTCTTCGGTGGAAACTTTGGGGCACTCTTTGAAGTTCTTTGTGTTGGTTGAATAGATGAATCTGAGATTGTGTGATGCATATCGTATAATCATACCCATGGATACTTGAGGTGACATTGGAGTATCTAGGTGACATTAGGGTTTTGGTTGATTTGTGTCTTAAGGTGTTATTCTAGTACGAACTCTAGGATAGATTGAACGGAAAGAATAGCTTCGTGTCATTTTACTACGGACCCTTGAATAGATCGATCAGAAAGGATAATTTTGTGGTGGTATCGTACCCTACAATAATCTCTTCGTTTGTTCTCCGCTATTAATGACTTTGGAGTGACTCTTTGTTGCATGTTGAGGGATAGTTATATGATCCAGTTATGTTATTTCTGTTGAGAGAACTTGCACTAGTGAAAGTATGAACCCTAGGCCTTGTTTCCTAGCATTGCAATACCATTTACGCTCACTTTTATCATTAGTTACCTTGCTGTTTTTCTATATTCAGATTACAGAAACCTATATCTACCATCCATATTGCACCTGTATCACCATCTCTTCGCCGAACTAGTGCACCTATACAATCTCCCATTGTATTGGGTGTGTTGGGGACACAAGAGACTCTTTGTTATTTGGTTGCAGGGTTGTTTGAGAGAGACCATCTTCATCCTACGCCTCCCACGGATTGATAAACCTTAGGTCATCCACTTGAGCGAAATTTGGTACTGTCCTACAAACCTCTGCACTTGGAGGCCCAACAACGTCTACAAGAAGAAGGTTGTGTAGTAGACATCACACTCTTAGGGCACAGAGCTTGACCCGGGGGCAGAGGGTCGCAGTGGTTTCGACGGTGAGGCAAAAGGGGCTAAATAGGGCGACCCAATCGGTAGGAGGTGACCTAATTTCTCTTGCCAATTTTTCGGGAGCACACATGAGCTCGTGCCATCTTCCTGCTCGCACAAGCTCGACACCATCTTCCCCTCCGCTACACGCCAAGAGCCTGGCTGAGAGGAAACGCTTGATTTGGCCTTTTCTAGTGGGCCCGGAGATTCTTAAAGGTTTGGCCTAGGCTAATGCAGACAACAAAACGAATGTAAATGCTAAGGATTGCTCATATCAACCGTTAACACATGCGTCACCCACTACCTAATGAATATGGGCCAGCTCACTAGGAAGCGAGCGCTCGGGAACGTTGAGTGCGAATGGTATTTTTTCTGTCAGGTTTTCAAGTGCAAATGGTGCTAGCATGGTCCACTTTCTTTTTCCTTTTCCTCTCTTCACTGGTTTGCTTGCCCGGTTCTCTGGATTTCACTAATTTTTCTTCCTTTGATTTTTCCACTCTCCTTTTCGGTTTTCTTTATTATTATTTTTTTACACTTTTCACTGGCCTTTTAGTTTTCATTCTGCTTTTGTTTTTCTTCATGTGTTTCCATTGGCTTTTTTTGGTTTTCTTCTCTTCTTCTTTTTTCCTTCTGTTTTTGAGAACATTTTGGATTTTTCATGAACATTTTTTATTTCTTCAACCACTTTTCAAATTCATGAACATTTTTACAAATTCGCAACCAATTTTTGAATTCATGAATAGTAGAAATCCATATTTCCTTTCAATTCCTTCATTTTTTTAAATTCGTGAACATTTTTTGAATTCATGATTTGTGTTTGAATCCAAGAACTTTTTTTTTCAAATCTAGCTGGTTCGCCCTGTTGGCTGGCTGGCTTTTTAAAAGTTCGCAGGGTTAAAAATAGTATAAGATTGTGAAAAATAACAAAAAATCAAAAGAAAATTCATGAATTCACAAAATTTCATGAACATGAAAAATGTTCAGGAATACGAAAGAAGTTCATGGACTAGAAAATTTCACAATAACGAAAATGGTTCATGAATTTGAGAAAACTTCACGGGTTCAAAAAATGTTTGTGGATTTAAAAAAGTTCATGAGCTCGAAAAATTTCACGGGATTTGAAAAGTGTCCATGAATTTAATAAAAGTTCACGCATATAAACAATATTCATGGGATTCTACAGAGTTCACGAATTTGAAAAATTCCATCATTTTTTAATTCCACGGGTTGATAAAATTTTGCAAATTTCAAAAATTCCACACATTCAAAAATTATTTGTTTTGATGAAATTTCTTGCATTTAAAAAAGTTCATACATTTGAAAAAAAATTGCGGAACAAAAAAAAACAAAAAAGAAAACAAAAGAAGAAAAAAAAATGGAAAACCCCAAAACCAGGTGGAAGGTTCTAGACTATTCCTAAAACTAGCCAGGAGCTTCTAGAGACTTCACAAAAGCGGCTGTGAATGTTTTAGAAAAAAAACGGCCGTTCATTGGCTGGGCCATTTCACGTGTGATGTGTGGGCTGTCGGGAAGTTCAGAAAAAGAAATACTGTTCCAAGCCCAATGTGGAGAAATAGATGTATTTAAATCGTATTTCAACCCCTCAAAACAATAATTCAAATATATTTCAACACTAGATACATCCGTTTTAGCGACAACTAATATGAAACAAAGGGAGTAGGATTTAGGCTATGGCTACATGCGGTACATATCAGCACCCCCAACCCGGCCTTTGGAGTTTCCTCGCCAATTGGGTGCGCTGTGTTATTTATTTATTTTTGCAAGAAAACTTTCGATCTATTCATCAACTGTCAAGGCAGTACAAAGAATACGAGAAGTAAAAATTACATGCAAGTCCGTAGACCACCTAGCGATGACTACAAATAATGGAGCGAGCCGAAGGCGCGCCGCCGTCATCGTCCCTCCCTCATCGGAGCCGGGGAAACATTGTTGTAGTAGATAGCCGGGAAGTCATCGTACTAAGGACACACCCTGCCGTTGAAAAAAAGCGTAGATCAGAAGGATCCACCCTGCAGACACACATGCATAGACGAACGAAGACCGGATTCAAGCGGATCCACCAAAGACAGACGCCGACCGGATCCCATGAGATCCGTTGGAGACACCTCCACATGCCCTCCGACGATATTAGAAACTCCGTCGAGACGGGGGCTAAGCGGGGAGGACTTTATTCCACCTTCAGAAAGCCGTCATCGCCTCGTCTTCCTGAGTATGGCATAAACCCTGACAAAACATAAAAGAAAAACACCTACAAATAAAGCCCTCTCGCCGGCAAGAGCCGGGTTCCACCACGTCTCCATTCTTCAAGAACCATAGGAGACCAAGCAAACCAGCGGCGGCACCGGCGAGAGGCAAGGAAACCCTAACGCCTTGGTCACAGGCTAGAGCGAAGGGGTGGGGGTGCGCTGTGTTATTGAGCGACTACTGACACAAGTAAGCATCAAACAGGAGCTCACGGGTCTGATCTCTTGTGTTAGTACTTAGTATGGCCACCCATAGACTGAACTAGACGCGATGCGCATGCTCGTATTAGTGGCTGTTCATTTTGCCGCCGGCAACTCTTCAACGCCATCCTCGATAGAAGTCTTGTCGCCGGCGATCGTTCTCGATTCATGTACAGTGGATTGCATGTTGACACGCTTGCATGCATGCACCAAGCTAGTGTTTGACTCCATTGCCACCACTCTATTGTACATAGTCACAACGTCTCCGCAAGAATACTATAAATTCCCTACTAGCTAATGGAATTGAATTCCACTCTCATGCTCAAAAAGCGACCATTCTCAAAGACCATTTCACAACAATTATAGGTTCAGCACCACACACCTCTTGGCCCTTCGATCCTAAAAATTACTACCCCCAAACATTACCATAGCTTAACTCGCTGGACTCCCCCTTCATACTAGATGAAATTAAAAATGCGTTCCTCCAAATAAACCCCCTAGCTAGCCCAGGACCGGATGGCTTCGGCCCGCTGTTCTACAGAAAATACTGGAACTTGGTTAAGGCTCACATCCACTCCTTCATGATGGACTTCCAAAACCTCAACGCTCAAACTGAAAGCCTTAACAGAGCTCACCTCATTCTACTACCCAAAAAAGATCATGCCAACACTCCCGACGCATACCACCCGATCTCCCTCCAAAATTGTCCCATCAAAGCCGTTGCAAAAGTGCTTACCAACAGACTAAAACCAATAATACCACTGCTTGTCCATGGCAACCAAACTGGTTTCATCCCAGGGCGTAGCATAGCTGAAAACTTTATCTTCGCTGCAGACTTCATAGGCGCATGCCATACCAGAAAAGCCCCAACCATGGTCATTAAATTGGACTTTAGCAAAGCCTTCGACTCCCTCTCTTGGGACTCTCTTGCTTCCATCTTACGCTGCCGCGGCTTCCCACCAAAATTCTCATCATGGGTTCATGACCTCCTAGTGTAAGTGCATCTAGTGTCACCCCTAGTTGGTTTTAGAGTATTGATGACAAACCTAGTTGAGGGACTAATGTGTTTGTGAGAATTGCAGGATAACACAGGTAGAAGTCCCTCATTGATTCGGTTTTCCTACCAGAGATGACCCCTAAAAATGTATGAAGACATTGAAGTCAAAGGTGGTATATGAAGATATTCACATTGAAGACTATGACAAGAGAAGACACCACATGAAGCCTATGGAGCTCAAAGACTTAGATCTTTCGTAGTTCTCTTTCTTCTGTGTTGAGTCATAGAAACCACCGTACTGTTAAGTGGGGTCCAAGAGAACCAGTCAGAATGGCTGAAGTGATGCTTAAACAAAACCTATGTCTTCGAGTGAAGACTTTGAGAGCGAATCTTGTCCAGAGTCGGACAAGTCAGCTTTGCTTGTAGCCCAAGTAAAGTTGCCGTGTGAGTTTGAAATCTAACCGTTGGAACACGTGTCAGTTCCTTAGTGACTCAGGGTCATTTCAGACAAATCAGGTCGGGTTGCCAAGTGGCTATAAATAGCCCACCCCCTACAACCATAAACGGTTGGCTGCTCAGATTCAGAGTACGGCTTTTGTCGTTTGAGAGCAACCCACCTCGAAGCCTTTGAGAGAGAATTCCTTGCAAGGATAAAGCCCTAACCACCCAGAGCCAAAGAGAATTAGGCATCACTTAAGTCTTCTTGTCTGTGTGATCTGAAAACTTATTACACTTGAGGACTGTGCATCCTCCAGCCGGTTAGGCATCGCGTTCTGAGCATCCAAGAGACATTGTGGATTGCCGGTGAATGAAGTTTGTGAAGGTTTGGGCGTCTACCTTGAAGACTTACCAGAGTGATTGGGCGAGGTCTGTGTGACCTTAGCTCAAGGGGAATACGGTGAGGACTGGGTTTCCTGAGCTGCGTGTTCAGGACTGGGTGTCCGAGACTGTGTGTCCTAAGGTTTAAATACCTAGCCGCCCTAACCAGACGTACAGTTGTCACAGCAACTGGAACTGGTCCAACAAATCATTGTCTTCAGCGAGTCACTGGTTTCATCTTCCCTTCCCTTTACTTACTATTACTCCTTGTGAAGTCATTATATGTTCGCACTATCTTTTGTCTTCACTGAGTGACTGTGTGTTCTGTGTGGCTTCACAATATCTTCCTACCTGATCCTTACTACATTGCTGCCATTAGTCATTATGCTTTCACTCTATTGAATACTTGACTATGGCTTGCCTAGTGTAGTCTACCTTCCGCTGCAGGGTAATAGGTTTATTTCTATCATTTGTCTTCATAACTTCCATGTTTTGAAGACTTTCATAAAAATCGCCTATTCACCCCCCCCTCTAGTCGATATAACGCACTTTCACCTAGCAACCGGGAAAATTGCCATGATGTTGAATAGGATCCCCGGGAACTGGATAAATTGCAAAAATGGGCTCAGACAGGGTGACCCTATCTCGCCCTACCTCTTCATCATCGTTGCTGATCTCCTACAACAAATGATCCAGCAAGACTGCGACCTAGCTCACCTCAGTCACCCCCTGTTCTCACATCTCCTGCCAACCGTCTTACAATATGCTGACGACACCCTCATCATCGCCAAGGCATCCAATGCCGCTGCTCAGCAGTTAAAAAACATCCTTCATGATTTCGCCATGGTCACTGGCCTCACTATCAACTTCACAAAAACAACATTCATACCCATGCACGTCAGCACTGCCATGAGAGACTCCATTGCCTCCACCTTGCAATGCCCAACCTCAACCTTTCCGCAGATCTACCTAGGCCTTCCCCTAACACCCACACGACTACCTACAAATGCCTTCCTACCGATCATCGAACGTTGCCGTAAATTGTTGTCGGGCTGGTGCGCAAAAATCCTCTCCAAACGGGATAGGCTCATCCTATTATCGGTTGTCCTCGACTCCCTTCTAGTCTACTTCATGTCAGTCTTCCCCATTCCCAAGAGTGTTCTAAAAACCCTAAACTCTATTCGACGAGCCTTCTTTTGGGCTGTGGAGGAAACTTGCACTGGTGCTCAATGCTTAGTTGCCTGGAAAAATGTGTGTAAACCAAAGAACTATGGTGATCTAGGCCTAAAATATCTTCATTAGCAAAACAAATGCCTACTTATGAAATTTGCTGTAAAAGCTCTATTATCAGACACAACACCTTGGTTAGACTGGATCGCCTTACAACACCCAAATGCCCTCATTGCTTCACAAAATAGCCACTCCTTTATTTGCCGAACAATAAATCAACAGCTGCTAGCACTCCATGCCATCTCTTTTGTACTCACAAACTTTGGCACTAATACGTACTTCTGGCTTGATACTTGGATACACAACCAACCCCTTGCTACTTTATTCCCCTGCCTATATTCACACACCACTATACCACTAGCTCGTGTGGCTGCTGTCCTGGATCACGGTTTGGAAACAATCCTACGGAACCGCCTAACATCTGATGCTGCTACCGAGTTGTGCGCTTTGTTGTCTCTCTTGCATGATTTTCGGTTGTCGACAGGACTGGACGAGCGCTACCTCAATGGTGGCATGTGCTTCTCCACGAGGGCAGCATACGCGCTAACCATGGGCTCCCACGATGACGATGACGACGTGCATGCCGTTGCCATCTGGTCTTCACGCGTTCCAAATCGCGTGAAGATCTTTGCATGGCTCCTGTTTCGAGATCGACTCAACTCAAAAAGCAACCTTCAGCGCAAGCATATCGTCACCGACTCATTATGCCCGTGCTGCGGACATGATGGTGAAACTAGCTCACACATATTCCTAGACTGTCCTCTTTCACAACGTATTTGGCAACGGATCGGCCTCTCTCCTTCAAGTATCATTGATGGACTCTGGGACTGCCGCCTACCTACACAGGTGGATGCGGTAATCTGGCACTCTGTCCTCCTCATCATCCTATGGAAGATTTGGGATTCCAGAAACGCTATGACCTTCAAGCAACAAAATCACCACAGTATTCTCACCCTCAGGCGCATCGTGGATGATCTCATGCTCTGGACGCACCGGATGAAGAAACCGGTGCACAAGCAGGCCGCCTCCTCCTGGCGTTCCTACCTCTTATCACGACTTCACGTGCTTATGTAATTCCCCTTTTTAAAAAAAACTCTGTTGTGCATGCATGTCATGTCCCTTTCCATCACGATTGAGTGCATCGGCATGCATCGTATGGCCTCCGGAGTACCCAGATCCATAAGTACTCTATCTTGTATGCTCAAATGAGTCAAATCCAACGACACATTTCGCGGCGAATTGTATATGTGCATGCAGCATGCATCATAATGATTATGGATTGAAAGATCGTAGCCTGCACGATCTTGTTGGGCTACAAGTCAAGCGGAAGGAAAAACAAGTTTCCGGCACAGGTTCTCTAGCTACTTGTATGAACGGGATCAACACACTGATGTTTATCTGACTGTTTTTTTTTTCGAAAAATCTGATTGTTTCTGGCCACCGTCGGTCCAGAAGATCGAGTAATAATCAGGATAAATCGGCATTTATTTGCAGAATTGCAGGGAGCCACACAAAACAAAAAAAATCGCTAATTGGACTATTTAGCTCGGGGTAGGTTAATTTTAAATAAATAGTTTCAGCATGCCCTCTTCCTTGTGGACATTTCCAGTTCATACAGTTTTTTTTTCCAGTTCATACAGTTGTAATGTTTGTTCTCTAATAAGCAAAAATTCCGGGAAAGGATTCTATAGCTAACTCTGTGACCTAGAAAATCTATAAAATGTTAAAAAGGCTAAAAATTTGACATCAAATTTTTAGACATGGCAAATCAAACATTTTTCATGGCAATTTATATTGGCATGAGGATGACAAGTTCAGTTAGCAAGTACGAAAATTTTCTGACAAAAATATAAACTGAGACATAATTGCCATGCTCATGAACTAAATTTGCCATAAAAAACATTTGATTTGCCATGTCTAAAAATCTGAAGTTCACTAGATATTCCGGTCTTAAAATATTCTACCGTACTGGGGGAAAGCAAGATGTGGATATCTCGCTGCACCACAAGCATGTTTGCAGTTGAACCACGAGAGTCCATCAGCCATTGTGGGAAGTGGATCATGACCATCAACACTCGTGAGTCTTGTCGCGCGCTGATTTTATTTATTATTGAACAGCATACAACTTTGGAGCTAGGCATTGTTGGACTCGAGACAACATGCATTCCTTTCTTTCTTTGCCACAGCAAATTACCAGCATCCTCTATGTATATTGTGTGGGGCCTTGGTACCACTCGCGCATGCGAAAGTGCATGACACAGTCACGCGTGAGTCAAATCCAACGGCACGTTTCGAGCGGAATCGTGTAGGCGCGTGCATCATGATCGTTTTCGATTGGAAGATGATGGCACGCACTGCACGATCGATTTTGTTGGGCTGCAGGTCAAGCCAAGCTCGAGAGCACACGGCATTCCAAACCAGGGGTTGTAGAACCCAAATTGACCTCTGGCGCACACGATCGAAAGATCATGGCATGCATCCGCCGGTGTAATTATTGGTAGGAGACCGAGCAAGTTGGCACGTTACGTGCATGATCGAACCTGGAGCTGCATGCTAAGCTGCGTCCACTTCTCGTATGTGGGTCATCGCCTCAAATCGACGGGCACTATAGCTTAGCCACTTCCTAAAAGACGCCAACAGATAAGATCCTCGATCGACGTGTATTTGTGCGGTACGTACGTGTACTCCTCTATCGGCTCTCGCAGTAGGAGCAGTGCTCGCGTATTTTCTGGCCCCATCGATCGCATTATAGCCGTGTAGCTGCGGCTTGCGAGTTTGGGACCTCACGCACTCAGCAACACTTCATGAGAATCGTCTCGCTTTAGAGCTCACGCATTACGTAGAGACGGGATTCAACGGTTCTCTGCACGAAGGCTGGGTGCAGATCGGGTGGTGGTAGTGGAGGCCAGGGTGACGGCCTCACCCGCAAAAAGTGCAATGACGAGCGGATGCTCAGTAGCCATGTTTTTTTTAAGAAATATCTGATTTATTCATTCAGATTACAAGCACTGAAGCAAGCAGAAGACGCGCCGCCATCATCATTCATCCCTCACTGAAGGCGGAAAAAACTTGTTGTAGACTTTGCAGTAGACAGTCGGAAAGTCGTCGTGCTAAGGACAACTCCAACACACGACCCCAAATGGTCCGGTCGCGTCCACTTGGGGGTAAACAGACGGAACAGGTGGCCCGACGCGCGGGAGCAAATAGACCAATGTTCGTTTTCGGTCCGCTTTCGATCCATTCCCGGCCCAAATTTCGACGGCGCTTGCATCAAAACGGATAGCGCACGGACGGGCGGGACGCACACCCTTGTCCTTCCCCGGCCCGCCCGTCGGGGACACGCCCGCCCACTTTCCCTTCATTTCGCCCAAAACCCTCGCGCCCCCTCCCTCCCCTCCCTCCTTCATGGTCGGTGGCCCGACGAATCCCGACGATCCGGCCGCGCGCCGCGTGGGGAAGAAGAAGGCTACCAAGAAGTCACAGTCGGAGCTCACGCCAGCGGAGGTCGCCAAGCTCGACGCAGAATCGGCCAAGAGGAGGAACCGGCGGACAAAGGTGGTGGAGAAGAAGGCCGCTGCTGAGGCCGCGACGCTGCATGCCACGCAGCACCAGGTCGACGTCGACGACAAGGAGTCCATGGTCGCCAAGGCGCACACCCTCCTCATGTTAGGGTTGTGCCGACCCCCGCCGGCCAATCTCTCGGTCGCTGCCATGGTCGTGGCTAGCACATACTCGTCGGCCGTTCGTCCTCCGCAATGATGTCTACTACACAACCTTCCTTTTGTAGACGTTGTTGGGCCTCCAAGTGCAGAGGTTTGTAGGACAGTAGCAAATTTCCCTCAAGTAGATGACCTAAGGTTTATCAATCCGTAGGAGGCGTAGGATGAAGATGGTCTCTCTGAAGCAACCCTGCAACCAAATAACAAAGAGTCTCTTGTGTCCCAACACACCCAATACAATGGTAAATTGTATAGGTGCACTAGTTCGGCGAAGAGATGATGATACAAGTGGTATATGGATGGTAGATAAAGGTTTTTGTAATCTGAAAATATAAAAACAGCAAGGTAGCGAGTGATAAAGGTGAGCGTAAACGGCATTGTAATGCTAGGAAACAAGGCCTAGGGTTCATACTTTCGCTAGTGTAAGTTCCCTCAACAATACTAACATAATTGGATCACATAACTATCCCTCAATATGCAACAAAGAGTCACTACAAAGTCACTAATAGCGGAGAACGAACGAAGATATTATGGTAGGGTAGGAAACCACCTCAAAGTTATTCTTTCCAATCAATCCGTTGGGCTATTCCTATAACTGTCACAAACAGCCCTAGAGTTCGTACTAGAATAACACCTTAAGACACAAATCAACCAAAATCCTAATGTCACCTAGATACTCCAATGAAACCTCAAGTATCCGTGGTTATGATTATACGATATGCATCACACAATCTCAGATTCATCTATTCAACTAACACATAGAATCTCAAAAAGTGCCCTAAAGTTTCTTGACATGGACTCCTACCTCGTGGCTTCCTCGAAGCTTCCTTGACGTGGACTCCAAGTCTCCCGGGTTGCTTTCCTTCCAAAAATAAGTTCCATGAAGTTTCAGGTCAATTGGACTCCGTTTGATTTTTCCTTTTCTGCGATACTCTAAAACAAGGAAAAAAATAGAAACTGGCACTGGGCTCTGGGTTAATAGGTTAGTTCCAAAAATAATATAAAAGTGTATAATAAAGCCCATAAACATCCAAAATAGAAGATAATATAGCATGGAGCAATCAAAAATTGTAGATACGTTGGAGACGTATCAGCATCCCCAAGCTTAATTCCTGTTCGTCCTCGAGTAGGTAAATGATAAAAACATATTTTTTTGATGTGGAGTGCTACTTGGCATAATTTCAATGTAATTCTTCTTAGTTGTGGTATGAATATTCAGATCCGAAAGATTCAAGATAAAAGTTCATATTGACATAAAAATAATAATACTTCAAGCATACTAACTAAGCAATTATGTCCTCTCAAAATAACATGGCCAAAGAAAGTTCATCCCTACAAAATCATATAGTTTAGTAATGCTCCATTTTCCTCACACAAGAATGCTCTCATCATGCACAACCCTGATGACAAGCCAAGCAATTGTTTCACACTTTAGTAATCTCAAACCTATAAATTTTCACGCAATATATGAGCGCGAGCCATGGACATAGCACTACGGGTGGAATAGAATATGATGATGGGGGTTATGTGGAGAAGACAAAAAGGAGAAGATAGTCTCACATCAACTAGGCGTATCAATGGGCTATGGAGATGCCCATCAATAGATATCAATGTGAGTGAGTAGGGATTTCCATGCAACGGATGCACTAGAGCTATAAGTGTACGAAAGCTCAACAAAAAAAACTAAGTGGGTGTGCATCCAACTTGCTTGCTCACGAAGACCTAGGGCACTTGAGGAGGCCCATTGTTGGAATATACAAGCCAAGTTCTATAATGAAAAATTTCCACTAGTATATGAAAGTGAAAAAACAAGAGACTCTCTATCATGAGGATTATGGTGCTACTTTGAAGCACAAGTGTGGTAAAAGGATAGTAGCATTGCCCCTTTTTATTTTCTTTTTTATTTGGCCTTTCTTTTTTTGGGGGGGACAATGCTCTATTAATGATGATCATCACACCTCTATTTATTTACAACTCAAAGATTACAACTCGATATTAGAACAAAGTATGACTCTTTATGAATGCCTCCGGCAGTGTACCGGGATGTGCAATGAATCAAGAGTGACATGTATGAAAAATTATGAACGGTGGCTTTGCCACAAATACGATGTCAACTACATGATCATGCAAAGCAATATGACAATGATGATGCGTGTCATAATAAACGGAACGGTGGAAAGTTGCATGGCAATATATCTCGGAATGTCTATGGAAATGCCATAATAGGTAGGTATGGTGGCTGTTTTGAGGAAGATATAAGGAGGTTTATGTGTGAAAGAGCGTATCATATCACGGGGTTTGGATGCACAGGCGAAGTTTGCACCAACTCTCAATGTGAGAAAGCGCAATGCACGGTACCGAAGAGGCTAGCAATGATGGAAGGGTGAGAGTGCGTATAATCCATGGACTCAACATTAGTCATAAAGAACTCACATACTTATTGCAAAAATCTACAAGTCATCAAAAACCAAGCATTACGTGCATGCTCCTAGGGGGATAGATTGGTAGGAAAAGACCATCGCTCGTCCCCGACCGCCACTCATAAGGAAGACAATCAAAGAACACCTCATGTTTCAAATTTGTTACATAACGTTTACCATACGTGCCTGCTACGGGACTTGCAAACTTCAACACAAGCATTTCTCAAATTCACAACTACTCAACTAGCACGACTTTTATATTATTACCTCCATATCTCAAAACAATCATCAAGCATCAAACTTCTCTTAGTATTCAACACACTCATAAGAAAGTTTTTACTATTCTTGGATGCCTAGATTATTTAAGCAAATTACCATGCTATTTAAGACTCTCAAAACAATATAAGTGAAGCACGAGAGTTCATCTATTTCTATAAAATAAAACCACCACCGTGCTCTAAAAAGATATAAGTGAAGCACTAGAGGAAATGACAAACTACTCCGAAAGATATAAGTGAAGATCAATGAGTAGTCGAATAATTATGCAACTATGTGAAGACTCTCTAACATTTAAGAATTTCATATCTTGGTATTTTATTCAAACAGCAGGCAAATCCTAACAAAATAAATTGATGCTCCAAGCAAAACACATATCATGTGGTGAATAAAAATATAGCTCCAAGTAAAGTTACCGATGAAAGAAGATGAAAGAGGGGATGCCTTCCGGGGCATCCCCAAGCTTACGCTCTTGCCACTCCTTATTCCATAGTCCATCGAATCTTTACCCAAAACTTGAAAACTTCACAACACAAAACTTAACAGAAAACTCATAAGCTCCGTTAGTATAAGAAAATAAATAACCACTTAGGTACTATTGTGAACTCATTCTAAATTAATATTGGTGTAATATCTACTATATTCCAACTTATCTATGGTTCATACCCTCCGATAAGCAAAAAACACATCGAAAACAGAATTTGTCAAAAACAGAACAGTCTGTAGTAATCTGGATCAAACGTATACTTATGGAACCCCAAAAATTCTAAAATAAATTGATGGACGTGAGGAATTTATCTATTAATCATATGCAAAAAGAATTAACTAAATATCACTCTCCAATAAAACATGGCAGCAATTCTCGTGAGCGCTAAAGTTTTTGTTTTTTACAGCATGATCAACAAGACTTTGCCCAAGTCTTCCCAACGGTTCTACTTGGCACAAACCTAACTAAAACATAAAAAGTCAATCATAACATAGGATAGATGATTAATTTATTAATAAACAGGAACAAAAAGCAAGAAACAAAAATAAAGTTGGGTTGCCTCCCAACAAGCGCTATCGTTTAACGCCCCTAGCTAGGCATGATGATTTCAACGATGCTCACATAAATGATAAGAAGTGAAACATAAAGAGAGCATCATGAAGAATATGACTAGCACATTTAAGTATAACCCACTTCCTATGCATAGGGATTTTGTGAGCAAACAACTTACGGGAACAATAATCAACTAGCATAGGAGGGCAAAACAAGCATAACTTCAAAACTTTAAGCACATAGAGAAGAAACTTGATATTATTGCAATTCCTACAAGCATATGTACCTCCCTCATAATAATTTTCAGTAGCATCATGAATGAATTCAACAATATAACCAGCAACTAAAGCATTCTCTTCATGATCTACAATCACAGAAATTTTATTACTCTCCACATAAGCAAAATTCTTATCATTCGGAATAGTGGGAGTATCATAAGAAACTCGAATACTATAAATTGTTTCCACATTAAAAGAGTAATGTTTAGAAAAGGGTAACCATAATCATGAAAAGTTTTATAAATATAATCACTACTTTTTATAGCATAAGTATCATCACAATAATCATCATAGGTAGGAGGCATGCTATCATCATTATAAATTTGCATATCAAAACTTGGGAGGCTAAAAATATCATCTTCATTAAACGTAGCACCCCCAAGCTTGGGACAGACATTAATTGCGGAAAATATATTCTCAAAAACATCATCTTCATCAAACATAGCATCCCCAAGCTTGGGTCTTTTCATATCATAAGCATAATCACTCTCATCATTAATAGTATGGATAGCACCAATAGTATAGCAATTATCATATTCTTCCAAGCAAGTGCCAAAAAGATTTTCAAGATCATAAGAAGTATCATTTTCTTCCACAATTATATTTTCATGTGGCACAATAGTAATAGGAGCAGCATTATTTGGGGGAGATATCTTTTTACCTCTCTTCATTTTTCTTTTCTTCTTCTTCACCACATTATGTGTGGGTTCAATCCTCTTTTTGGAGCTCCTTATTAATGAGATTGGTTGAATAGGAGGCTCTTCCTCATTACCTGATTCGTCATAAGAAATAATAGAAGGATATTGCGAAGTCTCTTCCCTTTCATTAGTATTCTCTTCATCTTCTATTTGTTTTCTTTTCTTTATGTAATTGGCAATATAAGGATTTTCAATGCAATTCACTACACAATACATATAAATTTCCTCTAGATCAAAACCAAGAAGTTTATAACGGGCAAATTCTGGAAGATGCTTAGTTATACGTTTCATTTCTTCGTAACCCATAAGCAAACTGAGTTCATTATAATGTGCAAGTGAAATCAAGTCATCGCAATTTTTGGACACGATTAAATCATGAAACAATTTGCATCGGATAGCTAAATGACCACTTTCATTGCAAAGTCCACAAGTACGGCCAAGAAAATTTAAATTTTCAGCACAATCATCTAGCCTTTCTTGCAACAATTTAGTTTCTAAGTGCTTATGCCTCTTGCAATATCTATCTTCCCTATTTGGTGTGTGCTTGCAAACCCAATGCACTCCACAAAAATTGACATGTTTATAGGAGACATTTTCATCATAACTAGTGCAATCATCATTAGTACCATGGATATTCAAGGAGTTCATACTAACAACATTGCAATCATGCTCATCATTCAAATATTTAGTGCCAAACATTTTAATGCATTCTTCTTCTAACACTTTGGCACAATTTTCCTTTCCATCATACTCACAAAAGATATTAAAAAGATGAAGCGTACGAGACAAACTCAATTCCATTTTTTTGTAGTTTTCTTTTATAAAC
This sequence comes from Triticum urartu, assembly GCF_056163025.1. Taxonomy (NCBI): domain Eukaryota; kingdom Viridiplantae; phylum Streptophyta; class Magnoliopsida; order Poales; family Poaceae; genus Triticum; species Triticum urartu. The sequence goes on along the minus strand of NC_141877.1, from coordinate 665,051,898 downwards.
TAAACTAGTGATAAAACAAGAAACTAAAATACTCGATTGCAAGATCTAAAGATATACCTTCAAGCACTAACCTCCCCGGCAACGGCGCCAGAAAAGAGCTTGATGTCTACTACACAACCTTCTTCTTGTAGACGTTGTTGGGCCTCCAAGTGCAGAGGTTTGTAGGAAAGTAGCAAATTTCCCTCAAGTGGATGACCTAAGGTTTATCAATCCGTAGGAGGCATAGGATGAAGATGGTCTCTCTCAAGCAACCCTGCAACCAAATAACAAAGAGTCTCTTGTGTCCCCAACACACCCAATACAATGGTAAATTGTATAGGTGCACTAGTTCGGTGAAGAGATGGTGATACAAGTGGTATATGGATGGTAGATAAAGGTTTTTGTAATCTAAAAATATAAAAATAGCAAGGTAACTAATGATAAAAGTGAGCACAAACGGTATTGCAATGCATTGAAACAAGGCCTAGGGTTCATACTTTCACTAGTGCAAGTTCCCTCAACAATAATAACATAATTGGATCACATAACTATCCCTTAAAATGCAACAAAGAGTCACTCCAAAGTCACTAATAGCGGAGAACAAACGAAGAGATTATGGTAGGGTACGAAACCACCTCAAAGTTATTCTTTCCAATCAATCCGTTGGGCTATTCCTATCAGTGTCACAAACAGCCCTAGAGTTCGTACTAGAATAACACCTTAAGACACAAATCAACCAAAACCCTAATGTCACCTAGATACTCCAATGTCACCTCAAGTATCCGTGGGTATGATTGTACGATATGCATCACACAATCTCAGATTCATCTATTCAACTAATACATAGAACCTCAAAAAGTGCCCCAAAGTTCCTACTGGAGAATCACGACGAAAACGTGTGCCAACCTCTATGCATAGGTTCATGAGCGGAACCCACAAGTTGATCACCAAAACATACATCAAGTGAATCACGTGATATCCCATTGTCACCACAGATACGCACGATAAGACATACATCAAGTGTTCTCAAATCTTTAAAGACTCAATCCGATAAGATAACTTCAAAAGGGGAAACTCAATCCATTACAAGAGAGTAGAGGGGGAGAAACATCATATGATCCAACTATAATAGCAAAGCTCACGATACATCAAGATCATATCACCTCAAGAACACTAGAGAGAGAGATCAAACACATAGCTACCGGTACATACCCTCAGCCCCGAGGGAGAACTACTCCCTCCTCGTCATGGAGAGCACCGGGATGATGAAGATGGCCACCGGAGAGGGATTCCCCCTTCGGCAGGGTGCCGGAACGGGTCTAGATTGGCTTTCGGTGGCTACGGAGGCTTCTGGCGGCGGAACTCCCGATCTATTCTGCTCCCCGATCGTTTTAGGGTATATGGAGATATATAGGCGGAAGAAGTATGTCAGGGGGGCCACGAGGGGCCCATGAGGGTGGAGGGCGCGCCCAGGAGGGGTGGGCGCGCCCCCTACCTCGTGGCTTCCTCGAAGCTTCCTTGACGTGGACTCTAGGTCTCTCGGGTTGCTTTCCTTCCAAAAATAAGTTCCGTAAAGTTTCAGGTCAATTGGACTCCGTTTGATTTTCCTTTTCTACGATACTCTAAAACAAGGAAAAAACAGAAACTGGCACTAGGCTAAGGGCTCTGGGTTAATAGGTTAGTCCCAAAAATAATATAAAAGTGTATAATAAAGCCCATAAACATCCAAAACAGAAGACAATATAGCATGGAGCAATCAAAAATTATAGATACGTTGGAGATGTATCACGCAACAACAGTCCCCGAGCTTGTTCGTCATAGCCGATATGCCAGGGTATCGTGCGCCGTCGCTGCAACGGTCCCCGAGCTAGTTCGTCATAGCCAAGCCGTTATCCACATCGTCAGACTAGAATGTGGTTGCTCCTGCCACACCCGCGGGCGTCATTGACCTCAACGTGACGCTGGGGTACAATGGCGTTGGCCAGCCGTCCAACAGGACGCGAAGGAAGCAGCCCCGGCCGATCCCTTCAGCCAACATGGCCGGCACCCGCAAGCTGGTCGACGAAATGCGACTGCCAACACCGACGGTCGACGACCCTGACTACGCGGCGTTCATGAAGAACGTCATCTTCTAGGGCCGTGGTGAGGCCTTCCATGTCGACGACCAAGGCCAAGCTTTCGATCCCGGCGCGGCCCAAATCAGGACAGCCGTGGCCAGTATGGTGACACTCAATTCGCCGTCCATGATAAATATGAGGACGACCATGGCAACTCATAGCATGAAGATGATGACATGCATTATGAAGATGAGGAAGAAGAGGTCGACATTGCGAAGGAGCCCTTGTTTATCGATGAGCTCACCCAAAGGGCCAAAGCACAAAATAAGAGGCAAAGCATTCACACGGGATCATACACCCAAGAGGAGGACACTTTGATTTGCAGGAGTTGGATGGAGATAGGACAAGATCTCATGAAAGGTGCCGAGCAAAAATGATCCTTCTTTTGAACAAGAGTTCACAAGACCTTTCATGAGCGAAGGAAGTTTTCCCCCTACCAATTTGCAAGCACCCGCGGCATCAACTCAATCCAAAAAAGATGAGGGGTCATTCAACAAGAGTGCAACAAGTATTGTGCCGCGGTTGAGAGCGTCGAGGCCCGCCCCATGAGTGGCATAGGCCTTGGTGAGTTGGTATGAACCTCTCATTTTTTTTCATCTTGTGTCCTTTCATCTTGGCATGCCATTTATGTTTCGTGCATCTTGTGTCCTTCCATGTTACAATTGCGGCCACATCTTTGATTGTGTAGGCCTTCCAATCTTTGGAAGCCTGCAATGCCCGGCACAAGAACAAGCCATTTACTCACGCATTTGTTGGGAAACGTAGCATGCAATTTCAAAAATTTCCTACGCTCACGCAAGATCTGTCTAGGAGATGCATAGCAATGAGAGGGGGAGAGTGTGTCTACATACCCTCGTAGACCAAAAGCGGGAGCGTTCGACAACGCCGTTGATGTAGTCGAACTTCTTCTCGTTCGGACCGATCAAGTATCGAACGTACGGCACCTCCGAGTTCTGCACACAATCAGCTCGATGACATCCCGCAAACTCTTCATCCAGCAAAGTGTCGAGGAAGTAGATGAGTTCCATCAGCACGACGGCGTGGTGACGGTGACGATGAAATGATCCGTGCAGGGCTTCGCCTAAGCACTACGAAGATATGACCGGAGGCGTAAACTGTGGAGGGGGCGCCGCACACGGCTAACAATTGTTGGTGTGTGTTCTAGCGGTGCCCCCCCCAACACACATATATATAGGTTGGAGTGGAGGAGAGGCAGCCAAGGGGGCGCCTCCCCACTACTGGAATCAGCTTCTTTGCCGTCCACCATGGCGGACGGCAAAGGCATAGATCACGGGCGGCAAACTTCTTTGCCGTCCGCTAGCGGACGGCAAACTGTCCGGATGAACGTCTGCCAGCAAAGGCCTTCTTTGCTGTCTGCTTCTTAGACACGGACGGCAAAGGATTACGCCGTCCGCCATCCGAGGCTAGCAGATGGCAAAGACAACTGACGGCAGTGCGGTGGCGTGAGAGCCGTTAGGGGGTTAACGACGCTCTTTGCCGTCTGCCAGCGGATGGCAAAGTGTCAAAGATCTTTACCGTTCGCTGGCAGACGGCAAAGAGCCCAGCTAGGCAGCACTGGGAAGCTGCCACGTGTCCAGATATGCCGTCCGCCAGCAGACGGCAAAGAGGTTTGAATCATTGCCATCTGCTGGTGTACGACATAGCTGGTCACTTTGTCGTCCGCCAGCAGACGGCAAAATGACCAAACAGGTAGCCAGTATTCCCAGTTTGCACAGGTGACTGCCACGTGTCCTCTTTGATGTCTGCTAGCGGGAGATGCATAGTGGTTACGCATACTGATGATTGACACCTATAGCTAGCAAGTTTCATCGGCACGAAGACCGGAACAAAGCAAATAAAGGGGGGAGGAGGAGATGTCATTTGTGCTCACCAACGAACGCAGGGGCGGAGCTCGTCGAACACTAGACCCTCACAGCGACAAAATACCTGCATATTTAAATCGAAAGATGAGTAACATAGCAAGTATTCGACACCGACGGCCACATGTACCTCGCACTGACGATACTTGCTATTTACGGTACCATCGACACCGAGGAACCCTCTAACCCACTCGTCCCTGGGTAAACTAAATAGCAACTACCATCGGTGCAAGGTACATGAGGCGGTCGGCGTTGAACACTAGATCCACACCCCACAAGTGAAGCTGGCGCCCGACGTCCCGCAACAATAGTTCTGGTGGCCGATGATGGTCGAACACCTTGGCAAATTTGTCTGGCAGCCTCTGCGATGAGGATTAAAGCCAAGTTTTGAAATTTCAAACAACCAAACCGACTTGAGTTAGTTTGGGTGTTTCAAGTTTCAACACTAAGCTTTCAATTGTCATCTCTGAGGCTGCCAGACAAATTTGCAATGGTGTTCGACTGCCATCGACGTCGAGAACTGTTGCTGCTGGACGCAGGACCACTGTGTCACTTGTGGGACGTGGATGTAGTATTCGACACCGACGGCCACTGTTACATCTCCATCGTATCTATAATTTTTGATTGTTCCATGCCAATATTCTACAACTTTCATATACTTTTGGCAACTTTTTATACTATTTTTGCGACTAACATATTGATCCAGTGCCCAGTGCCAGTTCCTGTTTGTTGCATGTTTTTTGTTTTGCGGTAAATCCATATCAAACTGTGTCCAAACGGGATAAAAACTGACAAAGGTTTTTTTGGAATATATGTGATTTTTGGGAAGAAAAATCAATGCGAGGCGCGCCCTGGGCCCTCGTGGCCACCCCGTAAGGCGGTTGATGCCCTTCTTTCGCTGCACAAAAGCTAATATCCGGATAGAGATCGTGTTAAAATTTCAGCCCAATCGGAGTTACGGATCTCCGGTAATATAAGAAATGGTGAAAGGGCAGAATCTGGGAACGCAGAAATAGAGAGAGACAGATCCAATCTCGGAGGGGCTCTCGCCCCTCTCAGGCCATGGAGACCAAGGACCAGAGGGTAAACCCTTCTCCCATATAGGGAGGAGGTCAAGTAAGAAGAAGAAGGAGGGGTCTCTCTCCCCCTCGCTTCCAGTGACGCCGCAGTGCCACCGGGGACAATCATCATCACTGCAATCTTCACCAACAACTTCACCACCATCATCACCAACTCCCCCCCCCTCTATGCAGCGGTGTAACCCCTCTTTTACCCTCTGTAATCTCTACTTAAACATGGTGCTCAATGCTAACATTATTTCCCAATGATGTATGGCTATCCTATGATGTTTGAGTAGATTCGTTTTGTCCTATGGGTTAATTGATGATCGTGATTGGTTTGAGTTGCATGTTTTATTATTGGTGCTGTCCTATGGTGCTCTCCGTGTCACGCAAGCATGAGGGATTCCCGTTGTAGGGTTTGCAATATGTTCATGTTTTGCTTATGGTGGGTGGCGCGAGTGACAAAGCACAGACCCGAGTAAGTAGGTTGTTTGCGTATGGGATAAAGAGGACTTGATACTTTAATGCTATGGTTGGGTTTTACCTTAATGATCTTTAGTAGTTGCGGATGCTTGCTAGAGTTCCAATCATAAGTGCATATGATCCAAGTAGAGAAAGTATGTTAGCTTATGCCTCTCCCTCAAATAAAATTGCAATAATGATTACCGGTCTAGTTATCGATTGCCTAGGGACAAATAACTTTCTCGTAACAAAAAGCTCTTTACTAAAACTAACTTAGTTGTGTCTTTATCTAAACAGCCCCTACTTTTTATTTACATGCTCTTTATTATCTTGCAAACCTAGCTATCCAAAAACACCTACATAATACTTATAGTTTCATACTTGTTCTAGGTAAAGTGAACGTTAAGCGTGCGTAGAGTATCGGTGGTCGATAGAACTTGAGGGAATATTTGTTCTACCTTTAGCTCCTCATTGGGTTCGACACTCTTACTTATCGAAAGAGGCTACAATTGATCCCCTATGTTTGTGGGTTATCAAGACCTTTTTATGGCGCCGTTGCCGGGGAGTCATAGCGTGGGGTGAATATTCTCGTGTGTGCTTGTTTGCTTTATCATTAAGTAATTTTTATTTGCTGTTCTAAGTTGTTCTCTATCTTTAGTTATGGATATGGAACATGAAATACCAAAAAAATTAGGTTTACTTGCTACTCATGGAGATCGGGAACCTCCTAAATGTTGGGGAACGTAGTAATTTCAAAAAAATTCCTACGCACACACAGGATCATGGTGATGCATAGCAACGAGAGGGGAGAGTGTTGTCCACGTACCCTCGTAGACCATTAAGCGGAAGCGTTATGACAACGCGGTTGATGTAGTCGTACGTCTTCACGATTGACCGATCCTCAGTACCGAACGTACGGCACCTCTGCATTCCGCACACGTTCAGCTCGGTGACGTCCCATGAACTCACGATCCAGTAGAGCTCAAGGAAGAGTTTCGTCAGCACGATGGCGTGGTCACGATGTTGATGAAGTTCTGCAGCAGGGCTTCGCCTAAGAACCGCTACAGTATGACCGAGGTGGATTATGGTGGAGGGGGCACCGCACACGGCTGGGAGAGATCTTTGTGATCAACTTGTGTGTCTAGAGGTGCCCCCTGCCCCTGTATATAAAGGAGCAATGGGGAGGCCGGCCAGCCCTTGTTAGCGCGCCTAGGAGGAGGAATCCTCCTCCTAGTAGGAGTAGGATTCCTCCCTTTCCTACTCCTACTAGGAGGGGGAAAGGCAGGGAGAGAAAGAGAAGGAAAGGGGGCGCCGCCCCCTTCTCCTAGTCCAATTCGAACAGGGGGAAGGGGGCGCGCTGCCTGCCGTAGGCCGGCCCCTCTCTCTTTCCCTTATGGCCCAACAAGGCCCATTAGTCCCCGAGGGGTTCCGGTAACCCCTCTGGTACTCTGGTAAAATCCCGATTTCACCAGGAACTATCCGATGTCCAAATTTAGGCTTCCAATATATCAATCTTTATGTCTTGACCATTTTGAGACTCCTCGACATGTCCGTGATCAAATCCTGGACTCCGAACTACCTTCAGTACATCAAAACATATAAACTCATAAAACCGATCGTCACAGAACTTTAAGCGTGCGGACCCTATGGGTTCGAGAACTATGTAGACATGACCGAGACTCGTCTCCGGTCAATAACCAATAGCAGAACCTGGATGCTCACATTGGTTCCTACATATTCTTCGAAGATCTTTATCGGTCAAACCGCACAACACTATACGTTGTTCTCTTTGTCATCGGTATGTTACTTGTCCGAGATTCGATCATCGGTATCCCAATACCTAGTTCAATCTCGTTACCGGCAAGTCTCTTTACTCGTTTCATAATACATCATCCCGTAACTAACTCATTAGTTATCATGCTTGCAAGGCTTATAGTGATGTGTATTACCGAGAGGGCCCAGAGATACCTCTCCGACAATCGAGTGACAAATCCTAATCTTGATCTATGCCAACTCAACAAGTACCATCGGAGACACCTGTAGAGCACCTTTATAATCACCCAATTACGTTGTGATGTTTGGTAGCACACAAAGTGTTCCTTCGGTATTCGGGAGTTGCATAATATCATAGTCATAAGAACATGCATGTATAAGTCATGAAGAAGGCAATAGGAGTAAACAAACGATCAAGTGCTAAGCTAACGGAATGGGTCAAGTCAATCACATCATTCTCCTAATGATGTGATCTCGTTAATCAAATGACAACTCTTTGTCTATGGCTAGGATACATAACCATCTTTGATCAATGAGCTAGTCAAGTACTAGTAGAAAAGGGGGCAACGGTCCAGGCCGGGTCAGCCCATTAGTCCCGGTTCAGTCTAGAACCGGGACCCATGGGGGCATTGGACCCGGTTCGTGAGCCCAGGGGGGCGGCCGGGCCATGTGGACCATTGGTCCCGGTTTGTCTGGACCTTTTGGTCCCGGTTGGTGGGACGAACCGGGACCAATGGCCTCGCTCCTGGCCCACCACCATTGGTCCCGGTTGGTGGCATGAACCGGGTCCAAAGGCTCCCCTTTAGTCCCGGTTCATGCCACCAACCGGGACCAATGAGGTGCCTGTATATACCCCCTCGCGTAAGAGCAGAGCACACTGCTCTGTTTTTTTTCTGGCCGAGGGGGAGAGGGCTTGGTGATGCTCTAGTTCACCTCCTATGCACACAAGGTGTTTGATGGAATGCCCGAGCCACACTACTTAAGCTTTCTCCTCTCCAAGCTCGACCTTCAAGCTCCATTTTCCTCAATATTTGTCTAGGTTTAGCGGTTCGTCACGCCCCATCCCCATCTTCACCGCCGTCGATCACCCGCGCCGAGCTCATCGCTGGCACCACCGTGGTGAGACTCTTGTTCTTATCTTCTTTTTGAAAGGAAAAATATTCTTACTTGTATGTTTACATAGATACTTGTATTATTTTCTTACTTTTATTATCGCCTCTTATATAGTGCGATGGTTTTGGTATCCGCCCCCATCGGCCCTCGTCCTGTCTATGATTCGGATGTGGTATATATATTATCTTTATAACTATTGGTTCATTTATTGTTTATGAAAATTATGCCGACCAACGTGACATAGATTTTATTTATGTAGGATGTATGTGAATCGGAAATTCCAACCAACCCTATTGTCAAGAGGTTAAATTTAGTTGAAGAAGAAAACAATTTGTTGAAGGAAAAAATAAAAAAAATGAGGAGGAGAAGATGATACTGGAGTTGCATGTTGCGGATGTCGTCGATGATCACAAGATCAAGATGGATGCAATGCGCTTGAAGATTAGAAAGATTAGAAAATATGCCATTCATACCGAGGCTTGGTATCATTATGCCGTTGGATCAATTGTTACCTTGGTTGCAATTATGATCGCATTTGTTTTTGCATTGAAATGTTTTACATAGTTTCAATGTATGGTTTAATTAATTAGATGCTCTGGAGAGCTATATGCTGTTAGATGAGAACTATGTATGTACTTTGGTTTTAATGTGATGATGAACTTTTATTAATTCGGACACTTAATTATATATAATGCACGCAGATGAACCGACAATGGGTGTGCATGAATTTCTCGATGCGGCTAAGGCAAACAAGCAGAATGGTTTTATGTGTTGTCCATGCACTGAATGTGGGAATACAAGGTCTTACTCTAACCGGAAAATCCTTCACTCCCACCTGCTTTACAAGGGTTTCATGCCACACTATAATGTTTGGACGAGGCACAGAGAAATAGGGGTTATGATGGAAGACGGCGAAGAAGAAGAGTACGATGACAACTATGTGCCCCCTGAATACGGTGATGCTGCAACGGGGGGAGCTGGTGAAGATCAAGAGGAACCAGACGATGTGCCCAATGATGCTGCAACGGGTGAAGCTGCTGAATATCAAGAGGAACCAGACGACGTGCCTGATGATGATGATCTCCGCCGGGTCATTGTCGATGCAAGGACGCAATGTGAAAGTCAAAAGGAGAAGCTGAAGTTCGATCGCATGTTAGAGGATCACAAAAAAGGGTTGTACCCCAATTGCGAAGACGGCAACACAAATCTCGGTACCGTACTGGAATTGCTGCAGTGGAAGGCAGAGAATGCTGTGGCTGGCATGTATGGTTTGCTTTAAGCGCGGATGGCATTAATCCTTTCGGGGAGCAGAGCAGCAATCTCAGCACCTGGCCCGTGACTCTATGTATGTATAACCTTCCTCCTTGGATGTGCCTGAAGCGGAAGTTCATTATGATGCCAGTTCTCATCCAAGGCCCTAAGCAACCCGGCAACGACATTGATGTGTACCTAAGGCCATTAGTTGAAGAACTTTTACAACTGCGGAATGGAAATGGTGTACGTACGTGGGATGAGCACAGACATGAGGAATTTAATCTAAAGGCGTTGCTGTTCATGACCATCAACGATTGGCCCGCTCTCAGTAACCTTTCAGGACATACAAACAAAGGATACCACGCATGCACGCACTGTTTAGATGACACTGAAAGTATATACCTGGACAAATACAGGAAGAATGTGTACCTGGGCCATCGTCGATTTCTTCCGACCAACCATCAATGTCGAAAGAAAGGCAAGCATTTCAAAGGCGAGGCAGATCACCGGAAGAAGCCCGCCATGCGTACCGGTGATCACGTACTTGCTATGGTCAATGATTTATACGTAATCTTTGGAAAGGGTCCCGGCGGACTAGCTGTTCCGAATGATGCTGAGGGACACGCACCCATGTGGAAGAAGAAATCTATATTTTGGGACCTACCCTACTGGAAAGACCTAGAGGTCCGCTCTTCAATCGACGTGATGCACGTGACGAAGAACCTTTGCGTGAACCTGCTAGGCTTCTTGGGCGTGTATGGGAAGACAAAAGATACACCTGAGGCACGGGAGGACCTGCAACATTTGCACGAAAAAGACGGCATGCCTCCGAAGCAGTATAAAGGTCTTGCCAGCTACGCTCTTATGAAAGAAGAGAAAGAAATCTTCTTTGAATGCCTGCTCAGTATGAAGGTCACGACTGGCTTCTCGTCGAATATAAAGGGAATAATAAATATGCCAGAGAAAAAGTTTCAGAACCTAAAGTCTCATGACTGCCACGTGATTATGACGCAACTACTTCCGGTTGCATTGAGGGGGCTTCTACCGAAAAACGTCCGATTAGCCATTGTGAAGCTATGTGCATTCCTCAATGCAATCTCTCAGAAGGTGATCGATCCAGAAATCATACCAAGGCTAAGGAGTGATGTGGCGCAATGTCTTGTCAGTTTCGAGATGGTGTTCCCACCATCCTTCTTCAATATCATGACGCACGTCCTAGTTCATCTAGTCGACGAGATTGTCATCCTGGGTCCCGTATTTCTACACAATATGTTCCCCTTTGAGAGGTTCATGGGAGTCCTAAAGAAATATGTCCATAACCGCGCTAGGCCAGAAGGAAGCATCTCCATGGGCCATCAAACAGAGGATCTTATCGGGTTTTGTGTTGACTTCATTCCTGGCCTTAAGAAGATAGGTCTCCCTAAATCGCGGTATGAGGGGAGACTGACTGGAAAAGGCACTCTTGGAAGTGACTCAATAATATGCAGGGACGGATATTCTTGGTCTCAAGCACACTACACAGTTCTACAGAACTCTTCCTTGGTGACCCTGTATGTCGATGAACACAAGAACAGTCTGCGCTCCAAACACCCGGAGCAGTGCGACGACTGGATTACATGTGAACACATCAGGACTTTCAGCAGTTGGTTGGAAACACGTCTCATAGGTGACAACACTGTTTGTGATGAGCTGTACTTGTTGTCCAGGGGACCATCTTTGACTGTATTGATTTACAAAGGATACGAGATAAATGGGAATACATTTTACACGATCTCCCAAGATCAAAAGAGCACCAACCAAAACAGCGGTGTCCGCTTTGATGCAGCAACCGAGAGCGGAAAGGACACATATTATGGTTACATAGTGGACATATGGGAACTTGACTATGGGCATGATTTTAAGGTCCCTTTGTTTAAGTGCAAATGGGTCAATCTGTCAAGAGGCGGGGTACAGGTAGACCCACAGTACGGAATGACAATAGTGGATCTGAAAATCTTGGGTACATTGACAAACCATTCGTCCTAGCCAATGATGTGGCACATGTTATCTATGTGAAGGACATGTCTACCAACCGAGAAAAAGAAAAGATAAAGAAGCGAATACATCATACGATGAGCCAAAGCGCCACATAGTTCTTTCAGGAAAAAGGGATATCCTGGGAGTGGAGGGCAAGACAGACATGTCTGAAGATTATGAAAAGTTTCATGAAATTCCTCCCTTCAATGTCAAGGCTGACCCAAGCATCCTGATAAACGATGAAGATTATCCATGGTTACGGCGCAATAAGCAAATTACACAAGCGAAGAAAAAGTGAAGACTTTCTCCCGCAACTATTATGATGATACCATGCCAACTTTGTAACACACGAGTATGCTATGCCAACTTTTTCAGAGTTCATTTGAAAACTATGAATTTAGGTCGAATTTTCTCTATAGGTGCATCTATGTTCATTTTTTTAGTAAAGTTAATCACAAACTTGTGATTTACACAAATTTCAAAGAATTCAAATTTTAACTATTCAAATTTGAAAACTAATGGCACTAATAGAAAGTTTATAATTTTTCTAAAACTAATGGCACTAACAGAAAGTTTATAATTTTGCTGACCTAAAAGCAAAAAGAATTAAAAAATAAAGCAAAAAACAAAAGAAAATAAATAATACAGAAAAGAAAACAAAAACTGAAAAAAAAAATAGCAACAATAAGTATTTTGTTGTAAGTAGAAACAAAATAAAATAAATAAAGCAACAAAGAAAACAAAAAAACTAAAAAGTGTTTTCAAATTTGAAAACTAATGGCACTAATAGAAAGTTTATAATTTTTCTAAAACTAAAAGCAAAAAGAATTTAAAATAAAGCAAAAAACAAAAGAAAATAAATAATGCAGAAAAAAAACAAAAAAACTGGAAAAAGGCACTAAAAGCAAAAAAACTAAAAAAGTGTTTTCAAATTTGAAAACTAATGGCACTAACAGAAAGTTTATAATTTTTCTAAAACTAAAAGCAAAAAGAATTAAAAAATAAAGAAAAAAACAAAAGAAAGTAAATAATGCAGAAAACAAAACAAAAAACTGGGAAAAAAAATTAAAAATAGCAACAATAAGTAAAGAAAACAAAAAAACAAAAAAAGTGTTTTCAAAGTTGAAAACTAATGGCACTAACAGAAAGTTTATAATTTTTCTAAAACTAAAAGCAAAAAAGAATTAAAAAATAATGCAAAAAACAAAAGAAAATAAATAATGCAGAAAACAAAACCAAAAAACTGGAAAAAAATTTAAAAATAGCAACAATAAGTAAAGAAAACAAAAAACAAAAAAGTGCCTCCTACTGAGCCCCCATGGCCTGAATACGACTAGAAACCCTACCATGGGCCAGGATTCAGGCCCGCAGGAGACCTAGTAGGCCCACAGGCACAGACAATGGATTTAGGCCCGTAAGCCTGCAGTAGAGAGGAGCTCGAAGTGGTCGGCTCAGCAGAGCTTATAAACCACTCCAAGCCCCTCTCGTCTAGCAAGGTGGGACTAAACATCTCACCGCACTGCGCCAGTTCTAGCACACAACCTTTGGTCCCGGTTGGTGCCACCAACCGGGACTAAAGGGGTGCATTGGTCACGGTTCGTGGCACCAACCGGGACCAATGCCCCCTTTAGTCCCGGTTCATGCCACCAACCGGGACCAAAGGCCGCCACTTCCCACTTCCCGCCAAGCGGCGGCCTTTGGTCCCGGTTGGTGGCACCAACCGGGACTAAGGGGGGCATTGGTCCCGGTTTGTGCCACGAACTGGGACCAAAGCCTTTGCTATATAAGCAACACTTGGGAAATTTTCAGATTTCCCTCGCCAGTTGCCCCCGACGACGCCGACCTCCTCGACGCCGCCAGGCTGCCCGTGCTTGCCGTCGCCGTCGCCCCGCGCCCCTGCCCCGTGCTCGCCGTCGCCGCCCGCTCCTCGTCGTCGTCTCCCTGCCCCTGCCCCGTCCAGCCCCCGCGCGTCGGCGCCCTCGCCGCCCCCGCTGTCGCCTCGAGCTCCCCTGCTCGCACGCGCCGCCCCGCCGCCCCGAGCCCCTGCCTCGTCACCGTCGCCATCGCCGCCCGCTCCTCGTCGCCATCGCCGCCCTGCCCCCGCGCGCCGGCGCCCTCGCTTGCCCCCGCGCTGTGAGCCGCCGCCCGGCTCTGTTTTTTTATTAGTTTAATTATTTTTTTCATATGTATCATGTTTCCGGTTAATACAATTCTAGCATGAATAATAAACATTTATCAAGATATAAGGAAATAAATAATAACTTTATTATTTCCTCTAGGGCATATTTCCTTCACTAAAACCCTCGATGCTCATTATGTGAAAGATATTATGTACTACTTTGATAATCCTGAGAAACCCCCATTCAATTATGTTATGGGAGACACGTTGGATCAACGTGAATACTTTAGGAATTATCGCTTGACTCAAAAAGGGAAACTATTATGGGATCAAATTCATACTTTGCATTGGTATGCTCGGCAACTTTGCTTGAGATATGATTATACTTGTTGCTCTAGGATGAAGGCTCCACACCTTCCCTTTTCATGCAAATTTAATGATGATAAAACCTTGGCTTCTTATGCTAATGGTATATATGATTACTATGATGTGGAACAAATAGAAGAATCTGTTGCTTTTATGGGTGCTTATGAAATTGAATCTTTGTTTAAAGAGTGAAAATTTTGATGATTCAGTTTATAGACCTGAAAATTTAGCTATCCTTAAATATTTCTATGAGAATTATGAATTCAATTCCGATATTGATGATCTTATTGATAGAGTCTCCGCTGTCCAAGAAGAGACTAATATTTTGCAGGAGTCTATGGAAGAAGAAATTAATGAAACTATGAGCTCATTGGATGAAAAAGATGACGAGGAGAGTGAAGAACAAAAGGAGGAAGAGCGGATTAGCTACCCATGCCCACCTTCTAATGAGAGTAACTCTTCAACTCATACATTGTTTAAATTCCTTTCGTGCTTACCGAAGGATGATTGCTATGATGATTGTTACGATCCCGTTGATTCTCTTGAAATATCCCTTTTTGATGATGCTTGCTATGCTTGTGGCCAAGATGCCAATATGAATTATGCTTATGGAGATGAACTTGCTATAGTTCCTTATGTTAAACATGAAATTGTTTCTATTGCACCCACGCATGATAGTCCTATTATCTTTTTGAATTCTCCCGACTACACTATATCGGAGAAGTTTGCACTTATTAAGGATTATATTGATGAGTTGTGTTTTACTATTACACATGATGATTTTTATGAATATAATATGCATGTGCTTGCTGCTCCTACTTGCAATTATTATGAGAGAGGAACTATATCTCCATCTCTCTATGTTTCCAATATGGTAAAATTGCAAAAAAAACTGTTTATACTATGCATTGGCCTTTACTGTGTGTGCATGAATTGTTCTTTTATGACATGCCGATGCATAGGAAGAGAGTTAGACTTCGTCATTGCTTGATTTATGTTACTTTGTGCTCACTACTAAATTCCAAATCATTGCTAATTAAAATTGGCTTCGATATACCTTGGGATCCGGGTGGATCCATTACTTGAGCACTATGTGCCTAGCTTAATGGCTTTAAAGAAAGCGCTGCCAGGGAGACAACCCGGAAGTTTTAGACAGTAATTTATTTATGTTGTGTTCTTTTATAAATTTTAAAAATAAAAATAATGTGCCAAGATTTGCCTTTAGGATGTTTACTTTGCTTGTTGGTTTGTACGGTGCAGGACAGAAACTTTGGCTGTAGTGCGCGATTTTACATTTTTTACTGGAACGTCAAATGGTTCTAAAACTTTTTGCACTGTCTTTCTATACAAATTTTTTATTGTTCCTAATTTTGGTAGAATTTCTGGAGTACCAGAGGTATCGTGAATGTTCAGATTATTACAGACTGTTCTACTTTGGACAGATTCTGTTTTTGATGCATAGTTTGCTTATTTTGATGGATCTATCGAATTATATTAGTGGATTAAGCCATGAAAAATTTATATTACATTAGACACAATGCAAAAACAAAATATGAATTGGTTTGCAACAGTACTTAGAGTAGTGATTTTCTTTATTATACTAACGGATCTTATTGAGTTTTCTGTTGAAGTTTTGTGTGGATGAAGTGTTCGATGATCGAGAAGATCTCGATATGAGAAGAAGGAAGAGAGGCAAGAGCTCAAGCTTGGGGGTTCCCTAGGCACCCCAAGTAAATATTCAAGGATACTCAAGCGTCTAAGCTTGGGGATGCCCCGGAAGGCATCCCCTCTTTCTTCAACAAGTATCGGTATGTTTTCGGATTCGTTTCGTTCATGCGATATGTGCAATCTTGGAGCGTCTTTTGCATTTAGTTTTCATTTTTATTTTATGAACCATGCTGGTATGAGATAGTCCTTGGTTGATTTATAGAATGCTCTATGCACTTCACTTATATCTTTTGAGTATGGCTTTATAGAATGCTTCATGTGCTTCGCTTATATCATTTGAAGTATGGAATGCCTGTTTCTCTTTACATAGAAAACCGCCATTTGTATAATGCTCTTTTGCTTCACTTATATTTGTTAGAGTGTGGGCATATATTTTGTAGAAATAATTAAACTCTCTTTCTTCACTTATATCTACTTAGAGAGATGACAGGAACTGGTCATTCACATGGTTAGTCATAAAATCCTACATAAAACTTGTAGATCACTGAATATGATATGTTTGATTCCTTGCAATAGTTTTGCGATATAAAGATGGTGATATTAGAATCATGCTAGTGGGTAGTTGTGGATTGTAAAAATACTTGTGTTGAAGTTTGTGATTCCCGTAGCATGCACGTATGGTGAACCGTTATGTGATGAAGTCGTAGCATGATTTATTTATTTATTGTCTTCCTTGTGAGTGGCGGTCGGGGACGAGCGATGGTCTTTTCCTACCAATCTATCCCCCTAGGAGCATGCGTGCAGTACTTTGTTTCGATAGCCAATAGACTTTTGCAATAAGTATGTGAGTTCTTTATGACTAATGTTGAATCCATGGATTATACGCACTCTCACCCTTCCATCATTGCAAGCCTCTCTATTACCGCGCAACTTTCGCCGGTACCATAAACCCACCATATACCTTCCTAAAAACAGCCACCATACCTACCTATCATGGCATTTCCATAGCCATTCCGAGATATATTGTCATACAACTTCCATCATCATCATATACATGACTTGAGCATTCATTATCATATTTCTTTGCATGATCGTAAGATAGCTAGCATGATGTTTTCATGGCTTGTCTATTTTTTGATGTCATTGCTATGCTAGATCATTGCACATCCCGGTACACCGCCGGAGTCATTCATATAGAGTCATATCTTTGTTCTAGTATCGAGTTGCAATATTGAGTTGTAAGTAAATAAAAGTGTGATGATCATCATTATTAGAGCATTGTCCCATGTGAGGAAAGGATGATGGAAGCTATGATTCCCTCACAAGTTGGGACGAGTCTTCGGACTTTACAAAAAAAATAAAAGAGGACAAAGAAGCCCACAAAAAAAGAGGCCAAAGAAGCCCACCAAAAAAGAGAAAACAAAAAATGAGAGAAAAAGAGAGAAGGGGCAATGTTACTATCATTTTACCACACTTCTGCTTTAGAGTATCACCATGTTCTTCATATAGAGAGACTCTTGAGTTATCACTTTCATATACTAGTGGGAATTTTCATTATAGAACTTGGCTTGTATATTCCGATGATGGGCTTCCTCAAATGCCCGAGGTCTTCATGAGCAAGCAAGTTGGATGCACACCCACTTAGTTTCAGTTTCAGCATTCATACACTTATAGCTCTAGCGCATCCGTTGCATGGCAATCCCTACACCTCACATTGACATCAATTGATGGGCATCTCCATAGCCCGTTCATTAGTCGCGTTGATGTGAGACTTTCTCCTTTTTTTGTCTTCTCCACACAAACTCCACCATCATATTCTATTCCACCCATAGTGCTATGTCCATGGCTCACGCTCATGTATTGCGTGAAAGTTGAAAAGGTTTGATAACATCAAAAGTATGAAACAATTGCTTGGCTTGTCATCAGGGTTGTGCATGATTTGAATATTTTGTGTGGTGAAGATGGAGCATAGCCAGACCATATGATTTTGTAGGGATAACTTTCTTTGGCCATGTTATTTTGAAAAGACATGATTGCTTTATTAGTATGCTTGAAGTATTATTGTCTTAATTTCAAATGATAGACTATCGCTTTGAATCACTCGTGTCTTAATATTCATGCCATGATTAGATATATGATCAAGATTATGCTAGGTGGCATTCCACATAAAAAATTATATTTTTTATCAATTACCTACTCGAGGATGAGCAGGAATTAAGATTGGAGATGTTGATACGTCTCCGTCGTATCTATAATTTTTGATTGTTCCATGCCAATATTCTACAACTTTCATATACTTTTGGCAACTTTTTATACTATTTTTGGGACTAACATATTGATCCAGTGCCCAGTGCCAGTTCCTGTTTGTTGCATGTTTTTTGTTTCGCAGTAAATCCATATCAAACGGAGTCCAAACGGGATAAAAACTGATGGAGATTTTTTTGGAATATATGTGATTTTTGGGAAGAAAAATCAACGCGAGATGATGCCCGAGGGGGCCACGAGCCAGGGGGCGCGCCCTGGGCCCTCATGGCCACCCCGTAAGGCGGTTGATGCCCTTCTTTCTCCGCAAGAAAGCTAATATCCGGATAGAGATCGTGTTAAAATTTCAGCCCAATCGGAGTTACGGATCTCCGAGAATATAAGAAACGGTGAAAGGGCAGAATCAGGAAACACAGAAACAGAGAGAGACAGATCCAATCTCGGAGGGGCTCTCGCCCCTCTCACGCCATGGAGACCAAGGACCAGAGGGGAAACCGTTCTCCCATCTAGGGATGAGGTCAAGGAAGAAGAAGAAGGAGGGGGGCTCTCTCCCCCTCGCTTCCGGTGGTGCCGGAGTGCCACCGGGGGCCATCATCAACACCGCAATCTTCACCAACAACTTCACCGCCATCATCACCAACTCTCCCCCCTCTATGCAGCGGTGTAACCCCTCTTTTACCCGCTGTAATCTCTACTTAAACATGGTGCTCAACGCTATATATTATTTCCCAATGATGTATGGCTATCCTATGATGTTTGAGTAGATTCGTTTTATCCTATGGGTTAATTGATGATCGTGATTGGTTTGAGTTGCATGTTTTATTATTGGTGATGTCCTATGGTGCTCTACGTGTCGCGCAAGTGTGAGGGATTCCCGTTGTAGGGTTTGCAATATGTTCTTGATTTGCTTATGGTGGGTAGCGTGAGTGATAGAACCACAGACCCGAGTAAGTAGGTTGTTTGTGTATGGGATAAAGAGGACTTGATACTTTAATGCTATGGTTGGGTTTTACCTTAATGATCTTTAGTAGTTGCGGATGCTTGCTAGAGTTCCAATCATAAGTGCATATGATCCAAGTAGAGAAAGTATGTTAGCTTATGCCTCTCCCTCAAATAAAATTGCAATAATGATTACCGGTCTAGTTATCGATTTCCTAGGGACAAAATAACTTTCTCATAACAAAAAGCTCTTTACTGAAACTAACTTAGTTGTGTATTTATCTAAACAATCCCTACTTTTTATTTACATGCTCTTTATTATCTTGCAAACCTATGCAAAAACACCTACAGAATACTTCTAGTTTCATACTTGTTCTAGGTAAAGCGAACGTTAAGCGTGCATAGAGTTGTATCGGTGGTCGATAGAACTTGAGGGAATATTTGTTCTACCTTTAGCTCCTCGTTGGGTTCGACACTCTTACTTATCGAAAGAGGCTACAATTGATCCCCTATATTTGTGGGTTATCAGCCACATGTACCTCGCACTGAAGATACTTGCTATTTAGGGTACCATCGACACCGAGGAACCCTCTTTTTCTTCTTCTTCTTTCTCTTTTTCCTTTTCTTCTTCTTCTTCTTCTTCTTCTCCTGTTTCCTCTTCTTAAACCTAGCACTAACCTAAACCTAAAAACTCAAAACTATACCTAAACCTAGCACTAACCTAAACCTAAAAACTCAAAACTACACCTAATTAAACCTAGCACTAACCTAAAACAAATCAAGAAAATAGAGAACAAAAAACAGGAAAAAAACAGAAAAAAATTACCTCTTGCTCCGGCGAGGTCGGCTGGTTGGGCGGGGCGGTGCAGGGGCCGCGGGGAGGAGGACGGCAGCGGGGTGGGGCGGCGCAGTTCTCCTGGAGGGGTCCGGCACCGGGGTGGCCCGGCGCAGGCCACTCCGGCGACGGGGCGCGGCAGGGCGACGGGGTGCGGCGGGGCGACGGGGCGGGGATGGCCGGCGGCGGCGACAGAGGAGAGAGGCGGGCGCACTGGAGGGGGGAGAGAGAGAAAGAGAGAGGGGGGAGACGGCTCGGCCCGTTAAGTGGGCCTTCTTTGCCGTCCGTTAGCAGACGGCAACGAGGGCCACCGTTAGGGATGGCCCATGTCTTCTCTTTGCCGTCCGCAAGCAGACGGCAAAGGACAAACATTGCCGTCTGCCAGTAGACGACAAAGTAATCACCTCTTTTTTCGTCCGCTAGGGGACGTCAAAGAATCTGACCTAGCCACGACGTGCCCTGTGGGGCCCACCTGGCTCTTTGCCATCTGCCTTATAGCTCTTTGCCATCAGCTGGCCGACGGCAAAGAAGCAGCTGACGACAAATAGCATTTTTGCCATCTGCCCTTTCTTTGTCGTCCTCTTTGTGGAAGCGGACGGCAAAGAGGCTCTTTGCCGTCAGCTGGCGGACGGCAGATACCTGGCGGACGGCAAAGAAGCTGATTCCAGTAGTGCCCCCCTTTTCTTGTATGCATGAAGGGGAAGGAAAAGGGGGAGGGGGTGAGCCAAGGAAGTAGGAATCCTAATCCACACTTTCCTTGCCCTTCCCCCCTTTCCTTCTCCTCCTCCTATAGCCTTATAGGGCGCACTAGCCCCTTGTGGGCTGGTGTGTTCCTTCAAAAGGCCCATATGGCCCATACGATCGTCGGGGGGGTGTACCCGAAACACCTTCCGATGACCCGATAAGTACCCGATACCCTCCAGAACACTTCCGGTGTCCGAATACCATCGTCCTATATATCAATCTTTACCTCTCGACAATTTTGAGACTCCTCGTCATGTACTTGATCTCATCCGGGACACTGAACTGTTGGGGAACGTTGCATAAAACAAAAATTTTCCTACGGTTTCACCAAGATCCATCTATGAGTTCATCTAGCAACGAGTGATCGGATTGCATCTACATACCTTTGTAGATCACGCGCGGAGATGTTCAAAGAACGGGGATGAGGAAGTCGTACTCGACGTGATCCAAATCACCGGAGATCCTAGCGCCGAACGGATGGCACCTCCGCGTTCAACACACGTACGGTCAGCGTGACGTCTCCTCCTTCTTGATCCAGCAAGGGGGGAGGAGAGGTTGATGAAGATCCAGCAGCACGACGGCGTGGTGGTGGATGCAGGGGTCATCGCAGCAGGGCTTCGCCGTTCTACTACGAGATGGAGAGGTGTAGCAGGGGAGAGGGAGGCGCCAAGACTCAAAGGTGCGGCTGCCCCCTCCCTCCCCCCCCCTTTATATAGGCTCCCCAAGGGGGGGCGCCGGCCCTAGGAGATGGGATCTCCTAGGGGGGCGGCGGCCAAGGGTTGGAGTAGCCCCCAAGGCAAGTGGGGCGCCCCCCACCCTAGGGTTTCCAACCCTAGGCGCAGGAGGTGGGCCAAGGGGGGCACACCAGCCCACTATGGGCTGGTTCCCCTCCCCACTTTAGCCCATGGGGCCCTCCGGGATGGGTGGCCCCACCCGGTGGACCCCCGGGACCCTTCCGGTGGTCCCGGTACAATACCGGTGACCCCCGAAACTCTCCTGATGGCCGAAACTGCACTTCCTATATATAATTCTTCAACTCCGGACCATTCCGGAACTCCTCGTGACGTCCGGGATCTCATCCGGGACTCCGAACAACTTTCGGGTTACTGCATATTCATATCTCTACAACCCTAGCGTCACCGAACCTTAAGTGTGTAGACCCTACAAGTTTGGGAGACATGTAGACATGACCGAGATGGCTCTCCGGTCAATAACCAACAGCGGGATCTGGATACCCATGTTGGCTCCCACATGCTCCTCGATGATCTCATCGGATGAACCACGATGTCGAGGATTCAAGCAACCCCGTATACAATTCCCTTTGTCAATCGGTACATTACTTGCCCGAGATTCGATCGTCGGTATCCCAATACCTCGTTCAATCTCGTTACCGGCAAGTCACTTTACTCGTACCGTAATGCATGATCCCGTGACCAGACACTTGGTCACTTTGAGCTCATTATGATGATGCATTACCAAGTGGGCCCAGAGATACCTCTCCGTTATACGGAGTGACAAATCCTAGTCTTGATCTGTGTCAACCCAACAGACACTTTCGGAGATACCCGTAGTATACCTTTATAGTCACCCAGTTACGTTGTGATGTTTGGTACACCCAAAGCACTCCTACGGCATCCGGGAGTTACACGATCTCATGGTCTAAGGAAAAGATACTTGACATTGGAAAAACTCTAGCAAACGAACTATACGATCTTGTGCTATGTTTAGGATCGGGTCTTGTCCATCACATCATTCTCCTAATGATGTGATCTCGTTATCAATGACATCCAATGTCCATAGTGAGGAAACCATGACTATATATTGATCAACGAGCTAGTCAACTAGAGGCTTCCTAGGGACATGTTGGTGTGTATGTATTCACACATGTATTACGATTTCCGGATAACACAATTATAGCATGAATAAAAGACAATTATCATGAACAAGGAAATATAATAATAATCCTTTTATTATTGCCTCTAGGGCATATTTCCAATAGTCTCCCACTTGCACTAGAGTCAATAATCTAGTTACATTGTGATGAATCGAACACCCATGGAATTTTGGTGTTGATCATGTTTTGCTCTAGGGAGAGGTTTAGTCAATGGATCTGCTACATTCAGGTCCGTATGTACTTTACAAATATCTATGTCTCCATCTTGAACATTTTCACGAATGGAGTTGAAGCGACGCTTGATGTGCCTTGTCTTCTTGTGAAACCTGGGCTCCTTGGCAAGTGCAATAGCTCCAGTGTTGTCACAGAAGAGTTTGATTGGCCCCGACGCATTGGGTATGACTCCTAGGTCGGTGATGAACTCCTTCAGCCAAATTGCTTCATGCGCTGCCTCCGAGGCTGCCATGTACTCCGCTTCACATGTAGATCCCGCCATGACGCTCTGCTTGCAACTGCACCAGCTTACTGCCCCACCATTCAAAATATACATGTATCCGGTTTGTGACTTAGAGTCATCCAGATCTGTGTCGAAGCTAGCGTCGACGTAACCCTTTACGACGAGCTCTTCGTCACCTCCATAAACAAGAAACATTTCCTTAGTCCTTTTCAGGTACTTCAGGATATTCTTGACCGCTGTCCAGTGTTCCTTGCCGGGATTACTTTGGTACCTACCTACCAAACATACGGCAAGGTTTACATTAGGTCTGGTACACAGCATGGCATACATAATAGAACCTATGGCTGAGGCATAGGGGATGACACTCATCTCTTCTATATCTTTTGCCGTGGTCGGACATTGAGCTGAGCTCAATTTCACACCTTGCAACACAGGCAAGAACCCCTTCTTAGACTGATCCATATTGAACTTCTTCAATATCTTATCAAGGTATGTGCTTTGTGAAAGACCTATGAGGCGTCTTGATCTATCTCTATAGATCTTGATGCCTAATATATAAGCAGCTTCTCCAAGGTCCTTCATTGAAAAACTCTTAGTCAAGTAGGCCTTAATGCTGTCCAAAAGCTCTATATCATTTCCCATCAAAAGTATGTCATCTACATATAATATGAGAAATGCTACAGAGCTCCCACTCACTTTCTTGTAAACGCAGGCTTCTCCATAAGTCTGCGTAAACCCAAACGCTTTGATCATCTCATCAAAGCGAATGTTCCAACTCCGAGATGCTTGCACCAGCCCATAAATCGAGCGTTGGAGCTTGCACACCTTGTCAGCATTCTTAGGATCGACAAAACCTTCCGGCTGCATCATATACAATTCTTCCTTAAGGAAACCATCAAGGAATGCCGTTTTGACGTCCATTTGCCATATCTCATAATCATAGAATGCGGCAATTGCTAACATGATTCGGACGGACTTCAGCTTCGCTACCGGTGAGAAAGTCTCATCGTAGTCAACCCCTTGAACTTGTCGATAACCCTTAGCGACAAGCCGAGCTTTATAGATGGTCACATTACCATCCGCGTCTGTCTTCTTCTTAAAGATCCATTTATTTTCTATGGCTCGCCGCTCAACGGGCAAGTCAGTCAAAGTCCATACTTCATTTTCATACATGGATCCTATCTCAGATTTCATGGCTTCCAGCCATTTGTCGGAATCCGGGCCTGCCATCGCTTCTTCATAGTTCGAAGGTTCACCGTTGTCTAACAACATGATTTCCAAGACAGGGTTGCCATACCACTCTGGTGCGGAACGTGTCCTTGTGGACCTACGAAGTTCAGTAGCAACTTGATCTGAAGTTTCATGATCATCATCATTAACTTCCTCTCTAGTCGATGCAGGCACCTCAGGAACATTTTCTTGAGTTGCGCCATTTTCCGGTTCAAGAGGTAATACTTCATCAAGTTCTACTTTCCTCCCACTTACTTCTTTCGAGAGAAACTCCTTCTCTAGAAAGGATCCATTCTTGGCAACAAAGATCTTGCCTTCGGATCTGAGGTAGAAGGTATACCCAATAGTTTCTTTAGGGTATCCTATGAAGACGCATTTTTCCGACTTGGGTTCGAGCTTTTCAGGTTGAAGTTTCTTGACATAAGCATCGCATCCCCAAACTTTTAGAAACGACAGCTTAGGTTTCTTCCCAAACCATAACTCATACGGTGTCGTCTCAACGGATTTTGACGGAGCCCTATTTAAAGTGAATGCGGCAGTCTCTAAAGCATAGCCCCAAAAAGATAGCGGTAAATCGGTAAGAGACATCATAGATCGCACCATATCTAATACAGTGCGATTACGACGTTCGGACACACCATTACGCTGAGGTGTTCCAGGCGGCGTGAGTTGTGAAACTATTCCACATTTTCTTAAGTGTGTGCCAAATTCGTAACTCAAGTATTCTCCTCCACGGTCTGATCGCAGGAACTTGATTTTCCTGCCATGTTGATTCTCAACCTCACTCTGAAATTCCTTGAACTTTTCAAAGGTATCAGACTTGTGTTTGATTAAATAGACATACCCATATCTACTCAAGTCATCAGTGAGGGTGATAACATAATGATAACCACCGCGAGTCTCAACACTCATTGGACCGCACACATCAGTATGTATGATTTCCAATAAGTTGGTTGCTCGCTCCATTGTTCCTGAGAACGGAGTCTTGGTCATTTTACCCATGAGGCATGGTTCGCATGTGTCAAATGATTCGTAATCAAGAGACTCTAAAAGTCCATCTGCATGGAGCTTCTTCATGCATTTGACACCTATGTGACCAAGGCAGCAGTGCCACAAGTATGTGGGACTATCATTATCAAC
This sequence comes from Triticum urartu, assembly GCF_056163025.1. Taxonomy (NCBI): domain Eukaryota; kingdom Viridiplantae; phylum Streptophyta; class Magnoliopsida; order Poales; family Poaceae; genus Triticum; species Triticum urartu. The sequence goes on along the minus strand of NC_141877.1, from coordinate 665,026,589 downwards.
CTTACATCTTTTGGTACTCACACTATGAATATGTGTAGCATTACGCTCGAGATTCATTAAGAATAAACCATTCACCATCGGAGCATGACCATAAAACATATCTCTCATATAAATAGAACAACCATTAATCTCGGATTTAAATGAGTAGCCATCTCGTATTAAACGAGATCCTGATACAATGTTCATGCTCAAACTTGGCACTAAATAACAATTATTGAGGTTCAAAACTAATCCCGTAGGTAAATGTAGAGGTAGCGTGCCGACGGTGATCACATCGACCTTGGAACCATTCCCGGCGCGCATCGTCACCTCGTCCTTCGCCAGTCTCCGCTTATTCCGCAGCTCTTGCTTTGAGTTACAAATGTGAGCAACTGCACCGGTATCAAATACCCAGGAGCTACTACGAGTACTGGTAAGGTACACATCAATTACATGTATATCACATATACCTTTCGTTTTGCCGGCCTTCTTGTCCGCTAAGTATTTGGGGCAATTCCGCTTCAAGTGACCACTTTCCTTGCAATAAAAGCACTCAGTCTCGGGCTTGGGTCCATTCTTTGGCTTCTTCCCGGCAACTTGCTTGCCGGGCGCGGCAACTCCCTTGTCGTCCTTCTTGAAGTTCTTATTACCCTTGCCTTTCTTGAACTTAGTGGTTTTATTCACCATCAACACTTGATGTTCCTTTTTGACTTCTACCTCTGCTGATTTCAGCATTGCAAATACTTCAGGAATGGTCTTTTCCATCCCCTGCATATTGAAGTTCATCACAAAGCTCTTGTAGCTCGGTGGAAGCGACTGAAGGATTCTGTCAATGACCGCGTCATCCGGGAGATTAACTCCCAGCTGAGTCAAGCGGTTATGTAACCCAGACATAGTGAGTATGTGCTCACTGACAGAACTGTTTTCCTCCATCTTATAGCTGAAGAACTTGTCGGAGACTTCATATCTCTCGACCCGGGCATGAGCTTGAAAAACCATTTTCAGCTCTTCGAACATCTCATATGCTCCGTGTCTCTCAAAACGCTTTTGGAGCCCCAGTTCTAAGCTGTAAAGCATGCCGCACTGAACGAGGGAGTAATCATCGGTACGTGTCTGCCAAGCATTCATAACGTCTTGTTCTGCAGGGAGAACAGGTGCGTCACCTAGCGGTGCTTGTAGGACATAATCTTTCTTGGCAGCTATGAGGATGATCCTCAGGTTCCGGACCCAGTCCGTATAGTTGCTGCCATCGTCTTTCAGCTTGGTTTTCTCTAGGAACGCGTTGAAGTTGAGGACAATGTTGGCCATTTGATCTACAATACATGTTGTAAAGATTTTAGACTAAGTTCATGATAATTAAGTTCATCTAAATCAAATTATTCAATGAACTCCCACTTAGATAGACATCCCTCCAGTCATCTAAGTATAACATGATCCGAGTTAACTAGGCCGTGTCCGATCATCACGTGAGACGGACTAGTCAACATCGGTGAACATCTTCATGTTGATCGTATCTTCTATACGACTCCTGCTCGACCTTTCGGTCTTCTGTGTTCCGAGGCCATGTCTGTACATGCTAGGCTCGTCAAGTCAACCTAAGTGTTTGCATGTGTAAATCTGTCTTACACCCATTGTATGTGAACGTTGGAATCTATCACACCCGATCATCACGTGGTGCTTCGAAACAACGAACTGTCGCAATGGTGCACAGTTAGGGGGAACACTTTCTTGAAATTATTATGAGGGATCATCTTATTTACTACCGTCGTTCTAAGTAAACAAGATGCAAAAACATGATAAACATCACATGCAATCAAATAATAATAGTGACATGATATGGCCAATATCACACAGCTCCTTTGATCTCCATCTTGGGGCTCCATGATCATCTTGTCACCGGCATGACACCATGATCTCCATCATCATGATCTCCATCATCGTGTCTCCATGAAGTTGCTCGCCAACTATTACTTCTACTACTATGGCTAACACATTTAGCAATAAAGTAAAGTAATTTACATGGCGTTTCTCAATGACACGCAGGTCATACAAAAAATAAAGACAACTCCTATGGCTCCTGCTGGTTGTCATACTCATCGACATGCAAGTCGTGATTCCTATTACAATAGCATGAACATCTCATACATCACATATATATCATTCATCATTCATCACAACTTTGGCCATATCCCATCACAAAACACTTGCTGCAAAAACAAGTTAGACGTCCTCTAATTGTTGTTGCAAGTTTTACGTGGCTGCAATAGGGTTCTAGCAAGAACGTTTTCTTACCTACGTGAAAGCCACAACGTGATTTTTCAACTTCTATTTACCCTTCATAAGGACCATTTTCATTGAATCCGCTCCAACTAAAGTGGGAGAGACAGACACCCGCCAGCCACCTTATGCAACTAGTGCATGTCAGTCGGTGGAACCGGTCTCACGTAAGCATGCGTGTAAGCTTGGTCCGGGCCGCTTCATCCCACAATAACGTTGAAGCAAAATAAGACTAGTAGCGGCAAGAAAGTTGACAACATCTACGCCCACAACAAATTGTGTTCTACTCATGTAAAAGGAACTATGCATAGACCTAGCTCATGATGCCACTGTTGTGGAACGTTGCAGAAAACAAAATTTTTCCTACGGTTTCACCAAGATCCATCTATGAGTTCATCTAGCAACAAGTGATCGGATTGCATCTACATACCTTTGTAGATCACGTGCGAAGCGTTCAAAGAACAGGGATGAGGAAGTCGTACTCGACGTGATCCAAATCACCGGAGATCCTAGCGCTGAACGGACGGCACCTCCGCGTTCAACACACGTACGGTCAGCGTGACGTCTCCTCCTTCTTGATCCAGCAAGGGGGGGAGGAGAGGTTGATGAAGATCCAGCAGCACGACGGCATGGTGGTGGATGCAGGGGTCACCGCAGCAGGGCTTCGCCGTTCTACTACGAGAGGGAGATGTGTAGCAGGGGAGAGGGAGGCGCCAAGACTCAAAGGTGCGGCTGCCCCCTCCCCCGCTCCTTTATATAGGCTCCCCAAGGGGGGGCGCCGGCCCTAGGAGATGGGATCTCCTAGGGGGCGGCGGCCAAGGGTTGGAGTAGCCCCCAAGGCAAGTGGGGCGCCCCCCCATCCTAGGGTTTCCAACCCTAAGCGCAGGGGATGGGCCAAGGGGGGCGCACCAGCCCACTATGGGCTGGTTCCCCTCCCCACTTTAGCCCATGGGGCCCTCCGGGATGGGTGGCCCCACCCGGTGGACCCCCGGGACCCTTCCGGTGGTCCCGGTACAATACAGGTGACCCCTGAAACTCTCCCGATGGCCAAAACTGCACTTCCTATATATAATTCTTCACCTCCGGACCATTTCGGAACTCCTCGTGACGTCCGGGATCTCATCCAGGACTCCGAACAACTTTTGGGTTACTGCATATTCATATCTCTACAACCCTAGCGTCACCGAACCTTAAGTGTGTAGACCCTACGGGTTCGGGAGACATGTAGACATGACCGAGATGGCTCTCCGGTCAATAACCAACAGCGGGATCTGGATACCCATGTTGGCTCCCACATGCTCCTCGATGATCTCATCGGATGAACCATGATGTCGAGGATTCAAGCAACCCCGTATACAATTCCCTTTGTCAATCGGTATGTTACTTGCCCGAGATTCGATCGTCGGTATCCCAATACCTCGTTCAATCTCGTTACCGGCAAGTCACTTTACTCGTACCGTAATGCATGATCCCGTGACCAGACACTTGGTCACTTTGAGCTCATTATGATGATGCATTACCGAGTGGGCCCAGAGATACCTCTCCGTTATACGGAGTGACAAATCCCAGTCTTGATCCGTGTCAACCCAACAGACACTTTTGGAGATACCCGTAGTATACCTTTATAGTCACCCAGTTATGTTGTGACATTTGGTACACCCATAGCACTCCTACGGCATCCGGGAGTTACACGATCTCATGGTCTAAGGAAAAGATACTTGACATTGGAAAAACTCTAGCAAACGAACTATACGATCTTGTGCTATGTTTAGGATCGGGTCTTGTCCATCACATCATTCTCCTAATGATGTGATCTCGTTATCAATGACATCCAATGTCCATAGTCAGGAAACCATGACTATCTATTGATCAACGAGCTAGTCAACTAGAGGCTTACTAGGGACATGTTGGTGTCTATGTATTCACACATGTATTACGATTTCCGGATAACACAATTATAGCATGAATAAAAGACAATTATCATGAACAAGGAAATATAATAATAATCCTTTTATTATTGCCTCTAGGGCATATTTCCAACATGAACAACATTCGGTCACCAAATCACATAACTCGTATAATACTAAATCGTCATCGAACGTTAAGCGTGCAGACCCTACGGGTTCGAGAACTATGTAGACATAACCGAGACACCTCTCCGATCAATAACCAATAGCGGAACCTAGATGCTCATATTGGCTCCTACATATTCTATGAAGATCTTTATCGGTCGAACCGTTATGACAACATACGTTACTCCCTTTGTCCATCGGTTTGTTACTTGCCCGAGATTCGATCGTCGATATCCACATACCTAGTTCAATATCGTTACTGACAAGTCTCTTTACTTGTTCCGTAATACATCATCCTGTAACTAACTCTTTAGTTAATTTGCTTGCAAGGCTTCTTCCGATGTGCATTACCGAGAGGGCCCAGAGATACCTCTCCGATACTCAGAGTGACAAATCCTATTCTCGATCTATGCCAACCCAACAAACACATTCGGAGATACCTGTAGAGCATCTTTATAATCACCCAGTTACGTTGTGACGTTTGATAGCACACAAGGTATTCCTCCGGTATCCGGGAGTTGCATAATCTCATAGTCGAAGGAATATGTATTTGACATGAAGAAAGCAATAGCAATAATACTGAACGATCAATATGCTAAGCTAATGGATGGGTCTTGTCCATCACATGATTCTCCTAATGATGTGATCCCATTCATCAAATGACAAAACATGTCTATGGTTAGGAAACTTAACCGTCTTTGATTAACGAGCTAGTCTAGTAGAGGCTTACTAGGGACACGGTGTTTTGTCTATGTATCCACACATGTATCAAGTTTCCGGTTAATACAATTCTAGCATGAATAATAAACATTTATCATGAATAAGGAAATATGAAATAACAACTTTATTATTGCCTCTAGGGCATATTTCCTTCAGCATTGTTGGTAGCTCATCAAAGATTGCCCCAGGTTCAAAGACCAATATGCGGCTCATAAGAAGAAAGGAGGGAAGGCGGCCATGGCTGATGAGGGAGACTTGCTCAAGAGGCTAAGGGGCAAGACAATCTTCAAGGCCGACGAGAAGCATGATGCATCTTCCATAGCCTTGCAAGGAACTTTGGAGAACATGATGAGCCAAAAGGAAGTGAGGGAGGAGAGGAGGAGCAAAGGGAAGGAGCAAATCAAGATATACCTAGAGCTCCAAACAAAGAAGCCTGACATAGAGGAGGCTGCGAAGAGGAGGAAGCTTGACATCAAGGATGCCACACAACTCAAGAAGCTCGAGATGGAGGCCACCAAAGCCGACACCAAATCAAAAGAGGTGGCACTCACAATCATGAGTGTCGACAAGAACAACATGTCACCGGAGAGGAAGGCTTGGTTCGTGAACCGGCAGGGGGAGATGTTCGCCCGAGATGGCCTGAACTAGGTGAGACCTCGTTCGTGGACTATGGTCGTTCATTTTGAAGGCTGGCTCGTGTGCCGGCACCAAAGACTTGTTCATTTTTAAGGCTGGCTCGTGAGTGATACGTCTCCAACATATCTATAATTGTTGATTGTTCCATGCTATTATATTATCAACCTTGGATGTTTTATATGCATTTATATGCTATTTTATATGATTTTTGGGACTAACCTATTAACGTAGAGCCCAGTGCCTGTTTCTTTCTTTCCTTGTTTTCGAGTTTTACAGAAAAGGAATACCAAGCAGAGTCTAATTGACGTGCCAATTTTTGATGATTTTTTATGGACCAAAAGAAGACCCCCGAGTAAAAGAGTTGGGCCAGAAGAGTCCCGGGCCGTCCACGAGGGTGGGGGCGCCCCCCCCCCCCCCCCCCCCCCCCCCCCCCCGCCCCCCGCGGGCACGTGGGCCTACCTCGTGGACGACTCGGGCACCTTGTTGACGTGAGACCTACGCCAAAATTCCTATAAATACAGAAACCTCCAGAAAATAACCTAGATCTTTTTAGAGCATGGCGGTAGTTTTATTTTGAAGAAATAGATGAACTCTCATGCGTCACTTATATTATTTTGAAGAAATAGATGAACTTTAATCGGATTGAGTCTTTAAGGATTTGAGAACACTTTATTTATGTCTTGCATGTGCTTATCTGTGGTGATAATGGGATATCACATGATCCACTTGATGTATGTTTTGGTGATCAACTTGCGAGTTCCGTGACCTCGTGAACTTATGCATAGGGGTTGGCACACGTTTTCGTCTTGACTCTCCGGTAGAATCTTTGGGGCACTCTTTGAAGTTCTTTGTGTTGGTTGAATAGATGAATTTGAGATTGTGTGATGCATATCGTATAATCATACCCACAGATACTTGAGGTGACATTGGAGTATCTAGGTGACATTAGGGTTTTGGTTGATTTGTGTCTTAAGGTGTTATTCTAGTACGAACTCTTGAATAGATCGATCAAAAAGAGTAACTTTGAGGTGGTTTCGTACACTACCATAATCTCTTCATTTGTGACTTTGGAGTGACTCTTTGTTGCATGTTGAGGAATTGTTATATGATCCAATTATGTTATTATTGTTGAGAGAACTTGCACTAGTGAAAGTATGAACCCTAGGCCTTGTTTCCTAGCATTGCAATACCGTTTACACTCACTTTTATCATTATTTACCTTGCTGTTTTTATATTTTCAGATTACAAAAACCTATATCTACCATCCATATTGCACTTGTATCATCATCTCTTCGCCGAACTAGTGCACCTATACAATTTACCATTGTATTGGGTGTGTTGGGGACACAAGAGACTATTTGTTATTTGGTTGCAGGGTTGTTTGAGAGAGACCGTCTTCATCCTATGCGTCCCACGGATTGATATACCTTAGGTCATCCACTTGAGGGAAACTTGCTACTGTCCTACAAACCTCTGCACTTGGAGGCCCAACAACGTCTACAAGAAGAAGGCTGTGTAGTAGACATCAAGCTCTTTTCTAACGCCGTTGCTAGGGAGGTTAGCGCTTGAAGGTATATCTTTAGATCTTGCAATCAAATCTTTTAGTTTCTTGTTTTATCACTAGTTTAGTTTATAAAAGAAAATTATAAAAAAATGGAATTGAGGATACCTCATATGCTTCATTCTTTTAATGTCTTTCATGAAAATAAGGATTCCGATAATTGTGCCAAAGTGTTAGAAGAAGAATGCATTAGAATGTTTGGCACTACATCTTTGTATGATGAGAATTATTGCAATGTTGTTGTATGAATTCATTGGGTATCTATGATGCTAATGATATGCAAAGCCACAAGCTTGGGGATGCTATGTTTGACGAAGATGATATTTTTTGTCCCCCAAGTTTTGATGAGCAAATTTATTATGATGATAGCATGCCTCCTATTTATTATGATTATATTGATGAAAGTGGGTTTGGAAAAGTGTCAACTTTAGGAAGTAATGATCCCACTATTTTGGAGGGTGTTGAATCTTATTGTGATAATTATGAAAGTGAATTTGGAGAGGTCATGACTACTGGATTATGAGAACAAAGTTGCTATCTATGATGATTATTGTGATGACTTGTATGTTATAAAGAATAATGATATCCGTGAAACTTGTCATCATGATTTTAACTTTCAATTGGATTATGCCTCACATGATAGTTATTTTGTTGAGTTTGGTCCCACTATTATGAATGAGAAGAATTTTGCTTATGTGGAGAGTAGAAAATTTTCTATACTTTTAGATCATGAAAATAATGCTTTATGTGATGGTTATATTGTTGAATTCATTCATGATGCTACTGAAAATTATTATGAGGGAGGAATATATGCTTGTAGGAATTGCAATTATATCAAGTTTCCTCTCTATGTGCTTAAAGTTTTAAAGTTAGGCTTGTTTTGCCTTCCTATGCTAGTTGATTATTGTTCCCATCAGTTGTTTGCTCACAAAATCCCTATGCATAGGAAGTGGGTTAGACTTAAATGTGTTAGTAATATGCTTCATGATGCTCTCTTTATGTTTCAATTCTTATCTTTTATGTGAGCATCATTGAAATCATCATGCCTAGCTAGGGGCGTTAAACGATAGTGCTTGTTGGGATGCAACCCAATTTTACTCTTGTTCTTTGATTTTTGCCCCTGTTTAGTAATAAATAATTCATCTAACCTCTATTTAGATGCGGTTTTATGTTTTAATTAGTGTTTGTGCCAAATAGAACCTTTGGGAGGACTTGGTGAAGTCTTTGCGATCTTGCGTAAAAAACAGGAACTTTTGCGCTCGCGAGATTAGCTGCCATTTTTTACTGGAGAGTGCGGTTAGGTTGATTATTTTTGCAGATGATTAATAAACAAATTCCTCAGGTCCAACAATTTATTTCAGAATGTTTGGAGAGACAAAAGTATTCGAAACCTACAGATTACTACAGACTGTTCTGTTTTTGACAGATTATGTTTTCATTGTGTTGTTTGCTTATTTTCATGAATCTATGAGTAGTATCGGAGGGTATGAACCATAGAGAAGTTGGAATATAGTATATATTACACAAATATGAATTTAGAATGAGTTCACAACAGTACCAAAAGTGGTGATTTATTTTCTTATACTAACGGAGCTTATGAGTTTTCTGTTAAGTTTTGTGTTGTGAAGTTTTCAAGTTTTGGGTAAAGATTCGATGGACTATGGAATAAGGAGTGGCAAGAGCCTAAGCTTGGGGATGCCTCGGATGGCATCCCCTCTTTCGTCTTTGTTCATCGGTAACTTTACTTGGAGCTATATTTTTATTCACCACATGATATGTGTTTTGCTTGGAGCGCCATTTATTTTCTTTTGTTTTGCTCGATGTTTGAATATAATACCAAGATCTGATATTATTAAATGTTAGAGAGTCTTCAAATAGTTTCATAATTATTCGACTACTCATTGATCTTCACTTATATCTTCCGGAATAGTTTTTCATCTGCTCTAGTGCTTCACTTATATCTTTTTAGAGCATGGCGGTAGTTTTATTTTGAAGAAATAGATGAACTCTCATGCTTCAGTTATATTATTTTGAGAGTCTTTTAGAACAGCATGGTAGTTTGCTTTGATTAAGAATCTAGTCCTAATATGATAGGCATCCAAGATGGGTATAATAAAAACTGTCATATAAAGTGCATTGAATACTATGAGAAGTTTGATACTTGATGATTGTTTTGAGATATGAGGATGGTAATATTAGATTCATGCTAGTGAGTAGTTGTGAATTTGAGAGATACTTGTGTTAAAGTTTGGGATTCCCGTAGCATGCACATGTGTTGAACCGTTATGTGATGAAGTCGGAGCATGATTTATTTATTGATTGTCTTCCTTATGAGTGGCGGTCGGGGACGAGCGATGGTCTTTTCCTACCAATCTATCCCACTAGGAGCATGCGCGTAGTACTTTGTTTCGATGACTAATAGATTTTTGCAATAAGTATGTGAGTTCTTTATGATTAATGTTGAGTCCATGGATTATACACACTCTCACCTTTTCGCCATTGCTAGCTTCTCTAGTACCGCGCAACTTTCACCGGTACCATAAACCCACCACATATCCTTCCCCAAAACAGCCACCATACCTACCTATTAAGGCATTTCCATAGTCATTCCGAGATATATTGCCATGCAACTTTCCACCGTACTATTTATTATGACATGCTTCATCATTGTCATATTGGTTTGCATGATCATGTAGTTGACATCGTATTTGTGGCAAAGCCACCATTCATAATTCTTTCATACATGTCACTCATGAGTCATTGCACATCCCGGTACACCACCTGAGGCATTCATATAGAGTCATATTTTGTTCTAAGTATCGAGTTGTAATTCTTGAGTTGTAAGTAAATAAAAGTGTGATGGTCATCATTATTAGAGCATTGTCCCATGTGAGGAAAGGATGATGGAGACTATGATTCCCCCACAAGTCGGGATGAGACTCCGGACGAAAAATAAAAAAAAGAGAGAAAAAGGAGGCCATAAAAAAAGAGAAGGCCCAAAAAAACACAGAAAAAATGAGAGAAAAAGAGAGAAGGGGCAATGCTACTATCCTTTTACCACACTTGTGCTTCAAAGTAGCACCATGATCTTCATGATAGAGAGTCTCCTATGTTATCACTTTCATATACTAGTGGGAATCTTTCATTATAGAACTTGGCTTGTATATTCCAATGATGGGCTTCCTCAAAATGCCCTAGGTCTTCGTGAGCAAGCGAGTTGGATGCACACCCACTTAGTTTCTTTTTAAGCTTTCATACACTTATAGCTCTAGTGCATCCGTTGCATGGCAATCCCTACTCACTCACATTGATATCTATTGATGGGCATCTCCATAGCCCGTTGATACGCCTAGTTGAGATGTGAGACTATCTTCTCATTTTTGTCTTCTCCACAATCACCATTCTATTCCACCTATAGTGCTATGTCCATGGCTCACGCTCATGTATTGCGTGAAGATTGAAAAAGTTTGAGAACATCAAAAGTATGAAACAATTGCTTGGCTTGTCATCGGGGTTGTGTGCATGATTTAAATATTTTGTGTGATGAAGATAGAGCATAGCCAGACTATATGATTTTGTAGGGATAACTTTCTTTGGCCATGTTATTTTGAGAAGACATGATTGCTTTGTTAGTATGCTTGAAGTATTATTATTTTTATGTCAATATTAAACTTTTGTCTTGAATCTTTCGGATCTGAATATTCTTGCCACAATAAACAGAATTACATGGATAAATATGTTAGGTAGCATTCCACATCAAAAATTCTGTTTTTATCATTTACGTACTCGAGGACGGGTAGGAATTAAGCTTGGGGATGCTTGATACGTCTCCAACGTATCTATAATTTTTTATAGTTCCATGCTATTATATTATCAACCTTGGATGTTTTATATGCATTTATACACTATTTTATATGATTTTTGGGACTAACCTATTAACCTAGAGCCCAGTGCCAGTTTTTATTTTTTTTCCTTGTTTTTGAATTTTACAGAAAAGGAATACCAAACGGAGTCCAATTGACGCGCCATTTTTTGTCGATTTTTTATGGACCAAAAGAAGACCCCGGAGTAAAAGAGTTGGGCCATAAGAGTCCCGGGCCGTCCACGAGGGTGGGAGCGCCCCCCCCCCCCCCCCCGGGGCGCGTGGGCCTACCTCATGGATGACTTGGGCACCTTCTTGACGTGAGACCTACACCAAAAATTCCTATAAATACATAAACCTCTAGAAAATAACCTAGATCGGGAGTTCCGCCGCCGCAAGCCTCTGTAGCCACCGAAAACCAATCTAGACCCATTCCGGCACCCTGCCGGAGGGGGGAATCCCTCTCCGGTGGCCATCATCATCATCATCTCGGTGCTGTCCATGATGAGGAGGGTGTAGTTCACCCTCGGGGTTGAGGGTATGTACCAGTAGCTATGTGTTTGATCTCTCTCTCTCTCTCGTGTTCTTAATTCAACATGATCTTGATGTATCACAAGCTTTGCTATTATAGTTGGATCTTATGATGTTTCTCCCCCTCCACTCTCTTGTGATGGATTGAGTTTTCCCTTTTAAGTTATCTTATCGGATTGAGTCTTTATGGATTTGAGAACACTTGATGTATGTCTTGCATGTGCTTATCTGTGGTGACAATGGGATATCACGTGATCCACTTGATGTATGTTTTGGTGATCAACTTGCGAGTTCCGTGAGCTCGTGAACTTATGCATAGGGGTTGGCACACGTTTTCGTTTTAACTCTCCGATAGAATCTTTGGGGCACTCTTTGAAGTTCTTTGTGTTGGTTGAATAGATGAATTTGAGATTGTGTGATGCATATCGTATAATCATACCCACGGATACTTGAGGTGACATTGGAGTATCTAGGTGACATTAGGGTTTTGGTTGATTTGTGTCTTAAGGTGTTATTCTAGTACGAACTCTTGAATAGATCGATCAGAAAGAGTAACTTTGAGGTGGTTTCGTACCCTACCATAATCTCTTCGTTTGTTCTCCGCTATTAGTGACTTTGGAGTGACTCTTTGTTGCATGTTGAGGAATTGTTATATGATCCAATTATGTTATTATTGTTGAGAGAACTTGCACTAGTGAAAGTATGAACCCTAGGCCTTGTTTCCTAGCATTGCAATACCGTTTACACTCACTTTTATCATTAGTTACCTTGCTTTTTTATATTTTCAGATTACAAAAACCTATATCTACCATCCATATTGCACTTGTATCATCATCTCTTCGCCGAACTAGTGCACCTATACAATTTACCATTGTATTGGGTGTGTTGGGGACACAAGAGACTCTTTGTTATTTGGTTGCAGGGTTGTTTGAGAGAGACCGTCTTCATCCTATGCGTCCCACGGATTGATATACCTTAGGTCATCCACTTGAGGGAAATTTGCTACTTTCCTACAAACTTCTGCACTTGGAGGCCCAACAATGTCTACAAGAAGAAGGTTGTGTAGTAGACATCAGTGAGCGGTCACTGACTTTATTGCCGGTGTAAAAAAACATGTCCATTTTGAAGATTGACTAGTGTGCCCGCCGTTGGCTTTGTAGCCGGCGTGAAACTAGAGGGTGACCATTTTGTAGGCCACTAGCTTTGTTGCAGGCCAGCATGATCTGGCGTGAACCGCTGCATCTGGCATGAGCTATGTCCGCTGCCATTTATCTACATATTTTATTGTTATCATTTTCTGCAAGCATGCGGACCAAATGCGGCCGTGCTTCGGGCACACGGCCGGTGCATCCACAAATCTAGGCCGACATCGCCCCATTTGCCACCCCCCAAATGGACAAAAAGCGGACAAAACAGACGTCCGTTTTGGGTCGTGCGTTGGAGTTGCCCTAAGGAACCATAGGAAAGGTGCATCGTAATAGCAACCACCGTCGATGAAGGGTGGCACAGGTCAGAATGATCCAACCGAAGACACGCAAACGTAGATGAACATATCCGAGCAAATCCGTCAAAGACAGATCCGCCAAAGACACATCCCCACACGCCCACCGACAATGCTAGATGCACCACCAGAACGGGGGCTAGATGGGAAGAACCTTATTCCATCTTCAAGGAGCCACCGCCGTCTCACCTTCAGGATCGAAGAATGTCACCGCGTCCTGGGGCTGCCGCCCAGGCTTGCTCCACTAGCCAGCACATTGTTATCGCCGCTAAGTCACCAACGCCATACCACCATGCGTCGAGCACCGCAGCTCTCTCAGAGCTGGATATGTGCGTATGTCTCAGTAGACATGTTTATGGCACACACACGGTTGACTACGGAGTCTTTGTGACACTTTTCACCCCATCATATACATTTGTGATATTGTTTTCCCAATTTAGTTCCTTCTGCCAAGACCTATCCAGAAGTTTTTACAATGTGTCACGACTGTATCATCAAGCTAGACCCATTCTATGAGGCCACAAGATGCGGCTCGAAGATGAACAAAGAGCACAAGAATGAGTAGTGATGTGACGACACAACTCACAATTAGCCATCATCGGATTAGTTGTTGTCCAGGGCGGTTTTGTGGGTTGGGAGGGCTGAGGGCACAGATGTGGATCAGGTTGGGCGGGTAAAAAAGGACATGCTCGGCGTACACTTCTGAGTTGGAATACTAGTAACCAGCCCCGTTGGCCTGACAAGTGTACCCAGCCATTCAGAATTGGGACAAATTGTAAATTAGGTTAAACTTGACAAGATGTAACAACTTCAGGGTAAAATGTGGCTGGAATGTTTTAAATGGGGGTAAACACTATCACAAATATACAAAGAATTATATGTGATATACAACTAAATACATGAGACTAATAGGGGAATAACGCAGAGCAACTGCCTCTCGCAAAAAAAAGCTCAGGGTTTCTTCTGCCTCCTGTCGGTGCCGCCCCCGGTCCGCCTCGTCTGCGGTGGCCATAAGGCATGGAGGCGTGGTGGATCCCGACCCTTGCCGGCGGGAGGGATCCGTCTTTAGATGTTCCTTCGAGTTTTGTTAGATTTTGTGTCCTGCTCAGTAAGACGAGACGACGGCACCTCCATGAAGATGGAATAAGGTTATCCCTGCCTAGCCCCCGTTGAGGGAGTCCAGGATTAAGGGGTCCACGGGTGTCCGGACTATGTAACATGGGCCGGACTAATGGGCTACGAAGATACAAGACAGAAGACTTCTCCCCGTGTTCGGATGGGACTCTCCTTTGGGTGGATGGCAAGCTTGGCGTTCGGATATGTAGATTCCTCCCTTTATAAACCGACTCTGTACAACCCTAGGCCCCTCCGGTGTCTATATAAACCGGAGGGTTTAGTCTGTAGAGGCAATCACAATCATACATGCTAGACATCTAGGGTTTAGCCATTACGATCTCGTGGTAGATCAACTCTTGTAATCCTCATAATCATCAAGATCAATCAAGCAGGAAGTAGGGTATTACCTCCATTAAGAGGGCCCGAACCTGGGTAAACACCGTGTCCCCCGTCTCCTGTTACCATCGACCCTAGACGCACAGTTTGGGGCCCCCTACCCGAGATCCGCTGGTTTTGACACCGACACCCGTCCCGGTGGTGTGTCTAGTATCATCGTGGGCATGTGGAGATGTGTCTTTAGCGGATCTGTCCTTAGTGGATTTTCTTGGATCTGGTCGTAGTTCATCTACATTCGTGCGTCTTCAAGTTGGATCCTTCCGATCTACGTTACTCTTCAACGGCGGCGGTTGCTGTTCTGGTGTGCTAGTCCTATGGGACCTTAGCATGACGACTTCTCGACTGTCTACTACAACAAGTTTCGCCCGGCTCCGGCGAGGGAGGGACGATGACGGCGGCGCGCCTTCGGCTCGCTTCAATGTTTGTAATCGTCGCTAGGTGGTCTATGAATCTGGATGTAATTTTTATTATTTCTGGTGTTCATTGTACTATTATGATTGAAGGTGAATAGATCAAAAAAATTCTTGCAAAATAAACTTTATTAATTTGGAGTAAATAATTTCTCAAATGAATGACTAGCTGCCAGATCCCAACTTGTGTTACTATTTATGCAACCGGTAATTTCAACCAAAACTAATTTTCACGTGATGTGTGCGCTACCAAAAGAATAAGAAAACACTATAACATTTTTGTAATGCAATGCAGTTCCACATGGGTGCGATTTGGTCGTCGCGCATTTACTTTATCTAATATACATGCCTTTTCAAATGAGATATTGCACGTGCCTTGACATTACATTTGTTGTTAGTCATAGGCCAGATCGACCACCTAGAGATAGCTACATATAGTACTTCTTTTCAGGACAACATAAGCTTTTCATGATGATAATGGTGCCATCCTCGGTAGCCTTGTGCTTTTATTTTCTTAATCATGATTATGTGGTTATCGCACTACTAGTACTACTACATAAACCTACTACGAAACTTTTGTGGCATTTTGTATGGGTACTTTTGTGGCATTTTAACAACAGTTCCACTGCTTGAGCTAGCATAAAAGCTTGCCGTGCGGCCATGCCCTATGCATCTTTTTTCATTATTTATAATCATATGCATGTATAAATAAATGCAATAAGGTGCACCAAGTATTTGTTTGACCAAATGGCCAAACAAAAGTTGGTGACGGCATCCCATGGTTTCCATGAGACTATGACTTATTATTAGGCAACCAAGAGATTGAAAATGATAACAAATTTATATAGTGCTTATCTCGTCACTGTTTAGTTAGGTTTCATCGATCTCGTCCAGTGACACAGTGCACACTACAAAGAGACATCAGTGGAAATAATAAATGCAAGAAGGTTTTTATTATCTTTAACAATAGCGTGGGATCATCATGTTTATTCGTGCAACACGTTACATAAACCATCAACCGCACAACAAATTTCTCTAACCACTTCTACTCAAAGAGGTCTTCACACGAGCAATCCGTTATATGGTGTAAATCGGCGTCAGATGGCATTAAACCAAAAGCGAATCTCCCATGAAAGCATATATACTTGGGCACCATTCACTATCGCCTTCTTCATCTCTCACGTTGTTACATGGGATACCTTGATATCTTTTGGCTTCAGTGTGCTTTGTCGGCATCTTGGTGAAAATTGTATGATTTGACGACCAGCGTTACTAGGGAATCGCCCCCCGTCCGGCAGCTCATGGGGCTTTGACAAACCTTTGAAGATAGTCAAGTCGTGCAGCTATACAAATGTGGTGTCACGACTTCGATGTGGTTTAATTATCCTTACTAAAGCCAGCAGGTCATGTTGCACGGATTGTCATATGTCTCTAAGAAATATCTTTATAATTCTTAGCAATAGGAGTTATACTACAATTTCTCTGGTCTATAATCCAAAGCATTGTATCTATAAAGGTTGCTGGGATTGAATACAATTTCAAGTATTTCTAAAAGAACAACGAAGGGAAGAGCATTTCTCAGGAAAAAAAACCGCGCCGCGCGCTGGCAATTTTTTTAACCATGCAACCTATCTATTTTATCCAATGATTTAATTTCGCATTCCATCCGATTGTAGGGCAAGCGGAATCATGTTCCCCGAGTACTACTCTATAACTAAGTCTTTCGAGAAACCATGGAAGAAGATAAGAACTGGCGATTCTGAAGTGAGAATTTAACGCCTCAAAGATGGAATCACTCAAAGCCAAGCAAATGTTGTTGGCACTAACTAAAAGTAAATTTTACGGTGCATAGTCTAATCTGACGGTTGATCAATGGTGTGATTATTTAATTTAAATCTCATAAGTCAAGTGTACTTTTAGGTTTTAGGGGTTCATTCAATCGACTGAGCTCAATTCATCTCGGATTTCCCTCTCACTGTATAGTAGTGCCTCGCTACCTCTCAGCATTGCCCCGCCCCCGCTCCTATTGCGTGGATCATGCACCGTGGCATTCCCTTGATGTGCATTTCCGCAAGTTGCACCAAGGAACGGATCATGCGTTGTGCCTGCTTTTGCCTCCCAGCCACCATCCAAAAACATGTTCACGAATTTATAAATTTTCGTGAACATATGAATTTCTTTACAAAAATCTTAAATTTAGACAATCTTGTCAAATATTATAATTGATGAAAAAATATGTTTTACTTGAATTTGAAAAGAAACTCAAGTATTTTTTTTCATAAAATCAAAATATTCTGAAAAATTAAAAATGTTTGCTTATTTTAAAATTTTCCATGTTCCAAAAAATATTCTTGAAAAATATTTGTATAATTTTGAAAAAGCAGGGACCCCAAAGAAAACCCGTTGAGCTGACCAACAAAATAGAAGTGTTACCCATTAAAACCGGTCTAATTCCTACCAACGACCCAAGAAGTGATACTGAAGAACATTGTTTCTTCATGTCATGCTTAGACTGGGAGCGGCTATGTATCGCTGATGGCGTGATCAATGGAGGTCTCGCCTCAAGGCGCCCACCGCGTCCCTAGTATTGGGCCGATACGAGTAGCTCCCAGAAGGTTAGTATTTTTCCCTTTTTCCCATTTGTTCATACTTTTGAAAGAAATATTCCAAATATATTTATCCCAAAAACTTAATATTACTTAATAAATTTAAAAACCACTAATTCAAATAATGTTAATGCAGTGTAAAATATTATTTAGGGTAGTTTTAGAAAAATAATCGATAGCATTAAGAAGAATCATATCATTTTGAAAATGGTCACACAATTCGGTAAAATGTACGTGAAAGTGAATAACTGTTTATGCAAAAAAAATTGAGTAATTCAAGAAAATGTTTTGTGCCATACAAAAAAGTGTACATTATATTTACAAAAATGTTCACCGTTTTTCAACAAAAGCATGTTCGCGACATTTAAAATAATGTTGTATACAATATAAAAAAGAGATGTTCTTGTGTTTATTTTTTTGTATTGTTCAAAAACAGGGATGAACTTGTATTTGAAATTTTTTAACACACATTCGAAGAAATATTCAAAAAATGTGTATGAAAAATGTTAATCATGTAGAAAAAATATTATAGATATATACAAAGAATGTACAGTGTCAATGAAAAAAGTAGACATCACACGTATATGTGAAAACAAATATTAATCATGTATTTAAAAATCTAAAGCGTGTAAAAAATTGTTTCCAATGTATACAAAAATATACAATGTATATGAAAAAATGTAAACATGTGTTAAAAAAAGAAATAAGAAATCAAAGAAATTAACAAAAAAAACCAAAAAAACCCGAGGAGAAAAAGAAGATTTTTTCAAATAAAACCGGTAAGAAAAAACACAGAGGAAAGCAAAAGAGGCTACATTACTGTGCAGTCTCCCTCATGCCGAGAAGCCAGACCAATTTATGTCTCGGTCGATACGGGCGAGAAATAGCCCTGACGCTTAGACTGGGCCTTGCCTATATTGCACCGCACCCTTGGCTGCATATGTGTGTGTGATTGGTCGAGAAAATGCCGCAAAAAGAGGGGGAAATCTCGTCACAGCTAAATTGAACTAGTAGACGCTGCGGATGCTTCTAGTCTTAGTGGCTGTCCATTTTGGGGCCGGCAACTCTCCAAAGTCCTCCTCGATGGAAGTCGATCTTCTCGCTAGCTGGTGATCTTCTCGATTCTTGTACAGATACAGTAGAATGCATGCGTGTTTGACATGTTTTCATGCATGCGCCACCACTTGTGCAGAAGTGCTTGACACACCCACGCATGCATGCCATGTGCAAAAGTGCTTGCACAGATACAGTAGAAGTCATGTTGCTCTCCACCACGATCGAGTGTATCGGCATGTACGGCCTCCGGAGTACCCACATCATCGGATATATTGTTGTACAGTAGCAACTACTCTATCTTGTATGCTCAAATGAGTCAAGACGTTTCGTGCAGAATCATATGTGCCTGCAATCATTTTTGATTGAATGTTCGCGGCCTGCACGATTGATTTTATTGGGCTACAAGTCAATCCAAAGGAAAAACATGCTTCTGGCACAGGTTGGCTGTCTCTCTAGCTGCTAGTATGAGTTTGATCGACACGCTAATGTTTATCCGACAGTTTCTGGCCAGTGTCGGTCCATATCATCGAATAATCATAAGGATAAATCAGTGTTTATTTGCAGGAGCCACATAAAACAATTTTTTTCACTAATTGGGCTGCTTACAATGGACTTGAGTAAGCAAGCCTAGTCAATGCTTTTGCTGCATTCATGAATTAAACAAACCAACTGCTCCATTCTGTTATAATCTCAATCTCTACCTGCTAATAAAGTAGCTATTGTTTTTGGTTGTCTGTCACGTCTTTTTACAAAAGAAAACCTTGTCTTTTCTGATAATTAACCTGCAGTCCAAATTTAAGGCAGAACGAACCGTTTTCGTGCAGTTTACATAAAACCCTCTGGATTTTACGCTAAGTAACCCGCAGTCCAAATGTAAGTCACAGTGAATCATTTTTTGCACTTTTACATAAATACCCCTTATATCTACGGTAATCACCCTGCAGTCTATTATATTCAAATAGCCATATCTTTTAAAGCGTAACTCCGATTTTAACATGTTATATATGAATTTTGATTAAAAATATGTAGGATTTGAATATGATGTTATCTAACATGTTTAAATATTTTTAAATGCTATTTAGGATACAATGTTAATCAATGACGCATGACCGGTCTTTATTTCGTACCGACGCGGAACCATATTGCAACATGTAAAATTGAACGTTAATAATTAGGAAAGATTATAATCCTTGAGCATGTTGTACTTGCACCAGATTCTCTCTTTCTATATTTTTCTTGAGAAAAGACCTTACATGTGTACCTTTTCTTTGCAAAATCCACACTCATACATACCATTGGACTGCACTTTTTTTTGTAGTGAATACACAAACAATTTTTATAGAATGCACATACACTTATCAAATTCATGAACATCAGAAATACATGAATGTTTATTTTCGATGTATCTAAACTATTCGTGTGATAGTCATGCACGTTCATAGTGAAATCGATAAAAATACAATCTCAATTTGTGTTCCATCTGTTGCATGTGATGGTTATACATGTAGCCTTTCTTGAATAAACTTAATTTATAGATGCAGCCTCCTTTGTGTCAAACGACACCACAAAGGTGTTGCCTGAGTGTGGTTGTAGGTGCTTGCCATCAATATGACGAGTTAGAATCAACATTGAGCCGAAATGATAGCGGCTTAGATAAACCTTTTTACTCCCCGTTGCAACGCACGGACACGTTTGCTAGTAATAGAACAAGAGAGATCGTGAAAGTACGGACACAGCTGATTTAGTCTATCGTGAGTTAGCTAGCGATTATATATCTTACATTCTTCATAAGTTGGTCATAATCCTCTTAACATGCAAAGTGTTCACCTCAACATCCCCACTAAGCCATGCATTTAAGTCGTCTCTCCCACTAGGCCATGCAAATCTGCCACATAAGTGAACCTATAAATTACAATTATTTTTGCATTAGTCTATGCATGTAACGCTACCACATCATACATGCATGTTAGTCATCCTTCATTTTTTTTGAAATGATATTTTTAACATTAATTATAAAGTTTTTATTCTATTTTTAGACACGTTGTTTTATTGATTTTCAAGCTTATATTTTCTTTGCATTAGATATAGTTATTTTTTTAATGATTTTTTATTCATTTTTTAACAATGTTACCATAGCAACGCGTAGGGAATCATCTAGTTAACAAAGAAACTGAGACCCTTGTTGACATGCTAGCTTAACTAACAGACTTTGCGAAGTTTTCATCGATGTGCTACATCCTTAGTGGTTGTCCATTTTGCCGCTGGTGAAGTACTCTTCAAAGTCTTGCTCGATGGAAAGCCAGTGATCTTGTCGATTCTTGTACAGTGGAATGCATGTTGACACGCTTTCATGCACGCGCCTAGTCCATTGCAGCTTGTGCCACCACTTGTGCAAAAGTGCATGACACTCACACACATGCATATGCACGCATGCCATTGCCTCCTGTGTAATATATGTAGTGCCTGCAAGTCATGTCCCTCTCCACCACGATTGAGTGCATCACCGTGTATGGCCTCCGAAGTACCCAGATCCGTACTCTATCTACTATCTTGTATGCTCAAAGTTGTCCAATCCAATGACACGTTTTGCTGGAATCATTTGTGCGTGCATCGTAATCGTTCTCGATTGAAAGATCGCGTCCTACCAAGTCAAGCCGAAACGTATTCAGGAAAAACAAGCTTCTGGCACTGGTTGATTGTACGTGCTGCTTGTATGCATTGGATCAGCACGCTAGTGGTTATCTTAAAATATCTGGCCAATGAATGTCGGCTCAAGAGATCAAGCAATCGTATGGATATAGTACATCGATCCATCATCCTTTTCGATATAGGTATAGTGTCCGTTTATATGACTCTATGTTACGGAATTTTGGTGTTTGGCTGTGTACATCTAGTTACGCAGAGGCCGGGTGATACTCTTAATGATGTGTATCTGCTTAATGCTACATTTTAATTAATAAAAGCATCATTTATCCAAAATAATGGTTATACCATAAAATCCATGAAAGGAATAAAATACTACCCGTAGGGCCAACCAAGATCTAGATATCTCTCTGGACCACATGCATGTTTGCATGATATAGATATCACGTGCCCGCTGATTTTATTTATTTGTTATTTATTACTC
This sequence comes from Triticum urartu, assembly GCF_056163025.1. Classification (NCBI taxonomy): domain Eukaryota; kingdom Viridiplantae; phylum Streptophyta; class Magnoliopsida; order Poales; family Poaceae; genus Triticum; species Triticum urartu. The sequence goes on along the minus strand of NC_141877.1, from coordinate 665,004,739 downwards.
ATTGATCAGCATGCAGGTTGCCAACTTGAGCTAAGACATTGTCCGACTCGAGATAACATTTGGCGGACATGAAGCCAGCACAAGATGATGCATCCGCTGGCCGCTAGTATAATCATTGGTACGCTTACGTGCATGATCAAATCTGGAGCTGCGTCCACTTCCCGGGCGTAGTGGAGCCATCGATCGCATTCTAGCTGCATATAGGTAGTTGCCAGTTTGGGATCTCACGCACTCAACAGCTAGCACTGTTCATGACAGCCGGCCGTCTCATTTAGAGCACACGCATTACGTGGAGGCGGGCTAGCTTCACCGGTTCTCTAGAGGATGGGTGCGGGGTGGTGGTGGAATCCATCCATCCATAGTGATGGGCAACAATGTACGTGCGCAATGTGTACGTGGGCAATTTTCAAAACATGTAGATCAACTGCTCGAAAGGAAGGGAAAAAAAGTTCTAACTCACTCACAAAAAGGTGCAATGACGAGTAGGAAGATGCTCTTGTCTCAATAGCCATGTTCGTGGCGTGATTGGTCACCGAGCCTTCATGGCAATGTTTACCCAATTTAATTTCTTCTGCCGAGATTTATCCATACATTTTTACGCTGTCACGACTGTATCAACAAGCCAGACCCACTATGTGAACAAACATCAGAAAGAACGAGTAGTGAGGTGACCACACGGCTCACCATTAGTGATCATTGGATTCTTTCTGCAAAAAATAAAAATAAAAAACAATCATTGGATTCACCGTTGGGGCGGGGTTGCGGGTTAGACGGGCATGGATGGGGAGTTGGAATATAGATCACCAGCCATGTCGGCATGACAAGTGTATCAGACGGTCAGAATTGGGACAAATTGTTAAGGGTGTGGCTAGGTCTCAGTCGGCTGAGACTTAACCAAATTCAAGTAACATAACATGTAAGAAAAAAAGAAAAACTTGCACGGATCTCCCTGTAAGATCCCACGAATATAGCATCGACTGAGACTTGGTTAAGTCTTAGTCGACTGAGATTTAGCAATTCGAATTGTTAAATTGGGTTAAACTCGAAAAATTGTAACAACTTCTAGATGAAATGGGGTAAACAATATCAAATATATAAATATCAGGTAAAAAGTGAAATTATTCACTCAATAATTTGACTATGTTGCACATGTTTAGACCTAAAGTTGCACATATATATTCCATCTCTAAATTTGTACATGATAATGTGCAACTTTTTTTGTCGCAACCTGTCTTACTATTTGTTGCAACGTGTAATTTCAACTCCTAAATTACACGTGAAGTATGCGCTACCAAAATAATAAATAAATAGTTACAGTGTTGTGCAGTACAGTGCAGTTCGTTGTGGATGCAATTCGGCCGGCCGTCACACATTTATCTTATTTAATATATGCACCTTTTTGGATGAGATATTGTATGTGCCTTTACATTAGATTTGTTGTTAGTCATAGGCCTGATCCATCACCTGGAGATCATAAGCTTTACAAATAGTACATCTTTTCAGGACAACATAAGCTTTTCATCATGATACGTGCACCGTCCTCCGTACCCTTGTGCTTTTTCTTTTCGAACTTAATCACGATCATGTGGTTATCCCACTACCAGTACTGCATAAACCCACCACTAACCTTTTTCGAGATTCCAACTGATTATACTTTTTTGGCATGTCAGTAACGGTTAATCCGCACCACTTATTTGCAAAAAAGATAAGGAATAATCTGCACCACTGGTTAAGCTAGCATAGAAGCTTGTCGTGCATACGTGTCATGTGCATCCTTCTTTCACTATTTATAACACATATACATGTATTAACAAAAAGGAACAAGAGTACGCCATGTTTCTGTTTGACCAAATGGCCAAAAGAAGGTTTGTGAAGAGATCCATTGCTCCCATGAGCCTGTGACTCATACAAGGAGTGCCTCTGACTTCACCGAGGAAAGAGATTGTAAATAATACTAGTGCTTATCACGTCACAGTTGAGTCAGACTAGCATCATCGATCTCATCCGTTGATACTACAGTACAAAGAGACATCAGTGGAAAGAAGGAATTCATTAAGGTCTTTATTATCTATGAAAACAGCGTGGGATGATCATGTTTATTCGTACAACACGTGACAGAAACTATCAATCGTACAACAAATTTCTCTAACCACTTCTACTCAAAGAGGTCTTCATTAAGACGAGCAATCAGTTGCGTGGTGTACATCGATGTCGAAATGTCATTCAACAAAAACTTAAACTCTCGAGAAAACATATACAGTATATACTGCTTAGGCACCATTCATCATGGGTTTTTTCATCTCCCAGGCCGTTAGTTTGGACACCTTGATGTCGGTGTCCCCGTTGTTAAACACGTAAAGATGCGCGCCTGTCCCGATCGCCATGGATGGGTACACTCTCGATAGGATGCAGGTCTTCCCTCCGGCGCCGAAGCTCTCAACCACCGAACGGTCGATCTGAAAACATAAATCAACGTTGGTCAATGAAAATTTCAAATACTCATGTGAAAGAAAGTGCACTAGTCAAAATGATGTTACAAACGAGCTTTGTACGTACTAAGCTTCTCAAAGAGATCTTCCCGGATGAGATGTCGGTGTCGACAAACCCGGCAAAAGTCGGCTTGTATAGACCCGGGGTGAGAGATGACCTGTCGGCACAAAAGAAACAAAAAGAAAATGGTTAGATGAGTTAAAATGTATTGGCAACAATATTCCCTCTCATTTACACTTGAAATCTATGGACAGATTCTCTATCATCAAATGAGAAGTTGAGGGGAGATGAAAGAGGGATGTGGTGAAATCATACTTGGTGGGGTCACTGCACATGAGGACGAGAGGCTTGCCATGCCCATCCTTGAAGACTCTGAAGAACACGGCGGTCTTCTCGGCCAGGTTGGAAGAGGCCAGGACCCAGAGGCCGAAGGGCCCCACCCCGCCCTTGACGTCGGCGTTCTTCATCCCGCACAGCTTCTGCGCGTCGTTGGCGTAGGCCGGATCGAACGGCTCCGCCTTGTCCAGGCTCGGCACCTCGAAGCTCACCTCCACGTCAGACTGTCAAAAACAAGTCGATAGGTATTAGCCAGGGAAGCTTGTTTGGAAATGAAACGAGGAGTGCACGAATTGACGAATCTGGACCAGCAACATGCATCCACGGCATTGACGGATTGATGGACGATTTGCAGGCGACGAAAGACCATTCAAATCGTGGTGAGGATGATGCAGATGTGTGAATGTAAAAAGTAGTATGAGGGGAGGTTGAAAACGAGAGTTGCAGCGGCGCCTTGCAAGCAAGCAAGATCTAGCGGAACACGGGCGTGGACCTGTGACTTTGGAGTCCATGCTGATGGTGACAAGGACAAGCCGGAATTGGGCACGCAAGAAGGATCGTGGCCCGTCAGACATGGACCAGAAGCTACCTAGACAGCGACACTGACTGCACTCGGATTTAGCAGTAAGTACATGGTGGTACTGACCTGATAGGACTGTAGGCCAGTGACCTCAAAGTGCTGGCCGGGCTTGACGACCTTGTCACCCACGCTCACAGCCTTGCCCCTCAGCTGATCCAGCTCCTCCACCGGCCACTGCAGCAGCTGCTTGCCGCTCGGGTCCAGCCATATCTTCCTCGGGATCGCCTGCACATGCACAACCAATCAGTTCAAAACATGCACTTAATTAACTCGAGATTGAGGATGATGCAGGGGAGCACGTAGGACGTACGTGGATGCCGGCCCATCCCTTGGCGTTGTCGTGGGCGACGCTGTCGGACTCGTTGGCCCAGCCCAGCAGCACGCGGCGGTTCTTGGCGGGGTCGTAGAAGGTCTTGGACGCGTAGAAGTTGCCGTAGTCGTACTGGAGGCGCTGGTAGACGTCGCCGGTGGGGTTGTCCGGCACGTACCGCTCCGTCCGGTTGTTGTAGGTGCCCACGGTGTAGTAGTCGTAGCGGGTGAGGTCGAGGCTGTTCTTGAGCACGTACTTGTAGTGCGGGCCGAACTCCGAGGTGTCGAGGCCGTTCGTCTTCCCGGGCTCGCGCACGGGGAAGAAGTCGGGGCACTCCCACATGCCGGTGAGGGCCGAATGGAGCGGGTGCTTGGCGCGGACCCAGTGCTTGAAGTCCCGGCTCCGGTACAGGATGGCCATGCCGCGGAGCGTGCCGGGCTTGAGCCCGCCCACCAGCATCCGCCAGAGGCCGTCGCCGGCGTGCCAGGCGGTGGTCGGGTCGCGGAACTGGGTGGCGTTCATGCCGGCCTCGGGGACGGCGATGGGGTTGTAGCCGGGCTTGACCCACTCGCGGAGCAGCGGGTCGGAGGGGTCCTTGGGGAAGGCGATGTTCTGGATCTGGTAGTTGGTGCCCGGGCGGTCGATGCCGGTGTAGAGCATCGCCACCGTGCCGTTGGGCAGGATCGTCGCCGAGCCGGACCAGACGCCGAACTGGTCGGTGGGGATGGACGGCTTGATGGCCGGGTCGAGGGCGATCCAGTTGATGAGGTCGCGCGACACCGAGTGCGCCCAGATGATGTTGCCCCACACCGCGCCCTTGGGGTTGTATTGGTAGAAGAGGTGGTACCATCCCTTGTAGTAGAGTGGCCCTGTATGTTCCAAAGAGAACCACGTCTCAAACATGTCAGCTAGCTGCTAAGTGCTAACACAAGTTGCATGTTGTCGATAGTATCACAAGGCCATACACACTGCAGCATGCATGTGCATTTTGAATAGTACTAAATTTTCTTTTCCTTATATTTTGTTCTACAAACTGAAATTTGGTCTTTGATGCTCTGATAATCTAAAAAAAGTGCTGCGCACATGCACAAACTGTTCAAGATCTGGTTGGGTAACAGTAGAAGACAGAGACAAGTAGAGGAAATTGGTCGCAGAAGTCGTACCATTCGGATCTAGAGTCGATGAGTTTCGCCGTCCCAGCAATCACGATCAGACACCCAAAGAGACAACCAAAAAAAACAAGTTAATTAGAACCAAGCAGCTCTTACAATAAGCTCTAGTAAACAATAGCTATGTTAACATATATAAATAGTACTACTCCTACTACAAAAATACAGATCAGATGTAATATTATATTCTGAACAATGATTCGTGGCATGGTGAGCTGGAGGACTCCGTCGTCGTCGGCTACTGCGAGAACTTTGAACTTGCATCTCTACTTTTCTCAAGGAACTAGAAGAAGAAAACAGCTGCTGGACTCCCTAACTAACACGGCGAGAGAGAGAAAGAAAGCCATCAATTTTGACGCGCCCTCGCCGGCCGGGCTGCAATCTTTTGCTGGTCAAACTAACACTTGGCTACAAACTAACCAAAAAATAAACAACTACTCTAGTTTATGCTACTATGTATTATCTTTCTTGAACTCTCAGACCTATGTGTTGTCTGTGGTGTTGTATCCGCCCCCATGACAGAACAAAACACACCTCTAAAATCAGCATCGGCATTACGGATGGACATATTTCTCTGTCTACGGCCTGACATGTTCTGGACTTCTGGCTATACATGTGTGAATTTAAGAACGAGAGCTATATCTAGCTTGAAGACGGAGCAGGGCATAAACATGAGAAGATTCAGACAAGTCCAGCAAGAGCAGTTGGTATCTTACCGTTGATCCAGTTCATGGGGGGTTGGAAGTGGTAGCCCGTCCGGAGTAGGGGGCTGAGAATGGAGGCCGGCACGGACGGCGACGCCGCCTCGGCCTCGAGGCTCCGGCGGACTTCATGAGACGCGCCGGCGAGCTGCAGGAGGAGCAGCAACGCCAATGGCGCGACCACCCGTTTCGGAGTCCCCATTGCCTGCTTGCTTGCAGTTAAGAGGGGAAGACGAGAGAGGGGGAGACAGGGATGGATGGATGGATGGCGAGAAGACCAATGGGGCAGTTTATATAATACTCGGGTTAGCGCGTATGACCAATCGGATGAATTTTCTATATGCCGCATGTGATTGGCGTACGCTGCTTAGAATTTTGCAACCGATCAATCGGCAGTTTTGTTTTTCAAAGTACTGTATGAGAAAAGTGGCACCACTCCATCTAGTCAAGGGTCAAGTTTACAAGGCATAGTTTGATTGTTACTCTATGTTAAACATTTTTAACTTTGATCGAGTTTGTCAAGAAAAATATCGATATCGACGGTACTAAATAGTATCACTAGGTTTGTCATAAAATTTATTTCATATTGTACTTGATTATTTGAATTTGCAATGTTAATATCTTTCTCGGTAAAGCTGTGTTTTATTCCCTTCCGAAGTTTTCAGGAGTGTACAAAACTTGACTGTCGATGAAAACAACTGACATGTCATATACGGAGCATGAAAACTCAAACATTAGCAATACTCCGTCGAAAAAGCCAGAAATTAGACACTGCACACGCATTGTTTTCTTCATTCATGCAGCTAAGTTATTTCCAGACTGCACCAACATGTCTTGCAACTAGTCGAAAAGCCAGAACATTCAACTTGGTTATGAGGCGCCAAGCCCTGTCGTGTCATTGTCATACTAGCACGGAGAAATATCCAAGATGATGAAGGAGAATTCTAGTATTCTACCGCAAGGCCAAGAGAAAAGTCTCCGACTCGTAGTAGATGGTTTCGGACCTATTTAACTGTGAGGAAAATGTGGTAATGCTCAGGAGAATCCTTACAAGAAAGTCCCCCGTTGATTTCATCTGAACAAGCTCAGGAGAAGAAACAAAAACGTGTAAATCAATCCAAGAGTACGTTCAGACCTCATTTGGCCCTTTTGGCCGGTCAAATTAAATCCAAGCACTCGATTTCGTTGGACAGTGGAGGGAAAAGTGGCGCGAATAATTTAGGTGAAAATTAAAACGGCTTCGTAGGGCCCGTTGGTCGTAATAAGGCCACGTTTTGCACCACGATCAAGCTTTGCTCGCTGCACCGGCACGTTCGAAAGTAGGTACTGTGGTGCGGTTTTTCTCTCTCTCAAAAAAAAGCTACTGTGGTGCGTACTATAAAACCGGCGAATGGGCTTCAAGTCCTTGTGGACGATGGCTGACTCTAATTAAGCCAATTTTGATTGCAAATTTACCTTTCAAAGACGAACCGCAAATAAAAAAGCAGATATGTAGTTTAGCTAAGTTTTCGAATTCCTTGGATGAGGGGCGTCATGTTTAGTTTCAACCCCACAATCTTTATTCTATCCCACTTCAAGTGTTATTTGAACGATAAAACTTCGCCTTTTTTTCCCTAAATTTTTTTAAGCACCGGGCTTGATCTTGCTGTAAAAACAAAGTAGCTGGCTTGATCTAAAAAAAAGGATAAGTAGCCGGCCTGATTTTAAATGGACAGGACTGCCGTCTATGGCTGCAACCGGCCGAGTAGATTGGTTGAATTCTCCGTATTGTACTGCTATATGTACTGTATACTGCGCCCCCGCAAAAAAAAAGTACTGTACTGCAGACTACAGTTCATCGGAGGCGTACGTACGAAGCGCCAGTCGAAGTCGATGGTGTGGGTTCAGAATATACAGCTACTAGTAGGAAGGCGTTTGACCCTCAAATAAGCCAACTGGGTGTAAGAAAAACGTGTTCTGAGGGGTCTAGCTCTCATGCGCACAAATCTTAAAGCAGCCTAAAACCTCTCGCTAGAAACGTTTGAATATTTCAGGTTCTACCATTGCTTAGAGCATCTACACTCGGGATGGGCAAATTTGGTCTCACAAACGCCCGCAGACGTGTTCGGGCGTGCACGGACCCTAACTGGCCACGCTTCAAATAATGCAATCCACATCCAAATATCTCAATTATCGTATCTCAAATCCATACAAACTCATGCAACTACGTTGATACACATACATCATCCGGCTACTCCATAAAACATTTCATCGGACTATCAAAATTTGGCATGTTTGGTTATCGTGGAGATCATCCACGGCTGTCCTTGCTCTTCGTGGTGCCCTTGCCGTCTTTCTCACGGACGTAAAGGGTCAAAGACGCAGTAGGGATTGAGTCAGATTTTCTCGTCGCCGAAGCTGTCCTCGCCATTGCTATCCTCCCCCTCCTTCGGTGGCAGTTCGGCCATGGCACAGACCGCCAGATTCTGCCCTTTTGTGAGGGCGCGCGTGTTTCTCCGATGTCCTCGCCGTCGCTATCCTCCTTCTCCTCCTTCTGTAGCAGTCCAACCATGGCAGGGCACCTGATTCTGCCCTCGGGCGAGGGCGCGTGCGTTCCTCCGCTGCTGTTTCTTCACAATACAGGCGCGGATGGCTTGCTCGTTCCCGGTGGGACTCATAGTCTGCCCGGCCGGTGATGGGGAAGGAAAGATTTTTCGGCTGCCGGGGCCGCGATGATCCAACCCCAGAGGACCCGAGCACCCATTGAGCCGACGCTATTGAGTCGCGCCAGATAGATCTGTCTATCGGCCGGGCGCTGTTATCCCGGGAGCGGCGGAGTACAATGCAGACCGTCATTGCCTCCTCCAACCCGCACGAGATGACACCCTAGTCGACGGATCCGGACTAGTCGGAGTCAGATCCGCTGCCCGCCATGTTGGAGACGACCGGAAATCACCGGAGGTGAGCTCGGGTGGCAGAGGGAGTGGAGGGGGGAGGAGTATGAAGTGGCTAGGGTTTGGTCCGGCGAGCGGATGGAGACGAATATCTGCGGGGTCGGGTGGGCCAGTGTGGGTTGAGTCCTTCCCCATATCCGCCTAATATTTGGACTCGATGTGAGGGGTGCCGGTCAGCCCGGGCGTTTGAGGCGCCCATCTGAGTCAGACTTTCGTGACCGGTCAGTGATTGGGCGGGACGCCGGGGCCCTTGAGGAGGGTTTGGGCGCCCGGGTGTAGATGCTCTAAGTTGTCCAAAATTAATCCCATAAGATTGTTGTTGAGTTTTGTATGTTGAAGTTTCTAAATTTTGGATGTATCACTATGGATGCATATGTTTCCCCTTCTGTTTGTACTGTAGTTAGTACGGTCGGTCCATGCTGCGCCTGCGTGGCTGTGCATGCGTGGTTAGACGTCCGGTGAGACGTCCCACGCCGCGATCGTCTTGCTTAGCATGTTGCCGCGGAATTCCAGCTTATATAGTACTCCTTCTCCCGAAAATATTTATCATCAAAATGAATAAAATGAGATGTATCTAGACATATTTTAATTCTAAATACATTTATTTTTATTCATTTTGATGACAAGTATTTTCGGACGGAGGGAGTATACTCTATATAGTATATTATAGCATAACTAATCTCTGTTTTATATAGCTTAACTTCACTATTATCAGCTCCGAGTTTTATACTATCCGCTCCGGATTTGCAGCTGAAGGCAGTACCGCAGTAGCGTGTCAGGCAGTATCTTGTCGCTGTGCCTTCCACCATGCATGTTGATCCGGCGGCCTAGATGGACCAGGAGATCCAGACGCCGCGAGCGACAACTTGCGTTGTTTATTCGACTACTCTTGAGCTGGCCGTTGACCCGGCAGCTAAGATCGACTTTCTTGTGGATCCACTAGCTATAGTCTGCTGCATCAATGCTGCGGAAAACCCGCTTATATATAGTATAGTAGCATGATCTCTGCTTTGTACTGTTATCCGTTCCGTATCTCCAGCTCAAAGGCAGTAGCGTGCTGGGCATCTTGTTGCTCGGCCTCCATCGGCCGGCCGTGCGTTGACCCGGCGGCTAAGATCGCCGACGAGATCCAGATGCCGCGGGCGACAACCTATCACATGAACTTTATTGTGACACGTACCTTGGTAGTTAGAGCTCGTTTTCAAATGGATGGACATCAGGGGACGGAGTACTGTCCATGTCGGCGCCTAAAAGGTAGAAGAAATGACATTGTCAGGTAGAAGAAATGACATTGTCCACGCAGGGTGAGTTTGGTTGCATTACTATCTCAGCATAGTTGTTCCCTCTTCGTGCATGCTAACCTCAACACCCTTTTCATGCATGTTTATAGTATATTTGTGTTAAACTAGTGTGGACTCATGCATCCTTCATACACTCTATCAAACATTCAAAAACGGGTAGAGAAGAAAACTTTTGAACTCATACACCCTACCAAACACACCCGCACCGCACGGTTCTTCACGGAAAACACTTGGGCTCAAGTGACTAATAACACGCGCGGCATCAGCCACCTCGTGCTGGTGACGCATGTCGATGGGCACACACGCGTCTCCACTTCTCTAAAACACTCCCAACGACCTAGCCACGGTCGTCTTGCCTCTCTCTTCCTCGCTACAAATGGGGTCGAACCGCTCGCAATCGGTCGTCGCTAGTCCTGGCCATGGGAAGCCCGGCCCGAACGGCCCGACCCGACGCCGCTCCCGGGCCGGGCTCGGGCTTAGATTTTGAGCCCGAAGGCCGGCCCGGGCTGGGCCCGGGCCCATCATTTTTGCGTTTTCCTAAAGGATGGGCCGGGCCGGCCCGAAGCCCGACGGGCTTTTACGTGTTTGGGCCGGGCTCGGGCCCAGAAAACAGGCCCGACGACCGGGACGGGCCGGGCTCGGGCATGGGTTTTTGCGTCGGGCTTGGCTAGGCCCGGCCCGAGGTATGGCCAGGTATAGCCATCGCCGTCGCACACAACATTGCGGTGAATTTGCTCTCTCTCATCTCTCCCTATACTAGGGACATGGCGCTGGCAGCCGACCGTCGCGCATCTACTCGACGCAAGCATTGTTGCGGCAAAACCGGCCGTGTGCTCCGCCGCGCTCACACACCTGTCACCCGTCTGCCTCACGTGCCCACCATGCCAATGCACGATGCTCCTACATCCATCCTACATGCTTTCCATGGCCCAGCAACATTGATTGTGTTGCAAATGGCTCTGCAACATCGATCATGTTGCAAACGGCCCTGCAATGCTGGTGATGCCAACGGAAGACACGACGATGGTGGCAATGACTGCGGGGCATGTTGTTTGGCGACGATGCTGCAATGGTTGTGCTGCTTCTGCAACATCGGTTTGCAACATAGGCAATGTTGCGTAGCATCGATTTGCAACACATGCGATGTTGGGGAGCGGATGCTGCTGCGTTGACTTTGCTCCAAACCCTATTGCAACATGGTGTTGTTGCGATGGTTGGACTATCACACGATGACCATCACACGAATCAGGACTCGTGACCCAATTCATCTTTGGCAAAGAGCAGCTGGCGGACACGTAGCGTTGACCTTTCTTGATTCATCTTGCAACTAATCAATAAACTAGGAATTCTAACCAAGGGATAAAACACCACGGGAAACTAAAGAACAAGCCCTGTCAACACATCTAGCAACTTATCTAAAAGCCTTTTTGCGAAATGATAATAATAATACAAAAGCTAGAAAATTCCACTTGGTTAGACGCCAAGCCCTGGCTGTCATATGAGCACGGAGAAATATCCAGTAGGATGAAGAGACAATTCTTGTACAAGGCCAAGAGAAATGTCTCAGCTTACATGATTTCAGTCTTAATTAACGGTGAAAATGTAAATGCTCAGGAGAATCTCCCATTCATTCCAGAGAAGCCGAGGAGAAGAAACAAAAACGTGTCAATCCAAACGTCGTTCAGGTCTCCTTTGGCCCCTTTGCCGGTCAAATTAAATCCAAGCACTCCATTTGTTTGACTTGCTCAGAGGACACTGGAGGGAAAAGGTGGCGAGAGGATAATATTTAGGTGCACCAATCTCCTGCAGCTGGTGCAAACTTGAATGGATTTGTAGGGTCGCGTACTGGTCTGCCCGGCCCGTTGCTCGCAATAAGGCCACGTTGTGCACGATGGAAGAGTGGATTCGAACGAGCTTTCCAAGTACAGTGCGTACCATGAAACCGACGAATCGACCTCGAGTCTTTCCTGGACTAGGACGGGCGGAGCTGGTTGAATTTTCTCGCTGTTACGGCCGGTGCCGTACGTGCGAAGCACCGGTCAAAGTCCATGGGTGTGGGTTCAGAATAGACGGCAAAGCGTGGAAAACGCAGCAGCTGCGGCTGTGCTTTCAGGACAGGTGACTGAAATTTTCATTTGGACAAGTCGACTTGGGTTGAAGGGTGCCGCACAACCCCGAGCTCGAATCCGAGACCTTGACGCGGCGCTGTGTTTTGATTTTCGGTTTGAGCTTTTTTTCGCTCTAGGCCGAGATGGCCGAATTTCGGTCATTTTCAAAATTTTCGGCTGAAATTTGACCAAATTTTGACTACAATTTGACTTAAATTTGACCAAAATTTGTCAAATTTGAGCAATTTCGGCCTAAATATACTTTTCGCTTCAGGCCGAGATGGCCGAAATTCGGCCGAAATCCACATTTTGCGGCCGAAAATCAAAACACAAACGCGGCGTCACCGGCGAGGGATCACCGGGACCTTGCTAGAGGCAGGGATTACGCTGCATCGGCGTCGGCGTTGGGCGTCGGCACCGGAGGACGGAGGCATCCAAGACCAAGAGCCTTAGGGTTGGGGACTCGCAGAAGTCGTCGATCAACTTATTCTGACAAAAAACTACTTTCTCTGTAAACTAATATAAAAGCGTTTAAATCATTAAAACTTACTCTCGCAATGTTGGACCGATCAGGGCCGCGGAAATCCCGCTTGTAGCCCGTGTTTTGTATTATCCGTTGCGGATTTCCAGCTGAAGGCAGTAGTGTATCTCATCGCTGGATCTGGCCCCACGCATGTCGTCGGCCGGCCGTGCGTTGACCGGGCGGCTAAGATCGACCACTGAGATCCAGATGCCGCGGGCGACCACTTGCGTCCATTATTAGGGCTTGTTTGAGACTGCTCCGCTTCACAAAAATCGGTTTCGCTTCACTAAATTCACTTTGGAGTAGTTTCATTTAAAAGTTGTAGTATTATCAAAGAGAATGTTTGGCTGCCATCTAGCTCCAGCTTCAAGAATGATAAATTTGGTGGAAAGGATCTATTTGATTGGTTGAGGGGGAAGAAACGAAGGGGTATCCACTTACTGGTAGCAGTGGTGGGTAATTTCCACCTAACTCCAGCTTTTAGAGTTTTTTGGAGCACCCCGTGAAGAGCTTCATAAAAAACTGGGAGTTGTACCCCGGATTTTAGTTTTTTTGCGGAGCGGCATATCGTGGAGCTACCCCGTTTGGTTTGTGTTTTCTGGAGCGGAGCTGAATTTTAAGGAGTAGAACAGTCCAAACAGGCTCTTAATACAACTATACATGAAATTCACTGTGACACGTACAAGTAGTTGGAGCTCGTTTTCAAAGGGAGGATAGTCAATGGAAGGGCGTGCTGTCCTGTCCATGTCGGCGCCCGGCCGCGACGTAATCACTCCTCGTGCTACTTCCTCCGTTCTAAATTATTCGTTGTGGTTTTAGTTATTAAAACCACGACGAATAATTTGGAATAGATGGAGTACATGTTTAGAACATTTCCAGCAGTTCAGCCTTCTAGGGCGTCGAAAAAAAGCGCTCTGGGGACAAACCGACGCTAGATCGGTCCTTAGGATGACCAAGCTCCCAGCCATGTCCCTAGGCGCCTCCCAACCCGCAGCAAATTCAAACGTAGCCATTTCGGCTCACAAAAGACGCCACAAATTTGGCGATCATGCGGCTATAGTTCGACGATCGAATGAAAAGTTCGGCGTTCAAAAAGAAAGGGCACGCGTCAGACGATGAGGCCGGCCTCCGGCGTCGGCGGAGTCGGCGTGTGCGGGCTTGGCGGGGTCGGAGCTTCTTCTGTGCTGGGCGGCGTCGACGTGGCTTCTGTGCTGCGAGGAGTCGTGTAGGCATCATCGCTCGGGCTTGGCGGCGTCAGCGTGGGCGTGGGCGTGGGAGTTGGCGGCGCCGTCGACGGCAGCTGGTTCAGGATGAGACCACGCTCTGCCAAGTACCACGCCTTGACCGCCTCGTCGTTCCTTTGGAGCATGTCCGCCCCGCCCAGCAGGAAAGTCAGGTCGGTATTCCACTTCTCCGCTGCGACGTTGGTCCGGAGTAGGTCGAGCTTGACGGTGCAGCTCATCATCAACGCCGACCGCCGCACCTCGGTCTTCTCTTCACATAGGATGGCCTGGGCCTGTGCGTCGGCAAGGCAATGCTCGATGGACTCCCGCACCCGCGTCGACGTGTTTCGCCTTCTTGGCCCCTTTGATGCCGTCCGGCCGCCCCTCTGACGCGCCCGGCGTCGGCGCGTCCGGCTTGTAGGTCTCCTTGGCCCTGTCGAGGGTACGCCGGACTTCCGCCCACTTCTCGCACTTGTCAATGTGCTTGTAAACGTGGAGGTACTTGAACTCTTGGTCACGGTTGCCTAGGCGATACAAGGCGAACATGTGCACCAGCTACGCGGAGGAACAAGCAGTTGGCGGGCACGCACGACGAATAGAAGCGGGAGACCGGCGTGTCGTACCTGATCCTCGACGTTAGCGCCGCTCTCCGGGCGAGCCGCGATCTCCTCGACGATCCCATGCCATTTGTTGCATGCCGCCTGGATGAGCCTGTTGGGGAACATAGTAATTTCAAAAAAAATCCTACACATATGCAAGACCATGGTGATGCATAGCAATGAGAGAGGAGAGTATCGTCCACGTACCCTCGTAGACCGTAAGCGGAAGCGTTATGAGAACGCGGTTGATGTAGTCGTACATCTTCACGATCCGACCGATCCAAGTACCGAACGTACGACACCTCCGAGTTCAGCACACGTTCAGCTCGTTGACGTCCCATGAACTCCGATCCAGCAGAGCTCCATAGGAGAGTTCTGTCAACACGACGGCGTGATGTCGGTGATGATGTTGCTACCGACGCAGGGCTTCGCCTAAGCACCGCTACGATATGATCGAGGTGGATTATGGTGCAGGGGGGCACCGCACACGGCTTGGAATAATCAACTTGTGTGTCCTAGGGTGCCCCCTGCCCCCGTATATAAAGGAGCAAGGGGGGAGGCCGGCCGACCCTTGCAGGGCGCGCCAGGAGGAGGAGTCCTCCTCCTAGTAGGAGTAGGACTCCCATTTCCTACTGCTACTAGGAGGGAGAAAGGAAGGAGGAGAGGGAGAAGGAAACGGGGGCGCCCCCCCTTCCCTAGTCCAATTCGGACCAGAGGGGGAGGGGACGCGCGGCCTGCCCTGGCCGGCCCTCTCTCTCTCTCCACTAAGGCCCATGTGTCCCATTACTTCTCCCGGGGGGGGGGGGGGTACGGTAACCCTCTAGCACTCCGGTTTTCTCCGAAATCACCCGGAACACTTCCGGTATCCGAATATAGTCGTTCAATATATCAATCTTTATGTCTCGGCCATTTCGAGACTCCTCGTCATGTCCGTGATCACATCCGGGACTCCAAACTACCTTCGGTACATCAAATCACATAAACTCATAATACCGATCGTCACCGAACGTTAAGCGTGCAGACCCTACGGGTTCGAGAACTATGTAGACATGACCGAGACACGTCTCTGGTCAATAACCAATAGCGGAACCTGGATGCTCATATTGGCTCCTACATATTATACGAAGATCTTTATCGGTCAAACCACATAACAACATACGTTGTTCCCTTTGTCATCGGTATGTTACTTGCCCGAGATTCGATCATCGGTATCTCAATACCTAGCTCAATCTCGTTACCAGCAAGTCTCTTTACTCGTTCTGTAATGCATCATCCCGCAACTAACTCATTAGTTGCATTTCTTGCAAGGCTTATAGTGATGTGCATTACCGAGAGGGCCCAAAGATACCTCTCCGACAATCGGAGTGACAAATCCTAATCTCGATCTATGCCAACTCAACAAGTACCATCGAAGACACTTGTAGAGCACCTTTATAATCACCCAGTTACGTTGTGACGTTTGGTAGCACAAAAAGTGTTCCTCCGGTAATCGGGAGTTGCATAATCTCATAGTCATAGGAACATGTATAAGTCATGAAGAAAGCTATAGCAGTAAACTAAAACGATCAACTGCTAAGCTAACGGAATGGGTCAAGTCAATCACATCATTCTCCTAATGATGTGATCCCGTTTATCAAATGACAACTCATGTCTATGGTTAGGAAACTTAACCATCTTTGATTCAACGAGCTAGTCAAATAGAGGCAAACTAGTGACACTCTGTTTGTCTATGTATTCACACATGAACTAAGTTTTCAGTTAATACAATTCTAGCATGAATAATAAACATTTATCATGATATAAGGAAATAAATAATAACTTTATTATTTCCTCTAGGGCATATTTCCTTCAGTCTCCCACTTGCACTAGAGTCAATAATCTAGTTCACATCTTTATGTGATTAGTTCACTTCTCCATGTGACTAATACCTAAAGGGTTTACTAGATTCAATAATATAGTTCACATCGCTATGTTATTAACACCCAAAGAGTGATCATGTTTTGCTTGTGAGAGAAGTTTAGCCTACGGGTCTGCAACATTTACATCCGTATGTATTTCGCAAATTTCTATGTCTACAATGCTCTGCACGGAGCTACTCTAGCAAATTGCTCCCACTTTCAATATGTATCTAGATCGAGACTTAGAGTCATCTAGATCGATGTAAAAAATCTTGCATCAACGTAACTCTTTACGACGAACTCTTTTATTACCTCCATAACCGAGAAATATTTCCTTAGTCCTCTAAGGATAATTTTGACCGCTCTCCAGTGATCTACTCCTAGATCACTATTGTACTCCCTTGCTAGAAAGAAGCTAAGGCATACAATAGGACTGGTAAACAGCATAGCATACTTTATAGAACATATGACCGAGGCATAGGGAATGACTTTTCATTCCCTTTCTATTTTCTGCTGTGATCGGGTTTTGAGTCTTTACTCAACTTCACACCTTGCAACACAGGCAAGAA
Source organism: Triticum urartu (assembly GCF_056163025.1). NCBI lineage: Eukaryota > Viridiplantae > Streptophyta > Magnoliopsida > Poales > Poaceae > Triticum > Triticum urartu. The sequence continues at coordinate 664,987,999 of NC_141877.1, read as the reverse complement.
CTCCTTCTTTGACTGTTCCATTTTGAACTGCTTCAAAATCTTGTCAAGGTATGTACTCATTAAAAATATATCAAGCGTCTTGATCTATCTCTATAGATCTTGATGCTCAATATGTAAGTAGCTTCACCGAGGTCTTTCTTTGAAAAACTCTTTTCAAACATTCCTTTAAGCTTTCCAGAAAATTCTACATTATTTTTGATCAACAATATGTCATTCACATATACTTATCAGAAATGTTGTAGTGCTCCCACTCACTTTCTTGTAAATATAGGCTTCACCGCAAGTCTGTATAAAATCATATGCTTTGATCACTTTATCAAAGCATATATTCCAACTCCGAGATGCTTGCACCAGTCCATAGATGGATCGCTGGAGCTTGCTCACTTTGTTAGTACCTTTAGGATCAACAAAACCTTCTAGTTGCATCATATAGAACTCTTCTTTAAGAAATACATTAAGGAATGCAGTTTGACATCCATTTCCCAGATTTCATAAAATGCGGCAGCTGCTAACATGATTTGGACAGACTTAAGCATCGCTACAATTGAGAAAATCTCATCGTAGACAACACTTTGAACTTTATCAAAAAACTTTTTTCGACAAGTCTAGCTTTTTAGATAGTAACACTACTATCAGCGCCTGTCTTCCTCTTGAAGATCCATTTATTATTAATGACTCACCGATCATCGGGCAAGTCAATCAAAGTCCATACTTTGTTCTCATACATGGATCCCATCTCAGATTTCATGGCCTCAACCACTTTGCGGAATCTGGGCTCATCATCGCTTCCTCGTAGTTCGTAGGTTCGTCATGGTCGAGTAACATGACTTCCAGAAAGGATTACCGTACCACTCTGGTGCGGACCGTACTCTGGTTGACCTACGAGGTTCGGTAGTAACTTGATCTGAAGTTTCATGATCATCATCATTAGCTTCCTCACTAATTGTTCTAGGAATCACTGGAAATGATTTCTGTTATGAACTACTTTCCAATTCGGGAGAAGGTACAATTACCTCATCAAGTTCTACTTTCCTCCCACTCACTTCTTTCGAGAGAAACTCCCTCTCTAGAAAGGATCCATTCTTAGCAACAAATGTCTTGCCTTCGGATCTGTGATAGAAGGTGTACCCAACAGTCTCCTTTGGGTATCCTATGAAGACACATTTCTCCGATTTAGGTTCGAGCTTACCAGGTTGAAGCTTTTTCACACAAGCATCGCAGCCCCAAACTCTAAGAAACGACAACTTTGGTTTCTTGCCAAACCATAGTTCATAAGGCGTCGTCACAACGGATTTAGATGGTGCCCTATTTAACGTGAATGCAGCTGTCTCTAAAGCATAACCCCAAAATGATAGCGGTAAATCAGTAAAAGACATCATAGATCGCACCATATCTAGTAAAGTACGATTACGCCGTTCGGACACACCATTACGGTGTGGTGTTCCGGCTGGCGTGAGTTGCGAAACTATTCCGCATTGTTTCAAATAAAGACCAAACTCGTAACTCAAATATTCTTCTCCATGATCAGATCATATAAACTTTATTTTCTTGTTACGATGATTTTTCACTTCACTCTGAAATTCTTTGAACTTTTCAAATGTTTCAGACTTATGTTTCATCAAGTAGATATACCCATATCTGCTCAAATCATCTGTGAAGGTGAGAAAATAACGATACCCGCCGCGAGCCTCAACATTCATCAGACCACATACATCAGTATGTATGATTTCCAACAAATCTGTTGCTCGCTTCATAGTTCCGGAGAACGGAGTTTTAGTCATCTTGCCCATGAGGCATGGTTCGCAAGTACCAAGTGATTCATAATCAAGTGATTCCAAAAGTCCATCAGAATGGAGTTTCTTCATGTGCTTTACACCAATATGACCTAAACGGCAGTGCCACAAATAAGTTCCACTAACATTATTAACTTTTCATATTTTGGCTTCAATATTATAAATATGTGTATCACTACGATCGAGATTCAATAAACCATTCACCTTGGGTGTATGACCACAGAAGGTTTTATTCATGTAAATAGAATAACAATTATTCTTTGACTTAAATGAATAACCGTATTGCAATAAACATGATCCAATCATATTATGCTCAACGCAAACACCAAATAACATTTATTTTAGCTTCAACACTTACCCCGAAGGTAAAGGGAGTGTGCGATGGTGATCTTATCAACCTTGGAATTACTTCCAACACACATCGTCACCTCGTCCTCAATTAGTCTTTGTTTATTTTGCTACTCTCGTTTCGAGTTATTACTTTTAGCAACTGAACCAGTATCAAATACCGAGGGGTTTGCTATAAACACTAGTAAAGTACACATCAATAACATGTATATCAAATATATCTTTGTTCACTTTGACATCCGTCTTATCCGCCAAGTATCTAGGGCAGTTCCACTTCCAGTGACCATTTCCTTTGCAGTAGAAGCACTCAGTTTCAGGTTTGGGCCTAGCTTTGGGCTTCTTCATGGGAGTGGCAACTTGCTTGCCATTATTCTTGAAGTTCCCTTTCTTTCCCTTGCCTTTTTACTTGAAACTAGTAGTCTTGTCAACCATCAACATTTGATGCTTTTCTTGTTTTCTACCCTCGTTGATTTCAGCATCATGAAGAGCTTGGGAATCATTTCCTTTATCCCTTGCATATTATAGTTCATCATGAAGTTCTAGTAACTTGGTGATAGCGACTAGACAATTCTGTCAGTCACTATCTTATCTGGAAGATTAACTCCCACTTGATTCAAGTGATTGTAGTACTCAGACAATCTGAGCACATGCTCACTGGTTGAGCTATTCTCCTCCATCTTGTAGGCAAAGTACTAGTTAGAGGTCTCATACCTCCCGACTCGGGCATGAGTCTGAAGTACCAATTTCAGCTCTTGGAACATCTTATATGCTCCGTGGCGTTCAAAATGTTTTTGACGTCCCGGTTCTAAGCCGTAAAGCATGGTGCACTAAATTATCAAGTAGTCATCATACCGAGTTTTGTCAAACATTCATAACGTCTGTATCTGCTCCTGCAATAGGTCCGTCACCTAGCGGTGCATCAAGGACATAATACTTCTGTGCAGCAATGAGGATAACCCTCAGATCATAGATCTAGTCCGCATCATTGCTACTAACATCTTTCAACTTATTTTTCTCTAGGAACATATCAAAAATAAACGAGGAGCTACATCGCAAGGTATTGATCTACAACATAGATATGCAAATACTATCAGGACTAAGTTCATGATAAATTAAAGTTCAATTAATCATATTACTTAGGAACTCCCACTTAGATAGACATCCCTCTAATCATCTAAGTGATTACGTGATCCAAATCAACTAAACCATTACCGGTCATCACGTGAAATGGAGTAGTTTTCAATGGTGAACATCACTATGTTGATCATATCTACTATATGATTCACGCTCGACCTTTCGGTCTCAGTGTTCCGAGGCCATATCTGCATATGCTAGGCTCGTCAAGTTTAACCCGAGTATTTCTGCGTGTGCAAAACTGGCTTGCACCCGTTGTATGTGAACGTAGAGCTTATCACACCCGATCATCACGTGGTGTCTCGGCACGACGAATTTTGGCAACGATGCATACTCAGGGAGAACACTTGTACCTTGAAATTTAGTGAGAGATCATCTTATAATGCTACCGTCAATCAAGCAGAATAAGATGCATAAAGGATAAACATTACATGCAATCAATATAAGTGACATGATATGGCCATCATCATCTTGTGCCTTTGATCTCCTTCTGCAAAGCAACATCATGATCACCATCGTCACCGGCGCGATACCTTGATATCCATCGTAGCATCGTTGTCGTCTCGCCAAATATTGCTTCTACGATTATCGCTACCGTTTAGTGATAAAGTAAAGCAATTACAGGGCGATTGCATTGCATACAATAAAGTGACAACCATATGGCTCCTGCCAGTTGCCGATAACTCCGTTAAAAAACATGATCATCTCATACAATAAAATATAGCATCATGCCTTGACCATATCACATCACAACATGCCCTGCAAAAACAAGTTAGATGTCCTCTACTTTGTTGTTGCAAGTTTTACGTGGCTGCTACGGCCTGAGCAAGAACCGTTCTTACATACGCATCAAAACCACAACGATATTTCGTCAAGTTAGTGTTGTTTTAACCTTCAACAAGGACCGGGCGTAGTCACACTCGGTTCAACTAAAGTTGGAGAAACTAACACCCGCCAGCCACCTGTGTGCAAAGCACGTCGGTAGAACCAGTCTCGTGTAAGCGTACGCGTAATGTCGGTCTGGGCCGCTTCATCCAACAATACCGCCGAACCAAAGTATGACATGTTGGTAAGCAATATGACTTGTATCGCCCACAACTCACTTGTGTTCTACTCGTGCATATAACATCTACGCATAAACCTGGCTCGGATGCCACTGTTGGGGAACATAGTAATTTCAAAAAAATTCCTACACAGACGCAAGATCATGGTGATGCATAGCAACGAGAGAGGAGAGTATCATCCACGTACCCTCGTAGACCGTAAGCAGAAGCATTATGAGAACGCGGTTGATGTAGTCGTACGTCTTCACGATCCGACCGATCCAAGTACCGAACGTACGACACCTCCGAGTTTAGCACACGTTCAGCTCGATGACGTCCCACGAACTCCGATCCAGTAGAGCTTCACAGGAGAGTTCCGTCAACACGACGGCGTGATGACGGTGATGATGTTGCTACCGACGCAGGGCTTCGCCTAAGCACCGCTACGATATGGTCGAGGTGGATTATGGTGGAGGGGGGGCACCGCACACGGCTTGGAACAATCAACTTGTGTGTCCTAGGGTGCCCCCCTGCCCCATATATAAAGGAGCAAGGGGGGAGGCCGGCCGGCCCTTGCAGGGCGCACCAGGAGGAGGAGTCCTCCTCATAGTAGTGTTGGGAAACGTAGTAATTTCAAAAAAAATCCTACGCACACACAAGATCATGGTTATGCATAGCAACGAGAGGGGAGAGTGTTGTCCACGTACCCTCGTAGACCGAAAGCAGAAGCGTTAGCACAATGCGGTTGATGTAGTCATACGTCTTCACGATCCGACCGATCAAGTACCGAACGCACGGCACCTCCGAGTTCAGCACACGTTCAGCCCGATGACGTCCCTCGAACTCCGATCCAGCCGAATGTTGAGGGAGAGTTTCATCAGCATGACGGCGTGGTGACGATGATGATATTCTATCGACGCAGGGCTTACCCTAAGCACCGCTACAGTATTATCGAGGTGGACTATGGTGGAGGGGGGCACCACACACGGCTAAAAGATCAACTGATCAATTGTTGTGTGTCTAGGGTGCCCCCTGCCCCCATATATAAAGGAGCAAGGGGGGGGGGGTGCGGCCGGCCAGGAGAGAGGGAGCGCTAGGAGGAGTCCTACTCCCACCGGGAGTAGGACTCCCCCCTTTCCTAGTTGGATTAGGACTTGGGAGGGGGAAAGAGGAGGGAGAGAGGAAGGAAGGGGGGCGCCGCCGCCCCCCTCTCCTTGTCCTATTAGGACTAGCGGGGAGGGGCGCGTGTCCCAGCCCTGGCCGCCTCTCCTCCCGGTACTCCGGTAAAATCCCGATTTCACCCGGAACACTTCCGATATCCAAACATAGGCTTCCAATATATCAATCTTCATGTCTCGACCATTTCGAGACTCCTCATCATGTCCGTGATCACATCTGGGACTCCGAACAACCTTCGGTACATCAAAACATATAAACTCATAATATAACTGTCATTGAAACGTTAAGCGTGCGGACCCTACGGGTTCGAGAACTATGTAGACATGACCGAGACATGTCTCCGGTCAGTAACCAATAGCGGAACCTGGATGCTCATATTGGCTCCCACATATTCTACGAAGATCTTTATCGGTCAGACCGCATAACTATATACGTTGTTCCCTTTGTCATCGGTATGTTACTTGCCCGAGATTCGATCGTCGGTATCTCAATACCTAGTTCAATCTCGTTACCGGCAAATCTCTTTACTTGTTCCGTAATACATCATCCCGCGACTAACTCATTAGTTGCAATGCTTGCAAGGCTTAAGTGATGTGCATTACCGAGAGGGCCCAGAGATACCTCTCCGACAATCGGAGTGACAAATCCTAATCTCGAAATACGCCAACCCAACAAGTACCTTCGGAGACAGCTTTAGAGCACCTTTATAATCACCCAGTTACGTTGTGACGTTTGGTAGCACACAAAGTGTTCCTCTGGTAAACGGGAGTTGCATAATCTCATAGTCATAGGAACATGTATAAGTCATGAAGAAAGCAATAGCAACATACTAAACGGTCGGGTGCTGAGCTAACGGAATGGGTCAAGTCAATCACATCATTCTCCTAATGATGTGATCCCATTAATAAAATGACAACCCATGTCAATGGCTAGGAAACTTAACCATCTTTGATCAACGAGCTAGTCAAGTAGAGGCATACTAGTGACACTCTGTTTGTCTATGTATTCACACATGTATTATGTTTCCGGTTAATACAATTCTAGCATGAATAATAAACATTTATCATGATATAAGGAAATAAATAATAACTTTATTATTGCCTCTAGGGCATATTTCCTTCAGTCTCCCACTTGCACTAGAGTCAATAATCTAGATTACACAGTAATGATTCTAACACCCATGGAGCCTTGGTGCTGATCATGTTTTGCTCGTGGAAGAGGCTTAGTCAATGGGTCTGCAACATTCAGATCCGTATGTATCTTGCAAATTTCTATGTCTCCCACCTGGACTAAATCCTGGATGGAATTGAAGCGTCTCTTGATGTGCTTGGTTCTCTTGTGAAATCTGGATTCCTTCGCCAAGGCAATTGCACCAGTATTGTCACCAAAGATTTTCATTGGACCCGATGCACTAGGTATGACACCTAGATCGGATATGAACTCCTTCATCCAGACTCCTTCATTTGCTGCTTCCAAAGCAGCTATGTACTCTGCTTCACACGTAGATCCCGCCATGATGCTTTGTTTAGAACTGCACTAACTGACAGCTCCACCGTTCAATGTAAACACGTATCCGGTTTGCGATTTAGAATCGTCCGGATCAATGTCAAAGCTTGCATCAACGTAACCATTTACGATGAGCTCTTTGTCACCTCCATAAACAAGAAACATATCCTTAGTCCTTTTCAGGTATTTCAGGATGTTCTTGACTGCTGTCCAGTGATCCACTCCTGGATTACTTTGGTACCTCCCTGCTAGACATATAGCAAGGCACACATCAGGTCTGGTACACAGCATTGCATACATGATAGAGCCTATGGCTGAAGCATAGGGAACATCTTTCATTTTCTCTCTATCTTCTGCAGTAGTCGGGCATTGAGTCTTACTCAACTTCACACCTTGTAACACAGGCAAGAACCCTTTCTTTGCTTGATCCATTTTGAACTTCTTCAAAACATTGTCAAGGTATGTGCTTTGTGAAAGTCCAATTAAGCATCTTGATCTATCTCTCTAGATCTTGATTCCCAATATATAAGCAGCTTCACCGAGGTCTTTCATTGAAAAACTCTTATTCAAGTATCCCTTTATGCTATCCAGAAATTCTATATCATTTCCAATCAACAATATGTCATCCACATATAATATTAGAAATGCTACAGAGCTCCCACTCACTTTCTTGTAAATACAGGTTTCTCCAAAAGTCTGTACAAAACCAAATGCTTTGATCACACTATCAAAGCGTTTATTCCAACTCTGAGAGGCTTGCACCAGTCCATAAATGGATAGCTGGAGCTTGCACACTTTGTTAGCTCCCTTTGGATCGACAAAACCTTCCGGTTGCATCATATACAACTCTTCTTCCAGAAATCCATTCAGGAATGCAGTTTTGACATCCATTTGCCAAATTTCATAATTATAAAATGCGGAAATTGCTAACATGATTCGGACAGACTTAAGCATCGCTACGGGTGAGAAAGTCTCATCGTAGTCAATCCCTTGAACTTGTCGAAAACCTTTCGCAACAAGTCGAGCTTTATAGACAGTAACATTACCGTCAGCATCAGTCTTCTTCTTGAAGATCCATTTATTCTCAATTACTTGTCGATCATCGGGCAAGTCAACCAAAGTCCACACTTTGTTCTCATACATGGATCCCATCTCAGATTTCATGGCCTCAAGCTATTTCGCGGAATCTGGGCTCACCATCGCTTCTTCATAGTTCGTAGGTTTGTCATAGTTTAGTAACATAACTTCCAGAACAGGATTACCGTACCACTTTGGTGCGGATCTTACTCTGGTTGACCTACGAGGTTCAGCAACAACTTGATCTAAAGTTTCATGATCATCATCATTAACTTCCTCACTAATTGGTGTAGGTGTCGCAGAAACCGGTTTCTGTGATGAACTACTTTCCAATAAGGCAGCAGGTACAGTTACCTCATCAAGTTCTACTTTCCTCCCACTCACTTCTTTCGAGAGAAACTCCTTCTCTAGAAAAACTCCGAATTTAGCAACAAAAGTCTTGCCTTCGGATCTGCTATAGAAGGTGTACCCAACAGTCTCCTCTAGGTATCCTATGAAGACACATTTCTCCGATTTGTGTTCGAGCTTATCAGGTTGAAGCTTTTTCACATAAGCGCAGCCCCAAACTTTCAGAAATGACAACTTTGGTTTCTTGCCAAACCATAGTTCATAAGGTGTCGTCTCAATGGATTTCGATGGTACCCTATTTAACGTGAATGCGGCCGTCTCTAAAGCATAACCCCAAAACGATAGCGGTAAATCAGTAAGAGACATCATAGATCGCACCATATCTAGTAAAGTACGATTACGACGTTCGGACACACCATTACGATGTGGTGTTCCGGGTGGCATGAGTTGCGAAACTATTCCACATTGTTTCAAATGAAGACCAAACTCATAACTCAAATATTCTCCTCCACGATCAGATCGTAGAAACTTTATTTTCTTGTTACGATGATTTTCAACTTCACTCTGAAATTCTTTGAACTTTTCAAATGTTTCAGACTTATGTTTCATTAAGTAGATATACCCATATATGCTTAAATCATCTGTGAAGGTGAGAAAATAACGATATCCGCCACGAGCCTCAACATCCATCGGACCACATACATCTGTGTGTATGATCTCGAACAAATCTGTTGCTCTCTTCATAGTACCGGAGAACGGCGTTTTAGTCATCTTGCCCATGAGGCACGGTTCGCAAGTACCAAGTGATTCATAATCAAGTGGTTCCAAAAGTCCATCAGTATGGAGTTTCTTCATGCGCTTTACACCGATATGACCTAAACGGCAGTGCCACAAATAAGTTGCACTATCATTATCAACTCTGCATCTTTTGGCCTCAATATTATGAATATGTGTATCAGTACTATCGAGATTCAACAAAAATAGACCACTCTTCAAGGGTGCATGACCATAAAAGATTTTACTCATATAAATAGAACAACCATTATTCTCTGATTTAAATGAATAACCATCTCGCATCAAACAAGATCCAGATATAATGTTCATGCTCAACGCTGGCACCAAATAACAATTATTTAGGTCTAATACTAATCCCGAAGGTAGATGTAGAGGTAGCGTGCCGACTGCGATCACATCAACTTTGGAACCATTTCCCACACGCATCGTCACCTCGTCCTTAGCCAATCTTCGCTTAATCCGTAGCCCCTGTTTCGAGTTGCAAATATTAGCAATAGAACCAGTATCAAATACCCAGGTGCTACCGCGAGCATTAGTAAGGTACACATCAATAACATGTATATCACATATACCTTTGTTCACCTTGCCATCCTTCTTATCCGCGAAATACTTGGGGCAGTTCCGCTTCCAGTGACCAGTCTACTTGCAGTAGAAGCACTCAGTCTTAGGCTTAGGTCCAGACTTGGGTTTCTTCTCCTGAGCAGCAACTTGCTTGCTGTTCTTCTTGAAGTTCCCCTTCTTCTTCCCTTTGCCCTTTTTCTCGAAACTGGTGGTCTTATTGACCATCAACACTTGATGCCCCTTCTTGATTTCTACCTCCACAGCCTTTAGCATTGCGAAGAGCTCAGGAATTGTTTTATCCATCCCTTGCATATTATAGTTCATCATGAAGCTCTTGTAGCTTGGTGGCAGTGATTGGAGAATTCTGTCAATGACGCTATCATCCGAAAGATTAACTCCCAGTTGAATCAAGTGATTTCAGTACCCAGACATCTTGAGTATATGCTCACTGACAGAACTATTCTCCTCCATCTTGCAGCTGTAGAACTTCTTGGAGACTTCATATCTCTCAATTCGGGCATTTGCTTGAAATATTAACCTCAACTCTTGGAACATCTCATATGCTCCATGATGTTCAAAACGTCGTTGAAGTCCCGATTCTAAGCCGTAAAGCATGGCACATTGAGCTATTGAGTAGTCATCATCTTTGCTCTGCCAGACATTCTTAACGTCGTCAGTTGCATCAGCAGCAGGCCTGGTACTCAGCGGTGCTTCCAGGACGTAATTCTTCTGAGCAGCAATGAGGATAATCCTCAAGTTACGAACCCAGTCCGTGTAATTGCTACCATCATCTTTCAACTTTGCTTTCTCGAGGAACGCATTAAAATTCAACGGAACAACAACACGGGCCATCTATCTACAATCAACATAGACAAGCAAGATACTATCAGGTACTAAGTTCATGATAAATTTAAGTTCAATTAATCATATTACTTAAGAACTCCCACTTAGATAGACACCCCTCTATTCCTCTAAGTGATCACGTGATCCATATCAACTAAACCATGTCCGATCATCACGTGAGATGGAGTAGTTTCAACGGTGAACATCACTATGTTGATCATATCTACTATATGATTCACGCTCGACCTTTTGGTCTCCGTGTTCCGAGGCCATATCTGTTATATTCTAGGCTCGTCAAGTTTAACCTGAGTATTCCGCGTGTGCAACTATTTTGCACCCGTTGTATTTGAACGTAGAGCTTATCACACCCGATCATCACGTGGTGTCTTAGCACGAAGAACTTTCACAATGGTGCATACTCAGGGAGAACACTTATACTTTGATAATTTAGTGAGGGATCATCTTATAGTGCTACCATCAATCAAAGCAAGATAAGATGCATAAAAGATAAACATCACATGCAATCAATATAAGTGATATGATATGGCCATCATCATCTTGTGCGTGTGATCTCCATCTCCGAAGCACCGTCATGATCACCATCGTCACCGGCGCGACACCTTGATCTCCATCGTAGCATCATTGTCGTCTCGCCAATCTTATGCTTCTACGACTATCGCTACCGCTTAGTGATAAAGTAAAGCATTACATAGCGATTGCATTGCATACAATAAAGCGACAACCATATGGCTCCTGCCAGTTGCCGATAACTCGGTTACAAAACATGATCATCTCATACAATAAAATTTAGCATCATGTCTTGACCATATCACATCACAACATGCCCCGCAAAAACAAGTTAGACGCCATCTACTTTGTTGTTGCAAATTTTACATGGCTGCTATGGGCTTAGCAAGAACCATTCTTACCTACGCATCAAAACCACAACGGTAGTTCGTCAAGTTAGTGATGTTTTAACCTTATCAAGGACCGGGCATAGCCACACTCGGTTCAACTAAAGTTGGAGAAACTGACACCCGCCAGCCAACTATGTGCAAAGCACGTCGGTAGAACCAGTCTCACGTAAGCGTATGCGTAATGCCGGTCCGGGACGCTTCATCCAACAATACAACCGAACCAAAGTATGACATGCTGGTAAGCAGTATGACCTATATCTCCCACAATTCACTTGTGTTCTGTAAGTGCATCTAGTGCCCATTAGTGATTTTGGTGTATTGAAGACTTAGAGGTTAAGGGACTAATGCATTTGTGAGTGTACACAGGTCTATAAGTCTATGAGGAGTTTGATATTTACACAGAAAGTCGACCCCTAAAAATGAACTTCTTTGACTGAAGACTTTGTATTTCTGAAGACTTTCTGAAGACTTTGAAAGTGAAGTGTGACCTTGAAGACTTAGTATTCATTCGAGGAACATGAAGCATGAAGACTTTTGTTTTCGTAGTTTCATTTTCTCTTTCTTGAGTCATAGGAAACACCGTACTGTTAAAGGGGGTCGAGGAAATACTAAGGAAAATTTCCATGTGATGCTCAACTCAAAATACTACACCTACCAATCCCTTCAAGTGAAGCCATTGGAAATCTCATACAGTTCAGTCAATTTCTTCAGTGACAGAGACGAAATTATTCTGGTCTCTGAGGAATTTGTTCTGACTGAGGAGTTAGGAATTCGCCAATGCGGATTGCCTACACAGTGAGGAACATGATAGCCCTGAGGATTTTGCTACTCAAAGTCCGACCGTTGCTGTGCTATGCGCCAGCTGTCCCAAAATATCTATCCACCTAACGGTCATATCATTGAAGGGCATTTATGTCTTATCATGTCGGGCTGCTCCCTAGGCTATAAATAGCCGCCCCTACAACCACTAGCTGGTTGGCTGCTCCGAGAGAAACTGACACTTGTCATTTGAGAGTAACCCATCCTTTGAGGACTTTGAGCGAAAATCATCAAGTGAGGAAAAACCCAAAACCCAAACACCTACAAACCCCAAGTGATTGAGCATCACTGAAGAGATTGATCCTGCATGGATCCGACGCTTGTTACCTTTGAAGACTGTGCTTCTTCCAGATGGTTAGGTGTCATGGTCTAGAGCATCCAAGAGGAATTGTGGATCGCTGAGTGACCAAGTTTGTGAAGGTTCGGAATTCACCTGAAGACTTACCACGAGTGATTGGACAAGGTCTGTGTGACCTTAGTTCAAGGAGAATACGGTGAGGACTGGGTGTCCTGAGCTGCGTGTTCAGGACTGTGTGTCCTCGAGTTTAAATACTCAGCCACTCCAACCAGACGTACAACTGAGACAGCAGTTGGAACTGGTCTACCAATTCATTGTCTTCACCAAGCTTACTGGTTCTAATTCCTCAACTCTTTCATTTCCTCATAACTGTGTTGTGTGCTTGTTCATATCTGTGTTTGAAGACTTTCACCGAAGACTTTCTCAATTTCCTCAGTTCAATTTCTTCAGTCTGTTTTTCTTCATCCTGTGTTATCCTGTGCTTACGCTTCCTATACTCTGTGCCTGTCTTCATGTCATCATCATGACTATGCTTGTATTCTGTTATGTTTACTTTTGAGTACTTATTCCGCTGTTAGTAGTTCTTCGCTAAGGAATTTCCTCACCGGCAAATTCCTCAGTGAAGAATTTCATAAAAATCGCCTATTCACCCCCCTCTAGTTGATATAACGCACTTTCAATTGGTATCACAGCAAGGTACTCCCTTATTCTGTGTGATTTTGGTTTAACCGCCTGGAGTTTTAGCAGGGCCGTCTCCAGACATTTGGGGCCTCGGGACGAAATGCAAAATGAGGCTCAAAACATTAAACATATATAGCTAATACAACTAAAGTATACTTTCATTTAATTCAGTTTCTTAATTGTGTGTTATTTCATATAATTTCAAAATACATCAATTATGAATTTAAAGTACTGAAGGTACTGCTAAAGCAATAAAACTAACACCGTGTTCTACCGAAAGGCATCATTACATGTATTCTAGGCTTACCAAGGTAAGAGAACAAAAGAATGCGGACCTTGAAACTCAGATGAACAACTATCTTCGAAATCTTGTATGAGCAACTATCCTCAAAATAGTTCTATCTGAAACAATCAAAGAAATGCATGGTCGATCGATGATTTGAGAACAAATACATGATAGATGGACAAATGTCATCAGGGTAATAACAAAAGGAGAACAAAAGTACGCTCTGCCAACAACAGCTAGACGAGCTATAATACATGATCAATTGATGAATAATGAATAGATCGATGATTCATTGGAGGTTTGATGCACAAAGTCAGGACTGTCCTGCAGACAACCTGATAGCATAACTACAGTATTACTAGTACATGTTCAGTGGGAATCAATTCTGAAAACCAAAATTTAAGAGCACATCGCAGTTTAAGTTTAGTGTTGTGCGAGCAAGACAAGTAATTCAATCATGGATAATTAACTAATTATCGATAGGAGCAGAGTAGGAACAGCAGGAAGTTACCTATGGATACGGTGGTACATGCATTATCGAGAGGCCTAAACTTGAGGCGACCAAAGAAGGCGCAGATTACAGAAAATTGTTGCACGGCGATGTTGTCATCTGGCAGCGCGAGTCGAATTTCTGAACTGGGTTGCGCTATGCTTCGGCGCTGTCATCGTCTGGCGGCGGGAGGCGAACTGCTCGATTGGGGTTGTGCTACGGCGCTGCCGTACATCAGGGATGATCCAGTAGGCAGGTAAGCTGGGCCTTTTTCAACCTGACGCAAAACTGCGATTTGGGGGCCCCTAGGAATTTGGGGGCCCTGGGCGGTCGCCCACTTTGGCCCCCCTTGTCGATGGCCCTGAGTTTTAGTTATGTCGACCGCAGGTATGACGAAAGTGACATGCCCCATCTTTGACGGTCACGAGTATCCCAAGTGGAAGGCCATGATGAAGAAACGCCTCATGGCGATGAACATCGAGATGTGGACCGTCACTGAGATTGGTCTAACCGATCTGTGGAAGATGGCGGATGCTGATGACATTTGCAAGTACACTCTTCTAAACCTCACAGCGAAGGATGTCATCTGCTCCAGTCTGTCACAAAATCAGTTCAGGAATATCATGCATCTCGATCATGCGAAGCTCATCTGGGACCGTCTCTCTGAGGTCCATCAAGGTCATCAAACCTGTCATGATCCTTGGTTTGAGGACTTCAAGGAATCTCTCAAAGCCATGACATTTGAACCAGAATCATCATCTTCTAGTGATGATGAATCTGGTGATGAATTTGGACCCAGCTATGTTAAACTTGCTTCCCTTGCCACTAAACAACAAAGAGCTTTGGAAAAAGTTCACTACATGCTTAACAAGAGCGATGATATGTTGGGTGAAGAAATGGATCAGTCAAAAGCTTTGGCTGAAAGTCTTCAGAGACTTCATACTAAGTATGACACCCTTCAAGATCAACATAACACTCTCTTATCCGATCATGAGAAGCTTTCTTATGAATTTCTTCAAAGAAAGCAAGATCTTGAGAAGCTAAGAGTGAATTATGAAGATCTTCAGAAGGAGCGCGATTCATTACTTTCTCAACAAATCAGCGCTTCTCAGGAAGAATTTGTTCCTCCATGTTTGAAGTGCATTGAACGTGAATCTTCTAATTCTTCACCTGAATGTTCAAATGCTGCTAATGTTTCAAATTCTTCACATGCCTCTACTATCACTAATTCCTCATCTGAGGACATTGCTAGTATCACTGACGATGTAGGGCTGAAGGAATTGTACATGACAGGCATGTACAAAAGCCTCAAAGGGCATCAGACTCTTTGTGATGTGCTTAAAAAGCAGATCCTCAACAGGAACCCTAGGAAAGAGGGTATTGCCTTTGAGAGAAAACTCAACGCTGATGGTACATATTGGAAGCCTGAGAAGTACCCCAAAACTACATGGGTTGCTGCAAAGGGACCTCCAGTTGATCCATCTAACTTATCTGGATTTGCATGTGAATCTCCTCGTTCTGATGATGAGTCATTTGACTCCAACTATAAACAGTTCAAAAATCAGAATGGTGAAGTATTTGCTAGATATGTTGGCACTAACTGCAGGAACAGTCCCCCTATGAAGAAAATCTGGGTTCCCAAAAAATGCCTTGAAAATCTTCAGGTGAATGTCATCATGACTCCACCTGTGAAGAATAGGAACCCCAGATCAAATTCTTCATATGGACCAAATTCTTCATATGGATCCAAGTCCTCATACGGACCAAACTCCTCACATGGATCATATTCCTCAAAAGGATCAAAGTCCTCATATGAACATCATCATGCTAACCCGTCTGTTTTGCAGGGAAGATCTAAGGATTATGGATATGTGCATTATTCTTCAAATCATTATGTCCATAAGTCCTCTAAGAATTTCTCTGCATAATCTTACGCTTACTCTAACCCCTCTTATGTGAAACGAAATGGACTGGCTTCTATACCATCCTTCTCGTATGGAGCTCGCAGAATGATGAACTCTTTGCCACCCCTTCAGGTGTGGGTGGTGAAGAAAAAGAACTAATCTCTTCTGCAAGGTCAGGTCTCCAGACGTACATAATCGTCTGAAGAATTTGCCGGAGACCTGAGCATGCCTAATAGGATGCAGGCTAATCATGAAGAAATGAACTTTCATTTCTCACGTCCTCACACCGCTTTATCTGTTCTGTTGCTTGATGAAATTGATCTGATGGATTGATGTCATATTCTTCACTGATGAAGTATATGAGTTTTTAAGCTGCACTAATTCATCTGCAGGATGATCAACCCAAAGCCACTGAGTGGGTCTTCAATAGTGGATGTACAAATCACATGACTGGTGACAAGAATCTGTTGATGGATGCTTCATTATCTCCGTCACATCTGAAGCATATCATCTTTGCTGACAAAGGCAAAAGTCAGGTATTGGGTCTAGGTAAGGTTGCGATCACAAAGGATCGACACATGGACAAAGTCATGCTTGTTGAGTCCCTAGGATACAACCTTATGTCTGTCTCAATGTTTTGTGATCTTGATATGGTTGTTGTCTTTGGCAAGTACCATTGTGGTGTGCTTATGGAAGCTGACAATTCCAAAGTCTTCGAAGGTTTTAGGAGAGGAGACCTGTATATTGTTGATTTCTCTACAGGACCACAACCAGTCGTGTGTCTACTTGCAAAAGCTTCAGAAGGCTGGCTCTGGCATCGACGACTTGGTCATGTAGGCATGAGGAATTTGCACACGCTTGCGAAGAAGAAGCATGTCATTGGCATCGAGAATGTCAAATTCCTCAAGGATCACCTATGTGGAGCCTGTGAAGCTGGGAAGATGACAGAGGTCAAGCATCCAGCGAAGACTATCATGACCAGCACGCGCACATTTGAATTGCTTCACATGGATCTCTTCGGTCCTAATCATTATTCTGCTGTTTCAAATGAAGCATCTCAATATGGCTTTGTTATTGTTGATGATTACTCTCGTTATACATGGGTACACCTTGTTACTTACAAACATGAAGTGCGGGAAGTCTTCAAACAATTTTCCTCGAGGGCTTCAACCAACTTTGGTGTGAAGATCAAGCACATCAGAAGTGACAATGGCATTGAGTTCAAGAATTCTGGTCTCGATGACTATCTTGATGAACTTGGTATTACTCATGAGTTATCTGCTCCTTATACTCCTCAGCAGAACGACGTCGTGGAGCGCAAGAACAGGACTCTTGCTGAGATGGCTCGCACTATGCTTGATGAATACAAAACGCCTCATCGTTTCTGGACTGAGGCAATTGATACTGCGTGCCACATCATCAACAGAGTATATCTTCACAAATTCTTCAAGAAGACTGCCTATGAACTCCTCACTGATAAGAAACCCAATGTAAGTTATTTCAAAGTCTTCGGTGCTAAATGTTGGATTAGAGATCCTCATCACAACTCAAAATTTGCACCGAAAGCACATGAAGGTTTTATGCTTGGTTACGGAAAGGACTCGCACACCTACAGAGTCTTCAACAACGTTCTTCCAAGGTTGTTGAAACTGTAGATGTGCGGTTCGATGAAACTAATGGCTCGCAAAGAGAGTACCTACCTACTGTGATAGATGAACCAGCACCTGAGGAAACTATCAAGTTCAAGGCTACTGAGGATGTCATTCCCACTGAAGAATTTGCTGAAGAATTCATTCCAGCACATGAAGAACGTCGAGCTAATGCACCTGAATAAAATACTGAAGAAAATGGTGCTGAAGAGAATGCTGATCAAATTCTTCAACGACTACCAGCTCACCTCGCATTGCAAAAGAAGTGCAAGTTGAAAAGATCATCAATGACATCAAAGCGCCAGGTCCTCTCACACGCTCAAAAGCTTCACATTTATCTAACTTTTGTGGGCACTATGCTTTTGTCTCTATTACAGAGCCCACTAAGGTGGATGAAGCATTTCTGGAGCTTGAGTGGATTCAGGCCATGCAAGAAGAATTACATCAGTTCGAGCTCAACAATGTCTGGGAACTGGTCAAACGTCCAGATCCTCTCAAGCACAATATCATTGGCACAAAGTGGATCTACCACAACAAGCAATATGAAAACGGCCTTGTGGTGAGGAATAAGGCATGGCTTGTAGCTCAAGGCTACACACAGGTTGAAGGAATTGATTTCGATGAAACTTTTGCACCTGTTGCTAGACTTGAGGCTATTCGCATATTACTTGTTTATAATAACCATCATGATATCACTTTATATCAAATGGATGTGAAAAGTGCATTCCTCAATGGTAAGCTTGAGGAAGAAGTATATGTTGCTCAACCCCCAGGTTTTGAAGATCCAAAGAATCCTGACAAAGTCTTCAGACTCAACAAGGCCCTCTATGGCCTCAAGCAGGCCCCACAGGCGTGGTATGATACCTTGAAGGAATTCCTCATGAAGAAAGGCTTCAAACCCAGTTCACTCGACCCTACTCTTTTCACTAAATCTTATGATGGTGAAATTTTTGTGTGCCAAATATATGTTGATGATATTATCTTTGGCTGTACTGACCAATGTTATAGTGATGAATTTGCCTATATGATGAGTGAAGAATATCAAATGTCTATGATGGGAGAGTTGAAATTCTTCTTAGGTCTTCAAATTCGTCAACAAGGCAATGGCATATTCATATCTCAGGAGAAATACCTCAAGGATGTACTGAGGAAATTCGGCATGCAAGATTGCAAAGGCGTCAAAATTCCTATGCCCACAAATGGCCATCTGTGCACTGATGAAAATGGTATTGACTTTGATCATAAGGTATACCGCTCCATGATTGGTTCTTTACTGTACTTATGTGCATCTAGGCCAGATATAATGCTTAGTGTTTGCATGTGTGCCTGATTTCAAGCTACACCGAAGGAATCACACCATAAGGCTGTGAAGCATATTCTTCGATATCTAGCTCACACACCAACACTTGGATTATGGTACCCCAAGGGCTCGTCTTTTGATCTCATTGGATATTCTGACTCTGACTATGCTGGTGATCGTGTGGACCGCAAGTCAACATCTGGTACATGTCATTTCCTCGGACGATCTTTGGTCTGTTGGTCCTTGAAGAAACAGAACTGCGTATCACTATCTACTCTAAAGCTGAGTACATTGCCGCTGGTTCTTGCTGTGCTCAATTGCTATGGATGAAACAAACTCTCAAGGACTACGGCGTCAACATGAAGAATGTGCCTCTCTTCTGTGACAATGAGAGTGCCATCAAGATTGCTCACAACCCAGTTCAGCACTCGAAGACAAAGCACATTCAGATTCGTCATCATTTTCTTCGTGATCATGTGTTGAAGGGCGACATTTGTATTGAGCATGTGAAGACTGAAGAACAGCTAGCCGATATCTTCACAAAGCCCTTGGATGAGAAGAGATTTAGGAAGTTGCGGTGTGAGCTAAATATCCTAGAATCTTCGAATGTTCTTTGAAAAGGACACCCATCCTAACACTTATGCAAAATTGATGACTTAGATGTGCAACACATGAAGAAACGTTTTTCTTCAATCAATGAAGAATAACACTCTTAGTGTGAAGATATTAATGAAGAATTTGATTCTCAGAACCCTACGATAATCGTACGCGGTGTCTGAAATCATCATTCTTATACGGTGGGTCACGCCACCACCAAAAGTTGAAATTTCTCAATTATTCATATTCTTCAACTTTGCATTGTCTTCACTGTTTCCGTCATTTCTTCATTGGCTGTATATATATATATACAGCATTCACTTATTGCTAATTCTTCAAGTTGGTTTTTCTGCTAAGTGAATGTGATCGGACCCTTCCCCCTCTTTGCTATACTCAACCCAATCTATTCACAAATT
Source organism: Triticum urartu (assembly GCF_056163025.1). Lineage (NCBI taxonomy): Eukaryota > Viridiplantae > Streptophyta > Magnoliopsida > Poales > Poaceae > Triticum > Triticum urartu. Next base: position 664,968,015 of record NC_141877.1, on the reverse strand, counting down.
CTTCATGTGCATTCTATTTGAAACTCGTTCAAAATCTTCACTGTATCCTTGTCAGCTCAAGAAATTGCGAACGGAACGTTAAAACCTATCTTATCTAAATTTTCAGTTTTTCTGCTCAAACTATTCTGCATCCCACGATATACTTATCCACTCACCCACGATCTAACACGATCTCCACTTCTCGCTACGTGGGTGACACATGTCATGCGAATGAGAAGGGTCAGGGGCACGTTCGTCCAATTTCTTCGGGCGAGCAGTTTTCACCGTGGCTATAAATACCCCTCCTTCCCTTCCTCACTTCTTTTACTCCGCTCGACCTCTCTCCAGCTCGAGCTTCTCAAACCCTAGCGCCGCCGCTACTTCATCGCCGCCGGTGAGGAAGAGCTTCACTACCTCGACCTCGTCGCCGACGTACTCGCGCCGACCGCGGAAATCTTCACTCCGCCGCCGCCGTAGCCGTCTTCCTCCGCCGAGTTAGGGCGTGGAAGATCTACACAGACGAACTTCATCTCTACACCTCACTGTTCGTCGTGTTCTTCGTCCAGGGTAATTAAAAGTTACTTTTACTGCCCTCGTTGATTCGAATGATCATCTTCAAAATCTTCAAAGGTGTTTTTCTTCATAGCTTCACACAATAAACACCTCACAAGTCATCTGTTCTTGATTCGTTTCTCTAAGCATCATTTTTCTTCAAGATTCCTCAATTGTGTGGATCTTTGATCTATACAACTCTTGAACCTAAGACAAAGAACGCTTAGTGAAATTCTTCAAGACTCATCTGGTCAAATTCCTCAAACTTGTTCTTTTTGAAAAACCCTCCGAGAATGCATATGACCTCTCCAAATTCCTCGCAACTATACTCTGTTCACAGGTACTCATGTCAGCTGCTGAATCACTAGGTTCTCATCAACTTCACTCATTTGCAGCGTTCCTCGAAGAAAATTTGCATACTTCTTCAGAGAATTCAATTGTCCAAATTCCTCAACTGAAGAAAATGGCTGACGATAAGAAGCCACAGAAGGGAGGAAAGAGGCCTGAGGACAATACATCGTTTGAGATCCCTGATGAAATATATGCTGGGTATTGCACACCTACTGAGGAAACCAAGAATGAGCGCAAGGTGCACATTCAGAAGATAGAGAGGAGATGGGCTAGAGAGTGGAGGGAGTACAGATAGTTCACTCCCAAGTATATGAAGAGATTTGCACTCAATCCTCCATGCCCAAGACCTCCATTGGCACCTGGCCAAATCGCTGATCCCACTAGCCTCAAGCGCGGTGAGGACTTTCCTGATGAGTGGGCCAAGCGCCAAGCCAAATTGGCTAAGCAAGCCAGAGAAGCAGTGAGGAAATTCAATGAAGACTTTGCTGCTGCCTCTGCCTCTGCTGTCAAGCCAAAGAAGGCTATGTCAAAGAAGCCTGCGCGCAAGCCAAGTGCTTCACCAACAATGCCCTCAAGGCCAAGTTCCTCAGCAATGCTCTCACGGCCAGAATCCTCAAAGCCCTCACGGCCAATTCCTCATGCTGCTCCCTGCTCCCTCAAAATCCTCAGCTCCTCCAAAGTCCTCAGCTGTTCTGACAAAGTTCTCAGCACCTATGCATCTTGCCTCGTGCCAAAGGACTGAAGGCATATCTATTGCCTCAGGTGTCTCAGCAAGTTCCTCAGCTGCACCAAGTTCCTCAGCTGGCCCCTCACCGCTGAAGACAAAGTCAACTGCTGGACGCGGTCCTCGACCAAGTCCTCAGAAGAAGCAAGTCGCTTTCCAAGTGCCGTCTGAAGAAGAGGAAGCTGATGATGATGAACTTGCAGAAATCATCAGAGACAGGCATGTCAGGGCCGCTAGAGCCAAGGGAACAGAGGTGCCACTGCTTTTGGATCCCAAGTTGATTCTAGAATACATTGATGTTTGGCACAAGGACCCCAACACTCCCATGCCTGACTTCAAGCTGACTCCTGGCCAAAGTCACATGCTGACCCACTTCATTCAAGAAGAAAAGTGGAAATTTGAGAAGGCCAGGCAGATCAAGAAAGCGCAGTACAAAAAAGAGCGCTATCTGAAGAAAAACGTTGTCTCTATGAAAACTAAAGAACTTGTCACTACTCAAACTGAGATCAAGAAACTCAGTGATGACTTTGACGCATATCGCGCTGATTGGCTTGGAGCCAAGGTTCGTTTTGTGAAACTTGCAGATAACTTCACTTCCAATGTTGCTTCCCCAACGCAACAGGAAGTTCCTCAGGCTGAAGCATCCGCTCAGCCGACTGAAGAACATGCCAGCACCGCTGATGAAAATCAGGCTGCTAAAGAAAATGTGAGTTACAGGGCTGATGACTGCATTCCGGCCGCTGAAGAAATTGCCAGGGCACCCACTAGTGGTGCGCCTAAAGAAAATGAAGAAAATCAACCAGATTCGTCTGCTCCTCCTGTGCCTACACCAACTCCAATCCTTCCATCTTCATCAGATGTGAAGAAGACCAAGGCTGCGGAGCGCGTAGCAGTGAAGAAAAGGAAAGCATCAGCTGCTTCAGATTCTTCAGCTCCGAAGAAGATGAAGCCTATGAAAAGTTCATTTGCTAATGCCATTGATGTTGTTCCCATCTCAACCAGGCCACCAAAGGACCTTGTTCCTTTTGGTGAAGAATATGAGATCCTGAACGGATCTAATGAAGGAAATCATTCTGCTGCTTCGTCAGAGCAGATTGATTAAGAAATTGAAGTGGATACGATCCCTTCAACACCTGTCATCTCCTCGCCCATGCCTCAGTTCACAGCTGAAGAGACTGGCGTTGAAGAAATGGAAGATGAAGATGTGGACGTTGGCTGCTCCACACCCGTAATCAGTGATGAATTCTGGGAAAGTCAGCATCCAAACTCTCCAATGTTCACACCGTTACAGCAAATACCTCAGTCGCCTGCACCAACTGTTCAAATGGGTTCTGAAGAAACTCACCCCACTTCATCTATACATGAGAAAATTCCAGCCACTAGTGCTGAAGAAAATGCTGCTGCTGAACATCTGAAGACGCAGACTGCCACTGAAGAGGAACCAGAAATTCCTCAGCCTGAAGAACTTGCGATTGAGATTCCTGAGGTCGTGATGCAACTCACTGACACTCCCTCTGCCGAAGCCAAAGGATCCATTCTCACGCAAGCAAAAGTTCAAGGCTGATGATTTCTTCGGCGAGCATGTATTCTTCGAAGATTACAACCCATATAACTCTGCTCACATTAGGAAGAGGCGTTTCTGGACTACTAGTCAAGACAATTTCTATTCCTCAGTGCTGTTCAACAAGGAGAAAATCATCTATCATGAGCATATTCCTCACGTGGACATGGAATCTCTGCTGTGCTTCGCACCAGTCCTTAGTGTTCTTCACGACGCTGGACTGTTAAACTTTTGCTCTGACATTTGCGATTGGAATGAAGAACCGATTCTTCAATTCTATGCAACGCTGCACATCACAGGAGATTCTGAAGATGTGAATTCATGGGTGCTGGACTGGATGTCTGAAAATACTCACTACACTGCACGAGCCTCTGAATTGCTTCGTGCCTTACCACTCAGTCCTCCCCTCGAAGAAGCTCATTGCATCTACAGTGAACCTGATCTTACAAATCATTACATGCAGGTGCTGATGAAACCTTTGAAGCCAGGTCAAGCACCAAGAACCAAATTCCTCGTGAAGGAACACTACAACAAGAACCCGCCTATACCAACACATGTCTACCAACGAAACGATAATATGTGTTGTTTGTTTTAACCTCCCACCTCCCCGACTTATCACACACTCCCCTACTAAGCGCTAACCTCCTCTCCTAGAAAGAATCTAACCTCCCCGTACGGCAGTACCCATCTCCACCCAATTTTTCCTATCCGCCATGTCCCCTCCACCTCGATTCCCGTCTCACCTGAACTCCATGAACGCGATACTGCCCGCCACCGCCGATTTGTACTAGATCCGGTGCTGTCCCACCTCCCACGACGTTGCTTACCAGCCCGGCTGCCCTCAATCCTCTCCCCCGATCCTCTGCGACCGCGACTTCCTCTGCGCCGCTGCACATGCCCCTGTAGCAACCCTAGCCGCCACGGGCTGCCGATGCGACTCCTGGGTAGGCCATCTGCATCGCGGTCTCCGTATGCGCCACTGGCAGCTCGGGCTGGACGGTGTTGATCTGCCTCGGCCACCTCACCCCCGACACAGATGGTTTAGTAAGGCACTTCTCACCTCTGTTTGTGGTGACATGGCCATTCTTTGATGGTCGACCTTTGATGGAAATCACGATTGTGATCTATTCTGCCTAGTGTTAGCCGCCCCATCGTGGTATTCTAGGTATTTTAGTTTCGTGCTTACATCTTTGAATGTGTAGTGCTATCTAGTTCTGTAAATGCAAGCCAGTTGTTTATAGTTTGGCTGATCTATTTGGATGTATGGTTGAGTGCATATGTGTAATTCTGGAAGAATGCGTGCGTCCTTTCTTTTAATCTCAATAGTCTGTTGTTGCTGCTATGTACGTGGATGAATCCTTACTGATTTCCTCATCACGTGTTGTGCAATACTATAGGATTAAGTCTCACATGCGTCCATCTGTCCTAATATTCCTCTTTATTGTGTATATGATCCTTAATTTCATATTCATTTACAGGTTCTGAAACTGGCCTTGCTTCAGCCAACATGTGTGTGTTTGTTGGATTGCATTCTCATCATAGTAGTAGATCGATCTGTTGTGCGATGAACATCCACGCAGGGCTGCAGGATGGTTGTGAGTTACCAAAAAAATGTCTCCCTTAATTAACTAATCGCTAAGTCAGCTTGAGTTATTGCTCCGCCTGCTGCGTTCATTGTGAAGTTTTGGTTTGACCTTTTCATTGCGATGCTTGCAGAATGGTGTGTCGGCAAGCACTACAAAATTAGCCAACGATGACGAGCAACGTCACATCACTTCTCCTCGTGCTAATACGCTGTCGAGACGCCGACCTTCTTGAGCTGCCCTCGATCAGTGCCAACTCTGCGAGGGGAAACTATGGTACTGATTTCTTTGGTTGTAAGGTTCTGTGCTCCCCTAGGATTTAAGATGGTGAAGTTACTGGATGTAGGAACTATGGCATACTAAGACTGTAACACGTTTTGTTCTTTATTAACTTGTTTCAATAAGAATTTCAGTGCTTGAATCAGAACCCTGTGTCACCTTGCTCCAATTACTCAATAAGAACTCTTGGTATTCTACATGGTGTTGGCTCCCAACTTCCTTTAATCAGCAGCCGATTCTTCACAAGATCATTAAATATTTATGTCTCACGTGTTCTTCATCAACCAATTTTTCATATTAGGAGTTAAGATAAACATCAATATGCTCAAGGTAATACACCCTACTTGGCATAACAAACCATATTAACCTATTTTGCATGAAAAACATCTTTGATAAACTCAAGATGTCGTCACAAACCTACTTTGGTTTATAAATTACAGAGAGATTGCCCAATCTAGAAAAGAGAAGATGGATGCCAAGTCGGACAGTCATGTGATGTCTGCAGCTGAGATACTGAGAAGTTTGTGTAAGTCCTTCAGGCTTGCTCTCAAATATTAACTTCTTCATACATGCGTGCTATGTCTAATATCTTCTAGCATTCCCTATAGATTTTATGTTGATCTAAATATTTTACTAAACTGACGTGTACAATTGAATTCGGAGTTGCTAAGGGTCCTGTAGCTCGGAGGGGCTAATATCCCATTTTGTCAAGATTTAGACTTCTTGTACTAAAGTTTCCTCTATTAATTTTGTACTAAACAATTTCCTAGTGTATAAATAAATGTCTAAATTGTTAGCATGTATCACTGTACCTAATTAAGGCACATCCAAGTTTGGCCTAGTGTGAATCAGTTTCTTTCAGCATAAAGTATATTTGAATTGTTGAAGCTTTGTATCTATTTGTATTTTTTTGGAGAACTACATATCTTACATTAAAACTAGAGGATGTGTTGTATGTAAGCACATGTTTATTTAAAGGAAGTACCTAATTTCCTACATTAGTATGCTTGCTTTAAGGTTTACGTTAATTCAATTGATATATTGTAGATTTGTTCTTTAGAAATCAAGGATCAAAAATGCTTGTGAGATGTAGGCTATTACTCTACTTTCAGTACAAAGCTACTAATGTCATAACCTTCAACCTTTGTATGTTGCTCCTCCTTTACATTTTGCTGCCCTACTGTAACATCCCAAAATTCTAAATTTTGGAATGTTATAATAAATAGATAGATTTGATTGACTGTTTGATTGATTGACTGAAAGTGAGTGAATTCGAAACTTTTGAAAGTTAAATGAGAGGGAATAAAAGGACTTTCCCAAACTTTCATATTTGCTTTCTGGATCTCCGTGAATTCAAATTCTTTTCAAATACAAAACCCTTGAGCGAAGATGATATGACTTCTTCCATTTAAAATTAAATGAAAGGGTATTTGAAAATAATTAAATTTCATTTGGAAATATTCCAATTCAGAAACTTTAAGCAACTCAATGATTTTCAGGAGAGAAGATAAAATGAATTCTTCAAATTATATGAAATATGAGTTGGGAGTTTCAAAGAATTAAATTCAAAGTTCTTTTGAATTTATTTTCAATTTGGAGTTATTTGAGTTTTATTCAAATTATTTTTCTCCAAAAATAAAATATATGGAAATTAGGGTAACATGATTCCCTACAACAGAAAATTGGAGAAAAATTAATTTGAAATCATTTTGGTATTTTTAAAATTGATTTTAGTTGGATTTTAATAGACCAGTAGCACTCTTTGATTTATCTGATTTTGTGTGTATTTTATTTAATGCTAGAAAAATGTTCATGTCGTAGAAAATCTTTTTCTGAAAATTTTGATATATTATATGCCTATATAATATTTTGCTTTATTTTTTTCTTTTTCTTTCTTTTCTCTCTGTTAAAAAAAAACTTCCTCCGCCGAACTGGGCCGGCCCAGCTCCCAGGCCAGGCCACGGCCCAGCCCACCTCCGTGCCCATCCCCAATCTCCCGCAGGAGACCGACTCCCCGCACGGGAGCGCCGCCGCCGGAGTCCGCCCGGACTCCTCCTTCCTTGCCCCCTCCTCCACGCACTCGCCGCCCCTCCCCTGCCTTTTAAGCGGAGCCCCGCCGCCTCTCTCTCCTCGTCCCGCTCTCGCGCCGCCGCCGCTGCTGCTTTCCCGCGCGTCGCCGCCGCCGCTGCTTTCCCGCGCGCCGCCGTCCCTGCTGCCGCCGCCCGCGCCTGGATCCGCCGCCCCGCGCCGCTGCTAGCTCCGCCGGAGCCGCTTCGCCGCCGATCCGCTGCCGCCGGAGTAACCGCCGCCGCCGGTTTTTCTTTGGTGAACCGGTAAAACCCGAGAACAAAACCGCCCGGTTTTTATTTATTTTAAAGTTCGGTTTCTGTTTCGTTAGAACGGTTTATTTTTTTAGGTTTTATTATTTAGCGGACGATCTCTGTTTAGATCTCCTTAGCGAGCGGTTTTCGTCGCGTATGCTTCTGTAGCGAACGTTCGTTCGATAGGATTTTTCTTTTTATTTTAATTTCGGCCAGGGACCCATCCGTGAATATTTTCTTTGCAGATTAGCCCCTGGTTTTCAAACGATCATAACTTTTTACTCGCTAGTCCAAATCCAACGAAACCAACGCCCACATCTTCGTTATGATCCCCTCTATCTGGATAAACAACTTAAACATGTTTTTGAAAAGTTTAAAATTTGAATTAGATCAGATTTGAATTCAAATTTCATTTGATCATAACTTGAGTTTCGTAGCTCCGTTTGAGTTGATTCTTTTTGCAAATCGAAGCGCTTGTCCTAAACATTCTAATAAGGCCAAATTCATAAAATTTTGGTAATGTTAGAAATTGTTTTATGTTGCAAGAGTTATTTGCTTGGTTTTGATGTTTCCGAATCGTCTTCTTCGATCTCTCCGATCTTTTGAGTGATTGCTTATGTGTGGTTACTATTGCTTGCTTATGATAGATTGACCGGAGTGTGACGAGTAGATCTATCAAGAGTTTTGAGTGCGAATCATCTTCATCAACATTGCAGGCAAGTTCACACTTTGATCATACTTTTCCTACTACCCAGTTTTATTGCATTAGATCAATCCTCAAACATTGCATGATTAGGATCTAATTAAATTGTGGGATGGGAAGTAGTTGAGGCAGTACCTATTACCTGTTTGTTATCAAACCTTTGGGAGTTACTTCTACGTTTGCTTATTATGCCATGCTATGCTAGTAGACGTGGATTGGGTGAGTGATATTCATGACAGATGTGAGATTGTTCATTAATGGTTCATCTAAGGTGGCAACCTAACACACATCTGGGTGGATTGAGGCACCTAGAGTTCCCAGGACTTGCCTGTTTTTATTGGACCGCCACCCAGGCTCAAAGGGATCATGAGATTATTCATACTAGAAACTTCCGTGTGCAGCCACAAGCCATTATGGGCTCTGGCATAGTTGACTAAGTTGTGCGAACTCTTACAGTGGTGGACTAGCAGATGTAGGGGATGTAGGTGGTACGGTCTACTCGATCGTAAGGTGCTAGCGCTTCTGAAAGACTATGTCCCGGTCATCCGTTTCTCAAACACCATGTAGTGCGAGAAATCCAACGGAGGCGATCGAGTCTTGTGGGGAAAAGTGCGCAAACCTCTGCAGAGTGTATAAACTAATCATGGTTAGCCGTGTCCCCGGTTATGGACATCTTGAGTATCTAGTTCTTGGATTATCCTGTTGATCTCATCACATTACTTTAAATGAATATTGTTGGGTTTTAATGATGTTACTTAATTGGGATTGAGAATGCTGTCAACCATTCTCAATGTTTAACAACCATCATGATAGTAATTAATCTTATTCCTTTGCAGTAGGGAAAAATTGGCTTTTCGCAAAAACCTTATAGCCATAGAGCTTTTCCACCAGCCATATATGCATATAGTGATAGCCATTGTTCATCATTTTCTCTATGGTGTGAATTTGCCAGTACATTCAATGTACTGACCCGTTTCGGGCTGCAACGTCTCATGTTGCAGGATTATCTTACGACGAGTAAGTGATACGTTAGGGTTATGATTTCTACACTCAACTTTGCCGTTGGTGTTGATGGGAATCCACAACCTTGTTGCTTCCGCTATATGGATTGAGGTAATAGTATTTACGTTACTTTTACATGTGATTTACCTCTGTTATAAATCCTCAAGTACTGTGTGTGTCAGCATACCGATCCAGGGATGACACTTAAGCACAGAGACTTGACCCATTCGGGTCGGGTCGCTACAAGATGGTATCAGAGCACATGTTGACTGTAGGACGTGACCCTAGAAAACTGGCAAGCCCATAGCAAAGACCTTTCACTACAACTTTCCCTTTCAAAAAGATCTTTTACCTCTCTTGTCTTATGAGCTTATTCAAAAATTCTCTTTAGTGAGACTATACCCTTTTCCCTTTTGACCACACAAAGATTCGACTGATGAGACCACTCCAAGAAGTACAGGATATCAGACAAGTAAGACCATTCGGAATGAAGAGGATTTTACCATACATTATGATAATGGAAACTACAGCGGTGAAGACTCTGAAGAACTAGAAGAATTTGAAGGCTCTGAAGAATCCCTAGATTTGTATGACCTAGGAAGGCTACCCTTATGGAACTTGGCAGACTATGGAAGTTGTCAATACCCGAGATCAAGGTGTATTGGAGAAATACCAAAACATGGATAGTTGAGAACTCAAAGTTTTGTCAAGAAAACCCTAAGGCTGGAGATATCAACTGGCAAGATAGCTCATGGCAATGACAAGGGCAGAAACATGGTTATCCGTGATGTCATCACCATTGATACTGTGGTCACCGAGCTGAGCTAAGCATGCATATGCATGGAAGGATTAAATGGTAGAAGGCTGATGGAGCACCTATTAGTAAGATGAAGTTTTAACCTTAGCCGGTGTATCACCAGGATATGGAGTAGTACATCAAGAAGTTAAAATGGAGCTCCAGGAAGTCGCATTAGACAAGGAAGTATTTCATGAGGAACTCAGGATCCTGAAAATGAGAGTAGCCAAGCTGGAGGAGCTACAACCTCGAGATACCGGAGAATTGTCAAGAACTAAAGGACAGTATGACCATGGTTCATGTGAAGGATGTTGAAACCAGAAGTTTGAAATGCAACTCCGGAATATTAAAGGACGTCACACGAAACTTTTTGTCAACAGAGAGGATCTGGCAAAAGAACTTGAGAAAGACAAGCATGATCGGAAGAAGCCATTGGAGGCATGAACAAGACTTGAAGAGTTTGGCGACGATGACCTTAGCAGACCAAACCCCTGTTTTATATCTACGTTAGATGCGACGTTTGTGAGCTGTCATTTGTTTGATGTTTTCCCGACGGCCACAAATAAAATCTATCTTTTCAAAACTGTTGTTTGCATTGTGTGCATCCCTCTCTATCTCTCTTATCTCACCCCAAACCCACGAACCCAATAGAGGATGAATGAAGATGAGCTTGTATTTTCTGGACCAATGAGTCAATTGGAGACGGACCGATGGATTCAGAACATGGAGGATCACATGGAGAATAACCCTATAGTTGGAACTGATATGGCCCAGCATGCTCTTCAATGCTTTGAAAGAGGTGCTGCTACTTGGTGGAGGATGTACCAAACCATAAATGGATGGCAAGGAGTAACCACTTGGAAAGAAACTAAGTTGACCTTGCTAGAATCTCAGTTTGTGTCCCAGAAATTGGAGCCTTATGGAAACGATATGAAGAAACCTTGTGCGTGCAAGCTCTGTGGTGAAATAGGACACAACCATAAAGAACACAAGGATGAATGCCCAAATTGTGAAGGAAGTCACCCAGCTGAATCATGCCCAACTAGGCAGGTCACTTGTTTCTTGTGTGAAGGGACTACCCACTACCGTGCTCAGTGTCACATTTACCCCTTGGTACAAAGAACCATCCAGCAGAAGGAAGAAGCAATGAAAGGAGCCCTTATGGAAAGTTTAGAAGAACATGTGATGAAGGAAGAGGTGGAGGACACACCCAAAGAGGAACTAATTAAACCCTGCACCAAGTCTTGCTATTCATGTGGAGAAGAAGGACACATCTTCCAGAATTGTATGAATGAGGAGCTAGTAGAATTCCCGACGGAGGAAGTAGATTATGACCCACAGGAAATAGAAGCCCTGTTTGGAATGGAAAAGTCCAGGAAGAGAAGTAGATTGGATCCCAGGAACAAACCAATTTCTACAAAGAAAGACCTGAGTCATATCACATGTTTCAGGTGCAAAAATTCAGGACACTACTTCAATGATTGCCCAAAAGGGAAGATGAGGACCCCAGGAGGCTATATAATCACAAGGAAACCTCGAAACTTGTCAGAAGTAATATGTTTCCGTTGTAATGAAGCAGGGCACTTTGCTAGAGATTGTCCGAAGGAGAAGGAGACTTGTGATAAATAGTTGAGTTTATAATAGAAGAAATATAGTAGTAGTAGTGAGAACATTTTCCTTCATTTTGAGGTGTTGAGTTGAGGCATGTAATGGAGAAGCGATAGATTGTAATCATTGGAGAACCAATAAAGTTAGCATCGTTGGTACTGATATGGATTTTATGAGTTGTTACTCTATGAAGAAGGATTTTGACCATTTTGAGGATAAGAGAAATATAGTCTATGGAAGTGTTTGTGCACTTTAAGGGTGGTAGTACCCTGTAAGAACCATTGACCCCTGGAAAAGATAAGGATACTCCACTGAGTGGATTTCGGACAAAATGAATACGAGTTTTGTCTCAATATGTGTGATGCCCCAAGAGTATGTGGGATGATGTTGGAGACCGTCGGTTGTTTGGACCAAATGTGATCAAGGAGTCAGAAGAGAATGTTAAGTTGATTCGAGATAGACTGAAGGTAGCTCAGTCCAGGTAGAAGAGTTATGTAGACTCAAAAACTCAAGGAGGTAGTCTATGAAATTGGAGACAGAGCATGTCTTCATGTGTTCCCTCTGCGAGGAGTTAAACGAATTGGAGTTAAGGTAAAAGTTAGCCCCGAGATTTGTAGGACCATACCGAGTTTTGGAGCGTATGAGAGAAGTGGCCTACAAGTTTGAGTTACCCGAAGGACTGTCAGGAGTTCAAGATGTGTTTCACGTTTCCCAGTTGAAGAAGTGCCATGCAGAGATGGCCAATATTTCCCTGTAAGGATGCTTGACCCTGGAAAGGACAATGATGTTCCACGAAGTAGAGTATGGACTTCATAAGTATAAGTTTTTACCTCGGTATGTGGGAAATCCCACGAGGAAGAAGAGATGAAGTACTATTGGATATAAAGGAGGTATGATGTTGGTAATATGGAGCAATGGCAACCCCATGACAAGTCTGAGTACTCACGTCTTGGTTTGGTGCCAATATAAGGAAGGAAGACAATACAATTGGATGGATTCAAGAAAACTAGGAAGTTGGAATAAGGATCCGTTGCCCGATGATAAGTTCAAGGACTACAAGTGATGAGATGGGCCATAACCCACAGGCCCCAGGACCTGCCAAGAAGCAAGCACATTCTTGCTGAAGGAAAAACCCTGGAAGTGGATATACCTTTGTCGACAGACGATTTTATAGGAGTTTACACAAAACTTGAGAGTTGTGAAGGAACGATAGATGTTTGTTTGGCTTGCAGAATCTATGGAGTTATCCGAACTTGGTTCGTCGACAAGAGAAATTCTGCAATGCTTGTGAGGATGACCGAGTGTTAGAATGCGAGATTCGCTAAACTGTATACAAGGTAATGATTTGGGTGCGGGATGGATTGATCACCATACCGACTTACTCTTATTATTCGCCTTGCTATATGGAATGGTAAATCTGAGTGACTTACCTATAGTAGAGAGACGACGATCAAAACCTTGTTTAAGCCTTAGAATGGTATAGATATTTTCCCTTGTACAAGGCAGTTTTGCCAACCGTAGGTTATACGGTGAGGATCAACCCAGACCCATTTCCTGCAGGAGAAACCACAAATTGTTGACCACCATGAGATATCGATAGTTGTTTAGTTTTGGCGCCAGACCCGTCAGCTAAGAAGACCCAATCTCGGAAGAACCTTACCAAGATGAAAGGATAGAAAAATTGTGGTAAGGTTATGCCACTACTGGAAGAGCCGGATAAGGAATTATCCTGAAGATCTAAGAAGACCGACACTATCAAGAATAAGGATGGAGTATATGAGTTTTGATGGAACAGTAACCATGCTTCTAAGGGTGGTAGTACCCCAGACCCCAGTGAAGATCGATGGATTTTGAGGAGACCCCGAACCTAACCTATTTCTCTCTAGCCTCTCCGAATCTCGAGGACGAGATTCCTTTTAAGGGTGGTAGGTTTGTAACATCCCAAAATTATAAATTTTGGAATGTTATAATAAATAGATAGATTTGATTGACTGTTTGATTGATTGACTGAAAGTGAGTGAATTCAAAATTTTTGAAAGTTAAATGAGAGGGAATAAAAGGACTTTCCCAAACTTTCATATTTGCTTTCTGGATCTCCATGAATTCAAATTCTTTTCAAATACAAAACCCTTGAGCGAAGATGATATGACTTCTTCCATTTAAAATTAAATGAAAGGGTATTTGAAAATAATTAAATTTCATTTGGAAATATTCCAATTCAGAAACTTTAAGCAACTCAATGATTTTCAGGAGAGAAGATAAAATGACTTCTTCAAATTATATGAAATATGAGTTGGGAGTTTCAAAGAATTAAATTCAAAGTTCTTTTGAATTTATTTTCAATTTGGAGTTATTTGAGTTTTATTCAAATTATTTTTCTCCAAAAATAAAATATATGGAAATTAGGGTAACATGATTCCCTACAACAGAAAATTGGAGAAAAATTAATTTGAAATCATTTTGGTATTTTTAAAATTGATTTTAGTTGGATTTTAATAGACCAGTAGCACTCTTTGATTTATCTGATTTTGTGTGTATTTTATTTAATGCTACAAAAATGTTCATGTCGTAGAAAATCTTTTTTTGAAAATTTTGATATATTATATGCCTATATAATATTTTGCTTTATTTTTTTCTTTTTCTTTCTTTTCTCTTTGTTAAAAAAAAACTTCCTCCACCGAACTGGGCCGGCCCAGCTCCCAGGCCAGGCCACGGCCCAGCCCACCTCCGCGCCCATCCCCAATCTCCCGCAGGAGACCGACTCCCGCACGGGAGCGCCGCCGCCGGAGTCCGCCCGGACTCCTCCTTCCTTGCCCCCTCCTCCACGCACTCGCCGCCCCTCCCCTGCCTTTTAAGCGGAGCCCCGCCGCCTCTCTCTCCTCGTCCCGCTCTCGCGCCGCCACCGCTGCTGCTTTCCCGCGCGCCGCCGCCGCTGCTGCTTTCCCGCGCGCCGCCGTCCCTGCTGCCGCCGCCCGCGCCTGGATCCGCCACCCCGCGCCGCTGCTAGCTCCGCCGGAGCCGCTTCGCCGCCGATCCGCTGCCGCCGGAGTAACCGCCGCCGCCGCCGGTTTTTCTTTGGTGAACCGGTAAAACCCGAGAACAAAACCGCCCGGTTTTATTTATTTTAAAGTTCGGTTTCTGTTTCGTTAGAACGGTTTATTTTTTTAGGTCTTATTATTTAGCGGACGATCTCTGTTTAGATCTCCTTAGCGAGCGGTTTTCGTCGCGTATGCTTCTGTAGCGAACGTTCGTTCGATAGGATTTTTCTTTTTATTTTAATTTCGACCAGGGACCCATCCGTGAATATTTTCTTTGCAGATTAGCCCCTGGTTTTCAAATGATCATAACTTTTTACTCGCTAGTCCAAATCCAACGAAACCAACGCCCACGTCTTCGTTATGATCCCCTCTATCCGCATAAACAACTTAAACACGTTTTGAAAAGTTTAAAATTTGAATTAGATCAGATTTGAATTCAAATTTCATTTGATCATAACTTGAGTTTCGTAGCCCCGTTTGAGTTGATTCTTTTTGCAAATCGAAGCGCTTGTCCTAAACATTATAATAAGGCCAAATTCATAAAATTTTGGTAACGTTAGAAATTGTTTTATGTTGCAAGAGTTATTTGCTTGGTTTTGATGTTTCCGAATCGTCTTCTTCGATCTTTCTGATCTTTTGAGTGATTGCTTATGTGTGGTTACTATTGCTTACTTACGATAGATTGACCGGAGTGTGAAGAGTAGATCTATCAAGAGTTTTGAGTGCGAATCATCTTCATCAACATTGCAGGCAAGTTCACACTTTGATCATACTTTTCCTACTACCCATTTTTATTGCATTAGATCAATCCTCAAACATTGCATGATTAGGATCTAATTAAATTGTGGGATGGGAAGTAGTTGAGGCAGTACCTATTACCTGTTTGTTATCAAACCTTTGGGAGTTACTTCTATGTTTGCTTATTATGCCATGCTATGCTAGTAGACGTGGATTGGGTGAGTGATATCCATGACAGATGTGAGATTGTTCATTAATGGTTCATCTAAGGTGGCAACCTAACACACATCTGGGTGGATTGAGGCACCTAGAGTTCCCAGGACTTGCCTGTTTTTATTGGACCGCCACCCAGGCTCAAAGGGATCATGAGATTATTCATACTAGAAACTTTCGTGTGCAGCCACAAGCCATTATGGGCTCTGGCATAGTTGACTAAGTTGTGCGAACTCTTACAGTGGTGGACTAGCAGATGTAGGGGATGTAGGTGGTACGGTCTACCCGATCGTAAGGTGCTAGCGCTTCTGAAAGACTATGTCTCGGTCATCCGTTTCTCAAACACCATGTAGTGCGAGAAATCCAACGGAGGCGATCGAGTCTTGTGGGGAAAAGTGCGCAAACCTCTGCAGAGTGTATAAACTAATCATGGTTAGCCGTGTCCCCGGTTATGGACATCTTGAGTATCTAGTTCTTGGATTATCCTGTTGATCTCATCACGTTACTTTAAATGAATATTGTTGGGTTTTATTGATGTTACTTAATTGGGATTGAGAATGCTGTCAACCATTCTCAATGTTTAACAACCATCATGATAGTAATTAATCTTATTACTTTGCAGTAGGGAAAAATTGGCTTTTCGCAAAAACCTTATAGCCATAGAGCTTTTCCACCAGCCATATATGCATATAGTGATAGCCATTGTTCATCATTTTCTCTATGGTGTGAATTTGCCAGTACATTCAATGTACTGACCCGTTTCGGGCTGCAACGTCTCATGTTGCAGGATTATCTTACGACGAGTAAGTGATACGTTAGGGTTACGATTTCTACACTCAACTTTGCCATTGGTGTTGATGGGAATCCACAACCTTGTTGCTTCCGCTATATGGATTGAGGTAATAGTATTTACGTTACTTTTACATGTGATTTACCTCTGTTATAAATCCTCGAGTACTGTGTGTGTCAGCATACCGATCCAGGGATGACACTTAAGCACAGAGACTTGACCCATTCGGGTCGGGTCGCTACACCTACTAACCTCTCTCTACAGTAAGTTACTCATCTCATTTCTTTGTTTTTTTGTAGATTTCCAAGATAAATGAATGATGCATGGCTCGGATGTTGATTGCAAGGACGGGAATGGGACTACTACTAGTACTAGATCCTTAGAATTTCATTTCTAGGACAATGTTTCAAACATTATAGTTGGTTGCAAGGTCGAGAATTTGGCGACTACTAGATAGTTTCACATCTTGTAATCTTTGAATCGTGTTCTTTGTAATGCAACATAGTTGATTTAATATATGAGACCTTCCTGTTTATTATATTGTGACTCCTATACTCTCTATATTGACCTAATATTCCTAGATGGCAATGTGTAAAATATCATTCAATATTCATGCTTTGTAGCAAAGCCTCTAGTTGTTGCAATGTTATGTTATATAATTGTGCAGGGTAGCCACCAACACATATGAAGTGTTGTTCAGCTTTAACTCTTTCTGTTGCTACCTTACAACGCTTCTATATGTTGTTTACCAACGCATGTATATATGTTGTTGTAGACCCTAGCAACGCCACCAACGACAACGCATAGTAATCCGTTGGTGTAGACCTTAGCAACGCATATGTGGACATATGACAACACATCAATGCGTTGCTGAAGGGGGGTTCCTGTTGTAGTGGAATTGCTTTACGTACCTAGAACTGTCTATCGTATTCTTACGAGGACAATCAGTCCTATCAAAGGCCATGACTCATCTGATGAGGAAATTGTCGGCATCATGAAGAATCTGGTATTCAACATCGTTCATGGCATTTCTGTCAATTATCATGATTTCTTCATGAGGGCTCTGGCAAATGTTGCACTATCTCCATTTGAGCTGAAGCCTTATGCACCTTGGATTATGAGATTCCACAGGACAAGGTCTTCACTCAACTACAAAGCTGATTTTCAGAATCACCTCAACTACTTGCCCCCAATTGAAGTCCTCAAGCAGACTTATTCCTCAGTTGATGGAAAGGGCAAGGCACCAGCTGTTATAGATGAAGGCATTCGTCCATTGGATGGTCAATTTCGCAAAGCTGCTTCTTATTCCAATGATGACTCTGCCACACATGACTCTACGAATGCACCCAAGTCTACTCCTCAAGCCACTACTCCGCGCGTGATGACTGAGCGTGAACTTCTACTTAGTCTTCATCAGAAGGTGGATCGAAATCACAAATGGGTTAAGCGTCAATTTGGTTCATTCCTTCACAACATGACTGCTACACACAATGCAGTGAAGAAAAACCATTACTACCTCCATCAAGTCTTCGGTCGCACCTGGGCAATCTTGTCACATCTGTATGGTGAAGAAGATATGAAGAAAATGGGTCTCAATGAAGATTTTGACTGGTCTGCGCCTCCATCGAAGAAATTCAAGAAGGTCAAGGTTCCTTCTCTGGTGGCCAGCTCATATTCTTCATCGCGCGACACTAATGAAAATGAAGACTTGGACGACACTGCGGCAGGCCCTACTACGAAAAATGACCCCAACAACGTTGGCGCTCCTTCATCAACTTGATATTCTTCAGGGGCGTTAGTCCTCATATTCGATCCTTTTGGTCATTTGATGACAAAGGGGGAGAATTTTGAGTTAGTCTTCAAGCGGGTCTTTCTATATGGGGCGTTTTTTTTTCCAAGTTACAACTCTCGTTCTTCTGAGACTTTATTGGATCGAGTTGTAAAATTAAACCCGATGGTGCTCTGATACTCTTGATACGTTTTTCTGCATGCTTATTCCTCGTTAATATTATTGCACGCATGCTGAATTACATCAGTCACCATATTTCATCATGCATTTCAAATTCTTCACTGTTACATGTCAAATGCGTGTATGAATTACAAGATATAGGGGGAGATCTCCATGATTCAACTCTTCAAGTGTGCATTGCTTCAAAAGCAAATTCCTCACTATGCACATCTTCAGGGGGAGTTCTTCTATATCTTGCAATCAACTTCCTCAATATCAGTATTTACACTTCATATGTTTATCCCCATTGAAAACTTAACCTATATTGTCATCAATCACCAAAAAGGGGGAGATTGTAAGTGCATCTAGTGCCCCTTAGTGATTTTGGTGTATTGAAGACATATAGGTTAAGGGACTGATGCATTTGTGAGTGTACACAGGTCTATAAGTCTATGAGGAGTTTCATATTTACAGAGAAATTCAACCCCTAAAAATGAAGTTCTTCGACTGAAGACTTTGTATTTCTGAAGACTTTCTGAAGACTTTGAAAGTGAAGAAAATGGTGTGACCTTGAAGACTTAGTATTCATTCGAGGAACATGAAGCGTGAAGACTTATGTTTTCGTAGTTTCATTTTCTCTTTCTTGAGTCATAGGAAACACCATACTGTTAAAGGGGGTCGAGGAAATACTAAGGAAAATTTCCATGTGATGCTCAACTCAAAATCCTACACCTACCAATCCCTTCGAGTGAAGCCATTGGAAATCTCATACAGTTCAGTCAATTTCTTCAGTGACCGAGACGAAGTTCTTCTGGTCTCTGAGGAATTTGTTCTGACTGAGGAGTTAGGAATTCGCCAGTGCGGATTGCCTACACAGTGAGGAACATGATAGCCCTGAGGATTTTGCTACTCAAATTCCGACCGTTGCTGTGCTATGCGCCAGCTGTCCCAAAATATCTATCCACCTAACAGTCATATCATTGAAGGGCATTTACGTCTTATCATGTCGGGCTGCTCCCTAGGCTGTAAATAGCCGCCCCTACAACCACTAGCTAGTTGGCTGCTCCGAGAGAAACTAACACTTGTCATTTGAGAGCAACCCATCCTCTGAGGACTTTGAGCGAAAATCATCAAGTGAGGAAAAACCCAAAACCCAAACACCTACAAACCCCAAGTGATTGAGCATCACTGAAGAGATTGATCCTGCGTGGATCCGACGCTTGTTACCTTTGAAGACTGTGCTTCTTCCAGACGGTTAGGCTTCATGGTCTAGAGCATCCAAGAGGAATTGTGTATCGCCGAGTGACCAAGTTTGTGAAGGTTCGGAAGTCACCCGAAGACTTACCACGAGTGATTGGACGAGGTCTGTGTGACCTTAGTTCAAGGAGAATACGGTGAGGACTGGGTGTCCTGAGCTGCGTGTTCAGGACTGGGTGTCCGGGACTGTGTATCCTCGAGTTTAAATACTCAGCCGCTCCAACCAGATGTACAACTGAGATAGCAGTTGGAACTGGTCTACCAAATCATTGTCTTCACCAAGCTTACTGGTTCTAATTCCTCAACTCTTTCATTTCCTCATAACTGTGTTGTGTGCTTGTTCATATCTGTGTTTGAAGACTTTCACCGAAGACTTTCTCAATTTCCTCAGTTCAATTTCTTTAGTCTGTTTGTCTTCATCCTGTGTTATCCTGTGCTTACGCTTCCTGTACTCTGTGCCTGTCTTCATTTCATCATCATGACTATGCTTGTATTCTGTTATGTTTACTTTTGAGTACTTATTCCGCTGCTAGTAGTTCTTCGCTAAGGAATTTCCTCACCGGCAAATTCCTCGGTGAAGAATTTCATAAAAATCGCCTATTCACCCCCCTCTAGTCGATATAACGCACTTTCATGTTCTACTCGTGCATATGATATCTACGCATAAAACCTGGCTCGGATGCCACTGTTGGGGAACCTAGTAATTTCAACAAAATTCCTAGGCACACGCAAGATCATGGTGATGCATAGCAACGAGAGGGGACAGTGTTGTCCATGTACCCTCGTAGACCGAAAGCAGAAACGTTAGCACAACGCGGTTGATGTAGTCGTGCGTCTTCACGATCCGATCGATAAAGTACCGAACGCACGGCACCTCCGAGTTCAGCACACGTTCAGCCCGATGACGTCCCTCGAACTCCGATCCAACCGAGTGTTGAGGGAGAGTTTTGTCAGCACGACGGTGTGGTGACGATGGTGATGTTCTATCGACGCAGGGCTTCGCCTAAGCACCGGTACAGTATTATCGAGGTGGACTATGGTGGAGGGGGCACCGCACACGGCTAAAAGATCAACTGAGCAATTGTTGTGTGTCTAGGGTGCCCACCTGCCCCCGTATATAAAGGAGCAACGGGGGGTGCGGCCGGCCAGGAGAGAGGGCGCGCCAGGAGGAGTCCTACTCCCACCGGGAGTAGGACTCCCCCCCTTTACTAGTTGGATTAGGACTTGGGAGGGGGAAAGAGGAGGGAGAGAGGAAGGAAGGGGGGGGCGCCGCCCCCCTCTCCTTGTCCTATTCGGACTAGGGGGGAGGGGCGCGCGCCCCAGCCCTGGCCGCCTCTCCTCTTCTCCGTAAAGGCCCACTAAGGCCCATTAACCTCCCGGGGGGTTCCGGTGACCTCCCGGTACTCCGGTAAAATCCCGATTTCACCCGGAACACTTCTGATATCCAAACATAGGCTTCCAATATATCAATCTTAATGTCTCGACCATTTCGAGACTCCTCATCATGTCCGTGATCACATTCAGGACTCTAAACAACCTTCGGTACATCAAAACATATAAACTCATAATATATCTGTCATCGAAACATTAAGCGTGCGGACCCTACGGGTTCGAGAACTATGTAGACATGACCGAGACATGTCTCCGGTCAATAACCAATAGCGGAGCCTGGATGCTCATATTGGCTCCCACATATTCTACGAATATCTTTATCGGTCAGACCGCATAACTACATACGTTGTTCCCTTTGTCATCGGTATGTTACTTGCCCAAGATTCGATCGTCGGTATCTCAATACCTAGTTCAATCTCGTTACCAGCAAGTCTCTTTACTCGTTCCGTAATACATCATCCCACAACTAATTCATTAGTTGCAATGCTTGCAAGGCTTAGGTGATGTGCATTACCGAGAGGGCCTAGAGATACCTCTCCGACAATCGGAGTGACAAATCCTAATCTCGAAATACGCCAACCCAACAAGTACCTTCGGAGACACCTGTAGAGCACCTTTATAATCACCCAGTTACGTTGTGAAGTTTGGTAGCACACAAAGTGTTCCTCTGTTAAACGGGAGTTGCATAATCTCATAGTCATATGAACATGTATAAGTCATGAAGAAAGCAATAGCAACATACTAAACAATCGGGTGCTAAGCTAACGGAATGGGTCAAGTCAATCACATCATTCTCCTAATGATGTGATCCCGTTAATCAAATGACAACCCATGTCAATGGCTAGGAAACTTAACCATCTTTGATCAACGAGCTAGTCAAGTAGAGGCATACTAGTGACACTCTGTTTGTCTATGTATTCACACATGTATTATGTTTCCGGTTAATACAATTCTAGCATGAATAATAAACATTTATCATGATATAAGGAAATAAATAACAACTTTATTATTGCCTCTAGG
Organism: Triticum urartu; assembly: GCF_056163025.1. NCBI lineage: Eukaryota > Viridiplantae > Streptophyta > Magnoliopsida > Poales > Poaceae > Triticum > Triticum urartu. Next base: position 664,946,160 of record NC_141877.1, on the reverse strand, counting down.
GCATATTTCCTTCAAGTAGGAGTAGGACTCCCCTTTCCTACTCCTACTAGGAGGGGGAAAGGAAGGAGGAGAGGGGGAAGGAAAGGGGGGGCCCGCCCCCTCCTTCCCTAGTCCAATTCGGACCAGAGGGGGAGGGGGCGTGCGGCCTACCCTGGCCAGCCCTCTCTCTCTCTGCACTAAGGCCCATGTGGCCCATTTCTTCTCCCAGGGGGGGGGGGGTTCCGGTAACCCTCCGGCACTCCGGTTTTCTCCGAAATCACACGGAACACTTCCGGTATCCGAACATAGTCGTCCAATATATCAATCTTTATGTCTCGACCATTTAGAGACTCCTCGTAATGTCCGTGATCACATCCGGGACTCCGAAATACCTTCGGTACATCAAATCACATAAACTCATAATATCGATCGTCACCGAACGTTAAGTGTGCGGACCCTACGGGTTCGAGAACTATGTAGACATGACCGAGACACGTCTGTGGTCAATAAACAATAGCGCAACCTGGATGCTCATATTGGCTCCTACATATTCTACGAAGATCTTTATCGGTCAAACCGCATAACAACATACGTTGTTCCCTTTGTCATCAGTATGTTACTTGCCCGAGATTCGATCGTCGGTATCTCAATACCTAGCTCAATCTTGTTACCGGCAAGTCTCTTTACTCATTCTGTAATGCATCATCCCGCAACTAACTCATTAGTTGCATTGCTTGCAAGGCTTATAGTGATGTGCATTACCGAGAGGGCCCAGAGGTACCTCTCGGACAATCGGAGTGACAAATCCTAATCTCGATCTATGCCAACTCAGCAAGTACCATCGGAGACACTTGTAGAGCACCTTTATAATCACCCAGTTACGTTGTGACGTTTGGTAGCACACAAAGTGTTCCTCCGGTAATCAGGAGTTGCATGATCTCATAGTCATAGGAACATGTATAAGTCATGAAGAAAGCAATAGCAGTAAACTAAAACGATCAACTGCTAAGCTAACGGAATGGGTCAAGTCAATCACATCATTCTCCTAATGATGTGATCCCGTTTATCAAATGACAAGTCATGTCTATGGTCAGGAAACTTAACCATCTTTGATTCAACGAGCTAGTCAAATAGACACATAACTCTGTTTGTCTATGTATTCACACATGTACTAAGTTTTCGGTTAATACAATTCTAGCATGAATAATAAACATTTATCATGATATAAGGAAATAAATAATAACTTTATTATTTCCTCTAGGGCATATTTCCTTCAGTCTCCCACTTGCACTAGAGTCAATAATCTAGTTCACATCTTTATGTGATTAGTTCACATCTCCATGTGACTAATACCCAAAGGGTTTACTAGATTCAATAATCTAGTTCACATCGCTATGTGATTAACACCCAAAGAGTGATCATGTTTTGCTTGTGAGAGAAGTTTAGCCTACGGGTCTGCAACATTCAGATCCGTACGTATTTGCAAATTTCTATGTCTACAATGCTCTGCACGGAGCTACTCTAGCTAATTGCTCCCACTTTCAATATGTATCTAGATCGAGACTTAGAGTCATCTAGATTATGGTGATGCATAGCAACGAGAGGGGAGAGTGCTGTCCATGTACCCTCGTAGACCGAAAGCGGAAACGTTAGCACAACGCGGTTGATGTAGTCATGCGTCTTCACGATCCGATCGATAAAGTACCGAACACACGGCACCTTCGAGTTCAGCACACGTTCAGCCCGATGACGTCCCTCGAACTCCGATCCAACCGAGTGTTGAGGGAGAGTTTCGTCAGCATGACGGTGTGGTGACGATGGTGATGTTCTACTGACGCAGGGCTTCGCCTAAGCACCGCTACAGTATTATCGAGGTGGACTATGGTGGGGGGGGGGCACCGCACACGGCTAAAAGATCAACTGAGCAATTGTTGTGTGTCTAGGGTGCCCACCTGCCCCCGTATATAAAGGAGCAACGGGGGGTGCGGCCGGCCAGGAGAGAGGGAGCGCCAGGAGGAGTCCTACTCCCACTGGTAGTAGGACTCCCCCCTTACTAGTTGGATTAGGACTTGGGAGGGGGAAAGAGGAGGGAGAGAGGAAGGAAGGGGGGGGGGGGCGCCGCCCCCCTCTCCTTGTCCTATTCGGACTAGGGGGGAGGGGTGCGCGCCCCAGCCCTGGCCGCCTCTCCTCTTCTCCGTAAAGGCCCACTAAGGCCCATTAACCTCCCGGGGGGTTCCGGTAACCTCCCGGTACTCCGGTAAAATCCCGATTTCACCCGGAACACTTCCGATATCCAAACATAGGCTTCCAATATATCAATCTTAATGTCTCAACCATTTCGAGACTCCTCATCATGTCCGTGATCACATTCGGGACTCTAAACAACCTTCAGTACATCAAAACATATAAACTCATAATATAATTGTCATCGAAACATTAAGCGTGCGGACCCTACGGGTTCAAGAACTATGTAGACATGACCGAGACATGTCTCCGGTCAATAACCAATAGCGGAGCCTGGATGCTCATATTGGCTCCCACATATTCTACGAATATCTTTATCGGTCAGACCGCATAACTACATACGTTGTTCCCTTTGTCATCGGTATGTTACTTGCCCGAGATTCGATCGTCGGTATCTCAATACCTTGTTCAATCTCGTTACCAGCAAATCTCTTTACTCGTTCCGTAATACATCATCCCACAACTAACTCATTGGTTGCAATGCTTGCAAGGCTTAGGTGATGTGCATTACCGAGAGGGCCTAGAGATACCTCTCCGACAATCGGAGTGACAAATCCTAATCTCGAAATACGCCAACCCAACAAGTACCTTCGGAGACACCTGTAGAGCACCTTTATAATCACCCAGTTACGTTGTGAAGTTTGGTAGCACACAAAGTGTTCCTCTGGTAAATGGGAGTTGCATAATCTCATAGTCATAGGAACATGTATAAGTCATGAAGAAAGCAATAGCAACATACTAAACGATCGGGTGCTAAGCTAACGGAATGGGTCAAGTCAATCACATCATTCTCCTAATGATGTGATCCCGTTAATCAAATGACAACCCATGTCAATGGCTAGGAAACTTAACCATCTTTGATCAACGAGCTAGTCAAGTAGAGGCATACTAGTGATACTCTGTTTGTCTATGTATTCACACATGTATTATGTTTCCGGTTAATACAATTCTAGCATGAATAATAAACATTTATCATGATATAAGGAAATAAATAACAACTTTATTATTGCCTCTAGGGCATATTTCCTTCAAGTAGGAGTAGGACTCCCCTTTCCTACTCCTACTAGGAGGGGGAAAGGAAGGAGGAGAGGGGGAAGGAAAGGGGGGGCCCGCCCCCTCCTTCCCTAGTCCAATTCGGACCAGAGGGGGAGGGGGCGTGCGGCCTACCCTGGCCAGCCCTCTCTCTCTCCACTAAGGCCCATGTGGCCCATTTCTTCTCCCAGGGGGGGGGGGGTTCCGGTAACCCTCCGGCACTCCGGTTTTCTCCGAAATCACACGGAACACTTCCGGTATCCGAATATAGTCGTCCAATATATCAATCTTTATGTCTCGACCATTTCACGACTCCTCGTAATGTCCGTGATCACATCTGGGACTCCGAAATACCTTCGGTACATCAAATCACATAAACTCATAATATCGATCGTCACCGAACGTTAAGCGTGCGGACCCTACGGGTTCGAGAACTATGTAGACATGACCGAGACACGTCTCTGGTCAATAAACAATAGCGCAACCTGGATGCTCATATTGGCTCCTACATATTCTACGAAGATCTTTATCGGTCAAACCGCATAACAACATACGTTGTTCCCTTTGTCATCAGTATGTTACTTGCCCTGAGATTCGATCGTCGCTATCTCAATACCTAGCTCAATCTTGTTTCCGGCAAGTCTCTTTACTCATTCTGTAATGCATCATCCCGCAACTAACTCATTAGTTGCATTGCTTGCAAGGCTTATAGTGATGTGCATTACCGAGAGGGCCCAGAGGTACCTCTCGGACAATCGGAGTGACAAATCCTAATCTCGATCTATGCCAACTCAACAAGTACGATCGGAGACACTTGTAGAGCACCTTTATAATCACCCAGTTACGTTGTGACGTTTGGTAGCACACAAAGTGTTCCTCTGGTAAATCACAGAAAGCTATAGCAGTAAACTAAAACGATCAACTGCTAAGCTAACGGAATGGGTCAAGTCAATCACATCATTCTCCTAATGATGTGATCCCGTTTATCAAATGACAAGTCATGTCTATGGTCAGGAAACTTAACCATCTTTGATTCAACGAGCTAGTCAAATAGACACATAACTCTGTTTGTCTATGTATTCACACATGTACTAAGTTTTCGGTTAATACAATTCTAGCATGAATAATAAACATTTATCATGATATAAGGAAATAAATAATAACTTTATTATTGCCTCTAGGGCATATTTCCTTCAGTCTCCCACTTGCACTAGAGTCAATAATCTAGTTCACATCTTTATGTGATTAGTTCACATCTCCATGTGACTAATACCCAAAGGGTTTACTAGATTCAATAATCTAGTTCACATCGCTATGTGATTAACACCCAAAGAGTGATCATGTTTTGCTTGTGAGAGAAGTTTAGCCTACGGGTCTGCAACATTCAGATCCATATGTATTCGCAAATTTCTATGTCTACAATGCTTTGCACGGAGCTACTCTAGCTAATTGCTCCCACTTTCAATATGTATCTAGATCGAGACTTAGAGTCATCTAGATCGATGTAAAAAGCTTGCATCGACGTAACTCTTTATGATGAACTCTTTTATCACCTCCATAACCGAGAAATATTTCCTTAGTCCTCTTAGGATAATTTTGACCACTGTCCAGTGATATACTCCTAGATCACTATTGTACTCCCTTGCCAGAAAGATGCTAAGATATACAATAGGACTGGTAAACAACATAGCATACTTTATAGAACCTATGACTGAGGCATAGGGAATGACTTTTCATTCTCTTTCTATTTTCTGCCGTGGTCGGGTTTTGAGTCTTTACTCAACTTCACACCTTGCAACACAGGCAAGAATTCCTTCTTTGACTATTCCATTTTGAACTACTTCAAAATCTTGTCAAGGTATGTACTCATTGAAAATATATCAAGCGTCTTGATCTATCTCTATAAATCTTGATGCTCAATATGTAAGTTGCTTCACCGAGGTCTTTCTTTGAAAAACTCTTTTCAAACATTCCTTTATGCTTTTTGGAAAATTCTACATTATTTCTGATCAACAATATGTCATTCACATATACTTATCAGAAATGTTGTAGTGCTCTCACTCACTTTCTTGTAAATATAGGCTTCACCGCAAGTCTGTATAAAACCATATGCTTTGATCACATTATCAAAGCATATATTCCAACTCCGAGATGCTTGCACCAGTCCATAGATGGATCGCTGGAGCTTGCTCACTTTGTTAGCACCTTTAGGAAAGACAAAACCTTCTGGTTGCATCATATACAACTGTTCTTTAAGAAATCCATTAAGGAATGGAGTTTTGACATCCATTTGCCAGATTTCGTAAAATGCGGCAACTGCTAACATGATTTGGACAAACTTAAGCATCACTACAAGTGAGAAAATCTCATCGTAGTCAACACTTTGAACTTTGTCAAAAAAACGTTTTTCGACAAGTCTAGCTTTTTAGATAGTAACACCACTATCATCGTCCATCTTCCTCTTGAAGATCCCTTTAATATTAATGACTCACCGATCATCGGGCAAGCCAATCAAAGTCCATACTTTGTTCTCATACATGGTTCCCATCTCAGATTTCATGGCCTCAAGCCATTTCGCGGAATCTGGGCTCATCATCGCTTCCTCATAGTTCGTAGGTTCGTCATGGTCCAGTAACATGACTTCCAGAAAGGATTACTGTACCACTCTGGTGCGGACCGTACTCTGGTTGACCTACGAGGTTCGGTAGTAACTTGATCTGAAGTTTCATGATCATCATCATTAGCTTCCTCACTAATTAGTGTAGGAATCACTGGAACTAATCTCTATGATGAACTACTTTCCCATTCAGGAGAAGGTACAATTACCTCATCAAGTTCTACTTTCCTCCCACTCGCTTCATTCGAGAGAAACTCCCTCTTTAGAAAGGATCCATTCTTAGCAACAAATGTCTTGCCTTCGGATCTGTGATAGAAGGTGTACCCAACAGTCTCCTTTGGGTATCCTATGAAGACACATTTCTCCGATTTTGGTTCGAGCTTATCAGGTTAAAGCTTTTTCACATAAGCATCACAGCCCCAAACTTTAAGAAACGACAACTTTGGTTTCTTGCCAAACCATAGTTCATAAGACGTCGTCTCAACAGATTTAGATGGTGCCCTGCTGAACGTGAATGCAGCTGTCTCTAAAGCATAACCCCAAAATGATAGCGGTAAATCAGTAAGAGACATCATAGATCGCACCATATCTACTAAAATACGATTACGACGTTCGGACACACCAGTATGTTGTGGTGTTTCGGGTGGCGTGAGTTGTGAAACTATTCCGCATTTTTTCAAATATATACCAAACTCGTAACTCAAATATTCTCCTCCACGATCAGATCGTAGAAACTTTATTTTCTTGTTATGATGATTTTCCACTTCACTCTGAAATTCTTTGAACTTTTCAAATGTTTCAGACTTATGTTTCATCAAGTAGATATACCCATATCTACTCAAATCATCTGTGAAGGTGAGAAAATAACGATACCCGCCGCGAGCCTCAACATTCATCGGACCACATACATCAGTATGTATGATTTCCAACAAATCTGTTGCTCGTTCCATAGTTCCGGAGAACGGTGTTTTAGTCATCTTGCCCATGAGGTATGGTTCGCAAGTAACAAGTGATTCATAATCAAGTGATTCCAAAAGTCCATCAGAATGGAGTTTCTTCATGTGCTTTACACCAATATGACCTAAATGGCAGCGCCACAAATAAGTTGCACTATCATTATTAACTTTTCATCTTTTGGATTCAATATTATAAATATGTGTATCACTATGATCGAGATTCAATAAACCATTCACCTTGGGTCTATGACCACAGAAGGTCTTATTCATGTAAATAGAATAACAATTATTGTTTGAATTAAATGAATAACTGTATTGCAATAAACATGATCCAATCATATTATGCTCAACGCAAACACCAAATAACATTTATTTTAGGTTCAACACTAACCCCTAAGGTAAAGGGGGTGTGCGATGGTGATCTTATCAACCTTGGAATTACTTCCAACACACATCGTCACCTCGTCCTCAACTAGTCTTTGTTTATTTTGCAACTCCCATTTCGAGTTACTACTTTTAACAACTGAACCAGTATCAAATACCGAGGGGTTTGCTATAAACACTAGTAAAGTACATATCAATAACATGTATATCAAATATACCTTTGTTCACTTTGCCATCCTTCTTATCCGCCAAGTATCTAGGACAGTTCCACTTCCAGTGACCATTTCCTTTGTAGTAGAAGCACTCGGTTTCAGGCTTGGGTCTAGCTTTGGGCTTCTTCATGGGAGTGGCAACTTGCTTGCCATTATTCTTGAAGTTCCCTTTCTTTCCCTTGCCTTTTTACTTGAAACTAGTGGCCTTGTCAACCATCAACATTTGATGCTTTTCTTGATTTCTACCCTCGTTGATTTCAGCATCACGAAGAGCTTGGGAATCGTTTCCTTTATCCCTCGCATATTATAGTTCATCATGAAGTTCTAGTAACTTGGTGATAGTGACTAGAGAATTCCGTGAATCACTATCTTATCTGGAAGATTAACTCCCACTTGATTCAAGTGATTGTAGTACTCATACAATCTGAGCACATGCTCACTGGTTGAGTTATTCTCCTCCATCTTGTAGGCAAAGTACTAGTCAGAGGTCTCATACCTCTCGACTCAGGCATGAGTCTGAAATACCAATATAAGCTCTTGGAACATCTTATATGCTCCATGGCGTTCAAAATGTTTTTGACGTCCCGGTTCTAAGCCGTAAAGCATGGTGCACTAAACTATCAAGTAGTCATCATACCGAGCTTTGTCAAACGTTCATAACATCTATATCTGCTCCTGCAATAGGTTTGTCCCCTAGCGGTGCATCAAGGACATAATACTTCTGTGCAGCAATGAGGATAACCCTCAGATCATGGAGCTAGTCCACATCATTGCTACTAACATCTTTCAACTTATTTTTCTCTAGGAACATATCAAAAAATAAACGGGGAGCTACATCGCAAGCTATTGATCTACAACATAGATATGCAAATACTATCAGGACTAAGTTCATGATAAATTAAAATTCAATTAATCATATTACTTAAGAACTCCCACTTACATAGACATCCCTCTAATCCTCTAAGTGATCACGTGATCCAAATCAACTAATCCATGTCCGATCATCACGTGAGATGGAGCAGTTTCATTGGTGAACATCACTATGTTGATCATATCTACTATATGATTCACGCTCGACCTTTCGGTCTCCGTGTTCCGAGGACATATCTGTATAAACAATGTTTTGGAACTAAATGATGAGATGTGCCAGTGAGACTTTGTAGGGGATTGTTGGAATTTTGCTAGTAGGCCTTTGGCCCAAAGCCCAACTAGAATTCTGAAATTCTCTTAGCCCATTCATGTACACATGTGAGTGGAGTGAGTGAGGCTAAAGTTTAGTCCCACCTCATAAGTTGAGAGAGAGTTGCACCTCTTTATAAGGTGAGCTCTTCTACCACTTGTATGAGCATGAGAATAGGAGACCTACACGCGCGCTCCTCCTCCTCGCTAGCCTCGCCACGCCACACCTCGTCACGACGCGTCGCGCCGCGGGTTGCGAGATAGAGCCGACCCGAGGACAGAGCTATGCACGTTGTCTATATTTTTGCTGCTCGGGAAAAATTAATGAGTCATTAATTAATAATTAACGGGCGCATTAATTACTGATCCGTTTCCGATTCTTTTGTATCGTGACGACTCGGACGTGGGGTTTACTCCCACGACCTACCCTAGCCGCCGCCGTTTTCGTATGGTTTCTCACCGCCGTTCCAGATCATTGCGCTGCCAAGCAAGTCTTCTCCATCCCTTCTTTCGGCGTGCACCGGGAGAAGGGACGGCAGGCCTCCGGAACCCCGCCTCTCGTAATCCTGTACGGGAGAGGGGCGATCAGGTTTTTGGGGAGCGCACTCACACGACTGCTGGCAGCGACGACTTCGCGAACGACGACTTCTTCCCTGATCTCGGCAACCTCATCCTCGACGACATGGGCGACAACGTCAACGCCGGCGGTGCTGCTCCCGCTGCACCGTATGTGATTCTATCTTTCCTGTTCGAGATCGTGGTAGAATTCATGTTTCTAGTATGTGACCTAGATGTGATATGTTCATCTGCTATGCTAGTTCGCATGATTAGTTTAATCTCTGCTACTGTAGTCATGATTTATCTTCTATTTATTCAGATTAAATCTTGTAGTAATTTGCTCATATTTCCAACACAATGTTGTTCTGTTCCATCATCATAAACTTGGAGATGGTTTTTATCTTGGAAAGTAATGCCAGTGATTTCCCAGCCGTAACTCTAAGCTTTTCTTCTGCCCCTTTATCATCAGTGAGAAATATCCCCAACTGCCTTTTTATTAGATTTTCATTTGTATTTGCGCTGAGGTCAGTGGACGAATCAAAAGCCAGATCTGTCAGGATTTCTATGGCTCGCATTTGCAGTTCTTTATTTCTCTGTTCAAGAAGGCTCTCCAGGTTGCTCACAGCCTGCTTGCTGGAAGATATTTCATGGACCAGATCACTTTTGCCTATCCACTCCCGAGCACGGATGAACCTATGCACCACTTTGAGCGACCCGTTTGCTATATCGGCCCATGCACTTGCATTGGTATCTTGGACTAGTGTGTTGGAGTAGAGAGGTGCCATGATCTTAGGGAGGAGACCTGGGATGCTGCATATGTCGCTGCAGTTGTGTTGATCCAAGGCGAGCCTCTCGAGAATTGTGAGGCCTTGCAGAATCAGCTCATTATCGGGACATGACGCAAAGACACAAGGATCGCTTAATTAAATCCCAGCCGTCAATCTATATATTTAACATAAAATCAACGGATATAAAAGGATGACATATGAAGAATTATAAAAGTCTCCGTCCTTTATTATCACTAGTCAATGTGTACGTGCAATGCACGTTAATTTGAAAGTATATTAAGTGTATGCGAATATTGAGGAGCTGTTTGGAAACTCTCCAGCTCCGCGCGAGGAGCCAGGCCGAACGCCTCGGCTCCGAGGAGCCAGCTCCATGGAACGGAGGACTCGCGTAATGCAATCGGTGGAGCGGGCTAAATCCAGCTCCGCGAGGCCCAGACCATGGAGTTCGTCAAAATTACATACGGATTGCCACCGCTAAGTTGCATACCGAATCGATTAGGAACGAGCCAGCAGCGCTAGTCCATGAAAACCTCAGAAAAATACAAATAAAAAAATAGAGCAGCCCATGCAGCGTTGAAGAAGCTGGCTACAGCCTCCGAACGTGGGCAGCTCCTCGCGAGAAGCTGGAAGCTGGCATATGAAGCTGGAGTCGTGGATTTGCTGAAGCTGGAATGCTTCCAAACAGGGCCTAAGTAAGATATTATTTTACGTGTTATTATATAATTAGCACTATATTTAGCATGAAATTAATTGCATGCTAAACGTGTTAAGCGCTCGACATTGAAGCAGTCTAGGTTGTTGGATTGACATGATTTGATGGCCGAGATTAATTGAATCTGTCCCTTTGAGTCTTTTTATATTGATATATAGATTATTATTATTATTATTATTATTATTATTATTATTATTATTAGGTATGGAAGAAATTACACTTTTTTTAGCTGTTTGACTGCATGGTGTGGGCCAGGGAAAGGTCTCCTCTATCTTGTACTGCGTGGCCCCGGCTCCACATCTCATTCAAACATGAAACAAACCAGTACAACAGTTTTAGGACTGACATTTTCCAACCGGGCATTACCTCCTTTCCATTACTTTGCAATAATAAAAATACACGTTATCCGGTCTAGAAATTACAGCAAAAGGGAGTGAAAGAGGGAAGCGAGCTGGAGCAGCATCACGAAACCCGCTGTAGTTGACTTGCATGGTAATCAACTACTACGGGGCAAAACCTGATGCCATCCAGTGCACATATCCAGTGCCACCAGAGGGAAACACGGTTGCTACGTCGTCGCACATGCCTTGATATGCAAGATAGGTCGTTTTTTTGACAAAAAGAATAACTAATATCATGAAGACATCAATTACACTCATTCTTTACACCAACAATCCAAAGACAACTAGGATCCATACAACCAAGAAAATAAAATAAAAAAGAGAGAAATAGAAACAAAGACCCCATCACGATGATGAATCATTGGCAACAACGACACTCTAACCACCACCGAAAACAACACCCGGACCGCACAAGAGATTCTACAAAAACGACGGCTTCAAAAAGAAAACAAAGCACAAGCTTTGTCGTCGCCCGATTGAAGATTTTGAGTTTTCACCCTGAAGAAAGTTTGAATTCAGAAAACAAATGCCTTCAACAAGCCATTGCCAGGCACAACCAGTGAAGGCCAAACCTTGAATTTTCACCCTAGAATTCGCGACTCGGTACTCAAGGAGCACCACCAAAAATGCAGTCCACCTGTGTTGTTGCCCCCTCTTTCCAAGGTTGCTGCTGCAAGTGACCAACATCCGACACACAAGAAAAACCCGTGCCGCCAATCTTCATTACCACCAAAACACCTCTCCACCATGACAAACCTATGATCGTAGTCACCATGACATTCTCCACCTCTATCAATACGATGGAAATCTATATCTAGACATGTCCAATGACGCCGTCAAGCAAGCGAAGCTTCGCGTCACTCCCTCATGAAGCCTCACCGGCCGAATATAGGGGAACACACGACCGGATCAGTTCCAATCTAGATATCCAGTGACACCATGTGCCAAACGGCGGAATCACCTAGAGGAAGATCGGAACTCATCGGCATCTCGATCGAGGAGGCCTGTATGAAGCAGATTGATGACATGGTGCTTGAAAAACAGTAGGGCCAAACCACCTTTATTCAGGCTGAGCTCGTAGCCCCAAGCCGCCGACCGGCAGCAGAGGAGAAGACGAATGCCGCTGGCCCGCTGGACTTTCGGCATAGATGGGGCACACGGCAAACCCGATCCGGGAAGCATCATCCGTTAGGTCCAGATCGAACCCAAACAGGGCATGACCATGGCGTCTGAAGCGCCGCAGCTGCCTGGAGCAGCAGAGCCCGATGCGACACCCCAGTCTGATGCGCATGTAGCCGTCAGCCCAAATCGGGCCCAGATCCACCGCCGCACGCCATGGCTCCAGAACACGCCCCCGAAGGCCGGCCACGTCCGCCATCGCCAGCGCTGCCGCATCTCGTGTTCTAACTCCACCGACCACCTCTGTGTGCGTCCGTCGCCATGCATCTTCGCATAAGTGCCCCGCAACTGCATGCCTCCTCTGCCCTCCGCCTTTGGCCAAACGGGCGCCGCCACCACCGTCGGCGCCGGCTGCGGCAGCGGCCAGGGGAGATGGCCTTTGAGGGAACTAGGCTAGGGTTACGGGGGCCTCCCGAGTCGCCGTGCAGGGCAACCCGTGATTTTTCGCAGATAGCTATTGGCGTTAGAATCGTATATAACAAGATAGGTCATGGCATCATTCTTCATGCTTCTTTGCTATGGAAGTTGATGAACATTTGTGGGGTTTCAAACTTTATACCCACCACTATGCAAAACCTTACTCACGTATTAGAAGGGGAAACATATTATAAGTACTTGGCATAACTTAGTTTTTTATCACCATGACAATTGTTTTTTCTGCCACCTTTGCTGACTAATACGTACCCATCATTTGATTATCGCTCCTCCCCAATCCCCGTCCTCCATCGGCCACCCGTCCACCCCAATCTCCATCATTCTAACTTCCAAATTCCAGAATCTAGTTATGGCTCCGCCGTTGCAAATCTGGCAAACAAGTGCAACATTGCTCTCCTCGCTTGAGTTATTTCTACGACTCTCAGCGCCAAACCACTCGGTCGCCTGAACTTTGTCATAATTGCAGGTCTTAGAGCAACTCTAGCCAATCCCTTAAATCGGTTATAGGAGTAAAATTCTGGTTTTACTCCTCTAACCAAGACCTAGTCGATCTCCTAAAACCCATAGAGAAGTATAGCGTTTACTCCACCATTCAATCGGCGAGTAAAAATACTACACCGCTCGGCCCCGGAGTAAAAAATCTCCAAGCCTCTTGGCCTCTTCTCCCCTCAATCCTCGGTCGCCCACATCTCCCCGGTGACTCCCTCGCCGCTCCTGCACCCACCCGTGCCGCCATGGCTGGATCCTGTGGCTGCCGCTCCCCACCACCCATCCGCAGCACGGATCCGTGCCGCCACGAGCGCAGCACCGATGCATCCTCCTCACGCCGCCACCACGGCGCTTCCTCGAGCGCGGCCCCATCCGACAGGCTCGCCGGCTTTCCCGACCTGTTTCCATCACAGAGGTGGTACCGCGATGTGCGACATCGGGCATGGGGGACGTGGATGGCCGACATCACGAAGCGGGAGACCCACGAAATATTGTGGCTTAGATCCTTCCACTCCACTGATCTTGCCGCCCGTGAGTACGATATTTTGGTCAGTCCGGCTGCACAGCGCCGAGGCCCGCCGGAATTTTGAGTGGGGTGAGCTATGTTGCTCGATCCAGTTGAGCCGGGGGTAGTGACCGCGCGGGTGGCAAGGTAGGACCGGGAGGCGAGGGAAAGGCTCGCCCCGGAGGTTGCTGACGAGGCATACATGGAGAGCTCCGCCTCCAACACCCTGAGCTAGTGGGGACGAAGCGTTGTACGAGCAGTGAGCGGGCGGGGGGAGGGGGAGGGGGGGTCATTGTCCAGTAAAGTGAAGAGGAGGACAACGGCGGCGACGGCTTCATATCCAAATTCGGTTAAGAAGTTTGTTTATAAGTGGAATCTCTGTTCATCATATCCAAATTTGCGTTTTACTCCGCATCATATCCAAATTTGCCTTTTACTCCACTAAATTTATGAGATTGGCTTGGTGCGGTCAAATAGTGAAGTATAATTATTTCAGTAAGTTTTACTCGACCGGATACTTTTTTATATTTTTAAGGGATCGGCTAGAGTTGCTCTTAGCAAGTTCATTGGTTGTTGCCATACTAGAAATCCAGTACGACTGAAATCAAATTTTGTGTTTTCGTAACAACGCACAGGCATTATGCTAGTTCTTGTAGAAAAAAACACGCAAGATTGATTACCTTTTTCTACTGTATGTTGGTGCAAAGAAAAGAAACCTTGAATGTTTTGTACCTGAAACTATAGCATGCAGATCATGACATGGAAACATCCTAGCTACCTATATAATTGTGATAAAGTGCATCTGTTAACTCTTATTAGTATTTGAGAGCATGTGGGTGTGGCTTGGCCGCGGCTACTTCACCATGGAGATACAGATCCATCGAAATAACTCCAGTCCAGTGGAAGAGAAGGAGTGGCCATTGGCCCATTGCCCACCACAGGCACCAAAACTAATGCAAAGTGTGCCGAAATTGGACCTGCGCAACACAGTTGCCAATCTCGTATAGTCGTCTTGTTGCTTATTCACTGCCAGTCTCAGCTAGGCAGAGATGTCCACAGTCTCCCAGATCGGCACTGCCGGCCTCAGACTCGACCTCATCTCTCTCTGCACTCTACTTACGTGTCGAGTCTCGAGTGGTGGATGGGCCGGCCATGTACAGGGGAACGAGCTTGCACTGCTTCCACCCATGGAGTTGGGCTCTATATAAATTACGGACCCGAGGTGAGCAGTGTCATCGCTTGCTGTTCATCATCGTCCACTCCACTCCAGTCTCCAGTCTCCAGTCTCCAGGCGAGTCCGTCCGCCCGTGCCGGCGTCAGCGTTGCAGGCCAGTGGCTGCGTGCTTGTGCAGGTTAGTACGTAGCAGTGCGTGATTTCGCCGCATCAACATTACATTCAGCAGTACATCAGTAGAGTACTGGTAGCTTTCATCTTGTTTTCTTGGTCGATTTTGCTTCCCAACCATACTACTGTGGTAGACCAGCTGTGTCGTTAGCCTGTTACGCACTGGGATCTGCACCCTGGTAGCTTCTTTCCAAATAGCCGTAGAATTTTACTCTGTCTCACCTTGGGGCATTAGTCTGTTTCTCATGGGAACAAGAACTCGTTAGAGTAGCGCAACAACTTGTTCCTTTTTACTGATCATACGACATGTTCTTCACTTGTTCTACTAGGAACTTGTGACGACCAGAGATGAAGGCAGGACGCGGTGCCACCATCGCCCTTTTGCTGCTGCTGCTGAGCTCCGGTCCCGGTATGTAGTGTAGCCCACTTGATCTCCAACCCACGGCCAACTGCGGCCTACCCACATGATAGCTCACACACGAAACGATCTGAATTTCAGGCATGGCTACGCCGGCGGCGGCAGAGGTCGATGTTCAGCACTACACCGACGGGCTCGGAATGTGGGTCTGCACGGTGTATGCCCGTCTGGGACCAATCGACAAGGCGACGTGCGATTGGATGTGCAGGCTGTCCAACAACTCGATGACCAGCGGCGGCCTGCAAGTGCGGCTCGGCGACGACTACGATTGTTGCGACAGAGGCTGCCGCTGCTCCTTCTGCGTCTCTGTCTACACAATTGGCGCCGGACATGCTGCTGCCGCCGCTGCTGTGTGGCCGATCGCGCTGTCCAGCCTCCTTGTGCTGCTGGTGATGCTGGCGTAGTTCAGAGTTACCCCCCGTAGCCGTGCACTGTGCGTGCGTGAGGTTCAGAGTTTCTTCAGGATGCATCTACTAGTGTTGGTCAGTGTTGGAGCTGGGCACTAGCCAATTAGCCATAATAAAAGTTGATAAGACTCAATGAATGTGGACTTGTGGAGTGCCATTCCCATTATCACTTGATGAAATTTCAGTTGTGTTACCTGTTCTCATGCAGAGCAGGGAATGTGAATGGATGGTCTTTGTTGAGGATATTATTTGTGCATGTATATTGTCTTTTATACATTAGGCCCATCTTTTTAGTTTGTTGTATAGATTAAGATAGAGGCCCCATATTATACTCATATATACCGTGCACATTGCACCGAATTAATACATCATGCAATTCTCACATTCAATATGATATCAGTTTTTAGGTTCTAACCTTAATCTTCCGCTGCCGCCGCCGCGCGCCTCCTCTCGCGCCGCCGCCGCCGCCCGTGCGTCTCCCACGCCGGTTGCGCACGCTAGCGCTACCCGCTCCCGCGAGCTGTGCGTCTCCCGATCGCTCCCGCTAGCCGTCAACACCGCCCGTCACCAGATCAATCACTAGCTAGCTACGCAAGCCACCAGATCAATACCTACGCAAGCCACCACATCCATCGCTAGCTCGCTCCGCAAGCTACCAGATCAATCGCGGCCAACGCACCGAAGCGCCACGCCGCCCCCGATAGCCTGCTAGTCCGAGCTGCTCCACCAAGCAGCCGCCGCCGCTACCTAGTGCCGCCGGCGCTGCTCCGTGTCGTAGCCATCCCCTTCCTCTCAGCTTTCACCGCAACACCCATGCCGTCTTGTCCTCGCCATATCGTCCGTCACGTCATTCACGTCCACCAACTTCAACCCGTTCGCCGACGCCAATCCTTCCGACGTCAACGACATCCGTAAGCTCAACATCTTCGAGCGGGTGCCGGTTCGTCTTTCCCAGGCGGATTCCTCTTACTACATATGAAAGACGTACTTCTCCCTCGTGTTCCGGGAGTATCATTTCATGGACCACGTGGACGGCACCGTCGACTCCAGCCTCGTCCCCGAGTTTCACGACTGGTCCACCATCGACATCACGATCACCCGCTGGTTTTTCCTCACCATCACGCCCGACCTCTTCCAGACGGTCGTGACGGACGGTGACGATGCCTGCGCCGTGTGGACCAAGCTGAATGGCCTCTTCACCGACAACAAGCTCCAGTGTCGCATTTTTTGTAGCAAGAGTACTTTGGGTGTCATCAGGACAACACCTTCATCACGGCTATTGTCGCCGCCTTAAGACTCTCGCTGACGAGCTTCGGGATATCGGCGCCAAGGTCGATGATGACCTCCTCCTCAGCACGCTCACCGCCGGGCTCAACGAGGACTTGGGCAACGCCGCGGGGAACCTCAGCCTCATCCCCAACCCGTCCTTCGTCAAGTTCGTTGCGTACCTCCGCTTGGAGGAGCGGCGGATGAAGCAGGCGAAGACGCGCGCCCTCCACACCGCCCTCGCCGCCGGCACCACCCACGGCGGGCCTTCGGCGCCTCCCGCTACCCCGGCACCCTAGCAGCGTCATCAGGCGCCTTTCCCGGCGCCCCAGCAGCCGGGGCTCCTGCCACTGCCGTACAGCCCGCCCGCTCCTCAGGCTGAAAAGTGCCGCGGGGGCCGGCGCGGTGGCCGCCGCGGTGGTCAGCAGCAGCAGCCGCAGCAAGCTGGCCCGCGGCAGTAGTTTCAGGCGCCGCCGCAGCTCCAGGTGCCGCCCCCATGGGCCTCCGGCTACAACCCCTGGACCGGTGTCGTACATGCATACACCATGTCCGTTCCACGGGCTCCTGCACCGACGCTTCCCGTGCCACGCCCACCGGCGCACCAAGCGTACTACGCGGCTCCGCAGCCGTATGAAGGATACCCACTGCCGCAGATGAGCGGCGCCTACGGTCTCTCTGCGGCCCCGTCGCCGCCCTCGCCGGCCCTGCCGCCGGCATCCGATGCTTCTCGCCGCGCTGCATGTTGCTCCTACGCCGAACAACTACACTGGAGGCGGTGATTGGCACATGGACACCGGTGCTACGGCTCACATGTTTGCTCATCCTGGTAATCTTGCCTCCTTCACTTCTGTCACCACCGACCGCCGCATCATTGCCGGCGACGGTTCCACACTACCTATCACACATGTCGGGCACACTTCTTTTCCCTCTACTTCTATGCCTATTTCTTTGTCTAACATTCTTGTGTCACCTTATCTTATTAAGAACCTTGTTTCCGTTCGTTGTTTAACCCGTGAAAATCCTGTTACTGTTGAATTTGACGAGCTTGGTTTTTGTGTCAAGGACGCTCGAACCAGGATGGTTCTTCACCGATGTGACAGCCTCGACGAGCTCTATCCGGTGCATCCGCCGTCCACCTCCACCACCGCACTGGTTGCTCTCTCCGCCGGCGTCGATCTCTGGCACGCTCGTTTGGGTCATCCCAACCCCGTCACACTTCGTCATATTCTTAAGAGTTTCAGTTTCAGTTGTAATAAGATAGAGGATCACACCTGTCATGCTTGTCGTGTTGGCAAACATGTCCGCCTTCCGTTTAATAACTCCACCACCATAGCTTCTTTTCCTTATCAGTTGATTCACAGCGATGTGTGGACCTCTCCGGTTCCTAGTAATTCGGGCTATTTATATTATTTGGTTATTCTTGATGATTATTCTCACTATGTGTGGACGTTTCCTTTACGACGAAAGTCGGATGCACTCTCCACTTTGTCGGCCTTTTACTCCTATGTCAGCATGCAGTTTGGGCGTCCCATCCTTGCTCTTCAGACTGACAATGGAAAAGAGTTCGACAATCTTGCTTTCCGCACTTTTCTGTCGCACCACGGCACCGTTTTTCGTCTCACATGCCCGTATACTTCACAGCAGAATGGTAGAGCCGAACGCGTCCTTCGCACTCTGAACGACTGCGTTTGGACGCTCCTGTTCCACGCTAATGTGCCGCCTCGTTTCTGGCCGGATGCACTCGCTACTACTTCACTTCTCCTTAACCTTCGCCCTTGCCGCCCACGGTGGAACTATGCACCTCACCATCTTCTCTTCGGTACGCCCCCATCTTATGATGGCTTGCGTATTTTCGGGTGCCTTTGCTATCCTAGCACCGCGGACTCCGCTCCTCACAAACTCGCACCTCGTTCTGTCGCTTGCATCTTCATCGGCTACCCTTCCAACTCCAAGGGATATCGGTGGTATGATCCTGTCTCCCACCGTGTGTTCACTTCCCGACACGTTTACTTTGATGAGCATGTGTTTCCGTTTCAGCAGGTACCTCCGGCTGTTCCTCCCGCCACCGGTGATGCGGGCTCCTCGACGCCGCTCCCAGGGCGCTCGCGCGCCTCTCTTGGCCCGCCCCTGGCTTTGAGGCGCGCGCCCGCATGCGGTGCCTCCTACAGCCACGGCCCCCTGGCGCCCGCGGCCCCCTCGGCGCCCCCGGCCCTGATGCCCCCCTCGGCGCCCCCGGCCCTGATGCCCCCCTCGGCGCCCCCGGCCCCCGCGCCTCCGGCACCCATGGCCGGTCCGGTCACCCGTGCCTGTACGGGCGTTTTTCGCCCGAGCTCAGGCTACGCCGCGGATGACTACGTCCTTGCGGCATCCACCTCTGAGCCATCGCCATTGCCATCCTCCGTCCGAGCCGCTCTTCGTGACCCGCTTTGGATGGCTGCGATGCAAGAGGAGTTTGACGCCCTGTTGCGCAATCGGACGTGGCAGCTTGTTCCCCGTCCCCGGCAAGCCAACATGATTACCGGGAAGTGGGTCTTCAAACACAAGCTCCGTCCCGATGGTACCCTTGATCGCTATAACGTGCGCTGGGTCGTTCGTGGATTCCGACAGCGTGCTGGCATCGACTTCACCGACACTGAGGGAGTCCTGGATTAGGGGTCTCCGGACAGCCGGACTATCTCCATTGGCCGGACTGTTAGACTACGAAGATACAAGATTGAAGACTTCGTCTCGTGTCCGGATGGGACTCTACTTGGCGTGGAACGCAAGCTAGGCAATACGGATATGTATATCTCCTCCTTTGTAACCGACCTTGTGTAACCCTAACCCTCTCCGGTGTCTATATAAACCGAAGGGTTTTAGTCCGTAGGACAACAACCACAACATACAATCATACCATAGGCTAGCTTCTAGGGTTTAGCCTCTCCGATCTCATGGTAGATCTACTCTTGTACTACCCATATCATCAATATTAATCAAGCAGGACGTAGGGTTTTACCTCCATCAAGAGGGCCCGAACCTGGGTAAAACATTATGTCCCCTGCCTCCTGTTACCATCCGGCCTAGACGCACAGTTCAGGACCCCCTACCCGAGATCTGCCGGTTTTGACACCGACATTGGTGTTTTCATTGAGAGTTCCTCTGTGTCGTCGCCGTTAGGCTTGATGGCTCCTACTATCATCGATAGCGATGCGGTCCAAGGTGAGACTTTTCTCCCCGGACAGATCTTCGTATTCGGCGGTTTTGCACTGCGGGCTAATTCGCTTGGCCATCTGGAGCAGATTGAAAGCTACGCCCCTGGCCGTCAGGTCAGATTTGGAAGTTTGAACTACATGGCCGACATCCGCGGAGACTTGATCTTCGACGGATTCGAGCCACAGCCGGGCGCGCCGCACTATCACGATGGGTATGACCTAGCTCTGCCGCCGAACAGTACCCCAGAGGCCGCGCCCGCATCAGCTCCGACCCTTAGCTCGGAGCCAACTGCGCCAATCGAGGACGGGTGGCTAGACACCGCCTCAGGGGTTGCAGTCTCAACGGCGATCGAGCCGAACACCCGCCTAATTCTCCGCGAAGCCCGTGACTCCAAGGTGCCGGACTCTTTTCCAGACTCCGAACCATCTGCGCCCCTGCTAATCAAATCCGATTGGGCGCCGATCATGGAATTCACCGCCGCGGATATCTTTCAGCACTCGCCCTTCGGCGACATTCTGAATTCACTAAGGTCTCTCTCTTTGTTAGGAGAGCCCTGGCCGGACTATGGCCAACAGGATTGGGATGCGGACGACGAGGAAATTCAACGCCCACCCACCACCCACTTCGTAGCCACTGTCGATAATTTAACCGACATGCTCGACTTCGACTCCGAAGACATCAACGGTATGGACGACGATGTAGGAGACGAACAAGAACCAACACCTATAGGGCACTGGAAAGCCACCTCGTCATATGACATATACATGGTGGATACACCCAAAGAAGGCAATGGCGACGAGATAGCGGAGGATGACCCCTCCAAGAAGCAACCCAAGCGCCGACGTCAGCGGCGCCGCTCTAAGTCCCGCCAAAGCAAAAGTGGTGATACCGGCACAGGAGATAATAACACTCCGGATAGTGCCGAAGACAACAACAATCCCCTCCAGCAAGATTTAGAGCAGGAGGATGGAGGAGCCGGCTCTCCTGAGAGAGCGGCAGACGGAGAGGAGGAGGATGGCAATTACATGCCCCCCTCCGAAGATGAGGCAAGCCTCGGCGACGACGAAGTCGCCGTACCAGAGGATCCCGTCGAACAAGAGTGCTTCAAGCGCCGGCTTATGGCCATGGCAAATAGCCTGAAGAAAAATCAGCAGCAGCTTCAAGCTGATCAAGATCTGCTAGCTGGCAGATGGACTGAAGTCCTCGCGGCCGAGGAATATAAACTCGAGCGCCCCTCCAAGAATTACCCAAAGTGTAGGTTACTACCTCGACTGGAGGAAGAAGCGTATGATACGGCTGATCGGCCACCTCGTGGCCGCGATAGAGAGGCATTCCAGCCAAAAGCTCAGCCTCCACCCCAACGCCATTCAAATAAAAAGGCAAGGGGAGATACGCCAGACCTGCGAGACATATTGGAGGACATAGCAAAGCATGCAAGATCAATCTACGGATCACGATGGCGCACCACTCTGCGAGACGATAAACGTCATGCCGGATACAGTAAAAGCAAATCCGGCCGGGCCGAACACAGCGGGCAAGACCCATTCGAGCTGCGTCGCGATATAGCCCAATAAAGAGGCGCCGCACACCCCCTATGCTTCACAGACGAAGTAATGGAACATCAATTTCCAGAAGGTTTCAAACCTGTAAATATTGAATCATACGACGGCACAACAGATCCCGCAGTATGGATCGAGGATTTCCTCCTCCACATCCACATGGCCCGCGGTGATGACTTACACGCCATCAAATACCTCCCACCAAAGCTCAAAGGACCAGCGCGGCATTGGCTTAACAACTTGCCAGCGGACTCCATTAGCTGTTGGGAAGATCTGGAAGTCGCATTCCTCGACAACTTTCAGGGCACTTATGTTCGACCACCAGACGCCGATGACTTCAGCCACATAATTCAGCAGCCAGAAGAGTCGGCCAGGCAATTCTGGACTCGGTTCCTTACAAAGAAAAATCAAATCATCGACTGTCCGGATGCGGAGGCCTTAGCGGCTTTCAAACACAATATCCGAGACGAGTGGCTAGCCCGACACCTTGGTCAGGAAAAGCCGAAATCTATGGCAGCTCTCACGACGCTCATGACCCGCTTTTGTGTGGGAGAAGACAGCTGGCTGGCTCGCAGTAATAACATATCAAAGAACCATGGCACCTCAGATACCAAGGACGGCAATAGCAGGTCACATCGCAACAAACATAAGTGCCGCATTAACAGCGAAAATACTGAGGATACGGCAGTCAATTCCGGATTCAAAGGCTCTAAACCTGGTCAGTGGAAAAAGCCATTCAAACAAAGTACGCCGGGTCCGTCTAGCTTGGACCGTATACTCGATCATTCGTGTCAAATACACGGCACCCCAGACAAGCCAGCCAATCACACCAACAGAGATTGTTGGGTGTTCAAACATACCGGCAAGTTAATTGCCGAAAACAAGGACAAGGGGCCGCATAGCGATGACGAGGAGGAGCCCCGGCAGCCGCACACTGGACAGAAGAGGTTTCCCCCGCAAGTGCGGACGGTGAACATGATATACGCAACCCACATCCCCAAGAGGGAGCAGAAGCATGCGCTCAGGGACGTATATGCGTTGGAGCCAGTCACCCCAAAATTCAACCATTGGTCCTCCTGTCACCTTCGATCGCAGGGACCACCCCACTAGTATCCGTCATGGCGGATTCGCCGCACTGGTGCTAGACCCCATCATTGACGGATTTCACCTCACTCGAGTCCTTATGGATGACGGCAGCAGCCTAAACCTGCTTTATCAGGACACAGTGCGCAAAATGGGTATAGACCCCTCAAGGATCAAACCCACAAAAACGACCTTTAAAGGCGTCATTCCAGGTGTAGAGACCCATTGCACAGGCTCAATTACACTGGAAGTGGTCTTCGGATCCCCGGATAACTTCCGAAGCGAAGAGTTAATCTTCGATATAGTCCCGTTCCGTAGTGGTTATCACTCGCTGCTCGGGCGAACTGCATTTGCTAGATTCAGTGCGGTATCGCATTATGCATACCTCAAGCTCAAGATGCCAGGACCTCGCGGAGTTATTACAGTTAATGGAAACACAGAGCGCTCCCTCCGAATAGAGGAGCACACCGCAGCCCTCGCAGCAGAAGCGCAAAGTAGCCTCTCAAGGCAATCAACCAGTTCGGCGCTTCAAAGCCCGGACACCTTCAAGCGCCCTCGGAGCAATCGGCAAATAGACCGCCTGGCGCGATCTGAGCTCACGTAGCAATGCGGCGGCCACCCCAAGCCCAGCCCAACGGCGAAACTCATGCCGCACGTACATAATTACGCATTAAAAATACCATGGGCACAGGTGGGGAAGGTGGCACAACTGCAGCACGCCCAAGATGCGGCTTAAACCGCACTAGGGGCTTCCCGTTTGGTTATTTTTCCTTTTTTCAGGACCTTAATCTCTGGAAACACTGTTCGGCAGCACTATTGCCGAACACGTGACGCAGCAACCAAGGAGGCAGAGAGCTACGTCATACCACGAAATTCCCAGGTGGATTACAGTAATGAGCGAAATATTCGATTTAATATCATTCCTCAGCTTGCCCTTGGAAGGGACATAGTCCTACTCTTTGCTTATTGCACTATCTGTATCATTCTTCTTTAACGCAATTTTTTGAATAAACAACGCATGACATTATGACTATTATTGCATTCTTGTTATATATATATATATGTGTGTGTGTGTTCATTAATGACGCCATGCAACCGTACACTTTGGTACGGCCAATACACTAGGGGCTTACGTACCCCACAATGCGGTGTGAAAAGTCCGAACACTTTCACAAGTGCGGCACCCCGAACTTATAGCATTATATGCATCAGCTCCGAATCATGTCTTTGGTCAAATGTTGGGTTTGCCCGGCTCCTATGTTTTGGTACCTTACGTTCCGCTCTATCGGCTAAGGTAGCGCTAGGAGAACTACTGCGATTGTGCCCCGGTTCTGCTGGGTTCAGCACCTCAGTAGAGAAAGCTAAAACTGACTGTCATGATAAGGCGAGAGACTGGTCGCTGTTCGGCGAGGTTTTCGAGTCCCTAAAGACTTATGCCGCTTAGAGCGAAGGGCCGGCCCTGTCCGGCTTAAAGGCGTGTATCGCGCCCCAAATTCGGCCTTCCGAATACCAGGGGCTTCGCCGAAATTTAAAATTATAGAATTCTATGGCTAAGTGAGAGTGATAAAACATTATTAGTCTGGTTGCCTTGTTCGCTATGCTGAGCACCTCCCTCGAAGGACCCAAACATGGGAACAAGAGTGCTCAGGTTTATCCCGAACACCCCAGCACTCGTGGCATGGGGGCAGAAGCCGAGGACTAGCCATCTCTCAGATTGGATAAACAGCCAAACAGAAGGAAATATTTTAGATTCCAACAAGCGTTGCATAGCGCATATGAATCAAGTTTTCATAAACACAGGATAAAATTAGCAAGTCTCATTCAAATATTACATCTTTTGAACACTCGTCCGCGATGAGACGGGCACCCGGCAGAACACCCTCGTAGTACATCTCGGGGTGGCGGTGCTCCTTGCCCTCCGGCGGCCCCTCCTTGATCAGCTTCACGGCGTCCAGCTTGACCCACTGCAATTTCACACGGGCGAAAGCCCGGCGTGCACCCTCAATGCAGACAGATCGCTTGACGGCCTCCAGCCACGGGCAGGCATCCACAAGCCACCTCACCAGGCCGAAGAAGCTGTTCGGAAGGGCGTCGCCAGGCCACAGCCGGACTATAAAGCTCTTCATGGCCCGATCGGCCGCCTTATGTAGCTCGACCATCTGCTTCAACTGGTCGCTCATTGGCACCGGGTGTTTGGCCTCAGCATACTGAGACCAAAAGAACTTCTCCGTTGAGCTTCCATCCTCGGCCTGGTAAAATTGTGCGGCATCGGACACACTGCGGGGCAAATCTGCGAATGCTCCTGGAGAGCTCCGGGTTCGGGTAAGTAATCGGTAATTTACTTTTACATGCTTGCTTTGCATATAGAAAGCCTTACCCGCCGCTATCTTCTTCATCGCGTTGATCTCTTGGAGGGCCTTTTGGGCTTCGGCCTTGGCACTTTTTGCACTCTCGAGGGCCGCGGCAAGCTCGGACTCCCGCGTCTTTGAGTCAAGCTCCAACGCCTCGTACTTCGCCACGAGAGTCTGGAGCTCTTGCTGCACCTCGCCCACCCGAGCCTCATGCTTCTCTCGCTCGGTGCGCTCCTTGGCCGCTTTATCTTCGGCCTTGGTTAGTGCTTGCTTCAGGGTCGCCACCTCGGTCGTGGCCTCTGGCAAACATACGATGATCCTGTCATTTTGCAATCTCATCCTCTTTTATATATACATATCTATAGACAGGGTATTACTTACCCTTGTTCTCCTCGAGCTGCCTCTTGGCAAGGCTGAGCTCTTTCCTGGACCCCTCGAGGTCCTGCTTTAGTACGGCGACCTCCGCAGTCAGTGCGGCGGACGCCAGCAGCGAAGCCTACATATGCATATTGACATACTCATATTAGACTCCTGCGATATTATTTAATCCTCTGCTCGGCTTCTCTTTGTGAACACCAAACAAAGCATCAGGGGCTACTGTCTATGCGGTAATATTTCTACTACATTTTAAAACACTTACCTCAAAGCCTGTTAGAAGGCTGGCACAGGCTTCAGTCAATCCGCTCTTGGCGGACTGAACCTTCTGGATCACCGCACTCATGATAGTGTGGTGCTCCTCGTGGATGGAAGCGCTGCGAAGCGCTTTCAGCAGATTGTCCGGCGCCTCTGGACGGACAGAGGTCACCGGCACAGGCGTCTTGCCCCTCTTAGGAGGAGGAGGCCTGCCCGAGCCTAGAACCGCTGGAGGTTCCGGCGCGGTGTTCGGCTGAGGGCCGAACTCGGAGCTCTCAGGGGCCCTGTCCCCTCGGCTCCCGGGTTCCGGAAGGTCGCCTTAAGGCGCCTCCAGGACTGTCTCCCCTCGACCCGGTGCCTCTTGAGACAGCACCTCGGCGTTGTCAGCAGGATGAGGGGAGGTGGCGGTCGGGACTGGATCGCTATCCATGTCCGACGAGCCCAGGGAGCCGTCCGATGATACATCGATACTGGCTCGTGGCGGCCTGCATAATTATGTTCGGCGTTAGGAAAAACAGTGCGACAAAGGAATTCTATGAGTTACTCTAGTATCCGAATACTTATGATCTCCCCGGGGGCTTGGCCCAGGACAACCACTCGTCTTCGCCCACGTCGGCGGCGGTGGAACTGTCCGGAAGGAGAGTCCTCCCCTTCTTGGACCCTTTGGCCTCCCCAGTTGGGGCGGCCTTCCTTTTCTTGTCTCCCCCGCCTGAAGGGGGAGCATCTTCTTCTTCCTCCTCGTCTTCAAGGGAGGAGTGTGCCGCAGAGTTATCGGACGATGAGTCCAATAACACCTGGCGCCGGGAACTCTTTCGGGTTCCCTTGGCCTTCTTGGTCTTCTCCGGCACCTTGTAAGGAGCCGGAGTCAGCATCTCCGTCAGGAGAGCGCCCACAGTATCTTCGGGCAAAGGGGTTGGGCAGTTAATCTGCCCCGACATCTCCACCCAGTTCTGTCAAAGGCATGGAGATTAGACCCTGCACATAATTAAGCTAGGGAAAATAAATGTCCTACGGGACGTATTGAACTCACCAAACGCGCTAGGCGCTTTGCGCTTAGTCCGCGGTCCTCGGCGAGAGAAGGAGGGACCTCGGCGCCCTTGAACAGCACCTTCCAGACGTCCTTGTGCGTCGTATCAAAGAGCTCACTCAGAGTCTGGTGCCGGGCCGGGTCGAACTCCCACAAGGTAAAATCCCGTTGTTGACACGGGAGGATCCGGCGGATGAGCATAACTTGGACTATGTTGACAAGCTTGAGCTTCTTGCTCGCCATACTCCGGGTACATTTCTGGAGTCCATCCAGCTCCACCGACAAACCCCACGACAAGCCCTTCTCTTTCCAGGAAGTGAGCCATGTAGGGAATCCGGATCGAAACTCGGGGGCTGCCACCCATTTGGCGTCGCGCGGCTCGGTGATGTAGAACCACGCCGATTGCCATCCCTTTATTGTCTCCACGAAGGAGCCTTCGAGCCATATAACATTGGGCATCTTGCCCACCATGGCTCCGCCGCATTCTGCTTGTTGGCCTCGTACCACCTTCGGCTTGATATTGAAGGTCTATAACCATAGGCCGAAGTGGGGCCGGATGCGGAGGAAAGCCTCACACACGACGATGAACGCCGAAATGTTGAGGATGAAGTTCGGGGCCAGATCATGAAAGTCCAGCCCATAGAAGAACATGAGACCACGGACAAATGGATGGAGGGGAAACCCTAGTCCGCGGAGGAAGTGGTGAAGGAAAACTACCCTCTCGTGAGGTTCCGGGATAGGGACGATCTGCCCCGCAGCGGGCAGCCGATGCGCGATGTTCGCGGCTAAGTATCCGGCTCCGCGCAGCTTCTTGATGTCTCCCTCCGTGACGGAGGAGACCATCCACCTGCCTCCCGCTCCGGACATGGTTGGAGAAGGTTGAGGTGGGAAGTGCGGACTTGGGCGCTAGAGCTCGAGGGTGCAAAACAGTTGCACACGCGGAATACTCAGGTTAAACTTCACGAGCCTAGCATATAACAGATATGGCCTCGGAACACGGAGACCGAAAGGTCGAGCGTGAATCATATAGTAGATATGATCAACATATTGATGTTCACCATTGATACTACTCCATCTCACGTGATGATCGGACATGGTTTAGTTGATTTGGATCACGTGATCACTTAGAGGATTAGAGGGATATCTTTCTAAGTGGGAGTTCTTAAGTAATATGATTAATTGAACTTTAATTTATCATGAACTTAGTCCTGGTAGTATTAGCATATCTATGTTGTAGATCAATAGCTCACGATGTTGCTCCCCATTTAATTTTTATATGTTCCTAGAGTAAACTAAGTTGAAAGATGTTAGTAGCAATGATGCGGATTGGATCCGTGATCTAAGGTTTATCCTCACTGCTGCACAGAAGAATTATGTCTTTGATGCACCGCTAGGTGACAAACCTATTGCAGGGGCAGATGCAGATGTTATGAACATTTGGCTAGCTCAATATGATGACTACTTGATAGTTTAGTGCACCATGCTTAAACGGCTTAGAATCGGGACTTCAAAGACGTTTTGAATGTCATGGACCATATGAGATGTTCCAGGAGTTGAAGTTAATATTTCAAGCAAATACCCGAGTTGAGAGATATGAAGTCTCCAACAAGTTCTATAGCTAAAAGATGGAAGAGAATAGCTCAAGCAGTGAGCATGTGCTCAGATTGTCTGGGTACTACAATCGCTTGAATCAAGTGGGAGTTAATCTTCCAGATAAAATAGTGATTGACAGAATTCTCTAGTCACCATCACCAAGTTAGTAGAACTTCGTGATGAACTATAATATGCAAGGGATAACGGAAACGATTCCAGGCTCTTCGTGATGCTGAAATCAACAAAGGTAGAAATCAAGAAAAGCATCAAGTGTTGATGGTAAACAAAACCACTAGTTTGAAGTAAAGGTACAAAGGGAA
The DNA here is from genome assembly GCF_056163025.1 of Triticum urartu. Taxonomy (NCBI): domain Eukaryota; kingdom Viridiplantae; phylum Streptophyta; class Magnoliopsida; order Poales; family Poaceae; genus Triticum; species Triticum urartu. Next base: position 664,917,296 of record NC_141877.1, on the reverse strand, counting down.
GAAAGGGGAACTTCAAGAAGAACGGCAAGAAAGTTGCTGCTCAAGTGAAAAACCCAAGTCTGGACCTAAGCCTGAAACTGAGTGCTTCTACTGCAAAGGGACTGGTCACTGGAAGCGGAACTACCCCAAGTAATTGGCGGATAAGAAGCATGACAAGGTGAACATAGGTATATTTGATATACATGTTATTGATGTGTACTTTACTAGTGTTTATAGCAACCCCTCAGTATTTGATACTAGTTCAGTTGCTAAGAGTAGTAACTCGAAACGGGAGTTGCAGAATGAACAGAGACTAGTTAAGGGTGAAGTGACGATGTGTGTTGGAAGTGGTTCCAAGACTGATATGATCATCATCGCACACTTCCTATACTTTCGGGATTAGTGTTGAACCTAAATAAGTGTTATTTGGTGTTTGCGTTGAGCATAAATATGATTGGATCATGTTTATTGAAATACGGTTATTCATGTAAGTTAGAGAATAATTGTTGTTCTGGTTACATGAATAAAACCTTCTATGGTCATACACCCAATGAAAATGGTTTGTTGGATCTCGATCGTGGTGATACACATATTCAGTATATTGAAGCCAAAAGATGCAAAGTTAATAATGATAGTGCAACTTATTTGTGGCACTGCCGTTTAGGTCATATTGGTGTAAAGCGCATGAAGAAAATCCATGCTGATGGGTTTTTGGAATCACTTGATTATGAATCAGTTGATGCTTGCGAACCATGCCTCATGGGCAAGATGACTAAGACTCCGTTCTCTGGAACAATGGAGCGAGCAACAGATTTGTTGGAAATCATACATACTGATGTATGTGGTCCGATGAATATTGAGGCTCATGGCAGGTATCATTATTTTCTGATCTTCACAGATGATTTGAGCAGATATGAGTATATCTACTTGATGAAACACAAGTCTGAAATATTTGAAAAGTTCAAAGAATTTCAGAGTGATGTGGAGAATCATCGTAACAAAAATAAAAGTTTCTACGATATGATCGCAGAAGTAAAATATTTGAGTTACGAGTTTGGCCTTCAGTTAAAACAATGTGAAATAGTTTCACTACTCACGCCACCTGGAACACCATAGTGTAATGGTGTGTCCGAACGTCATAACCATACTTTATTATATATAGTGCGATCTATGATGTCTCTTACCGATCTACCAATGTCGTTTTGGCGTTATGCATTAGAGACAGCTACATTCACGTTAAAAAGGGCACCATCTAAATCCGTTGAGACGACACCGTATGAACTGTGGTTTGGTGAGAAACCTAAGCTGTCGTTTCTTAAAGTTTGGGAGTGCAATGCTTATGTGAAAAAGTTTCAACATGGTAAGCTCGAACCCAAATCGGAGAAGTAAATCTTCATAGGATACCCAAAAGGAAATGTTGGGTACACCTTCTATCACAGATCCGAAGGCAAGTTATTCATTGCTGAGAATGGATCCTTTCTAGAGAAGGAGTTTCTCTCGAAAGAAGTGAGTGGGAGGAAAGTATAACTTGATGAGGTAACTGTACCTGCTCCCTTATTGGAAAGTAGTTCATCACAGAAATCTGTTCCTGTGACTACTACACCGATTAGTGAGGAAGCTAATGATGATGATCATGTAACTTCAGATCAAGTTACTACCGAACCTCGTAGGTAAACCAGAGTGAGATCCGCACCAGAGCGGTACGGTAATCCTGTTCGGGAGGTCATGTTACTTGACCATGACGAGCCTACGAACTATGAGGAAGCGATGATGAGCCCAGATTTCGCGAAATGGATTGAGGCCATGAAATCTGAGATGAGATCCATGTATGAGAACAAAGTATGGACTTTGATTGACTCTCCCAATGATCGGTGAGCCATTGAGATTAAATGGATCTTCAAGAGGAAGACGGACGCTGATAGTAGTGTTACTATCTACAAAGCTAGAATTGTCGCAAAAAGTTTTTCGACAAGTTCAAGGTGTTGACTACAATGAGAGTTTCTCACTCATATTTATGCTTAAGTCTGTCCGAATCATGTTAGCAATTGCCGCATTTTATGAAATCTGGCAAACGGATAAACAAAACTGCATTCCTTAATGGATTTATTAAAGAAGAGTTGTATATGATGCAACCGGAAGGTTTTGTCAATCCTAAAGGTACTAACAAAATATGCAAGCTCCAGCGATCCATCTATGGACTGGTGCAAGCATCTCGGAGTTGGAATATACGCTTTGATAAGTTGATCAAAGCATATAGTTTTATACTGACTTGCGGTGAAGCCTGTATTTACAAGAAAGTGAGTGGGAGCACTACAGCATTTCTGATAAGTATATGTGAAAGACATATTGTTGATCGGAGATAATGTAGAATTATTCTGCAAAGCATAAAGGAATATTTGAAAGGAGTTTTTTCAAAGAAAGACCTCGGTGAAGCTGCTTACATATTGAGCATCAAGATCTATAGAGATAGACCAAGATGCTTGATAAGTTTTTCAATGAATACATACCTTGACAAGATTTTGAAGTAGTTCAAAATGGAACAGTCAAAGAAGAAGTTCTTGCCTGTGTTACAAGGTGTGAAGTTGAGTAAGACTCAAAACCCGACCACGACAGAAGATAGAGAGAGAATGAAAGTCATTCCCTATGCCTTAGCCATAGGTTCTATAAAGTATGCCATGCTGTGTACCAGACCTATTGTATACCCTGCCCTGAGTTTGGCAAGGGAGTACAATAGTGATCTAGGAGTAGATCACTGGACATTGGTCAAAATTATCCTTAGTGGAATAAGGATATGTTTCTCGATTATGGAGGTGACAAAAGGTTCGTCGTAAAGGGTTACATCGATGCAAGTTTTGACACTGATCCAGATGACTCTAAGTCTCAATCTGGATACATATTGAAAGTGGGAGCGATTAGCTAGAATATTTCCATGCAGAGCATTGTTCACATAGAAATTTGCAAAATACTTACGGATCTGAATGTGACAGACCCGTTGACTAAACTTCTCTCACAAGCAAAACATGATCACACCTCAGTACTCTTTGGGTGTTAATCACATAGCGATGTGAACTAGATTATTGACTCTAGTAAACCCTTTGGGTGTTGGTCACATGTCGATGTGAACTATGGGTGTTAATCACATGGTGATGTGAACTATTGATGTTAAATCACATGGCGATGTGAACTAGATTATTGACTCTAGTGCAAGTGGGAGACTGAAGGAAATATGCCCTAGAGGCAATAATAAAGCTATTATTTATTTTCTTATATCATGATAAATGTTTATTATTCATGCTAGAATTGTATTAACCGGAAACATAATACATGTGTGAATACATAGACAAACAGAGTGTCACTAGTATGCCTCTACTTGACTAGCTCGTTGATCAAAGATGGTTATGTTTCCTAACCATAGACATGAGTTGTCATTTGATTAACGGGATCACATCATTAGGAGAATGATGTGATTGACTTGACCCATTCCATTAGCATAGAACTTGATCGTTTAGTTTGTTGCTATTGCTTTCTTCATGACTTATACATGTTCCTATGACTATGAGATTATGCAACTCCCGTTTACCGGAGGAACACTTTGTGTGCCACCAAACGTCACAACGTAACTGGGTGATTATAAAGGTGCTCTACAGGTATCTCCGAAGGTACTTGTTGGGTTGGCGTATTTAGAGATTAGGATTTGTCACTCCGATTGTCGGACAGGTATCTCTGGGCCCTCTCGGTAATGCACATAACTTAAGCCTTGCAAGCATTGCAACTAATGAGTTAGTTGCAGGATGATGTATTACAGAACGAGTAAAGAGACTTGCCGGTAACGAGATTGAACTAGGTATTGAGATACCGACGATCGAATCTCGGGCAAGTAACATACCGATGACAAAGGGAACAACGTATGTTGTTATGCGGTCTGACCGATAAAGATCTTCGTAGAATATGTAGGAGCCAATATGAGCATCCAGGTTCCGCTATTGGTTATTGACCGGAGACGTGTCTCGGTCATGTCTACATTGTTCTCGAACCCGTAGGGTCCGCACACTTAACGTTACGATGACAGTTTCATTATGAGTTTATATATTTTGATGTACCGAAGGTTGTTCAGAGTCCCGGATGTGATCACGGACTTGACGAGGAGTCTCGAAATGGTCGAGAAATAAAGATCGATATATTGGACGACTATATTTGGACACCGGAAAGGTTCCAGGTGAGATTGGGACAATACCGGATCACCGGGAGGTTATCGGAATCCCCCAGGAGGTATATGGGCCTTATTGGGACTTAGTGGAAAGAAGGGGAAAGGAGCAAGGGAGGCCCCCCCAAGCCCAATCCGAATTGGGAGGGCCCCCCCTTTCCTTCCTCCCTCCTTCCTCTTCCTCCCCTCTCCTACTCCTAATAGGAAAAAGGGGAGTCCTACTCCCTGTGGGAGTTGGACTCCCCCCTACACTACTAGGGAAAACCTTATACACAGAATCTTAGCAGCAGCGCGGCATAAAAATAGGCGCTGCTGCTAAGTAGTAGCAGCACGGCTACGGAAAGCTCGCTACTGGTGCAAACTTAGCAGTAGCGCGTGACGCTTAAACCGCGCTGCTACAAAAATCCACCGACAGTACACAACGACATATGTTTACCAGTAGCGCGGCGCCATGGAGCGCGCTGTTGCTAATGCCATAGTAGCAGCGTGCTTTTTTGTCACCTCGCTGCTGCTAATTTTGAAATTGTGCACAGGGTTGGCCCGTTTAGCAGTAGCGCGTGACAGGAAAGCGCGCTGTTGCTACGCTCTTAGCAGCAGCGCGCTTTCTCTCCCGCGCTACTGCTAAGACGCAGCACCCACCACCTTTTCCACCTCCCCTCCCCATCTCCTCTCCTCCCTTTCCCCTACCTCCCACATCCTCCCTCTCTCACTCTTCTTCTTCCTCAATACTTCTCCCCCCATTACTCTCCCTCTTCTACCTACCTTTCTCTCTCTTCATTACTCCTAGCTATAACTACACCACCTCCATTAATTCATCTCCTTTCTCTTTTTCCTCCCCCTTCCACTAGTTGAAGTTGTCTCCTCCCAAATTAGCTAGCTAGATAGATGTAGCATTTAGTTAAGTGACCTATTTTCCCCCTAACTAGATCTTTCTTTGTCAAGAAGAGCTTTGTGCACTTTTGACCTCCCTACATCATCATCTCCACCGTGTGCTCGATCTCGAGATAGAGGTGTGATTAATATTTCATGCTTTTGCAAAATGGAAATATATGTTCCTATTTTGTATACACACTTAATTAGTCATTATTATGCATGGGTCCAATGATGTAATATATATATGTTCCTATTTTGTATACACACTTAGCCATTATTATGCAAGGGTCCAATGATATAATATATATGTTCCTATTATGCTGAGGAAAAGAAAAAAGGAAACTGGTTATAGCAGTAGCGCTTTAGTGAAAAAGAGCTACAGCTAGTCAAGGTAGCAGTAGCGGTTTCTGCAGAAAATCGCTATAGCCGCTCGTAATAGTAGTAGCGCGTTTCGTGTAAACGCGCTACTGCTACGTCCACTTAACCCAAAATTCTCCCTCTCCCTACTTCATCCCGCCTCTTTTCCCCCAAATCTCCACTCTCTCTTCCCCGGCCCCGTCGCACCGCCGCGCCCGCCCCCGACCTCGGCGCGCTCGCCCCCGACCCCGGCGCGCTCGCCCCCGACCCCGCCGCGCCCGACCCCGCCGCGCTCGCCCCCGACCCCGCCGCCCCGACCCAGGCGCGCTCGCCCCCGGTGCGGGCGCTCGCCCCCGACCCGTGGGCCCTCGCCTCCCTCCTCTGCTTCCTCCCCTCCCAACCTCGGCCGTCGTCGGGCCTGCCTCCTCGCCCTGCACCCTCTGTAAACCACCCCCCTCTCTCTCTCTGCTAGCTAGGGTTAATTTACGTAGGTTTTAGTTATGTTAATTAGGTTATCTATTTAGTTATGAATTTAGATAGGTTTCAAAATTTGTGAATTTATATGCAAATTTGAACTGGACATGTGATATGTGGATATGTCATGTTTTGGACATGTCATGTTTTGGTAAATGATCCGAGTTGCCTATGTTACGCCGCAATGTTGATTCATTTCCGTTCCGGTGAATTTCAGGCGCTTGATATGTCCATTTTTTAGCAAAGGTCATGCCGAAATTTCCCGTGAATAAAGGCATGATTTGTGCTACATAGGTCGCATATCGAGTGCTGGCACATAGATTTCTTTTTTATCTCATTTCTCATTTATTCATACTTTTAGAAATAAATGAGGACACTTAATCATAGGAAACAAGTCGAACAACGAAGAAACTGGGCCTTCTGACCAAGATGCAGACGAGATGGATTATGAGGGTGAACAAGACTACCTCGACTTTTTGACTGCTAAGCAAGGTTTGCAGGTCCACCTCGATGATGGTACTGACGCCGACACCAACACCGACGGCGCCGGCACCGATGGCGGCGCCGAGACCGGTGGGGAAGGTACCGCCGGGGAAGATACCGGCGCCGATGCCGGTACCGAAAAGAGGCATAAGAAGCAGAGGATACGAAAACCTAACAAACTAGGGATTGGACGACTTGTGATCACAAAGATGGCACCTGGTAAGTTTGAGCCATTAGAGCCGGAAGAACCTCGCAAGTGCAGAGGTGTTCTTCCTGCGGTTTGACCATATCTTTGAGATGTTTCTGACAAGGCGGCTCGATTTTACAATCGTCCGCCTTTTTGCGCTACATATGAGCTCTGTCATGAACAGTGAAGAAGTCTCGCAAATCTGTGTGGCGGATCCGTACTACATGCACGAGTCTTTCTTGAGTCTCGGCGACTTTGAGCGTGAAACTGCTAGGGACTACCTCCAAAACTTCATGGTACAGAATAAGGACCGGGAAATTGTCCTCGTGCCTTATCATCCAAAGTAAGTCAGTTTCGAACAACCCTTTCATACATTTCAATCATTCCTTCTCTCTCTATGGGGAATAATTTGAGGTGTCTTTTCCCCGCAGCAACGGGCGCGCCGTCCTTATCGTTCTTTATCCGCAAGTCTCCCACGCCGTGTATTTTGACCCTTCCAGAGACTATGAGAAAAAAGACTACACCAACATAATGAATATTCTAGATGATGCTCTCCAAGGCTTCAGCTTTAGAGGTGGCCACATGCAGATCAGGAAACAAAGGAACAAGAAGATGGGTTTCGCGCATAAAACTAACTTCTCTTGTATCCAAGTCCCAAAACCAAGCAAGAAGGATGGATTGTACATCCTCCATCTCATGATTCAGTTCAACACGGATCACCAAAAGCTTCGCATGAGAAGCAGAAATGATGATCATATCCACAAGTGGCTAGAATCTCATGGAGAAGCGGATTATAAACTAGAGATGACTTCTTTCGCATCCAAAGCGACATTTCGACGATCATCATGAAAGAAGTCGTCGATGAGAAGGGGATGTTCCACCACGGCCCTATATCGCGAGCTGACGTCCGAACTCGCATAGGCATGCAACGTCTAGACCTCACGCCGTTCAATAAGCTAGGGTCCATCCTCGATGATATGGAAGGATGGAACTTCTAGTGATTTATGATGCCGATGATGATGATATGTGTCGGTTGAACTTGTATACTATTTGTAGCGATGCAACTTTGTGATGTCCACGATCCCTGCCGAACTTGCGTAACGCTACTTTGTTAGTTTGCGTACGATGACCTGTGTACCTCTAGTTAATTAATTTGCGTACTGTATGTTGCATCTAGTTGCTAACCCTTTCTTTTTCGGTGTTCTCTAGTATATTTTGTTGCATATATATGATTGTACATCCTCTTCATGAACATGCATCTCTAACAGGTACCTAGTTTCTTGATGGCGAGATGGAACTGCTATGTCGTGTACAAAGGGAAGGTTCCGGGGGTGTACAACGAGTGGCATGAGTGTCAGGCGCAAGTGAATGGGTTCTCGGACGCCAGCCATAAAGGCTTCAAAAGCAAACAAGAAGGAGAAGCTAGTTACTTAAGGTTCACGCTAGCGCGAGAGAGGACTCGTAACCGCCATCTCATGTACTGCACAGTTCTGCTCTCACTCATAGTGATAGCTCTTCTCGCGTATACCTTTTTTTAGATGGATGACGTTGTAGTTGCAAGTATTCGAGACTTGCATGTATCACTATTTTCGAGATGATGAAAAGATACCACTTTGTGTTGGATGATGATTATGACGAGACTATTTGTATTTATATGCTATGATTACATTTGTGGTCTCGCAGGCATTTGTATGTGTATCATGATGACATTTGTATGTGCTAAAGATTCTTCTATAAAGCCTGTTCAAATACAAAACAAATATGCCGATAAAAACAAAAAACTACTAAAATTAGCAGTAGTGAGTGGAGAAAAGTTAGCAGCAGCGCGGTTGTAGCAGTAGCGCGCACAGGGGAAGCGCGCTATAGCTATTAGCAGCAGCGAGGTTTCTTTAAGCGCGCTGCTGCAACACTTGTGTAGCAGTAGCGCGGGTGGACCGGCGCTACTGCTATACATTAGCTGTAGCGCCTTATTAGTAGCGCCGGCCCCCGCGCTACTAAAAGGCCGAAAACCCGCGCTGCTGCTAGGCTTTTCCCTAGTAGTGCTAGGGCGCGCCACCCTCCTTGGCCGGCCCCCTCCTCCACTCCTTTATATACGGGGGCAGGGGGCACCCCATAGACACAACAATTGATCATTGATCTCTTAGGCGTGTGCGGTGCCCCCCTCCACCATAATCCTCGATAATATTGTAGCGGTGCTTAGGCGAAGCCCTGCAACGGTAGAACATCAAGATTGTCACCACGCCGTCGTGCTGACGGAACTCTTCCCTGACACTTTGCTGGATCGGAGTTCGGGGATCGTCATTGAGCTGAACGTGTGCTAGAACTCGGAGGTGCCGTAGTTTTGGTGCTTGATCGGTCGGGCCGTGAAGACGTACGACTACATCAACCGCGTTGTGCTAACGCTTCCGCTTCCGGTCTACGAGGGTACATAGACAACACTCTCCCCTCTCGTTGCTATGCATCACCATGATCTTGCGTGTGCGTAGGAATTTTCTTGAAATTACTACGTTCCCCAACATTACCTCCATCAAGAGGGCCCGAACCTGGGTAAAATGTTGTGTCCCCTGCCTCCTGTTACTATCCGGCCTAGACGCACAGTTCGGGACCCCCTACCCGAGATCCGCTGGTTTTGACACCGACAGACACCTTCGCTCCGGTCGTCAAGCCCGACACGAAACGCATGGTTCTCCACCTTGCGTTCTCCCGTGCTTGGCCGGTGCACCAGATGGACGTCTCCAACGTCTTCCTTCATGGTCACCTTGAGGAGCAGGTCTTCTACCAGCAGCCCACTGGGTTCGTTGATCCGGCACTTCCCGACCACGTGTGCCTGCTTTCGCGGTCCTTGTATGGACTCAAGCAGGCTCCGCGCACTTGGTACCAACGCATCGCGGCGTTTCTTCATCAGCTTGGGCTCCGCTCCACTCGCTCGGACGCATCGCTCTTCGTTTATCACCAGGGCTCCGACACGGCCTACTTGCTGCTATATGTCGACGACATCATCCTGACGGCATGTACGGCTGGCCTTTCAGTCAGCTCACGGCTTGTCTTCGCGCTGAGTTCGCCATCAAGGACTTGGGTCCTTTGCACTACTTCCTCGGTGTTGAGGTGGTGCGCCGTCCGGATGGTTTCTTTCTTCATCAGCGGAAGTATGCTCATGAGCTCCTGGAGCGCGCTGGCATGCTTAACTGCAAGCCCGTCGCCACGCCTGTTGATACGAAGGCCAAGCTCTTTGCCACGGATGGTTCCCCTGCTTCGGATGCTGCTTTCTATCGGTCTATTGTTGGTGCTCTTCAGTACCTCACTTTGACTCGACCAGAGATCCAGTATGCAGTGCAGCAGGTGTGTCTTCATATGCATGCTCCTCGGGATGTTCACTGGGCCGCTGTCAAGCGGATTCTCCGCTACGTTTGTGACACTATGGATCTTGGAGTCACGCTTCACGCCTCCGCCGACATCGCCTCACAGCCTACTCCGATGCAGACTGGGCGGGCTGCCCTGACACCCGTCGCTCCACCTCGGGCTATTGTGTCTACCTTGGACCCTCACTTATCTCGTGGTCGTCCAAGCGGCAGCCTACGGTCTCTCGCTCCAGTGCTGAGGCTGAGTATCGTGTGGTGGCCAACGCCGTCGCTGAGTGTTCCTGGCTTTGTCAGCTGCTTCAGGAGCTGTCTTGCCCTGTTGACCGTGCCACGGTGGTCTACTGCGATAACGTCTCGGCGGTCTACCTCTCCGCTAACCCGATGCATCATCGACGGACCAAGCATATTGAGTTGGATATTCATTTTGTTCGGGAACAGGTGGTTCTTGGTCATATTCGTGTTTTACACGTCCCTACTTCCCACCAATTTGCAGATATCATGACCAAGGGCTTGCCTACGGCGTCATTTGAGGAGTTCCGGTCCAGTCTTTGCGTCAGTCACGGTGCCGCTTCGACTGCGGGGGGGGGGGGGGGGGGGTGGGGGGTGTTGAGGATATTATTTGTGCATGTATATTGTCTTTTGTACATTAGGCCCACCTCTCTAGTTTATTGTATAGATTGAGGTAGAGGCCCCACATTGTACTCATATATACCGTGCACATTGCACTGAATTAATACATCGTGCAATTCTCACATCCAATAGTCTTGTTAATCCCAAGCCAAGCAATATTAGGCAAGCACTCTGTCCCATTTTTTGAAGTGCATTGCTTGCACACTACTCAGTTTTTGGTTTTGCCTCATTTTGCACACTGATGTATCATGGCTGACGTTTCTGTTCTTTGCTCAAGTGTACAAAAGGAGTACAAGGTGCAGAAAGACTAGGACGTATCATGAGCAACTAATTAACATCGTGGCCTATAATTAGGATAACTGAGATGGTGCGAATCAGCTCTGATGGAGTAGTACATTGTGAACTTTTCGAAAAACAAACTGGGGCATTGTCGCACTGACACGACAAGTGTGGTAGTTGAGGCGTAAAGACTGTAGAAAATTATGGACATGGTACTTGTTAGTAAGAGTATCAAGTTTTTAAGACTGTCAAAAATGACCGGGCTTCAGTACACATACATATATAGCGGTGCTAAGAAGGAAGCAGTTAATTGACAAACCATACATGCAGGAAATGATGCAGAAACCTATGACAGTAATGCCCGAGACTCACCCCAACTGTCAAGGATGGGTAACTTGTACGAAGATCCTCAACAGCCTGTTAGAAGATTTATACTCCCTTCATTTCACAATCTAGTGCCTATAGATTTTTTCTGAAAGTCAAACTTTGTCAACTTTGACCAAGTGTATAGAAAAAACTCTCTACGCCTACAATACCAAACATGTACATTCTAAAAATATAACTTATGATGTATTCAATAATGTGTATTTGGTATTCTAGATGTACCTATTTTTCTTCATAAATATGGTCAAAGTTTGTAATGTTTGACTTCTGAAAAAATATATAGGCACTACATTGTGGAACGGAGGGAGTATCAATCAATCAAAAGCTAGCAAGCAGCAAGGATAATGGTTAAAGGTTACAGTAAAAAGTTGCAGAAGAAGGGTGAGAAAGGCCCACCTCCAGCACGCAGACGCCGCCGTGACCGGCCGCTCGGTCTTTGTTCCGGTGAGGCCTAGCGCCAAACAGGTGGTGGGCCGCTGGGCGTGCACCACTTGTTTCGGATCCCCTACCATTGAAGACACATTTCTTGCTGATTTGAACTTGTATCCTGGACCCTGCACCTACCCGTGAGTAAAAAATCGAGAGAAAGATTGCAAGGACTGTATCAACAAGGTAATCTAGAGCTTAGGTAATACGAGTAGTTATTTTTTGGAGCGAAGCAGTCACTTTAGAGAGGAATATACTCCCTCTATTCATCTATATTGGGCCTAATGCGTTTTTTCGAGAATAACTTTGACCACATGTTTTTCAATCTTCTTCCTTCTATGCTTAGAGTAAGTGGAAATGACCTCCTTCGAAGCCAGCATTGAAGTTGGGTGACGACGACTATGCTTGCGTCGTAGGTGACAACCTATGCTTGCGTCTTGCGTGTTGGCCTGGCCCTTGGCCCGTTGGGTGTGTGTGAACATCATTGAAGTCGGAGCAGTACTGCAGACAGTCTGCGGGCCAGTGCGAGGTAAGGCCGGACCAATGCCTCGTCGTACACACGCAGGCGTGAGCTAGTGCCCAATGCTCTATCTAGTCTTACTTAAATGAACCCACCTGCCAGTTGGATCACTCCCTTTGCTCCATCCCACTCTCCTCCTCTCAAGGCTTGAAGACGCCCGCCATGCCAAGGTTTCTAGCACGCCATCTTCCTCCTCGCCCATGCGTCTCCAGGGTCCGACCAGAGAGCAGCTGACAGACATTCTTCTCCGCCTTTCTGCAGCTAGTGCGCTCATCTTCTCACGTGGAGGAAGTGAGTCCATGACCATCTCTTCCTTTATTTATGTCTTCAATTGTTTTTCTGGGAGGGGGGGAGGCTAGTGAGTCTACCTTCTCGTCCCATACCAAAAAATATAGTGCTTCTATATTCTATCAAATAAAGTGCGATTAGGCGCACATTGTAGAAAAGGAAAAGCTTTAATACTGAGCATTTTATTGTTACAAGATCTGTTTGTTGGACTGTTCATGCTTCGCATTGCTAATTTGCCAAGGAAAAAAATATGTTTAATGTTCCCTCGTTCCCACAAATCAAATCATTCCCTCCATTCATAATATAAGAACGTTTCTAAAGCTTTAATACTGAGCATTTTATTGTTACAAGATCTGTTTGTTGGACTGTTCATGCTTCGCATTGCTAATTTGCCAAGGAAAAAAATATGTTTAATGTTCCCTCGTTCCCACAAATCAAACTATTCCCTCCATTCATAATATAAGAACATTTCTGACAGTATAAAAAACGCTCTTTTATTACGGGACGGAGAGAGTAATTAGCTAACACCTAGCTTTGCTTGCTGCTTAACGGAAGAAGCTGCATGTTCTAATTAAAGGGATAAGTATATTTTTCGTCCCTCAACTCTTTCGGAAGTATAGAAATGGTCCCTCAACTGTAAAACCAGCAAAACTTAGTCCCTAAACTTTTAAAACCGAATAATTTTAGTCCCTCGTACCACTTTCGGTGGTTACTATCCCACGGTGGTTTTGTGTGGGACCCTCCTGTCAGTTTGTGAAGAAAAACATTAGAGGGATACACTAAAATACGCAGCAGTGGGATTTTTCGAACGATCGACGTCACGCTGGGAGCTCCCGTCCACAAGCCAGCTCAGCCCAGAGCTATTTGTGTTCAGCAGATAATTTTTTATACGTACTACGTAGCATGTATCACATATTCACGTTACCTTGTCTAAAAAAAAAACATATTCACGTAACCTGATGGGCTTGCGATATGCGTGCGCCGTCCGCGTGCCGCGATCTACCGTCAACTACAGCGTCTCGAACTCGTCGTGGACGAGCACCGCGACCTGGACGTCGTGCATGACTAAGCCCGCATGTCAGCGTTGCTCTTCTACTGGATGCTGCACAAGGGCTACTACTCCTTCCGGTCCTTTTTACTCTGCATGTTAGATTTGGGTCAAGTCAAACTTTGCAAAGTTTCACCAAATATATATTAAAAATATCAATATCTACCATACTAAATATATATCTCATGAAACTACATTTCGTAATGAATCTAACAAAATTGATTTGGCATCGTAAATGTTAATACTTTTTTCTATAAATTCAGTCAAAGTAAAGATGCTTTGACTTCAGACAAAACTTATATGCAGACTAAAAAGGATCGGAGGAAGTACATGACAGATGGCGCAAAGAATAAATGCTGTGGATATCCATGTCAACGTAGTAGCTCGGTGTTTCAGATTTGTTGGTTAGCTTGAGTGTGCAACTGACGCGACGTCTGGAGTTCGAATGCCTCTGTTCTTTTTATATCGCAGGTTCTTATTTATTTCCCATGCCTCAACTCTCTCAATATTTGGTCAAAATCTTGGGTGACTGGTCAAGTTTTGGACAAAAACCGTGTCCACGTCAGACAAAACCGTATGAAGCAATACGAGGGACTAAAGTTATCCGGTTTAAAAAGTTAAGGAACTAAAGTTATCCAGTTTCAAAATTTAAGGGACTAAGTTTTACTGGTTTTACAATTGAGAGACCATTTCAATACTTTTGAAAGAGTTTAGGAACGAAAAATATATTTTTCCCATTAAATAACAATGCCTTTGATTGATTTTTTTCTAATCCCGTCAAGAACTGATATACTACCTCTGTCCCATACATTGTCCACCGTCGTTCTCCTGGGTGGCTTCGTCTCCGTGCTGGAGAACAAAGACTTTTGGTGTCTCACAATTATCACCCTCGTCCAAACAGCCGGGTAAGTCTCCTCACTATGTAATTTAGTCCGGTCAGCTTTTTACTAGACTAATGAAATCGTGAGACATCTGACGCAATTTGGGTTATTCCACACATTTCAGACAGAGACTATGGTTAGACGGAAGTAGTTTTAAAATGTTGATAAAGTATTACATGGACTAGGAATAATTGTGATTCAGTGATTTTTTTTTATAAACTTGTGGTAGTGCTTCTTTGCCTTGGCGTTTTTGCCTTTCTGCTGAAAATATGTTGAACCACAAGTTCACAACAACATACTAGATATTAAGGGCCTTATAAAATGCCTCACAATATCCAAGAGCTTTTAGCCAGGAGTCTCTAAATGTGTATTTCTTTCTGCAGCGGTCACTTTTAACTTACAGCTATTTGTATTCTTCTTCTTCTTGGAGAGGGACACCTTCTCCAAGTCTAGGTGTTGATTGATGTTGATGGTTGATGCTTAGTGCTTTTGATCAACAACTTTTTTTCGTATTTTTAATAACATTGTATACCTTGACTCCCTCTTGACATGTGTTGCTGCAAAAGGCGGGTGTACTTGGTATCATTATAATATCAAAGTATTTACACGAGTTATCTTTTGTCGATCCACCGTGGGAGGCTGGAGAAAGGAAGGGAGTTTAGAATTACAAAGGAATACATTATAAGAACTTTGAGGTTGACTAAAACATTACTTTGAACTCAAATACAATTATTTTGAAATTGGAAATTTCTTCTATTTATACTGAAATTGTATCAAGTTCAGAATTTTAAGGTAATTGTTTAAAATTTCTTACGGACTTTAGAAAATTCTAGTAAGTTAGAGAATTCATATTAGTTATATATATATATATATATATATATATATATATATATATATATATAGACACACACACACACACATATATATAAGGTCGCGCTATTCGTCACCCAGGGGGAGGAATAGCTATTCCTCACCCCAGCCCATCCGTTGCAACGCTGCATGCAAGACTTCAGTCGAACGAATCAGTTTGCCAACCACCTGCGCCATGGACGTAAGATTCCTTTCATTGAAAGTAAGTTTACGGAGACTCCCATCCCCAGCCAGCCCACACGCCTTGGACCACTTTTTTTTTTGCACGCCTTGAACTACTAAGATGAAACGTAAGACTTGTTCCATAACGATGTAATTTTACGGATGCCCCAAATCCCCAACCATTGTACACGTACCTTCCCATGGCCATTTTAAGAAAAAAAAGACTATGTAACTGAGCCAGCATAAATTAGCCTATAATCTACAAATATTCGTTTCTGATCCCGAGCCATATTATCTTCTTGTGATTGCTGCATTGTACCGTGTAATCTATCGTTAAACTTGGAATATTGGAGCCACTTCAAAACAGAAAAACCAGCTGGTGTAAATAAGAGGGTTTTCCTAACAATCAACACAAATAAACTAAAACGTCGGACGGAAAGATGTGTGCGACCAACGGTTGACAATGGTAAGAATTCTCCGTGCCAATGTAAAATAAACATTTGCCGACATAAGTATTCTTGGTGTAAATATCATTTTTTAAGCCTTCCGATGTCATTAGATTGCACTGAGAAAACATGACACCACATAACAACTGTAACCAAATGTCACAAAGCGCGGACTCATGCACATAGAATAAATATTGTAATTAATCTATGTGGAAAATTATACAATGCAGATAAAATGGTTTTCGACTGCTGTCATTCCGTGTGATATATGTGCATTTAGGTTGACACCTCCAGTCTTAGCGAAATCCAGCTTTTGTAACAAAAATGTTCTTTTGTAACAAAAATGTTCTTTGGGATTGACCATGTTCGTAGAAGTATTAGCTCCATTGTTGTGCCCATATCTGCATCCTCCTGCACTGTATATGCCTGCAAATGTGGCTGCATCCTTGTTAGTTCAACTCACAGATGCTCTAGCAGAAATTGCAAACATTGGAACAAGGATATGAATATGATTCATAGTAGCATTGTTATCGGACAACCAAGAAAAAGATTCTGAATCGCTATCCGAACCAAAATGGGTTCTTGGGAATTTTAATTTATACTAACGATGTGCAAGGAGCCAATGATATAGAAATGGAATGTGATCAATGTACAATCACATCAACTCTTGTTTTCATAAGATTGAGAGGTGGCGTACTAAAGAAATATCATGCAGGAAAGTTCAACCATTCGACAGCTGTTTCGTTATAGATAAAGATGGCACTCGCTAGCCAATGTATTTTCACCCCCACATTATCTCTGACATCTACTAATTTTTTGGTGGATGTTAACTATGAACATACTCAAATCACACATAAACAAAGAGGAGAGCCGATTAAGAAAAGCATCAGAAGCAAGGGATACACAAAAAACAGAGTTAAACAAGTAAACCAATGGATTAAAGGGGAGACACTGCACATACCAATGTAATTTACAGTCGTACACAACCTATATCACATGAGAAATTTATCACAAAGGTGTCATTGTTTGAAAAAAATTGTCAAAAAAAGTGCAATCCTTTGAAAGGAATCCCTTGAACAAATCTCTGAAGAGAACGAGTGAACATATCATGGAGAAGATGAAAACAAATACTCCCTCCGTTCCTTCATATAAGATGTATTGTTTTTTGAAAGGTCAAATGAGCACAAGTTTGACCGACTTTTTATGAAAATATATCAAAATTCACAATATGAAATTTATATCATTTGGTCCATCATGAAAAGTAGTTTCAAATTGTATCTACTAGGTATTGAAGATATACTTATTTTATTCTATAATCTTTGTCAAACACTTAAATGGCTGACTTGCACAGAAACCAATACACCTTACATTCTGGAATAGAAAGAGTATATGAGAAAACACTTACATCAGGAAGTTGATGCGTCAGTGAGCCAACTTTTTCTTTTATTTATACAAGACAAGTTGTGTAGGCAGTCTTTGATTAGTCAGCATCAGTAAAATAATATAGATAAGGCACCTTACAAGCATCTTTAGAATATCAACCTGTAATACACAAATGCTTATAAGTGGACCTGACCTCCCAAAAAACTGATAGAGTTTCTGAAGGAAATATAAAAGGTGAATGGAGGAAAATTCCATAGAAAATTAGGGTCGTGGTAACTCTATGAGACGACTGCACAGATAGTAAGCCCATAATACACAACAGCTGGAACGATTTACCTTGACGGCCGAAATCTGACGCAAAACCTGTATTTCTGAAACAAGCAACTGCAAATGCTAGGTTTGGAGCAATGAAAATTAACTTGACCATGAAATCTTATACGAGAAAAGTAGTAGAATCGAAACTAATGGGTTCAGGCTCGAGCTCACCTTAGGCCACAACAGGTCATAACGCGAACACAAACAACAATGGTTGAAGCATTGTTTGTAAATAACAGAAACTTGAATAAATAGTAAGAATCGAAGTGGACTGAACTATAGAAGTAATACAAGTTACCCTGTATGTTCAGTGGCCAGGAATTTGGTGCTGGGTATTCATTGTAAAAAAAATTGGCAATGCAATGTAAATGTATACTATATCACCTAAATCACTAAGCTCCCTGGGGTAGAAAGCCCCAGGAGCGATTTGGCTAAATCTGCTCTTTACCTCAAAAAAAAATTTGTACCGTGAAGCTTCCTTTGGAGAGGATCAAACCCATTTGAGAAATCATACTCTTCTCAATAATCGTGTACAAAAATTGATATGTAGGATAACTGCCTATGTAATCTATTTGCTGCTCATTTGAGGCAGTTAGGATGCTCCTAAGTGTCTATGTTAATTGTTGTTTGCAGGTTCAGGAGCATACTTTTCTAAGTCCATCAACTGTTGCTGCTATAAATTCACAACCAATGAGTTAAGGTGTGGATTAGAGAATGGGGAAATACTCTTACCGTATAAGGCATACTATAAAGCATTGCATATCAGCTTGGAAGCACTGCATCTTTGTGCCTCTCTTTGATATAAATCTTGGAAGCACTGCATCTTTCACAAGATGCCGCAGCGAAGCGCGTGGAACGCTTCTAGTAGAAAAATAAATGTGCAATAAGCTAGCAATACCAATGAGTCAATATATCAGTAATTGTAGCAAAACATCATTGTGGCACAAATAAATAGTTAAATACACGCGCCACAATTTAGACCAAGGCAGCAGCCGCAGCCGGTAAGTTATGCCCATGATACTATGTCTAAGTTCCTATATGGATAGGGAAAATAGAATCCTAGATTTGGACAGGACGGGAGGAGAATTACAGGGGCACAAATCCTGACAATGAAGCAAAGTTTGGAGACCTCACCGTGACATCGACGTACCCGGCGAGATGGAGCAGCACCGCCGTCGCCGGGGCAGGAAGAGTTCGTAGTCGTTGCATCCCCGCTGCGTTTCCAGGTATCCAAGAACCCGGAGAGCTCACGCCGTTGAGCCTGCACCGTCATGGAACCATCACCAACCACGGCGCCGCCCGAGACCTAGGCAGCCGCCGAACGTCACGCCGCCCATCTGCTCAGGGACGAACACGAGGTCGAGCCCACCAGCCGAAAACCGTTTGCAGCAGATTAGAAAAGGACGGGGAGGTGGGCTGGGTTCGATTCAACGCACGACTATGATACTATGATTTTTTTTCGAGAAAAGACAACGAGGTAATTTTACAGCGAGGGGCGGTGGGATTTTTTCCAATCGAACGACGGCCTGGTTGGACGTAACGTCAGGCTCATTCCATCGACCAGGGTGAAGAATAACTTATTCTTCATCCTGGGTGTTTAATAGAGTATATATATATATATATATATATATATATATATATATATATATTTGGTTATTTGGTTATTTCCCATCAACAACCAACTCAATTGACGATAAGCCATGGAACAAATGGTCTTGGCATGCGGTATTTACTTTTGTTGTTTGTCTGAAAGAACTGCCAGAGCGTTCAGTTATGAATTAACATTTTGTTAGCTTGAATGAGGAGATTATTTGGACTTTTGTTACTTATATTTAGCGGTTCGGTCCTCCTACTGATACCGT
Organism: Triticum urartu; assembly: GCF_056163025.1. NCBI lineage: Eukaryota > Viridiplantae > Streptophyta > Magnoliopsida > Poales > Poaceae > Triticum > Triticum urartu. The sequence continues at coordinate 664,897,886 of NC_141877.1, read as the reverse complement.
GTAATTGTGTTTTTGTATGGATGTACATGTCATGCTGAAATTGTAGTTTTGAATTGTCATTGCTGAAATGGTATCATGTGAACTGTCATGCTGAAATTACATGGGAAGTGTTGCCAGTTTTTTCAATAAATAAATATGCTTCATGTTGTCACATGTAGAAAGAGGCAGCTTGCTGTGAAGTCACTTGCTTATATGCCATGAGAGCTGACCTGTCTTTGTACACACAATTTTTTCACACCCTTTAGCTGCGTCTGGCAAATTGGTATGAACTTGTGTTTATGCGGTGGCATATAAGCAAAGTGCGTCTGTTTGATGGCGATTCAGCAAACTGGGAGTTTGTTGGTGGCAAATAAGAAATTTGCTGTAATAGCACTGCAATACTGTACTTAATAACCCCAAGCACGGAGTATTCTGTGGTTTAGTACCTTTTTTTTTATTTTTGCTGGCTGGTAACATACACCAACTTATAATATTATCATGGACTGACTGGTCTAACTGGAACTTGTATTTCTATGCACAGGGTATTTGATGTCTCTCTGAAAGAGAAAATGAGATATATTGGGACATCACGCTATGGCCTCCAGAGTGCTATATATGCCATGCTGATCAGGAAAAACACTAACGGTGATAGAAAAAATGCTAATGGCGATGGGCCCTCCGTGCCACGCCTAGTGGTAGGGCTGATTGTATGGTTGGTTCACCTGCTGGTGGTCGCTGTTATATTGTTGCCTCTATCGGTTCTCTACCTTGAGGTAATATCAGTGCAAGTCATAGAACTTGTGCTGGATGTGCAGTTTGGTTCTAAAACTTGTAAAATACGAAATTTTGGTCACTTAACTTGTCTCAATGTGTAAATACGGTGCTTTCTACCATTTCAGGATGTACGGCCTGCATACGTGGCGTGCCAGCACGGCATAGGCCCGCCTATCAATGACCGAAAGCATTTTTTTTCTAGATAACTCCCTTTCATTTTATTTATTTACACACAAAATTCCTCAAATAAAATTTAAAACTGCAACAATAGGGATTTGATCCCACAATCTGCAGCCCAGTTACTCACATACATTACCACCAGACAAAGTTGGCTAGATGCTTAGTATTTACAAAAACAACTATATATCCTATAAATATGGACTGTACAAATTATACTAAATTTTAAATCTAGACGGAAGACGCGAGCACCATGGTTCGAACCTGTTACCTTCTGAATGAAGGTCGCGTATGAGTGGGATAACCTATCACACTTCATGTTTTAAATGGACAAACAACATTTATGCTGTCAGACCTCGCAAATTTTATTTTTATGTTGTCAGTTCTTATGTCATGTCTATCCAAAACTAAATTATGTTTTTTCTAAATTTTCTGTGGAATAGTGAAACTTTTCATCGTGATGTAGCTTAAGATTACTTACTATATTTAGGTTGAGCTGGCAGTATCCCTAGTAGATAATAAAAGGGTGGCTAAGACTACAAATTTGCACACAGTACCTAACTTTTAAATATAGCTTTCCTACAAAATAAAATTTATATATAGCTGGCTGGACTTGGGGCTCATAAACTTGAAACTATACAACACAAAACACTTTTATCTATATTTATCTCTAAGAAACAAAATCTAGTCTGTCTTCAGCTAATTGTGAACAATGTAAAATGCAAAGGTAACATAAAGAAAAAACAAAATACATGAGAATATAAATTGTTAATTTTTTTTAAAAAAATATATGTTGTTTTCTTACATAAGTAAAAGAAAAAAAAATTAGACAACAAAGATTTGGGTCCCTTTATAGTAACAAGTGTCATCATGGTCGGATGGTTAGCCCATGCACATGCAGCCAGCCACCAGCAGGACACAAAGGTTTGAACCATGGGGCTCACAATCTTCCGTTCAGATTTAGATATTATTTTGTATGGTCTTCAAAGGACATATCATGTATAGTTGTGAAAGTTTAACAAGAGTCATGATTAGTCTGGTGGCTATCCATGCTAGTCGTTTAGTAGGGGATCATTCGTTTGATTCACACTGCGGTGTCTTTTTTTCATTTTATTTGACTGATTTTGTACGTGAGTAAATAAAATGCAAGGGAGTTATCTGGAAAAAAAATGCTTCCAGCCGCCACTGACAGGTGGGCCTACGCCATGCTGGTAGGCCACATGTGCAGGCCATGCATCCAGATACGAGAGGAAGCACCGTATTTGAATGCGCGAACAAGTTATATGATCGCAATTCCGTATTTTGCAAGTTTTAGAACCAAACTACACATCAAATGCAAGTTGTATGACTTCAAGTGATATTGACTCACTAGTAGGAAACGGAGCTTTAAAACCAGTTCGTAAGGGCCTTTAGTGCCGGTTCCATAACCGGCACTAATTGGTGGGCACTAAAGGCCCCCCCCTTTTAGTACCGGTTCGGCACGAATCGGCGCTAAAGTGCCATCACGTGGCGTGAGCTCGCGCCCTGGTATGGGGGACCTTTAGTACCGGTTGGTGTTACCAAAGGTTTTTTTTTAATTCTTTTTTTTGAAAATTTTGGAATTTTTTTATTTTTATTTTTTCGATTTTTAATTTTTCTGAATTATTTGGTGATTTAGTCTCTAATCACCTCTCTTAACTGCTCAAGTGTGGATCACTCATTCCAAATCATCTAACTTCCCGACCGGTCACCCATCCCTCTCATTACTCCAGCCCGAGCACGTTTAACTTTCGGGTTCTATTCTCCTTCGTTTACAAGTCTGCACTTGTTGTTTTTCTAACAATAGTAAGATGCCAATCCTATTAACCCTCAGGAGTTTAGCTTGAGCATGAAGTCACACATTTCACTGTTTGAGTTTGAAACTATTATTCTAAAAAACAGTAATTATTTAGTAACACTAATATTTCTTGAATAAGTTTGACCATAGTTTGACCACAGTTTGACCATAGTTGGCCAGATTTGACCAAAATTCAAAAAATTGAAATAATTATTTAGTAACACTAATATTCTTGAATAATTATGTAGTAACATTAATACTTCTTGAATAAGTAGTTTAACCAGATTTAACAATTTTTTTTAAAAAAACTTAAATTTGACCATATCTTTTTTTCCTTTTGGAATTTGAGGATTCTAAAAAATTGCAAACAGGCCATAGGCCGTCTCCACCGAATGCGGATTTTCGTGCTGAACTTTTTGATATATTATACGTTTTTTTCCGACATCGTATGCAAAAGTTATAGCCGTTTTACATTTTCCCTACACTTTTTGCAAAACATGTCCAAATTTAAGTTTTCAAATTTTCCTAACTAGTAGATGTAGTAATATAACTACCTCTCGAAGGATTTTATTTTTTGAAGTTTTTATCATTTTCTTTTGATTTTTTCAGAACTGAAATGGCGACACGCGCGGGCGGGGGGGGGGGGGGGGGGGTGTAGAGTTTTAAAATTGCCCTATAGTGCCGGTTTGTGTCACAAACCGGTACTATAGGTCAGACCCCTTTAGTACTGATTCGTGGCACAAACCGGTACTAAAGGTTAGCCCTTTAGTACCGGTTTGTGACACGAACCGGTACTAAAGGTGATCGTGGGGCCCCGGCCTGACGCCAGCCCGCCATCACCCCTTTAGTACCGGTTCGTGACACGAACCGGTACTAAAGGTTCAACACGAACCGGCATTAATGCATAGCCGTTCGAACCGGCACTAATGATACCATTAGTGCCGGCTCAAATTTAAACCGGCACTAATATGCTTCACGTTTGACCCTTTTTCTACTAGTGACTCCTCTATCTTTGTGGGCTGCTCTTCACCACTGGGATTTCGGTGTGGTGTCTAATACAACGTGATTACGGCCGCAAGGCGGAGGATGGATATGCGAACCTGCAGCCGGCCCTGAATGTCTTGTACTCGCTGGCTCTGTTCCAGGGTTCGCTCTTTTGTTACAGGTTAATTTCGTCTTTTTCTTGCTCCTAATAATTTGGCTTCTCGATCGATGTCTCAGCTGGATTACTTTCTCTATAATAATGTCAACAATCAAAACTTTCTTAAGTTCTGGTTGTTGTTTCTTAAATTTTGGTTGTAGTTTCTGAAGTTTCGATTAGAATTGTACTTTTGCGTTAATTGAGGAATATGTCTATTTTTTTCTGGGTCTAGAACCTGACTATATAACTCTTTGCATTTCATTCTTGTTGACACCAGTCGTACATGATATTATCTTCATGACTATATATGTTTTCCTGTATCAAAAAACAGGCTGTTCTCGTCTTTTGCGCGCAAAGGGCTAGCGAGCGAGGTGGCGGAGAAGTACAAGATGAATGGCGGTGCGCACAAATCGGTGAAGAAGTACTTGCGGGAGACCATGATCGGGTGCGAGAAGGATCTATTATTCGTCAAGGGAAGGAACCTAGTCACGTATGCCGTGGGAATGATGAAATCTGAGTCGTCTAAAAGCTTTCTTTCTGGGGCGAGGATTTTGGACGCCCTCTTGGAGCACCCACTGCCACTGGAGGAGAGCACGCGCTCATAGCAGAGCTCGTCGGCTCGGCGTCCTCCACCCATGTACTCGAGAAACTGCTCCGGGCACTGGATTCCAGAAGCCCACATGACGAGAAGATGAGGGGGGTCGCCGCAAACATAGTGGCGCACCTCGCCGGCAAGATCCGTCTGAAGCGATTCCCTCGTGCGATCCAGTGCATAGGCTCGCTGCTTGAGATATCTCAGGGGCAAGCTGAAGACGGCCACCAGTGTGCGCCGTCTGCTGACTACGACTACAAGAAGCTCATGGAGAAAGGCCTGGTTATCCTCGACGGGCTCGCCGCCGATGAGCACAACTGCAGAGTCCTCGGCGACGCCGAGGGCCTGCTCGCCAAGGTCGTGGCGCCTGTAAGCTGCGACCTGCTCCACCTCATCGACCATGATGCCTGGTCAATTGTGGTGGCCGCGTCACTGCAGATCATGTGCCGCCTCGTGGCTGCTCCAGGAGAGACCGGTGCCAAGCTACGTAGCCAAATCTCTAGCAACAAGGAAGGGACCAATAGCATGGAGGGGATTCTCAAATGCGACGAATGTGAGGAAAAGCTCCAGGTCCTGACCATCAAGATCCTCACGCAGCTGCCCATGGATGTGGATGTATGTCCGACTGCTGTGAACACAGAAAGCAGAGGAAATTTTGTCAAGATGCTCCCAGACATCTTCACTTGTGACAGTAAGGACAGCTCCATCAGAAAATTGGCAGGCGAAGCACTGGTCATGTTAAGGCCTCCTTTGGTTCATAGGATAGGAATATTATAGGAATAGGAACTTCATAGGAAGTGAGATGACATGCATCTCAATTCCTATAAAAAAAGATGCCATTTGATGCATAGGATAGGAATTTTTTCGTTGGGTCTAGGCTAATGTTTTTTTCCTTTGAACAAGGATTGGACCCTATCCTACATAGGATTAGGAATCCATTCCTACAAACCAAAGGGCTTCATAGAATTTTTTTTTTTGAAAATCCTATCCTATGAAATTTCTATAAGATTCCTACAAACCAAAGGAGACCTAAGTCTAAACCAAAGTAATGTTGCCATCATCTTGAGGGCAAATGTCAATGTGGTCCAAGATCTCACCAACATCCTTTTAGATGATAAGGCTTACAACACACATCGAATCAATGCAGCTGAAACCCTGGAGCATCTGTATATTCACTACAAAGAAAATGACGACCATCACAAGAAACTCAAGGAGGCCATGGAGGGCATCATGCGAAAGGTATTGAGTATCAGATACCATTTGCTTTATTTTGATTTTCGTCTCTCATATGCCAGATTAAACATACTTTTGTTATCGTGGTAGGTTCTCCCGAAAATACTTTCTTTTGGGTCAAAAAAGAAAGGAACACCAACAGAAAAAGGAACATAAAAGGATGTTGGTCCTTTGCTAGGCACGGGCGACGTAGAAGCCCAAGACGGTGATGCTCCAGAAGATGATGGCCGTGATAACAACACTTATGCGTGTCGACAGAACGATGACAAGCATGTGGGAAGGAAATTGCATGCAGCTTTATTATCTCTTGCTACGGCAATATTCGATAAATTGACCAGCCAAAACCATGATTTGGCTCAACTGGTCAACACAATTTCTCCTGGAGATTATCCGACTAGCTTCGCCATAAAGCTCAATGTAATGGTGAAAGCAAACAGTGACCCCACAGCAAGCTGTCTGAGGATAATGAAGAATACAAGCAGGATGGTCGTGTCAATGATGAAACACAATGGCAACTACCTGGAAGAACACTTGGTGAGCTTCCATGACTTGATAGACTCTCTGTCCACTGCTTGCAAAAAGATGGCGTGCCTCGAAGTCTCTATGATTTTCTATAGCTCGAATCGTGGCGCGGTGAAGCCTGGCAGAACTCTTGCTTCTCTAGTGAAAGAAGCGGAGGAGCTTCTAGGCCAAAAGGAGCCAAAACGGCTGTGAGCTATCTCTGTCCATGAAGTCATGACGCTATTCTTCATGGTGTGTTGGAACCGGAACTGCGTGCGCCGTGACACTATTCTTCATGGTGTATGTTATTTGTTTCTGAAAGACTAAATTGAACGGCCGCTGGTGCAAATGTATGAGTGAACTTGTGAGCCTAGGCAACCTGCATTGTCTTTCATAGAACTGTCACTAGTAGAAAACAGGCCTATTGTCCCGATTCGTAAGGGCCTTTTGTCTCGATTCCTGAACCGGGACTAAAGGGTCGGTACTAATGCCCTGTCCCTTTAGTCCCGGTTCAGTCCAGAACCGGGACAGATGAGTCTCCACGTGGCCTGTGCGCGGAGCCCAGACAGAAGAACCTTTGGTCCCGGTTGGTGGCATCAACCGGGACCAATAGGCATCCACGCGTCAGCATTTCTGTGGCTGGGATTTTTGTTTTTTTTAAAGGGAGGGGGGGGGGGGTTGTGGGGTTTTGGGGGGTTAATTTAGGTGTTTCATATATTGTGTTAGCTAGCTATAATTGATATAGAGAAGTGTCCTCTCTTATGTTCATGCTTGGTCGACGCTACATACTATACATATGTATAGAGAGGACTAGACACACTAGCTAGCTAGTAAGCAAACGAAGGAAACAGAAGATCGTCATGAATATATATGCATACAGAGAGAAGTGATATCGACCACCTCTCCTTCTCCGAGAGATTGGTCGAACAACAAGTTCTCGTATATCTATCCGACACTACCGGCTACATATATACAATAATTATCTCTTACAAATATAATCTCCTAACATACGGACGCATGGTCCACATAGTATTCTCCGTCTTCAGCGATCACGTGGTCAAGAAAGAATGCCGCCAATTCCTCTTGAATTGCTCGCATGCGAGCTGGTGCTAGGAGTTCATCCCGCTTCCGAAACATCTAATTTGAAGAAGGGGGTCAATACACACACACACATATATATATATGAATGAATGAATGAAACTCAACACAAATGATGGTAATAAAATAAAATTGTGAATATTGTTATTTACGCACTTCATATTGTTCGTCAGAGTAGCCCCGCTCACAAGTCGTGTGGCGGATGGACTCGCAAATGTAGTATCCACATAAATCATTCCCTTGTTCCTGCCACAACCACTTTACAAGAAATAGAGGTCAATAAAACTGATAAGCAAGAATGCCAAATGGTATTGATGAAACTAGCGCTTGAATCACTAGGAGATGCGCGGAACATGCTACTATAGTACTTACTTTCGGGTGTCTAAATTCTAGCTTCTTCGGCAGTACCGGAGCTTTGGTGAATTTTCTCCAAACCCTGCCAGACAAAGAAAACAATTACTTGATATCAGAAATGAACAAAGTTGCTGATATGGTGGATAATGATCGATTTAACTTACTTCTCGAGCATTTGAGTCATGTCCGCATACTCCTGGGGATCTTTTCGTCTCGAGTCCAAGACAATTACTACTCCCTGCTCAAGCTTAATCTCTAGGAGAATATAGTGGAACCTGCGCACACATGCATAACTCATCAATTACATTTCTATAACCTTGACTAATATATAAAGGAAACCGAATATGCACAAGACAGTAACACTCACTTGAAGTTGTAAGAAAAGAGTATTATGTCTTTATTTTCATTTATTACCAACGATCGTAGCAAGTTGGCCTCGGTATCTGCGACATGAAATTTAACCTCAGTTGCATCTATGAGATTTGTGTTAATGAACCCAATATCACCGATTTGTCTTTTCTTCAATTCGACAATCTTCAATCTGCATAATATAGTGAGGATAATTATAAATACATGCAATGAAAGAGCTGAGCTATATAGAGAGACTTAATGACAGAAGTAGTACTACTTACAGACAGTAGCAGGTGACCGTTGCTTTATCGAGGGCCAATTGATTGAAAAACTGAAAGAACTCCTCAAATGGAATAGGCAACAGTTCAATTCCAACGAGGTCATGCTCCTTTTTAACTCTCACATACAAAGTATTCCTCCCCCCAGACTCTCTGCAGATTTTCAAGTACCAATCATGTAATCTTCGCATCATCGTTGATAGAGATCTTTCATCTTTGACGAGAGGCCTCCCGTACTCGTATCTTTGTATCTGCACCTCCAAGAAATCACAATTTTCATCGTTGGGCAGGTAATCTCCAAGATTGCTATAACCGGGCACCATCCTCAGATCATTAGCGACGATGTCGCTAGGCACCTTGAGTGGGGGCACGATTGCTTCGCTTGTTCGCCGAGCTGGGCAATTTGTTTCCCAGCTCGTCGTTCTTTCATCCTTTGATCACTGACAGTACTTCCCGACCGCTCCGCTTCGGCAAATGCCTTTCCAATAATGCGCTCATAGTTGCCTTTCGGCGGAGACTTGGGTGGTTTTGTCAGGGCAGCCAGAGTGCGCTTCACTTTCATCGGATCTACCTTCTCCTTCGGAGGTGGATGTTTCTTTGTTTTCACCCCTTCAAAGAAGTTCCTCACTTCTTCTCGCGCGATCTCGGCGTTCTCCTCCGGGGTCCTCTCGTATGGTAACTTCTCTGGAGTCTTCAGAGAAGGACCGAATCTGTATGTCCTCCCGCCTCTGGCTGTACTGCTAGACGCCGGCAGAGCAGACGGAGCGGCTGTCTTCTTTACTTGCTTACGAGGCGGAGGAGAAGGACTACGACGCGCCAGAGCAGCCGGAGCGGCGGTGGGTCTCTTCCGCCCTTGCTGACGAGGCAGAGAAGGAGGAGGCTGACTGCTCGGGCGCGCCAGCGCAGGCGGAGAAGGAGGCGGAGTGCCACCACGCACCGGAGAAGGAGCCGGCCGAGTGCCCTGATCGTTACTCACCGGAGGAGGAGGCGGTGGAGGCCCAGGCGGAGCGCCCTGACTCGCCGGAGGAGGAGGCGGCGGAGGCGTCCAGTTCGGAAGGTTGATGAGCTCCTTCCGCCATAGGCATGGAGTCTTCAGAGCAGAACCCAGCCGAGTCTCCCCTTCACTGGTAGGGTGGTCAAGCTGGAGGTCCTCAAATCCCTCTGTTATTTCATCCACCATCACCCTAGCATATCCTTCTAGAATCGACTGGCAGTGAAAAGTTGCGCCGGGTTCAGTAGGAAAAACAGAGCCAACAACCGCCTTGACCTTCATATTAATCCATTGCGTCATAAGGTGGCAATTTTGAGATTCCGTGATAGCATCCACGGGATAGCTGGCAGGAGCCGTCAAGACATGCTCCGGCTGAAGCAGCTCGGTGGAAGCCACGCTGCTTCTCCGTTGAGATGGCGGGGTAGCTTCGGGGAAAGCTTCGGCAGTTCGTTTGCTGCGATTTATTTCTCGTTCCTCTATCGCTTGTACCCTAGCGTGCAACGCCTGCAGTTGGGTCCGCTCCACTTTCTTCCTCCTCTCGTGGAATTTGTAACCGCCTGCGTCCGGAAACCCAGCCTTCCACGGAATGGAGCCTGGCGTGCGTCATGTCCGTCCAGGGTGCTCAGGATTCCCGAGGGCCATTGTGAGCTCATCGTTCTCTCTGTCTGGAATGAACGTCTCTTGCTGCACTGCTCCGATATAGTGCTTAAGCCTCTTGACTGGTATTTCCATTTGCTCGTCCGTCCAAATGCACTTCCCTGATACAGGGTCCAAGGTTCCGCCAGCCCCGAAGAACCAAGTCCGGCAATGGTTTGGCCAGTTAATTGTCTCTGGTTCAATCCCTTTATCAACCAGATCATTCTCAGTCTTGGCCCACTTAGGCCGGGCTACGAGGTACCCACCTGACCCCGTGCGATGGTGATGCTTCTTCTTCGCAGAATTTTGCTTGTTTGTCGCCGACATCTTCTTACTCTTTTCCGATGTCTTGTGGGCCACAAATGTGGGCCAGTGATCTCTGATCTTCTCATATCTGCCCTTGAATTCTGGTGTCTCTTTTTTCTCGACAAACTTATTCAGCTCTTTCTTCCACCTCCTGAATAGGTCTGCGATCCTCTTAAGAGCAAAAGACTTGATTAATTGCTCTTTAACTGGCTTCTCCGGATCATCCTCTAGCGGTAGGGTGAAATTTGACTTCAGCTCGGTCCAAAGATCATTTTTCTGCATATCATTGACATAAGACACCTCAGGGCCTTCTGTAGCCGGCTTTAACCATTGCTGGATGCTGATCGGGATCTTGTCCCTAACCAGAACCCTGCACTAAGCAACAAATGCGCTCTTTGTCCGGATGGGTTCAATCGGTTGGCCGTCGGGCGCGATTGCTATGATCTCAAACCTTTCATCCGAGCTTAACTTTTTCTTCAGGCCTCGTCTCTTTACCGAAGTTGTGCTCGATCCGGAGGGCTAGAAAAAAGAACAAAGACTTAACTAATATGTGTACATACCAAAACAATGAATGCATCAATTAGCTAGTCAGCACATGCTTAACTAATATATATACCTGGCCGGACTCGGTTCGGTCACCGGAGCCGTCATCACGGTCTCCTTCTTACACCGACATTGGGTCACCGGAGCCGTCCTCACAGTCTCCTTCTTGCACCGGCATTGGGTCACCGGAGCCATCATAATCATAGCCAGCTGCTTCCAGACCATCGGTGTCGTTGAGAAACAACGAGCAGACGGCATCACTTCCTCGTGCGATTATGTCCCCCAACAACTCTTCTTGTATTTCGTCTCGGGCGGTGTCCATAGTTTCTACAAATATTTACAACATGGCAATTATTATTCAAACATGACAGATGGATATATTAGTGGCAAACGTAGAAATAATATTAATTAGTGGCCTCGACGCTGCTTCTCTAGGGTTTGGGGTGGCCTCGACAATGCTTCAAGGATAAAAAAAGAAGAGGAAGAAGAAAAAAAGAGGAGAAGAAAGAATAGAGGAGTTCTTCTCCTCTATTCTTTCTTCTCCTCTTTTTTTTATCGGGAACGAGGGTCGTCGAGGGTCGTCGACGCCCACGTCACTTGTGGGACGTGGATATAGTGTCCGACACCGATGGCCACATGTATCTCACACCGACGATACTTGCTATTTAGGGTTTCCTCTACCGCTCGGCGACCCTCGACGACCCTCGTTCATAAGATATATAAAACTTTTCTAAGAATGTAACTTTTGCATATATAAAACCTTTTCTTCCTTCTTCTTCCTTCTATTCCTTCTTCCTAAATATATAAAACTTTTTTTAAAATGAAACTAACCTAAAATGTACTAAATCAGAGAACATATATAAATAAAACTTTTCTAATTAAAAATCTAACTTTTGCATATATGTATTTTTAAAACATCATTACAATTGAAAAAATACATACATACATACAAAAAACATGTAAAAAATACATATACATATATGAACATACATAAAAAAATACATATATCTAAAAAATATATATATATATGTTTATATATATATGAAAATCTAAAAACATGTAAAAAATAGCATGTATAATTAAAAAAAATTGCACGGCGGCGGCGGGGGCGGCAGATGCGCGGTGCTCACAGAGGTGGCGACGCGTCGGGGCTGGGGACGGCGGCACGGCGACGGCGATGGGGCAAGGGCGGCGGCGCGACGGGGCAGGGGCGGCGCGCGTCGGGGTGGGGATGGCGGCGCGCGGCGTCGGTGTCGGCCGAGGGTGCGGGCGACGGTGTTGGGCGAGGGCACGGGCGACGGCGTCGGGCGAGGGCGCGGGCGACGACGACGGGGCAGGGGCGACGCACGTCGGGGTAGGGGACGGCGGCGCGCGGGCGTCGGCGTCGGGCGAGGGCGCGGGCGACGGCCGGCGAGGGCGCGGGCGACGACGACGGGCGCGGGCGACGGCGGGGGCGGCGGGCGGCGTCGGGGCAGCCTGGCGGCGTCGATGTGCTCGGCGTCGTTGGGGGCAACTGCGAGGGAAATGTGAAAATTTCCTAAGTGCTGGCTTATATAGCAAAGGCATTGGTCCCGGTTTGTGACACAAACCGGGACCAATGCCCCCTTTAGTCCCGGTTGGTGCCATCAACCGGGACCAAATGCCTCTTTTCAGCAGCCCAAAGGGCGGGAAGCGGCGGCCTTTGGTCCCGGTTGGTGGCACCAACCGGGACCAATGGCCTTGCGCTGGTGCGGTGGTGGGAGTTTAGTCCCACCTCGCTAGCTGAAGAGCTCCCGCACCTGTTTATAAGCCCTACTCTGTGTTCCCTTTCGAACTCCTCTGAACTGCAGGCTTACGGGCCTAATGAGACACTGTAATGCCTGCGGGCCTACTGGGCCTGCTGCGGGCCTAAATCCTGGCCCATGATTGGGTTTTCTAGTCGTATTCAGGCCATGCTGGCCCAGTAGGTGGCATTTTCTTTGTTATTTACTTTTTTATTTCTACTTAGAACTAAAAACTTATAGTTTTTTAGTGATTTCTTTTTTCTTTTAGGTCACAATAATTATAAACTTTCTGTTAGTGCCATTAGTTTTAAAATTTGAATAGTTTAAATTTGAATTTTTTAAAATTTGTGTGAATCACTAGTTTATGAATAACTTTACTATAAAAATTGATTTTTGAGTCATTCTTTTTCCTGCTATTTAATATTACTGTGTTTTATCATTATACTCAATTTGGTAATTTTAGTTAGTCACAACAAATATTGTAGGCATTTTTTTCTTTTTTGCTATTTATTTTTTCATTTCTACTTAGAACTAAAAACTTATAGTTTTTTTTAGTGATTTCTTTTTTCTTTTAGGTCACAAAAATTACAAACTTTCTGTTAGTGCCATTAGTTTTAAAATTTGAATAGTTTAAATTTGAATTTTTTTAAATTTGTGTGAATCAATAGTTTATGAATAACTTTACTATAAAAATTGATTTTTGAGTCATTCTTTTTCCTGCTATTTAATATTACTGTGTTTTATCATTATACTCAATTTGGTAATTTTAGTTAGTCATAAAAAATATTATAGGCATTTTTTTTTATTTTTTGCTATTTATTTTTTCATTTCTACTTAGAACTAAATACTTATAGTTTTTTAGTGATTTCTTTTTTCTTTTAGGTCACAAAAATTAAAAACTTTCTGTTAGTGTCATTAGTTTTAAAATTTGAATAGTTAAAATTTGAATTTTTTAAATTTTGTGTGAATCACAAGTTTGTGATTATCTTTACTAAAAAATGAACATAGATGCACCTATAGAGAAATTTCAACCTAAATTCATAATCAATTTCTATGAATTTCAGAGAAATTCATTATGAATTTAGGTCAAATTCCCTGTATAGGGGCATCTATTTTCACTTTGAGAGGAGTTCAACAAGGCAGAGAGGGACGGACATATAAACCGGTGTGGGCGCCCTTCGGTTGGCGAGGTGGGACTAAACTCTGAGCGCAACGAGGACCAACCCTTTAGTCCCGGTTTGTGGCACATGGTCATGGGCCAGGGGCGAGCCCTATTTTTTTCTAGTTTTTTTGTTTTGTTTTCTGCATTATTTATTTTCTTTTGTTTTTTGCTTCATTTTTTAATTCTTTTTGCTTTTAGTTTTAGAAAAATTGTAAACTTTCTGTTAGTGCCATTAGTTTTCAAATTTGAAAACACTTTTTAGTTTTTTTTGTTTTCTTTGTTGCTTTATTTATTTTATTTTGTTTCTACTTACAACAAAATACTTATTGTTGCTATTTTAATTTTTTTCCAGTTTTTTTTGTTTTGTTTTCGGTATTATTTATTTTCTTTTGTTTTTTTCTTTATTTTTTAATTCTTTTTTGCTTTTAGGTCAGCAAAATTATAAAATTTCTGTTAGTGCCATTAGTTTTAGAAAAATTATAAACTTTCTGTTAATGCCATTAGTTTTCAAATTTGAATAGTTAAAATTTGAATTCTTTGAAATTTGTGTGAATCACAAGTTTGTGATTAACTTTACTAAAAAAATGAACATAGATGCACCTATAGAGAAAATTCGACCTAAATTCATAGTTTTCAAATGAACTCTGAAAAAGTTGGCATAGCATACTCATGTGTTACAAAGTTGGCATGGTATCATCATAATAGTTGCGGGAGAAAGTCTTCACTTTTTCTTCGCTTGTGTCATTTGCTTGTTGCGCTGTAATCATGGATAATCTTCATCGTTTATCAGGATGCTTGGGTCAGCCTTGACATTGAAGGGAGGAATTTCATGAAACTTTTCATAATCTTTAGACATGTCTGTCTTGCCCTCCACTACCAGGATGTCCCTTTTTCCTGAAAGAACTATGTGGCGCTTTGACTCATCGTATGATATATTCGCTTCCTTATCTTTTCTTTTTCTCCGTTTGGTAGACATGTCCTTCACATAGATAACCTGTGCCACATCATTGGCTAGGACGAACGGTTCGTCAGTGTACCCAAGATTTTTCAGATCCACGGTTGTCATTCCGTACTATGGGTCTACCTGTACCCCGCCTCCTGACAGATTGACCCATTTGCACTTAAACAAAGGGACCTTAAAATCATGTCCGTAGTCAAGTTCCCATATGTCCACTATGTAACCATAATATGTGTCCTTTCCGCTCTCAGTTGCTGCATCAAAGCGGACACCGCTGTTTTGGTTGGTGCTCTTTTGATCTTGGGCGATCGTGTAAAATGTATTCCCATTTATCTCGTATCCTTTGTAAGTCAATACAGTCAAAGATGGTCCCCTGGACAACAAGTACAGCTCATCACAAACAGTGTTGTCACCTCTGAGACGTGTTTCCAACCAACTGCTGAAAGTCCTGATGTGTTCATATGTAATCCAGTCGTCGCGCTGCTCCGGGTGTTTGGAGCGTAGACTGTTCTTGTGTTCATCGACATACGGGGTCACCAAGGTAGAGTTCTGTAGAACTGTGTAGTGTGCTTGAGACCAATAATATCCGTCCCTGCATATTATTGGGTCACTTCCAAGAGTGCCTTTTCCAGTCAGTCTCCCCTCATACCACGATTTAGGGAGACCTATCTTCTTAAGGCCAGGAATGAAGTCAACACAAAACCCAATAACATCCTCTGTTTGATGGTCCATGGAGATGCTTCCTTCTGTCCTAGCGCAGTTATGGACATATTTCTTTAGGACTCCCATGAACCTCTCAAAGGGGAACATATTGTGTAGAAATACGGGCCCCAGAATGACAATCTCGTCGACTAGATGAACTAGGACGTGCGTCATGATATTGAAGAAGGATGGTGGGAACACCAGCTCAAAACTAACAATACATTGCGCCACATCACTCCTTAGCCTTGGTACGATTTCTGGATCGATCACCTTCTGAGAGATTGCATGGAGAAATGCACATAGCTTCATAATGGCTAATCGGAAGCCCCCTCAATGCACATAGTTTTCCGGTAGAAGCCCCCTCAATGCAACCGGAAGCAGTTGCGTCATAATCATGTGGCAGTCATGAGACTTTAGGTTCTGGAACTTTTTCTCTAGCATATTTATTATTCCCTTTATATTCGACGAGAAGCCAATCGGGACCTTCATACTGAGCAGGCATTCAAAGAAGATTTCTTTCTCTTCTTTCGTAAGAGCATAGCTAGCAGGATCTTCATACTGCTTCGGAGGCATGCCGTCTTTTTCGTGCAAACGTTGCAGGTCCTCTGCCTCAGGTGTATCTTTTGTATTTCCATACACGCCCAAGAAGCCTAGCAGGTTCACGCAAAGGTTCTTCGTCACGTGCATCATGTCGATTGAAGAGCGGACCTCTAGGTCTTTCTAGTAGGGTAGGTCCCAAAATATAGATTTCTTCTTCCACATGGGTGTGTGTCCCTCAGCGTCATTCGGAACAGCTAGTGCGCCGGGACCCTTTCCAAAGATTACGTGTAAATCATTGACCATAGCAAGTACGTGATCACCGGTACGCATGGCAGGCTTCTTCCGGTGATCTGCCTGGCCTTTGAAATGCTTGCCTTTCTTTCGACATTGATGGTTGGTCGGAAGAAATCGACGATGGCCCAGGTACACATTCTTCCTGCATTTGTCCAGGTATATACTTTCAGTGTCATCTAAACAGTGCGTGCATGCGTGGTATCCTTTGTTTGTCTGTCCTGAAAGGTTACTGAGAGCGATCCAATCGTTGATGGTCACGAACAGCAACGCCTTTAGGTTAAATTCCTCCTGTCTGTGCTCATCCCACGTACGTACACCGTTTCCATTCCACAGCTGTAAAAGTTCTTCAACTAATGGCCTTAGGTACACATCAATGTCGTTGCCGGGTTGCTTAGGGCCTTGGATGAGAACTGGCATCATAATGAACTTTCACTTCATGCACATCCAAGGAGGAAGGTTATACATACATAGAGTCACGGACCAGGTGCTGTGATTGCTGCTCCGCTCCCCGAAAGGATTAATGCCATCCACGCTTAAAGCAAACCATACGTTCCTTGGGTCCTTCGCAAACTCATCCCAGTACTTTCTCTCGATTTTTCTCCACTGCGACCCGTCAGCGGGTGCTCTCAACTTCCCATCTTTCTTACGGTCCTCACTGTGCCATCGCATCAACTTGGCATGCTCTCCATTTCTGAACAGACGTTTCAACTGTGGTATTATAGGAGCATACCACATCACCTTCGCAGGAACCCTCTTCCTGGGGGGCTCGCCGTCAACATCACCAGGGTCATCTCGTCTGATCTTATACCGCAATGCACCGCATACCGGGCATGCGTTCAGATCCTTGTATGCACCGCGGTAGAGGATGCAGTCATTAGGGCATGCATGTATCTTCTCCACCTCCAATCCTAGAGGGCATACGACCTTCTTTGCTGCGTATGTACTGTCGGGCAATTCATTATCCTTTGGAAGCTTCTTCTTCAATATTTTTAGTAGCTTCTCAAATCCTTTGTTAGGCACAGCATTCTCTGCCTTCCACTGCAGCAATTCCAGTATGGTACCGAGCTTTGTGTTGCCATCTTCGCAATTGGGGTACAACCCTTTTTTGTGATCCTCTAACATGCGATCGAATTTCAGCTTCTCCTTTTGACTTTCGCATTGCGTCCTTGCATCGAGAATGACCCGGCGGAGATCATCATCATCGGGCACATCGTCTGGTTCCTCTTGATCTTCAGCAGCTTCACCCGTTGCAACATCATTGGGCACATCGTCTGGTTCCTCTTGATCTTCACCAGCTCCCCTCGTTGCAGCATCACCGTATTCAGGGGGCACATAGTTGTCATTGTACTCTTCTTCTTCACCGTCTTCCATCATAACCCCTATTTCTCCGTGCCTTGTCCAAACATTATAGTGTGGCATGAAACCCTTGTAAAGCAGGTGGGAGTGAAGGATTTTCCGGTTAGAGTAAGACATCGTATTCCCACATTCAATGCATGGACAACACATAAAACCATTCTGCTTGTTTGCCTCAGCCGCATCGAGAAACTCATGCACGCCCTTAAGGTACTCGGAGGTGTGTTTGTCACCGTACATCCATTGCCGGTTCATCTGCGTGCATTATATATAATTAAGTGTCCAAATTAATAGAAGTTCATCATCACATTAAAACAAAAGTACATACATAGTTCTCATCTAACAACATATAGCTCTCCAGAGCATCTAATTAATTAAACCATACATTGAAACTATGTAAAACATTTCAATGCGAAAATAAATGCGATCATAATCGCAACCAAGGTAACAATTGATCCAACGACATAATGATACCAAGCCTCGGTATGAATGGCATATTTTCTAATCTTTCTCATCTTCAAGCGCATTGCATCCATCTTGATCTTGTGATCATCGACGACATCCGCAACATGCAACTCCAATATCTTCTTCTCCTCCTCAATTTTTTTATTTTTCCTTCAAGAAATTGTTTTCTTCTTCAACTAAATTTATCCTCTCGACAATAGGGTCGGTTGGAATTTCCGGTTCACATACATCCTAGATAAATAAAATCTATGTCACATTATAAACAATAAATGAACCAACAGTTATAAAGATAATATATATACCACATTCGAATCATAGACATGACGAGGGCCGACGGGGGCGGGTACCAAAACCATCGCACTATATAAGATGAAATAATAAAAGTAAGAAAATAATACAAGTATATGTGTAAACATACAAGTAAGAATATTTTTTTCTTTCAGAAAGAAGATAAGAACAAGAGGCTCACCACGGTGGTGCCGACGATGAGCTCGGCGCGGGTGATCGACGGCGGTGAAGACGGGGACGGGGTGTGACGGACCACTAAACCTAGTCAAATATTGAGGAAAATGGAGCTTGGAGGTCGAGCTTGGAGAGGAGAAAGCTTAAGTAGTGTGGCTCGGGCATTCCATCGAACACCTTGTGTGCATAGGAGGTGAGCTAGAGCACCACCAAGCCCTCTCCCCCTCGGCCAGAAAAAATAGAGCAGTGTGCTCTGCTCTTACGCGAGGGGGTATATATAGGCACCTCATTGGTCCCGGTTGGTGGCATGAACCGGGACTAAAGGGGATCCTTTGGCCCCGGTTCAAGCCACCAACCGGGACCAATGGTGGTGGGCCAGGAGCGAGGCCCATTGGTCCCGGTTCGTCCCACCAACTGGGACCAAAAGGTCCAGACAAACCGGGACCAATGGCCCACGTGGCCCGGCCGGCTCCCTGGGCTCACGAACCGGGTCCAATGCCCCCATTGGTCCCGGTTCTGGACTGAACAGGGACTAATGGGCTGACCCGGCCTGGACCTTTGCCCCCTTTTCTACTAGTGTGTTCAGTCTAATTAGCATCTTAGTCATTTGGACAATTTGTATAATGGCATAACTAGCAGAGGATTCTTATTAGATTCACTATTATGTAATACTCCCTCCGTCTGGAAATACTTGTCGTAGAAATGGATACAGATGGATGTATCTAGAACTAAAATACATCTAGATACATCCATTCCTCGGACAAATATTTCTGGATGGAGGGAGTATATGTTGGGTAAAGAATGGAAGCACTGTCCTCATTGGTCTTCGGCGCCCCGCTGCCCAACAAAGCCCGTGTGGTCGACATGGAGACGGGGCATACAGACGATCTAGAATACCATCTGTTGTAGCAGTGGTGGCGTGTGTCTTGGAAGGGGCACGTTACGTTGCTGTGAGTCTTGGGAGGCTGGAAGCGACGTGTTACATAATTATGGTGGTAATAGGTGATCTACGACGGTTGTGTGGTGTCTCAGAGGCGGTACACCGTGACAGTCCCGGTGAAGCTGAACTGTGTGGTTGGCAGGCCGTGGATCCACCACATCCTCGGAGTTCCAAAGCTAGCCAGTTCATGTTGGTTTAAGAGGCTTCAACGGATTTTGCAGCATCATGACGAAGCTAGCGGTGGCAGATCGCAGCAATCGCTTAGTGATCGGGGACCATAGCCAAACCTACCACCGATACACATTTAAGAAAAAAGTGTGGGACAACCGGAGCATCCCCAATGCGGGCCAGCATTGGTGTTATTCCTCGACCATATATTGTCAGGACCCCGATCCTAAGTCACACCGATCTAGCATGTAACACTTCATATCACTTTGCGGCCTCACGCATGGTATTTCCACGGGTGCCACCTTACCTGGCCCGGGACTGTTTGCGCCTTTTGGCTCACGTATATGATAATGTCGCTAGCATCCATATGATAGAGAACCCGGGCCGACATGGCTAGTCGTGAACCCAAAGCGGCACGAACCTATGGGGACAGGCATACATGAATCACATCGAGCATGTCAGTCAGCAGCGTGTGAATCCGGGCTGTAGCACTGGGCTAACAGGACTCCGGGAACCCGGGCTGTAGCAGGCTAGGCAGGACTCCGGATGTCACCACGTGACATTTCCCCGAAGGGACAGACACAGGAACGAAGTGAAACACATGCCGGCCAGTCAAGTGTCCTGAGTAGTAGTGCTGGGCTAGCAGGACTCCGGTGAACCAGGCTATAGCAGACTACTGTGGCTCATGGAAGCACTAGACTACATTTCCCCATAAGAGAGGCTGCCAAGGATAACAACTAGATTGTCGGATCCCACACATACCAAGCATTTCAATCATACACACAATATGCTCCATATGTGTAAATACAACATGGCATCACAACATAACTCTACGACTCAAGTATTTATTCATTAGGCTCCGAGGAGCGAGATATTACAAACATGGTCTCATGACCAACATACAGAGCATACAAGCAACAAGCACATGCGGAAGCTTAACTTGTCTGAGTACAGACAACTACAAATGAAAAAGGCTGAGAAGCCTGACTATCTACCAAATCCCGCCGAGGGCACAAGATCGAAGCTGAGGTATCAAGATAAACGTCGAAGCCCACGCGAAACTACTAGCGAGACTGAAGTCTCTCTGCAAAACATAAATTAAGCAAACGTGAGTACAAAAGTACTCAACAAGACTTACATCAGAACTAGCTACATATGCATCGGTATCAACTGGGGGGGGGGGGGGTGGAGTTTAACTACAACAAGCCAGCTTTGACTCAGTGGCTATCTTAAACTACGACTGCAAGTAACTCTTTTGAGGTGGCGCACACGAGTGCACATATTCACCAATCCATACGCCACTATGGATCCGCTCCCGTCTACCTACGAGAATGCCATCCATAGCACTCACGCTTCTCTTGCGCATTTTAGAGTATCCACTTCCACTTGTCTATGAACTGTTATAGGCAACCCAGAAGTCCTTTACCGTGGACGCGGCTATTCGAATAGTTTTATACCCTGCAGGGGTGTACTTCGTCACACATGTTTGCACCACTTAGCGTCTGCACACGACATGCTCGGCAGACTTCAAGCGAAAGCTGACGTGGGTGTAGAACACGACCTGACTAACCGCACAAGCCTCTAGTCCAGGTTTATCGCCTATTCGGGTTCCATCCGCAAGGAAATCCGGCCGGGGTGTCCTCAACGGCCCCAAACTATGTGTACAGGGTCCCGAGACGCCAAACGGGCGCCCGGCATACCCGACCACGGTGTATCTACTGCATCATAGCCCGCCCCTAGGGTCAGCACTACGCACGGCCGCCAACACATAACCTATAAACACCAGAAACTAGTTGCAACTCCTGGACAGAGGACGAGAGGGGTCAGTAAGTCGATCGGGGTCATATTTTAGGGCCCAATGTGTCGTAGTGGCTGTTTCATGGATCACAAACACAGAACTCAGTTCCTAAGGATGGTTTCAATGAGAGAACCCACCATGTAATCCTACATGGCCTCTCACCGCTACCTTTACTAAATCGTGTTCACATCTTAGCTCACACACAGTAGGACATGTTCACACACCTCTGATTCATCCCCGATGAATCAGACCTAACACAACTCTATGCAATAGCAGGCATGAAAAACAAGCATGAATGAGTAGGCACATGAGGGCTCAAACAACTCCTACTCATGCTAGTGGGTTTCATCTATTTACTATGGCAATGACAGGTCATGCAGAGGAAAGGGGTTCAACTACCGCAGCATGTAAAAGTTGAAACGTTGTTGTCCTAATGCAGTAAAAGAGAGCAGGAGCAAGAGAGTGGGATTGTATGGAAATGAACAAGGGGGTTTTTCTTGCCTGGCACTTCTAAAAATATCATTGGGTCTTCATCAGTGTCAACGATTACAGCATCGGTACAACGTCTATCGAGAGGGGACAACCACCGGCAACAGAGAAGGAACACAAGCAATGCAATGCACAACATGATGCATGATAATGACATGGCAATGTGTTGTTGATTGAGCTAATGCAACTAGCAACACAATTAAATGAAGTTGGTTTGAACCCAAAGTTCAAATTCAAACTCCACATGTGGTTAGTTAAATACCATTCATTTGATTTGTCCTAAACAGTGGCCTTAAGTTGTTCTAACATGCATGAAAATGGTACAGGTGGATAGATTGGATTGTTCTGATAATTTTTCATATATAATTTATTTCATTTGGAGTTACAGTTTAATTTCTATGATTTTTAGAAGTTTTGGGCATTGTGTGGAATTTCCTGAATAAAATTAAATCCAAAAAATGTTTTACTGCGTCAGCATGACATAGGTGTGACGTCAGCAGGTCAACTGGGTCGGCCAAGTCAAACCTGACATGTGGGACCCATACGTCAGTGACTCAGGCTGGTTTGGGTGGATGACAGGTGGGACCAGTCAACATGGACTTGACCAAAGTCAAAGCTGACATGTGGGGTCCACACGTATTAGTACTAATCTTAACAGAAATTTAGACTAACCTAATTATGCTCGGGGACCCACATGTCAGTTTCTAAACCAACTGTCAGGGTTAATTAGCACTAATCTAATCTAGCTAAACATTAACAGAGACAGGCCCGCACGTCAGGGACCCTGGGGGTTAAACCCCAGGTCAAACGAGTCAACCTCGCCGGACTTGGTCCACGGCTCGTCATCGGCAACGCCAGAGACGGCGGAGTCGCTCGGAATCGCAACTCAGGCGACCAAATGAGCGGTGGAGAGGCTCTACGGGGAGCTGGCGATCACGCGCATCTAACGGGGCAAGCGGGAGCACCCGGGGTGGACTGAGCTCGTCGGAAGGGAGCTCGCAGCGGCGGCCGGAGTTCGGCCAACAGCGGTTTGCGCGTTGCGTGGCATGTCTGGAGCCGTGGATGGTCGTGATCAATCTGCGGAAGTGCAGCGAGTGCAGCGGTGGGCTCGGACGCGTGCTTGCACGACCGTGGTCGCGGTGGCGACATGGCCGGCGGCGAGGAGCTATGGGCTCCGATGGCTACGGTGGTTAGAAGGCGCGGACGAGCACGGGGAGAGAGGGGAAAGGGGCAGGGGCTCACAACGATTCCAGTAGAGGCAACAGCGAGGCCGGGGAGGGGCTGGAGCTCGCGAATCCCTGGTAAGTTTGCCGGCGGTCAGAGGTTGAAGACGAGGTCGGGGATGACGCTGCAGGGCTTCCGACGGGGCGTGGCTCGGGGAGGGGGTGGAGGATGAGGTGGCGGAGCTTCTGGGCGCGTCGGCGAGGCGTGGGGTGGCCGGTGGCCATGGCTACGGCGAGCGGCGGCTGCAGCTGTGCTCGGGTGCGCTGCGAGGAGAGAGCAGAGGAGGGGAGAGAAGGAGTGGATAGGCCAGAGGGGTTGGGGCGGTTGCGTGGCGCGTCCAGCTAGCCTCTAGCGTCGGCGGAAGCAGGAGGTGGCTTGGGCGCGTGCCGACGCGCGGCGACCACGCGCGCGGTGTCTGACTGGCGGGAGCTGGACGACAACTGGCAGCGCCAGGTGGTGGGCTGGGCCAAAACAGGTGAGGCCCAGGTGAGTGCCAGGTAAAAACCCTCTCTCTATCTCTCTTTTATTAATTTTTTCTATTTTCTATTTTCTGCAATTGTTTTTTCTTTATTAAAAATGCCAGAGCATTTCCAAAAATCCTAAAAATATTTGTGGGCACTATTGAAATTATTCCCAACAGCCCTCAACTAGTTTCAGAATTATTAGAGCATTTAAAATATTTATAGGATTTAAATGCCCCAATTCAAGTACAATATGAGTTAATTCAAAAAATCCAGAAATGACCTAGAAATATGTTTATCATTTTTGGCAGAGGGTTTTACCTTTATCAGAAATGATGAACATTTCCAAAGGAATTTTGGGATCATTGAGAATATTTCCTTGTCATCCTAGTTGGATTTCATTTGGTGCTAGGGTTTGAACATCCCCATTTGAAGTTTAGGCAAAATTTAAACATGATGCACACATGAAGCTAACCTAGTGCAATGCCAGAAGCTAGGGATGTGACAACTCACCCCCACTATACAAGAATCTCGTCCCGAGATTCAGGACGTGAGCTGAGAAGACAAAGGGGATGCAAGGCTTAACACAATCTTCATGATCCAACTGCTTCAGATCAATCTTGGCGTCCTTCCTTTCAAGATCTTCATCCAACATAATGACGACGGACAGGAACTCTACCGGAATCGATCTTCTCAAAGATCGGGCAACTCAAGATCAACTCTTGGGGTGAGATATAAAACATCTCTCGAGCTGAGACATGAAACATACTTCCAGGGGGATGGAGTGTAAAAGATGACGATGGTTCACTAGATAGACAACAATTTCACGCTTAAGAAGGTGGTGAACGGTTGTCAACGTAGCGAGGAGTTGAGTTGCCATGATACCATAACGAGACATCTTAGAATAAGGTGACTCGCAGAGATATTCCCTTAAGTGGCAAAAAGAATTACTTTTGATTCAGAGATCATTGAAACTCTTCATACCAGCCTAGGGAAAATCAGAATAATCGTTTGGCGGAATACGAAGGGATGACATACCCGGACTAGGATGGATGATGTGGACTACCTTGTTGAAGACAACGCAAGGGATGATTTTTGCTTATCATCGGAGATGGATGGGACCCATGGGAGGTCCACTTTTGAAGATGATCTTGGACAATAACTGCTGAGAAGGCGGATCATAGTGAAAGGGCACAATGGTGGGTGCAAGCTGGGGACAAAATGCAAATGTTGGGAATGATTCTAGTAACTGGGGAGAAACCCAACAGTAGAGAGAGATTCCACTATCGGAAAGGTTATAGCATAACCGAGGAAACTGAGAGCAGATCCCAATTAATGCCGATGATAAATCCTAGTGATTGCACATGCTCTCAAGAACTTGAGCATTCCCATATTCAATAAGTTTTACCAATATCCATGTCAACGATCCTGGCAACACAACATACTACCATGATGAATAATGGTGGAGGATGCAGATGCAAAGAAAGATAACACTTTCTCAGATTTCACCTTAGCGAGGCCAAGGGATCAAAATCTGGATGATCGACTGAGAGACATTTAGCACTCCGCTTCTAATGTTCTCCTTGATGTGCTAGCATAACCCATTTATTGATATGGTTTGGTATCTAGGACATCAAGTAAAAGGTCGGACTTCGGGAACACAAAAATCCATAAGGAACTACTATTGGAATAAATTCTACGAGATCCTTGTGGGGAAGTGGCCAACTTCTTCAAACAAGATACTACAATAATAGGTCTTCCGGTTGGGTATGTTGGCCACGTCATCCAATTTACCGGTTACCGAGAGACCAATATTATAGCTATTGGGAAAACGTCCCAACCATCACATCTGCCTGAGATTCAGATCTGGTTGGTGTCAGGATATTCCAGACTCATCGAATCTAGAAAGAAAAATGATAGTTTGCAACATGAATCGATGAAACTACGTTGCGAGATTCTCGAGAAATGGACTACGGTAGTAAGCTCCAAAATATGAGCTGGTTTTGCTACAAACAGGTGAATATGTTGTCCGAGACAAGCGTGACCACGTGGTAGTCTTATAATAAAATACTACCAAGTTCAGGTTGGGGAACCATAATTAAGGATATTGAAGTCTCCACGCGGAAGTCTAAAGGATTAACACTTTAGAACAGACTCCTTTATCTTGAACAAATCAATCAGTGGCTTGGTGTGCTAGGGATGCGTATAGAATGAACATGATCAGTCTATCAGACCATAGAATACTTCACACATGCATGACTGACTTGGGATGATTCCATAGGAAGCAGAACAAACTTTCTCGAATTCACGGCGGCAACTTACATCAAATGCACGTGAATCAAAGGAAGTCACTTCTTTCATCCAAACATATACTTCATGAACGGGGCATGAAGAAAATGCTTACACAAGTTTCCAACACTAGCTGGATGTTCAACACAAATCATGGAGGAGACAAAATGCTGCTGATGGGCTCAATAGCAACTCATCGGAATTTCCATATCACTGGACTTCCCCATTATGTGAACAATGTGATAGTATTGGTCAGACCAAAAGATGTAATGGTGTATGCTCGAGGAGTCAGCCAAGAGTAAGACAACATTACGAATATCGTTGGTACTGATTTGATTTCAGGAAAGCCCACACTCAAATCAAAGTTCTGAGAATACAACAGATCCAACAACCGATCACGAGGAACAATCGATGAAGATATCATCTTTCTTCAACTAACACACAAACACAAGGATATCCCTTTGGAATGAACTAAGTGGATTAAGCTTTTATCTTCCAACTCTGCAAGTTGTTGTTTAGCTCGAGCGACTAGTTCAGGGTATCCAACACAGATTCTTGGAGAAAAAGGGTGGTTTGCAAGAAACCAACTTGATCACGAACTCAACATAGCGGTCGGGTGACAACCTGGTAATACTTCCGAGAAGACATTCAGAACATCACAAACCACAATATGTCTCTAAGCTCGAGATCAATCTTGCTTTTCAAGGCAAGACGACATGATCAGAAGAGCAAGGGATTCAATCCTAACTCAAAGATCGAGGAGTGCACCAGGAAATATGGACTAGGTAGCAAGATTAATCTTAGAATGGTAGTTCAATAACCAACACGCTAAGAATGAGAATATTATCCATTTACTACCAAGCAACGAGTTGCTCGGAGTATTGATTTCACACATCATGATTCACTTGTCGGCATTCCGGTTACAATAACACGGAAACCGAGGAATGAAAAATGATGGCAAGAAGTATCACTGCGTCAAGAATGTATAAGAGATGGTGCAATTCTCATGACATTCCTAGCATAAAGTGGGTAATACTTCAGGGTAGAACATAACAAAAACTTGATTGCATTTGATCTGCGGAATACAACTGCTGACCCAATCCTGGATATGGATGAGGTACTGGAGTTTGTTTCTCCTAGTCATTCTGAAATAGAATGGCTTAACAGACCACAAGAATAATAAGCATCGATAACATGGATGCACAATTACTCCTGACTATCAATTGATAGGCGATGGTCGGAATACAAATGAAGAGGGACAACTCAAGAGGACATATATCTTTCTGAGTTGTGGATGCATAGATTAGTATGTCGAACCAAGTTCAACAAGTTTCTTCCAGACAACCCATGCAGGAAGGTAGGACTGGCAGAATCACAATTATGAATGGAGAACTCCTCAAGTGTACTCTGATTGTGATATTTTGGTTCAAAGAACTGCTGCCTTAATGGTTCATGGTATTTGGAAGAAAGAAATACCACGGACCTCGAGGACTGTCGCAAGGTTACTAATATCCTAAAGGAACGAGCAAACACTATCAACATGAGGTAAGTAGGGTGAATCTTGGGTTCAAGAACCCAGGAATAGAATACCTACTACTAAATGGCATCACGGAATGCTTTCGAGAATGGTGGCCAGAATCATCACACCGGAACACAAAACATGGCTAGATTACTAGGTGACTCCCTAAAACACCTAGGGTCATAATAATAGCTCCACCATATATGTCGAGGCAACAGAGTACCTCAACTCACCGATAGTGTGATTAATCTAGCCCAAATGGACATCAGAAACAGGAGGAAGGGGTTTGCAAATTCATCAGACTACTTAGAAACCTGGGATGACTCGGACATGATAACAGATGTAAATGCTCAAAAGATTTGAGACATCCTGCAAAATGGTGGCATAACCACTCAATAACACAATATCAAGGTTCCAAGATCATCTGTCAACATACGGAAGTAGTAGGAATGGAACTGAGGCTTGAAACTATCAATTCTATAAGTCTATGGATTAGCAACACGTGTTCCTGATAGAAAGATGAGAAGCCTAGTTCTTAATCCCTGAAAGTGCAACTTTCCCTAGGTGGTTTTGGTAATTCCTAACAACATATAGCTCATTGAGCTAACATTATTCCAAGATTAATATTTCAGGAAAAGCTCAATGAATGGCATGTCATGGATGAGGAAAGTGGATCCCTCAAAATTCTAAGGACAAAAAGTTTGGCTCAAGCTTCAAGATCAAGACTCTACATTTTATATTTTAGTGATCCAAGATCACATTGAGTCTATAGGAAAAACCAATACTATCAAGGAGGGATGAGGTGTTGCTTAATGACTTGCTTGCTCAAAGTGCTTAGTGATATGCTCCAAAACCTTCAACTACCTTCCCACATCCACATATGACCTAAACCAAAAGTCAAACTCGGCCCCACCGATTCTATCTATCCGGCGCCACCGAGTTTCAAATGTCATAGCCACTGCCACAAACCCTAGCAATTCGGTTTCACCGATAGGGATCTCGGTCTCACCGAGATGGGATTGTAATCTCTCTGTTTCCCTTCGTAACATTTCGGTCTTCTCGAGATGAGCGATCGATCCCACCGAGATTGCAATGTAAACTCTCTGTTTCCCTTTTGTAACATTTCGGTCTCACCGAGATGAGCGAATCGGTCCCACCGAGTTTACCTGACCAACTCTCTGGTTAGCTTATTACCAAAATCGGTCCCACCGAGTTTGTGTAATCAGTCACACCGAGATTACGTTATGCCCTAACCCTAACCATATCGGTCCTACCGAGTTGCATCTCAGTCCCACCGAAAATCCTAACGGTCACTAGGTTTGCTGAATCGGTCCGACCGAGTTTAACCATTCGGTCCCACCGAGTTTGGCAAATTGTGTGTAATGGTTAGATTCTGTGTGGAGGCTATATATACCCCTCCACCCACTCTTCATTCGTGGAGAGAGCCATCAGAACATACCTACACTTCCAATACACATTTTCTGAGAGAGAACCACCTACACTTGTGTTGAGGTCAAGATATTCCATTCCAACCATATGAATCTTGATCTCTAGCCTTCCCCAAGTTGCTTTCCACTCAAATCTTCTTTCCACCAAATCCAAATCCTGTGAGAGAGAGTTGAGTGTTGGGGAGACTATCATTTGAAGCACAAGAGCAAGGAGTTCATCATCAACACACCATTTGTTACTTCTTGGAGAGTGGTGTCTCCTAGATTGGCTAGGTGTCACTTGGGAGCCTCCGACAAGATTGTGGAGTTGAACCAAGGAGTTTGTAAGGGCAAGGAGATCGCCTACTTCATGAAGATCTACCGCTAGTGAGGCAAGTCCTTCGTGGGCGACAGCCATGATGGAATAGACAAGGTTGCTTCTTCGTGGACCCTTCGTGGGTGGAGCCCTCCGTGGACTCGCACAACCGTTACCCTCCGTGGGTTGAAGTCTCCATCAACGTGGATGTACGATAGCACCACCTATCGGAACCACGACAAAAACATTCGTGTCTCCAATTGCGTTTGAATCCTCCAAACCCTTCCCTTTACATTCTTGCAAGTTGCATGCTTTACTTTCCGCTGCTCATATACTCTTTTGCATGCTTGCCTGAATTGTGTGGAGATTGCTTGACTTGTGCTAAGATAGCTAAAATCTGCCAAGAACTAAAATTGGGAAAAGGCTAGATTTTTATTTGGTCAAGTAGTCTAATCACCCCCCTCTAGACATACTTTCAATCCTACAAGTGGTATCAGAGCTTTGGTCTCCATTTGCTTTGATTTCCATAGCTTTTGGTGGTCATAGCCTTGGTTTCACAACCTAGGAGAGTATGGCGTCTAGCGAGGGAAATTATCACCATAGAGGTCCTTACTTTGATGGTACTAATTTTGCTAGTTGGAAGCATAAGATGAAAATGCATATTCTTGGACATATCCCCGCCGTTTGGGCTATTGTGTGTGTTGGCTTGCAAGGTGAATTCTTTGATGGGAAAGAACCGAATCATGAAGCTACCGCGGATGAGTTGAAGATGCTACAATACAATGCTCAAGCTTGTCATATCCTCTTCAACGGATTGTGCCCCGAAGAATTCAACAAAATCAGCCGTCTTGAGAATGCAAAGGAAATTTGGGATACTTTGATTGACATGCATGAAGGTACCGACTCCGTCAAGGAATCCAAGTTGGATGTGCTTCAAAGTCAACTTGACAAGTTGAAAATGAAGGATGGTGAAGGTGTCGCTGAAATGTACTCTAGGCTTGCTCTTATCACAAATGAGATTGCTGGCTTAGGGAGTGAAGAGATGACCGATAGATTCATCATCAAGAAGATCCTAAGAGCCTTGGATGGAAAATATGATATTGTGTGCACATTGATCCAAATGATGCCCAATTACAAAGATCTCAAGCCAACGGAAGTCATCGGAAGAATTGTTGCTCATGAGATGTCACTCAAGGATAAAGAGGAACTTCACAACAAATCAAGTGGTGCTTACAAAGGCTCATGTGAAGCCCCCACATCATCGAGTGAGAAACAAACCTTCAATGAAGAATTGAGCTTAATGGTGAAGAAGTTCAACAAGTTCTAGAAGAGTAGGAGCAAAGAGAGAAGCTCCAAATCAAGGTCCTACAATGACAAAAGATCTTCTAGTCGAGAGGAAACTGCTACAATTGTGGAAGGCCCAGACACTGTTCCAATGAATGTACGCCCCCCTACAAGAGAAGAGAAGATTCTCCCAAGAGAAGAAGTAGAAGAGAAGAATCACCATCTAGAGAAAGAAGGAGTAGAGATGGTCGTTATGAACGAAGACCCTCATGGAGAATCAAGGATTCGGAAAGAAAGGACAAGTCATCAAGGAGCTACACAAAACGAAGACATCAAGCTCATGTTGGTGAATGGGTATCCGGCTCCGACTCCGACAACCACTCCGAGGGAAGCTATCACTCCGACTCCGAATATACTCAAGATGAAGGTGTTGCCGGTCTAGCATTTGTGACAACCAACTCCTACAACATATTTGATTCACCAAATGAAGGAGTTGGAACATGCTTCATGGCTAAAGGCCCAAAGGTATCACACCCCGAGTATGTTGATTTCAATAGTGATGAAGATGACTTGTTTGGTGATGATGATTTACTTGTTGACAACTCTAGTGATGAATACTATGATGAAACGTCAATTAATCATGCTAATCAAGATAAAACGAATGACAATGATAAGGAGAATATTGAGTCTCTAACTAAAGAACTAAACACTCTTAAGTTAGCTCATGAAACTATCTTAGGAGATCATCGAGAACTTTTAAGGACTCATGAGAAATTGCGCTTTGAAATGCTCAACCTTGAGCAAGAGCATGAGTTCTTAAAAGCAATCAATGATGATCTTCGCAAGAAAAGTTCTTCTTACATTGCCAAGCGTTTACTCTTATCCACTTACATGCCTCAAGTCAAGTCTAGTAACAAGAACAAGAAAGATTCTTCCTCTAGTAGTAACAATAATCATGCTAAATCCAATATTGTTGCTTCTAGTAGTTCTCTTGATTCCACTAATGATTCTCTTAGCCAAGTTACACTTGAGCAAGAAAATAGCTTATTGAAGGGAATTATAGACAAAGGTGTTTACAAGAGCCTTGCCGGAAGTAAGCAATTCGAGGAAATTGTACGCAAGCAAGGAAGGCACCGGAAGAATCAAGGTGTTGGTTTTGAACGAAAGTTCAATGCCAATGGAGTTGAGTGTGAAGAAGATCAATACCCCAAGACGAAGTTTGTTCCTCAATAAGAGAAGTATGATCCTACTTCTCTCAAAGGGACACAGGCTCAAGATGATCTTCCACCACAGGACCACAAGCACAAAGGCAAGGACAAGCTTCAAGAGGAAATTGATGCATTTGAAGAAGCTCCTAAGGCCTTGGTCAAGTGGTTTCCCAAGACTACTTCAAGTTCCACTTCATCAAGTACAACTACAACACCGAGGATTTCCATCAAGATGGTGTGGATCCCGAAGAAGAAGAACTAGAGAGTTCTTGAGGGTGACTCCGCCAACATACTTCACTCTTATCATCTTGGCAAGAACAAGTCCAATCAACTTCCACATCTTGCACTAGTTCAAGGAGTCACAAACCCTCTTGTTGGTAAGACAAGGGACAAGGTAACCTAAAAGCTTTCATAGACATCATCTTGTGTGTGCATCACTCTATGTCTATGGATATCCTTGTTTGTTCCTTCTGGGACTAACCCGTGTAGGCATTGAAAGTGCAACTCACTCCAATGGATAGCTCCAAATGATCTACATCAACATTGAGCATCCACATCTTCAACATCTACATGAAGTCATCATGGACAAAACCCTAGGTTAGTTCATCCCTCTTAGGGGGGATCTCACATCTAGGGGGAGCTTTACTCTAAGAATTGAGCTAAAGCAACTCTAATGGTGTGAACACAACAATGCTTTATGTAAAAGTGGTAACCCCACTTGTGCTTAAACGATGAGTATGACCTATGATCAAATGTTCTCATTTGACTCCTAAGTCAATATACTCATATATAGATGACCTAGTCATTGCAAATTGTTTGATAGATGCTAGAATTGGTTGTGCATGCTTTGCCACATATTTCAATTGCCATTTTATTGTGTGAGCATGTTGATTGCATATTTTACTTATACGAGGACATCCACTTGTTGTTTTGATTGATTGGTTTTCTTTTCTTTTGCCAAGTGGATGGACCAGAATGCCTAAGAACCCTCTCTAGCTATCTATGCTTTTCTCGTCTCAAACTCTATTCATGCTACATCACAAAATTTGATCAAGTCAGATTCAAACCACTCTGTGTGAGGAGCACTCGGAGTCCCTGATTCATCATAGACTTAAACTTCCAAAACTTCTTTGTGTGTTTCGGTCTGATCGATTCATCCATTTCGGTCATACCGAGATCACTAAGTAGATCTAGGTTTTCAATCTTGGTGCAACCGATTTGAACTTTTCGGTCACACCGAGTTGCTGTAACTGTCAACAGTTATGCATCTCGGTGCCACCGAGATGTTCCACTCGGTCACACCGACACGGTCGGGCTATATATACTCATGGGCAAAATTTTGGAAATTTGTCCGAAACCCCTTCGCCCGCGCATAGCTCGCTTTGCCTCCTGGGTCTCCGGATCGTCCTCCTCGTCGCCAGCCGCCTCCTGTCGCTGGTCTCCGCCGCCGTCAATGGAATTCTTCCCCGCCGTTGCCGCCGTAGCGAGTTCATCGCCGAACTAGGGTATGGACTCGATCACAGTGCTATCCCTGTCCGATTCCTAGCACATTGTGTTCATTATGATTCTTACCACAATTGAAACGCTTCTATCTTGTCAAAACATTCCGTAGATTAGAGTTGAATCGAAAATTTAGGGTTAGGTTTCCGCCGAAACCATCTCAGACCCACCGGGTTGCAGAACTCGGTTCCACCGATTCGGCCAAGGCCATTGCACATGTGGTTCTCGGTCTGGCCGAGAATTGCAAATCGGTGTGACCGAGTTCAGGACTTTGTGAAACCCTAGCAGTCTCGGTGCCACCAAACTGTGACTCGGTCTAACCGAGTTCACTAGTTTAGGTTCCAACAGCTGCTTCGGTATCACCGAGTTTGCAAATCGGTTGTTCCGAAATGCTTTCTGTGGAAAACTAAAACTAAGTTTTTGACTCATTCTTTTGCAAAAATCTCTGTATTTTGTGATGCTCATCCACTCTATCTCATCTACAATCTATTCACAGGGTCTGCAGTTAGTGTTTGCAACATGTCTGACCAGAGTGACAGCCAGAACAGGTCAGAGGAGCAGGTTCACCTGAGTGAGGGCACTAGTCCCTCTAGCAGTTCAGATGATGGTAGAAGGAGCACCCCAAGCAATTTGCCAAAGGCTGCCACTAGAGCAAGTAAGAAGAAAACTTCAGAGTCTGAGGATGAAGACTATGTGGCCACTGAGGATGAGGCCACATCAAAGAAGAAAGTGGTTAAGAAGGAGTACAGCTCAGCTGCAGTTAAGCCAGGAATGAAGATCAAAAGGCCAGCAGGAAGACAACCAATGTCTAAGGCCAGAGCATCCTCTCAAGCATCTTTGGAATCTCAACCCAAAGAGCCTGCTGCAGAAGGGAAGAAAAGGAAGGAAAGGGTCAAGAAGACCATGGCCAGAGTGAAGGGAAAGGCTTCCATGATGGAAGAAGAAGAGGAAGAAGAGGTTGCTGCACCAGCACCCAAGGCACAGAAGCTTATGGGTGATGCTATCAGGACAGGGGCTGCAACATCAAAGCCCAAAGAAGCACCCAAAGCTGCCTCCAAGCCCAAGACTGCACCAAAGAGAAATACCAGAAACATACCAGCTGCTGAGAAGAACAAGGCCCCAGTGCCTGAGACTGTTGCTGAAGAAGAAGATGAAGAGCATGTTCTGAGAAAATTGAAGCCAAAAATTCCAGACCACAATGATGCTCATCCTGTGGCTGAGAACATGAAGATCAGGAGAGACTCAGGACTGAGGAAATGGAGAGAAACAGATCCATATGCTACCAGGAGAAGGACTGCTGTTGATTACAGGATCCACACAAAGGAACAGCAGGATTTCTATGAGATAGTGCTGCTGGACAAGAAGCCTATAGTGTGTGAAATGAGGTGGGTCGATTGGAAGTATATCAAGGAAAATGAGGAACACGATCCTGGTGTGTTTGACAGCTTCAGTGCTTGTGGAGTTGCAGACTTTGTTGGGCAGAAGCTCACAAAGTGGAATGAGGAGCTCATAATGCAATTCTACTCCATAGCACACTTCTGTCCAGATGGCAGGATAGTATGGATGTCTGAAGGTACAAGGTACCACTCAACTATTGAGGAATGGGCAAATCTGATCAATGTTCCTGAGGAAAAAGAAGATGACTTGGATGTCTATGCCAAGAAGAAGATGGATCACAACTCTATGGAAAATATGTACAAGGAGATTCCTGAAGATGATCTTCAGACTTAACATTTTGGGTCAGTAAAACACTTGCTGTCAGGGCTGCCTACAATCAATTGGATCCTTAGGCACACTCTCTTGCCTAAGTCGGGTGATCACAGAATGAACAGAGGCCATTCAATTAACTTGCTACATATATTTGATGTGCCACAGAAGTTCAAGGTCATGAGCCTTATAGTTGAGACTATCAAGAGGAATGCAGCTGACCAGAAAAGAAGTTGTGGATATGCCCCACAGATCCAGGAGTTGATAAACTCAAAGATGGGCACATGCACATACTTGTTGGATAATAAACACTTGCCTATCTATCCTGACTTTGAGGACAACCAAGTTGTGATGAATGAAGATGAACCCTCCTCAGTGCAAGCACAAGCAAAGAAGGAGAAGGCAAAGAAAGAGAAGGATGCCAAGATGCCAACTCAAGAGGAGGAATCTGAGTACCTTTTGAAAAGCAAGCAGGACCAGCTTGGTTACTTGATAGCATCATCTCTGAGAATTGAGAAGGGATTGGCCACCCTAACTCAAAACCAGGAGAGCCTGGAAAGAATCGTGGAACAAAAATTCTATGATTTAGATGTCAAAGTAACTGAGATTCAGTCTGTTGTGGAGCAGCTACAGGATGACATGCAGGAGAGGAAGGGCAAGACAACCACTGATGCATTTTCCAGAGTGCCTCGAGCTCAGAGATCTGTTGTAGTGCCTGTACCAGACACTAGAGCCACTTCATCTGCACCAGCTACAGCTCCAGCGCAACCAGCTCCAGCACCTACCCCAGCAGCTCCATCTACTTCAACTGAAGCCTTCGTCCTTGGAGTTCTCCGGACACCACCACCTGAAGACCAAGCCTGAGAGTCGTTTTAGTGCTATGCATTTTCTATGAACTTTTTGGTAACTTGTTGCCAAACGGGGAGAAAAATGTATAGATCATAGGCTTCGAGAGAGAGCGTTGCTTTTTATTCTCTCTTGCTTTGGTGGTTGAACTTTGTTTGTCTTTTGATTGCTTAAGATACTACGCTATTATCTGTGAGACATTGATGATCATGTGGTTGATCATAAGCTACACTTATGCTTGTTAGATGATATTATCTTACTTATCCTTATATGATCATTCACTTTGCTTGGTGATCGGTGCATGTATTT
Organism: Triticum urartu; assembly: GCF_056163025.1. NCBI lineage: Eukaryota > Viridiplantae > Streptophyta > Magnoliopsida > Poales > Poaceae > Triticum > Triticum urartu. The sequence continues at coordinate 664,861,932 of NC_141877.1, read as the reverse complement.
AATTCTTCTCATTTTGAGCGCTCCACCAAGATGTATGTGACATGGAAGAGTAACCCATGATCCTAACTCATTGTGCATTTGCAGTCCAAAGCAAATCTTAAGATATGCACAAATTTAGGGGGAGCTCTTGCTTTTCACATACTTCTCAAAGCGACAATATCTTTCACTCTTATTATCATTTGTCGAAGCTTTGATCTATATGTTGTCATCAATTACCAAAATGGGGGAGATTGAAACCGAGGAATGAAAAATGATGGCAAGAAGTATCACTGCGTCAAGAATGTATAAGAGATGGTGCAATTCTCATGACATTCCTAGCATAAAGTGGGTAATACTTCAGGGTAGAACATAACAAAAACTTGATTGCATTTGATCTGCGGAATACAACTGCTGACCCAATCCTAGATATGGATGAGGTACTGGAGTTTGTTTCTCCTAGTCATTCTGAAATAGAATGGCTTAACGGACCACAAGAATAATAAGCATCGATAACATGGATGCACAATTACTCCTGACTATCAATTGATAGGCGATGGTCGGAATACAAATGAAGAGGGACAACTCAAGAGGACATATATCTTTCTGAGTTGTGGATGCATAGATTAGTATGTCGAACCAAGTTCAACAAGTTTCTTCCAGACAACCCATGCAGGAAGGTAGGACTGGCAGAATCACAATTATGAATGGAGAACTCCTCAAGAGTACTCTGATTGTAATATTTTGGTTCAAAGAACTGCTGCCTTAATGGTTCATGGTATTTGGAAGAAAGAAATACCACGGACCTCGAGGACTGTCGCAAGGTTACTAATATCCTAAAGGAACGAGCAAACACTATCAACATGAGGTAAGTAGGGTGAATCTCGGGTTCAAGAACCCAGGAATAGAATACCTACTACTAAATGGCATCATGGAATGCTTTCGAGAATGGTGGCCAGAATCATCACACCAGAACACAAAACATGGCTAGATTACTAGGTGACTCCCTAAAACACCTAGGGTCATAATAATAGCTCCACCATATATGTCGAGGCAACAGAGTACCTCAACTCACCGATAGTGTGATTAATCTAGCCCAAATGGACATCAGAAACATGAGGAAGGGGTTTGCAAATGCATCAGACTACTTAGAAACCTGGGATGACTCGGACAGCATAACGGATGTAAATGCTCAAAAGATTTGAGACATCCTGCAAAATGGTGGCATAACCACTCAATAACACAATATCAAGGTTCCAAGATCAACTGTCAACATACGGAAGTAGTAGGAACGGAACTGAGGCTTGAAACTATCAATTCTATAAGTCTATGGATTAGCAACACGTGTTCCTGATAGAAAGATGAGAAGCCTAGTTCTTAATCCCTGAAAGTGCAACTTTCCCTGGGTGGTTTTGGTAATTCCTAACAACATATAGCTCATTGAGCTAACATTATCCCAAGATTAATATTTCAAGAAAAGCTCAATGAATGGCATGGCATGGATGAGGAAAGTGGATCCCTCAAAATTCTAAGGACAAAAAGTTTGGCTCAAGCTTCAAGATCAAGACTCTACATTTTATATTTTAGTGATCCAAGATCACATTGAGTCTATAGGAAAAACCAATACTATCAAGGAGGGATGAGGTGTTGCTTAATGGCTTGCTTGCTCAAAGTGCTTAGTGATATGCTCCAAAACCCTCAACTACCTTCCCACATCCACATATGACCTAAACCAAAAGTCAAACTCGGCCCCACCGATTCTATCTATCCGGCGCCACCGAGTTTCAAATGTCATAGCCACTGCCACAAACCCTAGCAATTCGGTTTCACCGATAGGGATCTCGATCTCACCGAGATGGGATTGTAATCTCTCTGTTTCCCTTCGTAACGTTTCGGTCTTATCGAGATGAGCGATCGATCCCACCGAGATTGCATTGTAAACTCTCTGTTTCCCTTTTGTAACATTTCGGTCTCACCGAGATGAGCGAATCGGTCCCACCGAGTTTACCTGACCAACTCTCTGGTTAGCTTATTACCAAAATCGGTCCCACCGAGTTTGTGTAATCGGTCACACCGAGATTACGTTATGCCCTAACCCTAACCATATCGGTCCTACCGAGTTGCATCTCAGTCCCACCGAAAATCCTAACGGTCACTAGGTTTGCTGAATCGGTCCGACCGAGTTTAACCATTCGGTCCCACCGAGTTTGGCAAATTGTGTGTAACGGTTAGATTCTGTGTGGAGGCTATATATACCCCTCCACCCACTCTTCATTCATGGAGAGAGCCATCAGAACATACCTACACTTCCAATACACATTTTCTGAGAGAGAACCACCTACACTTGTGTTGAGGTCAAGATATTCCATTCCAACCATATGAATCTTGATCTCTGGCCTTCCCCAAGTTTCTTTCCACTCAAATCTTCTTTCCACCAAATCCAAATCCTGTGAGAGAGAGTTGAGTGTTGGGGAGACTATCATTTGAAGCACAAGAGCAAGGAGTTCATCATCAACACACCATTTGTTACTTCTTGGAGAGTGGTGTCTCCTAGATTGGCTAGGTGTCACTTGGGAGCCTCCGACAAGATTGTGGAGTTGAACCAAGGAGTTTGTAAGGGCAAGGAGATCGCCTACTTCGTGAAGATCTACCGCTAGTGAGGCAAGTCCTTCGTGGGCGACGGCCATGATGGAATAGACAAGGTTGCTTCTTCGTGGACCCTTCGTGGGTGCAGCCCTCCGTGGACTCGCGCAACTGTTACCCTCCGTGGGTTGAAGTCTCCATCAACGTGGATGTACGATAGCACCACCTATCAGAACCACGACAAAAACATCCCTGTGTCCAATTGCGTTTGAATCCTCCAAACCCTTCGCTTTACATTCTTGCAAGTTGCATGCTTTACTTTCCGCTGCTCATATACTCTTTTGCATGCTTGCTTGAATTGTGTGGAGATTGCTTGACTTGTGCTAAGATAGCTAAAATTGCCAAGAACTAAAATTGGGAAAAGGCTAGATTTTTATTTGATCAAGTAGTCTAATCACCCCCCCTCTAGACATACTTTCGATCCTACAATCCCCATAGAAGAGAAGAGGATGACTCAGACCAGAAGGGCATAAGGTAAAGGAGTAAAAAGAGCCTTACGTACCCTTCCACAATCAATCCCCGTATATAACTAAGGAATTTCTAGACTCAACTTCGACCAGTTTGGCTTGGTAACCCTACAGGCAGTCAGGCTCTGATACCAAAGCTGTCAGGACCCCGATCCTAAGTCACACCGATCTAGCATGTAACACTTCATATCACTTTGCGGCCTCACGCACGGTATTCCCATGGGTGCCACCTTACCTGGCCCGGGACCGTTTGTGCCTTTTGGCTCAGGTATATGATAATGTTGCTAGCATCCATATGACAGAGAACCCGCGCCGACATGGCTAGTCGTGAACCCAAAGTGGCACCAACCTATGGGGACAGGCATACATGAATCATCGAGCATGTCGGTCAGCAGCGTGTGAATCCGGGCTGTAGCACTAGGCTAACAGGACTCCGGGAACCCGGGCTGTAGCAGGCTAGGCAGGACTCCGGATGTCACCGCGTGACATTTCCCCGAAGGGACAAACACAGGAACGAAGTGAAACACATGCCGGCCAATCAAGTGTCCTGAGCAGTAGTGCTGGGCTAGCAGGACTCCGGTGAACCAGGCTGTAGCGGACTACTGTGTCTCATGGAAGCACTAGACTACATTTACCCATAAGAGAGGTTGCCAAGGATAACAACTAGATTGTCGGATCCCACACATACCAAGCATTTCAATCATACACACAATATGCTCGATATGTGTAAATACAACATGGCATCACAACATAACTCTACTACTCAAGTATTTATTCATTAGGCTCCGAGGAGCGAGATATTACAAACATGGTCTCATGACCAACATACAGAGCATACAAGCAACAAGCACATGTGGAAGCTTAACTTGTCTGAGTACAGACAACTACAAATGAAAAAGGCTGAGAAGCCCGACTATCTACCAGATCCTGCCGAGGGCACAAGATCATAGCTGAGGTATCAAGTTAAACGTCAAAGCCCACGCGAAACTACTAGCGAGACTGAAGTCTCTCTGCAAAACATAAATTAAGCAAATGTGAGTACAAAAGTACTCAGCAAGACTTACATTAGAACTAGCTACATATGCATCGGTATCAACAGGGGGGTGGTGGATTTTAACTGCAGCAAGCCAGCTTTGACTCAGTGGCTATCTTAAACTACGACTACAAGTAACTCTTTTGAGGTGGCGCACACGAGTCCACATATTCACCAATCAATACGCCACTATGGATCCGCTCCCGTCTACCTACGAGAACGCCATCCATAGCACTCACGCTTCTCTTGCGCATTTTAGAGTATCCACTTCCACTTGTCTATGATCTATTATAGGCAACTCAGAAGTCCTTTACAGCGGGCGCGGCTATTCGAATAGTTTTATACCCTACAGGGGTGTACTTCGTCACACATGTTTCCACCACTTAGCGTCTGCACACGACATGTGCTCGGTAGACTTCAAGCGAAAGCCGACATGGGTGTAGACCACGACCTGACTAACCGCACAAGCCTCTAGTCCAGGTTTATCGCCTATTCGGGTTCCATCCGCAAGGAAATCCGGCCGGGGTGTCCTCAACGGCCCCAAACGATGTGTACAGGGTCCCGAGACGCCAAACGGGCGCCCGGGATACCCGGCCACGGTGTATCTACCGCATCATAGCCCACCCCTAGGGTCAGCACTATGCACAGCCGCCAACACATAACCTATAAACACCAGAAACTAGTTGCAACTCCTGGACAGAGGACGAGAGGGGTCAGTAAGTCGAGCGGGGTCATATTTTAGGGCCCAATGTGTGGTAGTAGCTGTTTCATGGATCACAAACACAGAACTCAGTTCCTAAGGACGATTTCAATGAGACAACCCACCATGTACTCCTACATGGCCTCTCACCGCTACCTTTACCAAATCGTGTTCACACCTTAGCTCACACACAGTAGGACATGTTCACACACCTCCGATTCATCCCTGATGAATCAGATCTGACACAACTCTATGCAATAGCAGGCATGACAAACAAGCATGAATGAGTAGGCACATCAGGTCTCAAACAACTCCTACTCATGCTAGTGGGTTTCATCTATTTACTGTGGCAATGACAGGTCATGCAGAGGAAAGGGGTTCAACTACCGCAGCATGTAACAGTTAAAACGTTGTTGTCCTAATGCAGTGAAAGAGAGCAGGAGCGAGAGAGTGGGATTGGATCAAAATGAACAAGGGGGTTTTGCTTGCCTGGCACTTCTGAAGATATCATTGGGTCATCATCAGTGTCAACGATCACAGCGTCGGTACAACGTCTATCGAGAGGGGACAACCACCAGCAACAGAGAAGGAACACAATCAATGCAATGCACAACATGATGCATGATAATGACATGGCAATATGTTGTTGATTGAGCTAATGCAACTAGCAACACAATTAAATGAAGTTGGTTTGAACCCAAAGTTCAAATTCAAACTCCACATGTGGTTATTTAAGTACCATTCATTTGATTTGTCCTAAACAGTGGCCTTAAGTTGTCCTAACATGCATGAAAATGGTACAGATGGATAGATTGGATTTTTCTGATAATTTTTCATATATAATTTATTTCATTTGGAGTTACGGTTTAATTTCTATGATTCTTAGAAGTTTTGGGCATTTTCTGGAATTTCCTGAATAAACTCAAATCCAGAAAATGTTTTATTGCATCAGCATCACATAGGTGTTACGTCAGCAGGTCAACTAGGTCGGCCAGGTCAAACCTGACCTGTGGGACCCATACGTCAGTGACTCAGGCTGGTTTGGGTGGATGACAGGTGGGACCAGTCAACGTTGACTTGACCAAAGTCAAAGTTGACACGTGGGGTCCACACGTATTAGTACTAATCTTAACAAAAATTTAGACTAACCTAATTATGCTCGGGGACCCACATGTCAGTGTCTAAACCAACTGCCAGGGTTAATTAGCACTAATCTAATCTAGCTAAAGATTAACAGAGACGGGCCCGGACTTGGACCACGGCTCGTCGCCGGCGATGCCAGAGACGGCGGAGGCGCTCGGAATCGCAAATCAGGCGACCAAATGAGCGGCGGAGAGGCTCTACGGGGAGCTGGCGATCGCGCGCATCTAACGGGGCAAGCGGGAGCAGCTGGGGTGGACTGAGCTCGTCGGAAGGGAGCTCGAGGCGGCGGCCGGAGTTTGGCCAACGGCGGTTTGCGCGTTGCGGGGCATGTCCGGAGCCGTGGATGGTCGTGATCGACCCGCGAAAGTGCAGCGAGTGCAGCGGTGGGCTCGGATGCGTGCTTGCTCGGCCGTGGTCGCGGTGGCGACATGGCCGGCGGCGAGGAGCTATCGGCTCCGATGGCTATGGTGGTTAGAAGGCGCGGACGAGCACGGGGAGAGAGGGGAAAGGGGCAGGGGCTCACGGCGATTCTAGTAGAGGCAATGAAGAGGCCGGGGAGGGGCTGGAGCTCGCGAATCCATGGTAAGTTCGCCGGCGGTCAAAGGTTGAAGACGAGGTCGGGGACGACGCTGCAGGGCTTCCGGCGGGGCGTGGCTCGCTGAGGGGGTGGAGGACGAGGTGGCGGAGCTTCTGGGCGCGTCAGCGAGGCGTGGGGTGGCTGGTGGCCATGGCTACGGCGAGCGGCTGCTGCGGCTGCGCTCGGGTGCGCTGTGAGGAGAGAGCAGAGGAGGAGAGAGAAGGAGTGGATAGGCCAGAGGGGTTGGGGCGGTTGCGTGGCGCGTCCAGCTAGCCTCCAGCGTAGGCGGAAGCAGGAGGTGGCTCGGGCGCGTGCCGGCGCGCGGCGACCACGCGCACAGCGTCCGACTGGCGGGAGCTGGACGACGACTGGCAGCGCCAGGTGGTGGGCTGGGCCAAAACAGGTGAGGCCCAGGTGAGTGCCAGGTAAAAACCCTCTCTCTCTCTTTTATTAATTGTTTCTATTTTCTATTTTCTGCAATTGTTTTGCCTTTATTAAAAATGCCAGAGCATTTCCAAAAATCTTGAAAATATTTGTGGGCACTGTTGAAATTATTCCCAACAGCCCTCAACTAGTTTCAGAATTATTAGAGCATTTAAAATATTTATAGGATTTAAATGCCCCAATTCAAAAAACCCAGAAATGACCTAGAAATATGTTTATCATTTTTGGCAGAGGTTTTTACCTTTATCAAAAATGATGAACATTTCGAAAGGCATTTTGGGATCATTGAGAATATTTCCTTGCGATCCTAGTTGGATTTCATTTGGTGCTAGGGTTTGAACATCCCCATTTCAAGTTTAGGCAAAATTTAAACATGATGCACACATAAAGCTAGCCTAGTGCGATGCCAGAAGCTAGGGATGTGACATATATGACGCATGCGAGGTCCAAAATCCTATTTAGTGCCTTCAACACCAAATAGAGTGTTTTCGGTACATGGCACACACTCCTTGGCCGAAACGGGCTGGCCCATTTAACACCGTCGCGGTAGTCTTGGTCTTGCGTTTTTTATGGCCAGTTTTTGTTTACTGTTTTGTTTGTATCAATTTTTATGCTGGTTTTTGGTTCCTTTTCTCCGTTTCTTCCTTTTAGTTTCCTTTTTCTTTTACATTTGGTTGTCATGAATTTTTCATTTTTCAAATTCGTGAACTATTTCTTAAATTCGTACATTTTGGTTTCAAGTTCGTAGGAGGACAAGGGCGCCCTTCATGGGCCGGCCAACTACACTATACACGAAGTGATTTCTACCTTTTTTTCAGACATTCACGCTAGGCTTTATTTAAATTGTCATAAGGTTTACAGGAAGGAAAATCAAATCCCCGGGTAGACCTAACCAAACATGGCGGCCGTACCCAAGCGAAAGTGCGTGCCTAGCGAGACTGTGAGCCTCGAAATTCGAGCTCCAAAACTCGTGGATAATATTACAAGCAGTGACAAAATGTGATCGCTCTAATATTTCATGTATGATAGCTGCATGATCCCCAGCCGATCTCTGCTTGATATCATCCACAACTATCTTGCAATCCGACGCCACTTGGATCTTCTGAACATATAAATCCTCCGCGATTGCCAGCGCCTCTCTGACTGCCATAGCTTCCGACATAACAGGATCATGGATTTGCTGAAATGTGATAGCAGAAGCCCCGAGAAAAATTCCATCAGCATCCCTACAAACTACTCCAACAATACCAAAGTTTTCATTAGAAACTGCAGCATCAACATTCATCTTCACATATCCCTGTGGCGTGGGTAGCCAATGACTTGGCCTAGCAGCCCGTCCCATGTTATTCAGTAGTGCTGGTTTTGATAGTATATCAATATCCCTTAGAAACACCCTGATAAAGTGATGGATCTGTAGTGGGCTGTCATAGATTTCTTCATGTATTGCCCATCGCATAGACCTCCATATTGCCCATAGAGTGACCACCATGTGCGTGAACTCTTCATGCGTCAATAATTCTTGCATTGTGAATATCCAGTTTTTAGCATTTAAGTTCAAGTTGTCACACATCTTTTCCACCATCTCCTCTCATGACAAAGACCACACACACCTTGCGGAGATGCAGTCGATTAAAGCGTGTTTCCAGCCATCTTCCGCTGAACAGAATGGGCAGATTGAACTTGTGGCCATATGCCGGTGATGAAGAATGTCCGTTGTTGGTACCGAGTCCCTACATAATCTCCAGACAAAATTTTTCAGTTTTGAAGGTGATGTTCCATAAGGACACCCACGCCTTCATCTCTCGACCTGAAGCTGATGACCCTTCTGTACCAGCAAGTAAATTTTCCCTTTGGCTCTTTAACTTGAAGTGATTTCTACCTTGTAGGAGCTTTAGTTTCATCCCCGTCATAATTGTTTTGTAGGTTTAGTCTCATTATGTATTTCTTTTCCTTATTCTATTTATTTCGTTATATAGCATGTTGGTTTTTATGTAGCATTTGTCATATTTTATTAAATCACACGTTTATACAATTCAAGAAAGATGTTCACATATTTAAGAAATTGTCATGATATCTAAAGAAAAATATTCGTACCATTCAGAAGATATGATCATCATGTGTTTGAAAAAATGGACAACATGTATTAAAATGTTTTTTTGTGTATTTAAAAAAATTCCACCGTGTAGTGAAAAAAGTTCGACATGTAATTGAACAATCTCAATATGTACTTTAAAAAATTTCATCATGTATTTAAAAATCTTTAACCTTATATTTACAAAATATTCGCAGATTTAAAAAATGTTCAGGACATTTTTGAAAAAAATTCAAAGGGTTTTTTCAAATATTTGTTATGTATTAAAATTGTTCATTGTGTGTTTGACAAATGTTCTATATGTATTGGAAAAAAGTTCATCACGTATCTGAAAATGTTGGACATATGCACTAAAATTTGCCAACTTGTAATCACATAGGGTCAATATGTATTTGGAAACTAGAAAAAAACAAATATATAAAAAGAGTAATAAAAAACTGAAGGAAATATGCCCTAGAGGCAATAATAAAGTTGTTATTTATATTTCCTTATATTATGATAAATGTTTATTATTCATGCTAGAATTGTATTAATCGGAAACTTAGTACATGTGTGAATACATAGACAAACAGAGTGTCACTAGTTTGCCTCTACTTGACTAGCTCGTTGAATCAATGATGGTTATTTTTCCTAACCATAAACATGAGTTGTCATTTGATTAATGGGATGACATCATTAGAGAATGATGTGATTGACTTGACCCATCCGTTAGCTTAGCACGATAATCGTTTAGTTTGTTGCTTTTGCTTTCTCCATAACTATACATGTTCCTATGACTATGAGATCATGCAACTCCCAAATACCGTAGGAACACTTTGTGTGCTATCAAACGTCACAACGTAACTGGGTGATTATAAAGGTGCTCTACAAATGTCTCCGATGGTGTTTGTTGAGTTGGCATAGATCGGGATTAGGATTTATCACTCTGATTGTCGGAGAGGTATCTCTGGGCCCTCTCGGTAATGCACATCACTATAAGCCTTGCAAGCAATGTGACTAAGGAGTTAGTTACGGGATGTTGCATTATGGAACGAGTAAAGAGACTTGCCGGTAACGAGATTGAACTAGGTATTGAGGTACCGATGATCGAATCTCGGGCAAGTAACATACCGATGACAAAGGGAACAACGTATACCGTTATGCGGTTTGACCGATAAAGATCTTCGTAGAATATGTAGGAACCAATATGAGCATCTAGGTTCCGCTATTGGTTATTGACCGGAGATGAGTCTCGGTCATGTCTACATAGTTCTCGAACCCGTAGGGTCCGCACGCTTAACGTTCGGTGACGATCGGTATTACGAGTTTATGTGTTTTGATGTACTGAAGGTAGTTTGGAGTCCCGGATTTGATCATGGACATGACGAGGAGTCTCGAAATGGTCGAGACGTAAAGATCGATATATTGGAAGCCTATATTTGGACATCAGAATGGTTCCGAGTGGTTCAGGCATCTTTCCAGAGTATCGGGAGGTTACCGGAACCCCCGGGGAGTATTATTGGGCCTTAGTGGAATAGAGGAGAGGGAAGGGAAAAGAGGGAGGCATGCCCCCCAAGCCCAATCCGAATTGGGAGGGGGGACGGCCCCCTTTTCCTTCCTCCCTCTCTCCTCCTTCCTTCCTCTCCTACTCCTACTTGGAAGGCTCCTACTTCTACTAGGAAAGGAAGGGAGTAGGACTCCCCCAGGGCGCGCCATAGAGAGGGTTGGCCCTCCCCCTCCTTTACTCCTTTATATATGGGGGAGGGGGCACCCCATGGACAAACAAGTTGATCAGTTGATCTTTTAGCTGTGTGCGGTGCCCCCTCCACCATAATCCACCTCGGTTATATCGTAGCAGTGCTTAGGAGAAGCCCTGTTCCGGTAGCAACATCATCACCGTCATCACGCCGTCGTGCTCACGAAACTCTCCCACGAAGCTCTACTGGATCGTGAGTTCGCGGGACGTCACCGAGCTGAACGTGTGCAGATCGCGGAGGTGCCGTACGTTTGGTACTAGGATCGGTCGATCGTGAACATGTACGACTACATCAACCGCGTTGTCATAACACTTCCGCTTATGGTCTACGAGGGTACATAGACGATACTCTCCCCTCTCGTTGCTATGCATCACCATGATCTTGCGTGTGCGTAGGATTTTTTTTTGAAATTACCGCGTTCCCCAACAGTGGCATCCAAGCCAGGTTTATGCGTAGATGTAATATGCACGAGTAGAACACAAAGGAGTTGTGGGCGTGGATATATACATATTTCTTGCCGTCACTAGTTGATTCTTGATTCAGTGGCATTGTTGGATGAAGCGGCCCAGACCAACATTACGCGCACGCTTACGCGAGACTGGTTCTACCGACATGCTTTGCACACAGGTGGCTAGTGGGTGTCTGTTTCTCCAGCTTTAGTTGAATCAGATTCAACGAACAGGGTTCTTTCTGAAGATCAAAAAGCAATCACTATACCGTGTTGTGGTTTTTGATGCGTAGGTAAGAACGGTTCTTGCTCAGCCCATAGCAGCCACATAAAACTTGCAACAACAAAGTAGAGGACGTCTAACTTGTTTTTGCAGGGCGTGTTGTGATGTGATATGGTCAGGACATGATGCTAAATTTTATTGTATGAGATGATCATGTTTTTTAACACAGTTATCGGCATCTGGCAGGAGCCATATGGTTGTCGCTTTATTGTATGAAATTCAATTGCCATGCAATTGCTTTACTTTATCACTAAGAGGTAGCGATAGTCGTGGAGGCAATAGTTGGCATGACGACAATGATGCTTCGATGGAGATCAAGGTATCAAGCCGGTGATGATGGTGATCATGACGGTGCTTTGGAGATGGAGATCACAAGCACAAGATGATGATGGCCATATCATATCACTTATATTGATTGCATGTGATTTTTATCCTTTATGCATCTTATTTTGCATAGTTCGACGGTAGCATTATAAGATGATCTCTTACTAAATTTCAAGTTATAATTGTTCTCCCTGAGTATGCACCGTTGCTACAGTTCGTCGCGCCGAGACATCACGTGATGATCGGGTGTGATAAGCTCTACGTTCACACACAACGGGTGCAAGCTAGTTTTGCACACGCAGAATACTCGGGTTAAACTTGACGAGCCTAGCATATGCAGATATGGCCTCGGAATACTGGAGACCGAAAGGTCGAGCGTAAATCATATAGTAGATATGATCAGCACAGTGATGTTCACCATTGATAAGTACTCCATCTCACGTGATGATCGGACATGGTTTAGTTAATATGGATCACGTGACACTAAGATGATTAGAGAGATATCTATCTAAGTGGGAGTTCTTAAGTAATTTGATTAATTGAACTTTAATTTATCATGAACTTAGTACCTGGTAGTATTTTGCATGTCTATATTGTTGTAGATAGATGGCCCGTGCTGTTGTTCCGCTGAATTTTAATGCGTTCCTAGAGAAAGCTAAGTTGAAAGATGATGGTAGCAATTACACGAACTGGGTCCATAACTTGAGGATTATCCTCATTGCTGCACAGAAGAATTACGTCCTGGAAGCACCGCTAGGTGACAAACCCGCTGCAGGAGCAACGCCAGATGTTATGAACACATGGCAGAGCAAAGCTGATGACTACTCGATAGTTCAGTGTGCCATGCTTTATGGCTTAGGACCAGGACTTCAACGACGTTTTGAACATCATGGAGCATATGAGATGTTCCAGGAGTTGAAGTTAATATTTCAAGCAAATGCCTGGATTGAGAGATATGAAGTCTCCAATAAGTTCTACAGCTGTAAGATGGAGGAGAATAGTTCTGTCAGTGAACATATACTCAGAATGTCTGGGTACCACAACCACTTGACTCAACTGGGAGTTAATCTTCCTGATGATAGTGTCATTGATAGAGTTCTTCAATCACTGCCACCAAGCTACAAGAGCTTCGTCATGAACTATAATATGCAAGGGATGGATAAGACAATTCCCGAGCTCTTTGCAATGCTAAAGGCTGCGAAGGTAGAAATCTAGAAGGAGCATCAAGTGTGATGGTCAACAAGACCACCGGTTTCAAGAAAAAGGGTAAAGGGAAGAGGAGGAACTTCAAGAAGAACAACAAGCCAGTTGCTGCTCAAGTGAGGAAACCCAAGTCTGGACCTAAGCCTGAGACTGAGTGCTTCTACTGCAAAGGAACTAGTCACTGGAAGCGAAACTGCCCCAAGTATTTGGCGGAGAAGAAGGATGGCAAAGTGAAATGTATATTTGATATACATGTTATTGATGTGTACCTTACTAATGCTCACAGTAGTGCCTGGGTATTTGATACTGGTTCAGTTGCTAACATTTGCAACTCGAAACAGGGACTACAGATTAAGCGAAGATTAGCCAAGGACGAGGTGACGATGCGCGTGGGAAATGGTTCCAAAGTTGAGCATGAACATTATATCTACCTTCGGGATTAGTTTTAGACCTGAATAATTGTTATTTGGTGCCAGTGTTGAGCATGAACATTATATCTGGATCTTGTTTGATGTGAAACGGTTATTCATTTAAATCAGAGAATAATGGTTGTTCTATTTATATGAATAATATCTTTTATGGTCATGCACTCTTGATGAGTGGTCTATTTTTACTAAATCTTGATAGTAGTGATACACATGTTCATAGTATTGAAGCCAAAACATGCAGAGTTGATAATGATAGTGCAACTTATTTGTGGCACTGCCGTTTAGGTCATATTGGTGTAAAGCGCATGAAGAAACTCCATTATGATGGACTTTTGGAATCACTTGATTATGAATCACTTGGTACTTGCGAATCATGCCTCATGGGCAAGATGACTAAAACTCCGTTCTCCGAAACAATGGAGCGAGCAACAGAGTTATTGGAAATCATACATACTGATGTGTGTGGTCCAATGAACATTGAAGCTCGCGGCGGATATCGTTGTTTTCTCACCTTCACAGATGACTTGAGAAGATATGGGTATATCTACTTAATGAAACATAAGTCTGAAACATTTGAAAAGTTCAAAGAATTTCAGAGTGAAGTGGAAAATCATCGTAACAAGAAAATCAAGTTTCTACGATCTGATCGTGGAGGCGAATATTTGAGTTATGAGTTTGGACTTCATTTGAAACAATACATAATAGTTTCGTAACTCACGCCACCTGGAACACCACAGCGTAATGGTGTCTCCGAACGTCGTAATCGTACTTTACTAGATATGGTGCGATCTATGATGTCTCTCACTGATTTACCGCTATTGTTTTGGGGTTACGCTTTAGAGACAGCTTCATTCACGTTAAATAGGGCACCATCTAAATCCGTTGAGACGACACCTTATGAACTGTGGTTTGGCAAGAAACCCAAGTTGTCGTTTCTTAAAGTTTGGGGTTGCGATACTTATGTGAAAGAGCTTCAACCTCATAAGCTCGAACCCAAATCGGAGAAATGTGTCTTCATAGGATACCCAAAGGAGACTGTTGGGTACACCTCCTATCACAGATCCGAAGGCAAGATATTCATTGCTAAGAATGGATCCTTTCTAGAGAAGGAGTTTTTCTCGAAAGAAGTGAGTGGGTGGAAAGTAGAACTTGACAAGGTAATTGTACCTTCTCCCTTATTGGAAAGTAGTTCATCACTGAAATCAGTTTCAGTGATTCCTACACCAGTAAGTGAGGAAGCTAATGATGATGATCATGAAACTTCTGATCAAGTTACTACCGAACCTCATGTGAAGTCTCTCCATTCTTTTCCTTCATGTTCTTTCTCGGTGATTCTCATGAAGATTCTAACGGAGCTTCAAGTTCGTCTCTCGTCACTCATTTTCTTCTCCGGTGGAATTAATTCAAGCTTTGGTATTGAGCATACTCCTTTTCTTTTTTCCCAATGCCTACTTATGCCGGTGCACCTCATAATAATTCACTGCTCGCTATTCATTTGTTCCGGAGTGCTGAAGATATCTTAGAAGATGCTAGTGCGTATTCTCATTCATTCAAGCTCTTTCGAGATTGTTATCTCTTTCAAGTCTTTTAATTCAACTAGTGTAATCTATCTTCCAAGTGACCTTTTGAACGTTGTTTCTTTTGAGTGGGCCCTAACCCACAGGTCTTTTCCCAGGATCTTACCTGACTCTTCTTATTCTCCCGGAGTTATTCTCAAATCTTCTAAAGTTTGACATAAGAATGCTTTATCATCAGGCAAATGTCTTCCTCCAAGATTTTTTTCAAATTCTTTTCATCGTTGGCTCAACCTTTCCATTATTCATTCCGGAGTGCCTCAACAATTCACGGTGGTGCTTCTTGTCGTCATTCTCGGATTTTGAAGACTGAAGAAGAGTTTCTCTTTAATCTTGCTGCATTCTCTTCAAGATTCGTGATTCTAGCTTGTTCCCATCCTCTCATAATTATTTTTCGATTGTGAGAATTCTTTTCATCCATCCGGAGCAATTCAGGAGTCTTTTCAGTTTGATTCTTCGGAGCCCATCATTTCAGAAGATTTATTCATTCTCAGCTTTCAGTTCTCATTCTCTAAATCTTACCGGTGCATCATTCAAGTATTCTCTTATCAGCTCGTGATCTCTTTGTTCTCTTATATCTAAACTCTCTCATGTATTTTCGTTCATTTTAATTCTTACGGTGGTTCGTTCAAGATTTCTCTTCCGTATCAATTCGTTCGTGGTTTCAATTCTATCGGTGGATCGTTGAAGACTTTCTCAAGTTTGCGCTACTTCTATCTTAATCTTTCTACGAGAATAAGTAGTATGTCAAATCCGTTGCTTGTCAGCAATTAAATTGTTCAAGGATAAGCATAATGTAATTCTTATTCTTGTTTCATCCAAGTGATTAATTCCTTATTCCGGAGGCTCACAAAATTCTTGATCTCAATTGTTTCATCTTCTATTTTCCCGGAGTTCCTACCTCTCGCAATTATATCACCATGGAGATCTGTCTAATCATTGCAGGGCTTCAACCTTATTCTTTTCATCCTTCATTTCGTTTGATCATTCTTTTATTACCAGAGTTCTTTATGGAGGCTACATGATTGTTCACAAAGGATTTAATTCCTTCTCGAAGTTTTCATCAAGATTCTTTTCTAAGGAGCTCAAGCATTCTTCATCTTGCAATCTGGAGTGCAATTGTTCCCCCTTATCTTTTGAGATGGTGTTATGTCTTTCTTGACAATGTTCCTTCATGTTTCATGATTCGCAAGTTGTCAAGTATGAGATAGTTTAAACCCATCAATTTCTTCGAGCATGAGCTCTTCTCAATCCATCAACCTCTTCATTGAAGTTATCTTGGATTATATTTCACCTAAAGCTTTCCCTAAGGATTGTTGCTATTAATGGTGATAATATATGATCCTAGTGCTTCATCTATCCTCCCGGTGAAATAACTTTCTTGTCTCCCTGTCCATATCAATTCAATTCTTCTGTCCATATTAATGGTGATAATCTGAGATGTATTCCATAAGACCATATCAAGATTATTCTTTTCGTTGTTGGTTTTCCAACAATTCCGTTCTAGCATTTGTTGTAAGCGTGCTCTCGTTTTTCCCTTTGTTCATTCCATTCTTACTTTTGTTCCGGAGGCATTGTGTTGCTGCTCTCTTCAAACCTTCTTCTTGTTCTTGTCAGGATCCTGTTCTTTTCTCATTTTATCCATTTAACCAGAGTGTTGTGTCCCCTGCTCAAGTTCTTTCATCTTATCAAGTCTTGCATCTCTTGTCAACCGGAGTGCTACCCGAATTTGTTCTTCCTTGTTCCTCTTTTCTAACGGAGTGTTTTCTACTTCGTTCATATCCGTTGCATTCTTTCTTTCAATTTGTTCAACCACTCAAGGTTCTTTGGTTTCACTCATTGGTCAGAGAAGCAACTTAGTTTTACCTCTTCTCTCTCTTTTCCGTTTTCCCTCCGGTGCCATTCTAGATCTCGGGACGAGATCCTCTCGTAGTGGTGGAGTGTTGTAACGCCCCGAGACCGATGTGCCAGGTGTCGTCCAGTTATTCACTGTTGTTGCCTTGTCATTGCTTGCGTGTCATGCATTGCATATCATGTCATCATGTGCATTTCATTTGCATACATGTTTGTCTCATGCATCCGAGCATTTTCCCCGTTGTCCGTTTTGCATTCCGGCGCTCCGTTCTCCTCCGGTGGTGATTTTTACCTTCCTTTCATGTGCGGGTGTTAAACATTTCCGGATTGGACCGAGACTTGCCAAGTGGCCTTGGTTTACTACCGGTAGACCGCCTGTCAAGTTTCGTACCATTTGGACTTCGTTTGATACTCCAACGGTTAACCGAGGGACCAAAAAGGCCTCGTGTGTGTTGCAGCCCAATACCCTTCCAAAGTAGCCCAAGCCCCACCAAAACCCTCTCCATCATCTAGAGCGTTCGATCACGATCGCGTGGCCGAAAACCGCACCTCATTTGGACTCTCCTAGCTCCGTCTACCTATAAATATGTGTCTCCCTCCGAAATTCTCGTGCAGATCAAACCCTAACCGGCCGGACAATGTCCAGCCGCCGCCACCTCACTCTAGCCAAACGGAGAAGAAGAAGAACGACTCCGCAGTGGCAAGAGCAAACCAGTCGGCCAAGACACTAGTGGAGGAAATTCCAATCGGAAGCAGAAATGCAAGGCAGAACCTGCAGCACCTGGAGAGGTTGCAGCTGCAATCCAAGGAAAGGCTAAAGGAAAACCTAAAGGACCCTGGACCCCTAAAAATGTGAAAGATGCAGCTGGTAACGATGTGTTGCATTTACCATGTCGCATTCACATCAAGAAGGATGAAGAGGGGAATCTGGTTTATCCCAAGCATACCACTCGACAATGCCGAGTCCTTATTCAGCAGTTCCGAGAAAAACAACCCAGTGAAAAAGAGAAGGAGACTGATAAGGACGAGGACAAAGAAGAGGATGATGATGGATTTCCCAATGTCAATTCCACCCTGGTGATCTTTGCTGACGTCGAAAGCATAAGTCGACTGAAAGTGATTAACAGGGAAGTGAATATGGTTGCTTCGGCAACAACAACCACTCGTAGAAAAAGGGCCTTTAGTCCCGGTTCATAAGGGCCTTTAGTCCCGGTTCTGGAACCGGGACTAAAGGGTCGGTACTAATGCCCTGACCCTTTAGTCCCGGTTCAATCCAGAACCGGGACTAAAGGCCCTCCACGTGGCCGGTCCACCTTTAGTCCCGGTTGGTAACACCAACCGGTACTAAAGGAAATTTTCTGATTTTTTTTGAATTTTTTTTGAATTTTTTTATTTTCAAATTTATGAATTATTTTAACCTCTAATCTCTAATCACCCTTCACCACTGCTCAATTTAATCTCTAATCACCCCTCATCATTCCAAATCATCTAACTTCCCGAACGGTCACCCATCCTCTCACTACTCCAGCCTGAGCACGCTTAAATTCCGGGTTCTATTCTCCCTCGTTTCCAAGTCTGCACTTGTTGTTTTCCTGACAATAGTAAGATGTCAATCCTATTAACCCTCAGGAATTTAGCTTGAGCATGAAGTCACATATTTCACTGTTTGAGTTTGAAACTATTGTTCTAAAAAACAATAATTTTTTAGTAACACTAATATTTCTTGAATAAGTAGTTTGACCATTGTTTGACCACAGTTTGACCATAGTTTCACCAGATTTGACCAAAATTCAAAAAAGGTGAAATAATTATTTAATAACACTAATATTCTTGAATAATTATTTAGTAACACTAATACTTCTTGAATAAGTAGTTTGAGCATAGTTTGACCAGATTTACTGAAAATTTAAAAAAACTGAAATTTGAGCATAACTTTTTTTCCTTTTGGAATTTGAGGATTCTACAAATTTTCAAACAGGCCGTAGGCAGTCTCCATCGAATGTAACTTTTCGAGTAGATGATTTTTCATATAAAAACTTTTTAATCCGAGTTCGTATGCAAAAGTTATGCCCATTTTACAAATTCTAGAGGGATTTTGTAAATAAAGTCGAAATTCATATTTGTAAATTTTCCCAACAACTAGACCACATATCACATGGGAAGCTTATTTTATTTTATTTTTATTGACATTTCCATCATTTTCTTTTGTTTTTTCAAAAACTGAAAAGACGGTCCACGGGGGGGGGGGGGGGGGGAGTTTCAAAATGGGACCTTTAGTACCGGTTCGTGCCATGAACCGGTACTAATGCCTCAAAGCCCATTAGTCCCGGTTGGTGCCACTAACCGGGACCAATGGGCATCGCACCCTTTAGTCCCTGTTCGTGGCACGAACCGGGACTAAAGGGCCCAGGTGAACCGGGACTAATGCCTTAGCCGCATGAACTGGGATAAATGCACCCATTGGTCCCGGTTCTGGACTGAACCGGGACTAATGGGCTTACCCGACCTGGACCAAAGCCCCCTTTTCTACTAGTGAACGTATCTAAAATGGTCAAAGACCCCTATCACATTCGACCAGTCTGTCGGAGTAATGGGCCACGAGTAGGCTAACCCAGGCCCAGAACCATTCAAGACATCGGGGCAGGCTGCGCCCCTCGAGACCCCAGGACGAAGAGCCGCCTTCTGAGAGCCGGCGGCGAGGCGGCCGACTGCCCACTCGCGGCCGAGTCCCAGGGAGGACTTCAGGATGAGCCGATTCCTGACTGGCGACTTCCAGAGAAGCCGGCCTTGGGGAGTCGGCCTGCGACGCCAACAACCCCCATGCCCTCATAAAGAGGGACGTGACGGGGAGTGGCCACAGTAAGGTCCACTCCCACCCCTTTTCCAAGGACAGGCGTGGCTACAGTACGTCGTACCCGCGGAGATCTCCGCGCGGCGCGACACTGTTGCCATGCCGGCCCTAACGTCAGCCCCAAAGGGCGGAGTCCTGTGCCCACGACGGCCTGCTGGTACGACCCAGGGACGACGGGTCCCACCAGTCGGCGGGCGTACGGAAGACGGCGAGAGCACCACCAGTCGGCCAGGTTGGGAGTCGGCCCCCAGGAGTCGGCTGACCCCTCCCACGGGCCCCACGCACCATTAACCAGATGTGACAGGGAGTGGCCATAGTGATCACCCGCTAGACGGCAGAGCTATCGCCACGACCCCATTGTTGGGAACGTTGAAGAAAACAAATTTTTTTCCCTACATTTCACCAACATCAATCTATGGAGTCAACTAGCAACGTGAGGAGAGTGCATCTACATACCCTTGTAGATCACGTGCGGAAGCGTTCAAGAGAACGGGGATGATGGAGTCGTACTCGTCGTGATCCAAATCACCGATGACCAAGTGCCGAACGGACGGCACCTCCGCGTTCAACACACGTACGGAGCGGATGACGTCTCCTCCTTCTTGATCAAGCAAGGGGGAAGGAGAGGTTGATGAAGATCCAGCAGCACGACGGCGTGGTGGTGGATGCAGCAGTGATCGCAGCAGGGCTTCGCCGAGCTTCTGCGAGAGGGAGAGGTGTAGCAGGGGAGAGGGAGGCGCCAAGGCTTGAGGTGCGGCTGCCCTCCCTCCCCCCTTTATATAGGCCCACTAGGGGGTGCGCCGGCCCTAGGATATGGGATCTCCTAGGGGGGGCGGCGGCCAAGGGGGGTGGAGTAGCCCCCAAGGCAAGTGGAGGCGCCCCCTCCCCTAGGGTTCCCAACCCTAGGCGCATGGGGGCCCCAAGGGGGGGCACGCACCAGCCCACTATGGGCTGGTTCCTCTCCCCACTTCAGCCCATGGGGCCCTCCGGGATGGGTGGCCCCACCCGGTGGACCCTGGGGACCCATCTGGTGGTCCCGGTACAATACCGGTGACCCCAAAACTTTCCCGATGGCCGAAACTACACTTCCTATATATAATTCTTCACCTCCGGACAATTCCGGAACTCCTCGTGACGTCCAGGATCTCATCCGGGACTCCGAACAACTTTCAGATTACTGCATACTCATATCTATAGAACCCTAGCGTCACCGAACCTTAAGTGCGTAGACCCTACGGGTTCGGGAGACAAGTAGACATGACCAAGACGATTCTCTGGTCAATAACCAACAGCGGGATCTGGATACCCATGTTGGCTCCCACATGCTCCTCGATGATCTCATCGGATGAACCACGATGTCGAGGACCTAATCAATCCCGTACTCAATTCCCTTTGTCAATCGGTACGTTACTTGCCCGAGACTCGATCGTCAGTATCCCAATACCTTGTTCAGTCTCGTTACCGGCAAGTCACTTTACTCGTACCATAATGCATGATCCCGTGATCAACCACTTGATCACATTGAGCTCATTATGATGATGCATTACCGAGTGGGCCCAAAGATACCTCTCCGTCATACGGAGTGACAAATCCTAGTCTCGATTCGTGCCAACCCAACAGACACTTTCGGAGATACCTGTAATGTACCTTTATAGTCACCCAGTTGCGTTGTGACGTTTGGCACACCCAAGGCACTCCTACGGTATCCGGGAGTTGCACAATCTCATGGTCTAAGGAAATGATACTTGTCATCCAGAAAAGCTACAGCAAACGAACTACACGATCTTTGTGCTATGCTTAGGTTTGGGTCTTGTCCATCACATCATTCTCCTAATGATGTGATCCCGTTATCAATGACATCCCCATGTCCATAGCCACGAAACCATGACTATCTGTTGATCAACGATCTAGTCAACTAGAGGCTCACTAGGGACACATTGTGGTCTATGTATTCACACATGTATTACGATTTCCGGATAATACAATTATAGCATGAATAATAGACAATTATCATGAACAAGGAAATATAATAATCATTTTATTATTG
The DNA here is from genome assembly GCF_056163025.1 of Triticum urartu. Lineage (NCBI taxonomy): Eukaryota > Viridiplantae > Streptophyta > Magnoliopsida > Poales > Poaceae > Triticum > Triticum urartu. Next base: position 664,840,109 of record NC_141877.1, on the reverse strand, counting down.
CCTCTAGGGCATATTTCCAACAGTCTCCCACTTGCACTAGAGTCAATCATCTAGTTACATTGTGATGAATCGAACACCCATGGAATTCTGGTGTTGATCATGTTTTGCTCTAGGGAGAGGTTTAGTCAATGGATCTACTACATTCAGGTCCGTATGTACTTTACAAATCTCTATGTCTCCATTTTGAACACTTTCACGAATGGAGTTGAAGCGCCGCTTGATATGCCTGGTCTTCCTGTGAAACCTGGGCTCCTTGGCAAGGGCAATAGCTCCAGTGTTGTCACAGAAGAGAGTCATCGGGCCCGACGCATTGGTTATGACTCCTAGGTCGGTAATGAACTCCTTCACCCAGACTGCTTCGTGTGCTGCCTCTAAGGCCGCCATGTAATCCACTTCACATCTAGATCCCGCCACAACGCTTTGCTTGCAACTGCACCAGCTTACTGCCCCACCATTCAAAATATACACGTATCCGGTTTGTCACTTAGAGTCATCCAGATCTGTGTCGAAGCTAGCATCGACGTAACCCTTTACGATGAGCTCTTCGTCACCTCCATAAACGAGAAACATTTCCTTGGTCCTTTTCAGGTACTTCAGGATATTCTTGACCGCTGTCCAGTGTTCCATGCCAGGATTACTTTGGTACCTTCCTACCAAACTCACGGCAAGGTTTACATCAGGTCTGGTACACAGCATAGCATACATGATAGACCCTATGGCCGAGGCATAGGGGACGACACTCATCTTTTCTCTATCTTCTGCCGTGGTCGGGCATTGAGCCAAGCTCAATCTCGTACCTTGCAATACAGGCAAGAACCCCTTCTTTGACTGATCCATTTTGAACTTCTTCAATATCTTGTCAAGGTACGTACTCTGTGAAAGACCAATCAGGCGTCTCGATCTATCTCTATAGATCTTGATGCCTAATATATAAGCAGCTTCTCCAAGGTCCTTCATTGAAAAACACTTATTCAAATAGGCCTTTATGCTTTCCAAGAATTCTATATCATTTCCCATCAACAGTATGTCATCCACATACAATATGAGAAATGCTACAGAGCTCCCACTCACTTTCTTGTAAATGCAGGCTTCTCCATAGGTCTGCATAAACCCAAACGCTTTGATCATCTCATCAAAGCGAATGTTCCAACTCCGAGATGCTTGCACCAGCCCATAAATCGAGCGTTGGAGCTTGCACACCTTGTCAGCATTCTTAGGATCGACAAAACCTTCCGGCTGCATCATATACAATTCTTCCTTAAGGAAACCATTAAGGAATGCCGTTTTGACGTCCATTTGCCATATCTCATAATCATAGAATGTGGCAATTGCTAACATTATTCAGAAGGACTTCAGCTTCGCTACAGGTGAGAAAGTCTCATCGTAGTCAACCCCTTGAACTTGTCGATAACCCTTAGTGACAAGCCGAGCTTTATAGATGGTCACATTACCATCCGCGTCTGTCTTCTTCTTAAAGATCCATTTATTTTCTATGGCTCACCGATCATCGGGCAAGTCAGTCAAAGTCCATACTTCGTTTTCATACATGGATCCTATCTCGGATTTCATGGCTTCCAGCCATTTGTCGGAATCCGAGCCCGCCATCGCTTCTTCATAGTTCGAAGGTTCACCGTTGTCTAACAACATGATTTCCAAGACAGGGTTGCCGTACCACTCTGGTGCAGAACGTTTCCTTGTGAAGTTCAGTAGCAACTTGATCTGAAGTTTCATGATCATCATCATTAACTTCCTCTCTAGTCGGTGCAGGCACCTTAGGAACATTTTCCTAAGTTGCGCCACTTTCTGGTTCAAGAGGTAATACTTCATCAAGTTCTACTTTCCTCCCACTTACTTCTTTCGAGAGAAACTCTTTCTCTAGAAAGGAGCCATTCTTGGCAACAAAGATCTTGCCTTCGGATCTGAGGTAGAAGGTATACCCAATAGTTTCTTTAGGGTATCCTATGAAGACGCATTTTTCCGACTAGGGTTCGAGCTTTTCAGGTTGAAGTTTCTTGACATAAGCATCGCATCCCCAAACTTTTAGAAACGACAGCTTAGGTTTCTTCCCAAACCATAATTCATACGGTGTCGTCTCAACGGATTTCGACGGAGCCCTATTTAAAGTGAATGCGGCAGTCTCTAAAGCATAGCCCCAAAATGATAGCGGTAAATCGGTAAGAGACATCATAGATCGCACCATATCTAATAGAGTGCGATTACGACGTTCGGACACACCATTACGCTGAGGTGTTCCAGGCGGCGTGAGTTGTGAAACTATTCCACATTTTCTTAAGTGTGTGCCAAATTCGTGACTCAAGTATTCTCCCCCACGATCTGATCGCAAGAACTTGATTTTCCTGTCACGTTGATTCTCAACCTCACTCTGAAATTCCTTGAACTTTTCAAAGGTTTCAGACTTGTGTTTCATTAAGTAGACATACCCATATCTACTTAAGTCATCAGTGAGGGTGAGAACATAACGATAGCCATCGCGAGCCTCAACACTCATTGGACCGCACACATCAGTATGTATGATTTCCAATAAGTTGGTTGCTCGCTCCATTGTTCCTGAGAATGGAGTCTTGGTCATCTTACCCATGAGGCATGGTTCGCATGTGTCAAATGATTCGTAATCAAGAGACTCTAAAAGTCCATCTGCATGGAGCTTCTTCATGCGTTTGACACCTATGTGACCAAGGCGGCAGTGCCACAAGTATATGGGACTATCATTATCAACCTTACATCTTTTGGTATTCACACTATGAATATGTGTAGCATTACGCTCGAGATTCATTAAGAATAAACCATTCACCATCGAAGCATGACCATAAAACATATCTCTCATATAAATAGAACAACCATTATTCTTGGATTTAAATGAGTAGCCATCTCGTATTAAACAAGATCCTGATACAATGTTCATGCTCAAAGCTGGCACTAAATAACAATTATTGAGGTTTAAAACTAATCCCGTAGGTAAATGTAGAGGTAGCGTGCCGACGGCGATCACATCGACCTTGGAACCATTCCCGACGCGCATCGTCACCTCGTCCTTCGCCAGTCTCCGCTTATTCCGTAGCTCCTGCTTTGAGTTACAAATGTGAGCAACCGCACCGGTATCAAATACCCAGGAGCTACTACGAGTACTGGTAAGGTACACATCAATTGCATGTATATCACATATACCTTTTGTGATGCCGGCCTTCTTGTCCGCTAAGTATTTGGGGCAGTTCCGCTTCCAGTGACCACTTCCCTTGCAATAAAAGCACTCAGTCTCGGGCTTGGGTCCATTCTTTGGCTTCTTCCCGGCAGCTTGCTTACCGGGCGCGGCAACTCCCTTGCCGTCCTTCTTGAAGTTCTTCTTCCCCTTGCCTTTCTTGAACTTAGTGGTTTTATTCACCATCAACACTTGATGTTCCTTTTTGACTTCTACCTCTGCTGATTTCAGCATTGCAAATACCTCAGGAATGGTCTTTTCCATCCCCTGCATATTGAAGTTCATCACAAAGCTCTTGTAGCTTGGTGGAAGCGACTGAAGGATTCTGTCAATGACCGCGTCATCCGGGAGATTAACTCCCAGCTGAGTCAAGCGGTTATGCAACCCAGGCATTTTGAGTATGTGCTCACTGACAGAACTATTTTCCTCCATCTTACAGCTGAAGAACTTGTCGGAGACTTCATATCTCTCGACCCGGGCATGAGCTTGGAAAACCATTTTCAGCTCTTCGAACATCTCATATCCTCCGTGTCGCTCAAAACGCTTTTGGAGCCCCGGTTCTAAGCTATAAAGCATGCCGCACTAAACGAGGGAGTAATCATCAACACGTGTCTGCCAAGCGTTCATAACGTCTTGTTCTGCAGGGAGAGCAGGTGCTTCACCTAGCGGTGCTTGTAGGACATAATCTTTCTTGGCTACTATGAGGATGATCCTCAGGTTCCGGACCCAGTCCGTATAGTTGCTGCCATCGTCTTTCAGCTTGGTTTTCTCTAGGAACGCGTTGAAGTTGAGGACAACGTTGGCCATTTGATCTACAATACATGTTGTAAAGATTTTAGACTAAGTTCATGATAATTAAGTTCATCTAATCAAATTGTTCAATGAATTCCCACTCAGATAGACATCCCTCCAGTCATCTAAGTATAACATGATCCGACTTAACTAGGCTGTGTCCGATCATCACGTGCGACGGACTAGTCAACATCGGTGAACATCTTGATGTTGATCGTATCTTCTATACGACTCATGCTCGACCTTTCGGTCTTCTGTGTTCCGAGGCCATGTCTGTACATGCTAGGCTCGTCAAGTCAACCTAAGTGTTTGCATGTGTAAATCTGTCTTACACCCGTTGTATGTGAACGTTGGAATCTATCACACCCGATCATCACGTGGTGCTTTGAAACAATGAACTGGCGCAACGTTGCACAGTTAGGGGGAACACTTTCTTGAAATTATTATGAGGGATCATCTTATTTACTACCATCGTTCTAAGTAAACAAGATGCAAAAACATGATAAACATCACATGCAATCAAATAATAGTGACATGATATGGCCAGTATCATATAGCTTCCTTTGATCTCCATCTTGGGGCTCCATGATCATCTTGTCACCGGCATGACACCATGATCTCCATCATCTTGTCTCCATGAAGTTGCTCGCCAACTATTACTTCTACTACTATGGCTAACGCTTTAGCAATAAAGTAAAGTAATTACATGACGTTTATGTTGACACACAGGTCATAAATAAATAAAGACAACTCCTATGGCTCCTACCGGTTGTCATACTCATCGACATGCAAGTCGTGATTCCTATTACAAGAACATGATCTCATACATCACATATATATCATTCATCATTCATCACAACTTTGGCCATATCACATCACAAAACACTTACTGCAAAAACAAGTTAGACGTCCTCTAATTGTTGTTGCAAGTTTTTACGTGGCTGCAATAGGGTTCTAGCAAGAACGTTTTCTTACCTACGCCAAAACCACAACGTGAATTGCCAATTTCTATTTACCCTTCATAAGGACCCTGTTCATCGAATCCGATCCTACTAAAGTGGGAGAGACAGACACCCGCCAGCCACCTTATGCAACTAGTGCATGTCAGTCGGTGGAACCGGTCTCACGTAAGTGTACGTGTAAGGTTGGTCCGGGCCGCATCATCCCACGATGCCGCCGAATCAAGATAATACTAGTAACGGCAAGCAAATTGGCAATATCGACGCCCACAACTACTTTGTGTTCTACTCCTGCATAGTAACTATGCATAGACCTAGCTCATGATGCCGCTGTTGGGGAACGTTGCAGAAAACAAAATTTGTTTCCTACATTTCACCAAGATCAATCTATGGAGTCAACTAGCAATGAGAGGTGAGTGCATCTACATACCCTTGTAGATCACGTGCGGAAGCGTTCAAGACAACGGGGATGATGGAGTCGTACTCGCCGTGATCCAAATCATCGATGACCAAGTGCCGAACGGATGACACCTCCGCGTTCAACACACGTACGGAGCGGATGACGTCTCCTCCTTCTTGATCCAGCAAGGGGGAAGGAGAGGTTGATGAAGATCCAGCAGCACGACAGCGTGGTGGTGGATGCAGCAGTGATCGCAGCAGGGCTTCGCCGAGCTTCTGCGAGAGGGAGAGGTGTAGCAGGGGAGAGGGAGCCGCCAAGGCTTGAGGTGCGGCTGCCCTCCCTCCCCCCTTTATATAGGCCCCCTAGGGGGGTGCACCGGCCCTAGGAGATGGGATCTCCTAGGGGGGGCGGCGGCCAAGGGGGGTGGAGTAGCCCCCAAGGCAAGTGGAGGCGCCCCCTCCCCTAGGGTTCCCAACCCTAGGCGCATGGGGTGCCCAGGGGGGGGGGGCGCACCAGCCCACTATGGGCTGGTTCCCCTCCCCACTTCAGCCCATGGGGCCCTCCGGGATGGGTGGCCCCACCCGATGGACCCCCGGGACCCATCCGGTGGTCCCGGTACAATACCGGTGACCCCGAAAATTTCCCGATGGCCGAAACTGCACTTCCTATATATAATTCTTCACCTCTGGACAATTCCGGAACTCCTAGTGACGTCCAGGATCTCATACGGGACTCCGAACAACTTTCAGATTACTGCATACTCATATCTATAGAACCCTAGCGTCACCGAACCTTAAGTGCGTAGACCCTATGGGTTCGGGAGACAAGTAGACATGACCAAGACGATTCTCTGGTCAATAACCAACAGCGGGATCTGGATACCCATGTTGGCTCCCACATGCTCCTCGATGATCTCATCGGATGAACCATGATGTCGAGGACCTAATCAATCCCGTACTCGATTCCCTTTGTCAATCGGTACGTTACTTGCCCGAGACTGGATCGTCGGTATCCCAATACCTTGTTCAGTCTCGTTACCGGCAAGTCACTTTACTCGTACCGTAATGCATGATCCCGTGATCAACCACTTGATCACATTGAGATCATTACGATGATGCATTACCGAGTGGGCCCAGAGATACCTCTCCGTCATACGGAGTGACAAATCCCAGTCTCGATTCGTCCCAACCCAACAGACACTTTCGGAGATACCTGTAATGTACCTTTATAGTCACCCAGTTACGTTGTGACGTTTGGCACACCCAAGGCACTCCTACGGTATCCGGGAGTTGCACAATCTCATGGTCTAAGGAAATGATACTTGTCATCCAGAAAATCTACAACAAACGAACTACACGGTCTTTGTGCTATGCTTAGCTTTGGGTCTTGTTCATCACATCATTCTCCTAATGATGTGATCCCGTTATCAATGACATCCCCATGTCCATAGCCAGGAAACCATGACTATCTGTTGATCAACGAGCTAGTCAACTAGAGGCTCACTAGGGACACATTGTGGTCTATGTATTCACACATGTATTACGATTTCCGGATAATACAATTATAGCATGAATAATAGACAATTATCTTGAACAAGGAAATATAACAATCATTTTATTATTGCCTCTAGGGCATATTTCCAACACCCATGACTGAGCCCGCGTCATTAGAGGCATGGCTACAGTAATCTACCGCCGGCAAGACCCGCCCGCGGCGGACGCGGCCTGTCGGCTCCGTACCGAGCCAGTCGGCGGGCAACAGGAGTTGACGGATAAGATGGCGGCCAGAGAGACTGACGGCTGGGTCCGCGTCCAGCCGGATTACCATTGTACCCCTAGGGGGTAGGCCTATATAAACCCCCCAGGGCACCCATGCAAAGGGTGGGAATCCATTAGCACTAGATCAGATCATATAGGAAGGAGAGAGCTAGCCTTGCCTTCTCCTACCTCCAGAAAACAGCTCAAGGAGCAACCGTGTACACACTTTGCCATAGTGATCATGCGGAGACCCCGCAGAGCAGCAGTAAGGGTATTATCTCCACGGAGAGCCCCAAAGCTGGGTAAGATTCACCGGCGTGCATGCCTTCGCCTTATCCCGTTTCCAGGCACCGGCGACGTTCTACTCGCCCCCACCATGATAAGCCATCCTTTGGCATATGTCGCACCTAACCCCCGACATTTGGCGCCCACCATGGGGCCTGGTGCACCGTCGTCTGGAGACCTGCTCTGGTTGGGAACCCTTTTCCTCCCTGGTGAGTGCAGCCAGCCTGGCACGCCAGACGGAGTTTGCACCGACGCGCTGCACGGCGCTGAGATCACCTGTGCAGCCAGCTGCCTCGCCGACACTACTAGGGAAAACGTTATACACAGAATCTTAGCAGCAGCGCGGCATAAAAATAGGCGCTGCTGCAAAGTAGTAGCATTGCGGCTACAGAAAGCTCGCTACTGGTGCAAACTTAGCAGTAGCACGTGACTCTTAAACCACGCTGCTACAAAAATCCACCGACAGTACACAACGACATAAGTTTACCAGTAGCGTGGTGCCAGGGAGCGCGCTGCTGCTAATGCCATAGTAGTAGCACGCTATTTTGTCACCTAGCTGCTGCTAATTTTGAAATTGTGCACAGGGTTGGCCCGTTTAGCAGTAGCGCGTGACAGGAAAGCGCGTTGTTGCTACGCTCTTAGCAGCAGCGCGCTTTCTCTCCCGCGCTACTGCTAAGACGCAGCACCCACCACCTTTTCCACCTCCCCTCCCATCTCCTCTCCTCCCTTTCCCCTACCTACCACATCCTCCCTCTCTCACTCTTCTTCTTCCTCAATACTTCTCCCCCCATTACTCTTCCTCTTCTACCTACCTTTCTCTCTCTTCATTACTCCTAGCTATAACTACACCACCTCCATTAATTCATCTCCTTTCTCTTTTTCCTCCCCCTCCACTAGTTGAAGTTGTCTCCTCCCAAGTTAGCTCGCTAGGTAGATGTAGCATTTAGTTAAGTGACCTATTTGCCCCTAACTAGATCTTTCTTTGTCAAGAAGAGCTTTGTGCACTTTTGACCTCCCTACATCATCATCTCCACCGTGTGCTCGATCTCGAGATAGAGGTGTGATTAATATTTCATGCTTTTGCAAAATGGAAATATATGTTCCTATTTTGTATACACACTTAATTAGCCATTATTATGCATGGGTCCAATGATGTAATATATATGTTCCTATTATGCTGAGGAAAAGAAAAAAGGGAAACTGGTTATAGCAGTAGCGCTTTAGTGAAAAAGAGCTACAACTAGTCAAGGTAGCAGTAGCGGTTTCTGCAGAAAATCGCTATAGCTGCTCGTAATAGGAGTAGCGTGTTTCGTGTAAACGCGCTACTGCTACGTCCACTTAACCCAAAATTCTCCCTCTCCCTGCTTCATCCCACCTCTTTTCCCCCAAATCCCCACTCTCTATTCCCCGGCCCCGTCACACTGCTGCGCCCGCCCCCGACCTCGGCGCGCTCGCCCCCGACCCCGCCGCCCCCGACCCCGCCGCGCCCGACCCCGGCGCGCTCGCCCCCGACCCCGCCGCCCCCGACCTAGGCGCGGTCGCCCCCGGCGCCGGCGCTCGCCCCCGACCCGCCGGCCCTCGCCTCCCTCCTCTGCTTCCTCCCCTCCCAACCTCGGCCGTCGTCGGGCCTGCCTCCTCGCCCTGCACCCTCTGTAAACCACCCCCCCTCTCTCTCTGCTAGCTAGGGTTAATTTACTTAGGTTTTAGTTATGTTAATTAGGTTATCCATTTAGTTATGAATTTAGATAGGTTTCAAAATTTGCTGAACTTATATGCAAGTTTGAACTGCACATGTGATATGTGGATATGTCATGTTTTGAACATGTCATGTTTTGGTAAATGATCTGAGTTGCCTATGTTACGCCGGAATGTTGATTCATTTCTGTTCCGGTGAATTTCAGGCGCTCGATATGCCCATTTTTTAGCAAAGGTCATGCCGAAATTTCTCATGAATAAAGGCATGATTTGTGCTACATAGTTGGCATATCGAGTGCTGGCACATAGACTTCTTTTTTATTTCATTTCTCATTTATTCATACTTTTAGAAATAAATGAGGACACTTAATCGTAGGAAACATGTCGAACAACGAAGAAACTGGGCCTTCTGACCAAGATGCAGACGAGATGGATTATGAGGGTGAACAAGACTACCTCGACTTTTTGATTGCTAAGGAAGGTTTGCAGGTCCGTCTCGATGATGGTACTGACGCCGACACTGACACTGACGGTGCCGGCACCGATGGCGGCACCAAGACCGGCGGGGAAGGTATCGTCGGGGAAGATACCGGCGCCGATGCCGGGACCGAAAAGAGGCATAAGAAGCAGAGGATACGAAAACCTAACAGACTAGGGATTGGACGACTTGTGATCACAAAGATGGCACCTGGCAAGTTTGAGCCGTTAGAGCCGGAAGAACCTCGCAAGTGCTATGGGAACCAAGTATGATGCATCCTATGGGAATGCGCGAGCATCAATGACGATGACTTAAGGAGTAAAGAACATTTGACGCAGTTGCTCCTAATGAAGTTGCACAAGATTTTCAAGTTCCCTGATCGGGATGATAACGTAGAACAACCGTGGGATGATCCGAAGATGAAAAAGATTAACAATCACGCCATGGGCATGTTCAGAAATGATTTGGCCTCCTGGAAATCGAGGGTGAAACGAGATATTGAGGCTAAGGAACCCCTGTCCAAGATTCTGGAGGAAAATCCGACACTTATGGAAGAGGAGTTCGAAAAGTTCAAGGACACTTGCGCTACCGAGGACGCCAAGGCTAAGGCTGCGAAATTCAAGAGCCTTCAGCAAAGGAACACGGGGAAGCATCGCCTCGAAAGCCGTGGCTACCTCGGTAAAAGGCCCATATGGGATAAGGAGGACGCGGAACGTGAAGCCGCGGGTCTCCTAGACGCCTTCGCGAAGTTCACCAACCCCTTGGAGCATGACTTCATCAGGGCCCGCTACAAGTGGGACAGGGAGAAAAAGGTTTTTTACACGGACAAGATCACGAGGAAATTGATTAGACTACTGGAGAAGCAACACCAGCTTGCAGCCAAAAACCCTACTTCTCCGATGAGGCCCAAGTGGGACACCCCTCTCAACCGGGCCTTGAACGAACTTAAGGGACTCCCTTTGGGCCAGCGGCCGCAATATGGTCGTGTGCATGGCGCTGGAGATGGCTCCACGTGGAAGGTGTTTTACAACGAGGGCTCGGAGGCCAAGAAGCAGAAAAAGAAGTTTAAACAGGCGGACATCGACGCGAAGGTGAAGCTTGCGGTCGAGAAAAAAGCAGCTGAGGACGCGAAAAAAGCAGCCGAGGACAAATATGAGTTGTTACAGCAGGCAGTCAATGCAGCTGTAACTTCCTACAGAAATGATTTCGCTACTAACTTGGTTCCAATTATCATCAACTGGACGAAGGAAAATGCAGACAAGACGGTACATGATTTCCCGTTGCCCAGTTTCAACAGGAGCAACTCCATGAACAACAACATCATCGCACCATCACTTGCCCACGCAACCGGGCTCCTCTCGCAGCCGCTCCCGCTCATAGCAGCCCGTCCTCAGTCTCTGGCGTGCTCGGTGGGCCTTCGTCTTTGGCAGAGCTCGACGCCATCACGGTAATTACATGTCGCACCACCATATATATATATATATAATATTCCATTTTTGTTTCCTTTCGGATGTTTTACGCCACAGACATATGTGTTTGCAGGCGAAAGAAACCCCGTGCACCATACTCTACTTGATCAAAGGCCAGAAGGTGGATGTGGGAAAGGGGATGATAATGGACCCCTTGCAACCCACGTTCCACAACCAGCCGATCCCTGCTGGGCACTTCAGGGTTAGCTTGTCCAGTGTGAAATCGGGGCACGAGGATTTGCCTCCTCCAGTACAGCATGTGGGTGCGGATGACGAGACCCTGCCGCGGATTGGAAGCTGCAAGGGTTGGGTGCTGCTATGGCCGAAGAATCTTATTCGTTCGGAGCCGGCCGAGAGCACACCAATAACCACACATCAACAATCATGTGTGGAGACCACCACCCCGCCTACGCAATTACCAGCTCCTGTAGTGCCGGGTGAGAGCGGCGGACGACATGATGAAGGGGGTACAATAGTGCTGGCTGATGTAATTTGTCCTGTAGAACAGAAAATGGATGATGAGACGGAGGTCGACCCTATGGATTTCCTCAATACAAACGCGTATGACTGTGACATAGAATTGATGAGTCAACCATATGACGAATCGGGCTATTAGCTTGCTAATGAGGATATCGATGATATGCCCAGGCAAGAAGGTCGTAGCAGGGATTGCAAAAAGTCTCTCTTCATGAAATCCTCACAGGACACGCCTGAAGATGCCGCCTCAACACAGGCTCAACTATCCCAGCACGAGGGTCGTACAGTACTTAGCCCGGGAACACTGGCGCAGGGGTTAAGGAAGGGTCTAGAAGGTGTGCCCAAGAAAAAGGAGAGAAAGAGATCGGGGAAGATAGCTGCCTCCAAACAAGCCAGAGGACATAGCAGCCAAACGATGCATTCTGAAGAGCGTGTACCCGTGAAAGGTGCGGCCATGTTCCATCTCACGGGCGAGCCGATGCTACCGCCGAAACCGTTGGAGGCACTATCAGGGGATCTCAGGAGACTGCACGACCATGTGCTGTCGACTGAGAAAAGCCTACTAGCCTCAAAGGATCCAGGATATCCGACATACGCGGATCGTGTGCCTGAGGGGAAGTGCTACGTCAAGACACGGCCCGCGGAGGTGTTCTTCCTGCGGTTTGACCATATCTTTGAGATGTTTCTGAGAAGGTGGCACGATTTTACAATCGTCCGCCTTTTTGCGCTACATATGAGCTCTGTCATGAATAGTGAAGAAGTCTCGCAAATCTGTGTGGCGAATCCGTACTACATGCACGAGTCTTTCTTGAGTCTCGGCGACTTTGAGCGTGAAACTGCTAGGGACTACCTCCAAAACTTCATGGTACAGAATAATGACCGGGAAATTGTCCTCGTGCCGTATCATCCAAAGTAAGTCAGTTTTGAACAACCCTTTCATACATTTCAATCATTCCTTCTCTCTCTATGGGGAATAATTTGAGGTGTCTTTTCTCCGCAGCAACGGGCGCGCCATCCTTATCGTTCTTTATCCGCAAGTCTCCCACGACGTGTATTTTGATCCTTCCAGAGACTACGAGAAAAAAGACTACACCCACATAATGAATATTCTAGATGATGCTCTCCAAGGCTTCAGCTTTAGAGGTGGCCACATGCAGATCAGGAAACAAAGGAACAAGAAGATGGGTTTCGCGCATAAAACTAACTTCTCCTGCATCGAAGTCCCAAAACCAAGCAAGAAGGATGGATTGTACATCCCCCATCTCATGATTCAGTTCAACAAGGATCACCAAAAGCTTCGCATGAGAAGCAGAAATGATGATCATATCCACAAGTGGCTAGAATCTCATGGAGAAGCGGATTATAAACTTAGAGATGACTTCTTTCGCATCCAAAGCGACATTGCGGCGATCATCATGAAAGAAGTCGTCGATGAGAAGGGGATGTTCCACCACGGAACTATATCGCGAGCTGACGTCCGAACTCGCATAGGCATGCAACGTCTAGACCTCACACCGTTCAAGAAGCTAGGGTCCATCCTCGATGATATGGAAGGATGGAACTTCTAGTGATTTATGATGCCGATGATCATGATATGTGTCGGTTGAACTTGTATACTATTTGTAGCGATGCAACTTTGTGATGTCCACGATCCCTGCCAAACTTGCGTAACGCTACTTTGTTAGTTTGCATAGGATGACCTGCGTACCTCTAGTTAATTAATTTGCGTACTGTATGTTGCATCTAGTTGCTAACCCTTTCTTTTTCGGTCTTCTCTAGTATATTTTGTTGCATATATATGATTGTACATCCTCTTCATGAACATGCGTCTCTAACAGGTACCTAGTTTCTTGATGGCGAGATGGAACTGCTATGTCGTGTACAAAGGGAAGGTTCCGGGGGTGTACAATGAGTGGCATGAGTGTCAGGCACAAGTGAATGGGTTCTCGAACGCCAGCCATAAAGGCTTCAAAAGCAGACAAGAAGGAGAAGCTAGTTACTTGAGGTTCACGCTAGCGCGAGAGAGGACTCGTAACCGCCATCTCATGTACTGCATAGTTCCGCTCTCACTCATAGTGATAGCTCTTCTTGCGTATACCTTTGTTTAGATGGATGACGTTGTAGTTGCAAGTATTCGAGACTTGCATGTATCGCTATTTTCGAGATGATGACAAGATACCACTTTGTGTTGGATGATGATTATGACGGGACTATTTGTATGTATATGCTATGATTACATTTGTGGTCTCGCAGGCATTTGTATGTGTATCATGATGACATTTTTATGTGCTAAAGATTCTTCTATAAAGCCTGTTCAAATACAAAACAAATATGCCGAAAAAACCCCCAAAAAACTACTAAAATTAGCAGTAGCGAGTGGAGAAAAGTTAGCATCAGCGTGGTTGTAGCAGTAGCGCGCACAGGGGAAGCACGCTATAGCTATTAGCAGCAGCGAGGTTCCTTTAAGCGCGCTGCTGCAACACTTGTGTAGCAGTAGCGCGGGTGGACCAGCGCTACTGCTATCCGTTAGCTGTAGCGCCTTATTAGTAGCGCCGGCCCCCGCGCTACTAAAACGCTGAAAACCCGCGCTGCTGCTAGGCTTTTCCCTAGTAGTGTGATCTTGTCGGCGAGGTTCGCCTCTCGGACGAGCCTGCATCCGACGCAGGCACGGGCGGCCCCGAGAGCCTCCTCGCGGGCCTCCTTGACTAACTCCACGTCGTCGGCGAGCCTGCTGTGGACTTGGAGTCTGTAGGCTCCACCGACCCGATGCTTGTCGACTCCGACACCGCGTCGCTCGACGCGTTCCCCACCAGCGTGGTGGTCTACGATGAGCCGCTGCCTCACGCGGCGAGTGACAGAAGCACCGTCGCAGAGGTGCTCGTCATCAGTCATGACGAGCCTCCTGGCGGAGGAGCGCATGACCCACTTGGCGCGGCACTGCAAGACTTGACCGCACCCATTCCGGAAGACGCTGACGCGGAGACGTTGGAGGCGCACCGCCTGCAGCTCGTTGAAGGCGCGAAGAAGCTGGCTAGCATGAGAGGCTTGTCAGAAGCCTACCAGCGTGAGATGGATCGCGCTGTAGGTGGCTCGCCAGCCCCAATTGGGCCCAGCCGCCTAGGCGCGGTCCAGCAGTGCGGTGTGGCCATCGCCAACCTATTCGGGGCAAATCGCCCAGTGTACGCCACGCCTGCAGAGAACATTCGAGCCGCCCAGGCGGCGGCGGACGAGCTGGACAACTTCGAGGGTGAAGAGCGCCGCCTGATGGCGGAGCGAGTCCAGCGGCTCCTCGACGCGACTGCCGCGCAGAACGAGGCCGCATAGAGGCGCTGCAGCGACAAAACGACGACCCGCCTCCACGCCGAGACCAAGGCGCGATGTCTCGGATGCCGATTGGCAGCGCCCGAGGAAGGAAAGACAAGGATCCGGCTGTCAGCCGCAGTCGGACACACATTACCATAGAGTGCGACCAAGACGGCCGCCCTAGAGCAGTAGAACAACGGGACGACTGTCCGCCTCCTCCTCCTCGCAAGGAAAGGCAAGTCTCCCCGCCGCCTGTTGACCATCCAACTCTCGGCGACCGCCTTGGCCGCCGAGAGGGAGTCGGAGAAAATGACGCCCGCCACCGGATCGACCGACTTCACCGATCCCTGGCGCTGGAAGAAGAAGACGAGTTGGGTCCGCCTTGTTTCAGGCCCCGCATTCGAGACGAGCCCTTTCCCAAAGGGTTCACGCTCCCAAGAGACACGCCCAAGTACACCGGCTCCGTGAAGCCAGAGGACTGGCTGGTTGACTACTCCACGGCCGTTAACATAGCGAACGGCAACAAGCGTGTTGCCGTAAAATACGTTCCCCTCATGCTCCAGGGCACGGCCCAGACATGGCTGAATAGCCTGAAGCCCCGCAGCATCAACAGCTGGGTCGACTTCACCGATGCATTCGTCCGCAACTTCACAAGCACGTACAAGCGTCCTACCAAACCTCGCCAGCTTTCCTTGTGCATGCAAGGCCCCAATGAGTCGACTCGCGACTACCTCACGTGTTGGGCCAAGCTCCGGAACTCTTGTGAGGGCATGCACGAGGTGCAGGCTATCGAGTACTTCACCGCCGGGTGCAGAGAAGGCACCCTCCTCAAGCACAAGCTGCTTTGCGACGAGCAAGAAACCCTCGATGAGCTGCTGATCATAGCAGACAAGTATGCCACGGCCGACTCCTCCGTGAAGGCGGAGATTCAAGTTAGTGTGACTGGCAAAGTGGCCCCTCAGGCTCCTAGAACTCCGGCTGGAGATGCCAGTCGGCGACAACAGCAGAGCGACCACAAGCGCAAGGCCCCACAGCCGGCTGGCCGGCAGGTGGCGACAGTCGAAGACCA
Source organism: Triticum urartu (assembly GCF_056163025.1). Classification (NCBI taxonomy): domain Eukaryota; kingdom Viridiplantae; phylum Streptophyta; class Magnoliopsida; order Poales; family Poaceae; genus Triticum; species Triticum urartu. The sequence continues at coordinate 664,824,208 of NC_141877.1, read as the reverse complement.
GCAGCCAGAAGGGCAACCTCCACCCAAGCGACAGAAAGGCGGCAAGCCCAACTGGTTGCCGGCATTCTCATATGAGCAGACTCTGGATGGTCCTTGCAAGTTCCACAACGGCGCGAAGCCGTCGAATCACACCACCCGGAAGTGCCACTGGCTCACCAGGATCGCCAAAGGAGATGGCCTCCTACCCCCCCTCCCCCGCCTGCTGGGCATCTGCCTCCGCCTCCGCCCCAGCAGCCGGCTGTCAGGCCAGTCGGCGCAGTACAAGACGAGTACCCCGAAGAGCACGGAGCCTACGTGGTATTTACCAGCGTGGCTGATGATCGACGCAGCAGGCGACTGCAGTAGCAAGAGGTGAATGAAGTAGCATCAGAGACACCAGAATTCATGCACTGGTCCGAGAAGCCTATCAGCTGGAGCAGAGCTGATCACCCAGAGGTGATGCCGAGTCCGGCCTCTTATGCCTTGGTCTTGGATGCCACCTTTGCCACGGATAGACGAGCTGCTCATTTCTCGCGAGTTCTGATAACGGGGGCAGCAGCATCAACATCCTATATAAGGACACCCATGGAGAAGTTGGGTATCAAGCAAAGAGAGCTTCATAACAGCCGGACTGTGTTCCACGACATTGTTCCTGGCCTTTCCTGTTCGCCAATCGGCAAGATCCTGATTGACGTCCTCTTTGGAGACAAAGATCACTTCCGCCGAGAGTCAGTATGGTTTGAGGTGGTGGATCTCGAGAGCCCATACCATGCATTACTTGGTCGACCCGCCCTGGCCAAGTTCATGGTAGTCCCCACTACGACTACCTCAAGATGAAGATGCCTAGTTCCAAGGGGATTCTGACCGTAGCCGGTGACTACCGGAAGTCGTCTGCTTGTGCGGCTGAAAGTAGTCGGTTGGCCGAGTCCCTGGTGATCGCGGCCGAGAAGTGGCTCCTTGACCGGGTTGTGGCGATGGCCGGCAAGCAGCTTGAGGTGTCTCCTAACCCCAAGGAGTCGGAGGCTGAGGGTTCATTCAAGCCGGCCAAAGAGACAAAGAAGACACCCTTGGATCCGGAGCACCCAGAGAGGTACGCTGTCGTGGGCGCAAACCTCGATAGCAAATAGGAAGGCGAGCTCATCGATTTCCTCTGTGAGAATCGGGACATCTTCGCATGGTCCCCCAAAGACATGCCAGGCGTACCGACAGAATTCGCCGAGCACAAGTTACATGTCCGATCTGATGCAAAGCCAGTCAGGCAGCCCTTGTGCCGCCTTTCAGAAGAAAAGAGAAGAGTTTTCGGAGAAGAGATAACCCGACTCCTAGCAGCCGGCTTCATTATGGAAGTATTCTTTCCAGAGTGGCTAGCCAACCCGGTCCTGGTACTGAAGAAGAACAAGCAGTGGCGAATGTGTATTGACTACACAAGCCTCAACAAGGCTTTCCCCAAGGACCCGTTTGCTTTGCCAAGAATTGGTCAGGTGATAGACTCCATAGCCGGGTGCGACCTGTTGAGCTTCTTGGATGCATATTCAGGATATCACTAGATCAAGCTGAACCCAGCTGACAGACTGAAGACCGCCTTCATCACACCGTTTGGAGCCTTCTGCTACCTAACCATGACGTTCGGCTTGAGGAATGCCGGCGCCACCTTTCAGGGTTGCATGCAGAAGTGCCTCCTCAAGCAACTCGGCAGAAACGCCCACGTCTACGTGGACGATGTGCTGGTGAAGATGGAGAAGCGTGGAACACTGCTGGAAGACCTCAAGGAGACCTTTGAGAACCTGCGCCGATTCCAGATCAAGCTCAACCCTGAGAAGTGCATTTTCGGAGTACCAGCCGGCCAAGTCCTTGGCTTCCTGGTCTCTGAACGCGGCATAGAGTGCAACCCTGTAAAGATCAAGGCCATTGAGAGGATGGAGGTACCCAGCCGACTGATGGACATGCAAAAATTCACTAGCTACTTGGCGTCCATCAGCCGATTCATCAGTCAGCTGGGCGAGAAAGCTCTCCCCTTATATCAACTCATGAAGAAGACCACTTTTCTCGAGTGGAACCACAAGGAGGATGAAGCCTTTCTCCAGTTGAAGAAGATGTTGACTACTCCACCCGTTCTGGCAGCTCCGACTCCTAAGGAGCCCATGCTCCTGTACATCGCCGCCACCAGCCGGGTAGTCAGCACAGTCATTGTAGTGGAACGCAAGGAGGAAGGCAAGGCACTACCTATCCAGAGACCGGTATATTACCTGAGCGAAGTGCTGTCGACCTCCAAGCAGAACTACCCCCACTACCAGAAGATGTGCTATGGCATGCACTTTGCCGCCAAGAAGTTGAAGCCTTACTTTCAAGAGCGTCCAATCACTGTGGTCTGCACGGCCCCACTTGCCGAGATCATCAGAAGCCGAGATGCTTCTGGCCGAGTGGCCAAATGGGCCATAGAGCTAGCTCCCTACACCATCTACTACCAGCCCCACACCGCCATCAAGTCACAAGCACTGGCCAACTTCCTCGTCGACTAGGCCGAGACCCAGTACGTACCACCAGCACCCGACTCCGCCCATTGGCGGATACATTTCGACGGCTGCAAGATGCGCACCGGCTTGGGAGCCGACGTTGTCCTCACTTCTCCTAAAGGCCACAAGCTCAAATACGCACTACAAATCCACTTTGCCGCCTCCAACAACGTCGCCGAATACGAGGCGCTCATTCACGGGCTCCGGCTTTCCAAAGAACTTGGCATTCGACAGATCCTGTGTTATGGCAACTCGGACTAAGTGGTCCAGCAGTCGTATGGCGACTGGGACGCCAAAGATGCAAACATGGCGAGTTACCGTTTCCTCGTGCAGCAACTCAGTGGATATTTCGAGGGGTGCGAGTTCCTCCATGTGCCAAGAAACGACAACGACCAAGCAGACGCCCTGGCACGTATCGGCTCTACCCGCCAAGAAATACCATCCGGCGTCGCCCTTCAGCGCCTCCTCAAGCCGTCTGTCAAGCCTTCACCAGAATCAGACTCCATCTTTGTGCCGGCTCCCCCCGAAGAAGTCGGATCCGACTCTAGAGCCCCAACAGATGGTACGAGTATTTTGGTAGATGGCTCCAAAGCCGCCACAGTCGAAGCCGTCCCAGGGACTACAGAACCCGGCCCGGGGACTACGGCGGCCAGCGCGAAGACTCCAGAACTCGGCCCGAGGGCTGCACTAGTCGGCCCGGGGACTTCACTAATCCAGCAAGCGGTTGCTGACTCCAGCCCGCCGCCTCCCAGCCCAGCCGCCCGCGTCCAAGTCGCAGTCCTGGCACTCAAAGAAATAGCAGCATCCTCATGGGGCCAGCCCATCCTCAAATTTCTGGTGAGCAAAGAGCTGCCGACTGAGGAGACCTTAGCTCGGCAAGTACAATGCCGAGCGACAACCTACACCATAATCAACAGAGAGCTGGTCAGGCGCAGCGTCACTGGTGTCTACCAGCACTGCGTAGAGCCAGAGCAAGGCCAAGCAATTCTCAAAGACATCCATCAAGGCGAGTGCGGCCACCATGCGGCTTCAAGAGCACTCGTAGCCAAAGCCTTCCGACATGGTTTCTTCTGGCCAACGGCCTTAGAAGAGGCCAAGGAATTGGTCCAAAAATGCAAAGGGTGCCAGAAGTTCCGCTCCAAGCCACATCAGCCGGCTTCTGCACTCAAGACCATCCCCATTGCCTGGCCCTTCGCAGTTTGGGGCCTAGACATGGTGGGACCATTCAAGACGGCACGAGGTGGCTTAACTCACTTACTTGTCGCGGCGGACAAGTTCACCAAGTGGATAGAAGCGTAGCCAATTAAGAAACTGAATGGTCCGACTGCCGTGACTTTCATCTCTGACATCACAATTCAGAATGGCGTACCACACAGCATCATCACTGACAACGACATGAATTTTGCCAAAGGCGCCTTGGCCCGTTTCTGCGTGACACAGGGCATCCGACTGGACCTAGCGTCCTCGTCCATCCAAAGTCAAACGGCCAGGTGGAGCGAGCAAACGGCCTCATCCTGTCCGACATCAAGCCCCGACTAGTAGAGCCTCTGGAGCGCTCGGCTGGCTGCTGGCTCGATGAGTTGCCAGCCGTCCTCTGGAGTCTACACACGACTCCAAACAAGTCAACCGGCTTCACGCCTTTCTTCCTCGTCTACGGTGCTGAAGCTATCATCCCAACGGACATAGAGTTCGATTCCTCGCGAGTCACCATGTACACCGAGGAAGAAGTAGAAGAAGCACGTCAAGACGGCGTCGATCGGCTGGAAGAGGGCCGGCTGTTGGCACTCAGCCGGTCCAACATCTACCAGCAGAGCCTGCGCACGTACTACAACAGGAAGGTCAGGCCGAGATCTTTCCAAGAGGGCGACCTTGTGCTCCGACTGATCCAGCGAACAGCCGGCTAGCACAAGCTGTCGGCGCCTTGGGAAGGCCCCTTCATCATCAGCAAAGTGCTAGGCAACGACTCCTACTACCTGATCGATGCTCAGAAGCCCCGAGCACGCAAGAGGGACGACTCCGGCAAAGAGACAGAGCGGCCATGGAATGCAAATCTCCTCCAAAAATTTTACAGTTAAATGCAGTATGTACCATGATACCTTTTGTATTAAAAGTACCAAGACTTCGGGCCTTCCAGCCTTTTTTCGCAAACCGACTCTTGAACAGTCGGCTTGCCGCCTTCTATCTGACTTGCTAAACAACTCTAAAATGGCTAAGTACCTGCCTTCCCAAAATGACCAAGAATTTGATCCAGCGGCAGTCCACAGAGCGGCTGTCCGACTGACAAAGACGACAACTAAGGGAAGGCGGCAAAGGAAAAAGCCAAAAGAGCAATGAGCAAGAAAAGATAGAAGTCGGATGAATATTTACATAACAAAGGCCCTTGGCCGAATCTTCGAGCAGAATTTCAAAATACACCCTGCGGGTGGAATTGTGCGAATTAACAAGTTTTTCAAAGATTATTAAAACAGATAAACAAAGATAAGGCGGCAGCCTAGGAGGCGGCAGACGGGTTCGGAGGATCGGAGGAGACGGCGGTGTTGGATGTTGGGGCAACCGGCTGGGCGGTCTCGGCTTGATCACCTCCGGCGGCAGTTAGCTCGGGCGGGCACGACTCGTTGCTGGAGGCGCGGTCGAGCTGAGGCTGGCTGTCCGCTTCGTCTTCCGGTGCCTCCGTCTCGCTTCCGTCCTCCGCCTTGTCTTCCTCCTCGACGCTCGAGCCGATCACCTCCGCTGAGTCCTCGCCGTAGTCTGGGTTCATCCCAAACCACTCTGGCGGTACCTCCCCGCCGTCTTTAGCCTGCTCGGGGACACAGATGCTGGTGTCAGTGTACTCAGCGATCGCCACCGCACGCTTGACAAGGGTGTCTTCCGTGGTTGCCAGTTCCGGCTAGGCCTCTGACCGGAGTGTGGCCAGTCGATCTAGGTCCAGCCCCGGATACCACGCCTTGACGAATTCCAAGGCTCGGGTCGCCCCAGCCCGGGCCGAGGAACCCTTCCAGGCCTCAAGACGGCCAGCCGCGACCTCCATCCAGTCGGCAGTCCGACTGGGGGTGCGCAGAGCCTGCACGTCTGGCCACAGAGCGGCGATCGCTTGGGCGCCGACACGTTGAAGCCGGCGCAACATCCGGTGGGTCGGCCGCAGACGAGCCCCAATGCTCAGAATATGCTCGTCAAGGGTCCGGGGGGCGTCGGGGGCGATCTCCGCATCATCTGCCCTCCGCTCCTCACAGTCAGCCTCGATAGCTTGAATGGTGGCCTGTGAGTGGCCGGGGAAGAAGTCTGCCAAGACGAAAAGAATAAATAACAAGTCAAAAAACCAGGAGTCAGCTCGACCTATAGTCAGCGGCTCGAAGAAGAAAAGCAAAGAAGCTCACCGTCGACGAGGTCCTCGATCTCGTGGAAGCCGGAGGCCAACATTGCCTCCTTGTTAGTCCTGGAGGAGCGCTCGCTTGCGAACTCGGCCAGGAGTGCGGCCTCCACCTCTTCCGCCTCCTTCCGCGTCTTCTTAAGCAGCTCCTTCTGCTCTGCCAATTGTGCGGCCAGCAGATCGAGCTCTGCGGCGAGCTTGCTGCACTCCTCCCCCTTGGCGCGCAATGCGGTGTTGGCTTCGCTCAGCTGCTGTTGAAGAGTGGCGTTGGCCCCTGAAGAGAAAGAAGAAAGAAGGGGTTAAGTCATCAACAAAGAAGGTCGCCAGGGAGATCCGGCCCGACTGCTCAGTAGTCGGCCCGAATCTCGGGTACTACAGCCCGCGGGTGCGCCAGCACGCCCCCGTGAAGAAGAAAAAGGACTCACTCCGGCTCTCCGACAAGTCAGCGGTCCGCTTGCCCAGCTCTTCAATGTTGCGGTTGAAGGCGGTGACACGGAGGTTGTGATAGTCCTGCGACAAGTATTTCAGACAAAAGTTAGTACCCGGAACTCACCAATTGGAGTTCCGGTCCGCCTGCTCAGCAGCCGGTCCGAAACTCGGGGACTACACCCAGTGGGAGCGCTGGCGCGCGCCCACAGAGAGGAACAAGAAAACATAGACAAAGGAGAAGCATACCCGGATGGCTGCCCGTGACGCCAGGTGCGCCGTGGTGCAGTTTTGGATAGCGTCGCTCTCAGCACGCAGCTTTGCCTGGACATCCAGAAGCGCCTGGTTCAGCGGGCCTGTGCCGCCTCCCCGCACCCACCCAATGGGCGCGGCGCTTGTCGCTTCGGCATCTGGGATCGTCTAGCTGGTGGTGCCGGTCTCCAAGGGGCGTGGCGCCGAAGTCGCCTTCTCAAGACGGCGGCGCATTGGCGAGCCGACTTGAAGGATTAGCCTTGCCATGGCCTCGTCTTCAGTCGGCGGCAACGGCGGGTCCGCCGGCTGTTTGCCTTGCGCGCTCCTAGACGGCGGCGGCGGTGGCGGCCCGACCACGTCCGGCATGGAGGCGTCGCCGCCACCTCTCTCCACGATCGGGAACTCGCCGCCGGCTTCCCCTGACTGCCCGTGAGCTCCGGGGGCGGCGGCGCAGAGTTCAGAGGGGTGACGAACACCGCCGGCCGCCGATGCGCGAATTCCTTAGCCTGCCGCCTTGCCGCGACGGCGGCCTCGGCCTCCTCCAGCTTTTTCAGGGTGGAGGCATCCGCCTTCTCGGCCTCCGCTTTCTCCCGGCGGGAGGCCTCTTCCTCCTCGCGCTTCTCCTGCACGTTCCGCTCCGTCGCCTCCCGGAGGTCGGCGCAGGGTCAATCCGCCGAGTAGTGTCAGACGTCTCCGCCGACCCCATAACGGAGGCGGCGGCAACCCTCTCAAGAGTGAGGGGAGCCCTGAAGCGAGGGAAGCATATGAAAGACTCAGACAAAATCAACAAAGAGAAAATAAAGATAAGGGACGGAGGCGCTTACGTAGAGACTAGCGGCGGCTTCTTCACTTCCTTGCGGAAGCGGTTGGCTTTCGCGGCCGCCTCTTCCCGCTTGGTCGCGGCGGCCGCTCCCTTAAACTTCTTCCACCGGCCACCAAGTGTACTCGGCCCGGCCCGGCGCTTCTTCGCGGCGCCTTGAGCGTCCAAGACGGCGGAGGAACTCGCGCTTGGCTGGCTAGCCTTTGGCTTGTGACGCGGGGCGACTTCTTGTGACGCCCCAATACCGGAGCTTCAGTTGCCTTCCAGGGTTTCCGGTTTTCGTTGTGTGTTTTGTTTGGTTCTTTGCATTCATATTTTCTTCGCGTGCATAGCATCATGTCATCATGCCATCATGTCATTTTTTAAAATTCAACTAAATAAATTGCATAGATCTGTTGATCTATTTAAATTGAGGGAACTCACATGGTGACTTCTCTATATAACATATCCTCCCAATATTTTAGGGAGCTATATTAAATATTCCATTAATTTGGAATCATCATAACACACGTGCAAAATAATTCCCATGTCTTTTCCTCTTCGAGTTTGACCTTCAAACCTTGCCAATATCTCTCATATCTTTTATCGAGGCTCCTCTAAAAAAGCTCAGCCCATTTTAGAGTCCTTTCGAATGGGTTTCAAAATTCAAACATGTTGAATTAAATTCAATATGTGCGAATCCTTTTTTCTCCAAAAATCCTCTTGTCATTTTATTTAAATTCCTCACATTTTTGTGAGTCCAGAAATATTATCCCCATGCGCAAAATCCTTCCCTAACCTTCTGTTTGTTTTCCTCTCTCTAATTTCTTTTCTGTTAAAGAAAATAAGTTAGTTAAGAGAAGAGGGAGGGAGAAGGGAGCCCAGCCGCCTCTGGCCACTTGGGCCTCCTAGCAGCGCCGGCCTCCCAGGCCAGTTGCATCATGCCAGTTTTCCCAGCGCCCACTCCCACCTCTTGGGCCTAACCCACAAGACCGGCCTAACCTCCCTGAGGCCTCACAGCCTGCACCTAAACCTAACCCTCTCCTAGACCATAACCTCTCCCTCACGATCCCTCCCTCGCACCTCGCGCCGCCAGGGAGAGCTTTGGCTCGATCCCATCTCACCTCTCCCTCTCGTCCTCAACTACCACTCGACCCACCTCTCCCTCTCGCTCCCACACACATCGCTAGGGAGAGGTGGGTCGAGTGGTAGTTGAGGACGAGAGGGAGAGGTGAGATGGGATCGAGCCAAAGCTCTCCCTGGCGGCGCGAGGTGCGAGGGAGGGATCGTGAGGGAGAGGTTATGGTCGGGGAGAGGGTTAGGTTTAGGTCTGCCTCTCGCTCCCACACACATCGCTACGGAGAGGCGCTCCCCAGCATGTGCGAGCCCGCGCCCCCCCTCTTTCTCCCACCAGTGCCGCCGCCTTCCCCACTCCGGTAAGGCCGCCGCCCGCCGACGCCAAGCGCCGCCGCGCCTAAACCTTCCTGATGCCGCGATCCTGCCTTGCTGTTCGACAACCGGCGCCGCCGTCGGCGCCCCAGGGGCCATCACCATGACTTGCCTCCTCTCCTTCACGTCGCGACCCCCAAGCTCCTCTCCTACTTCGGCCTCGACCAGGCTATCCCGCCGTTGCCAGCTGCTCTGGCAAGGCCATACCTCTCCTCTGTGTCATCCTTCTTCCCTTGCTCTGGCCCCCTTCTTCTGCTCGACCCGAGGGCGCTCCTGCTTGGCGTGTTTGTGCGCCCGACGACGACCTCCACCGCGGCCCTGTTTGCGTGGAGCCCCTCCTCCACCACCAAGTGCCCGACAGCACCTCCTCTGTCCGCGTCCTGTGCTGCTGCTCCGCCCTGCCGCCTCTTCTCCTGGGTGCCCTTTTGGCCCTACTGCCTCTGTCGTGGCCAAGACCACCCGGACGCCCGGACTCCTTTTGTTGTTGTTGTTGTTGTTGTTGCACACCAAGTCGGACATGCCTTGCTGCCTCCGCCACCTTGTCCGCTGTGCCCGCGGTCATGACTTCGAACCACCGTCCAAATATTTTTTTGTCGTTTGTTTTCATTCTTACTAGCAAAATGCCTGTTCGTTGCACGTAACATCAAGATGCATTTGTATGACTTGTTTATCTTGTGAGAGAAAAGGATGAACGAGGGAAGGCCTTATTTGCAAATGTGGAGAGTTGTGTGGGTACCTTTTTGCAAAATTGCCATAGTTTCTTTCCTATCCGTCAGATATAAATCGGACGGCCTATATTGCAGGATGGCAGGCACACCATCATCAGCAACTCTGTTTTTTATAAGAGTGTATTTTATAAGAGTGTAGATGTAGAGTAGATACAAGTCGACAGGTGGGCATGATGGTAGTGAGATATTGTGATGCAACACTAGAGGTGCCACATGGAGCGTTTAACTGGTCAACTAGTCATGTCATGAGAAAATACAGAGTTGTACGGTGAGCCCGTGAGTGTATAATAACCACTAAACATAAATGGTGACCGTAATGAGTGGATTCTGAAGTCCAATGTACGTATCGTACTTTCGCTTCAAATACAATGATCGTCATTGCATATATCGCGAGAGAAAGATGAAACATGCGTGAATTTTCTGGGGGCTTACTTTTAGAGGACCTGGAGATAGTTTTGTGTGCATACGTGAAAGGGGCGTACAGGGGGGGTATGCGATGGAGAGAGAGATGCTTTCTCTTTATTATGACTAAGTTTGTATATAGTATAAAAATATACAAATTCACAATGCGGAATAAATATCATTGTGGCACCATGCAATGCAAATTAGTGTTTGTACTCCTCCATATAACTTTGTAATGTTGTATATAAGTAGAAAATCTAAAATAATTTTTTGGGCACACTTTATTCAAAAGGAACGTTGCATTTGAAACAAACGTGAAGAGAGTTCTTTTTAGATCAATGGGGTACGTGATGTAACATGTGTGGATGCGTAGTTGATGCATTTGGCGGGGCCTAGAGAGGTATGTGTGTGTATTACGTATTCGAGAGAGGCATGGATAGAGGGGCCGATAGGGGGGCATGGGAGAGATAGCACGAGAAATGAGAATGGTCTAGAGAGAGAGAGAAGAATATGACGTCACGACAAGAGATTCCATTCCCTTGAGTGTGTATATGCAAGGGGGGAGGGAATAGAGGCACCAGGAGAAATTTTCTGTGTGTGTGGTGTTTGTGTTTGTATGTGTGGGTGTGAGAAGATAATGAGACGTGGGGGCAGAGGGTGCGTCACCGCATGAGGTCCGGTGGGTCGAGGTGAGGCCCTTCGTTCGGTTCCGTCCTGCGCCACATTGGTCGGCCCGTGACGCATTTAGGAAGACCCATGGATGACTAGTCGTACAAGACAAAGATAGAAGAATTGTGAAGGACTTTGTGTCCACTGACAAAGCCGGCTAGGATTTGTAACCCTAGGTTCTCGGACTAAGGCAACCCCTTTATCTCTGATATTACTATTCATCCAACCTAACTTTAAGGGGCATCCTACAGAATGCTCTACTAGACTCATACTCGTCGATTTGGAAAAGAGGTGTGAGACAATGCGTGAGAGACAAGCGTAAAGATAATGTGCGTACATGAGACACGTAGGCATGTCCATGTATATAGTAAGGGTCGATGAGGATTGTGCGTGTGTATGTTTGCGAGAGGAATAGTGCTTGTGATAAAGGTTAGTGGAAACAGTTGCTACTGGTTACGAGAGGGAGGGAGGGTTATATCTAGAGCATGTGTGCGAGAAAGACACCTTGGGAGAGAGTGTGTGAGCATGTGTGAGAGACCAACGATGGAGAGTGAAACTACACATAAAAGACTGCTCTACACATTGATTAAAGATATAAATTGTATCCAAATATTAGGATGGGATCATGATATTTGCAATTCGTGTAAGGAGCGGCCATTGATCCATCATACATCTAGATTATATCGAATTTGAGCATGTCTATGTTATTATTCGACACAATTGATCCACATACTTAGTATTTTGAACTCCGGCAATGCATCGCTTTAGCAATCGAATATAAACGTGATTATAGTTCATGTTGTGTGTGTAAAGCACATTATACATACGAAAGTTACACAATGGACATTATAAATAGCTACCTATGAACTAGCATACATTTGAATTCAACTTAAGGTGGTTTAAAAAATCAAATTCAACATGAATTCCATTCAATTATTTGAATTTTATATCATGGCATTTCTAAACCATACCTAAATTATGGGGGCACCAATCTTTGTTCTGATTTTGTACATAATAGCATATGTAGTTGTGTACAAAATAGATTCAAATTTAGCTCCTCCATTCCAAAATAATCGTAGTTATAGGATTTTCAAGTGTCAAAATTTCAAAAAGAAGCGGAAAATTTAATGAGGTTTTCAAACATACAAGGTCAAATATAACGTTGTCTATTTAGGTCAATCCTCATAGTTCAAGAGTACTCTAAACGTAAATGCTTGTGTTTGAAAATTTTGTACGAAGCGCCTCTACTCGCCCGAAATCGCGTGAGACCAATGTTTGGTAGTACAAGGAAATTACTATTCTAATAACTGTGACCCGTGAAACCTACCGGCCTGACGTCCAAAGGTCTAAACCGGGGTAGGTTTGTAGCTTCCTCTAGACGCCACACAACCGCATCCGAAAAACATTCATACACAACGGCCTCCTAAGTACACATGCGCGCGGCCGAAATCACTCCCGCCCACTATTTGCGAGACCTGGGATTACCATCCTACCCCCGACCCGCAGTAGGTCCGAAATTTAAGAGGGGGGCAAAGTTTGTACTGTCCCCAAATTTCAAACAAGCGCGTCCCATCTTCTATTCAAAAAAGCCAAAAACAAGCGCGTCCCAGACCGAAACATGGTTCCCCCCACCCGTCCGATTCCCCATTCGTACTCCGTGGGCGCTAAACTACCTCTCCACCAGCCGCGAAACCCCGGCATCCTCCGTCCGCCACCCCATCCCACCCATCAACCGCCGCCCTCCTCCACCACGCCGGAGCCGATACCCCGACGTCGTCGTCCACCGCAACCTCAACCGCAACACCCTCCACGGCTAGTAGTTCAAGCCGAGGCTGAGCCATCCGTACCCGAGCCAGTTCAACCACGCCTTCCTGTGCCTCACCGCTGCCGCTCCAACTTCACCACCCTCCACCACACCGGAGCTGTTCCTGCTATGCCGTCCTTCGCCGCCTTGGATCTACTTCCCCTTCGCCGACATACGGCCATGGCAACACAGTCAACAATTTGGCCATGGGTTCATCCAAGCCTGAACCCTCCAGAACATTGGTTTCCTTGGTAAAAAGAAGAAGATTAGGGCGACATGTGGAGGTGACCACACCAGTAACTGAAAAAGGTACTCCTCTTCCCTTATTCGTGCAAATCTTACGTCTCTGCTTGCACAGTATTCATCCTACAGAAGACACTAGTTGACCGCTTCTTCTTGATACTAGATGTTCCTAGTAACTTGCGATGCACAAGGTTTCTCCTCATATACTATTTCACCTTAGCTAGAGGTCCATCGCCCCCCTGAATTTCAATTTCTGGCCAGTTGATTCCCAATTAACGGAAGCATTCCCCGACGTAACATGCGCTAGTACGCCTATTACGCCGGGGAAGCAGCGCCTTGGTGTTTATCTTAGGGGCGTGTGCGGCCTAGAGCTACTTGCGCCCGATATGGAGGTCGACCGGGATTATAGGGATGGCCTGGGGTCGCTGCCAAGCATGGTGGTGGTGTGAGGTCGATGGGAGGGCGGAGGCAGGGGTCTGGGCCGGTGGTCGCTGGCGGTTCGAGAAAGATCGTCAACAGTGACTCGCGGGAGGTAGACGAAGGCCATCTGCCTGTTCCTTATAGATCGGACAGTTCATTAAAAAAATCGACTGACCTATTTATTTTTAGTCGACTGTTATCTTAGATATGACCACATGTGGTGGTGTGCTGGAGGAGTACCTGCATTTCCTGTGCTCATATATTACAAAATCATGCGGAGTAGAATCTAATTTTGTTTGCCATGCTATCTGCTACTTTTACAGTGCACTAGTTCTGCACAGACTTCACCTTTACTCTCACTATTGTGTTTTTATGCAAGGGTATTTCAGACGCTGCTACCATGAGGGAAGCCAAAAAGAAAAGAGAGAAGTCGCTCCAGCTTCGTATGCGGGTAGGCAAGACACGTTACAGCGCTATATAGGGTGCAGTGTCAGCAGAGGGAGACGGTAAACGTAGCTCTGGAGTTGATGACCTCGCTCGCAATGAACCACCATCCCAGGTGCTTGCTTTAACTTCGCGGTGTCATATGTGGTTGCATGTTCCATATGGTGTCTAGCTTGTATTCGAAAGGCCGAAGTTGGTAAGATAAGGAAAGATATTTTTTTACATGAACCACCATCCCGTGAGCACCAGAAGACAAATAGCTAGTCAGGGATCACCTGGAAGCCAAGTAAAAAGCTGCGATGGTGGCGAAGCAGCCCGCCTCCCACCAGGCTCTCAGGTCCTAGATGATCATGCTCACCACTCCAGCCGGATGTCTAGCTTGTATTGCTTCCAATTTGGTTAAATTGCATCTGCTTAGCTTACACATTATACCTTTGAATATGACATGCCTTTCTGTTTTTGGTACATACTAGTACATCTGTGTATTAACCATGTTCTTACATCAAACTAATGTTCTTGTGTATCCCTCATCAATCACTTATGACGAGGCAGGCAGGCAACGAGACTACTCATTTAAAGAATGCAGCGTCAGCCTCCCGACATGATTCTCAAGAAACAGAAATGCTAGACGAAGATAGTGAACGTAGCTCTGTAGTTGATTACTGCATTTCCCCTACACTAGCATCGCAGGTGCTTGCTCTAACTTGGCAGCGTGATATGTGGTTGCATGTTGCATATGGTGTCTAGATTGTAATTCTTCCAATCTGGTTAAACCGCATGTGCTAGTATGCTTAGCTTATACGTTATACCTGTTAATGTGACATGCCTTCCTGTATTTAGTACATAGTACATCTGTCTATTAAGCATGTCCTTACATAAAACTATTGTTTTTTGTATCCCGCATCAATCAACATGACGAGACACCTTTAGTATATGTAGTGTGATATTAGTTGCATCTTTCATATGATTTATAGCATGCGCTGCTTCTAATTTGTTGAAATTCCATTTATGATGGGACGCTTTTAACTTGGCAGAGTCATATTGGTTGCATCTTTCATGTGGTGTCTAGCTTGCATTACTTCTTATTTGCTGGAATGGTTTCTGCTTAGTTTACACAAACAGTTGTGAACATGCCATGCCGTCCTGTTTTTCATACATATTCCATCCTGGTATCATGTGTTTGCCTTACATCAAAGTAGTGATTGTCAGTATCATGCATGAATGAGTTCTGAAGAGAGAATTTTATTGCCTTTTCTTGTCGGATTTACTTGACAATTCAAAATCAATAAAGCGGAAGGAAGTTGGCAAGGCAGCGGATAAAGGTGCTCCTTCCGAACGGAGGGCCTTTACAGTTTCTACTCCTCCACACCCACAAGATGATTTCCAAGACAATACATGCATAGACACTCAACAAAGCTGTGTTTATGATGAGCACGTCTCCCCTAGTGCAGCATCACTGGTGCTCCCTCTAACTTGGCATTGTTATATGTGGTTGCATGTTAAGTGTGATGTCTAGCTTGTATTGCTTCTAATTTTGTTGAATTCCATCTGCTTACTTTACACATTATACTTGAATAAGACACGTGTTCCTGTTTCTAGAACATACAATATCTGTCTATCACACCATGTTCTTACATCAAATTACTACTGTTGTGTAACCTGCAACAATCACTTATCATAAGACACGTTTGACTTTGGAGTGTGATATAGGTTACATCTCACATTCTTTTCTAGCTTGCACTACTAATTTGTTGAAATGGCACTTATGACGAGACAATTTTAACTTGGTAGAGTGATATTCGTTGCATCTTTCATATGGTGTCTAGCTTTCATTGCTTCTAATTTGTTGAAATGCCTTCTCCTTAGTTTACACATCATAAGCTGTGAATATGCAATGGCACTAATGACGAGAGACCTCTAACATGGTAGTGTGATGTTGTTTGCATCTTGCATATGATTTATTTCTGGTACTGTTTCACATTTGTTTAAATGCCATTTATGATGAGACACTGTTAACTTGGCAGAGCGATATTTGTAGCATCTTTCATATGGTGTCTACCTTCCATTGCATTGCTTCTAATTTGGTGAAATGTCTTCTTCTTAGTTTACACATCATAGTTCTGTTATCTCTTCCGTCCTGTTTTTCATACATATTACATCCTCCTATCATGTGGTTGTCTAACATCAAAGTTCAGTTCGTCTGCATCACGCATCAATTTGTTCTGAAGAACTAAATTGTTATTCGTTTTTCTTGTCGGCTTGACTTAACATGGCACAGAGAAAGAGGAAGAAACACAGAATGGCAGGGAATGAGAAGCGGATGAATCCTGCAGATTCTGCTGGTACTGATGGTGCAATAGAAGGTCAAAGTCCAGCGGAAAATTCTACAAACACAACATCCCATGCTACATGAGTTGCAAAAAAGCCAAACAGAAAAAATAGCTGCCACCAAACAAGCAGAGACAGCCCTAGTTCTTGCCACACCTACCACAGTACTACCAGCTGCACGACTTACTCGTGCGTCAACTGAGCTAGCAGCACGTCCCAAGCTCCCTTGCCACCTGACACTACTTCTGAAGCACTCTTGACACAAGACGAGTTGGCAATATCAGATGAACCTTGTGAGCTTCAACAGCAAGAAGGTAGTTGGTGGAGTCAGGTTACAGTTAGATGCCTCTTCATATGTAGTCTCACAGTTTGATGTACACTAAAATTTCCTATGTTCATTGTTGGACTAGCACCTAGGCACAAGAGGAAACAAACATCAGGGATAATGCTCGATAGGTTAACTAAATCTAGAGGAGGAAGAATGGAGATCCATTTTGAGGCAGGTTTAAAAAGGTCACGTGATGCTACAGAGTCAGCCAAGTTAGTATCAGAGGAAGCGGTTGTCGTTAGGTGTCATGTACGTATCCTCCCAACATGGATTCAGTATAGGAATGACAAAGACGAAACCCAGTTCAACTCGTTCCTCGACCATTTATCTGTAAGTATGGTTATGTATGGGAACTAGTAATATCGTCTTGCTCTGTCCCATACTTTCTAGGTTGCTGATAATGAGACTCCCTTAATTTTCAACAGATGAGGTTCAAGTGGGATAGCCAAGATAATGAAACCAGACAAGCTTGCACCCATGTTTCCAAGTCTGCTCTGCTACAGTATCGGTATAACTTGAGGAAAACTCACATTGAAGGCAAGGCTAACAGTGAACTTGCCCAAACATCTCCAGTGGAAAATATATCGGATGATGACTGGAGGGGCGTTGTTAAACACTAGTCTGATCCGAAGTATCTGGTACATTATATATATGTGATCAGATCACATGTTGAAGACCTATTTACGCATGTGCCACACAAATCTATCTTCTTGTAGGTGAACTGTTCAAAGAACAAGGCCAACCGTACGAAAGTGCAATTCCAACAGACGACAGGATCTCGTATCTATATTGCACACTGCGAGGCTCTTGTAATTAGCTGCCGTTTCACTCTTTTCGCTGTACCATATTATCAGCTCTATATTGACTTGTTCGAAATGCAGAGGAAAGCCCGCAAGGACCAAAAAGTACCTAAACCAAATGTTGTGGAAATCTTCAAGGAATGTCACACCAACAAGAAGAAGGGCATGACTACACCAGTCAAAGCCGCTAACTACAAAAAAAAAAGAAACATCCATGACATTTTGGGCCAAACAATTTTTTTTTTCTGTCATACATATGACACTTCTATGACGATAATTGTGACAAAACCCGGTATCATCATCGATGTGGTGGGCTCCTACTTCTATGACAAAAAATCATGACAGAAAATGGGCTTTTCGTCCTGGGCGGGCCGGAGACGCAGCTGCATGACATTCTTTGGGCCATCCATGACGGAAAAAAATGTGGTAGAAGCGAGGGCGAGGAAAATTTCAGGGAGTTCCCGGTTACGGTGGGAGGTCGGGGGCGGAGCGATGCGCGTTTCTCTCGTACACGTACATGCATGTGTGCGAGGCGTCGGCTCTAACTAAACCCGAGCGAGGCATTTGGCTCTAACTGAACCCGAGCGATTGCATTGCAGGCTGCGCGTTACTGAACCCGAGCAATCGATCGATGGCTATTAACTGAACCCGATCGAGCGATTCCTTCGCTACTGCTGCTAACTTAAGCCGATCGATGGGATGAACAGTGAGCGTTGCAGGGGGGGTTGGATGAACAATGAGCGGTGGCGTTGCCTCTGGATGAACAGGACCCCGTGGTGTGGTGGAGGGCTGGATGAACAGTAGTTGGTGGAGGGGTGCCCGTGGAGGGGTGGATGAACAGTAGACGGTGGCGGGGTGGTTGAACAAGACCCCGTGGTGTGGAGGGCTGGATGAACAGTAGACGGTGGAGGGGTGCCCCTGGAGGGGTGGTTGAACATGACCTCGTGGTGTTGAGGGCTGGATGAACAGTAGATGGTGGAGGGGTGGTTGAACAGTAGCCGGTGGAGTAGCGCGCGGTGGAGGCTGGATGAACAGGAGGCCGTGGAGGCTGGATGAATAGGAGCCCGTGGAGGCTGGAGGAGGTCGGCGGTGGAGATGAACAGTATCCCGTGAAGTCCCGTTTTGCGGTACGCCACACCCCTCCCAATGAACAGGACCCCCGTTTCGACCGTAGCGCTCCAACACAAGTCCGTTTCGTCCGTTTTGCGATACGCCACACCCCTCCCGATGAAATGGACCCCCATTTCAAATGTGGCCGGTCAAACACAAGGCCGTTTCCTCCGTTCTGCGGTACGCCAGGCCTCGTTTCCATCGCATGTCCCGTCCAAGCCCTCCCGATGAACACGACGCATTCTGTTGCCTCCCAATGAACACGACGCATTCCGTTGCCTCCCCATGAACACGACGACGACATTGTTTCTCCGTTCCGACCCAGCCATGTACACGAGCCCTGGCCGTACGTATGCATGAGTAGGCATTTGAGACCCCGCCCGTATGTACACATACGTGGTCGTATTTACTTTCTTGCACCCTGGCCGCTATACGTACGTGTACATGCTACGTGCGCGCCTCTACTACGACACATGCGCGCCTTTACATCGACCAGTATGTACGTACACGTTCGCGACCAGAATGACAACGCTACGTATGCTTTGACCAGGCGGGTCCCGACTGTCAGGCACTTCCTTGCCTGCGAAGATGTAGCTGGTGGGTCCCAGCAGTCAGGGGGCGAATCGTTTTGTTTTTTTGCCCGGACGCACTTCCTTGCATGCGAAGGTGTAGTTGGTGGTCCCAGCAGTCAGGGGGCGAATCGTTTTTTTTCTGGACACACATTCTTGCATGCGAAGATGTAGCTCGTGGGTCCCAGCAGTCAGGGGGCGAATCATTTTTTACCTCCGGACAATTCCGGAACTCCTCGTGACGTCCAGGATCTCATCCGGGACTCCGAACAACTTTCAGATTACTGCATACTCATATCTATAGAACCCTAGCGTCACCGAACCTTAAGTGTGTAGACCCTACGGGTTCGGGAGACAAGTAGACATGACCGAGACGATTCTCTGGTCAATAACCAACAGCGGGATCTGGATACCCATGTTGGCTCCCACATGCTTCTCGATGATCTCATCAGATGAACCACGATGTCGAGGACCTAATCAATCCCGTACTCAATTCCCTTTGTCAATCGGTACGTTACTTCCCCGAGACTCGATCGTTAGTATCCCAATACCTTGTTCAGTCTCGTTACCGGCAAGTCACTTTACTCGTACCATAATGCATGATCCCGTGATCAACCCCTTGATCACATTGAGCTCATTATGATGATGCATTACCGAGTGGGCCCAGAGATACCTCTCCGTCATACGGAGTGACAAATCCTAGTCTCGATTCGTGCCAAGCCAACAGACACTTTCGGAGATACCTGTAATGTACCTTTATAGTCACCCAGTTGCGTTGTGACGTTTGGCACACCCAAGGCACTCCTACGGTATCCGGGAGTTGCACAATCTCATGGTCTAAGGAAATGATACTTGTCATCCAGAAAAGCTACAGCAAACGAACTACACGATCTTTGTGCCATGCTTAGGTTTGGGTCTTGTCCATCACATCATTCTCCTAATGATGTGATCCCGTTATCAATGACATCCCCAGGTCCATAGCCACGAAACCATGACTATCTGTTGATCAACGATCTAGTCAACTAGAGGCTCACTAGGGACACATTATGGTCTATGTGTTCACACATGTATTACGATTTCCGGATAATACAATTATAACATGAATAATAGACAATTATCATGAACAAGGAAATATAATAATCATTTTATTATTGCCTCTAGGGCATATTTCCAGCAGTCTCCCACTTGCACTAGAGTCAATCATCTAGTTACATTGTGATGAATCAAACACCCATGGAATTCTGGTGTTGATCATGTTTTGCTCTAGGGAGAGGTTTAGTCAATGGATCTGCTACATTCAGGTCCATATGTACTTTACAAATCTCTATGTCTCCATTTTGAACACTTTCACGAATGGAGTTGAAGCGCCGCTTGATATGCCTGGTCTTCCTGTGAAACCTGGGCTCCTTGGCAAGGGCAATAGCTCCAGTGTTTTCACAGAAGAGAGTCATTGGGCCCGACGCATTGGGTATGACTCCTAGGTCGGTAATGAACTCCTTCACCCAGACTGCTTCTGTGCTGCCTCCGAGGCCGCCATGTAATCCACTTCACATCTAGATCCCGCCACAACGCTTTGCTTGCAACTGCACCAGCTTACTGCCCCACCATTCAAAATATACACGTATCCGGTTTGTCACTTAGAGTCATCCAGATCTGTGTCGAAGCTAGCATCGACGTAACCCTTTACGATGAGCTCTTCGTCACCTCCATAAACGAGAAACATTTCCTTGGTCCTTTTCAGGTACTTCAGGATATTCTTGACCGCTGTCCAGTGTTCCATGCCAGGATTACTTTGGTACCTTCCTACCAAACTCACGGCAAGGTTTACATCAGGTCTGGTACACAGCATAGCATACATGATAGACCCTATGGCCGAGGCATAGGGGACGACACTCATCTTTTCTCTATCTTCTGCCGTGGTCGGGCATTGAGCCAAGCTCAATCTCGTACCTTGCAATACAGGCAAGAACCCCTTCTTTGACTGATCCATTTTGAACTTCTTCAATATCTTGTCAAGGTACGTACTCTGTGAAAGACCAATCAGGCGTCTCGATCTATCTCTATAGATCTTGATGCCTAATATATAAGCAGCTTCTCCAAGGTCCTTCATTGAAAAACACTTATTCAAATAGGCCTTTATGCTTTCCAAGAATTCTATATCATTTCCCATCAACAGTATGTCATCCACATACAATATGAGAAATGCTACAGAGCTCCCACTCACTTTCTTGTAAATGCAGGCTTCTCCATAAGTCTGCATAAACCCAAACGCTTTGATCATCTCATCAAAGCGAATGTTCCAACTCCGAGATGCTTGCACCAGCCCATAAATCGAGCGTTGGAGCTTGCACACCTTGTCAGCATTCTTAGGATCGACAAAACCTTCCGGCTGCATCATATAGAATTATTCCTTAAGGAAACCATTAAGAAATGCCGTTTTGACGTCCATTTGCCATATCTCATAATCATAGAATGTGGCAATTGCTAACATTATTCAGAAGGACTTCAGCTTTGCTATAGGTGAGAAAGTCTCATCGTAGTCAACCCCTTGAACTTGTCAATAACCCTTAGCGACAAGCCGAGCTTTATAGATGGTCACATTACCATCCGCGTCTGTCTTCTTCTTAAAGATCCATTTATTTTCTATGGCTCACCGATCATCGGGCAAGTCAGTCAAAGTCCATACTTCGTTTTCATACATGGATCCTATCTCGGATTTCATGGCTTCCAGCCATTTGTCGGAGTTGTGAGTTGTGAAACTATTCCACATTTTCTTAAGTGTGTGCCAAATTCGTGACTCAAGTATTCTCCCCCACGATCTGATCGCAAGAACTTGATTTTCCTGTCACGTTGATTCTCAACCTCACTCTGAAATTCCTTGAACTTTTCAAAGGTTTCAGACTTGTGTTTCATTAAGTAGACATACCCATATCTACTTAAGTCATCAGTGAGGGTGAGAACATAACGATAGCCATTGCGAGCCTCAACACTCATTTGACCGCACACATCAGTATGTATGATTTCCAATAAGTTGGTTGCTCGCTCCATTGTTCCTGAGAATGGAGTCTTGGTCATCTTACCCATGAGGCATGGTTCGCATGTGTCAAATGATTCGTAATCAAGAGACTCTAAAAGTCCATCTGCATGGAGCTTCTTCATGCGTGTGACACCTATGTGACCAAGGCGGCAGTGCCACAAGTATGTGGGACTATCATTATCAACCTTACATCTTTTGGTATTCACACTATGAATATGTGTAGCATTACGCTCGAGATTCATTAAGAATAAACCATTCACCATCGAAGCATGACCATAAAACATATCTCTCATATAAATAGAACAACCATTATTCTCGGATTTAAATGAGTAGCCATCTCGTATTAAACAAGATCCTCATACAATGTTCATGCTCAAAGCTGGCACTAAATAACAATTATTGAGGTTTAAAACTAATCCCGTAGGTAAATGTAGAGGTAGCGTGCCGACGGCGATCACATCGACCTTGGAACCATTCCCGACGCGCATCGTCACCTCGTCCTTCGCCAGTCTCTGCTTATTCCGCAGCTCCTGCTTTGAGTTACAAATGTGAGCAACCGCACCGGTATCAAATACCCAGGAGCTACTACGAGTACTGGTAAGGTACACATCAATTACATGTATATCACATATACCTTTTGTGATGCCGGCCTTCTTGTCCGCTAAGTATTTGGGGCAGTTCCGCTTCAAGTGACCACTTCCCTTGCAATAAAAGCACTCAGTCTCGGGCTTGGGTCCATTCTTTGGCTTCTTCCCGGCAGCTTGCTTACCGGGCGCGGCAACTCCCTTGCCGTCCTTCTTGAAGTTCTTCTTACCCTTGCCTTTCTTGAACTTAGTGGTTTTATTCACCATCAACACTTGATGTTCCTTTTTGACTTCTACCTCTGCTGATTTCAGCATTGCAAATACCTCAGGAATGGTCTTTTCCATCCCCTACATATTGAAGTTCATCACAAAGCTCTTGTAGCTTGGTGGAAGCGACTGAAGGATTCTGTCAATGACCGCGTCATCCGGGAGATTAACTCCCAGCTGAGTCAAGCGGTTATGCAACCCAGACATTTTGAGTATGTGCTCACTGACAGAACTATTTTCCTCCATCTTACAGCTGAAGAACTTGTCGGAGACTTCATATCTCTCGACCCGGGCATGAGCTTGGAAAACCATTTTCAGCTCTTCGAACATCTCATATGCTCCGTGTCGCTCAAAACGCTTTTGGAGCCCCGGTTCTAAGCTGTAAAGCATGCCGCACTAAACGAGGGAGTAATCATCAACACGTGTCTGCCAAGCGTTCATAACGTCTTGTTCTGCAGGGAGAGCAGGTGCTTCACCTAGCGGTGCTTGTAGGACATAATCTTTCTTGGCTGCTATGAGGATGATCCTCAGGTTCCGGACCCAGTCCGTATAGTTGCTGCCATCGTCTTTCAGCTTGGTTTTCTCTAGGAACGCGTTGAAGTTGAGGACAACGTTGGCCATTTGATCTACAATACATGTTGTAAAGATTTTAGACTAAGTTCATGATAATTAAATTCATCTAATCAAATTGTTCAATGAATTCCCACTTAGATAGACATCCCTCCAGTCATCTAAATATAACATGATCCGACTTAACTAGGCTCTGTCCGATCATCACGTGAGACGGACTAGTCAACATCGGTGAACATCTTCATGTTGATCGTATCTTCTATACGACTCATGCTCGACCTTTCGGTCTTCTGTGTTCCGAGGCCATGTCTGTACATGCTAGGCTCGTCAAGTCAACCTAAGTGTTTGCATGTGTAAATCTGTCTTACACCCGTTGTATGTGAACGTTGGAATCTATCACACCCGATCATCACGTGGTGCTTCGAAACAATGAACTGGCGCAACGGTGCACAGTTAGGGGGAACACTTTTTTGAAATTATTATGAGGGATCATCTTATTTACTACCATCGTTCTAAGTAAACAAGATGCAAAAACATGATAAACATCACATGCAATCAAATAATAGTGACATGATATGGCCAGTATCATATAGCTTCCTTTGATCTCCATCTTGGGGCTCCATGATCATCTTGTCACCGGCATGACACCATGATCTCCATCATCGTGTCTCCATGAAGTTGCTCGCCAACTATTACTTCTACTACTATGGCTAACGCTTTAGCAATAAAGTAAAGTAATTACATGACGTTTATGTTGACACGCAGGTCATAAATAAATAAAGACAACTCCTATGGCTCCTACCGGTTGTCATACTCATCGACATGCAAGTCGTGATTCCTATTACAAGAACATGATCTCATACATCACATATATATCATTCATCATTCATCACAACTTTGGCCATATCACATCACAAAACACTTGCTGCAAAAACAAGTTAGACGTCCTCTAATTGTTGTTGCAAGTTTTTACGAGGCTGCAATAGGGTTCTAGCAAGAACGTTTTCTTACCTACGCCAAAACCACAACATGAATTGCCAATTTCTATTTACCCTTCATAAGGACCCTATTCATCGAATCCGATCCGACTAAAGTGGGAGAGACTGACACCCGCCAGCCACCTTATGCAACTAGTTCATGTCAGTCGGTGGAACCGGTCTCACGTAAGCGTACGTGTAATGTTGGTCCGGGCCGCTTCATCCCACGATGCCGCCGAATCAAGATAATACTAGTAACGGCAAGCAAATTGGCAATATCGATGCCCACAACTACTTTGTGTTCTACTCCCGCAGAGTAACTATGCATAGACCTAGCTCATGATGCCACTGTTGGGGAACGTTGCAGAAAACAAAATTTGTTTCCTACGTTTCACCAAGATCAATCTATGGAGTCAACTAGCAACGAGAGGAGAGTGCATCTACATACCCTTGTAGATCGCGTGCGGAAGCGTTCAAGAGAACGGGGATGATGGAGTTGTACTCGCCGTGATCCAAATCACCGATGACCAAGTGCCGAACGG
Organism: Triticum urartu; assembly: GCF_056163025.1. NCBI lineage: Eukaryota > Viridiplantae > Streptophyta > Magnoliopsida > Poales > Poaceae > Triticum > Triticum urartu. Next base: position 664,799,601 of record NC_141877.1, on the reverse strand, counting down.
ACGGCACCTCCGCGTTCAACACACGTACGGAGCGGATGACGTCTCCTCCTTCTTGATCCAGCAAGGTGGAAGGAGAGGTTGATGAAGATCCAGCAGCACGACAGCGTGGTGGTGGATGCAGCAGTGATCTCAGCAGGGCTTCGCCGAGCTTCTGCGAGAGGGAGAGGTGTAGCAGGGGAGAGGGAGCCGCCAAGGATTGACGTGCGGGAGTTGCACAATCTCATGGTCTAAGGAAATGATACTTGTCATCCAGAAAAGCTACAGCGAACGAACTACACGGTCTTTGTGCTATGCTTAGCTTTGGGTCTTGCTCATCACATCATTCTCCTAATGATGTGATCCCGTTATCAATGACATCCCCATGTCCATAGCCAGGAAACCATGACTATCTATTGATCAACGAGCTAGTCAACTAGAGGCTCACTAGGGACACATTGTGGTCTATGTATTCACACATGTATTATGATTTCCGGATAATACAATTATAGCATGAATAATAGACAATTATCTTGAACAAGGAAATATAATAATCATTTTATTATTGCCTCTAGGGAATATTTCCAACACCCATGACCGAGCCCGCGTCATTAGAGGCATGGCTACAGTAATCTACCGCCGGCAAGACCCGCCCGCGGCGGACGCGGCCTGTCGGCTCCGTACCGAGCCAGTCGGTGGGCCACAGGAGTTGGCGGATAAGACGGCGGCCAGAGAGACTGACGGCTGGGCCCGCGTCCAGCCGGATTACCATTGTACCCCTGGGGGGTAGGCCTATATAAACCCTCCAGGGCACCCATGCAAAGGGTGGGAATCCATTAGCACTAGATCAGATCATATAGGAAGGAGAGAGCTAGCCTTGCCTTCTGCTACCTCCAGAAAATAGCTCAAGGAGCAACCGTGTACACACTTTGCCATAGTGATCATGCGGAGACCCCGCAGAGCAGCAGTAGGGGTATTATCTCCACGGAGAGCCCCGAAGCTGGGTAAGATTCGCCGGCGTGCATGCCTTCGCCTTATCCCATTTCCAGGCACCGGCGACGTTCTACTCGCCCCCACCATGATAAGCCATCCTTTGGCATATGTCGCACCTAACCCCCGACATTTGGCGCCCACCATGGGGCCTGGTGCACCGTCGTCCGGAGACCTGCTCTGGACGGGAACCCTTTTCCTCCCTGGCGAGCGCAACTAGCCTGGCACGCCAGACGGAGTTTGCACCGACGCGCTGCACGGCGCTGAGATCACCTGCGCAGCCAGCTGCCTCGCCGACACTACTAGGGAAAACCTTATACACAGAATCTTAGCAGCAGCGCGGCATAAAAATAGGCGCTGCTGCTAAGTAGTAGCATTGCGGCTACGGAAAGCTCGCTACTGCTGTAAACTTAGCAGTAGCGCGTGACTCTTAAACCACGCTGCTACAAAAATCCACCGACAGTACACAACGACATAAGTTTACCAGTAGCGTGGTGCCAGGGAGCGCGCTGCTGCTAATGCCATAGTAGCAGCATGCTATTTTGTCACCTAGCTGCTGCTAATTTTGAAATTGTGCACACGGTTGGCCCGTTTAGCAGTAGCGCGTGACAGGAAAGCGCGTTGTTGCTACGCTCTTAGCAGCAGCGCGCTTTCTCTCCCGCGCTACTGCTAAGACGCAGCACCCACCACCTTTTCCACCTCCCCTCCCATCTCCTCTCCTCCCTTTCCCCTACCTCCCACATCCTCCCTCTCTCACTCTTCTTCTTCCTCAATACTTCTCCCCCCATTACTCTCCCTCTTCTACCTACCTTTCTCTCTCTTCATTACTCCTAGCTATAACTACACCACCTCCATTAATTCATCTCCTTTCTCTTTTTCCTCCCCCTCCACTAGTTGAAGTTGTCTCCTCCCAAGTTAGCTCGCTAGGTAGATGTAGCATTTAGTTAAGTGACCTATTTGCCCCTAACTAGATCTTTCTTTGTCAAGAAGAGCTTTGTGCACTTTTGACCTCCCTACATCATCATCTCCACCGTGTGCTCGATCTCGAGATAGAGGTGTGATTAATATTTCATGCTTTTGCAAAATGGAAATATATGTTCCTATTTTGTATACACACTTAATTAGCCATTATTATGCATGGGTCCAATGACGTAATATATATATGTTCCTATTTTGTATACACACTTAGCCATTATTATGCAAGGGTCCAATGATGTAATATATATGTTCCTATTATGCTGAGGAAAAGAAAAAAGGGAAACTGGTTATAGCAGTAGCGCTTTAGTGAAAAAGAGCTACAACTAGTCAAGGTAGGAGTAGCGGTTTCTGCAGAAAATCGCTATAGCTGCTTGTAATAGTAGTAGCGCGTTTCGTGTAAACGCGCTACTGCTACGTCCACTTAACCCAAAATTCTCCCTCTCCCTGCTTCATCCCACCTCTTTTCCCCCAAATCCCCACTCTCTCTTCCCCGGCCCCGTCACACCGCCGTGCCCGCCCCTGACCTCGGCGCGCTCGCCCCCGACCTCGCCGCCCCCGACCCCGCCGCGCCCGACCCCGGCGCGCTCGCCCCCGACCCCGCCGCCCCCGACCTAGGTGCGGTCGCCCCCGGCGCCGGCGCTCGCCCCCGACCCGCCGGCCCTCGCCTCCCTCCTCTGCTTCCTCCCCTCCCAACCTCGGCTGTCGTCGGGCCTGCCTCCTCGCCCTGCACCCTCTGTAAACCACCCCCCTCTCTCTCTGCTAGCTAGGGTTAATTTACTTAGGTTTTAGTTATGTTAATTAGGTTATCCATTTAGTTATGAATTTAGATAGGTTTCAAAATTTGCTGAATTTATATGCAAGTTTGAACTGGACATGTGATATGTGGATATGTCATGTTTTGGACATGTCATGTTTTGGTAAATGATCCGAGTTGCCTATGTTACGCCCGAATGTTGATTCATTTCTGTTCCAGTGAATTTCAGGCGCTCGATATGTCCATTTTTTAGCAAAGGTCATGCCGAAATTTCTCATGAATAAAGGCATGATTTGTGCTACATAGTTGGCATATCGAGTGCTGGCACATAGATTTCTTTTTTATCTCATTTCTCATTTATTCATACTTTTAGAAATAAATGAGGACACTTAATCGTAGGAAACATGTCGAACAACGAAGAAACTGGGCCTTCTGACCAAGATGCAGATGAGATGGATTATGAGGGTGAACAAGACTACCTCAACTTTTTGACTGCTAAGGAAGGTTTGCAGGTCCGTCTTGATGATGGTACTGACGCCGACACCGACACTGACGGTGCCGGCACCGATGGCGGCACCGAGACCGGTGGGGAAGGTACCGCCGGGGAAGATACCGGCGCCGATGCCGGTACCGAAAAGAGGCATAAGAAGCAGAGGATACGAAAACCTAACAAACTAGGGATTGGACGACTTGTGATCACAAAGATGGCACCTGGCAAGTTTGAGCCGTTAGAGCCGGAAGAACCTCGCAAGTGCTATGGGAACCAAGTATGATGCATCCTATGGGAATGCGCGAGCATCAATGACGATGAATTAAGGAGTAAAGAACATTTGACGCAGTTGCTCCTAACGAAGTTGCACAAGATTTTCAAGTTCCTCGATCGGGATGATAACGTAGAACAACCGTGGGATGATCCAAAGATGAAAAAGATTAACAATCACGCCATGGGCATGTTCAGAAATGATTTGGCCTCCTGGAAATCGAGGGTGAAACGAGATATTGAGGCTAAGGAACCCCTGTCCAAGATTCTAGAGGAAAATCCGACACTTACGGAAGAGGAGTTCGAAAAGTTCAAGGACACTTGCGCTACCGAGGATGCCAAGGCTAAGGCTGCGAAAGTCAAGAGCCTTCAGCAAAGGAACACGGGGAAGCATCGCCTCGAAAGCCGTGGCTACCTCGGTAAAAGGCCCATATGGGATAAGGAGGACGCGGAACGTGAAGCCGCGGGTCTCCCAGACCCCTTCGCGAAGTTCACCAACCCCTTGGAGCATGACTTCATCAGGGCCCGCTACAAGTGGTACAGGGAGAAAAAGGTTTTTTACACGGACAAGATCATGAGGAAATTGATTAGACTACTGGAGAAGCAACACCAGCTTGCAGCCAAAAACCCTACTTCTTCGATGAGGCCCAAGTGGGACACCCCTCTCAACCGGGCCTTGAACGAACTTAAGGGACTCCCTTTGGGCCAGCGGCCGCAATATGGTCGTGTGCACGGCGCTGGAGATGGCTCCACGTGGAAGGTGTTTTACAACGAGGGCCCGGAGGCCAAGAAGCAGAAAAAGAAGTTTAGTCAGGCAGACATCGACGCGAAGGTGAAGCTTGCGGTCGAGAAAAAAGCAGCTGAGGACGCGAAAAAAGCAGCCGAGGACAAATATGAGTTGTTACAGCAGGCAGTCAATGCAGCTGTAACTGCCTGCAGAAATGATTTCGCTACTAACTTGGTTCCAGTTATCATCAACTGGACAAAGGAAAATCCAGACGAGACGGTACATGATTTCCCGTTGCCCAGTTTCAATAGGAGCAACTCCATGAACAACAACATCATCGCACCATCACTTGCCCACGCAACCGGGCCTCCTCTTGCAGCCGCTCCCGCTCATAGCAGCCCGTCCTCAGTCTCTGGCGCGCTCGGTGGGCCTTCGTCTTTGGCTGAGCTCGACGCCATCACGGTAATTACATGTCGCACCACCATATATATATAATATTCCATTTTTGTTGCCTTTCGGATGTTTTACGCCACAGACATATGTGTTTGCAGGCGAAAGAAACCCCGTGCACCATACTCTACTTGATCAAAGGCCAGAAGGTGGATGTGGGAAAGGGGATGATAATGGACCCCTTGCAACCCACGTTCCACAACCAGCCGATCCCTGCTGGGCACTTCAGGGTTAGCTTGTCCAGTGTGAAATCGGGGCACGAGGATTTGCCTCCTCCAGTACAGCATGTGGGTGCGGATGATGAGACCCCGCCGCGGATTGGAAGCTGCAAGGGTTGGGTGCTGCTATGGCCGAAGAATCTTATTCGTTTGGATCCGGCCGAGAGCACACCAATAACCACACATCAACAATCATGTGTGGAGACCACCACCCTGCCTACGCAATTACCAGCTCCTGTAGTGCCGGGTGAGAGCGGCGGACGACATGATGAAGGGGGTACAATAGTGCTGGCTGATGTAATTTGTCCTGTAGAATAGAAAATGGATGATGAGACGAAGGTCGACCCTATGGATTTCCTCAATACAAACGCGTATGACTGTGACATAGAATTGATGAGTCAACCATATGACGAATCGGGCTATTAGCTTGCTAATGAGGATATCGATGATATGCCCAGGCAGGAAGGTCGTAGCAGGGATTGCAAAAAGTCTCTCTTCATGAAATCCTCACAGGACACGCCTGAAGATGCCGCCTCAACACAGGCTCAACTATCCTAGCGCGAGGGTCGTACATTACTTAGCCCGGGAACACTGGGGCAGGGGTTAAGGAAGGGTCTAGAAGGTGTGCCCAAGAAAAAGGAGAGAAAGAGATGGGGGAAGATAGCTGCCTCCAAACAAGCCAGAGCACATAGCAGCCAAACGATGCATTCTGAAGAGCGTGTACCCGTGAAAGGTGCGTCCATGTTCCATCTCACGGGCGAGCCGATGCTACCGCCGAAACCGTTGGAGGCACCCGTGAAAGGAGACTGCACGACCATGTGCTGTCGACTGAGAAAAGCCTACTAGCCTCAAAGGATCCAGGATATCCGACATACGCGGCTCGTGTGCCTGAGGGGAAGTGCTACGTCGAGACACGGCCCGCGGAGGTGTTCTTCCTGCGGTTTGACCATATCTTTGAGATGTTTCTGAGAAGGCGGCTCGATTTTACAATCGTCCGCCTTTTTGCGCTACATATGAGCTCTGTCATGAACAGTGAAGAAGTCTTGCAAAACCATACTACATGCACGAGTCTTTCTTGAGTCTCGGCGACTTTGAGCGTGAAACTGCTAGGGACTACCTCCAAAACTTCATGGTACAGAATAAGGACCGGGAAATTGTCCTCGTGCCTTATCATCCAAAGTAAGTCAGTTTCGAACAACCCTTTCATACATTTCAATCATTCCTTCTCTCTCTATGGGGAATAATTTGAGGTGTCTTTTCTCCGCAGCAACGGGCCCGCCATCCTTATCTTTCTTTATTCGCAAGTCTCCCACGACGTGTATTTTGATCCTTCCAGAGACTACGAGAAAAAAGACTACACCCACATAATGAATATTCTAGATGATGCTCTCCAAGGCTTCAGCTTTAGAGGTGGCCACATGCAGATCAGGAAACAAAGGAACAAGAAGATGGGTTTCGCGCATAAAACTAACTTCTCCTGCATCCAAGTCCCAAAACCAAGCAAGAAGGATGGATTGTACATCCTCCATCTCATGATTCAGTTCAACAAGGATCACCAAAAGCTTCGCATGAGAAGCAGAAATGATGATCATATCCACAAGTGGCTAGAATCTCATGGAGAAGCGGATTATAAACTTAGAGATGACTTCTTTCGCATCCAAAGCGACATTGTGTCGATCATCATGAAAGAAGTCGTCGATGAGAAGGGGATGTTCCACCATGGAACTATATCGCGAGCTGACGTCCGAACTCGCATAGGCATGCAACGTCTAGACCTCACACCGTTCAAGAAGCTAGGGTCCATCCTCGATGATATGGAAGGATGGAACTTCTAGTGATTTATGATGCCGATGATGATGATATGTGTCGGTTGAACTTGTATACTATTTGTAGCGATGCTACTTTGTGATATCCACGATCCCTGCCAAACTTGCGTAACGCTACTTTGTTAGTTTGCATAGGATGACCCGCGTACCTCTAGTTAATTAATTTGCGTACTGTATGTTGCATCTAGTTGCTAACCCTTTCTTTTTTGGTGTTCTCTAGTATATGATTGTAGATCCTCTTCATGAACATGCGTCTCTAACAGGTACCTAGTTTCTTGATGGCGAGATGGAACTGCTATGTCGTGTACAAAGGGAATGTTCCGGGGGTGTACAATGAGTGGCATGAGTGTCAGGCACAAGTGAATGGGTTCTCGAACGCCAGCCATAAAGGCTTCAAAAGCAGACAAGAAGGAGAAGCTAGTTACTTGAGGTTCACGCTAGCGCGAGAGAGGACTTGTAACCGCCATCTCATGTACTGCATAGTTCCGCTCTCACTCATAGTGATAGCTCTTCTTGCGTATACCTTTGTTTAGATGGATGACGTTGTAGTTGCAAGTATTCGAGACTTGCATGTATCGCTATTTTCGAGATGATGACAAGATACCACTTTGTGTTGGATGATGATTATGACGGGACTATTTGTATGTATATGCTATGATTACATTTGTGGTCTCGCAGGCATTTGTATGTGTATCATGATGACATTTTTATGTGCTAAAGATTCTTCTATAAAGCCTGTTCAAATACAAAACAAATATGCCGAAAAAAACCCCAAAAAACTACTAAAATTAGCAGTAGCGAGTGGAGAAAAGTTAGCATCAGCGTGGTTGTAGCAGTAGCGCGCACAGGGGAAGCACGCTATAGCTATTAGCAGCAGTGAGGTTCCTTTAAGCGCGCTGCTGCAACACTTGTGTCGCAGTAGCGCGGGTGGACCAGCGCTACTTCTATCCGTTAGCTGTAGCGCCTTATTAGTAGCGCCGGCCCCCGCGCTACTAAAACGCCGAAAACCCGCGCTGTTGCTAGGCTTTTCCCTAGTAGTGCGATCTTGTCGGCGAGGTTCGCCTCTCGGACGAGCCTGCATCCGACGCAGGCACGGGCGGCCCCGAGAGCCTCCTCGCGGGCCTCCTTGACCAACTCCACGTCGTCGGCGAGCCTGTTGTGGACTTGGAATCTGTAGGCTCCACCGACCCGATGCTTGTCAACTCCGACACCGCGTCGCTCGACGCGTTCCCCACCAACGTGGTGGTCTACGATGAGCCGCTCCCTCACACGGCGAGTGACGGAAGCACCGTCACAGAGGTGCTCGTCATCGGTCATGACGAGCCTCCTGGCGGAGGAGCGCATGACCCACTTGGCGCGGCACTGCAAGACTTGACCGCACCCATTCCGGAAGACGCTAATGCGGAGACGTTGGAGGCGCACCGCCTTCAGCTCGTCGAAGGCGCGAAGAAGCTGGCTAGCATGACAAGCTTGTCAGAAGCCTACCAGCGTGAGATGGATCGCGCTGTAGGTGGCTCACCAGCCCCAATTGGGCCCAGCCGCGTAGGCGCGGTCCAGCAGTGCGGTGTGGCCATTGCCAACCTATTCGGGGCAAATCGCCCTGTGTACGCCACGCCTGCAGAGAACATTCGAGCCACCCAGGTGGCGGACGAGCTGGACAACTTCGAGGGTGAAGAGCGCCGCCTGATGGCGGAGCGAGTCCAGCGGCTCCTTGACGCGACTGCCGCACAGAACGAGGCCGCTGCCGCATAGAGGCGCTGCAGCGACAAAACGACGACCCGCCTCCACGCCGAGACCAAGGCGCGACGTCTCGGACGCCGATTGGCGGAGCCCGAGGAAGGAAAGACAAGGATCCGGCTGTCAGCCGCAGTCGGACACACATTACCATAGAGTGCGACCAAGACGGCCGCCCAAGAGCAGTAGAACGACGGGACGACTATCCGCCTCCTCCTCCTCGCAAGGAAAGGCAAATCTCCCCGCCGCCTGTTGACCATCCAACTCTCGGCGACCGCCTTGGCCGCCGAGAGGGAGTCGGAGAAAATGACGCCCGCCATCGGATCGACCGACTTCACCGATCCCTGGTGCTGGAAGAAGAAGACGAGTTGGGTCCGCCTTGTTTCAGGCCCCGCATTCGAGACGAGCCCTTTCCCAAAGGGTTCACGCTCCCAAGAGACACGCCCAAGTACACCGGCTCCGTGAAGCCAGAGGACTGGCTGGTTGACTACTCCACGGCCGTCAACATAGCGAACGGCAACAAGCATGTTGCCGTAAAATACGTTCCCCTCATGCTCCAGGGCACGGCTCGGACATGGTTGAACAGCCTGAAGCCCCGCAGCATCAACAGCTGGGTCGACTTCACCGATGCATTCGTCCGCAACTTCACAAGCACGTACAAGCATCCTCCCAAACCTCGCCAGCTTTCCTTGTGCGTGCAAGGCCCCAACGAGTCGACTCGCTACTACCTCACGTGTTGGGCCGAGCTCCGGAACTCTTGTGAGGGCGTGCACGAGGTGCAGGCTATCGAGTACTTCACCGCCGGGTGCAGAGAAGGCACCCTCCTCAAGCACAAGCTGCTTTGCGACGAGCAAGAAACCCTCGATGAGCTGCTGATCATAGAAGACAAGTATGCCACGGCCGACTCCTCCGTGAAGGCGGAGATTCAAGTTAGTGCGACTGGCAAAGTGGCCCCTCAGGCTCCTAGAACTCCGGCTGGAGATGCCAGTCGGCGACAACAGCAGAGCAAGCGCAAGGCCCCACAGCCGGCTTCCAGCAGCCGGCAGGTGGCGACAGTCAAAGACGAGCAGCCAGAAGGGCAACCTCCACCCAAGCGACAGAAAGGCGGCAAGCCCAACTGGTTGCCGACATTCTCATACGAGCAGACTCTGGATAGTCCTTGCAAGTTCCACAACGGCGCGAAGCCGTCGAATCACACCACCCGGAAGTGCCACTGGCTCACCAGGATCGCCAAAGGAGATGGCCTCCTACCCCCCCCCCCCCCGCCTGCTGGGCAACTGCCTCCGCCTCCGCCCCAGCAGCCGGCTGTCAGGCCAGTCGGCGCAGTACAAGACGAGTACCCCGAAGAGCATGGAGCCTACGTGGTATTTACCAGCGTGGCTGATGATCGACGCAGCAGGCGACTGCAGCAGCAAGAGGTGAATGCAGTAGCATGAGAGACACCAGAATTCATGCACTGGTCCGAGAAGCCTATCAGCTTGAGCAGAGCTGATCACCCAGAGGTGATGCCGAGTCCGGCCTCTTATGCCTTGGTCTTGGATGCCACCTTTGCCACGGATAGACGAGCTGCTCATTTCTCGCGAGTTCTGATAGACGGGGGCTGCAGCATCAACATCCTGTATAAGGATACCCATGGAGAAGTTGGGTATCAAGCAAAGACAGCTTCATAACAGCCGGACTGTGTTCCACGACATTGTTCCTGGCCTTTCCTGTTTGCCAATCGGCAAGATCCTGATTGACGTCCTCTTTGGAGACAAAGATCACTTCCGCCGAGAGTCAGTATGGTTTGAGGTGGTGGATCTCGAGAGCCCATACCATGCATTACTTGGCCGACCCGCCCTGGCCAAGTTCATGGTAGTCCCCACTACGCCTACCTCAAGATGAAGATGCCTAGTTCCAAGGGGATTCTGACTGTAGCCGGTGACTACCGGAAGTCGTCTGCTTGTGCGGCTGAAAGTAGTCGGTTGGCCGAGTCCTTGGTGATCGCGGCCGAGAAGTGGCTCCTTGACCGGGTTGTGGCGATGGCCGGCAAGCAGCTAGAGGTGTCTCCTAACCCCAAGGAGTCGGAGGCTGAGGGTTCATTCAAGCCGGCCGAAGAGACAAAGAAGACACCCTTGGATCCGGAGCACCCAGAGAGGTACGCTGTCGTGGGCGCAAACCTCGATAGCAAATAGGAAGGCGAGCTCATCGATTTCCTCTGTGAGAATCGGGACATCTTCGCATGGTCCCCCAATGACATGCCAGGTGTACCGACAGAATTCGCCGAGCACAAGTTACATGTCCGATCTGATGCAAAGCCAGTCAGGCAGCCCTTGTGCCGCCTTTCAGAAGAAAAGAGAAGAGTTTTCGGAGAAGAGATAACCCGACTCCTAGCAGCCGGCTTCATTATGGAAGTATTCTTTCCAGAGTGGCTAGCCAACCCGGTCCTGGTACTGAAGAAGAACAAGCAGTGGCGAATGTGTATTGACTACACAAGCCTCAACAAGGCTTTCCCCAAGGACCCATTTGCTTTGCCAAGAATTGGTCAGGTGATAGACTCCATAGCCGGGTGCGACCTGTTGAGCTTCTTGGATGCATATTCAGGATATCACCAGATCAAGCTGAACCCAGCTGACAGACTGAAGACCGCCTTCATCACACTGTTTGGAGCCTTCTGCTACCTAACCATGACGTTCGGCTTGAGGAATGCCGGCGCCACCTTTCAGGGTTGCATGCAGAAGTGCCTCCTCAAGCAACTCGGCAGAAACGCCCACGTCTACGTGGACGATGTGGTGGTGAAGATGGAGAAGCGTGGAACACTGCTGGAAGACCTCAAGGAGACCTTTGAGAACCTGCGCCGATTCCAGATCAAGCTCAACCCTGAGAAGTGCATTTTCGGAGTACCAGCCGGCCAACTCCTTGGCTTCCTGGTCTCTGAACGCGGCATAGAGTGCAACCCTGTAAAGATCAAGGCCATTGAGAGGATGGAGGTACCCAGCCGACTGATGGACATGCAAAAATTCACTAGCTACTTGGCGTCCATCAGCCGATTCATCAGTCAGCTGGGCGAGAAAGCTCTCCCCTTATATCAACTCATGAAGAAGACCACTTTTCTCGAGTGGAACCACAAGGAGGATGAAGCCTTTCTCCAGTTGAAGAAGATGTTGACTACTCCACCCGTTCTGGCAGCTCCGACTCCTAAGGAGCCCATGCTCCTGTACATCGCCGCCACCAGCCGGGTAGTCAGCACAGTCATTGTAGTGGAACGCAAGGAGGAAGGCAAGGCACTACCTATCCAGAGACCGGTATATTACCTGAGCGAAGTGCTGTCGACCTCCAAGCAGAACTACCCCCACTACCAGAAGATGTGCTATGGCATGCACTTTGCCGCCAAGAAGTTGAAGCCTTACTTTCAAGAGCATCCAATCACTGTGGTCTGCACGGCCCCACTTGCCGAGATCATCCGAAGCCGAGATGCTTCTGGCCGAGTGGCCAAATGGGCCATAGAGCTAGCTCCCTACACCATCTACTACCAGCCCCACACCGCCATCAAGTCACAAGCACTGGCCAACTTCCTCGTCGACTAGGCCGAGACCCAGTACGTACCACCAGCACCCGACTCCGCCCATTGGCGGATACATTTCGACGGCTGCAAGATGCGCACCGGCTTGGGAGCCGACGTTGTCCTCACTTCTCCTAAAGGCCACAAGCTCAAATACGCACTACAAATCCACTTTGCCGCCTCCAACAACGTCGCCGAATACGAGGCGCTCATTCACGGGCTCCGGCTTTCCAAAGAACTTGGCATTCGACAGATCCTGTGTTATGGCAACTCGGACTAAGTGGTCCAGCAGTCGTATGGCGACTGGGACGCCAAAGATGCAAACATGGCGAGTTACCGTTTCCTCGTGCAGCAACTCAGTGGATATTTCGAGGGGTGCGAGTTCCTCCATGTGCCAAGAAACGACAACGACCAAGCAGACGCCCTGGCACGTATCAGCTCTACCCGCCAAGAAATACCATCCGGCGTCGCCCTTCAGCGCCTCCTCAAGCCGTCTGTCAAGCCTTCACCAGAATCAGACTCCATCTTTGTGCCGGCTCCCCCCGAAGAAGTCGGATCCGACTCCAGAGCCCCAACAGACGGTACGAGTATTTTGGCAGATGGCTCCAAAGCCGCCACAGTTGAAGCCGTCCCAGGGACTACAGAACCCGGCCCGGGGACTACGGCGGCCAGCGCGAAGACTCCAGAACTCGGCCCGAGGGCTGCACCAGTCGGCCCGGGGACTTCATTAATCCAGCAAGCGGTTGCTGACTCCAGCCCGCCGCCTCCCAGCCCAGCCGCCCTCGTCCAAGTCGCAGTCCTGGCAGTCAAAGAAATAGCAGCATCCTCATGGGCCCAGCCCATCCTCAAATTTCTGGTGAGCAAAGAGCTGTCGACTGAGGAGACCTTAGCTCGGCAAGTACAATGCCGAGCGACAACCTACACCATAATCAACAGAGAGCTGGTCAGGCGCAGCGTCACTGGTGTCTACCAGCACTGCGTAGAGCTAGAGCAAGGCCAAGCAATTCTCAAAGACATCCATCAAGGCGAGTGCGGCCACCATGCGGCTTCAAGAGCACTCGTAGCCAAAGCCTTCCGACATGGTTTCTTCTGGCCAACGGCCTTAGAAGAGGCCAAGGAATTGGTCCAAAAATGCAAAGGGTGCCAGAAGTTCCGCTCCAAGCCACATCAGCCGGCTTCTGCACTCAAGACCATCCCCATTGCCTGGCCCTTCGTAGTTTGGGGCCTAGACATGGTGGGACCATTCAAGACGGCACGAGGTGGCTTAACTCACTTACTTGTCCCGGTGGACAAGTTCACCAAGTGGATAGAAGCGTAGCCAATTAAGAAACTAAATGGTCCGACTGCCGTGACTTTCATCTCCAACATCACAATTCAGAATGGCGTACCACACAGCATCATCACCGACAACGACACGAATTTTGCCAAAGGCGCCTTGGCCCGTTTCTGCACGACACAGGGCATCCGACTGGACCTAGTATCCGTCGTCCATACACAGTCAAACGGCCAGGTGGAGCGAGCAAACGGCCTCATCCTGTCTGACATCAAGCCCCGACTAGTAGAGCCTCTGGAGCGCTCGGCTGGCTGCTGGCTCGATGAGTTGCCAGCCGTCCTCTGGAGTCTACACACGACTCCAAACAAGTCAACCGGCTTCACGCCTTTCTTCCTCATCTACGGTGCTGAAGCTACCATCCCAACGGACAAAGAGTTCGATTCCCCGCGAGTCACCATGTACACCGAGGAAGAAGTAGAAGAAGCACGTCAAGACAGCGTCGATCTGCTGGAAGAGGGCCGGCTGTTGGCACTCAGCCGGTCCAGCATCTACTAGCAGAGCCTGCGCAGGTACTACAACAGGAAGGTCAGGCCGAGATCTTTCCAAGAGGGCGACCTTGTGCTCTGACTGATCCAGCGAACAGCCGGCTAGCACAAGCTGTCGGTGCCTTGGGAAGGCCCCTTCATCATCAGCAAAGTGCTAGGCAACGACTCCTACTACCTGATCGACGCTCAGAAGCCCCGAGCACGCAAGAGGGACGACTCCGGCAAAGAGACAGAGCGGCCATGGAATGCAAATCTCCTCCGAAAATTTTACAGTTAAATGCAGTATGTACCACGCTACCTTTTGTATTAAAAGTAGCAAGACTTCGGGCCTTCCAGCCTTTTTTCACAAACCGACTCTTGAACAGTCGGCTTGCCGCCTTCTATCCGACTTGCTAAACAACTCTAAAATGGCTAAGTACCTGCCTTCCCAAAGTGACCAAGAATTTGATCCAGCGGCAGTCCACAGAGCGGCTGTCCGACTGACAAAGACGACAACTAAGGGAAGGCGGCAAAGGAAAAAGCCAAAAGAGCAATGAGCAAGAAAAGATAGAAGTCGGATGAATATTTACATAACAAAGGCCCTTGGCCAAATCTTCGAGCAAAATTTCAAAATACACCCCGCGGGTGGAATTGTGCGAATTAACAAGTTCTTCAAAGATTATTAAAACAGATAAACAAAGATAAGGCGGCAGCCTAGGAGGCGGCAGACGGGTTCGGAAGATCGGAGGAGACGGCGGTGTTGGATGTTGGGGCAACCGGCTGGGCGGTCTCGGCTTGATCACCTCCGGTGGCAGTCAGCTCGGGCGGGCATGACTCGTTGCTGGATGCACGGTCGAGCTGAGGTTTGCTGTCCGCTCCACCTTCTGGTGCCTCCGTCTCGCTTCCGTCCTCCGCCTCGTCTTCCTCCTCGACGCTGGAGCCGATCACCTCCGCCGAGTCCTCGCCGTAGTCTGCATTCATCCCAAACCACTCTGGCGGTACCTCCCCGCCGTCTTTAGCCCGCTCGGGGACAAAGATGCTGGTGTCGGTGTACTCGGCGATCGCCACCGCACGCTTGACAAGGGTGTCTTCCGTGGTTGCCTGTTCCGGCCGGGCCTCTGACCGGAGTGTGGCCAGTCGATCTAGGTCCAGCCCCGGATACCACGCCTTGATGAATTCCAAGGCTCGGGGCGCCCCAGCCCGGGCCGAGGAACCCTTCCAGGCCTCAAGACGGCCAGCCGCGACCTCCATCCAGTCGGTAGTCCGACTGGGGGTGCGCAGAGCCTGCACGTCTGGCCACAAAGTGCTGATCGCTTGGGCGCCTTCACGTTGAAGCCGGCGCAACATCCGGTGGGTCGGCCACAGACGAGCCGCAATGCTCAGAATATGCTCGTCAAGGGTCCGGGGGCGTCGGGGGCGATCTCCGCATCATCTGCCCTGCGCTCCTCGCGATCAGCCTCGATAGCTTGAATGGTGGCCTGCGAGTGGCCGGGGAAGAAGTCTGCCAAGACGAAAAGAATGAATAACAAGTCAAAAAACCAGGAGTCAGCTCGACCTATAGTCAGCGGCTCGAAGAAGAAAAGCAAAGAAGCTCACCGTCGACGAGGTCCTCGATCTCGTGGAAGCCGGAGGCCAGCATTGCCTCCTTGTCAGTCCTGGAGGAGCGCTCGCTCGCGAACTCGGCCAGGAGGGCGGCCTCCGCCTCTTCCGCCTCCTTCCTCGTCTTCTTAAGCAGCTCCTTCTGCTCTGCCAATTGTGCGGCCAGCAGATCGAGCTCTACGGCGAGCTTGCTGCACTCCTCCCCCTTGGCGCGCAATGTGGTGTTCGCTTCGCTCAGCTGCTGTTGAAGAGTGGCGTTGGCCTCTGAAGAGAAAGAAGAAAGAAGGGGTTAAGTCATCAACAAAGAAGGTCGCCAGGGAGATCCGGCCTGACTGCTCAGCAGTCGGCCCGAATCTCGGGTACTACAGCCCGCGGGTGCGCCAGCACGCCCCCGTGAAGAAGAAAAAGGACTCACTCCGGCTCTCCGACAAGTCGGCGGTCCGCTTGCCCAGCTCTTCAACGTTGCGGTTGAAGGCGGCGACACGGAGGTTGTGATAGTCCTGCGACAAGTATTTCAGACAAAAGTTAGTACCCGGAACTCACCAATTGGAGTTCCGGGCCGCCTGCTCAGCAGCCGGTCCGAAACTCGGGGACTACACCCAGTGGGAGCGCTGGCGCGCGCCCACAGAGAGGAACAAGAAAAGATAGACAAAGGAGAAGCATACCCGGATGGCTGCCCGTGACGCCAGGTGCGCCTTGGTGCAGTTTTGGATAGCGTCGCTCTCAGCTCGCAGCTTTGTCTGGACATCCAGAAGCGCCTGGTTCAGCGGGCCTGTGCCGCCTCCTCGCACCCACCCAATGGGCGCGGCGCTTGTCGCTTCGGCATCTGGGATCGTCGAGCTGGCGGTGCCGGTCTCCAAGGGGCGTGGCGCCGAAGTCGCCTCCTCAAGACGGCGGCGCATTGGCGAGCCGACTTGAAGGAGTAGCCTTGCCATGGCCTCGTCTTGAGTCGGCGGCAACGGCGGGTCCGCCGGCTGTTTGCCTTGCGCGCTCCTAGATGGCGGCGGCGGCCCGACCACGTCCGGCATGGAGGCGTCGCCGCCGCCTCTCTCCACGATCGGGAACTCGCCGCCGGCTTCCCCTGACTGCCCGTGAGCTCCGGGGGCGGCGGCGCAGAGTTCAAAGGGGTGACGAACACCGCCGGCCGCCGATGTGCGAATTCCTTAGCCTGCCGCCTTGCCGCGACGGCGGCCTCGGCCTCCTCCAGCTTTTTCAGGGCGGAGGCATCCGCCTTCTTGGCCTCCGCTTTCTCCCGGCGGGAGGCCTCTTCCTCCTCGCACTTCTCCTGCGCGTTCCGCTCCGTCGCCTCCCGGAGGTCGGCGTAGGGTCAATCCGCCGAGTAGTGTCAGACGTCTCCGCCGACCCCATAACGGAGGCTGCGGCAACCCTCTCAAGAGTGAGGGGAGCCCTGAAGCGAGGGAAGCATATGAAAGACTCAGACAAGATCAACAAAGAGAAAATAAAGATAATGGACGGAGGCGCTTACGTAGAGACCAGCGGCGGCTTCTTCACTTCCTTGCGGAAGCGGTTGGCTTTTGCGGCCGCCTCTTCCCGCTTGGTCGCGGCGGCCGCTCCCTTAAACTTCTTCGACCGGCCACCAAGTGTACTCGGCCCGGCCTGGCGCTTCTTCGCGCCGCCTTGAGCGTCCAAGACGGCGGAGGAACTTGCGCTTGGCTGGCTAGCCTTTGGCTTGTGACGCGGGGCGACTTCTTGTGACGCCCCAATACCGGAGCTTCAGTTGCCTTCCAGGGTTTCCGGGTTTCGTTGTGTGTTTTGTTTGGTTCTTTGCATTCATATTTGCTTCGTGTGCATTGCATCATGTCATCATGCCATCATGTAAGTTTTTTAAATTCAACTAAATAAATTGCATAGATCTGTTGATCTATTTAAATTGAGGGAACTCACATGGTGACTTCTCTATATAACATATCCTCCCAATATTTTAGGGAGCTATATTAAATATTCCATTAATTTGGAATCATCATAACACACGTGCAAAATAATTCCCATGTCTTTTCCTCTTCGAGTTTGACCTTCAAACCTTGCCAATATCTCTCACCTCTTTTATCGAGGCTCCTCTAAAAAAGCTCAGCCCATTTTAGAGTCCTTTCGAATGGGTTTCAAAATTCAAACATGTTGAATTAAATTCAATATGTGCGAATCCTTTTTTCTCCAAAAATCCTCTTGTCATTTTATTTAAATTCCTCACATTTTTGTGAGTCCAGAAATATTATCCCCATGCGCAAAATCCTTCCCTAACCTTCTGTTTGTTTTCCTCTCTCTAATTTCTTTTCTGTTAAAGAAAATAAGTTAGTTAAGAGAAGAGGGAGGGAGAAGGGAGCCCAGCCGCCTCTGGCCACTTGGGCCTCCTAGCAGCGCCGGCCTCCTAGGCCAGTTGCATCATGCCAGTTTTCCTAGCGCCCACTCCCACCTCTTGGGCCTAACCCACAAGACCGGCCTAACCTCCCTGAGGCCTCACAGCCCGCACCTAAACCTAACCCTCTCCCCGACCATAACCTCTCCCTCACGATCCCTCCCTCACACCTCGCGCCGCTAGGGAGAGCTTTGGCTCGATCCCATCTCACCTCTCCCTCTCGTCCTCAACTACCACTCGACCCACCTCTCCCTCTCGCTCCCACACGCATCGCTAGGGAGAGGTGGGTCGAGTGGTAGTTGAGGACGAGAGGGAGAGGTGAGATGGGATCGAGCCAAAGCTCTCCCTGGCGGCGCGAGGTGCGAGGGAGGGATCATGAGGGAGAGGTTATGGTCGGGGAGAGGGTTAGGTTTAGGTCTCCCTCTCGCTCCCACACACATCGCTAGGGAGAGGCGCTCCCCAGCATGCGCGAGCCCGCGCCCCCCCTCTTTCTCCCACCAGTGTCGCCGCCTTCCCCACTCCGGTAAGGCCGCCGCCCGCCGACGCCAAGCGCCGCCGCGCCTGAACCTTCCTGATGCCGCGATCCCGCCTTGCTGTTCGACAACCGGCGCCGCCGTCGGCGCCCCAGGGGCCATCACCATGACTTGCCTCCTCTCCTTCACGTCGTGACCCCCAAGCTCCTCTCCTACTCCGGCCTCGACCAGGCTATCCCGCCATTGCCAGCTGCTCTGGCGAGGCCATACCTCTCCTCTGTGTCACCCTTCTTCCCTTGCTCTGGCCCCTTCTTCTGCTCGACCCGAGGGCGCTCCTGCTTGGCGTGTTTGTGCGCCCGACGACGACCTCCACCGCGGCCCTGTTTGCGTGGAGCCCCTCCTCCACCACCAAGTGCCCGACAGCACCTCCTCTGTCCGCGTCCTGTGCTGCTGCTCCGCCCTGCCGCCTCTTCTCCTGGGTGCCCTTTTGGCCCTGCTGCCTCTGTCGTGGCCAAGACCACCCGGACGCCCGGACTCCTTTTGTTGTTGTTGTTGTTGTTGTTGTTGTTGTTTTTGTTGTTGTTGTTGCACACCAAGTCAGACATGCCTTGCCGCCTCCGCTACCTTGTCCGCTGTGCCCACGATCATGACTTCGAACCACCGTCCAAATATTTTTTTGTCGTTTGTTTTCATTCTTACTAGCAAAATGCCTGTTCGTTGCACGTAACATCAAGATGCATTTGTATGACTTGTTTATCTTGTGAGAGAAAAGGATGAACGAGGGAAGGCCTTATTTGCAAATGTGGAGAGTTTTGTGGGTACCTTTTTGCAAAATTGCCATAGTTTCTTTCCTATCCGTCAGATATAAATCGGACGGCCTATATTGCAGGATGGTAGGCACACCATCATCACCAACTCTATTTTTTATAAGAGTGTATTTTATAAGAGTGTAGATGTAGAGTAGATACAAGTCGACAGGTGGGCATGATGGTAGTGAGATATTGTGATGCAACACTAGAGGTGCCACATGGAGCGTTTAACTGGTCAACTAGTCATGTCATGAGAAAATACAGAGTTGTACGGTGAGCCCGTGAGTGTATAATAACCACTAAACATAAATGGTGACCGTAATGAGTGGATTCTGAAGTCCAATGTACGTATCGTACTTTCGCTTCAAATACAATGATCGTCATTGCATATATCGCGAGAGAAAGATGAAACATGCGTGAATTTTTTGGGGGCTTACTTTTAGAGGACCTGGAGATAGTTTTGTGTGCATACATGAAAGGGGCGTACAGGGGGGGTATGCGAAGGAGAGAGAGATGCTTTCTCTTTATTATGACTAAGTTTGTATATAGTATAAAAATATACAAATTCACAATGCGGAATAAATACCATTGTGGCACCATGCAATGCAAATTAGTGTTTGTACTCCTCCATATAACTTTGTAATGTTGTATATAAGTAGAAAATCTAAAATAATTTTTTGGCCACACTTTATTCAAAAGGAATGTTGCATGAGAAACAAACGTGAAGAGGGGGCTTCTTAGATCAATGGGGTACGTGATGTAACATGTGTGGATGCGTAGTTGATGCATTTGGCGGGGCCTAGAGAGGTATGTGTGTGTATTACGTATTCGAGAGAGGCATGGATAGAGGGGCCGATAGGGGGGCATGGGAGAGATAGCACGAGAAATGAGAATGGTCTAGAGAGAGAGACGAATATGACGTCACGACAAGAGATTCCATTCCCTTGAGTGTGTATATGCAAGGGGGAGGGAATAGAGGCACCAGGAGAAATTTTCTGTGTGTGTGGTGTTTGTGTTTGTATGTGTGGGTGTGAGAAGATAATGAGACGTGGGGGCAGAGGGTGCGTCACCGCATGAGGTCCGGTGGGTCGAGGTGAGGCCCTTCGTTCGGTTCCATCCTGCGCCACATTGGTCGGCCCGTGACGCATTTAGGAAGACCCATGGATGACTAGTCGTACAAGACAAAGATAGCAGAATTGTGAAGGACTTTGTGTCCACTGACAAAGCCGGCTAGGATTTGTAACCCTAGGTTCTCGGACTAAGGCAACCCCTTTATCTCTGATATTACTATTCATCCAACCTAACTTTAAGGGGCATCCTACAGAATGCTCTACTAGACTCATACTCGTCGATTTGGAAGAGAGGTGTGAGACAATGCGTGAGAGACAAGCGTAAAGATAATGTGCGTACATGAGACACGTAGGCATGTCCATGTATATAGAAAGGGTCGATGAGGATTGTGCGTGTGTATGTTTGCGAGAGGAAGAGTGCTTGTGATAAAGGTTAGTGGAAACAGTTGCTACTGGTTACGAGAGGGAGGGAGGGTTATATCTAGAGCATGTGTGCGAGAAAGACACCTTGGGAGAGAGTGTGTGAGCATGTGTGAGAGACCACCGATGGAGAGTGAAACTACACGTAAAAGACTGCTCTACACATTGATTAAAGATATAAATTGTATCCAAATATTAGGATGGGATCATGATATTTGCAATTCACGTAAGGAGCGGCCATTGATCCATCATACATCTAGATTATATCGAATTTGAGCATGTCTATGTTATTATTCGACACAATTGATCCACATACTTAGTATTTTGAACTCCGGCAATGCATCGCTTTAGCAATCGAATATAAACGTGATTATAGTTCATGTTGTGTGTGTAAAGCACATTATACATACGAAAGTTACACAATGGACATTATAAATAGCTACCTATGAACTAGCATACATTTGAATTCAACTTAAGGTGGTTTAAAAAATCGAATTCAACATGAATTCCATTCAATTATTTGAATTTGATATCATGGCATTTCTAAACCATACCTAAATTATGGGGGCACCAATCTTTGTTTTGATTTTGTACATAATAGCATATGTAGTTGTGTACAAAATAGATTCAAATTTAGCTCCTCCATTCCAAAATACTCGTAGTTATAGGATTTTCAAGTGTCAAAATTTCAAAAAGAAGCGGAAAATTTAATGAGGTTTTCAAACATACAAGGTCAAATATAACGTTGTCTATTTAGGTCAATCCTCATAGTTCAAGAGTACTCTAAACGTAAATGCTTGTGTTTGAAAATTTTGTACGAAGCGCCTCTACTCGCCCGAAATCGCGTGAGACCAATGTTTGGTAGTACAAGGAAATTACTATTCTAATAACTCTGACCCGTGAAACCTACCGGCCCGACGTCCAAAGGTCTAAACCGGGGTAGGTTTGTAGCTTCATCTAGACGCCACACAACCGCATCCGAAAAACATTCATACACAATGGCCGCCTAAGCACACATGCGCGCGGCCGAAATCACTCCCGCCCACTATTTGCGAGACCTGGGATTACCATCCTACCCCCGACCCGCAGTAGGTCCGAAATTTAAGAGGGGGGCAAAGTTTGTACTGTCCCCAAATTTCAAACAAGCGCGTCCCATCTTCTATTCAAAAAAGCCAAAAACAAGCGCGTCCCAGACCGAAACATGGTTCCCCCACCCGTCCGATTCCCCATTCGTACTCCGTGGGCGCTAAACTACCTCTCCACCAGCCGCGAAACCATGGCATCCTCCGTCCGCCACCCCATCCCACCCATCAACCGCCGCCCTCCTCCACCACGCCGGAGCCGATACCCGACGTCGTCGTCCACCGCAACCTCAACCGCAACGCCCTCCACGGCTAGTAGTTGAAGCCGAGGCTGAGCCATCCGTACCCGAGCCAGTTCAACCACGCCTTCCTGTGCCTCACCGCTGCCGCTCCAACTTCACCACCCTCCACCGCATCGGAGTTGTTCCTACTATGCCGTCCTTCGCCGCCTTGGATCTACTTCCCCTTCGCCGACATACGGCCATGGCAACACAGTCAACAATTTGGCCATGGGTTCATCCAAGCCTGAACCCTCCAGAACATTGGTTTCCTTGGTAAAAAGAAGAAGATCAGGGCGACATGTGGAGGTGACCACACCAGTAACCGAAAAAGGTACTCCTCTTCCCTTATTCGTGCAAATCTTACGTCTCTGCTTGCACAGTATTCATCCTACAGAAGACACTAGTTGACCGCTTCTTCTTGATACTAGATGTTCCTAGTAACTTGCGATGCACAAGGTTTCTCCTCATATACTATTTCACCTTAGCTAGAGGTCCATCGCCCCCCTGAATTTCAATTTCTGGCCAGTTGATTCCCAATTAACGGAAGCATTCCCCGACGTAACATGCGCTAGTACGCCTATTACGCCGGGGAAGCAGCGCCTTGGTGTTTATCTTAGGGGCGTGTGCGGCCTAGAGCTACTTGCGCCCGATATGGAGGTCGACCGGGATTATAGGGATGGCCTGGGGTCGCTGCCAAGCATGGTGGTGGTGTGAGGTCGATGGGAGGGCGGTGGCAGGGGTCTGGGCCGGTGGTCGCTGGCGGTTCGAGAAAGATCGTTAACAGTGACTGGCGGGAGGTAGACGAAGGCCATCTGCCCGTTCCTTATAGATCGGACAGTTCATTAAAAAAATCGACTGATCTATTTATTTTCAGTCGACTGTTATCTTAGATATGACCACATGTGGTGGTGTGCTGGAGGAGTACCTGCATTTCCTGTGCTCATATATTACAAAATCATGCGGAGTAGAATCTAATTTTGTTTGCCATGCAATGTTGTAGAGATATCATATGTCTCCTGTCATTTATTTTTCAGCCACCTGCTATCTGCTACTTTTACAGTGCACTAGTTCTGCACACACTTCACCTTTACTCTCACTATTGTGTTTTTACGCAAGGGTATTTCAGACGCTGCTATCATGAGGGAAGCCAAAAAGAAAAGAGAGAAGTCGCTCCAGCTTCGTATGCGGGTAGGCAAGACACATTACAGCGCTATAAAGGGTGCAGTGTCAGCAGAGGGAGACGGTAAACGTAGCTCTGGAGTTGATGACCTCGCTCGCAATGAACCACCATCCCAGGTGCTTGCTTTAACTTCGCGGTGTCATATGTGGTTGCATGTTCCATATGGTGTCTAGCTTGTATTCGAAAGGCCGAAGTTGGTAAGATAAGGAAAGATATTTTTTTACATGAACCACCATCCCGTGAGCACCAGAAGACAAATAGCTAGTCAGGGATCACCTGGAAGCCAAGTAAAAAGCTGCGATGGTGGCGAAGCAGCCCGCCTCACACCAGGCTCTCAGGTCCTAGATGATCATTCTCACCACTCCAGCCGGATGTCTAGCTTGTATTGCTTCCAATTTTGTTAAATTGCATCTGCTTAGCTTACACATTATACCTTTGAATACGACATGCCTTTCTGTTTTTGGTACATACTAGTACATCTGTGTATTAACCATGTTCTTACATCAAACTAATGTTCTTGTGTATCCCTCATCAATCACTTATGAGGAGGCAGGCAGGCAACGAGACTACTCCTCATTTAAAGAATGCAGCGTCAGCCTCCCGACATGATTCTCAAGAAACAGAAATGCTAGACGAAGATAGTGAACGTAGCTCTGTAGTTGATTACTGCATTTCCCCTACACTAGCATCGCAGGTGCTTGCTCTAACTTGGCAGCGCGATATGTGGTTGCATGTTGCATATGGTGTCTAGATTGTAATTCTTCCAATCTGGTTAAACCGCATGTGCTAGTATGCTTGGCTTATACGTTATACCTGTTAATGTGACATGTCTTCCTGTATTTAGTACATAGTACATCTGTCTATTAAGCATGTCCTTACATAAAACTATTGTTTTTTGTATCCCGCATCAATCAACATGACGAGACACCTTTAGTATATGTAGTGTGATATTAGTTGCATCTTTCATATGATTTATAGCATGCGCTAATTCTAATTTGTTGAAATTCCATTTATGATGGGACGCTTTTAACTTGGCAGAGTCATATTGGTTGCATCTTTCATGTGGTGTCTAGCTTGCATTACTTCTTATTTGCTGGAATGGTTTTTGCTTAGTTTACACAAACAATTGTGAACATGCCATGCCGTCCTGTTTTTCGTACATATTCCATCCTGGTATCATGTGTTTGCCTTACATCAAAGTAGTGATTGTCAGTATCATTCATGAATGAGTTCTGAAGAGAGAATTTTATTGCCTTTTCTTGTCGGATTTACTTGAAAATTCAAAATCAATAAAGCGGAAGGAAGTTGGCAAGGCAGCGGATAAAGGTGCTCCTTCCGAACGGAGGGCCTTTACAGTTTCTACTCCTCCACACGCACAAGATGATTTCCAAGACAACACATGCATAGACACTCAACAAAGCTGTGTTTATGATGAGCACGTCTCCCCTAGTGCAGCATCACTGGTGCTCCCTCTAACTTGGCATTGTTATATGTGGTTGCATGTTAAGTGTGATGTCTAGCTTGTATTGCTTCTAATTTTGTTGAATTCCATCTACTTACTTTACACATTATACTTGAATAAGACACGTGTTCCTGTTTCTAGAACATACAATATCTGTCTATCACACCATGTTCTTACATCAAATTACTACTGTTGTGTAACCTGCAACAATCACTTATCATAAGACACGTTTGACTTTGGAGTGTGATATAGGTTACATCTCACATTCTTTTCTAGCTTGCACTACTAATTTGTTGAAATGGCACTTATGACGAGACAATTTTAACTTGGTAGAGTGATATTCGTTGCATCTTTCATATGGTGTCTAGCTTTCATTGCTTCTAATTTTTTGAAATGCCTTCTCCTTAGTTTACACATCATAAGCTGTGAATATGCAATGGCACTAATGATGAGAGACCTCTAACATGGTAGTGTGATGTTGTTTGCATCTTGCATATGATTTATTTCTGGTACTGTTTCACATTTGTTTAAATGCCATTTATGATGAGACACTGTTAACTTGGCAGAGCGATATTTGTAGCATCTTTCATATGGTGTCTACCTTCCATTGCATTGCTTCTAATTTGGTGAAATGTCTTCTTCTTAGTTTACACATCATAGTTCTGTTATCTCTTCCGTCCTGTTTTTCATACATATTACATCCTCCTATCATGTGGTTGTCTAACATCAAAGTTCAGTTCGTCTGCATCACGCATCAATTTGTTCTGAAGAACTAAATTGTTATTCGTTTTTCTTGTCGGCTTGACTTAACATGGCATAGAGAAAGAGGAAGAAACACAGAATGGCAGGGAATGAGAAGCGGATGAATCCTGCAGATTCTGCTGGTACTGATGGTGCAATAGACGGTCAAAGTCTAGCGGAAAATTCTACAAACACAACATCCCATGCTACATGAGTTGCAAAAAAGCCAAACAGAAAAAATAGCTGCCACCAAACAAGCAGAGACAGCCCTAGTTCTTGCCACACCTACCACAGTACTACCAGCTGCACGACTTACTCGTGCATCAACTGAGCTAGCAGCACGTCCCAAGCTCCCTTGCCACCTGACACTACTTCTGAAGCACTCTTGACACAAGACGAGTTGGCAATATCAGATGAACCTTGTGAGCTTCAACAGCAAGAAGGTAGTTGGTGGAGTCAGGTTACAGTTAGATGCCTCTTCATATGTAGTCTCACAGTTTGATGTACAATAAAATTTCCTATGTTCATTGTTGGACTAGCACCTAGGCACAAGAGGAAACAAACATCAGGGATAATGCTCGATAGGTTAACTAAATCTAGAGGAGGAAGAATGGAGATCCATTTTGAGGCAGGTTTAAAAAGGTCACGTGATGCTACAGAGTCAGCCAAGTTAGTATCAGAGGAAGCGGTTGTCGTTAGGTGTCATGTACGTATCCTCCCAACATGGATTCAGTATAGGAATGACAAAGACGAAACCCAGTTCAACTCCTTCCTCGACCATTTATCTGTAAGTATGGTAATGTATGGGAACTAGTAATATCGTCTTGCTCTATCCCATACTTTCTAGGTTGCTGATAATGAGACTCCCTTAATTTTCAACAGATGAGGTTCAAGTGGGATAGCCAAGATAATGAAACCAGACAAGCTTGCACCCATGTTTCCAAGTCTACTCTGCTACAGTATCGGTATAACTTGAGGAAAACTCACATTGAAGGCAAGGCTAACAGTGAACTTGCCCAAACATCTCCAGTGGAAAATATATCGGATGATGACTGGAGGGGCATTGTTAAACACTAGTCTGATCCGAAGTATCTGGTACATTATATATATGTGATCAGATCACATGTTGAAGACCTATTTACGCATGTGCCACACAAATCTATCTTCTTGTAGGTGAACTGTTCAAAGAACAAGGCCAACCGTACGAAAGTGCAATTCCAACAGACGACAGGATCTCGTATCTATATTGCACACTGCGAGGCTCTTGTAATTAGCTGCCGTTTCACTCTTTTCGCTGTACCATATTATCAGCTCTATATTGACTTGTTCGAAATGCAGAGGAAAGCCCGCAAGGACCAAAAAGTACCTAAACCAAATGTTGTGGAAATCTTCAAGGAATGTCACACCAACAAGAAGAAGGGCATGACTACACCAGTCAAAGCCGCTAACTACAAAAAAAAAAAGAAACATCCATGACATTTTGGGCCAAACAATTTTTTTTTCTGTCATACATATGACACTTCTATGACGATAATTGTGACAAAACCCGGTATCATCATCGATGTGGTGGGCTCCTACTTCTATGACAAAAAATCATGACAGAAAATGGGCTTTTCGTCCTGGGCGGGCCGGAGACGCAGCTGCATGACATTCTTTGGGCCATCCATGACGGAAAAAAACGTGGTAGAAGCGAGGGCGAGGAAAATTTCAGGGAGTTCCCGGTTACGGTGGGAGGTCGGGGGCGGAGCGATGCGCGTTTCTCTCGTACACGTACATGCATGTGTGCGAGGCGTCGGCTCTAACTAAACCCGAGCGAGGCATTTGGCTCTAACTGAACCCGAGCGATTGCACTGCAGGCTGCGCGTTACTGAACCCGAGCGATCGATCGATGGCTATTAACTGAACCCGATCGAGCGATTCCTTCGCTACTGCTGCTAACTTAAGCCGATCAATGGGATGAACAGTGAGCGTTGCAGGGGGGGTTGGATGAACAATGAGCGGTGGCGTTGCCTCTGGATGAACATGACCCCGTGGTGTGGTGGAGGGCTGGATGAACAGTAGTTGGTGGAGGGGTGCCCGTGGAGGGGTGGATGAACAGTAGACGGTGGCGGGGTGGTTGAACAAGACCCCGTGGTGTGGAGGGCTGGATGAACAGTAGACGGTGGAGGGGTGCCCCTAGAGGGGTGGTTGAACATGACCTCGTGGTGTTGAGGGCTGGATGAACAGTAGATGGTGGAGGGGTGGTTGAACAGTAGCCGGTGGAGTAGCGCGCGGTGGAGGCTGGATGAACAGGAGGCCGTGGAGGCTGGATGAATAGGAGCCCGTGGAGGCTGGAGGAGGTCGGCGGTGGAGATGAACAGTATCCCGTGAAGTCCCATTTTGCGGTACGCCACACCCCTCCCAATGAACAGGACCCCCGTTTCGACCGTAGCGCTCCAACACAAGTCCGTTTCGTCCGTTTTGCGATACGCCACACCCCTCCCGATGAAATGGACCCCCATTTCAAATGTGGCCGGTCAAACACAAGGCCGTTTCCTCCGTTCTGCGGTACGCCAGGCCTCGTTTCCATCGCATGTCCCGTCCAAGCCCTCCCGATGAACACGACGCATTCTGTTGCCTCCCAATGAACACGACGCATTCCGTTGCCTCCCCATGAACACGACGACGACATTGTTTCTCCGTTCCGACCCAGCCATGTACACGAGCCCTGGCCGTACGTATGCATGAGTAGGCATTTGAGACCCCGCCCGTATGTACACATACGTGGTCGTATTTACTTTCTTGCACCCTGGCCGCTATACGTACGTGTACATGCTACGTGCGCGCCTCTACTACGACACATGCGCGCCTTTACATCGACCAGTATGTACGTACACGTTCGCGACCAGAATGACAACGCTACGTATGCTTTGACCAGGCGGGTCCCGACTGTCAGGCACTTCCTTGCCTGCGAAGATGTAGCTGGTGGATCCCAGCAGTCAGGGGGCGAATCGTTTTGTTTTTTTGCCCGGACGCACTTCCTTGCATGCGAAGGTGTAGTTGGTGGTCCCAGCAGTCAGGGGGCGAATCGTTTTTTTTCTGGACACACATTCTTGCATGTGAAGATGTAGCTCGTGGGTCCCAGCAGTCAGGGGGCGAATCATTTTTTACCTCCGGACAATTCCGGAACTCCTCGTGACGTCCAGGATCTCATCCGGGACTCCGAACAACTTTCAGATTACTGCATACTCATATCTATAGAACCCTAGCGTCACCGAACCTTAAGTGTGTAGACCCTACGGGTTCGGGAGACAAGTAGACATGACCGAGACGATTCTCTGGTCAATAACCAACAGCGGGATCTGGATACCCATGTTGGCTCCCACATGCTTCTCGATGATCTCATCAGATGAACCACGATGTCGAGGACCTAATCAATCCCGTACTCAATTCCCTTTGTCAATCGGTACGTTACTTGCCCGAGACTCGATCGTTAGTATCCCAATACCTTGTTCAGTCTCGTTACCGGCAAGTCACTTTACTCGTACCATAATGCATGATCCCGTGATCAACCCCTTGATCACATTGAGCTCATTATGATGATGCATTACCGAGTGGGCCCAGAGATACCTCTCCGTCATACGGAGTGACAAATCCTAGTCTCGATTCGTGCCAAGCCAACAGACACTTTCGGAGATACCTGTAATGTACCTTTATAGTCACCCAGTTGCGTTGTGACGTTTGGCACACCCAAGGCACTCCTACGGTATCCGGGAGTTGCACAATCTCATGGTCTAAGGAAATGATACTTGTCATCCAGAAAAGCTACAGCAAACGAACTACACGATCTTTGTGCCATGCTTAGGTTTGGGTCTTGTCCATCACATCATTCTCCTAATGATGTGATCCCGTTATCAATGACATCCCCAGGTCCATAGCCACGAAACCATGACTATCTGTTGATCAACGATCTAGTCAACTAGAGGCTCACTAGGGACACATTATGGTCTATGTATTCACACATGTATTACGATTTCCGGATAATACAATTATAGCATGAATAATAGACAATTATCATGAACAAGGAAATATAATAATCATTTTATTATTGCCTCTAGGGCATATTTCCAACAGTCTCCCACTTGCACTAGAGTCAATCATCTAGTTACATTGTGATGAATCAAACACCCATGGAATTCTGGTGTTGATCATGTTTTGCTCTAGGGAGAGGTTTAGTCAATGGATCTGCTACATTCAGGTCCATATGTACTTTACAAATCTCTATGTCTCCATTTTGAACACTTTCACGAATGGAGTTGAAGCGCCGCTTGATATGCCTGGTCTTCCTGTGAAACCTGGGCTCCTTGGCAAGGGCAATAGCTCCAGTGTTGTCACAGAAGAGAGTCATTGGGCCCGACGCATTGGGTATGACTCCTAGGTCGGTAATGAACTCCTTCACCCAGACTGCTTCTGTGCTGCCTCCGAGGCCGCCATGTAATCCACTTCACATCTAGATCCCGCCACAACGCTTTGCTTGCAACTGCACCAGCTTACTGCCCCACCATTCAAAATATACACGTATCCGGTTTGTCACTTAGAGTCATCCAGATCTGTGTCGAAGCTAGCATCGACGTAACCCTTTACGATGAGCTCTTCGTCACCTCCATAAACGAGAAACATTTCCTTGGTCCTTTTCAGGTACTTCAGGATATTCTTGACCGCTGTCCAGTGTTCCATGCCAGGATTACTTTGGTACCTTCCTACCAAACTCACGGCAAGGTTTACATCAGGTCTGGTACACAGCATAGCATACATGATAGACCCTATGGCCGAGGCATAGGGGACGACACTCATCTTTTCTCTATCTTCTGCCGTGGTCGGGCATTGAGCCAAGCTCAATCTCGTACCTTGCAATACATGCAAGAACCCCTTCTTTGACTGATCCATTTTGAACTTCTTCAATATCTTGTCAAGGTACGTACTCTGTGAAAGACCAATCAGGCGTCTCGATCTATCTCTATAGATCTTGATGCCTAATATATAAGCAGCTTCTCCAAGGTCCTTCATTGAAAAACACTTATTCAAATAGGCCTTTATGCTTTCCAAGAATTCTATATCATTTCCCATCAACAGTATGTCATCCACATACAATATGAGAAATGCTACAGAGCTCCCACTCACTTTCTTGTAAATGCAGGCTTCTCCATAAGTCTGCATAAACCCAAACGCTTTGATCATCTCATCAAAGCGAATGTTCCAACTCCGAGATGCTTGCACCAGCCCATAAATCGAGCGTTGGAGCTTGCACACCTTGTCAGCATTCTTAGGATCGACAAAACCTTCCGGGTGCATCATATAGAATTCTTCCTTAAGGAAACCATTAAGGAATGCCGTTTTGACGTCCATTTGCCATATCTCATAATCATAGAATGTGGCAATTGCTAACATTATTCAGAAGGACTTCAGCTTCGCTATAGGTGAGAAAGTCTCATCGTAGTCAACCCCTTGAACTTGTCAATAACACTTAGCGACAAGCCGAGCTTTATAGATGGTCACATTACCATCCGCGTCTGTCTTCTTCTTAAAGATCCATTTATTTTCTATGGCTCACCGATCATTGGGCAAGTCAGTCAAAGTCCATACTTCGTTTTCATACATGGATCCTATCTCAGATTTCATGGCTTCCAGCCATTTGTCGGAATCCGAGCCCGCCATCGCTTCTTCATAGTTCGAAGGTTCACCATTGTCTAACAACATGATTTCCAAGACAGGGTTGCCATACGACTCTGGTGCGGAACGTGTCCTTGTGGACCTACGAAGTTCAGTAGCAACTTGATCTGAAGTTTCATGATCATCATCATTAACTTCCTCTCTAGTCGGTGCAGGCACCTTAGGAACATTTTCCTAAGTTGCGCCACTTTCCGGTTCAAGAGGTAATACTTCATCAAGTTCTACTTTCCTCCCACTTACTTATTTCGAGAGAAACTCTTTCTCTAGAAAGGAGCCATTCTTGGCAACAAAGATCTTGCCTTCGGATCTGAGGTAGAAGGTATACCCAATAGTTTCTTTAGGGTATCCTATGAAGACGCATTTTTCCGACTTGGGTTCGAGCTTTTCAGGTTGAAGTTTCTTGACATAAGCATCGCATCCCCAAACTTTTAGAAACGACAGCTTAGGTTTCTTCCCAAATCATAATTCATACGGTGTCGTCTCAACGGATTTTGACGGAGCCCTATTTAAAGTGAATGCGGCAGTGTCTAAAGCATAGCCCCAAAATGATAGCGGTAAATCGGTAAGAGACATCATAGATCGCACCATATCTAATAGAGTGCGATTACGACGTTCGGACACACCATTACGCTGAGGTGTTCCAGGCGGCGTGAGTTGTGAAACTATTCCACATTTTCTTAAGTGTGTGCCAAATTCGTGACTCAAGTATTCTCCCCCACGATCTGATCGCAAGAACTTGATTTTCCTGTCACGTTGATTCTCAACCTCACTCTGAAATTCCTTGAACTTTTCAAAGGTTTCAGACTTGTGTTTCATTAAGTAGACATACCCATATCTACTTAAGTCATCAGTGAGGGTGAGAACATAACGATAGCCATCGCGAGCCTCAACACTCATTCGACCGCACACATCAGTATGTATGATTTCCAATAAGTTGGTTGCTCGCTCCATTGTTCCTGAGAATGGAGTCTTGGTCATCTTACCCATGAGGCATGGTTCGCATGTGTCAAATGATTCGTAATCAAGAGACTCTAAAAGTCCATCTGCATGGAGCTTCTTCATGCGTGTGACACCTATGTGACCAAGGCGGCAGTGCCACAAGTATGTGGGACTATCATTATCAACCTTACATCTTTTGGTATTCACACTATGAATATGTGTAGCATTACGCTCGAGATTCATTAAGAATAAACCATTCACCATCGAAGCATGACCATAAAACATATCTCTCATATAAATAGAACAACCATTATTCTCGGATTTAAATGAGTAGCCATCTCGTATTAAACAAGATCCTGATACAATGTTCATGCTCAAAGCTGGCACTAAATAACAATTATTGAGGTTTAAAACTAATCCCGTAGGTAAATGTAGAGGTAGCGTGCCGACGGCGATCACATCGACCTTGGAACCATTCCCGACGCGCATCGTCACCTCGTCCTTCGCCAGTCTCCGCTTATTCCGCAGCTCCTGCTTTGAGTTACAAATGTGAGCAACCGCACCGGTATCAAATACCCAGGAGCTACTACGAGTACTGGTAAGGTACACATCAATTACATGTATATCACATATACCTTTTGTGATGCCGGCCTTCTTGTCCGCTAAGTATTTGGGGCAGTTCCGCTTCAAGTGACCACTTCCCTTGCAATAAAAGCACTCAGTCTCGGGCTTGGGTCCATTCTTTGGCTTCTTCCCGGCAGCTTGCTTACCGGGCGCGGCAACTCCCTTGCCGTCCTTCTTGAAGTTCTTCTTACCCTTGCCTTTCTTGAACTTAGTGGTTTTATTCACCATCAACACTTGATGTTCCTTTTTGACTTCTACCTCTGCTGATTTCAGCATTGCAAATACCTCAGGAATGGTCTTTTCCATCCCCTACATATTGAAGTTCATCACAAAGCTCTTGTAGCTTGGTGGAAGCGACTGAAGGATTCTGTCAATGACCGCGTCATCCGGGAGATTAACTCCCAGCTGAGTCAAGCGGTTATGCAACCCAGACATTTTGAGTATGTGCTCACTGACAGAACTATTTTCCTCCATCTTACAGCTGAAGAACTTGTCGGAGACTTCATATCTCTCGACCCGGGCATGAGCTTGGAAAACCATTTTCAGCTCTTCGAACATCTCATATGCTCCGTGTCGCTCAAAACGCTTTTGGAGCCCCGGTTCTAAGCTGTAAAGCATGCCGCACTAAACGAGGGAGTAATCATCAACACGTGTCTGCCAAGCGTTCATAACGTCTTGTTCTGCAGGGAGAGCAGGTGCTTCACCTAGCGGTGCTTGTAGGACATAATCTTTCTTGGCTGCTATGAGGATGATCCTCAGGTTCCGGACCCAGTCCGTATAGTTGCTGCCATCGTCTTTCAGCTTGGTTTTCTCTAGGAACGCGTTGAAGTTGAGGACAACGTTGGCCATTTGATCTACAATACATGTTGTAAAGATTTTAGACTAAGTTCATGATAATTAAATTCATCTAATCAAATTGTTCAATGAATTCCCACTTAGATAGACATCCCTCCAGTCATCTAAATATAACATGATCCGACTTAACTAGGCTCTGTCCGATCATCACGTGAGACGGACTAGTCAACATCGGTGAACATCTTCATGTTGATCGTATCTTCTATACGACTCATGCTCGACCTTTCGGTCTTCTGTGTTCCGAGGCCATGTCTGTACATGCTAGGCTCGTCAAGTCAACCTAAGTGTTTGCATGTGTAAATCTGTCTTACACCCGTTGTATGTGAACGTTGGAATCTATCACACCCGATCATCACGTGGTGCTTCGAAACAATGAACTGGCGCAACGGTGCACAGTTAGGGGGAACACTTTTTTGAAATTATTATGAGGGATCATCTTATTTACTACCATCGTTCTAAGTAAACAAGATGCAAAAACATGATAAACATCACATGCAATCAAATAATAGTGAAATGATATGGCCAGTATCATATAGCTTCCTTTGATCTCCATCTTGGGGCTCCATGATCATCTTGTCACCGGCATGACACCATGATCTCCATCATCATGTCTCCATGAAGTTGCTCACCAACTATTACTTCTACTACTATGGCTAACGCTTTAGCAATAAAGTAAAGTAATTACATGACGTTTATGTTGACACGCAGGTCATAAATAAATAAAGACAACTCCTATGGCTCCTAGCGGTTGTCATACTCATCGACATGCAAGTCGTGATTCCTATTACAAGAACATGATCTCATACATCACATATATATCATTCATCATTCATCACAACTTTGGCCATATCACATCACAAAACACTTGCTGCAAAAACAAGTTAGACGTCCTCTAATTGTTGTTGCAAGTTTTTACGAGGCTGCAATAGGGTTCTAGCAAGAACGTTTTCTTACCTACGCCAAAACCACAACATGAATTGCCAATTTCTATTTACCCTTCATAAGGACCCTATTCATCGAATCCGATCCGACTAAAGTGGGAGAGACTGACACCCGCCAGCCACCTTATGCAACTAGTTCATGTCAGTCGGTGGAACCGGTCTCACGTAAGCGTACGTGTAAGGTTGGTCCGGGCCGCTTCATCCCACGATGCCGCCGAATCAAGATAATACTAGTAACGGCAAGCAAATTGGCAATATCGATGCCCACAACTACTTTGTGTTCTACTCCCGCAGAGTAACTATGCATAGACCTAGCTCATGATGCCACTGTTGGGGAACGTTGTAGAAAACAAAATTTGTTTCCTACGTTTCACCAAGATCAATCTATGGAGTCAACTAGCAACGAGAGGAGAGTGCATCTACATACCCTTGTAGATCGCGTGCGGAAGCGTTCAAGAGAACGGGGATGATGGAGTTGTACTCGCCGTGATCCAAATCACCGATGACCAAGTGCCGAACGGACGGCACCTCCGCGTTCAACACACGTACGGAGCGGATGACGTCTCCTCCTTCTTGATCCAGCAAGGTGGAAGGAGAGGTTGATGAAGATCCAGCAGCACGACAGCGTGGTGGTGGATGCAGCAGTGATCTCAGCAGGGCTTCGCCGAGCTTCTGCGAGAGGGAGAGGTGTAGCAGGGGAGAGGGAGCCGCCAAGGATTGACGTGCGGGAGTTGCACAATCTCATGGTCTAAGGAAATGATACTTGTCATCCAGAAAAGCTACAGCGAACGAACTACACGGTCTTTGTGCTATGCTTAGCTCTGGGTCTTGCTCATCACATCATTCTCCTAATGATGTGATCCCGTTATCAATGACATCCCCATGTCCATAGCCAGGAAACCATGACTATCTATTGATCAATGAGCTAGTCAACTAGAGGCTCACTAGGGACACATTGTGGTCTATGTATTCACACATGTATTATGATTTCCGGATAATACAATTATAGCATGAATAATAGACAATTATCTTGAACAAGGAAATATAATAATCATTTTATTATTGCCTCTAGGGAATATTTCCAACACCCATGACCGAGCCCGCGTCATTAGAGGCATGGCTACAGTAATCTACCGCCGGCAAGACCCGCCCGCGGCGGACGCGGCCTGTCGGCTCCGTACCGAGCCAGTCGGTGGGCCACAGGAGTTGGCGGATAAGACGGCGGCCAGAGAGACTGACGGCTGGGCCCGCGTCCAGCCGGATTACCATTGTACCCCTGGGGGGTAGGCCTATATAAACCCTCCAGGGCACCCATGCAAAGGGTGGGAATCCATTAGCACTAGATCAGATCATATAGGAAGGAGAGAGCTAGCCTTGCCTTCTGCTACCTCCAGAAAATAGCTCAAGGAGCAACCGTGTACACACTTTGCCATAGTGATCATGCGGAGACCCCGCAGAGCAGCAGTAGGGGTATTATCTCCACGGAGAGCCCCGAAGCTGGGTAAGATTCGCCGGCGTGCATGCCTTCGCCTTATCCCATTTCCAGGCACCGGCGACGTTCTACTCGCCCCCACCATGATAAGCCATCCTTTGGCATATGTCGCACCTAACCCCCGACATTTGGCGCCCACCATGGGGCCTGGTGCACCGTCGTCCGGAGACCTGCTCTGGACGGGAACCCTTTTCCTCCCTGGCGAGCGCAACTAGCCTGGCACGCCAGACGGAGTTTGCACCGACGCGCTGCACGGCGCTGAGATCACCTGCGCAGCCAGCTGCCTCGCCGACACTACTAGGGAAAACCTTATACACAGAATCTTAGCAGCAGCGCGGCATAAAAATAGGCGCTGCTGCTAAGTAGTAGCATTGCGGCTACGGAAAGCTCGCTACTGGTGTAAACTTAGCAGTAGCGCGTGACTCTTAAACCACGCTGCTACAAAAATCCACCGACAGTACACAACGACATAAGTTTACCAGTAGCGTGGTGCCAGGGAGCGCGCTGCTGCTAATGCCATAGTAGCAGCATGCTATTTTGTCACCTAGCTGCAGCTAATTTTGAAATTGTGCACACGGTTGGCCCGTTTAGCAGTAGCGCGTGACAGGAAAGCGCGTTGTTGCTACGCTCTTAGCAGCAGCGCGCTTTCTCTCCCGCGCTACTGCTAAGACGCAGCACCCACCACCTTTTCCACCTCCCCTCCCATCTCCTCTCCTCCCTTTCCCCTACCTCCCACATCCTCCCTCTCTCACTCTTCTTCTTCCTCAATACTTCTCCCCCCATTACTCTCCCTCTTCTACCTACCTTTCTCTCTCTTCATTACTCCTAGCTATAACTACACCACCTCCATTAATTCATCTCCTTTCTCTTTTTCCTCCCCCTCCACTAGTTGAAGTTGTCTCCTCCCAAGTTAGCTCGCTAGGTAGATGTAGCATTTAGTTAAGTGACCTATTTGCCCCTAACTAGATCTTTCTTTGTCAAGAAGAGCTTTGTGCACTTTTGACCTCCCTACATCATCATCTCCACCGTGTGCTCGATCTCGAGATAGAGGTGTGATTAATATTTCATGCTTTTGCAAAATGGAAATATATGTTCCTATTTTGTATACACACTTAATTAGCCATTATTATGCATGGGTCCAATGACGTAATATATATATGTTCCTATTTTGTATACACACTTAGCCATTATTATGCAAGGGTCCAATGATGTAATATATATGTTCCTATTATGCTGAGGAAAAGAAAAAAGGGAAACTGGTTATAGCAGTAGCGCTTTAGTGAAAAAGAGCTACAACTAGTCAAGGTAGGAGTAGCGGTTTCTGCAGAAAATCGCTATAGCTGCTTGTAATAGTAGTAGCGCGTTTCGTGTAAACGCGCTACTGCTACGTCCACTTAACCCAAAATTCTCCCTCTCCCTGCTTCATCCCACCTCTTTTCCCCCAAATCCCCACTCTCTCTTCCCCGGCCCCGTCACACCGCCGTGCCCGCCCCTGACCTCGGCGCGCTCGCCCCCGACCTCGCCGCCCCCGACCCCGCCGCGCCCGACCCCGGCGCGCTCGCCCCCGACCCCGCCGCCCCCGACCTAGGCGCGGTCGCCCCCGGCGCCGGCGCTCGCCCCCGACCCGCCGGCCCTCGCCTCCCTCCTCTGCTTCCTCCCCTCCCAACCTCGG
Organism: Triticum urartu; assembly: GCF_056163025.1. NCBI lineage: Eukaryota > Viridiplantae > Streptophyta > Magnoliopsida > Poales > Poaceae > Triticum > Triticum urartu. The sequence continues at coordinate 664,762,127 of NC_141877.1, read as the reverse complement.
CCGTCGTCGGGCCTGCCTCCTCGCCCTGCACCCTCTGTAAACCACCCCCCTCTCTCTCTGCTAGCTAGGGTTAATTTACTTAGGTTTTAGTTATGTTAATTAGGTTATCCATTTAGTTATGAATTTAGATAGGTTTCAAAATTTGCTGAATTTATATGCAAGTTTGAACTGGACATGTGATATGTGGATATGTCATGTTTTGGACATGTCATGTTTTGGTAAATGATCCGAGTTGCCTATGTTACGCCGGAATGTTGATTCATTTCTGTTCCGGTGAATTTCAGGCGCTCGATATGTCCATTTTTTAGCAAAGGTCATGCCGAAATTTCTCATGAATAAAGGCATGATTTGTGCTACATAGTTGGCATATCGAGTGCTGGCACATAGATTTCTTTTTTATCTCATTTCTCATTTATTCATACTTTTAGAAATAAATGAGGACACTTAATCGTAGGAAACATGTCGAACAACGAAGAAACTGGGCCTTCTGACCAAGATGCAGATGAGATGGATTATGAGGGTGAACAAGACTACCTCAACTTTTTGACTGCTAAGGAAGGTTTGCAGGTCCGTCTTGATGATGGTACTGACGCCGACACCGACACTGACGGTGCCGGCACCGATGGCGGCACCGAGACCGGTGGGGAAGGTACCGCCGGGGAAGATACCGGCGCCGATGCCGGTACCGAAAAGAGGCATAAGAAGCAGAGGATACGAAAACCTAACAAACTAGGGATTGGACGACTTGTGATCACAAAGATGGCACCTGGCAAGTTTGAGCCGTTAGAGCCGGAAGAACCTCGCAAGTGCTATGGGAACCAAGTATGATGCATCCTATGGGAATGCGCGAGCATCAATGACGATGAATTAAGGAGTAAAGAACATTTGACGCAGTTGCTCCTAACGAAGTTGCACAAGATTTTCAAGTTCCCCGATCGGGATGATAACGTAGAACAACCGTGGGATGATCCAAAGATGAAAAAGATTAACAATCACGCCATGGGCATGTTCAGAAATGATTTGGCCTCCTGGAAATCGAGGGTGAAACGAGATATTGAGGCTAAGGAACCCCTGTCCAAGATTCTAGAGGAAAATCCGACACTTACGGAAGAGGAGTTCGAAAAGTTCAAGGACACTTGCGCTACCGAGGATGCCAAGGCTAAGGCTGCGAAATTCAAGAGCCTTCAGCAAAGGAACACGGGGAAGCATCGCCTCGAAAGCCGTGGCTACCTCGGTAAAAGGCCCATATGGGATAAGGAGGACGTGGAACGTGAAGCCGCGGGTCTCCCATACCCCTTCGCGAAGTTCACCAACCCCTTGGAGCATGACTTCATCAGGGCCCGCTACAAGTGGTACAGGGAGAAAAAGGTTTTTTACACGGACAAGATCATGAGGAAATTGATTAGACTACTGGAGAAGCAACACGAGCTTGCAGCCAAAAACCCTACTTCTTCGATGAGGCCCAAGTGGGACACCCCTCTCAACCGGGCCTTGAACGAACTTAAGGGACTCCCTTTGGGCCAGCGGCCGCAATATGGTCGTGTGCACGGCGCTGGAGATGGCTCCACGTGGAAGGTGTTTTACAACGAGGGCTCGGAGGCCAAGAAGCAGAAAAAGAAGTTTAGTCAGGCGGACATCGACGCGAAGGTGAAGCTTGCGGTCGAGAAAAAAGCAGCTGAGGATGCGAAAAAAGCAGCCGAGGACAAATATGAGTTGTTACAGCAGGCAGTCAATGCAGCTGTAACTGCCTGCAGAAATGATTTCGCTACTAACTTGGTTCCAGTTATCATCAACTGGACAAAGGAAAATCCAGACGAGACGGTACATGATTTCCCGTTGCCCAGTTTCAATAGGAGCAACTCCATGAACAACAACATCATCGCACCATCACTTGCCCACGCAACCGGGCATCCTCTTGCAGCCGCTCCCGCTCATAGCAGCCCGTCCTCAGTCTCTGGCGCGCTCGGTGGGCCTTCGTCTTTGGCTGAGCTCGACGCCATCACGGTAATTACATGTCGCATCACCATATATATATAATATTCCATTTTTGTTGCCTTTCGGATGTTTTACGCCACAGACATATGTGTTTGCAGGCGAAAGAAACCCCGTGCACCATACTCTACTTGATCAAAGGCCAGAAGGTGGATGTGGGAAAGGGGATGATAATGGACCCCTTGCAACCCACGTTCCACAACCAGCCGATCCCTGCTGGGCACTTCAGGGTTAGCTTGTCCAGTGTGAAATCGGGGCACGAGGATTTGCCTCCTCCAGTACAGCATGTGGGTGCGGATGATGAGACCCCGCCGCGGATTGGAAGCTGCAAGGGTTGGGTGCTGCTATGGCCGAAGAATCTTATTCGTTTGGATCCGGCCGAGAGCACACCAATAACCACACATCAACAATCATGTGTGGAGACCACCACCCCGCCTACGCAATTACCAGCTCCTGTAGTGCCGGGTGAGAGCGGCGGACGACATGATGAAGGGGGTACAATAGTGCTGGCTGATGTAATTTGTCCTGTAGAACAGAAAATGGATGATGAGACGAAGGTCGACCCTATGGATTTCCTCAATACAAACGCGTATGACTGTGACATAGAATTGATGAGTCAACCATATGACGAATCGGGCTATTAGCTTGCTAATGAGGATATCGATGATATGCCCAGGCAGGAAGGTCGTAGCAGGGATTGCAAAAAGTCTCTCTTCATGAAATCCTCACAGGACACGCCTGAAGATGCCGCCTCAACACAGGCTCAACTATCCCAGCGCGAGGGTCGTACATTACTTAGCCCGGGAACACTGGGGCAGGGGTTAAGGAAGGGTCTAGAAGGTGTGCCCAAGAAAAAGGAGAGAAAGAGATGGGGGAAGATAGCTGCCTCCAAACAAGCCAGAGCACATAGCAGCCAAACGATGCATTCTGAAGAGCGTGTACCCGTGAAAGGTGCGTCCATGTTCCATCTCACGGGCGAGCCAATGCTACCGCCGAAACCGTTGGAGGCACCCGTGAAAGGAGACTGCACGACCATGTGCTGTCGACTGAGAAAAGCCTACTAGCCTCAAAGGATCCAGGATATCCGACATACGCGGCTCGTGTGCCTGAGGGGAAGTGCTACATCGAGACACGGCCCGCGGAGGTGTTCTTCCTGCGGTTTGACCATATCTTTGAGATGTTTCTGAGAAGGCGGCTCGATTTTACAATCGTCCGCCTTTTTGCACTACATATGAGCTCTGTCATGAACAGTGAAGAAGTCTTGCAAATCTGTGTGGCGAATCCATACTACATGCACGAGTCTTTCTTGAGTCTCGGCGACTTTGAGCGTGAAACTGCTAGGGACTACCTCCAAAACTTCATGGTACAGAATAAGGACCGGGAAATTGTCCTCGTGCCTTATCATCCAAAGTAAGTCAGTTTCGAACAACCCTTTCATACATTTCAATCATTCCTTCTCTCTCTATGGGGAATAATTTGAGGTGTCTTTTCTCCGCAGCAACGGGCCCGCCATCCTTATCTTTCTTTATTCGCAAGTCTCCCACGACGTGTATTTTGATCCTTCCAGAGACTACGAGAAAAAAGACTACACCCACATAATGAATATTCTAGATGATGCTCTCCAAGGCTTCAGCTTTAGAGGTGGCCACATGCAGATCAGGAAACAAAGGAACAAGAAGATGGGTTTCGCGCATAAAACTAACTTCTCCTGCATCCAAGTCCCAAAACCAAGCAAGAAGGATGGATTGTACATCCTCCATCTCATGATTCAGTTCAACAAGGATCACCAAAAGCTTCGCATGAGAAGCAGAAATGATGATCATATCCACAAGTGGCTAGAATCTCATGGAGAAGCGGATTATAAACTTAGAGATGACTTCTTTCGCATCCAAAGCGACATTGTGTCGATCATCATGAAAGAAGTCGTCGATGAGAAGGGGATGTTCCACCATGGAACTATATCGCGAGCTGACGTCCGAACTCGCATAGGCATGCAACGTCTAGACCTCACACCGTTCAAGAAGCTAGGGTCCATCCTCGATGATATGGAAGGATGGAACTTCTAGTGATTTATGATGCCGATGATGATGATATGTCTCGGTTGAACTTGTATACTATTTGTAGCGATGCAACTTTGTGATATCCACGGTCCCTGCCAAACTTGCGTAACGCTACTTTGTTAGTTTGCATAGGATGACCTGCGTACCTCTAGTTAATTAATTTGCGTACTGTATGTTGCATCTAGTTGCTAACCCTTTCTTTTTTGGTGTTCTCTAGTATATGATTGTAGATCCTCTTCATGAACATGCGTCTCTAACAGGTACCTAGTTTCTTGATGGCGAGATGGAACTGCTATGTCGTGTACAAAGGGAAGGTTCCGGGGGTGTACAATGAGTGGCATGAGTGTCAGGCACAAGTGAATGGGTTCTCGAACGCCAGCCATAAAGGCTTCAAAAGCAGACAAGAAGGAGAAGCTAGTTACTTGAGGTTCACGCTAGCGCGAGAGAGGACTTGTAACCGCCATCTCATGTACTGCATAGTTCCGCTCTCACTCATAGTGATAGCTCTTCTTGCGTATACCTTTGTTTAGATGGATGACGTTGTAGTTGCAAGTATTCGAGACTTGCATGTATCGCTATTTTCGAGATGATGACAAGATACCACTTTGTGTTGGATGATGATTATGACGGGACTATTTGTATGTATATGCTATGATTACATTTGTGGTCTCGCAGGCATTTGTATGTGTATCATGATGACATTTTTATGTGCTAAAGATTCTTCTATAAAGCCTGTTCAAATACAAAACAAATATGCCGAAAAAAACCCCAAAAAACTACTAAAATTAGCAGTAGCGAGTGGAGAAAAGTTAGCATCAGCGTGGTTGTAGCAGTAGTGCGCACAGGGGAAGCACGCTATAGCTATTAGCAGCAGTGAGGTTCCTTTAAGCGCGCTGCTGCAACACTTGTGTCGCAGTAGCGCGGGTGGACCAGCGCTACTGCTATCCGTTAGCTGTAGCGCCTTATTAGTAGCGCCGGCCCCCGCGCTACTAAAACGCCGAAAACCCGCGCTGTTGCTAGGCTTTTCCCTAGTAGTGCGATCTTGTCGGCGAGGTTCGCCTCTCGGACGAGCCTGCATCCGACGCAGGCACGGGCGGCCCCGAGAGCCTCCTCGCGGGCCTCCTTGACCAACTCCACGTCGTCGGCGAGCCTGTTGTGGACTTGGAGTCTGTAGGCTCCACCGACCCGATGCTTGTCAACTCCGACACCGCGTCGCTCGACGCGTTCCCCACCAACGTGGTGGTCTACGATGAGCCGCTCCCTCACACGGCGAGTGACGGAAGCACCGTCACAGAGGTGCTCGTCATCGGTCATGACGAGCCTCCTGGCGGACGAGCGCATGACCCACTTGGCGCGGCACTGCAAGACTTGACCGCACCCATTCCGGAAGACGCTAATGCGGAGACGTTGGAGGCGCACCGCCTTCAGCTCGTCGAAGGCGCGAAGAAGCTGGCTAGCATGACAAGCTTGTCAGAAGCCTACCAGCGTGAGATGGATCGCGCTGTAGGTGGCTCGCCAGCCCCAATTGGGCCCAGCCGCGTAGGCGCGGTCCAGCAGTGCGGTGTGGCCATTGCCAACCTATTCGGGGCAAATCGCCCTGTGTACGCCACGCCTGCAGAGAACATTCGAGCCGCCCAGGCGGCGGACGAGCTGGACAACTTCGAGGGTGAAGAGCGCCGCCTGATGGCGGAGCGAGTCCAGCGGCTCCTCGACGCGACTGCTGCACAGAATGAGGCCGCTGCCGCATAGAGGCGCTGCAGCGACAAAACGACGACCCGCCTCCACGCCGAGACCAAGGCGCGACGTCTCGGACGCCGATTGGCGGAGCCCGAGGAAGGAAAGACAAGGATCCGGCTGTCAGCCGCAGTCGGACACACATTACCATAGAGTGCGACCAAGACGGCCGCCCAAGAGCAGTAGAACGACGGGACGACTATCCGCCTCCTCCTCCTCGCAAGGAAAGGCAAATCTCCCCGCCGCCTGTTGACCATCCAACTCTCGGCGACCGCCTTGGCCGCCGAGAGGGAGTCGGAGAAAATGACGCCCGCTATCGGATCGACCGACTTCACCGATCCTTGGTGCTGGAAGAAGAAGACAAGTTGGGTCCGCCTTGTTTCAGGCCCCGCATTCGAGACGAGCCCTTTCCCAAAGGGTTCACGCTCCCAAGAGACACGCCCAAGTACACCGGCTCCGTGAACCCAGAGGACTGGCTGGTTGACTACTCCACGGCCGTCAACATAGCGAACGGCAACAAGCATGTTGCCGTAAAATACGTTCCCCTCATGCTCCAGGGCACGGCTCGGACATGGTTGAACAGCCTGAAGCCCCGCAGCATCAACAGCTGGGTCGACTTCACCGATGCATTCGTCCGCAACTTCACAAGCACGTACAAGCATCCTCCCAAACCTCGCCAGCTTTCCTTGTGCGTGCAAGGCCCCAACGAGTCGACTCGCTACTACCTCACGTGTTGGGCCGAGCTCCGGAACTCTTGTGAGGGCGTGCACGAGGTGCAGGCTATCGAGTACTTCACCGCCGGGTGCAGAGAAGGCACCCTCCTCAAGCACAAGCTGCTTTGCGACGAGCAAGAAACCCTCGATGAGCTGCTGATCATAGCAGACAAGTATGCCACGGCCGACACCTCCGTGAAGGCGGAGATTCAAGTTAGTGCGACTGGCAAAGTGGCCCCTCAGAGGCTCCTAGAACTCCGGCTGGAGATGCCAGTCGGCGACAACAGCAGAGCAAGCGCAAGGCCCCACAGCCGGCTTCCAGCAGCCGGCAGGTGGCGACAGTCAAAGACGAGCAGCCAGAAGGGCAACCTCCACCCAAGCGACAGAAAGGCGGCAAGCCCAACTGGTTGCCGGCATTCTCATACGAGCAGACTCTGGATGGTCCTTGCAAGTTCCACAACGGCGCGAAGCCGTCGAATCACACCACCCGGAAGTGCCACTGGCTCACCAAGATCGCCAAAGGAGATGGCCTCCTACCCCCCCCCCCCCCCCCCCCCGCCTGCTGGGCAACTGCCTCCGCCTCCGCCCCAGCAGCCGGCTGTCAGGCCAGTCGGCGCAGTACAAGACGAGTACCCCGAAGAGCATGGAGCCTACGTGGTATTTACCAGCGTGGCTGATGATCGACGCAGCAGGCGACTGCAGCAGCAAGAGGTGAATGCAGTAGCATGAGAGACACCAGAATTCATGCACTGGTCCGAGAAGCCTATCAGCTTGAGCAGAGCTGATCACCCAGAGGTGATGCCGAGTCCGGCCTCTTATGCCTTGGTCTTGGATGCCACCTTTGCCACGGATAGAGGAGCTGCTCATTTCTCGCGAGTTCTGATAGACGGGGGCTGCAGCATCAACATCCTGTATAAGGATACCCATGGAGAAGTTGGGTATCAAGCAAAGACAGCTTCATAACAGCCGGACTGTGTTCCACGACATTGTTCCTGGCCTTTCCTGTTTGCCAATCGGCAAGATCCTGATTGACGTCCTCTTTGGAGACAAAGATCACTTCCGCCGAGAGTCAGTATGGTTTGAGGTGGTGGATCTCGAGAGCCCATACCATGCATTACTTGGCCGACCCGCCCTGGCCAAGTTCATGGTAGTCCCCACTACGCCTACCTCAAGATGAAGATGCCTAGTTCCAAGGGGATTCTGACTGTAGCCGATGACTACCGGAAGTCGTCTGCTTGTGCGGCTGAAAGTAGTCGGTTGGCCGAGTCCTTGGTGATCGCGGCCGAGAAGTGACTCCTTGACCGGGTTGTGGCGATGGCCGGCAAGCAGCTAGAGGTGTCTCCTAACCCCAAGGAGTCGGAGGCTGAGGGTTCATTCAAGCCGGCCAAAGAGACAAAGAAGACACCCTTGGATCCGGAGCACCCAGAGAGGTACGCTGTCGTGGGCGCAAACCTCGATAGCAAATAGGAAGGCGAGCTCATCGATTTCCTCTGTGAGAATCGGGACATCTTCGCATGGTCCCCCAATGACATGCCAGGCGTACCGACAGAATTCGCCGAGCACAAGTTACATGTCCGATCTGATGCAAAGCCAGTCAGGCAGCCCTTGTGCCGCCTTTCAGAAGAAAAGAGAAGAGTTTTCGGAGAAGAGATAACCCGACTCCTAGCAGCCGGCTTCATTATGGAAGTATTCTTTCCAGAGTGGCTAGCCAACCCGGTCCTGGTACTGAAGAAGAACAAGCAGTGGCGAATGTGTATTGACTACACAAGCCTCAACAAGGCTTTCCCCAAGGACCCGTTTGCTTTGCCAAGAATTGGTCAGGTGATAGACTCCATAGCCGGGTGCGACCTGTTGAGCTTCTTGGATGCATATTCAGGATATCACCAGATCAAGCTGAACCCAGCTGACAGACTGAAGACCGCCTTCATCACACCGTTTGGAGCCTTCTGCTACCTAACCATGACGTTCGGCTTGAGGAATGCCGGCGCCACCTTTCAGGGTTGCATGCAGAAGTGCCTCCTCAAGCAACTCGGCAGAAACGCCCACGTCTACGTGGACGATGTGGTGGTGAAGATGGAGAAGCGTGGAACACTGCTGGAAGACCTCAAGGAGACCTTTGAGAACCTGCGCCGATTCCAGATCAAGCTCAACCCTGAGAAGTGCATTTTCGGAGTACTAGCCGGCCAACTCCTTGGCTTCCTGGTCTCTGAACGCGGCATAGAGTGCAACCCTGTAAAGATCAAGGCCATTGAGAGGATGGAGGTACCCAGCCGACTGATGGACATGCAAAAATTCACTAGCTACTTGGCGTCCATCAGCCGATTCATCAGTCAGCTGGGCGAGAAAGCTCTCCCCTTATATCAACTCATGAAGAAGACCACTTTTCTCGAGTGGAACCACAAGGAGGATGAAGCCTTTCTCCAGTTGAAGAAGATGTTGACTACTCCACCCGTTCTGGCAGCTCCGACTCCTAAGGAGCCCATGCTCCTGTACATCGCCGCCACCAGCCGGGTAGTCAGCACAGTCATTGTAGTGGAACGCAAGGAGGAAGGCAAGGCACTACCTATCCAGAGACCGGTATATTACCTGAGCGAAGTGCTGTCGACCTCCAAGCAGAACTACCCCCACTACCAGAAGATGTGCTATGGCATGCACTTTGCCGCCAAGAAGTTGAAGCCTTACTTTCAAGAGCATCCAATCACTGTGGTCTGCACGGCCCCACTTGCCGAGATCATCCGAAGCCGAGATGCTTCTGGCCGAGTGGCCAAATGGGCCATAGAGCTAGCTCCCTACACCATCTACTACCAGCCCCACACCGCCATCAAGTCACAAGCACTGGCCAACTTCCTCGTCGACTAGGCCGAGACCCAGTACGTACCACCAGCACCCGACTCCGCCCATTGGCGGATACATTTCGACGGCTGCAAGATGCGCACCGGCTTGGGAGCCGACGTTGTCCTCACTTCTCCTAAAGGCCACAAGCTCAAATACGCACTACAAATCCACTTTGCCGCCTCCAACAACGTCGCCGAATACGAGGCGCTCATTCACGGGCTCCGGCTTTCCAAAGAACTTGGCATTCGACAGATCCTGTGTTATGGCAACTCGGACTAAGTGGTCCAGCAGTCGTATGGCGACTGGGACGCCAAAGATGCAAACATGGCGAGTTACCGTTTCCTCGTGCAGCAACTCAGTGGATATTTCGAGGGGTGCGAGTTCCTCCATGTGCCAAGAAACGACAACGACCAAGCAGACGCCCTGGCACGTATCGGCTCTACCCGCCAAGAAATACCATCCGGCGTCGCCCTTCAGCGCCTCCTCAAGCCGTCTGTCAAGCCTTCACCAGAATCAGACTCCATCTTTGTGCCGGCTCCCCCCGAAGAAGTCGGATCCGACTCCAGAGCCCCAACAGACGGTACGAGTATTTTGGCAGATGGCTCCAAAGCCGCCACAGTCGAAGCCGTCCCAGGGACTACAGAACCCGGCCCGGGGACTACGGCGGCCAGCGCGAAGACTCCAGAACTCGGCCCGAGGGCTGCACCAGTCGGCCCGGGGACTTCATTAATCCAGCAAGCGGTTGCTGACTCCAGCCCGCCGCCTCCCAGCCCAGCCGCCCTCGTCCAAGTCGCAGTCCTGGCAGTCAAAGAAATAGCAGCATCCTCATGGGCCCAGCCCATCCTCAAATTTCTGGTGAGCAAAGAGCTGTCGACTGAGGAGACCTTAGCTCGGCAAGTACAATGCCGAGCGACAACCTACACCATAATCAACAGAGAGCTGGTCAGGCGCAGCGTCACTGGTGTCTACCAGCACTGCGTAGAGCTAGAGCAAGGCCAAGCAATTCTCAAAGACATCCATCAAGGCGAGTGCGGCCACCATGCGGCTTCAAGAGCACTCGTAGCCAAAGCCTTCCGACATGGTTTCTTCTGGCCAACGGCCTTAGAAGAGGCCAAGGAATTGGTCCAAAAATGCAAAGGGTGCCAGAAGTTCCGCTCCAAGCCACATCAGCCGGCTTCTGCACTCAAGACCATCCCCATTGCCTGGCCCTTCGCAGTTTGGGGCCTAGACATGGTGGGACCATTCAAGACGGCACGAGGTGGCTTAACTCACTTACTTGTCGTGGTGGACAGGTTCACCAAGTGGATAGAAGCGTAGCCAATTAAGAAACTAAATGGTCCGACTGCCGTGACTTTCATCTCCAACATCACAATTCAGAATGGCGTACCACACAGCATCATCACCGACAACGACACGAATTTTGCCAAAGGCGCCTTGGCCCGTTTCTGCACGACACAGGGCATCCGACTGGACCTAGTATCCGTCGTCCATACACAGTCAAACGGCCAGGTGGAGCGAGCAAACGGCCTCATCCTGTCCGACATCAAGCCCCGACTAGTAGAGCCTCTGGAGCGCTCGGCTGGCTGCTGGCTCGATGAGTTGCTAGCCGTCCTCTGGAGTCTACACACGACTCCAAACAAGTCAACCGGCTTCACGCCTTTCTTCCTCATCTACGGTGCTGAAGCTACCATCCCAACGGACATAGAGTTCGATTCCCCGCGAGTCACCATGTACACCGAGGAAGAAGTAGAAGAAGCACGTCAAGACGGCGTCGATCTGCTGGAAGAGGGCCGGCTGTTGGCACTCAGCCGGTCCAGCATCTACCAGCAGAGCCTGCGCAGGTACTACAACAGGAAGGTCAGGCCGAGATCTTTCCAAGAGGGCGACCTTGTGCTCTGACTGATCCAGCGAACAGCCGGCTAGCACAAGCTATCGGCGCCTTGGGAAGGCCCCTTCATCATCAGCAAAGTGCTAGGCAACGACTCCTACTACCTGATCGACGCTCAGAAGCCCCGAGCACGCAAGAGGGACGACTCCGGCAAAGAGACAGAGCGGCCATGGAATGCAAATCTCCTCCGAAAATTTTACAGTTAAATGCAGTATGTACCACGCTACCTTTTGTATTAAAAGTAGCAAGACTTCGGGCCTTCCAGCCTTTTTTCACAAACCGACTCTTGAACAGTCGGCTTGCCGCCTTCTATCCGACTTGCTAAACAACTCTAAAATGGCTAAGTACCTGCCTTCCCAAAGTGACCAAGAATTTGATCCAGCGGCAGTCCACAGAGCGGCTGTCCGACTGACAAAGACGACAACTAAGGGAAGGCGGCAAAGGAAAAAGCCAAAAGAGCAATGAGCAAGAAAAGATAGAAGTCGGATGAATATTTACATAACAAAGGCCCTTGGCCAAATCTTCGAGCAAAATTTCAAAATACACCCCGCGGGTGGAATTGTGCGAATTAACAAGTTCTTCAAAGATTATTAAAACAGATAAACAAAGATAAGGCGGCAGCCTAGGAGGCGGCAGACGGGTTCGGAAGATCGGAGGAGACGGCGGTGTTGGATGTTGGGGCAACCGGCTGGGCGGTCTCGGCTTGATCACCTCCGGTGGCAGTCAGCTCGGGCGGGCATGACTCGTTGCTGGATGCACGGTCGAGCTGAGGTTTGCTGTCCGCTCCGCCTTCTGGTGCCTCCGTCTCGCTTCCGTCCTCCGCCTCGTCTTCCTCCTCGACGCTGGAGCCGATCACCTCCACCGAGTCCTCGCCGTAGTCTGCATTCATCCCAAACCACTCTGGCGGTACCTCCCCGCCGTCTTTAGCCCGCTCGGGGACAAAGATGCTGGTGTCGGTGTACTCGGCGATCGCCACCGCACGCTTGACAAGGGTGTCTTCCGTGGTTGCCTGTTCCGGCCGGGCCTCTGACCGGAGTGTGGCCAGTCGATCTAGGTCCAGCCCCGGATACCACGCCTTGACGAATTCCAAGGCTCGGGGCGCCCCAGCCCGGGCCGAGGAACCCTTCCAGGCCTCAAGACGGCCAGCCGCGACCTCCATCCAGTCGGTAGTCCGACTGGGGGTGCGCAGAGCCTGCACGTCTGGCCACAGAGCGCTGATCGCTTGAGCGCCTTCACGTTGAAGCCGGCGCAACATCCGGTGGGTCGGCCGCAGACGAGCCCCAATGCTCAGAATATGCTCGTCAAGGGTCCGGGGGCGTCGGGGGCGATCTCCGCATCATCTGCCCTGCGCTCCTCGCGATCAGCCTCGATAGCTTGAATGGTGGCCTGCGAGTGGCCGGGGAAGAAGTCTGCCAAGACGAAAAGAATGAATAACAAGTCAAAAAACCAGGAGTCAGCTCGACCTATAGTCAGCGGCTCGAAGAAGAAAAGCAAAGAAGCTCACCGTCGACGAGGTCCTCGATCTCGTGGAAGCCGGAGGCCAGCATTGCCTCCTTGTCAGTCCTGGAGGAGCGCTCGCTCGCGAACTCGGCCAGGAGGGCGGCCTCCGCCTCTTCCGCCTCCTTCCTCGTCTTCTTAAGCAGCTCCTTCTGCTCTGCCAATTGTGCGGCCAGCAGATCGAGCTCTACGGCGAGCTTGCTGCACTCCTCCCCCTTGGCGCGCAATGTGGTGTTGGCTTCGCTCAGCTGCTGTTGAAGAGTGGCGTTGGCCTCTGAAGAGAAAGAAGAAAGAAGGGGTTAAGTCATCAACAAAGAAGGTCGCCAGGGAGATCCGGCCTGACTGCTCAGCAGTCGGCCCGAATCTCGGGTACTACAGCCCGCGGGTGCGCCAGCACGCCCCCGTGAAGAAGAAAAAGGACTCACTCCGGCTCTCCGACAAGTCGGCGGTCCGCTTGCCCAGCTCTTCAACGTTGCGGTTGAAGGCGGCGACACGGAGGTTGTGATAGTCCTGCGACAAGTATTTCAGACAAAATTTAGTACCCGGAACTCACCAATTGGAGTTCCGGGTCGCCTGCTCAGCAGCCGGTCCGAAACTCGGGGACTACACCCAGTGGGAGCGCTGGCGCGCGCCCACAGAGAGGAACAAGAAAAGATAGACAAAGGAGAAGCATACCCGGATGGCTGCCCGTGACGCCAGGTGCGCCTTGGTGCAGTTTTGGATAGCGTCGCTCTCAGCTCGCAGCTTTGTCTGGACATCCAGAAGCGCCTGGTTCAGCGGGCCTGTGCCGCCTCCTCGCACCCACCCAATGGGCGTGGCGCTTGTCGCTTCGGCATCTGGGATCGTCGAGCTGGCGGTGCTGGTCTCCAAGGGGCGTGGCGCCGAAGTCGCCTCCTCAAGACGGCGGCGCATTGGCGAGCCGACTTGAAGGAGTAGCCTTGCCATGGCCTCGTCTTGAGTCGGCGGCAACGGCGGGTCCGCCGGCTGTTTGCCTTGCGCGCTCCTAGACGGCGGCGGCGGCCCGACCACGTCCGGCATGGAGGCGTCGCCGCCGCCTCTCTCCACGATCGGGAACTCGCCGCCGGCTTCCCCTGACTGCCCGTGAGCTCCGGGGGCGGCGGCGCAGAGTTCAAAGGGGTGACGAACACCGCCGGCCGCCGATGTGCGAATTCCTTAGCCTGCCGCCTTGCCGCGACGGCGGCCTCGGCCTCCTCCAGCTTTTTCAGGGCGAAGGCATCCGCCTTCTTGGCCTCCGCTTTCTCCCGGCGGGAGGCCTCTTCCTCCTCGCACTTCTCCTGCGCGTTCCGCTCCGTCGCCTCCCGGAGGTCGGCGTAGGGTCAATCCGCCGAGTAGTGTCAGACGTCTCTGCCGACCCCATAACGGAGGCTGCGGCAACCCTCTCAAGAGTGAGGGGAGCCCTGAAGCGAGGGAAGCATATGAAAGACTCAGACAAGATCAACAAAGAGAAAATAAAGATAATGGACGGAGGCGCTTACGTAGAGACCAGCGGCGGCTTCTTCACTTCCTTGCGGAAGCGGTTGGCTTTTGCGGCCGCCTCTTCCCGCTTGGTCGCGGCGGCCGCTCCCTTAAACTTCTTCGACCGGCCACCAAGTGTACTCGGCCCGGCCCGGCGCTTCTTCGCGCCGTCTTGAGCGTCCAAGACGGCGGAGGAACTTGCGCTTGGCTGGCTAGCCTTTGGCTTGTGACGCGGGGCGACTTCTTGTGACGCCCCAATACCGGAGCTTCAGTTGCCTTCCAGGGTTTCCGGGTTTCGTTGTGTGTTTTGTTTGGTTCTTTGCATTCATATTTTCTTCGTGTGCATTGCATCATGTCATCATGCCATCATGTAAGTTTTTTAAATTCAACTAAATAAATTGCATAGATCTGTTGATCTATTTAAATTGAGGGAACTCACATGGTGACTTCTCTATATAACATATCCTCCCAATATTTTAGGGAGCTATATTAAATATTCCATTAATTTGGAATCATCATAACACACGTGCAAAATAATTCCCATGTCTTTTCCTCTTCGAGTTTGACCTTCAAACCTTGCCAATATCTCTCACCTCTTTTATCGAGGCTCCTCTAAAAAAGCTCAGCCCATTTTAGAGTCCTTTCGAATGGGTTTCAAAATTCAAACATGTTGAATTAAATTCAATATGTGCGAATCCTTTTTTCTCCAAAAATCCTCTTGTCATTTTATTTAAATTCCTCACATTTTTGTGAGTCCAGAAATATTATCCCCATGCGCAAAATCCTTCCCTAACCTTCTGTTTGTTTTCCTCTCTCTAATTTCTTTTCTGTTAAAGAAAATAAGTTAGTTAAGAGAAGAGGGAGGGAGAAGGGAGCCCAGCCGCCTCTGGCCACTTGGGCCTCCTAGCAGCGCTGGCCTCCTAGGCCAGTTGCATCATGCCAGTTTTCCCAGCGCCCACTCCCACCTCTTGGGCCTAACCCACAAGACCGGCCTAACCTCCCTGAGGCCTCACAGCCCGCACCTAAACCTAACCCTCTCCCCGACCATAACCTCTCCCTCACGATCCCTCCCTCACACCTCGCGCCGCTAGGGAGAGCTTTGGCTCGATCCCATCTCACCTCTCCCTCTCGTCCTCAACTACCACTCGACCCACCTCTCCCTCTCGCTCCCACACGCATCGCTAGGGAGAGGTGGGTCGAGTGGTAGTTGAGGACGAGAGGGAGAGGTGAGATGGGATCGAGCCAAAGCTCTCCCTGGCGGCGCGAGGTGCGAGGGAGGGATCATGAGGGAGAGGTTATGGTCGGGGAGAGGGTTAGGTTTAGGTCTCCCTCTCGCTCCCACACACATCGCTAGGGAGAGGCGCTCCCCAGCATGCGCGAGCCCGCGCCCCCCCTCTTTCTCCCACCAGTGTCGCCGCCTTCCCCACTCCGGTAAGGCCGCCGCCCGCCGACGCCAAGCGCCGCCGCGCCTGAACCTTCCTGATGCCGCGATCCCGCCTTGCTGTTCGACAACCGGCGCCGCCGTCGGCGCCCCAGGGGCCATCACCATGACTTGCCTCCTCTCCTTCACGTCGCGACCCCCAAGCTCCTCTCCTACTCCGGCCTCGACCAGGCTATCCCGCCATTGCCAGCTGCTCTGGCGACGCCATACCTCTCCTCTGTGTCACCCTTCTTCCCTTGCTCTGGCCCCTTCTTCTGCTCGACCCGAGGGCGCTCCTGCTTGGCGTGTTTGTGCGCCCGACGACGACCTCCACCGCGGCCCTGTTTGCGTGGAGCCCCTCCTCCACCACCAAGTGCCCGACAGCACCTCCTCTGTCCGCGTCCTGTGCTGCTGCTCCGCCCTGCCGCCTCTTCTCCTGGGTGCCCTTTTGGCCCTGCTGCCTCTGTCGTGGCCAAGACCACCCGGACGCCCGGACTCCTTTTGTTGTTGTTGTTGTTGTTGTTGTTTTTGTTGTTGTTGTTGCACACCAAGTCAGACATGCCTTGCCGCCTCCGCTACCTTGTCCGCTGTGCCCACGATCATGACTTCGAACCACCGTCCAAATATTTTTTTGTCGTTTGTTTTCATTCTTACTAGCAAAATGCCTGTTCGTTGCACGTAACATCAAGATGCATTTGTATGACTTGTTTATCTTGTGAGAGAAAAGGATGAACGAGGGAAGGCCTTATTTGCAAATGTGGAGAGTTTTGTGGGTACCTTTTTGCAAAATTGCCATAGTTTCTTTCCTATCCGTCAGATATAAATCGGACGGCCTATATTGCAGGATGGTAGGCACACCATCATCACCAACTCTATTTTTTATAAGAGTGTATTTTATAAGAGTGTAGATGTAGAGTAGATACAAGTCGATAGGTGGGCATGATGGTAGTGAGATATTGTGATGCAACACTAGAGGTGCCACATGGAGCGTTTAACTGGTCAACTAGTCATGTCATGAGAAAATACAGAGTTGTACGGTGAGCCCGTGAGTGTATAATAACCACTAAACATAAATGGTGACCGTAATGAGTGGATTCTGAAGTCCAATGTACGTATCGTACTTTCGCTTCAAATACAATGATCGTCATTGCATATATCGCGAGAGAAAGATGAAACATGCGTGAATTTTTTGGGGGCTTACTTTTAGAGGACCTGGAGATAGTTTTGTGTGCATACAAGAAAGGGGCGTACAGGGGGGGGTATGCGAAGGAGAGAGAGATGCTTTCTCTTTATTATGACTAAGTTTGTATATAGTATAAAAATATACAAATTCACAATGCGGAATAAATACCATTGTGGCACCATGCAATGCAAATTAGTGTTTGTACTCCTCCATATAACTTTGTAATGTTGTATATAAGTAGAAAATCTAAAATAATTTTTTGGCCACACTTTATTCAAAAGGAATGTTGCATGAGAAACAAACGTGAAGAGAGGGCTTCTTAGATCAATGGGGTACGTGATGTAACATGTGTGGATGCGTAGTTGATGCATTTGGCGGGGCCTAGAGAGGTATGTGTGTGTATTACGTATTCGAGAGAGGCATGGATAGAGGGGCCGATAGGGGGGCATGGGAGAGATAGCACGAGAAATGAGAATGGTCTAGAGAGAGAGACGAATATGACGTCACGACAAGAGATTCCATTCCCTTGAGTGTGTATATGCAAGGGGGAGGGAATAGAGGCACCAGGAGAAATTTTCTGTGTGTGTGGTGTTTGTGTTTGTATGTGTGGGTGTGAGAAGATAATGAGACGTGGGGGCAGAGGGTGCGTCACCGCATGAGGTCCGGTGGGTCGAGGTGAGGCCCTTCGTTCGGTTCCATCCTGCGCCACATTGGTCAGCCCGTGACGCATTTAGGAAGACCCATGGATGACTAGTCGTACAAGACAAAGATAGCAGAATTGTGAAGGACTTTGTGTCCACTGACAAAGCCGGCTAGGATTTCTAACCCTAGGTTCTCGGACTAAGGCAACCCCTTTATCTCTGATATTACTATTCATCCAACCTAACTTTAAGGGGCATCCTACAGAATGCTCTACTAGACTCATACTCGTCGATTTGGAAGAGAGGTGTGAGACAATGCGTGAGAGACAAGCGTAAAGATAATGTGCGTACATGAGACACGTAGGCATGTCCATGTATATAGAAAGGGTCGATGAGGATTGTGCGTGTGTATGTTTGCGAGAGGAAGAGTGCTTGTGATAAAGGTTAGTGGAAACAGTTGCTACTGGTTACGAGAGGGAGGGAGGGTTATATCTAGAGCATGTGTGCGAGAAAGACACCTTGGGAGAGGGTGTGTGAGCATGTGTGAGAGACCACCGATGGAGAGTGAAACTACACGTAAAAGACTGCTCTACACATTGATTAAAGATATAAATTGTATCCAAATATTAGGATGGGATCATGATATTTGCAATTCGCGTAAGGAGCGGCCATTGATCCATCATACATCTAGATTATATCGAATTTGAGCATGTCTATGTTATTATTCGACACAATTGATCCACATACTTAGTATTTTGAACTCCGGCAATGCATCGCTTTAGCAATCGAATATAAACGTGATTATAGTTCATGTTGTGTGTGTAAAGCACATTATACATACGAAAGTTACACAATGGACATTATAAATAGCTACCTATGAACTAGCATACATTTGAATTCAACTTAAGGTGGTTTAAAAAATCGAATTCAACATGAATTCCATTCAATTATTTGAATTTGATATCATGGCATTTCTAAACCATACCTAAATTATGGGGGCACCAATCTTTGTTTTGATTTTGTACATAATAGCATATGTAGTTGTGTACAAAATAGATTCAAATTTAGCTCCTCCATTCCAAAATACTCGTAGTTATAGGATTTTCAAGTGTCAAAATTTCAAAAAGAAGCGGAAAATTTAATGAGGTTTTCAAACATACAAGGTCAAATATAACGTTGTCTATTTAGGTCAATCCTCATAGTTCAAGAGTACTCTAAACGTAAATGCTTGTGTTTGAAAATTTTGTACGAAGCGCCTCTACTCGCCCGAAATCGCGTGAGACCAATGTTTGGTAGTACAAGGAAATTACTATTCTAATAACTCTGACCCGTGAAACCTACCGGCCCGACGTCCAAAGGTCTAAACCGGGGTAGGTTTGTAGCTTCATCTAGACGCCACACAACCGCATCCGAAAAACATTCATACACAATGGCCGCCTAAGCACACATGCGCGCGGCCGAAATCACTCCCGCCCACTATTTGCGAGACCTGGGATTACCATCCTACCCCCGACCCGCAGTAGGTCCGAAATTTAAGAGGGGGGCAAAGTTTGTACTGTCCCCAAATTTCAAACAAGCGCGTCCCATCTTCTATTCAAAAAAGCCAAAAACAAGCGCGTCCCAGACCGAAACATGGTTCCCCCACCCGTCCGATTCCCCATTCGTACTCCGTGGGCGCTAAACTACCTCTCCACCAGCCGCGAAACCATGGCATCCTCCGTCCGCCACCCCATCCCACCCATCAACCGCCGCCCTCCTCCACCACGCCGGAGCCGATACCCGACGTCGTCGTCCACCGCAACCTCAACCGCAACGCCCTCTACGGCTAGTAGTTGAAGCCGAGGCTGAGCCATCCGTACCCGAGCCAGTTCAACCACGCCTTCCTGTGCCTCACCGCTGCCGCTCCAACTTCACCACCCTCCACCGCATCGGAGTTGTTCCTACTATGCCGTCCTTCGCCGCCTTGGATCTACTTCCCCTTCGCCGACATACGGCCATGGCAACACAGTCAACAATTTGGCCATGGGTTCATCCAAGCCTGAACCCTCCAGAACATTGGTTTCCTTGGTAAAAAGAAGAAGATCAGGGCGACATGTGGAGGTGACCACACCAGTAACCGAAAAAGGTACTCCTCTTCCCTTATTCGTGCAAATCTTACGTCTCTGCTTGCACAGTATTCATCCTATAGAAGACACTAGTTGACCGCTTCTTCTTGATACTAGATGTTCCTAGTAACTTGCAATGCACAAGGTTTCTCCTCATATACTATTTCACCTTAGCTAGAGGTCCATCGCCCCCCTGAATTTCAATTTCTGGCCAGTTGATTCCCAATTAACGGAAGCATTCCCCGACGTAACATGCGCTAGTACGCCTATTACGCCGGGGAAGCAGCGCCTTGGTGTTTATCTTAGGGGCGTGTGCGGCCTAGAGCTACTTGCGCCCGATATGGAGGTCGACCGGGATTATAGGGATGGCCTGGGGTCGCTGCCAAGCATGGTGGTGGTGTGAGGTCGATGGGAGGGCGGTGGCAGGGGTCTGGGCCGGTGGTCGCTGGCGGTTCGAGAAAGATCGTTAACAGTGACTGGCGGGAGGTAGACGAAGGCCATCTACCCGTTCCTTATAGATCGGACAGTTCATTAAAAAATCGACTGATCTATTTATTTTCAGTCGACTGTTATCTTAGATATGACCACATGTGGTGGTGTGCTGGAGGAGTACCTGCATTTCCTGTGCTCATATATTACAAAATCATGCGGAGTAGAATCTAATTTTGTTTGCCATGCAATGTTGTAGAGATATCATATGTCTCCTGTCATTTATTTTTCAGCCACCTGCTATCTGCTACTTTTACAGTGCACTAGTTCTGCACACACTTCACCTTTACTCTCACTATTGTGTTTTTACGCAAGGGTATTTCAGACGCTGCTATCATGAGGGAAGCCAAAAAGAAAAGAGAGAAGTCGCTCCAGCTTCGTATGCGGGTAGGCAAGACACATTACAGCGCTATAAAGGGTGCAGTGTCAGCAGAGGGAGACGGTAAACGTAGCTCTGGAGTTGATGACCTCGCTCGCAATGAACCACCATCCCAGGTGCTTGCTTTAACTTCGCGGTGTCATATGTGGTTGCATGTTCCATATGGTGTCTAGCTTGTATTCGAAAGGCCGAAGTTGGTAAGATAAGGAAAGATATTTTTTTACATGAACCACCATCCCGTGACCACCAGAAGACAAATAGCTAGTCAGGGATCACCTGGAAGCCAAGTAAAAAGCTGCGATGGTGGCGAAGCAGCCCGCCTCACACCAGGCTCTCAGGTCCTAGATGATCATTCTCACCACTCCAGCCGGATGTCTAGCTTGTATTGCTTCCAATTTTGTTAAATTGCATCTGCTTAGCTTACACATTATACCTTTGAATACGACATGCCTTTCTGTTTTTGGTACATACTAGTACATCTGTGTATTAACCATGTTCTTACATCAAACTAATGTTCTTGTGTATCCCTCATCAATCACTTATGAGGAGGCAGGCAGGCAACGAGACTACTCCTCATTTAAAGAATGCAACGTCAGCCTCCCGACATGATTCTCAAGAAACAGAAATGCTAGACGAAGATAGTGAACGTAGCTCTGTAGTTGATTACTGCATTTCCCCTACACTAGCATCGCAGGTGCTTGCTCTAACTTGGCAGCACGATATGTGGTTGCATGTTGCATATGGTGTCTAGATTGTAATTCTTCCAATCTGGTTAAACCGCATGTGCTAGTATGCTTGGCTTATACGTTATACCTGTTAATGTGACATGTCTTCCTGTATTTAGTACATAGTACATCTGTCTATTAAGCATGTCCTTACATAAAACTATTGTTTTTTGTATCCCGCATCAATCAACATGACGAGACACCTTTAGTATATGTAGTGTGATATTAGTTGCATCTTTCATATGATTTATAGCATGCGCTAATTCTAATTTGTTGAAATTCCATTTATGATGGGACGCTTTTAACTTGGCAGAGTCATATTGGTTGCATCTTTCATGTGGTGTCTAGCTTGCATTACTTCTTATTTGCTGGAATGGTTTTTGCTTAGTTTACACAAACAATTGTGAACATGCCATGCCGTCCTGCTTTTCGTACATATTCCATCCTGGTATCATGTGTTTGCCTTACATCAAAGTAGTGATTGTCAGTATCATTCATGAATGAGTTCTGAAGAGAGAATTTTATTGCCTTTTCTTGTCGGATTTACTTGACAATTCAAAATCAATAAAGCGGAAGGAAGTTGGCAAGGCAGCGGATAAAGGTGCTCCTTCCGAACGGAGGGCCTTTACAGTTTCTACTCCTCCACACGCACAAGATGATTTCCAAGACAACACATGCATAGACACTCAACAAAGCTGTGTTTATGATGAGCACGTCTCCCCTAGTGCAGCATCACTGGTGCTCCCTCTAACTTGGCATTGTTATATGTGGTTGCATGTTAAGTGTGATGTCTAGCTTGTATTGCTTCTAATTTTGTTGAATTCCATCTACTTACTTTACACATTATACTTGAATAAGACACGTGTTCCTGTTTCTAGAACATACAATATCTGTCTATCACACCATGTTCTTACATCAAATTACTACTGTTGTGTAACCTGCAACAATCACTTATCATAAGACACGTTTGACTTTGGAGTGTGATATAGGTTACATCTCTCATTCTTTTCTAGCTTGCACTACTAATTTGTTGAAATGGCACTTATGACGAGACAATTTTAACTTGGTAGAGTGATATTCGTTGCATCTTTCATATGGTGTCTAGCTTTCATTGCTTCTAATTTGTTGAAATGCCTTCTCCTTAGTTTACACATCATAAGCTGTGAATATGCAATGGCACTAATGACGAGAGACCTCTAACATGGTAGTGTGATGTTGTTTGCATCTTGCATATGATTTATTTCTGGTACTGTTTCACATTTGTTTAAATGCCATTTATGATGAGACACTGTTAACTTGGCAGAGCGATATTTGTAGCATCTTTCATATGGTGTCTACCTTCCATTGCATTGCTTCTAATTTGGTGAAATGTCTTCTTCTTAGTTTACACATCATAGTTCTGTTATCTCTTCCGTCCTGTTTTTCATACATATTACATCCTCCTATCATGTGGTTGTCTAACATCAAAGTTCAGTTCGTCTGCATCACGCATCAATTTGTTCTGAAGAACTAAATTGTTATTCGTTTTTCTTGTCGGCTTGACTTAACATGGCACAGAGAAAGAGGAAGAAACACAGAATGGCAGGGAATGAGAAGCGGATGAATCCTGCAGATTCTGCTGGTACTGATGGTGCAATAGAAGGTCAAAGTCCAGCGGAAAATTCTACAAACACAACATCCCATGCTACATGAGTTGCAAAAAAGCCAAACAGAAAAAATAGCTGCCACCAAACAAGCAGAGACAGCCCTAGTTCTTGCCACACCTACCACAGTACTACCAGCTGCACGACTTACTCGTGCGTCAACTGAGCTAGCAGCACGTCCCAAGCTCCCTTGCCACCTGACACTACTTCTGAAGCACTCTTGACACAAGACGAGTTGGCAATATCAGATGAACCTTGTGAGCTTCAACAGCAAGAAGGTAGTTGGTGGAGTCAGGTTACAGTTAGATGCCTCTTCATATGTAGTCTCACAGTTTGATGTACAATAAAATTTCCTATGTTCATTGTTGGACTAGCACCTAGGCACAAGAGGAAACAAACATCAGGGATAATGCTCGATAGGTTAACTAAATCTAGAGGAGGAAGAATGGAGATCCATTTTGAGGCAGGTTTAAAAAGGTCACGTGATGCTACAGAGTCAGCCAAGTTAGTATCAGAGGAAGCGGTTGTCGTTAGGTGTCATGTACGTATCCTCCCAACATGGATTCAGTATAGGAATGACAAAGACGAAACCCAGTTCAACTCCTTCCTCGACCATTTATCTGTAAGTATGGTTATGTATGGGAACTAGTAATATCGTCTTGCTCTGTCCCATACTTTCTAGGTTGCTGATAATGAGACTCCCTTAATTTTCAACAGATGAGGTTCAAGTGGGATAGCCAAGATAATGAAACCAGACAATCTTGCACCCATGTTTCCAAGTCTGCTCTGCTACAGTATCGGTATAACTTGAGGAAAACTCACATTGAAGGCAAGGCTAACAGTGAACTTGCCCAAACATCTCCAGTGGAAAATATATCGGATGATGACTGGAGGGGCATTGTTAAACACTAGTCTGATCCGAAGTATCTGGTACATTATATATATGTGATCAGATCACATGTTGAAGACCTATTTACGCATGTGCCACACAAATCTATCTTCTTGTAGGTGAACTGTTCAAAGAACAAGGCCAACCGTACGAAAGTGCAATTCCAACAGACGACAGGATCTCGTATCTATATTGCACACTGCGAGGCTCTTGTAATTAGCTGCCGTTTCACTCTTTTCGCTGTACCATATTATCAGCTCTATATTGACTTGTTCGAAATGCAGAGGAAAGCCCGCAAGAACCAAAAAGTACCTAAACCAAATGTTGTGGAAATCTTCAAGGAATGTCACACCAACAAGAAGAAGGGCATGACTACACCAGTCAAAGCCGCTAACTACAAAAAAAAGACACATCCATGACATTTTGGGCCAAACAAAATTTTTTTCTGTCATACATATGACACTTCTATGACGATAATTGTGACAAAACCCAGTATCATCATTGATGTGGTGGGCTCCTATTTCTATGACAAAAAATCATGACAGAAAATGGGCTTTTCGTCTTGGGCGGGCCGGAGACGCAGCTGCATGACATTCTTTGGGCCGTCCATGACGGAAAAAAAACGTGGTAGAAGCGAGGGCGAGGAAAATTTCAGGGAGTTCCCGGTTACGGTGGGAGGTCGGGGGCGGAGCGATGCGCGTTTCTCTCGTACACGTACATGCGTGTGTGCGAGGGGTCGGCTCTAACTAAACCCGAGCGAGGCATTGGGCTCTAACTGAACCCGAGCGATTGCACTGCAGGCTGCGCGTTATTGAACCCGAGCGATCGATCGATGGCTATTAACTGAACCCGATCGAGCGATTCCTTCGCTACTGCTGCTAACTTAAGCCGATCGATGGGATGAACAGTGAGCATTGCAGGGGGGGGGGGGTTGGATGAACAATGAGTGGTGGCGTTGCCTCTGGATGAACAGGACTCCGTGGTGTGGTGGAGGGCTGGATGAACAGTAGTTGGTGGAGGGGTGCCCGTGGAGGGGTGGATGAACAGTAGACTGTGGCGGGGTGGTTGAACAGGACCCCGTGGTGTGGAGGGCTGGATGAACATTAGACGGTGGAGGGGTGCCCCTGGAGGGGTGGTTGAACATGACCTCGTGGTGTGGAAGGCTGGATGAACAGTAGATGGTGGAGGGGTGGTTGAACTGTAGCCGGTGGAGTAGCGCGCGGTGGAGGCTGGATGAACAGGAGCCCGTGGAGGCTGGATGAACAGGAGCCCGTGGAGGCTGGAGGAGGTCGGCGGTGGAGATGAACAGTATCCCATGAAGTCCCGTTTTGCAGTACGCCACACCCCTCCCAATGAATAGGACCCCCGTTTCGACCGTAGCGCTCCAACACAAGGCTGTTTCGTCCGTTTTGCGATACGCCACACCCCTCCCGATGAAATGGACCCCCGTTTCAAACGTGGTCGGTCAAACACAAGGCCGTTTCCTCCGTTCTGCGGTACGCCAGGCCTCATTTCCATCGCATGTCCCGTCAAGCCCTCCCGATGAACACGACGCATTCTGTTGCCTCCCCATGAACACGACGCATTCCGTTGCCTCCCCATGAACACGACGACGACATTGTTTCTCCGTTCCGACCCAGCCATGTACACGAGCCCTGGCCGTACGTATGCATGAGTAGGCATTTGAGACCCCGTCCGTATGTACACATACGTGGTCGTATTTACTTTCTTGCACCCTGGCCGCTATACGTACGTGTACATGCTCCGTGTGCGCCTCTACTACGACACATGCGCGCCTTTACATCGACCAGTATGTACGTACACGTTCGCGACCAGAATGACAACGCTACGTATGCTTCGACCAGGCGGGTCCCGACTGTTAGGCACTTCCTTGCCTGCGAAGATGTAGCTGGTGGGTCCCAGTAGTCAGAGGGCGAATCGTTTTGTTTTTTTACCCGGACGCACTTCCTTGCATGCGAAGGTGTAGTTGGTGGTCCCAGCAGTCAGGGGGGCGAATCGTTTTTTTTCCGGACGCACATTCTTGCGTGCGAAGATGTAGCTCGTGGGTCCCAGCAGTCAGGGGCGAATCATTTTTTTCGCAAAATACGGTGGCCCGTCCGGTGGGTCCCCGCTATTAGGTGGAGGAATAATTATTTTGCGCGTAATAAAGAGGCACTTCCTTGCGGCTGCCGTGGACCCTGCTGTCAGCCTCTCCACATACAGTACTCCTCCAATGGAAGTCGGTCGTTGACCACGTTGACCACGCCGCGTCGAGAGCACCAGGGCGAAGGTCTGGACGACGGAAAGTCCTAGGAAGGGGACGACGTGGAGCCGGGGAAGACGCAGCAGTGAAAGCCCGCGTGGAGAGGAGTACGAGGGTTCACTGGTTCGGTTGCGGTGTGAGGCTGCCGTCGCCGCAGAATAACAGGGGGTGTGGGTGAGTAGAGGGATGGCCTGGCCAGCGGTTGAAGTAGTACATGGTGGTGAGGCCTCCGCGGCATCATAGCCGGCCACGGGAGGCAGGAGCATGCGACACGACCGGCACTGCTTTGGGCGGCTGGAGCAAGAAGACCAGAAGTTGAAGAAGCACTACGGCCGTTGGATGGACATCGTACGATCACTGCAGCTAGATTCATTTATATTGACAAAGTTCACAAAGCCCTTGGTACGCGTCAACTTAGTAGGCCCACAGCTCGGATTTGGCAGAGAACATATAGCCCATTTGCGATTTGTAAGAATGTACAACCCATTTTTTAATTCTAATGGAATTTACTACAGCCCATTTACAGTTTGTTAAAAGTACAGCCCAACTTCTAGCTAGGACAACGATTAATAATTTCAAACAACCGCTCAAAACAGAATTCAAAAAAAATTCCCACATTTTGATGGGATCCGAAATATTTTTATCCGAAATTTCTAGTCAGGTCAAAATAAAGTTGTATTACGTTAAAATCGAACGAAATATTACGCGTGCAACAAGTAATGAAATTAAAATTTTCAAATTCCAAAAATAATATATTATTCAAACTAATTACGTGTTTGGTGCATAGTAACTGTCCAGTTATTATATTTACATCCCATTTATTATTTCTTAAAGTCCATTTTCTTGTTAAGCCTAATGCATACCTCCTAGGAAAGTTTGCAGCCCAGCGGGGCGGAGAATAACAAGTTGACCCGGATATTGTGTACAAATGTCGGCCCCCAGATGCATTGCTGATGTTAAAAAAAGCTATTTTTTATACACACATTTAAAAAAAATTTATAGATAAGGAACATTTTTTATACACACATTTAATAATTTTTAAATACATGATTAACACTTTTTAAAACATATTTTTTAGTCAACAGTGGGCCCAGAGTGAGCGGAGGAGGTCACAATACACATATTTTTTAAATACATGATTAACACTTTTGCAAAAACAATTAGCCCACAATGAGCCAATTAGCTCCAGTCGGCCCACAGTGGGCCGACAGGGGCCAGTCGGCCAGCTGTAGGCCGAATGGAATCCAATCGGCCTGCTGTGGGCCGACTAGGCCCAGTCAGCCTGCAGCGGGCCGACGGTGTATTATTTTTGAAAAAAATTTACCCAGCGTAATATTTATGAAAATTAATTACAAAAATTGTATTATTTAAAAAAATAGCGAAAAGGCCTATGTAGTACAGCACATCCTAACAAGGTTACTCAGCCCACATTCGGCGACGCCGGAAAGGCCCAAACAAGGCTTCTGTACAACTTTTTGAAGTCACTAAGCTCAATTAATAACTTAAGAAAAAAGTTAGATTACAGTGAAACCTAATTAAAAGCTGTCACGAGCAAATAAATAATTCAACGGGTCCCACTTGTGCGTGTGCACGTGTGTGTGTGTGTGAGAGAGAGAGACCCATCAGCCGATGCTCGTAAATACATCTTTCAGCCATATGCATTGCTGATGCTCAATAAAAACTCTTATAGTTGACCCAATCATATAGAACATCATAGCACACAGAACTGGCATACAAAAATTTCACGCAGGCGGCACAATTAGGATGGAAGCAGTGGATCGCTACGGGAAGGGCTATGTTGAAACCAACGAAGTCGTACATAACGGTTCCTCGTCTTTATCAATGACGGGGAAATATGTTGAATGTTGTGCAAAGAAAACAAACAGACAACACAATAAGTTCTCCTAGCACATTAAGTTGACGTACAGCCTTTTCTAAAAAAAGTTCAGGTACAAAACTAGAACAGTCACAATCAAATGTACTGGCATATCAGTGCTTCACACCCATAGCTCGGATTTAACTAGTATCTGACAAGATTCAGTTGTTACCTCAAATTAGGGCACATCCAGGCAGCCAGCCCTGCCTCTCCTCCCAAAGAAGCAATGGCCTCCACCGCGCGATGGAGTAGGCCCTGTGCCATCCATCGTTCTGAGCAACACGGGGAAAGTCTGATGTTGACTCCTGTAATGGACGTCGTCGACGGACCCTGGCACCAGCAGCGGCGGCAGGACTTTCTAGGATCGAAAGTATGTCTAGAGGGGGGGATTAGACTACTTGACCAAATAAAAATCTATCCTTTTCCCAATTTTAGTCTTTGGTACATTTTGGGTATCTTAGCACAAGTCAAGCGATCTTAACACAATTCAACCAAGCATGCAAAGAGTCTATGAGTAGCGTAAAATAAAGCATGCAACTTGGAAGAATGTAAAGGGAAGGGTTTGGAGAATTCAAACGCAATTGGAGACACGGATGTTTTTGTCGTGGTTTCGATAGGTGGTGCTATTGTACATCCACGTTGATGGAGACTTCAACCCACGAAGGGTAAGGGTTGCGCGAGTCCACGGAGGGCTCCACCCATGAAGGGTCCACGAAGAAGCAACCTTGTCTATCCCATCATGGCCATCGCCCACTGAGGACTTGCCTCACTAGTGGTAGATCTTCACGAACTAGGCGATCTCCTTGCCCTTACAAACTCCTTGGTTAAACTCCTCAATCTTTGTCGGAGGCTCCCAAGTGACACCTAGCCAATCTAGGAGACACCACTCTCCAAGAAGTAACAAATGGTGTGTTGATGATGAACTTGTTCCTCTTGTGCTTCAAATGATAGTCTCCCCAACACTCAACTCTCTCTCACGGGATATGGATTTGGGGGAAAGAATATTTGAGTGGAAAGCAACTTGGGGAAGGCTAGAGATCAAGATTCATATGGTGGGAATGGAATATCTTGGCCTCAACACATGAGTAGGTGGTTCTTTCTCAGAAAATGTGTATTGGAAGTGTAGGTATGTTCTGATGGCTCTCTCCACGAATGAAGAGTGGGTGGAGGGGTATATATAGCCTCCATACAAAAAGTAACCATTACACACAATTTAATAATCTCGGTGAGACCGAATGGAGAAACTCGGTCAAATCGATTCAGCAAACCTAGTGGCCGGTAGGATTTTCGTGGGGACTGAGATGCAACTCGGTAGGACCGATATGGTTAGGGTTAGGGCATCACGTAATCTCGGTGTGGCTGATTACACAAACTCGGTGGGACCGATTTTGGTAATAAGCTAACCAGAGAGTTGGTCAAGTAAACTCGGTGGGACCGATCGCTCATTTCGGTGGGACCGAAATGTTACAAAAGAGAAACAGAGAGTTTACATTGCAATCTCGGTGGGACCGATCGCTCATCTCGGTAGGACGGAAACGTTACGAAGGGAAATAGAGAGATTACAACCCCATCTCGGTGTGATCGAGATCCCTATCGGTGAGACCGATTTGCCTAGCGTTTGTGGCAGTGGCTATGACATTTGACACTCGGTGGCGCTGGATAGAGAATCGATGGGGCCGAGTTTGACTTTTGGTTTAGGTCATATGTGGATGTGGGAAGGTAGTTGAGGGTTTTGGAGCATATCACTAAGCACTATGAAGCAAGAACCTCATTAAACAACACCTCATCCCTCCTTGATAGTATTGGCTTTTCCTATAGACTCAATGTGATGTTGGATCACTAAAATATAAAATGTGGAGTCTTGAGCTTTGAGCTTGAGCCAATCTTTTTGTCCTGAATATATTGAGGGCTCCACTCTCCTCATCCATGCCATGCCATTGATTGAGCTTTCCCTGAAATATTAATCTTGGAATAGCATTAGCTCAATGAACTATAAGTTGTTAGGAATTACCAAAACCACCTAGGGATAGTTGCACTTTCAAACTTCGATTGATGGATTGACCACTTCTTTGACATGCACGAATACTCGATACAGGTACATCCCTAACATGGTCCGCGGCGGCCTTGGTGGCGACGAATAGTACAACCCCGGTTCCTGCACCGGTATCTCAACACCAATCACCTTCGATATGGTGGACGGCCTCTCCATCCATGCCATAACCGTCAGAGCCCAGCTGTCTGGAGGAACAAACATACTTACGAGCTCACCTCCAAGGTCGTTGATAAGCTCGTTCATGGACTCGCTATTCCAAGCACATCGAGGCATGCCGTGGAAGGTAAGCTTTGTCAAAAACTCAAGCTTAGAGGGCACCGAGCCCCATCCTGGGTGCCACCGATCAAAGCTCACCAGCGCGCCATCACAGAACAAATGCCGGGAAGATTCGAACACACGACTGCAGTCAAAAGTTGTCCGGAACCTGACAAAGAAATCAGCCAGTGGAAGATAGACTTTGACGAGCAAGTCACTTATTTGGATGCCGTGCGCAATGCCAAGAGCTTTGACAAGGTCATCCGGCGAGACGGGAGGCCGTTCGCTGTTGATGGTTACCATCAGCACTTTGCCGGCAAACTGGTCGTCAAGCGCCGCCATGCCACTGTTGAGCGACAGCACGCAGCGATCGATGGCAGGACGGACCTCAGGATCTCCGGCTTGGAAATCCGCATTGACCGGTGACATGATAGTGCGCTTGAGTACAGGGAGTACAACACGGGGATTTGGGGGAACTGGAGTAGGAATCGAGATTCCAGAGGTGGGGGAGGGGCCGGAGACTGCGGATGAAAAGGTAGCATGAATTTCAAGCACGCGCCAATATGCTCTCGGCGCGCAAGCGCACGAAAACACCGGTGGCGCCAACATGTCGGCCTAAGAGTCCTTATTCATTCTTTTTTGGAGAGCCCGGCCTTTTTTTTCAGGATCTTTTGAGAGCCCGTCCTGAGAGTCATAATTGACCCGTTTGGCATTGCGTTACTACTCGGCCCATATTCAACGACACCTCACTGGCCCAAACAAGTGTACATCATCGAAAAGACACTAAGCTCAAATTATATAAATTGAAAAAAGGATATATACTCTGAACACTGGAGAATGGTGATGCCCTCATTTAGCCCACGAGTAGTTCGAGACAATATACAGTTCGAAACAATGCTATATACAACATTCAAACACTGACTAGTGACTACTACTGACATAAACATCAAGACATGATAGTTCATAATAAGTCTTGCTACACCACCAAAACGCACCCATCTGCAGCGCTCAGACTCTCGTGATCCAGACGAGAATGACATTCTAAACAGAAGCAACTATTACATAGTAAGAGTGACATAGACGAAGAAGACCAAATGACAAGGAATATGCATAACAAAAGAAAGGACTACCCATTCGAAGAGATGATCCAACACCATCATAATTTGCAGCCCCGCTTCAGCGACCAGTGATCCGGAGACACGAGTACTCCACCCTTTCGATGCAACAGCCCAATTACCTATCAACCTGAAGGCTCGAACCACATCACTGCCTGTCGTAATTGAGACATCCAAGGATCAAAGTTAATCCGGATGCCTTTGTCATTCTCACCTTCTTTTGGCTGCAGGCTGTATCATTGACAATCAAGGGAGTTTGCTTCCGAACTCCTAGGGTTCGCCGTGTAGACACAGTTTTCCATAGCAAACAGAGCCTCTCTGCCATCAAGGTCCTTGCCAATGGTGATCTCGTGGTTAATTGGATAATTGGGTTCGAGAAACAGAGAGTGTGAACCAAGGCTGTTTACCCGCCTCCAACTAAAAAATCCTAAAGGCCCCAACAAGCTGGTATCCTACTCATAGACGTAACAGCCACTGTCCGGATACTCACATATTACACGGTGCTTGTATACAGTGGGGTTTTTGCAATATAACTTTTCCGGCTCATGTGTCCGAATGATCATCAGTCTTTTGCCGTCGTCTAATCCAGCGAGGAACCAGTTGTGCTTCCCTGTTTTTGGCAAAGGTGGTGTGATTACAAAGGGCAGTAACTGTAGGGACACTGCATCATATCAAAAAGGATAGGCATTGTCAATGTAAGATCAACATTGTTCAGAGTATGAGTAGGATAATGCAAGAAACATAATTGATATATCCCCTGTTGGAACTGGGAGGAAAATACAGGGAAATGTATACTGGGTTCGAAAATATAGAAGTGCCATGCATGGTTATACTCATGTTATCTCGCAATCGATTCTTCACAGGAAACTACCATGTCATGCATGTTATGTAATCATGTTCTGTCCTCACAAACAAATTCTTCAAGGTAACTAACAGACCATGCATTGTTATATACCCGTGTTCCGTGGGAAAATTTTTTGTGAGGATATTATTCTAGCCATTGATTGCTGAAGGGCGAATATAGGTATGTACACATGGTAAGCATTGCAGGATTTCACTACTTCCAAATATATTGTTCTCCATATGCACATTTACTTCCCTAATATATGGTTAGATGAAACCAACAGTGTGGTGCATGTTTCTGCATCATGAAAATGAGGAAACTAACATGGCCATTGATACACACTCATATTTAGTAGTAGTATATAGATTACTGTAAAATAAGGATAATATCCGTATATTCCTAACCGTTTGATTATTCAGGGTACAAATTGGCTGTAATGACATGGTCACAATCGCATGAATTAACTCATTCCAAATATAGATGATTTACAGCATCTCTAATACATTGCCATAGTTCTACTCAAATTATGCTCAAACAGAGATTTGCCAATCATCACAAAAAGTTCAAACAGTGTCATGGCGTCATCATTAACATGAGGGGAACCAACTTACATGCGCCATCCCAGCAATACGTTGTGCCATCTGCTTTGTCGATCGCGTAGATGATGCCATTGTGATCAATAGCACCACAGAAGTGTGTATCAGCTTTGATGATGATCCAATGCGAGCCGACTTGTCTCCAGCTAAAGAAGGCACCGACGTAAAGATAGGCGAGTCTGCGGTCGAACAAGGCAATCTGCTTGAAGTTTGTGTAATTCGCATGTCGTGTGGGCACTTGGCAGATTACAATCTTCTGCAGAACAAGGTCCGTCCAACTGACATAGTAATCTAGATGACTTGGACCGCAATGGTAATACTCTATATAATCCAACGGAGGAAGGATAATCTCATGGGAGGTCTGGAAGTTCACGAGCACCAACTTTTTACTGTCTTCTCTGAAGGCAGCCATCCAGTGGGAGTTCATGCCGACCCAGTACATACCTGCCAAGAAGTTTCGGGCGATGGTGATAGGATCGATGTCGAGGGAAATGATGTACGGCGACCCACTACATACATGCAAAGAAGTTTCAGCTAATGGAGATCGAATTGAAGTCGAGGGGCATCATGCACGCCTCTGTATCATGGTGAGCCAATCTCGCAAGACCAGATAGCAGCAAGCAAGGTGTCTTGAAAAGCTTAGGCCTCGCTTCGATGATTGCCATGTGCATGTCCCTCGAGCATGCAGCCAGCCGCAGGGTGCTCAACATATCCATAAACGAACAACAGAGGTCGAGGATGTCACTGGGGAGATTGCTCCAATCGCAGCTCATATGGATACTGCGCGGTTCACGTTCGGCCATGGTGGAGTTTGGAAGGGGGCTTAATTTATGGGGGAGAAGGATGTCGGTGCTGGAGCGGCTAGCGAGGGAATAGTGTTACTAGGGGAGGCGATTGAGGCGACGGTACACGAGGGCACAGTGAGATGGAGACGGAGAAGGAGATGGAGATGGAGTGGTGCTATGGGAGCGGAGAGGGATACGATGCTAGGCGCCAATGTGCTGTACAACGGCGGTGACAGACTGCACTGTGCACAGGGTGAGGCTGACTTTGGTAACCCGAACACACCGCCTGGACTACTGTCAGGCGCAGGTTGTTGTCACTTCACTGTGAGGACCGGATGAATTATATTTTGACCATCAAGTGTACCACAGTTGTACTACTACTACTACTACTACTACTACTACTACTACTACTACTACTACTAGTAGTAGTAGTAGTAGGTACATGAGTACTCCAGTATTGTATAGCGTAAATAGGTCTCCCGTGCTAGCATGCCTGTTCACTTCATCGTTCAGGTATCATCCATATTGCGAGCAGAACCAAATTCTCGTGCATGCCCAATCAACGCTCTGCCGTGATGCATGCAGTGGTCGTTCGGGTGCATCAAGGACGGCATGCAGATTGTTCCACACTTGAGAAGAGGAAAAATGGAAAGGTAGAACGCGGCAGCAGAGGAAGAGAACGCTGGCTAACAAGGCTGGGAGGGGATCGAGCAGGAAGTTAATGCTCCACGCCTAAAGGTTTTGGGAAAACATGATTTTCATAAGGTGACTTATACTCACCTAAACGGAGGGAGTATTCCTTAACCAGAGAATGTTGTGTCTCCCACTCACGCGCTCAAAAAAACTACAACACATTTTTTTATCTGTTTGCATAGGTCCCACCTATCAGGAAGGATGGGCACGTACACGAACAGGTACGACTCATAAGTCTACCCACATAGCCTTTTCGTTTAGTCTACCTAGCCGTCTAATCAACTGCCTGCATGCCACTTCTCCCATTTACTTCTCCATCGGGAACTAATTCTCCTCGACTTCTTCACCTCCCCCTCGTCTTCATTTGCATCCAAACCCCACTGCGTTCGACTTTGTTTTAACCTCTTTAAATAATCATCTACTACTTCAGTTAGACTAGCCATCTAATCCTAATTCTCCAAACCATAGCCCTCCATTCAAGCGGTTCCAAATGGCGATAGAGATCGAGATGCAGGTTTTTAGCGTCCAACATGTCCTCGTCGAAGGCTCGATGCGCATAGTTGCCAACGTCACCGTCCACCCAAGGGTTGTTCGGAAGTGGATCAACAATGTATCCAACTCCCTCGAAAAGGTAGAGACGAGGGTCATCGGTCTCGACGCAGAGTACACGGAGCGTGCCCCTGGGAAGATCCAGCATGCCACCGTCCTTCAGCTGTGCCTCGAAGATGAAGTTTTGGTGTACCACATCATACACTCGCCCTCCATACCAGGTGAGCTTCGAGATTTCTTGTCTTGGGAGGACATATACTTCTGTGGGGCAGCCATCGAAGGGGACAAACAGAAGCTGGAGCCGTACAACCTTAATTTGAATAGCATTGCTGACCTATAAACTAGAATCAAAATTCCTGTAAAAGATTGTGATAAACAGACACCATCCCTATTCGACGTAGCAAATTTTGTGCTCGGAACAATTCTTCAGAAGGGTGATGAGACGGTGGTATTAAGGTCGTCTGGATGGGAGAATTATCCCTTGACGTACAAGCGGATAAAATATGCTGCCCTCGATGCCCGTGTGAGTTTCGAGATAGCTGCAAGGTCCAAAGAGCTTGTTGCGAAGCCGTCTCCCATAGAGAATGAGAAGAAGAAGAAGAAGAAGAAGAAGAAGAAACGGCTGCACCAGCAGGAGGGCATTATGGATTGATGAACTATTTCCTCTCTTGTAAAAATAATATTCCCTCTCGGTGTATAATGATATAGATGGACTATTTCGATGGTGTGCATGTCTTTGGAACAGAGTAGTAGAGTGGGTCCGCTTGACTATAAGGAACTATTTATCCGCATATATAGCTTTCTCTGCTACTCCTTCCAGTGATCGGTATGCAGTGCATGTGTCCGTAGACATGGCAGCTTGTCCATGAAAGTTCAACTACGGCAACCATCACGTTTCATCTCGCGATTCCCACGACGCCTCTCCAACCCACGGCACCACGCCCCCGGATGTGCGCCTCACCCCTCTCGGCCGCACTGTCCCTCTACCTTTGTGTGCATGAAATGTGGGCCACCTAAAATGTGGCGAGCATCAAGTTTCTACCACAGCCACCCGCGATTCCCATGACGCCACTCGAACCCATGAAACCACACGTCTCGCGACCTGCGGCTCACCCCTCTTGGCCCCACTGCCCCTCTGCCTACGGGAGCATTACACGTGGACCAGTCACCTATCGGGTCCACATGTTATTGAATCAAAGGTAGGTGTAGTAAGGCGCTGAAGCTCAGGCCCGACGGCCCTGAGAGGGAAACGTAACTTCTGCACCAGGGCTTGTGGTCTTCCCGCATCATGAACTCGTGTCAAACTCGAGATTTGTTTCTTTACTATACATGCACGCAATAATTTAATGGACATTGTAATCTCAACATGTGATGGGGAGCTCTAAATTTGAAATTTGAAACTTATAAAACGAAAAGATTCAAAACAAATAAACTGGGAGAGAGGGAGTATATCATAGGATGTGTCCCATACAAAATAAGTCCCCTGGTTTGTCACCGCGAATATGCGGTTAGAAAGGAGCACAGCGTCTTCCTACTCGTACGGCAACAAATCGCCCGCAGACAGCATGGTCCGCCTTTGACCGCCATGTGCAAGGTTCGTGCTATCTTATTCAATCTCACCGTGGTTCTATTGTACCAATTCATGCGGTGGCCCGTTGCATGGCTGATCCCAATGTTGGACAAAGGTTCTACGGGAACGGTTTAACCGTTGTAAATGTTGTGCAAATTTATGTTGGTACCCTCCCATACATATGCAAGCCAATCTCCACTCGCACCGAGCCTAACCGATGAAATAGTGGACAGGGGGAGAATTAGGAAATAGACATAGAAATAGTCTTTAGAATGCATTTACTACGTGATCAAACTCATCTTACCTGCTCATCCGAGGAAATCCGAGTGCCCCTCAATGTGGGCATCTCAAGGGGTGTCAACTTGCAACTACGGCCACGCCGCGCTGGAGAGACCCCCAAGGAAACATCCTCGTGCGTTCCACGGAACATCAATATGCATTTGTATGAGTAGTTTATCTCACTACTAGAAAAAGGGCTATAGATGGGATTGACACTAATGGCGCACCAGACAAGCGGTGCGCCATTAGTATATACTAATGGCGCACCACCTACTGATACGCCATTATAGTTGAAACTACTAATGGCGCACCTGGCCCAGGGTGCGCCATTTAGTATCAATTTTTTTTGAACTAGTGCGCCTGTCCAAACATACTAATGGCGCATCCAGACACAGTGCGCCATTACTAGTTGTAACTAGTAATGGCGCACCTGTCGGAAAGTGCGCCACTAATGTTGTTTTTTTATTATCTTTTTTATTCCTTTTTTTGCAAAACTACTAATGGCGCACTGTTCCACCGTGCGCCATTACTAGTTTAAACTAGTAATGGCGCACTGTGGAACAGTGCGCCATTAGTATGTTTTTTTTTGCAAAACTACTAATGGCGCACCACCAGAAGGTGTGCCATTAGTAACCTGGATTACTAATGGCGCATTTAGAGTTGGTGCGCCATTAGTAAGTGGGCAGCAACAAGATATTTTGGACAGCCTCTCCTACCCACACTCACTTTCTCCCCACTTCATTCTCTCCACCTCCTCCTTGTCTCGGGTGCCTCCTCTTTTTCACCTCATTTCCACCATAGATTCATTCAATTTAAGTGGTTAAATTACCTTGTTTTGATAGGTAAGTAAGGGGGAAGCTATATTTATGTTGTTCTCCCTACAACAATGTGCACATGCACTTTTTATGGCCTAGCTAGATCTATGTATGTTTGTGGTGTTGCATATGTTTGTGGTGTTGCATATGTGTTTGTGTTTGGAGGTCTACCGGTATTTGAAACGCGATAGTTGCCAATATTTTTCCGGAATGTTGATTCATTTTAGTTTCGGCGAGAATTTTGGCTTTAAGCATTCTTTTTGGTCCTATTTTTAGGGAAAGTCATGCCAAATTTTTCTTGGTTCTAAAATATCATTTTGCTCTACCCCGCAGGCGACCATGGTCCGCACGATGACCGAAGGCATCGTGAATAGGTTTTTGAGGTCCGCGAAGGCCGAGATGCTTCAAAAGAACGAGACGGAGATAAGATGTCCGTGTCGAAGATGCAAGCTGAAGAGCCTTATTGCGGACCCGGATTCCGGGCAGGTGCGGGACCACCTGCTCTTGCATGGTTCCATGGATGGCTATCGGTGGCAAGGTGATGAAGATGACTACGAAGTCGTCCATGGGGGCCGGGAAAGAAATGAGGAAGGGCAGCAAGACAACCACCGCGGCTCGGGCGGGCGAGAAGACGAAGAATCCCCAGGAGATGATCATGACGGTGATGCTGTATACAGTCATCATGTAGAAGATGCAGGACATGATGATGAGGAAGATGCCGGGGCAGACGACGGGCATGATCATGAAGATGATGACGCCGGCGGAGCAGACGACACTGGACCATCGATGGGCTGGGTGTAGGACCCTCATATTCAAGAGCTGCTTCTCAAGTAGACGGATAACGCAAGAGCTGTCGCCCGAGAGAAAGCCAAGATGGATCAACTTGAGTTAGACGCAGTTACTCCATTGTATGAACGATGCAGGCCCGAGGATACCCGCCTGAAAGTAACGCTCATGGCTCTGGAGATGAAGGTAAAACACAAAATGACCGACGCATGCTTCGACGAGAACATGTCACTCTGGCACGAACGTCTTCCCAAGGGGAACAAGTGCCCGACCAGTTTGGAGGAGGCGAAGAAAATCATGTGTCCTCTGGATTTACCGCACGTGAAATACCATGTGTGCATGAATAATTGCATCATTTATCGGGACGAGCACGCGGAGTTTACCATATGTCCGGTGTGCGGCGTCACTCGATACAAGAAGAGGAAGAAAGCTCCTCGAAAAGTGGTGTGGTACTTTCCGATCACTCCTTGTCTGCAGCGGTATTTCGCGGACCCTAAGGTAGCAAAGCTCCTGCGTTGGCACGCGGATAGGGAGGAGAAGAAGCAAGAAGATGACGCAAATGATCCGGAGAAAGATAAAAAAGACAAGATGCTGAGTCACCCTAAGGATGCGAGCCAGTGGCAAGCGTTGAACTTCGAATACCCAGAATTTGGGAAGGATCCAAGGAACATCGTGCTGGGCACGAGCACCGATGGAGTCAATCCGTTTGGCAGCCAGAGAAGCACACATAGCACCTGGCCTGTGTTTGTGTGGATGTACAACCTTCCCCCCTGGTTGTGCATGAAGAGGAAGTACATTCACATGAGTATGCTAATTGAAGGGCCGAAACAACCAGGGAACGACATCAATCTGTATCTGGGGCTGCTGAAGGAGGAGCTAGACACACTGTGGAAAACGCCATCCAATACGTGGGATGCCGCAGAGAAAGAATATTTCCCTATGAGAGCCGCACTGCTCACGACGGTGCACGACTATCTCGGTTACGGATATCTCGCGGGGCAGGTAGTCCACGGATTTTCTGGATGCGTAAGGTGCATGGATGACACAACGTATCGCCAGCTAGATAGAGATCCCGGGTCTTCGAAAACCGTGTTCATGGGACATCGAAGGTGGCTTCGCGATGATGACCCGTGGAGGAAACGCAAGGATCTGTTCGATGGTGAAACCGAACCCCGAAAACGCCCGTGTACGAGGAGCGGCGAGGAAATAGACAAGCTGTTGAAAAATTGGAAAGACTGCCCACTGCCGGGAAAGAAGCAAAAGGCGCCAGAGCCGGGAAAGAAGCGAAAGGCGCCAGAGCCGCTGCTGAAGGTATGGAAAACGAGGTCTGTTTTCTGGGACTTGCCGTACTTGCCGACCCCCCGCACCCTCGATTCCCCTACTCAACCACCGCCGCCGACCCCCCGCACCCCTCCCCTACTTAACCGCCGCCGCCGACCCCCCGCACCCCCCGCACCCTCCCCCGCTCCACCGGCATTACTGTTTGATGATATTTTTTAAAAAATTATTACTGTCTTATAAAAAAATATTACTGTTATGATTTAAACAAGTTTGAACATATTTAAACACAAATAAGTATCAAACAGCATTTTAAATGCATAAAAAAATTTGTGGAGCCTGGGAATCGAACCCAGGACCTCCTGGTGTGAGAACTGGCTGCTGACCAGTCAAGCTATTAGAGGGAACTTGATGTGGATCAGGTCAGGTGGAAGATAACCTGTTGGCTCGAGCAGAAATCAAAAAAAAAATACTAATGGCACACCAGGGTGAGGTGCGCCATTAGTATGGATGTACTTATGGCGCACCGAGGGGTGGTGCGCCATTAGTATTGTGCCGCCCCCATCCATATTTCCACCCCGACCCAAACCTATCCCCTCTCTCTCCCTCGCCCTCGCCCTCGATCCCCTTCCCCTCTCCTCTCCCGACGCCGCTGCCCCGCCTCCTTGACGCGGCCCCGACGCCGCCTTGACGCCCCGACGCTGCCTCGACGCCTCGACGCCGCCCCGACGCCGCCTCGACGCCTCGACGCCGCTGCCCCGCCACCTCGACGCCGCCCCGACGCCACCGAGGAGCACGAGCTGGCACAGGCGCACGGCGTTCAGGGCTACCCCACCCTCCTCTTCTTCATCGACGGCATGCCCAGGGACTACTCCGACGAGAGGACCAAGTGAGCAATTTCTGCAGATCCCCAATTCCCTCCCTGTTCCCGCTCCGCAGCTGCTGAGATTTTTGTTTTTGCTTTGCTGCAGGGACGCCATTGTCGCTTGGATCGGCAAGAAGCTGGGCCCTGCGGTGCAGAACCTCACCGCCGTCGACGAGGCCGAGAAGATCGTCACCGGCGACGACGTGGCCGTGCTCGCCTTCCTCGACCACCTCTCGGTATGCAATGCGCCTTCTCAAGTGGCAGCAAAGTCAAACAAACCCAAAATTGGTTCAGTTGCAAACCATGTTACCCACATTGACCCAAAATTGGTTGAATTGCAAACCATGTGACCCAGATTGACCCAAGAATACAATGCTTGAATTGTGGCCAAACCGAGAACATGTGGCCATGTTACCCAAAATACAGTGCACCTAGTTTTCCCAATGCCTTTATTCTTCTGCTTGCTCACTACTAGATGAAATGTCAACCTGCATTTTCCATTTCCATGTTCTGAGAACAAATCCGAGATGTGCTCGTATGTTTAGCTCTCGGTACGCAATGCACCTTCTCCAAGCACAGCAAAGTCCAGCAACCCAACCTGCTTCAACTGCATCCATTACAAGCATAGTGTTCCTTTACAAGCATAGTAGAGCATAGTATGGATTCTAATGTTCAACTTTGACTAAACAGGTTCTGCAAACGGTCTTTTACTACACTTGACTGAAGAAGTAGGTGTCTGCTATATCCTGCACTTGAGGTGAGTTGTGTTCTCAGGTTTACATTGCAATGGGCACTCTTCTTGTAAACACAAATTCAGATTTATATACTATATGCTGGCATGACTGTTTTTATTAGGCAGGACAGTGCAGTAGTTGATGTATCTTGGGTTGATTATAAAGTTGCTTGGGTTTAATATTACCCAGCATGATGATGTATCAATGTAGCTTCTTCTATATACTAAATTGCATCAAAGTGTAGAACAAAGCATTAGACTGAATAAGAAACAGTGGGTAATTAACCTAACTATTCATTTTTCCTTAGGTTAATATTAAAATGTCCAGTGTATATATATTTGAAAATGATTGCTGCTAGATGTTAATTTGCTGGTACTAGCTAGAATTTGGCACTGAAAAGCAAAAGCAAAAGCTAATTAACTGCTGGGTAATAGCACTGGTACTAGGTGGCTAAAATATGTGTTCTGAAACACTGAGAGCAGAAACACTTACTACATACATATGCTCAAGAAACACTTACTAACCAGAAAAGGTTTTGACTTGAAATGTTAATAGCACAGAGAGCACCACAAGTTAAACACCTCAATCTGTTAGTATTTGTCTGCATTTTCTCACATTCTTCTTGTATCTGATCCAGTATTGCTTGTAGTGGTTTGTCCAAAATGTTCAATGATACTGCTTGGAGATGCATATATTGTTTCACCTCTTCACATGCCAATGTATTTTCCATGTTGTGATGGAGGCCTTTTTTGCCTTGTCCACCCGAGAGGCCCTTGAGTTTGCTGGAACCGGATGAAGACGAGTTTCATCGTGATGATGCTCGTCGTGATGACCGCAGCTCTCTTCTATGTGATGGTAGTTTAGATGATCGATATCGACTTGTAATGTGAAGACAAACTCGCTACTCGCGGTCTCGAGACTTGTAATATAATGTTCTATCTTTGTTTGGTCTTTTCAATTCGGAGACTAATATGATGAATTGTATTCGGAGACTAATATGATGAATTGTATTCAGAGACTAATCTTCTATTGTATTCGATGAATCTGTTGTTGATTTGTGCTGTCTATATTTTGTCCAATTATACATTTTGTATCCTGTGCAAAAAACAGAAAATTAAAAAATTAAGAAAACCTAATATTCATACTAATGGCGCATCACATCACAGTGCGCCATTAGTATGCCAGAGGATACTAATGGCGCATCATTAAACAGTGCGCCATTAGTATGCCGAAGTTACTAATGGCGCATCTTGTTGTTGTGCGCCATTAGTATGCCAAAGCACCTGGGTATACATGGCCCCTTGGGAGGCATACTAATGGCGCACTGTTGTATATACTAATGGCGCATCTGAGGTCCGCCATTAGTATACCAGATACTAATGGCGCACCAGTGGTGTGCCATTAGTAAAATATACTAATGGCGTGGCACTAATGGCGCACCACTAATGCGCCATTAATGGCCAAATTAGGTGCGCCATTAGTAGGCCTTTTCCTAGTAGTGTCTTGTGAGAGAAAATGATGAACGAGGGAAGGCCTCTAGAGATAGAGATGGACACTACTACTACTACCAATGTGCTGGCCCGTGTGTTGCAATGGATCCACATAGTAGAATAATACTTGTTCACGTACCTGAAATATAATCACCCTACTTTTGATATACATGTGTCAGCAGACATGACAGCTTGTCCATGGAAGTTGAACCACGGCGACCATCACGTTTCTTGTTTCTACCACTGCCACACCCACACACGATTCCCACGACGCCCCTCCAACCCACGGCACGACGTCCCCCGACATGGACATGGATCCTCTGACGTGGCTATCACTTCCCTGCCTTTCCTTCGCTGACAGGTGGGACCCACGCTTATGGGTCCCACATGTCAGTGACAGAATGATAGGATTGTTCGCGTCAGGGGATCCTCATCCCCCCGACGTTCCCCTCATCCCTCTCGGCCCCACCGCTCCTCTACCTTTGTGTGCATGACATGCGGGCCAGCTAAACTGCGGCGAGCATCAACTTTCTACCACAGACACACCCGATTGGACGCGGTTTGTCTGCTCCACTGCTATGCTCCGATCCGTACTCCCGCACCATCGATTTTTCATCTAGCGGCTGTGACACATTTCGTCCCGGCCATCAATACTCAGCTGGAGTACTTATGTACTACAGGTAGTACCTGCCGGTGTGGCCATGGACGCCTCGTAGCGCCCCGACGCCCAGCTGTGGCACCCTCGCCATAGCCACACCACCACTGGCCGGTTCATCTCGAACGAGTGAGTCGTGAACCACGCCACTACCATGAGAATGACATGTGGGCCAGCCGCATTTAAGGGCCGCATGTCATTGACTCATAGGCCGGGCACTAAGCCACTGAAGTTCAGTCTTGTGGGCCCCGAGAGGGAAATGTAACTCCTGCGGCAGGCCTTGTGGTGCTCCCGCAGTACGAGCTCGTGCCAAAACTAGAATTTGTTACTTACTACTCCTCCTACCAACTAGTACTAGTAAGGTACACGTGCATTGCACGCATGAGATTCTGGTGGTGTGTGCATTATGCTTCTACATGTGGAGCTTTCTGGATTCTAACATGTGGCAAAATCTCGTGGAATGTAAGGTTAGGCAAGTTTGATTAACTTAGGTGAGTGTTTGGTTCAGGCCACACCTTAGGCAAGCTACACTAAGGCCCCACATGACATACACACAATCTAAGATGACGTATTCACCTAGACGGAGGGAGTAGTGTTTCTAGCAAGATGCCCGCGTGTTGCACGAAGTTGATGGAAAAGGTAATCAGAACTTATAAATTGATGGATGGAGTACTAGTTACAGTGATGCATATAATTAAGCAAAGGGATTGCACATGTCGGTATAGACTGGAACGAGAATGCAACAACACAATAAGAATTAAGGCCACGATGATGTGATCGCAATGGTGGTTACAGAAGGAAAGAAGAAAGATGGATCCACGAACGTACGACCTCCTCCTCCTCAACTTAGTGCGCCGGGCCACCAACCGGCGGCTAAGGAGCGACGACTTCTGTGGCGAGGTCGAGGTGCTTCTCAGCAAAGCCATCCAAGGCTTCCAGCCGGTTGAGGAAGGCCAACCTCGTAGTGTCCTCACTGGCCTTGTAGATACCTATGTAC
The DNA here is from genome assembly GCF_056163025.1 of Triticum urartu. Taxonomy (NCBI): domain Eukaryota; kingdom Viridiplantae; phylum Streptophyta; class Magnoliopsida; order Poales; family Poaceae; genus Triticum; species Triticum urartu. Next base: position 664,717,960 of record NC_141877.1, on the reverse strand, counting down.
ACGATTTGCTCGTACACGTGGATGTGTAGGTCGATGAATTCTTGCAGGGCAAGGCGCCTCGCGGCGAGCACGACCTCCAGGTGGACATCCTCCATGGCGTCGTCGGGCAGTCGCAGGGCCACCAGTGCTTGAAAGAGGTTCCGTCCATGGAGGCCGATTAGGGTGGCAGGAAATGAGGAGCCCAGGCGCGCGGGCTAGAGGAGTACGGCGATGTCGTCCGCGAGCTTCTTGATGATGGTGAACTTGTTGCTGGTGTCAACGATCATCTGGTCCAACTGAGAGTCGTAGTTGGCGTCGACGGCGGCCATCCACCAGCCGGTCTCCAACACCATCTGGAGACGATCCTCGGCGCCATGCCGCAGGCCGGCATAATGGACCATCTGGCGCAGCCACTGGCTGCTCACGTGCATCGCCGCCATGGGTCTGGGGTGAGCTCTTTTGCGCTTAGTGTAGGTGCTTAGGAAAATGCTTAGGTGCGTACGATGTGGTAGATGCATTGGAATGGAGGGGCGCCTTTATATAAGGGCAATGAGGGCAAACTGCGTTGCATTCACATCGTGCAGCCTCTTTTCCCGGACCTCCTCCCATTACTTCCCTCACGCATTAATTGAAGGAGGATGCATTGGTCGTTCAACATATCGGGAACCGCTACTCCCTCCCTCGTCTGCATTAAAGCCGTATCGGGAACTGCGCCGCCCGCTGTCAAATCGAATACTCCCTCCGTCTAGGTGAGTATTAAGTCATCTTACGAAAACCACTCGTTTCTTCACATTATATATGTACAATATATATGGCCAACATCATATAGCCAGCAGTTTAGTTGTCAAAGAATTTCAGGGTGCTTAGTTTTGTCAAAGAATTCCAGGGTTCTTAGTTTTATTTGAGGGGTGGGTTGTGCACTTATGATGGACACCATTATTGTGACAAGCCTTTTTAATAGTACTACTGTACAAAAGTGGAGTATATACATCTTTTAAAAGTCTAGAGGGCGGGGCAGTCTAGCTCGGTCGGTTTCACGAGAGGCGAGGGCCTTTGTGATTTGCCGGCTCATTACTGCTATCAGATCGAATAGTACTGCGCCGCCCGCTGCATGCCCGGCGCCTCCATTAAACCCCTCCTTTAAACCCGCATGCAAACTGAGAATCCTACTCCTGCCACACGTCTGTTCATGAGCGGGCCGGAATTAAACGCAACACCGGCCGAACTCCTCACGTCCACCCTCAGTTTAAACGAGGCCAGACGCCGGCCAAGCTCCTACCGTCGGCCCTCTATTTACACGAGGCCAGACAGACAGTGGGCAAGAATCACACCCCTCTGTTGCTTCCCCATCTCCTCCTTCACCATTTTCTCCACTCTTCCGATGGCTTCCGATGAGCCGTTCACCGCCATAATACCCGGCTGGGTGGCCCGCCAAGCCCTCCGGATACGGGCGAGGCCGCTTGGTGCTTCACCAACCTCGCTTGGCCCGACGGAGCTAGTTGCCGCCCCAAACAGGCGCGTGGTTCAGCAACTCACTGCTCCAGTTCAGCTTGATGAGGAGTGGCGAGTTGCTCCACGCCGGCACGGCGGCGAGCACGCCAGTACGGGCGCCGTTGCTGCCGCGTCGTACCGCGCCACTAGTGTCTGCGGTGGCGGCGCCTCCCGTGTCTGTGGGCGCGCCTCCCGTGCCTGCGGCAGCGCCATGCAGGCAGAGACAGAAGCCGTGTGCGTGGAGAGCGACGAGAAGGTGGTCTGCTTCTTCGTGTCCGCCGCCATCATCGAGGAGAAGTAGAACACGAGACCTTCATCTCTTCCGCCGCCACTTGGGACCCATGAAGGCCACCGCCGAGGCGACGACCGTGGATTCAGGTGGTTTCTTTGCTGCTTCGTCTCTTCCGAGGATCTTCATCGACCCCGGAAGTGTCTGACGGACATGACGAAGACAAAGGGATCTGTGGGCGGCCATTTAGAACTAAAATAACTCTAGATACATCCATTTCTAGGACAAGTATTTCCGGACGGAGGGAGTATTAATTATACAAGAGAGTCAGATTGGCACCTCTTAGTTCATGTAAATGTAATGAAATCCATCATGTTTATATGAAGATCCGGCTTTTTTATACGAAATCCTTCATGCTTATATGAAATCAGTCCGTGTTTGCACGAATTTCATCTGGTTGATTAGAGTTGTAAAAATGTATGCCGCTGGCATTTGATGTCGTCCTCCGCTTAAGGAAGCGGGAGGAAATTTGCCGGCTGCCGTTGGAGATGCTCTTTATGTTGGTGACATCCAATCCATTTGAGTTAATTGCCTATATGATTGTCGCTCTATAAAAAGTTAATTGCATGTACAGTGTACACGTGACTTGCAGGGTGGCTACAGCTTCGTACAGAAAGTTAAAAAGAAACAAGTCCATCCACTACTAGGGAAAACCTTATACATAGAATCTTAGTAGCAGCGCGGCATAAAAGGAGGCGTTGCTGCTAATTAGTAGCAGCGCGGTTATGGAAAGCGCGTTATTGGTGGAAATTTAGCAGTAGCGCGTGATGTTCAAACCGCACTGCTACAAAAATCCACCGACAGTACACAATGACCTAAGTTTACCAGTAGCGCGGCGTCAGGAAGCGCGTTGCTGCTAATGCCATAGTAGTAGCGTTCTTTTTAGTCATGTCGCTGCTGCTAATTTTGAAATTGTCCACACGTTTGGCCCGTTTAGCAGTAGCGCGTGATAGGAAAGCGCGCTGCTGCTACGCTCTTAGCAGCAAAACACTTTTGCTCCCGCACTACTGCTAAGACGTAGCACCCACCACCTTTTCCACCTCCCCCTCCCCATCTCCTCTCCTCCCTTTCCCCTACCTCCCACATCCTCCCTCTCTCACTCTTCTTCTTCCTCAATACTTCTCCCCCCATTACTCTCCCTCTTCTACCTACCTTTCTCTCTCTTCATTACTCCTAGCTATAACTACACCACCTCCACTAATGCATCTCCTTTCTCTTTTTCCTTCCCACTCCACTAGTTGAAGTTGTCTCCTCCCAAATTAGGTAGCTAGGTAGATGTAGCATTTAGTTAAGTGACCTATTTGCCCCTAACTAGATCTATCTTTGTCAAGAAGAGATTTGTGCACTTTTGATCTCCCTACAACATCATCTCCGCCGTGTGCTCGATCTCGAGATAGAGGTGATTAAAATTTCATGCTTTTGCAAAATGGAAATATGTTTATGTGTGTGTGATATGTTTGTTGAAATTTTGTGTGTGGCATGAGTTAACGCCAAATTGTGCTTTTGAGTTGCCTATGTTTTGCCGAAATGTCGATTTATTTCCGTTTCGGCGAATTCCGGGCAAACTCTAGATCTATATATGTCCTATTTTTAAGGAAGGTCATGCCGAATTTTTTTATGACATTGATGAATGCACGCATTTTTATAATCAATTTGTTTATTATTACCATGCAGAGTTGACAATGGTTAGTGGAACTATGGTGGACAGGTGGTTGCGATCGGCGGTGCAGGACATGATGGAAAATAACCTGACAGAGGTTTTATGTCCGTGTCAAAAATGCAAAGGAATAGTTTGGCTCGGCCCCCATGACGATGGTCGTGTCGAAGCGCACCTGCTCATGACTGGTTTCATGGATGGCTATACTCGGTGGATAATTGAAGATGAGGATGACGATGTTGAGGGTGCCGACGGGGCAGGCAATGATGACACGGGGCACAACGAAGAGATGATCGATAATGGCGGCGGGGAAGAGGCCGGACATGGCGGTGGAGAATGGGCCGGACATGGCGGCGGAGAAGGGGCCGGACATGGCGGCGGAGAGAACGACATGGACTCCACGCAGCAGAGTTCGTCGGTACTAATTTCAATCGTGCAGGACCCTCATGTTCAAGCATTGCTTCGCAAGGGGACGAATACTGAGAGAGCTACTTCTAGAGAGGAGGCTAAGCTGGAGCAACTGGAGGTAGACTCGAACACTCCATTGTATGATGGTTGCAATCCTGAGGTGACCCTCTTGAGTTTCACACTCCAAGTCCTGAAGACGAAGGCTAAAAACAAATGGACCGACACTATCCTCGATGAGCATCTCAAGTACCTAAAGGATGTTCTTCCCGCGGGTAATCTATGTCCTAGTAGTGTTGATGAGGCCAAGAAGATCGCGTGCCCTCTTGATCTGCCACACGTCAGATACCATGCATGCATCAACAATTGCATAATTTATCGGAAGGAGCACGCGGAAAAAACAAGCTGTCCGGTGTGCAATGCTTCTCGATACAAGAAGGCTGGTAAGAAATGTCCCTAGAAAGTGGTATGGTACTTACCGATCAATCCCCGTCTCCATAGGTATTTTGTAGATCCCAAGGAAGCAAAGCTAATGCGCTGGCACACGGAGAGGAAGAAGCCCAACGATGGAGATGATCCGAAGCTGAGACACGTCAAGGATGGAAGCCAGTGGAGAGCGTTGAACAGCTTCTATCAGTATTTTGGATGTGATGCAAGGAACATCATGCTCGGCGCGTGTACCGATGGCATGAATCCGTTTGGCAATCAGAACACCAACCATAGCAAACGGCCCGTGTTTGTATGGATGTACAACCTCCCCCCCCCCCCCCCCCCCCGCGGTTGTGCATGAAATCGAAGTACATTCACATGAGCATGCTTATTCAAAGGCCGAAACAACCAGGAAATAATATTAATTTGTATCTGGGGCTACTTCAAGAGGAGTTAGACACGTTATGGAAAACAACGGCCAAGACATGGGACGCCAGCAAAGGCGAGTATTTCAACATGAGAGTCGCGCTGATCACGACAGTGCAGGACTATCTCGGTTACGGATATGTGGTAGGCCAGGTGTGCCATGGATATTGTGGATGCACGGGGTGCATGGATGATACGACGTCTCAGCAGCTAACGTCAAGGAAAGATGGTGGGTCTGGGAAAATCGTGTACATGGGGCATCGAAGATGGCTCAAACAGGACGACCTATGGAGAAACCGTGGAGATCTATTCAATGGTCACGCTGAGCATCGAGGACCTCCACGTAAGCGGAGCAGTGCTGAAATCGATGAGGTGTTGAAAAACTGGAAGGAGTGACCCGCGTCAGGAAAGACGGTGAGAAAGGCACCGGACCCGCTGCTGAAGGTATGGAAGACGAGGTCTGTGTTCTGGGACTTGGAGTACTGGCACAAACTCGATACACCTCATTGCCTTGATCAAATGCATATCTGTAAGAATGTCCTTGAGAGCTTGCTCGCAACACTGATGAACATGCCGGATAAGACCAAGGATGGGCCGAAGGCAAGAAAAGACTTGCAAGATTCGAAAATCAGGGAAGATTTGCACATGCCGCCCCGTAAAATGTCAGACAAGACAGAGACGGAGACAGAGGCACAGGAGAAGAAGGGCAAGAAAATAAAGAAAGAGGATTATTGCCCCCCTTCTTGCTTCACCTTAAGTCAGGCTGAGATCCATCAATTCTTTAAGTGCCTTACCGGAGTGAAAGTTAGTTCTGGTTACTGTGGCAAGATAAGCAGATATCTAGACACGGACAAGAAAAGGTTCAGCGGGATGAAGTCCCATGACTGTCATGTGATGATGACGCAGATACTACCTGTTGCCCTTAGAGGGATAATGGACAAGCACGTCCGTGACACGCTTATTGGTCTCTGCAACTTTTTCGAAGTCATCTCTCGAAAGTCGATCAGTGTGAAGCAGCTCCAAAGGCTGCAGGAAGAGATCATTGTGATACTGAATGAGCTTGAGATATACTTCCCGCCCGCGTTCTTTGACGTCATGGTGCATCTGTGTGTCCATATTGTGGATGACATAATAGACCTGGGGCCGTCATTCCTGCACAGCATGATGCCTTTTGAGAGGATGAATGGGATCATCAAAGGATTCGTTCGTAACATGTCCCGTCCGGATGGAAGCATCGTCCAGGGCTATTTGACACAAGAGTTCATCTCTTTCTGTGAGAATTTTCTATATGGCGCAGACCAGCCGCCTGGTGTTAGTGTTGGTTTGCCCGTTAACAAGCACGATGGGAGGCTCCAAGGAGAAGGTCATTGCAATGGTCGCAGGGAATTGCACGTGGCAAGTCAGATCGACGCAATGACTTTGACACAACATCTAGACGAGGTAGATCCTTTCGTGGCACTGCACAAAGAAATTATCGTAAAGAAGTATCGTGACTGAGGGGTTTGCAAGACAGACGCCGAAGTTACTAGAGAGCACCACTCCACTTTCCTGCATTGGTTCAAAGAGCATATTATTGCTAATCCCCCGGAGGAGGGCTCTAAGGATGGATTGCTCATATACGCCTTAGCACATGGGCCCTCGCCCAACCTCATAACCTATCAGGCATATGATATCAACGGATACACGTTCTACACGGAGGCCAAAGATATGGACAGTGATGATCAGAACTCAGGGGTGACGATGGAATGCATGACCGGCAGCGACAACAGCGCAACTGAACGATTTTATGGAAGGGTCGAGGAGATCTGGGAGCTTGACTACTCTAGACTGCAGAACACGACGATGTTCCGTGTCAGATGGGCTAAGAATGTCGAAAGAGAAAACCGGATTTTCACTACGATGACTATACCTGTTGGGGATAGTACTACTGGGCGTAAACCGGCCTATCTAGGCCGGATTAACTTCATCAGTAGTTAAGCAGGTTAAAGCCCATGAAGATAGATGAGGGCTCAAGACCCATAATCGGTTGAGAGCCTGTAGCCGTAAACCGGCGTCAATATGTAACTTGTATTGTAAGTTAGGAATAAGTAGAGACCAAACCGGACACATCTATGAGCCGGTGTTGTGACACTATAAACCGATGGGCGTCACCCATGTATATAAGGGGACGACCCGGCGGCGGTTCAAGGACGACAGACACAACGCGAGACATAGGCGAAGCTTGTTTGCTCCCTAGTCATCGAAACACCCATCAATTCCATCACAACTAGACGTAGGCTTTTACCTTCATCGAAGGGGCCGAACTAGTATAAACCCTCTTGCGTCCTTGTGTCCGCTTTAACCCTTCAAGCTAACCCGTCGCGATGGCTCCACGACTAAGTCCTTTCTCTAGGACATCTGCCGTGACAAAACCACGACAGTTGGCGCCCACCGTGGGGTGATCGCACGATGGTTTCCGGTTCTTGGAGGGCCGCTTTGAAGGACTCAAGGGCTACGCTGTAGGCCGGATGACTAAGAGTCGTCGCGGCAAGCTCTACATCGACGACGCAGGCTGGGGCCCCGAGGCCGGCTCAATTGAGTATGGGTACCAGGTCCCCTTTGGTAGTATTCATGTTTTCATTGGCAAGATCGGTGAACCGGGCCCTGAGCCGGACATCTGCACCGACCTTGTCGAGACGGCTCAGCGTGCACGATCCGCTCGGGTTAAACCGGCCATGAAGCATGCCTTCGTGGGAGTTATCCATGGAGGAAGTTATGAGGACGTGTCGGACCTTCGCAGGGCGACGTCCGTTTGTTCCGGTGACGAATCTTTTACCGGAGAAACCGAATCTCTTTATCAGCTACAAGATGGCCGGATTGAGAGCTGTTTCGATGGCGACAGTATTCCGGACCCCTCTGATCTGCCTAACCGGGTTGGAATATTCATGACCGGAACACAAGCAGCGCTTCATTCTTCAACAGCCACGGCAACGATCTCCGGTTCAGCAACGGCGACGGCTGCCGGGGCAGGAGGCCCTGTGCGCCCGCTGGCTCAGGTTCTATCAGAATATTTGTTGCGTTGGTTGTGCTTATGGCAGAAGTTAATCCGCCAGATTAGGACGCTCATAACACGGAGATTGCAAAGGTAAGGGAACAAATCACCCAGGCCAAGACAGATCTGGCGGCTGAGGACACCAAAATGGCCGCAGAGCGGGCCGCTTTAGATGCACAGTCCTACAGGCTTATGTTGGACCAGAGCGCGTCGCATGAAGTCATGAGGAGGAAGCGCCGATCCCGCTTACCTCCGGTTTTCGAGGCCAGAGACCTTTTCAACACTCCAGGACCAAGAACCGGCCATCCGCTGGAGGGGAACCGGGCAGAAGCCCCTGGGACCGGTGCACCGTTTCAGCCCCGTCAGATGAACCCGCCTCGTCAAAACACCGTTATACCTCAGGATGCTTTGACACCTCCGGGTCATTACTCCAACCCAATGGACAATCTTGTTGCCGCTGCTGCACGGCTGGAGGCCATTCCAACTGAAGGTGACTCGCCGCAGGCAGTAGAGACGCGACAGGTCAAGGAACTGTTGAGGACAGCTTTGGCCCAACAGGAAGCATACTCATACAGCCGCGACCGGATCCACTCGACCCCCGTCCAAGCCGGAGCTATAGCAGACATATGGAGGAACCAGTAGTGTCGAGTAATGAACGACGTGGAGCACCCCGTGGCAACAACCCGACGAGTGGTGCTGATGACGCTCAGGAAGTGGTGAACCGGGCCCGAGCGCGCAGGGAGGCCGAGTTAGCCGCACAGCATCAGGCTCGGCAGCTCACGCCGGTTCGTCCAACCATCTCGATCGAACCTGGTGTTGCTTCCAGTTCTTTGGGGGTGCCTTGCCTTGTCCCCGCTTTACGCAATGTGCGCCTGCCCAAGGATTTCAAAGGCCCGTGCAAGGTACCAAATTACATGGCGGATCAACCTCCAGAGACTTGGGTGGAGAGCTATGAGATGGCCATGGAGATGTTGGATGTGGATGACATAGCGTGTGCGAAATACTTCACCATGATGCTTGAAGGAATGGCCCGTACTTGGTTAAAAAGCCTGCCAGCTAATTCTATCAGTTCATGGGCCTAATTGCGAGCCCGGTTTATCAACAATTTCAAGGATACCTGTAAACAGCCTATGTCGATAGTGGACTTAGCTGCATGCGTCCAGGAGGAAGGAGAATCAACGACTCATTGGGTGCGCCGGGTTTCACAAGTGTTGCACTCCTCAGACCGCATCAACACTGACTCCGCAGTATTAACCCAAGAAGGCAACTGCCGGTTTGGGCCCCTGAAGTTGAAATTGGGACGGATGAAGCGTCATTGCACCGACATGGGGACCCTCATGGCCGCTTTGGTAAAATATGCTGATTCTGATAGTACCAAGGATCCCGAATCTGATGATGACAAGACAGGGAAGGGGAAGAAGAACAGCAGATCCAAAGGTCAACAGCATCACTGGGTAGGCAATGGCGGAGGAGGCAAGTGTAAAGCGGATGGTAACATGGATTTTGTGGCTAATACCAACGCACAGGACAATGGCCAGCGGCGCAAGGGTAGGCCGAAAAATCATAGTGGAGCACCCAACCCTAACCCAAACCGCCTGAACTATCTGCTAAGCCAGCCCTGTCCAAGACATGGGATGAAGGAGGAGCCAGCAAACCACCTTTGGAAGGATTGCTTTATTATGCAGGAATTCAAGAATTATAATAATTTCTGGTATGATCACGGATCCGGCGGTGGCTCAGGGTCCGGGCCGGGTTACGATGGAGGAAGTTCAGGTTCAGGATTTAATGGTAATCCGGGCGGACATAATGGTCAAAATAGTCAGAACAACCAGGGTGGTTACAACCAACAGCAGAAATAGTCAGGTTACCAGAGCAACCCAAAGCAGTTGAGTAGTGGGCAGTACCATGTCTTTACCACTAGCTTGGACAAGCGAGACCGGAAGGTTCAGAGACGGGCAGTCAACTCTGTTGAACCGGCCACACCCCGTTATCTACGTTGGTCTGAACAGCCAATCATATGGAGCAGAGAGGATCACACACCCCAGGTCGATAATCCGGGTCAGTTGGCTCTCATGGTGGCGCCTCAGGTGGGAAGTTATAAGTTCACCAAGGTGCTCTTGGAAGGAGGGAGCAGCATTAACATCCTATACTATGAAACCTTCTGTCGTATGGGACTAACAGATAAGAATCTCAAACCGTCCAATACAGTATTCCACGGTGTAGTGCCTGGCAGATCAGTATATCCCGTTGGTAAGCTAGGTCTTGAAGTGGCCTTTGGGGATGACCATGATTCCAGGCCAGAGACATTGACGTTTGAAGTGGTGAAAATCCAAAGTCCATATCATGCCCTATTTGGGCGACCGGCATACGCCAAGTTTATGGCTCGGCCCTGTTATGTGTATTTGCAGCTCAAGATGCCGGGTCACAAGGGGACAATAATGGTTCACGGAAGCCGTAAAATCGCTTTGGAATGCGAGGAAAGAGATGCGGCTTATGTTGAGTCGGTTTGTGCCACCGAGGAGTTGAAGTACTATAAAGACAATGTTGATCCGGCGGACATGACTCCGTTAAATAAGCCAACTATGGAGCATGGTCCGGCCGTGAAGTTCAATCGGCAGCAGAAACTAAGCTTGTTGACTTCGTACCTGGCGATTCGTCCAAGCAGTTCAGCATCAGTGCCAACTTGGATCCGAAATAGGAAAGCGCGCTCATCGAGTTCATCCGTGAGAATCGGGACATTTTTGCATGGAAGCCTTCCGACATGCCAGGTGTATCGAGGGAACTCGCTGAGCACACACTTAATGTGGATCCTAAATATAAACCAGTGAAACAGTTCCTCCGCCGGTTTAACGAAGAAAGACGCAAGGCGATTGGAGAAGAGGTAGCCAGGCTCTTAGCAGCTGGCTTTATTATTGAAGTTTTCCACCCTGAGTGGCTTGCCAATCCGGTGCTGGTCCTTAAGAAAAACGGCACCTGGCGCATGTGTGTGGATTACACAGATCTTAATAAGGCTTGTCCAGCAGATCCTTTTGCCCTCCCCCGTATTGATCAAATTATTGATGCTACGGCGGGTTGTGAGCGTTTAAGTTTTTTGGATGCGTATTCTGGCTACCATCAGATCAAAATGGCAGTTAAGGACCAGGAGAAGACAGCATTTATAACTCCCTTTGGAGCCTTTGGCTATGTGTCTATGCCCTTCGGTCTCAAGAGTGCCCAGGCAACTTACCAACGGTGTGTACAAAATTGTCTTCACAAGCAGATTGGCCGTAATGTACATGCTTACATGGATGATATCGTGGTTAAATCCAGGGAGAAGGAGACTCTGATTGATGATCTGAGAGAAACCTTTGATAACCTGAGAACATACAAGATGATGCTTAATCCGGACAAGTGTGTCTTTGGTGTACCGGCGGGCAAGCTATTGGGTTTTCTAGTGTCCAACAGGGGAATTGAGGCTAATCCGGAGAAGATCACGGCTATCACCTCCCTGGCTAAACCGAAGTGTATCAACGATGTTCAACGCCTGGCAGGCCGGATTGTTGTGCTAAGCCGGTTTATCAGTCGCCTGGGTGAGAAGGCAATCCCTTTGTATCAGATGTTGAAAAAGACGGATCAGTTTATCTGGAGTTCTGCTGCTGATGAAGAATCCGAGGACTTAAAGCGGCAATTGGCCAATCCGCCTGTGCTCGCCGCTCCCGTTGACAAGGAGCCGTTACTGCTATATGTTGCTGCTAATGTTCGGGCGGTCAGCGTAGCTATTGTGGTGGAGCGAAAAGAGGCAGGTAAGGAGCATCCGGTTCAACGTCCGGTCTATTATATCAGTGAGGTGCTCATTGAGTCCAAACAAAGGTATCTGCATTGGCAGAAGCTGGTGTGTGGAGTTTTTATGGCAAGCCGGAAGCTTAAGCAATATTTCCATGGGCACTCAATCATGGTAGTCAGTTCTGCTCCTTTGGGAGATATCATCTAGAACCGGGAGGCAACTGGCCGGATTGCAAAGTGGGCCATAGAGCTGGGGCCGTATGGTTTGAAGTATGTGCCTCGGACAGCGGTTAAGTCTCAAGCACTTGTTGATTTCATCAATGATTGGATGGAAATGCAAGCACCTGAAGAAAAGCCGGATTGTACGTATTGGACCATCCATTTTGACGGATCCAGGCAGTTGGAAGGCTCGGGGGCTGGAGTCGTATTAACTTCCCCACGAGGTGATAAGTTTTGTTATGTTCTCCATTTAATGCTCCCTTGTACTAACAATGCAGCTGAGTATGAAGCCTTGCTCCATGGTCTCTGGATGGCTAAGGAGATGAATCTAAGTCGAGTTAAGTGCTTCGTTGACTCGGACCTTGTGGCTCAGCAGGTGTCTGGCACATGGGACTCCAAGGACCCAGTCATGGCAGCATATCGTCGTGAGGTGGATATTGTTGCAGGTTATTTCAAAGGCTATCAGGTGGACCACGTGGACCGGCGGAAAAATGAAGCGGCGGATGCTTTAAGCCGGCTGGGATCTCAGCGCAAACCGGTCCCGCCCAATGTTTTTCTCGATGTGCTGCACAACCCGTCGGTGAAGATCCCTGGTGAAGAGGATTTGGCTATTCCTGATCCGGACGCTCAATTGGTAGCAGTTCTTCATGTTATTCCGGATTGGACGCTTCCTTACCTGGCCTACAAGAACCGAGGTGAGTTGCCAGAAGATGAGATTCTGGCCCGGCAGATAATCCGGCGATCCAAGTCCATGGCTGTCATCAACGGTGAGTTGCATCATTGCAGTGTATCAGGAGATTTTCAACATTGCGTGTCTCCTGAAGAAGGCCGTGAAATTTTGCGTGAGATCCACGAAGGAGATTGTGGTCACCACGCCGGTTCAAAGTCTCTGGTCGCTAAAGCGTTTCGCCATGGTTTCTATTGGTTAACTGCTCATGCTGATGCGGAGGATCTGCTCAGACGATGTGATGGTTGCCAAAGGTTTTCAAGACGTGCTCATGTACCGGCTCAAGAATTGACAATGATTCCAATTACTTGGCCGTTTGCGACTTGGGGGCTGGATATGGTTGGGCCTTTCAAAAGGTCCAAAGATAAGAAGACCCACCTCCTGGTGGCGGTTGACAAGTTTACAAAGTGGGTGGAGGCAGAACCTGTTAGCAAGTGTGATGCGGCCACGGCGGTTAAGTTCACCAAAAAGGTGATTTTCCGGTTTGGCTTTCCGCATAGTATTATCACAGACAATGGTACCAATTTATCCGAAGGTGCTATGAAGGAGTTCTGCGAACGGGAGCACATCTGGCTCGACGTTTCATCAGTGGAACATCCACAGTCCAATGGTCAAGCAGAAAGAGCTAATCAAGAGATCTTGAGAGGCATCAAGCCCCGGCTCATGGTTCCTTTGCAGAGAACGCCGGGTTGTTGGGTAGGAGAATTACCATCTGTGTTATGGAGCATCAATACAACACCCAACAGATCAACAGGATACACACCGTTCTTCATGGTTTATGGAGCGGAGGAGATTCTCCCCAGTGATGTCCGTCATGATTCACCTCGTGTCACGGCTTATATTGAAGCGGACAACGAGACAGCACGGCAAGATGCTTTGGACCGGTTGGATGAAGAGCGTGACATCGCAGCCGCCCGATCGGCGATTTACCAGCAGGATCTTCGTCGTTATCACAGTCGTCGAGTCAGAACCAGAGCCTTTCAGGAAGGAGATTTGGTGCTTCGGCTCATCCAAGATCAGACTGGTATGCATAAGCTATCCCCACCTTGGGAGGGGCCTTTCGTGGTCAGCAAGAATCTGCACAACCGGTCGTACTATCTGATCGATATTCGAGAGGATAAGGACTCACGTACATCAGAGGAGGAGACTAGCAGGCCATGGAATATAGCTCATCTTCGGCCTTACTATACCTGAGCCATTGGCTATACTTATGTACATAGTACGACAATGTATATATTATGATAATAAACTGGAACCTCAGCTAAAGTGGGGTATCTGTTCTTTTACATCATGTGAGGTTACACTTTGAGTTCGCTTTGCTAAAAGCATCGTGTTATATCACTTGGAGGATTGGTCGTGTCCGAACCAATACCATGCCTCTTGATAGGCGAAAGCCACCAGATCATTTGGGGACTTGGTCATGTCTGAACCAGTCATGCCTCTTGATCGGCCTAAGGCCACAGAATCACTTGGGGGCTTGGTCGAACCCGAACCATGACCACGCCATTTGGTCGGCATAAATGCCACAAGAATCACTTGGGGACCTGGCTAACTAGAACCATAGTTACACCTAACGGGAGCTTGGTCGTGTTTGGCCATGGTTACGCCATTTGATCAGCTTAAATAAATCTTTTTTGGCAAACGTTTTTGTCATTGCTTTTGCTTCATTCTTTTCTTTGAAGGGGGGTTTTTGCTTTTTATTGTGTTCTTTAAAACCGACAAAGTGTTTTAACCAATCAATTGACGGAACACAGTTCACGTCAATCCGGAGACTATTTGTCCGGTTTGATCCTTGTTGTTAACTTCCTTTTATGGAGTAACATGGTATTTATTATAACCTGGCACGGTTTACATGGTAACCAGTGTCATATACATATATAGGAGTTGTTACTTCCTCCAACAGTGTGGGTTTGCAAAACTCCGCTTCAAGGTTGGCCAAGCCAACTTCACACACAACGGTGGCAGGTATTATGTATCTCAAAATTTTGATCATATACTTAAAATTTTGTTTTGGATGTTTTGACTTTATATATACAGACATCATATTCCGCCGGACGGTACAACCGCGGTGGCACTTGACGAATTTCTTATTTCAGAAAGTGTTTTGGAAAGTTCATTACCACAGGAAGAACAAGTTATGCACGAAGGCATATCAACATCAAAGGTATCAGCTAGCCTATTACAAGGCAACATGGTGCCCATAATAACATAATTGTTTTTCACAAAGGAGAGGCAGTTTTTAAACTGGCTTCCGGTTTAAGCTTGACCACCAGCCTGGCCTGATGGTTGTGGGTCATCTTGCACCGCTTCAGCTTCCGTTTCTCTACCCAGTGGCTGGAAATCCACAGTTGTCCAGTCTATTCCCAGTCATGCTTGAAAAACAGCCTCATCATGGATTAGCAATGACGGGTCAATATCGGGAGCGTAAGTATGCTTACGGATTGGAGGGATCAGATTTTCCGATTCGTGGATTGGTGCAGCTATTTGCTTGTTCTGACTATCATATTGGGCTTGATAATGAGACAAGTCTGCTTCCTCAGCCAGTTGACAAGCTAGCGGACGTACCTCCCGGTTTATTGCTCGCAAATCCGCTTCACCAAGTTCTGATCCATCTTCCTTCAAGCTGGGATAGCCTTGAGCCGCTTCAATAGGATCAAAATCCGGCACCCAGGCTTTGGCTCGGATTAAAGCATTGATTGCACCGGTTCGAGCAGCAGATTTCTTCAGCTCTTCAACCCGGGCAGGAAGCACTGATAGCTTTATCAGAGTATCTTGAATCAAAGTGGGCACCGGTTTGTTATGAGACGCGGTACAGATGATCCGCTGGGCACTAGTATACAATTGTTCAACCAAGGTATAGGCGGCTTTCAATTTCTTCCGCACATCTCACCCCAAGTGACCAATGCGTGTCCCTGAAATACCATAAAGGATTATTAAACCGGCGACTCTGTAAAAAGGCAGAACCAATTCAGAAGGCAAGCTGGCTTAACAAAGATAACAGTGGTCATGGCATGAACATGCCACTTTATGCTGGTCAGCTCATCCGTCACTGGTTTTAGTGCAGCGTCGGCATCCTCTGCTCGTTTGATCAAAGCGGACTTTTTAGTGGCCCAATCCGACCGTTTCTTCTTGAAGTTCTCCTTAAGTTGTTCCATGGCGCTTAAGGCACTGGCCAATTCCTCTTTTGCTTTGGAGGTTTCAGCCTGTTGGGTTTTCAAGTTTTCTTGCAGATCGATGACTTGGTTTTCTTTCGCCTTCAGCTCCGCCTGCAGGCATACAGATATATGTTTCAACAAATCGGTAGAAGGATTCAAGTACCAACCACATAACAAGTTATGCGCTTAGCACTTGGGGGCTAATGCGTATTCGATCTTCATCTTTCAATTGTTTACAAAGTCCCAAGATCAATGCAAGCATTCAACTTGGCACTTGGGGGCTAATGGCTATTTGATCATATGTATTCTGATGCGGCAGTTTCAATTACTTAAAGTACCGGTTTAACTACGCTAAGTTGAACCGGCCCTTGGGGGCTACATCAGCAAATTTCAAAGCATCAAGATTTATATTATTAAGTCCCGGTTTGAAAGAATAGTTCAAACCGGCCCTTGGGGGCTAGGAGAGTCAGCAAGAATAAAAGCATACAAGCAGGAAGGAGCATATGGAAGTTACCTCATATTTATCTTTCATTATATTAACCAGACCGGCTTCGTAGTCACGGCTGGTATACAGCCGGTTTAGATAGCCGGAATGGATATCTTGGGCGTTCAGAGCAGAGTAAGCCGTCAGATCAGCGTTCCACATGCCTTTGCCAAAAGCAGCAAATTCTTCCTTGGCAGAATGTTTGGATAAAGCGACAGGATTGCTTGGTTCAGTATGACCAGTGCCAGTAATGACAACCTCATCATCCTTGGTACCGCCGGTTTGCACTGGAGCTGTTGGCTTCTCAGTAGGTTTTGCTAGACCGGTGGAGCTTTCAATCCGGATGGAACCTGTGGGCTGTTGGATAGGGCCTGAGGTATCAACAGGTCTCTCTTCAACAATAAGATCATCATCCGGCTGCGGTGGATTGTTGGGAATATCCTCAGAGATAGCCTCTTCAAGAATGACATCTTCTTCGGCCGCTTTGTCCAGGCGGGCCTTCTTGCTTGGCCTAGGTTTGGCCCTGAGAAGAGTAACCAAATTAAATACAGCATGTGTTCTAAGGCAATGCACTGCAAACATCACAATAAATATAGCTTGCCCAAGCACTGTTTTGAGCGGCGGGAGCTGAGTGGCCGATGACTCGCCAGAAGATGAGTGGGAAATAACCTGGTAATCGAAGTTAGACGGATTAAGAGGTTGACGAAAGCAGCCCGCTTTAGGACAAGCACTGATAAGCGAGTTAGAGACCTCGGAATTACATTTCCGAACCGGACTGTTCGGTAAACCGGCGGAGGTAACTACCTGGCCGCTGTGCCGGGTGGTGCGTCGAGCCTCGTGTTGTTGAGTCATCATAAGAAGTTTAGGATCCAAATAAGCAAGAGGATGAGAAAATTTAACTTTCCGGTTTGCCTGACGGATTTTTTGTGAAGGCAAAGTTTCTGAATGGGAAGAGAGAATAATTACCTCTGCATCATCTGCGTGGCTGGCTTCGGCATCATCCTGACAAATATCATCATCAATAAGACGCATGAAAAATAAACCAAGTGAGTCAAGCTCTACCTCAAAGTCCGGATTATCCACCTCATCATCAGGGGCCGGATTAGAAGATGCAATGGTTCTTTTCCTGTGGGTAGTCTTCTTCACAGCTTTAGTTTTTTGCCGGATTGCTCTTTCCGGTTTGTCTGCCTTCTCTGGTTTCTCCTGCGGCAGCTTTTTTCTCCAAAACGGATCATCGCCCTGATTATGCAGACACTGATATTACAAACAATGACCAGACATGTCAATAACAGATTTAGCAAAGAGAAAAATCAAAGTCTTACAGCTGGTGGTTTGTTGGTGGCACAGAAGGGAAGCAGGCCGGTTCTAGCGCAGACATGTTCCGGTTCATTCAGTATCTTGCGCACAGCCTCTGTGATTTCTTCACCAGAGAGTTGGAGTTTTGAATGTCGCCGTGGGTCATCAACACTATCAGTATACTCGCACATCAAACCGGAGCGCTGACTAAGGGGCAGTATGCTCCATGATATCCAACAGCGAGCGAGATCAACACCGGTTAAACTGTTGGCCATAAAGGCTCTGAGCTTTGACAGCTGGGGAGCATATTTGCTTCTCTCCTGGGCAGTCACTCTCTGAGGAAAAGGGTGTGTATTGCTGAGCCACTCCGGACGAAAGCCAGGCAAGGGATTCTCACCAGCAGGGGAGGTGTCTTTGCAGTAGAACCATGTCTGATTCCACTCCTTGGGGTGACTGTGCAGCTTGCCTTGAGGGTATGTGACCTCTTTCCTTTTCTGAATTGCCATGCCACCCAACTCCGTATTAGAGCCATCAGTAAACTCGGTACGGCGGTTTAGATGGAAAAGATCTCTGAATAATTCCACTGTGGGCTCCTCTTGAAAGAACACCTCACAGAGTACTTGGAAGTGGCACATATTGGTAACAGAGTTGGGGCCAGTGTCTTGCGGATGGAGTTGAAAATCGGCTAAAACATCCCGGTAAAATTTAGAACCGGCCGGTTTAAAGCCCCGGGCTAGGTGATCTACGAAAACAACAACCTCTCCTTCTCGAGGTGTGGGGGGGCATTCTTTGGCAGGAGCCCTCCAATGGATGGTATCTTTGCTGTCCAAGGTGCCAATCAGGACTAAATCGTCTAGTTGATCCTCTGTGACGCGAGAAGGGACCCAATTGCACTCATACACTTGCTTGGCCATGATGGAATCTACAATGTAGAAGATCCCGGTTCAAAAATGCATTTGATCAAGGTACGTTGGTAAGGGCACTATTAAACCGGAGACAGAAGTATCTGAACCAGAGTTACATGAAGCAACCAACATTTGGCGGTTCAACAAGGGGACTAATGGTATATACCGGTTTGTCAATTTTTTCTACAAAGTTAAACCACCTGATCTAATCATTGAACAGTCAAGACTGCAGATGAGTAAGTACGCAAAAACAGATTTCACAAGATTATACTACAGCTTTGGATCTGGAACATGTTTATAAAGGAGATAAATATTCAAGGCCCAAAAGGAGCAGTGCAGAATCAATAAGCAAAGGTACGGATAAGATCTATGGTCTTAATATGCAAAAGTGAAAACGGAGGATAAAAACTACTGCTACACAGAGCGAAGATTCACAGACTCGTCTAAGGATCTATCATATGAACAAGAAACAAGCGACGAACGCTAGGGAACATGGAAACCCTAGAACAGATCTATGATGAAAAGGATAGAAGACTTACCAGAGCTGAGGAAGGAGCGGAAGGTCGCCGCAGTGCTCTGGTACGCTCACGTTGATGCAGCGGCCAAAGTTGGTGCAGAGGTCGACGGCGGCGGCGGAGCTCTGAAGCTGGGCGACGCAAGGAAGAAGAAGCAGAAGGGCACGAAGGGGAAAAAGAAATGACCCTTCGGTCCTATTTATAAAGCAAGGGACATGGGTCAGGCGCGAAAATCAAGGGGTCACAAGTTTGGAAACAGAGATATCGCCTCGATTATCGCAGATCTATTAAACAAGAAGGTATCATGGATAGTTTCTTGATGACAGATGATGTCACGTCAGTTTACAGCAATCAGAGAAGATGACATCACGGCGTATCACCAAACTACAAGAAGATGTTGAAGATGAAATTTTTGCTAAGGGTTGACATGAACCTGTTCAAATCAATCTGGGGCCTAATGTTGGGGATAGTACTACTGGGTGTAAACCGGCCTATCTAGGCCGGATTAACTTCATCAGTAGTTAAGCAGGTTAAAGCCCATGAAGATAGATGAGGGCTCAAGACCCATAATCGGTTGAGAGCCTGTAGCCGTAAACCGGCGTCAATATGTAACTTGTATTGTAAGTTAGGAATAAGTAGAGACCAAACCGGACACATGTATGAGCCGGTGTTGGGACTCTGTAAACCGATGGGCATCACCCATGTATATAAGGGGACGACCCGGCGGCGGTTCAAGGACGACAGACACAACTCGAGACATAGGCGAAGCTTGTTTGCTCCCTTGTCATCGAAACACCCATCAATTCCATCACAACTAGACGTAGGCCTTTACCTTCATCGAAGGGGCCGAACTAGTATAAACCCTCTTGCGTCCTTGTGTCCGCTTTAACCCCTTCAAGCTAACCCGTCGTAATGGCTCCACGACTAAGTCCTTTCTCTAGGACATCTGCTGTGAAAAAACCACGACAATACCCGACGCCAAGAGCGCTACCGTGAACGCTATCGCAAAAAACGAGCCATGGGTACACACTAAGCACGTGACACAATGCTTCTTCATAACCGACCCATGCAATCCCAGTCGTGTTGTCGTGAGGAGAGGCAAAATGAACATCATTGGAATGGATGGAGTCACCAACGAGGAAGACTATGATCAGTACGGTAACCCAATGAGGGAACATGACGATGATGATGAAGTATACGTGAAAAGAAGAATCAATACTACATTACCTAAGAAAAATCGTACTCCATGGAGAAGGCAAAGTCAGCACTGAGGAATCGGTCAAATGATGTAATATATATATATATATGTTCCTATTTTGTATACACAATTAGCCATTATTATGCATGGGTCCAATGATGTAATATATATGTTCCTATTTTGCATACATATTTAACCGTCAAATGATGCAATATATATCGCCTTCCCTTCGTTCACTGCTCCCGGAAAAAAAGAAAAGTGAGAAAAATAAAGGAAAAGAAAAAGGGAAACTGGTTATAGCAGTAGCGCTTTACTGAAAAAGAGCTACAGCTAGTCAAGGTAAGAGTAGCGGTTTCTGTATAAGACCGCTATAGCTGCCTTTAATAGTAGTAGCGCGTTTTGTCTAAACGCGCTACTGCTACGTCCACTTAACCCAAAATTCTCACTCTCCTTGCTTCATCCCGCCCCTTTTCCCCCAAATCCCCACTCTCTTCCTCCCGGTGCCGGCGCTCGCCCCCGACCCAGGCGCTCGCCCCCGGCGCCGGCGCTCGCCCTTGACCTCGGCGCGCTCGCCCCCGACCCGTCGGCCCTCGCCTCCCTCCTCTGCTTCCTCCCCTCCCAACCTCGGCCGTCGTCGGGCCTACCTCCTCGCCCCTACAACCTCTGTAAACCACCCCCTCTCTCTCTCTGCTAGCTAGGGTTCTTCGGTTAATTTACTTAGGTTTTAGTTATTTTAATTAGTTTATCTATTTAGTTATCAATTTAGATAGGTTTCAAAATTAGCTGAATTTATATGCAAATTTGAACTGGACATGTGATATGTGGATATGTCATGTTTTGGACATGTCATGTTTTGGTAAATGATCCGAGTGGCCTATGTTACGCCGGAATGTTGATTCATTTCCGTTCCGGTGAATTTCAGGCGCTCGATATGTACATTTTTTAGCAAAGGTCATGCCGAAATTTCCCGTGAATAAAGGCATGATTTGTGCTACATAGTTGGCATATCGAGTGCTGGCACATAGATTTCTTTTTTATGTCATTTCTCATTTATTCATACTTTTAGAAATAAATGAGGACACTTAATCATAGGAAACATGTCGAACAACGAAGAAACTGGGCCTTCTGACCAAGATGCATACGAGATGGATTATCATGGTGAACAAGACTACCTTGACTTTTTGACTGCTAAGCAAGGTTTGCAGGTCCGCCTCGATGATGGTACTGATGCCGACATCAACACCGACGGTGCCAGCACCGATGGCGGCGCCGAGACCGGTGGGGAAGGAACCGGCGGGGAAGATACCGGCGGGGAAGGTACCGGCGTTGATGCCACTACCGAAAAGAGGAAGCATAAGAAGTAGAGGATACAAAAACCTAACAAACTAGGGATTGGACGACTTGTGATCACAAAGATGGCACCTGGCAATTTTGAGCCGTTAGAGCCGGAAGAACCTCGCAAGTGCTATGGGAACCAAGTACGATGCATCCTATTGGAATGCGCGAGCATTAACGACGATGACTTAAGGAGAGAACATTTGACGAAGTTGCTCCTAACGAAGTTGCATAAGAGATTCAAGTTCCCCGACCGGGATGATAACATAGAACAACCGTGGGATGATCCGAAGATGAAAAAGATTAACAATCACGCCATGGGCATGTTCAGCAATGATTTGGCCTCCTGGAAAGGGAGGGTGAAACGAGCTATTGAGGCTGAGGAACCCCTGTCCAAGATTCTGGAGGAAAATCCGACACTTACGGAAGAGGAGTTCGAAAAGTTCAAGGACACTTGCGCTACCGAGGACGCCAAGGCTAAGGCTACGAAATTCAAGAGCCTTCAGCAAAGGAACACGGGGAAGCATTGCCTCAGAAGCCGTGGCTACCTCGATAAAAGGCCCATATGGTATAAGGAGGACGCCGAACGTGAAGCCATGGGTCTCCCAGACTCCTTCGCTAAGTTCACCAACCCCTTGGAGCGTGACTTCATCAGGGCCCGCTACAAGTGGGACAAGGAGAAAAAGGTTTTTTACACGTACCAGATCATGAGGAAATTGATTAGACTACTAGAGAAGCAACACCAGCTTGCAGCCGAAAGCCCTACTTATCCAATGAGGCCCAAGTGGGACACCCCTCTCAACCGGGCCTTGAACGAACTTAAGGGACTCCCTTTGGGCCAGCATCCGCAATATGGTCATGTGCACGGCGCTGGACACAGCGCCACATGGAAGGTGTTTTACAACGAGGGCCCGGAGGCCAAGAAGCAGAAAAAGAAGTTTAGTTAGGCGGACATCGACGCGAAGGTGAAGCTTGCGGTCGAGAAAAAACAGCTGAGGACGCGAAAAAAGCAGTCGAGGAAAAATATGAGTTGCTACAGCAGGCAGTCAATGCAGCTGTGACTGCCTGCAGAAATGATTTCGCTACTAACTTGGTTCCAGTTATGATCAACTGGACGAAGGAAAATCCAGACAAGACGGTACATGATTTCCCGTTGCCCAGTTTCATCGGGAGCAACTCCATGAACAACAACACCATCGCACCATCACTTGCCCACGCAACCGGGCCTCCTCTCGCAGCCACTCCCGCTCATAGCAGCCCGTCCTTAGTCTCTGGCGCACCCGGTGGGCCTTCGTCTTTGGCTGAGCTCGACGCCATCACGGTAATTACATGTCACACCAACATATATATATATATATATAATATTCTGTTTTTGTTGCCTTTCGGATGTTTTACACCACAGACATATGTGTTTGCAGGCGAAAGAAACCCCGTGCACCATACTCTACTTGATCAAAGGCCAGAAGGTGGACATGGGAAAGGGGATGATAATGGACCCCTTGCAACCCACGTTCCAGAACCAGCCGATCCCCGTTGGGCACATCAGGGTTAGCTTGTCCAGTGTGAAATCGGGGCACGAGGATTTGCCTCCTCCAGTGCAGCATGTGGGAGCGGACAACGAGACCCCGCCGCGGATTGGAAGCTGCAAGGGTTGGGTGCTGCTATGGCCGAAGAATCTTATTCGTCTGGAGCCGGCCGAGAGCACACCAATAACCACACATCAACAAGCATGTGCGGAGACCACCACCCCGCCTACGTAATTACTAGCTCCTGTAGTGCCGGGTGAGAGCGGCGGACGACATGATGAAGGGGGTGCAATAGTACTGGCTGATGTAATTTGTCCTATAGAACAGAGAATGGATGATGAGACGGAGGTCGACCATATTGATTTCCTCAATACAAACGCGTATGACTGTGACATAGAATTGATGAGTCAACCATATGACGAATTGGGCTATCAGCTTGCTAATGAGGATATGGATGATATGCCCGGGCAGGAAGGTCGTAGCAGGGATTGCAAAAAGTCTCTCTTCATGAAATCCTCACAGGACACGCCTGAAGATGCCGCCTCAACACAGGCTCAACTAGCCGGGGGCGAGGATCGTACATTACATAGCCCGGGAACACTGGGGCAGGGGTTAAGGAAGGGTCTAGAAGGTGTGCCCAAGGAAAAGGAGTGAAAGAGATCGGGGAAGATAGCTACCTCCAAACAAGCCAGAGCACATAGCAGCTAGACGATGCATTCTGAAGAGCGTGTACCCGTGAAAGGTGCGGCCATGTTCCATCTCACAGGCGAGCCGATCTACCGCCGAAACCGCTGGAGGCACTATCAGGGGATCTCAGGAGAATGCACGACCATGTGCTATCGACTGAGAAAAGCCTACTAGCCACAAAGGATCCAGGATATCCGACATACGTGGCTCGTGTGCCTAAGGGGAAGTGCTACGTCGAGACACGGCCCGCGGAGGTGTTCTTCTTGCGGTTTGACCATATCTTTGAGATGTTTCTGACAAGGCGGCTCGATTTTACAATCGTCCACCTTTTTGCGCTACATATGAGCTCCGTCATGAAGAGCGAAGAAGTCTAGCAAATCTATGTGGCAGATCCATACTACATGCACGAGTCTTTCTTGAGTCTCGGCGACTTTGAGCGTGAAACTGCTAGGGAGTACCTCCAAAACTTCATGGTACAGAATAAGGACCGGGAAATTGTCCTCGTGCCTTATCATCCAAAGTAAGTCAGTTCCGGACAACCCTTTCGTACATTTCAATCATTCCTTCTCTCTCATATGGGGAATAATTCGAGGTGTCTTTTCCCCGAGCAACGGGCGTGCCATCCTTATCGTTCTTTACCCGCAAGTCTCCCACGCCATGTATTTTGACCCTTCCAGAGACTACGAGAAAAAAGACTACGTCGACATAATGAATATTCTAGATGATGCTCTCCAAGGCTTCAGCATTAGAGGTGGCCACATGCAGATCAGGAAACAAAGGAACAAGAAGATGGGTTTCGCGCATAAAACTAACTTCTCCTGCATCCATGTCCCAAAACCAAGCAAGAAGGATGGATTCTACATCGTCCATCTCATGATTCAGTTCAACACGGATCACCAAAAGCTTCGCATGAAAAGTAGAAATGATGATCATATCCACAAGTGGCTAGAATCTCA
Organism: Triticum urartu; assembly: GCF_056163025.1. NCBI lineage: Eukaryota > Viridiplantae > Streptophyta > Magnoliopsida > Poales > Poaceae > Triticum > Triticum urartu. The sequence goes on along the minus strand of NC_141877.1, from coordinate 664,693,488 downwards.
TGGAGAAGCGGATTATAAACTTAGAGATGACTTCTTTCGCATCCAAAGCGACATTGCGACGATCATCATGAAAGAAGTCGTCGATGAGAAGGGGATGTTCCACCACGGCCTTATATCGCGAGCTGACATCCGAACTCGCATAGGCATGCAATGTCTAGACCTCACGCCGTTCAAGAAGCTAGGGTCCATCCTCGATGATATGGAAGGATGGAACTTCTAGTGATTTATGATGTCGATGATGATGATATGTGTCGGTTGAACTTGTATACTTTTTGTAGCGATGAAACTTTGTGATGTCCACGGTCCCTGCCGAACTTGCGTAACGCTACTTTGTTAGTTTGCGTACGATGACCTGCGTACCTCTAGTTAATTAATTTGCGTATTGTATGTTGCATCTAGTTGCTAACCCTTTATTTTTCGGTGTTGCTCTAGTATATTTTGTTGCATATATATGATTGTACATCCTCTTCATGAACATGCATCTCTAATAGGTACCTAGTTTCTTGATGGCGAGATGGAAGTGCTATGTCGTGTACAAAGGGAAGGTTCCAGGGGTGTACAGCGAGTGGCATGAGTGTCAGGCGCAAGTGAATGGGTTCTCAGGCGCCAGCCATAAAGGCTTCAAAAGTAGACAAGAAGGAGAAGCTAGTTACTTGACGTTCACGATAGTGCGAGAGAGGACTCGTAACCGCCACCTCATGTACTGCATAGTTCCGCTCTCACTCATAGTGATATCTCTTCTCGCGTATACCTTTGTTTAGATGGATGACGTTGTAGTTGCAAGTATTCGAGACTTGCATGTATCGCTATTTTCGAGATGATGACAAGATACCACTTTGTATTGGATGATGATTATGATGAGACTATTTGTATGTATATGCTATGATTACATTTGTGGTCTCGCAGGCATTTGTATGTGTATCATGATGACATTTGTATGAGATAAAGATTCTTCTATAAAGCCTGTTCAAATACAAAACAAATATGCCCAAAAAAACAAAAAACCACTAAAATTAGCAGTTGCGAGTGGAGAAAAGTTAGCAGCAGCGCCGTAGTAGCAGTAGCGCGCACATGAGAAGCGCGCTATAGCTATTAGCAGTAGCAAGATTCCATTAAGCGCGCTGCTGCTACACTTGTGTAGCAGTAGCGCTGGTGAGCACGCGCTACTGCTACGTGTTAGCTGTAGCGCCTTATTAGTAGCGTCGGTCCCCGCGCTACTGATACACCTAAAACCCGCGCTGCTGCTAGCCTTTTCCCTAGTAGTGATCCTTAATCTTGTATTCCAAGTACTCTGTGGGTTCCAATGTCAGTACAGTAGCGAAAGAAGTATATATTAAATAAGTAGAGTAATATATAATATAAAAATATAAAGTTAAAAGACAGAATTCGAACTCTTATCATCGCATTGCGAGCATCCGACGTTAACCAGCCCAGCACATTTTTTTTGTAGACCATGCTGGAGATATATCTCCATGTCTACTCTTATATATACTCCATTCGTTCCTAAATATTTGTCTTTTTCAGATTTCAAATGGACTACCAGATACGGATGTGTATGTAGACATATTTTAGAGTGTAGATTCACTCATTTTGCTCCGTATGTCTTTTTAGGAAGGGGTCAGATTTGTCCTTGATTTATTTATGAGGTATCCAGATGGCACTGCACCGCCAAGAAAAGAGGGTAACATCAAAATTATTGACTACTTTTTTGAGTATGTTGGTATGGTCCAGTCATAGTCACATGTTGAAATCTCTAAAAAGACAAATACTCCCTCCGTCCGGAAATACTTGTCATCAAAATGGATAAAAGGAAATGTATCTTGACGTATTTTAGTCACATGTTGGATACATCTCTTTTTATCCATTTTTATGACTAGTATTTCCGGACGAAGGGAGTAGAAAAAGAGTTGGTGATGATGGTGTGCGTGCCATCCTACAATATAGGCCGTCGGATTTATATCTAATGGATAGGAAAGAAACTATGGCAATTTTGCAAAAATATACCCACACGTCTCTCCACGTTCGCAAAGAAGGCCTTGCCTCATTCAACCTTTTCTCTCACAAGATAAACTACTCATACAAATGCATCTTGATGTTCCGTGCAACGCACGAGCAGCTAGCTAATTTCTTTTAAAATATTGCTGTGATAATTGGGTTGAAGTGATATATTTTATGTCTGCCCCGAATGATTTCAGATTCACTAGTAGTAACAAATAAAAGGTTGCCTTGTTAATTAACAGAAAACAGGGTGAAAACTATCACATGAGGCCGGTAAAAACAAGGCACACTGGGTTCAGCGTCATCGTCACTATAGCTATGCGCGCGCGAGAAGTCTACATATTAAGGGGGCTACCGAGCGAGGCACCGAGACACAATGTTTGAGAGAGAAACCAATTGACAGATTATGATCAAATCGAGTTGTCACCCTTCTGCTGTCATTGTTGGGGGGAGGGAGAGAAAGACGTATTGAAAGTGTGCGCGGTAGGCACAGAGGCACAACTAGCGAGTGTGTGTGTGTGTGTTTGAAAGAGGAGTAGATAGATTATTATCAAGATCGATGTGCCACCCTACTCCTTCGGTGCCGAGTAGTGTGTGTGTGTGTATGTTTGAGAGAGAAGCCAGTCGATAGATTTGTATCAAAATCTAGGTGTCACCCTACTCCTCCGGTGTTGGGAAGTGTGGGTGTGTATGGGGGGGGGGGCAGTGACACTCACATATCTCTACTCTTATAAAAAACAGAGTTGGTGATGATGGTGTTCCTGCCATCCTGCAATATAGGCCATCCGATTTATATCAGACGGACAGGAAGGAAACTATGGCAATTTTGCCAAAAGATACCCACACCCCTCTCCGCATTTGCAAATAAGGCATTCCCTCGTTCATCCTTTTCTCCCACAAGATAAACTTCTCATACAAATGAATCTTGATGTTCCGTGCAACACATTGGCATCTTGCTAGTAGGGAGAAGGAGTTTGTGTGACACATATCTAGCTATATTAAGGGATGGGTAGATAGCATATGTGTGAGAGACATTAGTGGCTGTGGGTGGGCGGAATTAAAGGGGTGGGCATGTTAGACATAGAGAGCGTGTGTGTTTCTGTGTGAGAGACTTGTAGGACGGGGTAGAAAGACGAATTTAACCATGACGGAGGGAGAGAAATACACGAAGGGCGCGTGTGTGATTTCGATGCCCACAGGGAAATGAGATATGTATGCGTGTGAGAGAGATTGCACAATTCATTCACGTGTCACTATATAGCGCTCATGGACGTGCATCGCTTGAACATAAGTCAATATCTACTTCATATCGTGGCCAAAGGTACAATATCGATTCAACGCTATAAAGATTGGACACTCACATATCACATTTTTTTTCTATTTAAATAAGCCTTTTTAGTTGTGCATGCCAAAGTTGCAGTGATGTTTCTTCAAACAACCAATGTAACTATCATGAATATGCACCATTGTTACTCTTGCATTCGAATTCATTAGTCTTGGATGATTTAAGTTTCTATTTTGAAGTAATATATCTAATATTCATATATGAATTCAACGGGTACGCAATTTATGAAATGGAGGCTATGTAATCATATGAGGTAACACTTTTAAGTAGCTGACTACAATATCCATTTCCTTTTGTGCACCTCTACACTAACACGTCAATGCATTATGTTTAAAGTAAATAACCAATGGCACTAAATTATCTATTTACACGAGAAATACATAGGCTGAGCGTTTGATCCCTTTTTTGTGAACGCGCCACTACACCCATACGATTGGCCGCACCCGTGTGAACGTCATCGGCGTATCATCCCGAGTTATTGTCTTTTTTCTAGGGTGGACTTCACACCAGTTATTAACTGCTGACGCGTGCCCCGTGTACACAGTCTAGCATGACCTTCCCGCTATCACGGTCCAAAATTAGATGAAACTGGATACGAACGATCCCGCGGGCAAGAAAAATCTCCCACCTCCTTCTAAAATTTCCGCCACCTTAGTTTTTAGCATGCGAAATCCCCCTTTTGTCCTTGGTGCACGGAGACCAACAGTTACAATACCGCCCTCATCTACCTGATAGGTCGGGGCTGCTTTGGTAACTTCCGGTTCCCCCACTACACAGCACCCCCATTTCCTCTCCCCTCCCACAAAAACGACTAACTCCACAGCACCAGAGCATCTTACATCACGCCGTCCGTATTTCATCGCCCTTTCTCCCCTCCCCTCTCGAAACCCTAGACTGCTCATCCACCGGCGTACCATAGCCCATTCACTGCCAGCGGCGTCCACCTCGCCGGATCTGCTTCTGCGGCCGCATCTACCCCCCACCTCCCCTAGAAACAAGTAGACTGCTCATCCACCACTGTACCACAGCCCATTCAATGCCGGCCTTGTCCACGGCGCCGGATCTGCTTTGCTGGTACTCTCGTCAACCGCCGCGCATCTGTAGCGCCTCATTCGTACTCCCCACCGGACACGCTTCGTCCACACCCCCCGGAGCCGCCCCACCGATGCCCCCGTCGACGGCCTCTAATCCTCTTCGCCGACACCTTCCTCAACCCTATCGGAGCCGCTTCGCCGACACCTTCCTCAACCCTACCGGAGTAGCTTCGCCTATACCATTCTCAACCATATCGGGGCCACTTTGCCAACTCACAAGTCCACGGCCTCAGATCCGCTTCCTCGCACCCTCATCCAACCTACCGGAGCAGCTTCTGACGCCCCATCCACGACGGCAGATCCGCATCATCGACACCACCCTTAACCCAACCACCGGAGCAGCTTCTGACGCCCCGTCCATGGTCGTAGATCTGCATCGTCGACACCATCCTTACCCCAACCACCGGAGCAGCTACACCTACGCCCTCATCCACGACCATAGATCCGCTTCACTCACACCGTAGTCCACCCTACCGGAGCCGCTCCACAAACACCCTACTCGACGGTTCTAGATCTCCTTACCGAACCCCGACAGCCAGTGCAGCGTCACCACCCTCGACGTTTCTAACCTGTTACCCATAGTCTGGAGAGATTCCAAGCACCCACCACGGCCTAGGTACTTGTCACCTTTAAACCCGTCCAGCATCACCTGCCCGATGTAGTTCAAATATACTAACCGGTCGCTGTTACCTGTTATGCAGCTGGCAAAAATTACAAGGACGATGTTTCTTCTGGATCTAACAGCTTGGCCAACCAAGATCCTGGACTGAGGCATTGCTATGATCTTGTAAGCGCGTCTCTCTCTCTCTCTCTTGTATTGTTCTGTGCCTGCCAGTGTGCTTTGCTAGGATTTTTGACCAGTAATCCCTTTGTGCAGACAATGATTTCTACTACTGGCTGCTAAATTAGATATGTAGATGACATACATGATACTACCTCGTACATCCGTTCCTAAATATAAGTCTTTCTAGAGATTCCACTATAGGCTACATACGGAGCAAAATGAGTGAATCTACACTCGAAAATGCATCTATATACATCTGTATGTGGTCCATACTGGAATCTCTACAAAGACATATATTTAGGAACAGGGGCAGTACATTACACAAAATCGTAGGTGGCATGTAGGAATTCCAGTGCACTACATTAGGCTCCCTTAGAGTGCCTGCTAGTCCATCATACAGAGTCATGGCTAGTTATGGTACGCACACAATCGTTAATTGGTGGTTTAAATATGCGCAAGGGATATGCAATGTAGTATCATGTAGAGATGTCTGAAATTAGCCGTGTCAACTTGCAGATAGGGTTACACAATGAAAAAGTACAAAATGTATGTGGCAATTTCATGGAACATCACAAAAAAAGGAGAGCCAGCGGTGAGCCTATATAGTGTGCCATGGTACATCATTCCTCCATTGCAATCATCGTGACATGTTATTTGTATGCCAGTTCTATTAGCCAAGTTTCTTAGGGACAGTTATTACGTGTTATCCTAAGAAAATAAGCACCTGTGAATATAAGCTCCATGTAATAAGCCAACCAGTTCTTTTCATTGCGTTTTCAGCTTATCTTTGGTATGATCAGTGGAAAGTCTAGATTGCATTATATTTTTTTCATTTTGCTGCCCATATGGAAATTAATTTGACTTGCAAACATCACAAATTGAACCCAGTGCAGTAACTAATATGATAGGAAAACAGACCATCAATATTTGCTCAAAATGCAAATACAAAGATACCATCTACTTGGCACAATCTACTTTGGTCAATGTTTTCCATAGAGATCTCATTGCCTAATTTAAACGAAGAACGCATGACCCACATTTAAATGAAGAACAATTATTTAATGAAATTCGATGGTCCAAGTGGCTGGTTATTATCGTATAGCAGCACCACCTGAAAGCATCATATAGCAGCAGTAGCAGCTTATAGCAACTCATCATACAGCTGCAGCAGTCTGCAATTCATCATATACCAGCAGCAGCTCATAGCAATTCATCATATATTAGCAGCAGGAGCAGCTCATAGCAATTCATCATATAGCAGCAGCAGGAGCAGCTCATAGCAATTCATCATATAGTAGTAGCAGGAGCAGCTTGTTGCAACTCATCATATAGCAGCAGCAGGAGCAGCTTGTAGCAACTCATCACATAGCAGCAGCATAAGCTCATAGCAATTCATCATATAGCAGCAGCAGCTCATAGCAACTAATCATACAGCAGCAACAGCTCATAGCAATTCATCATATAGCAGCAACAGGAGCAGCTCATAACAATTCATCATATAGCAGCAGCAGAAGCAGCTCATAGCAATTCATCGTATAGTGGATCAGAATGAAAATTTGGCAAAAAATTAGAGGAGATGCTCACCTTGTTGGATGATCTCATCCTTCAACAGCACCACAAGGCCATGGCCTGGGAGGAGGGGGGGAATAAGGTGCCTTCTGCCGTAGTGTGGCATCAGCCATAGTTGTGCAGCGCCCGCCGGAGTAGTGCGTTGGACGAACCACAGTGGAGCAACTGCTGGAGACCATGAGAATGAGGGGTGGCGCCAGAGGGAGGAGAAGCCAGGGAGATTTACCCCTACCCGCCGGCCATGTAGCCTAGCTGGACATAGCATCATCGAGGACAAGGCCAGATGGGACCAGTGGCGACGGCTCACTGGAGGAACCCTAGTGCTGCAGGCAGGGGATCGAGGTAGGGACAAAGGGGAGAGGAAATGCAAGCGGGCAGGGCAATGAATGCTTGCGTGTTTGTTTCTACTTGGGGGTCAGGTGTGACACATGCATCAGCAGTTGCATTTTGAGTGTAATATAGGCAGACAACAGAGTCATTTCACTATTCCCCTTCCCTTCCACGTAGTACAAAATAGTGTCTTGTTCGCTTCACTGTTGTAACTATATTTTTGCCCTAGTCATGTGTACTTACAGAAACATTTCAGGATGAAGTGACATCAACACAAAGATCTGCGAGCAGTGCGACATGGCTGTTACCGAATGATTATGGATTGGAATTGGAATGTGTTGATGTTCTTGAGCATCAACTAGAGGTGGCAAGACAACGTGTACATGATTGTCAACGTATAATCAACAAGTTGAGATTGGACATGCAGGTATTAGATGCAGGAGTCAAAAAAATGAAACAAGACACTGAGGTAACCATGAAGGAATTGGACATTTTGCAGACTGAAATTTGTGCTATCTGAATCCGGCCAATCCTATTTTCTGAAGAGATTATAGTTCAAATGGAGTTATGTTGATGCGCGTCCATGATGTATGAGTTGTATTTGCCAAGTGTATGTAATTTGCTGTTTGGGTATGCTTTATTATCACCTGTGTCGAACCATAATGCCCAGTGGGTATAATCGGCTGTAATTTCTTTATTGTATAGTGTAGGATTATTCTACCTTTCTATGCCTTGATCTCTTTGTTGTAATAGTGTAGGATTTTTAGAGGTGATAGTATTGAGTAGGATAATTCTTTGAATATGCTATATCGTTCAAACGGGGGCCAATTCGCCCGACCATGGACGTTCACGGGCCATCGGATCCATGGGCCATCTACGTCTCGTAGGATCCATGGGCCTTCTACGTCTCGTAGGATCCATGGGCCTTCTATGTCTCGTAGGATCCATGGGTCGCCGGCTCATTTATGGGTCTTGTACGGGCCTTTAATGGGCCGTAGACGGGCCTTTAATGGGCCGTAGATGGGCCTTTAATGGAAATCGTACGTTTTATAGGCTGACCGTAATGGGCCGTTAATAGGCCGTATTTGGTGATGCTATGAAAATGGCCCAACAGACTAACGGCCCACAAACGGGCCGACTGTAATGACGGGCTGAATTTGGCCCACAAACAGAAAATGACAGTAACGGGCCATAGGTAACAGAATGCTGCAAATGAGCCCAAGAATAAATGGGCCCTCAGAAGGCCGAAAGTTAACTTGGGCTGGAAACGGCCTAACGGAATAACGGGCCGTTAATGGGTATAAAGTGATACACCGTTCATTACGGGTCAGTATCACCACGGGCCGTTAATGGGTGTAAAGTAATACAGTGTTCATTACGGGCCAGTTTCAGCACGGGCCGCTAATGGGCCAAGAGTTACAAAGGGCCTCATATGGGCTGAAAGACGTCATGGGCTATACATGGGCCAGAAGTGAAAACGGGCTGGAATCATATTGGATGGCCCAGATGACGCTACTGGGCCTAATTCAGATTGGGCGTAACGGGCCTTGGGTTAGCGGGCTGTAAATGGGCTATATGCGAACATGCCGTTAACAGGCTTTCATGGGCCGGCCCGCCAGCTTTTGACCAAGTCAAATGGGCCAGCCTTTTCACAGGAATGGGCCACTATTGGGCCGTTCCACATGTTGACGTATCATAGGCGCCTTCTGTACAGTGAGTGGATGACATCTGTCCCAACGATGAGCCGACACGTGTTTCCTCTAGCCAATGATGATTTCACACGTGGAAAATCCCCATTGGTCGGGGCTGTTAACGGGTTACGGGATCCAAAACCCGACCCGATAGCTTAACGGCGTTCCATTACGGTGGATGCCACGTGTCGGTCACCCTTGACGAAAGCACTTCTGCGGCGCGTGATTTATTGTCATGGAAGTGGACACTTCCATGATGATAATTTTGGTAAAGTCATGGAACACTTCTACGACAGAACAGGTATGACTATCTTGATTCTGTCATAAATTTTTCATGGATATACATGCATGACAAAAAAAGCGACCTACTATGACAAACACGTATCATCATGGAAGTGTATTTTTTTGTAGTGGTTGTTGTACGTCCTTAATCCTCATGCCTTTTAAATACTACTTACTCTGACTTGTGCCTTGAACTGCATGGTTTGCAGCCAATGTCTATTACTCTTTTCAATTTTATACACAATTGTCTTAGCGTATCATTGCACCTTACAAGGTTTAAAAGAGAGGAGTGATGTTCCTTTGATCTTGACCCGTAATCTACTTCCGTGCTGGACTTGCCCACACAACGTTACAATTGCCTGTTTGTCTGTTCTCAGTTGTTTTGTGATATGAATGATGTCATACTATGCTTACCGTATTATAAACTTCATCTCTTTATCCTTAGCCCTCATTTCAATGTGAAGACATAGACAATACATTAGCGATGGTACATGGTCATATGTTTGGAACCTGGTTTTATTATGTACTTTGCAATAAAATACAACTAATATTTTACATGGGTTCACCAGAATAAGTTCTGTATATAGACCAAACCTATTTTGTTTGGTTTTGCTGCCTCCTTAATATCTTCTTTTCTGGTACTACTGATGTAAAACCTCAACTTTTCAGCGAGCTATGGAAAAATGGTGGAACCGCCACCTTCTGAAGATGGTGAGGCAACTATAACCGCAATGTCAGCTCTTGCTGCAATGGGTCAGTACCTGTCCACTAACAGTGCCAAAAGCACGTTCCTGCGTAATACTGGGTTGGTTGTTAAGGCAATATCGTCCAAACTGCCTCATGATCAAGATATGAAAGCTCAAAGCAATGTTGTATCTGCGCTCCAGACACAAGTCCATTCCCTAACAGAGACCCTTTGTGAAACAAGGAGAAACATTGCTCAATGTCATCAAGATATGCATGGTTTTGAAACCAGACTATCAGACATTTGCTATGTTGTTTAGGAGCCTAGGGGAAATGAAGGCGAGGGTTATGGTGCTCCATCAGACAATACAGCATGAAAACGTAACCGTCAAGTCAAATGAACTGAGCTTCTGAACTTCTGCTGGTGCATTTTTCTGCTAGACTGTTAACTTTTATGCCAACCTTCTTTTTGTTATATAGTTGTAATTTGTTTTGGTGCGATAAAAAATTTATCCTTAACGTGCAGCCACCGGCTAAAGAAAATAGCAAGCAATTTTTGTATAGTGTAGGGTGTTCCCTATATTTGCACTGGTGGCGATCTTTGATGCCGAGTGGATGTAATTTGTGCAATTTCCTTAATAGCCTAGCGTTAGTTTCGGCTTTATTTATTTCCTAGTCTTCTTTTTCCATGGTTTTCTTGTGGCCGCAACTACCATGGGCCATATACGGGCCATAGTATCCATGGGTCTCCTAGGGGCCGTCGATAAATGGGCCTGTAATCGGTGGGCCTCGGGCCGTCGGATAAATGGGTCTACATGGGCTGTAATCGGGCGTAATTGGTATTGGCCCAGCATGGTAACAGGCTGTTGACAGGCCGTAGGATAGAAAATGCTTAATTGTGTCACAGGCATAACGGTTCGTTAATGGGCCAGAATATAGGACGGGCTGGAAACGGCACAACGGGTTAATAGGCCAGAAATGGGCCGACTCTTGCCATGGGCCGAATTTGTCCCATTAGGGTAACAGGCCAGTAACGGGCCGACTCTTGCCATGGGCCGAATTTGGCCCATTAGGGGAACTGGCCAGTAACAGGCTGACTCTTCCCATGGGCCGAATTTGGCCCATTAGGGGAACAGGCCAGTAACGGGTCAGAAGTAATCGAGGGCCGAAAAGGAGCCCAGGAACGTATGGGCCGTCAATAGGCCGAAAGCTAACACAGGCTGGAAACAGCCCATGTAAATCATGGGCCGTTAACGGGTATAAAGAAAATTATTGTTCATTATGGGCTAGAGTCACCGTGGTCCTGTAAAGGGCCGAAAGATACGAAGGCCTCATATGGGCCGAAAGACGTCGTGGGCCATACATCGGCCGAAAGTGAAATGGGCTGGTGTTATATTCGACGGCCCACATGACGTTGTCGGGCCGATTTCCTTTAGGGCCTAACGGGCCGTAAAAAGGGCTATTTGCGAAGAGACCATTAACAGGCTTTTCATGGGCCAGCCCGTTAACTTTTGACCAAGTCAAACGGGTTGGCTTTGTAAGCTAAATGGCGAGTGGTGGGCCGTGGCATGTGTCAACATATCATAGGCGCCTATCTGACCCACTGACGAGCTAACACCTGTTTTGTCCGGCCAATAAGAATTTTACACGGGGAAATTTCCCATTGGTCGGGGCTGTTAACGGGTTATCGGATCGAAAACCTGACCCAATTGCTTAGCGTTCCGTTACGGTGGATGCCACATGTCGGTCACCCTTGACAAAAGCACTTCTGTGACGCGTGATTTATCGTCATGGAAGTGGACTTTTCCGTGATGATAATTTTGGTAATGTCATGGAACACTTCTACGACAGCACAGGTATGACTATCTTGATTCTGTCATAAATTTGTCATGGATGTAAATGCATGACAAAACACGCGACCTACTGTGACAAACACGTATCATCACGGAAGTGTATTATTTTGTAGTGCACAAAAGGCTGACCTAACCTTCGATGCAGGGGATCACCCTGCCACCACCATTGGCTCGGGCGTGCTCCCAATGCTGTGCACGCCCACCATCTGCAGCGTAGCCGTCACCAAGACCCTCATCGATGGCGGTGCCGGTCTCAACATCCTCTCTGTGGAGGCTTTCAGCCTTCTCCATGTACCGCTTCAATGGCTCCAACCCAGCAAGCCCTTCTCCGGGGTCGGCAGAGGCTCCACTAGCCTCTTGGAGAGATCCGCCTCCTGGTGACCTTCGGCACCCGCGACAACTGCAACACCAAGCTGATCGACTTCGACATCGCCCGCATCGGCCTCCCACAAAACGCCATCCTCGTATACCTGGCTCTGGCCTAGTTCATGGTTGCGACCCATCCGGCATACAACCTCATGAAGATGCGCGGGAGCAAAGACGTCCTCACCATGGTTGGGTATACCAAGGAGGCCCTAGCGGCGCTCGGGTAAACCCTCAAAACCACCGCGGCGGCACGACCAACCAACGAGGACGTCCCAGGGGCTAAGGAGGCCGCGCCAGCAAAGAAGAAGCAGTTATTCACTCAAGATCAGGACGAAACCAAGTAGGTGTCGGTCGAGCAAGATGGGTCCTTGCGAGCCACCTTCATCATAGGTGCCGACCTCGACCCAAATCAAGAGGAGGCACTGGTGAAGTTCTTGCACGCGACCAAGGATGTGTTCGCTTGGGAACCCAAGAAGCTAGTGGGGGTCCCAAGAGGGGTGATCGACCATCACTTAAAGGTGCCCCAATGTGCGCCCCGTGAAGCAGAAAGCGCGGTGACAATCCATGGAGAAGCACTAGTGCAGAACCGGGCAATAGCACCGGTTCGTAAGGCCCTTTAGTGCCGGTTCGGTAACCAGCACTAAAGTGTGGGCACTAAAGCCCCCCCTTTAGTACCGGTTCAGCACGAACGGGTGCTAAAGGGCAACCATGTGGCACGAGCCAGCTCCGGGGCGCGTAGGACATTAGTACCGGTTGGTAACACCAACCGGTACTAAATGTTTGGTTGTGTTTTGGTTTTATCTTTTATTTTTACTTTAATTTTGTGTTTTCAATCTAATTTAGTGATTGTTTTACATTATAATGAGTTGTTAAATCATTGGGTTGACTGGATGCATGTGGATCGTAGCTAAGTCATCAAGTATATGCTATATCCATATTATATATACTTGATCACCTAATTAAGTGATCGAGGTAATATGGATATGGCATATACTTGATCACTTAGCTAGAATCCATCCAGTTCAAACTAATCTGCGGTTTCTTTCATAAATGATATAATAACTCATCATCATCATCATTATCATATTAATATAAAAACTCTTGCATCATATATATCATCACCAACATCAGCTTTCATAGATAGCTAAAAATCATCATATAATAGTCGTCTCATTACCACTACTTAATCATCATATAGTCATTACCGCTATCTAATCACCACCAACACTAGCTTAAAGAATAAACATTCACTTGTACCGGAAGCCAAGATATCATTGAGTTCAACATGGTAATAATATTATAAGCGTTCATGACACCACAAAAGCAAATCACTCTTTGAGATTAAGTTCAGGACGAAGAACACGGACATGAGAGGACAAGTACTAAGAGCATGAACTAGCTAATCACTCCTGCTGCTCTCTCTCAGGTAAAATAGCATAGAACATGTATAGATTTCCTGATTCATCATATTGGAGCATGCAGATGAACCTGTCTCCTAATCGTGGGTTGCGCTTCTGATTGCTGCCCCCTAGTACTTCTCTGCGATCGTTCACAATTTTGCTCCAGTCTTTTACTATTAAGCATTCTTCGCAATTAGAAATCCTGAATGCACTAAAGTGCATTGTAGGATATCTTTGCCGTAAGCTAACAATATTCATGGTACCTTTAGTCTCGATCCAATCAGGCACAACATTCATCGGGAGTCCTTGTTGAAGAACATCGTATAGTAACATACTTAGCAATGAAGTTTAGCTTAAAAAAAATAATGTATGCAAAAGATGCACTGAGGAGAAATAGTAGAAATCTTACCATCTTTCCTACATATATGTGACCGTAGTTCAGTACGAACACTATTGGTCGCACGTTTTGAGTACTAACGTTTCTAAGTGCAGGAAAGAAATTTGTCTTGACAACATCAAGATACTCAAGCCATGAAACATAATGACTTGTCTCCTCATAGTTTAGTTCAGCCCCGGGACAGTGGACGGTCCTGTCTACCAAGCGCCGGACATGTTTGCTTGATTGGAAATAAGCTGTCAATATAAATTACTTGTCAACTCTTTTTGAATAAACAATATCGAAAACATAAATATGGTTGAGAAACTCACATAATGGTAGAACTGGAGGCGTCTGCACATTGACCCATATGTCTCTATTACCTTCAATATCATCTTCTGGACGAATATCAAAGGTGATAACCATATCACGCTCAAATGCATAAGCCTTGCATAGTGCTTGCCTAGTTTTGCATTTAAAATAGGTGTATGTGTCTGCATTGTATAAGTTGACGTTGAAGGTATAACCATGCTCGGTCTTCAAGTAAACTCTTTTTACCTCCATAGTTTTGTTAGGGATGAAGCCTAATTTATCCAAGACAAAAATTGTTGCATGGCAGGGGATACACTACTAGAATAGTGAAAAAATTTAAAATTAAAAGTTGAAGCAAATGAAGCATAAGTTATGCTTAATTATGAAAAAAAGACTTGTCGTTCTGACTTACTATATCCACTTCGAAGTTCTCAGCCAGCTTGATGCTGAAGCGCCTATCATCAACTAGAAAATTTCTGCCGCACATGCCGTGCTGGTCTTCGCAGTATTCGCACATAATGAAATCGTGTTCGTCGTCAGACGACATTCCTATGTTCATAGGGGAAACATTAAACACTTATTAGTTCTATTGATTCAACTAATTCAACTACTTCTGTTAATTCAACTAGTTCAACTAATTAATTCAACTAATTCAACTAAGTACTTATGAAAAATATACATAAATAATGTAGCTCAACTAATTCAACTAACTAGCTCAACTAATTAATTCAACTAATTCAACTAAACTAGTTCTATTAATTTTCTTACTAAAAATAAGGTAGCTAGTTCTATATAGTAAAATGTTAATTAGATAATCAAGTCTCATATAACTAAATTAAATATATATCTAACATATAATTTATATCTAATTCATCTAACATTTGACATTAATATCTCACATATGTTCATATATAGGTGAAACATTAAACACTTACTAGTTCTATTAATTCAACTAAATAAACTAGTTCTATTAATTCAACTAAGCATTTACTAAAAATAAACTAGTTCTATTAATTTCCTACTAAAATAAAGTAGGTAGTTCTATATAGTAATATTTTGATTAGATCATCATATCTCATATACCTAAATTTTCTTACTAAAAATAACTAGTTCTATTAATTCAACTAATTCAACGAAGAATTGACTAAAAATAAACTAGTTCTATTAATTTTCTTACTAAAATATATAAAGTAGCTATATATAGTAATATTTTAATTAGATCATCAAATCTCATATACCTAAATTTTCTTACTAAAAATAAACTAGTACTAATTCAACTAGCTAGTTCAACTAAGCATTTACTAAAAATAAACTAGTTATATTAATTCATATAGTTCAAATAATCTCATATACCTAATTAATTAATATCTAGCTAATTCATCTAACAATTAACATTAATATTTAACTTTTCTATCTAATTCACATCTAACATTTCACATTAATCTAACAATTGACCAAAAAAACAAGTTAAGTTCTATATATAGGTGAAACATTACTAGTTCTATTATTTCAACTAATTCAACTAGTTCTATTAATTCAAATAGTTCTATTAATTCAACTAATTCAACTAAGCATTTACTAAAAATAAACTAGTTATATTAATTCAACTAGTTCAAATCTCATATACCTAATTAATATTCAGCTAATTCATCTAACAATTGACATTAATATTTTACTTTTCTATCTAATTCATATCTAACATTTCACATCAATCTAACATTCTTATCTAGGTAATTCATCTAATTAACAATTTGACATGCATTAATCTAAAAAACAGAAAACAGAAAATAAGTAAAAAAATTGTGTGTGTGTGTACGTACGAGCGGGGGCGGCGGCGTTCGGGCGGCGGCGCGAGACGGCGACGACGGGGACGGCGCGACGGGTGCGGGGATGGCCGGGGCGCGCGTGACGACGGGGACGGGGATTGGGATGGCCGGGGCGCACGACGCCGGGGACGGCCGGGGTGCGATACGGGGCGGGGGCAGGGGCAGCGACGAAGACGAACAGGAACTAACTGAAATTTTTTCGGAAGTGTTGTATATATAGGAGAGGCCTTTAGTACCGGTTGGAGCCACCAATCGGTACTAAAGGCCAACTTTGGCCAGGCCAAGAGGCGGGAAGAGCAGGCCATTAGTACCGGTTTATGGCTCCAACCGGTACTAAAGATTACCCTTTAGTACCGGTTGGAGCCACCAACCGGTACTAAAGGTGGTGCGCTGCCACCCGCGGTGCACAAAGTGTAGTCCCACCTCGCCGGGCGAAGGGCAGCAGCACTGGTTTATAAACTCAGCCGCGGCTGCCCTTTCGAACTCCTCTATAAATAAGGCTTCTGGGCCTAACTACGGCGCGCTGCCTTGTGAGTCTGCTGGGCCTTGTGGGCCTGAAATTGCACGCCCATGGTCTAGCAGGCCCACAGGGCAGCGCCCCAAATTTCTTTATATAGTTTTTTTCTTTTCTGCTTTATTTTTTCTTCTATTTATTTCTGAGTAGTTTTTTTCTTTTCTGCTATATTTATTTTCTTCTATTTATTTCGGAGTAGTTTTTTATATAGTTTTTTTTTCTTTTCTGCTATAGTTTTTTTCTTTTCTGCTTTATTTATAAAACATTGAAGTGCCCGTGTAACATATGACTTCTCGTCCGAAACCCTGATACTCCGAAAGAGATTGTCCAGTTTGTAGATGAAGTGCGTCCAGTTTTTGCCGTGACCCTCTCTACTCTTTCGCACATGCTATGCGGCTGAAATGATAATACCATGCTAAATTTCAACATTTTCATAGTTCATTTTGTGGTGATTTTCAATTTCACGGTCGTTTAGCTCTTTAAACAATTCGGTAAATGACTGAAAAACAGCAAATATGTCAGAACATGTTGGAAATTGATGACGTCGCTTTGATGCTGCATACTGAACACAAGAAGCCCGGAGTTCAAATAAGCTCGGAATTCAAAAAAGTTATTTAAAATAAAAAAGAGGTGCAATACTGGTTAATTTGCTTCAAGCCTTTCGGAATAGTGTAGACTGCACTGCACATAGCTCAGTGCAATCTATGCTATTCTGAAAGGCTTGAAACTAAGCAACGTGCAGGTGAGCATTGCGCCTCTTTGTCATTGTCTCTGCACTCACGGCTTATAAACCGCTCATACTACCTCTCTCTTGGCGAGGTGGGACTAAAAATCAGCTTACTAAGAAACTCTAGTACCGGTTCATGCCATGAACCGGTACTAAAGGTCTTCGTGGGGGCCCCAGCCTGACCACAGCCGCATTGGCCTCATTAGTACCAGTTCGTGGCATGAACCTATAATAAAGGTTGCCCACGAACCGGTACAAATGATGTCCACCCGCCCAGCCGTTGGAACCGACACTAATGGTCACATTAGTGCCGGCTCAAATTCAAACCGGCACTAATGTGCTTCACATTTGACCGCTTTTCTACTAGTGAAGCAATCCTTCATCGCCAGGAAAACCTCAACCTGGAGGCGGCGGATGTCATTCGCGAGGTTCGGTACCCCGAGTAGCTGGCCAACCCTGTTGTCGTACCGAAAAAAGGCGGGAAGGAGCGCATGTGTGTTGACTTCACCAACCTCAACAAGGCTTGTCCCCAAGCCCCGTTCCCGCTCCCGCGCATCGATCAGATTGTCGACTCCACTACCAAATGGGACCTGCTATGCTTCCTGGACGCATTCTCGGGTTATCACCAGATCAAGATGGCGGTGGAGGATGTGGAGAAGACGGCCTTCCTCATCCCTTGTGGGGTATACTGCTACAGTTGCATGCCATTCGGACTGCGCAACGTAGGAGCAACCTTCCAGCAGCTGATGCACATCGCCTTGGGATGGCAGCTTGGGAGAAACACTGAGGCCTACGTCGACGACATTGTGGTGAAGTCTCGGGAGGCGAGAACTTTGATTCAGGACCTGGAGGAGACCTTTGCGAGCCTGCGCCAGGTGGACTTGTGGCTCAACCAGGAGAAGTGTGTGTTTGGTGTCCCTTCTGTCAAGTTGCTGGGCTTCCTCATGTCCCACAGGGGGATCGAGGCCAACCCAGAGAAGGTGAAGGCGATAGAAGACATGTGCCCACCGCAAACTCTTAAGGAGATGCAGAAGCTTGCAGGTTGCGTGACCTCGTTGGGGCGCTTTATCTCCAAGCTGGGAGAACGCGCCCTGCCGTTCTTCAAGCTGATGAAGAAGAAGGGCCCGTTCGAGTGGACCCCAGAAGCCGATCAAGCGTTTCAATACCTCAAGAGATACCCGACAAGCCCTCCGGTGATAGTGGCGCCTCGCCCTCACGAGCCCCTGGTGCTTTACCTTGCCGCCACTCCCTACTCCGCCAGCGCAGCTCTGGTAGCGGTCCAGGAGGAGCGCCAAGCGAGGGGGCTGCCGTGCCATGCCGCGTCACCAGCCGAGGTGATGCAGGACGCAGAGGGCACTACAATGGCTGAAGCAAGGACAACGGGTGACCAGGCCCAGCAGGACGGCGTTCGCGGGCCGGCAGGGGCCCCAACAGGCGATCGGGCTCTTGAGGTCCCATCATCTCAGGAGACGCCCCAACTGCCGGCAGGCACAAGCTCTGTCAACATTCCTGCCCTCGTCGAGCACCCGGTGTATTTCGTCAGCACGGTAATACGGGATGCAAGGGCACGGTACCCCATGCCTCAGAAGCTCTTGCTCACGCTTCTGGTGGACACACACAAGCCGCGACACTACTTCCAAGGTCACCCAATCAAGGTCGTCTTGGCCTACCCACTGGAGAGGGTACTCAGGAGCCCCAACGCTGCTGGAAGAGTCGCTCAATGGAACGTCGAGCTGCAAGCATTCCAGCTAGAGTTTAGCACAACTAGGGTCATCAAGGGGGCCACGCTCGTCGACTTCGTGGCAGAATGGACCGACGCCCCGGGGTTTGAAGTAGGCGAGGACCTATCTCTCTCACTAGGAAGTGAAGCACCAAATGGCTGGGTCATGTATTTCGATGGCACGTTCGCACGCCAGGGCGCGGGGGCTTGAGCAGTGCTCATCTCGCCTACTCAGGACAAGCTCTACTACGCCGTGCAGCTCTGCTTCCAGTAGGGCGAGAAGGTCTCCAACAACATCGCGGAGTACGAAGGCCTCATCGCCGGCCTCAAGGCCGCGGTGACCCTAGGGGTGAAGCGCCTCACCATCAAGGGCGACTCGCGGCTCCTCGTCAACTACTCCAACAAGGTATACGAGCCGAAGGACGAACACAAGGAGGCATACCTCGTGGAGGTACGCAAAATGGAAAAGCATTACCTGGGTCTAGAGCTGCAGCACGTACACCGTGGCACCAACAAGGAGGCCGACGACATTGCCAAGAGGGCATCCAAGCGACAACCCCAAGAGCCTGGCGTCTTTGAGGAGCCAGCGCCGCCTCGGGACGAACTCCCCCAACCATCTTCCTCAGTAGCCCCAGCCTGCGGCCCGACCTCGGGAGCGCGCCTACTCCTGGCGCTCGAGCCTCAGGAGGGGTGCTGAACCAAGGAGTTCAAGGAATACCTGATGCAAGGGATGCTGCCGGAGAAGGAGGACGACGTGGAGCTCATGGCCCGACAGGCTACGGCATTCTGCATCCAGGACGGTGAGTTATACAAGAGGTGGCCAAATGATGTTACCTTACGATGCATCTCCAGGGAATAGGGGAATGAGCTATTGGCCGACATACACGGTGGGGGCTGCGGGCACCACTCGTCATCATGAACCCTCGTCAGCAAGGCATTCCGCAGCAGTTTCTACTGGCCTACGGCTCTCAATGACGCAACCGAGATGGTGAACTCCTGCGAGGCCTACCAATTCCATGGCAAGCAGATCCATCAGCCAGATCAGGGCCTCCAGACCATCCCACACTTGTGGCTGTTCGTAGTCTGGGGGCTGGATATCTTAGGCCCATTCCCTCGAGCGTCTGGGGGCTACCACTACCTCTATGTCGCCATCGACAAGTTCACCAAATGGGCGGAGGTAGAAGCCGTCCGCACCACCCCGGCCGGATCTGCGGTCAAGTTCATCAAGGATGTCGTAAGCCGGTTTGGGGTCCCTACGGATCATTACCTACAACAGCTCGCATTTCACTAGCAATCTTTTCAAGGCATACTATGCTAACCTTGGAACGCAGATCTGTAACGCTTCAGTGGCACATCCCAGGAGCAACGGTCAAGCCAAACGCGGTGGTCCTCATGGGCCTCAAGACCAGGACCATCAAGAAGAAGCTTGATGCCTGCGGCAAGGGCTGGCACAACGATCTCCTGTCTGTGTTGTGGTCCATCCACACCACCGCCACCAAGCCAATAGGCGAGACCCAGTTCTTTCTCATCTACGGAGTAGAAGCAGTTCTCCCTCACGAGGTCAAGCATCACTTCACGCGGGTCCTGGTGTTCGAAGAGACACAGCAGGACGCCATGCGGGGCATGGACCTTGTGCTGGGGGAGGAATGCCACCGTGAAGCCTCGCTCCGAGCGGCAAGGTACCAGCAGGCACTGCGACCGTACCACCGTCGCAGCGTCTGATGAAGCTGTGTACCTAGGGTAGGGGCACGGACCTGTCCAAGGAGCCCTACCCAAGGACACCCCTGGAAGAAGTCACCTTTCAGTCGACTTGAAGGTATCCCACTCGACGGGTTCAAGACATTCGACCAAGAAGCTATCACTCGACCATGAAGCCAACCACTCGACTGACAGGAGACCTAAAGTCACTCTGTAGGCAAACGGTCGGCTATTAAGTAGTCTTCATGGTCATTATCACACTTCATAAGGGGCGTTACCAGTAACGCCCAACCTTAAATGTACCTTAAACCCTGCATCACTGAGGGCAGGAGAGGGCCGGCGAACTCTATATAAGCCACCCCCCTCCTCAGTATGAAGGGTTGGCACCCCTGTAATTCACACACGCATAATCCAGTCGACCGCCTCCGGGCCCCGAGACATAGGGCTATTACTTCTCCCGAGAAGGGCCCGAACTCGTAAACCTTGCGTGCTTACAACTTCTCCATAGCTGAGATCTTGCCTCTCTATACTTACCCCCCTACATCACTGTCAGAGTTAGAACCACGACAGTTGGCGCCCACCGTGGGGCCGGAATCTTAACGCCTGATTGGAGAAGTTGTGATTTTTCCGATCCCTTTGATCATGGTTTCATGCGGAGTTTTGGTGGAGGGCCGCGAGATCCGCCTCGGCGCGCTCACGTTCATCGCCGACGACTCCGCCTGGCTTCAGGAGGCGTCACTCGACATCGACGCGCTCCCCGTCCGCGGTGCGACGCGCCACTCGACATGCGTTTGTGGCGTCCTCCTGCAGCAGCCGTCGACCCAGTATCGGTCGGCCCCCGTATCGTCTCCCCGCTCTGTCTCCCACCGGCGCAAGTGCTCCGGTCGGTCGAGACTTCAGAGATGGGTGAGGCATGCCGTGGCTCGCCAGTTGGCCGCCCCGCAAGTCGCGGCAATCGAGCCCGACGAATCCCTCTGCGGCCTATTCGACCTGTCGACTGGCTCCGCGGAGACCGCATCCGAGTGCGACAGTAGCGACCCAGCCGCTGAGATTCTGGCGGTTGATGGAACGCACAGTCCTCCCGGTTTCCCTCACGCTGATGGAGGCGCGGGTGGGGGCGACCCGTCGCATCCCCACGATGAGTATCTCCTCGAACCTCTCACGTCATTACAGCGAGAGGAGCTTCGCCGCCGGAACATGGACGCACTCCGCACTCCTATCGTCGGAGAGACCCCCGAGGCCCGGGCCTTGGAGGACGTGCGCTTGGCTAACTTGGCCGAGCGCACTCGACTGGAGAATCTCCAGCGAGCACTCGGCGAGCAAGCGCGTCAGCGGGCTCCCGAGTCTAGTCAACGCCAGCTCTTCCCACCGACGCAGGTATATCGAACCCCAGTTCAGAATTTGGCCGCCGCGGCCCGTATAGCAGAATCGATTCAGCCCTCCCAGTCGGAGGCTGGCAGGGGCTTGTTGCAGATCAGAGCGTTGCTCCGGGCGGCGGGAAACCAGAATTCTGTTGTTTCTCAGTCGCGGAATAGGATCCACAGTTGATCCATTGCAACAGATACAGTCCAGCCGGCTCACAGCCCGAGGTCGCCCTCGAGGCGTGAGGGGCGTGGTGACCGGCATGATCAGTACAGAAGGAATGAGCAATATGATCACCAATCCGATCGTGATGATCGACGTCGAGTGCCAACCCCTCCCCCGAGGAGTGGGTCATATGCGCCTCGACATCGAGATGATAGGCGCCCTCATAGCGTTGGGCAGAGGATTCCAGTCGACCCCAGGGACCCAGGCTTTGACGCGAGATCCGTCCTCATTCAAGGTTTGGTTGACAGGAACATGGCTCATCGGGAAGGCCAGAACAGAGATGCGCCCGCCAGTAGCAGAGTACGTGTTTCAGGGCCAGAGTGTTTCAGTCGAGCCATCAGGGCCGCAGTGATTCCTCCCAACTTTCGGTTGGCGACTGGAGTCAGCATGTTCACCGGTGAGTCTAAGCCTGACACTGGGCTCGAAGATTACCGAGTGGCTGTACAGATTGGCGGTGGCAATGATGAGGTGGCCATGAAGCATTTGCCTCTCCTGTTAGAGGGCTCGGCTAGAGCGTGGCTAAATCAGTTAGCACCCAGCAGCATCTACACTTGGGAGGATCTCTCTCGAGTGTTTGTCACAACCTTTGAGGGAACATGCAAGCGACCCGCAGGCCTTACAGAATTGTGGTCTTGCGTGCAGAAGCCGAGTGAAACTCTGAGGGATTACATCCAGAGGTGGATCACTTTGCATCACAAAGTTGAGAACGTACCGGATCACCAAGCAGTTTGTGCCTTTAAAGAAGGCGTCAAGAAGAGAGAGTTGAACCTGAAGTTCGGTCGGACCGGAGAAATGTCCCTAAATCGGATGATGGAAATTGCCACCAAATACGCTAACGGAGAAGATGAAGATCTACTCCGGAGTGGCAAGCAGAAAGCAGTCACCCAGGAAACCGGAGGCAATTCCAGTCGGAAGCAGAAGCGGAAGGCCGAGCCAGCCGCCCCTGGGGAGGCCCTGGCCGTAACCCAGGGAAATTTCAAGGGAAAACCCAAAGGCCCCTGGAAGCCCAAGAAAGTCAAGGATCAAGATGGAAATGATGTTTTGGATCTGCCATGTCACATCCACACCAAGAAAGATGAAGAGGGTAATTTTATTTACCCAAAGCATACCACTCGACAGTGCTGGCTCCTGATCCAGCAGTTTCAGGGCAAACAACCCAAAGATAAGGAAAAAGAGTTGGACAGAGTTGAGGACAAGGAAGATAGCGAAGATGGATACCCCCAAATCAATTCCACCCTGATGATTTTTGCTAATGTCGAAAGCAAAAGTCGACAGAAAGTCATTAACCGTGAGGTGAATATGGTTGCTCCGGCGACACCCAGTTATCTGAAGTGGTCTCAGACTGCCATCACATTCGACCAGTCCGATCACCCTACGCACATTGCCACCCCTGGGAGGCAAGCTTTGGTGGTCGACCCAGTTGTCGAAGGCACTCGACTGACCAAAGTCCTGATGGATGGTGGCAGTGGCCTGAACATATTGTATGCTGAAACATTGAAAGGGATGGGCATTCCGATGTCCAGGCTCAGCGCCAGCAACATGAGCTTCCATGGAGTCATTCCTGGAAAGAAAGCCGAGTCACTCGGCCAGATTGCTCTCGACGTGGTTTTCGGTGATTCAAAGAATTACCGCACGGAAAAGTTGACATTTGAGGTTGTGGACTTCCAAAGTGCTTATCATGCTATTCTGGGCCGGCCAGCTTATGCACACTTCATGGCTCGACCGTGCTACGTGTATCTCAAGTTGAAGATGCCCGGCCCCAAAGGTGTGATCACCATTACAGGCAATCGGAAGAAAGCAGAGGAGTGTTTTCAGAAAGGATCAGAGATCGCTGATGCTCAGATGTCAGTAGTCGAACTGCAAGAGTACCAGAAGACTGCTGATCCGAGTGAATTGCTGCGAGCCAAGAAGCTAGCTTCAGAATCAGCTTTTCAGTCGTCCAGTGAAACTAAGCCAGTTCACATTCACCCGACCGACCCCAATGCCGCCCTGACTCACATCTCAACGACGCTTGACTCCAAATAGGAAGAAGCGCTCATCCAGTTCCTCCGTGAGAACTGGGACATCTTCGCATGGAAGCCTTCTGACATGCCTGGAGTTCCCAGGGGGCTGGCTGAGCACGTCTACGAGTCGACCCGAAGTTCAAGCCTGTGAAAGAACATCTTCGATGGTCCGCCGTCCAGAAGAGGAAAGCTATCGGCGAGGAGGTGGTCGGCTCTTAGCAGCGGAGTTCATCCGAGAGATTTACCACTCCGAGTGGCTCGCCAATGTTGTCATGGTCCCCAAGAAGGACAAGTCACTTCGCATGTGCATTGACTTTAAACACATCAATCGGGCCTGCCCGAAAGATCATTTCCCTCTCCCCCGCATCGACCAGGTAGTGGACTCGACCGCAGGGTGTGATCGTTTGTCTTTTCTAGATGCTTATTCAGGGTACCATCAGATCCGTCTGTATGGACCCGACGAGATCAAAACGGCTTTCATCACCCCATTTGGGTGCTTCTGTTATGTCACCATGCCCTTCGGACTCAAGAATGCTGGAGCCCCGTTCATGAGGATGATTCAGAAGTGTTTGCTCACTCCGATCAGTCGGAACATAGAAGCATACATGGACGATATTGTGGTTAAGTCACGGAAAGGTTCCGACCTACTGACTGACCTTGCCGAAACCTTTGCTAACCTCAGGGGATACGATATCAAGCTCAATCCATCAAAGTGCACATTCGGAGTTCCCTTGATTGCTTGGCCGCTCTAAGTCGATTCATTTCTTGTCTCGGTGAAAAGGCGTTGCCTCTTTACCGACTGATGAATAAGTCTGACAAGTTCGAGTGGACTCCAGAAGCTGACGCAGCGTTTGTAGAGCTCAAAGCTCTGCTCTCCACCCAGCCGGTGCTCGCTGCCCCAATCAGTAAAGAGCCTCTGCTGCTGTACATTGCGGCACGGGACAAGTTGTCAGTACAGTACTCACGATCGAGCGGGAAGAAGAAGGAAAGGCCTTCAGAGTTCAGCGCCCAGTATATTATGTGTCTGAAGTTTTGACCCCTTCGAAGCAAAGATATCCCCATTACCAGAAGCTTGTATATGGGATCTACATGACCACGAAGAAGGTTGCACACTACTTCTCTGACCATTCCATTGCAGTCGTCAGCGACGCTCCACTGTCAGAGATCTTGCACAACAGAGATGCAACTGGTCGAGTGGCGAAGTGGGCGATTGAACTCCTTCCCCTAGATATCAAGTTTGAAGCAAAGAAGGCTATCAAGTCCCAAGCAATTGCAGATTTCGTCGCCGAGTGGATTGAACAGCAACTTTCAACTCAAGTTCACTCGGAGCACTGGACCATGTTCTTTGATGGATCTAAGATGCTGAATGGTTCCGGTGCTGGGGTAGTATTGGTCTCCTCCCGAGGAGATAAGCTCAGATACGTTCTCCAGATTCACTTCGATTCCTCCAACAATGAAGCAGAATATGAAGCACTCTTGTACGGGTTGCGCATGGCCATTTCACTCGACGTCCGGCGCCTCATGGTCTACGGCGACTCAGATTTGGTGGTTAATCAGGTGATGAAGGAGTGGGATGTTAGAAGCCCAGCTATGACTGGCTACTGCAACGCAGTAAGAAAGCTAGAAAAGAAATTCGAGGGGTTAGAGCTTCATCACATCCCCCGACTGAAAAATCAAGCAGCAGATGATCTGGCAAAGATAGGCTCCAAGAGAGAAGCCATTCCCAGGAATGTGTTTTTGGAGCACATCTGCTCGTCATCAGTCCAGGAGGATCCTTTCACAGAAGAAGCCCCGCAACCGAAATGTGCCACAAATCCGACTGAAGTCGAAATTCCTGCTGTGGTCGACCTAGTCATGGAGGTCTTGGCTATCACTCCCGACTGGACAGTACCATACATTGCGTATATCTTGAGGAAAGAACTCCCGGAGGACGAGGAAGAGGCTCGACAGATCGTCCGCCGATCCAAGGCCTTGACAGTCATAAAGGGATAGTTGTATAGGGAAAGCGCGACTGGAATCGGTCAGAAGTGCATAACACCAGAAGAGGGTCAGATGATCCTTGATGATATCCACTCGGGGACCTGTGGTCACCATGCGTCCTCTCGGACCATTGTGGCTAAAGCATACCGAGCAGGATTTTACTGGCCAAGAGAAAATGAGATGGCAAAAGAGATAGTCGACAAGTGTGGAGGTTTCCAGTTCTACTCCAACATGTCACACAAGCCTGCATCAGCCCTGAAGTCCATTCCACTCGTCTGGCCCTTTGCTGTCTGGGGACTGGACATGGTCGGTCCACTGAGAACAGGCAGGAGCGGATTCACCAAATGGATTGAAGCCAAGCCTATCAAAAATCGTGATGCCAGCACTGACAATGGGTCAAACTTCGATTCAGACAAGTTCAGAGCTTTTTGCGCCTCTCAAGGCACACGAGTCGACTACGCGTCGGTCGCGCATCCTCAGTCGAATGGACAAGCTGAAAGACCAAATGGTCTGATTCTCAAAGGATTGAAGCCCCGATTGATGCGCGATCTCAAGCACGCAGCAGGCGCTTGGGTCGACGAACTTCCGTCGGTTTTGTGGGGGCTGAGGACCACCCCGAACCGGTCGACCGGAAGAACGCCATTTTTTCTGGTTTACGGAGCCGAAGCCGTCCTGCCGAGTGATCTACTTCACAACGCCCCACGAGTCGAGCTTTATAATGAAGACAAAGCAGAGCAAGCCCGGCAAGACGCAGTTTACCTCCTAGAGGAGGAGAGGGAAATGGCTATGATCAGATCGACCATCTATCAGCAAGACTTGCATCGATTCCATGCCAGAAATGTGAAGAGCCGAGCCTTCCAGGAAGGAGATTTGGTCCTCCGAGTGGATCAACAGAAACCACACAAACTTGCTCCTACTTGGGAAGGCCCCTTCATCATCACCAGAGTCCTCCACAATGGAGCATATCACCTCTACAATGTTGATCACCAGATCGACGAGCCACGAGCTTGGAATGCGGAACTGCTCCGCCCCTTTTTCACTTGAGTTCTCCCTTGGACGAGATGTAATAAGAAAAAATTTCTGCAGTTCATTTTTACCAAAGACAAGAGTGTCCCAATAATTGCTGTCACTCTTGTTTGCATACGAAATCCCCAAGTGGGTGACTTAGCTGCGAATCCGTTTCGCCTAAGTTTGAAAAATCCTACCGAGTGGAGAGCAATCCTCCCACTCGGGGGCTTAGCTGCAGTCCAGTACTCGCCTAAGTTCTCCCACTTAGAGACTTAGCTGCAGTCAGGCACTCACCTAAGTTTGAAAAAATCCTACTGAGTGGAGAGCAATCCTCCCACTCGGGGGCTTAGCTGCAGTCCAGTACTCGCCTAAGTTCTCGCACTTAGAGACTTAGCTGCAGTCAGTCACTCGCCTAAGTTTGAAAAAATCCTACCGAGTGGAGAGCAATCCTCCCACTCGGGGGCTTAGCTGCAGTCCAGTACTCGCCTAAGTTCTCCCACTTAGAGACTTAGCTGCAGTCAGGCACTCGCCTAAGTTTGAAAAAATCCTACCAGGTGGAGAGCAATCCTCCCACTCGGGGGCTTAGCTGCAGTCCATTACTCGCCTAAGTTCTCCCACTTAGAGACTTAGCTGCAGTCAGGCACTCGCCTAAGTTTGAAAAAATCCTACCGAGTGGAGAGCAATCCTCCCACTCAGAGGCTTAGCTGCAGCCCAGCGCTCGCCTAAGTATATAAAAATCCTACCGTGTGGAGAGCAAACCTCCCACTCGGGGGGCTTAGCTGCAGTCCAAGCACTCGCCTAAGTGATTAGAAATCTTACCGAGTGGCGAGCCAGACTCCCACTCGGGGGCTTAGCTGCAGCCCAGTGCTCACCTAAGTGTTTAAAAATCCTACCGAGTGGAGAGCAAACCTCCCACTCGGGGTCTTAGCTGCAGTCCAGTACTCGCCTAAGTTCTCCCACTTAGAGACTTAGCTGTAGTCAGGCACTCGCCTAAGTTTGAAAAAATCCTACCGAGTGGAGAGCAATCCTCCCACTCGGGGGCTTAGCTGCAGTCCAACCACTCGCCTAAGTATTTGAAAATCCTACCGAGTGGAGAGCAAACCTCCCACTCGGAGGCTTAGCTGCAGCCCAGCGCTCGCCTAAGTATATAAAAATCCTACCGAGTGGAGAGAAAACCTCCCACTCTGGGGCTTAGCTGCATTCCAAGCACTCGCCTAAGTGATTAGAAATCCTACCGAGTGGTGAGCCAGACTCCCACTCGGGGGCTTAGCTACAGCCCAGTGCTCGCCTAAGTGTTTAAAAAATCCTACCGAGTGGAGAGCAAACCTCCCACTCGGGGGCTTAGCTGCAGCCCAGCGCTCGCCTAAGTGTTTAAAAATCCTACCGAGTGGAGAGCAAACCTCTCACTCAAAGGCTTAGCTGCAGCCCAGTGCTCGCCTAAGTACAGGACACAACCCAATCCGCAAGTCGACTGTTACCTTCTCCTTCGGAGCTGCGCCGCAAATACAAGGTTATTCCGAGTGAAGATCAAGATCCACTCGATGAATCAAACCATGAAGATATTCAACGAGAAATCAAGACCAGATAAAGCCTAAAAGGTCCCAGACCTCAGATCAAAGTACTCGAGCCCTCGGCTCGGCGGAGTTTAACGGTACAAATCCACTCCGCATTCCGCGGCAAATTTAAAGTGAAGCATAAAAGTTTTTCATTCCTCAGGAGGAGGACTGGAAGGTGCGACGAACTCGTCCAAGTCGATCCCGTCTGCAATACGAGTGGCAGCAGCAATAAAAGTCTCCATGAAGTCCTGAAAGTTGTGCTTCCTGGTATTGGCAACTTGGATGGCGGCCAGCTTTTCTTCTCGCGCCTCCTTGCAATGCACGCGGACCAGAGAAAGAGCGACATCAGCACCACATCTAGCAGAAGATTTCTTCCATTCCGCCACTCGACCAGGAACTTCATCCAGTCGGACCATCAGGGACTCGAGGTCGTTCTGAAGCGTCGTTCCAGGCCAGAGTGATGTGTCGATCCACGACATTGCAACCTTCAGCCGAGCAAGATAATCAACAATGCTGGTAACACGAGACTCCAGTCGGAGCACGTTCATAGCAGCCTCGTCCTTCACGACAGAATTGGCGGGATCCAAGCCTGGCTCCACTCGACTGGTTTCCTCTTCGAAGCTCTGGAAGAATTCTGCAAACACGATTCAAGAATAAGACAGTGGCTGTACGCGGGCTCGGTAACTACAAGACAGCCGGGTTGGAATAATTACCTTCGAGCATGACGAACAGCTTCTTGGCGAGTCCACCGAGATAAGCCTCCAGATCTTTTACCTTCCCCGCCAGCTCACCCGCCTTGTCGTGCAGAGCCATCTTTTCTTTCTTCAGTCGACTGGCATCTCGATTAGCTGTCTCGAGAGAAGTTTTCAGTCTGGAGTTCTCCTGTTCAAGAGTTCCGACCGAAGCCAGTTTCTCTTCTGCGAGCTTCGTTTTGCTCGAGGCCTCCTTCTGTGCCTCTGCAAGATCTTGATCCTTCTTCTTCAGAGCTTCCTCCAGTTTACCTGCGGCGCGTCAAGTGGAACCAACATCAAGAATGGACAAGAAAGAAAAGCCACCCGTTAAGAATGGAGAACCTCACCAGCCATACCTTTTGCTTCTTCTTGCGCCTTCTTCAAATTCTCCTGGGCAAGCTTCAAGTTAAGGTTGAGCTGGATCTGCTGATTCTCCAACTCAGTATAGCGAGCTACAAGTTCACAGGATTTCTGTAAAAAGAAAAATCAGTCGACAGACGTCCAAGACAAGTTGCTTCCGAGCAACCAAGAGACAATGATGACGTTTCTAAGACTACAGCCGAATCAAGAACATTCGACAGTAGTCTCAGGGACTACACCCAGTGGGTGCACTCAGCGTGCCCTCACTGTAAAAAAAAAGAGTCGACTGCCCGCAGTCGACCGGATACAGTCCCACTCGACATGGCCTGACCAGCCGAGTGAAGAAATACAGCTACAACAACACAATATAAAGACTACAGTCGACTGACCGCAGTCCACCGTAGTCTCGGGGACTACACCCAGTGGGTGCACTTAGCGTGCCCCCACTCGTCCAAGAATTGGCAGACACACCCAGTGGGTGTACAGATACAAAGATCTTCGGAAAAGAGATTCTTCAAACAGCATACCATAACAGACCAAGCGTTGAGTCGACTGACCTGGACGTTGCTCTGAAGAGCCGAGCTCGCGTCATAAGCTGCTTGGCTGGCCTCCCGAGCCAACTTCACTTGCTCCATCATGATCCCCGCCTGACGTATAGCCTCTTTTGCAGCAGTCGCTTGGTCCTCAGGGACGGGGTATGCGGCAAAAAGCGAAGACGGATCCGCAGTCGACGTCGAGGGCCGCACACTCGCCAGAGGAATGGCGAAGGTCACAGAATCCCGAGTGGTGTCACCACCATCCCGAGCTATGGCCTCAGACGCCGGAGCGGATTGGGGGGTCTTGTCAGCCGATGCCCTCTTGTGCCTCCTCACTCTCAATGGATCGTTGTCGTCGTCATCCGGGAGGTCGATAACATGAGGAGGGGCTACAAGGGAAACATTCAATCGACCAGGGTTGCAATAAATGTTTAGTCGACTCAAAGCGGAACGTCAGTAATCGTACCAGGGTTGGAGGTAACAGCATCCTCCATCTCTTGGTCATCGTCCTTGGCGGAGATCTCAGAAGTAGCAGCACTGCAAGCCTCGAAAGTCAATCGGTTGGCTCGATGGATCGACCAAGGATCCGTCCACGGTCGACAAAGGAAAACAAGTTTTATTATTACCCAGAAATGGTGGGGACGGCCATCTTCATCTTGGGCAGAGCCTTGGGCGGCTTGGACGGCGCTGCGCGTGGGTGCTTGGGAGCCTTTCCAGTCGGCGTAGGAGAAGAGGTCCGAGGGCGTTTCGACGGCTGCCCAACAGGAGCAGTCGCCCTACCACGCTCCCGCGTTGGATCGTGTGTGAGCTTGGATCGCCCCTCCGGGCGGGGGGGGTTCAACATCCTCCTCCTCCTCTTCGCTGGAGTCGACGTCATCGCCTCCCTTTCCTTCACCGTCGGACTCCCACTCGCCTTGATCGTCCCCGCTCTCACCTCCGCTCACCTCCCCTTCCTCAGTTGGCCCCTGTGCCCTGTTGGGCGTCGAGTACATCTCAGTAGTCGCCTGAAAAACAACAGACAAGACAAAGGTTAATCGACCAACTCAAAGAAGACCAATGAAGAAAAACAAGATCTCAGTCAGGAGCATAAAGACACACCTGGTCCACGTCATACGAGTTGTCGAGTGGAATTACCCTCCTGGCTCCTCGGGGGTTGTCCTTGTTTCCTGTGATGCTCGACAGCCACCCCTCCAGCATCTCATCGGTGACCTCCTCCGGGTGGATCCGAGTGGTGTCGTCAAGACCCGAGTACAGCCACATCGGGTGGTCACGAGCCTGGATCGGTTGGATGCGCCTCCGGAGGAAGACCTCCAACAAATCCATACCCATCACGCCCTCACGGACAAGCTCAACCACTCGAACGGCCAGCACTTTGACTTGGGCCCTTTCCTCCGGCGCCACTTTCAGAGAAGCAGGTTTTTCAGCTCGGTCGAGTGAGAAAGGAGGGAGACCAGTCGACTGTCCTGGGGTCGCCTGGTCTTGACAGTAGAACCAGGTCACCTGCCAGCCACGGACCGACTCCAGAAAAGTGATAGATGGAAAACAACTCTTTCCCCTCGTCTGGATCGCCAGGCCCCCGCACAGCTGGATCACCTGCGTCCTTTCATCACTCGACTTGGCCTTCTTGACCGATTGAGAACGGCAGGTAAAGATGTGCTTGAAGAGACCCCAATGGGGGTGGCAACCCAAGAAACCCTCACACATGGAAATGAAAGCAGCGAGGTATACGATGGAGTTGGGAGTGAAGTGGTGAAGCTGCGCTCCGAAGAAGTTCAGGAAGCTCTGGAAAAAAGGATGGGGCGGCAGAGAAAACCCGCGGTCGACATGGGTGGCCAGGAGCACGCACTCACCGTCGCGGGGCTGAGGTTCGATCTCTCTCCCAGGGAGACGCGCGGCTTCGTGGGGAATGACCCTCCCCTCGACCATGTCGTCGAGATCTTCTTGCCGGATCACCGACGTCATCCAATCGCCTTGGATGCAGCCTCGGGGCAGAGCAGACCTTGAGGAGGATCCTCCCCGAGCGGACCTCTTCCCTTTCCCCTGCGCCGCCGCCTTCTTCGCGCGCTCCAGGGCGGATGTCTTCTCCTTCGCCATCGTCGCCGGCAAATCTTGCACGGACTTGCGGCGCTAGGGTGAGAACGGAGGTGGCGGAGGAACTAGCGAAGGGAGAGAGGAAGAAGGAAGCGCACTGTTTGGAAACCCCGAGCCGGCAACTTATAAGGGGCCGCTTCCGAGTGGCTGACTGGTAGGCCAGGGCTATCCAGTCAAATCCCGCAGCAGACGCGTGCGCAGTACGTGGCGAAAAAGGTGACGCGAGGATCGAGGAGCTTCCACTTTATCGCTTCAGATTACTGCGGCCGCCCCATCCCGCGCGCTTCCCAAAATCCGAATCCCGCGACACCCGCGGACCGCAGAACAACTTGTCAAAACAGAAGACCCCGCTCGTGCCGACACTCGGTATGTCACAAGTAAAGAAATTCACTCGACGAAAGGCCTTGAATGGATCAAGGTGACTGAAAAGAGGTTAATTACGTCATCCGTGGCGATTTACCCAAAACGAGGCACTCATGTAGCCCAAAGAACCGGTCGGAAAGATCTCCAACTCTTTCCCCATTCAAACCTCGATCCATTCGGGGGCTAATGATGAAGCTGTGTACCTAGGGTAGGGGCACGGACCTGTCCAAGGAGCCCTACCCAAGGAAACCCCTGGAAGAAGTCACCTTTCAGTCGACTTGAAGGTATCCCACTCTATGGGTTCAAGACATTCGACCAAGAAGCTATCACTCGACCATGAAGCCAACCACTCGACTGACAGGAGACCTAAAGTCACTCCGCAGGCAAACGGTCGGCTATTAAGTAGTCTTCATGGTCATTATCACACTTTATTAGGGGCTTTACCAATAACGCCCAACCTTAAATGTACCTTAAACCCTGCATCACTGAGGGCCGGAGAGGGCCGGCGAACTATATATAAGCCACCCCCTCCTCAGTATGAAGGGTTGGCACCCCTGTAATACACACACGCATAATCCAGTCGACCGCCTCCGGGCCCCGAGACGTAGGGCTATTACTTCTCCCGAGAAGGGCCCGAACTCGTAAACCTTGCGTGCTTACAACTTCTCCATAGCTGAGATCTTGCCTCTCCATACTTACCCCCCTACATCACTGTCAGAGTTAGAACCACGACAGCGTCTGCTCCAGGACGCTCGAGGTTGGCGATCTCGTCCGGAGGCGGGTGCTCTCCATGGAAGGGCTGCACAAGCTTTTGCTCATGTGTGAGGGCCAGTTTAGGATCGCCCGTGCCTCCAGGCCTGGCGCCGCGCACCTGGAGACACAGGACGGGATCCCCATCCAGAACGCCTGGAACATCCAGCACCTCCGGAGGTTCTACCCATGAAGCTAGGCCCAGCGCCTGGGAAGCAAGGCCATGTGCCTGTGAAGATATCCAGTCATGACACTCACGTAATAATGAGTGGGGCTGTACACGCCCCGGAGTCTCAGGAGTGCCATGCCTGAGTGGCAGCACTTAGCTCCGCGCTCGTGAAAAGACAAGAAGACTAGACTAGTGATGACCCAAAAGTATAGGGGATCTATCATAGTCCTTTCGATAAGTAAGAGTGTCGAACCCAACGAGGAGCAGAAGGAAATGATAAGAGGTTTTCAGCAAGGTATTCTCTACAAGTACTGAAATAAGTGGTAACAGATAGTTTTGTGATAAGATAGATTGTAACGAGCAACAAGTAAAAAAAGTAAATAAAGTGCAGCAAGGTGGCCCAATCCTTTTGTAGCAAAGGACAAGCCGGAACAAACTCTTATAATAGGAAAAGCACTCCCGAGGACAAATGGGAATATCGTCAAGCTAGTTTTCATCACGTTCATATGATTCACGTTCGATACTTTGATAATTTGATGTGTGGGTGGACTGGTGCTTGAGTTTTGTTCTTACATGAACAAGCATCCCACTTATGATTAACCTCTATTGCAAGCATCCGCAACTACAACAAAAGTATTAAGGTAGACCTAACCATAGCA
This sequence comes from Triticum urartu, assembly GCF_056163025.1. Lineage (NCBI taxonomy): Eukaryota > Viridiplantae > Streptophyta > Magnoliopsida > Poales > Poaceae > Triticum > Triticum urartu. Next base: position 664,659,126 of record NC_141877.1, on the reverse strand, counting down.
TGAAACATATGGATCAAATCAGCCCCTTACGAAGCAAAGCATAAACTAGGGTTTAAGCTTCTGTCACTCTAGCAACCCATCATCTCCTTATTACTTCCCAATGCCTTCCTCTAGGCCCAAATAATGGTGAAGTGTTATGTAGTCGACGTTCACATAACACCACTAGAGGCTACACAACATACATCTTATCAAAATATCAAACGAATACCAAATTCACATGACTACTCATAGCAAGACTTCTCCCTTGTCCTCAGGAACGAAAGTAATTACTCACAAAGCATATTCATGTTCATAATCAAAGGGGTAATAATATGCATATAGGATCTAAACATATGATCTTCCACCAAATAAACCAACTAGCATCAACTACAAGGAGTAATCAACACTACTAGCAACCTACTAGCACCAATCCCGGACTTTGAGACAAGAATTGGATACAAGAGATGAACTAGGGTTTGGAGATGAGATGTTGCTGGTGAAGATGTTGATGGAGGTTTCCCTCTCCCGATGAGAGGAGCGTTGGTGATGACGATGGTGATGATTCCCCCCTCCGGGAGGGAAGTATCCCCGGCAGAAAAGCACTGCCAGAGATCTAGATTGGATCCGCCAAGGTTCCGCCTCGTGGCAGGTGAGTCTCGTCCCGCAAAGTTCCTCTCTAATTTTTTCTCATCGAAAGACCTCATATAGGAGAAGATGGGCATCGGAGAGCCACCAGGGGGCCCACGAGGTAGGGGGGCGTGCCCTAGGGGGGGGCGCCCCACCCTCGTGAGAAGGGTGTGGGCCCCCTGGCCTTCATCTTTGGCGTGGATATTTCTTTATTTCTTTTAAGACGTTCCGTGGAGTTTCAGGACTTTTGGAGTTGCGCAGAATAGGTCGCTAATATTTGCTCCTTTTCTAGACTAGAATTCCAGCTACCGGCATTCTCCCTCCTTGTGTAAACCTTATAAAATAAGAGAGAATAGCCATAAGTATTGTGACATAAAGTGAAATAACAGTCCATAATGCGCTAAATATCGATATAAAAGCATGATGCAAAATGGACGTATCAACTCCCACAAGCTTAGACCTCGCTGGTCCTCAAGCGAAAAGCCGATAACAATAAATATGTCCTCATGTTCCGAGGTAGAGGCGTCGATAAAAATAAAATACGGACATGAAGGCATCATGATTATTCTCATAACAACAACATATACAGATTTTGTCATATGATTACTTATGTTCAAGTGATGATCTATTCACAATGCAAAAGTATAAATCATAAACCTTATTGGACTCCGACAAACTATAATCTCAGTCATTGAAGCAATTGCAATTTATCATAACATCGGAAAGAGTCTATGTCAGAGCTAAGAAGCAAGTCCACATACTCAACTATCATTTACTCCTCCATAATTGCTAACACTCACGCGATACTTGTGGTTACGGAGTTTTAATTGGACATAGAGAAAGATAGGGGATTATAGTTTTGCCCCACAACCTTTTACCTCAAGGGTAATGTCAACAATAATGGTTCATGCTCCCCTACATCCAATTAGATATATATATATATATATCATGTTCTTTCCAACATGCTGAGCTTGCCAAAGGATAAAATAAAAAAGAAAAGGTGAAGATCACCATGACTCTTGCATAAGGTAGAGGATAATAATAAAGGATAGGCCCTTCGCAGAGGGAAGCAGAGGTTGCCATGCGCTTTTATGGTTGGATATATAAAATCTCAATGCAAAAGAACGTCACTTTATATTGCCCCTTGTGATATGAACCTTTATTATGCAGTCCATCACTTTTATTACTTTCACATCACAAGATCATATAAAGCTTATTTCTCCCACACCAATCAATCATACATATTTAGAGCAATTTTTATTGCTTTGCACCGATGACAACTTACTTGAAGGATCTTACTCAATCCATAGGTAGATATGGTGGACTCTCATTGCAAAACTGGTTTAAGGATATTTGGAAGCAGAAGTAGTATTTCTACTTGGTGCTGAGAATTTGGCTAGCATGAGGGGGAAAGGCAAGCTCAACAAGTTAGAGGATCCATGACAACATACTTTATCTCAGATATAAGAAAGACATAACTCAATACGTTGTCTTCCTTGTCCAACATCAACTCTTTAGCATGTCATATTTTAATGAGTGCTCCCAATCATAGAAGATGTCAATGATAATATATCTATATGTGAAAACCTCTCTTTCCTTATTACTTCCTATTAATTGCAACAATGACCAAAGCTATGTATGCCAACTCCCAATAACTTTTAATCATCATACTCTTTCTATGTGAAGTCATTACTCTCAATAAGATCAATATGAACTTTTTGTTTCTTTTTATTCTTTTTATCTTTTCTTTTATTCACCCAAGTTCATGGCAAAATAATCAAGCCCTTGACTCAACACTAATCTTTATTATATATAGCTCACGGACTCGATTACATAGAGAGATCATAAAGCAAAACTCAAAACTAGATCATGCCATAAACTTTATTCTACTAGATCAAGATACTACTAATAGGATCGAACTAAGAAAAAGGTAAAGATAAGAGTTGTGATTGTGATACGATACCGGGGCACCTCCCCCAAGCTTGGCAGTTGCCAAGGGGAGTGCCCATACCCATGTGATTATATCTCCTTCTTTGTTGTTGGTGTAATATTCTTGGCGATTATTCCTCTCAGGATACGGTTCTCCTCCTCAAGCTTATTGACTTGCTGCTTGAGGTCCATTATTTCCTTACGAAGCTTTCCTGTGATATCTAAAGATCCTTGCACTCAAGGGTGTTGCATAGCTGCGGGAGAATAAGTGACACTCCTTTTCATATTTTCATAAGTAAGAAATCTAACATTAGAAGGGATAACCGAGTTTGGAATAGCTGAGCTCTGTAGTTCCCCCATCGTGAACCCAGCTCGAAGGCGAGAGGTGACTTCTTGATCGTCCATAGCATCTACTCTCATCAAGTCAGCCTCCATCTCCTCCTCCGTTACTGGCCCAAAGTGGTCAGCGTCGCTGTTGCCCTTGGTTCCGGTGCCGGATTAGATACCCAGCTCTCCCCGATTGACTCTTGAGAAGACATCTTGCTCTAATCTGCAGCAGCAACAGCTCGAAAACAAATACAGAGGAAATTTGCGTAATACGGGAGTCAAAACCTCCGGGAGATTATATAATGAATTTTTACCGACCAAAATACGTAACGTGCAAGAAAACGGAGTCGGGAAGGCACACGAGGTGCTCATGAGGTAGGGGGCGCGCCCAGGGGGGTAGGGAGTGCCCACCACCCTCGTGGGGCCCTCGTGTCCTTCCCGGACTGCTACTTATTTTTCAATTTTTCTAAATATTCCAAAACGGAGAAATATTGCCTTAAAAATTGTTTTGGAGTCAGTTTACTTACCGTACCACATACCTATTCCTTTTTGGAGTCTGAAACTCTCCGGAAAGTGTCTCTTATGTATTCCTCCGGGGTTATGGTTTCAATAATATTGGTTTCAACATTTATGGGATTACCTGAGATATAATGTTTAATTCTTTGACCGTTTACCACCTTCAGATTTGTGACCTCGAAGTTGTTGATTTTTATGGCACCGGAATGATAGACCTCTTCGATAACATAGGGGCCTTCCCATTTAGAGAGAAGTTTTCCTGCAAAAAATCTTAAACGAGAGTTGTATAGCAATACATAATCACATATATTAAACTCACGCTTTTGTATCCTTTTGTCATGCCATCTTTTAACTTTTTCTTTAAACAACTTGGCATTTTCATAAGCTTGGGTTCTCCATTCATCAAGTGAGCTAATATCAAATATCCTCTTTTCACCGGCAAGTTTAGAATCATAGTTGAGCTCTTTAATAGCCCAGTATGCCTTATGTTCTAGTTCGAGAGGTAAGTGACATGCTTTTCCATAGACCATTTTATATGGAGACATACCCATAGGATTTTTGTATGCAGTTCTATAAGCCCATAATGCATCATCAAGTTTCTTAGACCAATTCTTTCTAGACCAATTAACAGTCTTTTGCAAAATTAATTTGAGCTCTCTATTACTCAACTCTACTTGACCACTAGACTGAGGGTGATAAGGAGATGCAATTCTATGATTAACATCATATTTAGCAAGCATTTTACGGAAAGCACCATGAATAAAGTGTAAACCACCATCAGTCATTAAATATCTAGGGACTCCAAACGTCGGGAAAATAACTTCTTTAAGCATTTTAGTAGAAGTGTTATGATCACCACTACTAGTTGGAATAGCCTCTACCCACTTAGTAACGTAATCAACAACAACTAGAATATGTGTATATCCATTAGAGGCAGGAAAAGGTCCCATATAATCAAATCCCCAAACATGAAACGGTTCAATAACAAGTGAATAATTCATAGGCATTTCTTGACGTCTACTAATATTACCAATTCTTTGACATTCATCAAGACAAGACAAACTTACAGGAATCCTTGAAGAGAGTAGGCCAATAGAAACCAGATTGCAATACCTTATGTATAGTTCTATCTCTAGCGTGGTGTCCTCCATAAGACTCGAAATGACACTTGCGTAGGATCTATTCCTGTTCATGCTCAGGTACACAACGTCTAATAACACCATCTACTCCTTCTTTATAAATATGTGGGTCATCCCAAAAGTAATGTCTCAAATCATAGAAGAATTGTTTCTTTTGTTGGTATGTGAAGCTAGGTGGTATAAACTTAGCAACAATATAATTAGCATAATCAGCATACCATGGAGTACTATGAGAAGTACTTATAACATTTAATTGTTCATCAGGAAAGTTATCATTAATAGGTAGTGGGTCATCAAGAATATTTTCTAACCTAGACAGGTTGGCTGCAACGGGGTTCTCATCTCCCTTTCTATCAACAATATGCAAATCAAATTCTTGTAGCAAGAGAACCCATCTAATAAGTCTAGGTTTAGCATCTTTCTTTTCCATAAGATATTTAATAGCAGCATGATCAGTTTGAATAGTTACTTCAGAATCAACAATATAAGATCTGAACTTATCACAAGCAAATACAACTGCTAAGAGTTCTTTTTCAGTATTAGCATAATTTCTTTGAACATTATCTAGAGTCTTACTAGCATAGTGAATAACATTTAATTTCTTATCAACTCTTTGCCCTAGAACAACACCTACAGGATAATCACCAGCATCACACATAATTTCAAAGGGTAGGTTCCAATCAGGTGGTTGAACAACAGGTGCAGAGACTAATGCTTTCTTAAGTATTTCAAATGCTTCTACACAATCATCATTAAAGATAAATGGTACATCCTTTTGCAATAAATTAGTCAGAGGCCGAGAAATTTTTGAGAAGTCTTTAATGAACCTCCTATAAAATCCAGCGTGACCAAGGAAACTTCTTATACCTTTGATGCCCTTAGGACATGGCATCTTTTCAATAGCATCAACTTTGGCTTTATCAACTTCAATACCTCTTTCAGAAACTTTGTGCCCCAAGACAATACCTTCATTAACCATAAAGTGGCACTTTTCCCAATTCAAGACAAGATTAGTTTCTTCACATCTCTGCAAAACTCATGCAATCATCAAAAGAGGAACCATAGACGGAAAAATCGTCCATGAAAACCTCACAAATCTTTTCACAAAAGTCAGAGAATATAGCCATCATGCATCTTTGAAAGGTAGCAGGTGCATTACATAAACCAAAAGGCATACGTCTATAAGCAAAAGTACCAAAAGGGCATGTAAAAGTAGTCTTTGATTGATCTCTAGCCGACACAGGTATTTGAGAGAAACCAGAAAAACCATCTAGAAAGCAATAGTGTGTATGTTTGCATAATCTTTCTAGCATTTGATCAATAAAAGGTAAGGGTTAATGATCTTTCTTCGTAGCTTTATTTAATTTGCGGAAATCAATTACCATCCTATGCCTATGATAATTCTTTGTGGAATCAATTCATCTTTATCATTAGGAACAATAGTAATACCTCCCTTCTTAGGGACACAATGGACAGGACATACCCACTCACTATCAGCAATGGGATAGATTATACCTGCCTCCAGAAGCTTTAGTATTTCTTTTCTTACCACTTCTTTCATTTTAGTATTCAGACGTCGTTGAGGATCACGAGCTGGTTTGGCATATGCTTCCAAATTTATTTTATGTTCACATAAAGTGGGAATAATGTCGTTACACTAGTAGAAAACAGGGCTTTGGTCCAGGCCAGGTCAGCCCATTAGTCCCGGTTCGTGAGCCCAGGGGGCCGGCCGGGCCACGTGGGCCATTGGTCCCGGTTCATCTGGACCTTTTGGTCCTGGTTGGTGGGATGAACCGAGACCAATGGGCCTCGCTCCTGGCCCACCACCATTGGTCCCGGTTGGTGGCTTGAACCGGGACCAAAAGGCTCCACCTTAGTCCCAGCTCATGCCACCAACCGGGACCAATGAGGTGCCTATATATACCCCTCGCTCGCGTGCAGAGCACCCCAGTGCTCTGTTTTTCTCTGGCCGAGGGGGGGAGGGCTTGGTGGTGCTCTAGCTCATCTCCTATGCACACAAGGTATTTGGTGGAATGCCCGAGCCACACTACTTAAGCTTTCTCCTCTCCAAGCTCGACCTCCAAGCTCCATTTTCCATAATATTTGTCTAGGTTTAGCGGTCCGTCACGCCCCGTCCCCGTCTTCACCGCCGTCGATCACCCGCGCCGAGCTCATCGCCGGCACCACCGTGGTGAGCCTCTTGTTCTTATCTTATTTCTAAAAGGAAAAATATTCTTACTTGTATGTTTACATAGATACTTGTATTATTTTCTTACTTTTATTATTGCATCTTATATAGTGCGATGGTTTTGGTATCTGCCCCCGTCGGCCCTCGTCCTGTCTATTATTCAGATGTGGTATATATATTATCTTTATAACTATTGGTTCATTTATTGTTTATGAAAATTATGCCGACCAACGTGACATAGATTTTATTTATGTAGGATGTATGTGAATCGGAAATACCAACCGACCCTATTTTCGAGAGGTTAAATTTAGTTGAAGAAGAAAACAATTTGTTAAAGGAAAAAATAAAAAAAATGAGGAGGAGAATATGATATTGGAGTTGCATGTTGCGGATGTCGTCGATGATCACAAGATCAAGATGGATGCAATGCGCTTGAAGATTAGAAAGATTATAAAATATGCCATTCATACCGAGGCTTGGTATCATTATGCCGTTGGATCAATTGTTACCTTGGTTGCGATTATGATCGCATTTTTTCGCATTGAAATGTTTTACATAGTTTCAATGTATGGTTTAATTAATTAGATGCTCTCGAGAGCTATATGTTGTTAGATGAGAACTATGTATGCACTTTGGTTTTAATGTGATGATGAACTTCTATTAATTTGGACATTTAATTATATATAATGCACGCAGATGAACCCGCAATGGATGTACGCTGACAGACACACTTGCGAGTACATTAAGGGTGTGCATGAGTTTCTTGATGCGGCTGAGGCAAACAAGCAGAATGGTTTTATGTGTTGTCCATGCACTGAATGTGGGAATACGCGGTCTTACTCTAATCGGAAAATCCTTCACTCCCACCTTATTTACAAGGGTTTCATGCCACACTATAATGTTTGGACGAGGCACGAAGAAATAGGGGTTATGATGGAAGACGGCGAAGAAGAAGAGTACGATGACAACTATGTGCCCCCTGAATACGGTGATGCTGCAACGGGGGGAGCTGCTGAAGATCAAGAGGAACCAGACGATGTGCCCGATGATGATGATCTCTGTCGGGTCATTGTCGATGCAAGGACGCAATGCGAAAGTCAAAAGGAGAAGCTGAAGTTCGATCGCATGTTAGAGGATCACAAAAAAGGGTTATACCCCAATTGCGAAGATGGCAACACAAAGCTCGGTACCGTACTGGAATTGCTGCAGTGGAAGGCAGAGAATCCTGTGGCTGACAAAGGATTTGAGAAGCTACTGAAAATATTGAAGAAGAAGCTTCCAAAGGATGACGAATTGCCCGACAGTACATACGCAACAAAGAAGGTCGTATGCCCTCTAGGATTGGAGGTGGAGAAGATACATGCATGCCCTAATGACTGCATCCTCTACCGCGGTGCATACAAGGATCTGAACGCATGCCCGGTATGCGGTGCATTGCGGTATAAGATCAGACGAGATGACCCTGGTGATGTTGACGGCGAGCCCCCCAGGAAGAGGGTTCCTGGGAAGGCGATGTGGTATGCTCCTATAATACCATAGTTGAAACGTCTGTTCAGAAACGAAGAGCATGCCAAGTTGATGCGATGGCACAGTGAGAACCGAAAGAAAGATGGGAAGTTGAGAGCACCCGCTGATGGGTCGCAGTGGAGAAAAATCGAGATAAAGTACTGGGATAACTTTGCAAAGGACCCAAGGAATGTATAGTTTTCTTTAAGCGCAGATGGCATTAATCCTTTCGGGGAGCAGAGCAGCAATCACAGCACCTGGCCCGTGACTCTATGTATGTATAACCTTCCTCCTTGGATGTGCATGAAGCGGAAGTTCATTATGATGCCAGTTCTCATCCAAGGCCCTAAGCAAGCCGGCAACGAAATTGATGTGTACCTAAGGCCATTAGTTGAAGAACTTTTACAACTGTGGAATGGAAACAGTGTACGTACGGGGGATCAGCACAGACAGGAGGAATTTAACCTTAAGGCGTTGCTGTTCGTGACCATCAACGATTGGCCCGCTCTCAGTAACCTTTCAGGACAGACAAACAAAGGATACCACGCATGCACGCACTGTTTAGATGACACTGAAAGTATATACCTGGACAAATGCAGGAAGAATGTGTACCTGGGCCATCGTCAATTTCTTCCGACCAACCATCAATGTCGAAAGAAAGGCAAGCATTTCAAAGGCGAGGCAGATCACCGGAAGAAGCCCGCCATGCGTACCGGTGATCACGTACTTGCTGTGGTCAATGATTTACACTACGTAATCTTTGGAAAGGGTCCCGGTGGACTAGCTATTGCAAATGACGCTGAGGGACACGCACCCATGTGGAAGAAGAAATCTATATTTTGGGACCTACCCTACTGGAAAGACCTAGAGGTCCGATCTTCAATCAACGTGATGCACGTGACGAAGAACCTTTGTGTGAACCTGCTAGGCTTCTTGGGTGTGTATGGGAAGACAAAAGATACACCTGAGGCACGGGAGGACCTGCAACGTTTGCACGAAAAAGACGGCGTGCCTCCGAAGCAGTATAAAGGTCCTACCAGCTACGCTCTTACGAAAGAAGAGAAAGAAATCTTCTTTGAATGCCTGCTCAGTATGAAGGACACGACTGGCTTCTCATCGAATATAAAGGGAATAATAAATATGCCAGAGAAAAAGTTCCAGAACCTAAAGTCTCATGACCGCCACGTGATTATGACGCAACTGCTTCCGGTTGCATTGAGGGGGCTTCTACCGGAAAACGTCTGATTAGCCATTGTGAAGCAATGTGCATTCCTCAATGCAATCTCTCAAAAGGTGATCGATCCAGAAATCGTACCAAGGCTAAGGAGTGATGTGGCGCAATGTCTTGTCAGTTTCGAGCTGGTGTTCCCACCATCCTTCTTCAATATCATGACGCACGTCCTAGTTCATCTAGTCGACGAGATTGTCATCCTGGGCCCGTATTTCTACACAATATGTTCCCCTTTGAGAGGTTCATGGGAGTCCTAAAGAAATATGTCCGTAACCGCGCTAGGCCAGAAGGAAGCATCTCTATGGGCCATCAAACAGAGGATGTTATCGGGTTTTGTGTTGACTTCATTCCTGGCCTTAAGAAGATAGGTCTCCCTAAATCGCGGTATGAGGGGAGACTGACTGGAAAAGGCACTCTTGGAAGAAACTCAACAATATGCAGGGACAGATACTCTTGGTCTCAAACATACTACACAGTTATACAGAACTCTACCTTGGTGACCCCGTATGTTGATGAACACAAGAACAGTCTACGCTCCAAACACCCGAAGCAGTGCGACGACTGGATTACATGTCAACACATCAGGACTTTCAGCAGTTGGTTGGAAACATGTCTCAAAGGTGACAACACTGTTTGTGATGAGTTGTACTTGTTATCCAGGGGACCATCTTTGACTGTATTTACTTACAAAGGATACGAGATAAATGGGAATACATTTTACATGATCGCCCAAGATCAAAAGAGCACCAACCAAAACAGCGTTGTCCGCTTTGATGCAGCAACCGAGAGCGGAAAGGACACATATTATGGTTACATAGTGGACATATGGGAACTTGACTACGGACCTGATTTTAAGGTCCCTTTGTTTAAGTGCAAATGGTTCAATTTGTCAGGCGGCGGGGTACAGGTAGACCCACAGTACGGAATGACAACAGTGGATCTGAAAAATCTTGGTTACACTAACGAACCGTTCGTCCTAGCCAATGATGTGGCACAGGTTATCTATGTGAAGGACATGTCTACCAAACCGAGAAAAAGAAAAGATAAGGAAGCGAATACATCATACGATGAGCCAAAGCGCCACATAGTTCTTTCAGGAAAAGGGGACATCCTAGGAGTGGACGGCAAGACAGACATGTCTGAAGATTATGAAAAGTTTCATGAAATTCCTCCCTTCAATGTCAAGGCTGACCCAAGCATCCTGATAAACAATGAAGATTATCCATGGTTACGGCGCAATAAGCAAATGACACAAGCGAAGAAAAAGTGAAGACTTCCTCCCGCAACTATTATGATGATACCATGCCAACCTTGTAACACACGAACATGCTACCATTGTCCGTTTTGTACATGCACATGCTATGTGGGTGAAATTATGATACCATGCCAACTTTCAACTTTTTCAGAGTTCATTTGAAATGCTTTCATGTCTTATGGTTCGGCCCTCGTAATACCATGACCATTAGTCCCTGGCCCATGCCAACTTTCAACTTTCAACTTTCTAAAACTAATGGCACTAATAGAAAGTTTATAATTTTGCTCCTCGCCCCTGGCCCATGACCATTCGTCCCGGTTTGTGCCACAAACCGGGACTAAAGGGTTGGTCCTCGTTGCGGGCAGAGTTTAGTCCCACCTCACCAACCGAAGGGGGCTCACACCGGTTTATAAGCCCTTCCCTCTCTGCCTTGTTGAGCTCCTCTCAAAGTGAAAATAGATTCCCTAATAGAGAAAAGTTTAACCTAAATTCATAGTGAATTTCTCTGAAATTCATAGAAATTTACTAGGAATTTAGGTTGAATTTTCTCTATAAGCGCATCTATTCTCATTTTTTTAGTAAGTTAATCACAAACTTGTGATTCAAACAATTTTCCAAGAATTCATATTTTAACTATTCAAATTTGAAAACTAATGGCACTAACAGAAAGTTTATAATTTTTCTAAAACTAATGGCACTAACAGAAAGTTTATAATTTTGCTAACCTAAAAGCAAACAGAATTAAAAATTAAAGCAAAAAAAAAGAAAATAAATAATGCAAAAAACAAATCAAAAAACATGAAAAAAACTATTTTTATAGTAAAGTTAATCACAAAATAAAATGGCACTAACAGAAAGTTTATAATTTTTCTAAAACTAAAAGCAAAAAGAATAAAAAAAATAAAGCAAAAAACAAAAGAAAATAAATAATGCAGAAAACAAAACAAAAAAACTGGAAAAAATAGCAACAATAAGTATGTTGTTGTAAGCAGGAACAAAATAAAATAAATAAAGCAACAAAGAAAACAAAAAAACAAAAAAAGTGTTTTCAAATTTGAAAACTAATGGCATTAACAGAAAGTTTATAATTTTTCTAAAACTAAAAGCAAAAAGTATAAAAAAATAAAGCAAAAAACAAAAGAAAATAAATAATGCAGAAAACAAAACAAAAAAACTGGAAAAAATAGCAACAATAAGTATGTTGTTGTAAGTAGGAACAAAATAAAATAAATAAAGCAACAAAGAAAACAAAAAAACAAAAAAAGTGTTTTCGAATTTGAAAACTAATGGCATTAACAAAAAGTTTATAATTTTTCTAAAACTAAAAGCATAAAGAATTAAAAAATAAAGCAAAAAACAAAACAAAATAAAATAAATAAAGAAACAAAAAAACAAAAAAATGCCACGTACTGGGCCCCCACGGCCTGAATACGACTAGAAACCCATCAAAGGGCCAGGATTCAGGCCCGCAGGAGGCCCAGTAGGCCCACAGGCATAGCAGTGATAATTAGGCCCGTAAGCCTGCAATGGAGAGAAGCTCGACAAGGGTGCGGCAGTGGGGCTTATAAACCACTACGCACCCCTCTCAACTAGCGAGGTGGGACTAAACTTTCGACGCTGCAGCCGCACAAGGCCTTTGGTCCCGGTTGGTGGCACCAACCGGGACTAAAGGGGGGCATTGGTCACGATTTGTGGCACCAACCGTGACCAATGCCCCCCTTTAGTCCCGGTTGGTGCTACCAACCGGGACCAAAGGCCGCCGCTTCCCGCCCATTGGGCTGCTGAAAATAGGCCTTTGGTCCCGGTTGGTGGCACCAAACGGGACTAAAGGGGGCATTCGTCACGGTTGGTGCCACGAACCGTGACCAATGCTCTGTCTATATATACAGCACTTGTGAAAATTTTGGTTTAGTTCTTCAATCCCGCCCCGACAACGCCGCCAGGCTGCCCCTCTGCTCGCCTCGTTGTCGCCGCCATTGCCCCTGCCCCGCCCCCGAGCGCGCCCTGCCTCGCCGTCATCGCGGGCCGCCCGTCCGCCGCCCCCGAGCACCCCCTGCGCCGCCGAGCCCGTCCGCCGCCCCCAAGCACCATCCGCGCCTCGCCGTCGCCGTCGTTGCCCCTGCCCCGCCCCCGAGCGCGCCCTACCTCACCGTCGTCGCTGGCCGCCCATCCGCCGCCCCCGAGCACCCCCTGCGCCCTCGAGCCCGTCCGCCGCCCCCGAGCGCGCCCGGCTGTCGCCCTCGCCCTCGCCGACCCCGAGCCCATCCTCGTCGCCATCGCCCCCGACGCCGGCCGCCCGCGTCTCCTCCCCGATCCCTCCGGGAGAGGTAGCTACCGCCCCATCCTCCCCCCTTCCTTCCTTCCCTGCTCCTTAATTTGCATAATACTGTAGATGTATGTATGATGAATTTTGATATTTTTTTGTTCATATATAATGTAGATGTCTATGTATCTATGGAATGATATTGATGGATGTATGTATGTAGAACATTCGTAGAAAATATGACGAATCCGATGTGACCAATGTACCCCTCCGGTTCACTCGGGAACACTAACTCTCTCGGAGAAAAAAATGTTATCAGGGAAAAAATGTTATCGGGGTCGAGGGTCGTCGAACATGAGAGGAAGAAGAGGATAAAAAAGAAGAGGAAGAAAAAAAAGAGGAGAAGAAAGAATAGAGGAGCTTCTCGTCTATTCTTTCTTCTCCTCTTTTTTTATTCTTCTTCCTCTTTTCTTTATCGGCAACGAGGGTCGTCGAGGGTCGCCAAGCGGTAGAGGAAGAAGAGGAAGAAAAAAAAGAGAGGGGTCGATGGTCGCCTAGGGGTCAAGGGTCGATAGGGGGTCTAGGGTCGCCGAGAGGGGAGAGGGGAGAGGAAGACGAGGAGAAATAATTAAGAAGAAGAAAAAAGAAGAAAAAGAAGAGGAGAAGAAGAAAGGAATAGAGGAGAAAAGAGAAAATAGAAGAAGAAGAAAGGAATAGAGGAGAAGAAGAAAGGAATATATTCTATTTTCTATTTTCTCCTCTATTCCTTTCTTCTTGACCTCTTTTTTTTCTTCTTTTTTTTCTTTGACACGTGGGGGGGGGGGTCGAAAACGTCGGACATTCATGAGACAGGCGAGGAAGAAGGGGAAGAAGAGGGAGAAGAAGAGGAGAGGAAGAAGAGGAAGTCTTCTCCTCTATTCTTTCTTCTCTTCTTTTTCTTCTTCTTCCTATATGTATTAGTTTTTTTATTTAGGTTGTTAATTAGTAGATATTAATTTTGTTCATATATGTATGGATGCATGTGATATGTATGTATGTATGCATGTATCGGGTACGTCGTTGACGATATACCCCCTACTCGATAACTTCGACATGAGGGGGTCGAGAGGGGGTCTAGGGTCGCCGAGGGGTCGAGGGTCGTCGAACATGAGAGGAAGAAGAGGATAAAAAAGAAGAGGAAGAAGAAAAAAAAGAGGAGAAGAAAGAATAGAGGAGAAGATCTCCTCTATTATTTCTTCTCCTCTTTTTTTTCTTCGATCTCCTCTATTCTTTCTTCTCCTCTTTTTTTTTCTTCTTCTTCCTCTTTATTTTATCAGGAACGAGGGTCATCGAGGGTCGCCGAGCGGTAGAGGAGAAACCCTAAATAGAAAGTATCATCGGTGTGAGATACATGTACCTTCGGTGTCGGACAGTACATCCACGTCCCACCAATGGCGCGGGCTTCAACGCCCACGTCACTTGTGGGACGTGGATGTAGTGTCTGACACCGACGGCCACATGTATCTCACACCCACGATACTTGCTATTTAGGGTTTCCTATACCGTTCGGCGACCCTGACCCTCGACGACCCTCATTTCCGATAAAATAAAGACGAAGTAGAAGAAAAAAAAGAGAAGAAGAGTAAGAAGAAGAAAAAAAGAGAAGAAGAAAGATTTCTTCTCTTTTTTTCTTCTTCTTACTCTTCTTCTCTTTTTTTTCTTCTTCTTCCTCTTTATTTTATCGGGAACGAGGGTCGTCGAGGGTCGCCGAGCAGTAGAGGAGAAACCCTAAATAGAAAGTATCGTCGGTGTGAGATACATGTACCGTCGGTGTTGGACACTACATCCACGTCCCACAAGTGGCGCGGGCTTCGACGCCCACGTCACTTGTGGGACGTGGATGTAGTGTCCGACACCGATGGCCACATGTATCTCACACCCACGATACATGCTATTTAGGGTTTCCTATACCGTTCGGCGACCTTGACCCTCGACGACCCTCGTTTCCGATAAAATAAAGAGGAAGAAGAAGAAAAAAAAGAGAAGAAGAAAAAAAAGAGAAGAAGAAAAAAAAGAGGAGAAGAAAGATTTCCTCTTCTCTTTTTTCTTCTTCTTCTTCCTCTTCTTCTCTTTTTTTTTCTTCTTCCTCTTTATTTTATCGGGAACGAGGGTCATCGAGGGTCAGGGTCGCCGAGCGATAGAGGAAACCCTAAATAGAAAGTATCGTCGGTGTGAGATACATGTGGCCGTCGGTGTCGGACACTACATCCACGTCCCACAAGTGGCGCGGGCTTCGACGCCCACGTCACTTGTGGGACGTGGATGTAGTGTCCGACACCGACGGCCACATGTATCTCACACCCACGATACTTGCTATTTAGGGTTTCCTCTACCGCTCAGTGACCCTCGTCGACCCTCGTTCCCGATAAAAAAAAGAGGAAGAAGAAGAAAAAAAGAGGAGAAGAAAGAATAGAGGAGTTCTTACTCCTCTATTCTTTCTTCTCCTCTTTTCTTTCTTCTTCCTCTTCTTTTTTTATCCTTGAAGCGTTGTCGAGGCCACCCCAAACCCTAGAGAAGCAGTGTCGAGGCCACCCCAAACCCTAGAGAAGCAGCGTCGAGGCCACTAATTAATATTACTTCTACGTTTGCCACTAATATATCCATCTGTCATGTTTGAATAATAATTGCCATGTTGTAAATATTTGTAGAAACTATGGACACCGCCCGAGACGAAGTACAAGAAGAGTTGTTGGGGGACATAATCGCACGAGGAAGTGATGCCGTCTGCTCGTTGTTTCTCAACCACACCGATGGTCTGGAAGCAGCTGGCTATGATTATGATGGCTCTGGTGACCTAATGCCGGTGCAAGAAGGAGACCGTGAGGACGGCTCCGGTGACCCAATGCCGGTGCAAGAAGGAGACCGTGATGACGTCTCCGGTGACCGAACCGAGTCCGTCCAGGTATATATATTAGTTAAGCTTCTGTTAACTAGCTAATTGATGCATTCATTGTTTTGGTATGTACACATATTAATTAAGTCTTTGTTCTTTTTTCTAGCCCTCCGGATCGAGCACAACTTCGGTAAAGAGACGAGGCCCGAAGAAAAAGTTGAGCTCGGATGAAAAGTTTGAGATCATAGAAATCGCGCCCGATGGCCAACCGATTGAACCCCTCCGGACAAAGAGCGCATTTGTGGCTCAGTGCGGGGTTTTGGTTAGGGACAAGATCCCGATCAGCATCCAGCAATGGTTAAAGCCGGCTACAGAAGACCCTGAGGTGTCTTATATCAATGGTATGCAGAAAAATGATCTTTGGACTGAGCTGAAGTCAAATTTCACCCTACCGCCAAAGGATGATCCAGAGAAGTGAGTTAAAGAGCAATTAATCAAGTCTTTTTCTCTTAAGAGGATGGCAGAACTATTCAGGAGGTGGAAGAAAGAGCTGAATAAGTTGGTCGAAAATAAAGAGACACCAGAATTCAAGGGCAGATATGAGAAGATCAGAGATCACTTGCCCGCATTTGTGGCCCACAAGACATCGGAAAAGAGTAAGAAGATGTCGGTGACAAACAAGCAAAATGCTGCGAAGAAGAAGCATCACCATCGCACAGGGTCAGGTGGCTACCTCGTCGCCCGGCTTAAGTGGGCCAAGACTGAGAATGATCTGGTAGATAAAGGGATCGAACCAGAGACAATTAACTGGCCAGACCATTGCCGGACTTGGTTCTTCGGGGCTGGCGAAACCTTGGACCCTGTAACAGGGAAGTGCATTTGGACGAACGATCAAATGGACATACCAGTCAGGAAGCTTCAGCAGTATATCGAAGCAGCGTAGCAAGGGGTGTTCTTTCCAGATAGAGAGAATGACGAGCTCACAATGGCCCTCGGGAATCCTAAGCACCCTGGACGGACACGAGGCACGCCAGGCTCCATTCCGTGGAAGGTTGGGTTTCCGAACGCAGGCGGTTACAAATCCCAGGAGAGGAGGAAAAAATTGCAGCAGACCCAAATGCAGGCGCTGCAAGCATGGGTACAAACGATAGAGGAACGAGAAGCAAATTGCAACAAACGTACTGCCGAAGCTTCCCCGAAGCTACCCCGCCATCTCAGCGGAGAAGCAGCGTGGCTTCCACCGAGCTGCTTCAGCCAGAGCATGCCTTGACGGCTCCTGCCAGCTATCCTGTGGATGCTATCACGGAGTCTCAAAATTGCCACCTTATGACGCAATGGATGAATTTGAATGTCAAGGCAGCTATTGGCTCTATTTATTCTACTGAACCCGGCGCAACTTTTCACTGTCGGCCGATTCCAGAAGCACTACAAGAAATATGTCAACTTGTGACCACCACTATTGGTCACTGAAAGGTCATGGTTTTTCATTTGCGACCTTTTTGTGACCAAAAACAGAAGGTCAAAAGCTGGCGGTCATAAACTGACTAGAGCGACCTTTCTTCTGGAATGGTCGAAGACGTTTATGACCAAAATATGTCTACTGTGGCATTTTGGTCACTAGCAACCTCCCCGGGCCATGTAGGCATCCAGCGTGGCAATCTGACGTGGCACAAGATTCAGCCCGGTCCAATTCGGTTTTCTACATGGGCCTAGCCCAACAATTCGGCCTTTTTACTATATATTTTCTCTATTAATTTTCTCTAGCTACATGGGCCTGGCCCAACAATTTGGCCTTTTTATTTTCTAGGCATGGCCTTTTGCAGTCCATTTCATTTTTATTTTCGAGGGTTTTTTGTGGTCTAGTTTTTAGATGGGTCCCAATTGTCAGATTTTTCCTGGCAGTGGAGCCACATCGCTTTTTATAAACTCATCATCTTTCCATTTCTCACATTTCTCACAGTACACAAATGAAAAATATTTCAAATGAAACAGAACTAGGTACAAAGTATATTTCTCACATTTCTTACAGCTTTACAACTTCACTGGATTCTGCTCCAGAATGTGCTAACTACTACAGAATACAATATAACTAGGTACAAAGTACAACCGAAACACAAGGCAGATTATCCAGATAACCACCATGCTTCATCGTCTTCTCTTCCAAACAAGTGGAATGAGCCCTCTCTTCTCCTAGGTGTGCTCCTCCTACAACAGCAGCAAAAGCAGGTCAAGAACAACAATAGAGTCATATGAACTGCTTCTGCTCCTGTTAAACAGAATAACAACAAATCGAGCTAATAAACAAGCTTGAAGCACTGTGGGAAACAAAAGCATAAAAACAAACTAATGTCTCAGGTATAATCATAGGATAAATCTGTGTTGAAGCACTGTGTTTAGATGTATTCTAATTAATTTCAAATGTGTAATGTAAGGTGTTGTGTATCAGTGTATAAGAACAGCAGTTTGTAAATAACAGGAACAACTTGGTATTACACGCAGAGCACTATACAAAGTTTAGCTTTTCTATCCAAGTACAAATAGCAAAACATACTAAATTAATTGAGACACTCATAAATACTTGCTGAGAGACTAAGATGAAACGTGCATATATATACTATTGTAAATTAATTGAGACGCTAATGCCAACATGTTCAGATCGAAATGCACTAACAAGTAGAAACGTCAAGAGATCTATGCTTGGAATCACAACCAACCAATACTTCACTAACAGGTCACACTGAGGATGAAAAGAAAAAGAGACAAAAACACAACAGATATATCTTCACATCCTGAAGCAGCACCAACAATGCCTGATTCCGGGACAAAACTATTAACTAGGGAACAACTCCTACAATAAAAAACAGGGAAGCAGAACTAGAGGAGTCAAATCTCTGTATATGAGGTCGGGCAAAGTAAAACTCAACATACAGACATAGAGTAGATGCAGACCATAGCAAAAACTTAAGCAAGCAAAAACCCATCTTTCCACATTCATGTATCTCAGCAGAAAAAAATGTGTAACTCACTTCTGAATGGGCTGCACCAGCTACGCAACATACCACGCTCATGCTAACATATATTCAGGTGGAAATTCAGTGTGACAGGAAACAACATGCTTGCAGTAACAAGTACTACTAATGTCTAGGACTACAACATGCTTGGAATCACAACCAACCAAATGCAAGTCAATACTTCATTAACCAAGCAAGATTATTTCAGTTGATTTTATTTGACAGAGCTAGCACATAGATGTTTGATACAGAAATTAGTAATATGGGAATCAGCAAGGTCCTCTCTTAGTGCTATGGGGATTAAGAGCATACACACGGAAAGCTAATTGGCAAAAAAACTTGCTGGTCTTATACAGCTCAGTTATATATGCACGACTCACAGCTCATGATATGATACTAAGAGAGAACATCATAGAGACTCAAGCAGATCCTAATATAAAGCTATTCAGACCATAACTTACACATCATAGGGACACAATAGTGTATTACAACACTGTCCTGATATAAAAACTGAGTAACCAGCAAGCAATTAGATTGAGAGCAAATCAGTTGGGGTTCTTAACTTTCAGTATGCAGTACGCGGAAGGACCGGGAGATTCCAAGCAGGTGTTATTTCTGCCATTTATTAATTACACATGCTAACACTAATATGCAGAGCACTACTAGTACTTGCTGTACCAATAATGATATGTTTGTACAATGGTTGGTGTACGTGGAGCTCGGTACTATATGATGTATAACAGAGAAGAACGGCAAAAAAACATTTGGTGGCATTGAGGTGTTGACAGAAGTATGCAAAAAAGCTACTCAGTTGCTAGCAAGATGAATCAACAAGAACTATGAAGGTTGGAGTCTAGAAAGGTATTCCCTGTTGGAAATCGACTATGACAGCAGTTAAGCTATGCATCATTCTTGGAGGTGGATCTCATCCCTGTCATTTTTAGCAATCACTTCACGTAAAAGAAGTAAATCATGTCAGCTGTATTGATTTTGAAACACACAAAAATGAAGTAGAAAAAGGCAGCCAAAATATAACTGCAGGGCCCTCTTAACAAATAATGTTTGTGCTCAATCTGTTAGTACAAACATTACTATATCTGCCAAATGCACAGGCCAGTTTATATGCCTAAACAAACTAAGATTTTCTAGCAAGCAAGATGGCAGCACAGTTGACCTTGAAGGCTGTACAGTAAAACATCAAAGTTTACTCATGAATGAATTGTCTCTAATCAGGACATCCAATCAATGGTTTCATCATCACAGAGAACCCACAAAGATGTACAGCAAGGGAGCAGATACCTTTGTCTCCTTGGAGCAAATTGTGTAGGTCATGCCCTCCATCTACATGGAAGGAAGGAGCTACTGCTGCTGCTCTAGACCGAATCAACAAATCAAGGTGGTGCATTGTAGACCCTGCAGTCCAACCATCCATATACAATCAGGTATTCTCATCCACTGTAGACACTACAACAGAGAAGAACAGAGCAGAGAATGGAATGGAAGAAGAAGACCTGCAGATGGTGATGGGGAAGAAAGAAGACTGCTGAAGTTGAGCACGCGGGTGTCACGCACGCACGCGGGCTGTACGGAGGAACAACAACAGCCTCTGCATCTCCGGTCCCGCGGACGAACGTCGGCGTCGGCACCTTCCTCGACGCGATGACTATGCAGCGATGTCGACGACGCCGTGGTGTAGATGAACGCCAGCAGCTGCTGAGCCGCACGCCGTGGAGCAAGTCCTGGCCACCTCTGATGACGACCTACATGAGGAAGAAAAGCAAATCGGGCATGCATGACGAACCGCGGCGCATCATCCAGATCGAATCGAAAGAAGAAGAGGGGCGAGACTGGAACCTCCATCGCGTGACAAGGGCGGGGATCCGGAAGCACCGCGGTGGCCATGGCAGAGGTCGAGGAGGGCCAGCCAAACGTGTCACTGCTCTGCTTGGAGGTCCGGCCACGGCTTGCAACAACGCTAGTGGTGCGTGCACCTACGTGAGGAGGGAAGACACTGCGCCATAAGGTAAGGTAAGGGAAGCCGAGGGGAGAAGAGCAAATCGACAGATTGCGTTACCTAGACGAGCAGTAGAAGCGGGAGCAGACGTGGGGATGCAGCCAACTCGCGATGCAGGCCGAGCGGATCTGGAAGCGAACGCCATGGAGATGAGCTCTAGGTCCAGCCCCTGGGCGGATCTAGGAACCGCCGCCATGGAGATGGAGCTCCAGGTCCACGCCCTTGGCGGATCTTGGAGCGGCGGATCTGGCCGTGGATCAATGGGAAGCCGCGAGGAGATGGGATGCCGACCTGCTCGACTCGATCTGAGCTAGGGTAGGGAGAGATGGTGAGGGGAGGGAGGGACGACGTCGGCAGCGGTGGGTGAGGAGGACCGCGAGGTTGGCAGTGGGTGGGAGCGGCGGGGAGAGGACTGGATCGGAAGAGGGACGGGGAGGAGGTGGCGGCGGCGGCGAGGAGATGGGGCCGAGGGAGGAGGGGTGCGACAGGGGGATCTGAGCTAGGGTTTGGGTTGCGGGTGGGGTATCTCTTTTTCTTTTCTCTTTTCTGTAGATAGATAGATGGATGTGGGATGGAGAGATGGATGGATGGATGGACGCCATGTCGTCGATCCGTGGACAGAGTTATGATTGGTTCAGAAAATCAGTGATGTAAAATAGTTTTCAAGTACTAAACATAGAGGGATTTTGTGAAGTAGCTATCAAAAATATTTTGCAAAAGGGCATTATACAAATTTTCACTCAAGCTCGACCACATTTTATGGATGAGCACCAATTTGTATGCATTCTGATCTTTCTAGCTATTTTTAATCAATTTTCGAGTGTCCAAACTAAGTTTTTTTGTGAAGGACCTATAATATATTTGTTGCAAAATTGGACCAAATCATTTTTCTAAAATACTCTGGTGAAAAAGACAAATTTTCGCCGATTCAGTTGGAAGCGGGTCATATTTGAACTGCGGATGCCTCATAGTTTGCTATTTATTTTTTACAAAAATCATTTATAGGTACAAAAGTATCTATATATTCAGATAAACACCAAAAAAATTCCAAGATTCAACCACTAGCTAGGAACGGTCAATCCCGCCATTTTGACTGCATTTTGAAACGGGCATAAAAATTTCAAAAACATCAAAAAATTGGGAAACCTTCGCATTGTGTCATTATATGTGGCTAAGTTCCCAGGAAAAATAACAAACTTGTAATACGACAATTATTTTAAAAAAGTGTTCTCAGAAATGACCTATCATCTCTGAAGATTCATGACTTTCAAGCCAAATGATCAATCTTATGGCCACATTCATGGCATAGTTTGTTCAAATGATCTCATATTGTGCACAAGGGTGCATATTGGAATGGCAAACAATGTTGCCTAAGGAAGTTTTCATTTTCTTTGGACGAGAAAACCATTTTCCATTTTTCGAGTGCTCAATAGGAGGTTTTTTTGTGAAGGACCTCCCAAATAATTGTTGCAAAATTGGACCAAATCATTTTTCTAAAATACTAGGCCATATTTAATGCACAATTGACCAAATGGTTCGGTGTAAAAAGTTTTGATCCACCTCTCATGAAAAAGACAAATTTCTGCCGATTCAGTTGGAAGCGGGTCAAATTTGAACTGCAGCTGCCTCATAGTTTGCTATTTATTTTTTCCAAAAATCATTTCTAGGTACATAAGTATCTATTTAATCAGATAAACACCAAAAAAATTCCAAGATTCAACCACTAGCTAGGAACGGTCATTCCCGCCATTTTGACCGCATTTTGAAATGGGCATAAAAAATTCAACAAAAATCAAAAAATTGGGGAACCTTCACATTGTGTCATTATATGTGGCTAAGTTCCCAGGAAAAATAACAAACTTGTAATACGACAATTATTTTAAAAAAGTGTTCTCAGAAATGAGCTATCATCTCTGAAGATTCATGGCTTTCAAGCCAAATGATCAATCTTATGGCCACATTCATGGCATAGTTTGTTCAAATGATCTCATATTGTGCACAAGGGTGCATATTGGAATGGCAAACAATGTTGCCTAAGGAAGTTTTCATTTTCTTTGGACGAAAAAACCATTTTCCATTTTTCGAGTGCCCAACAGGAGTTTTTTTGTGAAGGACCTCCCAAATAATTGTTGCAAAATTGGACCAAATCATTTTTCTAAAATTCTAGGCCATATTTAATGCAAAATTGACCAAGTGATTGGGTGTAAAAAGTTTTGATCCACCTCTCGTGAAAAAGACAAATTTCCGCCGATTCAGTTGGAAGAGGGTCAAATTTGAACTGCAGCTGCCTCATAGTTTGCTATTTATTTTTTCCAAAAATCATTTCTAGGTACATAAGTATCTATTTAATCAGATAAACACCAAAAAAATTCCAAGATTCAACCACTAGCTAGGAACGGTCATTCCCGCCGTTTTGACCGCATTTTGAAACGGGCATAAAAAATTCAAAAAAAAAATCAAAAAATTGGGAAACCTTCGCATTGTGTCAAATGATCAATCTTATGGCCACATTCATGGCATAGTTTGTTCAAATGATCTTATATTGTGCACAAGGGTGCATATTGGATTGGCAAACAATGTTGCCTAAGGGAGTTTTCATTTTCTTTGGACGAAAAATCAATTTTCCATTTTTCGAGTGCCCAAAATGAGTTTTTTTTTTGTGAAGGACCTACCATATATTTGTTGCAAAATTGGACCAAATCAATTTTTTAAAAATACTAGGCCATGTTTGAAGCACAATTGACAAAATGGTTGGGTGCTAAAAGTTTTATCCACCTCTGGTGAAAAAGACAAATTTCTGCTGATTCAGCAGGAAGCGGGACAAATTTGAACTGAAGTTGCCACATAGTTTGCTCTTTATTTTTTCAAAAAATCATTTCTAGGTAGAA
Source organism: Triticum urartu (assembly GCF_056163025.1). Lineage (NCBI taxonomy): Eukaryota > Viridiplantae > Streptophyta > Magnoliopsida > Poales > Poaceae > Triticum > Triticum urartu. Next base: position 664,635,381 of record NC_141877.1, on the reverse strand, counting down.
AAGTATCTATTTAATCAGAAATACATGGTTTAGTGGCGATATGTTGAGGTTTGGATGCTGGCCCAGGGCCCCAACTCCAAAGCGCGTAGACTCGCATGCCCGCCGCGTGGTCACCGCGTGACCGTGGTGTTGCCACGCGTTCCGGGCGGCCTAGGCATGTCTTGTGGGTTGGGAAATCCCCTGATAGGTGTCAAGAAGAAGAAGGCAATAGAAGAATCTCATGGGGAGACTGAACCGAGCTCAAACATGAATTAGCACCCAAGTGTTTGATTAGTGGTACGGGAAATGCACATGGCCAATGGGCCTGAGTTTTGGCCGAGGATGATCAGTTACTAAGAAGTCCGTCTTCACAAATTTTCAGCTCAAAAGGAGGAGCCTAGGTGGTACTTGCTTTGTAAATTACCACACTATACATAACTACGAATGTTTCAGCTCGGCTGAAAATAATGAATGGATTAAGCTGGCATTTGGTGGAGGATGGTTATTTGGGCATAGGAAAGCACTGTAGAAAATGGATACTATTTGGACATGCCAAAGAGGTACTTCCTTCACAAACTGTTGTTTTGAACAGAATGGGAAAATGAATATTTTTGAATTATTTTTGAACTAGGCAAGGAAAGTTTTTACATATTTGACGAAGATATGACCCAAAGAATTTATGAGATTTTTTTGGGAATTCTGGGAATGACAGAAATATAGGTTGCTTCACAACCTAGGGCAAAAACTGCCACATGGACATGACACATAGGCAAAACTGATGAGGTGGCACCTAGTCATACCAACCCACCACAATTTACAAGGCTATGACCATCTATATTGGTCGTTAACAACTAGAAAGAAGGCAGCGGACTAGCGCTATTTGCTTTATGACCATTTCATGTAATGAAATTATGACCTTTCTGACCAAAATGGTCGCAATGGTTTAGGGTTTAGAGCCCCCCCAGACAGCTTTTGACCAATTGGTCTAAAATGGTCATAAATTTATGACCAATTCTTCGAGGGTCACTGACAGAAGGTCATAAGTTGACATATTTCTTGTAGTGAAGGATATGCTAGGGTGATGGTGGATGAAATAACGGAGGGATTTGAGGACCTCCAGCTTGACCACCCTACCGGTGAAGGGGAGACTAGGCTAGGGTCTGCTCTGAAGACTCCATGCCTATGGCGGAAGGAGCTCATCAACCTTCCGAACTGGACGCCTCCGCCTCCTCCTCCTCCTCCGGCAAGTCAGGGCACTCCGCCTCCTCCACCGCCTCCTCCTCCGGCGAGTGACGATCAGGGCACTCGACCAGCTCCTTCTCCGGCGCGTGGCGGCACTCCGCCTCCTTCTTCGCCTGCGCCGACGCGCCCGAGCAGCCAGCCTCCTCCTTCTCCGGCTCGTCAGCAAGGGCGGAAGAGACCTGCCGCCGCTCCGGCTGCTCTGGCGCGTCGTAGTCCTTCTCCTCCGCCTCGTAAGCAAGTAAAGAAGACAGCTGCTCCGTCTGCTCGGTCGGCGTCTAGCAGTACAACCAGAGGCGGGAGGACATACAGATTCGGTCCTTCTCTGAAGACTCCAGAGAAGTTACCATACGAGAGGACCCCAGAGGATAACGCGAAGATCGCGCGAACCGAACTGGATGACTGGTTTCAAGGGTTGAAAGCAAAGAGACATCCACCTCCCGAGGAGAACGTAGATCCAGTGAAAGCGAAGCGCACTCTGGCTGCCCTGACAAAACCACCCAAGTCTCCGCCAAAAGGAAACTATGAGCGCATTATTGGAAAGGAATTTGCCGAAGCGGAGCGGTCAGGAAGTACTGTCAGTGATCAAAGGCTGAAAGAACGACGAGCTGGGAAACAAATTGCCCAGCTCGGCGAACAAGCGAAGCAATCGTGCCCCCCGCTCAAGGTGCCTAGCGACAACGTCGCTAAAGATCCGAGGGTGGTGCCCGGTTATAGCAATCTTGCCGATTACCTGCCCGACGATGTACATAATGAACCCATGGAGGTGCAGATACAAAGATACGAGTACGGGAAGCCTCTCGTCAAAGATGAAAGATCTCTATCAACGATTTTGGCACAATGCAGAATGCAATAGAGATGGCCTCAAATGACAAAATATTCTGAATGAAAAATTTCACGTTGCCGAGTGGAACAACTTTGATGTTTGGACCATAATCATTCGGCATCATATCGAAGACCAAAACTACACTCAGATTTTCATGTTTAGGTGTTCTGAGTGCTTTTTGGTCAAGTACGCCTCCAGGACAATCTCGGATGAAGGAATGCTCTACATGAATTGTCTTCGTCTCGTCGAATCGGTCGATTTTGATATAAAAATCATCTCAATCCGAGTTCGTATGCAAAAGTTAGAGCTATCGGGATGCAGCCCTGTCAAGAGGCGAAATATGACGCGGAAGACCAGACATGTCTTGGCAAGTGTCTGATGTAATGCGTGAGTGTTTTGGCCCAGAAGATGGCCTCGAATCGGAAAACATTCAACACAAAAGTTTTTCGTCTCGTCAAAACGGTCAACTTTGCTTTTGGACACATTTTCATCTGAGATCGTTTACTGCCTCAAAAACCTTGCCAGAGAAAGCTTGCCGCCGTGAACAGTAACCTTGCCGGGGAAAGCTTGCCGCCGTGAACAGTAACCTTGCCGGGGAAAGCTTGCCGCCGTGAACAGTAACCTTGCCGGGGAAAGCTTGCCGCCGTGAACAGTACCCTTGCCGGGGGAGAGCTTGCCGCCGTGAACAGTGCCGGGGAAAGCTTGCCGCCGTGAACAGTAATCTTGCCGGGAAAGCTTGATGCCGTGAACAGTAGAAACTGTCGAGGCCAATCCGACCAGATGCTGAAGATGGGCTCAAATACTTATCTAGATGGCTTCGGATGAAGAAGTGTTCAACACGGGAGTTGTTCGTAACGTCGAAACGGTCAACTTTGCTTTTGGAGTCATCGTCATCCGACGTAGTATACGACCTGCAGAGACGCTGCAAGAGTCGGACGGTCCAGTCAGCTACATGAACGAGTCCGACTCGAAATTAGAGATGACCCCGTGGAGTATTCAAGATGGCCTTATTTGGAAAAGTGATTAACATACGGATTGTTGGCCTCATCGGAGCACACATAATTGATATTTGAACCGTCTCCATCGGAAGTCATATGCAGATTCCACAGCCTACGCAAGAAGCAAGACAGAAGATTGGACCAGATTCGGGCTGAATCCGAGTGGGACCAGAACTAGGATTCTAGGACGTGAATTGATGTAATTTTCTTGTAAGGAAATCCTAGATAAATCCTTTGCTTGTACGGGAAGTCCAGCCGCCTCTTATATATGTTGGGGGTGACGGCCGATTGAACAACACACAATCGAACAAATCAATATACTACTTTTCATATACGTTTTATCTCTCCACCGTTTTTCTATCTCGTTCTTCGCTGTTCTTCGTGTTTGAGAGCTGCGAATTCCGAGGCTCTAGGGGCGAGCGAATCGACCTAGGGCAGCCCATAGCCGCCGCACTCCCTGACGGGGTCCCTCCCGGGGGTGTGGGGTTTTCGGGTCTGCAAAAGCGCCCGCCGACTGTCTTGCGTATCGCGCTGTCGGTCGGGTCTCCTTCGACGTGAGCTGCGGTGTATCACCCCCGGCGTCGAGGGTACACGTGACGTGTTCGTGTGTCAACACACTTTTTTGGCGACTCTGTTGGGGAACGAAGATCAATCATCATCATCCACCATGTCTGATCTTCCAAGCCATCTGAGGTAGACGCCGATAACATCATTAAGCCCGGTCTTGATGAGATATCAGCCGATCATCGCCAAGTCTATGAGGAGTACAAGAAAGCGCGCGAGGAGAAGGACTTGCAGGAGTTCCTTGCAAAGTTCAAGAAGGATCGCCAAGGCAACATCACTCCGATTGGAGAAATCAAGTTTCCTCCTCTTCAAGCCGAGCAGGTTAAACCCTCTGTGAGTACTACCTTTTCTCCTGAGCAGTGGGCTGAGATTGAGAGTCGTATTGCTGATGGTAACAATCTGGTCTATCAAACTTTCATAGAAAATACCAATGCTCAGAAAAATATATCTCAATCATCTAGTGGTAATGATAGTGTAGCTGCTAGTGTGCAAAACCCTAATCTGGCTTTACCTATCTCATCGTCGCCTCCCATGCCGATGACTTATTATCCTACTCAAACAAATCAGATTGTGACTGCACCTATTAATCCTATTAGGAGCATGCCAAGTTTGGTGGCAACGCCGAACCAAACCCTACCTACAACTACAATCACCCGACCATTACCGAACTATAGTTCGGCATACATGCCACAGTTCATACCTACTGCTAGTAGTCCTACTCCTCCTATGCCGCTGCCACAAGTTGCATCGTCCACTATGGATGATGGTCTAGCTAATCTTAGAGAGGAGATGGCTAAGATGCTTCGAGAGAATTTTGGAGTTGAGTTACCTCGGAATCGGATTTACCAAAAGCCGTACCCCGAGTATTTTGATGCCATCCAGTGCCCTCCGGGATATAAGATTCCAGATTTTGTTAAGTTCAATGGAGAGGGTACAAAAGCCACATGGGAGCATGTTAGTCAATACTTGGCACAACTAGGTGAAGCAGGTTCATTGAATGAATTGAAAGTGCGTTTGTTTCCTTTATCATTAACTGGTACTGCATTTTCATGGTTCTCTTCTTTACCACATGGTTCCATTTGGGTTTGGTCACAGTTAGAGCAGAAATTTCATGATCACTTTTATAGCGGCGACAATGAACTCAAGTTGTCACATCTAACATCGGTTAAACAGAAGCATGACGAATCGGTCTCCGATTATGTCAAGAGATTTAGAGAAACGAAAAACCTGTGTTTTAGTTTGGTGATAACCGAGAGAGACTTGGCAGACCTAGTGCTGAGTGGTTTGAAAACTCCCATTAGAGAAAAGCTAGAAGGCTATGAGTTCTTGAATATTAACCAAGTCTTACAAAGGGCTTTGGCTCAGGAAAGCCGAAGCAAAGATCTCAAAGAAGTGCATAGATATAAAGCTGATCGACCAAAGATGAACATGGTGGAATATGATAGTGATCACTCGGACGATGAGGGTGATATTTATGCTACTGAATTTGTTTGGCCATCTAAAGCCAAACCCTTTACTTGCAATGATCTGAAACCGATTCATAAGAATCGTGATGAAGAAATGAAGTTTACTTTTAACATTGCCAAATGTGATAAAATATTTGATGCTTTGCTGCAAGCTAAAATTATTAGGATTTCTCATACTTTACCGCTGTTTGAAGAGCTAAAATGGCGTGCTTATTGCAAGTATCATAATTCTTTTTCTCATGCTACTAACGATTGCAATGTTTTTCGACGACAGATACAATCGGCCATTATTGACGGACGATTGAACTTTTCTGAGATGCAAATTGATAAACAGCCTTTTCCAATGAATACCATGGAGTTGGAGGGGAAGAAGTTACTCATTCGGCCGGAGGTAGCCGAATCTGCTAATAAAGCTAATGTCATTGTCGGTGAGCCCAGGAAAGACAAGGAGGACAACAAGGTCTTGGGGAGACAGGTTGTGCTTGATAAGCAAACCGATGGCAAGGAAGTGATCAAAATCACCATCAAGAATCCTACACTCGGGGGGCAACCGCAAGTGCAAGAAAATACTCGTGTTAAATTTGTCAAGCCCAAGAGTCCAGAAGTTGGCAAGTGGAAGAAGAATGAAGCTAAAGTGCAGCGCAAGCAGATCAAGCCAACTTTTGATATGTTGCTGTCCAAGTATGCTAACCAGTCGGCCGGTTCTAGTTTCAATCGACTGACTCATCTGAAACGACCAAGGTCACCATCAGCTGATATGTTCAGTCGGTATACAAAACCGAGTGGACCAAGGGCGCAGTTTTCAGAAGAGCAGAGGCAATCTGTGTGCGATCGACTTGATTACTCATATAATGGCCGACTCAACATCGGTGACTATCAGTCGGCTGGTCAAAATATGCGACCCAGTGGAAATTATCCGAGTGTAAGGATGCACCCAGGTGGAAGCTATCCGAGTGAAAAAATGTGGCCAAGTAGATTCCATCCGAGTGAATTCCATCCGAGTGACATCCATCCGAGTGGATTCCATCAGAGTAAAAAGCTGCGCCCGAGTGGAAATTTCATGCATCTGGAAAGTCGAAAAGAATGGCGTGTTAAGTCACCAAGTGTTGCAGGAGTTGAGTCGGGAAAAAGCAAGGAGAAAACGGATGCCGACTCACTTATCTTGGGCACCAAAACATTTGCCATATAGCAGCCAATTGTGCATAGCAAGCCGACTGAGCCGATACTTTCTATCGCGCCAAAGCACTCGGCTAATGACCATGAAGCAAGCACCAGCCGAGTAAAAACGAGAGATCCTAAATACACTCAGCCAAAGTGGTGTCCTCCATGGCTAACAAACACATAGAAGAGGAAACTACAGAGGTTAAGGAGCCAAGAGATGGCAGAACAAGAGGCTGAGAAGCAAAGGGATAAGTTGTTCAATGACACTCGGCCTATGGTACCTACAAAACAAGTGTGGAGGCCCAAACAAATATGAGATACAGTGGCCTCTACGCCTATCACAGCAGCACCTACACTACCAAAAAAGGATGACGCAATCATTGCATCGTCTACGTTACCTATTGCTTCCTCTTCACTCGGACACATTTCTGAATCTGTGGATGCAGTTGAGGAGGAGGCTGATATGTTGGACTATGAGTCTACACCGGTTCATGAAGGTATGGATATCAATATGGTGTATTACTTGCATGCTGAGTTTCGTGCTGTAGATGAGGAAGGGGAGGTGGCTCAGCTGGATTTTGGCCCTAAAAACGCGATATTCGAGAAGCCAAAAGAACTAGTAACGCATCTGAAACCATTATATCTCAGAGGTCATATCAATGGGTCGCCGCTCACTCGGATGCTTGTTGATGGTGGTGCTGTGGTAAATCTTATGCCCTATTCAGTCTTCAAGAAATTGGGTTTGCCTGATGAAGAATTGATCAAGACCAATATGGTGCTTAACGGGTTTGAAGGCAAAGAGAAAACTGAAGCCAAAGGTGTGATGTATGTGGAGCTTACAGTCGGAAGCAAAACTTTGGCTACTGCATTCTTTGTCGCTGAGGTGCAAGGTAACTACAACGTCATACTAGGCCGTGATTGGGTTCATGCAAACCAGTGCGTGCCATCCACTATGCACCAGTTTTTGATTCAGTGGGTTGATGATGAAGTGGAAGTCATTCATGCGGATAACTCGGCCTGTGTTGCTTTGGCCGATGCATCGGTGGATTGGCAACATCCCAATGCTACTTGCTTGACGGGACGTGACTTATCAGAGTTTGATTTTCTTAGCGCAACCAAGAATGGTTTTGTGCCCTTCTCTTTAAAGCCGACTGAATGCAATCGGCTCCAAGGTATGATATGTTTAAATGGATTCTAGCTCTGAGTGGTTACAAAAACGTCTTGTGAAATATCGTCCAGCGAGAACGATATGTATGAGTCTATAGAGGAGTTGGATGACATGGATAAACTTGGACAAGGTTTTACGTCGGCCGATCCATTAGAAGAGGTGGATATTGGAGATGGTTCAGTCACTCGACCGACATTTATAAACAAAAATTTGAAAGCCGATTGTAAAGCTAAGTTAATCGAGCTATTGAAAGAATATGTTTGTTGCTTTGCATGGAAATATCATGAGATGCCAGGGTTAAGCCGAGAGCTAGTGGAGCATCGGTTGCCTATAAAGGCCGGTTTTAGACCTTATAAACAGTCGGCCAGAAAATTTAATCCGAAAACATATGACCGGATCAAGGAAGAGATCGGTCGACTGCTTGAAGCTAATTTCATTCAACCTTGCAGGTACGCCGAGTGGATTTCTAACATTGTCCCAGTGGAGAAGAAAGGATCCAGCAAGTTGAGGGTGTGCATTGATTTCAGAGATTTGAATAGGGCTACACCAAAAGATGAGTATCCTATGCCAATAGCCGATATGCTTATTAATGATGCTTCCGGGCATAAGGTTATTAGCTTTCTAGATGGTAATGCCGAATACAATCAAATTTTTATGGCCGAAGAAGACATGTACAAGACTGCTTTTCGATGCCCCGATTTCGTTGGTTTATTCGAGTGGACAGTGATGACATTCGGATTAAAAAATGCTGGAGCCACATATCAAAGGGCTATGAATTTGATTTTCCATGATTTACTCGGTATCATACTTGAAGTATATATTGATGATATTGTTGTCAAATCGGATGCTTTTGAATCTCACTTGGCCGATTTGCGTTTAGCTTTTGAAAGAATGAAAAAGTATGGACTGAAGATGAATCCTTTGAAGTGTGCTTTTGGCGTGTCAGCTGGCAAGTTTTTGGGTTTCATTATTCATGAAGATGGCATAGAGATTGATCCCAAAAAGATAGGGGCTATACAGAAAGTGGAGGCTCCAACATGCAAGAGAGATATGCAAAAGTTCCTTGGCAAGGTCAATTACTTGAGGAGGTTCATAGCTAATCTGTCAGGGAAGGTTGATGCGTTTACTCCTATCCTTCGGTTAAAGAATGATGCTGATTTCACTTGGGGGGAAAAACAGCAAGAAGCATTTGATATGATCAAGGATTATTTGTGCACTCCTCCGGTGATGAAAGCACCCAAGCATAGGGAACCCTTCAGACTTTACGTTGCAGCAGAAGAAGGAGTTATTGGTGCTGTTCTAACTCAAGAGACCGGAGGAAAAGAGCATGCTATTACATATTTGAGCAGACGCTTATTGGAGGCCGAGACAAGGTATACATTTATTGAGAAATTATGTCTATGCTTATATTATGCTTGCACAAAATTGAGACATTATCTAGTGCCTAGTACTTGCATAATAGCTTGTCAAACCGATGTCATCAAATACATGTTGCATAGGCCAATTCTTAGTGGTAGAATTGGCAAGTGGGCTTATGCTTTAATTGAATATGATTTGGCTTATGAATCTCTAAAATCCATGAAAGGCCAAATTGTTGCTGATTTTATTGTTGAACATCGGATTGATGACAGGCATGATATTGATATAAACCTTATCTCGGTAATACCATGGAGATTATATTTTGATGGTTCAGTTTGTAGCAATGGTCAAGGTGTTGGTATTGTTTATATATCTCCTCATGGTGCTGTTTTTGAAGCCTCATGCCGCTTAGAATATTTTTGCACAAACAATCAAGCCGAATATGAAGCATTGTTATTCGGCCTAGAGATGTTACTTGCTATAGGTGTTACACATATTAAGGCTTATGGTGATTCGTTACTAGTGGTACAGCAAATATCCAAAGTCTTTCACTGTTTGGAAGAATCACTTAATGTTTATCTTGATAAATGTCTAGATATAATCTCTACTTTGGATTGTTTTAGCATTGCACATATATCTAGACATGACAACTGGAAAGCAAATGAGTTGGCACAATAAGCATCTGGATACCATGTTGATCGTGGCATGTTTCATATTTCTCAAAATCCGATGGCTTGTCTTACCAGTATAGAAGAGGCCGAACCAGAACCCACTGATTCGGTCATTAATAAAAAATCTAGTGCAGGTGACAATTCCGACTGGAGGAAGCCCATTGTTGCTTACTTGCGTAATCCGAATGAAAGGGTGGACAGGGCTGTTCGGCGTATGGCTTTTAAATATACTATGAGGGATGATGATCTTTATCGCCGAACAGTTGATGATGTTCTTTTAAAGTGCTTGGATGAGGACGAAGCAAGAGTTGCTATGGGAGAGGTACATGAAGGCATTTGTGGTACTCACCAGTCGGCTCCCAAGATGAAATGGTTATTACGACGTGCTGGGTTTTATTGGCCGACCATGATTAATGATTGCTTCAGATATTATAAAGGGTGCGAAGCTTGTCAAAAATTTGGTGATATTCAATTGGGCAAATCCCGCTGCTATGTTGCATCCTATTATCAAGCCGTGGCCTTTCAGAGGATGGGGTTTAGACTTTATTGGGCAAATCCATCCGTCTTCTTCAAAGGGGCATCGGTTCGTATTGGTGGCAACTGATTATTTCACTAAGTGGTCTAAAGCAGTACCTCTCAAGAACATGACGCATACGGAGGTAATTAAATTCATAACCGAGCACATTATTCATAGATTCGGTATTCCTCAAACGTTAACTACATATCAAGGTTCATCTTTTATGTCACACCAAGTCAGAGAGTTTGCCGAATCTTATAACATAAAGTTGCTCAATTCCTCCCCATATTATGCCCAAGCTAATGGACAAGCTGAGTCTAGCAATAAAATTTTAATCAAGCTCATCAAGAAGAAGATTGAGGATAATCCAAGGAGATGGCATGACTTGTTATCTGAGGCATTATGGGCACATAGAATCTCAAGGCATGGTGCTACGAAAGTGACTCCATATGAGCTAGTATATGGTCAGGAGGCTGTTTTACAAGTGGAAGTAAATTTGAATGCTTTGAGAATAGCCAAACAAAATGATTTATCGGCAATAGACTTCTATAACTTGATGATGGACAACATTGATGAGGTTGCTGATAAACGTTTGGCTGCTTTGAATGCCATAGAGAGAGATAAGTTGAGGGTGGCAAGGGCTTACAATAAGAAAGTCAAGTTGAAGAATTTTCAAGTTGGTGATCTTGTCTGGAAAGTGATTCTACCGATTGGTTCAAGAGATAGAAAATTCGGGAAGTGGTCTCCAAGTTGGGAAGGTCCTTTTAGGATTACAAGAGTTGTTCCCGGAAATTCATATTTGGTGGAATCAATATAGTGGGCATTTTTACCCCGAGCTCTCAATGGCAAATATTTGAAGAAGTACCACCCGAGTGTGTGGCAGGAAGCCTAAGTAGGCAATGGCCGATATACGATTATCTCCCTTAGCACAAACATGGCCGATACATAATTATCGCCCTGAGAAGAATAGATGGCCGATGGAGTGTTGACATCGTCCTTAAAACAAACATGGTGCAAATTATTTTTCGGCATGCAAGCTTTGCCGAAAAACAGGGGGGCCTGTGTTGACACCTGATTTTGGCACAATCCAGAATGCAATGGAGATGGCCTCAAATGAAAAACTATTCTGAATGAAAAATTTCACATTGCCGAGTGGAACAACTTTGATGTTTGGACCATAATCATTTGGCATCATATCGAAGACCAAAACTACACTCAGATTTTCATGTTTAGGTGTTCTGAGTGCTTTTTGGTCAAGTACGCCTCCAGGACAATCTCGGATGAAGGAATGCTCTACATGAATTGTCTTCGTCTCGTCGAATCGGTCGATTTTGATATAAAAATCATCTCAATCCGAGTTCGTATACAAAAGTTAAAGCTATCTGGATGCAGCCCTGTCAAGAGGCGAAATATGACGCGGAAGACCAGACATGTCTTGGCAAGTGTCTGATGTAATGCGTGAGTGTTTTGGCCCAGAAGATGGCCTCGAATCGGAAAACGTTCAACACGAAAGTTTTTCGTCTCGTCAAAACGGTCAACTTTGCTTTTGGACACATTTTCATCCGAGATCGTTTACTGCCTCAAAAACCTTGCCGGAGAAAGCTTGCCGCCGTGAACAGTAACCTTGCCGGGGAAAGCTTGCCGCCGTGAACAGTAACCTTGCCGGGGAAAGCTTGCCGCCGTGAACAGTAACCTTGCCGGGGAAAGCTTGCCGCCGTGAACAGTACCCTTGCCGGGGGAGAGCTTGCCGCCGTGAACAGTGCCGGGGAAAGCTTGCCGCCGTGAACAGTAATCTTGCCGGGAAAGCTTGATGCCGTGAACAGTAGAAACTGTCGAGGCCAATCCGACCAGATGCTGAAGATGGGCTCAAATACTTATCTAGATGGCTTCGGATGAAGAAGTGTTCAACACGGGAGTTGTTCGTAACGTCGAAACGGTCAACTTTGCTTTTGGAGTCATCGTCATCCGACGTAGTATACGACCTGCAGAGACGCTGCAAGAGTCGGACGGTCCAGTCAGCTACATGAACGAGTCCGACTCGAAATTAGAGATGACCCCGTGGAGTATTCAAGATGGCCTTATTTGGAAAAGTGATTAACATACGGATTGTTGGCCTCATCGGAGCACACATAATTGATATTTGAACCGTCTCCATCGGAAGTCATATGCAGATTCCACAGCCTACGCAAGGAGCAAGACAGAAGATTGGACCAGATTCGGGCTGAATCCGAGTGGGACCAGAACTAGGATTCTAGGACGTGAATTGATGTAATTTTCTTGTAAGGAAAGCCTAGATAAATCCTTTGCTTGTACGGGAAGTCCAGCCGCCTCTTATATATGTTGGGGGTGACGGCCGATTGAACAACACACAATCGAACAAATCAATATACTACTTTTCATATACGTTTTATCTCTCCACCGTTTTTCTTTCTCGTTCTTCGCTGTTCTTCGTGTTTGAGAGCTGCGAATTCCGAGGCTCTAGGGGCGAGCGAATCGACCTAGGGCAGCCCATAGCCGCCGCACTCCCTGACGGGGTCCCTCCCGGGGGTGTGGGGTTTTCGGGTCTGCAAAAGCGCCCGCCGACTGTCTTGCGTATCGCGCTGTCGGTCGGGTCTCCTTCGACGTGAGCTGCGGTGCATCACCCCCGGCGTCGAGGGTACACGTGACGTGTTCGTGTGTCAACAGATTGGTACTTGAAAATCTGCAGAGACTCTGGGGGGAGGAGTACTTTGTATGTGAAAGTTAAAAAGGAGCATGACCTCGTTGGAATTGAACTATTGCCTGTTCCATTTGAGGAGTTCTTTCGGTTTTTCAATCAATTAGCCCTCGATAAAACAATGGTCACCTGCTACTGTCTGTAAGTAGTACTACTTCTGTCATTAAGTCTCTCTATATAGCTCAGCTCTTTCATTGCATGTATTTATAATCATCCTCACTATATTATGCAGATTGAAGATCGCCGAATTGAAGAAAAGACAAGTCGGTGATATTGGGTTCATTAACACATATCTCATAGATGCAACTCAGGTTAAATTTCATGCCGCAGATACCGAGGCCAACTTGCTACGATCGTTGGTAATAAATGAAAACAAAGATATAATACTCTTTCCTTACAACTTCAAGTGAGTGTTACTGTCTTGTGCGTATTCGGTTTCCCTTATATATATATATATATATATATATATATATATATATATATTAGTCAAGGTTATAGTAATGTAATTGATGAGTTATGCATGTGTGTGCAGTTACCACTATATTCTCCTAGAGATTAAGCTTGAGCAGGGACTAGTAACTGTTTTAGACTCAAAATGAAAAGATCCCCAGGACTATGCGGACATGACTCAAATGCTCGAGAAGTAAGTTAAATCGATCACTATCCACCATATCATCAACTTTGTTCATTTCCTGATATATCAAGTAATTGTTTTCTTTGTCTGGCAGGGTTTGGAAAAAATTCTCCAAAAAAGCTCCAGGACTCCCGAAGAAGCTGCAATTTAGACACCCGAAAGTAAGTACTATAGTAGCATGTTCCGTGCATCTCCTATTGATTTGGCATTCTTGCTTATCAGTTTGATTGACCTCTATTTCTTGTAAAGTGGTTGTGGCAGGAAAAAGGGAATGATTTCTGTGGATACTACGTTTGCGAGCCCATCCGCCACACGACCTGTGAGCGGGGCTACACTGATGAACAATATGAAGTACGTAAATAACAACATTCACAATTTTATTTTATTACCATCATTTGTGTTGACTTTCATTCATTCATGTATATATATGTATTGACCCCCTTCTTCAAATTAGATGTTTCAGAAGCGGGATGAACTCCTAGCACCAGCTCGCATGCAAGCAATTCAAAAGGAATTGGCGGCATTTTTTCTTGACCACGTGATCGCTGAAGACGGAGAATACTATGTGGACCATGAGTCCGTATGATTATATTTTTAAGAGATAATTATTGTATATATGTAGCCGATAGTGTCGGATAGATATACGAGAACTTGTTGTTCGACCAATCTCTCGGAGAAGGAGAGGTGGTCGATATCACTTCTCTCTGTATGCATATATGTTCATGACAATCTTCTGTTTCCTTCGTTTGCTTACTAGCTAGCTAGCGTGTCTAGTCCTCTCTATACTTATGTATAGTACGTAGCGTCAACCAAGCCCGGACATAAGAGAGGACACTTCTCTCTATTAATTATAGCTAGCTAACACAATATATGAAACACCTAAATTAACCCCCCAAAACCCCCAACCCCCCCCCCCCCTTTCAAAAAAAACCCCAGCCACAGAAATGCTGACGCGTAGATGCCTATTGGTCCCGGTTGGTGCCACCAACCGGGACCAAAGGGTCTCCTTCCTGGGCTCCGCGCACAGGCCACGTGGAGGCCCATCAGTCCCGGTTCTGGATTGAACCGGGACTAAAGGGGCAGGGCATTAGTACCAACCCTTTAGTCCCGGTTCAGGAACCGGGACAAAAGGCCCTTACGAACCGGGTCAACAGGCCCTTTTTCTACCAGTGTTAAGATCATCAAGAGTATATCCAACAGCAGCATGGTTCTTCTTTAGAGTTTTCACTAATCCTTCTTCTTCATGCTCTGAAAGGTTAGCACTAATAATAACATGACATATCTTCTTTTCATCAAGATAAGCATATTTAAGATTATCAGGCAACGGTTTAAGCTCAAACATGGGATCACCCTTGGGTGGAGGAGGATCCCCTAAAATTTCAACAGGCAAGTTGTGATGCAGAATAGGTTCCTGTTTAAAGAATACTTCATCTATTTCCCTTCTTTCATTCATGAACATATCATTTTCATGGTCTTGCAAATAGTGTTCTAAAGGATCACTAGGAGGTACGGCAATAGAAACAAGACTAATAGTTTCATCCTTACTAGGTAATTCTTCCTCACGATGTTGTTTACTAAATTTAGAGAAATTAAACTCATGAACCATATCATCCAAACCAACAGTAACAATATTCTTAGTGCAGTCTATGGTAGCATTAACAGTATTTAAGAAGGGTCTACCAAATATAATTGGACAAAAGCTATCTTGCGGAGAAGTAAGGACAAGAAAATCAGCAGGATATTTAGTTTTCCCACACAAGACTTCAACATCTCTAAAAATTCCAATTGGTGCAATAGTATCCCTATTAGCAAGTTTAATAGTAACATCAATATCTTCTAACTCAACAGGTGCAATTTCATTCTTAATTTCTTTGTATAAGTCATGAGTTATAACACTAGCACTAGCACCCATATCACATAAGCCATTATAACAATGATCTCCTATTTTAACAGAAATAACAGGCACACCTACCACAGGTCTATGTTTATCCTTATCACAAGGTTCAGCAATTCTAGCAGTTTCACCTTCGAACTGAATAACATGCCCATCAATATTATCAGACAAGAGATCTTTAACAATAGTAATATTAGGTTCTACTTTAACTTGCTCAGGAGGTGTATAAGTTCTAATATTGCTTTCACGAACAATAGTTGAAGCTTTAGCATGATCCTTTATTCTAACAGGGAAAGGTGGTTTCTCAATGTAAGAAGTAGGAACAATAGGATCATTATAAGTGACAGTCTTTTCTTCAACTTTAATAGGTGCAGGTACTTTTACTTCTATGGGAGGATGATATTTAAACAACTTCTCCTTAGGGAGATCAACATAAGTAGCAAAAGATTCACAGAAAGAAGCTACTATCTCAGAGTCAAGTCCATATTTAGTGCTGAACTTACGGAAAATATCGGTATCCATAAAAGATTTAACACAATCAAACTTAGGTGTCATACCTGACTCCTTACCTTCGTCGAGGTCCCAATCTTCAGAGTTGCGTTTAATTATATCCAATAAATTCCATCTGAATTCAATAGTCTTCATCATAAAAGAGCCAGCACAAGAAGTATCGAGCATGGTGCGATTGTTTTCAGAAAGTCGAGCATAAAAACTTTGCATAATTATTTCTCTCAAGAGCTCACGATTGGGGCATGAATATAACATTGATTTAAGCCTCCCCCAAGCTTGAGCGATGCTTTCTCCTTCACGGGGCCAGAAATTATATATATAATTGCGATCACGATGAACAAGATGCATAGGGTAATACTTTTGATGAAATTCCAGCTTCAATCTTTTATAGTCCCATGATCTCATATCACCACATAGCCTATACCATATCAACGTGTATCCCTTCAAAGATAAAGGGAAGACCCTCTTCTTAGCAACATCATCGGGTATACCTGCAAGCTTAAATAATCCACAAACTTCATCCACATAAATTAAGTGCTCATCAGGATGCTTTGTTCCATCTCCTGTAAAAGGATTAGCTAGCAGTTTTTCTATCATACCCGAAGGATACGCATAAGGAATTTCATTTTCAATAGGTTCAGTAGGTTGAGGAGCAACTCTTTTCTCTACTGGTCGGGGTGAAGGTACCCCGAACAAGCCCCTCAGAGAATTACTTTCCATAGTAACAAGTTACAGTAAATTTCAGCACACTATATAAATTTTTCCTTACCAAATTCCACCTACCAAAGGCGCTACACTCCCCGGCAATGGCGCCAGAAAGGAGTCTTGATGACCCACAAGTATAGGGGATCTATCGTAGTCCTTTCGATAAGTAAGAGTGTCGAACCCAACGAGGAGCAGAAGGAAATGATAAGCGGTTTTCAGTAAGGTATTCTTTGCAAGTACTGAAATAAGTGGTAACAGATAGTTTTGTGATAAGATAGATTGTAACGAGCAACAAGTAATAAAAGTAAATAAAGTGCAGCAAGGTGGGCCAATCCTTTTGTAGCAAAGGACAAGCCGGAACAAACTCTTATAATATGAAAAGCGCTCCCGAGGACACATGGGAATATCGTTAAGCTAGTTTTCATCACGTTCATATGATTCGCGTTCAATACTTTGATTATTTGATATGTGGGTGGACCGGTGCTTGGGTGCTGTTCTTACTTGAACAACCATCCCACTTATGATTAATCTCTATTGCAAGCATCCACAACTACAACAAAAGTATTAAGGTAAACCTAACCATAGCATGGAACATATGGACCCAAATCATCCCCTTACGAAGCAACACATACACTACGGTTTAAACTTCTGTCACTCTAGCAACCCATCATCTACTTATTACTTCCCAATGCCATCCTCTATGCCCAAATAATGGTGAAGTGTTATGTAGTCGACGTTCACATAACAGCACTAGAGGCTAGACAACATACATCTTATCAAAATATCAAACGAATACCAAATTCACATGACTACTCATAGCAAGACTTCTCCCTTGTCCTCAGGAACGAACGTAATTACTCACAAAGCATATTCATGTTCATAATCAGAGGGGTAATAATATGCATTTAGGATCTGAACATATGATCTTCCACCAAATAAACCAACTACCATCAACTACAAGGAGTAATCAACACTACTAGCAACCTACTAGCACTAATCCCAGACTTTGAGACAAGAATTGGATACAAGAGATGAACAAGGGTTTGGAGATGAGATGGTGCTGGTGAAGATGTTGATGGAGATTGCCCTCTCCCGATGAGAGGAGCGTTGGTGATGATTTCCCCCTCCGGGAGGGAAGTATCCCCGGGAGAACAGCTCTGCCTGAGCTCTAGATTGGATCCGCCAAGGTTCCGCCTCGTGCCGGCTGAGTCTCATCCCGCAAAGTTCCTCTCTATTTTTTTCTCATCGAAAGACCTCATATAGGAGAAGATGGGCATCGGAGAGCCACCAGGGGGCCCACGAGGTAGGGGGCGCGCCCTAGGGGGCGCACTAGGGGGGGGGGCGCCCCCACCCTCGTGAGAAGGGTGTGGGCCCCCTGGCCTTCATCTTTGGCGTGGATTTTTCTTTATTTCTTTTAAGACGTTCGGTGGAGTTTCTGGACTTTTGGACTTGCGCATAATAGGTCTCTAATATTTGCTCCTTTTCCAGACCAGAATTCCAGCTGCCGGCATTCTCCCTCCTTGTGTAAACCTTGTAAAATAAGAGAGAATAGCCATAAGTATTGTGACATAAAGTGAAACAACAGTCCATAATGCGATAAATATCGATAAAAAAGCATGATGCAAGATGAACGTATCAACTAGGAGCCGGACGTGACATTTTATTTGCTTTCCGTAGTTGGCTTGTCCCTTTTCTTAATGGAAGTTTGCATTCTGGCCTTTCTTGTCCTCTTTGTTCGATAGCCTTCTCATTTGTTCTTCCTTGGATTTTTGTTTTGGTCCGTGCTCACCCTCGCATGCCTCGCGAGGGGGCTGTACAGGTGCCCTCGTGGAGGTGCCCTCGTGAGCGTTTTTCCTGTTCTTCGCGAGGCACCCTTGCCCGAGCCCGCAAGCTGACACACCTCTCTCAATCTCTGCCCCTCGGGTACCGCGGTACGAAACGCTGGGTCATGGCCGGCGTCGCCTGCGACCATGATCCGGAAGAATAAGTGTTTCCTAACGAATTTTTGCAGTTTCCAGACGCCTTCCGAGCAAAGGAGGCCTTGCCAGGAACAGGGGAATGCACGCCTCGCGAGGCAGAAACTACTTCAGGAACATCAAGCTAAGTTATCGCTACACGCCCACATAAAATGTTGGAACCACAACACGACGCAGGTGTTCGATGTTTTTTATACATTTTTTTAAAGTAATAATATTCTTTTTCTAATGGCGCTCATCACTCACATAGTCTATTTATATATATTTGAGTACTTTTTAGTGCAGATTATACACAGAGGAAGATTTGATCGGAGCATGTAAATACATATGCCCATAAGCGCTATTAATGCAGACATGCTAATTAATCTTTGATTAATGGCTTTGTATGTGTGCATGGCAAAACTATGTACGTGCAGATGATCATGTATGTGTATATGCATTGCAATGAAACCAAGTGCTAGTATTTCCATATTGCAGGCATTCAAAGCCAGGTCTAACGTGTCCATCGTAACCTTGGCACATACAAATACATATAAAAATGCTTCTGTACCGGCAAGCTCGCACGCGTACATACCTAAAAACCTGCAGGTATGCCTACATCATATATGTACATATTTGGGTATCTATGGACGGCCGACGAGCGTCTCCAAACACCCACAGTACCCAGCAGGCCAACACGATGGATTGATCAATGGAAAGAAAGCTAGCATGTTTCTTGCAGCAAGTTTACAAAGGAATTAATCGGCCCATCTACAGCGAGTCGTGCGCGTCAAGAAGGTCTATGGAAGAAAAAGGAAGGGAACCGGCAGCCATTGTATGTACGAGATTGACTTTCCGTTTCTTTGTACAGACTTGAGCGTCATGAAAAATTATTAAAAGGAAAGAAATCGGCGGTTGTGCTCCGGTTGCCATCAATCCAACACCCATTGGCTGGCTATATATAGTCAGCGGAGGGAGGCACGTACGGGAGAACGAGGCAGGAGAAGGCGCGCCCGTGGGTGGCAGCGTCGACGAGCGAGGAAGCCAGCAGCAGTTTCCCTGGAGGAAGGCGCGCGGCCGGGATACCGAGGCAGAGGGAAGGACGCGCCCGTGGGTGGCAGCGTCGACGAGCGAGGAAGCCAGCAGCAGTTTCCCTGGAGGAAGGCGCGCGGCCGGGATACCGAGGCAGAGGGAAGGACGCGCCTCTGCGGGCGGCGTGCTCACAGGTCAACACACACGTACCCTTGTCTGTCCGGCGCCGGCAATGGTACAGTGGGACATACCTGCGGACGGGAAGCAGCAAGCGGAACATGCTGGTGGCGACTCGGAAATGCCGGAGCATGTGTGCAGTAACGCCGAGCATGCATCACCAGCATCGTGAGATTGAGCGTCTGTCAAGGATGCAACATGGAGTTCCATCTCTCAGGCTAGCATAATACTAAGTACATACATCTATTTTTATTGTGTACCAGGTGAGGAAACACATGCACATGCACGTACAAAACTCTACATGGATGAGTTGCCGCAGCTCCTCCTGCGATGACTCGTTTGAGCAGCACGCCCAGGAGGGAGGCACAAGACAGGTCGTCGCGACAGCGCTGAGAACACACTGGAAAGGTCGCGCTGACGGTGGCGGCACGCTCGCCGGGCAACATGCACACGGCCTAGCGCTGTCCGTGGCGGCAGTGCATACGTACATCTATATATCTTTTGTGTATGCAGGAGACCAGGAGGAGACGGCGTGACGGAACCGCAGCTTGCGACGACGTAGCCCGAGTCAAGTTTATGGTGAACAGGTCTTTCTGGTGCACAAGTCTTTGTCGTCCCGATTGCGGCAAATAGGTCGGCGGTCTTTTCCAGGAGGAGACGGCGTGGCGGAACCGGAGCTCGCGATGACGTAGCCCGAGTCAAGTCCATGGTGAACAGGTCTCTCCGGTGCCCAAGTCTTTCCTGATCGCGGCGAACAGGTCCGCGGTCTTGCTTCCAGAGGAGACGGCATGGCACAACCAAAGCTCGCGACGATGTAGACTGAGACAAGTCCACAACGAACAGGTCTCCCCGATGCACAGGTCCATGCAGTCCCAATCATGGTGCACAGGTTGGGTGTCTTGCTTCCCGAAGGAAACGGCACGGCGGAACCGGAGCTCGTGACGACATAGCCCGAGACAAGTCCATAACGAATATGTCTCTCCGGTGCACAGGTCCATGGCATTCCGATCACGGACCACATGTCTGGTGTCTTGCTTCCCGGAGGAGACGATGTGGAGGAATCGGAGCTCACAACGATGCAGCCCGACACCGGTCCCACCTTTGAAGGCGCACCCACCATGGCGAACAGATCCTTGCCGTATAGGTCTCGACATGATACTTGTCTCGGCAAACCACCGAATACGGCGTTTAGTCAAGACGAGGCACACACCATGGCGGACAGGTCCTTGAGGTATAGGTTCCGGTGTACAGGTCCATGGCGTCCCCCGCGTACAGGTCACCCTTTGATGTAGCACCTGCCAAGGCGACGCGGCCGCTACGACGCTACCTTTCGTCGACCTCGTGAGCTGATGCCCTTGTCTTGGCAGACCAATCAACACGACGTCCAGCTAATACAAGGCGACACAACCACTACGATCATCTATCCACAAGTTTGCTAGGCGGTGCGCCCTGACAAAACAGACCACCATTGATCTGGTGTCCAGTCAAGTCAGGTGCACCCACCACGGTGGACAGGTCCATTGCGTCGCCGGCGTACAGGTCTTCCTTTGGCGTAGTACCAGCCCAAGGCGACGTGATCTCTATGATGCTATCTTTCCACGACCCTGTGAGGTGGTGCCCTTTGTCTGGACGGACCATTGAATACTCGGCGTCTTACCAAGATGAGGCGCCAACCACACCGGCCATGCCAATGTCATTGTGCGACGGTTTTTACACCGACGCCGGTCTCCTAAACAACTTACTCCCGCGAGGCATACCGCTTGCACACCCTGACGAGTCCGCTAGGTCGTCTAGAAGTCTGAGCTGAGCAGGAGCCATGCAACTTCAACCCCAACTACATCATCACCGCCAAGACCGACCAGGCGTGATGGCAAGGGCATACATGGCTAGCAGAAAGCCACGTTTTGAGCGGCGCGTGTACCGACGAGGACACGGTCTCTGCCGCTGCCCATACACCACCATCATCATGCATGGAGAACGTAAGGCGAAGACGACGAAGATGACCACACGGCTTAATCGGAGGTGTCTCACGGAGTAACCCGCGGGAGTAATTAACCGGGAGCCTTCCGAGGCCCCGGGGACCAAGAGACCACAATCGCTATAGTCAGGCTGGCCGCGCTAGTAGGCCACAGAACGCATATGTAAAGGGATCTTGTATTTTTGTTTCTCCGATGAGAGATTAATAAAGTGCATGTTTCCGTATATTTATTTGTGTACATAGTACACTGGCACGCCCGCAACGTTTATTTTCCCCTGGAGCGTAGAGAGATAATAATACAATAACCCACGTTATTTATTATTATTTCTCATGTCAAACGAATTGGCACGCTCGGTGGGACATTGTTCTCCTCCCATCTTTGCTTCGCTATGGTCGTCGAAATCGTCTTCGCCAATCTCCTAGTGTGCACAACATGCTGTAAGGATCTCCGTCGGTAAGACCTATTTCTTACAGGTGGACTCTCACATGGCAGCAAATCAGAGCCGATGATGATCTAGCCCGGATCATTGCCGCCTATGGTCTTCATCGAGCATGGAGCCAGGGTCTACATGCATCAAGCCCAAGATCCTGCGCAGTTCCAAACGGTGCATTCGAAAAAAGGCGCTAAGGTGGGAGGCCACCAAGGCGAAGAAGGAGCGTTGCGAGCTAGGCGCGCGCCCTGTTGAGGGAGTCAACAAGGGCAAATATGAAAGAAGATGTGGAGGCAACTCAACGCCTTCACACCAGGGCAGCCAACAGGCGAGCAACTGCGGCTTCCCTTCACGCCTCTACCGGGACTTCACACTCGGAGCCGCCAACACCAACACCATGGCGCACCGAGGTGAAGCTGCAGGAAGGCTTGGCGGTCATCTCCCACAACCCGTACGCAACTACAAGGGGGAGAATTGCAAGGCCCTACAGTTTCCATCAACCTCAACAATACTCGAAGATGTGCATGGGCGCCATGTCTCCACAACTCGGCGGTTGATTGACGTTCAATCTCCAACGACAATAGGCTCTCCGTCCTTTGCTTCGAGACACAGCATCAGGTGGCAAGGATTGATGGTGTGGATCTTCGCCAACTCCAGGAACATATGAACTATATTCAAAGGCGGCTCCATGATCAAGGAGCGCCGAATACTTCATTAATGCAGGGTGTAGGTAGGATGAGGCGCCAATCCCGATGTTATCGTCCTCGACATGAGTGCATCGTCGATAGTCTTCACCAAATCGCCACTTAGAGCAGGGGGGCATCCTAACATGCGCCCATGTCGGAAACGATGGTCAAGACATCAAGTCGATGAGAGAAATCCTCAACCCGCTAAACAGTGGTGGCCATGGGACCTCCACGACAAACACTTCCACCACTACATGCGTCTTGTCCTAGGCGGGGGGCTCAGCCACAACTCAAGGTGATGGTGGACAGGGATGCATCACCCATTCGGCACCATACGCCACCCCGTTCTCTCCAGGTGAAGCGTCATTAATGCAGCCACAAACTGGAGCTCTCCCGACGTGATACGTGACTGGTCCAAGGTGGGGGTTGTTCACCCATCACCGATATGGAGCTATCCTGAGGTGGTGCATTGTCCACACCACCGTTGTCGCGGAGCTTGCCCAAGGTGTAGAGATCCATCTACATCACGGTCGCTGACATGGAGTGCCCCAAGGCAGGGCGCTATCTACACCGCCGGTGACATGGAGTGCCCCAAGGCAGGGCGCTATCTACACCACCATCGACATGGAGCACCTCGATGCCAGGGCGCCATATACCTCCATTGGCACGAAGCTTGGCTAGGCGGAGCTCTTTCTTCTCCACCGTTGACACAGATATCTCAAAAGATGAGGCGGCTTCTAGACCGTCATTGCACAACTTTCCCAAGGCGGGGATATCATCTACGTTGCTGCCTCCCACTTGGAGCATTGTCCGGGCGGGGCTTGGTCTAAACCGCTGCCAACAAGGAGCTTAGCCTTGGGGGGTGGTCGGTCTACACCGTCACAGACATGTTAACGCCCCAGGAGGAGCGTCATCTACATCGTCACCAACACTGAGCTCGCCTAAGGGCGAGCACCGTCTACACCATCTTGGAGCTCCCCAAAGGCGGGCACGACTTTTGTGCCTCTACCAACAAGGGGCTCGACCAAGGTGTGGTGGCATCCACACCGCCGCCAATGTGGAGCGCACCAGACGTGGAGCATCATCTAGAATGCCTCCAACATGAAGCACCACCCAAACGCGGGTGCCATTTACATAGCCTCAGAGCACGCCTATGGTGGGCGTGCCGCTTGCTCCCCACCAGCATGGACTGCACCAAAAGTTGGGCGCCATCTACACCACCCGTGACCATGTTGGAGGCGTCATCATCAACCTCCGGCATAACGAGGAACGCTTCTACATCAACATGTCGTCACCATCTTCATCGACGTCACACTCGGCGGGAACGCCGACTACATCGACACGCTGCCATCCGACTACATCGGCACGACGTCACAATCTTCATCAACTCTTCATCTGGCGAGGGTGTCGTCTACATCGATGTTGATGGATGTCAACATGACGTCGTCATCTTCTTTGACTTACTACTTGGCGAGGACACATACTGCACCGACACGCCGCCATTCTTCTACATCGAGCGAAGATCGTCCCCGCAATAGTGACGCCCCAAGGTCTACATCGACGAGCTAGTATTATCGTCATATTTAAGCACTGCTACCATGTGGCGACACGCAAGTCTTCTCCAATTTCTACATCAACACGTTTCCCCGACATCGTCCAATCGCCGATGAAGAAAAGCTATACTCCATCGACATGTCTTTTTCCCATGAAGCAATCCATATCTTGCCAGGCACCGACGAGGCGAAGGCAAGTCATCCAGTCCGACACCGATAAGGCAGACACCACTAGGTCGGGCACCGACGAGGCGAAGGCCGCGCACTACATCATCGGACAATTGACAAGACGAAGGTATATTGCTAAGCATGGCCGGAGCAATGGGCGTACCGCTCTCCCCTTCACTTCATGACCACATCCCCACCATCTACACCAAGCCAACGGCGCAATTGGAGCCTTCAACAAGACACTCGGCAAGATACTCAAGAAGACGGTGACAAGGAATAGGAGAGACTGACATGACCTTCTCCTCGAGTCCTTGTGGGCGTACCGCATTACCGTCCGTACCCCAACATGGGCGACTCCATGTTCTCTCGTTTACGGGAGTGAGCCGGTCCTACCACAGGAGGTCCAGCTACCCTCTTTGAGGGTGGCTATCCAAGATGAGATCACCCAAGACGAACATGTATAACTGCGGTTTCAGGAGCTCGACGCCCTTAAAGAGGGGCGACTTAATGCCCTACAGACCCTAGAGCTTTACCGCTAGAATATGGTGAGAGCTTACGCAAGCTCGTTAAGCAACACGTCTTCCGAAAAGGCGAGTTGGTTCCCGTGCTCAGGCGACCCATCATCGTGACACACAAGATGAAGGGCAAGATCGAGCCAAAGTGGGAAGGACCATTCGTCATCGAGCAAGTTTACGACATGGGAGCATATCAGCTCGTTGATTCCTAGGGAGTCCGACCTATGCCCCCAATCAACGGAAGGTTCCTAAAATAAATTTCTTAAAATTTTGCCTCTTTTGTTGCCTTTTGGATTTTCATTGGGGAAATTTTTTTTGTGGGCTTTCGGATCCATGATGCCTTCTCCTTAGCATTTTGTGGATATATCTAGTTTTCCCCAATTTTTACGGACTAAGTCCAACAAAAAAATGGCTTTCCCCTATCGCACTACACTGTTGGTTGAAGTTTCGGCTACCCTAGGACTTGTTGGAGGGTGGCACAATGTGTCGATTTGCAGGTGGAGCGGCTCCTACACCCACAATGCACGACACGTACCAGGTGTGTGCTTCCGGCGGCAACGGAGATGATTACTTGGGCACTTCTGAGTATTGAGACCCCGCGCTCTTCATGTTTCCCGGCGTGCCTCGTGTTCACAGAGGCTCGCACTCCAGGGAAGACCATAGGAAAAGATTATGGAGGGCTGCCTGACCCAACACAAGTTGTTTCGGTGCGTAGTCACATGGCAACCCTGGGGTGTGCCACCAGAAGCCCCAGATAAAGTGCTAGAGGGTTTTTCCTAGTCCACAGTGGTGAACAGTTCTCTTCCAAGTTCCCAAGGTGGGTCCCGAAGAATCCTGGAAGAAGAGTCCCCAAGAAGTTCGAGCCGAATGTCAAAACAAGTCCATGAAGTCCGCGGCCAATCAATCATCCGCGTGAGCAATCAAGATGAAATTATGAAAGTCCAAGAATAAAATTCAAGAAAGAAAAACCCGAAAATCCAAGAAGCAATCAAGAGGTCCCAAGCAGTAAGGAACCCACTGGAAGGAAGGCGGGAGGAAGTTGTTCACCACCCCTCAATGTGCATGAAGAAAAATCGCCAAGCCATTGACCCAAAACCATTTACCCTGAACTTACCACACCCAAGTCTCTAGGTTCATGAGGCGTGTGCAGGGGGCATGTTGAGTTGTGGGGACCCTAAGTACGATGATGGGCTAGAGTATGAATTTCTGCTGCCTCTCGGAAGCACCCCGAAACACGGCGTCTTTATACACATACACTGAAGCAATTTAAGTTGTTGAATTGCAATCGTCAAGGTCTTTCGACAGTTCCCAATGACAAGTTCCTTCGGTAGCCTTCTCGGATATCAAGCCTAGTAGCTGGTGTATAACAGGAAAGCCAACATTTTAAAAAAAGTTTTTTTTCTTTTTTTTTCTTCTGTCTGTTTTTGCTTGGCGTTTCTAGTTGTGCTCCTCCAACATCTTTGCAGCCATGGAGAGACACTCCCTGTCATCGTCGACGGCATTCTGATGACAACCGCTACATCGAAGTACGTCCTGAGTGTTTGGGTGCAGCAGTACCCATGCGTCCCTGACAACACCGAGGACAGCCCGACAACCAATGGTCTACACCGACACGCACGATGGGCGACCGAAGGCAACACCTGCACTCACGGAGGTGGAGCCGATTCGTCCCCGCAACCCAGTCTCCAACAACAATGAAGCATGGGGCTAACGTCAACCCTTCAATTATTCGTAAGGCCGATGGCGTCCCGGCGCACCACCAGAATTGTCACACCATGGATGGTGTGACGGTTCGCTCAACGAAGTGGAGCTATCGACGGTCTACCGATGCCTCGCCTATATCAACACAAAGAGATCACGGGAGCAGTGCAACGCGCCAGTGCGGCCAGCGTGAATCTGTGAAACCCTCCAATCGAGTCGGCTGGCACCGTAGTAGCTAGTCGGTCGCAACGAGATTGGTAAAAAATATTTTTGTTTTCAGGACAAGGCATGATGTTTCACCATAGAATGAAGACGAGAGAGGGTTTGCCTCGTTGATCGGCATCGTGCCTATTATACGATCCAACGAGCACCCTAGAGAACACAGGTATGGATGGACATGCCTACACTAATTTACGTTACTACAATCAATGATCTTCGGGACGATGCTCAATATCACAAACCTCGTGTCAATACCTCTCTAGGCTGCACACATGTTGATGCGCCAATTCGTTACAGAAAAAATGTGTTTTCACCAAATTAAGTTCGATCGCTTCACGTTCGAACTTTATTTGGTGAGAGGGCATTTTTAAATAATAATATTATTTTTCTAATGGCGCTCATCACTCACACAGTCTATTTATAGATATTTGAGTATTTTTTTAGTGCAGATTATATACAGAGGAAGATTTGATCGGAGCATGTAAATACATATGCCCATAAGCGCTATTAATGCAGACATGCTAATTGATCTTTGATTAATGGCTTTGTATGTGTGCATGGCAAAACTATGTGCGTGCAGATGATCATGGATGTGTATATGCATTGCAATGAAACCAAGTGCTAGTATTTCCATATTGCAGGCATTCAAAGCCAGGTCTAACGTGTCCATCGTAACCTTGGCACATACAAATACATATAAAAATGCTTCTGTACCGGCAAGCTCGCACGCGTACATACCTAAAAATCCGCAGGTATGCCTACATCGTATATGTAGATATTTGGGTATCTATGGACGGCCGACGAGCGTCTCCAAATACCCACAGTACCCAGCAGGCCAACACGATGGATTGATCAATGGAAAGAAAGCTAGCATGTTTCTTGCAGCAAGTTTACAAAGGAATTAATCGGCCCATCTACAGCAAGTCGTGCGCGTCAAGAAGGTCTATGAAAGAAAAAGGAAGGGAACCGGCAGCCATTGTATGTACGAGATTGACTTTCCGTTTCTTTGTACAGACTTGAGCGTCAAGAAAAATTATTAAAAGGAAAGAAATCGGCGGTTGTGCTCCGGTTGCCATTAATCCAACACCCATTGGCTGGCTATATATAGTCAGCGGAGGGAGGCACGTACTGGAGACAAGGCACGTACGGGAGAACGAGGCAGGAGAAGGCGCGCCCGTGGGTGGCAGCGTCAACGAGCGGGGAAGCCAGCAGCAGTTTCCCTCGAGGAAGGCGCGCGGCCGGGATACCGAGGCAGAGGGAAGGACGCGCCTCTGCGGGCGGCGTGCTCACAGATCGACACACACGTACCCTTGTCTGTCCGGCGCCGTCACCGACGCCAAGAGGACGGGCAGCAGCAAGCGGAACACGCTGGTGGCGACTCGGACATGCCGGAGCATGTGTGCAGTAACGCCGAGCATGCATCACCAGCATCGTGAGATTGAGCGTCTGTCAAGGATGCAACATGGAGTTCCATCTCTCAGGTTAGCATAATACTAAGTACATACATCTATTTCTATTGTGTACCAGGTGAGGAAACACATGCACATGCACGTACAAAACTCTACATGGATGAGTTGCCGCAGCTCCTCCTGCGATGACTCGTTTGAGCAGCACGCCCAGGAGGGAGGCACAAGAAAGGCCGTGGCGACAGCGCTGAGAACACACTGGAAAGGTCGCGCTGACGGTGGCGGCACGCTCGCCGGGCAACATGCACACGGCCTAGCGCTGTCCGTGGCGGCAGTGCATACGTACATATATATATCTTTTGTTTATGCAGGAGACCAGGAGGAGACGGCGTGACGGAACCGCAGCTCGCGACGACGTAGCCCGAGTCAAGTCCATGGTGAACAGGTCTCTCTGGTGCACAAGTCTTTGTCGTCCCGATTACGGCGAATAGGTCGGCGGTCTTTTCCAGGAGGAGACGGCGTGGCGGAACCGAAGCTCGCGACGACGTAGCCCGAGTCAAGTCCATGGTGAACAGGTCTCTCCGGTGCCAAAGTCTTTCCTGATCGCGGCGAATAGGTCCGCAGTGTTGCTTCCAGGCGAGACGGCGTGGTGCAACCAGAGCTCGCGACGATGTAGACCGAGACAAGTCCACAACGAACAGGTCTCTCCGATGCACAGGTCCATGCAGTCCCAATCATGGTGCATAGGTTGGGTGTCTTGCTTCCCGAAGGAAACGGTGTGGCGAAACCGGAGCTCGTGACGACATAGCCCGAGACAAGTCCATAACGAATAGGTCTCTCCGGTGCACAGGTCCATGGCGTTCCGATCACGGAGCACATGTCTGGTGTCTTGCTTCCCGGAGGAGACGATGTGGAGGAATCGGAGCTCACAACGATGTAGCCCGAGACCGGTCCCACCTTTGAAGGCGCACCCACCATGGCGAACAGGTCCTTGCCGTACAGGTCTCGACGTGATACTTGTCTCAGCAAACCACCGAATACGGCGTTTAGTCAAGACGAGGCACACACCATGGCGGACAGGTCCTTGACGTATAGGTTCCGGTGTACAGGTCCATGGCGTCCTCCGCGTACAGGTCACCCTTTGATGTAGCACCTGCCAAGGCGATGCGGCCTCTACGACGCTACCTTTCATCGACCCCGCGAGCCGGTGCCCTTGTCTTGGCAGACCAATCAACACGGCGTCCAGCTAATACAAGGCGACACAACCACTACGATCATCTATCCACAAGTTTGCTAGGCGGTGCGCCCTGACAAAACGGACCACCATTGATCTGGTGTACAGTCAAGTCAGGTGCACCCACCACGGTGGACAGGTCCTTGGTGTACAGGTCCATTGCGTCGTCGGCGTACATGTCTTCCTTTGGCGTAGTACCAGCCCAAGGCGACTTGATCTCTATGATGCTATCTTTCCACGACCCTGTGAGGCGGTGCCCTTTGTCAGGACGGACCGTCGAATACTCGGCGTCTTGCCGAGATGAGGCGCCAACCACACCGGCCATGCCAATGTCACTGTGTGACGGTTTTTACATCGACGCCGGTCTCCTAAACAACTTACTCCCGCGAGGCATACCCCTTGCACACCCTGACAAGTCCGCTAGGTCGTCTAGAAGTCTGAACCGAGTAGGACCCATGCAACTTCAACCCCAACTACATCATCGCCGCCAAGACCGACGAGGCGTGACGGCAAGGGCATACATGGCTAGCAGAAAGCCACGTTTTGAGCGGCGCGTGTACCGACGAGGACACGGGCTCTGACGCTGCCCATACACCACCATCATCATGCATGGAGAACGTAAGGCGAAGACGACGAAGATGACCACACGGCTTAATCGGAGGTGTCTCGCGGAGTAAGTCCAGAACTTAAAGTCTCATGACTACCACGTGATTATGACACAACTGCTTCCGGTTGCATTGAGGGGGCTTCTACCGGAAAACGTCCGATTAGCCATTGTGAAGCTATGTGCATTCCTCCATGCAATCTCTCAGAAGGTGATCGATCCAGATATCATACCAAGGCTAAGGAGTGATGTGGCGCAATGTCTTGTTAGTTTCAAGCTGGTGTTCCCACCATCCTTCTTCAATATCATGACACACGTCCTAGTTCATCTAGTCGACGCGATTGTCATTCTGGGCCCCATATTTCTACACAATATGTTCCCCTTTGAGAGGTTCATGGGAGTCCTAAAGAAATATGTGCGTAACCATGCTAGACCAGAAGGAAGCATCTCCATGGGCCCTCAAACAGAGGATGTCATTGGGTTTTGTGTTGACTTCATTCCTGGCCTTAAGAAGATAGGTCTCCCTAAATCGCGGTATGATGGGAGACTGGCTGGAAAAGGCACGCTAGGAGCAGACTCAATAATATGCAGGGACGGGCATTCTTGGTCTCAAGCACACTACACAGTTCTGCAGAACTCTACCTTGGTGACCCCGTATGTCGATGAACACAAGAACAGTCTGCGCTCCAAACACCCAGAGCAGTATGACGACTGGATTACATGTGAACACATCATGACTTTCAGCAGTTGGTTGGAAACACGTCTCAGAGGTGACAACACTGTTTGTGATGAGCTGTACTCATTGTCTAGGGGACCATCTTCGACTGTATTGACTTACAAAGGATACGAGATAAATGAGAATACATTTTACACGATCGCCCAAGATCAAAAGAGCACCAACCAAAACAGCGGTGTCCGCTTTGATGCAGCAACCGAGAGGGGAAAGGACACATATTATGGTTACATAATGGACATATGGGAACTTGACTACGGACATGATTTTAAGGTCCCTTTGTTTAAGTGCAAATGGGTCAATCTGTCAGGAGGCGGGGTACAGGTAGACCCATGGTACGGAATGACAACAGTGAATCTGAACAATCTTGGGTACACTGACGAACCGTTCGTCCTAGCCAATGATGTGGCACAGGTTATCTATGTGAAGGACATGTCAACCAAACCGAGAAAAAGAAAAGATAAGGAAGCGAATACATCATACGATGAGCTAAAGCGCCACATAATTCTTTCAGGAAAAAGGGACATTGTGGGAGTGGAGGGCAAGACAGACATGTCTGAAGATTATGAAAAGTTTCATGAAATTTCTCCATTCAAAGTCAAGGCTGACCCAAGCATCCTAATAAACCTTGAACATTATCCATGGTTACGGCGCAATAAGCAAAGCACACAAGCGAAAAAAAGTGAAGACTTTCTCTCCACAACTATTATGATGATACCATGCCAACTTTCAACCTTTTCGTAGTTCATTTGAAATGCATGTTGTAACAGACGAGTTTCCGTATGAAATCCTGATACTTCGAAACAGATTATCTGTTTTGTACACGAAGTGCATCCAGTTTTTGCCGTAACCCTCTCTACTTTCTTGCACATGCTATGTGGGTGAAATGATGATACCATGCCAACTTTCAACCTTTTCAGAGTTCATTTGTAGTGCTTTTCAATTTCAGGGTCTTATAGCTCAAAATAATCAGTAAATGCATGGAAAATAACAAATGAAGTCAGAACGGGTTGAAAATTGATGATGTGACTTTGAATGGTGCATTTTGAACACAAAAAAACTATGGAGTTCAAATAAGTTCTAAAAAATGAAATCCCTGTGTAAGAGACGAGTTTCCTTATGAAACCCTGATACTTCGAAAGAGATTCTCCGTTTTGTACACGAAGTGCATCCAGTTTTTGCCGTAACCCTGTCTACTTTCTTGCACATGCTATGTGGGTGAAATGATGATACCATGCAAACTTTCAACCTTTTCAGAGTTCATTTGTAGTGCTTTTCAATTTCAGGTTCTTATAGCTCAAAATAATCAGTAAAATAACAAATATCATAAAATAAAATAAATAAGTAATTAGAAACATAATAAAATAAAATTTAATAAAATATATAAGTAGAAACAAAATAAAATAAAATAAAATAAACTTTAATAATATAAATAAAATTTAGGAAACTAAAATTATCAATGTATTTTCTATTCAAAATATTATAAGAAATCTCTAGTATTATTGAAACTAAAATTATATAAAATTGATGCAACTAAAATTATCAAAGTTTTTTCTGTTCAAAATCATTAAAAGCAAAAAGAAAATTTATAAAGAAATTTTTTTTTATAAACTTTAACAGCAAAAGGAATTATCATAAAATAAAATAAATAAGTAATTAGAAACAAAATAAAATAAATAAGTATTTTGTTGTAAGTAGAAACAAAATCAAATAAATAAAGCAAAAAAGAAAAGAAATAAACTGGGAAAAAATAAAAAAATGCCACCTACTGGGCCACCACGGCCTGAATACGACTAGAAACCCATCCATGGGCCAGGATTCAGGCTTGCAGAAGGCCCATCAGGCCCACAGACATGGCAGTGCGAGATTAAGCCCAGGGGCCTGCAATTCAGAGCAGTTGAATGGAGATGGCGGGGCAGGGCTTATAAACAGGTCCTGCCGCTCCACGGCTAGCGAGGTGGGACTAAACATCCCACCGCACCGCGGCTTTGGCAGGCGCAGGCCTTTGGTCCCGGTTGTTAGCACCAACCGGGGCTATAGGGGGGCATTGGTCCCGGTTGGCGCCACGAACCGGGACCAAAGCCCCCCTTTAGTCCCGGTTGGTGCCACCAACCGGGACAAAAGGCCTCAGCCTCCCGCCCTTTGGGCTGCTGAAAAGAGGCATTTGGTCCCGCTTGGTGGCACCAACAGGGACTAAAGGGGGGCTTTGGTCCCGGTTGTTGCCACGAACCGGGACTAAATCCTTTCCTATATAAGCCAGCACTTAGCATTTTTCAGATTACATCGCCAGTTGCCGCCCGACTACGCCGAGACCTCCTCGACGCCGCCAGGCTGCCCTGCCACCATCGCCGTCACCCGTGCCCCCGAACCCACGCCGACGCCGTCCGCCGCCCCCGAGCCAACGCTGTCGCCCTCCGCCTCCCCCGAGCGCGCCCGGCCGCACCCCTGCGCCCCGACCCTCCCCCACCGTCGCAGTCGTCGCTGGCCACGCCCTGCCCCGGCCCGCGCCACCCACTGTGGCCGTCGCCGATGCCCTCGCCGCCCCTGCTGTCGCCCTCGCTGGCCGCCCCCGATGTGTGCCTCCGCCGCTTCTTCATTTTTTCAGTGTTTTTTTTCATATAATGTGTATTATTTTTTTGTTCATTGCATTTTTTTCATATATATAATGTATATATGTATGTGGTAGCTATATGGTGAATGGACGTGGCTATGTATGTATGTATATAATCTTCATAGCATTTTTTTGTTTATATATGTTTTTTCATATATATATATATATTAATTTTTTTTGTTCTTCGATCTTCTCCTCTATTAATCCTTCCTTCTTCTCCTTTTTTTTCTTCTTCTTCCGGACACCATGGAGGTGGTTAATTAGTAGTTGAACTAGTTAAACTAGTTTATATATAGTAAATGCTTAATTAGTAGTTGAACTAGTTGATTTAAAAAAACTAATTTATTTATAGTAAGTGGTTAATTAATTAGTACTTGAACTAGTTGATTTAATAAAACTACTTTATTTTACTATATATAGAAGTAGTTTATTTTTAGTAAGTACTACTTTATTCTATTTATAGTAAGTACTTAGTAGTTGAACTACTTGATTTAATAGAACTAGTTTATTTTTTTAGTTAAAGCAATTATTCTATTTTTAGCAAGAAAATTAATATAACTAGTTTATTTTTTTAGTTAAAGCAATTATTCCCGCATCGACGTCAACGATGCCTATCCCGCATCCTCGTCGTCGACTCGGCGGAGGAGGCCGGCTTGATCAGAGAGGCCATGTCCGGGACTGGGCTCCACTGGGATGGTTTTGGGATGTGCTACCTTCCGGGGGGCGTAGGTTGGCGAGGAGCCAGCCCATCGTTGACCCGATCCTTGTTTGGTGGCGGTCGCTTGGGCCTGTGACGGTGCCGAGGCTTCCGGACACCGCGGAGGTGGTACGTCACCATGTCAGCGAGGAGGACGAGCACGTCCGTCGCTACATGGTTGCGTTGGAGGGCAGGTTCGACAATAACTGGCAGGTAATTTAGGGATCTCACTGGAGTGATCCTGTGATGGTTCCTTCTCTTTGGGTGTCCACCGCCCGTGCCGATACCCGTCGGGCGCTACGGTTCTAGTTGTACTAGCGATGTTATATGTATGATAGTATTCGAGGTGTATTTGTGATAATATTTGACGATGTACGGACGCAAGAGATGATGTAGTTTTGCTTATAATTGAATGCATCCTAATTTTAATACTACTTTATTTTGCGATTTGATTTTGCTTATTGAATGCTCAAATTGGAAAACTACTCCTACTTTGAATGCTAAAATTGCAGAGCACTATGCAAGGCGTATGCATATGATTAGTTGATAGCTTATAGGGTTTTTGTTTTTGCAGAAATCTAGGAGCCCCCCTCCATCATCCCCGCCGTCGTCCCCGTCACCGACCCCCTCCGACCTCGACGTGAGACCAGCCAAATCATTTTTTAGAAAGATAATTAAACGATATTTCAGGTTGACTTTAAGTCTGTCGAGTCTCCACAATATATGAGAGGACGAAGAAGCCCGACTATTGTCATGGGGTTCGTTTCTCCTTCTTGAAAGTGCGTTATATCGACTAGAGGGGGGTGAATAGGCGATTTTTATGGAAGTCTTCAAAACATGGGAGTTTTGAAGACAAACAATAGAAATGAACCTATAACCATGCAGCGGAAGGTAGACTACCCTAGACAAGCCACAGTCAAGTATTCATTGAAGTGAAAGCACAAAGACTAACAGCAGCTAGGCAGTACGGATCAGGATGGAAGATAATATGAAACCAATCTGAACAAACAGTCACACAGTGAAGACAAATGGACAATGCAAATAGGCACTGACTTCACAAGGGCCAACTGTAAATAAAGAGATGGGAAGGATAGAACCAGTGAGCTTGGTGAAGACAAAGGTTTGGTAGACCAGTTCCAACTGCGGTGACAGTTGTACATCTGGTTAGGGCGGATAGGTATTTAAACCTGAGGACACACAGTTCCGGACACCAAGTCCTGAACACGCAGCTCAGGACACTCAGTCCTCACCGTATTCCCCTTGAGCTAAGGTCACACAGACCTCGCCCAATCACTCTGGTAAGTCTTCAAGGTAGACTTCCAAACCTTCACAGACTTCATTCACCGACGATCCACAATGACTCTTGGATGCTCAGAACGCGACGCCTAACCGGCTCGAGGATTCACAGTCCTCAAGTGTAATAAGTCTTCATATCACACAAACAGGAAGACTTCAGTGATTCCTAACACTCTTTGGCTCTGGGTGTTCAGGGCTTTATCCTCGCAAGGAATTCTCTCTCAAAGGCTTCGAGGTGGGTTGCTCTCAAACGACAAAAGCCGTACTCTAACTCTGAGCAGCCAACCATTTATCGTTGTAGGGGGTGGGCTATTTATAGCCACTGGGCAACCCGACCTGGTTTGTCCGAAATGACCCTTGGTCACTAAGGAACTGACACGTTTTCCAACGGTCAGATTTCAAACACACACGGCAACTTTACTTGGACTACAAGCAAAGCTGACTTATCCAACTCTGGACAAGATTTTCTCTCATAGTCTTCACTTGGAGACATAGGATTTTGGTTAAGCATCACTTCAGTCATTCTGACTGGTTCTCTTGGACCCCACTTAACAGTACAATGGTTCCTATGACTCAACAAAGAAAAACACAGAACGACGAAACTGCTAAGTCTTCGCGCTCCATAGTCTTCACGCGATGTCTTCTCTTATCATAGTCTTCAATGTGAATGTCTTTACATACCACCTCTGACTTCAATGTCTTCATACATTTTTAGGGGTCATCTCTGGTAGGAAAACTGAATCAATGAGGGACCTCTACCTGTGTTATCCTGCAATTCTCACAAACACATTAGTCCCTCAACTAGGTTTGTCGTCAATACTCCAAAACCAACTAGGGGTGGCACTAGATGCACTTACACTTCTTCTCCGGGTGCTAGACCTTTGTTATGCACTAGGGGAAGAAGGAGTAATGACCATCACTGAAGGTCGCAAATGTCAGAGAGGAATCAGTGAGGGAGAGTTCCACCATATATATATGAGAGGACGAAGAATCCCGACTGTTGTCGTGGGGGTCGCTTCTCCTTTGTTCCCGTATGCTAGACATTTTGGTGTAATGCACTCTGGGACAAAGTGAGGAGCGACCATCACCGAGAGTCGAATATATACACCACGTGAGCTGAAAGTTTTCAACAAAAGACTCGACAGACCGATAGTCAACCCTTGATGAATAATAATGATCTAATTTAGTTTTTGTAGTACATATATTTAATTGTACAAGTTTAATCTTTGAATATATGAACATAGGAAATGTCATCATCAGACGACGGAAGTCTCCTAGGGAGTGGAGCTGGTGCCACGACGATCGAGCTCTGTGCGACATGCCTCACCTGGACGATGATCGGTGCTTCGGCATTAAGCTCGAGGAGACCTTCGATGTTGAAACGGTATGCAACGATGACAAGTGTTTTTTCGAAATTAAGCATGACTACAACTATTTCAACATGTAATTCTCATATTTTACAATTCGAGTAGCTTATCCCATGCCATGCAAGGCGCTATGTCTTGGAGAGGATGAGTTTTGAACACCATGAAAGTTTTGAAACAAAGAAAATTAACCTAAGGACTCATCATGATGTGGATTTTGAGGTAAAGCTGTACAATTCTGAGAGCGTAACCCATTTTGGTTGCAAAAAATGGGAAGCACTTTGCAAGATGTATGGTTGTGATGAGGGTATGCTTGCCACCATGGATCTTGGTGATCCCGAAATTGAGCAAGACAATATGGACATTTGGGTCCTTGTTGATATGCCTCCAATTCTACTGCTATGTGAGTTTAGTTTCTCAAACATAGTTATTAGCTAATTTATATTGTTTATTTCAAAATAGTTGACAGCTTATTTCCATTGACAGCTTATTTTCATTCTTCAAAGAATGTGTGGGAGATGGTAGACAAAACCCACTACACCGATGGCTCCGAATTAACTTACAAGGAGAAAAATCATCTGGTCGGATTTTGTACTGACATTGAGAATTACAATATCTACAATCAAACTCCTCAACATTATGGTCAATACGTGCCACTAATGCATGTGTTGAACTACGGTAACTAGCATGGAGATACCCTGGTAAGATTTTTTACTGTTACGACATTGGTGCATCTTTTGCATACTTCTAAAACTAGTACATCATTGCTAACTATGAAGTTATTACTATGTTTTTCAACAGATAATCCCAGAGAATTGTGTGCCTCATTTGATGTATCAGAAAGGTAGCCTTAATGTTTTGAACATACATCCAGGTCATCCTACGAATCTCAACTGTCCATACCAGATTTCTAAAAGGAATGGAGACATGCAAATCAAAGGATGGAAAAAATGTATGGACAGTCGTAAGGAGGTTCTTGGAAGCAAAAGGAAGTGAAGCGCAAGAATTGGAGACATGATGATCTCCACTCTCCATAATGGAGAGTCAGGGTCTATATTGTTTTATGCTATTTTACCTTAAATAGGGTATTTAGGTCCTACCTAATACTGCTGATCATGTGCTACGAACAATTAAGTAGGGTTGGTTCGATGACTATGAGGATGATGATCGTATGACTTGTTATTAATAACGAGTAGATGTTGTATGATGATGATTAGTAGACTTGTTATTATATATGATGATGCATGATGCGAACAAAAACAGTTATTATATATCAGCGGGTGAAATGAACATGGATTGGATTGAAGTGAAGGCAACATGCATGTGGTGCATGTCGAAAGTAGTACAATCCAAACTTGATCAAGTTAGGATTAGTATTACTTTCGACATGCACCACATGTTGCCTCACTTCAATCTAAGTCATGTTTAGGCATAGCAGTAGCAGTGGCACGAAGATAAGAGAGGATACATCTCTCTATTAGCTACCTATACCAACCTAAATTAACCCCCAAAACCCCTAAACCACCTCCTTTCAAAAAAAACCAGCCCGTGAAATGCTGACGCATGGAAGCTTATTGGTCCTGGTTGGCGCTACCAACCGGGACCAAAGGCTATCGTGCCTGGGCTTGCCGGAGCGGCCACATGGAGTAGGACATTAGTAACGACCCTTTAGTCCCGGTTCCCCATCCGAGACAGATGGGCCTTATGAACCGGGACAAATGGCCCTTTTTCTACTAGTGCTAGTATTTGTTATGTTCTAAGATGGATGTTTCTATGATTTTGCTATGGTTAATGCTTGTCACTAGGGCCCGAGTGCCATGATTTCAGCTAAACCTATTATGTTTTCATGAATATATGTGAGTTCTTGATCCTATCTTGCAAGTCAATAGTCACCTACTATGTGTTATGATCCGGCAACCCCGAAGTGACAAAAATCGGGACCACTCCCGGTGATCACCGTAGTTTGAGGAGTTCATGTATTCACTAAGTGTTAATGCTTTGGTCCGGTACTCTATTAAAAGGAGGCCTTAATATCCCTTAGTTTCCACTAGTACCCCGCTGCCACGGGAGGGTAGTAAAAAGATGTCATGCAAGTTCTTTTCCATAAGCACGTATGACTATATTCGGAATACATGCCTACATTACATCGATGAACTGGAGCTAGTTCTGTGTCACCCTATGTTATAACTATTGCATGAGGAATCGCATCCAACATAATTATCCATCATTGATCCATTGCCTACGAGCTTTTCACATATTGATCTTTGCTTAGTTACTTTTCCGTTGCCACTGTTACGATTGCTATAAAAACTACCACTGTTATGTTTGCCACCGTTATCGTTACTTCCATACTACTTTGCTACTAAATACTTTGCTGCATATATTAAGTCTTTCAGGTGTGGTTCAATTGAAAACTCAACTACTAATACTTGAGAATATTCTTTGGCTCCCCTTGTGTCGAATCAATAAATTTGGGTTGAATACTCTACCCTCGAAAACTGTTGTGATCCCCTATACTTGTGGGTTATCAGTTGGTTAGAGATCCATCAATGACCCCCCACCTTGTCCTAGTTGCCCCTGCTTTATGTTCGATGACTCGATCAACGTGATTGACGGCTAGGCCCCGACACCGCACATCACCCCTTTAGTTGTACGACTCTGCAGAGTTACTATCGAGTGTCGAGGGTGATACCTCATCAGCACTTCTGATGTTAACACTGTAGTGTAGCTATTCAGTCATGGTCATCAAGGGTGATTCCTCCTTGACCACTCCCGACAATGACTCTGTTGTGCAACCCCTCAAGTGTGGACCAACGAGGGTGATTCCTCCAAGTCCACCTTGATGGTTACATCGAGTGGGAATCCATCGAGGGTGATTCCTCAGGTTTCCCCTTGCTGTTTTAGACACACGGTTACTTTGACTTACCCTACAAAGCCTTGATGACATCGGGTCGGCCCCGAGGGGTACCCGCGACTGATGTGATGTCGGGTTGATCTGGAGGATACTCGCAAGTTTTCCACGCGGTGCGGCCGGGCATTCTTAGCCCTTGCCGCAAGTCCGTGAGACGGGGCGACGGGACCACATATCGTGGATCATTGATCGTTACCACACTATCAAGACACTAACGGTTTGGATATTTGATCCGAGTAGGCCTTTGGCCTTTTTCACACTAACCACCATGTGGGAATAAGTACGGGCACTCTGCGTTGTATGTATCAGCCGAAGGCTCAACGGACGTCAGCGATAGAGAGGCGCACGCCAGGTTGGACTGGAACGCCTCTACTTGTATACGGGAGGCTAGGTCTGCTCACCGGCCACGTAAGCAACATGGAGGATTGCAAAGGGCGATGGCCCATGACCCCTTCTCATTTAGGATGTAGACTGGCGTGCTGGCCTCTTTGTTGAGTCTGGGTAGGACTGTCGTATGTTGATCGGCCGAGGCCGGTCATGACCTGATGGTGTGTCCGGCCGGATTTGATCGAGCATGTTGGGTAAGTTGGTGCACCCTAGCAGGGAAGAAAACATCTATCGATAGCCTGTCCTACACTAACTGACGCTCGGAGTTGTATCCTGATCGATACAACTAGAACTGGATACTTGATGCTGAGGCATGTAATGGATATTGATGGCTCCGGGATTGTTTCCTCGCAGGGAGTCGAGGAAGTGATATCTGGGCGCTAATGTTACAACATGTTTGCTAAATATAAACTGCTATTCTATACTCTTCTGAATGCTGCAAGATGCTTGGAGCTGCTTGAAGATGCTAGTCTTCGATAGGCTAGGCTTTCCCCTTCTCTTTTGGCATTCTGCACTTTAGTCCACAAATACAGCCCATTCCTTTGATATAGATGCATACTTAGTTTAGATCTGATGTAAGTCTTGCGAGTACTTTGGATGAGTACTCACGGTAGCTTTGCTACCTATTTCCCCCCCATACCCGACTGTTGTGACTAGATGACGGATCCCAGGAGCCAGACGACACCACTGATGACTACTACTACCCCGAGGGTGCCTACTACTACGTGACGGCCGCTAACGACCTGGAGTGGTTAGGAGGCTCCCAGGCAGGAGGCCTTGCCTTTTCGATCATTGTTGCTTTTGTGCTAGCCTTCTTAAGGCAGACTTGTTTAACTTATGTCTGTACTCAGATATTGTTGCTTCGCTGACTCTTGTGTATTCAAGCTTATGTATTCGAGCCCTCGAGGCCCCTGGCTTGTAATATAAAAGCTTGTAATATTTTAATTTGTGTCTAGAGTTGTATTGTGATATCTTCCCATGAGTCCTTGATCTTGATCGTACACATTTGCGTGTATGATTAGTGTACGATTTAATCGGGGGCGTCACACATATGAAGTAACTCTTTTGCGGTGTGTTTGTTGGGATCGATGAACTTTGAGTTTATGATCAGATCTATCTTTTTATATCCATGAAAGTATTTGAGTTTCTTTGATCTCTTTTATGCATGATTTCTTATAGCCTCGTATTTCTTCTCCGATATTTGGACTTTGTTTGGCCAACTTGATCTATTTATCCTGCAATGGGAAGAGGTGCTTTGTAGTGGGTTCAATCTTACGGTGCTTGATCCCAGTGACAGAAGGGGAACCGACACGTATGTATCGTTGCTACTAAGGATAAAATGATGGGGTCTATCTAGAGATAGATGTTGTCTACATCATGTCATCGTTCTTATTGCATTACTCCGTTTCTCCATGAACTTAATACACTAGATGCATGCTGGATAGCGGTCGATGTGTGGAGTAATAGTAGTAGATGCAGCCAGGAGTCGGTCTACTAATCTTGGACGTGATGCCTATGTAATGATCATTGTCTGGATATCGTCATGAGTATTCGAAGTTCTATCAATTGCCTAACAATAATTTGTTCACCCACCGTTTGCTAATTTTCTCGAGAGAAGCCACTAGTGAAACATACGGCCCCGAGGTCTCTTTCTCATATATTTGGCTTCATGATCTACTTTTCCTTTTCTTTTATTTTCAAATCTACTAAAACAAAAATACAAAAATACCTTGATGCAATTCATTTTATTTGGCGTTCGATCTATCAATATTTACAACTCTCTCACATCCGTTGGCCAATTTCTAGCACCGTTACCCGAAAAGGATTGACAACCCCTTTTACACGTCGGGTTGCGAGTATTTGTTATTTGTGTGCAGGTGCTGTTTACAATGTGTTGCTTCGTTCTCCTACTGGTTCGATAACCTTGGTTTTATATCCGAGGGAAATACCTACCGCCGCTATGCTGCACCATCCCTTCCTCTTTGGGGAAATACCTACGTAGCATCAAGCGACATCAAAAGGAACTCTCCCTCGACACTTTGCCAATCAAGAGTTCGAGGGACGTCATCGAGCTGAACGTGTGCTGAACTCGGAGGTGCCGTATGTTCGATACTTGATCGGTTGAATCGAGAAGACGATAGACTACATCAACCGCGTTAAACTAACGCTTCCTCTTTCGCTCTACGAGGGTACGTGGACACACTCTCCCTCTCTCATTGCTATGCATCTCCTAGATAGATCTTGTGTGATTGTAGGGATTCTTTTGAAATTGCATGCTACGTTCCCCAGCAAAAGGTGCTAACTAAGTGTGCAAGCTCCAGCGATCCATCTATGGATTGGTGCAGGCATCTCGGAGTTGGAATATATGCTTTGATGAGGTGATCAAAGCATATGGTTTTATACAGACTTATGATGAAGATTGTATTTACAAGGAAGTGAGTGGGAGCTCTGTAGCATTTCTGATATTATATGTGGATGACATATTGTCAGTTGGAAATGATATAGAATTTCTGGATAGCATAAAAGGATACTTGAATAAGAATTTTTCAATGGAAGACCTCGGTGAAGCTACTTATATATTGGGCATCAAGATCTATAGGGATAGATCGAGATGCTTAATTGGACTTTCACAAAGCACATACCTTGACAAGATTTTGAAGAAGTTTAAAATGGATCAGTCAAAGAAAGGGTTCTTTCCATTGTTGCAAGGTGTGAAGTTGAGTAAGACTCAAAGCACGACCATGACAGAAGATAGAGAGAGAATGAAAGTCATTCCCTATGCCTTAGCCATAGGTTCTATAAAGTATGCCATGCTGTGTACCAGACCCATTGTGTGACTTGCCATGAGTTTGACAAGGGGGTACAATAGTGATCCAGGAGTTTAGATCACTGGACAGAGGCCATTGTCCTTAGAGAACTAAGGAAATATTTTCTCGGTTATGGAGGTGATAAAGAGTTCATCGTAAAGAGTTACATCGATGCAAGCTTTGACACCGATTCGGATGACTATGAATATCAATTTGGATACATATTGAAAGTGGGAGCAATTAGCTAAGAATAGCTCCATGCAGAGTGTTGTAGACATAGAAATTTGCAAAATACATACAAATCTGAATGTGTCAGACCCGTTGACTAAACTTCTCTCACAAGCAAAACGTTGTCACACCTTAATGCTCTTTGGGTGTTAATCATATGTCGATGTGAACTAGATTATTGACTCTAGTAAACTCTTTGGGTATTGGTCACATGGCGATGTCAACTATGGGTGTTAAATCACATGGTGATGTGAGCTA
The DNA here is from genome assembly GCF_056163025.1 of Triticum urartu. Classification (NCBI taxonomy): domain Eukaryota; kingdom Viridiplantae; phylum Streptophyta; class Magnoliopsida; order Poales; family Poaceae; genus Triticum; species Triticum urartu. The sequence goes on along the minus strand of NC_141877.1, from coordinate 664,592,023 downwards.
GATTATATTGACTCTAGTGCAAGTTGGAGACTGAAGGAAATATGCCCTAGAGGCAATAATAAAGCTGTTATTTTATATTATATTTCCTTATTCATGATAAAAGTTTATTATTCATGCTAGAATTGTATTGATCGGAAACTTAAATACATGTGTGAATACATAAACAAATACCGTGTCCCTAGTAAGCCTCTACTAGACTAGCTCGTTGATCAAAGATGGTTAAGCTTTCCTAACCATAGACATGTTTTCTCGTTTGATAATGGGATCACATCATTAGGAGAATGGTGTGATGGACAAGACCCATCCGTTAGCTTAGCATATTGATCGTTCAGTTTATTGCTATTGGTTTCTTCATGTCAAATACTTATTCCTTCGACTATGAGATTATGCAACTCCCAGATACCAGAGGAATACCTTGTGTGCTATCAATCATCACAACATAACTGGGTGATCATAAAGATGATCTACAGGTATGTCCGAAGGTGTTTGTTGAGTTGGCATAGACTGAGATTAGGATTTGTCACTCCGAGTATCAGAGAGGTATCTCTGGGGCCTCTCGGTAATACACATCATAAGCTTGCAAGCAAATGACTAAGGAGTTAGTCATAAGGTGATGTATTACGGAACGAGTAAAGAGACTTGTCGGTAATGAGATTGAACTAGGTATCAAGATACCCACGATTGAATCATGGGCAAGTAACATACTGATGGACTAAGGGAATTACGTATGTTGTCATAACGGTTTGACCGATAAAGATCTTCATAGAATATGTAGGAGATAATATGGACATTCAGGTTCCGCTATTGGTTATTGACCGGAGAGGTGTCTCGGTCATGTCTACATAGTTCTCGAACCCGTAGGGTCCGCACGCCTAACGTTCGTTGACGATATAGTGCTATATGTTTTGGTGACTGAATGTTGTTCGGAGTCCCGGATGAGATCACAGACATGATGAGGAGTCTCTAAATGGTCGAGAGGTAAATATTGATATATAGGACGATGGTATTTGGACACTGGAATTGTTTCGGGACGTACCGGGAAGGAATCGGGTCACCGGAAGGGGTTCCGGGCACCCCCCTCCCCCCGCCCCGACAAGATCTGGGTCTTATGGGCCAAAGGAGGGGACAGACCAGCCCACAATGGGGCCGGTGCGCCCCCTCCCTTGTTTGGCCAGCCCAAGGGAAGGAAAAGGGCGAGAGCTAGCCCCTCCTGCCTTTCCTTCTCATGGGAGAAAGGAAGGAGGGGGGTGCCACCCTCCCCTGCCTTTGCCCGCACTCCAAATAAGGAAAGGGAGGGGCACGGCTTGGGAGGGACCCCAAGTTGGATTCCTCCTACTTGGGCGCCTCCTTTGGCTGCTCCTCCCTCCCTCCCACCTATATATATATATATGTGGAAGGAGGTGCCTAGCACACAATAGACAATTGCCTAGCCGTGTGCGGTGCCCCCCTCCAACGTTTACACCCCCGCTCATATTTTCATAGTGCTTAGGCGAAGCACTGCGGAGACCACCTTACCATCACCGTCACAACGCCGTCGTGCTGTCGGAACTCATCTAGTACCTCGCCGTCTTGCTGGATCAAGAAGGCGGAGGACGTCACCGAGCGGAACATGTGCAGAACGGAAGGTGCCGTATGTTCGGTACTTGATCGGTTGGAGCACGAAGAAGTTCGACTACATCAACCGCGTTGTTAAATGCTTCCGCTTATGGTCTACGAGGGTATGTAGACACACTCTTCCCCTCTCGTTGCTATGCATCTCCATGGATAGATCATGGCGTGTGCGTATATTTTTTTTGTTTTTCGATGCAATAATTCCCAAAAGGAGCCCCCCTCTAGTACTTCTTTGGCCCAATAGGTGTCTTCTGGTTCAGAAAAAAATTTCAAAAAGTTTCGCTGCGTTTGGACTCTGTTTGGTATTGATTTTCTGCGAAGTAAGAAACATGCAAAAAACAACAACTGGCACTAGGCACTATGTCAACAGGTTAGTCCCAAAAAATGATATAAAATTACTATAAAATTATTGTAAAACATCCAAGATTGACAATATAACAGCATGGGACAATCAAAAATTATAGATATGTTGAAGATGTACCAGAATATAAAGGAATTTTTACTCAGAGAGGGGCAGGAAGAAGACGTGGCATTAGTTTTGCCAACTCAGCCCGACCGGTGGGTTTGGCCGATTATTGACGTCATCAAACCATTTAACATTTATCTCATTATTTTGGTGCGGTACAAAGCGTCATGTTTTATAAATGATTGTTTTTCAAAGTTATGACGCTAAAGCGGTGGTTTTATGCATTTTAGTCAAGGAACGAACACTGAAGAGGAATACATTAACGGAAGCACACAAAGACTCGCCAGGCTGTGATTTACTTAGGATGTGGAGTGGCCAGATGTACTGCTCCACCAACTGAGACAGTAGTGATAGAAACGTCAACCCCTTAGCAGGGACTGGCTGAGCTTTGCTGCTCCTGCAGAGAGGAGAGGAAGGGGAGGGGATACGGATGTCACATCACAATATCAAATCAAGCTACTCATAAAGCAAATCAAGAGATAGGGAGAAGGAGAAGAGATGCTCACGCTCTTGTTTGGATTAGGCTTATGGCCTTATGGGCTTGATGGCAGCGGCAAGGAGGCGGGTGAGGCAGTCGGCCTCAACGTGGGACGAACACTCCTGGGGGCCCTTGTAGCAGAGGAAGATGCGTCACTCGTGGATGTCTGCCGTTCCCCCAGCTTCTCCTTCCCGAGCTCCTCACGTAGGTTCCAGATCGGGTGCCGCTGCGGGGATGACTGCTTCTGGCATGAGGAGGGCCGAGAGCAGAGCCATGGCGTGCACACAAGCTGATTCGGTTGCACAACTCAATGTTCTTGGTGGGCAGCGATTGAACCCCTGCTCCGCCTCGTCACATCGCCATGGGAGGTGTCCAAGGGGAGCAACACCGGCGGACTTACGCGAGCAGACCACTGGTCAGAGGCGGATGAGTGCCCTCACACGGAGATTGTCGTCCAGCTGCCACACCACGAGGATTGGCAAAAGATTTATGATGGAGAAGAAACTAAAGTGTACTCCCCTGTTTTTTTAGTCTGCATATAAGATTTGGTCAAAGTCAAACTCGATTAACTTTGACTAAGTTTATAGAAAAATATATCAAGATTCACAATATGAAATCAATATGGTTAGATGCATCATGAAATTGATTTTCATACCGTATAGCTTTAGTATTGTAGATGTTGATAATTTTTCCTACAAAATTGGTCAAACTTAACAAAGTTTAACTTTGATCAAATCTTATATACAGACTAAAAATAAACGGAGGGAGTACAAGGAAGCGGTCAAATCGAGCGCTTTGATGGTTGATCAATCGGGGAAAGGAAGCGGAAATTGGTCCTTTTCCACGACCGTGACTGTAGGGGGAATCAGATCGATTGGATGTTCTTTGCAAAATGAAGGATGACGTGACACAAATCTCATGCGGACAGTGTGCATGTTCAGAAAATTGGTAGTAGCGGGGATCACCTTCTTAAGAATGTAAGATTTGCTGCGGTCTGCTTTTCTCTAGACACAATGAAAATGAGACATCTGAGGTAATTTGAGTTATTCCACACATTTCAGACAGAAACTATGGTTACATGGAAGTAGTTTTAAAATGTTGATAAAGTATTATGTGGACTAGCAAAATTGTGATTCAGTGATTTTTTTAATGATGGACTAGAAGTTTGAACTCACAATTATTTTTTTGAATTGGAAATTTCTTCTGTTTATATTAAAGTTGTATCAAGTTCTGAATTTAATTAAATAGTTTAAAAATTCATACGGATTTTAGAAAAATTCTATAAGTTAGAACATCTGTGTAATTGTGTTTATGTATGGATGTGTATGTCATACTGAAATTAGATTTTTTTGAATTCTCATTGATGAAATTGTATTCATGTGAACTGTCATGCTGAAATTACATGGGTAGTGTTTGCCAGTTTTTCAGTAAATAAATATGCTTCATGCTGCCACATGTAGAAATAAGCAGCTTGTTGTGAAGTCACTTGCTTATATGCCATGAGAGCTGACCTCTCTTTGTACACACAATTTTTTTCACACCTTTGGTTGTTGATTCAACATCTTGCAACTGGTATGAACTTGTGTTTATGCGGTGGCATATAAGCCAAGTGTGTTTGTTTGATGTCAGCCACTACAGTAGAGCACCTTTTTTGATCTTTAGGAGTTAAATACATATCTATATCAAACTCAAAAAATATGAACTCAAAATTTGGTTTTAAATTTTGTCCGAATTTGTTTCGTTATTCTGTGGTTACCGTGGTAACCAAGAATTTCGGTGCCCCTCGATAAAAAAGGTTCACTTAGGATCCAAAACCTTGATGGCGATTCAGCAAACCGGGTGTTTGTTGAGTACAAATAAGAAAATTTCTTTAATATAATAGTAATACTTAACCCCATGCATGTAGTGTTCTGTAGTTTGGTCCTTTTTACTATCGTCTGCTGGTATCATACACCAATTATTATCATGGATTCACTGGTCTAAAAGAGAAATTAAGATGCATTGGGACATCACACTATGTCCTCCAGAGTGCTATGCCAGGCTCATGACGAAAACACACTAGAAGTGTTCGGTACGGTTTGGGCGTCCGTTGTGGAAATGCCCTCTACTCGCAGCTATGCAGCATGTACACCGAAAATTTGCAGGTGCACGTACATGCAAGTCCTGCCCGCTCGTTTTGCTTCGTGATTCACACAATAGTTCAGTCTGGCACGAGGGTTTGAAGTTTCAGAGTTGAAATTTACTGTTTTTGCATGTAAAACTGCCAAGTTTGAAAAGTTTCAGAGATATAACTTTAAGCGATGTTTTTGTCGATCGTAGACACAAAATAATTGATTTTTATTGGTTGCTCGTACTAAGTTTCAATATTGAAATTTATTTTAAAGGTCATCAAAATATAATCAAAATGCATCTTATTTGAAACCGCTGGTCACGAGAAACAAAAATATAAAAACAAAACTTTAATTTAAAATTTTCGTTTAAAAGGTATAAAACTTTGAAAATCAAAATCCAAAATAAAAAGCGGACACCGGGAACATGGGTGACCTGCATTTGCTTGTCCAAATCCTCGTCCGCATGTACATTGCAATTTTTTTTGAGGGTCAACGTTGCCGCTTTATTTAATCAAATGCGTTCGAAATCTCATCCGAGATTACATCAAGCATACAATCTGGGGTAGTCCCCAACCAAACCTTACAGAGTTTATCACACACAGCAACTCTAGCTAACTTTGCGCGGCAACATTAGAGGAACGGCGAACCCAAGAGACTCTAAAATTGGAAAGAGATGCAAGTATCGTTTTGATTTCGTGTATCCATGGCTCTGCACTGGACATCTTCTTGTGTTGATTCTGCAACATGTTTACAACACTTTGTGAGTCAAGCTCAACATGGACCTTATCAGTGTTGATTTCTTGTGCCACTTGAAGACCCCGTTTGCATGCCAAGATTTCCACCGATTGTGGGTCCACAATTCCACGGAACACATGGCAAAAACCAGCTCTAAACGCCCCAACATGGTCTCGAATAACTGCTCCAGCTCCTCCCTTGTCTCTATCTCTTGACACAGCCCCATTAGAGTTAATTTTTAGCCGAAAGTTAAAAATAGGGAGCTTTCATTAAAAAACACAACCACGCAGAAAATTTTATAACAAACACAACCGAGCTCCAATCAACGGGAGTAGCTCATGCTAGTAGTACTAGAGAAACTCAGGTACTCTTACCTGAGAGGCGTACGAAAACAGAAACGCTTCGTATAGCACAGTACAAGCCATACATCGTATAGTACAGTACAAGAGAAGGCCTACATTGGCACACAACGATCGTATCGATCACACATACATTCAACACACATATCGACACAGCTAGCAAGCTTGACTGGCCAGGAAAAGTAGGTACGCTCGTACGTAGGTAGACGCATGTTTACCGTTTAGCGGCCGATGACCTTGAAGTGGCCTCGGTTCTTGACGACGACATCGTACATGTGGATGGAGCGGAACTGCGAAAAGTCTCGCGGGAGCGAGATGAGGTCGAGGCTACCGTCGCGGCGGTGAAGCTGCACGAGGGCGCGGTCCTCATAGTAGCGCTCCCATCCCAACGACCCCAGCCGCCGCTCCAGAGCCGGCAGGGACCGCATCGTCTCGTTCGCCGGCAAGTACACCAGCGCCTTCCTGCTCGACGCCTCCTGCGCCAGCTCCATCACCCCGTCCTTCCGGAACACCCACACGCCGCCCGCCGCCATCGATGTGGTATGGTATCGGTCTTTCTGGCAAGCTATAGCGCTCTAAGTGTCGCATTAAGGTGCTGCAGGTGAGTGCGTGAAGCACGTCGCACATGTCTATAAATATAAAATCACCGTCGCCGCTGCCGTTGCAGGGTGGAGTACGCACCAATAATGCAAGGCAAGCTGTAACGTGGGCCAACGAATGCACAGGGGATCGCGGGGCTTCACGTGTCAAGCGCTGGCTGCAACTTGCCCCGGGGCCAATCTGGGCAACCGCGTAGTTGCCAATTCGAGCATATGCGAAAATTTTCCAAATCTACCCGCAAACCGACGAGCCGACAACGATATCGATGCGGGCCGCCGAGATACTTGGGAAAAGGGATATAAAAAATAATGGTGTCCAGTTAAAGCAAGTACAATAGCATATTTATGATCCGTTTATATGGCAATTTTAACTATGGAGGAAAGAGACACTAAAAAATGAGGGGAATGGACTCTCATGTAGGAGCATCTGATTGAGTAAACAGGCAATTTTTCAACTAATTTAATCCACGGATAAATCACTAGCATGTCATTGACAGAATTAAGAACATGCTGATATTAAATCACGCAAGCACATGCTACGCTAATGGCAGATACATCTATGTAGAACGCTAGCACAGCTATAACAGAAAACAATAGGAGCGAGATAAACGAGTTATACCCTCCAGTAGGCCATGAAGAGGCCGCCGCGGCTGTGGCGGCAGCAGTGCCATCCTCGGCGGCCTTCTTGTCGGCGGCAGCACGTTCGACATCGGACGGCGACATGGTGATGATGAAGACGACACAGACGTAGAGGAAGTAGCGGATCGGAAGTGGGTAGTCGCATAGTCGCTGCCCAAAAACCTATTCGCCCCTCTCCCGTATACCGGAGAAGTGGGGTTTCGGAGACCTGCTCTCCCGTCGACCGTGTACGCGGCGGGCGGGATGGATTCACTGGCGGCAGCAGCAACAAAGGAACGACGATGGACGTGCGCATGAGCAGATGTGATCTGATCGTGGCGGCTAGGGTTAGGAGACAACGCACACTTATACAGGCGCAACCGCGTGGAGAGAAATGGGCTCGACCCACGTCTGAGTCCGTGACAGCCCACGATCCGACGTCTCAGATCGTGGCCCAGCTGTCAGAAACTCTCCGTTAGTGACTGGCAAAAATAAGCGCGTAGGTGTGAGCTCGGCTCGGCTCATTCCCGCAACCCACGGCGTGGCGTGACGAGGCGTGGCATGGCGAGGCGGTGGCTGTCGTCGTTCTGGGAACGGGGGTCGTCAGACTTGCCTGCCTGCGGCTCACGGCGTGGCTCCACCAGCGGCCCTGTGCGGCCCATCTTCCCCAGCAAGCACTGAAGACTCTCGCGAGGAGGATGATGCAAGACCTCCTCGGGGGCAGCCTCACCAGCTTGGCTCACGAGGGGCGGAGAGATCAAGGCAAGGGAGACCTCGCGAGGTCCCCGTGATGTAAGCCATCACGACCAAGGCCAGGTGGGCACCAGGCGGGCACCAGCGCGCGCAGTGTCCTAGTTTCCTCTTTGGTACTAAAGAAGCAAGCTCAGGCGCGGAGTCCCGAGGCATCAAGCAAAGGTTTCCATATCGGTGCAACAAGACCAAGACCGGCAGGACGGAGGTCACCGTGGAGCCCAAGACGGTGTCACTAGCAGAGCCTTTGGCAGACGGAGACTCCTTTTGTCAGGATAACTTGTACTACCTGTCCCCCTTAAAACTTGGCCATTATGGGATACCTTCCCGCTCAATATTTCGTAAGAGGATCAGGGCCTCTATAAATAGGACTAGCAACCACCTTAGCAAAGGAGGAGGATCATTCAGACCACCAGACACCACACAATCTCGCCAAGCACAAGAACACCTCTCCTCCGGAGTCCGTTCTTCCCCTTGGAACTGTTCATCCTTAGCCCACGAGGCAATCCACCACACCACACTAGAGTAGGATATTACACCGCAACGGTGGCCCAAACCAATATAAATCTTGTGTCCCTTTGTTCTGCGAGTTTGACGTGCTAAGACTTGAGATTGTGGTGAGGGCGAGAGCTAGAGTTCGTGTGCACCCCAGTGTTCGGACCTCGAGGGTTTTGCCGGAACCCGAAATCCGACATTTGGCGCGCCAGGTAGGGGGTGTGCGGAAGCTCCACCTCTCCACTTGCTTCGTCCAGCTTCATGGCGGACGCTACCCCTCCGGCTAGGCCGGCGTGCGCCTGCGGATGCGCCGCGGTCGTCCGGGCCTTCACCCACACCTTGCGACAGGTGCGGTGGCCACGCAAGTTCAAGCCAGAGATGCCACCCCGCTACGATGGCACGAAAGATCCGGCAGCCTTCTTGAAGGCGTATGAGGAGGCCGTCCTTGAAGCCGGAGGCGATGACCAGGTTATGGCCAACTGGTTCCTCCTGGCCCTGGCCGGCGCACCACGCACCTGGCTGCTCAGCCTGCCGGTTTCTTCGGTGACCTCCTGGGAGGAACTGCGCGGTCTCTTCATCGCGCGCTTCGTGGCACCGGCGCCCCTCGCCGTCGCGGCCCTCCTCGCCGGCTCGCAAGCACCACCCTTGGACCGTCACACCAAGCCGTTCTTTCGGCAGATTAGCACTGCCTCCGCGCACCAACACTACAAAAAAAGACACATCCGTAACATTTTCGACCGAACGAATTTTTTTTGTCATACATATGACACTTCTATGACTATAATTGTGACAAAACCCGGTATCATCATAGATGTGGTGGGCTCCTACTTCTATGACAAAAAATCATGACAGAAAATGGGCTTTTCGTCCTAGGCGGGCCGGAGACGTAGCTACATGACATTCTTTGGGCCGTCCATGACAGAAAAAACCATGGTAGAAGCTGAAGGAAATATACCCTAGAGGCAATAATAAAGTTATTATTTATTTCCTTATATCATGATAAATGTTTATTATTCATGCTAGAATTGTATTAACCAGAAACATAATACATGTGTGAATACATAGACAAACAGAGTGTCACTAGTATGCCTCTACTTGACTAGCTCGTTGATCAAAGATGGTTATGTTTCCTAACCATAGACATGAGTTGTCATTTGATTAACGGGATCACATCATTAGGAAAATGATGTGATTGACTTGACCCATTCCGTTAGCTTAGCACTTGATCGTTTAGTTTGTTGCTATTGCTTTCTTCATGACTTATACATGTTCCTATGACTATGAGATTATGCAACTCCCGTTTACCGGAGGAACACTTTGTGTGCCACCAAACATCACAACGTAACTGGGTGATTATAAAGGTGCTCTACAGGTGTCTCCAAAGGTACTTGTTGGGTTGGCGTATTTCGAGATTAGGATTTGTCACTCCGATTGTCGGAGAGGTATCTCTGGGCCCACTCGGTAATGCACATCACTATAAGCCTTGCAAGCATTGCAACTAATGAGTTAGTTGCGGGATGATGTATTACGGAACGAGTAAAGAGACTTGCCGGTAACGAGATTGAACTAGGTATTGAGATACCGACGATCGAATCTCGGGCAAGTAACATACCGATGACAAAGGGAACAACGTATGTTGTTATGCGGTCTAACCGATAAAGATCTTCTTAGAATATGTAGGAGCCAATATGGGCATCCAGGTCCTGCTATTGGTTATTGACAAGAGAGGTGTCTCGGTCATGTCTACATAGTTCTCGAACCCGTAGGGTCCGCCCGCTTAACATTCATTGACGATAGAGTACTATGAGTTATGTATGTTGGTGACCGAATGTTGTTCGGAGTTTTGGATGAGATCACAGATATGACGAGGAACTCCGGAAGTAAAGATTGATATGTGGATAGTAGTGTTTGATCTCTGGAAGGGTTCCAAAATTCACCGGAAGGGGTTCCGGATGTTTCCTGAAATGTTTGGGTACGAGAACACTTTATCTGGGCCAAAGGGGAAAGCCCACGAGACTTTTGGAAAGTGTAAAAGGAAGTTTTGTGGAGACTAGAGGCTAGACGCCAGGAACCCTGGCTTCTAGGGGGTAGACGCCGAGAACCCTGGCGTCTAGCCCTGGAGTCCGAGAAGGACTCTTGCCTTTCGGGTGAAACCGTCTTTGAGGAGGCTTTTACTCCAAGTTTCGACCCCAGGGCTCAACATTTAAATAGAGGGGTAGGCCTAGCACCAAAGACACATCAAGAAACACCAAGCCGTGTGCCGGCAACCCCGTCCCCTCTAGTTTATCCTCCGTCATAGTTTTCGTAGTGCTTAGGCGAAGCCCTGCGGAGATTTTTCTTCACCAACACCGTCACCACGCCGTCGTGCTGCCGGAACTTATCTACTACTTCGCCCCTCTTGCTGGATCGAGAAGGCGAGGCCATCACCGAGCCGAACGTGTGCAGAACTCGGAGGTGTCGTGCTTTCGGTACTTGGATCGGTCGGAGGTGAAGACATACAACTACATCAACCGCGTTGATATAATGCTTCCGCGAACGGTCTACGAGGGTACGTAGACAACACTCTCCCCTCTCGTTGCTATGCATCACCTTGATCTTGCGTGTGCGTAGGAATTTTTTTGGAATTACTACGTTCCCCAACAGTGGCATCCGAGCCTAGGTTTTATGCGTTGATGTTGTGCACGAGTAGAACACAAGTGGGTTGTGGGCGATATAAGTCATAGTGCTTACCAGCATGTCATACTTTGGTTCGGCGGTATTGTTGGATGAAGCGGCCCGGACCGACATTACGCGTACGCTTACGCGAGACTGGTTCTACCGACGTGCTTTGCACACAGGTGGCTGGCGGGTGTCAGTTTCTCCAACTTTAGTTGAACCAAGTGTGGCTACGCCCGGTCCTTGCGAAGGTTAAAATAGCACCAACTTGACAAACTATCATTGTGGTTTTGATGCGTAGGTAAGAACGGTTCTTGCTAAGCCCGTAGCAGCTACGTAAAACTTGCAACAACAAAGTAGAGGACGTCTAACTTGTTTTTGCAGGGCATGTTGTGATGTGATATGGTCAAGACATGATGCTAAATTTTATTGTATGAGATGATCATGTTTTGTAACCGAGTTATCGGCAACTGGCAGGAGCCATATGGTTGTCACTTTATTGTATGCAATGCAATTGCGCTGTAATGCTTTACTTTATCACTAAGCGGTAGCGATAGTCGTGGAAGCATAAGATTGGCGAGACGACAACGATGCTACGATGGAGATCAAGGTGTCGTGCCGGTGACGATGGTGATCATGACGGTGCTTCGGAGATGGAGACCACAAGCACAAGATGATGATGGCCATATCATATCACTTATATTGATTGCATGTGATGTTTATATTTTATGCATCTTATCTTGCTTTGATTGACGGTAGCATTATAAGATGATCTCTCACTAAATTTCAAGATAAAAGTGTTCTCCCTGAGTATGCACCATTGCCAAAGTTCGTCGTGCCCAGACACCACGTGATGATCGGGTGTGATAAGCTCTACGTCCATCTACAATGGGTGCAAGCCAGTTTTGCACACGCAGAATACTCAGGTTAAACTTGACGAGCCTAGCATATGCAGATATGGCCTCAGAACACTGATACCGCAAGGTCGAGCGTGAATCATATAGTAGATATGATCAACATAATGATGTTCACCATTGAAAGCTACTCCATTTCACGTGATGATCGGTTATGGTTTAGTTGATTTGGATCACGTGATCACTTAGATGATTAGAGGGATGTCTATCTAAGTGGGAGTTCTTAAGTAATATGATTAATTGAACTTTAATTTATCATGAACTCAGTCCTGATAGTATTAGCATATCTATGTTGTAGATCAATAGCTCGCGTTTAGCTCCCCTATTTTATTTTTGATATGTTCCTAGAGAAAACTAAGTTGAAAAACGTTAGTAGCAACGATGCGGATTATCCTCATTGCTGCACATAAGAATTATGTCCTTGATGCACCGCTAGGTGACTGACTTATTGCAGGAGCAGATGCAGACGTTATGAACGTTTGGCTAGCTCAATATGATGACTACTTGATAGTTTAGTGCACCATGCTTAACAGCTTAGAATCAGGATTTCAAAGACGTTTTGAACGTCATGGACCATATGAGATGTTCCAGGAGTTGAAGTTAATATTTCAAGCAAATACCCGAGTTGAGAGAGATGAAGTCTCCAACAAGTTCTATAGCTAAAAGATGGAGGAGAATAGCTCAAGCAGTGAGCATGTGCTCAGATTGTCTGGGTACTACAATCGCTTGAATCAAGTGGGAGTTAATCTTCCAGATAAAATAGTGATTGACAGAATTCTCTAGTCACCATCACCAAGTTAGTAGAACTTCGTGATGAACTATAATATGCAAGGGATAACGGAAACGATTCCCAAGCTCTTCTTGATGCTGAAATCGACGAAGGTAGAAATCAAGAAAAGCATCAAGTGTTGATGGTAAAACCACTAGTTTCAAGTAAAGGGATAAAGGAAAGAAAGGGGAACTTCAAGAAGAACGGCAAACAAGTTGCTGCTCAAGTGAAAAAAAACCCAAGTCTGGACCTAAGCCTGAAACTGAGTGCTTCTACTGCAAAGGGACTGGTCACTGGAAGCGGAACTACCCCAAGTAATTGGCGGATAAGAAGGATGGCAAATTGTACAAAGTATATTTGATATACAGATTATTGATGTGTACTTTACTAGTGTTCATAGCAACCCCTCGGTATTTGATACTGGTTCAGTTGCTAAGAGTAGTAACTCGAAACGGGAGTTGCAGAATGAACAGAGACTAGTCAAGGGTGAAGTGACGATGTGTGTTGGAAGTGGTTCCAAGATTGATATGATCATCATCGCGCACTCCCTATACTTTCGGGATTAGTGTTGAACCTAAATAAGTGTTATTTGGTGTTTGCGTTGAGCATGAATATGACTTGATCATGTTTATTGCAATACGGTTATTCATTTAAGTAAGAGAATAAATTGTTGTTCTGTTTACATGAATAAAACCTCCTATGGTCATACACCCAATGAAAATGGCTTGTTCGATCTCGATCGTGGTGATACACATTCTCATAATATTGAAGCCAAAAGATGCAAAGTTAATAATGATAGTGCAACTTATTTGTGGCACTGCTGTTTAGGTCATATTGGTGTAAAGCGCATGAAGAAAATCCATGTTGATGGGCTTTTGGAATCACTTGATTATGAATCAGTTGATGCTTGCGAACCGTGCCTCATGGGCAAGATGACTAAGACTCCGTTCTCCGGAACAATGGAGCAAGCAACTGACTTATTAGAAATAATACATACTGATGTATGCAGTCCGATGAACGTTGAGGCTCGCGGCGGGTATCGTTATTTTCTGACCTTCACAGATGATTTTAGCAGATATGGGTATATCTACTTGATGAAACATAAGTCTGAAACATTTGAAAAGTTCAAAAACTTCAGAGTGAAGTGGAAAATCATCGTGACAAGAAAATAAAGTTTCTATGATCTGATCGCATTGACAAATATTTGAGTTACGAGTTTGGTCTTCAATTAAAACAATGTGGAATAGTTTCACAAAATCGTGCCACCTGGAACACCACAGCATAATGGTGTGTCCGAACGTCATAACCGTACTATTATATGATATAGTGCAATATATGATGTTTCTTACTGATCTACCACTATCGTTTCGGGGTTATGCATTAGAGACAGCTGCATTCACGTTAAATAGGGAACCATCTAAATCCGTTGAGATGACACCGTATGTACTATGGTTTGGCAAGAAACCTAAGCTGTCGTTTCTTAAAGTTTGAGGTAGCAATGCTTATGTGAAAAAGTTTCAACCTGATAAGCTCTAACCCAAATCGGAAAAGTGCGTCTTCATAGGATACCCAAAAGAAAATGTTGGGTACACCTTCTATCACAGATCCGAAGGCAATATATTCGTTGCCAAGAATGGATCCTTTCTAGAGAAGGAGTTTCTCTCGAAAGAAGTGAGTGGGAGGAAAGTAGAACTTGATGAGGTAACTGTACCTGCTCCCTTATTGGAAAGTAGTTCATCACAGAAACCGGTTTCTGTGACACTTACACCAATTAGTGAGGAAGCTAATGATGATGATCATGTAACTTCAGATCAAGTTACTACCGAACCTCGTAGGTAAACCAGAGTGAGATCCGAACCAGAGTGGTACGATAATCCTGTTCTGGAAGTCATGTTACTTGACCATGATGAGCCTACGAACTATGAGGAAGTGATGATGAGCCCAGATTCCGTGAAATTGCTTGAGGCCATGAAATCTGAGATGAGATCCATGTATGAGAACAAAGTATAGACTTTGATTGACTTGCCCAATGATCGGCGAGCCATTGAGATTAAATGGATCTTCAAGAGGAAGACGGATGCTGATAGTAGTATTACTATCTACAAAGCTAGAATTGTCGCAAAAAGGTTTTCGACAAGTTCAAGGTGTTGAATACGATGAGAGTTTCTCACTCGTATCTATGCTTAAGTCTGTCCGAATCATGTTAGCAATTGCCGTATTTTATGAAATCTGGCAAATGGATAAACAAAACTGCATTCCTTAATGGATTTATTAAAGAAGAGTTGTATATGATGCAACCACAAGGTTTTGTCAATCCTAAAGGTACTAACAAAATATGCAAGCTCCGGCGATCCATCTATGGACTGGTGCAAGCATCTCGGAGTTGGAATATACACTTTGATAAGTTGATCAAAGCATATAGTTTTATACAGACTTCCCGTGAAGCCTATATTTACAAGAAAGTGAGTGGGAGCACTAGAACATTTCTGATAAGTATATGTGTATGACATATTGTTGATCAGAGATAATGTAGAATTATTCTGCAAAGCATAAAGGAATGTTTGAAAGGAGTTTTTTCAAAGAAAGACCTCGGTGAAGCTGCTTATATATTGAGCATCAAGATCTATAGAGATAGATCAAGATGCTTGATAAGTTTTTCAATGAGTACATACCTTGACAAGATTTTGAATTAGTTCAAAATGGAACAGTCAAAGAAGGAGTTCTTGCCTGTGTTACAAGGTGTGAAGTTGAGTAAGACTCAAAACCTGACCACGGCAGAAGATAGAGAGAGAATGAAAGTCATTCCCTATGCCTCAGCCATAGGTTCTATAAAGTATGCCATGCTGTGTACCAGACCTATTGTATACCCTGCCCTGAGTTTGGCAAGGGAGTACAATAGTGATCTAGGAGTAGATCACTAGACATTGGTTAATATTATTCTTAGAGGAATAAGGATATGTTTCTTGATTATGGAGGTGACAAAAGGTTCGTCGTAAAGGGTTACGTCGATGCAAGTTTTGACACTGATCCAGATGACTCAAAGTCTCAATCTGGATACATATTGAAAGTGGGAGCAATAAGCTAGAGTAGCTCCATGCAGAGCATTGTTGACATAGAAATTTGCAAAATACTCACGGATCTGAATGTGGCAGACTCGTTAACTAAACTTGTCTCACAAGCAAAACATGATCACACCTCAGTACTCTTTGGGTGTTAATCACATAAGCGATGTGAACTAGATTATTGACTCTACTAAACCCTTTGGGTGTTGGTCACATGTCGATGTGAACTATGGGTGTTAATCACATGGTGATGTGAACTATTGATGTTAAATCACATGGTGATGTGAACTAGATTATTGAATCTAGTGCAAGTGGGAGACTGAAGGAAATATGCCCTAGAGGCAATAATAAAGTTATTATTTATTTCCTTATATCATGATAAATTTTTATTATTCATGCTAGAATTGTATTAACCGGAAACATAATACATGTGTGAATACATAGACAAACAGAGTGTCACTAGTATGCCTCTACTTGACTAGCTCGTTGATCAAAGATGGTTATGTTTCCTAACCATAGACATGAGTTGTCATTTGATTAACGGGATCACATCATTAGGAGAATGATGTGATTGACTTGACCCATTCCGTTAGCTTAGCACTTGATCGTTTAGTTTGTTGCTATTGCTTTCTTCATGACTTATACATGTTCCTACGACTTTGTGTGCCACCAAACGTCACAACGTAACTGGGTGATTATAAAGGTGCTCTACAGGTGTCTCCAAAGGTACTTGTTGGGTTGGCGTATTTCGAGATTAGGATTTGTCACTCCGATTGTCAGAGAGGTATCTCTGGGCCCACTCGGTAATGCAGATCACTATAAGCCTTGCAAGCACTACAACTAATGAGTTAGTTGTGGGATGATGTATTACGGAATGAGTAAAGAGACTTGCCGGTAACGAGATTGAACTAGGTATTGAGATACCGACGATCAAATCTCGGGCAAGTAACATACCGATGACAAAGGGAACAACGTATGTTGTTATGCGGTCTGACCGATAAAGATCTTCGTAGAATATGTAGGAGCCAATATGGGCATCCAGGTCCCACTATTGGTTATTGACAAGAGAGGTGTCTCGGTCATGTCTACATAGTTCTCGAACTCGTAGGGTCCGCATGCTTAACCTTCGTTGACGATATAGTACTATGAGTTATGTATGTTGGTGACCGAATGTTGTTCGGAGTTTTGGATGAGATCACAGATATGACGAGGAACTCCGGATTGGTCCGGAAGTAAAGATTGATATGTGGATAGTAGTGTTTGATCTCCGAAAGGGTTCCGGAATTCACAGGAAGGGGTTCCAGATGTTTCTCGAAATGTTTGGGCATGAGAACACTTTATCTGGGCCAAAGGGGAAAGCCCACGAGGCTTTTGGAAAGTGCAAAAGGAAGTTTTGCGGAGACCAGAGGCTAGACGCCAGGAACCCTGGCGTCTAGGGGGTAGACGCCAGGAACCCTGGCGTCTAGCCCTGGAGTTCGAGAAGGACTCTTGCCTTTCGAGTGAAACCGACTTTGAGGAGGCTTTTACTCCAAGTTTTGACCCCATGGATCAACATATAAATAGAGGGGTAGGGATAGCACCAAAGGCACATCAAGAAACACCAAGCCGTGTGCCGGCAACCCCGTCCCCTCTAGTTTATCCTCCGTCATACTTTTCGTAGTGCTTAGGCGAAGCCCTGCAGAGATTGTTCTTCACCAACACCGTCACCACGCCGTCGTGCTGCCGGAACTCATCTACTACTTCGCCCCTCTTACTGGATCGAGAAGGCAAGGACGTCAACGAGCCGAACATGTGCAGAACTCGGAGGTGCCGTGCTTTTGGTACTTGGATCGGTCGGAGGTGAAGACATATGACTACATCAACCGCGTTGATATAACGCTTCCGTGAACGGTTTACAAGGGTACGTAGACAACACTCTCCCCTCTCGTTGCTATGCATCACCATGATCTTGCATGTGCGTAGGAAATTTTTTGCAATTACTATGTTCCCCAGCAGAAGCGAGGGCGAGGAAAATTTCGGGGAGTTCCGGTTACGGTGGGAGGTCGGGGGCCGAGTGATGCGCGTTTCTCTCGTACATGTACGCGTGTGTGTGCGAGGCGTTGGCTCTAATTGAACCCGAGTGAGGCGTTGGGCTCTAACTGAACCCAAGCGATCGATCGATGGCTGTTAACTGAACCCGATCGAGCGATTCCTTCGCTACTGCTGCTAACTGAAGCCGATTGATGCTGCCTCTGGGATGAACAGTGAGCGTTGTGGGGGGGCTTGGATGAACAGTGGGTGGTGGTGTTGCCTCTCGGTGAACAAGACACTGTGGTGTGGTGGACGATTGGATGAACAGTAGAGGGTGGAGGCGTGGCCGTGGAGGGGTGGTTGAACAGGACCCCGTGGTGTGGAGGGCTGGATGAACAGTAGATGGTGGAGGGGTGCCCGTGGAGGGGTGGTTGAACAGTAGCCGGTGGAGTAGTGCGCGGTGGAGGCTGGATGAACAGGAGCCCGTGGAGGCTGGAGGAGGTCGATTGTAGCCCGTGGAGGCTGGAGGAGGTCGACGGTGGAGATGAACAGTATCCCGTGGAGTCCTGTTTTGCGGTACGCCACACCCCTCCCGATCAACAGGACCCCCGTTTCGACCGTAGGAGGTCCGTTTCCTCCGTTTTGCGGTACGCCAAACCCCTCCCGATCAACAGAACCCCGTTCCGAACATAGGAGGTCTGTTTCCTCCGTTGTGCGGTACGCCAGGCCTCGTTTCCATCGCCTGTTCCGTCCAAGCCCTCCCGATGAACACGACCACGCATTCCGTTCCGACCCAGCCGGTTGGCTCCCACGCGTTCCGTTGCCTCCCGATGAACACGACGCATTCCGTTGCATCCCCATGAACACAATGCATTCCGTTGCCTTCCCATGAACATGACGACGATGCTGTTTCTCTGTTTCGACCCAGCCATGTACACGAGCCCTGACCGTACGTATGCGCGAGTAGGCGTTCGAGACCCCGCCAGTATGTACACATACGTGCCGTATTTTCTTTCTTGCACCCTGGCCGCTGTACATATGTGTACATGCTACGTGCGCGCCTCTACTATGACACGTACGCGCCTCTACTACGACACGTGCGCGCCTCTACATCCACCAGTATATATGTACGTACACGTTCGCGACCAGAATGACAACGCTACGTACGCTTAGACCAGGTGGGTCCCGACTGTCAGGCACTTCCTTGCCTACGAAGATGTAGCTAGTGGGTCCCAGCAGTCAGGGGGTGAATCATGTTTTTGCCCGGACGCACTTCCTTGCACGCGAAGATGTAGCTGGTGGGTCCCAGCAGTCAGGGGCAAACGTTTTTTTCGTGAAATACGGTGGCCCGTCCCGTGGGTCCCCGCTGTCAGGTGGAGGAATAATTATTTTGCACGTAATAAGGAGGCACTTCCTTGCTGCGGCCGTGGACCCAGCTGTCAGCCTCTCCACGTACAGTCCACGTCCGATGGAAGCCGTTCTTTGACCACGTTGACCGCGCTGCGCCGAGAGCACCAGGGCAGTGGACGATGACAAGGCCTAGGAAGGGGACGACGCGGAGCTGGGGAAGACGCGGCAGTGGATGCCCACGCGTAGAGGAGTACGAGGGTTCACTGGTTCGCTGCAGTGTGAGGCTGCCGTCGCCGCAGAATAACAGGGGGTGTGGGTGAGTAGAGGGATTGCCTGGCCAGCGGTGAGAGTAGTAGGGGGCGGTGAGGCCTCCGCCGCATCGCAGCCGGCCACGGGAGGCAGGAGCACGAGGCCCGACTGGCGCTGGTTTGGGCGGCTGGAGCAAGAAGACCAGAGGTTGAAGAAGCACTACGGCCGTTGGATGGGCATCGTACGGTCACTGAAGCTAGAATCGTGCATATTGACTAAGTTGACAAAGCCCTCCGTCCCCGTCAACTTAGTAGGCCCACAAGTCAGCTTACCACTATACTAGGTCCCAGCTAACAGGGGGAGTATTCATTCTTTTGTGCGTAATAAGGAGGCACTTCCTTGCGTGTGAAGATATAGCTAGTGGGTCTGAGCTGTCAGTGGCGGTAACATTTTTTTTCACGAAATACAGAGGCCCTGTCGGTGGGTCCCTGATGTCAGGTGGAGGAAACATTATTTTGCGCATAATAAGGAGGCATTTCCTTGCGTGCGGCCGTGGACCCAGCTGTCAGCCTCTCCACGAACAGTCCACTTCAGATGCATGTCGGTCGTTGACCACGTTTACCAGGCCGCGCCGAGAGCACTACGGCGGTGGACGATGGCGAGGCCTAGGAAGGGAACAACATGGAGGCAGGGAAGGCTCGGCAGTTGTTTCCCACGCAGAGGGGAGTACGACTATACGAGGGTTTACTGGTTCGTCTGCCGTCGCTGGAGAATAACAGCAGGTGTGGGTGAGTAGAGGGATGGCTAGGCCAGCGATGGGAGTACGGTGGGGGGGTGAGGCCTCCACGGCAGCACAGCCGACCGCGGGGAGGAGGGAGCAGGCAGTCCTGCCGGTGCTTGTTTGAGCGGCTGGAGCAGGAAGAGCAGAGATTGAAGAAGCATGACGGCCGTTCGATGGACATACAACAGTCACTGCTAGTGCGTCAACCTTTTTTTAGGAAAGCCTCAAATCTATGGAAAACAGCATACAGCCCATCTGCCACTATTTATAATAATTTACAGCCCATTTTCTAATTCTTAAGGTTTTTTGGAGCCCATATTCTTTTTGTTAGCATTACAGCCCATATTGTGGCCACGGTTAAAAAAATATACGAAGTTTTGCATATTTCGATGCGGTCCGAACTGTTTTTAATCCCGAAAGTTCGACACACATTCAAACTAATTTTAAAAATAAATGTATTTTAATATAAAATCCAACAAATTCTCCACGCATAAAAATTAATGTAATTTAAAATCTCAAAATGAAAAAAAAGATATTTGAAACTAATTGCCGGTTTGATGTGTTTTAAAAATGTACAACCCATTTCTCATTACCGATGGGCCATTTTCTCGGCCAGCCGAATGAAAGCTCTCCTGATGTTGAAAGATTTGCAGCCCAACAGGCCTGACAAAGTGACTTAATTGGCAAATCACAAAAAACTGGCCTGTGGCCGTGGACCCAGCTGTCAGCCTCGCCACGTACAGTACTCTTCCGATGGAAGTCGTTCCTTGACCAGTTGACCAAACCGCGCGGAGAGCACCACGGCGGTGGACGATGGCGAGGCCTAGGAAGGGGACGACGCGGAGCCGGGGAAGACGCGGCAGTGGAAGCCTGCGCGGAGAGGAGTATGAGGGTTCAGTGGTTCGGCTGCGGTGTGTGGCTGCCGTCGCCACAGAGCTTGGCCAACGCTGGGAATAGTAGGGGGCGGTGAGGCCTCCGTGGCAGCACAGCCGGCCACGGGAGGCAGGAGCATGCGGCACGACTAGCGCTGCTTTGGGCGGCTGGACCAAGAAGACCAGAGGTTGAAGAAGCACTACGGCCGTTGGATGGACATCGTACGGTCACTGGAGCTAGAATCGTTCATATTGACTAAGTTGACAAAGCCCTCCATCCCCGTCAACTTAGTAGGCCCACAAGTCAGCCTCCCACCATGGTGGGTCCCAGCTAGCAGGGGGGTATTCATTTTTGTGTGCGTAATAAGGAGGCACTTCCTTGCGTGCGAAGATATAGCTGGTGGGTCCGACATGTCAGCGGGGGGAACATTTTTTCGCGAAATACAGAGGCCCTTCCGGTGGGTCCCAGCTGTCGGGTGGAGGAATCATTATTTTGCGCGTACAGTCCACGGCCGATGGTTGTCGTTCGTTGACCACGTTGACTAGGGCGCGCCGAGAGCACCATGGCGGTGGACGACGACGAGGCCTAGGAAGGGAACGACACGGAGCCGGGGAAGACTCGGCAATTTTTTCCCACGCGGTGGGGAGTACGAGGGTTTACTGGTCCGGCTACCGTTGCCAGAAAATAACAGGAGGTGTGGGTGAGTAGAGGAATGGCCTGGCCAACAATTAATGTAGGGTGGGGTGGTGCGGCCTGTGCGGCAGCACAGCCGGCCACGGGAGGCGGGAGCAGGCAGTCCCACTGGAGCTGGTTTGGGCGACTGGAGCAAGAAGATCAAATATTAAAGAAGCAGCATGGTCGTTGGATTAACATCCAATGGTCACTGCTGCTAGAATCGTTTGTGGACTAAGTTGACAAAGCCAAAGTACACATCAACCTAGTAGACCCACAAGTCAGCCTCCAAATCTGTCCCAAACAGCATACAGCCCGAAATTTCTAGCCAGAATCAATTTAATTTTAAATCTAAATGTACCTTAACTTAAATTCAATAAAATTTTACCCGAACAAAAACAATGAAATTTAAAATATCAAAATCCGAAAGAAAACAATATTTTGGAACTAATTGCATGTTTGCTGTATTTTTTCATTTTACAGCCCATTTATTATTACTTATAGCCCATTTCTTATTACTTATAGCCCATTTTCTAGGCAAAATGCATCCCTCCTCGTCTTGAAAGATTTCCGGCCCAGCAGGGCGTAGAAAAGCAAGTAGGCCTACGTTCGTTATTCTGCAAAAAACAAAATAGCTGGCTAGCCATTTTCAGAAAGGAAAAAAACAAACTGGGCTGGTCATGTGCTAAACATATGAAATAAAAGCCTGGGCTAGACGGGCCACGGGTCCCGCAAAATCCAGTTGATACCCGTCTCCGTCCCGAAAAAACAAAATTACTGCGCGTGCTGCTGGGTCCCTACTGTCATTCTCACCATGTACAGTCATCTCCTTATTCCTCTCGGTTGTTGACAATGTTGACAACCCCGCAGGGCGGCGCCACGGCGAGCGAACCAAGGCGGAGGACGATGGTGAGGCCTCAGACAGGAACGAGCAGGAGCCGGGGAAGATCACAACCAGCTGTGGGAGGCGGGAGCAGGCGGTCCCGCCGATGCTGGTTTGGCTTTGGCGGCTCGAGGAAGAAGAGACTGAAGAAACGCGACAGACGTTGAATGCCAATCCAACGGTCAAGGTTGGCACAACCGTTTGTTGACTAAGCGGACAGCAAGTAGCATACTTTTTTATATATAGAAAGAAAATCAAAGACTTGGGAAGGCGTACAGAACAAGCTAGTGTACCAGTAAAGAGACGTTGCCGACTTTTAGAAAAAAGAAAGACGTGCTCCTGTAGCTTGTTCGAATCCAAACCTAGACTATGACTATATATGGTGCTATGCTACTCTGTAAGTAATGAAACTGACATATCCAATGTTCGCTTCTCCTCTTCTTTACTTACTCTGCCTAGCATCAGAAGCTCTGGCCGCAGCAACCATGTCCGCTGGCTGCTCATCCACCTGCTCTTCAGCATGCAACAACTAGATATGTGCCGAGTCGCCACCCATACCATCGTCTGTGGGTCTCATCACACCCCCGCCGGCACGTGCACCGCAGCCGATTGCTCATCGCAACCCGCTGCCGTTGGTGTGGTGCCACTACTGCAAATCACGCAGAGTCATCCGTCGCGTCTCAACCACAATCCGCAACCCTAGACGAGTCTTCTACAAATGCCCGAATCATGGGGTAATAATATGTTTAAGTGTTGTTCTGCTGCTTTCAGTTGCTGATTTTTTTAATAGTTTGGTTGATGATCTTCCAATTTGATTTGTGCGGAAAAGGGAAGATTCGTGTGATTTGTATTTCTGGGAAGTTGCTGATGTGGGGAATGCAACTACGCCGATTATTTGGTTAGCCGAGGATCCCAATACCAGCAGGTTGGGGTGTTGGACAAGTAACTGAAGGAACGATAGAAGAGGAAGATGCAGAGCAGAAGGTTAAAGGTGTAGTTCCTCTGATCATGGCCAAGCAACAGCTGCTGAATGGCCTTGACAGCAATGAGGAGATGAAAGATCTTGTGAAGATAATGGGCAAAATTGATGTGCTCTATAGGATGATTGTCTCTTTATTTGTAGTGTATGTAGCACTCGTGATGTATTCAGTGGCTATGACATGAGCACTTTGCTGAAACTAGTAATGAATGAAACCTGTGTAGCATGGTGGGCATAGTATTGTGAACATCAAATGATTTCTATTAACGGAAATCAAGGGGTATCCCCTTTTGCTCATATAAATAAATAAATAAATAGCAAAGACCCTGTCGGGTCAGCTTTGTTCTCATTCGAAGACGTCGAGCAAATTGCAGTCCAACAGTAAACTATGTCATCAAATTCAAGTTTCACAACCAAATATGAGTACAACTAAACAACAATGTCATCATGTTTTAGTTGTCATACAATCACCAAAAACAAATCAGCATACATAACAAGTGATGTTCTCACAGCAAAATACTAAACAACATGTTCATCAGGTTTCATTGTCATAGCAAACACAATTTCACATAGTAGATAAAAGAACGTCTTCGGACAGGCAAATACGACAAAAGCAATGTAATCATCATTCGCAGCAGCCGCGTCAACATCTTCGCCATGTGTATCATTCTGAATCGTCATTCCCTACGGTGTCATCTTCTTCTTCGTGCTCAACGTCCTCCAACGTTGGCTTCTTCTTGATCAACTCTTGTATGTCCATAGCACGACAGGCAATATTTTTGCCGGCATCATTGATGTGATGGTTCTCAAAGATATTAGGAACATCTGTGTTATCTTGTACATCAGGAGCAGTGTAATAATCATCTTGTTGTGCAACTTCATTAAACAGATTCCTCTGCTCAAACCTTTGCAATACTCTCCAGTCATCGCTACATGCAAATGTGTCTTCCAAGAAAAATATCTATGTTGCTTGATTTGCCAAAATAAAAGGCTCGTTGGTCTGGTACACCGCCTTGGCATTGATGGATTTGAAATAATCATCAGCTCTGGGTTTTGTGATCCTGGAAAACAGGTTATACCAACGACATCACAACAAAACCACACACCGATGATCCTCGAAACTGGAGATATACTGCAACTGAACAATGTCTGTTATGTTAGCATACATTTCAGTTGTCTCTTTGTCATACGTATCCGTGCTCATGATGGCACTGTATTGTGTCTTCCTGCCTTCGTCTCGTGCAAGGGTGTTGTAGCGCACATCTCCAACAACGCAAGATTCATAATGTCTTACCCAAGTATCAGGACCCATTGCTAGTGAGTAAATGGCATCATCAACTGCCTGCCCATCTTCCCGCATCTTCTTAACCTATGGTTAGAAAATAGACAAGCTGGTCATCTTATGTACTCAATATATTAAAAAAACTGACAGTGCACTTCAAAAGCTTACATGGTTCTTCAACCATTTCGCAAATCCTGCCATAACCAGTTTGTCAATGTTTCTTGGATTTTGCGGCAGTAACTCCTCTTTGTAGATGCTGCACAACATAGTGATCGCGTCAAACATCTAAATATATAAGAATTTGCTGCAAGTTTAGTAGATTAAGATGTATAAGCTGCAGTACTGCACTTACTTGATATAAGGTAGTATCTCAGGACATTTATTCAACACATACCAAACCATTTTGTCCCAATCTTTAGTTTGTCCTCTTGTCGACTCTTCCCTGTAACTCGAACAGAATAATCGAAAACATTGAGCCAGGGATTGCCTTCACCCACCTCTTTGCTAAGATGATCAGCTGTTTTAATGTATTTTGAGCAGAAGCCTCTGCAATGGAACCCTCGGGTCTAGCTCTGTTCCTAACATAGCCCTTGAAAGTGCCTAGCTGCCTTTCAATAGGGTACATCCAGCCATACTGTACTGGACCTCTAAGTAGTGCCTCATCAGGTAGATGAACAACCAAATGCACCATCACATCAAAGAAGGCTGGAGGACATATCTTCTCAAGGTCGCATAGGATAGTTGCTATCTTGTCTCTATGACGCTCCAAAGCATCTATCCTGATATTCCTACTGCAGAGTTCCCTGAATAATTGTCCCAACTCTGCAACTGCTCTCGATAAGTCAGGGCGGCCCAATCCCTTTGAAGTAGGACGTGGCAGTCATGAGTTTTCAACCCTTGTACCTTGTTTCCATCTGCACTGACTCTCCTTTCAGGGTTGGAAGCAAATCCATGTGGGAATCTAACACATGACAGGACCTCGCAGAATTCTTTTCTTTTTACCTTGTCCAAGACATACACAGCTGGTGCCATATCCCGTGGTTTACCTTCATCTTGCACCTGCAAATCCTTTCTGATACCCAGGTGTGTCAAATAAATCCTAGATTTTAAGGTATCTTTCATCTTGCCTTCAATATTAAGAAGTGTGCCGATAATGCTGTCACATATATTTTTCTCGATGTGCATCACATCAAGATTATGCCGCAGATCCAAATATTTCCAATACTCCAAGTCCCACAAAGTGGACCTGCGGGTAAACAATAATCTCTCTTCTACCCTGCCACACTTCCTTTTCCCGCTACTAATACCAGGATGGTTTCCTGGTGTAATATGCCTGACCTTCTCTAATTCCACTTGCAACTCATCAGCGGCGAGCCTCTTTGGCGCATCACGGTTTTCATGCTTTGCATTGAACACATGTCTTCTGTATTTTCTAGGATGCGGCTTGTCCTTGGCAAGGAAACAGCGGTGTCCAATGTAACAAATCTGGCTAAGTATTGCGTATGACAGCGGATTCCTGTCACAGCGAACACATGCATTGTAACCATGTGTCATTCGCCCTGACATAGTGAGCCGGATAATCATGGATGCACCAAATTATAATAGCATGCAGAAAGAAATCAGCTGGTGGGATCCTATATAGGTCTCGAGTGAGAACACCCTTCCATAGCTGTTGAAGTTCCTCCACAAGAGGCTCCATGAACAAATCAAAATCCTTTCCAGGACTTTTTGGACCTGGGATGAGCAAGGCCATCATGTAGTTTGATTCTTTGGTGCACACATTTGGAGGCATGTTGTATGGGATAACAAGCACTGGCCACATGCTATATGTGGCGCTCTGGTGGCCAAATGGGTTAAATCCATCTGAAGCTAAGCCAAGTCTAATGTTTCTTGGGTCAGCAGCAAACTCTTTGTGTTTAACATTGAAGCTTTCCCACTCACTACCATGAGATGGATGGCTCATTACATTCTGATCTCTGTACTCCTGGTTCCTAGAATGTCACAGTACATCCTCTCTTGTTTCAGCATCATGAAACAACCTCTGCAATTTTGGTGTAATTGGAAAATGTCGCAGAACATTACGAGGAATCCTCTTCACAGCATCGCCATCTTTCCATCTTGACGATTTGCATTTAGGGCATTCACTTAAGTTGGCATAATCCTTCCGAAAGAGAACACAATTATTCTTACAAACATGGATCATATCATATCCAATTCCAACTTCATGAAGGAAATTCTTCATTTTACTATAGGTGTGTGGCAGCTCAGACGCATCTGGGAAAGATTTGCGGAAAGCAGCCAACATCGCATCGAATGATTTGTCGGTCATCCGCTCGGATGTCTTCACCTGAAGAAAGGTGACCATAGCTGAGAATACTGACAGCTTATTTCCTGGGCCCACCGTTTTTCTTCCGCAGGTTTAAGTTCACGGAATGCACGAGCATTTCGTAGCACTGTTTCAATGTTGGTCAAACTCACTGGCTCCGCCACCACCACCACCTCCTCCTCTTCCACCTGAGCATTAGGCAGATCAAGATGGTGATCTGCTGCTTCCACGTAGTCAATAACATTGACGTTCACAGCTTCACCATGATGAACCCACCTAGTATATGTGACCGACATCCCATACAAGTGTAGATGATTTTGCACAGTTGACTGGGGTCTTGTAACTGAATTCATACAAGTGGTACACGGGCAAAGCACATCTAATTTCGGACCACCGTACTCAGCTCTGATAAAGTTCCTGAAGTTTTCAACCCCCTCGACATATGCAGCGGAGAATCTTCGAGCAGAAGTTATCCAAGTCCTGTCCATCTGTTAGACATACAAATTAGTTCTTCTACTATATATTACAGGAAAAACATATATGCTTTTTTATGAAGTCTAGAAAAAATACCTAGGTCGATGTCTAGAGCTATGGCAAGATATTTGGACGAGCAGATCTAAGTAATGCATTTTATGTAAAGCTAATTCAGCAAACAGATTTGAGTGCCAAATTATGGCAGGTTGTTTCAGAAGTCAATGAGGCCGAGCACACAACCATCAAACTATCGAAGGCCATCGCAGCAACAAAGATCGAGTATAAAATGGTGTAGAGCTATTTCACCTAACAATTTGCTACTAGACCATGGCAATCTACGTCACAATAAATATATGGCAGGATATTTTAGCAACTAATCGGCCTTGGCATGCCATCTCAGCTAAGCAGATTGAGTGCAGAACAGGGCAAGGAAGCTTCTTAAGCAGAGCATATTGATAGTAAACTACTTCGGCAAACAGTGAGATTAATAGCGTCTATCAGTTAACATTAAGGGCTACACCGACATGAACTGGGCCTCAGTCTAGAATGCGCGTACCATGGGAGAAGCTGACTGTCGTGCGTCTCCACACGAACGTCGCCAGTGGTGGCGGCACTGACCGCCGTGTGCCTCCACAAGAACGTAGCCACAGGTGGCGGCGCGGCTAGAGGACGGCAGTCTACGAGAGCGTACTGTGGGAGCAAGAGGATCGCCGAACCGCGGCACCGACATATCGACGCGGCGGGGAGGGCGGCTTTGGAGGAGCGAATGGAGTGGAGGGGGATAGGGGGAGGGGGTTTGGGGAATATTATTGGCTAGTTAGCCGAAGGGCGATTGAATCGGATTTGGGGGGAATTTTTGGGTGTGTGGGGGGGTGGGAGGATTTTCGTGTGTTGGGCAGGGGGAGTTTGGCGCATGGTCGGTTTCTCTAAGTGCAGTCCCATGTGTCAGTGAAGAGGCAAGCCGAAGCGCGTTCCGTTTGCGTGAGCCGTGTGCAGGACCGAACGTGTGTGGGCTGCAATGCGACCGCGATAGGAGTGCTCTGAGTGTACCGCCTTTCTTCCTTTTAAACTAGGTGCTTCACCACCTAAATTATTTTGTTGCTTCCCGCGATCCATCGATACTACTACTAGTAATTCGGTAATCCCGACTAAAACGGCACAGCTGGGTCTTTTCCCGCGCGATATGCTGGGAGGTTGGCTTAGTTGGGTTTTTTAGGACGAGTAATGCTACACCTACGTAATCCCGGTTACGTAATTAATGTAATGTGAAACGTGTGAGCTATTGATTGTAGATTGGAGGGAGGGAGGGGCCCACCACCATGAAAATCAGGGGAGGAGAGAGAGAGAGGCAAATTACGTTAACCCTTTCGTAGGTTCCCGTAGATGTAGAAAGATGTGAAATGCGTGAATGTGTAGTGGACGTACTATTGGAGTGCCTGAGATAATTTGTGTATGTATAGACCCTATGTGTTTATTTTACTTCGCATGTTAGATTTGTCTCGGTTCAATAAAAAGCAGAGTTGGTGATGATGGTGTGCCTGTCATCCTGCAATATAGGCCGTCCGATCTATATCTAACGGATAGGAAGGAAACTATGACAATTTACCCGCACTCCTCTCCACATTTGCAGATAAGGCTTTCCCTCGTTCATCCTTTTCTCCCACAAGATCTTGATCTTCCGTGCAACGCACGGGCATCTTGCTAGTACTCCTACAATATGTATATTATTGTGAAAGTTCATATACACCGGCCGAGATTAATGCAAACACGACAGATTTTCATTACATTTAGAACTTTTATAGGATAGAAAAATAAAAGAAACCCGACCCTAAACCTATTCTACAGCAGCGACCGACGTCCTCCATCTGCGATCTCTATGTACGGGGGCGTGGTTCAAGACCCGTGAAGTGAAGGTGCGGTCTCCGGCGAGGAAGAGTAGAACACGGGATACAGACCGGCCAGTTGGCACACCATACCCTGCCGCCTCACATGCCCTACTCATCCTCGGAGGAGTCCCCGACCTTGGCGGTGCCGGACATTGGACGGTGGCAAGTAGGACGCGTGGCTGACGGTGCTCCCGTCGTCGGCACCAGCGTGGCCACCGCTTATGCGTTCGCGTCCGCGTCCGGCTACGCCGCTATTGCGTCACGAGAGGCGACTTGAGTGAGGGCGGAGACCTCGAGCTTCATCCTCGAAGACAAGCTCTCCCGCAGAGCGTTCGCACTTGCGGTCATGGTGGATGTGGTGCTAGGTAGGAGGACGATGCGCTATGGTGTGGAGGTTAGTTGGGCATTACCACTTTAAGTAGCCCATTCCGGTGAGGCCAAGCGTCCGGGTGCGTCATTAAGTCGCCGGAGTTGGGTCCTCGGGCACCGAGCCTATTAACAACGACATACGAACGGATGGCATGAATGCGGGCAGCTAGCGCCGGCTGGGACCGCACCGCGCAATGACGCGGGGGACGAGGGTTTTGGTGTGCCAGGGTAGTCAGTTGCGGCCGTGGCAACGTTGGATATGCCCTTTGCTCACATGCGATCCCCACATGTCATTGAAAAAGCAAGACAACCCGGCATGGTCTCAGGTCCAGACGATATAGTTGGCCGCGCTACACCACTCCGTGGACGCGTCGCGGCGCCCCGTGCATCCTCGACGAGTCGGGTGTTGGGGTGTGTTTGGATTGTGGCCAAAGTGCACCTTACCAAAATTTTGGTCAGGACCCAATGATTGCTCTTTATTTGGATGGTTGCCATTTTTTGGCATGCCAATGAACTCTAGCCAACTCTAGTTCATTTTTCTTGCCAATGTCGGCCAAATCATGGGCAACCAATACCTCAACCAAAAGTTTGGTCATGACCCAAAAATTGGTCTTTGTTTGGATGGTTGCCATTTCTTTGGCATGCCAATGAACTCTAGCCAACTCTAGTTCATTTTTCATGCCAATGTCGGCCAAATCATGGGCAACCAATACCTCAACCAAAATTTTGGCTACCCAATGCTTTGATGGGGCAACCTTGGGCACAAACCAAATATACCGTTGGTCGTGCCACAGCACTAACGCCACCCTCGGCACACTGAAACCGACCGTGTCTAGCTACGTTATGAGCGTGTCGCTCACCGCGGTCGCCATGTCCAGAGGTGGTGCTGGAGCCACGCCCCGTTGTTGGCCCCAACGACCCACATGAACGGTTGTCAGTGGCGAGGAGGTCGTGGGCCAGCTCCTCCATTGGACTAGTTTGTGCTACGTCGTCCCGACGGGTGTGCCCCACATGTCGGTTTCCCTGTTTTCCTGGGCATATTCGAGCGTCAGTGCTCCGTGTTGTGCATTAGGCCTTTCACTATGTAGGCCAAGCGAGACAACTTATTGTTTATTTGAGCCGTTCAAGTATAATCATGTGGCATTTGCTTATTTTGTCATTCCTCTCCAACCCTCTTCTCCATGGATCATGTCGCCCTCCAGTGGAGTACATCCTCCTGCATGCATCATTTGAACATTCCGCCGAGTATCATTCGCATGTACCCACCCTATTCCTCTTTCAATAGATCTCCGGACCCCGAGATGAAATCGAGAGGGAACGAGTGGGGGCACATGATACCTAAGGCGGATTCAAAATTTTGAACCGGTGATCATAGAATCAGCAAATCATATATAAAGGGTATTCAATGTTTGTTTCGTTTTTGAACGTACAATATACTCCCTCCTATCCTTTCTAGTTTACATATAAGTTTTATGTGTAGTCAAAGTATCTCTACTTTGATCAAAAAGGTATCAACATTCAACAACGCCCAATCAATATTGTTAGATTCGTACGTACTCCTAGATTTGTACTCGAGATGGTTTCCAATCTGACTATTGACAAGATTAATAGTACATGAGATCTATAATGTGAAAATTATATCATTGGAAACTCCTTTCACATACGAATTTTACCGTGTGCTTTGAGTAAGTTGCATGTCATATATTATTACTCTAACATTTGGTCAAAGTTAGCCTCGAAAAACGCATTAGACCCTGTATGCTTTGTGTAAGTTTCATGTCATATACTATTACTCTAACATTTGTGCAAGTCGCATGTCATATATTATTACTCTAACATTTGGTCAAAGTAGTATAGTGGAAGTGGGACCTCTGACGTAGGTATCCCTACCTTACCCTCCCTTTCGGTCACTTACTAGCGGACCCCATGCTTGCTAGGCCCCGCCTGTCAGTTACTCAATGGGTTCGGCCATGTCAGGGGATCCTCATCCATAGTATACTCCCTCTGTTTTTATTTACTCCGCATAAAATGGAGGGAGTGGTGGTATAATAAATGATGCGGGCGGGGTGGGGGAGGGACGTCGGTTTGCTCTCAACTGCGGTCCCACAAGCAAGCGAAAACACAAGACGAAGCGCATTCCATTCGGTGAGTGACGTGGAGGGTCTAGTGTGCCGGGCTGCAATGCGAACGCGACAAGAGCGATGTATAGTCAAAACCGATTGACCGGTCGTCACCAGAACCACTATTCACACAAGAACCTTCGCTGCTCGGCCTACGCCAGCCACTGCCATAAAACCACACCAAATCTCTAGCCCATTCCCCCACCTTTCGATCCCCTAGCCCGCATCAAGCGTTCCCTAGTTCGCCGGAAAGCCATGGTGCGCTGCAAGATCACTTACTACAAGATGCTGACGCCGGAGCGCCGCGCAAAAATCGCGGCGGCTGTCGGCGCCACAGACCTCCGTTCCCAAGCTCGCTTTGCGGCGGGCCGATCCCCGAGTTCTCTGGAGCCAAGCTATGAGGAGGAGGAAGCCGATTCAATGTTCATGGCGCAGGTCACGGCGCAGAAGGCCCCCGATGGGTATGAGATGATGGACGTCGACTTCGTGCCGACGTCCGAGTCCCCCATGGTGCAGGCGGACCAGCGGTTCAACATGGCGATACTAAAGGAGGACCGGGAGGCAGAGTCTCAAATCGACGCGGAGCGCGCGCATGCCGCTGCCATCGAGGCTCTCCTGTAGGCGGAACTGGATGTCGTGGACGTGAACCGGCCGGTGGAGGCTCAACTTGAGGCGGAGCGCGCGGATGTTGCTGCCATCGAGGCCCTCCTGCAGGTGGAACTGGACGTCCTGGACTTGAACCGGGCGGCAGAGGCTCGACTCGATGCAGAGCACACGGATGCCGTTCTCATCGACGCCCTCCTGTAGGCGAAACCCGATGTCCTAGACTTGAACCGGGTGGCGGAGGCTCGACTCGACGCGGAGCACGCGGATGTTGCTGCCATCGAGGCCCTCCTACAGGCGGAACCGGACGTCCTCGACTTGAATCGGGCTGTGCTCTTGTCCGTGCAGAGCGCCCGCACGGTCCTCTTGAACGAGTAGCTGGAGGCCGAGGACAACCATGGTGCGGAGACACACGTCGGCAGCGACGGCTTGTTCGCGCCGGCAGCCAAAGACGACGAGGTCGTCTCTTTCCGCGAGCAATGATAGTTTTTCTTTATGTTGTTGTTTTTATGGATCTTTTGCTGTGTAAAAACATATATTTGTTATGCAAGTCGCCTGACTTGGGTCAGTCTACCATTTCAGGCGGTTGGATGAATATCCTACGTCTCCTAACCCTTCTTTCCTTCTTCCTCACTTCTTCTTCTTCCCCAACAGACCACCGCACAGGCCGTATGGATACTCCCCAACATGCGATTGGATAAACATACTCTATGAACGAAAATTATGTCTCACACTACAAGAAAAATATGTCAACTTATGACCTTCTGTCAGTGACCCTCAAAGAATTGGTCATAAATTTATGACCATTTTAGACCAATTGGTCAAAAGCTGTTCACGGGGCTCCAAACCCTAAACCATTGCGACCATTTTGGTCAGAAAGGTCGTAATTTCCTTACACGAAATGGTCACAAAGCAAACAGTGCTAGTCCACTGCCTTATTTCTAGTTGTTAATGACCAATATAGATGGTCATAGCCTTGTAGATTGTGGTGGGTTGTGATGACTAGGCGCCATCTCATCAGTTTTGCCTATGTGTCATGTCCATGTGGCAGTTTTTGCGCTAGGTTGTGAAGCAACCTATATTTCTATCATTCCCAAAATTCCCAAAAAAATCTCATAAATTCTTTGGGGCATATCTTCATCAAATATGTAAAAATCCTTCCTTGCCTAGTTCAAAACTAATTCAACAATATTCATTTTCCTATTCTGTTCACAACAACACTTTATGAAGGAAGTGCTATTTTTATATTCTTGATTGCCCTCGGAATTTTTGGGCACTCTTTCCTATCCAAATCATTACCGCATGACAAAATTCAGCTCCATTTGCCTAGCAAAGCTTCCTCGGCAAATTTCCAAAGTTTTTGTCCACCTAGAAGCATTGTGAAGGAAGTACCTTTTTTATATCTCTAAATGACATGAAATTTATACAGTCCCTTCATATGCCCAAATTATCACCCTCCTCCAAATTGTAGCTCAGTCAAATCATCTATGTGAGCCCAGGTTCAATTTATATTTTATGGCCAAATTGGCACATTGCAAAGCAAGTGTTATATAGACCCCTCCTATTACCCTCAAACTTTTTGGACACTCTTCCATACCCAAATCATTGCCACATGATAATATTCAGCTCAATTTTCCTAGTAAATCTTTCTCAGGAAATTTCCAAAGTTTCTACCTCGAGAGAAGCTTTGTGAAGTAAGTACTAGCTAGGCTTACCCAAATGATCTAAAAATTTACCAGCGCATGACCATACCTATGTAACTTACCTACACCAATTTTTAGCTTATTTCATTCATCCAATCTCTCTCACTAGTTTTCCCAAGTTTTTGTCCATAGAAGAGCATTGTGAAGGAAGTACTACTTTGGCATGTCAAAATGATATCAATTTTCTACAATGCTTTCCTATGCCCAAATAACCATCCTCCACCACATTTCAGCTCAATCCATTCATTATTTTGAGCCCAGCTTCAACATTCATATTTTTGTCCAGTGTGGTACTTTGCAAAGCAAGTACCACCTAGGCTCCTCCTTTCGAGGTGAAAATTTGTGAATACATTGTCCTTAGTAGATGATCATCCTCGGCCAAAACTAACGCCCATTGGCCATGTGCATTTCCCGTACCGCAAATCAAACACTTGGCTGCTTATTCATGTTTGAGCATCGATCGGTCTCCTCGTGAGAATCTCCACCTGGGGAGTGCCCAACCCACTAGACATGCCTAGGCCGCACATAACACATGGCAACGCCACGGTCACGCGGTGACCACGCGACGGGCATGCGAGCTTACGCGCTCTAGAGTTGGGGCCCTCGGCCACCGTCCAAACCTCGATGTCTCGCCATCAAACCATGTATTTCTGATTAAATAGATACTTATTTACCTAGAAATGATTTTTGGAAAAAATAAAGAGCAAACTATGAGGCAGCTGCAGTTCAAATTTGAGCCGCTTCCAACTGAATCAACGGGAATTTGTCTTTTTCACCAGAGGTGGATCAAAAATTTTGACACCCAACCATTTTGTCAATTGTGCATTAAATATGGCCTAGTATTTTATAAAATTGATTAGGTCCAATTTTGCAACAAATATATGGTAGGTCCTTCACAAAAAAAACTCATTTCAGGCACTTAGAAAATGGAAAATGGTTTTTTCTTCCAAAGAAAATGAAAACTTCCTTAGGCAACATTGTTTGCCATTCCAATATGCACCCTTGTGCACAATATGAGATCACCTGAACAAACTATGCCATGGATGTGGCCATAAGATTGATCATTTGGCTTGAAAGCCATGAATCTTCACACCTGATAGCTCATTTCTGAGAACACTTTTTTAAAATAATTACCGTATTACAAGTTTATTATTTTTCCTGGAAACTTGGTCACATATAATGACACAATGCGAATGTTTTCCAATTTTTTGATTTATTTTGAATTTTTTATGCCCGTTTCAAAATGCGGTCAAAACTGCGGGCTTGACCGTTCCTAGCTAGTGGTTGAATCTTGGAAAACTTTTGATGTTTCTCTGATTAAATAGATACTTATGTACCCAGAAATGATTTTTGGAAAAAATAAATAGCAAACTATGAGGTAGCTACAGTTCAAATTTGACCCGCTTCCAGCTGAATTGGCGGGAATTTGTCTTTTTCACCAGAGGTGGATCAAAACTTTTGGCACCCAACCATTTTGTCAATTGTGCATTAAATATGGTCTAGTATTTTATAAAAATGATTTGGTACAATTTTGCAACAAATATATGGTGGGTCCTTCACAAAAAAACCTCATTTCGGGCACTCGAAATATGGAAAATGAATTTTCCGTGCAAAGAAAATGAAAACTCCCTTTGGCAACATTGTTTGGAATTCCAAGATGCACCCTTGTGCACAATATGAGATCATTTGAACAAACTATGCCATGAATGTGACCATAAGATTGATCATTTGGCTTGGAAGCCATTGATCTCCACACGTGATAGCTCGTTTCTGAGAACACTTTTTTAAAATAATCGCCGTATTACAAGTTTGTTATTTTATATGGGAACTTGGCCACATATAATGACACAATGCGAAGGTTTCCCAATTTATTGATTTTTTTTGATTTTTTTATGCCCGTTTCAAAATGCGGTCAAAACGGCGGGAATGACCATTCCTAGCTAGTGGCTGAGTCTTGGAATTTTTTTGGTGTTTCTCTTATTAAATAGATACTTATGTACCTATAAATGATTTCTGGAAAAAATAAATAATAAACTATGAGGCACCTGCAGTTCAAATTTGACCCGCTTCCAGCTGAATGGCGGAAATTTGTCTTTTTCACGAGAGGTGGATCAAAACTTTTTACACCCAACCATTTTGTCAATTGTGCATTAAATATGTCCTAGTATTTTATAAAAATGATTTGGTCCAGTTTTGCAACAATTATTTTGGAGGTCCTTCACAAAAAAACCTCCTTTTGGGCACTCGAAAAATGGAAAATGATTTTTTCGTCCAAAGAAAATGAAAACTTCCTTAGGCAACATTGTTTGCCATTCCAATATGCACCCTTGTGCACAATATGAGATCATTTGAACAAACTATGCCATGAATGTGGCCATAAGATTGATCATTTGGCTTGGAAGCCATTGATCTCCACACGTGATAGCTCGTTTCTGAGAACACTTTTTTAAAATAATTGCCGTATTACAAGTTTGTTATTTTTCCTGGGAACTTGGCCACATATAATGACACAATGCGAAGGTTTCCCAATTTTTTGATTTTTTTTGAATTTTTTATGCCCGTTTCAAAATGCGGTCAAAACGGCGGGAATGACCGTTCCTAGCTAGTGGTTGAATCTTGGAATTTTTTTGGTGTTTCTCTGATTAAATAGATACTTCTGTACCTAGAAATGATTATTGGAAAAAATAAATAGCAAACTACAAGGCAGCTACAGTTCAAATTTGACCCGCTTCCAGCTGAATTGGCGGAAATTTGTCTTTTTTATGAGAGGTGGATCAAAACTTTTTACACCCAGCCATTTGGTCAATTATGCATTAAATATGGCCTAGTATTTTATAAAAATGATTTTTTCCAATTTTGCAACAATTATTTGGTAGGTTCTTCACAAAAAAACCATTTTTGCCACAAGAAAAATGATTAAAAATATATATAAAGATAAAAAAATGCATGGAAATCGGTGATCATCCATAAAATGGGGTCTAACTTGAGTGAAAATTTTGGTTGTGGCATTTTGCAAATATTTTGATAGTTGCTTCACAAAATTCCCCTAGTTTTAGTACTAACAAACTATTTGAAATCACAAAATTTCTGAACCAATCAGGGCTCTTCTCACGGATCACCCCACTATAGTCGATCTGAACCGTCCGCATCCGAAGGATCCAATGTCTATCATTCACCTCTCAGGTCATAGTGACCCAACCCAAACCCTAGCAGCAACCCAATCCCCCTCTCCCCCTATCCCGCCGCCGCCTGTCTCTCCCCCTCTCCCCGATCCAGATCTCTCCATCGCCGCCCAAACCCAATCCCCAACCCAATCTCCTGAGTGCGGTGCTGATCAAGATCTCTTCGTCGCTGCCCAAACCCAATCCCCAACCCAATCTCCTGAGTGCGGTGCCGCGCCCCTGCTTTGTCCGGCCATCGAGCCCTGTTCTTTGTGTTATGTCAAGCTTCAGTTCGACAGAATGCCTGCAAGCTGCTGCTAATCATTTGCACTTGCTAGCTGCTGCTAGTGGTCTCATGTTCCTGAAAACTAACAAGAGTGGTCTTACTGAAAACTGACAATCTCAAGTCCAAATTTGATTGGGTGCTCTACCAGCCATTGTTCCTCTTTCTGGTCTAGTACAAACACTACAAACCTGCTATTTCTTCAGTACTACTGACGTAATAGCAGCCCTCCCTTGAAAAAATGTTCAGAGCAGAAGCATTCCTGGAGCGAAAACTTGAATAGCTTTTCGTGTCTGGATCAGTAAGCATAATCATGGGCTTATATTCGTGTGTAGCTTGATCAGTTATCAAATTGTGTACATTCTCACATGTGAAGCATGTACCATTTGCTAGTACTACGTAGTTGCTAGCGATGGCTAGCCTGTGTCTGGTCTTTTTGACTGGATCACATCAATATGCTCCGGTCCAATGCGCCCAGCTATAGCCTCATTTTTAAATACGTTATTTTTATTTTCCAGCATTTGTTTTTTAGCTACTGCGGCTTTTCTTGAAATGATTTTTATTCTAAGCATTTTTGTCATACTCAATAAGCTAGTTCCTGAATCAAATTTGTTAATGAAATGTTTTTGTAGCATGCTATAGTTAATTAGTTGGCAAGTCTGTTGTCCATTCGCTTGATTCCGTCGCCTGATTCCAGACGCCTCCTCTGTTTTTTGCAGGTCTGGCAGCACCGCCGCGTCGATGAAGAAGGTGGTGACCGCGGCGGCGAGCAGCGCGAGTTGGTGGCTGCGGGACTCGACGGCACGGCTCATATATGTGCTTTCGACTAATCCAGCTTTTTGTCTAGCTGGGCATTACTTTTGGTTAATTAGCTTTCGGCTCATATATGTGCTCTCTATGATACTGATGGTTCCCTAGCTAATAATATGATGATTTAATCCCCTAAGCATTGATGCATCCCATATCACCATGGCTGTTGTTTGCTGTCAAGATTTGCTTAGCCTGAATACATGGTTATGTTTTTGTGTACTGCTATCCTGTTGTCTCTGTTGGATGGACAGCATCCCAGTACAAGTACTTGCTAGGTTTTACCTGTTCATGCAAATCTTGTTGTGTGTTGCAAGTCGTTTTAGTACTACCTAATTAAGTCATCTACTGTCATGTGCCTGCGCAATGTTTCCTCCTTATATCACCTTTAATCCAAGGAAAAATCTGGACCAACGAGTACCTATTGCACTAATGGGTGATTAGTACGCTGACAGAGATATTTGGAAATAGGAATTCTAAAGCGCATACTATTCAGAGCAGAACGGTAATTTCCTTAATGAAGCAGGTGACTGTAATTTGTATAATAACCACACAAGCTACTTTAATTAATGTTTCCACTTTTCTTTGATGAAATGGTTTAGTTTTGATTAATAACTCATTGGATTTTAAATATGGTAGTAAGAAGTTGCAACAGCGCTATGTGGCGTTTGCACAAATTCCTTGATTTTCTAGCATAGCAGGTGCTGGGACTTGTCAAACAAGAGCTTAGTTTCCATAGAAGTATACTCAGTTATATGAGATACTTGGTTGGTATAGTAAACCAAACCATGTTACTGATAATTTTTTTGTTCTTTCTCAGGACTGCTCCCGTGTGGTGGCCTCCTTGAGACTTGGCACTTAGCAGCATAATCTAATTAATTATACTGATTTTTTTGTTCTTCCAGAATCATGGCACTTTTCTTGTCTATGGATCATCTTCCACTTGAGAGCTGGCAGGAGGTCATTATTCCGTTGCTGCCTCATCACTTACCTCCAGTTCTAAATTTGTGTGATAAATGCTTTTGAATTCCAATGACAAGTGCTACTGAAAATTTTCTGTTCTTGTTCCTTTAATACGCATGTTCATGAATAATCGCTTCAGTTATTTGTTCTCCTGAAAACTTCAGTATGCAAGTACCTATTCCTGGTACAGCAAGTATCAGTTCTTGAGCATTTGCACAGTTTTCATTATTTGTTCTTCTGAAAATTTGCTCTAGTGTGAATCATAGTAGTATGCACTAGCAGCAATCTATCAATGTTTGATTCAAGCTTACTCTCGTTATAATGTATTGTGTAGTTGTTGTTTCAAACTGTTTTGCTACAAGTACCATAATTTGCATTGAAGATATTGTATTCTGTTGCTGTATCATTGTTTAATAAAACCATAGCATGATGCTCACATGAGATATCCACATGTTTCTGTGCTGTTTCTTTCCAGCATGATGCTCTCGTTATAATGTATTCTGTTGTTGTTTTGCTACAAGCTGTGTGTTGATTTGATAACAGGAGTTTCCTTGTCCTGGTCCTATACTGCATTTTGACTCCTATGTTTCTGTGCGCGTGTGTTTAATTCATGTTGTTTCAACTTTGAACTGCTTCTGCATATGGCCTATACTGCAATTGAGATTTAAATTTGTGGTTGTTCCTCTTTTACCGATGCTCAAGTGTGAAGTGTGAAGCAAGTGTGAAGCCGTGAAGTGTGAAGCCGTCAAGTTCTACTTAGTGAAGAGTAGCATATTGTTAGCATATATGTGTTGTAAAGATTGTAATAGATTTATTTAGTGGTATATTTGATGAAATTTATGTGTTCTTTTTTATTATGTATGTGATATGAAAACTTGTGAAATGGAAACTTGACCAATAGGTCCACTTATGAAAATAATCTGTCAAATTTGTACATTTCTGATAAGTGGGACCAATTTGAGAGATGATCATGACAAGTGGGACCCATCTGACTAGTGGGACCAACTTGAATATATAATGGCTGAAAATAGAAAAGCAATAAATAATAAAAGGCCACGGGCAAACAATAAAAAAGGCTACAATGTTGAGCTTGGCCCATGAAGCCGACCAGAATTAACAAGGAAAAATAATCCTAAAAGGCTGAATTAATGGGCTCGGCCCATGTAGAAAACCGAATTGGACCGGGCTGAATCTTGTGCCACATCAGCTTGCCACGCTGGATGCCTACGTGGCCTGGGGAGGTTGCTAGTGACCAAAATGCCACAGTAGACATATTTTGGTCATAAACGTCTACGACCTTCTCACAGAGAAGGTCGCTATAGTCAGTTTACGACGCCCAGCTTTTGACCTTATGTTTTTGGTCACAAAAAGGTCATAAATGGAAATTTGTGACCATTCAGTGACCAATAGTGGTGGTCATAAGTTGACATATTTCTTGTAGTGTCAGCGATAGGATGGCTGAGTTTGGTTTGTTCACATGCGACAGCACGTGTCAGTGAGGGTGCGTTCCCTTGGTTGGGTTTGCGGCGTGCAGGAGCGACGGTGTGAGGGTGCGGTGCGATCGTGGCGTGCAGGAGCGACCGGGTGAGGGTGCGGTGCGACCGCGACAGTCGTGCGCAAGTGTACCTCCATCTCATTTTGAAAACTTTAGGCGAGAGCTTGGCAAAAATGTGTGGCGAAGTTTGGCAATGCAAGGCCTAGACCCAAACAGGATAAGTACGTACGTACTAGGAGTACTAGCTAGTGTTAAAAAACAAAGGCGGGGTTTTCCTTCATGGGATTTAATCGATAAAAATCCTCATTTCACGTGTCAATTAATGCGTATTTTTTCTCCATAGACCAAAGAGCTAACCATCTCACTCCTCATCACTTGATTAATGCAGTGCCATGCAAACCAACCTTCTCACTTTCGCATGCATGCAGGGGATATTAATGTCCTTGGTTGCTAACCCCTACAATTTTGCCTCGATTAGTGTTAGTGACCCTTTGCAAATTGTAATTTTGATATACTGGCCTTGTGTACAAAAAAATGGAGGTAGTAACTATATTTGACTTCCTTCCCCATTGCGGTGACGTCGACGATATCTTTTTTTTGGTGGTTTGGCGAAGTGCGTTCGACGGAGAACACCATTGAGGGAGACCACGGTAAGTCATTCGCAAGTGCCGCCTGCAAGCCGAGACAACCGCCTTATTTGCAGCCAGGAATTCCTTTGCTAGTACTACTACGAGTACTAGTGCGGTGAGATGGTTTCTCGAAGAAGACGATGGAGAAGCGGAGTCAGCGAAGAGTGAAATGATGGTTGCTTCGTCCGTGCTTTTATGATTTGACGCCTCACTGCTTTGTGATTTGTGATAGAAGGGACACGGGAGTAGACTCTGTGCTCTATACTATACTATGCGTCCAAGCATGGGAGAAAGAGGAGAGACATTGCATTTTTCTATTCCTTCAATCAATCAATCAGGGAGCTTCAGTTCCATCTTTTTGGCTTTGGAAACACTGTCCACAATGGTTCCCACGATGCCAAAAGCTATTTTCACATTTGGCTACACATTGTGCATGCCCTTAACCATACCACTTGGTTTTGCTCCTGTGTGCTATCTATACAAATCTCAATTATATTGATCTAAAAAATTATAGAATCAAGATAAGTAAAAAGGAGGTGATTTTGCCACACGGATGGCGGGGGAGGTTTCTTATTTGAGCAATGCTACATCCACGTAATGGTTTATGTAAAGTTACGAACTGATGTGATGTGGGATTATTTGATTGGATTAAAGGAGAGGATTAGGCCCACCCCACCTGAAAATCAGGGGCGGCATATATAGATTAGATGGAAAGTATACGTAGTAGCTACGTAGCCCTTTGTAAATCTAGGATTAGGCTTCTTATTTTCGAAGGATGTTATCCTGGCGGTTTGCTAACATGCGGTCCCATGTGTCAGTGTTTTACCAAGCCGATCCGCGTCCCACATGAGGCAGAACAACGGCGGAAGCAACACGTGGTTAAGATGAACAAGATGAGGGAGAAGCAGATTCAGCAACGAGTGAAATGATGGTTGCTTTGTCCCTCCAACTTAACTGTGGGAAAGGTGCAGCTTTGTGATTTGACGCCTCATTGCTCATTACTACGCCGGCGCCATGATTGGGGTGCTTCACCCCGGCTGCTCTGCACTGTATTCCAGTATGGCACGTGGACCCGGTAGTTTGATGTCCCACATGTCGGCGAAAGGGACTAGAAGATTTATGAAAGCGAGTGCTCCACTCTTACAATGGAGGAGTAGACGACACGACGGCCCAGTGAACTGTCACTTGTACTGTATAGTACTATAGTTTTGCTGTTTCGCATGATCCATCGATACAAACCTGATTAAACACGAAAGGGGGGGGGGATTTTTCCCGCGCGGTAGATGATACTGGCCATACATTTCAAAGGCAATTTTAATGTATGCAAACTGAATAATTATAAGTAACAATATTATATCTAGTAAAACTAAAAACACATATGATTTATTGTGTTAGAGTGTAGTAGTAGTGCTGTATTGCATAGTTGTTAGATGTAATATGCGAGACCGGGTTGAGATATAGTTTTGGAGGGCCTACAGAGAGAAAAGCGTAATATGGTCACCGAACTTCAGAATAAGCTGATTACGGTCACTATATACATTTTGCGGTGATTATACGGTCACTTGCTCACAGTTCAGCATCGGACTGCACTCTGTTGATCGGCCAAGTAGTCTGCGTGGTGCCATGTTGACTAGTTAAATTGACCATGTTCCTTGTGGGTCCCACCTGTCAGTTCGCAAAGGCAAAAGGTCAGATAAACACGAATTTACGCAGGCGCGACAAGGCTCCAACCCGTGCGTGGGAATCACCTGGTTGTGTATGTGTCTGTCAGGGCCTGATGTGTGCACATGCACGTGTAGGTTGAGCACATGAGCGTGAGAGTGTGTGTGTTGGTCGTGTGGTATACTGGTGTGTGCATGCATGCGTGCGTGGGTGCGTGTGAGTGTTGCGTGCGTGCGTGGCTGTGTGTGTACGTGTGAGTGTTGTGTGCGTGCGTGGGTGCATGTGTTTGTGTGAGTGTTGCGTGGATGCAGTTCGTGTCAGTACTGGGAAAAGGCATGCTAGTGGCGCACCAGTTTTGCCTACTAATGGCGCACTACTGGTGCGCCACTAGCATCACGCCATTAGAATTAAATTCTAATGGCGCACCTCTGGTGCGCCATTAGTATCTGGTGCTGTAATGGCGCACCACCTAGTGCGCCATTAGTATAGCCCACAGTGCGCCATTAGAATGCCTCCCAGGGGGCCATATGTACCCATGTGCTTTGGCATACAAATGGCGCACCAGTGGGTGATGCGCCATTAGTCTGATTATCACAGTGCGCCATTAGTGTCTTGTGTGGTGCGCCACTAGTATGAATATTAGGGATTTTTTTTCATTTCTGATATTTTCACAGGTTACAAAATATATTATTGTACAGAATTTAGCCAACAGCACACAGCAACAGCAGATTCATCAAATACAATAGAAGATTAGTCTCCGAATACAATTCATCATATTAGTCTCCGAATTCAAAAGACCGAACAAAGATAGAACATTACAAGTCTCGAGACCGCGAGTAGCGAGTTTGTCTTCACATTACAAGTCGATATCGATCATCTAAACTACCATCACATAGAAGAGAGCTGCGGTCATCACGATGAGCATCATCGCGATGAAACTGGTCTTCATCTGGTTCCTCCAACACTCCTCCCAGTCGTCATAGATAGCGGGCGTATCTAGATAGCGGGCGTATCTAGATTCCGCCTCCGCCCTAGTGGTGTACCCTTTGTAATTGTTACCTCTGAAATGGTGAACCTGTCTCCGACACTCGTCCCAGTCGTCATAGACTCCGGGAACCTTACCCTTGTACACGACATACGACGGCATCTCTATGCACAAGCCAAACAATAGATAATACATAAGAAATATATAAATATGCAACAAAAGGATCGGAAGAGAAAAGCAAGACATTAATAGCACGATTCATGGTCCTACTAATAAATAGCATCGATTACATCTAAGTTGAATGACTGTCCAAACCAAAGAGACATACAAGTTCATTAAAGTTTAATTACAACATGAGCCAATCAATGTTCAGAACTACACATAGCATCACTACTT
This sequence comes from Triticum urartu, assembly GCF_056163025.1. Classification (NCBI taxonomy): domain Eukaryota; kingdom Viridiplantae; phylum Streptophyta; class Magnoliopsida; order Poales; family Poaceae; genus Triticum; species Triticum urartu. The sequence continues at coordinate 664,547,460 of NC_141877.1, read as the reverse complement.
TCGACTCGACTCATGGGACCGGAGCGTGGATGAAGTCACCGCCTGTCGTGATGGTCATGAAATCGCGGGCGTTGTCAGCCTGCATTTGTAGCATTGTGTCTATCTCACTGTTGGACGGTTGATATCTGAGGTAGAACTGCCCCGAGGTATGAAGGACATCTTGATGGATGATTTCCGCAAACTCCGACTGGATGCGAAAGAATTCTTGTCTGATGTCCGCGTCCTGGATTGCCGACAAGCTCGCGGCCCAATCTTTGAGATTATCTGGTAGCAAAAGCTGATGATGGTCCCGTATGATCGCTCGCATGTGATGGAGGGCATAGTAGGCATCCTTCTGACCGCCAGGCGGCTTCTTGACGCATTAGAACTTAGTATTGTGGGCGAACACGTGCCTGCCGTGCCAACGAACTGGCCTGGTGAAGGTGCCTCCAGATTTGGCGTAGCCGGGGAGAACATCATCAAGAACTTTCTTGATATTTGTGTAGTCTATCTTGGAGTCACGGTTCGGGTCGAAATACATGGCCATAGAATATTTCGGGCTTAAGAGGATGAGTGTGCAATGTGTGTCACTGCACAGAACACGGAATGTTAGAAAAAAGAAAGAATGATCGAAATCTATGAAATCATTTGTTTCGGGGCGGTTAAGGGATGACTTACTCGGGAAAGAAAGACACGAGGAAGTTATCCTTATATGGGTTTGCCAGAATGATGCCTTCGAGGTGTGAACTTGCGATTTGCCGGTCCCCAGCGCTGCCCAAGAGCTTCGCACGCATGTAGAAGGGGTCGACTATCACGTTGTCCGGGGTCTTGTCTCTAATGATCCGCATCTCCATACTCAGCAAAAACAGCCGAACGAAGGTGTAGTGCAGCGGATGAAGGTTAAACATAGCAAAGATGTCATCAAATCGCAGGACGATCGTACCCCCGATGGCGCCATCCACAAAGCCCTTGCCCTCAGGCACCTTGGCCACGAAAACTGGGTATGCCACATCATTCTCTCTGAGGCGCCGCTTCTCCAAAGAAAGAACACTGTCATGCAGACTTCGCATAGCACCGGTTGCAGCATTGAGCATATTTGTCGGTAGCATCGCCCTACCCGCCACATGCACCCTCCTCGAGATATCCTTAGGTGAAGGTGGCCCGTGCTGAGCACGGATCGTACTCGGTGCCGGCTGGTTCGCACCCTTGTTACTCTTTCTTATCCGTCCCTTCTTCTTCTGTTGTAATGGGACCGAGTTCTACTCACAGACCTCCTTCTTGAGTGTGTTGGGGCTGATAATATTTGGCACCTCGGCTATCCGAGGCTTGGTGAAGTCGGCAGCTGGAGGCATCTCCTGAGAACTGAATGCCAGACGACGCCTGTTGCAACTGGGTTTCTCCGCCGTACCAGCTAGACCGCGGTCGTCTTGGTTGGGTTCTTGAGAAAGAGGCCCGCAGAATTCGTCATCGTACCCATGTTCGGCAAAGTACTTATCGACGTTTCTAAATGTACGGCCGTCGTCATTGTCGTCATCGTCCAGATCATGTGCCATATGCATGTTCGGATCCTGTGCCATAGGGATGTTTGGCATGTCCGGTAGCGTTGCGGCGGTCTTGCCATGGCTTGGCGCCGACACAACTGGCAGTGTTGTCTTTGGGGTGGTGTCCCCCGCCCCCAAACGAATTTGGCTCTTCGGCCAAAGCAGGGGCCAACTTAGGCAGGCGCTGAGGGTCAGCAGATCATCTTCGTCGGCCCCGGCGGGTTGAATCAGAGGTAACAACTCGTCGAAGCCTGGCAGCACCCGAACCAGTTGAACCCTATACACGGTGGGTGGCATCAGTTTACCGTGGAACACGGGGTTGCCCGGTTGAACGATTTTGCCCTTGGCGACATCGAGCAACTCATCATTCACTAAGTGCAGGAGACTGCACAGAACGTCGGCGGCGCCCTGCGAAAACATGTAGGGCGTCAGGGATGCCCAGTCAAAGGCAAGGAGATGAAGTCCTTGGCCGAGAGGCTTAATTAGTTACCGTGATGATGGCGTCGAGCTCGGCTAATGTTGAGGCACCGCCAACGGCGGGCGTGCAACTGACGGAGGGGCCGCTTGCTGGCGAGGTGCCGGCCGGCGTACACCCGTGTGCATTAAGCTCCAATGCCGGCGTCGGAGACACCAATACCGCTGCCGCCGGAGACACCAATGGCGCCGCCTGCGCGTTGTGCGAGTTGCTGGCCGTGAAGCTGGGAATCGGGGGCGGCCCCTGTTGGCCACCCGCAATCCACATCGTTATCCCATGAATCAAGGTAGGCATAATGCCGGTGAGAGTCGATCCCAGTTGTTGTTGCACTTGTTCTTGGAGAATCTCCGGAATCCGCGCCACTTGCGCCTTGAGTGCTTCAACCCCGCGTGGCTGGCTTTCCGAGTTGGTCTTTTTCTCCTTTCGCCCACCAGCGGTATAGTATGACGACCATTTTATGGACAAGCCTTTGCCGGCCACACGACCAGCTGACGACGGCTTAGTGAGCTTGTCCTTTTTTTTCATTATGTTCAACGCCCTATTTAGAGTGCTGTCCCAAGCAGGGATGCTCTGAGACGACCCCACGCTACGGCTTTCAATCTCCTTCGCCAGAACAAGCTCAAGCGCCCTGGTCTTCGGATCCGTAGTAAGCTCCTTTGTTATCGGGTCCTCCTTGTACCGGGCCCTGACATAGTCCTGGTCTGCTTGTCACTTCTGTATTTCTCGAAGCGGGGCGGTAGGCCTTTCTCGGCACGCTCCGCGTCCTCCTTGTCCCATATAGGCTCCGCCACTCTGTAACCGCCGGGACCGAGTTTGTGTTCCCTAAGTTCAACTCCCGCATTTCTTTCCCCCACTGACTTGATTCGGAGGTTGCGGGGCTCTCGCACTTGATCTTGAACTCCTTGTAGTCCTCTTCGCTGATCGACGGATTTTTCGCCTTGATCTTCTCATAAGTATCACCTTTCTCAATCATTCTCTTCACCCTGCTTGTCCAAGTAGACAGGGCCGTGCTCGTCCTCGTGAGGGCGGCACTGTTCACTTTATTCCCTGAGAGGCATGTGTTTTCAAATTCAGCGGGGAACTTGTATCATTCGTGCAGCTTCGTGAGGAGGAGGTTGCACAAATTCCCTCGGTCCTTACGCCTAAGGTTCTCGGTGTTGATCGAGACGGTGCTCTAGAGAATGCACCCAAGCTGAACCGAGTACCCCTTGACTATATGTTTGGGCTCCGTTGGATTCCCGTCGGTGTCCACTTGAGTAAATTCCTCCTTGATGGTGCGGAGCGCGTTCGGGCGTCGGTCCTTCCGTTGCTTCTTCGGTTGGCTGCCATCTGTGTGTGCGCCGCCATCATCAGTGGTGGCATCCTCCGTGGCACCATCAGTGGTGTCATCCCCGATGTCACTAGGGGTTGTGTAGTCAGGATCGGTGTCTTCCGCGGCGTCCTCATAGCGGTGAGGTTGTTCCTCCATCTCCTGGGGCAGCTCCCAGAATTGCTTGTCGCCCGAACCACCGGCCTCATCGTTGTGGGCCATGTTTCGCTCTAAATAGGAAAAAAGTTTGGTCAAAAAGTTGGTTATTTTCAAGGAACAAGATCTCTAAGTTGGTTATTGTCAAGGCTTCAAGGGTGACAGCATAATGGCTCAGTGTTATTTAAGGGTTGGTTTGTGAGGAATTATCATGGTCTCATCATTTAGGGTTTGTCGACACCGAGGCATCCTAAAAGCTAAGCTTTTATCATTTAGGGTTTGTCGACACTGAGGCACCCTAAAAGCCTAAGCTTTCATCATTTAGGTATTTATCAACACCGAGGCACCCTAAAAGCCAAGGTTTAATCATTTAGGGTTTGTCGACGCTAAGGCGCCCTAAAAGCCTAAGCTTTCATCATTTAGGGCCGGGGTATATTAGTACTTAATCAAGTAGCAGATGGTCTAACTAAGGGTTTTGGAGTCAAGGAACATAATTTAGCTTGTAACAAAAGATGGGAATGATATCTATCTATCACCAATCTTGACTGGGAGTGTTGGGCTGAGCATAACAGGGTGACAATGAAGCATCAGTAGATTGCATCTTACATGTCCAGCTCTACTTTCTCGTGGCTTTTTATCCCACTGATTGGATATATATTGCATGTACACATAATATCTCAGATAGAGGAATACAGCTAGTTGCCAATAATTGTCAAGGAACAATTTTGGAAATCTACAGATTAAGTACTAAGATACCCCGGCCCATGTATTAGTCGCAAGTACCCCATATGCCCTATTTTTAGCAAAGTCATGCTAAAATTCACGGAAAATTTCAGCATGACCTTTGCTGAAATTAGGACATATGGAGTACCCGAATTTGTCAGAACGGAAGTTAATCGACACTCCGGCAAACTCAAGGGCCTCTCGGGGTGCCTGCAAAATCATCAAGCAGGAAGCCCCCAACAGCACCCGAAGTATATGTAACAAAGAACAGGTGACAAAACATGCACACCCCTCTCCGCTTAACGAGGCAGGGAAACAGTGCCAGGACAGCAACCAAACACTGTCCAGGCACAATTTAGGGAGGCTCCAAGCCAGACACGATTCAGTGTGGACACTATCCAAACAGACCCTAAATGACTGGGGACACTTCTAAAAACTTGGTTTAGCTCCTTTCACACATAGATAAGCAGTTGGGTAAAAGACACAATTTCCTGTAAGAACTTGAAAAGGAAACTATGCCATATGTACTTCAAGACTTAAAGTATATAGCCATAAAAAATAGTTCATGCATGTATGAGCCGTGGATCGTGCTGTTTGCGAAAAGAGTAGACCCATAGGGGGCAACTAATTACCTGTTATTTCAGGCTAATTGTATTAAAATTTGAAGCAACTACAATGAGACATGTAAAAAAGTTGCTATCTCTCTCTTGTGCTATCTCTCTATTGCAAAAAAGTGCAGTTCCTTTAAAGTTTCAAATTTGCACTTGCATTGCATTTAAACATGCCCATTGGGTGTGGGTGAACCATTCAGAACAATCAGGCATGGCAATGTCACATTTCAGCACCAAAGTGGCTTGCACTTCTTTTTAGTTGAACTTTTTTTAATAGACACACAACCAAATGCTCAGAACTTCTACTACTACCACTAGATCATTTTCCTCTTGAACAGAACCAAACATTTTTTAATATAAAAATACGCAGTTCAAAGATTTTGGCACAAGAAGTCCAGTTCATGTCGTACCAACAGTGCTTGAAGATCGAAGTTGTAGTTGTGAGCACTTGCAGATTCTTCAACAGTTAAGCCACGGTAAAATGAATCCTACAAAACTAAAGGCCATACTGAAAATCAAGCATGAATCTAGTGCAGGATCCCTAGTAGGCTCTTAACGCAAAGCATCTCCAATCGCAGAAGAGGAGTACTGGGGGAAGGATGCGTGTACACTTGAGGGAGGCGGTGTACTGGGGAAGCAGGAGGAGTCCGCGATTTGGGCCGCGCTGGGGTAGGGCCGGAGTTGAGGTGGAGCGGAGACCGGAGTTGAGGTGGAGCACGAGCGGATCCTCCAAGATGGCGTAGCGGCGCTTGGCGCAGCTCCTAGGAACGACGACGGAGCACGGGGCGGTCGATGGCTGCGGTGACGCGTGGCGGCCGCGCTAGGGGAGGCGGTGGCCGTGGAGGGTTTGGCCGGCTGGGCGCGCCGCGGCGGAGGGCCGGCAGCAGGGCAGCACAAGACCACAGCGGCGGCGGCATCGCCGATGGCGTGCAGGCGCGGCGGACGGAGGGGGCGGAGCGGGGGTCGGCGGCGTACGGTTGGGGTCGAATGGGGGATTTGGCGAGGGAGGGAGGGAGGCCATAGTGTGAGGGGAATAGGTGGAGTGGGGGGAGGGGTAGCAATGGCGCACCTCCCCCTAGTGCGCCACAAGTACGACGATTCTAATGGAGCACCTCCCCCTGGTGCACCATTAGAATTTTGTTTAATTACTAGCCCGACTGGTCAGGTTATATTCCACCTAACCCTATCTCCATCAGAACACACCCACTAGCCCGATTGGTCAGCACGCAACACACACACTAGGAGGTCCTTGGTTCGATTCCGAGGCTCCCCAATTTTTGTTTTTATGCATTTAAAATGCTGTTTGATATTTATTTGTGTTTAAATATGTTCAAACTTGTTTAAATCATGACAGTAATATTTTTTTATAAAAACAGTAATAATTTTTTTAAAAATATCATCAAATTTATTATTTGAAAATATTTATGAATATGAAAAATATCATCAAATTTATTATTTGAAAATATCATCAAATTTGTTATTTGAAAGTATAATCCAATTTTTTTTTTGCAATTTTAGTTGCATTCATTTGTGACGGTGGAGCGGGCCGAGGAGGGTGCGGGGGAGAGGGTGCGGTCGCTCGTCGGCGACGGTGGAGTGGGGGAGGGTGCGGGCCGGGGGTCGGCGGCAGCGGCCGGTGGAACGGGGGAGGGTGCGGTGGGTCGTCGACGGCGGTGGAGTGGGGGAGGGTGCGGGGGGTCGGCGGCGGCGGCCGGTGGAGCGGGGGAGATGGTGCGGGGGGTGCTCGGCGGCGAGGGGGATCGGATCTGGTGAGGTGGGATAGCGATCGAGATGGAGGGGGATCAAGATCGAGTGTCCATGAAATTTAAAAACATTCATGAGTTCAAAAAGTGCCCATGAAATACAATCGAGAAATGAAGGCTACGATTTAAATACAATCGATCTTAGCTAGCTATATGTTCACATTCTTCTTGCCCTTCTTTTTCGCAAATGGAGTTCTTCTGTGGAACGGACATCCTTTAGGTAGGGTGGTCCTTCTTCTTCTTGTGGTGTATGCTGCTACTTCATCGTCGTCGTCATGTTCGATCTTCGGGTCACCGTACTTGTCAAAGTCTTGCTCATTGGCTACTCCATCCATTCCGATGATCTTCCTTTTGCCTCACCTCACGACAACACGACTGGGCTTTGACGGGTCGGTAATGAAGAAGCATTGGTCCACTTGGGAAGCCAGTACCCATGGCTCATTTTTCGCGATGACGTTTGCGCCCGCGGTCTTGGATTTGGCTTCGGGTATAACCATGGTGGTGAAATACCGGTCTTCTTTTAGGACGCTCTTGGCCCATCTGACACGGAACATCGGGACCTTCTCTCCAGCGTAGCTCAGCTCCCAGATCTCCTCGATCCTTCCGTAGTATCTGTCCTTGTTGTTACCGGTGTAGGATTCCATTGTTACCCCGGAGTTCTGATAACCATCGCTCTTGATGTCCTTGTCCTCGGTGTAGAATGTGTAGCCGTTGATATCGTACGCCTCATAGGTCATTAGGTTGTGCTCGGCGCCCTATGACAAGGCGAATATGAGTTGTTCTTCCGCGGAAGAATCCTCATGTAAAGGGTACGACCTGAGTTGTGCTCTTTGATTATACCTTCGTCCCACCTCTGTTGGCCTCCGTCATTGTACGTCTTCTCAATAAAGGTTTTGTGCTCTACAACCCAAGGATCGACCACGTCTATGTGTTGTAGCGCAACTAGGTTTTCTCTTTCAAAGTTGGCGAGTCGACCCTCGAAGTCGACATGCATTTCGCGGCGACCCTCACGGTGACCCCATCCAGCGAGCCTGCCGAGGGGCCTGTTGACGGGAAGACCAACGGGGTCCTCGATGCCTAGATAATTTGTGCAGTAGGAGATGCACTCTTCCGTTAGAAAGCCCCTAGCTATGCTTCCCTCTAGACGTGACATGTTGCGAACGTATCCTTTGATGACACCATTCATCCTTTCGAATGGCATCATGCTGTGCAGGAATGTCGGCCCGGGTTGGATGATATCCTCCATGATATGGACCAGCAGATGCACCATAATGTCGAAGAATGCGGGCGGGAAGTACACCTCAAGCTCGCATAGTATCACCACGATCTCTTCCTGTAGCCTTCTGAGTTGCCTCATGCCAACCGACTTCTGAGAGATGACGTCGAAAAAGTTGCATAGCCAAATAGCTTTTTACGGACGTGCGCGTCCATGATCCCACGGATTGCAACTGGAAGTATCTGCGTCATCAGCACGTGACAGTCGTGAGACTTCATCCCGCTGAACTTCTGCTCCGCCGGGTCTAGGAATCTACTTATCTTCCCCGCGTAACCGTAAGGAAGTTTTACTCCTACGAGGCAGGTGAAACACTGCTCGATCTCCTCCTGACTTAGAGTGAAGCACGCGGGATGGTAGTCATTTCCGGTATTCTTGGCCTTTTTGCCTTTGCGACGACTTTCCGTGTCCTGCTTCGTCTCATCATCATCATCATTAGCGTGAAGCTCCTCCCTGATGCCCATTGATTTCAAGTCCGCCCTTGCTTTCGGCCCATCTTTGGTCCTCTCTGGCATGTTGAGCAGGGTATGAAGCAGACTCTCGCACACGTTCTTCGTGATATGCATGACATCAAGGCTGTGAGGCAAACAGTGGATCTTCCAGTACGGCAAGTCCCAGAAAACAGACCTCGTTTTCCATACCTTCAGCAGCGGCTTTGGCGACTTTCGCTTCTTTCGCGGCTCTGGCGGCAGTGGGCAATCTTTCCAATTTTTCAACAGCTGGTATATTTCCTCGCCGCTCCTCGTACGCGGGCGTCTTCGGGGTTCAGTTTCACCATCGAACAGATCCTTGCGTTTCCTCCACGGGTCATCGTCGCGAAGCCACCTTCGATGTCCCATGAACACGGTTTTCGAAGACCCGGGATCTCTATCTAGCTGGCGATACGTTGTGTCATCCATGCACCTGACGCATCCAGAAAATCCGTGGACCACCTGCCCCGCGAGATATCCGTAACCGAGATAGTCGTGCACCGTCGTGAGCAGTGCGGCTCTCATAGGGAAATATTCTTTCTCTGCGGCGTCCCATGTATTGGCTGGCGTTTTCCACAGTGTGTCTAGCTCCTCTTTCAGCAGCCCTAGATACAGATTGATGTCGTTCCCTGGTTGTTTCAGCCCTTCAATTAGCATACTCATGTGAATGTACTTCCTCTTCATGCACAACCAGGGGGTATGGTTGTTCATCCACACAAACACAGGCCAGGTGCTATGTGTGCTTCTCTGGCTGCCAAACGGATTGACTCCATCGGTGCTCGCGCCCAGCACGATGTTCCTTGGATCCTTCCCAAATTCTGGGTGTTCGAAATTCAACGCTTTCCACTGGCTCGCATCCTTTGGGTGACTCAGCATATTGTCTTTTTTATTTATCTCCAGATCATTTGCGTCATCTTCTTGCTTCTTCTCCTCCCTATCTGCGTGCCAACGCAGGAGCTTTGCTACCTTAGGGTCCGCGAAATACCGCTGCAGACGAGGTGTGATCGGAAAGTACCACACCACTTTTCGAGGAGCTTTTCTTCCTTTTCTTGTATCGAGTGACGCCGCACACCGGACATATTGTAGACTCCGCGTGCTCGTCCTGATAAATGATGCAATTGCTCATGCACACATGGTATTTCACGTGCCGTAAATCCAGAGGACACACGATTTTCTTCGCCTCCTCGAAACTGGTCGGGCACGTGTTCCCCTTGGGAAGACGTTCGTGCCAGAATGACATGTTCTCGTCGAAGCATGCGTCGGTCATTTTGTGTTTTACCTTCATCTCCAGAGCCATGAGCGTTACTTTCAGGCGGGTATCCTCGGGCCTGCATCCTTCATACAATGGAGTAACCGCGTCTAACTCCAGTTGATCTAGCTTGGCTTTCTCTCGGGCGGCAGCTCTTGCGTTATCCGTCTCCTTGAGAAGCAGCTCTTGAATATGAGGGTCCTCCACCCGGCCCATCGATGGTCCATCGTCGTCTGCTTCGCCGGCATCTTCATCTTCATGATCATGCCCTTCGTCTGCTCCGGCATCTTCCTCAGCATCATGTACGGCATCTTCTACATGATGACTGTGTACAAAATCACCGTCGTGATCATGTCCTGGAGATTCCTCATCTTCTCGCCCGCCCGAGCCGCGCTGGTTGTCTTGCTGCCCTTCCTCATTTCTTGCCTGGCCCCCATGGACGACTTCATAGTCATCTTCATCACCTTGCCACCGATAGCCATCCATGAAACCATGCAAGAGCAGGTGGTCCCGAACCTGCCCGGAATCCGGGTCCGCAATAAGGCTCTTCAGCTTGCATCTTCGACACGGACATCTTATCTCCGTCTCGTTCTTTTGAAGCATCTCAGCCTTCGCGGAGCTCAAAAACCTATTCACGATGCCTTCGGTCATCGTGCGGACCATGGTCGCCTGCGGGGTAGAGCAAAACGATATTTTAGAACCAAGAAATTTTTTGGCATGACTTTCCCTAAAAATAGGACCAAAAAGAATGCATAGTGCCAAAATTCTCGCCGAAACGGAAATGAATCAACATTCCGGCAAAATATTGGCAACTATCGCATTTCAAATACCGGTACCTACAAATACAAACATATATGCAACACCACAAACATATGCAACACCACAAACATACATAGATCTAGCTAGGCCACAAAAAGTGCATGTGCACGTTGTTGGAGCGAGCTAGGGAGAAAAAAAGTAGATCTACAACATGAAGATAGCTTTCCCCTTACTTACCTATCAAAAAAAGGTAATTTCACCACTTAATTTTGATGAATCTATGGTGCAAATGAGGTGAGGAGGAAGAGGTAGCCGACAAGCTTGGAGAAGGAGGTGGAGGGAATGAAGTGGGGAAAGTGAGTGTGTAGCTGTGGCTGTCCAAAATATCTAGCTGGTCCCAGGTTACTAATGGCGCACCACGCAGCCATGCGCCATTAGTAACCCAACATAGTAATGGCACACCTGCTGCTGATGCGCCATTAGAAGTTTTGCAAAAAAAATATTCTAATGGCGCACTGTGGCATAGTGTGCCATTACTAGTTTAAACTAGTAATGGAGCACTATGCTACAGCGCGCCATTAGTAGTTTTGCAAAAAAGGAATAAAAAAACAACAATAGTGGCGCACTGTACGGCCGGTGCGCCATTACTAGTTAGCACTAGTAATGGCGCACCGTGCAGTGATGCGCCATTAGTATGTTTGGAAAAATAAAAAAATTATGTTACTACTAGCGCACCATGTGCCAGGTGCGCCATTAGTGTCTTCCACACTAATGGCGCACCAGCATATGGTGCGCCACCGCTATATAGTAGTGGCGCAACACAAGATAGGTGCGCCATTAGTGTCCATTCTATCTATAGCCCTTTTCCTAGTGGTGTGTGCATGCATGCGTGTGTGTATAATCACCACACCAGCTCCTGTGTGTTAAAACAGACGGCTCGGCATACCAATACAAGGCCACCTTGTCCGCTGTGCCCGCGGTCATGACTTCGAACCACCGTCCAAATATTTTTTTGTCGTTTGTTTTCATTCTTACTAGCAAGATGCCTATTCGTTGCACGTAACATCAAGATGCATTTGTATAACTTGTTTATCTTGTGAGAGAAAAGGATGAACGAGGGAAGGCCTTATTTGCAAATGTGGAGAGGTGTGTGGGTACCTTTTTGCAAAATTGCCATAGTTTCTTTCCTATTCGTCAGATATAAATCGGACGGCCTATATTGCAGGATGGCAGGCACACCATCATCACGAACTCTGTTTTTTATAAGAGTGTATTTTATAAGAGTGTAGATGTAGAGTAGATACAAGTCGACAGGTGGGCATGATGGTAGTGAGATAATGTGATGCAACACTAGAGGTGCCACATGGAGCGTTTAACTGGTCAACCAGTCATGTCATGAGCAAATACAGAGTTGTACGGTGAGCCCGTGACTGTATAATAACCACTAAACATAAATGGTGACCGTAATGAGTGGATTCTGAAGTCCAATGTACGTATCGTGCTTTCGCTTCAAATACAATGATCATAATTGCATATATCACGAGAGAAAGATGAAACATGCGTGAATTTTCTAGGGGCTTAGTTTTAGAGGACCTGGAGATAGTTTTGTGTGCATACGTGAAAGGGGCGTATAGGGGGGGGTATGCGATGGAGAGAGAGATGCTTTCTCTTTATTATGACTAACTTTGTATATAGTATAAAAATATACAAATTCACAGTGCGGAATAAATATCATTATGGCACCATGCAATGCAAATTAGTGTTTGTACTCCTCCATATAACTTTGTAATGTTGTGTATAAGTAGAAAATCTAAAATAATTTTTTGGCCACACTTTGTTCAAAAGGAATGTTGTATGCGAAATAAACGTGAAGAGAGGGCTTTTTAGATCAATGGGGTACGTGATGTAACATGTGTGGATGCATATTTGATGCATTTGGCGGGGCCTAGAGAGGTATGGTATTCGAGAGAGGCATGGATAGAGGGGCCGAACGGGGGGGCGTGGGAGAGATAGCACGAGAAATGAGAGTGGTATAGAGAGAGAGAGACGAATATGACGTCACGACAAAAGATTCCATTCCCTTGAGTGTGTATATGCAAGGGGGGAGGGAATAGAGGCACCAGGAGAAATTTTCTGTGTGTGTGGTGTTTGTGTTGGTATGTGTGGGTGTGAGAAGATAATGAGACGTGGGGGCAGAGGGTGTGTCACCGCGTGACGTCCGGTGGGTCGAGGTGAGGCCCTTCGTTCGATTCCTTCCTGCGCCACATTGGTCGGCCCGTGACGCATTTAGGAAGACCCATGGATGACTAGTCGTACAAGACAAAGATAGCAGAATTATGAAGGACTTTGTGTCCACTGACAAAGCCAGCTAGGATTTGTAACCCTAGGTTCTTGGACTAAGGCAACCCCTTTATCTCTGATATTACTATTTATCCAACCTAACTTTAAGGGGCATCCTACAGAATTCTCTGCTAGACTCATACTCGTCGATTAGGAAGAGAGGTGTGAGACAATGCGTGAGAGACAGGCGTAAAGATAATGTTCGTACATGAGACACGTAGGCAGGTCCATGTATATAGAAAGGGTCGATGAGGATTGTGCGTGTGTGTGTGTTTGCGAGAGGAAGAGTGCTTGTGATAAAGGTTAGTGGAAACAGTTGCTAATGGTTACGAGAGGGAGGGAGGGTTATATCTAGAGCATGTGTGCGAGAAAGACACCTTGGGAGAGAGTGTGTGAGCATGTGTGAGATACCACCGATGGAGAGTGAAACTACACGTAAAAGACTGCTCTACACATTGATTAAAGATATAAATTGTATCCAAATATTAGGATGGGATCATGATATTTGCAATTCGCGTAAGGAGCGGTCATTGATCCATCAGACATCTAGATTATATTGAATTTGAGGATGTATATGTTATTATTCGACACAATTGATCCACATAGTTAGTATCTTGAACTCCGGACAATGCATCGCTTTAGCAATCGAATATAAACGTGATTATAGTTCATGTTGTGTGTGTAAAGCACATTATACCTACGAAAGTTACACAATGGACATTATAAATAGCTACCTATGAACTAGCATACATTTGAATTCAACTTAAGGTGGTTTAAAAAATCGAATTCAACATGAAGTCCATTCAATTAATTTGTATTTGATATCATGGCATTTGTAAACCATACCTAAATTATGGGGGCACCAATCTTTATTCTGATTTTGTACCTAATAGCATATGTAGTTGTGTACAAAATAGATTCAAATTTAGCTCCTCCATTCCAAAATAATCGTAGTTATAGGATTTTCAAGTGTCAAAATTTCAAAAAGAAGCGGATAATTTAATGAGGTTTTCAAACATAAAAGGTCAAATATAACATTGTCTATTTAGGTCAATCCTCATAGTTCAAGAGTACTCTAAACGTGAATGCTTGTGTTTGAAAATTTCGAACGAAGCGCCAAAAGAGCCTCTACTCGCCCGAAACCGTGTGAGACCAATGTTTGGTAGTACAAGGAAATTACTATTCTAATAACTCCGACCCGTGAAACCTACCGCCCCGACGTCCAAAGGTCTAAACCGGGGTAGGTTTGTAGCTTCATCTAGACGCCAGACAACCGCATCCGAAAAACATTCATACACAATGGCCGCCTAAGCACACATGCGCGTGGCCGAAATCACTCCCGCCCACTATTTGGGACACCTGGGATTACCATCCTACCCCCGACCCGCAGTAGGTCCAAAATTTAAGAGGGGGCAAAGTTTGTACTTTCCCTAAATTTCAAACAAGCGCGTCCCATCTTCTATTCAAAAAAGCCAAAAACAAGCGCCTACCAGACCGAAACATGGTTCCCCCCACCCATCCGATTCCCCATTCGTACTCCGTGGGCGCTAAAACTACCTCTCCACCAGCCGGGAAATCCCGGCATCCTCCGTCCGCCACCCCATCCCACCCATCAACCGCCGCCCTCCTCCATCACGCCGGAGCCGATACCCCGACGTCGTCGTCCACCGCAACCTCAACCGCAACGCCCTCCATGGCTAGTAGTTGAAGCCGAGGCTGAGCCGTCCGTACCTGAGCCAGCTCAACCACGCCATCCTGTGCCTCACCGCTGCTGCTCCAACTTCACCACCCTCCACCACACCGGAGCTGTTCCTGCTACGCCGTCCTTCGCCGCCTCGGATCTACTTCTCCTGCGCCGACATACGACCACGACAACACAGTCAAAAATTTGGCCATGGGTTCATCCAAGCCTGAACCCTCCAGAACATCGGTTTCCTCGGTAAAAAGAAGAAGATCGGGGCGACATGTGGAGGTGACCACACCGGTAACCGAAAAAGGTACTCCTCTTCCCTTATTCGTGCAAATCTTATGTCTCTACTTGCACGGTATTCATCCCACAGAAGACACTAGTTGACCGCTTCTTCTTGATACTAGATGTTCCTAGTAACTCGCGATGCACAAGGTTTCTCCTCATATACTATTTCACCTTAGCTAGAGGTCCATCGCCCCCCTGAATTTCAATTTCTGCCCAGTTGATTCCCAATTAACGGAAGCATTCCCCGACGTAACATGCGCTAGTACACCTATTACGCCGGGGAAGCAGCGCCTTGGTGTTTATCTTAGGGGCGTGTGCGGCCTAGAGCTACTGGCGCCCGATCTGGAGGTCAGCCGGGATTAAAGGGATGGCCTGGGGTCGCTGCCAAGCACGGTGGTGGTGTGAGGTCGACTGGAGGGCGGGGCGGCGGAGGCAGGGGTCTGGGCCGGTGGTCGCTGGAGGTTCGAGAAAGATCGTCAACAGTGACTGGCGGGAGGTAGACGAAGGCCATCTGCCCGTTCCTTATAGATCGGATGGTTCATTAAAAAAATTGACTGACCTATTTATTTTCAGTCGACTGTTATCTTAGATATGACCACATGTGGTGGTGTACTGGAGGAGTACCTGCATTTCCTGTGCTCATATATTACAAAATCATATGGAGTAGAATCTAATTTTGTTTGCCATGCAATGTTGTAGAGCTATCATATGTCTCCTGTCATTTGTTTTTCAGCCACCCGCTATCTGCTACTTTTACAGTGCACTAGTTCTGCACACACCTCACCTTTACTCTCACTATTGTGTTTTTATGCAAGGGTATTTCAGACGCTGCTACCATGAGGGAAGCCAAAAATAAAAGAGAGAAGTCGCTCCAGCTTCGTATGCGGGTAGGCAAGACACGTTACAGCGCTATAAAGGGTGCAGTGTCAGCAGAGGGAGACGGTAAACGTAGCACTGGAGTTGATGACCTCGCTCGCAATGAACCACCATCCCAGGTGCTTGCTTTAACTTCGTGGTGTCATATGTGGTTGCATGTTCCATATGGTGTCTAGCTTGTATTCGAAAGGCCGAAGTCGGTAATATAAGGAAAGATATTTTTTTACATGAACCACCATCCCGTGAGCACCAGAAGACAAATAGCTAGTCAGGGCACTAGCTGAGCCAGTGACAAGACCATCAAAGATAGGGATCACCTGGAAGCCAACTAAAAAGCTGCGATACTGGCGAAGCAACCCGCCTCCCACCAGGCTCTCAGGTCCTAGATGATCATGCTCACCACTCCAGCCGGATGTCTAGCTTGTATTGCTTCCAATTTGGTTAAATTGCATCTGCTTAGCTTACACATTATACCTTTGAATATGACATGCCTTTCTGTTTTTCGTACATACTAGTACATCTGTGTATTAACCATGTTCTTACATCAAACTAATGTTCTTGTGTATCCCTCATCAATCACTTATGACAAGGCAGGCAGGCAAGGGGACTACACCTCATTTAAAGAATGCAGTGTCAGCCTCCCGACATGATTCTCAAGAAACAGAAATGCTAGATGAAGATAGTGAACGTAGCTCTGTAGTTGATTACAGCATTTCCCCTACACTAGCATCGCAGGTGCTTGGTCTAACTTGGCAGCGTGGTATGTGGTTGCATGTTGCATATGGTGTCTACATTGTAATTCTTCCAATATGGTTAAACTGCATGTGCTAGTATGCTTAGCTTATATGTTATACCTGTTAATGTGACATGCCTTCCTGTATTTAGTACATAGTACATCTGTCTATTAAGCATGTCCTTACATAAAACTATTGTTTTTTTGTATCCCGCATCAATCAACATGACAAGACACCTTTAGTATATGTAGTGCGATATTAGTTGCATCTTTCATATGATTTATAGCATGCGCTGCTTCTAATTTGTTGAAATTCCATTTATGATGGGACGCTTTTAACTTGGCAGAGTCATATTGGTTGCATCTTTCATGTGGTGTCTAGCTTGCATTACTTCTTACTTGCTGGAATGGTTTCTGCTTAGTTTACACAAACAGTTGTGAACATGCCATGCCGTCCTGTTTTTCGTACATATTCCATCCTGGTATCATGTGTTTGCCTTACATCAAAGTAGTGATTGTCAGTATCATGCATGAATGAGTTCTGAAGAGAGAATTTTATTGCTTTTTCCTGTCGGTTTTACTTGACAATTCAAAATCAATAAAGCGGAAGGAAGTTGGCAAGGCAGCGGATAAAGGTGCTCCTTCCGAACGGAGGGCCTTTACAGTTTCTACTCCTCCACACCCCCAAGATGATTTCCAAGACAACACATGCATAGACACTCAACAAAGCTGTGTTGATGATGAGCACGTCTCCACTAGTGCAGCATCACTGGTGCTCCCTCTAACTTGGCACTGTTATATGTGGTTGCATGTTATGTGTGATGTCTAGCTTGTATTGCTTCTAATTTTGTTGAATTTCATCTGCTTACTTTACACATTATACTTGAACAAGAGACGTGTTCCTGTTTCTAGAACATACAATATCTGTCTATCACACCATGTTCTTACATCAAATAACTACTGTTGTGTAACCTGCAACAATCACTTATCATAAGACACGTTTGACTTCGAAGTGTGATATAGGTTACATCTCACATTCTTTTCTAGCTTGTACTACTAATTTGTTGAAATGGCACTTATGACGAGACAATTTTAACTAGGTAGAGTGATATTCATTGCATCTTTCACATGGTGTCTAGCTTTCATTGCTTCTAATTTCTTGAAATTCCTTCTCCTTAGTTTACACATCATAAGCTGTGAATATGCAATGCTGTGAATATGCAATGGCACTAATGACGAGAGACCTCTAACATGGTAGTGTGATGTTGTTTGCATCTTGCATATGATTTATTTCTGGTACTGCTTCACATTTGTTTAAACGCCATTTATGATGAGACACTGTTAACTTGGTAGAGCGATATTTGTAGCATCTTTCATATGGTGTCTACCTTCCATTGCATTGCTTCTAATTTGGTGAAATGTCTTCTTCTTAGTTTACACATCATAGTTCTGGCTATCTCTTCCGTCCTATTTTTCATACATATTACATCCTCCTATCATGTTGTTGTCTAACATCAAAGTTCAGTTCGTCTGCATGACGCATCAACTTGTTCTGAAGAATTAAATTGTTATTCATTTTTCTTGTCGGCTTGATTTGACATGGCACAATGAAAGAGGAAGAAACACAGAATGGCAGGGAATGAGAAGCGGATAAATCCTGCAGATTCTGGTGGTACTGATGGTGCAATAGAAGGTCAAAGTCCAGCGGAAAATTCTACAAACACAGCATCCCATGCTACACGAGTTGCAAAAAACGCCAAGCAGAAAAAAATAGCTGCCACCAAACAAGCAGAGACAACCCTAGTTCTTGCCACACCTACCACAGTACTACCAGCTGCACGACTTACTCATGCGTCAACTGAGCTAGCAGCACGTCTCAAGCTCCCGTGCCACCTGACACTACTTCCCAAGCACTCTTGACACAAGACGAGTTGGCAATATCAGATGAACCTTGTGAGCTTCAACAGCAAGAAGGTAGTGGCTGGAGTCAAGTTACAGTTGGATGCTTCTTTATATGTAGTCTCATAGTTTGATGTACACTAACATTTCCTATGTTCGTTGTTGGACTAGCACCTAGGCGCAAGAGGAAACAAACATCAGGGATAATGGTCGATAGGTTAACTAAATCTAGAGGAGGAAGAATGGAGATCCGTTTTGAGGCAGGTTTAAAAAGGCCACGTGGTGCTACAAAGTCAGCCAAGTTAGTATCAGAGGAAGCGGTTGTCGTTAGGTGTCATGTACGTATCCTCCCAACATGGATTCAATACAGGAATGACAAAGACGAAACCCAGTTCAACTCCTTCCTGACCATTTATCTATAAGTATGGTTATGTATGGAAACTAGTAATATCATCTTGCTCTGTCCCATACTTTCTAGGTTGCTGATAATGAGACTCCCATAATTTTCAATAGATGAGGTTCAAGTTGGATAGCCAAGATGATGAAACCAGACAAGCTTGCACCCATGTTTCCAAGTCTGCTATGCGACAGTATCGGTATAACTTGTGGAAAACTCACATTGAAGGCAAGGCTAACAGTGAACTTTCCCAAACATCTCCAGTGGAAAATATATCGGATGATGACTGGAGGGGCGTTGTTAAACACTGGTATGATCCGAAGTATCAAGTACAATATATATATGTGATCAGATCACATGTTGAAGACCTATTTACGCATGTGCCACACAAATCTATCTTCTTGTAGGTGAACTGTTCAAAGAACAAGGCCAACCGTACGAAAGTGAAATTCCAATAGACGACAGGATCTCGTAGCTATATTGCACACTGCGAGGCTCTTGTAATTAGCTGCTGTTTCACTCTTTTTGCTGTACCATATTATCAGATCTATATTGACTTGTTCGAAATGCAGAGGAAAGCCCGCAAGGACCAAAAAGTACCTGAACCAAATGTTGTGGAACTCTTCAAGGACTGTCACACCAGCAAGAAGAAGGGCATGACTACACCAGTCAAAGCCGCTAACTACATAAAAAAGACACATCCGTGACATTTTGGGCCGAACGAATTTTTTTTCTGTCATACATATGACACTTCTATGACGATAATTGTGACAAAACCCGGTATCATCATCGATGTGGTGGGCTCCTACTTCTATGACAAAAAATCATGACAGAAAATGGGCTTTTCCTCCTGGGCGGGATGGAGACGCAGCTGCATGACATTCTTTGGGCCATCCATGACAGAAAAAACCATGGTAGAAGCGAGGGCGAGGAAAATTTCGGGGACTTACCGGTTACGGTGGGAGGTCGGGGGCCGAGCGATTCGCGTTTCTCTCGTACACGTACACGCGTGTGTGCGAGGCGTTGGCTCTAACTGAACCCGAGCGAGGCATTGGGCTCTAACTAAACCCGAGCGATTGCACTGCAGGCTACGCGTTACTGAACCCAAGCGATCGATCGATGGCTATTAACGGAACCCGGTCGAGCGATTCCTTCGCTACTGCTGCTAACTTAAGCCGGTCGATGGGATAAACAGTGAGCATTGCTGGGGGGGGGCTTGGATGAACAATGAGCGGTGGCGTTGCATCTGCATGAACAGGACCCCGTGGTGTGGTGGAGGGCTGGATGAACAGTAGACGGTGGAGGGGTGCCCGTGGAGGGGTGGATGAACAGGACCCCGTGGTGTGGAGGGCTGGATGAACAGTAGACGGTGGAGGGGTGGTTGAACAGGACCCCCGTGGTGTGGAGGGCTGGATAAACAGTAGACAGTGGAGGGGTGCCCCTGGAGGGGTGGTTGAACAGGACCTTGTAGTGTGGAGGGCTGGATGAACAGTAGACAGTGGAGGGGTGGTTGAACAGTAGCCGGTGGAGTAGCGCGCGGTGGAGGCTGGATGAACAGGAGCCCGTGGAGGCTGGATGAACAGGAGCCCGTGGAGGCTGGAGGAGGTCGATAGTGGAGATGAACAGTATCCCCTGGAGTCCCGTTTTGCGGTACGCCACACCCCCCCAATGAACAGGACCCTCGCTTCGACCGTAGTGCTCCAACACAAGTCCGTTTTGTCCATTTTGCGGTACACCACACCCCTCCCGATGAACAAGACGCATTCTGTTGCCTCCCCATGAACACGACGCATTCCGTTGCCTCCCCATGAACACGACGACGACACTGTTTCTCCGTTCCGACCCAGCCATGTACACGAGCCCTGGCCGTACGTATGCACGAGTAGGCATTGGAGACCCCGCCCGTATGTACACATACGTGGCCGTATTTTCTTTCTTGCACCCTGGCCGCTGTACGTACGTGTACATGCTACGTGCACGCCTCTACTACGACACGTGCGCGCCTCTAATACGACACTTGCGCGCCTCTACATCGACCAGTATGTACGTACACGTTCGCGACCAGAATGACAACTCTACATACGCTTCGACCAGGCGGGTCCTGACTGTCAGGCACTTCCTTGCCTACGAAGATGTAGCTAGTGGGTCCCAACAGTCAGGGGCGAATCGTTTTGTTTTTTTGCCCGGACGCACTTCCTTGCGTGCGAAGGTGTAGCTGGTGGTCCCAGCAGTCGGGGGGCTGGTGGGTCCCAACAGTCAGGGGGGCGAATCGTTTTTTTTCGGACACACATTCTTGCGTGCGAAGATGTAGCTCGTGGGTCCCAGCAATCAGGGGGCGAATCATTTTTTTCGCAAAATACGGTGACCCGTCCGGTGGGTCCCCGCTATTAGGTGGAGGAATGATTATTTTGCGCGTAATAAGGAGGCACTTCCTTGCGGCTGCCGTGGACCCAGCTGTCAGCCTCTCCACATACAGTACTCCTCCGATGGAAGTCGGTCGTTGACGATGTTGACCACGCTGCGCCGAGAGCACCAGGGCGGTGGTCTGGACGACAACAAGGCCTAGGAAGCGGACGACGTGGAGCCGGGGAAGACGTAGCAGTGAAAGCCCTCGCGGAGAGGAGTACAAGGGTTCACTGGTTAGGCTGCGATGCGAGGCTGCCGTTGCCGCAGAATAACAGGGGGTGTGGGTGAGTAGAGGGATGCCTTGGCCAGCGGTGGGAGAAGTACGCGGTGGTGAGGCCTCCGCGGCATCACAGCCGGCCACGGGAGGCAGGAGCATGTCACACGATCGGCGCTGCTTTGGGCGGCTGGATCAAGGAGACCAGAAGTTGAAGAAGCACTACGACCGTTGGATGAACATCGTACGATCACTGCAGCTAGATTCATTTATATTGACTAAGTTGACAAAGCCCTTGGTACGCATCAACTTAGTAGGCCCACAGCTCGGATTTGGAGAGAACATATAGCCCATTGCGATTTGTAAGAATGTACAGCCCATTTTTTAATTCTAATGGAATTTACTACAGCCCATTTAAAGTTTGTTAAAAGTACAGCCCAACTTCTAGCTAGGACAACGATTAATAATTTCAAACAACCGCTCTAAACAGAATTCAAAAAAAATTCCCACATTTTGATGGGATCCAAAATATTTTTATCCGAAATTTCTAGTCAGGTCAAAATAAAGTTTTATTATGTTAAAATCGAACGAAATATTGCGCGCGCAACAAGTAATGAAATTAAAATTTTCAAATTCCAAAAATAATATATTATTCAAACTAATTACGTGTTTGGTTCATAGTAACTGTCCAGTAATTATAATTACATCCCATTTATTATTTCTTAAAGTCCATTTTCTTGTTAAGCCTAATGCATACCTCATAGGAAAGTTTGCAGCCCAGCGGGGCGGAGCATAACAAGTTGACCCGGATATTGTGTACAACTGTCGGCCCAGATGCATTGCTGGTGTTAAAAAAAGCTATTTTTTATACACACATTTAATTTTTTTGTATAGATAAGAAACATTTTTTATACACACATTTAACAATTTTTAAATACATGATTAACACTTTTTAAAACATTTTTTAGTCAACAGTGGGCCCACAGTGAGTGGAGGAGGTCACAATACACATATTTTTTAAATACATGATTAACACTTTTGCAAAAACAATTAGCCCACAACGAGCCAATTAGCTCCAGTCGGCCCATAGTGGGCCGACAGGACCCAATCAGCCCACAGTGGGCCAACAGGACCCAATCAGCCCACAGTGGGCCGACAGGGGCCAGTCGGCCAGCTGTAGGCCGAATGGAATCCAATCGGCCTGCTGTGGGCCGACTAGGCCCAGTCGGCCTCCAGCGGGCCGATGGTGTATTATTTTTGAAAAAAATTTACCCAGCGTAATATTTATGAAAATTAATTAAAAAATTGTATTATTTAAAAAAATAGAGAAAAAGACCTGTGTAGTACAGTACAACCTAACAAGGTTACTCAGCCCGCATTCAGCGACACCGGAAAGGCCCAAACAAGGCTTCTGTACAACTTTTTGAAGTCATTGAGCTCAATTAATAACTTACGAAAAAAGTTAGATTATAGTGAAACCTAATTAAAAGCTGTCACGAGAAAATAAATAATTCAACGGGTCCCACTTGTGCGTGTGCACGTGTGTGTGTGAGAGAGAGAGAAAGAGAGACCCATCAGCCGATGCTCGTAAATACATCTTTCAGCCAGATGCATTGCTGATGCTCAGTAAAAACTTATATAGTTGACACAATCATATAGAACATCATAGCACACTGAACTTGCATACAAAAATTTCACGCAGGCGGCACAATCAGGATGGAAGCAGTGGATCGCTACGGGAAGGGCTATGTTGAAACCAACGAAGTCGTACATAACGGTTCATCGTCTTTATCAATGACGGGGAAATATCTTGAATGTTGTGCAAAGAAAACAGACAGACAACACAATAAGTTCTCCTAGCACATTAAGTTGACGTACAACCCTTTCTAAAAAAAGTTCAGGTACAAATTTAGAACAGGTCACAATCAAATGTACTCGCATATCAGTGCTTCACACCCATAGCTCGGATTTAACTAGTATCTGACAAGATTCAGTTGTTACCTCAAATTAGAGCACATCCAGGCAGCTAGCCCCACCTCTTCTCTCAAAGAAGCAGTGGCCTCTGCCGCGCGATGGAGTAGGCCCTGTGCCATCCATCATTCCGAGCAACACGGGGAAAGTCTGACGTTGACTCCTGTAATGGACGTCGTCGACGGACCCTAGCACCAGCGGCGGCGGCAGGACTTTGTAGGATCGAAAGTATGTCTAGAGGGGGGGATTAGACTACTTGACCAAATAAAAATCTATCCTTTTCCTAATTTTAGTCTTTGGCCGATTTTGGCTATCTTAGCACAAGTCAAGCGATCTTAACACAATTCAAGCAAGCATGCAAAGAGTCTATGAGCAGCGGAAAATAAAGCATGCAACTTGCAAGAATGTAAAGGGAAGGGTTTGGAGAATTCAAACGCAATTGGAGACACGGATGTTTTTGTCGTGGTTCCGATAGGTGGTGCTATCGTACATCCACGTTGATGGAGACTTCAACCCACGAAGGGTAACGGTTGCACGAGTCCACGGAGGGCTCCACCCACGAAGGGTCCATGAAGAATCAACCTTGTCTATCCCAATATGGCCATCGCCCACGAAGGACTTGCCTCACTAGTGGTAGATCTTCATGAAGTAGGCGATCTCCTTGCCCTTACAAACTCCTTGGTTCAACTCCACAATCTTTGTTAGAGGCTCCCAAGTGACACCTAGCCAATCTAGGAGACACCACTCTCCAAGAAGTAACAAATTGTGTGTTGATGATGAACTCCTTGATCTTGTGCTTCAAATGATAGTCTCCCCAACACTCAACTCTCTCTCACGGGATATGGATTTGGGGGAAAGAAGATTTGAGTGGAAAGCAACATGGGGAAGGCTAAAGATCAAGATTCATATGGTGGGAATGGAATATCTTGGCCTCAACACATGAGTAGGTGGTTCTATCTCAGAAAATGTGTATTGGAAGTGTAGGTATGTTCTGATGGCTCTCTCCACGAATGAAGAGTGGGGTATATATAGCCTCCATACAAAAACTAACTGTTACACACAATTTAATTATCTCGGTGAAACCGAATTGACAAACTCGGTCAGACCGATTCAGCAAACCTAGTGACCGTTAGGATTTTCGAGGGGAGTGCGATGCAACTCGGTAGGACCGATATGGTTAGGGTTAGGGCATAACGTAATCTCGGTGTGACCGATTACACAAACTCGGTGGGACCGATTTTGGTAATAAGCTAACCAGAGAGTTGGTCAGGTAAACTTGGTGGGACCGATCGCTCATTTTGGTGGGACCGAAATGTTACAAAAGAGAAACAGAGAGTTTACATTGCAATCTCGGTGGGACCGATCACTCATCTCGGTAGGACCGAAACGTTACGAAGGGAAATAGAGAGATTACAACCCCATCTCGGTGTGACCGAGATCCCTATCGGTGAGACCGATTTGCCTAGGGTTTGTGGCAGTGGCTATGACATTTGAAACTCGGTGGCACCGGATAGAGAGAATCAATGTGGCCGAGTTTGACTTTTGGTTTAGGTCATATGTGGATGTGGGAAGGTAGTTGATGGTTTTGGAGCATATCACTAAGCACTATGAAGCAAGAACCTCATTAAACAACACCTCTTCCCTCCTTGATAGTATTGGCTTTTCCTATAGACTCAATGTGATCTTGGATCACTAAAATATAAAATGTGGAGTCTTGAGCTTTGAGCTTGAGCCAATATTTTTGTCCTTAATATTTTGAGGGCTCCACTTTCCTCATCCATGCCATGCCATTGATTGAGCTTTTCCTGAAATATTAATCTTGGAATAGCATTAGCTCAATGAGCTATATGTTGTTAGGAATTACCAAAACTACCTAGGGATAGTTGCACTTTCAAACTTCGATTGATGGATTGACCACTTCTTCGACATGCACGAATACTCGATACAGGTACATCCCTAACATGGTCCGCGGCGGCCTTTGTGGCAACGAATAGTACAACCCCGGTTCCTGCACCTGTATCTCAACACCAATCACCTTCAATATGGTGGACGGCTTCTTCATCCATGCCATAACCATCAGAGCCCAGCTGTCTGGAGGAACAACCATACTTACGACCTCTCCTCCAAGGTCGTTGATAAGCTCGTTCATGGACTCGCTATTCGAAGCACGTCGAGGCATGCCGTGGATGGTAAGCTTTGTCAAAAACTCAAGCTCAGAGGGCACCGAGCCGCATCCTGGGTGCCACCGATCAAAGCTCACCAGCACGCCATCGCAGAACAAACACCGGGAAGATTCGAACACATGACTGCAGTCGAAAGTTGTCCGGAACCTGACGAAGAAATCAGCCGGTGGCGGACAGACTTCGATAAGCAAGTCACTTATTTGGATGCCGTGCGCAATGCCAAGAGCTTTGACAAGGTCATCCGGCGAGATGGGAGGCTGGTCGCTGTTGATGGTTACAATCAGCACTTTGCTGGCAAACTGGTCGTCAAGCGCCGCCATGCCACTATTGAGCGACAACATGCAGCGACCGAAGGCAGGATGGACCTCAGGATCTCCGGCTCGGAAATCCGCGTTGACCGGCGACATGATAGTGCACTTGAGTACAGGGAGTACAACAGGGGGATTTGGGGGAACTGGAGTAGGAATTGAGATTCCAGAGGTGGGGGAGGGGCGGGAGACTGCGGATGAAAAGGTAGCATGAATTTCAAGCACGCGCCAATATGCTCTCAGCGCGCAAGCGCACGGAAACACCGGTGGCGCCAACATGACGGCCTAAGAGTCCTTATTCATTCTTTTTTGGAGAGCCCGGCCTTTTTTTCAGGATCTTTTGAGAGCCCGGGCTGAGAGTCATAATTGACCCGTTTGGCATTGCGTTACTACTCGGCCCATATTCAACAACACCTCACTGGCCCAAACAAGTGTACATCATCGAAAAGACACTGAGCTCAAATTATATAACTTGAAAAAAGGAGATATACTCTGAACACTAGAGAATGGTGATGCCCTCATTTAGCCCACCAGTAGTTCGAGACAATATACAGTTCGAAACAATGATATATACAGCATTCAAACACTGACTAGTGACTACTACTGACTTAAACAGCAAGACATGATATTTCATAAGAAGTCTTGCTACACCACCAAAACGCACCCATCTGCAGCGCTCAGACTCTCGTGATCCAGACGAGAATGACATTCTAAACAGAAGCAACTATTACATAGTAAGAGTGACATAGACGAGGATGACCAAATGACAAGGAATATGCATAACAAAAGAAAGGACTACCCATCCAGAACCAGCAGGAAAGACAACAAAGTCATTCGAAGAGATGATCCAACACCATGATAATTTGCAGCCCCGCTTCAGCGACCAGTGATCCGGAGACACTAGTACTCCACCCTTTCGATGCAACTGCCCAATTACCTATCAACCTGAAGGCCCGAACCACATCACTGCATGTTGTAATTGAGACATCCAAGGATCAAAGTTAATCCGGATGCCTTTGTCATTCTCACCTTCTTCTGGCTGCAGGCTGTATCGTTGACAATCAGGGGAGTTTGCTCCCGAACTCCTAGGGCTCGCTGTGTAGACACAGTTTTCCATAGCAAACAGAGCCTCTCTGCCATCAAGGTCCTTGCTAATGGTGATCTCATGGTTAATCAGATAATTGGGTCCGAGAAACAGAGAGTGTGAATCAAGGCTGTTTACCCGCCTCCAACTAAAAAATCCTAAAGGCCCCAACAAGCTGGTATCCTGCTCATAGACATAACAGCCACTGTCCGAATACTCACGTATTACACGGTGCTTGTATACAGTGGGGTTTCTGCAATATAACTTTTCTGGCTCATGTGTCTGAATGATCATCAGTCTTTTGCCGTCGTCTGATCCAGCGAGGAACCAGTTGTGCTTCCCTGTTTTTGGCAAAGGTGGTGTGATTACAAAGGGCAGTAACTGTAGGGACACTGCATCATATCCAAAAGGACATGCATTGTTAATGTAAGATCAGCATTGTTCAGAGTATGAGTAGGATAATGCAAGAAACATGATTGATATGTCCCTGTTGGAACTGGGAGGAAAATACACGGAAATGTATACTGGGTTCGAAAATATAGAAGTGCCATGCATGGTTATACTCATGTTAT
Source organism: Triticum urartu (assembly GCF_056163025.1). NCBI lineage: Eukaryota > Viridiplantae > Streptophyta > Magnoliopsida > Poales > Poaceae > Triticum > Triticum urartu. Next base: position 664,520,194 of record NC_141877.1, on the reverse strand, counting down.
CTCGCAATCGATTCTTCACAGGAAACTACCATGTCATGCATGTTATGTAAACATGTTCTGTCCTCACAAACAAATTCTTCAAGGTAACTAACAGACCATGCATTGTTATATACTCGTGTTCTGTGGGCAAAATTTTTGTGAGGATATTATTCTAGCCATTGATTGCTGAAGGGAGAATATAGGTATGTACACATGGTAAGCATTGCAGGATTTCACTACTTCCAAATATAGAGTTCTCCATATGCACATTTACTTCCCTAATATATGGTTAGATGAAACCAACAGTGTGGTGCATGTTTCTACATCATGAAAATGAGGAAACTAACATGGCCATTGATCACACTCATATTTAGTAGTAGTATATAGATTACTGTAAAATAAGGATAATATCCATATATTCCTAACCGTTTGATTATTCAGGGTACAAATTGGCTGTAATGACATGGTCATAATCGCATGATTTAACTCATTCCAAATATAGCTGATTTACAGCGTCTCTAATACATTGCCACAGTTCTACTCAAATTATGCTCAAACAGAGATATGCCAATCATCACAAAAAGTTCAAACAGTGTCATGGCGTCATCATTAACATGAGAGGAAACAACTTACATGCGCTGTCCCAGCAATACGTGGTGCCATCTGCTTTGTCGATCGCGTAGATGATGCCATTGTGTTCAATAGCATCACAGAAGTGTGTATCAGCTTTGATGATGATCCACTGTGAGCCGAGTTGTCTCCAGCTAAAGAAGGCATCGGCGTAAAGATAGGCGAGTCCGCGCTTGAACAAGGCAATTAGCTTGAAGTCTGCGTAATTCGCATGTCGTGTGGGAACTTGGCAGATTAGAATCTTCTGCAAAACAAGGTCCGTCCAACTGACATAGTAATCTAGATGACTTGGACCGCGATGGTAATTGTCGGTGTCAAAACCGGCGGATCTCGGGTAGGGGGCCCTGAAAGTGCGTTATATCGACTAGAGGGGGGGGTGAATAGGCGATTTTTATGAAAGTCTTCAAAACGTGGAAGTTATGAAGACAAACGATAGAAATAAACCTATTACCATGCAGCGGAAGGTAGATTACACTAGGCAAGCCATAGTCAAGTATTCAATAGAGTGAAAGCACAATGACTAATAGCAGCAATGTAGTAAGGATCAGGTAGGAAGATATTTTGAAGCCACACAGAACACGCAGTCACTTAGTGAAGACAAAAGATAGTGTGAACATACAATGACTTCACAAGGAGTAACAGTAAGTAAAGAGAAGGGAAGATGAAACCAGTGACTCGCCGAAGACAATGATTTGTTGGACCAGTTCCAGTTGCTGTGACAACTGTACATCTGGTTAGGGCGGCTAGGTATATAAACCTTAGGACACACAGTCCCAGACAGCCAGTCCGGAACACGCAGCTCAGGACACCCAGTCCTCACCGTATTCCCCTTGAGCTAAGGTGAAAGCACAAGTGCTCCCTAGGTGGTTTTGATAATTGATGACAACATATCTCTTGTTGGACTAACATTTCGATCTAGCATGTTTCGGATAAGTTCAACAATGGAGTGGCATGGACTAAAGGTTTTGGGAACTCCTTCAAGATGCTAAGGATAAAGGATTGGCTAAAGCTTCAAGCTCAAGACTCCTCATTTTACATTTTAGTGATCCAAGATCACATTGAGTCTTTAGGAAAAGCCAATACTATCAAGGAGGGATCAGGTGTTGCTTAATGAGCCTCTTGCTTCATGTGCTTAGTGATATGCTCCAAAACCCTCAGCTACTTTCCCACTTCCACATATGACCTAAACCCTAAGCCAAACTCGGTCCTACCGATTCTTCCTATCCGGCGCCACCGAGTTTCACTTGTCATAAGCCACTGCCAAACCCTAATCAGTTCGGTCTCACCGATGGGATCTCGGTCTCACCGAGATGGGCTTGCAAACTCTCTGTTACCCATTGCAATATTCTCGGTCCCACCGAGATATGCAATCGGTTCCACCGAGTTTGCTTGGCCAAATCTCAGTTTCACTTATTACCCAAATCGGTCCCACCAAGTTTGAGTAATCGGTCAAACCGAGTTTTGGATTTACCCTAACCCTAGCACATCGGTCCCACCGAGTTGATTCAGTCGGTCCCACCGAAATCTCTAACGGTCGCTAGGTTTACCTTTTCGGTCCGACCGAGTCTGTTGATTCGGTCCCACCGAGATTGTAAAACTGTGTGTAACGGTTGGATTTTTTGTGGAGGCTATATATACCCCTCCACCTCCTCCTCATTCGATGAGAGAGCCATCAGAACGCATACACCATTTCAACTCATATGTTCTGAGAAAGAACTACCTACTCATGTGTTGAGACCAAGATATTCCATTCCTACCATATGAATCTTGATCTCTAGCCTTCCCCAAGTTGCTTTCCACTCAAATCTTCTTTCCACCAAATCCAAATCCTATGAGAGAGAGAGTTGAGTGTTGGGGAGACTATCATTTGAAGCACAAGAGCAAGGAGTTCATTACCTACACACCATTTGTTACTTCTTGGAGAGTGGTGTCTCCTAGATTGGCTAGGTGTCACTTGGGAGCCTCTGACAAGATTGTGGAGTTGAACCAAGGAGTTTGTAAGGGCAAGGAGATCACCTACTTCGTGAAGATCTACCGCTAGTGAGGCAAGTCCTGTGTGGGCGATGGCCATGGTGGGATAGACAAGGTTGCTTCTTCGTGGACCCTTTGTGGGTGGTTGCTTCTTCGTGGACCCTTCGTGGGTGGAGCCCTGTGTGGACTCGCGCAACCGTTACCCTTTGTGGGTGGAGCCCTCCGTGGACTCTCGCAACCGTTACCCTTTGTGGGTTGAAGTCTCCATCAACGTGGATGTATGATAGCACCACCTATCCGAACCACGGGAAAAACATCCGTGTCTCCAATTGCGTTTGATTTCTCCAAACCCTTCCCTTAACATTCTTGCAAGTTGCATGCTTTACATTCCGCTGCTCATATACTTTTTGCATGCTTGCTTGATATGTATTGTGTGTGTTGAAATTGTGCCTAAACTCCACTTAAACTGAAAAAGCTTAAAAATTGCAACTTTAGCATTAAGTGTCTAATCACCCCCCTCTAGACACATCTACTTCTAGATCCTACAAGTGGTATCAGAGCTTTGGTCTCCATTGCCTTGGTTTAATCACCATTGGAGGAAGATGGATGTGTCTACATTAGGGAGTCTTAGACATAGAGTGCCTATACTTGATGGAGAGTATTTTCATGAGTGGAAAAATTTGATGCTTGTAATCTTCAATCAATATCATTTGAACAAGTATATTGCTAGCCCTTGTGAACCTCATATTGATCCTTTGCATCCTACCCTAGATGAAGATATTGACATGATTCGCAATCTTAGAACTATTGAGCTCATCATTAGAGGATTGCCCAAAAATTTGATTGCTTGTTTGCCTACTCAAAATTGTGCCTATACTATATGGAAATTTCTTGAGGAACGATTTCCCCATCATTCCTTGAAAACTTTGGATGAAATTCTCCATATATCTATTGCCTTGAGTAAGATGAACTCTAGTGATCCTAGTTTTGGTAATTGTCTTTTTGAACTTACCAATCTTAAGCATGCTAAAGGAGATGTTGGAATCATTAATGATATCATATTCAAAGCTATAAGAATTCATAAAAGTGACCACTTTGATGATCATTTATCTAATGAATTACCCTCTCTAGGAAATGATGAGTCACAAGATCATGATGAACATGAATATTATGATGATGATGATAGTGACTTCGATCTTGATGATGCAATGAGACATTTTGGTCTTATGGCAAATCTTCGGGGATATGAATCAGGAGGAAAGGAATGGGTTCTTGATAGTGGATGTACTGATCATATGACCGGAGATGAAGAGATGTTTCATGAGCTTGCTGAAAATGACGGCCGTCGAAAATATGTCACCTTTGGTGATAATTCAAACGGTAAAGTGGTTGGCCTTGGTAAGGTGGCCATCTCACATGATAGTTCCATTCAAAATGTCATGCTCTTTGAATCTCTTGGCTACAACTTACTTTCAGTATCTAGACTTGCTGATTTCGGTTTGAATGTCCTATTTACTGAGGTAGATTGCCATGTATTTCGTCGAGACAATCGTAAAATGGTCTTTACGGGTATGCGTAGAGGTGATCTTTACATTGTCGATTTCTCTAAAAAGGCACAACCTAAAACTTGCTTTGTTGCTAAATCCTCAAAAGGTTGGTTGTGGCATAGACGGCTAGGTCACGTTGGCATGAGAAACCTTGACAAGCTTATTAAAGGAAATCATATCCTTGGAGTCAATGATGTCATATTTGATAAGGATAGACTTTGCAGTGCTTGTCAATCAGGTAAACCGGTTGGAGGAAGACATCCCGTGAAGAACATCATGGCCACATGGAGGCCACTCGAGCTACTTCACATGGATCTTTTTGGTCCCAACGCCTACAAGAGTCTCGGTGGAAATTCTTTTGGTCTAGTTATAGTTGATGATTTTTCAAGATTTCCTTGGGTGTTCTTTCTTAATGACAAGTCGCAGGTCCAGAAGATCTTCAGAAACTTCACTAGGAAGGCCCAAAATCAGTTTGATGTGAAGATCAAGAAGGTTCGGAGTGACAACGGAATGGAGTTCAAGAACGCAAATGTGGACACCTTTCTTGACGAAGAAGGGATTTCACACGAGTTCTCGGCTACGTACACACCTTAACAAAATGGAGTTGTTGAGAGGAAGAACCGGACGCTCATCGAAATGGTAAGAACGATGCTTGATGAATACAAGACGCCAAAGCACTTTTGGGCAGAAGCGGTTGAGACAGCTTGTCACGCAACAAACCGCTTATATCTTCACAAGCTACTCGGCAAGACGACATACGAGCTTCCACCGGTAACAAACCCCAAGTTGGATACTTTCGAGTATTCGGCTCAAAGTGCTACATTCTTGATAAGCATCATCGTTCAAAGTTTGCTCCTAAATCTCATGAAGGTTTTATACTTGGTTATGGCTCAAACTCTCACACTTACCGTGTCTACAACAATTTCACCCGAAAGGTTGAAGAGACAGTAGATGTGAAGTTTGATGAATCTAATGGCTCGCAAGTAGAGCAATTGCCAATTGATGTAGGAGACAAAGACCCTTCAGAAGCAATCCAAGACTTGTCCATTGGCAAAATTCATCCAACGGAGGTGAAGGAGAGTACTTCATCCGTCCAAGTGGAAGCTTCTACTTCACGACAAGGTGAACCAAGAATGGACACGGAAGCATCCACAAGTGGGACACACCAAGATGAAGAAAACGAGGAAATACGTCAAGACGAACATCAACAACCTCCTTCTCCACCACGACAAGAGAACGACGACGTCAACAATGAAGAAGGCCAAGAAGAAGAACAAGATGAAGAAGATGTTCAACAAAGACCCAAGCAAAAGCTCTCACTTGTTCGAGCAAGAATTGCCAAAGATCATCCCGTCGAGCAAATCCTCAATGATATACAAACCGGGAGAATCACTCGCTCAAAAACTCGTCTAGCTAACTTTTGTGAAAACTATTCATTCATCTCTAGCATTGAACCTATGAAGGTTGAAGAAGCATTGGAAGATCCGGATTGGATAAATGCTATGCATGAAGAGCTACATAATTTTGAGAGAAACCAAGTTTGGACATTGGTCGAGAAGCCCGACAACAACCACAACATCATTGGTACCAAATGGGTGTTTCGCAACAAGCAAGATGAAGATGGACAAGTGGTTCGCAACAAAGCACGTCTCGTCGCCCAAGGGTACACACAAGTCGAAGGTATGGACTATGGTGAGACGTATGCTCCCGTTGCTAGACTTGAGTCCATTCGCATCTTACTTGCCTATGCTAATCACCATAATATCACCTTGTACCAAATGGACATTAAAAGTGCTTTTCTAAATGGTGAAATAGAGGAGGAAGTTTATGTCAAACAACCTCCCGGCTTTATCAATCCTAAGAAACCAAATCATGTTTACAAACTTCACAAAGCTCTTTATGGTCTTAAACAAGTTCCTAGAGCATGGTATAAATGCTTGACCAAGTTCCTTACTACAAGTGGTTTTGAAATCGGTAAAATTGATTCTACTATTTTTACTAAAAGGGTTAATGGAGAACTATTTGTATGCCAAATTTATGTTGATGATATCATATTTGGTTCAACTAACCCTCTCTTTAGTGAAAAGTTTGGAAAGCTAATATCAGAGAAGTTTGAGATGTCTATGATGAGTGAACTCAAATTCTTTCTCGGGATGCAAATCAAGCAAACTAAGGAAGGTACATTTGTCTCTCAAACAAAGTACACCAAGGACTTATTCAAGAAGTTCAATATGCAAGAATGCAAAGGTATGTCTACACCCATGCCTACTAGTGGACATAATGATTTAACCAAAGATGGTGAACCGGTTGATCAAAAGGTTTATCGCTCTATGATTGGTTCATTGTTATACCTATGTGCTTCACGTCCCGATATTATGCTAAGTGTGTGCATGTGTGCACGATATCAAGCTGCTCCTAAAGATTGTCATCTTAAGTCTGTGAAAAGGATAGTGAGATATTTAATCCATACACCAAATTTTGGCATTTGGTATCCTAAGAGGTCTTCTTTTGATCTTGTTGGCTATTCTGACTCGGATTATGCCGGAGACAAGGTTGATAGAAAGTCCACTTCGGGTACTTGTCAATTTCTTGGTAGATCTCTTGTGTCTTGGTCTTCCAAGAAACAAAACTCGGTATCCTTATCCACCGCCGAAGCGGAATACATTGCCGCTGGTTCATGTTGTGCTCAATTACTTTGGATGACCCAAACTCTTAAAGATTATGGGATTTATGTGAAACATGTTCCACTGCTTTGTGACAATGAAAGTGCTATCAAAATTGGTCATAATCCTGTACAACATTCTCGAACTAAGCATATTAAAGTTCGTCATCATTTCATTCGAGATCATGTTGCTAAGGGTGACATCAATCTTAAGCATGTTCGCACCGATAAGCAATTAGCGGATATATTCACTAAACCACTTGATGAGAAAGTGTTTTGCAGGTTGAGAGGAGAATTGAACATCATTGATGCTTCGAACTTGGAGTATAAACTCCATTGGATACATGCAAGACATGAGATTATGACTAATCCATGATATATCTCTTATGATAACTATCTTATGTCTTGGATATATTTGCACCTTGCATGTTGTCTAACCCATGTAGGTGCTTGGTTGAATCTAATTCCATGAGATTGCGACTCACTCACATCTTGAGCAATCTCTACAAGACCAAGACTCTACATAGTAGTGGTTGAAGACAAGGAAGCACAAAACCATTCAAACATATCCTTTGACAAATTCTATGTTAAGCTTCATGATTGTCATTTTTGGATACACAAGTGCTCTTCCTTGCAAGAACTAACCCATGTAGGTAGATGAACTCAAACTCCAAGTGGTGCTCCCAACTCTTGATGAGCTACATCAACCTTGAGCACCCACACAAGTTCAACTACATGAGCAAGAACCACACCACCACCTAAGGTATGTTATTCCATCTTAGAGAAGCTTTACTTCAAGACATGAGTCAAAGCAACTCAACAAGATGTGAATACATCAAGATGCTTAAACGAAGATGGTAACCCCATTTTGAGCTTAAACAATGAGTATGACCTATGATCAAGTGTTCCCACTTGACTCCTAAGTCAATATACTCTAACATAGGTGACTATGTCACCTCCCAACTCTAGATGAAGCTCTCTTGTGTTCTTTCTTTGTGTTATTGCATTTGTCTCATGCATGTTTATTTTCTCTCTCCTTCTTCAAAAAAAAACTTCATCTAGATCTTTCAGTTTCTTCTCTTTTCTCTTTGTTTTTGTTCTGCATTTTCTGCACTTAATTCCTTGCAAATCCTTTAGGAAATTCATTGCAAATCTTGGTGAGATCCTACATGTCTAGTGAGCTGAGGTGACAAGTGTTTTTCTCTGTGTAAACTCGGTTTCACCGACTTGCAATTTTCGGTCCAACCGAATTTTTTCGGTACCACCGAAATGTGCCACTCGGTGCCACCGACTTTGCAATCAGAAAAACAGATTGCCACTTGTTCTACATTTCTTCTGATCCAGCTCCACTCAATGAATCTTATCCTCTACAAGCATCACAATTTTATCCTCTGCTTTGTGCTGAATCTCAAGGACCAAACCTAGTCGACAGATTCCAGGAAAAACCTTCTTGGAAATTGATGTCAAAGGGGGACAAAAGAGATCACATCAAAGCTTAAGAGGGAGAGAGAAATCTCCAGGGGGAGAGAATACTCAAGGATCCCAGATGCTTGATGTTCAAGAGGAGAGATACCACATGTCCTTTTGGGGGAAAGACATGTTCATATGTACTCATTTGAATTAAGTTCCATTTGTATCTTTCAGCTCTGATTTTCCGTTCCGTATCTTCTCCCAATATCCCATGTAAGATTCAGGGGGAGCAAGACAACTAAGGGAAAGAAATCAGTCAAATTCATTGCATATCTTTATTCTTGGGGACATGTTGAATTCAATGTGGTACCTTGTACTCACTCTCTACATGTCATCCCAGTCTTGGTATTCTTATGGTTTCTTTTGTTTGCTCTGGCTAGTGGATGTACCTGTGTTGTCTAACCTTGTTTGTGCAGGTTCATTCCATCCTAAGCCAACTCAAGACCACAAGGTAAGTATATGCATCAAAATCATGAGTATGAGAAGTTCTTGCTTATGTACATACTGTTTGCAAGAAGGACCCATGAGCATGGAGGTATTTTCCTTGATAATCCTTTGCTCTGATGCATATGGCCAAGATGCATGTAACACATTGCCTACTCTGTCATGGTTATGCTCTCACATGCCTCTATATTTCATATTTACATGAGTGCATACATGTAGGGGGATCCTATGCTTGTTACATGTCCTTCCAAAGCTTTACTTGCTGTTCTTTATATCTTTATCTAAAGCTTTGATGTATGTTGCCATCAATTACCAATAAGGGGGAGATTAAAAGCACAAGTGCTCCCTAGGTGGTTTTGATAATTGATGACAACATATCTCTTGTTGGACTAACATTTCGATCTAGCATGTTTCAGATAAGTTCAACAATGGAGTGGCATGGACTAAAGGTTGTGGGAACTCCTTCAAGATGCTAAGGACAAAGGATTGGCTAAAGCTTCAAGCTCAAGACTCCTCATTTTACATTTTAGTGATCCAAGATCACATTGAGTCTTTAGGAAAAGCCAATACTATCAAGGAGGGATGAGGTGTTGCTTAATGAGCCTCTTGCTTCATGTGCCTAGTGATATGCTCCAAAACCCTCAGCTACTTTCCCACTTCCACATATGACCTAAACCCTAAGCCAAACTCGGTCCTACCGATTCTTCCTATCTGGCGCCACCGAGTTTCACTTGTCATAAGCCACTGCCAAACCCTAATCAGTTCGGTCTCACCGATGGGATCTCGGTCTCACCGAGATGGGCTTGCAAACTCTCTATTACCCATTGCAATATTCTCGGTCCCACCGAGATATGCAATCGGTTCCACCGAGTTTGCTTGGCCAAATCTCAGTTTCACTTATTACCCAAATCGGTCCCACCGAGTTTGAGTAATTGGTCAAACCGAGTTTTGGATTTACCCTAACCCTAGCACATCGGTCCCACCGAGTTGATTCAGTCGGTCCCACCGAAATCCCTAACGGTCACTAGGTTTACCTTTTCGGTCCGACCGAGTCTGTTGATTCGGTCCCACCGAGATTGGAAAACTGTGTGTAACGGTTGGATTTTGTGTGGAGGCTATATATACCCCTCCACCTCCTCCTCATTCGATGAGAGAGCCATCAGAACGCATACACCATTCCAACTCATATGTTCTGAGAAAGAACTACCTACTCATGTGTTGAGACCAAGATATTCCATTCCTACCATATGAATCTTGATCTCTAGCCTTCCCCAAGTTGCTTTCCACTCAAATCTTCTTTCCACCAAATCCAAATCCTATGAGAGAGAGTTGAGTGTTGGGGAGACTATCATTTGAAGCACAAGAGCAAGGAGTTCATTACCTACACACCATTTGTTACTTCTTGGAGAGTGGTGTCTCCTAGATTGGCTAGGTGTCACTTGGGAGCCTCCGACAAGATTGTGGAGTTGAACCAAGGAGTTTGTAAGGGCAAGGAGATCGCCTACTTCGTGAAGATCTACCGCTAGTGAGGCAAGTCCTGTGTGGGCGATGGCCATGGTGGGATAGACAAGGTTGCTTCTTCGTGGACCCTTTGTGTTTGGTTGCTTCTTCGTGGACCCTACGTGGGTGGAGCCCTGTGTGGACTCGCGCAACCGTTACCCTTTGTGGGTGGAGCCCTCCGTGGACTCTCGCAACCTTTACCCATTGTGGGTTGAAGTCTCCAGCAACGTGGATGTAGGATAGCACCACCTATCCGAACCACGGGAAAAACATCCGTGTCTCCAATTGCGTTTGATTTCTCCAAACCCTTCCCTTAAAATTATTGCAAGTTGCATGCTTTACATTCCGCTGCTCATATACTTTTTGCATGCTTGCTTGATATGTATTGTGTGTGTTGAAATTGTTCCTAAACTCCACTTAAACCGAAAAAGCTTAAAAATTGCAACTTTAGCATTAAGTGTCTAGTCACCCCCCTCTAGACACATCTACTTCTAGATCCTACATAAGGTCACACATACCTCACCCAATCACTCTAGTAAGTCTTCAAGGTAGACTCCCAAACCTCACAGACTTCGTTCACCGGCAATCCACAATGTCTCTTGGATGCTCAGAAGCGACGTGTAACCGGCTGGAGGATGCACAGTCCTCAAGTGTAATAAGTCTTCAGATCAGACAAACAAGAAGACTTAAGTGATGCCTAATTCTGTTTGGCTCTGGGCGGTTAGGGCTTTATCCTTGCAAGGAATTCTCTCTCAGAGGCTTCGAGGTGGGTTGCTCTCAAACGACAAAAGCCGTACTCTGAATCTGAGCAGCCAACCGTTTATGGTTGTAGGGGGTGGGCTATTTATAGCCACTTGGCAACGCGACCTGATGTTTCCGAAATGACCCTGGGTCACTAAGGAACCGACACGTGTTCCAACGGTCAGATTTCAAACTCACACGACAACTTTACTTGGGCTACAAGCAAAGCTGACTTGCCCGACTCTGGACAAGATTTGCTCTCAAAGTCTTCACTCGAAGACATAGGTTTTGTTTAAGCATCACTTCAGTCATTCTGACCGGTTCTCTTGGACCCCACTTAACAGTATGGTGGTTCCTATGACTCAACACAGAAGAAAGAGAACTACGAAAGATCTAAGTCTTCGAGCTCCATAGGCTTCATGTGGTGTCTTCTCTTGTCATAGTCTTCAATGTGAATATCTTCATATACCACCTTTGACTTCAATGTCTTCATACATTTTTAGGGGTCATCTCTTGTAGGAAAACCGAATCAATGAGGGACTTCTACCTGATTTATCCTGCAATTCTCACAAACACATTAGTCCCTCAACTAGGTTTGTCGTCAATACTCCAAAACCAACTAGGGGTGGCACTAGATGCACTTACAATCTCCCCCTTTTTGGTGATTGATGACAAACTAGTTGAAGTTTTCAATGGGGAATATAATCTATGAAATTGTAAAGGATAAGGAATTGTCTTCATAAGTTGCAAGGGCTCCCCCTGAAGATGTGCATATAAGTAATTTGCTTCTGGAATGCAAATGCACATGGCAGGTTGTACTTGTGGAGATCCACTTCAACTTATGATGACAATCCACTATGCATGTGAAAGTATATGAAGATAATGACATGCATAATGGAAAATGGACGTCTACAGAATAATCTAAGTGCGGAATTTATCGTCGCACATGCGGAATTTATCATCGCAACACAAGGTGGCAAATAAGTAGCAGACGACCATCGAGTTTAAGTTTAAGTGTTACAACTCAAAGAACCAAATGTAGCAAAACGAGAGTTGTAAGCACGAAGCAAAATATAAAGCACCCGCCCATATGGACCCGCTTGAAGACTATCAACCTCATATGCTTCTCCCCCTTTTGTCAGTAAGGACCAAAAAGGTTTGAAGACATAGAGCATCTACTCGTTCCCATGAGGAGTAGGTGAAGCAGCAGGGTCGTTGGTTGTGTTTGGCGGTGCTGAAGAGCTTGGAGCAGAGTCGAAGCGTGCTGAAGGAGGTGGCAGTGAAGTAGCATCGTCTTCATCCTCGATTACTCTGGCATTCATAGTTGCAGCAGAGGAAGAGAACTCAGAGTCTTCAAGGGATGGAGTTCGTCGCAGCACTGCCCTTCGAGGAGGTGTGGAGTCAAACTTGAATCGCTCCGTGAAGCCATCCTCTTGAAGATCATCTTCAGAACACATTAGTGTTAGCCCTTTCCATGTGCGGCGAGAGGTTTCATGGGCAACAAAGGCATTCTTGGTGGCAAGATTGCGAATGCGATTAACATCCACCAAGAGGCTTTGCATTTGATGCTTCAGCCAGTCATGATGCCTATCCTGTTTCTGATGAAGAGCCACAAGAAGCTCTCGGTCGTTCAGAACACGAGTGCGCTTCTTGGGTCATGGAGCAGTTGTACTGTCAGTGGCTTCAGTGAGAGCAGGATGCGGTGCATGTGTAGTGCCAGCCAAAGGATACACACAAGTTACGGCTTCAACGCCTTCAACGTTCTGAGAAAAACTTTGATGCTCTGCATTCTGAAGACTGAGAGGTTCCTTGGCAGGCTCAGGATAGATGGCTTCAATAGACATATCCACATCAAGCAAAAAGATCCGATGATTGCGGGCTGAGGGCTCATATGAGATAGCGGAGTGAAGTTTGATCAGCCGCATCACCCAAGGGGCGTAGAACTTCAAACCAAACAGATCAGAGCCAGATGCAACAAGTTGGCGAATGAAGAAATCCTGTGTATTGAAGCATTTTCCATGAAGAATGTAGAAGACCAAAGTCTTCATTGCACCTTCCAGCTTGGCATGGGGAGAATGTCCTTTGATTGGCCAGAGAGTTCGCCTTATGATGTGATAAATGGTTCTTGGCAGATATTCAAAGTCTTCAACGAAGAACTCCGTGGGATAAGCAGCATCTTGGGGCAATGGCTTCATCATACTAAGCATCTGACTCATATTAGGTTCAGTCTTCTGAAAGATGCTCTCAATAGCTTCACTATGAAGCTGAAAACCATGCTCGTAGAGATCGCCAGGAGTGGGCAAACCAGTGAGCTCAATGATGTCAAAGGCTTTGGCTTCGTGATGAATGTTTCCTGTCATCCACTCCAAGACCCAAGTCTTCGGATCTCTGCTATACCCGCGGATGTGAAGTGTGGCATAGAATTGGAGCAGCAACTCTTCATTCCAGTGCTCTTGGTCAATGACGAACGGCAGTAGTCCAACCTCTTTGAAGCAATCCAGAGCTTCTTCCAGACAGGGCAGACCAGCTATTGCTTCAATGTCAAGGCGCTTGTGTGGGAAGATGCGACCTTGGTTGTAAAGAACGCATGAGTAATAGCTTCGCTGCGGATAACTCCAGAACTGATCAGATGATATTCTTTCCCTGGAGTAGGGGTTCCTGGAGCTGTTGAAGAATGTGTTGTCTGCTCTGAAGCCATTGATATTGAAGGAGCCAGGTGCTGATGCAGGACCTAGGAACCTTGGCAATCTTGGGATTGGCTTCTGTACCTGAGGCCTGTGCTCGAACTGGGGACCGGCAGCAGACTTAGGAACAGAAGCGGCGGGATCAGTGGCTTCACTGACTTCTGGTGCTTTTGTTGGTGAGGGCTCCACATTAGCTTCAGCCATGACAGCGTCAGTGGCTTCAGTGGTGTTGGTGGTGGCAGCCTGAAAATGTTCATCCTCCACTTGACAAGTAGGAGGGTCGGTCACGATCACGTTTTCCTCGAGAACTGCTTCTTGGTGGGACCGGGGAGTAGTAGCTTGTGGTGCTTCTTCTTCATCAGCTGATGCAGCCGGAATGTCTTCAACAGTTTTATCTTCAGACGCAAAGACTTGAGGCCTTGGACCTTTGCGAAGCCTGCGCAACGCGGGCGACTACTGTGGAGTTTGTGTTGGCTGGGCCTCATAGTCTTCTTCCTCTTGTGGGCAATCCGCCCACAAAGCATCCTATGCAATTGGCGTCAGTGGACGACCAATGATGATGAGTTCGTTGTGCGTTAGCACAGGCGATGATACCTGTTGGTGTTCTAGCTGAGGAAGGGCTGCATCATCTTCAACATGGTCATGATGACCAATGTCTTCAGCAGCGATGGGATCAGCTGTTGGAAAGTCTTCAGCTTCATGAGCCTCTGCGAAAGCAGGCTCATGGACAGTCATTTGACGTTCTTGTGGATCGGCGTCGGGGTGAACCATGGAAATGGGTTCAACAATCAAGGGCTCTGTGTGAGCAGCCCGTTCCTTCTTGGTCTTTCTTTTCTTCTTGGCGGGGGCAGTAGCAGAGGCTTCAGGTTGTTTTCTCTTCCTTGCTTCAGCCTCAGCAGTCCTGGTCTTCTTCAGTTCTGAAGCGGTTGACCTGGCCTTTGGCTTCGGGCCAGTCTTGCTAGTTGGTAAGACAAGGGGATCTGCCTCCTGCCTTGGTGCTTCAGGTTCAGCCATAGCGGGCTTCTTCTGCTTCTTGGCAGCCATCCTGGGGTCAATGCTAGGACGCCCAAGGGCCTTGCGCTTCTCAGCCTTATTGTAGGCTTGCACAAACCTATCAGACAGGACCTTCATGCGCTCACGAGAACCCTAAGCTTCTGCACGTTTCTTTAGAAAGGCTTCCTTGAGCTCGTGGAGCATAATCTTGAAATTCTTCACATCTTGCACGCTGAGCTTGGCCATATGCTTCTTGAACTGAGATTTCTCAAAGTTAATCTTCTGCTTTAGTTCAACAATGCGCTGGGCGATAGCTAACTCTGAAGCAATGGCGCCATGGAAGGTGACACTGAGGCCAATGGGTAGTTGGAGATCGTCGAAGCTGATGTTTGGCGTGTCAAACCATTCATCAATGAAGTTGTGGATGATTGTTACATCAAAGAGAGGCAGATCATTGAAGATTTCTGCTTCTTCTTTGCTCTTGATGAGTTGCTCAAGAGCGTCATCTGCAAGATCTTCATCACTTGACAGATCAATGGCATCATTGCGCAGAATGGCAGCAGCTGTTAGCTCTTGGCCGGTGTGTGGCAGAGGCATCTTGACCTTCTTGTGCTTGGAGATGCATGATAAATCTTCAGACTGCACACTGTCTTCAGGAGGTGCAGTTGCTAGTGGCTTCGCTCGTGAGATTTTTGGTGAAAGGGCAGGCTTTGAAGCTTTAGGATTCTTCAACTTCTTTGGCTTCGGCGCTGCAGGCGCTTCATCTGATTCAGTGTCAGCTGCAGGCTCATTCACTGCAGTCCCTTGAACCAAGATATGGGTGATGAGGCCTTCAAGGTTGTAGAAAGGACCGACGACATTGGGTTCTTCATCTCGTGTGCCATCAGCCCTTGGAGCTGAGGGACCAGGGTTGAAGTCTAGTCCCAATGTCTTCTTGTTTTGCTTCGCTGAGTTCTGGGCAAACTGGAAGTTGCGCTTGAACAGAATGTCGTCACGACACCATAGTAGTGACGATGGGTGTGCATCAGCAGGCTGTGGCCCACAGACCATGCAGGGATAGAAGCCTTGTTCAATGGCTTCCTCTCTGGACCTGGGTTGAAGATTCTTGTATAGGATGTCTCCCCATGGTCTCTTGATGGCATTTTTCTTGGCATATTCCTGGGTTACAAATCAGTATTTGAACCATTGTTCTGCCCAATATCTTCGAATCCATTGGATTCGTGTCTTGCGCTGATTGTAATCCTCTTCAGGATCTGTCTTGTACAGTTCTCAGAGGTCATCTGGCAGATCTCTAGATGTTTCTCCACGACGCTTTCTGCCACCCTTCCTTGCTGATTTCTCTGAAGCCATGAACTTTAAACTGAAAGGCTTCAACACGTTCAAAGGCTTCAAAGATTTTCGCTTGCTGGACAGACAGGAACTTGCTTCGGGAGAATTTATATGATGCTGTAAGAATTCTGCAAATGAATGCAAACTATGAGAACCAAGGGGTTCTCCCACGGACATGTACCTATGACAGCATTAAGGTGCGAGGGAAGGGGAAGAGGTCATATGCATTCTCGGAAGATTTTGAATATAAATCAGTTTAGAAGACATTGACCTCATCGTGCGAAGACATTCACTCATAGATAAGGAGTTGGTTCCAGATTTGTACGAATCCAGAGATCAGTACAAGTGAGGAATCTAACTACTTTGTGAAGCATAAGTGAATATACTAGGCATGTTATGAGATGCAGTATGAGAGAGATCTAACTTGTGTGAATAGAAACTGCTTGTGGTAGAAAGTGACAAAGCCATAGGATCAACGGTGCCGTAAAAAGGAAGTTTTATTTACCACACTAAGAACTGCTAGACGGAGTGGAAGATGAGGCCAAGCAGTTCGATCTTCCGTGCCCTAACTTGGCGACGGAGGACACCTACGGCGACGGCGAAGAGGATGATGTCCGCGGTCGGCGTGAAGACGGCGTCGGAGAGGTTGCGGCAGCGAAGCGCTTCATCGCCGGCGTCGTCGAGGGCTAGCGGTGGCGCTAGGGTTCGTGCGAGAGTGGAAGAAGAGATAATGACCGCCGTGAAGTGTGTATTTATAGGTACAGGGGCGGCACTGCGTTATTACACAGGTGCCCCTGGCGATTCGCATCTGAGGAACACGTGGCCATCATGCAGAATTTTGGGGTTTGTTCCACGTCCCACGCACGCCTGGATTGTCGGGTGGTCGTTCCTACTTCTCTGGGTTTCATGTGGAGGAATGAGCATTGAAAGTGGACTTAAGGTTTGTCTTTGTATCTTCTGCTGACAAGGACGCAGAGAAGACATTCGACAGTTTCAATAGAATGCATATGATTTGGAGAGATAGAGTTTGAGATAGATAGCATAGAGAGGTTAGGGTCCGATCACATTCACTTAGTTCAAAAGATTCAACAAGAAGACATAGCTATAAGTGAATGCTGTAGAGGACAGAACACTAGTATATATATATAATCAACATAGTGAAGATAATCATGAAGACATGTTGAGATTGAAGCCAAACCAAATGTGAAGACATAGCAAGGTAACGCCATGAGTGAAACACTTCAAAATAGAACATTTGGTGGTGGCGTCACCCACCGTATAGGAAGTATTAGACCCAGACACGGCGCACAATTATCGTGGCGCTCCGAAGTCAAATTCCACATTAATGTATTCACACTTAGAATGTATGTCTTCATTGATTGAAGATATACTTTACTTCGTGTGTTGCACATCTAAGTCATCAACATGCATAAGGGTTAGGATGTGTGCCTGATCATAGGACATTTGAGGATTCGAGGATATTTAGCTCACACCGTAACTTGCAAAATCTCTTCTCATCCAAGGGCTTGGTGAAGATATCTGCCAATTGCTCTTCACTGTTGACATGTATGATATCAATATCTTCCTTCGCAACATGATCTCTGAGAAAGTGATGACGAATTTCAATGTGCTTTGTCTTCGAGTGCTGAACTGGGTTGTTGGCAATCTTGATGGCGCTTTCGTTATCGTAGTAGAGTGGCACTTGCTTCAGATGAATACCATAGTCCTTGAGCGTTTGCTTCATCCACAGAAGCTGAGCGCAGCAAGATCCAGCAGCAATGTATTCAGATTCAGCAGTGGAGAGAGATACACAGTTCTGCTTCTTTGAAGACCAACATACAAGACCATCCAGATCAAACTCTGAGCCCTTTGGATACCATAATCCTAGAGTTGGGGTGTGAGACAAATATCGAAGAATTCGCTTCACAGCTAAGTCATGTGACTCCTTTGGTGCCGCTTGGAATCGAGCACACATGGAAACACTAAGCATAATATCTGGCCTAGATGCACATAGATAAATTAAAGAACCAATCATGGAGCGGTATACCTTTTGATCGAACTCTTTACCATTGTCGTCAGGACCCAGATGATGCTTGGCTGGCATTGGCGTCATCAAGCCTTTGCAGTCTTGCATACCGAACTTCTTCAGGCAATCTTTGAGATACTTCTCTTGAGATATGAAGATGCCGTTGCGTTGCTGTCGTATTTGAAGAACAAGAAAGAACTTCAGCTCTCCCATCATAGACATTTGATATTGATCTTGCATCATATATCCAAACTCTTCACTGTACTTCTGATTGGTGCAGCCGAAGATAATGTCATCCACATATATTTGGCACACAAACAGTTCACCATCATATGTCTTCGTGAAGAGAGTGGGGTCGAGGGAACCAGGTATGAAGCCTTTCCTCTTCAGGAAGTATTTGAGTGTGTCATACCAGGCCCGAGGGGCTTGTTTGAGGCCATACAGTGCCTTGTTGAGCTTGTATACCATGTCAGGATGTTTTGGATCTTCAAAGCCAGGAGGTTGTGCAACATACACTTCTTCTTCAATCTTGCCATTGAGGAAGGCGCTCTTCACATCCATTTGATAAAGAAGTATGTTGTGATGATTTGCATAGGCCAGCAGTATGCGTGTGGCTTCAAGTCTAGCCGCAGGAGCAAATGTTTCATCGAAGTCAATGCCTTCCACTTGAGTATATCCTTGAGCAACGAGACGAGCTTTGTTTCTGACAACTTGACAATGCTCATCTTGCTTGTTGCGGTATATCCATTTGGTGCCTATTATGTTGTGCTTCCGAGGATCGGGACGCTTGACCAGTTCCCATACATTATTTAGCTCAAACTGTTGAAGCTCGTCTTGCATAGCTTGAATCCATTCAGGTTCCATGAAGGCTTCTTCAACTTTCTTGGATTCTGTTACTGAGACGAATACGAAGTGCCCACAGAAATTTGCTAGCTGAGTTGCCCTTGAACGAGTGAGTGGATCGGGTGCATTGATGCTATCAATTATTCTTTCAATCTACACTTCATTGGCAACGAGAGGATGTACAGGGCGAAGATTTTGCTCTTGCTGATCATTGTTGTTGTTAGAAGGAATGTCTTCAGGCTGAGCATTGTCTTCATGTTGATCAAGTGCTGAGATGATAAGTTCTTCTTCAGGATGAGCTTCAGAAGGTATAATTTCTCCAGTTCCCATTAGCTTGATTGATTCACTGGATGGAACTTCATCTAGCACATTTGGCAGTTGCTCTCTTTGTGAACCGTTGGTCTCATCGAACCGCACATCCACTGTTTCAACCACTTTGCAATGAAAGAGATTGAAGACTTTGTAGGAGTGCAAATCCTTTCCATATCCAAGCATAAAACCCTCATGTGCTTTTGGTGCAAACTTTGAGGTGTGATGTGGGTCCTTGATCTAGCAGCTGGCGCCAAATACTCCGAAGTAACTGACATTTGGCTTCTTGCCAGTAAGGAGCTCATAACATGTCTTGTTCCGAAGCTTGTAAAGATAAACACGATTGATTGTATGGCATGCAGTATCAATGGCTTCAGGCCAGAATTTTCTTGGAGTCTTGTATTCATCTAGCATCGTTCCGGCCATCTCAATGAGTGTTCTGTTCTTGCGTTCGACGACGCCATTCTCCTGTGGCGTGTACGGGGCTGAGAATTCATGTGTGATGCCCAAGGTATCAAGATATGTATCAAGGCTAGTGTTCTTGAATTTAGTGCCATTGTCACTTCTGATATGCTTTATCTTGGTGCCACAGTTGTTCATTGCTCGATTGGTGAAGCGTCTGAAGACATCCTGCACTTCAGTTTTGTAAAGGATTATGTGCACCCAAGTATATCTAGGGTAATCATCAACAATGACAAAGCCATAGAGACAAGCAGTAGTAGTAAGAGTTGAGAAATGAGCGGGACCGAAAAGATCCATGTGAAGCAGTTCGAAGGGTCGAGAAGTAGTCATGATTGTCTTCGAGGGATGTTTGGCCCTCGTCATCTTTCCTGCCTCACAGGCACCGCATAAGTGATCTTTCTTGAACTTGACGCCCTCGATGCCTATCACATGCTTCTTGTTTGCTAGGGTGTGGAGGTTCCTCATGCCAGCATGCCCAAGCCTCCGATGCCAGAGCCAGCATTCTGAAGCTTTTGCTAGAAGACATACGGCAAGCTGTGGTCCTACTGAGAAATCTACCATGTACAAATCATCTTTTCGATACCCTTCAAATACTAGAGACTTGTCAGATTCCATTAGAACAAGGCAGCGATATTTTCCAAATATTACGATCATGTTTAAATCGCAAAGCATTGAGACAGACATTAAGTTGAAGCCAAGGGATTCAACAAGCATGACTTTATCCATGTGTTGATCCCTTGAGATTGCAACTCTACCTAGACCCAATACCTTACTTTTACCAGTGTCAGCAAATGTGATGTGGCTCTTGTCGGATGGACGTAAGGTTGAGTCCATAAGAAGGCTTCTTTTGCCACTCATGTGATTTGTACACCCAGTATCAATAATCCATTCTGAAGACGCTGGTGTCGTACCCTATAGTGCAGTTAGGGGGATAGGCTTCACGAAGAGCATTATGAAGCAAAAACATTTGACGAACCAGTGGGTAATGAAAGCTTAGATCCAGATTAGGACTAATAGGGAGAGTAGCAAGCGATTCAGGAACGAAGTACATAGTAAGACCATTCGGGCATTTGATCTTGCGCCCTACAAGATGTTTAAGGTCCCCAGCAATAGTGTCAGACGATTTTGGTTTCTGCTGGATACCTTTCCCTTGGCACCGCGTGCCATGAAGCAGTAGGTAGGAGTAGAGTAGTCCTTCTCATTTGCATCGGTGTTGATGATGAAGTCATTGTCTTCAGTGTTGAAGATGGACTTGGCAACGTATGCTGTAGCCAGACTTGCGACGCCTGAATCCGACTCCTCCTTAGACTCCTCCTCCGCCTCCTCAGAAGCGGATTCCTCCTCTGAATCCATTTCCTTGCCAACAAACGCACGTGCCTTGCCAGATGAGCTCTTCTTGTGTAATGAAGACTTTGAGGAAGACTTGGAAGAAGACATTGAGTATTTCTTCTTCTTCTTGTCGTCAGAGTCATATTCCTTGCTCTTCTTCTTCTTTTTGTTCTCATTGTCCCACTTCGGACACTCAGAGATGAAGTGGCCAGGTTTCTTGCACTTGTGACATGTTTTCCTCTTGTAGTCGTGAGCAGAAGCTTCATCATTCCTTGAGCTTGATCGGGAAGACTTTCAGAAACTTTTCTTCTTGGTGAATTTCTGGAACTTCTTCACAAGCATAGCAAGTTCCCTTCCAATGTCTTCAGGATCATCTGAACTGCTGTCAGATTCTTCTTCAGATGAGGAGACAACTTTTGCCTTCAAGGCACGAGTTCGCCCATAGTTTGGACCGTAGATATCTCTTTTCTCAGAAAGCTGAAACTCATGTGTGTTGAGCCTCTCAAGTATGTCAGACGGATCGAGTGTCTTGAAATCAGGACGTTCTTGAATCATCAGGGCTAGGGTGTCAAACGAACTATCAAGTGATCTCAGTAGTGTCTTGACGACTTCATGTTTGGTGATCTCAGTAGTGCCGAGGGCTTGAAGCTCATTTGTGATGTCAGTGAGTCGGTCAAATGTGAGCTGGACATTCTCATTGTCATTTCGCTTGAAGCGGTTGAAGAGGTTGCGAAGGACACTGATTCTCTGATCTCTCTGGGTTGAGATGCCTTCATTGACCTTGGAGAGCCAATCCCAGACCAGCTTAGATGTTTCCAAAGCACTCACACGGCCATACTGCCCTTTGGTCAGATGACCACAGATGATATTCTTGGCAGTAGAGTCCAGTTGAACGAACTTCTTGACATCAGCAGCAGTGACACCTTCTCTAGCCTTGGGAACGCCGTTCTTGACGACATACCATAGGTCAACGTCAATGGCTTCAAGATGCATGCGCATCTTATTCTTCCAGTAGGGATATTCAGTTCCATCAAAGACGGGGCACGCAGCGGAGACTTTAATTATCCCTGCAGTCGACATAGCTAAAACTCCAGGTGGTTAAACCGAATCACACAGAACTTGCTCTGATACCAATTGAAAGTGCGTTATATCGACTAGAGGGGGGGTGAATAGGCGATTTTTATGAAAGTCTTCAAAATGTGGAAGTTATGAAGACAAACGATAGAAATAAACCTATTACCATGCAGCGGAAGGTAGACTACACTAGGCAAGCCATAGTCAAGTATTCAATAGAGTGAAAGCACAATGACTAATAGCAGCAATGTAGTAAGGATCAGGTAGCAAGATATTGTGAAGCCACACAGAACACGCAGTCACTTAGTGAAGACAAAAGATAGTGCGAACATACAATGACTTCACAAAGAGTAACAGTAAGTAAAAAGAAGGGAAGGTGAAACCAGTGACTCGCTGAAGACAATGATTTGTTGGACCAGTTCCAGTTGCTGGGACAACTGTACGTCTGGTTAGGGCGGCTAGGTATTTAAACCTTAGGACACACAGTCCCAGACACCCAGTCCTGAACACGCAGCTCAGGACACCCAGTCCTCACCGTATTCCCCTTGAGCTAAGGTCACACAGACCTCGCCCAATCACTCTGGTAAGTCTTCAAGGTAGACTCCCAAACCTTCACAGACTTTGTTCACCGGCAATCCACAATGTCTCTTGGATGCTCAGAACGCGACGCCTAACCGGCTGGAGGATGCACAGTCCTCAAGTGTAATAAGTCTTCAGATCACACAGACAAGAAGACTTAAGTGATGCCTAATTCTCTTTGGCTCTGGGTGGTTAGGGCTTTATCCTCTTAAGGAATTCTCTCTCAAAGGCTTCGAGGTGGGTTGCTCTCAAACGACAAAAGCCGTACTCTGAATCTGAGCAGCCAACCGTTTATGGTTGTAGGGGGGTGGGCTATTTATAGCCACTTGGCAACCCGACCTGATTTGTCCGAAATGACCCTGGGTCACTAAGGAACTGACACATGTTCCAATGGTCAGATTTCAAACTCACATGGCAAATTTACTTGGGCTACAAGCAAAGCTGACTTGCCCGACTCTGGACAAGATTTGCTCTCAAAGTCTTCACTCGAATACATAGGTTTTGTTTAAGCATCACTTCAGTAATTCTGATTGGTTCTCTTGGACCCCACTTAACAGTACGGTGGTTCCTATGAATCAACACAGAAGAAAGAGAACTACGAAAGATCTAAGTCTTCGAGCTCCATAGGCTTCATGTGGTGTCTTCTCTTGTCATAGTCTTCAATGTGAATATCTTCATATACCACCTTTGACTTCAATGTCTTCATACATTTTTAGGGTTCATCTCTGGTAGGAAAACCGAATCAATGAGGGACTTCTACCTGAGTTATCCTGCAATTCTCACAAACACATTAGTCCCTCAACTAGGTTTGTTGTCAATACTCCAAAACCAACTAGGGGTGGCACTAGATGCACTTACAGTCCCGAACTGTGCGTCTAGGCCGGATGGTAACAGGAGGCAAGGAACACGATGTTTTACCCAGGTTCGGGCCCTCTTGATGGAGGTAAAACCCTACGTCCTGCTTGATTAATATTGATGATATGGGTAGTACAAGAGTAGATCTACCACAAGATCCAGGAGGCTAAACCCTAAAAGCTAGCCTATGGTATGGTTGTTGTATGATGAAGTTGTCCTACGGACTAAAACCCTCCAGTTTATATAGACACCAGAGAGGGTTAGGGTTACACAAAGTCGGTTACAAGGGTAGGAGATCTTGAATATCGGCATCGCCAAGCTTGCCTTCCATGCCAAGGAAAGTCCCATCCGGACACGGGACGAAGTCTTCAATCTTGTATCTTCATAGTCCTGGAGTCCGGCTGAAGGTATAGTTCGGCTACCCGAACACCCCCTAATCCAGGACTCCCTCAGTAGCCCCTGAACCAGGCTTCAATGACGACGAGTCCGGCACGCAGATTGTCTTCGGCATTGCAAGGCGGGTTCCTCCTCCAAATCCTTCATAAAAGTTTGTAAACACCAAGAGTAGTGTCCGGCTCTGCAAAATAAGTTTCCACGTATTGCCACAGAGAGAATAATATTAACACAAATCTAATCCGCTGACGTATTCTGCAGCGTGACATCACACTACGGCCAAGCCTTTATTCGAATCGTTTTCACTTTTCCAACTCAGCGTGTTTTGCAAGGCGGTTTCCTTGGCACGTCTTGTCAATGAAGAGATCATGTCCCCTTTATTTACGGGATTTTCATCAATACGGACGTGGGTAACCCAATTGTGCCCGTTAGCATGTCTTCTCAATTAAAGGCGAGTCCCAAACGGTTACGGGGAGGGCTCCTGGTATTCAACCTCTTATAAAGAGACCAAGGCCTTACTCCTGTTCTCCAATCTCAAAACAAGTTCGCCCGTCGCCTCGAGTTCCAACACCCTAGGCTCCAGATTCCAGGCGCTTCGGACCTTCGACAATGTTTGGTCCCGACCTCCAAGGCCGATCGATGCCCTCCTCCGTCATGGAGGAGGACGTGCTAAAGTTGAGGGAGGCTAAGTTCTTGACCGCCGAAATTTTGCATAGGTTTCCTGATCAAAGGCAGGCTATTCCCAGTCCCCAGCCCGGTGAGAGCGTAGTGTTCATGTCTCACTTCCTTCGGGGGTTAGGCTTCCTAATGGATCCCTTCGTGAGGGGGCTGATGTTCTATTATGGACTGGAACTTCATGATTTAGCTCCGGAGTCCATCCTCCACATTTCCTCATTCATCGTTGTGTGCGAAGCGTTCCTCCGTGTTACTCCTCACTTCGGATTATGGCTCAAGAATTTTGGAGTGGAGCCAAAGATGATCGAGGGACGGCACGCAGAGTGCGGAGGCGCTGTCATACGTAAGGATGCTACTGCTCCATGGCCCGAGCGCTCCTTTCAAGAGGAGCTCGGCTTGTGGCAACGAGAGTGGTTCTATATCACCGCTCCCAGGAGCGCCAAGTGGGTGGCGCCTCCTGCCTTTCGCTCGGGTCCCCCACCACGGCTAGCGTCATGGGTCAACAAAGGATTAGATTGGGGGTTATCCAAAGATGTGCCCTTGTTGCAGGGCCGCATTAGGGATCTCTTAGAAAGAGACCTCAACCTGGTCAAGGTGACGCAGGTCATGCTGATTCGCCGAACACTGCCCGGCAAACGTCGCTCCCTTCGTTTGTGGGAGTTTAATCCGGAGGGACCACGAGCTCTCCAGCATTTTACGGGTGCAGCGCTCGTGGAGATGTATAAAACGTTCTTCGGATCACAAGCAATGTGTCCGGATTTGACCGAGGACGCAGGTTTAAGCTGCAATCGCCCGGATACTCAAGTAAGTAACCTTGTGCCCGGACTCGCTATCCTTAAAATTGTCATAAATTCTCCCCTAAAAGAGTTGTCCTTTTAAACAGCAGTGGATAGAGAAGGCAAAGCTGATCAGGTGTCCGGCTCCCCTTCCTGAGACCAGGACGGATCCCGTGCTAGTCAGGATGTTGAAGATCGTGCCTTTGGAGGGAAGTGAGGGGGAGGACAAGGAAACTATGGCCTCCTCGAAGGAGGCTGCTCCGAAGGGAAGAACCGACAATTCCTCTCCTAAGGGGGAGAAGAGGGCCGCCTCTGATGACCCGGAGACCATGGCCTCAAAGCGGGGGAAAAAGTCCTCATCAGAGGGTCCGACGCCGGGGAGATCCTCGGCCGAACTACACCCTCAAAGGGATCAGCCCTCCAGCGAGCCGTAAGTAGAGAAAGATTTCCTTTAGAGGGATGAGAGAAATCCTTGCTTTTTATCTGAGAAGATTAACTGAAATTTTACTTTCTAGCTCGGACCTCAGCCCTTCTCAGCAGAGCTCGTCTTCGGGGGATCTTCTTCTGGAGATGATGGAGAGTGGAACGCCTCCCCCTGCCGTACCGCCTGGCAAGGCGGGCGACCCTGAGGTGTCGTCGCGGAGGGTTTCTCCGAATCCGGCAGGGGTGGAAGGTAGCCATATGTCCCCCAAGGTTCTCCGCGTCCGGCCTTCGATGGAGGTCATAGGACGAGTCCCGCACCGTCCGATGCGCGGTCGGAGGAGCTGATGATTCTGCTGGGGCGAGCTTCTATCTCAGAGGAGCACCGTGCATTGATGGGTACGGTGATTGGAAGGATTTCGTCCACGGAAAGCAGATTGCATGAGGCCGTCAGAAGTTTGCTGACGGGTTTTGAGGTACATTTGATAATGTACTTCTTTGTCAGTTGCGCATAAACAAGATGCGCGCTGTGTAGATAGTAGCCCCTGAGACTCTATGCGTTGTCAAAATTGACGGCGCGCAGAGGATTATAATCCCAGGTCTAAAATGTCGCCTTTGTATATGGGTGGCGAAGTGTCCGAAATCGAGCCGAACTGATGATTTTGCCGAACTAAAGGGGCATCTTGACGTGGCAGATGCCGACATCGCGCTCGTCAATGAGCGGCTTGATGAGGCTCAAGGTATGCAATTCCTCGGGCGGCATCTGCTAAGAGAAGCTTTATGCCAGTATCTTACAATGTGCGTGCTTGACGCAGATGGTGCGGCCGTCGTGGAGAGTCTTCGGGCGAAACTTGCCCGAGCTAAGGAACAAGCCAGGAAAAGTGATGCGGCTGCCGAGAAGGCCCTTGAAGAGCTCAGAGCCGAACAGGCTGCTCACTGCCGAAGCAAGAAGGAGATGGCCGTGATGGCCGTGAACTTAAAAAGTGCTGCTGACCGTTGCATGTTTCTTGAGAAAGAAGAACGGGCGAGACAGACGGACTTAGAGAAGGCCGTTGCTGATGCCAAGGACGCTCACTCTGTGATGAGAGCTGCGAAGGAGGAGCTGCGTCAGGCCGGACAGATTGCGGCTGGAAAGCCCTTTATGCTGCAGAGGAAGTTTTGCGATCCATGGTTTGCTCCGTTGGACCGGATATGGAGTGCGGAGGATACCTATCTGGATTTGGCCGCGAGTGCTGCTGATGCGACCAAATACTTTCGAGACCAAGAAGATCGCGGAGTGGAAAGGCTTTTCTGGTCGCAGTTCCAGAATCCAGAGCGTCCACTGGCAGTGGACGATCGTCTGGCTCAATGGGCCGAACTGAATAGATTGTCCGGACTCGCCATGAAGTACGTCCTGGGTCATTTGTGGCCGGGGAGATCGGAGCCGAAGAGTTATTTCAGCTTGGTGCAGCAATTCCTTGATGCGGTGTCACGTATCAATGCGATGAAGAGGTCAGCATGCATAGAGGGCACACGGATAGCTCTTGCCCGTGTCAAGACATACTGGGCAGAGATGGAGACGACCGTTGTTGCATCCCGAGATTCGGACAAAAGCCGAGTACCCTCCGAGCACTATTTTCATGAAGTCCTTGAAGGCGCTCGTGTAATAGAGGCGCAGTGCTCGAAGGATGCTATGTTCTGATAGCATATGTAATTATAAAGCAATATTTTGATGAATTGTAGTAGCCTTTTATACTTGTGCCTTCAAGTATTTGGAACACCTCCTGTGCGGCCGTTTTTAAGATATATATACAAAATCTGAAAGATTGCAGTCGTTGGCTTCAGCCCCCACGCACATAGTGCGGGGGTGCTCGCAGAAGGCGCATTTTCACACTTAATCCAACATCTTGGTCCTACAAAGGAGGTGATAGCGCAGCGAGCTAGGCAACCGGACTATAATGCTTTAACACTTCCACTTAGCCATAGGAGCTTGACAAGGGGACTATTTAGGTAGCCCCTGGTGGCGACTGCGCTCGCCCGAATTCGGGGCGTGTATGTGCCTCGCCGGGAAACGTCCCTTCGTTAATGCGGAGGAATCCTACAGATTTCGGAGAGTCATCGAGTGGTTGACCAGTCTCACGCCATATCATGACAGTCGGTTTTTGGCTTTCTCTACTGAGGTGCTCGCCTGGCCGAACCAGGGCACAATCGCAGTAGTTCTCCTGGTGTCGCCTTAGACGATAGAGCGGAACGTAAGGCAGCCGAACACAAGAGCCGGGCAACCCAACATTTGACCAAAATCATGACTTGGAGCTGATGCATATAAGGCCAAACTCGCGACGCCGAACACTCCCTAAGGTATTCGATCTTTATGAGAGCGGGCGAGGTAACGCTGTGAGGTATAAGCCCCTAGTGTCCAGGTACGCGCAAGAATTCTGACGTGGCCACATGCCAAGACGCCAGCCTCCCCCTTGGTCATAGAACCAGGGGATGTGTATCAACAAGAGATAGTAAAAAAGGTTTACGCAGGGTCTTAATCTGAAAAGAATCCTTGGAACGGTCCCTACTGCACGTCTGCGCCTGTGTCTCCGTTGTGCAGTATCCTGGACGGGCGCAGCACGACGTTCATCTGTAAAAAGAGAGAAACTAAGTTGAAAAAGGGGCGTGCCGAACAAAAGTTATATGAAATAAATAAAGTGTAAAGTAAAATATGAAAAATTGAGCTTTATTGTCTCTTATTTTATACGTGTGAAGCCCCTAGTGCAGGGGGATATGGCCACTAAGCCTTTATCAACGATACTTTTGTGCCGGACTCGTCTATCCGTGTCCATGGTCTTAATGACCTGTTCCGATGTTCTGACTGGTGAAGCCAGTGTGTTGTGGGGCTATTAAAGCGGCCGCACAATCCTCCTCTTGGGGGAGGTGTTCTCACTGCTTCCCCTTTAAGGAGATGATGCCGCGTGGACCGGGCATCTTAAGCCTAAGAGATGCATAATGTGGTATTGCGTTAAAGCGGGCGAAAGCTTCGCGTCCCAGTAGTGCTTGATAGCGACTTGAGAATGGGACGATGTGGAAAGTCAGCTTTTCGCGATAGAAGTTATCGGCAGTGCCGAAAATAACCTCGAGCCGGAGAAAACCCATGCAATGGGTGTCCGGACCTCGCATTACTCCTTGAAAGGAGGTTTTGCTGCGGCGAATTCTTTTTGGGTCGATCCCCATGTGGCGGATTGAGTCCTGATATATCAGGTTGAGTCCGCTGCCACCATCCATAAGGACATTTGAAAACTGGAGTCCGCCAATTATTGGATCGAGTACCAGGGCAGTCCAGCCTGGGTTCCTGACACTTCTAGAATAATCCAGATGATCGAAGATGATTGGTTTTGACAACCAGTGGCGGGATTCCTTTGGGATAGGCTGTGGGGCGCGTACCTTTATGGGCGCCGCACGTTTTGTTATGTGGAGTAAGTTTACTGTTTTTACTTCTTGTGGGAAATTCTTTTTTTTCCTGGTACTCTGCTTTTGGGGTTCATCCTCGTCTTCGCTTGGTGTGTCGAGCCCCTTGTGTCCGGCGTTGAGTCTGCCGGATTGTTTGAAAACCCAACAATCTCTGTGGGTATGGTTAGCAGGCTTTCCGAGAGTGCTGTGTATTTGACATATCCTATCCAAGATTTTTTTTTAGGTTGGATAGGTCGTCCCTGTTATCTTGGAGGGGCGGCTTTTTCTGATTCTATAGTGAGCTTTTGAATCCGGCGTTGACTGCCGTGCTCTTCAGACTTTTTTCCTTAGTCTGGCGACGGTCCTTATTGCGTCGCGGTTTTCCGTTTCCATCCCTAGTTTCGGATCATCTTGCCAACCAGCTATCCTCTCCTGCGCAAAAGCGGGTCATGAGGCTTGTTAGTGCGGCCATTGTTCTTGGCTTTTCTTGGCCGAGGTGTCTGGCGAGCCATTCGTCTCGGAAATTATGCCTGAAAGCCACTAAGGCTTCAGCGTCCGGACAGTCGACTGTCTGATTCTTTTTAGTAAGAAATCTATTCCATAATTGCCGAGCTGACTCTCCGGGTTGTTGAGTTATGTGACTAAGATCGTCTGCATCTGGAGGGCGGACATAGGTCCCTTGAGAATTTGCTCGGAAAGCATCCTCGAGCTCTTCCCAACTTCCGATTGTGTTTTCAGGAAGGCTTTTGAGCCAATGCCGGGCTGGCTCTTTAAGCTTGAGGGGTAAGTATTTTATGGCGTGGAGGTCACACTAGTAGAAAATAGGGCTATGGTCTAGGCCGGCTCATCCCATTAGTCCCGGTTCAGTCTAGAACCGGGACCAATGTGGGCATTGGTCCCGGTTCGTGAGCCCAGGGGGCCGGCCGGGCCACATGGGCCATTGGTCCCGGTTCGTCTGGACCTTTTGGTCCCGGTTGGTGTGACGAGCCGGGACCAATGGGCCTCGCTCCTGGCCCACCACCATTGGTCCCGGTTGGTGGCTTGAACCGGTACCAAAGGCTTCCCTTTAGTCCCGGTTCATGTCATCAACCGGGACCAATGAGGTGCCTATATATACCCCCTCGCGCAAGAGCAGAGCACAGTGCTCTGTTTTTTCTGGCCGAGGGGGAGAGGGCTTTGTGGTGCTCTAGCTCACCTCCTATGCACATGAGGTGTTCGATGGAATGCCCGAGCCACACTACTTAAGCTTTCTCCTCTCGAAGCTCGACCTCCAAGCTCCATTTTCCTCGAGATTTGTCTAGATTTAGCGGTCCGTCACGCCCCGTCCCCGTCTTCACCACCGTCGATCACCCGTGCTGATCTCATCACCGACACCACCGTGGTGAGTCTCTTGTTCTTATATTCTTTCTGAAAGGAAAAATATTCTTACTTGTATGTTTAGATAGATACTTGTATCATATTCTTACATTTATTATTGCATCTTATATAGTGCGATGGTTTTGGTATCCGCCCCCGTCGGCCCTCGTCCTGTCTATGATTCGGATTTGGTATGTATATTATCTTTATAACCATTGGTTCATTTATTGTTTATGAAAATTATGCCGACCAACGTGACATAGATTTTATTTATCTAGGATGTATGTGAATCGGAAATGCCAACCGACCCTATTGTCGGGAGGTTAAATTTAGTTGAAGAAGAAAACAATTTGTTGAAGGAAAAAATAAAAAAATTGAGGAGGAGAAGATGATATTGGAGTTGCATGTTGCGGATGTCGTCGATGATCACAAGATCAAGATGGATGCAATGCGCTTGAAGATTAGAAAGATTAGAAAATATGCCATTCATACCGAGGCTTGGTATCATTATACCGAGGCTTTGTTTTCGCATTGAAATGTTTTACATAGTTTCAATGTATGGTTTAATTAATTAGATGCTCTGGAGAGCTATATGTTGTTAGATGAGAACTATGTATGCACTTTGGTTTTAATGTGATGATGAACTTCTATTAATTTGGACACTTAATTATATATAATGCACGCCGATGAACCGGCAATGGATGTACGGTGACAGACACACCCGCGAGTACATTAAGGGCGTGCATGAGTTTCTCGATGCGGCTGAGGCAAACAAGCAGAATGGTTTTATGTGTTGTCCATGCACTGAATGTGGGAATACGAGGTCTTACTCTAACCGGAAAATCCTTCACTCCCACCTGCTTTACAAGGGTTTCATGCCACACTATAATGTTTGGACGAGGCACGGAGAAATAGGGGTTATGATGGAAGACCGCAAAGAAGAAGAGTACGATGACAACTATGTGCCCCCTGAATACGGTGATGCTGCAACGGGGGGAGCTGGTGAAGATCAAGAGGAACCAGACGATGTGCCCAATGATGCTGCCACGGGTGAAGCTGCTGAAGATCAAGAGGAACCAGACGATGTGCCCGATGATGATGATCTCCGCCGGGTCATTGTCGATGCAAGGACACAATGCATTAGTCAAAAGGAGAAGCTGAAGTTCGATCGCATGTTAGAGGATCACAAAAAAGGGTTATACCCCAATTGCGAAGATGGCAACACAAAGCTCGGTACCGTACTGGAATTGCTGCAGTGGAAGGCAGAGAATGCTGTGGCCGACAAAGGATTTGAGAAGCTACTGAAAATATTGAAGAAGAAGCTTCCAAAGGATAACGAATTGCCCGACAGTACATATGCAGCAAAGAAGGTCGTATGCCCTCCAGGATTTGAGGTGGAGAAGATACATGCATGCCCTAATGACTGCATCCTCTACCGCGGTGCATACAAGGATCTGAACGCATGCCCGGTATGCGGTGCGTTGCGGTATAAGATCAGACGAGATGACCCTGGTGATGTTGACGGTGTGCCCCTCAGGAAGAGGATTCCTGCGAAGGTGATGTGGTATGCTCCTATAATACCACGGTTGAAACGTCTGTTCAGAAACGAAGAGCATGCCAAGTTGATGCGATGGCACAGTGAGAACCGAAAGAAAGATGGGAAGTTGAGAGCACCCGCTGACGGGTCGCAGTGGAGAAAAATCGAGAGAA